>NC_135615.1:78795609-81735199 GCF_053574225.1 Canis aureus
TTGCTGCCCATTTAACATCTCTTGGGGATCCTTTCAAGGTAAAATCCTTACTTATCTTTAGTCTGGTCCCAATCTAATTCTGTGGCTTCATTCTTCACCTGCCACTTTGTTCTGGCATTCTGGACCAGTTTCAGATCTCAGCAGATAAGCCCTGCTTTTCCAAGTCTTCATGCTGCTTGTTATACTCATTGTTTTGCCTGCATGTGGTGCCCCTCTCCTCATGTGCGTGACTCCTCTCACTTATCCATCCATGGTTGAACTGTTATCTGGGGAGGCTCTCTGGAAATCGTCTCTGAGGAAGAGTGAATTCATTTCTGCTTTGCTTCTTGACATGATTTTCACACTCCTTATAACATTTTCTATATTCTCTTACTTTTGAGTTAGGTAAATTGTAAATCCCTTGAGTACAGGAACCATGACTTTTTCAACTTTATTTCTAGGATTCCAGTTGATGCTGAATAAAAAAATCGAATCACTGCATTTTAAGTAATGTATGTTTTGAGAGTTTATTTCACTCCAATTTGTCCAGTTTGACTGAAAAGGTTTTGTGTGTTTAATATTTTCCATTGATGATAATACTAATTAGGATCCTCCAAGGAAAGGAAATCTAAAGCAGTTTTGCTTTGTGGCCTTGTTATTTTTTAGTAGGAGACAAAAATGTAGACCACTCCATTCAAGGATGCTTCCAAAGGAAAACCTAGGATATGTACTGGCAAGTCCAAAATAAACATAAGCTGTTTGGACAGTGCAGTGATAACTACTTTCACCTCCTGGTCTACTGGAAAGACATATTTTTCTCCAAAATAGACCTGACCTAATTGAGTCAAACTTACTAGCCTAATTAGCCTCCTGTTTTTGCTTGTCTTTGTTTTTGTATTGTCAGGAGCACTTGGCATATTGGTTGGGGTGGAGGTAAAACCATGTGATTCCTAAAATGAGCTTTATCATAAGCTGGTTGGGAAACCTTTCAGGGAACTGTAACTTATTAGTGGGAATGGGAGAAGACGCCAAGTGTTGTGGTAAGACAGAAATTTCCACTGAGTTACTGGGAGCAGGAAGACTATTGGTAGGTGACTCAGCTGTTTTCTAAAACTGTCTCATGTGATTGAGTGTGCATGATGTCTGTTTATTCTCGGCAGAATAAGTACTAGGGGAGTCACATTACACAGCAGGCATAATGTTTATTTAACGAGATCTATGATCTAAAAATAGCTTGTAGGGGATTTTTGTTTCATCATAAGATAGAAAATAAGGGGCTCCTGGGTGGCTCAGTCGGTTAAGTGTATGCCTTGGGCTCTGGTCATGATCCCAGTGTCTTGGGATCTAGCCCCACATAGGGCTCCCTGTCAAGTGGGGAGACTGCTTCTCCCTCTCCCTCTTCCTCTAGCCCAGGTTGTGCTTGCTCTCTTTGTCTATCCCTCTCTCTCAGTCACTCACACTCTTTCTCTGAAATGTTAAAAAAAAAAAGAAAAAAGAGAAAAATCATAGTGGAGACCCAATGGTGAGGGTTTAAGTAAATAGTTGGCCAATACTGTTTCAGTTCTTTCCATGTAAAGATAAATGCCTTGGCATAAAGGATAAATACAAGGTTAGGAAAATTAGAAAGTCTTTTGATTATCCACAAAATAATTCTGCACAATCACAATTTAGCTTGTATTCTGGACAGATAGGCATTTAGGGTTCTTCAGGTATTTATGTGCTAATGGTTTACATAGGAAATTTGTTTCCTTTTTGAGAGGTTATAGCAAATGTCTTTTTGAATTGGAAATGTTAGTGTGGTATATATTTGCTGGATTTTTATGTTAATATTAAATTATGATAGCAATATTTTTGCTTTGATTTTCTTGTTTTACTCACCCTGTACTCAAGATTTGTGCCATCATGTACTGTAGTTGGGTTGTTATTATTGCCCAGTGTACCTATTTATGTGTTTGGCTCTGAAAGAGACAGCACTTGGAAGTCTCACTGTATCTAGTAATCATAATCTGTTCATTTGTCTCTGAAGCAGTGAGTCACTGTGATTTATTCTTTTTGACATCTGAGTATGCAGTATATGAACTGTGAGATTATTTCCAAGGGGAAAGGGAAACTGGATTTATTCAAAAGAAATAAATGCCAGCATTCTATTGACAATAATGTTTAACTGAGTGGGAATATTTGATAAGTCTAATAGCTTGTAAAATTATATTATTTATGATGATTAATGCTCTGTATAAAGTGAGAAATACATACTTTTTCCATGATTGATGAAAAAATGACTTATGCATCAAACAGTGATTGTACTGTATTTGCTTCATTCTGTGTTTCAAGAATTATTAGGCAAACATGGGAGGATTTAAATTTTTATTTTCAGTATTACAATGTTTGAATATTTACTGCGATTTCTATTTTGGCATCTTTTTACCTGGTGCTTTCTCTAGAAATTTAATATACCTGGAATGGTATATTGGAATACATCCCTTCTAATTTACTGTAAGTGGAGCCTCACTTGAACACCATTTGAAGATAATTCCAGTAATTTCACTGGCTATATATGTGTGATCCCATACCTGCCTTTATTGTGATAGATAAATAACAAGTTAGTCATTTCTCAGAAGTATTCAAATTATCTGGTCTTGAAAACCTAAGGACCAGCTCTGATGTTTGGGTATGTTCCCAAGAACAAATGAGAAAATGATTTCAATTGAACTCATATTCCACCGGAGATAAATTCAGATTTAGCAAAAGAGAAAGTACTTCTCCAGTTCCTGTCATATTGGCAGTTGCAACATATTCCACTGAACCCTGATTGACATGCAGACACAGTGTTTTCCTCTGCAATGTAGGATTATTTGTTTCCTCTAGTCACTGGTAGTGTTTCTTGATGTCCATGGAAGGGAGGCTGTTGTTTTCTAATAACACCTCTCACTTTGTGAGATAGGAAAATAAGGTATTTTGGTTGAGTCTGATTCTCTGTGTTACTCTCCTTTCTTGGAAAAAAGAGATAAGAACTTAAGTTTTTCCCTTCAATGAAATAGGGGAAAGGCATTGTGTTTTATGCAGACTGCTAAGTAATTTTCAGATCTGTTAGATGGTTTTGTATAGCTAGCTACCATTGATGAGTTTCAAGTTGATTACAGTGCTATATCAAGTCCTTAGTAGTTTAGATATGTTGCTTTACTAAGTACTGCTTAAAATGCAAGAAGTTATAAGGAAGTAAATGGAAGTATATGTAAGTATGTATGTATAAATATGTGTGACTCTGACAACTTAATGAGGTTGAATAAATGCTGTTGAAACAAATTTCTTTGTGATCAGACTTTGAGCTACAGTAATGTTGATAATTTAAAAGGTTGATACTTAAAAATGTATTGATATATAAAATTTTTTAAATTGTGAGATAAACATATAATTTACAATCTTAACCATTTTTAAGTGTATAGTTTAGTGATGTTAAGTACACTGATGTTTTTGTGCTGCCATCACTGCCATCTCTCTCCAGAACTCTTTTCATCTTGCAAAACTGAAATTCTGTATCCATTAGATAATTCCCCATTTGCCCCTTCCCAGCTGCATCTGTCAACCTCATTTTCTGCTTCTAGATTTGAGTAGTTTAGATGTTTTATAAGTGGAATCATACTGTGTTTTTTGTAACTGGCTTGTTTTATTTAGCATAATGAATAGCCTCAAGGTTCATTCATGTTGCATGTGTCAAAATTTCCTTACTTTTTGTGACTGAATAATATTCCATTGTATGTATATGCCACATTTTGGTTTATCCATTCACCTGTTGATGGATACTTCTTTTGCTTGCACCTTTTGGCTATTGTGAATAATGCTACTTTGAACCTAAGTATAAAAATATCTGAAAACCTTGCTTTCACGTCTCTTAAGTATATATCCAGAAAAAAATAGAATTGCTGGACTATAGAGTAATTGATTTTTATTTTTTTTTTTTATTTTTTTATTTTTTATTTTTTTTTGATTTTTATTTTTTGAGGAACTGTCATGCTGTTTTTTATAGTGGCTACACCATTTTACATTACCAGTCATAGTGCATAAGGGCTTCAGTGTTTTGTACATCCTCACCAATAGGTGCTACTTTTTGTGTTTTCTTTTTTTTTTCAGTAGCGTCCTAATAGATGTGATGTATTAAATCATTGTAGTTTTGATTTGCATTTCTGCAGTGGTTAGTGATATTGAATATCTTTTCACATGATTATTGGCTATTTGTTAACCTTTGGAAAATGTCTACTCAAATGTGTTGCCTATTATTAAGTATGGTTGTTTGGGTTTTTTTGTTTTTCATTTATTGGATTTCTTTATATATTCTGTATCTTAACCACTTATCAAGTATACTGTTTACAAATAATTTCTCAATTTTGTGAGTTTCTTTTTTACTTGATTGATTGTGTCCTTTGATTTCCAGAAGTTTTGTTTTGTTGTTGCTGTTGTTTTCTAACTGAAGTAGACATGCAGTGTTATAGTACTTTCAGGTGTTAGAGCACAGTGATTTGATGATTCTATACATAATACAGTGCTCACCAGCATAAGTGTAGTCATCTGTCATTATACAAAAGTCTTACAGTATTATTGACTATATTCCCTATGCTGTACTTTTCATACCTATGACTGACTTATTTTATAACTGGAAATTTGTACCTTTTAATCCCCTTCACCTGTTTTGCCCATCCATCCCAGAAGTTTTTAGTTTTTTTGTAGTTTAGTTTCACTGTCTTTATGTTGTTGCTTGTGCTTTAGTGTCCTATCCAAAAAATAATTGTTAAATCCAGTATCATAAAACTGTTTCCTATATGTTGTTTTTTTCCCCCCCAAATTCTTTGGTTGATTGATTGATTGATTCATTCATTCATTCATTTTCCCCTCCTTCTCCATGCTTTATTTTATTTATTTTTTATTGGAGTTTGATTTGCCAACATATAGCATAACATCCAGTGCTCATCCCGCCAAGTGCCCCCCCTTCAGTGCCTGTCACCCGGTCACCCAATCCCTCGCCCACCTCCTTTTCCACTACCCCTTGTTGATTCTTTTTCTTTTCCCCTTGTTCATTCTTAATAATATTTTTATACTTTGGTTTTGGTGTTTGATTCATTTTGAGTTCATTTTTTTTAAAGATTTTATTTATTATTCATGAGAGAGAGACACAGCGATAGTGAGAGATGCAGAGACAGAAGCAGGTTCCATGCAGGAAGCCTGATGTGGGACTCGATCCCGGGTCTCCAGGATCAGGCCCTGGGCTGAAGGCGGTGTTAAACCACTGAGCCACCGGGCTGCCCAAGTTCATTTTTATATATAGTGTGAGATAAGGGTCCAGCTTCATTCTTTTGAATGCAGTTATTCAGTTGTTGTTGTTTTTGTTTTTGTTTTTTTAACATTTTTTGTTCAAAGACTGTCCTTTCCCTTTCCCATTGAATAGTCTTGGCACCCTTTTAAAAATCATTTGACAGTACATATGAAGGTTTATTTCTGGACTATCTGTTCTCTTCTGTTGGGTCTGTTTGTCTTGTCTTTATGCCAGTATCATATTGTTTTGATTTGTATAGACCTGTAATAAGTTTTGAAATCAAGAAGTATGAGACTTACAACTTTGTTCTCTTTTCCAAGATTGTGTTAGCTATTTAGGGTCCTTTGAGATTCCTTCTTAATTTTAGGATGGGTTTTTGTATAACTGCAAAACATGTCATCAGGATTTTGATAGGACTTGCCTTAAATCTGTAAAATGCCTTAGGTAATATTGACTTCTTTATTTTTCTTATTTTTTATTTTTTAAAAGATTTTATTTATTTATTCATGATAGACATAGAGAGAAAGAGAAGCAGAGACACAGGCAGATGGAGAAGCAGGCTCTATGCTGGGAGCCTAATGCGAGACTCGATCCCAGGACTCCAGGATCATACTCTGGGCCAAAGGCAGGCGCTAAACTGCTGAGCCACCCAGGGATCCCCAATATTGACTTCTTTACACTATGAAGTCTTCTAGTTCATAAACATGGAATCTCTTTTTGTGTTTTCTTTTATTTCATTTAGTAGTGTTTTGTGGTTTTCAGTTTACAAGTCTTTATCCTCCTTGGTTAAGTTTAATTCTAAGTATTTTATTCTTTTTTATGCTGTTGTGAATGAATTTGTTTTATTAGCTCTTTAGATTATTTATTTTTACAGTATAGAAACACAACTGATTTTAGTGTCTTCATTATGCTGCAGCTTTGGTTAATTTGCTTAATAGTTCTAACAGTGTTTTGTGGAGTCTTTAGGGTTTTCTAGATCGTGTTGTCTGTGAACAGAGATCAGTTAGCTAATTCAGATTCCTTGTATTTCTTTCTCTTGTCTGATTGCTCTGGCTAGAATATCCAGTACTGTGTTGAACATTTGTATTGAAAGTACACATTTTGGGGATCCCTGGGTGGCTCAGCGGTTTCGTGCCTGCCTTTGGCCCAGGGCGCGATCCTGGAGTCCCGGGATCGAGTCCTGCGTCAGGCTCCAGGCAGAGCCTGTGTCTCTGCCTCTCTCTCTCTCTCTATCATAAATAAATAAAAATAAATCCTTAAAAAAAAAAAAAGTACACATTTTTGTCGTTGTCGCCACCTTCTTCGTCTTCATCTTCATCTTTGTCTTCTTCGTCGTCTTTGTCTTCTACTTCTTCTCTTTGTCTTCTTCTTGATCTTAGAGGAAAAGCTTGTAGTCTTTCAGCATTGAGTATAATGCTACATGTGGACTTTTTATATATGGCCTTTGTTATATTGAGTTGCCTTCTGTTTCTAGTTTGTTGAGTGTTTTTATCATGCAAGTGTGTTGAAGTTTGTCCGGCTTTTGCCCATATCAGTTGAAATGGTCATGTACTATTTTCCCTCCTCTTCATTCTGTTAGTGTGGTGCAATTATATTGATTTTTTTTTTCTTTTTTTATGATAGTCACACACAGAGAGAGAGAGAGAGAGGCAGAGACATAGGCAGAGGGAGAAGCAGGCTCCATGCACCGGGAGCCCGACGTGGGATTCGATCCCAGGTCTCCAGGATCGCGCCCTGGGCCAAAGGCAGGCGCTAAACCGCTGTGCCACCCAGGGATCCCCAATTATATTGATTTTTGTGTGTTGAGCCATTCCTGCATTCTAGGAATAAATTCCAGTTGGTCATGGTGTGTATTTCCTTTCATGTGCTGTTAGATTCTGTTTGGTAACATTCTGTTATAAAATTGCCTATAAATAAGCACTCTTAAGTGGTGGATTATAATGGCTCACTTGGAGTTTTTTGAGCTTCCTGTATTTGTGTGTCCTTGTCTTTCTTTGAATTTAGGGTATTTTCAGCCATTATTTTTTCCCATAGGTCTCTGCCCCTTTCTTTTTTCTCTTTTCTTCCATAATGCGTATATTGGTGTTTTTTTGTTTGTTTGTTTTTTGGGTTTTTTTTCCCAGCGAAGTCCCTTCTATTCTTTAGGCTCTGTTCTCTTTTCACCTCTTCTACTCCTTCCCTTTCTCCCCCTTCCCCTCCCTATTTCTCACTCTTGGAATTTCAAGAGTTTTCTGTTTAAGGTCACTGATTCATTCTTCTGCCTATTTAAATGTGCTGTTGAACCCGTGTAGTTAATTTTAAAAGTTGAGTTATTGAGTTTTTCTACTCCAGAATTTCTATTTGATTCTTTTTTTTTTTTTTTATGATTTCTCTTTTTTCATACTCTGATTTTGTTCATATATTGTTTTTCTGGTTTTCTTCAGTCTCTCTGTTTTCTTTTATTTTAATGAGCATATTCAAGACTGTTATTTTGAGGTCTTTGTCAAGTAACTCCAAAGTTTGTGTTTCTTTAAGGTTGGTTTCTAGAGATTTACTTTTGTTCCCTTGAATGGACAGTATTTCTCTGTTTATTTGTTTGTCCTATAATTGAGCAATTGAAAAACAGCCACACATCTTAGTATTTGGGGCCTGGTCCCTTGCAGGGGAAGACCATCACTTTTCAATACAATGTGAAGTCATAATGGTATTCTCAGGAATTTTCAGTTGATACATGTTCCCTGGGCCAGTGTGTATGTTTTCCTTCCAATTCCACTATATCCATGACTACTTTTATTTTATTTTTTTTAAAGATTTATTTTTATTTATTTATGAGAGAGAGAGAGAGAGAGAGGGGGGCAGAGACACAGGCAGAGGGAGAAGCAGGCTCCATGCCGGGAGCCCGACGTGGGACTCGATCCCGGGACTCTAGGATCATGCCCTGGGCCAAAGGCAGGCGCCAAACCGCTGAGCCACCCAGGGATCCCCGATCCATGACTACTTTTATATGTCACAGTTTCCCAAAGAGTCTTATCCCTGTTTCTTCTTAAGATCTTAAGTATTCTGTGTGTTCCATTTTCTATAATCTCTTGCCCCAGATGCCTGCAGATCTGAAGTCTCCCTGCAGTTCTCATGTAGCTCAGCAGGTACCACTGCTTTCTGTGGGACTCCAACTATGCCACTGTTCCCATTAGTGCTCTGAGTATGGTGAAATAGAAACCAGTCTCATAGGCAGGTAATTGGTAAGCCAAGTTAGAATGTTACAAACAAGTTCCATTCTTTCTCTTCTGTCCCAAGGGAAAAACTGGGAATTGGGTTGGCTTCTGCCAGACTGTGCCATGCCAGGGAGGGGTTTAAGAAAGGACAAGCAAAAATACAACTTCATTTCCTATCCTTTTGAATGTGGCTATGTAGAGCTCAGGAAGACAGTTTTCACAAGATTGAAGGTTTCTGGAAGTATTGTGGATGAAAAATTATTGTAGCTTCACAATAAAACTTAAGACCTGTGGAAATAGGGGGAATGAAAATAACTGTTCCTGGGGATCCCTGGGTGGCTCGGCGGTTTGGCGCCTGCCTTTGGCCCAGGGTGCAATCCCGGAGTGCTGGGATCGAGTCCCATGTCGGGCTCCCTGCAGGGAGTCTGCTTCTCCCTCTGCCTGTGTCTTTGCCTCTCTCTCTCTCTCTCTCATGAATAAATAAATAAATTAAAAAAAAAAAAAAAGAAAAGAACTCTTCCTGTAGTCATCAGGAATGGCAGATGTGGGGTGTGTGTGTGTGTGTGTGTGTGTTGTGTGTGTGTGTGTGTGTGTGTTTAGGATAAATGTAAGCATAGGGAAATAAAGTAAGTCTTTCAATATTTTCATAGCAAGAAGAGGTTCGCCTTTTTTTTTTTTTTTTAAGATTTTATTTATTAATGAGAGACACACACAGAGAGAGGCAGAGACACAGGAAGAGGGAGAAGCAGGCTCCATGCAGGGAGCCTGATGCGGTACTCGATCACGCCCTGGGCCGAAGGCAGCACTAACCCGCTGAGCCATCTGGGCTGCCCGAGGATCACTTTTAACTTTAGTATTAGTCTAGCTGTTTCCAAATGTTTTGATTCAGTACCTCTTTATACTCTTAAATAACCCTGGGGTTCTAAGTGGTTTTTTTTCATGTTATATCTATTAGTATTTGCTATATGAGGAGGTCAGACTGAGGAATTTAAAAATACTTATTTTAAAGTAAAAATTAAGTTTTTTGTACACATCTATTTTTATGTAAAAATATTTTCCAAAACAAAATATTGTTGAGAAGAATTGTATTGTTTACAGTTTTGCAGTATAGAAGTTAGGTGGAGGAATCTCATATCTGTTTCTTCACTCAACTTGTTGCAATATATTATTTCAACTGAAGTCTATGAAGAAAATGCAGTCTTACACAGGTGTGTAATTGGGAAAGGGAGACATATTTTATACAATCTTTTGCAAAAAATTGTGGTAATTCTTTAAAACTCTGTCACATTCAATAAGTGGTCATTTCTTAAACATCAGTTGCATTGTGGAATTTGAATCCATATTAGTTAACTTTTGGTACTCTAGTATGTTAAAATCTGGTGTGTTGCACTTGAATTAATGATTTACTAGATTTGATTTTTTTTTTAATTTATGATAGTCACAGAGAGAGAGAGAGAGAGAGAGAGAGAGGCAGAGACACGGGCAGAGGGAGAAGCAGGCTCCATGCACCGGGAGCCCGATGTGGGATTTGATCCCAGGTCTCCAGGATCACACCCTGGGCCAAAGGCAGGCGCTAAACCACTGCACCACCCAGGGATCCCACTATATTTGATTTTATAACATCACACATGTCATTCAAAAAATACTGCTTCACTGAGATACACACAAAATTTATTTTTAAAGATTTATTTTTATTTATTAAGAGCGCGAGCACGAATAGGAGGGAGTTGCAGAGGGAGAGTGACAGACTGCTTGCTGAGAAGGAAACCCATAGGACTGAATCCGAGGACCCTGATATCATGACCTGAGCCGAAGTTGGACACTTAACCGACTGAACCACCCAGGCGCTTTATACACAAAGCTTTTTATTACATAGTATAAAAAAAAAAAAATCACATTCTTAATCAGAAAAGTCTAAGTATTGGGGCAGTGCAGTGCCAAGCTCATGGCGACAGATACGTATTTTCAACACTCTAAGTTTTATTTGAAAGCTTTAATTTAAAAGTAAAAGTAAAAAAAATTTTTTTAAAAGACTTTATTTACTTATTCATGAGAGACACGGCGGGGGGGGGGGGGCGGGGGGCGGGCAGAGACACAGGCAGAGAGGGAGAAGCAGCCTCCACGCAGGGAGCCCGACACAGGACTCGGTCTTGGGTCTCCAGGATCACGCCCTGGGAGGAAGACGGCGCTAAACTGCTAAGCCACTGGGGCTGCCTGAAAGCTTTAATTTTATTATTGGTAACACATACTTTTCTTTTTCCTTGACATAACAGTCTTATTTTATTCACTTTTACTAAGATATCTGCCATGTACCAAAGTCTTCATAAGCATTGTTCGTCTGTTATTTATTCTTTCAAATAAAATGATTTTGCATGAAAAGAGCATGTAGTTCAGGTTGTGACTCAAGTGGTGGCATAAATGCTATTTCTCAGTACAACCGTCTTACTCCAATATACTCATGAAGTGCTCAATTGATCTTCTCTTATTTGGTCACACCAAGTATTAAAAAGATGCGTGCTAAAGGTTTCTTACTATGTGGTTCCAGTTTTATGTTATATGTATATGACCAAATCATAGAGATGAGAATAGATTTGTGGTTGCCATGGGTTAAGTGCATGAAAGCTGGAAGGAGGAAGGAAAGGTGACTATGGCTGTGATAGGGTGGTCAAAGGGCTTGTGAAGAACCTTTTCTATATTGTGTCTGTAGTAGTGGTGACAGAAATCTATACATGTGATAAAATTGCCTCTAAATAACAAATGTGTATGCATATAAAGATAAATTATAAATAAGACCGATGCGTTGAATCAATGTCATTTTTCTAGGTTTGTTGTACTGTAGTTACGTTACCATTAGAGAAAACTAGTTGTAAAAAGCATCTGTATGGGAACTCTGCATTATGTTTCAAAATCCATGTGAGTTTTTAATTAATCAAAATAAAAATGAATAACTTTTACTTTCACATAAATGACATTCTTAAGTACTTTTTTTTTTCCTTTGGAGTACATAGAGTGTGGAAGTGAAGAATACAAAGATTGCCATTTTCTTGATATTATTTAGACATTAGTAGTTTTACCCACCTTGATTTTCTGTCATTAATGCAAGTGTCAGCACAGGCTAATAATATCTTAGCATTAATATAATGAAAATTTTTTTACCTCACAGACCCTCAAATTGAGGTCTCAGGGATGTCCAGACATCTGTAGTCCACACTTTGAGAATCAGTGGCATAAAGCTTTGGCCTTTTTTTTAGCAATGGAAACAAGTAATGGGCTTAAGACTGTGTATGGGTATCTGGTCCTCTCTCTAGTGTCTTATATTGTACTTTTTTGCTCATTGGATATTATTGTACTTCTGTGAAAACAGAGTTATGGACATTTGTAATGATATAAATGGTAGACAGAATGCTAAAACTTTGGAATTAACAGTTTCCTACACCTATACCAAGCAGTATGGTAGCAACTAGTCATAGCTGGTTAGTTAAGATTAAATTCTAAGAGATTAAATGTTTAGAAATAAAATTTAAGTGGAATTAGTGGTTATGGAGTTCTAGCTTTACATGATGAAAAAATCCTATGGATCTTCTGCACAATGTGCATATAGTTAACACTACTATACAATTTTAAAATGGTTGGCTGTAAGTTGCATTATATACGTGTTTTCTACCACAATAAAATATTTTAATTAAAAAAAAGATTATTCATCCTAGAGAGAGAGAGCACACGTATAATCGAGCACAAATGGGGTAGGCAGAGGGAGAAGGAGAGCAAATCTTAAGCCGATTCTATGCTGTGGAGCACCAGGTGGGGTTCAATCTCATGACCTGAGCTGAAAGCAAGAGTCAGACACTTAACTGACTATACCACCCAGGAACCCCTAAAATATTTTAATTTAATAAATTCATTTAAATAAAATAACAGATTCATGTTTTCAGTTGCATTAGTTAGATTTCAACTATTCAATAGTTCCATGTGGCTAAATGCTGCCATTTTGGACATTTTAGGTAGAGAAAATTTACAGCAATTGCAGAAATTTCTATTTACATTGGTTGTGTAGCACTCAAGATGATAGTTCTCAAGAGGTTGAGGTGCTTGAAAGCATTGTGGGTGCCAGCATAGTCAGAGTGCTGGTCTAGACTTTACCTTAAGGTATTATATTTGCCTTTTCTGTACAGATTAAATAAAGTGTCAAACATTTGCTTATGTGGTAGAAGAGTTTCTCACTATATAGCTAGTAATAATCATGAAGGAATACATGTATATGCACATGCATATACTTATAAAGAAAAAATTTAAAACAGTTAAGAGCTTTTATAAATTAATAATAATCTGTTTTAAAAATTATTGCTGTATCTGTAGTCTTTTATTTAGATTTAAAAGGTATTCCCAGCTCTGAATGATAGAAAAAGATTTGCCTGTAGCACCTTTACAGTTTAATATTCTGTATTCCAACATTTTTAATCAACATGCAGTTTTTTGGTACCATGAGTTGAGGGTGTATATTCACCTTTCACCCAAAATTACTCTCCAGTCATCCTAATATATTTTATCAAGTAATTCTGTGTATTCTCTTACTGACTTGAAATGCTACCCATACCTTCTGTATGTACGTGTGCTTTTTTCCAACATTCTTTCTCAGTACCATTCATTATATACCATTACACGTTCCTCTGTATTTTTTTAATGATTGAAAATATTATAGTCTATGGCTGAGGAAATAATTCTTTCATCTATATCTATCTTTTATTGGTTAAATTGTGAAGTTTTTTTTTTTTTCTCTTGATTTTACTCATTTGAGAAAGAGAGCACAAGTAGTGGGAGGGAGAGGGAAAAAAAGAAGCAGACTCCCTGCTGAGCAGGGAGCCCAATGCAGAACTTCATCCCAGGAGCCTGGGATCATGATCTGAGCCCAAGGCAGATGCTTAACCCACTGAATCACCCAGGCACCCTGTGAAATTCTTGAAGGTTAAAAAAAAACCCATAACCATAAATCCTCAGCCTCATTTATGTACGTAGGCCACAGCTATCTATATTCTCTTTGTGTTAGATTTCAGTAAATATTGTTGACTTGATTTAATTTTAAAAGATTATATTTATTTATTCATGAGAGACACAGAGAGAGGCAGAGACATAGGCAGAGGGAGAAACAGGCTCCCTATGGGGAGTCTGATGTGGGACTGGATCCCAGGACCCCGGGATCACGATCTGAGCCAAAGGCAGATGCCAAACCGCTGAGACACCCAGGTGCCCCTTGTTGATTTAATTTTAATTGTGATCATGAGGTTACGTTTTATTATGTGCCAAGAATATTTAGAACTTTGCAAAATACAGAATTCCTAGTGTATTTTCTGGCCGACTTTGTTTTTCCTATCATATGAAGAGGATAGAGGTTATTTTCATTTTGGATTTATTATTAAAGTAATCAATTCTTTTGATCCTTGAATAAGGAAAAACTTGTAATACAGAATCGTGTAAAATAAAACCACAAGTTGTATCCTATATTTTTCATTTCCCATTCTTCTAAAGTAGCTGATGCTGTTTGCTTAGCAAACTTAACGTTTGCTCAGGAAGACATCTTATATAAATTTATAAATATATTACATTTTATGTATCAAAAAATCTACACAAGTAGCGTTCATTTATATTCTCTCACTGACTGACTATAGTATATTTTCACCTCTTCCTAGAAAAACATGGAAATTTATCATGTTCCCCTCCTCCCCCCTTTTTTGGCCTTAGGTATATTTTTGTTCCTTAAAATGGATTTGTGTGTCAAACAGATAAGCTTATTTAAAAGGTGATCAGGGGGATCCCTGGGTGGCGCAGTGGTTTAGCGCCTGCCTTTGGCCCAGGGCGCGATCCTGGAGACCCGGGATCGAATCCCACATCGGGCTCCCGGTGCATGGAGCCTGCTTCTCCCTCTGCCTATGTCTCTGCCTCTCTCTCTCTGTGACTATCATAAAAATAAATAAAAATAAATAAATAAATAAAAGGTGATCAGGATATGAAAACACTAATTCAAAAGGATATTTGCAGCATTATTTACAATAGCCAAATTATGGAAGAAGCAGCCCAATGTCCATTGATAAATGAATGGGTAATGAAGATACGGTAGAATGGAATAGTATTCAGCCATAAGAAGAATGAATTTTTTTTTTTAAAGAATGGAATCTTGCCATTTGTAACAACATGAATGGATCTAGAAGGTGTTTTTTTGTTTTTTGTTTGATCTAGAAGGTTTAATGCTAAGTGGAATGAGACATACCATGTGATTTCACTCATGTAATTTAGGAAACAAAACACAACAAAGGAAAAAGAACAGATTCTTAAGTATAGAGAACAAACATATGGTTACCAGAGGGGAGGTGGGTGGAGGGTGAGTGAAATAGAGGAAGGGGATGAAGAGTACACTTAGCATTTTTTTCTTTTCTTTCCTTTTCTTTTTTTTTTTTAAAGATTTTATTTGAAAGAATGTACCCAAGTGTGCGTGTGAGTGGGAGGGAGGAACAGAGGGAGAGGGACTAGCATACTCCCTGCTAAGCAAGAAGACTGAGATGGGCTCAATCCCAGGACCCCAAGATCATGACCTGAGCCAAAGGCAGACGCTTAACTGAGTGAGACACCCAGATGCCCCATATACTTACCTTGATGAACAGTGAGTAATATATAGAATTATTTGATAACTGTATTTTATACTTGAAACTAGTGTAACACTGTGTGTTAACTATACTGGAATAAAAAAAATTTTTTTAAGGTTTTATTTATTCATGAGAGACACACAGAGAGAGAGGCAGAGACACAGGCAGAGGGAGAAAGAAGGTTTCATGCAGGGAACCTAACGTGGGACTCGATCCAGGGTCTCAAGGATCACACCCTGGGCTGAAGGCGGCGCTAAACCACTGAGCCACCCGGGCTGCCCTAAAAATTGTTTTTAAATGAAATTTGGTAGGTATTATCTAACAGCCCTTCGTAAAGTTGTGGCAACTTAATTTTTTTCTTTTTTCTTCATAATTATTTGAGAGAGAGCAAGCATGGGAATGGCAGAGGGAGAAGGAGAGAGAGAATCTTAAGCCAACTTCATGCTGAGCATGGAGCCCCACATGGGGTTTGTTCCCATGACTCTGAGATCACAACCTGAGCCAAAACCAAGAGTTGATCTCCCAACCAACCATGCCACACCTAGGTGCCCTGCAACATAACTTTTCATTCAGATTTGCATGTGTATGCACACAGGTTCACAATATTGAATTTAGTAAATTTTATATATATGTATTTTTTAACACTTTGAACTTTTTTTTAAATTTATTTTTTATTGGTGTTCAATTTACCCAACATACAGAATAACCCCCAGTGCCCGTCACCCATTCACCCCTACCCCCCGCCCTCCTCCCCTTCTACCACCCCTAGTTCGTTTCCCAGAGTTAGCAGTCTTTACGTTCTGTCTCCCTTTCTGATATTTCCCACATATTTCTTCTCCCTTCCCTTATATTGCCTTTCACTATTATTTACATTCCCCAAATGAATGAGAACATATAATGTTTGTCCTTCTCCGATTGACTTATTTCACTCAGCATAATACCCTCCAGTTCCATCCACGTTGAAGCAAATGGCGGGTATGTGTCATTTCTAATAGCTGAGTAATATTCCATTGTATACATAAACCACATCTTCTTTATCCATTCATCTTTCGATGGACACCGAGTCTCCTTCCACAGCTTGGCTATTGTGGCCATTGCTGCTATAAACATCGGGGTGCAGATGTCCCTGCGTTTCATTGCATCTGTATCTTTGGGGTAAATCCCCAACAGTGCAATTGCTGGGTCGTAGGGCAGGTCTATTTTTAACTCTTTGAGGAACCTCCACACAGTTTTCCAGAGTGGCTACACCAGTTCACATTCCCACCAACAGTGTAAGAGGGTTCCCTTTTCTCTGCATCCTCTCCAACATTTGTGGTTTCCTACCTTGTTAATTTTCCCCATTCTCAGTGCTGTGAGGTGGTATCTCATTGTGGTTTTGATTTGTATTTCCCTGATGGCAAGTGATGCAGAGCATTTTCTCATGTGCTTGTTGGCCATGTCTATGTCTTCCTCTGTGAGATTTCTTTTCATGTCTTTTGCCCATTTCATGATTGGATTCTTTGGTGTTGAGTTTAATAAGTTCTTTATAGATCTTGGAAACTAGCCCTTTATCTGATATGTCATTTGCAAATATCTTCTCCCATTCTGTAGGTTGTCTTTGAGTTTTGTTGACTGTATCCTTTGCTGTGCAAAAGTTTCTTATCTTGATGAAGTCCCAATAGTTCATTTTTGCTTTTGTTTCTTTTGCCTTTGTGGATGTATCTTGCAAGAAGTTACTGTGGCTGAGTTCAAAAAGGGTGTTGCCTGAACTTTTTTTTTTTTTTTTAAGATTTTATTTATTTATTCATGAGAGACCTACAGAGAGACAGAGAGAGAGGCAAAGACACAGGCAGAGGGGGAAGCAGCTCCATGCGGGGAGCCCAATGCAGGACTCGATCCCGGGACTCCAGGATCATGCCCTGGGCCAAAGGCAGGCGCTAAACCACTGAGCCACCCAGAGATCCCCCACAATATTGAATTTAGTAATTATGGCAATATTTGTTTCAGGTGAAGAATGAATCTTAAACAGAAGAAATAAAATAACCTTTCATTTCTGAGTTAAAAGTGAAATGCTTTAGAATAGTGCCTAAAAACATGGTAAGAGATGTAAATGTTTTGTTATAATTTTTTAAAAAGGATTTGTTTATCTGTTTTAAAGAGAGAGTGAGCAAGGAGAGAGAGAAATGGAGAGATTCTCCAGCAGATTCCTGCTGAGCACAGAGCCCAACACAGGGCTTAATCCCAGGGCCCTGAGATCATGACCTGAGCCGAAATCAAGAGTCAGATGCTTAATCAACTGAACCATTCAGGCACCCCCCTGTTAAAATTACTTTTGTTGGCCTGAGTCCATTGTATTATATTGTAAAAATTGGAAATCCTTATTGTTTTTCTTCATATATTCATAGTTTTTTTTTATATTCATAGTTTTTAAAAGCCATCATATCTGGACCTAAGATGCTGTGTTAGTAGATTCTGTCTTATAATGGAACTTACCCTCAAATTTTTATCTTTAATTACCCAAATCACTATTTCTTTCTTCTTTTTTTTTTTTTAGATTTTATTTATTTATTCATGAGAGACACACAGAGGCAGAGACATAGGCAGAGAGAGAGGCAGGTTCCCTGTGGGGAGCCCAATGTGGGATTTGATCCCAGGACCCCCGGATCACTACCTGAAACACTCAGGTGCCCCCCAATCACTGTTTCTTAAATAGTTATTTTGGACTTAAAGGTTATGTCTGCATCAAAGAAACTGTTTTCGTTGGCTTATCTTTATTGGCATTCTAACAGTTTGTCAATTAACACCATTTGCTTGTTTTTGTTGTTACTCTTGTGTTCTAATTTCTCCAAGTAGATTAAAAGGGCTCAGTGACTTCCCTTCCAAAGGAAGTTTCACTGAAACATAAAAAATGAGAATGCAAGTCTGTAACGCTTATAAAGTTGGCAGTTTAAATAATAATTCATGTATATACATATACTTTGATAAGTAAGTCTTTGTAATATCTTTGAGAAAGTGCAAACAAAACCTCTGATGACTTGGGCAGCCCGGGTGGCTCAGCGGTTTAGCGCCGCCTTCAGCCCAGGGCGTGATCCTGGGGACCTGGGATCGAGTCCATCGTTGGGCTCCCTGCATGGGGCCTGTTTCTCCCTCTGCCTGTGTCTCTCCTCTCTCTCTCTCTGTGTATGTCTCTCATGAGTAAATAAATAAAATCTTAAAAAAAAAAAAAAGCCTCTGATGGCTACTGAAATGATACTTTCTTGATTTGTACCTAGTTCTCTATTTATTTGATATTATGAAACATGTCTGTAGAATATTACAGTTCAAATACTTGTAGTATTTTTCATCAAGTATGGTAGTATATTAAGCAAGTTATTCCAGAATGACTTAATAAACTTCATAAATCATGTCATTGCATGTGGAGAGGAGAGAAAAAAACCTAGATGCATCTTTCACAATTGGACTCTTTGTAGCATCGACAAGTACAAGTTATATCATCATCAATATGTTTTAAATAAGGTCAAATATGGCCATTGTGTATATATTTACTATCAACTCTGAAAACAAAAATGATCTACTTTTCCTTTCTGTAGTGCTCTAGCTGTGGGAGGACAAAATTGTCACCTAACTTCTTGAAGGATAGAAAGAACATTTCTGTATGATTTTAGAAGTTGTACATCTGAATGTTGTATTTAGTATCTTGATATTCAGAAGCTTACGCTTCAGCCAACATCACTAAATGTTGAGAATAAAGTGTCAAGATTTCCTAAAACCAATGAGCCTTACCATGGAGAATAGACTTTCTTAACATTTGATCTCTTTGTTTAATTTGATAAAGATTGAAATTAGTGCTGTATTTTACACCTATATCAAAATATCATAATCGAATTTGATGAAATACTTTACAGCCAGAGTTGGTAAGAAATCCATTTTCCTCTCTGAAGTTGAAACAGTTAACTTGAATTAGAAAGTTAACTTTAAGTTGAAATAGTCAACCTCCATCCAGCCTTCCAGAGTTTGAGTTTGTGAATACATACTTGTGAAAACTTCATGTTTCAAATAGTACTTTTAAAAATTATCTTTGGTGAGAAATCTGTGAATACTTTTGGGTTGTATTTGAAGCAGTTATCACCTATTTAATAGATGTGAGATACTTGCTGTCCGAATTTTCAGTTTGTGGCCAGATTTATTACACCTACAGTGAAAAGGAATATTAACCTGATATGGAGCCTTATTGTTGGTTATAGAGATGAGTATAAGGTTATCATGTTGAAAGATTGGAAATTATCCTCTGTGTCCAGTATGAAGTTGTTTTGTTTTTTTTTTCCCATTAATTTTGTTTTGTTTTCATCGTTTAAAAGTTTTGATGGGGGATCCCTGGGTGGTTCAGTGGTTTAGCGCCTGCCTTTGGCCTGGGGCGCAGTCCTGGAGTCCCAGGATCGAGTCTCGCATCGGGCTCCTGGAATGGAGCCTGCTTCTCCCTCTGCCTGTGTCTTTGCCTCTCTCTCTCTCTCTCTCTCTCTCTCTCTATCATGAATTTTAAAAAAAAGTTTTGATGAACTTTTTAAACATTCGCTCTAAAGATTTATTTTTTTAATGTACTCTCTGCCCCTGATTTGGTGCTTGAACTCATGTCTCTAATATCAAAAGTCACATGTTCCATCAACTGAGCCAGCCAGTCACCCGTCAGACATTTGCTTTAAATTGTTAATCCCAGCTGAACTATCACTAAATGGTCAACAGATGACAAAAAGTTGTAGAATTTTCTTTTAAGTCAAAATTGGAGTATTTTCTAGAAATACCTTTTACTTAGTTACCTTGGGTAAGATACTTGAATTTTCTTTTTCTTTTTTTTTTTTTTAAGATTCATTTATTTATTTGAGAGGGAGAGAGAGAGAGAAAAGCTAATGAGTGGCTGAAGGGGCACAGGGAGAGAATCCTAAGCAGACTCAATTTCTTGACCCATGAGATCACAACCTGAGCCAAAATCAAGAGTTGGACACTCTACTATAACTAAGCCACCCAGGTGCCCAACACTCAAATTTTCTGACCTTTGATTTCATTTGTAAAATTAGCACTGTGGTAATTAAAAGGGGATCGTATGGTAATTAATTTTTACATCATTTAATCTTAGCACCTTCCTTATGAGGTAGATTAGTTTTGTTTTTTTTTTATATATACATGGGCAAGATAAATTACTTACCCAGGTAAGTGGCAGTTGTTAGGATTTGAAGCCAGATCCTCTGATTCTGTGTCTATGGCTATTGCCAGTATTTCATTTTAAACATGTTACAAGTTTTTTGCTTTTTTATTTTTATTTTTTCTGGAGCAGTAGCATATAGACTATTAGTCTCTAGTATTTAACATGGCTTCATAATGAAAAGCTTATACTTTTGGGAGATTTGGGTGGCTCAGTGATTGTTTGCCTTCAGCGCACAGCATGATCCTGGGGTCCGCGGATCGAGTCCCGAATCGAGCTCCCTAGAGGGAGCCTACTTCTCCCTCTCCCTATGTCTCTGCCTATGTCTTTGCCTGTCTGTGTGTGTCTCATGAATGAATAAATAAAATCTAAAAAAAAAAAAAAAAAGCTTATTCTTTTATTTTCAGAAAACCTATGGTAAGTTAGTACATAATGCTACTTATCCCACGGTTTTATCTAAAGTTCTTATTGACTGTAGATTTTTATGTAAAAAAAAGTCATCATGTAAAAGAATTAAAATGTAAACAGAGGAAGAGAACAGCAATAGTATAGTGGTTAACCTAGTGAACTGCTAATCTGGCTCTGGGATATCTTCATCTTCCTCAATGGTTTTCTTTGCTTGTAGGTACTTTGGAAAGCTCATCACAGCAGTCACAAGTTCTCTCAGCCATGTTTGATTTTGTTTGTGGCATGTTCTGTCCGTTTCAGAAATAGATGAATTGACAGTGAGTGTTCTCTGTACTTCAGTTATCAAATCATTGTACTTAGGTTATTGGCTTGCAGATGTCTCCTTATCAGGAGGTTTAAGGTAACCTTTAAAAAATGTTGTTGTGATTCTGAATTACTGCATATAGTAGTAAAGATAAATTTTTAAAAGTAGAGCTGTGAACCACACTAGTAAATATTTCTATAAATTTCTTTTTAATACTTCGAGTTACCATGCCATATACATTCAGTATATGATAATGTTCTTGCCATTTTTTTCCTTTTGACAGACCCCATATCCCTCTGGACAGAATGCAGGTCCAACCACGTTGGTATACCCTCAAGCCCCTCAGACAATGAATTCACAACCTCAGACCCGTTCTCCGGTAAGTAAGCAGAAGCTTGTTCTAGACAATGGTTTCCATTCAAGTTTGTTTTTAGTAGCTTAGGTTCCTTTGGCTAAAATTTTTACTTGTTTTTGAAAAAATTTTCCCAAGGATTGATTGATTGATTATTTATTTATTTATGATAATTGGTTAGCATTGCATTTTCAGATTTTTAATATAGTAATACTTAAAATTTATTGAAAAAAAGAAGAAATGGAGCTTTTTATCTTCTTTTACTTTTCTGTGGCATGATTTTTTAAAAAAATGGTTGCATTCAAGTTCATTTCAGCTCTTAATTTGTTGTACTGTTCAAAATTCAGGAGGAGAGTAAAGCACAGTGATTTTAAAAGTAAATTTTATTATTTGGATTCTCAAATTTCAGTGGTTTGGGAAGTAAGATTTCTGAATCGGTGTCACTAGATCAGTTCTAACCATTTGATAGTTTGGACATATGCATGAAATACACCAATGGTGTATTCATTTTTTCAGATAGTAAATAAATTGTCATACAAATTAAAATGTTATCATCCTCTTTGCTCATCCTTTACATGGATTGCAATAAATATTGCAAAACTGAGAATTTACTCAAGGTTCATCCTTCTGTTTTACGAAAGTATTTAGTGGCTTCAGCTGTCCATTCCTTAGAACGTCGTTTCCTTCCCTGCATGACTAGTTTTTGCCAGAAAGTGCTTCTGTAACATCTCACATTGTATCTCACATTCCTACTGGTGTCTCAGCTTTGTGTTTTCCTCAGAATACAGGTATCTTCTTTTGGTTCCCCACCCGTGCTTTTTTGCCTGTAGTATAGGGGTATTTTCATTGCATTAGCTCCTCTTCATTTGGTTTTATGCATGAACTAAGAAATGTTCAAATGTATTAAAGATTGCTCAAAGAACTAGAGATCATGGACTGCACCAAATTGTAATCTCTTTCTTACCCTCTTCCTGTCTTCCTTTTCCCTATTGCCCTCTTCTCCAATACCTACTCTTAGATCTTTGTTCTCCCCAGGGGGTAGAAGAACCTTTCTAAAGAGGTGGGACTTTGGTCCTAGTTGCTTGTTTGCTTGTCTTTTTTTTTTTTTTTTTTTTTTGCTGAAATGATCAACAAGAAATATCTGATGCAAGTTGTATTCTGAGAGTGGTTTGGGGATGTGGATACTTGACTACTTGGAGTGGGCCTGAGATCTCACCAGATTAATTTAGATAGGCCCTGCTTCTAGTCATTAAACATGGGACATTATGGTAAGCTCTTATTGCAAAGAATTCTATGGCCCTCTTCATCCCCTTCTCCCTTTTATAATTATTGAAAGAAAAGAAATTTACATGGTTAGAACTGGCGCAAAACCTGACTGAAGAGCTGCATCTCTAAACCAGTTTTTTTGACAGCCCAGCAGAACAGTGCCAATACATTGCACAGACAACTGGAAGAGGAGGAAGGTTTTGGAACAGACTCCCGTTTACAGGTCCTTGGCTGGAAGAGGCTGGATAAAATACTGCATTGTAAGCAATATAACAAACTGTACTTCTTGCAGGCAGTGGTGCCTCTGGCACTCATTATTTTTGACCACATCCATTTATTGGCTGATGAACAGAAATGCTTTGATTGCTTCTTCTCTGAAAGTCTAAGCTAGCATGGCAGTTTCTGCCAGGCATAGTGGGAAAAGAATAACAAATTGGGTGGGTCCTCTTGATTGGGAATTAGACAGGAGTAATTTGGGACTTAGATTTTTCTTTATTTTAAACTTGAAGAGGGATATCCCTTTCAGAAAATTTGATTTTAAAAGATAAATTTTAAGGCTCTTTTTCCCTCTTTCCATTTTATAATTGATTATCAAAGAGGAAATTGTCTGTAGTTGTCAGCCATTTTTCTGTGGTCATAAACTCTTCAGATACTATCCTCTATGCAATTTTTGCCATCTGCTCTGCTAGTGACCATTACCACCCCCATTACTAAAAACCACACACATAACATTCCATTACATATCCCAAAACAAGTGCAAGACTAGCAAACCCTGGACTACTCTTGCTTGTTGTTTTGGGTCAAGTTTTCTTTATTTCATTTGTGTTGGTGCTGGGAGGGTGAAGTTGGGATATGAAATTTGACAGGATTGCATTTTCTTTTACATCCCAAGTTGCCATAGTCTAGTCTCATCCATCCCACAGCTATCCCAACTGGTGAGGAGAGGTAAGCTGTTGCACTAAGGAAGGGACCCTTCCCATGGCTTGTAGAGCAGCTAAAGCTTACTCCATTCTATTTCTGCATTAATGGGCCATTGGCAATTGCACAGTTTAGGCTATTCTGTTCTTCCCTGGACAGCTGCCTTTGCAATCCAAGTGGCTTCAAGTGTTCCCCCTCCCTCTTTCAGGTTATCTTTGTGTCCATATTTCTACTTGATGTATAGTATCTTAGTTAAAGTCACATTATTGAAAATCTTGTTTAAAAGCAAAAAGGTACTGATTAGCTAGCTACCTCTCTATTCCATTTTCTGGTTGTACTGGAACTCTTTAAACAATAGTTTATTTTTAAATAGCCTCCAAAATAGCTATTAAATGCCTAATTGGAAGAGGGAGAACAGTTTGGATTTTGCAGTAACCTGTATCTACTGGTTATATTTTGTGGTGCCGAGTACCAAAGATACATCAGTGTTATGTTGGCCATGCCCTGTTGCCAACTGCACAGAAGAGTGAGTGGGTTGGTGGGTGGGTGGCATTAACATTCGATTCAAGTTCACAGAAGGCTGCTTTCCTTAATACCTACAGTCCTCACCATCTTAAAGACCCCTTAAAAAAAAAAAAAGAAATGAAAAGTTTCTATTTTTAATATGAGCCAGCAGCGACTACAGTTTGTTCTGTTGCTTACAGTTACCCTAGGATTAAGATTGTTGTCATTCCAAGTGGAAAGCTCAATAGCCAATGGTGACTAGTGCAAAATAGACTAGGGTACTTTCCCACTAACTTGTGTTGTTGTTGTTGTTGTTTAATATATGTGTAACTTTATAAGGTACTCCTCTTGCTCATAGAAAGTTCTCTTTTGACTGGAACCTTCCAAGTATATGAAGTTGCAACTTTTATTTTAGAGCCTTAGAAATGGCACCTTTCTGTGGAACAGTGATAAGACAGGTACTGCTATATTCAGGTTAATTTTTTAACATGGCCCTTCTCTCCCATTTTCTTCAAAAGTGTCATGAAGAGACATCTCACTTCCACCCCCTACTTTCATACCACATGGGTGATATTGCCTATTCTTGAAACTTGATGTCCATGGTAGAGGTATGATCTGTTTTCTTTTCATAATTGGAAAACTGAAAATATAAGACCTCAGTTTCTATGAAGAGAAAATATTTTGCAAGAATTATAGCTGTCCTTATCATCATTCTGAAAATCTCTTTTACAATAGTTAGCAAATAAAATGGCTGACCTAACACACTGTAATCACATTCAGTTATGCTGAATAACTTTGAATTGTTTTTAAGACACATTTCATTACTTGAAAAATAGGTAATACTTTAGCTTCTAAGATGAATTCTTAATAAAGCAGGCTTCAGCAGAAAACTCCTATGTTATGGTATGTGCTCCACTGCAGTTTGTTGAAAATTATTTATATGAAATAATGGCAGTTAGGGAAATAATTCCACATCTCTTGCATGTAACTCAGAAATTCTGAGTGTGAGGGATTGCTTCTTAGTTAATCTTCAGTCTGATTCACCTGTAGTGTGAGTTGACAGAAGGCTCTCTAGCAAATCAAACAACTGAAGACATATTTTAGTTTCTTAAACGTGTTATGTTAATGCCCTGTGTGGTTTGTGTTTACTACTGCTTTGTAAATATTTTCTTTTCACTATTAAAAGAGGGTGGTTAACATTTTGATAGTTAATTAGTAGCCAGTACATGACGCTATGTCCCAAATAGTTTTTCTCTGTCCTTTTTAGTGAAATCACATTGGAAGTGATGAAGAATTAGGTGATCTTAGAGGTTTAGTATTTAAAAAATTTTGTTGGTAGAAAGATTTTTCTTTCATTGTAAGTTAGGGAGAGGGAGAGTTGGAGTATGTATTACCTGCTTTCAAGCACTGTATTGGGCTAAGGATTTATATATTTTCTGTTGTTTTTATTATCCTTATCAGATAGCAGTAGGTACATATGGACAGTGTTGTGCTGTTGTGTATAGAAATTTGAGTTCTTTCACTCTTTTTTCTTCTTAAGCTTGTAATAGTACCACTTTGATTAATCATGTTAGAGAGTGATGTTCATTACCAGCTATTTGCTTTAGTATGCTAATATTCTACTTTACTAGTTAATTGTATTTAAATATATAGTTATATATATATTTAAATACATGTTTATATATTATAAATATGCCTGTATATTTATAGATATATAAATGAAATTTTATTCTTTAAGAAATAAAGGAAGATACTGAAATTTCCATTTCATGTGTGAGATACCCCATTAAACTTAAGTAAATTTGAAATCAGTCCTGTTAACATTTTTTATTTCCTGTGGGACATTTTAATTACTTCCTATTTCTTGTAATATAAAAACTTTTCTCATTTTCTCCAGCTATATCAATTTGCATAAGCACCCTTGACCTTTTCCTGTTTGTCTTAATGTAACCACTTAGTATTTCAAAACTCCTTCTGCTTTATTTTTTTATTTTTATTTTTTTTTAATATTCCTATCAGAGAGGTACCCTTATGTGCCTAACAGCTTAGCTGTTTCTCTCCCAGCTGATAAATGGCAAACTATACCTGGTAGTGGTGTTAACCTGTTGAATCTTAGTACCTGTCTGTCACTGTCCTGCAGCAAAGCTTTGACTGTTTGTGTTTTTTTTTTTTTTTTCTTGTGGGTTTTTTTCTTTTGGCATATTGTGTGACATTTGGTTTTTGTTGTGGTGTTTCTGACTCTTTGTGCCTTTCCTTTTGTATTTGTTTTCCCTCCTTTTCTCAGTTTGCAGCGGGGCCTCGACCTGCCCATCACCAGGTACTGTACTCTTGCCCCTTCACTATCACCCTTAACAATAGGTGGGGGCTTTAGTAGCTTCTGACCCTTAGAATGCTGCCATTCCAGGGAACTGCCCAAACTGTGCTCTGCAAGAGTAGCCATAGTCTCCTGTGATTCTGTTCTTTTGTCCTTCACTAATTTCACAGCGTTTTGTTATTAACAAACCCTATCCCTTCTGTTCATGGCACAATTTAAAAATAATAGAGTGGTTTTTACCCCAAAAAATAATTGCTCTGAATTTAGAGAACCCTGAAAAATTTTAGATATAGTAAGCTCTCACAGATTTTGTGGGTATCTCTATTGTTTTAATTTAACTGGAATAGGCAACATTCTAAGGGTTTTCTGTTAACATTCTGATGTAACTTGCATTGATGTGTATAAAACAGCGTTAGTATTTCTAAAACCACTTAATCTCATTTACTAACTTAGATCTAGTATCAAATTAACAGTAATACATACTCATTTGCTGCATAGAATTATTCTCAGGATACATAGAAAATAAATACCTTATTTAATTTTAATATTTGTAGCCTGTTCTTTTTAAATGAAGTAACTGATTAAGTTAAAATTTGAAAGTGTATATGCTGACACTAATTTATTTAGCAGGAATATAGTAGAAGAGGTGGTTTGGGAGAAAGAAAAGCCCTGCAGGGTTTTTCCCTTCAAATAGCTTTTTAGAGAGTGTCCTAAGACATTTTCTCCTGCCACAGTAGAAAGGGCCTAGGCCTTACAGATCTGGTTCATATTACCAGCTTTACTGTGTAACCAATTAGGTTAAGCAGATCTTTTTCTGAACTCCAGTTCCCTTGTAAAGTGGGGATAAATACCCTCTATATTAGAGATGAGATTCTTTAGGCATCTGACATAAAGTAAGCAGTCAATAAGTAGTAGCTATTTTTTATACTATTATGCAATCTAGTATGGTTTGATAAAATGAGAGAAATGTTACCCATTGTTTAACCTGTGGTTATCATAGTTAGAATTCTTATTGAGTAAATGGAGATGGTTTAATTGCAGAATTTCATTGTCTACCATTGGTTTAATACAAGGCTCTATTTCTTAAAGTCTTTTCAATTTAGACGGTATAAAAGCCAAGCAAATTCTGCTAAAGACACTTTGCAGAACTCAGATGTGGTTTTATGAAATGGAGCGCAGTTCTTTGGATTAGGCGAAGAAACAAAATTTGCATACTTTTTAGTATCAACAGATAGTGTTGTTAAAGTACTTTAAGAGCTTGCGGTTTGGTGTCAACTAGACCTAGGTTTGACTCTTCCTTATTAACTGAGTCATTTTAGGCAAGTTACTCACTGGGCTCAGCCTCAGTTTTCTCATCTGTAAAATGGGGACAGTATTAGTACCCATCTTAGGAATGATATGAAGAGTAAACAAGGTAATTGAAAGAAAATGTTCAACAGTGTTTGGCACATAGTACTAATCTATGGGACACGATTACTAATAATTAAAAAGAAGATAAGCCTTTAGGTAAAAAGATCGACTATAAATTTTTAAAAATATTTAGTCAAGGGTCATATAGGTAAGGCTTATTTTAGTTAGGAATCAAGCCAGAGATATAGTCCTAACAGAGAAACCTGGGAGCAGAGAAACTCTGCTCTAGAAGTGGAGTAGAAAAAAAACTAGTGATTAAGAAAAACAATATCTGAGCTCCTTCATATAAGGCTGAATGTTTCTATAATTTCTATTCAGTCGCAGTGGTTCTCAAATAAGGATGTTGTACTTAAACCTTTTATAAATAGTCTTTTTTAGGAAAGTTTGTTTTCAGAATTTTCTTCTGAGCCTAAAGGTTTGTGATACACTTTATTTTTCTTTAAATTCCAAAAACAAAGGAAAACTTAAAGGGGTCTTTGTGAGAAAAGGTTGATTTCAATTCTGAAATCATTTTTCCTGTGTAATATGACTTAAGAAAGTATTGGCAGATTGGTCCTTTATTTAGCTATGGGGTGATGCTTGTGAAATTATGGTATGTTTCAACCATAAAAAAACTACATACGGGGAAGCCTTGGTGGCTCAACGGTTAAGCATCTGCCTTCGGCTCAGGGCGTGATCCTGGAGTCCCAGGATCGAGTCCCACATCAGGCTTCCTACGTGGAGCCTGCTTCTCCCTCTGCCTATGTCTCTGCCTCTCTCTCTCTCTCTCTCTGTCTCTCTGTCTCTCATGAATAAATAAATAAAATCTTAAAAAAAAAACTACATATGTGTATATACTTAACTTCTTCTGTATTAGCAAGGAAAATAATTACTTTTTGACACTAGTTCTTGAAATGCAGCATAAATCCAGAGCATTGTTTTTGGATACAAAAACTTCAGGTAGCTGGCTACTATTTACTCTGGCATTCTTCCTTTCTAAATAGCAGTTAACATGTTTTCATTACACCAGAGAGAATTAAGTGAGTAAGGAAACATATAACTTTGGTTGAGGCAGCAGCAGTAATTCGTTACTGTGGAGAACTAGAGGAGGGAGGGGTTAGGGGTTGAAGTGGCACTGCTGAGCAGGAGCTAGCTGAAGCAGTGGCATGGTATAGAGCAAATTGTTAGGAAGAGTTTGCTCTTCTGTATCCATGGATGTACAGACCAATTTGATTTGTTTCACTATGGGATAGGTATTGTCATTTTGGGTTATGAAAAACTTCCCTGTAAATTGCACTTCATTTAGCAACCTTAGGACTCTAAATGCCAGTAGAATTCCCCTAGTGACAATTAAAAAAACAAAAAACACCTTCGTACATTTCCAAATAGCCAATATGGAGGTGATACTATTTCCTATTTGAAAATTACTGATTGAAGTCTGCATTTAAGACAGTCTTCTCAAATCTAAAGTCATGTAGAGGGGCACCTGGGTGGCTCAGCCAGTTAAGCATCTGACTCTTGATTTTGGCTCAGGTCATGATTTCAGGCTTGTGAGAGGGAGCCCTTTGTTGGGCTCTGGGCTGGGCATGGAGCCTGCTTGAGATTCACTCTCTCCCATTTTTTTTTGCTCCTCTCCATCTCTCTCTCTCTCTCTCTCAAAGAAAGAAAGAAAGAAAGTCAGGTAGAGGTTCATAGAGACATTGAGACAAAGCAGTATTATAAAACAAAATAGTAGATAGAGACTAGTATAATGAGAGCAAACATTAAAAAAACATTGAATGGTATACCAAGAATACATTTTTAAAGGGGAAAAACATTTGATGTCCTAGGTTATTTTTGGTTTGTTGTGAATTGAAGGCACAAATGGTTTTATCATCTTTGGCCAGAAAGAATTAAATCAAGGGTTAGAATTAGCTTTGAATAGTTAGACTTAGTCAATAGATCTCTCATTTCTCCTTTATTGCATTGTTCATCAGTGGCTGCCTTGCTGATCATATATCCTTTTATGCTTTGATTTTTTTTTTAACATAACAATTTGATGCTGGGTGATGTTTCCTATGATCGTTGTTTCTAAAATTCAACAGTAAATACATAGCTTTTTGTGAATGCTTACTAATAGTTCCTCCTATAATAACATTACAAAGGAAAAAAATACTGTTATTTAGATAAGTTAATTCCTTGTGAAATGAAAACACAGTTGTCCAGTTTAGTAATCTAGAACATATATTTTTTCTTCTTTGTAAAGTGAAGTTTACTGAATTGAAATGAAGTAAGATTTTAGATAGTAGTATTTTTAGTTTAATAGCACCAAGAAACTGTTATAGAATTATTACTTGGAACTACTTTTATTTAGAATATCTTTCTGTGTGGCCAGCCAGAGCTCTTACTGAGTCCCTCCAGTCAGGAATACCATGCTCCAGTTAGAATTATGTCAGCCTTGTCTTCTTCTAGTACCATTAGTTTTTGACTTTTGCAGAGATTCTTCACATTAATTGATTAGAATGTCCTTTTGCATTTTGGAACTTGAAGGAAGCTTCAGATTAGAATAAAAGTTTTCTTCAAAGGTAAAAGAAGAAGCACTACGTAATTTTATATGCAGACACCTTTGGCTTTAGAAATATGTCAACTATTTTTACTCCGATGTTTGAAAATCCCAAGTAATTAGAAACTGAAAGAACAGAATGTACACTCATAAGTAAAAACAAGTCACTTAGTATAATGTAGATTCTGGCTTGTGTTAGTAATTTCATGTTTAGTAGTTGAAATTTGTGTAGTTGTGGTTTAAAGTTACTTGTGTTCATGTCCTTATTTCACTTTGGGGTTTCATAACAGAGATCAAGTGTTGGTTAAATACTATAGCTGTAAAAAAAAAAAAAAAAAAAAACTATAGCTGTATAGTCTTTGCATTTTGAGAAAGACCAGGGAATTGGTATTTAAAAGTGTTCATAAAACAAAAACATTTTTGCAGTGTGTTGATACATGATTTTAGTTCAGTTAGTATTCACAAATGTTGAAGAATATGCCACATTCAAAACAATCTGATTTAGTGTAAACAAAAGTTTTGTAAAGCTTAATAGTATTTCACAGCAAGCAATATGTTACCTGGTGGCAAGCAGCATTGAAACTGCTTGTTTTCCTGTTGTAGTTTCCTTCTTTTTGCTAAAAGATTAAAAGAAAACAGCTGCCTTATGTTGATTTTTTTCCCCCATTATGACCCTTAGAAGTTTTTGCACTCAAAGTTGTACTGTTACATTTGAAGCCTTAGTTTCTGGTAGAGAAATATTTGTATTGCTCTTGGCAGTTTCTTAGATTTGGAAAGTAAAATAAATGAAGGCTTAGGGCTTGCCTCTGCAGCCAGACCTCGCATATCAGAGTCTAGTGGATATTACTTGGAAATCTGTAAAGCATTTATGCACTCTTATGACCGTGCTCTTTGATTTTTCAGAGCTTAATGTAAGTCAGTCATGGGCAGTTTTATCTGGTACCTTATTCACCAAAGTCTCGTAGAGTTACAGCAGAGATAGTAAACACAGATTGGGAGTCAGCTTAACTGGGAATCTTAGCTTTACTACAAACTAACTTTGAACCTCAGGTTTTTTATCTGAGAAATGGATAAAATATGCTCATAAATGATAAAATATTAAAGTGTTGCAATACAGCACCTGGTCCCTAATGGTGTTGTGAGGATCAGAGTACCTGCCTTCACAATCCCTGGCACATAATAGGTTCTTGGTGAATGTCAGTTTTCCTTAGCAGTGACACAGCCTGTCTTTCCCCCCTTTTTTGAGCTATTTTTACCTATGAGTGAAGTATTCTAACAAGGTTGCCTATTTCTCAGAGTCTACATCATAATCAGACTGTTCCTGAACAGTTTTTACGTTTTTTTTTTTTTCCATCTGACAAAATCCTCCATAGCATTACTGTCTGATAGAATGTTCTGTGTGGTGGTGATGTTCCGTGTCTGCCCTATTCACTATAGTAGCTACTAGCCACATGTGGCTATTGACCACTTGAAATGTGCAATGCAACTGAAGATTAAATTAATTTTAATTTAAATAATCAAATATGGCTAGTGACTGTTAGATACTCCGCTCTGGGGCTTACATCTTCTAAATCTTTTTTTTTTTTTTTTTTTTTTTTTACATCTTCTAATTCTTAAGGAAACATAAATTATGTGATCCTGGCCATGTGCCAGGAAAGAACAGAAAGAACCTAGAACATAATAGCCTTCATTGTAAATTGTTGTAAGCAGTAGAATATCTGGTTGGTAATTGAGTGGTATTCCATTATGTGGACTTTTCACTGCTTGTCCCTTTATAACTTGTGAGAAAATTATAGCACTGTTATTTTTCTTGAGTACTCTAGAATTTTTGAAGATATTAACCTAAAAAATTCATAATTGCAAGTCTTTACTGTTCCTCTTAGTAGTCTGAACTGTGTATTGCAGAAAGGTAGGGATATCAGAAACATACTTTGATATAGTTTTTATTATTTTGCAAATTAATAAATATTTAGTCAGGTTTTTTTCCACATAGGAAGAACTAATGTGATTGAATATGATTTTTCAAATGCTGAAAATGAATAGGTAGTTTTCACGGAATGTCTAATTAAATTTTTTTTTTTAGAGATAACTGTCTTTTGATGATTTTAGAGAGTGAAGTCATGAGAAGTGATATAATTACCAACATCTTCAAAAAGCATTTATTACTAATGTTATTAGCCAGGAAACTTTAGGTAATGGCATAATTATCACACCTTTAGAAGGATTTTCTAAAATGCAACATTTTCCTTCTGGTTTCTAGAGTGTTTTAGTGAAAGTCAGCTATCATGAGTACTTTAAATTCAGCCTCTGTTTTAAATGTACCCTAGCCCTTTGGGAAAGCTGCCCAAAGTACCACCTCAAATGAGGGCTGTTGCTTTCCCTTGCCATTCCCCTGGCATGCTAGTGGACCATTGTAAGATAAAAGACTTAAAACAAATTGAAATCAAGATTGGAAATGATACTTCTCTTATACATGATTCCTCCCTTCTCTACCTAGCCTTTTTCAACATTTTTCATCAATGACTTGGGTTAGTGACATCCCTGTCAGATTTGCTGATGGTTATACAGTTTTGACATTGTATCATACATTTGAATCCAGAAGTATCTGTACAGTCTGAAATGATGGGTTTAAATTAGCTAGATATGTTTTCTTTTTTCTTTTCTGTTAGATATATTTTCAAAGGAATAACATACAAGATTCCCTATCTGAACCTGATTACATAACTCTAAGAGTACATACAAAAGTGAAGAGCATGACTTATTGCCAGGTTGTATATAAAGAAGACTTAAGGGTTTTACAAGATTGTAACTCAGCACCAATCAGTAGTAAAATGTGGTTGACAAAAGAGCCTCTGTTATTCTTGGTTTTATTAATGGAAATGTAGTCAGCCAGAGTAAGAGAGAGATGTTGCTCTTTCATTTTGCACAGATAAATTTATTGAGTGAGTCCAGGTACATTCTGGGCAGACACCATCTGGATGTTTGTGTTTGATTTTCTCTTTAGTGAAACTGAACTGTGGGACCATACTGAGAGAAAGCTGAAGAGGGAATTCAACATCTTGGTTGGAGGGACAGGGCATGGATGGTAGTGATTGGCTTAGAACAAAAAAAAAGACATTGGTATAAAAGTTGGCAGTGATGGCTGTCTTCACATAACTTAGAGATCTGTCACTTCTGTAGAAGAAGGATTTGACTTTGATGTGTTTTTAGGACTATTTATTGGACCAAAGGGAAGGTGATGCAAAGAGAAAAATTTGGAGCCAGTAGAAGGAAAGTCAGAACACCATTTAATAATATACTGGAATTTGTACCTTCAGTTGTTCAGTTGTTCAGTTGTAACCCAAAGGGCATGTCAAATAAGAGATTTAAACTGTAGATATGTGGTTAGACTAAATGTCCTGTACTGTCCTTACATCCAGTATCCAGGAGAGTTTGATCAGTGAAGAGAAAAAGGAATTCAGAAGCATTGCAAACAGTTTGAGAAGGCTCATTCACGTTCATATGTTCTTTTTAATAACCTGTAGTTTGCTGCCATGCCTACCCACGGATTTTTAATTTCCTGCATCATTATTAAATCTAATGCTAAATTCACAATTGAATGGTTAAGAGAGAATACAAAAAAGAGAATCCATTTCTTTTGATTTCTTTGCCTTTCCAGCCATTACACCTTTTCTAGCCCTATATATTAGAATCTCATGTAGTTATATGTGTGTGAGTGTGTGTGTGTGTGTGTGAGAGAGAGAGAGAGAGAGAAGGAGGAGGGGTTGGGGAGAAGGAGGGAACTTCTAAAGGGGAAAAATAAGCTCCAGAGAGCCTGTCCCTATAAAAATCTTACTACAGTGAGTTCGAGTAATAGTAGTTCTGTTGTACCTAGGATGTAAATGTTGTTCCAAGGATGTGAAGCATAGGAAAAGGTGTCAGTTACTTTAAGGGAGGTAAAGAATTACAGTCTTGCAAGAATTAGAAATTTATTTTCCTTAATAATAATCATGGATTCTATAAAGTAATTGATGGAACATTTTTCTTACTAGGAATCAGCTATGATTGAGGGATATGCCACTCATTAGTGTAGTTGGATAAAGATCTCACCATATCCCTTCAGCCTTAGAAAACATTTCTTCTTATTGGCAACAATTGTTTGAAAATATAAGGAGTATTCCATTTTATGAGAAGTAGAGTGTGTAACAGTTAAAGTTATAGACCTAAACCTGACTGTGTTTAAATTACAGATGGGAGACCTTTAGTAAATTAGTCTCTCTGTCCCTCAATTTCCCCATATATCCAATGGGGGTGTTAATAATACTACCCACCTTAGAGATTTGTTGTGAGAATAATTTAGCATATATGTAAAATGATTAGAGCAGTACCTGGTAGCTAGTAAGTGCTGTATAAATCTTCAGTATTATTTAATGTACATATATGAATACACTTTTCTTCATTGCTTCAAAGCTGAAGTCTTAGTTTTTTTAAAAAAATTGCATGTCCATGTAACCATAAATTTGGTATTTTCCTGGATTCAGGTGTTTATTAATATTAGCCGTATCATCAGAAACACTTGTTTTTCTTTCAAAACAACTGAAGAAAACAGGCTTCTGAATCCTTCTTGAATAAGCTGTATTCTCAGCTGTGGTAAACAGGAGTTAAAAACCCTGGTGGAGGATTTGGAAACCATTGCCAGGAAAAGGATTCACATATAGTAAACTGTTAGACTTGTGGGGAAACTTTGCCCATATATGCTTTTCTTGCTCTACACAAGTTAATAAAACCATGTCTATTCAGTCAGTAAGTACTCTGACAAAATTTAATGATAATATAAATACAGTGGATCTTCACTTGTGTTTGATACTCTCCTTGTCTTGGCTGCCCTCTAGAGTTGGTGGAAAAGTATCTTACAGGAGTAAGATTTCTGTCCACTGCATCCAGCATGGAGTAATGCTCATGAAGTTGAGCAGATGAATGACTGTCCTCTCCTTGAGGCCTGTAAGAGTTTTGTGGCTCCTGCCATATTAACCAAGTTATAAAAATGTTTAAGTTCATTCATGAAATGTGTTTACAGCTCATATGAATAATTGGTTGATGAATAATAGATTCTATCTGCTGTGTACTTATGAGAAGTGAAGTGTAGGGTGGAAAGTTTACTAGTTCAGTGTTCTTGGTTGCAGCCAACAGAAATTCTTGTGTCTGTTACCAAAACTGTGCCAATGGAAAAAACATGACACTATTGCTGTGTATGTCTCTGCTCAGGTTCCTGTGTTAGCAACTTTGCTTCTTGTGTCTTCTTTTCATCTCCATCAACTACTACTCTCTATGGCCTTCCCCATCTGGTTCCCCCATCCACTCCATTCTCCTGCTGTACTGTCTGTTGCTTTTCTGTGACTTAACTCTTTAGGGCTTTCTTTGTCCTGGGTTGTGAAGGCCTTTCAAATGGGGATGAGCCTTGGATGTTGGATCCTAATTCTTCCAATTCAGCATAAGATAAAAAATTATTTCTTTTACTATGTATGGGTAGCTTGACACTCAAGATTAAGACAGACTTGAGTGGGCCCAAAGCTCATCCTTGCCTTTATTTGGACCAATAGCAATGCTCATGTCTGGAATTGTGAGACAACTCAAGAGATTTTGGAGCTAGACCACATTTTAAGACTAGTTTTATATTTCCCCATCTTAAAGCTTTAAGTGGCCTTTTATACGCTGTGTTAGTTGAGAAGAGCAGGTTTCTGTCCTGAAGGGTCTGATATATTTTCAAAAGTTTAGTTATTTCTTAGGACATTTACAAACTTTAAAATAATGAATGACACTTTGATTATTAACTCTTTTCTCCATTAAAGATGGAGAGTGGATCATAGAGAAGCTAAAAAACTAATGCCAATTCACAAAATGGATGTCTGTGTAGCCAAGAACAGGAATCTGACATATCCTTTCAAGCTTTATAACTTGTGGCTACTATAAGAATATTTTTGCCACTGGGTTTATTTATATTCAATTAAGTGTGATTCAATTCTTCAATTCCATGTGTCCTTGAATTCTCAAGTGGAGAATTGTCATTCTGATTTTCTAATCTTCCTTCTTCTCCTATTATTACTAAATAGAAAGATATTTTTGTTGAGCTGCATGCTATGTCCTACCCCTTCCTACTGATCTATAAGCTTTTCCATTGGCTTTCTTTCTGTTTCCTGCTGCTTTCTTGCTTCATAATTGAAGGGAGGATTCAGACCCATCCAGGTAACAACTACTGGTTCTGCATGGCCTCTTTTATTACTCTATTCCCTTCTTATTATTACAATGAGATTGACTGTTTGCTGATGTATATACGTGCATTCACGGTGGGAATTTACTTTTGGTGTATTGTTTCAAGGCTTTTAAGCCTGCAGTGAGAGCCATAAATAATCAGATACTGGCCGCCATTTGATAAACTTGACTTCTGCTCCTTCCAGACCATTCTTGAGTCTATCTAGATTTTCCACTTTTATTACATACTGTTATTCACGAAAGCAAAATTGGGTTCAGTAAATATGGGTTTTCCATGTTTTAGAAAAAGGAAGGCCATTCCCATCGTGTGACAAATCAGAATGTGGCAACTCTACTTATAGTTTTAATTTAACTTGACTCTGATAGACTGAGATGAAAATCCTTATGTCCAGAAATATTTTATAAATTACTTAAATGGTAGTTTTTAAGGGGCTGTTTTAAATTTTTAATAAGTTCTTATAAGCTACCTACTCTTACTGAAAGAATAAGTGCTTTTATACAGTAGAACAACTTTTATTAGACATAAGCTACTCCTTTTGTTATATTTTATCACATACTTTAAAAATAGTAATTATGGTATATAATTTTTCATTTAAATTAGCTGAGACTTCATTTTGAAAGTGAGACTGCCCTACCGTTTTCATACGTGTGACAGCATGGAACAAAACTTTATTTAGTGTGCCTAGCGTACAATATTTTTAGTGATCCCAGCCACAGGCAGTTTAGTCTCTTTTCATGTATAATGTATTTCCAATTCAAGTTGGTAATGAGAAAGCTCAAAATAGTAAAATTTACATATTCCTCTTTGTAAAAAAAATAAATAAATATTTCCCCCCTCCTCAGTTTTTTCAGAGGCCTCAGATACAGCCTCCTAGAGCTACCATCCCGAACAGCAGTCCTTCCATTCGTCCTGGTGCACAGACACCCACTGCAGTGTATCAGGCCAATCAGCACATCATGATGGTTAACCATCTGCCCATGCCGTACCCAGTGCCGCAGGGTCCTCAGTACTGTATCCCGCAGGTAAAGTATCTCTCAAGTCTGTGTGGTCCAGCAGTAGAGTGGGGATTAACCCAAATTCTCATCAGAGGAGGCAGGGATGGTGGATGATGGCATTGGTTTTTAGTGATATGTGAACTTTTTTGTTGGTTGTAAGTCTAGCCATTTTGTCATTTTCCGAAATATTGTAAGGAGATATTTCTACATCTCTTAAGTTTTTCTAAGATGTTAGAGTAATTATTTTTATCTTTTAGCTTTTACCCCAATCCTTCCCCATATCCATCTGCTCTAAAACAGACTCAGTAATTATGCTGTTCCTGTGATATCTTTCAATTTCATTGAAAACTATCACCTTAAAATAATTTTACACTGAGAAGATGTCTGTCTGTGCATTGATTTGCTGTATGATTTTACGTAATGCACCTCTTTCTCTTTGTCCTTATGCATCTGGATCGCAAGCATTTTTGAAAGTATTTAATCAGATGTTTTTACCTTATTTCAGTTAATTCTTTTCTATATATACACACACACAAAACTATTTTTTTTAATAGTAAGCTACTACCACATTATTTATAAATGTCTTTAACTTCTCTTTTCTAGTACCGTCATAGTGGTCCTCCTTATGTCGGGCCCCCACAACAGTATCCAGTTCAACCTCCAGGACCCGGGCCTTTTTATCCTGGACCAGGACCTGGGGACTTCCCCAATGCTTATGGTATGTATGAAATATTGGGCAATATTTGGTAGTTTGTTGTGTTTATTTCTTTTTCTTGTTTGGCCAATCAGTTTAGGCAGTGTTATAAAGGATTTTTAAATGTTGCAAACATTCTAAATGGAAAGCATTTTAGTGACTTACAAGGAAAGAGTATTACAGGAGTATATTTAGTTAATGAATGACTCCTGAAAGAGTTGGTAATTCTGTTGCAAAAAACCCATGTCTCAAGGTTCTGAATCTGCAGCCAACTCATCATTACCTGGATTTTTGCTGATGGAATAAATATAAAACTGTTGAACATCACTGGTTTGAACTGTGTGGATCCACTTATGCACAGATTTTTTTATATAAATATAGTACAGTATAAACATTCAGCACTATTTACCAAAATGTTTAATGTTTTCCTAGTAGAATGTACTATCCACAAAAACAAGGAATTTCATTGTTTTGTTCACTACTGCCCTGTCACCTGAAATAGTAACTGTAGGCTGTTGAGGTGGGATGACTGAATATAACTCAGTATCCCTATGATTCCTTTTCTGTAAAATTGTGACAAATCTGTCATATGATGTTTTTGAGGGGCAGCCCAGGTGGCTCAGTGGTTTAGTGCCGCCTTCGGCCCAAGGCCTGATCCTGGAGACCGAGGATCGAGTCCCACATCAGGCTCCCTGCATGGAGCCTGCTTCTCCCTCTGCCTGTGTCTCTGCCTCTCTCTCTGTGTCTCTCATGAATAAATAAATAAAATCTTAAAAAAAAAAAGGATGTTTTTGAGGATTAGTGAAATGAGAATGCCTTGAAAAATCACAGATGTTTTTAATATAGAGAAGTAAGTGCCATGTTTGTACTTTGTTTATGAACCTGTACTAAGTTAAAGAGTAATAAAAATAACTTATTCAATAAACTTCTCCCACATATTACACTTCATTATTACGTAATCTATTACAGATAAACAGGTGTCCACTAACCAATTTCCTAACTTTGAGATTTAGTGTCTCTGTTAAAAACCTTTACAGCAGAAAGAATTGCTATTAGAAGAGCTCACAAACATTTCCTTTAGGTTTTGAGGTGAAATAGGCCAAGGGACAAAGTGTTATCTGGTTTTACCACTACTAGAAAAGGGAAGACCTTTCTCTCACTTTGGCCACAATTGCTTGTGAAATTGCAGATGCAAAATGATGTACTTCATTATGCCATTAAATATCTCAAGTGTGTGTGTGTGTGTGTGTGTGTGTGTGTGTGTGTGTGTATGAAACCTGGCTTTACTAAACTTGTTATTTTACTTGGAAATACTTGATTTTTCAAAACAACATGTTACATATATGTGTTTTAATGTAAAATAATACATGTACATCACCCAGCTTTGATTTAGAATATTATCATTACTGTTGAAGTGTCCCTTGTGTGTCCCTTGAACTTAGTTTGAACTTGGAGTTTTCATGCCACCTTAGTGCTTTTGTATTTGTACTTATTCTATAAATTTAAATCCAATTACAGTGATTTTCTAATTTTTAAAAAGATTTTATTTATTTGAGAGAGAGAGAGAGCACAGGGGGAGGAGCAGAGGGAGAGGGACAAGCAGACTCCCCGCTGAGCACAGACCCCGAAAAAGGGCTTGATCTCAGGACCCTGAGATCATGACCTGAGCCAAAATCAAGAGTCAAGACACCTAACCAACTGAACCACCCAGTCACCCCCAATTAAAATTATGTTTAATTGTAAAAGTGTCTGTTGATATAATCAAGAATTAATCTAATAGAAAACTGTAAATGAGATTAGCTGTCAGAGTAAACATACTGAAATCCACATTTTCTCTTGAAAATCACATTTTCTCTTTCATTTCCATGTTGTAGTGGGAATGTAGTTGTATCTTCTTACATATAAAATAATTTTGAAAGTTGCCTCGCTGAATCCTACTCTTATTTACACATTATATAAATGACTTTTTGACTCAGAAAATATTGTCCTTAAAGTTCTGTTAGGAATCTGTGCCAGCCCTCTTTATTGTACTTTAATACTACTGCAGTATATATAGAAACGATATAGATGAGTTTAATGGCAGGACAATATTTTGCTGATTTGTATATACAACATTATAACATATTTGGCGTTATTTCTATTACATATACTGTGTTTGTTTTATTTTCACAAAAAGCAGGATATTGAGGGGCACTTGTATGTCAGATATTGTTGATGTTTGTTTCCTTTGCTAGATATTCTTTCTTCTTAGGAAAATTCTTACACAGATCCAAAATCCATCAAGTAAGCAGTTTGCCATCTAGATTAAAACAGTTTACCTAGTTTCCTTAAGATGAGAAAAGCAATCTTAATTTTTCATTATGAAAATAACCAAGTTAGTGAGAAAAATGCAAATAATATAGAATGTAAAAAGTTGAAATAGCCAGTTTTTCTCCCTTTCTCCATTCCTATAGAAAAAATATAACAGATTAACACATATTTTTCACTTATATTTAAACAATTTTTAATAAAAATGGGCACATACTATTTGTAATGTTCTAAAACTTTCTTGGTTTTTCCCTCCATCTCACAGTATATTCCTGGACATCTTCCCATTTCATTAGCTATAGAATTCTTTTTTTTTTTTTTTTAAGATTTTATTTATTTATTCATGAGAGACAGACAGAGAGAGAGAGAGAGACAGGCAGAGAGACAGGCAGAGGGAGAAGCAGGCTCCATGCAGGGAGCCTGACGTGGGACTCGATCTGGGGTCTCCAGGATCATGCCCTGGGCTGAAGGCGGTGCTAAACCCCTAAGCCACTCGGGCTGCCCAGCTACAGAATTCAATCCACGTAGTATTCCATTTTAGTAATGAATCATAATGTATAATCCAGTCCTCTATTGATAGGAGATTCAGACTATTTTCCTTATTTGGGCAGATATTTCAGATTTAAAGTGTATAGTAGTTAATATGCTTTTATCAGACTTAAAAGTTTTGATCCAGTAGTTCCCATCAATGTGAGATCCTTCAGCTATACTACTTTCGGGCAGCTATTCTGGCCTTATGGTCTAGAAGCCAAGAACACCACTTTCATATTTTTTCCTTGGAATCTCGTCTTCTCTTACCCCTCCACTTTAGTTCTTCATTTCCTTCTGATCTTGATGTCCCCCCTTTACTCTCCCTCCTCTTCCTTCCTAACCTTGGGTTCAGGTAAAAAAAAAAAAAAAAGTATAAGGAATGAAGTCCTAGTTCTGTATTCTAAAGCACTGCAGTCCTCCACTCTAGGGCAGAGGGCCTTCCTCTAGCTGAACTGATAAGGAACAAATCCTAGTCTTGTTTCTTACTGCCCTAGTGGTTGAGTTGGTAAGTTAGACTGACTGTTTTACAGAATTCTTAGTTCTTTGTCCTTAGCTTACAGTTCACTCTGGGGCACTAGCATTTTGCTCCTCTGTTCAGTTTAAATCTTGAACAGTGATTCTCAAAGAATATTTTTACCTATCCTAAAGTTCAATAACCAAGATCATAAAATTGTATTTGTGCAGTATAATTCTAGTGGTGTTTCTATAGTGTTGAGAAAAAATAATGAATAGTATTTGATCAATTTTTCAGTTTTTCTCTCATCAGTGTTTCTTAAATATTTTGATGCCTATTATATTAGAAAAATAAATACCTCATGAAGACTGACATTACTTCCAGGCAAACACTAGGAGTGGTGGCCCAAGTTGTAAAAAATTGGTGTTTGGTGGGAGCAAAGAGGTGTGGTTAGTAGTGACAGTGATACTGAGAAAGGAAAAGAAAAGCTTGAGAATTTACATTGTTATAAAGCATCCCGTTGTCCTTTCCTTCAAACTAGTACACTCTCCCTTTTTCTCACTCTATCTTGTGATTTCTACCTCCCCCTTTCATTTTATTTTCCACCCTTCCTGAGTTTTGTGGGGCTTGGGCACCTTATTCACCTCCTAAGAGCTGAAGGATTCATCCATTGTTCCCCATGGTATGTGGAGTTGGGAAGTGTTCAAACATCCAAAGTTGAATTTGATTGTGTTTTCATGGAGTGTTAATACTGTGATTGTTGGGGTGCCTCAGTGGTACAGTCAGTTAAACAACAGATTCTTGGTTTTGGTTCAGGTAATTATCTTGGGGTCCTGAGATTAAGCCCTTTGTTGGGCTCTGTGCTCAGTGCGGGGTCTGCTTGAGATTCTGTCTCCTTCTCTTTCTGCCCCTCCTGCTTGTGCTCTGTCTCTCTTTAAAATAAATAAATAAATAAATCTTTAAAAAAAATACTGTGATTGTTGACATGCTTGTATACTGAGCTTATGATTATTATGGGATATCATGGGATAAATATGAGCTTTTATGTGCTGACCTGCATATTTAACCACCCATATTTGTTTCTATGGAAAAATTCAGTTTTGATAGGTTTTTAGAAGACTTGCAATGTATAAGACCACATGATGGGTATTTTGTAGAATGTAGATGTTAAGATAGTCTCCTTGCCTTTCAGGATCTTACAGTACATTTGTTTGATATTTGTGCTGGGGGCTTTACCATTGAGAAGAAATCTAAACGTTGTCCAGACCACTGGTTCTCAGATCTTTCAATATCCTGGTCAAACAAAATTAAAAAAAAATAAATAAAGTAAAATAAAGGAAGAAACATATAGGACTATTATTTTTTAAATTTTGCCACAAAGACTTTCAAAGAAAACTGCTATTTAATATCAATAGCATTTCATAAAGGAAGGCTGTTTCAAGAACAAAGGAACAAGACTGAAATAATTTCAAAATAGTAACAGACCTTTCCAAAATGTCAAATTGGCAAGCCTATAGTTGTCACTCGATTTGTGCTATTATAGTAATATTATTATTGTATAAATTTTGCCATATATCATTGACACATTCTGTATAGACTGAGGTTTAGAGAACCACTGATTGAGAACAGGGATCGGGGAAGAAAGGATCAGCCTTATTTTTTATAAAGGGCAATATTACAGGTTTTGCAGGCCATATGGTTTCTGTTGCATCTATTCAACTCTGCCATTTTAGTGAAAGAGAATCCATAGGTAATAGATTTTATCTAAATACTGTATGTGGGTGTATTCTAATAAACTTTGTTTATAAAATTGCACTGGATTTATTAGCCTTATGGCTTTAGTTGACATACCCCTGATCTAGATAAACCTGGCTACATTCTATTCATATGAGGTCAGGGTCATTAAGTAACATGCCTAATTGATAAATAGTATGCAAAAGTATTCACTTTTTTTTTTATTTTTTTTTAGTATTCACATTTTTAATTAAAGTTTTTATTTTAGTTTTTAAATATTTTATTTATTTATTTGACAGGGAGAGAGAGAGAGAGAGTACAAGCAGGGTCAGCAGGCAGAGGGAAAGAGAGAAGGGCTTGCTCCCAGGGCCCTTAGACACTTAACTGACTGAGCCACCCAGGAATCCCAAAATAAATGTTTTTAAATGTCTTTGACTATATAAGAAGTTGGATTAATATTTTATAAAAGATAACCATTATTTGGTAGAAGGCTCACTCTGCTGGGGTCCACAGTTGACTTGATATTTTGCTAATTATGTTTAACCCCATTATTGAGATATCCTATGCTGCCAGGTATATTCAGGTGGTATTTATTGCATGTGTATTATATGCCAGTCTCTACCCCAGTCGTATTGACTGAAAAATGTTTCCTTAGAACAATCTGATTTTTTCTTAGTGGGATGATTCACCTTTTTAAAAAAAAAAATTTTTTATTTATTCATGAGAGACGGTGGGGTTGGGGGTGGTGGCAGTAGAGACACAGGCAGAGGGAGAAGCAGGTTCTGTGCAGGAAGCCCGAAGTGGGACTTCATATTTTTTCCTTGGAATCTCGGCAGGATCAGGATCAGGCCCGGGGCTGAAGGCGGCGCTAAACCGCTGAGCTGCCCTGGCTGCCCTGATTCACCTTTTGGATCTTATTTCACTTAGTTTAAAGAATATGGCAAGATGAGCAGATTGTATTACTTACCTGGCAGTATTTGAAACCAATTTTAGAGGATTGTTTTCTGAGTTTTGGAATTAGTGATATATAGGATAGTACAGAATTGCTTATTTAAGCTTGAGTTTGAGAATAGTTTATGTACTACTTGAAACATGGCTAATGTGTTTTTCTCTTTTTACATTGAATTCATTGAAATCCTAGCTGTGCCCCCTGTTTAGATCTCCAAATTTGATTGAGACTTGCAGGGTTCTGATACTGCAAATCATACTGCTTCCAGGAAATTACCACTTGAAAATTATTGTGAGGATGGTGGGGATGGTTTGATGTTGATGATGACGAGTCTTAATATTATGACGAGTCATAATAGAGCCAGTATTATTTGACTGTTTACTAATGTACCAAGGATTTTGCTTGTTAACTATTTTCATACCTTTGTTTTTCCTTCTTGTTATCAAAGCTCAACTGTCACTGCTTCTACCAAAGCCAATCTTATACTTGTGCACTGGATCCAATCACGTACACATTTATGGCTATTACTCTAGCTGTTCTCTTCTCTGTTGCTGGCATTATCATTTTTTTTTTCTTTTTTACTAGATTAGTCCCTTTGGCATACAGGTATATGCAGTTTAATTCCCATCTTAAAAAACAAAACAAAAACCATTTTTCTGCTTCCCTTTATAGCAGAATTTTGAGAAAAGGAGTTATCTATGCTCAACTGTCTTCATTTCCATCTCATTCACGGTTGAGCCCACCTTAATTAGGATGTACTTCCCTGCCCCCATGCACATAACTTTTGTCAGGGTTACCTGTGAATTCTACTTTGCTGAGTCTCCGTTGACCTCTCAGCACCATTTTACATAGTTATGCACACTCCCCATTCCTGAACCATTCTTTTTACTTCAACCGCTGCTTTGATTTTCTTTTTTATCTCCTTTGCTGGTTTTTTTCTTCATACCTGTAATTTCTGAACAGCAAAGAGTGCCCCAAAATCTCATCCTTGGGTTTATTCTCTATTTGTACTGATTTCCTCAGTTACCCAGTCTCATGGTTTAAATTTTGTCCATACTCTACTAATTCCAAAATGGATACCTATTATCTGATTCCAGACTTGGGTCCCTTCCTGCCTACTTGCTATCTGCCTTTGAAGGTCTAGTAAGAAACTCAAACTTTACATGTCCAAAATTGAACTCTTTCTTGATTTTTATCCCTTAAAACTCTACTCTTCCTCTAGTTTTCCTCATCTCAGTAAGTAAATAAATAGCACAGTAAATAGCACTTCCATTCTTCCACTTGCTGCAACAAAAAAAAAAACACTTAAGAGTTTTCCTTGACACTGTCTCATAGTCACATCCACTCTATCAGCAAATCTGTAGGTTTTACTTAATGTATCCAGTATCTGACCCTTCTTCTCATCACCTCTACTGCAAGTACTCTGGCTTAATAGTAATTATGATAATAGTCAAAGTTTCAAAAGTTAAAGTATTCATTAAGAATACAGGGGTGGGCAGCCCCAGTGGCACAGCGGTATAGCGCTGCCTGCAGCCCAGGGCATGATCCTGGAGACCCTGGATCGAGTCCCACGTCGGGCTATCTGCATGGAGCTTGCTTCTCCCTCTGCCTGTGTCTCTGTCTCTCTCTCTCTCTCTGCATCTCTATGAATAAATAAATAAAAAATCTTAAAAAAAAAAAAAGAACACAAGGGCTGGGTGGAAGAAAATAATTTCAGATAGAAGGACAACATTGTCAAAAGGTGAGAACAATGTCAAAGAGACTAGTGTCCTCAAGGGATAGTAGTAGAGATAGATTGTAGCTAGAGCAAAGGTATGGAGCTAGGGAGTGTGGTACATAATGTAGTTAGAACCCTGGAACCTGGACTTTTAGTATCAGATTTTATTTTTTGACTGCTTAATCTCAGCCTTTTTTTCTGCTCCAACAGTATGACATTTGGTAAGCCTAAATGGTAGTTCCCTATGATATGACAGTGGTTCTCTGTAAGTAGGGAGAAGAGTCAGATTGCTCCCACTCCACAAGATGATCACATATGTTCTCTTGCCTCTGACCAAACCCACACACAACATTAAGACAGACCCTTGCTTGAGAATCATATTGCAGGAAATGGGAAATGGTCAGGCTCCCCAGAATAGATTTTTTAAGATTAGTGCTGTAGTACGATTCATTTTTTTGAAAGGTGACTCTGGTGGCAGTCTGCAGGGGTGGTTATTTAGTTGTTTTCATATTGGATGCTAACAAAAAGTTGTTTATGACTGTTTGGGAATCATTCCTTGACCACTTCAGTAAATAGAGGGGAGCTAGTAAATAGAGATGATTAAGAGGAATGTTTTTGTTACTTTTTTACCTTTTTTTAATTAACTTATTGTCCAAAGCCACAGGGCTAATAGTATTCTTATAGTGGTTGACAAAATAACTGAATGCTTCTTTTCATTTCTTTCTAATTCTTTAGGAACGCCTTTTTACCCAAGTCAGCCAGTGTATCAGTCAGCACCAATCATAGTGCCTACACAGCAGCAGCCCCCTCCAGCCAAGAGAGAGAAAAAAACAGTAAGAGATATTTATTAATTTTTTTATTTTAAAATAGAATGTCCACCCCCTTGTCAAATAAGTGTACACATAGTTGTAATCATTACCTCTCAGTTCACAAATGACTGCCATTTTTTGTTGTTTATATCCTTATTGCTAGACCCAGACAATTTATATGGACATAATAAGTAGAAGTTATAAAAAAACAATTTGCTTAATATCATTTTTCAGCATGCACTGAGCTAGATATGCTAGATGACATCATGCCTTCTTTAGAACTAGGAGGTTTACTCTGCTAAGATCTTACTAAGTGGGAGAAATTTGAGATCTATTTTTACCTACTGATTATTGTCCTTTAACTTCAGTCCTGATCAGCTCTGCACACAAATATGAACTTAAAGGGGAAAAATCAGCACAGTGTTAAGGACAATAAGAAAAATCCTCCCTGTGAAATAGATTTATTTTTAGAAATAGAGTTTAGAAAATGTATTCTGTTTTTAAGAAGTTACAGGGGCTTTGCCTTTGTCTACTAAGGCAGGCCCAAGAAAATTAGAGTGCAGTAATATAAAATTCACATTGCCAGAAGAATGGCTTGCAATCTCTTTACCATTAGGAGGTATATCATAGCATAAAATGAGATTCATGAGGATGAGACAGGTAGGAGGGATATGATAGCAATCAGTACCCTTGAAAGTGCTCTTATTTAATAAAAATAAAGTTCCAAACATGGGCTCTTTGATTATCAGATACAAATTTCTTATGCACACATTAAAATAAACAGGACATTCTTCCTCTGACCGTCTCTCCCTCTGCAGGATGGGGGGACAGAGGCCTGAGGCCAGGAGGGACCCTGCCATCCCCTGCATGTGTACCTGTCTCCCCAGTCCCATTTTTTATATTAAAAAAAAAAAAAAAGAGCTACTTTGGAAAAAAAGAAAAGAAAATAAACAGGACATGCCAGTGTCAGGACACTGATGTTGAGAAAGTATGCTTCAGAAATATGGAGATAGCATAATAGATGTTGAATATGACAAACACCCAGAATGTAGAAACATCATTACAGAAGATGATGAAAATGGAAGGCATAATATATTTTACTGAACAAGAAAGTAGAACAAAAGCAATATTTAAAACTGTAGTAGAGACAACTTTCTGTACCTGAAAAATAGCTGATGTTAGAAATCTTACTTAAGAATTCCCAAAACAGGAAAGGAAAGAAAATGAGTGGGTAAAATCAGAAAGGTGACAAAACATGAGAGACCCCCAACTCTGGGAAATGAACAAGGGGTGAGGGGTAGTGGAAGAGGGGGTGGGCAGGGGGATGGGGTGACTGGGTGATGGGCGCTGAGGGGGGCACTTGTTGGAATGAGCACTGGTTGTTATTACTATATGTTGGCAAATCAAACTCCAGTAAAAAAAATATACCAAAAAAAAAAAAAAAAAAAAAAGCCCAAAACAGCTTCCAGATCCAGGTGTTTTATTAGCAAATGCTTTGACATTTCAAAGAAGCTAGAGCTACCTTGGTTTCCTTCTGGAGGCAGTAATAGTAGAAGGGGCCTTTGTCTCAGCACTGTCACAGGATGGAAAGTCAGACCCCCCAGGTGCTCCATCTCCTTTGCAGCACTATTTCCACTGACAGCTGTAAGCATAGGTAGCCTTTAAAAAATTGAAAGAATACCATACATACTGTTCTGCATCTTGAATCTTTTTACCTACCAATACACCTGAATGATCATTCCATATCAGTACATGTAGATCTATTTCATTCTTTCTACTAGCTGATATTTAATTTTAAAGATGCAATATAATTTTTAAATTATTGTGTCCTTGATCAGCCTTGAACTTGTTTCTATGGCTTTGCTCAAACAGCTACTATTGCAGTCAACATTCTTAACATATGTAAGGTATCTGCAACATAAATTCCTATTCCTAATTACAAGGATATGTGCATTTTTCATTTATTAAAGAACCATTTATGACCCATAAAACTTTATTCTACAGAATAATATATATTCTAAAACAGTTTTACTTATGAATCTTATGTTAAGCAGTGTAAATAAAATCAACTAATTTGTCAGTGCTTACAAGATAAGCATTAATATTTTGCCTTTTTGACCTAGAAATTCAGCCAACTAGGTCCCATTTGTTATTCTAATTAGTTCATGTCAGAAATAATGTCCTAAATTTCTTTGAATGACCCCATACAGTTCTGTGATAGAAATAAAGTCATGTGTGGTGATTATCACTTTGATATTTGATAGGCTTCCCAGTTTATATCGTTAACACATCATTTGTCTATAGATATACATAGATACCCGTCTCTAAATATGCCATGTTATTCTTACCTTGTAGATAAGAATTCGGGATCCTAACCAGGGAGGGAAAGACATAACAGAGGAGATTATGTCTGGAGGTGGCAGCAGAAATCCTACTCCACCCATAGGGAGACCCACTTCCACACCTACTCCTCCTCAGGTAAGACAGAGTGAGTCATGAGGGATACGCTGTATATTTGTTTGCTAACTTCTGCTGGGCTCTTCTTTCTATAGCCACTTTTGTACTTCTCATATCCATCAGTTGTCTCATAGCCTTGAATATCTAAATGATATTTAAGCAGACATGTTCTTTCTCATTACAAATTGTTACAACTTCTAGATTTGTATTCATTATATTTCTATGTATTGTCTCCACATTCAGAGCATAGCTACTGCCACTCTTTTCCTAATGAACTATTTGCATAACACCAAAAGGAGCTGCAGTTCCTATAGAAACCTCATCAGTAATTGAGTATTTCATGTTTCAATATGGAGTCTTAGGGATTAAATGCTGTACAATATATTTGTGAAAACTTTAAGATTAAAAATTTAAACATTGTTATTTAGTAGTATTGTCTGGGACAAATGCCTATGCCTGTGTAATTCAGAGTGTTTTAGTGTTTTAGTTATACCTCGTACTTTTAAGGCTGCATAAATGATCTTTTTTAATTGGAGGATGTCTCCTTTCGTTATTTACATGGGTTATTAGGAAATATTGTCAGCTAAGCACCTTTTTGTTCCTGTTGCAGAATGTGGTTATTATTATCTTCTAAAAGTTCACTTTCTTGCTTTTAGAAATTAAGACATTCCAGGAAGAACTGGAGTTTAGTAAACCACAGTAGAGACTGGAAGTCCCCAAATTTGCCAGGATTTTTATTTCATCACTTGGTCACTTTAAATTTTGATAAACCATTCAGAGGAGATGAGTGATTTTCAAAGCTTTAAACTGAGAGCTCAGTTTATAAAACAGATAAAATGAAAATTATTAAGGAATAGGTGGTTGCTTGCTTCCTCACTTGTAGCCCAGTTTATGACAGGTAATAGGAATGATTAAATATCATTTCAGAATGATGAACTAAAAAGTTTTTTAAAATGTTCTTAAAAATTGGGATCACAAATACATGGCTGAGTTTAGAGCCCCTCGAAAATGTGCAAATTTATTTAATTTCCAACCTGGAAGTGAACATGGGATAGGTAACATTTATACATTTTAAGCTATCTACTTTATGTGCACAGTTAGATAAGGGCATACACTACAGAAAAACCTGGAATTGGTTGTTTAGGGCAATAAAGTTTGGTCTGTGTTTTCCCACATATATATGTGTGTGTGTGTGTGTGTGTGTGTGTGTGTGTGTGTGTGTGTTTTACATTTTATTTATTTGACAGAGAGTGTGCAAACGGGAAGTGGGAAGCAGAGGGAGAAGGAGAAGCAGGCTTCCCACGGAGCAGGGAGCCTGATGGGGGGCTCAATCCCAGGACCCTGAGATCATGACCTGACCTGAAGGCAGACATTTAACCACTGAGCCACCATGCGCTCCTGTGTTTTCCCACATTAATTAAAAATATTTTTGTTGATTCGTATTTGAATTCTCAACTTGAACATGTCTTAGTATATCTTCTTGCATTTTAATTCCCTGTGGTTTGTTTTTTTAATGTTAACCAGCTTGCTACCCTACCCTCTTTAGGCTATAGAAATCCTTTTGCTGTTTATTTTTCATCAGAGATCCCTGCATTTATAGTAAAGTATAGCATGGAGTATACACAGGGATGTTTGAAGAGGGGGTTAATGAGTTTCATTTTGGCAAGCATTCAAGATAAGGAGTTAATTTAGAGGAACTGTAGTAGGTGTATATGACAAGAAGGGAGAGGAGAAACAGGGTTTGCTGCTACTGTGTTTGCCCTAAAGAGTAGATTAAATTTAGAATTGTCCTGCTTTGTAAGTTTTAAAATGATCTATGGAATAACTTCTAAAGATTTTATATCTCGAATAAATAAAACATATTTTTATATGTATGCATGTGCCCATTTAGGTGATCACACAATACAGATGGAGGTGCATGGGTAGACCTCTTTGAGTGCTAGAACACTTGCTGCAGGTCTCCATTATGTCACTTAAATTTATGACCTTAGGTCAGAACGTTGTCCTTTTAACCCCTATTTTTTTAATAAGTAAAATGAGGGATTATAGTAAGTAATCTCAGAGTTCCCTTTTATCTTTTAAATGTTAAAATGGGAAAGAAGGGGGATGTTTTTGTTATTTTACCTCAGCAACACAGTCTCTCACCTATGTCTCTGTTGTTGATAGCGATAAGGCACAAGGAACATTTCTGCATTAAGAAATGTGCTAGATGCCTTAAAGTTTTTAGGGGACCCTTTAGGGTAAAAATAAATACATAATGCTATATAGGCAAGGCTTCCAAAGGCTGCTACTTCCATAGTCTACTTCCAAAGGCTGGGGTGGGGAATCAAAATCACTGAATTTTTTTAAATGAACTACTTTATATATATTTCTTCCTCTCCCTACTACCTTCCCCCCTCCCCCCGTTTTACACATTACTCTTATATTGAAGTACTATTACAACATGTGAGAGAGTCCTATGCCACAGGGTGTAGGGATAGAGTAAAGGTTGGAAACTTCAGATTGCTGGCATATCTTAGGAAAGATATATAGCCTCTCCTGTCATTTGGGAAAATTGCCAAAGTCAGCAAGTCATTCAGTCTTTTAAAGAGCTTCTTATTAACTTGATACCTGGAAACCTTAAATTCTGACCATTTGTTAATTAGTTCTATAGTTTTAGCAATAATAGTTAGGTTTTGGAGTGGAACTCCTGGGTGGCTCAGTGGTTGAGTATCTGCCTTTGGCCCAGGGCGTGATCCTAGGTCCAGGGATGAAGTCCTGCATCGGGTTCCCTACGAGGATCCTGCTTCTCCTCTGTGTCTCTTCCTCTCTCTGTGTGTCTCTCATGAATAAATTAAATAAAAACCTTTCTTTGTTTGTTTTTTAAAGTTAGGTTCTGAAGCTTAGACAATGATACAAGTAATCTGTATATAGTAAGTAGGTAAGTTCTTGCAGAAAGAATTTCGAGGAGACACCCATATAATATCAACAAACCCAGTGTTAACTTTTATTTTTTAATGTATATATTTCAGAGAGAGTGAACAAGAACACGGGCACACACAAGAGGGGGGAGAAGGAGAGAGAATCTTAAGCAGAGTCCCTGCTGAGCACAAAGGCCCATACCAAGTTCAATCTCTCTATCCTTAGACCATGACCTGAGTCAAAGTCAAGAGTCAGATGCTTAACCAACTAAACTACCCAGGCGCCCTCAGTCTTAGCTTTTATAATGTCATTTGTTGGGACTCCTGGGTGGCTCAGTGGTTGAGCGTCTTGCCTTCGGCTCAGGCCATGATCCCTATCCCCTCCTTATCGAGTCTTGCATGTGGCCATCAAGCTCCCAATAGGGAGCCTGCTTCTCCCTCTGTTTATGTCTCTGCCTCGCTCTCTCTGTTTCTTGTGAATAAATAAATAAAACCTAAAAGAAATAAATTTAAAATATCATTTGTTGACTCAGTCATAGCACTAATGAGTTAATATCCTTCTCTACCTTGAAACATATGGTATGTTTTTGCTTTACTGCTATCTGCAATAAAGAATAGTGGTCATTAAATTAAATCACATCATTTTTCATCTTTAATAAGACAATTTATCATTAGTAATTTCTTCTGACTTAATAACAATACTTTTTGAGGTTCCTGGCTGGCTCAGTCCATAGGACACATGATCTTGGGTTTGTAAATTTGAGACCTTTCAATATACCTTTCAATAGTATGGAGAGTGTTATAAACTTTAAACAGGTATCCAGGTGGAGCTTGATTTTCTTAAAAGTTTTAAATAAGATGTCAAAATGAATAAAGACCCTTAGTAGCTAGTGTTAAGCTATTTTTTTGTTGAAAAGAAATTTGAACATGGACAGTCAGAGAGTCCTACTTAAGAGTTATAAAGCAGGGTTGTTGATTTAATCAAGCCTGTCTCCAACAGGGTTTGATAAACACCTGAATTTTTAATAAAACTAAGATTGTCCGGCTTTAGTGCCTATGGGAATTTCCTAAAGTCAGAAAACAAAATTTGACACAAGGTGACTTTTGAGATACGATATCTTTTTGGAAGCTGGTGGAGCAAATATGTTTTAAATTGTTTTTGACATCCCAATGAAGATCCACTTATGAGACACATTGATGTTCAATTTTATGTTTTTGTTCAGTGATTCTTCACTGAACTTGAATGATGTTTTTTTATAGTTCTTCACTAAATTTTGTTAAAGTTTTTGCTGTTACAGTGGTGTGATTTAATCTGAATCCTAATTATAATGAAAATGTGACTTGAGTTTGTATATGTGTAGTACAATTCCTATCCCTTACTACCTACTCCCAGTCGGACACTGAACAGTGGTATTGCAGCTTGCAGTCATCCAATAACTACAATGTCTGTAGTTGTAGATGTCACAGGAAGTTCTATAAGAAATTAACAAGAAACCGGGCAGCCCTGGTGGCCCAGCGGTTTAGCGCCACCTTGGTTTAGCCCCGCTTTCGGCCTGGGGTGTGATCCTGGAGACCCGGGATCAAGTCCCATGTCAGGCTCCCTGCATGGAGCCTGCTTCTCCCTCTGCCTGTGTCTCTGCATCTCTCTCTCTCTCTCTCTCTTCTGTCTTTCATGAATGGATGAATAAAATCTTTTTAAAATTTTTTAAAAAAAAGAAATTACAAGAAACCATCAAGCTTTACTTCTGTTATGGAAAATACATTTTCAGAGTTAAAATACTTCAGTTTTGTATGTATATAAATTATAAATCTTCATTGGAAAAGAATAGTAAAGGAAGAAATTGTAGCCTTAAATCTTACTACTGAGAGTTTGTTAACTTTTCGGTGAATATCCTTTCAGACATTTGTAGTGCATATATGCACATCAATATCTATAACTTAATATGTCTGGATTCATTCTTTCCATTTTATAAATACCATTTTTTCAGTGGTCATTAGGAGTGTTCATGTTTGACTACAGGTTACTATTACAATTTTTAATGGCTACATGGTATTTCTTTGAATATACCCTTGTTTATTTAATGAATGGGTATTTTCCTGTTTGTCACTAATACTAACAATACTGTAACGAACAACTTTGTGGACTTATTTTTGGGTTATGATGTTATCTATCCTCCAGAAATTTACCAATTAATCTCTGACCAGCAGTTTTAAGGAAGAACCCTTTTCCTTATTTGATATATTAAATATAATCCCATTTCATTTTTATTTATTGATTTATAGAGCTGAGAATTTTGATGTTTGCTGGTTATTTGTGTGTTTATGAATTATTATGTATTTTGAACACATTTGTTTTGGGGCGATGATTTTTTTTCTGATTTTTAAGTGTTCATCAGAAATTTTTTTTGACTTATGTAATATTTTTTTCCTAGTGTGATGATTGTGTTTTTTTTTTTTAAGATTTTATTTATTTATTCATGAGAGACACAGAGAGAAAGAGAGAGGCAGAGACACAAGCAGAGGGAGAAGCAGGCTCCATGCAGAAAGCCTGATGTGGGACTTGATCCTGGGACTCTGGGATCACACCCTGAGCCAAAGGCAGACGCTCAACCACTGAGCCACCCAGGCATCCTGATGATTGTGTTTTAACCTTTTTTTTTTTTTTTTTTAACCAATGGCTTGTCCTTTCTTTCAGTATTATTCATTGAATACTTTGCCATTGCTTCCTTGCTTAGAGAGATTATTTTATATACTATAAAATATACATAATAAATATACATTTATTTATATATATCATTATATAATATATTTTATGAGTATATATTAAAATTATATATTATATAGCTTATAATAAATATATATTAAATAAATTATATATTATATATAAATATACACCCACATCCATACATACACACACCTCTGAGTTTGTTTCCGGAATTCTACATTCCACTTATTTTTTTAAGATTTTATTTATTTATTTATTTATTTGAGAGAGAGTGAGGATGCACAAGCTGGAGGTGGAGCAGAGTGGGAAGTAAATGGAGGGGAAAGAATCTCAGACTCTGCATTAAGATTGACGCCCCACGCAGGGCTTAATTCTCACAATCCTGAGATCAAAACCTGTGCCAAAATCGAGAATCAAATGCTTAACTGAGTGAGCCACCCAGGATCAGTGTTTCTGTTTTCTTTAGCTAAATACCCAAATGTTGAATTGCTGCATCATATCTTAGTTCTATTTTTATTTTTTTTTAATGGTTTTATTTATTTATTTGACAGGGAGAGAGCTCAAGCATGAGCAGGGGGAGTGTCAGGGATAGGGAGAAGTAGGCTCCTTATGAAACAGGGAGCCTGATGTGGGGCTTGATCCCAGAACCTTGGGATCATGACCTCAGCCAAAGGGAAAGGCTTACCTGAATGAGCCACCCAGGTGCCCCTATTTTTAATTTTTTGGGGAATCTTCAAACTGTTTCCCATTGTGACTATACCAATTTATATTCCTACCAGCAGTACACAAGGGTTCCTTTTTGTCCACATCTTCACCAACAGTTGTTATTTCTTGTCCTTTTGATAATAGCCATTGTGACTTCTGTGAGGGGATATCTCTTTCTGGTTTTGATTTGTATTCCTCTTTTTTTTTTTTTTTTTTTAATTTTTTTAAAATTTTATTTATTTATGATAGTCACAGAGAGAGAGAGAGAGAGAGGCAGAGACACAGGCAGAGGGAGAAGCAGGCTCCATGCACCGGGAGCCCGACGTGGGATTCGATCCCGGGTCCTCAGGATCGTGCCCTGGGCCAAAGGCAGGCGCCAAACCGCTGAGCCACCCAGGGATCCCGGAACTGGGATTTAAATAGCATGTTATCTCAGTCCTTTCCCATAAATGTTTATACACAAATATACACAAAATCTTCCTAGTTCTTTTTTGTTGTTGTTGTTGTTGTTTGTTTTTTAAAGAATTATTTATTTATTCAGAAGGGTGGGGGTGGCAGAGACACAGGCAGAGGGATAAGCAGGCTCCATGCAAGAAGCCCGACGTGGGACTCGATCCCTGGTCTCCAAGATCACACCCCGGGCTGCAGTCGGCGCTAAACCGCTGTGCCACCAGGGCTGCCCTCTTTGTTAATTAAAAATGTTTATGCAGTTGTCTCTTAAATATGATTCCAGATATTTTAATCTGACCTTGAAAAACTCTCTGATCAATACAGATGTATAGATATCAGTAACCTTTCACTATCTTAAACATCTCATTTTATGTATGTATGGCTGTCATTCTGGTGACCTGCTTTTAACAACTACTCATTTTTTTGTTATTAATTTTCCAGGCAACTGGAGTAGTTTATATTTTCTTCCTTTTAGTTAAATAATATAATTTACATGTCTTTATTTCCTGTTTAATAAATGCTATATAACTTTTAGATCCTTTCCTAATTTCTAGAACTATTTCCAGCCATAGAACTAAACAAATCTGTATTTTCACTTATACCTATGAAGAGGTCCTAATTTCTGAATTTTAATAACACAACTTTTTTCCCACTGGAACTAAACATTCAGAGCAATCATGGCAGTACTATTCATTTATTTGGCTATGATTCAAAGTGAAAACAGTAACTGTTCATTTTTTTTTTTTTTTATAATTTCAGTATTCTTCATTTGGAAATAATTTGGAATATGAGCACTGTCATAGTCTAATGAATTAGGTGCATTTTCCCTATTCCTGTCTGTTACTCTATATAGTCCAGATATAATCAAATGTAAATTACATGTTGTAAATTTTGGAAATCAGTTATTTAAATGATATATGGTATGTGTCTGATTTATTTTATATTCCTATTCTCGGTGAGACTGATTTGAAAATATTTTTTATTAATGCTCACTTTTTTAAGTGGCCCTACTCATCCCAGATTCATTCTCACCTTAAGTCTACTTCATGTCTAAAGCACCACACACGCACACACACACACACACTCACACACACAGAAAATCAGAGTTGTGCAGGGACTCTGTTCTGATAGCACTGATAGAATTCAATGTAGGGGAAATTATAGCTAACAAAAAAATGACCTGAGATCTCTGAGAAGAGACATTGCTTATTTTGTGGCTTTTTTGTAACCCTCAAATCCAGAGCACCATAGCTGCATGGAAAGTGATGTAGAATGAGTGTTCTTGTCCTTCCTTGTGCAATTCTTGTTGCTTACTAAGATGAACAATAGCTGCAGTTTTTTCAACCAACTCTACTAGGATTTCATGGCCATTTTTGATTCTCATAAAGTGGCTAAGTGAAAATGAAGAGTTTCCTCTTAGCTCTGAAAAACAGATATTTTACTCAGATTTCTGACACTGAAAAGATACCGTCCTTGTTCCAGAATCTGAAGATATTTTAAGGTGAAAATGCCATTAGATACTTCACAAGTTCCATTTCACCTGTGTAATTATATGGACAGATTACAAGAATCATCTTTCAGTATTGTTTTCTTGAATCAATCAAACCGTGACTGGTTTTAAAACCCATCGTGTTTAGTTTGTCTAGCTTTCATCCAGTGAACTACTTTGCTAGGTAGTTAATAAGTGAAGTTGACCAGATACCTTTGGTCTTTGACTGGGAGGAGGTTAAATTCTCTCTTAGATGTGATGTATCTCCCATTAGGTGGAAAGTGTGTTTGTCCTTAGAAGGAGCCCCAAAGAATTCATTTATATTAATGATTTCTGTGCTATTTGTTCTTGTTGTGATTAATAGTAATCCTCTCTTTTCCTTCCCCTCTTCTGCTGCCTCTTTCCTTTTCTTCCCGTCCTTTCTGAATTATTAAATTGGCCTATATATTTTTTCCTTGCTTTCCCTTTTTTTTTTTTTTTTTTTTTTTAATTTTATGATCTGTTCTACTCTGTGTTCCTCACTTGCTTGGGTTCCATGTTGCTAGTTTTTATGTTCGCACGCTCATTATCACCCTTTTTTGTACTTCAAATCCCAGCAGCTGCCCAGCCAGGTCCCTGAGCACAGCCCTGTGGTTTATGGGTCTGTGGAGAGCACTCATCTTGCTGCCAGCACCCCTGTCACTGCAGCTAGCGATCAGAAGCAAGGTTTGTATATAACTGTTTTCTTTCCTATTTTTTTTTTAAATTAAATATATTGCACTCAGTATTTAAGGGCAGGAGTGAAACATTTGAGGATTATTTAGATACCCACTTGTAAACAAAGTGTCAAGATGGAAAATAAAGTGTTCAAAAAAAAAAAAAAAGAAAAAAGAAAGTGTTCTACTTTTAGGAAAGTAAAATAGGGTTGATTAGTAAAATTTTTCCCTATATTTAATTAATACCTCACTTGATACGTATTTATAGGTAAAACCTAATTTGCTTGAAACTGGTTTTGTTTTTTGGTAGTGATGAGAACAAGGTTGAAGAAATAAATCAAAGTATATATTCCTTTACAAGAATAACACAGTTTTATTTATATATTTAACATGTGTATCTTGCTATTTTTAAAAGCATGAAATATTTCTTCATGTAAATTTGGCTTCTGTAGCTTCAGTTCTATAGTACTGAGTTTATCCTGGTTCCATCATGCACTAGTATTTGGTCTTAATGAGTCATTATGCTTTGTGTCTTCATCATACTGAGGGCTCTACTCCCATTTACCTAGCAAGTGTAAAATGCTTGTTGAAATAAACACACAACATCGCCTTTTGAATTATAAATAGAAAACTGTAAGGGAAAGCTCATGTCAGAAAATGGGATATCACAGCCTTTCTTTGTTATGTAGTTGGACCTTAATCAGAATTGGGAAACAGTTCTTATTAGGCACAGGGAAAGCATAGAACTCAGAGCATGCTTTTACAACGTTCCTGACTTCATTATAAGAGTGAATAGAAAGCATATGTGATTTCAAATTTTTTGAATTATTCATTCCTCCAGATCCCTTCATATATGATGTTAGTTAGTAAACGTACTTTCTAAAAATTATTCTTTAAAAGGTACTTGGGAATTGGCACATAACCTAAGCAATATTATATATTATTGGGTGTTTGGTTTTTTTTTTACAGCTTTTCACACTTAGAAACATATGTTTGATTTCAGGATTCTAGAGCATACAAAGATAATAGGTTTTTTCCCCTTTAGTATTGAGGAACCTAGTAAACTTGAATAGAGACACATCCTATATTTTGTTTTTTTAAGATTGTTCCAAACCAAAAAATAGATAACAAACCATAACCTGCCATCCTTCTAAAAGTTGCTCTGTCAGATACTTGAGCAGTACTCAGACATAAAGACTCATGCATACTTTGAGTTAAATTTTTTAACATGAAAGCCATTCACCTTGCAGCAGTGCACGTGGTGTAGGCATTGTGGAAGATCACTTTCTGCCTCCAGTGATAGAGCGCTTTTCGATCAAAAGTCAGAATATTTTCAGAGTAGAGTATAATTTTCAAGGTGTTCTCTTCAAAACATTATTGTTTACAACTGTGCCAACTAATCTTTTTTGCTAGTTAAAATTATGATAAGCACATTGAATACTTAACATCCAAAGAGACCTCATGATGTGTATCCATCCTATATGCAAACTTCAGCTGGAACACAATATAGAGAATTCATAAGATGTCTTAATATGATAGCTGTGCTCTGCTATGATTTTTAGATTATGAAACTACTCCATTTTGCCATCTTTAGGCCTTGATTTCCATTAGGAAGAACACAGAACTCTTGGTTTTCTCTCAATTTTTTATGCTTAGTAGAAATTTGAATAATAAACATTCCACATTGATGTTCGATGTAGATATGAGTGCATTGAAAATGTTTTCAGTTTCCTTGATGGAAAGAAAAACTTGACTTTTAAATATATTTCATAGTGCTTATAACGAACTCTGGGGGACTTCTGCCCTTTCCCTCTTAGTACCAGTTACTTTCCAGAAAATTCAGTTAACTATGTTTCTAATTGTGCCCATAGCTAACGAACATATAGAATAGTTTTCAGAGTAATTTTTAAACCAAATGTGTGTAAGCTCAAATAACATTAGAAAGGGCTCACCAATTTTCAGAAGAATTTTTTACAGTTAAGAAATTTTAAAAGTTTCTTTACATTCCTTTTGAAATTAAAGTAAGATGCAAAAATATACTGTTTTAAAGAATGCTGGATTACCCTCAGAAATAATAGACTCTTGCATTCTAGGTTGGTTGGTTTTTCTCTCATATAAATGTGAGTTTTAATTGGGTAACAGTATCTCATGTTAGCTCCAAAGTCTCCTGCCAGCTTTCTTTACCTAAATACTTCTTTTTCCATGTACCTTTGTTTTTTTCCTCCTGAACTGGAAAAATGTGGGATTTGGTCATCTTATTGTTCAGACTTAATCTATAAAATACTCAGTTTCCCCTTCTGTAAAATAGGAACATAATAGTTTCTATCCCAGCAGTGATTGCAAGAATTAAAGGATATGGTGTCTGGCCTGATTACTACCATATGAGAAGTGCTTAGTAAACGTTAGCTACCATTATTACACTTCTGGTTTTCTCAGAGTTTATAATATGAACAGCTGAAATGTACATGAACATCATGTTGCCAGACAAATATGACATTTCCCATTTGTTTGGTACTTTATAAAGATATAAAGACACAGGGAAGACCTTCACTGTGGTGAGTAGAGAGAAAGCCATTGAATGTTGAGTGAATTTAAAATCATCAGTGGGCATTAATGATGTCTAGACACAACTTGATTGTTGACATTGTTTGAGTAGGTACATTCAGCCCAGTGTGCGGAGGACATGATATGGACAATGAAATACAAATAAAAGTTATTTGTGCCTTAGTGCCTTTCGAAAGCACTTAGTATAGAGTAGGTATTCAATGAGTGATATTCTGTTGTAATTCAACCATTTATAGCAATGTTGTTCAACTGGGGCCCCCTGGCATTTAGGATAGGACTGTTCTCTGTCAAGTGAGACACAGTCCCTTAAGTTGCAGGATGCTTACTTTCCATTCCTGGTTTCTGCCCAGGAAATGATAGTATCACCTTCTCAATCATGTGAGGCTCCTGACAACCAAAAGGCATCCATCTGGGCAGTTGGTTCCACTGCCATTTGAGAATAAAGGGAGCAGTTTGTCCTTATAAATATGGCATTTATTGTAGAAACTTGGATAAGTGGAAAGAAAAAAAATATCTCTTGTCTCATTATCTAGAGCCACTGTTAGTAAATTTGATTCCCGACTTTCCCATATGCATATGTTAGTAGTGTCTGTCTGTGTGTGTGTGTGTGTGTGTGTATATATATATAACCAAATTAGGCTTATGCTGTACATAGAGTTTTGTGCCCTGCTTTTTAAAAAACATCTTTTATTATAAATAACTTTCCAAATCCTTTTTCTTTTAAAAGCCTATTTTATATGATCCCATTATATACCATTATATGGCCCAGGCTATTATTTCTTTAGTAAATCCCTCATGTTAGACACTTAGTCTATTTCTGTTTTTAATTGCTATTATAAAGTGTTAATATAAATAACCTTAAATCTTCCAGACCTATATATTTGCTCGCTCTTGCATGATTATTTCTTTAAAAAAAATTCTTAAAGATGGAGTTCCCACAATTTCCTAGAGATGACCAAATGGTAGAAATATTTGTAATGCAGTATCTTAGATTTCAAACTATCATGGCTTTGCAAAGCATACTCTTAATAGTAAAAGTTCTTAGATAAAATCAGTGTTCTTTATCTTTATTTAGATTTACTGTAGTATACTTTTCAGCTTTTTGTATTAAAACTTGAATGAATTAAAGGAGTTTAATTTCAGAATGAGGACCTCTCAAGTTTTTTTTTGTTTGTTTGTTTCTTATTTCTTCATGTTAGATTTTTCTCAAGAATATGTAGAAATTTCTATAGTTCTGGGTTTTCTTTTGTTTTTTAGTATCAGAAATTTTACTGTTCAAAGTTAATAATAGAATTGACATACTCTTACTAGGTTATTAATGTGAGAATTACTTTTTACTATTTAATGCTTCTAGTTTTCATGCAGTGTTTATAAAGGGTGTTGTTATCCTGGTGTGCTTTCATGTAATGTAGGTGACCCATGTGGCAGTTACTCTAGTGATTTGGAAATTATGAGTGGTATTTTAATAGATGCATATTTATCATATATATCTTACATATTTATAACAAATAGGCAGATTTCTTTGAAATCTGACGACTAAATCTGAGGGATTTGACAGAGAGCCTAATCTTATTTCTCCTGTACAGTAAATAAAGTTCAATTTAAGAAGCACTAATCTCAACACCCATAAATTAAAATAAATTTTAAGACCAAGAACAACAATTAATGAATGATGAATGATGAATTATATTAAAGGATGAATTATCCTTTAACAACTTAATGGTAATATTTACCATCTGTTTCTCTGATTAACGAGCATATTTTCTATCACAAACTGAAATACAATAATTTATTGTGAAGACTTATTTTCACTGATGGATAAAGATTTCACATAAAGTGAAGTCTCTTTCACTTTAGATTATCTTTTAGTAGTGCTTAAAATTCTTGTTTGCATTTGATGAACATGCCCATCAGTGTCTGTTTTTCCAGTGGAGCCTGTCATGCTACAGAAGCACCAGGGCTGAATCTCCTTTCGCTTCATCCTCCCAGGAATGAATTACCTATCAGTTTACCTAGAATTTTAGAATATGGAAATTTATGTTTCTGGTTTACCTTTATTGTGATTATCAGTTTCTCTTGCACTCATTCTTTTTCATCTATACACAGATAAGCATATTACACATTCTCAAATATTTCAGGTGTATATATTATGTTTCTTTTTTATTGGACTTGATTATCTGAATATTAACTTGGTTTCTCCTTGAGGAATGTTTTTTACAAGATAAATTTTTATTTTTATGTTTTCACATTATTTCTGGCTATATACATGCATCTTTTGAAAAAGGAAAGCTAAATATTTTTTATTGTGTATAATGGTTTAATCTACTCCTATTTGTTCTTGAGCTTTTCTGCCATTATAGTGTATCCTTGGTAGAAAAATCTTCTATAGGGAGAAAGGTATAGTAGAAATAAAAGTCTCTACTTAAAAAAAAAGTTCCATTTCTGGAACGGTTTAGCTTCAGTTTTGATGAACTTTGCCGTTGTATTCTTTTTCATAGAATTATTTGGTTAATTGTTGATTCTTTCTTTAACTCCATAATAAACTATATTCATTGGTGACCAATTAACACAAGGTATAACTAGAAAATATGACAGTGTTTTTGGAGTGGCAGAAGAATTCTAATAATTTGGTCTGTCTTCTGTTGCCCATGATTTTGAGTAAGAGATGAAAAGAACTGGCCCAAAATACTATAGTATAATCTCTGATCCAAGAATTATTCTTAAACTCTTTTTGTTTTTTTCTTCCCTAGAAGAGAAGCCAAAACCCGATCCAGTGTTAAAGTCTCCTTCCCCAGTCCTTAGGCTAGTCTTTAGTGGAGAGAAGAAAGAACAAGCGGGCCAGCCATTGGAGACAACTACAGTGGAATCCATGCCAGAACTTCCTCTGCCTCCATCACCTACCACTGTTTCTCCACTTGCTCGAAGTACAATTGCTTCCCCCACCTCGGCTGCTCTTAGTAGCCAGCCAATATTCGCCTCTGCTGTAGATGACCGGTGTGAATTCTCCTCCTCAAAAGAAGACACAGTTCCTATACCCAGCCCCATATCTTGCGCAGAGACATCAGATCCATCACCAATAGATGTAATTGATGATGATATATGCAAGAAATCTTGTAGTGTAGCACCTAATGATATTCCACTGATTTCTAGTACTAATCTAATTAATGAAATGAATGGAGTTAGTGAAACATTACCAGCCACAGAGAGCATTGTGGAAATAGTAAAACAGGAGGTGTTGCCATTGACTCTTGAATTGGAGATTCTGGAAAATGCTCCAGAGGAAATGCAAGTGGAGTGTGTCCCAGCTCCCATTACCCCTTCCACAGTTCCTTCCTTTTCTCCATCTCCTCCAACTCCTCCAGCTCCTCCTCCTCCCACACCAGCCATTGTTCCTGCTGCTGCCACTAATATTGGTACTGCTGGTGTTCCCACCACAGTCCAGAGGGTCTTAGAAGAGGATGAGAGCTTAAGAACTTGCCTTAGTGAAGATGCAAAAGAGATTCAGAACAAAATAGAGGTAGAAGCAGACGGGCAAACAGAAGAGATTTTGGATGCTCAGAACCTAAGTTCAAGAAAGAGCCCCAGCCCAGGTAAGCTGTTGTGCCATTAATTATTTTATGCTTGCTGAACATGAAAAAGAAGCAGTGTTTGACTTATTTTTTAATTGGCTACTTTCCTTGACTTCCAGAAACATCAAATGAATGCTGACATTCGTAGTCTGATTTCTTCAATGGTGTGTTTATGTTTTAGTGCAGCCTGCAAAAGAGTTACTCCATTGTCTAAAAATGCAAATGAAATTTCAAATATACAAAATGCCTCCAAGGTATATGTCACTGTACATGTGTTTTTTTTTTGTTTTTTGGTTTTTTTTTTTGTTTTTTTGTTTTTTTTTTGCCTCGTTCATATGAATCAGTTCCTCAGTGGTTAATTTTGTCATTTTGGGGCTGGAAACCAATTAAAACAAGCATACTGTCCTTAATCTTCTCAAAATTTTAGAACCCAGTCTATCCTAAACTTAAAGGAATTCATCTCTTCTTTAATCTGGGATTTAGAAAAATAGCAATCACAACAGTTGTTGTTTATAACTACTTCTGAAAAATGTGCTTTCTCTGATTAACTCACAGAAAAGTTTAATGCTCTTCATTTTTTGCTTTTACCCTTTAATAATTTTATCATTAATATTATTCTTCCCAGTCCAAAATTATTTAATTATTTAATGTAGTATCACCTAGAATCTTAGGAACTAACCATTGGATTTTTATAAATTTTTTTAAGATTGTATTTATTTGAGAAAGAGTGAGAGAGTGCACAAGGGGGTGGGGGAGGATAGAGGGAGAGGGAGAAGCAGAAGCAGACCCTCTGCTAAGCAGGAATCCTGATGCATGGGGGCTTGATCCCAGGCCCCTGAAATCATGACCTGAGCTGAAGGCAGATGCTTATCTGACTGAGCCACCCAGGTGCCCCCACCTTTTTTTAGAGATGGAAAGAGAGAGAGTACCAGTGAATTGGCATTGGGGGGGGGGGGAGGGAGATGGAGAGAGAGAGAATCTTAAACAGGCTCCACACTCATCACAGAGCCCGACCCAGTAGTTTGATCTCATTACCCTGAGATCATGATGAGCAGAAATCAAGAGTCAGATGCTTAACTGACTGAACCACCCAAGTGCCCCTGAATTTTTATAATTTTAATCAAAAATTATCTGAGGCCTATCAGCTAGAGTCAGTAGCCCACAAGAATATGGCTTTTAACAAGTCAGCATAGATCATCTGGTGCAGTAGAGCCCCACACAATATAATTTGCTCTCACTATACCTCACAGGTTAAATTATACAAATAGAGAATTGTGTGCTCCCCAGCATTTATTCTAGAAATGGAGTGGATGGGAAGGTTTTAGTCACCAACATCCTTGGTGTTTGTCTTTTTTGAGCTGTCTAATGGATAGTGAAACTTAATAAAAACCCTGATTCCTACTTTTAAGATACAACTTTCCCATACAGCTCAGTTCTTGAGGCAGTTTCCTCCTGAATATCTTAGGGGAGTTGTCTGGTTTCCTGGAACAATAGAACATCTAGTTCAACCTGGTATAACAGTGCAAGGTGTGGTGGGGACAGGGAGTAATGTTTCATAAATGATTGTAAATCACCTGTTCTTCGAGATGGGCCTCTATCAAGTTAGTATATTCACAGTGTCATCACTGTTTTAGGAATCTTCTTTCTTGGTGGGGTGATGACCTCGGGCTTTATGAAAAAAACAATTTGGACATGACTAAAGGTGAAAGCCCTCCAAGGAACACTCCTTTGTTGGAGAACAATAGTTTGACCTTTCATTGTCTCCTTTCACATACTCACCTGTGAATTGTTAGCCAACAGCTATTGATGTGGTAGTTCCACAATTAGGAGAAGCTATTGAAGACAAATGTTTAAAAAAACAAATAACAGAAAGACAAAGTAATCATAGGAAACCTCACGTGGTGCTCAATCCCAGAACCCTGGGATCATGATCTGAGCTGAAAGGCAGATGCTTAACTGAATGAGCCACCGAGTCACCCCTCAAGTTCTTTTATATGCTGCAGATTGAGCCCACCAGACACCTGATGGTGGAATGTACTAACAGAACAGACTCAAGTGCCAAGCCTTCTGGCAAGCCCCTTGTACAATCTCTCATCTCCATATGATATACGCTTTCCTACTATTTATAGTAGTTCATTTCTTTGCAACATGATCTCAAAAGTTTCATTCATTGGATATTGAGTCATACATGTCTCCATGAATAGACATGGATTCTTTGTTTAGAATTTAGCCCACTTTTCCCGAGACTTACTCATTTACTTCCAAAAGAAACCATTGCGCTTACCTGCTTCCAGACAGAGTAATCCAGACAGTTTAGGGGGAATGCTTTACTCTATTGGACAAGAGAACTCTTTCCAGGATAACGTAGCCTTGCTAAAAGCACTTTCATTTTCCGGTGCTGACCTTTACCTTGCACACAGTAGTCTTTTTTTTTTTTAAGAAAAAATTTTATTTATTCATGAGAGACACAGAGGCAGAGACACAAGCAGAGGGAGAAGCAGGTGCCCTACAGGAAGCCTGATGTGGAACTCGGTCCTGGAACTTGGATCATGCCCCGAGCTGAAGGCAGACACTCATCCGCTGAGCCACCCAGGCATCCTGCGCATGGTAGTCTTGAGAACTGTTTCTCAATGGCCCCCAGCCATTCCTTTTATGACTTGCCTTTTATAAAATCCTATCCTTAGCCCAGCCCTCTGCACCCTCAGCACATGACCTTGTATCTTTGTTTAGAATATTGAGTGCATTAAGTATGCCTTTTTTTTTTTAGCCTTCTGCTGTAGCTACCAACCTGGCTCCATCCAAACTTTCATTGGAGTTTATTAGTTTAATTAGTTTATTAGTTGTCCCTTGCAGTCTCCTATATATTCACTGCCTTCCCAGTGACTTCTTTGTCATTGTTAATCTGCTGAAGTCTATCTCATAGTGAAAACACTCCCTTAATCCTACACGTCCATTTAGCTGTCATTGAAACTCTCCTTTCCTTGTCTCACTCAGGCTTCCCAAGAATAGTCTATCATTTCTTCTCCTCTCTTCACTCTTCAACTAATATCATCTGCTTTTTGCTCCCAGCTTGCTATCTTATGGTCTTTTCACCACATGTAACACTACTCATTGCTTTCTCTTTTTATTTCTATAGTAAGATTTATTGCATATAATTTCTTTGCAATTAAATTCATCCCCTTTAGCATTCATTTCTGTGAATTTTGACAGACATATAAAGTCATATAATTGCTACCACAGTCAAAATACATAACAGTTCCATCACCAAGAGAATTCCCTTATATTTGGATCATGTTCTAATTCTGTTACCATTTAACACATTCTTCAGGGTTGATTTCATCTACTCTGATGGTAGATGGCTCCCAGTGGTATATGCAGGTAACTTGTAAGTTTTTTGTCTCCATCCTCAACTTCTTTTCTCAGTTTCTGTCTTCTGTTTCCTTGTGCCTGCCAAATCTCCATTTGGAAATAGCAGAGCCATCTCTAATTGAACATGTCCCCTATTGAACTAATCACCTAGTTCCCTAAACCTGTTCCTTTATCTCAGTTAGTGGCACTGGCTTTATAAGCTAAAATCCTGAAGCCACTGTTGATGGACTTATTCCTTGAATTACTTATCTTTCATGTAAATCATTTAAACAAGGTTCTCAGGGATCCCTGGGTGGCTCAGCGGTTTGGCGCCTGCCTTTGGCCGAGGGCATGATCCTGGAGTCCCGGGATCAAGTCCCGCGTCCAGCTCCCTGTGGAGCCTGCTTCTCCCTCTGCTGTGTCTCTGCTTCTCTGTGTGTGTGTGTCTCATGAATAAATAAAAAAATAAAATCTTTAAAAAAAAATAAACAAGGTTCTCTGATTTTACCTGAAGCAGTTGTTGAATTTGTCTGTCCTCTCCTCTTCATTTCCTGCTCTCATTGCCTTAGGACCTCTCATGTACCTGGCATGTCCAGTTTTGCTCCCCTTCAGGTTCATTCTCCACCAAACAGTCATCTCTTTAAAGTATAGATCTGACTTTACCACTCCTTTTTCTTTTCTTTTTTTTTTAATATTTATTTATTCATTCAGAGAGAGAGAGAGAGGCAGAGCCACAGGCAGAGGGAGAAACAGGCTCCATGCAGGGAGCCCGACGCGGGACTCGATCCCGGGTCTCCAGGATCACACACCCTGGGCTGCAGGTGGCGCTAAACCACTGCGCCACTGGGACTGCTCCACCACTCCTTTTTCATATCTCTACTTAAACCCTTTAGGATGTTGAGTGGCATTGCGGGACATTCACCTTTTTTTTTTTTTTTTTTTTTTGACATTCACCTTTCAAACAAACTCTACCCTTCTACTCTTTACTACAAGATCTTCATTATATTTAGTTGTAGTAGCAGTTTTCTGAATATTTATGCATAGGACTTGAATGTTACTTTTTGTGTATTTGGTTAATCTCAATACTATCAGTAAAGTGTAGTGGTCAAGACAACAGAGTCACACACTCCAGCACCTTAGCCTTTCCCCTGTCTCTGTGAACATGGACCAGTTTCTTAACCTCTGAATCTGTTTTCTTGTCCAGAATTTGAAGATGATAATTGTATTTACTTCATAAAGGTGCAATGAACATAAAATGTGATATATGTAAAGCACTTAGTACAGTGTCTGACATATAATAAGCACTCTAAATATTAAATATTATTAATAATTCTATTTTCAGCTAGTGTTAAGGGACCAAATGTTCCCTTTTTGGTTTTTTTTGTTGTTGTTGTTTTTGTTTTTGTTTTTTCAAATGTTCCCTTTGAACTGTACTAATACTATATGGAATAAATGGGTGTCATTATCGCTGTCCTTAGGAATTTATATTCCAAAGAAGAGAAGCTCAACAAAATGATACCATCTCAAAAGTTCTTCATTAAATCTTGAGTATGAAATGGTATAAAGTCTCTCACAATAATCCCTTATGTGTGTATAACTTGAGTAGAGGCTTTTGTGCCCATGTCATTTAACCTTCACAGTGGTCAGACACATCTTACAGTGACCTTTGCAGTTATTTGGAAGGGAGGAGGTATGCTTAGAACAGCGAATTTTAAGGAAAATATGTACCATTGAAAAGCTTTAGGCATGCATTTAAGGAGAGGATACTAATAACATTATTAACTTCCTGTTTAGGTCATGAGTAGGAAAATTAGGAAGAAAGGCAGAGAGAAAAAAATGAATAGGATAGCCCTAAAGTGGAAACAACCTAAATGTTCATCAACTTACAAATGGATAAACAAATTGGGGGGTTTGGTGTATATATATATATACAGAATATTATTTTGCCATGGAAAGTCATAATGTATGGATACATGCTACAACATGGATAAACCTTGAAAACATCATACTAAATGGAAAAGTCACAAAAGACCACATATCATTGATTCCATTTATGTGAAATATCCAGAATAGGCAAATTCTTAGAGGCACAAAGTAGAATCATAGTTGTCAGAGGTTGAGGAGAGTGGAGAGGGAGTGTTTGGGCATAAGCTTTCTTTTTGGGATGATGAAAATGTCTCAAGTTAGATAGTGGTGATCGTTCCACAACTCTATGAATATGCCATTGTGAGATAATAGGAAAATATATATGTATATTTTTAAGAATTTATTTGAGAAAGTGAGCAAGTGAGAGAGAGAGCACATGAGCAGGGGCGTGGGGAAAGAGGAGAAGCAGACTTCCCTGTTAAGCAGAGAGCCTCATGCAGGGCTCAATCCCAGGATCCTGAGATCATGACCTGAGCTGAAGGCAGATACTTAATAGACTGAGCCACCCACGTGCCCCAGTAGAAAAAATATATTACTCTCTGACCCCTGTTACTGGCACAGAGCTCCTAAAACCCATGTAATTTACTAAATAAGGACACTAGGAGCATCTCTTGTTCTAATATTGATCTTTTACCTCCACTGATGACACAAGGCTCCTAAAAGCTTTGTAAAATTGTAAGTGATAGCACTAAGATCGTCTTAGTCTCTTGGTGACTCTAGGTGGGCTCCTGGATGGGGGCTGGTAACCCAGAAGGACCAAGTCACTGGAAGTTTGGAATTTGTAACCCCATCCCCCATCCTCCTGAGGGAAGAGAGGGGATACAAAGAAATTTAGTGTTTGATCATGCCTGTGTAAGGAAGCCTCCATAAAATTTCAGGGGTAGGGGTTTCCGAGAGCTTCCAGGCAGGTAAACGTGTCCATGCCAGTAGTGAGTAATGTACTACAACTCCAGGGATGGAAGCTTCTGCACTTGAGACCCACCCAGACCTTGCCCTATCTATCCCTTCTCATCTGGATTTTCATCTGATCCTTTATCATATCTTTTAATAAACTGGTAAATGCAAGTACATGTCTCCCTGAGTTCTGTGAGCTGCTCTAGGAAATTAATCAAACCTGAGGAGAGGATAGTCCTTTTGGACTTTCGATCCCAGGATCGAAAAAGTTCCAAAGGATTGGAACTTTTTTTTTTTTTTTAAAGATTTTATTTATTTATTCATGAGAGACACAGAGAGAGAGAGAGAGGCAGAGACACAGGCAGAGGGAGAAGCAGGCCCCATTCAGGAAGCCTGACGTGGGACTTGATCCCGGGTCTCTAGGATCACAACCTGGACTGAAGGCAGCGCTAATCCGCTGAGCCACGCGGCTGCCCGTCATTGGAACTTCTGATCTATACTGATCAGTCACCTGGCTTTCAACAGGCATCTAAAGTAGGAGTGAAAAGAACAGTCTTTTGGGAACCAAGCCCTAACCTGTGGGATCTGACGCTATCTTTAGGTTGATAGTGTTTGAATTGAGTTTAAATTGTAGGACACCCATGTTCTCACAGAATTGCTTGTTATGGGGGGGAACCTACATATTTGATGCTAAATGTCAGAAGTGGGGACAACTCTGTCGCTCAGCCATTGAGTGCCTGCCTTTGGCTCAGGGCGTGATCCCGGTCCAGGGATCGAGTCCTGCATCAGGCTCCCTGCATGGAGCCTACTTCTCCCTCTGCCTCTCTTTCTGTGTGTCATGAATAAATAAATAAAATCTTTAAAAAAAAAAAAAAAAGTCAAGTGAAGTGTTCCAAGTGGTAAAGGAAACATACAATAGGGAATAACTGACTTTTTCCCTACAAAGAGAAGTGAAAAGACTGAAGCTTTTTCATTACAGTTATAAACAAGTAAATTGAATACTTTAAAAAGGTAGACTTTAGAGTATGTTAACTATTTCTCAATAAAGCTACTATTTTTTTAAAAATGAATAGGACTTCAAGCATATATAACGATCTGTCAGAGACATCAGCTTAAGAACTTAATGCTAAAAACACTGGAGCTTGAATTGAATCCAGTTAGGGAAGTTACAGCTTAGAAATTTAAATCATAGATTTCAACAAAAACATAATCAGCAGTACCAGATATGGAGGAATGTTGAGGTACAACCAAAAGCCATACTGTCTTTTGATGTATTCTATGTCTGAATATGTATTATTTTTACTCTTACTGTTTTACTAGTAGCTACGTCTTACCTAAGTTTGAGAGGGTGTTCTCAGCTAGGTAGTGAATGCACCACTGTAGTAGCCGTTCTAGGGGCATTGTTTGATGTCACAAATACAGAACCCGTGACTGGGCTGTGTGAGGAATGTCAGCATTTATGGATGAAACACATAAGGAATATGTGTGTTAGAAGTAATGATTCTGCATTTCCTTAGTTCTTAGTTAGCTTAGTTCTTGCATATTTTTGCCTCAGTTGAGCCACCCTCGGTAAGTCCTCCTACAGGTTGGCCTTTCTTGTCCTTCCAGCTCTCCATCCCATTCATTTGTCCACCCAACTATTCAATCCCCTTACCTTTCTAGTACATTTCATAGACTAGCAGATTATTATCCCAGCTATTGTAGCTCTCTCTGCTTTGAGACTTCTCTTGGAAACTCTCCAGTAAAGTCTTCCAGAGAAGATAGGTTCTGGCTATATCGGTCCAAGAGTTGTATAGACAATTGTTTCAAAGGTCTAACATCAAGACTGGAGTTAGCCTTCAGCTAAGGTTCTTTGTTAATCCTCATCTCTCCCAGTTTTACGTTGTTTTGGCCAGTCCTTCACACCTGTTTAATAGGTGCTAATTCCCACATCATTGCTTTGATGCTCTCTTCTCAGCCTACCCTATGCTAAACTTCTGACAATTCTTTCAGTATGCCTTTCTTTTTTTTTTTTTTTTTTTCAGTATGCCTTTCTTCACAAAGTTTTCCATTCTGATAATTCCTTGACTCTTAACACCTAAATATAATTCTATCAGTTCACAGTATTTGGGAACTCAATGATCAGAAGGACAGATGTGTAAATCTAGGGATGGGTAAGGTGAAGAAATGAGGAAGCACATGTGTTAGTGTGTGTGGTTTTTTTTTGTTTGTTTGTTTGTTTAAGATTTTATTTATTCAGGGATCCCTGGGTGGCGCAGCGGTTTGGCGCCTGCCGTTGGCCCAGGGCGCGATCCTGGAGACCTGGGATCGAATCCCACGTCGGGCTCCGGGTGCATGGAGCCTGCTTCTCCCTCTGCCTGTGTCTCTGTCTCTCTCTCTCTCACTGTGTGCCTATCATAAATAAATAAAAATTAAAAAAAAAAAGATTTTATTTATTCATGAGAGATACAGAGAGAGGCAGACGCAGGCAGAGGGAGAAGCAGGATCCATGCAGTGAGCCCGATGCGGAACTCCACCTCAGGTCTCCAAGATCATGCCCTTGGCTGAAGGCTGCGCCAAACCACTTAGCCACCAGAGCTGCACTAGAGTGTGTTTTATTGCCCATAGTGGCTCCTCCAGATTAAGGTTTCAGTAGTCTTGGGCACTTGCAAAGCACTGGCAGTGTGGTCTCACTGATGATCAAATGGAAGGTTTTTTTTTTTTTAATCCAGTTTTTTTGTATATTCATGTAATTGAGCCTTAGCGTTGTATTTAGAGGTGACAGGCATTGAGTAAACAGAAAGATAGCTATTTGTGTTACAGTCTATTGTCTAATTATCCATTTGTGCTGTAGTGATTGACATTTCTCCATCAGTTGCTGGACTTACCTTCAATTGCAGGCTATTTTGATTATGGTAGAAGGGATACAAAAGCATTTATTAAAATGCAGAAATATCTAGGTTTATGCAGAAAGAGCAGTAAAATACAATATAGACACTTAGAAAATATGCTGATGGTCTCATTGGAGTCTTCTTTGCTCTTACTGTTGACAGAATTGCATAGTGCACTATTCTCTGCCTTTTGGGATCAAATCTTCTCCTTAAAGTCACTTTGCCATTTTATTTTCCTCAAGACTTGAGGTACTATGCCATAGTGGTGACAGACAAATGGTTTTTCACACTACCCTCCCTTGTTTAACTCCTCATCCTCTCCTGCTAGAAAACAAAAGACTTCTTAACCAAAATGTAAATGAAATTGAAATTTAGCAGAGAAGGTGCAGGAACAAGGCAGAGTTAAGAGGCAGGATGTTATTTTGGGAAGACAAGTGTTTTGCAGTTACATCTGTGTTTTAATTGTAGCTCCAGCCTTTACTGTTTATGGGGTTGGGGCAATTGAGTTAACCTGTCTGTATTTCAATTTTCTCATCTCTGAAATGGAAATAATATAATACTTCTTACTGCACAGAAGGAGCTGAACTGGTGTTTATTGTTGTAGAGAAACATTAACTTTGAATTGAATTTTGATTGCAGGGCATTCATTCATAAACACATTTTCAATGAGTGTCTACCATGGTTTAGACGTTATATTAAATGGTGAATATACAAAGGAGACCAATAAGATGCAGTCCTTATCGTCAAAGGACTGATAATAGAGTCTTAATTTGTGTCCATGTCTTTGATTGTGTACAATAGCAAAGGCACATTAAGTGGTAGTAAAATTTTTAGTGCTGGTGGGGCAGTAAATGGTCCTGTTGTTGACCAGAAGGTCTAAGCTAAAATCCTAGCTTTAATATGCTTCAGAAACTAGAGAAACGTGTGGTTTTAAAGATTGTGAAGTAGATTGCTAGTAGTACATTTATTCTCATCCAAGTAAATCCTTTTTTTTTTTTTTAAGTTCTATTTATTTCAGTAATGTCTACACCCAGGATGGGACTCAAATTCACAACCCCTAGTTCAGGAGTCCCATACTCTTGACGAAGCCAGCCAGGTGCCCTCAACTAAAATCATTTAAAAATCTTTGGATTTGAAAGTTGCATATTCATAAGTTTTTGAGTCATTGCCTTAATTTCAAAATAATTAAAATGTGTGTTTTCTTTCATGGTATTTTTTTTTATATTGTTTGAAAAAAGCAACACATATTCATTAGAGGAAGTTCATTATAAAATTTTGAATTTTGTCTTCATAAAAAGAAACAGGACAGTATGTAAAAGGTTAACAACTTGTTTGCAGGGTATCTGTGAGTTTAAAAAAAAAAAAAATAGCCAACATCCTAATAGAAGATTGGGTTAAAAAAAAAAATCACAGAAAAGAAAGAACAAATAGCCAAAAAGAAAGAGCGAGAGAAGATGCTCATCCATTATTGAGTGTGGAAGTACATTTTTTAGCTGTAATATCAGTATCAAATCAAGTACCTGTAAGAAGGGAGGAAATACAACCCTCATGTATTTGTGTAAGTGTGAATTACTTTTAAATTTCTGATACTATATCTGGCAAGAAAAATAGCAAAATATCTTTCAAGAGGAATTGTACATATCTACTCTGGAATACTATACAGCTAATATATGAATGAGATAGAACTGTTTGATAACCTGGAGAGATTTTCATAACAAATTAAGGGAAAATAAAGCATTTTGCAAAATAACTTTTAGTATGACTCTATTTTTCTACTTAAAAATAAACGTATGTATTTGTTTTTTTTTTGTTTTGTTTTTTTTGTTTTTTTTTAAACGTATGTATTTGATTGTGATTATTTGTATGAGTCATTAAGGTGTGGCCGACTATGTATCAAAGAGTGTTAATGTTGTTTACCTCAGGGCACTAGAATTAGCTAGTTAGGGGAGGGGGATTATTACCTTTATATTTGTTTCAATTGATATTTTTGTCATTTAAAAAAAGATAATAGATAAAAAGCGACAAAAGTTAGGAAAAGAGAAAAAGCCCTTGGAGTCCCATTGCTTGCATGTATAGATACATATTTCTTCTTCTTTTTTTTTTTTTTTAGATATTTCTTTAACATAAATGAAGAATACTATACAAGCTATTTCAAAGTCTTTAAAAAACACTATCGTTTTTTAGCAGGTTTGTAATAGATACATGGATATGCTTATGTTTTTTCTTTTAGAAACCATCCCCAGGCCATTTTAACACCTTTATTGAGGTATAATTCACATAAAGTTCACATTTATATATTTAAATATATACATGTATATATTGTGTTAGTTTGACATCTTTATATATGCTCATAAAACCATTACTAGCTCAAGGTAATGAATATCTTACCCCACAAAGTTTCCTCATACCTGTTTATAAATCCCTCTGAGCTGTACTACCCTCACTTCATTCCAACGGCAAGCACTCATCTACTTCCTGTCACTGTAAATTAGTTTGCATTTATTAGAATGTTATATAAATGAAATCAGAAAGTATAAATTTTGGGACGCCTGTGTGGTTCAGCGGTTTAGCACTTGCCTTTGGCCCAAGATGTGATTCTGGAGTCCCAGGATCAAGTCCTACATCATGCTTCCTGCATGGAGCTTGCTTCTCCCTCTGCCTGTGTCTCTGCCTCTCTTTCTCTCTCTCTCTTTCTCTCTCTTTCTTTCTGTCTCTCGTGAATAAATAAAATCTATTGATAGACACTTGAGTTTGGAGCTATTAGAACAGAGTTCTGTGAACATCTGTGTACAGATCTTTTTATGGATATATTTTGTCTTTTGAGTAAATACTAGTAGAATGTCTTGGTTCCATGTAATGCATATTTTAACTTTTTAAGAAGCTGTAAACCATTTTCCAGATACTTGTGCCATTTTACATCCCCACCAGTGCTGTATGAGAATTTCATACAGGCTGTCCTTTCTCTGGTGAATTTTCTTAACACCTTTACCCACAATATGTTATATATATTATATGTGGGTTGATTTCTGGATTCTCTGTTTTTCCATTGATTGATCTAGTTGTTCTTTCTTGATGCCACACTGTTAAGATTTCTTTTTAAAAGATTTTATTTATTTATTCATGAGAGACGGAGACAGAGAAGCAGAGACATAGGCAGAGGGAGAAGCAGGCTCCATGCAAGGAGCCCGAGGTGGGACTCAATCCCAGAACTCCAGGATCAGGACCTGAGCCAAAGGCAGACACTCAACTGCTGAGTCACCCAGGCGTCCCCGCACTGTTATGATTTCTGAGGTTTCTAATCATATAGTATGACGTCCTCCAACTTTATTATTCTTTTTCAAAATTGTTTTGGCAATTCTTGTCTTTTGCTTTTTGTTAATTTAATTTCCTGCATTTTAATTAAGTTTTTATCTTAATTCCAGTATAGTTAAAACTATGTTAATTTTAGAATCAGTTTTCCCTACAAATTTTATCTACAAAACCTGTTAGTTGGGGCATCTGGCTAGCTCAGTCAGTAGAGCTTATGACTCGATCTCATTCAAGTCCCATGTTGGGCATAGAGCTTACTCTTACAAAAAAAGCCTATTGGAATTTGATTTGGTTTGTGTTGAATTCAGTTGATAGAGTTGACATCTTACAATATTGAGTCTTCTGACCTAGGAAAATGGCATATTTTCACAATTTGTCTTCTTTAATTCTCTCAGCAATGTTTTGAAGATTTTAACGTACAAGTCTTTTGTAATTTTGTCAAATTTTTATCTTTAGATGCTATTATAAGTGGTATTTTTCATTCCAATTTTTAATGTTTATTATTAGTATATGGAAATACAGTAGAGTTTTCTTTTAGTCTCTTATATTGCAATCCTGCTGAATTTCATTTACTAGTTTTATTAACATTTTTTGTGCTAGAGATTTCATTGGATTTTCTATGTAAGTACTTACGTCATTCCTGAACAAAGACAATTCTATTTCATTTCTAGCAGAGGGGCACCTTTTATTTCTTTTTCTTGACTTCTTGCCCTAGCTAGTACCTTCAATATATTATTGACTGGAAGTGGTGAAAGTACACATTCTTGTCTTAGTCTCAATCACAGAAAGAAAGCATTCAATCTTTCACCATTTTTAAAAAAGATTTTATTTCTTTATTCATGAGAGACAGAGAGAGAGAGAAAGGCAGAGACCCAGGCCAAGGGAGATGCAGGCTCCACACAAGGAGCCCAATGTGTAACTCAATCCCGAGACTCGAGACTCGGGGATAAGGCCCTGAGCCGATGCTCAACCAGTGAGCCACCCAGGGTTTCCTCAATTTTTCACCGTTAATTATGATGTTAATTGTAGGTTTTAAAATTATTTGAGGAAATTCTTTTTTTTTTTTTTTAAAGATTTATTTATTCATTCAGAGAGAGCGAAGAGAGAGGCAGAGACACAGGCAGAGGGAGAAGCAGGATCCACGCAGGAAGCCCAAGCGTTTCCGTAGTGTAGGGGTTATCACGTTCACCTCACACGCAGGAGCCCGATGTGGGACTCGATCCTGGGTCTCCAGGATCACACCCCAGGCTGCAGGCGGCGCTAAACCACTGCGCCACCGGGGCTGCCCTCTTTTTTTTTTTTTTTTTTTTTTAAGATTTTATGTATTTATTCATAGAGATGCAGAGAGAGAGAGAGAGAGAGAGAGAGACAGAGGCAGAGACACAGGCAGAGGGAGAAGCAGGCTCCATGCAGAGAGCCCGACGTGGGACTCGATCCAGGGTCTCCAGATCACGCCCTGGGCTGCAGGCGGCGCTAAACCTCTGTGCCACCGGGGCTGCCCAGGAAATTCTTTTTTATTCCTAATTTTCTGAGAGTCATTTCAATCAGGGAGAGAAATTGAATTTTACCAAATGTTTTTCCTACTCATCTTGAGACAGTCATGGTTTTCTTTTGTTTACTACTTGCTTTATACTTGGTATTTAAATATTAGACCAACTTTGCTTTCCTGAAATATAATTTATCTCCAAGGTGGGGAGAGTTTTTTGTGGGGTCGCTTTTGTATTGTTGAATTTGGTTTGCTACAGTTTTATTTAGTTTTGGGGGGGGGCATCTTAAGTTAATGAAGGATATTGCGCTGTGGTTTTCTGGTAATTTTCATATTTGGGCATCTGGGTAATGTTGACGTCATAGAATGAAATTAGTAAGTAGTCCTTCCCTCCTCTTCAATATTCTAGAAAAGTTTGTATAGAATTGATATTGTTTCTTCCTCAAATGATGAGTAGAACTAATGAGGTTATGGGAAAAGTATGTTCCAAAATGAGCAGAAAATGAGCCAATCAAAACTGATTTATAACTGACATAGCTGTTAGAATTTGCAGACAAAATTGTTATTAAGTTATTATAACTGCATTTCACATGTGCAAAAAGTACTGACATCCATCCATGGCATAATTAGAGAAATAATTGATAGAAGCAGTAGACAGAAATTAGACTGTAGAAGACTTTGGTAGCACAGTCAACCAACTTGACCTAATTGACACAAAACACTCAAACAGGGACGTCTGGGTGGCTCAGTGGTTGAGCATCTGCCTTTGGCTCAGGGGCGTGATCCCAGGAGTGGGATGGAGTCCCACATCAGGCTTCCTGCGAGGAGCCTGCTTCTCCCTCTGCCTGTATCTCTGCCTCTCTCTCTCTTTCTCTGTCTCTCATGAATAAATAAATACAATCTTTAAAAAAAATAAAATAAAAAGACACTCAAACAACAGATACATGAGTGCAAATGGCAAATTTACCAAGACTGACCATGTTATGACTTACAAACAACTTTTGATCAGAAGATTCAAGTCAAAGCATGTATGTTCTCTGACCACAATGCAATTAAACTGGAAATGAGTAAGAAAAATATCTCTGGAAAATCCCCCAAATATTCAGAAACTAAATTACACACTTCTGTATAACCCAATGGTAAAAGGGGAAGTCAAAGGGAAAAAAGTATTTTCAACTGAATGGAAATGAAAACCCAAAAGAAAATTCTATGCTGCTATTCATTCCTATTGGTGTTTAACAAATCACCACAAACCTATTGGCTAAAAGACAACACAAATTTATTATGTCATAATTTGGGAGGTCCGAAGTCCAAAATTAGTTTCATTGGACTAAACTTGAGATAGCAACAAAAATGTATTTTTTTCTGGAGACTGGGAGATACTTTATTCCCATGCTTTTTCAACATCTTTTAGAGGCTACTTACATTCGCCTTGACTCTAGTCTTTTCTTCATGTTCAAAGCCAGCAGCATAACATCTACAAATGTCTCTGATTCTCTTGCTTCCTCCCACTTTTATGGACCCTTTTGATCACATTTGGTCCAGTAGGTTAATTGAAGATAAAAGTCTCACCATTTCAAGATCGCTTAAGTTAATCACATCTGTAAAGTCACTTTTGTCATGTAAGGTAATCTATTCATAATGTGCAGGGATTAGGGCATGGATATCTTTGGCAGTACATTGTTCTGCCTACTACACAGCTAATGTAATATCGAGGTGGCAGTTTACACCACTGAATGCACATATTGGGAAAGAAAAGTGGTCTTAAATGAATGAACTCAGCCATGTGAAGAAGCCGTTCAAATAAACTAGGTAATATCAATAGTCTGAAATCTAATGTAAAACATGGTGCCTATAGTTGATAACATCATATTGTATAATTGAAATTTACAAAGAGAAAAGAACTTAAGTTTCCTTACCACCACCACCCGGCCAATATATATCTGAGGTGATAGATATGTTAATGAACTAGATGAAATCTTTCTACAGTGTGTGCATATCTCAGATCACCATAATGTACACTCTAAATATCTTATTTTAGATGTCAGTTATACCTCATAAAGCTGAGGTTTTTTTAAAAGAGGAACAAATTACAACCAAAAGATTTAAGATAACAAGTTTTAAAAACAGAAAACAAAACAATTAGGAAGAAAGATCAATACAATTAATAAAAATATTGAGAACATTAAAAATATTAACAAACCAAAATTTAAAAATGAACAAGTCAAAAAAATAAAAAAATTAAAATGAACAAGTCTACAATTTGACTCTTAACCTTGAAAGTGCGTAACGTTAAACCTGGAAGTAAAAACATTTATTTTTCAACTTTACATTTTTATTTTAATTCCAGTTAACCCGCAGTATTATATTAGTTTCAGATGTACAACGTAGTAATCAACGTGGAAGTAAAAAGTTTTAAATTGTGTTATAGATACTATGTTTTTGGTAGAATTTAAGTCTAGAATTCCCATTTTGTTTTCTTTTTTGGTTCTAGCACTAGAACATGGGCAGACTAGCTTATACTATTTAAATTTATGTGAAGATGTTGTAGAGCATTTTAACATATGATAGGAAGCATAATCACCAAGCCATCCACCCATTTTAAATACCCCTGAGAAGATGCTGGAAAACAATGATAGACTTACTCCCTAGTGGTTTCTTTTGGTTGATATCTTTCAGTGACCCATCATTCTTATGTATTTGATTATCATTATTAGTTTTTCTAGTTCATGTACATCTCCACTGTAAAAACTTACCCTTCTCTCAACTGGGTTTTTTTTCTTTTTCTGCCCCAGTTTCTTAGATCATCAGATTTTCCTAGATTTTCATAAGCATCTATGGAAGAAAAAAAAAGACATTAGGATCCCCAGCCTCAAGAAACTGGAGATAAAATTCTTGAATATGATGTAAACAGAATGATTTAATGCCAACTTTAGGAATTTAAAACCACAATCTAAAAAAAAGTCAATAAAATGTGGGAAAAAATGATAGGAAAGAGAAGAGATTAGAACTGAGTGTGAAGTGTGAGAATTCTGATTGGAAGTTCCATTATTGGAACATTCTACTCTTTATATTCAAGCCTGTGACCATGTAAGGAGGCTCTTCCCTTACCAGTAGTGGGGTGTCTATTCTTAATAAGTCTTCATAGTGTTGTGTCTCTTTGGTCTGGAGACTCAGACTCTGAATACACTCATCTTAAATCTTAGAGCTAAGGAGTTCATGTTATATTCCAAAAGAATGGAGAGCTAGAAGGGAGACTTTTTTATAATTCTTGGTCTCTTATCTGGGTGTTATGTGACCACAAGATCTTCAGCTGATTTGTGCCTTTTAGGCACTTAAACCATCTCATTCTTGTTACTGAATTGTGGAGGTAAAAATTGAAACCTCCTGCCAATCCAGAAAATGCTCTTCACAAATGCAGAAAAGAAAGAAAATAGTTTTATTATTGAAGAAGCATTATGTCTGCAGTGAGCATCATAGGCAACCCACTAATGAGATTACAGATGAAGGAAATCCCACCCTTTCCTAAAGCCAAACAAATATAATTTATCACGTACATGTTCTCAATATAAAGATAATTTGTCTTCATGTAGCAGGACTGTACCAGCACCATTGCTGTTATATCTAGTTCATCCTTAATTCTCTTGGTAGTTGAGGTGTCCATCTGTTAGTTCAGTTGCCTTTATCCAGATGAGAAATTAAACTTCACATATACTTATGATGAGGTACTTGCCTAGAGGAAACTCCCATGATGACAAAGAGATGGTTCCCAGGCTCTTAAGAAAAACATTCCTGAGTTATAAAGCTGCAAAAGAGTCTTCTTCAGCGTTTAAAAAGATTTACACAAAAAAATAAAAAGATTTACACATATGTCACATGGATAGAGGAAGAATTTATGGTTACAAGTTTTCTTTAGGCAAAGATCTAAGAAAAGGGAAAGTAGAAAAGATCTTTTTCCTTTTTGGCATCAGAAAAAAATTGAAATTTTATTAACGCTTAACAGTTTTCTGGGCACTTAACTTGATTACACTGGAGAAATAAGTAATAGAGAGTGATCTAGTAAAGATAAGCAAGTTTACCAACATGGTATCTTTACTGAATGTTGTTTTCAGATTTATATTACATAGCTAATAGAATACATTAGGAGTAAAAGTTTACCTCTCGTATGTAATCACCTCTTTGACATTCTTTTAACCTCCGTGTAATGATGATGTTCCCACGTTTTTGTTTAAAACAAATGGTGTTCAAAAAATAAATAAATAAATAAAACAAATGGTGTTAAAGAGCTCCATGAGTTCCCCAAGTCCACTGTAGATCAAAAAACATATGTAAAATTCTAACATCTTTGGTAAGATTAACAGTTTTTAAAATTTATTTCAGGAGTATTTTTATAAAGAGCAGTTCTAAAATCTAGAACAAAATGCCTCCACTTCAATCATACAGGATTGAAACAATGAATAAAAATCAGTTTTAAAAGCTTCACTCTTTTATTTTCTTCCAATTTTAAATTATTACTATAATATTGAAGAACAGAAGAAAGCCTGCTATTGTTCAAATATTGTGGTCTAAGTCTTAACATAACACTTTTCCTTATATCCTTCCAAACTTAACAGAAGTATTTTACATGGTTATAAATGTAATAATGGGTCTAATTTTTTACTTTGCCCTTTCTTTTTTTTTAACCTAATCTCTTTTTAAGCCTTTAGCCTAATCTCAGTAGCCCAAAGCCAAATCTTTGCTGTGACTTGGTCCTGGTCAGTTGATTGACACTTCAGCAGTGTAATTCTATCTTAAATTGGACTTCCTACAGACTGGTCAAGAAGCTTTTCTTTCTTCCTCCTTACTCTTAACTAAAGTGACTTAATAAAAATCATGTACATCTAGCTCTTTGTAGTTCTTCACTGCCTATTATATTTTATCTTTTTTTTTAAATCAAATACCAGTCTGTGAACTTTTCTTTTACTGTTAATAAAAATGTAATAGATTAAACATAGAGGGATTTTGACTAAGTTGATTTGTTACGACAGTTCCTACTGAAAGATAAGAAGTATAAGGTTTACATTTGTGTTTGCAGTTCAGTTTAAAAAACAAAAAGATTACAAAACTATATAGTGTGCATATACTTGTGTCTTTTAAATGCTGGCAAGAGATTCAGCCAGAGTATTCACAATATCTTAGAGATATTTTTTCCAAATTGATATCTGTCTAAATTTTATAAGTGTTCTTCATTGGATGTATCTTACTTTTTTCCTAAGATTTTATTTATTTATTCATGAGAGACACACAGAGAGGCAGAGACAGGCAGAGGCAGAAGCAGGCTCCCTATGGGGAGCCGGATGCGGGACTTGATCCCAGTACCCGGATCATGCCCTGAGCAAAGGCAAATGCTCAACTGAGCCACTCAGGTGTCCTATGCATATATTAAATAAAATTTAAAATAAAATATGCATGTGCCCCAAACTCTGTAACTTTTAAAATAGATTCTGTTGTGGAACCAGAATTAATCACATCATTTTGGAGAGAGACATATAAAACAGACTGGTTATATAAAATGAGAAGATCCATAAAAAGTGAAAAGAGACCACTACATACATACATACATACATATACATATTCAATATAAGACTCTGTGGCAGTAGGAAATTTAAACCCATGTGTGGTTACCATAATTTTAGTTCCATTCTCTGAGAAAGTAGTTGATTTGAGTAAGTCAGCAAGGAAGAATAACAGCGGTCTAATGTTTTCTTGTTCATTATAGTCTGTGATGGGATGGATAAAAAAGAATTGAGGTGTGTGTAACAAAGGAGATTTACAAGAGTATTTATGATGGTGCAATAATTTTGAGAAGAATGTTAAATGTTTCCTTTTCCTTGTTCCTCAGAACAGTGTAAGTGTTCATATTCTACTGTTCTGAAAAAGAGTAGGCTGTCCAGAGAAATTGGTTGGTTTTGTCTTGAATGAATGATCTTATATTTCTATAGAGAACCAGTACATGGTACCTTTTAGTTTCATGTTTATTCACTTTTGACAATGTCTTCTATTTGTTAAGTCGCCTTTCTTTGACTCTTCTCCTTGCCCATCTTCCTGTCATTCCTCACTTCTCTCTGTTCACTCATGTGTAGACTTCTGTAGGATCCTTTTACTATATTCTATTTGCTATCTGATTTTTAGTCTTTTGTACATCCAAATTGTACATCCACATGTGGAAAGATTTTGTGGAATTTGCAAGCCAAATGAATATTTAAAAATCCTTTGTAGGCTTAATTTTCCATCTAGAACTAGTGATACAATATAATCAGTAAAAATTAGGTTGTCTTTTTCCCCAGCAGTATGAACGAGTAGATTGACAGTATTGATCTGAAATGAGAAGTGAATGTTGTAGAAGTTCTGCCTAGCTAATGAAATTTTTTTTATTTTATTTATTTATTCATGAGAGACAGAGAGAGAGAGAGAGAGAGAGAGAGAGGCAGAGACACAGGCAGAGGGAGAAGCAGGCCCCATGCAAGGAGCCCGATGTGGGACTCAATCCCAGGACTCGATCTGGAGACTCCAGGATCACGCCCTAGGCCGAAGGCAGGCACTAAACCTCTGGGTCACTCAGGGATCCCCTAGCTAATAAAATCTTAAAGTGTACTTTTGTTGTCTAGAAAGCTTTAAAAAACAAGCTGGAATTTTATACTTTTTGTAGCTTAAAAGAACCTTAGATATTATCTAATCTCACTCCTCCTTTTATAGTTGAATGTGCATCCACTGAGAAGTGTTAGTAGTTAGTTAATAATAGAAGCAGACCCAAGTCTAGAACTGGTTGGTAGGCCAATTTCTTTTTTTTTTTTTTTAAGATTTTATTTATTTATTCATATGAATACACAGAGGAGAGAGCGAGACAGACAAAGACACAGAAAGAGGGAGAAGCAGGCTCCATGCAGGGAGCCTGACGAGGGACTCGATCCCGGGTCTCTAGGATCATGCCCTGGCGCTAAACCGCTGAGCCACCGGGGCTGCCCGGTAGGCCGGTTTCTTATATAGATAACGCATACTGAATTATGTGTCCTAACCATGAAGCAGGAGGAACCTAGGGCACTGGTTGTAAGGCTATATGTGCTGATATGCACAATTTGTGCCTAAGACTTGTTCCGCTGTAATCTCTGGGCCATAACCACACAGTTGTTCATTTGATCATTCAGCTGTTTCTTCCATATGGGTGAAGCCCTCTTTTGTTCTGCTAAATTTGAATACAGGTATCATTTTAGACTCAGTATTTCCAAACATGACTTTACAGTGAGAAGTAATGGCACTGATCTTGTATTTCAGCTCAGACAGTTGTAACTGCACCAAAGATGTGGAAGAAACCAAAAGATCGGACCCGAACCACTGAAGAAGTGTTAGAGGCAGAAGTGGAGGTAAGCGGAAGAGTAAATCTCTTTAGTTTATCTTCAGAGTAGTGGTGCTATTTCCTAAGACAAGTGTGGGTTTATATATCCTTCTTGAGATACTGTTTTTCAAACAAAACATGGTACATTGAGCTCAGAGTCTGTTTTTAGTCCACCTATAGAATTTTTATAAGATTTGTGATAGCATCTTCAGTTTCATCGGATTCTTGTCTCTTTCAAAATGCCGATTCTAAAATGGCAAAACTAAGTTATTGTTTAAATTTTGATTAGTCCCCACCCCCCTCAATTGAATTTTTCCTTCTGTTAACTAGATGGAAAGCCTAATCTGGTTAAAAAAAAATGCAAACAAATTTGTCAAATACTCATTAGCAATGGTGGTAGAAATCATCAAGTACATTTTAAGTAAATTAATTTTGGATCTGTCATCTTTTAACTGCATCCCAGTATAACATAACTTTTCATATATGATTTGCCTGTTTTGAACTAAACCATGCCAGGTTTTGCTATAGGTTACAGTACAACAGGAGACCATGTGAGGAAGAAACAAAGGCATAGCCCTAAGAGTGTTCTATCAGTTTCATGGTCTATAATCTCAATATCTTTAGTGCTATGTACTCTAGCTTATAAATGAAAAGTAATCTAAAAGATCTGTATATTGCTTTTTTATTTTTTGAACTCTTAACATCTACTTTATTAAAATAATATTTATTAAATGTATATGGTGATAACATTAGAATATACAAATTATTTTAAAGTGACTTTAAATGCATTTATTTCAAAAGGCTTTTCTATCTAGTATAATTCTTACCTTTCCAAGCAGTTCACAGTACCCCTTTGTTACTTCCCCCTGTCCTGTCACTGCTCTTACATGCTCTACTGATGTCACAGTTAGTCCCTTAGCAACCACCAAAATGTTTCATGGAAGTGCTTACAGTGTGGTTATCAGGGGGTAAGAATTGGCAGGAAGTTGTAGAGGTGCAAATAGTTGCTGCACTTGTCTTGCAGCTGAACAAGAAAATGTTGCTACTACAGAGAATAGAATACCTTCCAGAGGCAGGGGAATTTCATACATTCCTGGTATGGCTGCAAGAGCTTCATAAACTGTTTTCTCTTTAGATTCTGCTATTTTTTATTTGTTTTCTTCTATTGTACTTCATTAATCTTTGCTCGTTTCTAGGCATTACTGAATATTAAATGGGTAGGCCACCACTCCTGCAAATATTCACCCTCTCCCTTTTTTTTTTTTTTTTAAAGATTTTTTATTTATTTATTCATGATAGTCACACAGAGAGAGACAGAGAGGCAGAGACACAGGCAGAGGGAGAAGCAGGCTCCATGCACCGGGAGCCCGACGTGGGATTCAATCCCGGGTCTCCAGGATCGTGCCCCAGGCCAAAGGCAGGCGCCAAACCGCTGCGCCACCCAGGGATCCCCACCCTCTTCTTTAGGTCATGGGCTAGCCAACATTTCCTGTAACAGTCCACATAGTAAATAGTTTAGACTTTGTAGATTATATGATCCCTGTCACAGTTTCTCAACTCTTTTGCAGTACCCCAAACACAGCCATAGACAATGTATAAAAGAATGATTGTGACTACATTCCAGTAGAAATTCATTGACAGACACTGAAATTTGAATTTCATATAATAATCATGTGTCATAAAATATTCTTCTTTGGAATTTTTTCAGTGAGTACAAATGCAGAAACCATCTTTACCTTGCATACTATACAGAAATGGAGGATGAGTCATATTTGGCCCATGAACCATAGTTAGCTAAAACCTTCTTCGGATTGTTATTCTTCATACATAAAAACTGTTTTTACTCGTTTTGAATCCATTTTTTCCTCAACCGTATAGTTTATAATAAAGAATTTATTTGTACACAGACCTTTTTTCCCCCCAGAAATCCTAGTTCCAGTTTTTCCTATAGTTGTGCATTTATTACAGTACTTCAATGCATAATGGGTGTCATTATCTTTATTTTCACTGATCCTCAAACTCTCTTTTTCTCAATAGATTTTTCTCAGCCTTTAAAAGAATGTGTTTCAGATATCAGCATGTTTTAGGTTATATATTGGTTTGTTATGTCATTGCAAATATTTTAACAATTTCTATAAATTATAGCCTAGAAAGTTAATGTGAAATGTGATTTATCTTAAAATTGTTGATCAAAGGATCTTAAAATTTGTTTTAAATTTTTAGGATATTTCATTAGTTACTACATATAGTTGTTGGGTCTGATTTTCTTGGACTTTAAAAACTCATAAATTAAACAGGCAGTTTTATCAACTAAATTCTTCTTTTAACAACTTCCTATAAAAGCTTAACCTTTGTTTGACAGTCCAGCCAATAAGGTGTTTTCTTTCTTCCGTCTGGTTTTCGTGGTAAATAGTTTAGGAACTGTTAAGATGCTTATAAACTAGTTTAATAGAGCTTCTTGAAGCTGAGAGAAAAATAATCATCATAAATATTTAATGCAGCTAATTTTGTGGATTCCCTTAAAAAATATCCTTCTAACAATGTTCCTCAGACACTTTGGTGATTTTTTGTTCTCTGAATAATGGTTTGTCATTCATGGAAACAAGTTTATTTATACTTCTTTTTCCAGTTAGAAATTAAGTTTCCAAGTAATACATTCTCTGCTTATGTCCAGTAGATTTTCTGTGGTCAATTTTAGGTCCACAAAGAGGACATAATATATTTTTTTCTCTAAAATAACATTTTTCTTCATTTTATAACCCCTGAAATATGAATGGTCTGTAAATGTATAATGTAGTTATACTGCTCTTTAATAAGTTTAAGTATCATTGACAGACTCTCAAGCCAAATTATTCAAGATCTTGATGTATACTTAATTAGAAGGTGATATTACACGGTCGTTATAAGTTAGACTACAGTAGAGTGTAGAATAAGAAAAAGGTTGTTGATTCATGATTCAAACTTGATAGATCTTTTTTTTCCTCAAAGTCACTCTGTGCCACGTTTTAAAAAGAAATCATCTCAGCCATTATTTTCTTGAAATTTTTATGTCTGTCTTTCTTTTGATGGTTTCCATACTGTGTTTTTCTGTTGGGAGAGTGGGGAAAGCACATGTCAAAATGAGTGGTAGCGGGAGTGTGTGTGTCTATGTGTTTTCATGAACTTGTTTTTCATTATGTAAGCCAGTCCTGAAAACCTATCTATTTCTATTGACAACATTCTAAAATGTTGTCTTTTCCCCGTGATCTGATGAAGATAATTGACTAGTGTTTTACTTGTTACAATATTTTACAGTATTTCACTTATATAAGAAAGTAGGGGACAGCCCGGGTGGCTCAGCGGTTTAGCGCCGCCTTCAGCCCAGGGTGTGTGACCCTGAAGACCCGGGATCGAGTTTCGCATACAGCTTCCCAGGAGGAGCCTGCTTCTCCCTCTGCCTGTGTCTCTGCCTCTCTTTCTCTCTGTGTCTCTCATGAATAAATGAATAAAATCTTTAAAAAATAAAAAAAAAATTTTTTTAAAGTAGGATTTGTAACTGTTTTTTTTGGAAAAAATATACTTTCATAAATCAATTGAGGTAACCAATTGATATGACATTTTTTTTGCTCTCCTAGCATGAATTTATCACTTAGAATGTCTACTTCCTCTGAGTGCTTCTTCCAAAGGTTTGTTTTTAGAGTGCTTACCCTTCATAATATAGAAAGACATAAAGTTCATGGAGAACTTACGTCAAGAAATTTTGATGGTTCATATATGGCCCTCAAAAACTTTTTAAAAGATTGTATTTATTTCTTTAATTTTTTAGAGAGAGAGTGCATGCGGGAGGAGGAGCAGAGGGTGAGAAAGAAGAGAATCCCAAGCAGACTCTCTGCACTGAGCAAGGAGCCTGTCATGGGGCCCCATCCCAAACCCTGAGATTCTGACCTAACCCGAAACCAAGAGTCAGATGCTCAACCTACTGAGCCACTCAGGCACCACAAGAAATTAATCTTTTTGATATCTGAATTATAGTGGTCAAAAATCATCTGGTAAATAACTTCCACTCTATTTTGCTTTTTAAAAATAGGATGCACCAAGGGCGCCTGGATGAAACAGTCATTTAAACATCCCACTCTTGGTTTCAGCTCAGGTTGTAATCTTAAGGTCACAAAATCCAGCCCTGCATCAGGCTTCATGTTTAGCCTGGAGTCTGCTTGTGATTCTCTCCCTCTGCCCCTCTCACTTGTGTTCTCTTTCTTTCTCAAAAATAAATAAGAAATAAAGGTTTGGCTTTTTTTTTTTTTTAAGATTTTATTTATTCATGAGAAACACAGAAGAGAGAGAGGCACAGACACAGGTAGAGGGAGAAGCAGGCTCCATGCAGGGAGCCCGAGGTGGGACTCGATCCCGGGTCTCCAGGATCAGGTCCTGGGCTGAAGGCTGTGCTAAACTAAACCACTGAGCCACCCGGGCTGCTCATAAATCTTAAAAAATAAAAATAGGATGCACCAGAACCCGGATTTCTGCCTCTGTAGAGGAATATATGCCAACCACTTTTCCATATACAATTTGAGTAAGGTTACAACCACAGAGAATTCTAAGAACCAATAAACAAAATAGATTTTAACTAACAAGAGCCCTCCTTGTAAAATGAAAGATGATCAGCTTTCCAGGACCTAGGTACTTTATTCATCAAACCCTCCACTTAGCAGCAAGAGAAGCACAAAAGTCTCCCTCTAATGTTTCTTTTTATACCTGCTGAGCCTTAGTGGCAAGAGTAGGAGTGCTTGATTTAGATTTCTGACTAGGCCTTTCATGTTCAACAAGTGCAAGGATTAACAGTTCTTTCCATTCTAACCTTTGGTACATTTAGATTTCATTAGTCATGTTAAAGCATTTCAGTAGCCATGTGACCTGTCTTCTCTCTGCCAAGAGATGAAATGAGAAAAGTGTTTTTAATAAACTTAGCATTCTAGTACCATATGCTGAGCACAGACATCTTTTTTTTGAGTGACCTGTTTTCCTATGCTTTTAGAGGGGATAGGTGTAGGTTTTCATGCATATTTACATGGTAAAAATGATGTAACCTCTGTGTTCACTTACGCTTTAGCCTAAAGCTGAAGAGGAGCTTTCAGGTGACAAAGTACTTGAATCTGAACAGGATAAAATGAGCCAAGGGTTTCATCCTGGAAGAGACCCCTCTGACCTAAAAAAAATAAAAACTGTGGAAGAAAATGGAGAAGAAGCTGAGCCTGTACGTAATGGTGCTGAGAGTATTTCTGAGGGTGAAGGAATAGATGCTAATTCAGGCTCCACTGATAGTTCTGGTGAAGGGGTGACATTCCCATTCAAACCAGGTAAGTGTATCCCTGCCTTCCTCTGTAGTTCTTTCCTTTTCACCTTCACTCTGTTATAACCTTACAATAATGTTGGCTTGTTGTGGGAAATATTGGATGAAAGAAAGAGGCTATCACAGTATAATATTTACAGAATAGATTAGTGGGTGTAAGTTAGTGACTAGCAAATCCAGGGAGTTCCTTGTTGGCGGAAGTGATATCTGATGCTGGTGTTCTGCTTTACTGGCATTGGAAGATCAGCTGGCATAGGATGTCAGTCAGTGCTAGACTGGTGGGATTTGACAAGAGAAATTTAATTTTATTTAGTTTAATTGAAAGGGCTGTTTCAGTGCTTGTTTGTGCTTACCATGTCACAAGCCTTAATCACTTACCCTTATTACATGTAACACACATTTTTTATTCTTTTCTCTTTATAAAATGTTGGGTTATGGCATATCTGGCTAGCTCAGTCAGTAGAGCTTATGACTCTTGATCTCAGGGTTATGAATTCAAGTCCCATGTTGGGTGTGGAGCCTATTTAAAGGGAAGAAAAGAAAAAAGAAAAACAAAAGAATTTTAAAATGTTGGTTGTAACTCACTAATTTCACAACAGAAACTTGTTGACAACTCTGTAGCCCTGAACTATGATCATCACAAGCAGTGTGACTAGGTTATAAAGCACAGGCAGTATGAGACGTGCCCCGTGAAATACATGATAAGCCCCAGAGGCTCTTTCATCTTTAGGCACCAGCAAGTCCATTAAAGCTCTATCCCAGTCCTGTATAAACTGTGGTTGCCTTCGAGATTTTTGGAGAGATTTGGCATGGATATGTGGGGAAAGATGGTTCATTTGATAGAAAATCTGTGATAGGTGCAATGTTTTTCTTAGTCTGCCATATCTGAGTGACTTCTGTGTAACATTGGGTTTGAATATCAAATATCAGACTTGAAAAATAATCTACACAGAAATTAGTGATGTACAACCAACATTTTAAAAAATAGATAATTAAAAATTGTCAGTGCATTACAAAAGTTAGGGTAAATGCTGTTCTAAGAAACATTTTTTTTTGAAACATTTCTTTTACATATTTATTTGTTTTGAATCATAGAATCATATTTCTTATTGTGAGTTGTAGTAAGAAATGTTTGAAAGTAACTGATTGATACTACCTTAATATACTGATCTTTTCACTACCAGTAAACTGTGGCCAGTGGGCTTTGTGAAATTGTAGGGCTTTGCTATAGTAAAATTTTTGTTTAACTTCTGGACTCAGTATACTGAGATTACTTCTAGAGATCTAGGCTTGTCTCATATCATGAAGTACTTGAGGATACCACCAGTCCTTTAGAAGATTGAGACACTGTTGTCATTTGTAGGACTGTGTCAGTATATTGGGGTGTGTGTGTGTGCGCGTGCACACACGTGTGTGTTTCTGTTTTTTGAGTAAGCTCTGTGCCCAATGTGAGGCTCAAACACATGACTCTGAGATCAAGAGTCACATGCTGTACTGACTGAGCCACCCAGGGGCCCCCATCAGTTATATTTTTATCCTTCAGTCTGGCAAGGTACTTACCTGAACTATATTGAACAATAAACTGTAATATACCCTAGCAATAATTGGAAAAAAGTCAGTTTAAAATTTAGATCCAATAAACTGCCTTTTAATGAATATAATAAGGTAATAAGGATTTTGTTGAAAATATCCCAGACCATCAAGAGTCTATCACTTACATATTAAGAACCACTAATATAAAGAAGGACCTAGAGTACTACCATGAAGTGATCCTGTGACCTGATTTTTTTTTTTAAGATTTTATTTATTTATTCATGAGAGACTCAGAGAGAGAGGCAAAAAGACACAGGCAGAGGGAGAAGCAGGCTCCCTGATGTGGGACTTGATCCCGGATCCCAGGATCACGTCCTGAGCTCAAGGCAGATGCTCAACCACTGAGCTACCCAGGAGTCCCCTGGGGCCTGATTTTGATGAGAATCTTGTCAATTAAAAGAAAAATACTATGTCATGTTTTTATTATCCTATAAAAATTTTAAGAAATTCTCCAACTTTATATAATGAGGTAAGGATTGTGAGAAATGATAACTGTAACAATAGTCATAGTAGCAAAGTAAGTGCCATAGCACTTACTATTAACTTAAAATTTGGCAGCCCCAGTGGCCCATTGGTTTGGCACTGCCTTCAGCCCAGGGTGTGATCCTGGAGACCCAGGATCAATTCCTGCGTCAGGCTCCCTGCCTGGAGCCTGCTTCTCTCTCTGCCTGTGTTTCTGCCTCTTTCTCTCTGTCTTTCATGAATAAATAAATAAAATCTTAAAAATAAAATAATATAATAAAAATTAAAATTAATATTAAAATATTAGCTAAGAAGCATCTGGCTGGCTCAGTCAGAAGAATATGTGACTCTTGATTTCTGGATTGTGATTTCAAGCCCCACATTAAGTTTAGAGATATTTAAATAAAACTTTATGTATTTTTTATATATATATATTAGCTAAGAGTGTGTCAGGATATTTGAAGAAGGATATATGTGCGTTCCCTATTCAGTTGTTTCAGCAAGTACATAATTTTATTTTCTCCAGATTAAGCTGTAGTCAATAGTGATAAAGGGTTATTATCCAAAATGTGTAAAGAACTACAAGTCAACACCAAATTAAAAAATCCAATTTAAAAAATGGGCTGAGGACCTGAGTAGACATTTTTCTGAAGGAGACATAAAGGTTGCCACCAGACAAATGAAAAGATGCTCAACATCACTATTTGTCAGGGCAATGCAAATCAAAAGCACAATGAGATATCACCTCACACCTGGCAGAATGGCTAGTATCAAAAGGACAAGAAATGGCAAGTGTTGGTAAGATTGTGAAGAAGAGGGAACCTTCATGCACTATTGGTGGAATAAAAATGGTGCAACTACTATAGAAAACAAGTATGGGGGTTCCTCAAAATTAAAAATGGAAATATCTTATGACCCAGTAATTCTCCTTTTGGGTATTCACCCCTATGTTGATTATAGCATTATTTACAGTAACCAAGATATGTAAGCGCTCTAAGTGTGCACTGATAGATGAGTGGGAAATGAAGATGTGTGTATATATGTGTGTATGTGCATGCAAGTGTACACACATGGTAGAGTATTACTCAACCATCAAAATGAATGAAATCTTCCCATTTATGACAATGTGGATGGACCTAGAGTGTATTATACCTAGTGAAATAAGTCAGACAGAAAGAGACAAAACCATTAGATATAAAACAAACAGGGCAGCCTGGGTGGCTCAGTGATTTAGCACCACCTTGAGCCCAGAGCATGATCCTGGAGACCTGGGATCGAGTCCCACATTGGGCTCCCTGCATGGATCCTGCTTCTCCTTCTGCCTATGTCTCTATCTCTCTCTGTGTGTGTCTCTCATAAATAAATGAATAAAATCTTTAAAAAAAAAAGTATAAAACAAACAAATAGAAAAACAGAAACAAACATAATTTCAGAGAACAGCCTGTGATTGCCAGAGGAGAGGTGGGTAGGGGGTGGGGAAAAAAAGGTGAACAGATTGAGAGGGTCAGATTTCCAGTTAAAAAATAAATAAGTCACAGAGATGAAAAGTACAGTATAGGGAATATGGCTAATAATATTGTAATAACTATATGGTGGAAGATGGTTAATTGCACTTAACCATGGTGAGCCTTTTGTACTGTATATAGTTATCAAGTCACTGTCTTGTATATTTGAAACTAATACAATATTGTAAGTCAACTATGCTTCAAAAATAAACCATAGTTGGGAGAAAAATTTAAATGTAGCTGCTTAGCCTTTTCAGAATCTTTTTTTTTTTTTTAATTTTATTTATGATAGTCACAGAGAGAGAGAGAGAGAGGCAGAGACACAGGCAAAGGGAGAAGCAGGCTCCATGCACCGGGAGCCTGATGTGGGATTCGATCCCGGGTCTCCAGGATCGTGCCCTGGGCCAAAGGCAGGCGCCAAACCGCTGCGCCACCCAGGGATCCCCGCCTTTTCAGAATCTTAAAGAAGTTATTTGTTTTGTTTTGTGTCCTTTTGCCTTTTTTTCCCTTCCAAAATAACATTTCCAAGTGAAGAACCAAAGTATCCCTCTTTCACAGGAAACTAATGAGTATAATAGATCCCTTATTTCTGAGCTATTTAAAGGCTTGGTAGTTTATTTTAATGAGTATTATTGCATGTTTCTGGCCAAAGGCTGCTTAATGTGTATAATAATTGGTTTCTGTAGAAATGTCAGATTACTATCCAAAGGTATCTTCTGGGATAAAGGAACATATGACAGTTTAAAATTTTTACATGACATTTTCTGACAGTAGCTCTATGTTTACTTTGTGTTTTAGTCTATGACAGGATAAATACCGGAATTTCATTTATATTCTGATTGGTTATACATATAAATGATCCCAAAGACACTTGTCTGCCTACATCCCTTTTTCTAGATTCCTGGAAGCCTGCTGATACAGAAGGCAAGAAGCAGTATGACAGGGAGTTTTTGCTGGACTTCCAGTACATGCCAGCCTGTATACAGAAACCAGAGGGCCTGCCTCCCATCAGTGATGTGGTTCTTGACAAAGTAAGGTGTAAACTCAGAGAAAGCTATCTTTTTTTTTAGGGAACTGGTTTCAGTTATCAGTACAGATATGTGAAGTATGAGCAATTTTTAGGAATTGCTAGACTAAATATATTTGAATTAAAGTATATAATATTTAAATACTAGCATTTTCCTACATAATGTTGGATTTAGGGTTTACTGTAGATTACTCTAACCTTGGGGTTTGGCCCTTATTTAAGTGGTAACATTTTAAAATTCATTAATTGTCTGCTTATTATTATAGCTATTGTCTAGTGATATGGTGAAAAATGTGTATCTGCTGGGCTAATACGACAAAAGCGATATGGAGCTCTTTCTTCACTGGTCTAAAATTTCAGTATGGAATTAGAATGGCTTTGAGGACAGGTCAGAAACCTGAGTATATTTGGCCAATCAAACTGAAATGGTAATCAGCATAATTCAAGTAATGTTAAATCTCATAATTCAAAAATACATACTTCTAGTGATTACTTTTCAATTTTGGCAAATAGGCACCTTTTCTCTTTACTGTTCTTAATGGTCCATACAGAAAATTAGTGCAGTGTTTATTTTGTCTTTATTAAGTTAAAAAGAGTAGAGTCAGATATGTATCTGCCCAAGTAATTTTATGTATATCAATGATGAACCAGTGCTGATGACCAAGCTTAAAATATTTTTGTTTTGAAGATAAATTATTAATCCTAATTGAAGTGTAAAGGGTAGCTCTCTCTCACAATGAAATCCACCTCTTTTTGAGATTTTTAGCACCTGCTTATCCATACCATATGTGTATTATTTTCTTCTTTTATAGCAACAGGGTTCCTTATTTCTCTTGATCTCTAAGTCTTCTCTCTTAGGTACTTTAAGTGGCAGTACTAATTTGAGGCTACTTTAGAGGGTAGCTTTTATATACATTAAATTAGATTTAAAAATTAATAAATAAATTAGATTTACATTCACTAAATTAGATTATCCTCTAGAAAATATTCCTTCTTATCTTCCTACCTTATTGGTTTCTGACTTTACCCAATTATTAGTTGATTTCTTCCTGAGCTACTTAGTTTTATTTAGTCTATAGTCATATTACATTCCGATACAAAGCCAAATACCTCCAATTAACAAGACAGATCGAGTAAGATTTTAAATGAGTGATCACACATGAAAATATCTCTTTTAGAGACTTACTGTTCACTCAGAGTATATGCTTTGCTAACTATAAGACAACAGCAACAAAATCGACATGTGCGATAGCAGGATTCTTCACGGTGAATACTCTGATGTCCTGGTGAATATCCTGGGGAAAAAATCCCCAAATTTGTCCCTAGTTTATAGGATCTCATAGCTTTTCTTGTGTCATTCTGCCTGTCCTTGAGTGTCCATTTAGCCAATCTAATGGTTGTATCTAGCTTCCCCTCAGGAATTTTAGGCCTAACCAGTCCCAGGGCGCCAGAAAACAATTGCTGGTCTGTTGGGAGAAGTTCAGATTGGTTCAGATTCAGATGGTTCAGATTGGACTTTGCTGCCTCAGAAAGCCAAAGCTCATCATTTTAGCTGACAAAACTTTTCAGTCTAAGTTTTTACCTATTTGCCACTGAATGCTTTGGAACTTGTATTAACTTTCCTTTGTTTCTTCATGCAGATCAACCAACCCAAATTGCCAATGCGAACTCTGGATCCTCGGATTTTGCCTCGAGGACCAGACTTTACTCCAGCCTTTGCAGATTTTGGAAGGCAAACCTCTGGTGGAAGAGGTGTACCTGTAAGTGCAAGTTTCCTATAACCTAATTAGCTAGAAAATGTCATAGACTTCATGACATCTTGTGTCCAGTGGCAAGAGAGCTGCTTTTTTTCATTGGTTCCTCTAACTAAGAAGAAGTACAAGAGTGAAGACTTGTCCTGTTTTCCATACTAATATTAAAGCAAATAAAGAATACACTTGAGTCATTTTTACTTGTGAGAAACTGGTCTGCATTAATTTGGTCTTGATTTTTTTGCATAGTTTTTCCAATTGAAATGAACTGCAGATGGGTTAAAAATTTAGTCAACCTTAAATAGGACTCCTGTTTTATTTTGAGGTGTCCTGATATAGTTGAGATCTCTAATGACATTCAGCTAATGGCCATCTCTTTGTCTTTCTTTCTACAGATTTGCAAAGTGCAGAGCAGGCATGGATTGCCAATTCTGGAACAGAGCAAAGCCCCAGCTTGTACTCCACTGGCGATGTCGCACCCACCCCTGAAGAGCCTGCCTCTAGGGGTGCGCTGAATCCTTTTTTTTTTTTTTTTAACGGTAGTCTCTGGTGTTATGATATTTTCTGTTTTGTTCTTCTCACTTACTGTAGGTTGTGAAGTCAAAATATGAACAAATGACATGTACAAAAGAGTGCAGTATTGGTAAACTGCAGGTTGCCTTTACACCCCCAGTGGCAGGCTCTTCAGCGGTAGAAGTGACATCACCAGTGGATTTATGCTGGGGCACTGCACTGTGCAGGATGTGGCAGGCTGTGCCTACTTCATGCTTTGTAGACTTGCAGAAAGCATGGGGGAAAGTTGCCAATGATGTGACTACCTATTTTTCCCAAGTTGGAATGGTATAGAGAGTGCTTAATTTAAACTTCTGGAGGAGCTTGGAGTTTGTGCATTTGCAGATCACTCTGTTAAGACTACCTTATTTTATGTTTGTAAAAATTTTTTTATTTAAGGTGACAGTTTTTATTTCCCTATCACCTTTTTATTTCTGAAATGGCAACTTTTGAAACCTGCTTTGAAATGAGACTGTACCATCAGAAAACAAATGTCACTTTGTAGATATTTGAATTATTTATTGTTTGCCTGCAGCCAAACACTAATTAAAAATATTTAAGTGCCTACAATGTGTTAAAGGCTTTGTAAAACCTACAGAAAATCTCCTTAATTTGAAGCATATTATTTATTGAGCATTACCATCTTAACAATATCTCTGTGTGTGATATTCTGTTCTCACACAGGTTGGAAATTTAATCTTTATTTTCTGTAAATACTAAATTAAAATTTTTCTCAAGTTTGAATTAACCTTACCAGAAAGTCTTAGCAGTTTCTAGAAACCATTTGATACGTTATTTTTCAACATTATTTCCCTTTTTGGTGGTGTAAAGTTATATTTCTTGTAGCTTTATTTTTGTTTTTGTTTCATTTTTGATTTATATGTTTGTTTTGCCAAACATTGGAAATAATGTTGATGCCATTTTATTAGTCTCTAGTTAACAGCATCTGTCATCGTATTGGTCTGTTTTATTTGTATGTCGCTCACAGAAGCTATGGTTTTCTGCGTCTCCTATTCCAGTGTATACTGCCACTTCTCATCACCAGCTTACTATTGTTTAATAATTAGGTATAGCAGAAAGGAAGTGCTGTAAATTGAGGATAAGCTATGTATTTTTCAAAATATTGAAATCAGAAAATGAATTTTTAAATTATCACAATGTATGCCCACTAATCTATGTGCTTACATATGTAAATGAGTTGGTGCAAAATAATGTGTTTGTAAGTGAGCCATTATCAAGAATTTGTAATGTCTCCAAAAAGGTCAGCTTTAGTTATCTTATTTTCTTTAAATAGTTCTGTCATATGCCACAAGCTAATTTTTAAGTAAAATTGTGATTCATCAGAGTAATACTGGTATGGTAAGCTTAATACAAGTTATTATTCTTCCAGCACCTCCCATAGATAACAAACATTCTCCATTTAATTTGTCCTGCTTTTCTTGGTATATTGTTGTGGATTGAGTTGGGAATTTCATAGAATGTAGCTGTGTAACATATAAAGGAACAGTTAATAATGCTCTTTGGGGAAAATGCAGAAGTCCTACTCTTCATCATTTTTGGCTCCATACCTCTAATCATTTTTCCCAGCCTCCCAATTGGCTTATAAATGATTACCACCCAAAGATATTAAGATCTTACTAGACTTAGACTTCTTGATATGGCTTAAGTAACTATGACTCCTACTATTAACTTCCCTTCAAAAGACTTAACTACAAAATATGTTGAATGAATAGCAGGTGTTTCAATATGTCATATGCAGTTACATAGCATTTTCAAACATAAGGGTCTATATCTACTGGAAGCACTCAGGCACTATCCTCTCTCTACTTTTTTAAAAGTCAGATTACTGGGACACCTGGGTGGCTCAGAGGTTGAACATCTACCTTAGGCTCAGGGCACTCATGGCATGATCCCCAGGGATCCCAGGGTCCAGGGATAGAGTCCTGCATCAGGCTATCTGCAGGGAATCTGCTTATCCTCCTGCCTGTGTCTCTGCCTCTCCTTGTGTCTCTCATGAATAAATAAATAAAGTCTTTAAAAATAAATAAACAAAAATCAAATTACTTAGCAATTGTGATGTTGATTTTAATAGTAATGTGGTCAGACATCACAGAAGGTGCCCCAAAAGAAATGTATTGAGAGAGAGACAGTGGACCTATACTAGTAATTTGCCGTTTATATTTATTTCAGTTAGCTTTGAGATTAGCTGAGCTATTATAAAATTCCTAGGGGCAAAAAGGTTTCCTGAGCTTAGATCCTCCTTCCCTTTGTCCTTTAAAGGAATATTTGGCTCTCTCTCTTTAAAACTTGGTAGGATGAATATTGGTTCAGTTTTCTTCGGTTATTCAGGTAAGCAGTATGTTTAAGGTTATAGTCTATGAATGAGGGAAGAGCAATGTAAACTGAATTCTAAAACAGATGGGTATGATTTCTTATTTAATACATTGAAGAAACATATGAGAGTGGGTAAAAAAGTTTAAACTTCAGTTCACCTAGAAAAAGAAATTGCAACTCACTAGTTAACACAAAATTTTGATGTTTATTTGAGTTGTCACATTTTTGGACCCTGAGCACATTATGACTTAAAATTGCTCTGCCACCCAGGAAGTTCCTCTTCCAATCAGATTGTTCCTTAAACAAAGAGACCAGGCCTCATTTATATATATATATATATATATTATATATATATATATATTCCATAACTCTAACACAGGATCCTAGATTTTGTGTGTGTTTATTTAGTAAATGATTCATTCATTATATATGGTGCATCTTTTGAAGGATGCTGTAAATTTGACAATTTGTACTGAGTTTTCCATACACCCACCAAAAGGACATGAAATAAGCATTTTTTAGTTCATGATATTAAGGTTAATTCTATCAATACAGATAACACTTTTTAAAAAGTTCTTTTTCTTCTTTGGTATTAGTAACTTACTTGTTTTTAAGGTCCTTTTATATGCCTTATATCCTTGATCCTTATAATTACTTTTGTAGATAGGACTGGCATTAAATGTATTAGAAAGCCTAAGTTCAACAAAGTTCAGAGACTTGCTCACAGTAATTTTGCTCATAAATAGCAGAATTGAACTCAAAGTCCACAGTCCTTTTGTCTTCTATCTGCCTCTTTTTTTTGTCTGCTTACAATAGTCCTTCCAGGCATTGACATTCCGGATAGTGAATTCATTTTCAGAGTATAAGCATGAGTACATTAGAAATTAATTTATTAAGTGTGTTAAGCATTTATAAGTATAATCTGTTGATGACTCAGTATTCTTGGTTAAATATTTGTGAACAATACCTTTCTTAGTTATATCCAATGAACCAAATAATAATTTTCAAGGTTCTCTTGAGAGCTTGCCACATAGGTTATCATACCAACCTTTTATTTGGGACTAGCATCTTATGTTATCTTTTCAAAACTTATTATCCTTCGAAACGTTATTACCTACTTAGTAAAAGTTTTCATAGCCTTATGCAGTTCATTTGAAATCCATACGTACTTGTCTTGGAGCTGGTAAAGAGATTTGGCATAAGTCATATTTAGTTTCTAGATGCAAATCTCACTGCATATTCATTGATGTTTCCAGTACTTTTGGGAAATTTTGTATTTCATTCAAGCATGATTAAAATTATATCCCCAAATTATGATTACTATGGCTCTTATCTGATTTTGATATAATTACCTTTCATTACATTCAGTGATCTTTGTTCTTGACAAATTTTTATGTGCAAATGCATGGGTAAATTTAAACGTCTTGTGATGCAGTTGTTTAATTGAGCTTTTCCAAGCATTGAGAAAGATTTTAACCCACACTAGTTATCCATTCTAGTTTATAGTAGAATATAACCTGAATTATAAAAATCAGGTAATATTTGATTACTGCATGCACTCTTTTATCAGCTTATTTTGTCTGGGCTATTATATCAAAGTTTCAGTTATAAATAAGTGTTTATATAGTAGTCCTATCCAGTCTCTGTTGGTACTTTTCCAGTGGTGTTCTCTTCATTTCTTTTTTAGTTATACTGTGTGGTACCTCAGGTTTTTTAATGTGTACCAAATACTCTGAGATCATATCATTTATGCTGAGTGCTTAGCCGCGTATATTTGACAAGATTGGTGTGTATTGTCCAGAAATTTTATCTTTTGATCCTGATACATGCTTGATGCTGCTATTACTAATTAGAGCAGATGGTGAAGTATAATTCTGAGAATGAATATTATTATTTTTTAAAAGACTTTCAATCTTATCAGTTTCAGCCTCAGACCATCTATCTCTTAAAACCTGTTTATATATATAAAGCATGAAATTTAAAATTTCTTCTTCCTTCTCTGCAGCTTCATGTAAATTCAAAAAGGCAGCATTGGGATATTAAGTGAGATAAAAATTCTGATCTATATGTCTTCTGTGTTTTCTTTTCTTCCCTCTTGAAGCTTAATTACAGTATTTACTCAGCATTTAGTAAATGGTTTATTGGAGGCACCTAGGTGGCTCAGTTGGTTAAGTGTCCATCTCTTGATCTCAGTTCAGGCCTTGATCTCAAGGTCATGAGTTAAAGCCCTGTGTTGGGCTCCATGCTGTGGAGCCTACTTAAGAAAAAAAGAGACAGGGACGCCTGGGTGGCTCAGAGGTTGAGCATCTGCCTTTGGCTCAGGATGTGAACCTGAGGTGCAGGATCCAGTCCTGCATTCGGCTCCTTGCAGGGAGCCTGCTTCTATCTCTGCCTTATGTCTCTGCCTCTCTCTTTGTGTGTGTCTCTCATGAATAAATGAATAAAATATTTAAGAATAAAAAAACAAAATAATCAGAAAAGGCTGTCAATATGCAGCAGATTCAGGAGGAGCAGAACTTACTATCAGTTCAAATGTTTAATCTTTAAAAATTACTTCCTAACATTTAGGGTAGTGACTATTAAAGATATTTTAATACAAAGAATGCAACTTTTACTTCATTATGTCTTGCAGTAATTATTTTTCGTTGATGACCATTATGACATACCAGCAAGTGTTTTCAACAGAGTGAGTATAGTGGGACTCTAGCAGAAACTAAGAATTGATGAAGAGAGAAAGACATTTTTTTCAGGAAACAATTCAGTTAAATCTCATTTAATAATATAAGAAAGAGGGCAGCCCCGGTGGCGTAGCGGTTTAGCGCCTCCTGCAGCCCAGGGCGTGATCCTGGAGACCCTGGATCAAGTCCCACGTCAGGCTCTCTGTATGATGCCTGCTTCTCCCTCTGCCTGTGTCTCTGCCTCTCTCTCTGTCTCTATGAATGAATAAATAAAAATCTTAAAAAAATATATAAGAAAGACTTATTTTAGTATTTCTGGCCCCAGAAATTTAGAAGGATCCATTAAAATCTGTAGTAAGGCTACAGTAAGGATTTCTACGCTATAGAGAATTTTTGTGATAAAATTATATTTGCATTTCACACTGGCAGTGTAGAAATCTAGCTTTTGAAGAAGCTTTGTAACTGCCATGGTTACGGCCTGTGAATTTTTAAAAATACTATTTATTTGTTTATTTCAAAGAGAGAGAGAGAGCACAAGCATGAGTAGGGGGAGGGGCAAAGAGAGAAGCAGACTCCCTGCTGAGCTGGAGCTCAGTACAAGGTGGGGTGCTCACTCATTTGATCCAGGATGCTGGGATAGTAACCTGAGCCTAAGGCAGATGCTTAACTTACTACACCACCAGGCGCCCCCTGCCTGTGAATTTTTATGAGTATTCAAGTGAGCAATCCAAAGTCAAGCAACTAATAAAAAATAAAGTTTCAGTTTGGAGGTACTCTTTTTTGTTAGGAACAATAGCAGTATCAAACAAAGTTTTCCATCACTTTATCTAATTTAGGACTTCAGGACTAAAAACTGTGTTAGTGGAGATCATTACATTGATGATATTCTAAGGTTGTCCTCTTACCTTCTCCCCCCAAAATGTCACATCTAAATTGAGTGCTTAATACCCGTCTTTGCATCTAGGAAGTGCTTGGTGTGATCATCAGCCTTGACTTGAGCAGCACCGCAATAGCAGTAAATTTTAAGTACTCTCTGTAGATATAATAAAGAATATTCTTATCCTAGTTGTTGAACGTTGGACCACGGAGATCTCAACCTGGCCAAAGAAGAGAGCCCAGGAAGATTATCACAGTCTCTGTGAAAGAAGATGTGCACCTGAAAAAGGCAGAGAATGCCTGGAAGCCTAGCCAAAAACGAGATAGCCAAGCTGAGGATCCTGAAAACATTAAAACTCAGGTGAGAACAGAAGCACATTCTAACGTTGTTTTAAAATTACAATGCTCTTGTTTTAATTTGCTTTAACTTGTTATTTTATCCTATTAGTATATCTAGAGATTTTAGTTCAAGATTTTTGTAATTTCTTTTGCTTTTAAAAGCTTCATTCTAAGATCTTTAGCATAACATGTGCCAGATAGCCTATTTTCTCGTTTCATTTTCAAAACAAAATACTATGTCTAGAGGGTTTATATGTCATAGACTTTGATCATTTAGGCTTAGATCAATACTTACTTCCCTTCAAAATGTGTTTTTAGATTCCCAATGAGTATCCTATTCTAGTTAACATATTGCTTTATGTCCCCTTGTCAGGCCTCATTCTAATAAGTTAGAATTTCTAAACTAGTCTTCTTTTGGAGTCTTTTGATACAAAATTGAATTTTCTTTTCATCTTTCTATGAATACCTGCCTGCAGAACTCCAGGGTAAATTGAATGGATTCCTTTAATCCAAACAAAATTACTTTTTTGTGTCAAATTATGTAGTCTTTATTATTCATCGTTTGCTGTACACAGTGCCATTTCCTATATTGGGTTACCTTTACTATCTTTTTTGGATTTTTTGCTTCTAGGCACCAAGACTAGAGTCTCCTCTTGAATTTGTACCTGTACTGGAGTCAGGCATTACATATCATATGCTGACTTTTCAGTGTCTCATTCTTTAAGTATCTTTCCTCTCATTGTAAATAGTTTTAACTAGGAATCAAAAGCTTCAACTCTGGAGACAGAAGCAAGTTCTATTAGGCAAGTTCTTAATCTTAACTGTAAAATTGAGATTCTAATATTACCTCATAGGGCTATTGTGCAGTTTCAATAAAGTAATATAAAGCAGTTAAAGATTTTATTAAAAAAAAGATTTTATTTATTTGTTTGAGAGAGAGAGCATAACTTGGGGGAGGGGCAGAGGAGGAGGCAGAGGGACATCAGACTCCCCGCTGAGCAGGGAACCCTTATGTGGGGCTTGATCCCAGGACCCTGACATCATGACCTGAAGCAAAGTCAGACTCTAAACTGACTGAGCCACAGAAGCTCCCCTAGTTGTTTGGGTTTATTTATTTAAGTCTTTATTTGAGTATAGTTGACACACAGTGACTTCGCCAGCTCTTTTTGCCCTTCATAACCTGGCCTCATTATCATTTGCTGACTAACCCATTGCCTCTGACCTCTCTTGTACATACATGAACTACTTCCTTCTGTGGTTCCTCATCTACCTCATGTTTACTCAGCACCTCTTGTCTCTGCAGATAATGTTCAGTGGTCTGGAAGGCAGTAACTATGCCTGATGCTTTTTTTGCACCTAATACAGAATTTGTTGGGCTGCAAGTAGATAGCAGTTATAGTGAATTAATGATTTTCAATCAAGTTGTTTTGATGCTGATTTCTTTTTTTTATTGAGATATAATTGGTATTATATTAGTTTCAGTTTTTACACTGTAATGATTACAAAATGATATTACAAAATGACCGCCACAGTTAGTCCAGTTATTAACATCTGTCATCATGTGTAGTTACAAATTTTTTCTTGTAATGAAAACTTTTGATGAGCTACTCTCATCAACTTTCAAATATGCAAATATGCAATACAGTATATTAACTCTAGTTACTTTGCTGTTCATTACTTTAATAAATTATCTTTTTTGTCCTACTTTTTCAAACTTAAATTATCATCTGAAATATTTGAAGGTATTTGAAGGTTGTTTTCTTCTTCTCTTCCCTGTTTCCTTTTTTTCTTTTCTTTCTTTCAATTTATTTACCCCAGAGGGAGAGAGGGCACATGTTGGGGCAGAGATGAGGGCAAAGGGAGAGCGAAAGATTGAGACAAACCCAAGCTGACTCCCTGGTGAGTGTAGACCTCAACACAGAGCTCCATCCAAGGACCTTGAGATCATAACCTGAGCTGAAACCAAGAGCCAGCCGCTTAACCAACTGAGCCACCTACGTGCCCTGAGGTGTTTTTTTGCTTTCTTGATTTAAAGCACAGGTTAACATCTTAAGACTCTCACCAATATTCGCAGTTGATAGATACAATTGAGAAAAGTTTGGTGACTTTCCTACCCCTAAGAAACTTATTTTTTTTTTTTTATAAAAGCAATGCTAACTCATTGCTGAAAACTTTTTTTATTAAAAAAAAAAAGATTATTTATTTATTTATTTATTTATTTATTTATTTATTTATGATAGACATAGAGAGAGGGAGAGAGAGAGAAAGAGGCAGAGACACAGGAGGAAGGAGAAGCAGGCTCCATGCCAGGAGCCCGACGTGGGACTCGATCCCGGGACTCCAGGATCACGCCCTGGGCCAAAGGCAGGCGCCATACTGCTGAGCCAACCAGGGATCTCCTCATTGCTGAAAAACTTGAGCATGTAATTTTTAAAGTTTAAATTGATTTATTTACTGTCTCCTTCTTAGAGAAAACTGTTAATATATTGACACATATTCTAAAAGTCCTTATATTCCAGGGTGCCTGGGTGGCTCATTCAGTTAACTGTCTACCTTAGGCTCAGGTCATGATCCAGGGTCCTGGAATAGAGTCCTGTGTCAGCTCCCTGCTCAATGGAGAGCCTGCTTCTCACTCTCCCTCTGCTCTGCTCCCCCCCCCCCCCACCATGCTCTCTTTCTTGCTTGTTCTCTATCTCAAATAAATAAAATCTTTGAAAAAAATAAAATAAAAATCTGTATATTCAGATATCAATTTTTATAGGGATCAAATAAAACATTTTATAGGCCTTTTCAGTTATTATATAATGGTTTCTTGGATTTGTGCAAATTCATATTTTACTCAGGCATAATTTACATTTAGTCAAATTTACTTTTTGGTATATAGTTCTACAAATGATGAACACACAGTCATGTAACTTCACTGTAATCAAAATATGGTACGTTTAAAAAAAATATATGGTACATTTTTATCACACCGCAGAAATTTCCTTGTGCTACTTTATACTTAATCTCCCTGCATGCCCACCTTTATTAGTCACTAATCTGTTGTTTGTCCCAATACCACTGCTTTTTCCAAAATATCAAATTAATGGAATCATTTTGAATGTAGCTTAACACATTTCACTTTCATTTTACAGTTCCTATGGATATTTTGTTAGATTTTGTTAGATTTTTAACTAAATACTTAATGGTTTTTGGTACTATTATAAACAGAACAGGAATTTTAAAATATGTAATTTCTAGTTGTTCATTGCTAATGCATAGAAATAAAATTGATTTCTACGTTGACTTATATTCTGCAATGTTGCTAGGTTCATTTCTTAATTCTACTATCTTTCTGTAGCTTTCTTATGATTTTCTACATAATCGTATCATTTATGGATAGTTTTATTTCTTCCTTTACAATCTGTATAAGTTGTAGTTCTTTTTCTTCTCTTTATTGCATTGACTAGGAAGGCAGCTATTCTCACCACTATACCACCAGTGCAGGCTTTTGAACTGATAGGACCTCCAGTATGACTTTGAAGAGGATGGTAAAAATGGACAGTCTTGCCTTCTTCCTATCCTTATAGGGAAAGCAGTCATTCTTTTACCATTAAGTAGAATTATACATGCTTTATTTCTAGTTGAAGTTTTCTTCTATTTTAATTTGATGAGAGTTTAAAACACTACTGCCTAGTATTCTCTACCATAATATACCATAATTTAGACAGATTTTCTATTTATGACATTTAAATTATTTGCTATAAAGAGATATTGATGGAAGTCAATGTGGCTAAAATCTTTTGTACCTCCTTAAACATGAATAACTTTCTAAAAGTATAATAGCTGGTTCAAAATACCGTAATTTTAAAGCTTTTAATGCGCATTTCCAAATTGCCCTGAGAAATGTGCCAGATAATACTCCTGCCAGTGAATATACCTAGTCCTTAAAATTCTCAGTTGTGGAGAAGAAATGGTATAATTGCTGCTGTTTGGTTAAAATAGATGGATTTAATTCTGTGGTGAGTTCACAATCTTTATTAATAATTTGGAAAGTTGGGGCACCTGATTGGCTCAGATGGTTAAATGTCTGCCTTCATTTCAGGTTGTGATGCCGGGGTCCTGGGATCAGCCCTGCATGAGGCTCCCTGCTTCTCCCTCTCCCTCTCCCACCCGTCCCCCACTTGGGCTCTCATTCTCACTTGCTCTCTCAAAGAAATAAAATCTTCAACCAAAAAATTGGGGAAGTCAAACTTACAAATTATAAACAAAATATTAATCCTTATAGAAAGAATCATCCTGTCACAGTTACTATAACACTCTTTTCTTTTTTGTGGCCCTTCTAGGAACTTTTTAGGAAAGTTCGAAGTATCTTAAATAAATTGACACCACAGATGTTCAACCAACTGATGAAGCAAGTGTCAGGACTTACTGTTGACACAGAGGAGCGGCTGAAGGGAGTCATTGACCTGGTCTTTGAGAAGGCAATCGATGAGCCCAGTTTCTCTGTGGCTTACGCAAACATGTGTCGATGTCTAGTAACGGTAAGAAGAGAGGAAGGAGTAAAACCAGAAATCTCCAAGAGGTATATTCTCCCCTCACTACACATTCTTCCCAGAAGTGTTATTGGGGCAACGTAAAGGGGAGAATATATTTTTAGTGCTTTTTAATGTAATACTCTCAATGTATAAAAAGAATATTGCCTTATTAAAATGCATCTTCCATCTTTGGAGAGGATATGGAGACTGGCCTGAAATAGGTCTGTTATGGTCCTATCCATTGTGAGCAATGCTGAATAAGTTTTAAATTAGTAATGTGAAATTATTGACATGAGCAACCTACTTCTCCTGGTGTGTCTTCTTACAGAAATAAAATGAATGCTTATATTCACATTTGATTCAAAACTGGAAAATATATTGGTTCTAAATTGAGCCTCGGTGAAAATGATAGGATAGTTATGGTCATAAAAGGTTCAAAAGTGATCATGTCATCTCTTAGAAGTTATTAGATTTCTTTTTCTTTACATTGTCCACAGCCATTTAATCTCTACAGCCTGTCAAAACTAGGGCAAGACAGAATGGGAGACCAAAGAGCTTCTGGTTAGTGTTCATTGTCCTCTATTCTGCAGTCAGAACACTACCATGTACCATCTGTGTTTTCTCTGCCTGTTTCTGTTCCCAAGGTACTTGTGTCAGAAATGTGTGTCCTTTAACATTTAAGTTTTTTCCTAATTATCACAACTCATTGTCATTGTGCCTTGTTATGAAAATGCAAAATTCTGACATTCTGTGAATTTTTTTTGAATTCCTGTGTCAAAGATAGGTAAGTCTGTTATAACTTGGAAAACTTACCTCTTCTGTCTTTAACGAATTTAATATTCATATAGAAAAAAAAACCCAGTATTAACAAGAATTAAGACCACTTAGAGCATATTCTGTGATATTGAAATTTGTTGATGCTTGAATGGATATTCTAGACCTAAAAATCAAGTAGAACAAAAAAGAAATGACTATGTTATTGGTAGAGTGACAAACTGCTTCTGTGAAGTAGGTGGAGTTCAGGGAGGGCACGAAGAGGGGCAGGATCATGGTGGGAGGGGACATGGAAAAAGGAAGAGCTCATGACCGAGACAGGGCAACGGCATGTGGCACAATAGTCACAGACACGGGCTTGGCGTCTCACGGTTCTGGCTTTAAATTTTAACTTGAAAATTATATTTAAGTTGCTTCTCTACAAGCTGTTAACTTTATAATGAACTGTTATAAACTTTATAACTTTATAAAATTATATTACCTGTTGAAACCTGTTTTTAATCCATAAAATAAGATTAAGGCACACAATTTGAGGCTCCTACAATGATAACATTAATTTAATAATAATGTTTATGAGATTGTGTATATAAAGTTCCTAACTTAGTATTTAACCAATAGTTTTCCCTAAATAATTCAAAATTACATTGGTAATGGAAAAGATTGCAAAGGTCTTGAAATGATGGCTGAATCAGGATGATTATATAACAGAAACTATCTAGGCACCTACTAGGTTGCATTATGGGTAGATGCTTTACATATATTGTTTTTAATAGTTATTATAACCCTCAAAAGTTAGTATTATTAGCCCCACTTTACTGAACAGGAAACTGAGGATTAAAAAGGATAAATAACTTGCTTAATGTCACCTCACTAGTAAGTGGCTAGTAAGAATCCCAAGACTAGGATTATTCAGTCACTTGCCATATTGCCTTCTAATGTACCATATACCATATGTATCTGAAGGCAAACTGTTTCTCCATCTCATGTCTCTAATTTTCCTTTTGGCAGCCATGACATCTTGTAGTCACTAATTGGAACTAGGACTAGATCCCAGATCTCCTGACTTACATGTTAGTGCTCTTTACTAATTTTAGATTTAATCCTATAGGGAGGGAAGGATTGCTAATAGTTTTGTTTATTTTTTAAGATATAATTTATTTGAGGGCAACCCTGGTGGCTCAGCGGTTTAGTGCCTTCAGTCCAGGCTGTGATCCTGGAGACCTGGGATCGAGTCCCACGTCAGGCTCCCTGCGTGGAGCCTGCTCCTCCCTCTGCCTGTGTCTCTGCCTCTGTGTGTGTGTATGTGTTTCTCATGAATAAATAAATGAATAAAATCTTAAAAAAAAAAAGATATAATTTATTTGAGAGAGTGAGCAGGAGGGGAGGGTCAGAGGGTGAGAGAATCCCAAGCAGAATGCTTGCCAAGAGAGGAGCCCCATGTGGAGCTTGATCCCACAACCTCCAGAATACTACCTGAACCAAAATCAAGAGTTGGGACACCTAACTGATTGAACCACCCACGCACCCCTGTTAAAGTTTAATAAGAGAGTATCCTTGATGAAAGTGGCCTTTAGAAAATGGCCTGGCCACAATAGAAGTTAGATTAAAATAGAAATTATAGGAAGCCAACCACTTATGTGAATTTTGCTATTATTATTTTAAAATAAGATTGATTAAACTTTACAGGATTATTTTAAATTACAGAATAACCTTTTGGAATAAGTCTAGCAGTATAGGGGTTTCCATAGAAAAGTTACTGCTCTTTTCTTACAGTCCCATCTAGTTACACTGTTCTTCCTTCCAGGGCAGTCACTGTGAATGGTTTGTCTGTGTACTTCCACAGCCTTATTTATATTCAGAAAATTATATAAAAACATATGCATATGTATAAAGAGAATACTTTTGGGTTGATATTAATTATATGTATTTTTTGTAGTTTACTTTGTTTTCATTTAATACATTTTAAGCATACCTCTAGGCCACTACAGATAGATTTTACTCATACTTTTTTAGTAGTTGTATAATATCTGAAGATATATGTATATCACAATTTCCCCAGCCTTTCCTCCCTCCCTCCCTCCCTCCCTCTCTCTCTCTCTCTCTCTCTCTCTCTCTCTCTCCCCTCCCCTTTTCCCCCATGTTGTTTCTAGGTTTTTTTTGGTTTTGGGGGGTTTTCTGGCAACCACAAGCAGTGCTCCAATAAACACCAAAGTAATTTACCCTTACATATTGAAGCTTTTGCTTTCTTAGTATAAATTCCCCCAGAGTTCTATACCAAAGGTTACAGATTTTTACACTTTAAAAAAATATATTACAGACGAACACGCTCTTTGAGAAAAGCGTGTTTCTTTCGTCAAATTTAATGATACAGTTTCTCCATGGCTGATTTTAAGCCAGTGACAGTTTGACAGTTAATTCACAAAATTTTGAGTGAACAGTTGGCTCCCATGAACTGGTATGAGGTAGCTTTATCATACCATTACAACACGCATATAGAAGATTGTATAAATCATTAGTGAACAGCTCAGTGTATATTAATGAAGTGAGCATACCTACCACCCTGGTCAATAAATAGAACTGTGCCCTTCCCTCTTCCTTAAAGGTAACAACTGTTGTTACTTCTAGTACCATACCTGATTTACTTTTGAGGTACTGAAGGCCTGAAATAAGAGGGGACATTGGTAATAGAGTCATTTCTACTATGTAGAAAATATAAAAATCAGTCATGGGAATAATGAAAATCTAAATATAAGCTCACCTTTTAGGGGAAAGTTGAGACTATCTTCATGAACTTTGGGGTGAATTTTCTTTAGCAAGGGATGCCTGGGTGGTTGAGCAGTTTGGCGCCTGTCTTCAGCCTGGTGTGTGATCCTGGAGGCCTGCTGAGTCCCAGGTGGGGCTCCCTGCATGGAGCCTGCTTCGCTCTCTGCCGTGTCTCTGCCTCTCTCTTCATCTCTCATGAATAAATAAATAAAATATTAAAAAATTTTTTTCTTTAGCAAGATTAAGATTCAAAATGAGTAAAAAAATAATTTGAGATTTGACTATTAAAATTTGCAATCCTTGGTGTACAAGCAAATGATACCATAAATAAAATAAAAAGATAAAGCCACAACATGGGAGCTTCTATTTGGAATATAAGATTTAAGAATTAAGGAGGAATTAAGGAGGAAAAAATCCAATGAAATAGCCCAATTAAAAGGGCAATTTATAGCGGGGGGCTCCTGAGTGGCTCGGTTCTTTAGGCCTCTGCCTTCGGTTCTAGTTATGATCCAAGGGTCCTGAGATCAAGCCCTGCATCCTGTTTCCTGCTCAGCAGAGAGCCTGCTTCTCCCTCTCCCCCTTGCTCATGCTCTCTCTTGCAATCTCTCTCTCTCGCTACCTTTCTCTCTCAAATAAAATCTCTTTAAAAATTATAAAAGAGCAATTTATAGAAACGAAAATCCAATAGCTGATGAATTTAACAAAAGATACTCATTGTTTTTCTTGATTAGGGAAATAACAAACCATAATTCTGTACAAGTCACACTTGTTAGAGTAGAAAAAATATGAAATAATTTAAAGTGTTAACAGATGAATACAGTCACTTTGGTGAGTAATTAGACAATGTTGAAGATGTTCATACACTATTCGTCAGAAATTTTACTTCTTAGTATATATCCTAGAGAAATTACCAGATGTGCACAAGGAATCCTTTTTAAGAATGTTTATTTTTTGTATTACTTTTAATAGTGAATAATAGGAAACAAACGAAGTAAGCCTAAACAAGATAATTGAGATAAACCACAATTTATTTGGCCAGTGGTTATAAATATTTGGTCAGTGATTATAACTACACACACAGTAGTTAAAATTAATGAAGTAATACTGAATGTATTAGTGTATATCAGTCTTAAAAATAGTATGGAAGAACAGTGTGACATCATTTAATAATTTTTTATAATATGCAAAATGAAATTGTTTCTATTAAGTACATATATAATAATAATACACTATTTTGGAAATACCAAACATCAAATTTGAAGTAAGATTAAGCAAAAGTACACAGGAGTAAGTATTAGGGCTTCTAGTTTTGACAAATTAGGTGATCTAGAAGACCATTCCATGGATAACAGCTAGAAAAGGTGCCTTTAGTATTTTTTAAAATTTTGAAGGACAGTAAAGAATTACTAAGGTTAAGATCTTTGAAAAGGTAGAAATCCAAAGAAAAATTAGACGTTTAGCAGATTCAGTAAAACTTCTCCCTAGACGAGGCAACTAAATGTCTTGAATAACTGTTTTTTGTAGACTTGTTGAGCTAGGGGGACAGAATTTGGGAACATTGTTCACCAAAGGAGTGGTGGAAGAGGCTCTAATAAATCCTCTTGTTTTGTTTTGTTTTTTAGTCCTCTTGTATATTAGGTTGGGATCCCAAAGTACTGCATGCTTGAAACAGAGGTGAATCAGAAATTGACCTGTTTTCACAGGAACTGTGTATAGGTCAACATCAAATAATCTCAGTGCTTGAATTTGGATTATAGTGATTTCAAATTGTGTTAGTGCCTGCTAGGTACTTGGAAGGAGCAAGCACAGATTGCTTTTAGAACTATCGTATTTTAAAAAAACTGTCATATTTGTCTTTAAATTATTTCCATGAACAATTTTTTCAAATGAAATGTCCAGCATATAGTTAGAAATAACAAAACATAAGGGAAGAAGACACCATGAATGAGAGCCAGCAGTAAACAATTTTCCCACAGGAGCTCTAGATACTGGCTTTATCAGGCATTATTATGTTCAAGGTAATAGAGATACCTTGAATTTTTCTTTTTTTTTTAAGATTTTATTTATTTATTCATGAGAGAGACACAGAGAGAGAATGAAAGAGAGGCAGAGACACAGGCAGAGGGAGAAGCAGGCTCTGTGCAGGGAGCCCGATGTGGGACTCGATCCCAGGACTCCAGGATCATACCCTGAGCCAAAGGCAGGCGGTAAACCACTGTAGCTTGAAATTTTCAACAGAGAATGAGAACGTATCAAAAGAACTAAATAGAGATCCCAGAACTGAATAGGTAATAAAATTCAGAACTTAATAGGTTGGTTTAATAACCAATTAGATACAGCTGGAATAAAGAATTATGAAGTAGGAGATGGGTCTGTAGAATGCAGAATGAAGCAGAGAGAGACCAAAAAAATGAAAAATACAAAAGGGAGGATAATGATGGAGCAGATTCAGTAAGATCAAATTTTGCTTTAATTGGAATCCAAAGAGGAGAGAGGAGAAAACGGAAAGAAAGCAATACTTGAAGAGAGTGGCTGAGAAATTTTTCACAAGTGCTGAGATGTTAAAGCCCTGATTGAAAGAATTTCCTACAAATCCCAAGCATGAATTAAAAAAAAAAAAAAAGTGAAAATATAGGAAAACGTTTAGACTAGTGGTAGTAAAGCTATTTACAATAAAAGAAAGTATGGGGGAGGAGAGGGAGAAATACTAAAAAGAACAACTCAGCCACCCAGGCACCCTGTTTTTTCCAAACTTTCTTTACCAATGGCACTGTTTTGTTTTCTTTTTCATAATAATTATTAGTTTGAGAAATCATACCTCCCAGTGGAATAAGAGATATTGAAGACAATTAATAAAAAATTAAATTATCACCTAAGGGAGTTGCTCTCTTTCTGTCCACTTACTCACTGAGTTATTTAAGTAACTTCTTTGTCATTATCAGTATTTTACTCAGACACCACAAGTTAAATTTCAGGGTCTTTGGCCTGACTCATAATTGTAAGAAATATATAGACCTTTGCCACTGGACCTGGATCGTCAATGTTGGTCATTCAAAGTAAAAGATTCTAGTTAACCACTGAGTGCTGTAGTATAGCCACGAGTAGTGAGGATGAGGGTTAGTGGGAATGATAGCAATATTTTTTTTGAGGTATGTGCTAAACTTGTCACATCTAACTCATTTAGTCCTCGAAACCATTCTGTTACCACTCTTTCACAAACTTCTCTGAAATTTAGGAAATTTGCCTAAATAGGACTTTTGTACTCTAATCTAAAGGTTTTGAGTGTTAATGGTAAATCCTCAAGCATTGGCCTAGATCAGTTCTCAACCAGGCGTGGTTTTGTTCTTCAGGGGACATTGGACAATGTCTGGAGACATTTTAGGTTCTGACTCCTGGCATCTTCCTGGGTAAAGGCTCAGAATGCCTAAACACCTTACAGAGCATAAGATAGCCCCCTACAACAAAGAATTATCTGACCCAAAATGTCACTAGTGTCGAGGTTGAGAACCCTAGCCTAGATTGTTGATATTTTAAGATTCAGAAGGATACTTGTTCTCAGTTTGGAGCTGGGTTTTTGTTTTTGTTTTTGTTTTTGTTTTTTGTTTTTTGTTTGTTTTGGTTTTTTGGTTTTTTTATTCATGAGAGACACACAGAGAGAGAAAGAGGCAGAGACACAGGCAGAGGGAGAAGCAGGCTCCATGCGGGGAGCCCAACGTGGGACTCCATCCCTGGTGTCCAGGATCATGCCCTGGGCCAAAGGTGGTGCTAAGCCACCCAGGCATCCCCACAAAAGGGATTTTAAATGAAGGTATGTGATCCATGTGAATGACTTGGAGGCAGAAAAAAGGTTTAAAAACAGCTCCAGGGCAGCCTGGGTGGCTCAGCGGTTTAGCGCCTGCCTTCAGCCCAGAGCATGATCCTGGAGTCCTGGGATGGAGTCCCACATTGGGCTTCCTGCATGGAGCCTGCTTCTCCCTCTGCCTGTGTCTCTGCCTCTCTCTGTGTCTCTCATGAATAAATAAATAAAATCTTAAAAAAATAAATAAAATCCCTTTCGTGGGATTCCTGGCTAGCTCAGCAGTTAAGCGGCTGCCTTTGACTCATGGCATGATCCCTTGGTCGGAGATCAAGTACTGCATCGGGCTTCTTGCAGGGAGCCTGCTTCTCCCTCTGCCTATTTCTCTGCCTCTCTTTCTCTGATTCTCATGAATAAATAAAATCTTTAAAAAGTAAAAATAAAATCCCTTTTGTTACTTTGTAGGGATTATATAGATGAAGGCTAGAGAATACAAGTATATTGTGTGTCAGTTTTTCACGATGACCTAAGGAGTAGGCTTTTCAGAAATTCTTTAGATTTACAGAGGAAATTGATGTAATAGTTTTGGATTTCCCAAGTTGCTCTGTAAATGCCATATTTATTATGCACACAGAGACAGGCATGTATACAACTGCCTGCTTCTGTAGAGCTGTACTAAGTAAAACCTCTGGCATCTAAGGCTTATGGACATCATAAGAAAATAGGAGACTGCCTCTGGAGTATGTTGCTGCTTCTATTAGTTCAACTAGGAGTGTCTAAAGAGGCTTACAAGCCCCCTTTTACAAACTGCAAGGCATTTAACTAGAATTCAGTACTTCTCTTAGGAGGAGGAGAATTGAATTGAATGGCAAATGGAGAACTGTGAACAAGAGAGTGTTGTCCTATATCTAAATCTGTAGTTAAAAATTTTAGTTGGATTGTTGGTAATTTTAAGTTGCTGTGTTTTTGTTTAAATCATAATTCAAATCAAAATCCATATCTCAGGAACCCCAGAAGCTTGTAAACTCCTCAGAGCAGAATACTTTTTCTTCTATTTTATTTTTTCACTGCTAAATTCCCAGTGCCTAGAATAGTTCCTGGCACATCATAGACTCTCAGGTATGTGTTGTAAGTGGGGATATAACAATAACAATTTGAATTTATTTTATGCCCCAAGTCTCTTTTGGGGGACTGGTTTTGTTTTGTTTTTTGCTTTTATTTCTTTTCTTTTTTAAGATTTTATTTATTTATTCTTGAGAGACAGAGAGAGAGAGAGGCAGAGACAAAAGCAGAGGGAGGAGCAGGCTCCATGCAGGGAGCCCAATGTGGCACCCTATCCTGGGACTCCAGGATCACACCTGGGCTGAAGGTGGTGCTAAACCACTGAGCCATGCGGGCTGCCCTATTTTTTACTTTTTATCTCTGCTTGTGGCAGGCATGTATACCTCATCTATAAAGATAGACACTAAAGACAGATTTTTGAGCATTCTGTGTCCTGTTATGCCATCTCCAGAAGTTTCAGTGTTGCCACTGCTCAAGTGCTTTAAAGCAAGACACGCAAAGAATGGCAGGATTGAGTATATAGTAAGAAATACTAAAAGAAAGAAGGAGACATACTTAAATCTCATCAGAAATGAAGCCTGGAGTACAGACCAGGAAAGTCAGCCTTGGGCAACAGCCAAGTGTCTGGAGTCCACTGGTGGAGGAGGTGGAATGTTCAATCAACCTGATGAAAGATGAAAAATGCTTTGAAGAAATGTTGAGAAATTACTTATCCATTCATAACTCTCTTTTGAATCTTGTGGGCATCTCTCAGAACTACATATCTCTTCAGATGTTTCTAACCAGAGATACAGTTTGATAGATGTTTTTGTAGTACATTCAGAGGATGTAAATTCGTTCAGCTTTAATAAGTGACTTCACTAAGGTCAAAACATAACTACTGATGGAGGATACTATGTCACCATGGACTCGTGAGTGACAGTTGGACAATTGATTTATTACTCTTCACTTCATACGTATTTTTTTTTAAAGATTTTGTTTATTTATTCATGTGAGAGAGAGACAGAGAAAGAGAGAGAGAGAGGCAGAGACACAGGCAGAGGGAGAAGCAGGCTCCACGAAGGGAGCCCGACGTGGGACTCAATTCTGGATCTCCAGAATCACATCCTTGGCTAAAAGTGGCGCTAAACCACTGAGCCACCTGGGCTGCCCCATCTCATATGTTAGAATTAGCATGGGGGTGCTACTACATTACACTAGTCATTCCAAATATTTTACCTCAGACCAGAACATGCTTCAGGATCAAAATGGCTCCTGAAGTTCCACTGGAGCTCCATGCGTTCCCACTAGAATTGCTATGTTCTAAGACAACTTTGAAAATCCGGAGCATGCTAAATGTGGCCAGGGCTGGTCCTTTGATTTTCTGGTCCTTTCATTTTCTAGTCTCTTATTTGGCTACCATAATTAACACACAACTGACAGCCCTTACTGATTCTCTGGAGTTTGATCCTTTTAAGGACAAGTATTTATCCTCAACACTAGCAAATATATCAGCAGTACAGGCCCTGTTGCTTAAAGAAAATGACTATGTGAGGCTGACAACATTTTTGTCTAGATTACTCGGCTACTGGTATGTGGACAGGTCTCATCCCAATATGAGATGATACACTGTTAGTTTACAGTGTAATATGTCACACTCTTAGTTTACAACTGTGTAAAAATGAAAAGCCAGATTCTCTCCAGTGTATCTAGCTTACCAGACAGCCTTCCTGAAATATTCTCCCTCTCTTACTTCCTGAGAAACCATCTCAAAGAACCCATTTAAAACATATGTCTAATAAATAAATAAATAAGTGAATAAGTAAATAAATAAAATAAAACACATGTTTTGATTGTGGACTACTGCTAAATGAAAATTATAGCTGTCTAAAGGATCTTTTTCTCACTGTTGCACATCACCTTTCATTTTTGCTATTATCCATAATTACACTGCAAACATCTACCTTGTTCATTGTTGTGGACTATATGTTTGTGTTTCCCACCCTTAATTCATATGTTGAAGTTCTACCCATCAATCTGCTGGTATAAGTAGGTAGGGCCTTTGGAAGATAATTAGGTTTAGATGAGATCATAAGGGTGGAGCCTCCAAGGTGAGATTAGTGCCTTTACAAGAAGAGGAAAAGGGATGCCTTGGTGTCTCAGTGGTTAAGGGTCTGCCTTCAGGTCATGATCCCAGAGTCCCATATTGGGCTCCCCATGGGGAGCTGCCTTCTCCCTCTGCCTATATCTATCTGCCTCTTTCTGTGTGTCTCTCATGAATAAATACATCTTAAAAATAATAATAATAAGAGGAAGAGACACTGGAGCTTCCACTGCCACTACTTGAGGATACAGGAGAAAGCAGCTGTCTGTAAATCAGGAAAGGGATGTTCACCAAAACTAAATCTACTAACACTTTCCAACCTCCAGAACTGTGAAAAATAAATGTCTGTCATTTAAGCTTCCATTCTATTGTAGTTATTAAAGCAGCCCTCACAGACCGAGACATCCACTCTTTGTGTCTCTTCTATTTCATTGGGTTTCCTGACCAATGTCCAGCAGACAACCCAGGCTGACTTAATAATGCCATGACCCTGTTGAATTTATCATCTCAAGTACCAAGAAGTTACCATGCGTCACCATTCTCATAGAATATGTTCTCACTGGCCTATTTCCATATTTCCACCACCCTATTAATCATCCCCAAGGATATTAAATCCATGTTCCAAAACAAGTCCTTAGGAGGTTGTGTAGCTAGACATTCATTCACACAAGATTTGTATAATTGCACACCTGTGGCCATTCTGCTAGTTATTTAATTTTAGTATTTCCATTTGGTTATATCTAAAAAGCTGCTCTATAATCATTTTTTAATATGTGTACATGTGAAATCTGTGATCATCATTTTGAGATAGTAGCTATTCATATCTCTTGCCGTTTGTAGATTTCTCCCTAATTTCTTGGTGGGCTGACTTTGCTTATATACATTTTTTGGCACCCATGTTATTACAATTTAGATTGCTCTTTTTAATCATAAACATGTCAAATGCAGTTCTAAGGATATAAGCATGTTAGTTGATTAGACTCTTGCAATGTGCCAGCCACTATCATTTGAATTACTTAAACTAATCTCCTGTAATCCTTCCATCAGTCCTAAAAGATAGATGTTATCATCCTCATTTTAGAAAGAAATAGAGGTTTGGTGAAACTAAGCAACTTGACCAAAGACACCTGGCAGAGCTGGGATTAGAACTGTTTCCAAAGTTCCTGTTTCAACAGCTATTTTATAATGTCCCTCAGTCTACAGTCATTGGAACATCTCCTTTTGTAGATGAAGGGACTGAAGCTCAATGTTCAGTGTTTCAAATATCCCATTCTTCTCTGTAACTTACAAAGTGCTTCTGCTCAACCTGTTTCATTGAATATAGCTGCACTCTAGGGTGGACTTTGGGCATTGTGTCTCCTTTGTTTTGGAGGATGAAACTGAAACTTGAGTTAAAAGAATTGCCTTTATTTAAAAGTAAGTCAGCATATCTTCCATTCCTTAACCCAACACTTTGAAAATACCCTTCCCTATGTAAAAGGTCTAAAAAGCATAGTTTTTTAACATCTTTTGAGTAGGAAAAGCTCTCCCTTGCTTTGTGTTATTTCTACTTGCTTCCTATAAAGCAAACTTCCTGAGTTGTATTTATTTAATTTTATTCATTTTCATTCTGGTTCCTCTTACCATGAGAGGGTGGCTTGGATTTTCATAGTGTTGTCCATATTATTTCCATTTTCTGCACAATGCCATCCATAATACAAGAAACATCTCTTTAGACTGATAGTGGCCCAGCTGATTTTTGTTGTACCAATTATGTCCATAGTATTAATGTAGATGATGCTGGTAAATATATGAAGAATCTGGATAGAACTTCTTGGGTGGTTTATTCTTATAAAGTAGCAAATTGGAAACAAATGCTGGGGATTTTTTTCTATTGATTTTTTAAAGTTTTAGTTTGTTCTGGAACCTAATACCATGTTGTTGTTCTATTGTGTACTACCTTGCTCATGGATATGCTTTCTGGTTCTCTTTTGTAGTACATTGTTACATGTTCTGGGCCCTAAATACAGTCAACCTTTGGCTTTACCTTTGGCAAGCCTTTGTTTTCATGTAGTATTTCTTTTCTTGAAAGATGATTCAATGCCTGCCATCCTTTGTAATCGTGGAATAGGCCTGAGTATGAAATTATGTATAGTCACTTTAATTTGTTTGGCCTGAATTTGGAGATGAGAACATGTTAGCATTTTTATGCTTGTCAAAAGAAATATTTTACAATCTTACCCTCTTCCTGACTTAATGTTTTCTGCTGAAAAAGAGTTTAATGAAACACTTGCTTTCTTGGTTGGTTAGAACTGGACTTGTTGGAACAGCTGGCTGGCTCAGTTGGTGGAGCCAGTGACTCTTGATCTCAGGGCTGTGAGTTCAGTTCCAGCCCCATGTAGGGTGTAGAAATTACCTAAAAATAAAATCATTTAGAAAAAAAGGGAACTGGACTGTTAAATGGTCTTTCATATGTTGTAGGGAATCTGTTGGAGAGTATGTCCCATCAGTTTTAGCACAAATCCAGTATAGAATCATAGTCCTCATTTTCAAAAAGTTTCTCTAGCCATTCAACCTTAATCAGCAGCTGTCCATGTTCATTCTGGTTGATAACATTACTCTTTTGTGAGTATAAATACAATGCATTCTGGTTTTTTTTTTTTTTTTTTTTTTTTTTTTTATCATTCTCTAAACCTAAGGCAAAGACCAATGTATTTCAGAACTTTGGGAGCCAGTTTATGATACCAGAAAAACCATTTTGCCGTGTTGTGTGGTAGCTGTTCAAAATTTTGCTCAGTGTGATTACATGTGTAAAATGGTAAAGTTTAGTTTGTCACTGCACCAGTCTACTTTCTTAGAAGAATATCTGTGTTTAGTTACACGTAACCTTGAAGATGTGAGCTATTGCTGTTACTAGAAAGTAGTTCTGAGACTTGAATGGAAATCTTGTGAGCATCTTGCCTGCACATGGTCTAACCCTTCCAGGCTGAGTCTTCCTGTGTAACAAAAGAATGTTTCTAAGGTGGCCATTTTTTAGACTGAACTTTTGGAAAACTAGTATTTCCTTTCGGCACATAAGAAATAATCGGGAAAAAAAAATAATAATAATCGGGGATCCCTGGATGGCGCAGCGGTTTAGCGCCTGCCTTTAGCCCAGGGCGAGATCCTGGAGACCCGGGATCGAGTCCCACGTCGGGCTCCCGGTGCATGAGTCTGCTTCTCCCTCTGCCTGTGTCTCTGCCTCTCTCTCTTTCTCTCTCTCTCTCTCTCTCTGTGACTATCATAAATAAATAAAAATTTAAAAAAAAGAAGAAATAATCAGTAAACATAGTGTATTGATAGTCAAATTAAGTACCAGCATCACAGTGTTAATGATGTTCCCCTGAAGAGAAGATATCTCAAAAATCCTCAAATTTGTCCTCACACCCGCCCCCTCTGCTTCTTTCTAGAATAAGGATCCCACCAACAACAGTTTTCCTATGGCCATGCTTTTATGTCATTTCTGTTTGTTCCTTTAAACAAAAGTACCTACAATGGTAGTAAGGAAAACCGAGGTAAAACCCTAGAGAGTTACAAAAGGTCTAGATAAGAGCAGAATTGTAGTTGTTATTAATAAGACATGAATTTCAAAGTCAGCTAGAGGCTCAACCAGCCATAAAGATATAATACATTTATATGAGAGGAATGTATATCTTTTCTGTATAAAATTGCAGACCTCTTACCACTAAAATATGAAATGTGTAAAGCTAAATTGTGTACTTCTTATCAAAGCTTACCTGTAGTTCAATAATGAAAATCGATGTTTTGAAAGAATCATCAAATGTCATAAGTAATCTTAATGATTTTACAATTTCCTGTATGGATACAGCTGAAAGTGCCCATGGCAGACAAACCTGGTAACACAGTGAATTTCCGGAAGCTGCTACTGAACCGTTGCCAGAAGGAGTTTGAAAAAGATAAAGCAGATGATGATGTCTTTGAGAAGAAGCAGAAAGAGCTCGAAGCTGCCAGTGCTGTGAGTATTTTCACAAAAAGGGAGCGTGCTTGTCCTCTCTTTGTGTTATTGAATAGAATTTTCATGAAGCCTGTTATATCTTCCTGCTACTTCAGTAGATGCCTGTGGCCTTTTTTTCATGTGGAAACATTATATTGAAGTTTAGAGGAATGCTTTATTCCTTTTAGTGCCACCCGTTACAGCCACTCAACCTAAGATAGGAATTTAGAGCCCAGATTTCAGAGAGGTCATTGAGTTCCAGAAATCTGAAAAAAAATGCAAAGTTTTGGGTGTAGCTCAGTTTTCTGAGGAGAAGATCTGCAGTTGCTATCAGACTCTCAGTGTACCCATGCCTCCCACAAAGGGATAAGACTGTGAGTCAGAGTGTATATTCTTAGCCTCTCCTATGGAATATGGTTGTCTTCATCAAGCTCCTATTACTCTTCCATACACAACAGCCAGAGGAGAAGACAAGGCTTCATGATGAACTAGAAGAAGCTAAGGACAAAGCCCGGCGGAGATCCATTGGTAACATCAAGTTTATTGGGGAACTCTTCAAACTCAAGATGCTGACAGAAGCCATCATGCATGACTGCGTGGTGAAGCTGCTGAAGAACCATGACGAGGAGTCCCTGGAGTGCCTGTGCCGCCTACTCACCACCATTGGCAGAGACCTGGACTTCGAGAAGGCAAAGGTGAGCACCCTGGTCTCAGAAGCACCCAGTATGGCCTCTGTCAGTTGCAGAAAAACTAGAACCATTAACAAGAGTATACCATGTCACCCTGGCAGTCTAGGCTGCTACTTTGTCTTCTTTTGCCCTTTTTTTTTTTTTTTTAAGATTTTATTTATTTATTCATGAGAGACAGAGAGAGAGAGGCAGAGGCAGAGGCAGAGGGAGAAGCAGGCTCCATGCAGGGAGCCCAACATGGGACTCAATCCCCGGTCTCCAGGATCACGCCCTGGGTTGAAGGCAGCGCTAAACTGTTGAGCCACCCAGGCTGCCCTTCTTTTGCCCTTTTCATTATCAGTGTTTGGCCACTGAGCTCTGTACCATCTCTCCATCATGGTCAGAAGTGAAGAAGGTCCCAAATGATATAAAGGCCAATTTATGAATTGTTCAGGTTATATGTCACTTGTCCTTTCTCTGCGTGACCATTTCACAGATCATTTGCATGTGTAGCAAATGGCAGAAATAAGAGAATAGAATAGCTATTGTGGGTCAGGACTGAGGTGATATGGAAGTGAATATCCAGTAGTTTTCTTAAGTTTATGCCTGAATTAAGCACAGGGCTATCTAACCATAATTTTAAAAAATCATTAACAGTATTATGTCTCAAATATAACATGGTGCTCTCCAAGTAAAGGGTAGGAAAATTAGAAATGCTTCAAAGAAATATCAGATGTTTCATAAAATCTGAATCAGCTGGGATTGTCTGTAGCAAAAAAATCCAAATATCAGTGGTTTTTATGCAAGACTTAGGTTTATTTCTTACTCCTGTAAATCAACTTCATACAGAAGTGAGAAGTCTGAGGCTGGTCTCGTGGCTTAGAGATGATAATTGGTCCAGTTCCTCCAGCTTAACTTTCTGTCATCCCCAAGGTATAACCCTTGTTCTTACCATTCTCAGCAGAGAAGATTGGAAAGGGGCAATGGACACAGCCACCTCTCTCTTAAGGAAGGTTCCAGGGGCTGCAGCATGTCACTTCCATTTATATTGTTTACCTGTGATTAGTCACAGGACTACAGCCCTTGGAATACATAACCTTTATTTTGGGCATGATATGCTCAATTAAAAATTCTACCTCATTATCATTTGGATATAAGTTGTATTCCTAAGCCATTTAAAACATCTATATGGTAAACTTACACTCAAATTCCTCAGGCGGGATTACAGAATGATTTTGTCTCTTGTAGCCACGTATGGACCAGTATTTTAATCAGATGGAGAAAATTGTGAAAGAAAGAAAAACCTCATCTAGGATTCGATTCATGCTTCAGGATGTAATAGACCTAAGGCTGGTAAGTAGAAAAATGTAAGGCAACTACTCTAGTCTCTTTTAAGGAATTGGGTTGGAGGGGATGTCCTAGTATGTACATGTGTAAAAAATGCTACAGGAAGGAATTCTGGAAATGCATTGATGCACTTCCGTGACAGAGCTGTGTGAAAGGATACAAAGGTAGTATACCTACCTGCCTATTACATTTCTTCTCTCTACACTCATCAAACCACATGGCATTTTTTAAATCAGCCATTCTGAATTCAAACTGTGATCACTTAAATTTAGTTTTAGGGTGCTAAATCATCAGGAGTCCTCATCTTCAAAATGATTATATTTAACTTCTCTGAGTCTTACATTTTTATCTCTAAAGTGGGGATGTTGCCTACCTTGCACATATGTTGCAAAGCTTCAATGAGGTGATTAGGTAAAGTGCCCACCTCATAGGAGATGTTGGTGTTTCGTCTCTATTTTTATTCCTGTACATTCTCCTCTTCTGCTGTTGCTGTTTCCCGTTTTTCATATACATACAGTGTTTACCACTATCACCTCTTTTCTCTCTTCTTATTTTAAGTCCTATAGGGAATATACTGCAGCTGATCCTAGAGAAAGAGAATGCAGGCCGTATTTCTTCCCTGCCCTATATCTAGACCAGATAACACTGATGGTGATTCTTTATCTTACTAAAGGTTAAATGTGACCTCAGGATTCTTCTTATTACCAAAGCCACTACCAGATGATCAGAATTTGTGTGCTAATAACTATTTGCCATCCTTGCCTCTAACAAATGTAAAACTTCTTCACCCATGCCCTCAATTACTTGTACCTATATCAGGTGTTGGAATTATGGCTGGAAAATAAAGGGAGAAGAATAAATGTGATTAAACAACTTGTCTTGTTCTTAATAGTATAGGGCAGAGAGTGGCTCTTTGTGCAGGGTATCAGAACCATGATATATGAGGAATGAAAAATGCTAGTCATCCTTGATTTAGAGCCACCATGGAATGTGATTTGAATTAGGTATTAATAACCCAGATTAAGGCAAGATGAAAAAACCCTGAGGTTTGTTGATTCCTTTTCTGACTCCTCCTCACAAATATAGAAGATAATGTTTCAAAAATACATTTGGATCCATTTTTCACTCTTTTTATTCATTGGCTATTAGAATACTCAGCATATAGTAGTTCACGTTGATTGAGACTAATTTAATTCTTTTCTTTTAAGATTTATTTATTTGAGACAATGAGAGCATGCAGGGAGTGAAAGGCGGAGGTAGAAGAAAAGAGAGAATCTCAAGCAGACTGCACGCTGAACACAGAGCCTAATGTGGGGCTCAGTCTCACGACCCCAAGATCATGACCTAAGCTAAAATCAAGAGTCTCATGCTTAACTGAGCCACCCAGGCACTGAGACTGGTTTAATTCTCTCTCCCCCGAAAAATGCACATAGTGCCATCTCTTAAGATGAAAAACTGCTATACTACAGATTTTAAAGTTCTTTTACACTTTTCCATCAGTGAGAAGTATCAAATAGATTTTCAGATTTTTGTCATGTTCATTTTTTGTTTTCTGGCTAATAATGTTGTTTTCTCCTTTTATAGTGCAATTGGGTATCTCGAAGAGCAGATCAAGGGCCTAAAACTATTGAACAGATTCACAAAGAGGCTAAAATAGAAGAACAAGAAGAACAAAGAAAGGTCCAGCAGCTCATGACCAAAGAGAAGAGAAGAACAGGTGAGGAGTGGAGTCCACTGGGTTGTTAGGGAAACTAGAGAGATGAGGGACAGATGTTTTAGAATTCTTCGTTTAGATCTGAAATGACCTCAGAAAGAATAAACCCAAGAATAGAGTGGTAATTGGTAAGTGAAGCAGTGTCAACCTAGAGCCTGGTTTTTAAGTAAAAGCCACGAATGCAGAACTCAATATGGTTTGAATACTTTATAGTCAGTAATCAACAAGACTTTACTCAGTATATTCTGTATACTCAGTATTGGTGAGGGATATGAAAAGAAGTGGAAGATACAGTTTCTTTTCTCTGAAAGCTTATAGTTTTTCTGGGAAGGCAAAACTAATAAGGGAATATTTTTCAAATAAATAGAAGATAATACCAATTATGAAATGTAATCTTTATTAGGTTTTAGGGCCCCCTGGGTGGCTTTGGCTCAGGGAATGATCCTGGATCCAGGGATTGAGTCCCGCATCGGGCTTCCTATGAAGAGCCTACTTCTCCCTCTGTCTGTGTCTCTGCCTCTCTCTCTGTGTCTCTCAGGAATAAATAAATATCTTAAAAAAAAAAAAAAAAAAGTTTTAAAACTCAGAGGAAAAATAAATAAATAAAACTCAGAGGAGAAGAAGGAAAGCTAGAAGAGATCTTTATTTGAGAAAGGCACCTTTGAGCTGGGTCCTGGTGGGTGGTAAATATTTGGAAGGAAAGGAGTAATTTTAGTCATGAAATTAAAATATGTATGTAAAGAGGCAAAGAGAAGCCTGATTGGAGCAAAATTTAAGTATTCACGATCAGTGGGGAAAATGTTTGTTTGGAAGAATGGAACCAGATTAAGAACTTTTGACTTGATAGATGGTTGACATTAAGAAGCGATCTTAAGGGATCCCTGGGTGGCGTAGCGGTTTAGCGCCTGCCTTTGGCCCAGGGCGCGATCCTGGAGACCCGGGATCGAATCCCACGTCGGGCTCTCGGTGCATGGATCCTGCTTCTCCCTCTGCCTGTGTCTCTGCGTCTCTCTCTCTGTGTGTGACTATCATAAATTAAAAAAAAAAAAAAAAAAAAAAGCGATCTTAAGATCTTAAGTTTTCGAACAAAAGGATAATGTCATGGTAGCAGTATGTAAATAAAATAGGCCTATGTGTTTTAAATGATGAATAAAAGGGGTACACAACTCAAAAATGTTACTGTTGCTGAAATCATGGTAACAATAATTATAAAAGGAAGAAATGGGGGGAAAATATGAAAGGTGAAATAGAAGGCATTTTATACCTGAGAAAATAGAAAGTTCATGGACTAAATTTAAGAATAATGGACGAGGAAACCTTTTCTCAGCAGGGAAATGATCATTCTTCTCATAAGCCTTTATTTTGAGGTGGCAGGAGGGCATCCAAATAGGACCACTCATTTGTCTACTGTGCTGTTACGTGAGCATTGTAGTTACTGGGTCATGTAAGTGTAATGGTTGAGAGCATAGACTCTGGAGCCAAACTATCTGGTTTTAAACTTTAGCTCTCCTAGCTGTATGACCTTTCACAAGTCACTTAATATGTAAAATGGATTTAATCACTGTTTCTAGGATTTGTGTGAGGATGAAGTGAAGTAAATAATATGTAATGTGTTCAGCTTAGCAACTGGCACTTGATACTCAATAACCACGTAGCTATTATTTATCACAGACAGTAGAGCTCATAGTGAAGTTACAAGAAATGAATCCTCCATGAAAGAAAGTGTACTTAAGTTTCATGGGACACCATACTTCCTCACCTTCTTCACTCTAGTACTTAGCATAGTGCCTTTCACGTAATGACTTCTATTTATTTTTGAACTAGAATGAAAGCCCAATCCATGGAGGATGTCCATAGAAGATGTCTTTTCTAATAAAAGAAAAGAACTCTTGGAAAAGTGACAGATAAAAAACAAGTGCAGTGGAAGGAGCACTAGGATATAAGAAACAGGAAACAAGTTTGTTCATGATCAATAATGTCAGCAAAAAGAGTGTCATGTATTTGAGGATCAGAAAAAATTTGGATAGATAATTTGGTCTTTCATTCCACAAATATTAAGTGCCCATTGCTTAATAGGAGAGACAAAATCCCTTCCTTCATGCAGCTTCCATCATACCAGGGGGACAGATGAAAAATGCTTGTATGAAATACGTAATTTTGTCAGATCACTTTGTTCTAGAAAAAAAGATAAAACAGAGGAATATGAGTGGTGCCAGGTTTGGTGGGTAAAGGTACAATTTTAAATAGGGTGGTTGGAGTGCCGATTAAAGCTGGAATTTGAGTGAACACCTAAAGTAAGTATGAAAGAATTAAGCCTTGGTGGATATCTGGGGAAAGGTTTTTAGGCAAAAGGAATAGTAAGTAAAAGGCCCTGAAGTAGCATTTTCAGGGAATCGCAAGGAGGCCAGTGTGGCTGGAGCAAAGAGCATTGGAAGATGGGGTTTGAAAGACCCCAGTAATCAGTAATCAGGGGGCCTGATTACTCAGACTTTGTAGGCCATTTAGAAGGAATCTGTTTTTTTGTCTGAGTGAGATGGAGAGATTAACAGGAATGTTTTGAATAGAGAAGTGACAGGACCTGACTCATGCTTAATTAGAGTCCTGCTGGCCACCATGATGTAAATAGTTGATGGTGGAAGCAGTTGAGTTAATGAAGATGTTTTTGTACTAATCAATGAAATGTTGCTAGAGAAAACCAAAACAATGGTGTTGGTAATAATAAGATGAGCTAAATGCTGAATATATTGTAAAGGTTGAACTGACAAGATTTGCTGGCAAATTGGGTGCCAATGTGAGAGAAGTAGAAATCGGGTTTCTTTTTATTTTATTTTTTTTAAAACTTTTTTTTTAATATTTTTTATTTATTTATGACAGTCACACAGAGAGAGAGAGAGAGAGAGAGAGGCAGAGACATAGGCAGAGGGAGAAGCAGGCTCCATGCACCAGGAGCCCGACGTGGGATTCGATCCCGGGTCTCCAGGATCGCGCCCTGGGCCAAAGGCAGGCGCTAAACCGCTGCGCCACCCAGGGATCCCAGGAATCGGGTTTCTACCTGAGCAGCTGATAGGTTGGAGAAGCAGGCTTTTAGGGGAATGATGGAAGTATATGTGTCATTTGACACCATTAGGCGAAATAAACTTTAATGATTTCCAACTGATTTCTCCTGAAATTCTAATCATGAGCTATAAACAAGAATGGGCCCTCCTGTGTCTAGCACTGAATCTCTAATCATTAGGTTCAGTTTCTCCTAGGTCAGTGTGTCTCATGGTATTCCTATGTGATATTTTCATGTCATCCTGGGCGTTAAAAAGACTTTCAGCTTTACAATCTCTTTTGTCCTTTTCTTTGATTTTGATTGGAGCTGCTGAGTTGAAAATACTGTTTACTCTTTTTTTTTTATAAATTTATTTTTTAATGGTGTTCAATTTGCCAATATATAGAATTACACCCAGTGCTCATCCCATCAAGTGCCCCCCTCAGTGCCCATCACCCAGTCACCCCCACCCCCTGCCCACCTCCCATTCCACCACCCCTAGTTGATTTCCCAGAGTTAGGAGTCTTTCATGTTCTGTCTCCCTTTCTGATATTTCCCACTCATTTTTTCTCCTTTCCCCTTTATTCCCTTTCACTATTTTTTATATTCCCCAAATGAATGAGACCATATAATGTTTTGTCCTCCTCTCATTGACTTATTTCACTCAGCATAATACCCTCCAGTTCCATCCACGTCGAAGCAAATGGTGGGTATTTGTCGTTTCTAATGGCTAAGTAATATTCCATTGTATACGTAAACCACATCTTCTTTATCCATTCATCTTTCAATGGACACTGAGGCTCCTTCCACAGTTTGGCTATTGTGGACATTGCTGCTATAAACATCGGGGTGCAGGTGTCCCGGCATTTCATTGCATCTGTATCTTTGGGGTAAATCCCCAGCAGTGCAATTTCTGGGTCATAGGGCAGATCTATTTTTAGCTCTTTGAGGAACCTCCAGACAGTTTTCCAGAGTGGCTGCACCAGTTCACATTCCCACCAACAGTGCAAGAGGGTTCCCCTTTCTCCACATCCTCTCCAACATTTGTGGTTTCCTGCTTTGTTAATTTTCCCCATTCTCACTGGTGTGAGGTGGTATCTCATTGTGGTTTTGATTTGTATTTCCCTGATGGCAAGTGATGCAGAGCATTTTCTCATGTGCTTGTTGGCCATGTCCATGTCTTCCTCTGAGAGATTTCTGTTCATGTCTTTTGCCCATTTCATGATTGGATTGTTTGTTTCTTTGGTGTTGAGTTTAATAAGTTCTTTATAGATCTTGGAAACTAGCCCTTTATCTGATACGTCATTTGCAAATATCTTCTCCCATTCTGTAGATTGTCTTTTAGTTTTGTTGACTGTATCTTTTGCTGTGCAAAAGCTTCTTAACTTGATGAAGTCCCAATAGTTCATTTTTGCTTTTGTTTCTCTACTGCTTACTTTTTGACTGCCAAACTGATTTGAGGTATATGATAGAGTGGCTTGCTCTATTCTCCCTGCAGGTGTCCAGAGAGTGGATGAAGGTGGATGGAACACTGTACAAGGTGCCAAGAATAGTCGGGTACTAGACCCCTCAAAATTCCTTAAAATTACTAAGGTGAGTATGACATTTAAAACACAACTTAAAACAGCTTGATAATGTAACTCTCAAAATTATTTCTTGCTCACATAAAATAGCCATATGGCAGATTTTATAGAGGAGTGGTTTTTTTTTTTAGTGCAGATGCTTTTCTGCACGTCAGTATTTTTTTTTTAAGATTTTATTCATTTATTCATGAGAATGCACAGAGAGGAGAGAGAGAGAGAGGCAGAGACACAGGCAGAGGGAGAAGCAGGCTTCATGCAGGGAGCCTGACGTGGGACTTGATCCAGGGTCTCCAGGATCACACCCTGGGCTGCAGGCGGCGCTAAACCGCTGAGCCACCGGGGCTGCCCTGCACGTCAGTATTGATCCCTGTTTTCTTATATAATTGTCCTGGTGTTAATCCTTTTCATTTTTTAAAGGACTTACTAAGGGGGAAGTAACTAGTTTAATTCTTAAAGTTATAAGATGCTTGCTATAAGAGAAATGATAATGAAGATGCTTCAGAAGTTATAAATTATAAGCTTTACACAATATAGCCTTAGCCTTAAGGAAAAAAAAAAAAAAAACCCAGCTACCTATTTAAGCCTAACTTGAAAGGAATCAATGGTTTGCCATTTCCAAGGCCTAAAAGAAAGCACAGAGGACCTACTACTAGAAATCATTCTGTGTTGAAGATTTAATACATTCTACCTTCCTCTCTCTTGAGAATCCATTGGCAGTAAGAGGAAAGAGGTTTCTCTTAGCAGACATTTTCAGCAGAAGTTGATCACTGTCCATCAGGTGAAGAACCTGGAGAACAGAGAAAGTGGCATTATCTTTTGTAAAAGTGGAAACCTCTACAGCCAATGGGTTTTACCAATCATTTGCAAGTCTAGTTTGATCCTTTGTAAAACAACTTTCCATGGTTCTGAAAATTGGTTGCCTGCCAGTAGGATACTAAAGTCAATCTAAAGCTACTGTGGAGGGATGCCTGGGTGGCTCAGCAGTTGAGTGTCTGCCTTTGGGTCATCGGACTTCCTGCATGTAGCCTGCTTCTCTCTCTGCCTATGTCTCTGCCTTTCTCTCTCTGTCCTCATGAATAAATAAATAAAATCTTGAGAAAAAATAAAGCTACTGTAGAAACATCAAATGAAAGAAGAGAACTGACAGAAAAAGAAAATTGGATGAAGATGGGCTATGTCATTTTTGTCTTCATTTCAAAGTATTGCTTCAGGATAGTACATTAAGTCTCTAGATCGCTCTTGATTTTAATTAACTAGGATCCTGTTCTCAAAGATTCTTGTCCATTCGCTGGTTATTGATGTCTCCGTGCAGAGATTCCATTGCTGAATACAGCAATGATTCCCATCCACTTCTGTTTCTAGCAAGAGACTATTTTAACCAAAATCTTAAGAGAATTCATACAACATCAACCCAACATCTTTGAAAATTACATCAGTACTTAATAATAATATTATCTGTGTTTTTAAATATTGTTTCAGTTCATGGATGCTATAAAAAACAATAGTGCTGGTAAAACTACAACATTATTAATATTTAGAAAGTTTGTTAATTTTTAATAAATTTTGTGTGTAGGTACTCTACTCAAATACCTTAGAAAAATACCCTAAAAATATTTCAAAACCATTTAAAAAATAGATTGTTAATTGGGAGAGATTTATGTGAAAGCATGTGGTGGAGCAAGGCAGCACTATTAGAATTTATGAACACTTATTACCAAGAGCTACATTTCAGCTTACTGTGGTTTGTGTTTTCTAGTTACTACATTATTATAATTCTGTTCACCTGTGGTGAAGTTTTGTTTGGGGATTAAACCTTAGAGAGGCATCTTCACTTCCTAATATTCTATGTTTACTTTTTTCTTATTCCCCTGTATTGAACACTTCCATTCCACTTTTCCATCTTTAGCCCTCACCCTGTTAAGCTTTACTGAAATACAAAATCTTTGTCCTGTCTGACCTATTTTCTGACAGTAATGTGAAGAGATTAAGGGATTAATTTTGTAACATACAAGATTTATTCACTGGCATTACTAAACAGGAGAAATTACCAAAAACTGCTTATATTTAGTTAAATGCTACACCATCTTAGGGGACCTGAATGCATTCTCCAGACAAGTGGTTCCAAACTGTTTTGTGGATGCTGGATTCCAACAAAGTAGTGCAGGTACCACCAGAATCCCATGTGAATGTGAATAGCTCCATTTTATGTTTCTTAAATTATTCCAAGCACTCTTTTGTTGCTAAAGTTAGTTTTTACTACACCAAAGGGAAAAAGAAGATAAAACATTCTAGGAGCTCCTGGGGGATGTCAGTCAATTGAGCAACAGATTCTTGATTTTAGCTCAGGTCAAGATCTCAGGGTCATGAGATGGCGTTGGGCTCTTTGCTCAGTGAGGAGTCTGCTTGAGATTCTCTCCTTCTCCCTCTACCCCTCTCTACCACTCTTGTATGCACTCTCTGTCTCTTTCTAAAATAAATAAATTTTTATGAAAAAGGAAAATAAACCATTCTAGAATTTTCCTATAATTGGTTTGTGGTCACTTACAGCCCACAATTGATGAGAAAATTCAGCTGGTACCTAAAGCACAACTGGGCAGTTGGGGAAAGGGCAGCAGTGGTGGAGCAAAGGCAAGTGAGACTGGTAAGTATGAAGTGTCCCTTCTTGGGTACTTGGATGTGGTCTATCACTATTCATTTAATAATGAGTTTAGGGAAAGATGTATAGTCAAAGCATGTGCAAACTTACTGGTGTCCCTCACTATGGTATTTTAAATATTTATAATTTTTGTTGTTGTTCAGTTAGGCTGTTTAAGACTTTAATCTCTTATGCTCCTTTGTTAAAGTTGATGTTCACAAATTCCATAATAAGAGAAATTACTGAAAACCCAAGTGAAAAAGAAAACACTTTGCTAAGAAAAAGAATTATAAAGGGGAGTTGTAAAAGAGAGTGAAATATTTTTCAAAATCTTTATCAAAAGTCAGATTTTGAGAGATTTGACCTTAGGACTCAAATGTTTAGACCATTACAAACACATCTTTTTAAAGCTAAGAAAGTCCAATGGAAAGTAAAAAACTTCAATGTTAAGCTCCTTTCCATATTTCCCTTCTATTAAGTAATTTTGACCTTTGATTCTTTAAAAAACTTGTGTTATGCACTTAAGCCCACATGCACAATGATACTTAATATAAATACATAGGATTTATATTAGTTAACTTCTGTAAGTGAAATATTTTGTTTTGTTTTTGCTTGCCTCCCTCCTTCCCTAAGACTCTTACCCCCCATCACTACCTAACATAAGTAATTGTTTTTAGAGCAGGAAATGGTTGTAATGTACAAAGATTTCTAAGTTTGGGGATTTTTTTACAGACAAATTCCTTATTTTATTATTATTTAAATTTAATTAACATATAGTGTGTTTTCAGTTTCAGAGGTAGAGTTTAGTGATTTATCAGCTGCATATAACCCCCAGTGCTCCTCAAGTATGCTCCTTAATGCCCATCACCCAATTACCCCATCCCTCAGACAGACAAATTCCTTCTAACATTATACTTCTTAGAGTATGGTCTGTGAACCAGGAGATTGACATCACCTTGTTAGGATTGTTAGAAATACATAGTCTCCACAAGCCACCTTCTTCCCTAGGGAGGCAGATGAATTAGAAGCTGCATTTTAAGGGCACCTGGGTGACCTAGTTGGTTAAGCGTCTGCCTTGGCTCAGGTTGTGATCCCTGGAATCCTGGGATGGAGCCCTGCATCCAGCTCCTTGCACAGCCGGGAGTCTACTGCTCTATCTCCCTCTGTTCCTCCCACCCCTCATGCTGTCACTTGCTGTTTCTCTCCATCTCTCAAATAAATAAAATCTTTAAAAAGAAAAAAAAGAGAGGCAGCTGCATTTTAGTCATGTGATTTGTATTTTTTTTTTCTCAATTCTCAACACCTATAGATGCCTTACGGTCAAGTGCTTCCAGTTTAAACAGATTCTCTGCTTTGCAACCTCCAGCACCTTCAGGGTCTACATCATCTACGCCTTTAGAGTTTGATTCCCGACGGACCTTAACCAGGTGAGACGCCCACTCTTATATTAACACAGGACCGACCTACCTGTTGATGTCTGTTCTCTATCATTCTCTCTCTCTCTCTTTCATACACACACACACACACACACACACACACACACACACACACAATGATGATCATCTCTATGATGTGGATAGCTTTTATCCCTAAGATTGATTTTCTTTTTCTTTTCCTCCTTTGATCTTCACATTCTGTGCTTTCTAAGATAAGAATATAATTGGGTGAGGTAGAAAGGTTTGGGATAGGGTAGAAAGGAACAGCAAGTTACCTGGCAAGTTTCTAATGGTTTGTTCCTTAACAAACCAGACCTACCCAAACACCCTGGGAGGCTGGTGGAGGGCTCTCTAAAGTAATGCCTCAGGATGCTCTAGATTAACCTAACACTGTGAAGCACATGGATTTATTTTTTTTAAGACTTTATTTATTTATTCATGAGAGACATAGAAAGAGGCCGAGACACAGGCAAAGGGAGAAACAGGCTCCATGCAGGGAGCCCAATGTGGGACTCGATCCCTGGTCTCCAGGATCACACCCCGGGCTGAAGGAGGTGCTAAACCGCTGGGCCACCAGGGCTGCCCTGTGAAGCACATGAATTAAAGGGCATGACAGCCTACCCATGTTCTTTTGTCACACTCTTCAAGTTATATTTGATGCTCTCTTTTGTTTCTCACTATTCTCTGTGTTGTACTGTCTACTTTCATTTTTATAGGATTGATACAGTGAAGTGCTCCGTTGGTTGGTTTACAGAAAATGGATAAAGAACTGTAGAATAATGACAGAAAACAACATTTTTAAAAAGATTTTACTTAAGTAATCTCTGCACCCAGCATAGGGCTCAAACTCATGACCCTGAGTTACACAATCTACCAAGTAAGCCAGCCAGACACCCCTCAAAATTTTTGATACATTGCTTTTAGAGCTAAAGTTGCTTTAAGCTCTCAAATTTTTCTCTTATATTATTGTAATCAGTTTGGCCAGGTAGACTTTCTAAACTATGTTACTTTACCTTTGGCTTCTGCAACAAAATATACTTAGCACAATTCCGCTTTTAAGGATGGCTCAGATTGTCATTAAGCATCTTTTGTGCTATTGAGGTATTTGTGGCTCTTTGCCCTGCCATAAATTTCCCCTGATGGCTATGCTCTTTGCGTACTTGTGTATGTTCTTTCAGAGGTTAGATCATTATTGTGCCTCTAGTCATTTTCTTTTTTCCCTTTTAATTTGCTGCTCCTGATCTGCTATGGGCCAAGGAACTATTTGCCCAGGTGATTAGAATTGTCTAAAAAAAGAGTAGGGGGACACCTGGGTGGCTCAGGGATTGAGCCTCTGCCTTTGGCCCTTTGGATCCCAGGGTCCCAGGATCAACCCCCATCGGGCTTCCTGCGTGGAGCCTGCTTCTCCCTCTGCTTATGTCTCTGCCTCTCTCTCTCTTTCTCTCTTTATCTCTCATGAAGAAATAAATAAAATAAAATAATTAAAAAAAAAAAAAAGAGTAGGGAGGGCAGCCCTGGTGTCGCAGCAGTTTAGCACCACCTTCAGCCCAGAGCGTGATCCTGGAGACCCGGGATCGAGTCCCACGACAGGCTCCCTGCATGGAGGCTGCTTCTCCCTCTACCTGTGTTTCTGCCTCTCTCTCTCTCTGTGTCTCTATGAATAAATAAATAAATAATTTTTAAAAAAATCTTAAAAAAAAAAACAAAAAAAGTAGTAAGATAGGAAGATACTCTCTTAAATAAAATGTATGACTTTGTCCATTCAAGACTACATCTGGGGCACCTGGGTGACCTAGTCAGTTAAGGGTCCAGTTCTTGGTTTCAGCTCAGTTTCAGCTCAGGTCATGATCTCAGGGTTGTAGGATTAAACCCCAGTGGGGCTCAGCTTGGAACTCTCTCCCTCTTCCTCTGTCCCTCACCCCTGCACTCTGTCACTCTTTCTCTTTCTAAAATAAATAAATGGGGGATCCCTGGGTGGCTCAGCGGTTTAGCGCCTGCCTTTGGCCCAGGGCGGGATCCTGGAGTCCCGGGATCGAGTCCCACGTCAGGCTCCCAGCATGGAGCCTGCTTCTCCCTCCTCCTGTGTCTCTGCCTCTCTCTCTCTCTCTCTCTCTCTCTCTCTATGTCTATCATAAATAAATAAATAAATCTTTAAACAAAATAAAATAAATAAATAAATGAATCTTTTTTTAAAAAAACTATTTCTACTACTTGGTTCTCAAAGCATTTTACTTATATTTGAAGTTTCTGAATAAATTCAGAAATTGTAAGAAATTGTAATTTGTAAGATAGTGATACCATGTTTGGTATTCTGTCTCTCACCTTTTTAGCTCATACATTCATCACTGTCTTCTTTATTCTTAAAAAATTTTTTAAACTAAAATAAAGAGTTGTCATTGGCATTTTAACATTTTAAGTAGTATCCCTTTTAACATTTTTGAAAAACGTAAAAGCATGTTTAACGTTCTCTTGGAAGCACTGATTTTACTTATGTAAATACAATTTGAAGTAGAATTGTTGCCTCACACCTTTGAAGTTATGTGTAAAAAATTATCCTGCATACATTTAGAAAGTCTTAGTATTATTTTATAATTTGAATATATAGGGGATTGGGGTGGTCTTTCTTCTGAAAAGTATGTTTTGTCTTTTAAGTCGTGGAAGCATGGGCAGAGAGAAGAATGACAAGCCCCTTCCATCTCCAGCAGCTCGTCCCAATACTTTCATGAGGGGCGGCAGCAGCAAAGACCTGTTGGACAATCAGTCTCAAGAAGAGCAACGCAGAGAGATGCTGGAGACCGTGAAACAGCTTACTGGAGGCATGGACATGGAAAGGAACAGTGCTGAGACTGACCGAAACAGGGCTCGAGAGTCAGGTGAGAGACTTGATACATACCGATAGGAGATTTGGGCCTTAAATGTGGAATGGAAAATGCAGAGGAGACCTTGTTACTACATAGATTTCAGAATGTTTGTGATAATAACACACAGGTATCTTAAAAGGTAAAAGACAGCCGTTTAATTTTGTAACATCACTTTCATTTCCCAGGTTACCCTTTGTTCAACAATTTATAAAGTTTCCTCTTTCTATATTAAATGCGATGGTGATGGGTGCCTCTTGCTGTATAGTAAGCAATCTGAATTTCTTACAAGTTCTTGACATAATCCCTCACTGTGCGTTAGAGTGCATGTGCTTTGTAGAGCCCTCAAATATACGGAAATTCTGACATTATTGAGCCACTGCAAGGCAAACCAAAGAGATAATATCAGATCATCTTTTGTTAACTTGATCTTGGTAACATCTGTGGTTTTTGTATATGTTTAGCGTGTATATGATTAGAGGACCAACTCAGATAATGCTCTAAAAATTACTGTCATGAATGTAACCTATCTGTTTCATCTGTTAAGTGCGGAGAGTAAGTATACCTCCCCTGTAGAATTATCATGAAGATTAATTGAAAGTTAAAACAGGTAAATACTTAGAACATTATCTGATAAATACAGATTGTTCAAAAGGTACTAGATGCCATGATGATGATGACGACGACAATAAAAATAGTTTACATTTTCTGCATCCTTATAATCTTTATTCTGGTTGTTTATAATATTTTTATAGTTTTCAAATTTGTTTCAGTATTTAAATTATGTTTCCTAACTATAGTCTTTAAATGGATTCAGAGACAAATTGAAATGTCTTCTCCCAGCTGTAGACTTCATATCATTTAGCTTTCGGGACATGTGTCTTATCTATGGTAGGTATTTGGGGAACATAACATGACAGACTTGAAAATATCTTATGTGTAGTGAATAATGTAGTGCAGCTGCCCTGTGCATGTTTATTGTCTGGTTCATTCGTTTATTCACCACATGCACACTGACTACCTAGTGACTTGCAGGCACTGGATCTCCACTCTCAGCCTTCAGTCTGCTGGGTCAGGAAGACTTACATAATTCCACAAAAGATACTGTATACAAGTATGAGCTGAGAAAAGTGCTATGAAGCTGAGAAGAGCAGAGTTCTAAGAGTTCTTAACAAAGGAACTATCTAGAATTGACGCAGAAGGATATCAGGGAAAGCTTCACTCAGGTTAATGTTTAATGGACTAGTAAGAGTTAAAATAGGTTTACAGGGAAGGATGGGTATGGAGCAGAGAGAAAGAGCATCCCAGTGAGGAGGAGCACCATGAGCAGAATGGTTGGTAATAAGTAGGTAAAAACATGGCATGTTCAAGCAGCTGTCAAAGGCCAATGTGTTTGGAGCTCTGTGCGTGATTGTGCAAGCTTCACGTGCACTTCATTGGGGCAGAGGAGAAGAATCAAAATACAGAAAGGAACAAAAAGGCTTTAATTATAAAAGTTTACCATATCTCTGTATTCTCTTAGTTGTAGAATATGAAATTACTTGGTATATATCTATGCCACAATAAAATTTCTCTTTTCTGATTATAGGTGCCTTGCCTTATCAAATTTGCATCTATTTTAATGCTTTTGTGGGAAAAATCAATGTAACACATAAATATCGTCAACCATAATCTCACCATTTTAATGATAATTTTTGTCATTTTTATTTTCACGTTTTTTTAACTTTACTAGTAGTGAAACCAGAAATTCCAGCAACATCAACCCCTGCATTGTCAGAATTGGAGATGGAGAGGAAGTCCAAATCTATCATTGATGAATTTCTACACATTAATGATTTTAAGGTAAATGAAATTTCATAAAGAAAGAAAGGAAGGAAGAAAGAAAGAAAGAAAAGAAAAGAAAGAAAGCAACAACAGTCAAAACCCCATAAGAGACATACTAACTTGACTCTGGTCTAAGTCACTTGTCACTAAGACTTAAGAGTTAGTAATCCAAGTCCCACACAGTTTAATTTGAACAACTCTGATGCACTCTTGGAAACTACTCTCTTTTAAATTGATAAAAGAGTTCCCAAGATCAAATGGCAAGAAGGGAGCGTGGCCACCAGTCCATCCCCACAGTGGGATAACCACATTGACTTTGATACTCATGAAGAAAAACCAACACATTATCATTATTAGGCATTGTGTCTATATATTGTTGCCTCTCATGACCTTCATAGTCATTTTGTCATCATTCTTTTATTAACTTTGAAGTATGGCTGACATGAGTTTTTATTTCTTAAGTAGAAAACTGAGGCACAAAGGAGTAAGCACTGTGTCAGGTTCAGACAGCCTAAGTGAAACATTCAAGACCCAGCTTTGAATCTGCCTTCCTTTACTCCTAGCCTTCTCTTTGATCCTCATTTTAAGATGGTAGTAAATAAGATAAGACATAATGCCCGACTTCATGAGCCCTATACTCTAGTGGCAGAGACAGATCATAAAGACTTAACAGGGGATCCCGGGTGGCTCAGCAGTTTACACCTGCCTTCCGTCCAGGGTGTGATCCTGGAGTCCCGGAATTGAGTCCCACATCAGGCTTCCTGCATGGAGCCTGCTTTTCTCTCTGCCTGTGTCTCTGCCTCTCTCTCTGTGTGTGTCTCTAATGAATAAATAAATAAAATCTAAAAAAAAAAAAAAAAAACCTAAACAGATACCTATTTAAATTGTAGTTATAGGGACACCTGGGTGACTCAGTGGTTGAGCGTCTCCCTTTGGCTCAGAACGTGATCCCAGAGTCCTGGAATCGAGTCCTACATCAGGCTTCCTGCATGGAGCCTGCTTCTCCCTCTTTCTGTGTCTCTGCCTCTGTGTGTGTGTGTGTGTGTGTCTCTCATGAATAAACAAATAAAATCTTTTTAAAAAAATAAATTGTAGTTATAGTAAATACCAAAAGACCTATAGGTTCTTAGGAAGATCATATAATAAGATGTAGTTGAGGGATCTGGAGTCAACAAAAGCTTATCTGTTAAATAAATAAAATTAGTTTTCCCAAAAAAAAAAAAAAAAAAAAGAAAAGAAAATTAGTTTTCCAGGGGCCTGGCTGTCTCAGTCAGTAGAGCATGTGACTCATGGTCTCAGGGTTTGCAGGTTCAAGCCCCGTGTTCGATATAGAGATTACTTAAAATTAAATGTTTAAAAAAATAATAAAAATTAGGCTTCTAGCTTCAGAGCATTAACTATATCTTATGACTTTTAGCATATTAGTATGATATTCTAACAGCTTACAGAACACATCCTATGAAAGATGTTTTTTCTAGCATCTTAGTAGGTGCTATTATTATTTAAAAATTGGGGTACCTGAGTGACTCAGTCGGTTAAGTGTCCGACTTGATTTCAGCTCAGGTCATGGTTTCAGGGTCCTGGGATGGATTATCACATCATACTCCCTGCTCAGCAGGGAATCTGCTTGAGTATTCTCTTTCTCCTTTCCTTCTACCCCTCCCCAAGTTTGCATTGTGTGTTTGTATGTCAAATAAATAAATCTTTAAAAGACAATAATAGGGATCCCTGGGTGGCGCAGCGGTTTAGTGCCTGCCTTTGGCCCAGGGCGCGATCCTGGAGACCCGGGATCGAATCCCACGTCGGGCTCCCGGTGCATGGAGCCTGCTTCTCCCTCTGCCTGTGTCTCTGCCTCTCTCTCTCTCTCACTCTCTCTCTCTCTGTGACTATAATAAATAAATAAAAATTTAAAAAAAATAAAAATAAAAAAGACAATAATAATACAAATTAATATTTATTGAGCCTTTGTTTTGTGTTTGGCAGTGTGCCAAGTCCTTTTCCTATGTGCATTCCTCAGGATAACCCTGTATTAGGAGGTCAAGACTGAGAGATTGTGGGACACCTGACACCTAGGTCGCTCAGCAGTTAAGCTCCTGCCTTTGGCCCAGGGTGTGATCCTGGAGTCCCGAGAGCGAGTCTCGCATCGGGCTCCCTGGATGGAGCCTGCTTCTCTCTCTGACTGTGTCTTTGCCTGTCTCTCTCTCTCTCTCTGTCTCATGAATAAATAAATAAAATCCTAAAAAAAAGAAAGAAGGAAGGAAGGAAGGAAGGAAGGAAGGAAGGAAGGAAGGAAGGAAGGAAAGAAAGAAAAAAAGAAAGAAAGAGAAAGAAAGAAAGAAAGAAAGAAAGAAAGAAAGAAAGAAAGGAAAGAAAGAAAGAAAGAAAGAAAGAAAGAAAGAAAGAAAGAAAGAAAGAAAAGAAAGAAAGAAAGAAAGAAAGAAAGTAAGAAAGAAATTGTAACACTCCTAAACTCACATAGTAGTAAGTAGCAGAGCCAGGATTCAAACCCGCATTTGTCTGACTCCACACCCTGTGTTTTTTAGCCTCTGTGATATATAGTTAACTGAAAAACTAAAATGTGCCAGCCACATTCTAGGGAAGACTGCCTGGATATTCTGTAGTGTATATAGTGAACAATATAGTCTACTTCTATAGGTCATTTGTGGAGCTTACCATCTAATGGGAGATACAGAGCTGCCTAAATTTAGGTAATAAGTAAACAACAAATACAAAAAGAAAAGTAATGTTTCAGTTCAGAGAATTAAAACAAGGTGATATGATAGCTAGTGATTGGACAGTCACAGAGACTATAGGAGGTGTCAGTCAGCTGAGTACTGAAAGAAATGAGAACCAAACCATGAGAAAATCAGGGAAAGGGCACAATTATGAACTACTGTGACATTAAAGGTACCATGATTTAGGGGGCACCTGGCTGATTCAGTTGGTAGAACATGTGACTCCTGGTCTCAGAATTGTAAGTTTGAGCCCCATGTTAAGTATAGAGAAATGACTAAAAATAAAATTTTTTTAAAAGAAGTACATTGATATATTTAGTTGACCCTGTACACAGATTCAGTAAATAAATTTCCATGGGAAGATATTTAATCACTTCATGGAGCACCTAGCTAGCTCTGTTGGAAGAGCATGAGACCCTTGATGTCAGATTGGCTGTAGAGATTACTTAAAAATAAAAATCTTAAAAAAAAAAAATGAAGACAATCAATTCAGGTTAAATACTAAAGATATGTGCATTCATTTCCATGGTCTCCTGAAAAGCATTATTATGATGTTGGGCTTTAAAATGAGGTAAAAACTCACAAGGATGAAGAACATAGGGAATAGACAGCAGCAACATTCTGGAAACTAGAAATTAGAAGGATGAGTAGCCATTTATTTAGCAGGCTAGGAATGTGTATAAGGTGTAGATGGGGCTGAGAAAAGAAGGTTTGATGGGTTAGAAGTGTATTAAGACAGTTTTACATGACAACTGGGCCAACTGTTTCCAAAAATGTGAATGTCGTAAAAAGATAAAAACAAAAGAAAGGACTGATCTAGATTAAAAGAGTCTAAAGAGACATCATGCATCCTGACATGTGATGTCAGGTTTTTAGTTGTATCCTGGAACAAGAAAAAGCTATAATGGACATTTGGGGACAATGTGGAAATTTTGAATATATACTATATATCAGTATACTTTTAAAAGATTTATTTATTTAGTTTATAGAGAGCAAGCAAGCTTGAGTGGGAGGAGGGGCAGAAGGAGAGAGTCTCATGCAGACTCCCTGCTAAGTGTGGAGCCGGATGCTGGGCTCAATCTCACAACCCACGAGATCCTGACCGGAGTTGAAATCACCAGTTGGACACTTAACTGACTGAGCCACGCAGCCCCCCGTATCAGATAGTATTTTTATTGACTTTGTATTGATACTAAATTTCTTACATATATGTAAAGAAAACAGTTGATGAATCTCAGTTGAAGTTATAGATGTGTACATTGTACTATTCAATTACTCTGTAGTTTAAAAGTTTTTTAGATAAAAAGTAGATGTGGGGGAGGTACGAAATAAAATAGCAGAGGATAAATAGAGCAACAGTGAGAAATCTAGGTGTGCCCTCCTCCTTCCTCAGCCAGGAGGCTGCCCTTCTCACATGCATTTTCCCCCTCAGAAGAGCTACTCTCTTCAGAGGTTCAACCAAAGGATTTTGGATTCAGACAAAGTTGAGATAGCTGAGGGCAGAGAGGCACACTGCTGTATTGGTGATTCAGCAACCCTGGCTGTCAGGCTTCAAAGATATGGACCTAGCCAGATCACCCCATGGTAAGGACCATTTCACAAGCCCCACAGTCCAAGAACTTCCTAAAAGGTGTTTAGTACTTAAGCTAACCATATTAACTTCCCTATGAAGGAATACCTTCTTTATTGAATATTTTGCAAATATTAACATCCCCAAACAATATTATCTCAGTTGCCACTTTAAGTCGTTTGACTCATGATCGTGAATTTCTGTTTCATAATATACCATATTCATTTTTTTAAATGATCATAACATGGGTAAGCATTATGTAGAAAAATACATTTTTGACTCTGCTTCTTTGAGCGATCTGTAGTAAAATTGTTAACCTAAACACTTTACTCTTAGAACAATTTTCTATTCTTTTGTTTTAAAATATGACTAATATGGCCCAGATCAGCCTGCATTTTACCAAGCTCTATTAATGTCTAAAAATATATGAAAAAAAATTAAAAACTAAAAATAAAAAAATTTTAAAAAATTAAAAAATATATGAAGACTGTCTTGTTTGTGGAGCTTTCTATTGACTGTCATATGTAAAAGATTTTAAACTTATTTTAACGCTCTTGTAATGGGATCCAGATTTTAGAGTAAGCTTTTCATTTGCTGTTTGAACAGGAAGCCATGCAGTGTGTGGAAGAGCTGAATGCCCAGGGCCTGCTACATGTGTTTGTGAGAATGGGAGTAGAGTCCACCCTGGAAAGGAGCCAGATCACCAGGGATCACATGGGCCAATTACTCTATCAGCTGGTGCAGTCAGAAAAACTCAGCAAACAGGACATTTTCAAAGGGTTAGTATCCTCCTCAAGAGTGGTAGTTACTCACTGCGCTCAAAAGTACATATATTTTTAAGTACTAATTTCCATAGAATAAAACTATGTCCAATATAATGTGTTGATGTGTAATATGTTGATAGTTTGTTGGTGGAGATTACAGCATTTGGTAGATTGTGCTAGGGAATGAAGGGTTATCTCTTGGTTTTCTAAATTTTATTGTTAGACCTAAATTTTATTGTTTTATTATGGTGTAAATAAGGTAGCAGAGACCTCTTAACCTCGGAGAAACTCAGGCCCTCACCAGCCCATTTACATGTAAACCCTGTATGTTCTTTGAGGCAAAAGCTTTTTTTGTGTGAGGAAAATTTTGGAAAATTGACTTAAACCTTTTTAAAATAAGCCTTATCCTTTCAGTAAACCATGGTTATTTTGGCCAATGAATGCTCGTCTGTCCATTCTACCCCTATAGAAGCATGTATAACTCCAAATTGTTAATGATTTAGTCTGTTCCAGATTGGTTTCATTATGATTCTCGTTGCTGCCTGTTTTGATGAAGTCTGGCTGTCACTATTATATACTCATCAGATCAAGTTCTAATAAGTTTGTTATCATTACATGTGCATGGATTGGCTTCTTTGTGGTACAGCCCAGATTTTTACCCAGGCTTGGGTTCTGATGTTTAAGGTGAAATTAATGTTTAAGGCAAAAATTTCATATGGTAAAAAATGTTGTTTTAGGAGCCATGTTGTGCAAATGAAAAACATAGAAACACAGCACTGCCAGGTGCCCACTCTCAAATCAGGAACTAAGACCTCCTGAAGGCTGAACACCAGATTCACATGTCACATTTCATCTTCAGGGGATATGTTCATTGGGTAGAATAGCATTAAAAATTCTGCACTATTTTTCTCTTTGTGTCTTTTTGGCCGGGCTCGTAGTATATTCTTGTAAATTAAATGCACATGTGATGAAATGCAACGGTATGTCTTTCAGATATGGTTAATTCCTTAGAATAAGGTAAGGATTAAATGCCAAAGTTGAATGTATTTAGGAATATTTACTCATTTGATTTTATGAAGAATGATGATGGTCTCTTCAAGGTCCTAGAAAATATATACTTACCCCTAGGATTATTAATCTATCTTTCAGCAATAAGATAAATCGGGATGAATACACTGAGTGTGACTGGATTAAGGCCATCTACCTTAATAAGTAGTTACCTTAGTATGAAACTATGGCTAAAGTTTCTGTGATTGTTGCCCTTTAAGACCTAGATGGTTTCCCAGTTTAAAAAGAAAAAATTGATTCACTTCAATAACCAGCTAGTGTAAATAGAGCAAATGAGTATCCACATCCTCACAAATATATTGAGTTCTTTTCCTAGCCAACTTGAAATTATAGTTTCGAGCCCCTGCAAACTACAGTTGAGGTCACAATTATATTAATTTATAAATGCTTCTTTCTTATCTATTAAGATATAGTCAGTCACCAGATAATTTTAGAATTGAGAATGCTGAATAACTGTTTACCCTTTCTCTCTTTCTTCAAACTATACTATTAAGTTTATTTATATCTAGAAAGACCCCAGGAGGTACGATCTTGCTTCATTGCTTCATTGAACTTGTGAGGTGCTAACTTGATTTCTAGGCTTTCATATGTTGGCATTTCCCTTTGAGGGGGATTCCTTGAGAAAAAAGTGTCATATTCAGACATCATCTCTATAATTTCATTGGTGGTGGTGGTGGTGCTGGTGGTGTTGCTTGTGTTGATGCTGTTTCTAGCAATACACAACCACCACCTTTTATTTATACTGAAAATGAAATTAACACTTCTGTGTCTCAGTAGCTACTTCATCTTCCTCTGTCCTTACTTCCTTTTTTTTTTTTTTAAAGATTTTATTTACTTATTCATGAGAGACAGAGAGAGACAGAGACACAGGCAGAGGGAGAAGCAGGCTCCCTGTGGGGAGCTCGATGCAGGACTTGATCCCAGGACGCCAGGATCATGCCCTGGGCAGAAGGCAGATGCTCAACTGCTGAGCCACCCAGGCGTCCCTTTCCCTACTTCCTTAAGGGGCATCTAGGTGGCTCAGCGGTTGGGTGTCTGCCTTTAGCTCAGGGCGTGATCCCAGGGTCCTAGGATCGAGTCCTGCATCGGGCTCCCCACAAGGAGCCTGCTTCTCCCTCTGCCTGCATCTCTGCCTCTCTCTCCATGTCTCTCATGAATAAAATAAATAAAATCTTAAAAAAAAAGGGGGGGGGGAGTGTGATAAACAGATGAAAAACCAGGATGGTAAAAATTGGAGTTGTCAGTAGACATACAGTATGTACCCTGTGTGTTTCATTTTAGGAAATATTTGTTGGAGAGAAATCTTTTTTTTTTTTTTTTGTTGGAGAGAAATCTTCTCTCCTCCTCAACTACTCTAGGGAACTTTTCCTGCCACTTATGGCAGTTCTACCCTGCTATTCAGAGTTTACACAGACATTCAGAGTAAGTTTCAGATGCAAATTGTGGAGGTGCCAATTTAAAAAAAAATTATAGGGGATCCGTGGGTGGTTCAACAGTTTGGCGCCTGCCTTCGGCCCAGGGCATGATCCTGGAGTCCGGGAATCAAGTCCCGCGTCGGGCTCCCGGCATGAAACCTGCTTCTCCTTCTGCCTGTGTCTCTCTCTCTCTCTCTCTCTCATAAATAAATAAATAAAAATAAAATCTTAAAATAAAATAAAATAAAAATTATAGAGATGCTAGTTGACAGTGGAGACCATGTTTGCTCACACAGGTAAGAAATAATAACTTTTTGGGATCCCTGGGTGGCGCAGCGGTTTAGCGCCTGCCCTTGGCCCAGGGCGCGATCCTGGCAGACCCGGGATCGAATCCCACATCGGGCTCTCGGTGCATGGAGCCTGCTTCTCCCTCTGCCTATGTCTCTGCCCCTCTCTCTCTCTCTCTCTGTGACTATCCTAAATAAAAAAAAAAAAAAAATAATAATAATAATAATAACTTTTTTGTAGTGATCCTTTAAATATGATACTGGAGTATAAGAAGCTTTCATCTTCATTTATTTCTTCCTTTTACCTGTAAGATTCTCTTTAAACCAGTCATAATGATACTTGACCAATCTGATTTTTAGATGTCTTCACTGTGTCTCTCTCTCATTTATCTATATCATGATATGCTTTTTAATTATCACAATGAAATTGTAAGAGATGCTGCTAATAACCATTTCCAATTATGGAAGATTATTTTTTGCCTTTTCAGCAGATTTCTGAACTAAAAAAATTTTTAACTTTTAACCATGTACCCTTTTATTTAAATTTTAGATAGGAACTCAGTATATAAAGTAAAGAAAAGTAGAGCCTTCTTGGTTGAGAAGGAGGGAGGGATACCTAAAGTCCCACCTGTGGATTTCACCATTAGAGTAGTCCATAATGGTCACTCTGTAAGGAGAAGCAAGAGTACGGTATAGCTGTTTTGTTCATTCAGCCAGCAGAAAATGTGTATTATGCAATGCATTATTACAGACTATGTAATAATCCAAAGCTTTTGTACACCATTGGTTTTTTTAAAAAAAAATGTACAAAAAGATTTAGGAACTGTAAGTCTGAAAAGAAATAAGCCGCTTACAAGCTTATTCTACGGAAACCCTATGCTCAGCCAAATACGTTTTTTTTTTTATCAGCAGTATGGATTTGACCAATGATTGTGTTCTACAGACTGTCCCATGATGAACTGACTAATTAAGAAATAGAAAACCAAAGGGGTACCTAGGTGGCTCAGATTGTTAAGCGTCTGCCTTCAGTTCAGGTCATAATCGCCAGGTCCTGGGACCAGCTCAGTTGGGAGTCTCTTTCTCCCCCTCCCTCTTCCTCTCCCCTTGCTTGTGCTCTTTCTGTCTCTCTCTCTCCCTCAAGTGAATAAATTAAAAATCTTAAGGAAAAAGGGGGGGAACACCTGGGTGACTCAGTGGTTGAGCATCTGCCTCTGCCTTAGGCTCAGGGAGTGATCCCAGGGTCCTGGGATTGAGTCCTGCATCAGGCTCCCTGAAAGGAGCCTGCTTCTCCCTCTGCCTATTGTCTCTGCCTCTCTCTGTGTGTCTCATGAATAAATAAACAAAATCTTTAAAAACTTTTTTAAAAAAGAAAAGAAATAGAAAACCAAGGCAAGAATATGGGTATCTTCTAGTTGTAATATGAGATGAAAATCATAAATCAACTGCTGAGAGACCCGGACAGCTACAATTGTCTCATGGGCTCATTAAACAGCTTAATCTATGCCACTAAGTCATGGAACGTGAATTGACTTTATAGGATGATTAGCCCAGAAATCATGGAGTCCAGCCAGATTATATCCCATCAGTGGCACATTAACTGAGCTTAAAGTGTGCACATAATGAGAAAATAGTCAAGTTATCTGTTGTACAGCAAGTAGGTGTCAAATCATTATGAGCTGTGAGGTCAAAAAGTTGACATTAAGGATTCATGAAGCCCAGAGATAAGTAATGTCACAGAGCTACAAACTATTTTGAAATGGTACCTTCAGAAAGGTAACCCTGCCTTGTAGCAGTATCTCTTTTTATGTGCAAAAATTTCAATGACGTGTAAACTTCTATAGTAGGTACGCTAAGTGACGTACTCTAGCTAAAAACTGAACTACAGTGAAAAGCCTGTTATTTTCTGTATGCAGAGATCTGGAAGGCTGTGAAGACAAATATACCTGCCTGTGCCCCTTCACTCACTCATCCCTTCCTTTATGATTACATGTATGTCCTTGTGTACGTCCCCTTTACTTAAATTTACTTTTTTTTGGTCCTTTTTAATATGCTGTATATGGGACTAATTAACAAAGTGTTGAATTATATTTTTATACTTCTAAATGAATAGCTGTGATTTTTCACCCTAAGTAAGATTGTACTGATATTCTGTATTTGACTTGCCCAAGTTTCATATTTAAATCCCATTTATTTAATTTCACGTTGAAAAAATTTTCGGGAATCCCTGGGTGGCGCAGCAGTTTAGCGCCTGCCTTTGGCCCAGGGCGCGATCCTGGAGACCCGGGATCGAATCCCGCGTCGGGCTCCCAGTGCATGGAGCCTGCTTCTCCCTCTGCCTGTGTCTCTGCCTCTCTCTCTCTCTCTCTCTCTCTCTCTCTGTGTGTGACTATCATAAATAAATAATTTTAAAAAAGAAAGAAAAATAGAAAAAATTTTCGTAACATGAAAGCCTGAAACCACTAGCTTTTTTGAAAAGATACAATAGTTTTAATATATCATGATGTTATTAGTAATGTTATCAGACTTTTTTATATCCAACTGGTTTCTTTCCCTATTGTAAACTCCTCGAGGACTAGGGTTTTTGTCTTTTCTTCTCTTAGGGTCTGGTCTATTTTACACCAGATGTCCTGACTGACCCAGGGAATGTGATACTCAGCTGTGGTGAACTCATTAGATAGTGTAGGATTAGATTGTATATCTCTTCCCTCGGAACTTAACATTGACTCCCTTGTTTTCATACTGAAATCTTCCATGTGTCACCTTCATAGAGAGGTATCTTAAAACCACCCTCTAGATTGGGACATCCTGGTACCATAGTTCACATTCTTCAGATATTAGCCCTTTCTGCAGGCATGCTTTTGTTTCTGCTGTTCTTTCTCCTCCACGAATATAAGCTCTTTAGAAGAGGAATTCATTTATTTATTAGTTACTTTATTTTTTTTTTATTTTTTTTATTTATGATAGGCACACAGTGAGAGAGAAAGAGAGGCAGAGACATAGGCAGAGGGAGAAGCAGGCTCCATGCACCGGGAGCCCGACGTGGGATTCGATCCCAGGTCTCCAGGGTCGCGCCCTGGGCCAAAGGCAGGCGCCAAACTGCTGCACCACCCAGGGATCCCTTATTAGTTACTTTATGCCTGGCATAGTACCTAATACAGTGGGTGCTTTAATAGGTATTTGCTGACTGATTTTTGGTCTCTTTATTTAATCTTAACTTTTGAATTACATTTCTATGAATTTTTGTCTTGTTCTTTTTCAGTTTTTCAGAAACGTTGGAATTGGCAGATGACATGGCTATTGATATTCCCCATATTTGGTTGTATCTTGCTGAACTGGTAACCCCCATGTTAAAAGAAGGCGGAATCTCCATGAGAGAACTTATCATGTAAGTTGTACTTGTTTTTTGTTTTTGTTTCTTTGTATGTGTATATCAAGCTAAACTGATGCCAAACTTTACCAGTTGACTCAAGTGCACCGCTGTTCCCTTAGTGCTTTTGGAGGCTCTTGGATACAGCCTGTGACTCTTAAAGACTTCTAAATTCAGGAGATTAAGAAGTATAAACTGCCAGTTAAAAAGTTAAATAAGTTGTGGGCATAAAAAGTATGGCATAGGGAATATAGCCAATATTATTATAACTTTGTATGGTGACAGATGGTAATTACACTTCATTGTGGTAAGCATTTTATTTTATATATACATATATATATGTATATATATATACAAATATATATATATATTTGTCAAATCACTATGTTGTACAACTGAAACTAATACAACTATACTTTAGTTTTTTAAAGACATTTCAGTATAAAAATGTTATATTACACTGTATCTACAGTGGAGAAGTCATGGGGATATGATAAACCTGTGGTTCATTGAGATGAGCAGTGTTTATAGATAGGCCTCCAGAATCACTTAGTTGAAAAGCTATTGCTCTTGGAAACTTAATGTTAATCTGACTTTTATGTCTGTCCTTGCTCAAATGCTGTAAGGAGTTATTTCTACTTAATAGCTTGTCAGACTGACACCTGCATAGTACCTGCTCTGCTTGTAATCGAAAGAACTGCATCTTAGGTATTCCTAGATATGCACAGAAGTGGGAAATTATTGCTGCATTGTACAGACTTAATTTTTCCTAAACTCTTTTTTACAACATTACTATTTCCCCAAAAACTGTTCATGTAGTCAAACTCCATATCTGTGTGTCCCTTTTGTTGGAGGTTCACAGCTCATTAAAGATTATGAGAATTCTGTAGTAAAATAAAACAATAAAAACTAACTGTGGGTGCCTGGCTGGCTCAGTCAGTAGAGTATGCGATTCTTCATCTCGTGATTGTGAGTTCAAGCCCCACATTGGGCAAAGAGCTTACTTAAAAAAATAAAACATAATTTTTTTTTTAATTGAGACTTGCTTAATTTAGCATTGCTTCATTTAGTTGTAGAATCCTTTTCTTGAGGAATAAGTATTCATATCCTGTGAAACACAGTGTGGGAACTACTGATTTAGACTATCAGAAAAATGGTCCCTTTCTGTTTCTTCCATATTCTGAAGAAAAACTTCCTTTCTTAAAAATACTTGATAACTAAGCTTTGCAGCTCCCTGTTACCTAAGGTGCTTTTCTCTTTTAGACTTGAAGTGGCATTTATGTAAATAGATCATTGAAACTGGTCATTGCATTGCTTCTATCACTGAGGCAATTAAAAAGGCAAAAGCCAGGAATTCTGAGGTCCCTTTCCAGCTTCTCCATGAAGCAGAAAGTGAACTTAAAGTCTGAACTACTACTACTGAACATTACTTAGAGCATGTCTTGGAGCTTTCTCTTGCCCATTATTATTTAGGTTGTGTAATATCTGTTCTTTTGGCACACATTGTTTGCCTACTATTCTAGAGCAGGGAGTTTGTTCAGAGGTACTTAATCATTACTCCTGTCTTTTACAGAGAATTTAGCAAACCTTTACTTCCTGTTGGAAGAGCTGGGGTCTTGCTTTCTGAAATATTGCACCTTCTATGCAAACAAATGGTGAGTGTTAAACCAAGTGTCAGACTCAACAGCATATTAGGAAGAGCAGTGACTTTGATCTTGAGTTATGTGTGAATATTTTAGGTATCATTGTGCAAGTATTTCTGTTGCCTTTTATTATTTGAAAAGAAGAGTGAGGTCTTTGTTTCAGTCTAGTTTCTTACAGAGGTGTATTTCTCCTTCTGTTATTACTAACTTGGGAAAGAATTATTAATCTCAACTGGATTTAGTATAATTCTAAAGAATCTCAAGATATGTTGTACTTGTGGCTAGTAATTTTATCTTCTCTTGAAACAAAATGGCTATTATTTATACTTTTTAATAGTTTTCAGTGAAAACTCCTTGCTTTCAGAGAAAGGTAAGATTCTTAAAATGATTAATTTTATTAATATTGGATCCGAGGCTAGGTAATCTGATTAGTAATATGTGTTAAAAATGATTTTACAAGATTGTGAATTGTTGTCTTAAATTTATTTTAGTTCAATAAATACTGCACATTTCTCTGCAAAGCTTTATGCCAGGATCTCAGTTTACAAAGATAACTAAGCCTTTAAAGAATTTATAAACGAGAAAAGGTGACAGACAAATCTAAACCAATACTTCAAAAGAGTGTATCAGTGCTATAGTAGAGGTATAAGGGGTTTGGGAAAGGGGGTAACAATACCTGAAGTGAGAAACATCAGAACAAAACTTATACATGAAAAATACATGAAAATTCTAGAGTGATTTCTGACTTATTCAAACTGGATCCAAAGGTAATTGGGATGATAGACTTCATTATAGGCATCATTGAAAATGTTTTGTTTCATTTCTCCCTCTGAATCTACAAAAGTCCCTTTGTATTACATCTCTGTACTAGTTACTCATGGATGGGTGTACTAAATAGCCCAGTCTCTAGCTCTAGCTGATTATTTGTTATTAATACTATTTGCTTGATGCACTAAAGTTTTTATTGAACCCTAATTGGTAGGTGCAGAATTGCTTCATCCTTTCCTAACCTACTTCACTTAAATCCTTATTAAAAACTCAAATTCTTATTAACTTTTATATGTAGAAACAGCAAATTCTCATTTCTCCCAACCAAATTCTCATAGAACATAAATTCTGGAGTCAGCCTGAGATTAAATCCTCACTCTGGGAAGTTATCAGCTATGCTTTGGGCAAGTTACTCTATGAAATAATTAATATGCATTTCATAGCTGACAGCTGCAGCCAAAGGCTGACATTTCCTTTTATCACTGTGATTTCCTACAGGCAGTGGACTTGTAGCTTCTCATCAGTTCTCTGACAGCAGCTCTTCTCTGTTATTTCCTGGGTCAATCTTGTTCTTGCCCTTGAAATATTTCTCATTCCTGATTCAGGAGCAACAACCTCCTTAGTTGTTCTTATATTAGCATGGTCATGATTTACTATGAAGAGGAAGCCAGTGAGGCTTGATGAATGGCTTTAATAGCAGATGTATATAACACTATCTAGGAAAAGAGACACTGTTGAATTTATAAACTTTGGGAGTTAGGGGCAGCCCCCGTGGCACAGTGGTTTAGCACCGCCTGCAGCCCAGGGTGTGATCCTGGAGACCCGGGATTGAGTCCCACGTCGGGCTCTCTGTATGGAGCCTGCTTCTCCCTCTGCCTGTGTCTCTGCCTCTCTCTCTCTCTGTCTCTATGAATAAATAAATAAAATCTTTTAAATAAATAAATAAATAAACAAACAAACAAACAAACTTTGGGAGTTAGAATTTTTTTTAGGTGATTATATTCATAAATCTCAAACATGAGCTTGCAGTTCCCTAGATTAGTCATTGATAAAATAAGCTATTTTATCAGCCATTAACCGTTACATTCACATATATCCATAAGTCTTAGTGTGAAAGCCAGGAGTCGGGATCCCTGGGTGGCGCAGCGGTTTAGCGCCTGCCTTTGGCTCAGGGCACGATCCTGGAGACCCGGGATCAAATCCCACGTCGGGCTCCCGGTGCACGGAGCCTGCTTCTCCCTCTGCCTGTGTCTCTGCCTCTCTCTCTTTCTCTGTGTGACTATCATAAATAAATAAAAATTAAAAAAAAAAAAAAAGAAAGAAAGCCAGGAGTCCTGAGAAATTAAGGAAAGTTTTGAGTCTTCAGTCTTTGCAGTTCCACACTCGACTTCAAGCAAGCCTTTTCTTCTCCTCCTCCTGCTCCTCCTACTCCTTTTCTTCTTTCTCCTCTTCCTCCTCTTCTGCCTTCTTCTTCTGACAATGTAAAAGTAAATGGATTGGACTTATTTCTTTTTTAGAGCCATAAGAAAGTGGGAGCCTTATGGAGGGAGGCTGACCTCACCTGGAAGGACTTTTTACCAGAAGGGGAAGATGTACATAATTTTCTCTTGGAGCAGGTAAGTAAGAACAAGGTTTATACCTTCCTATTTAATAGTGGTTGGTCCATTTCATAGAAGAAATGAAGGTAATTTTATTAGTAGTTCAGTCATTAAAATTAGACCAAAATAAGAATAATGGTTAAGATGTCATCTTAAATCCATGCTTTGGGGCCACTCCAACTATTCACTCATTATATGGATAGATAAAAAATAAAATTTAGGATTTAGCCAGGGGAATCCCTGGGTGGCTTAGCAGTTTAGCGTCTGCCTTTGGCTCAGGGCGTGATGCTGGAGACTTGGGATTGAGTCCCACATGGGGCTTCCCGCATGGGGCCTGCTTCTCCCTCTGCCTGTGTCTCTGCCTCTCTCTCTCTCTCTCTCTCTCTCTCTCTCTCATAAATAAATAAAATATTTAAAAAAAAAATCCCACAAAGAAAACTTCAGACCCAGTTTTCATTGTTGAATTCTACCAAAGAGAAATAATACCAGTTCTGCAAAGAATTCTCTACCAATTCTTCCAGAAAATTGAAGAGGAAAGATTACTTGCCAACTCAATTCTATGAGGCCAGCATTACTCTGATAATAAAACCAAAGACATTTTAAGAAAAAACTATAAACCAATATTTTTAATAAATGCAGAGAAAAGTTTCTCAACAAAATTTGCACAGGTCTGGAGCACCTGGGTGACTCAGTGGTTGAGCATCTGCCTTTGGCTCAGGGCATGATCCTGGGGCCTGGAATCAAGTCCTACATCTGGCTCCCTGTCGGGAGCTTGCTTCTCCCGTTGCCTATGTCTCTGCCTCTCTCTGTGTGTCTCATGAATAAATAAATAAAATTTTAAAAAACTTGCACAGGTCAAGTCCAACAATATATTAAAATATGAACCCATCACAACTGAGTAACATCACAGAAATATTATAACATTCAAAAATCAGAGTGTATGGAAGATGAAGGAGTAAGCAGCTCCAGAATTACACCCTCCACTGAAACAACTATTGAGCTAGCAAGATGTGTTAGAATCCGCTGTTTTGGAATTGTGGAGTTTGGTCAAACATGTGCTACCAACACCAGGGGGATGCTTGATGAAAAAGAAATCGAGTAATCTTGACATTTTGTATAGAAGCTGTTAGCTCCTAGCACTGTGGTAGACAGCTGGGGAGATGGTATTGCAGCTTTCTGGTACCAGGTTGAGAAATAAAAACCTTATCCTCCAAAGACAGTGCTGTGCCTTTTAATCTGCCTGGCAGTTTACTGAGGGTCTAGTGCAGGGCCCAGCCATTGTTTTAACTACTCAGGCCAAAGTGGTTTCCTGAGTGGTATCTGTCAAAGAATTTAAAGATACAGAGACATTTGTCTGTGGTTCCACCAACCCCCACCTCACCCCGCCCCACATTTTTCTCATTGGATTCATGCATTTGCTGAAATCTCTGCAAGGTCATTGGTTGTCTGGGGAGATAATGGATCAGAGACTATAATGACCACACACAGGAAGGAATATAGTCTTTGTCTAAAAGTCAATAAACAGATGACTGCAACACTGAAAATCCCTCAAGAAGGGAGAGATCTGATATCCAGAGATATATATTATGATATTCAAAGTGTCTGGTTGCCAAAAAAAATTTACGACACATATAAAGAAACAGGAAAATATGGCTCATTCACAAGAAAGAAGAAATTGAAGGACACCTGTGTGGCTCAGTGGTTGAGTGCCTGCCTGCGTCACAGGTTGTGATCCTGGGGTCCTGGGATGATTCCTGCATCAGGCTCACTGCGGGGAGCCTGTGTCTCTACCTCTCTCTGTGTTCGCTCATGAATAAATAAATAAAATCTTAAGAAAGAAAGAAGAAAAGAAAAAAAAAGAAAAAAGAAAAAAAAAAGAAAGAAGAAAAGAAGAAATTGACAGGAAGCATCCCTGAAGAAGCCTAAATATTAAACATACCAGACAAATAATTTAAATTAACTGCCTTTAATATGCTCAAATTGCTAAGGGAATCATGCACAAAGAGCTAAAGGAAATCAGAAGAATGATGTATGATCAAATTTAAAGAGGTAGAAATTACAAAAGTGAACCAAATAGAAATTCTGGAACTAAAATTTGTAGTAGCTAAAACGAAAAGTAGAAGATTCCAATAATAGATCTGATCAAGCAGAAGGAAGAACCAACAGCCTTGAATATGGAGTAGTTAAAATCTCTGAGTCAGTCAGGGATCACTGATTTAACACTAACTTGCTGCATGAAAATCCATCTTTAATTTTTGAAATGGAATTTCTCGTTTTTTTATATGAAACTATGAGTATCGATGAATTGTTTAAATAAAAAAAATCCCCATAGTTTATTTTTAAGTAAACTTTATAATAATACATATTGGAAAATTATTTCATTAACCATACAAAGGAGCCTTTAAAAGAATTGCTCAGTTTGAGGAGCAGATAAGAAAACCAATCAAGAAAAATGAACAGTACCTGGGGGCCTATGGGATACCGTCAAGCATACCAACATGGACATTAGAGAGTCCCAGTAGAGAGAAAGTGGACAGGAAGGACAGAAAAAATATCTGAAGACATAACAGGCAATAACTTCCCAAATTTGGGGATCCCTGGGTAGCTCAGAGGTTTGGCGCCTGCCTTTGGCCCAGGGCGTGATTCTGGAGTCCCGGGATCGAGTCCCACATCAGGTTCCCTGCATAGAGCCTGCTTCTCCCTCTGCCTGTGGTCTCTGCCTCTCTCTCTCTCTCTCTCTCTCTCTCTCTCTGTCTCTCATGAATGAATAAATAAAATCTTAAAAAAAAAAAAAAAAACTTTCCAAATTTGCTCACAGATAGGAATCTACATAACCAGGAAATTCAGTGAACTCTTAAGTTAGATAAACTCAATGAGATTTACTCCAAGTATATTACAATGAAACTTTTGAATGATAAAGACCAAAAAAATTTTTTTGAAAGCAGCTAGAAAGAAGTGACTTGTCCTATACAAAGAATCCTCAATAAGATCAGCAGCCAGGTTTTCATCAGAAATCCTAAAGGTCAGAAGATACTGGAATGGTCTATTTAAGAAACTTAATAACTTTTGGTGCACCTGGGTTGCTCAGTCAGTTAAGTGTCTGACTTTAGCTCAGGTCTTGATCTCAAGTCCTGGAATCGAGCCCCAATTTGGACTCTGTATTCACTGGGGAGTCTGCTTCTCCCTCTCCCTCTCTCATTCTCCCTGCTTGTGCGGTCTCTCTCAAATGGATAAATAAGATCTTTAAAAAAAAATTTTTTTAAGAAATTTAATAACTTTAAACCAAGAATTTTACATATGGCAAAATATCTTTTAAAAATGAAGAGGAAGTAAAGACATTTCCAGATTCAAAAGCTAAGTGAGTTTGTCACCAGGAGACCTGCCCTACAGGAAATGCTGAAGTAAGTCTTTCAAGCTGAAACAAGAGGACACTAGACAGTAACCCCAAGCTATATGAAGAAATAAAGATCACTACTAGTAAAAGTAACTACATAGGTAAATATAAAAGCAAGTATTACTGCGTTTTTGGTTTGTAGCTTCTCTTTTTTGTTTCTATATTGTTTTAAAAGGCAAATCCATAAAATAATAATTATAAATATGTATAAACAGACACACATGTATAAAGATGTAATTTATTAAGATAACATAAAGATGATTTCTTACACAATTCCCATATGACCCAGCAATTCCACTTCTAGGTATATATCCAGAAATAAGAAAACATATGGCACCTGGGTTTCAAATAATCGTGGATTCAGGTTCCAGTCTTGTACCATGGCCTGTGACTCTGAGCAAATTACCTGATTTCTCTAAGCCTCAGATTCGTCACCTAGGAAATGTTAATAATAAACATAATAAATGATCAAATAAATTTTAATAATGTTGTAGAATTTTATGAGGATTAAATAAGATAATGTTTAAGAAGCACTGAGCACAGAAAAGTAATCAATTATACATATGATTGTTACTAATAAAAATGTTTAAAGGGCAATTAGGAAAACGAGGTTTTAGAAAACCTGGTCTTCTCTATCCTTACTTTTCAACTTTTTTCTAAAATACTTGATTCACTGCCCTTTCTCTGGGATCTCTAGTACGTTCTGCAAGTAGTGATGAGCTGATCCATAAATTTGAAGCCCAGCCTTCTAGGCTCCAGAAAGTTCAGATAACTTACACAGAAACACAGGGGTTCTGAGAAGCAGTAGTGGGGACAGGATAAGTTAAACTGGTATTCGATGTAGCTGCTCTAATCTAGAATAAATATGGAAAATGTTTCAAGATTTTGAAAAATTGATTTCCTATTATTAAGAGAACTTATCGCCATCATCTTATGCTTTTGTGTGAACATGAAGTGTGGAGGTAGGGTATTTATTAATTTATCAACATTGAGTCAGAGAAATTAGAATACTGAAGCGTGTTCCTAATACTTTATAGGAAAATATTATTTTAAAATGCTACATAAATGGTAAAGACAAAACAGTAGAATGCATTTTTTCCCCCACAAAATGCAAGGTAGTTTTTCCTTTGTGGATCTGGGGATAGCATAAGAATACATCAAAGTATTCAAAGATATTAGAGAAAAGCTGTTGCTAATAATCTTTAATATTTTAATCTATGGCTTTTGCATAGTGAAATTTCATTAAGCAAAGCATACTTCTTTATCACATTGCCTTATACCCTTGAAAATTACTAGTGATTTTGATTATTGTTTTTAACTATCCCTCAAGAATTGAACAACTATGGCATGATTTCTGTTTTTTATATTTAGTATATATGTACAATCATAATTTTATGTACATGTGTCAGAATGGCATAAAAATCATCAGATTTTCAAGTATTACTTTTTAGCAATTGAGGTGAAATTCGTGTAACATCCAGTTAACCATTTCAAAGTATATGATTCAGTGGCATTTAGTGTATTCACAATGTTGTACAACTATCACCCAAAATATTTTGTTTTAAAGATTTTATTTATTTATTTGACAAGAGAGAGAGTGAGCGAATGAGCGTGCATAGCAGGGGGATCAGGAGAGGGAGAAGCAGACTCCTCGTAGAGCTGGGAGCCCAATGTGGTGCTCTAATTCAGGACCCTGAGATCATGATGTGAGCTGAAGGTAGATGCTTAACTGACTGAACCACCCAGGTGCCCCCTCCCAAAAATACTCTTATTGCAAAAGAATTGTTAAAAGTTTAGTCATCAGGGCAGCCCTGGGTGTGATCCTGGAGACCCAGGATCAAGTCCCACGTTGGGCTCCCTCTAATGGAGCTTGCTTCTCCCTCTGCCTGTGTCTCTGCCTCTCTCTGTGTGTGTCTCTCATGAATAAATAAATAAAATCTTTAAAAAAAAAAAAAAGTTTAGTCATCAGAAGTTTTCTTTGTACAACAGCATTATATAATTGGAGATTTTAAAAAATTTTTTACAGGGGGGCAGGTAGTTATTCTCTATCAAATGAAGAGAAAGTTCTTGGGTTGCCCCTCCTTAGATGTGCCCTGTAGTTAGATAGTATTCAATTCAGGATTAAATTACCTCCTAGAAAATAGAGTATGTCAAATATGTGAAGTTTTTTTGTCCACATGTTAGTACTGTGGGGGCAACTATAATGCTTATTATAGTACTAGTATGTACTTACTGGCATAGGGATCATAAAAGAAGCTCAGATTGGTATATGAGCAGCACATTGTTATGCAGTGGAAACGGTGCCTGATCTTGCTAGTATGGGGCTTTTCCCTTCTAGGTTAGTGAGTAGCTCTATGAGGTGTATGCTCCTAGAGCCCTATTGGTGCCTAGTGAGTTGCATATTCTTAGTGCAGTGAGTGCTTAGAACTGGCTGAGTTTGGTGGTGGTATTCCCATCTTAGAATAAGTCCTCCTGGTAGAGGTAGTAGCTGAGTCAGAATTGAACTCCATCCCCCACTCCCATCCCCATCTCTGACTCTAGTGTCAGTGTATCTGTACCTCTTGTGGAGGCCTTAGCACTTAAATACATGGTAGAGCAAGCCACTGTTCTGGGAGAATTTGAAAGTGTGTACACTTGTTTTTATGCTTTCCAGGGTCATCGTCATAGATGTGAGACAACAGCAAGATAATCCTTATCAACTACTTAAGAACAAAGTGAGAGTAGCCTTGGACTACCAGTATCTGAGGACAGGAGACGTGAAGCCAGTGCTTCTTTTTTTGCTTTTATTAAACATTTATTTATTCATAAGAGATACAGAGAGAGAGGCAGAGACATAGGTAGAGGGAGAAGCAGGCTCCCTGCAGGGAGCCTTATGCGAGACTCTATCCCAGGACCCCAGGATCATGGCCTGAACTGAAGGCAGATGCTCAACCACTGAGCCACCGAGGCATCCCAGAGCCACTGCTTCTTATAGGGCTGCAGAGCTCCTCATGTGTGTTCAGTGAGCTTCTTAGGGGTGCTCTGAAGGCTGACTCAAAGGCATTTCTGCATTGGGTTTGACCCTCACAGGCCATGACAATGTGGTTCATTGCAGTGACTACATATTTACAGTCTTTCTCCATACCAGCATATTCAGTCCTTTGGAATTGAATGAGTTTTGTGGGAAAAAGATCTTTTGTGCAATACTTATAAAACCCTTTGTTTTTGTTGTCCTTCTTACAATTCACTGGTTGTTGAGGAATTTTATAATATGACATCATTTCTCTGACTTGGATTCAGAATGGTCAGGAGGTGTTTGAAGGACTTAACCAAATTTAGAATTTTGACAGCTGTTCTGTGGTAGTACTGATTGATACTAAACCATTGTCTACAGAAGGAGTTAAATTGAACTGTTAATATTCCCTGCCATAGGGATACCTGGGTGGCTCAGCGGTTTAGCACCTGCCTTCGGCTCAGGGTGTGATCCTGGAGTCCCGGGATCGAGTCCCACATCGGGCTACCTGCATAGAGCCTGCTTCTCCCTCTGCCTGTGTCTCTGCCTCTCTTCTCTCATGAATAAATATGTAAATTCTTTAAAAAATAAAAATAAATATTCCCAGCCATAGAGTTATGTCACTGCTAAGAGCATGACTGAGGATTTGGAGTGATCATAGCCACAGAGATAATTTTAGGGGTCTTGGTGGTTTGTTGTTTTTAAAGAGAATTAAGATAGACTATATAAAAAGTTGGAGAAATATTCAGAAAGATAGCAGAGTGAGAATCTTTCAGATATCCCATGTAAAATAGAACATATAGCCCATGACTGTGTTTTCCTCTAAGTGTTACTAATACTGATTTATATTAATACAGATAACATTTTATGTTTCAGAAGTTGGACTTTATAGAGTCTGATAGTTCCTGTTCCTCTGAAGCACTTTCAAAAAAAGAACTCTCTGCTGAAGAGCTATATAAGCGACTCGAGAAACTCATTATTGAGGACAAGGCGAATGATGAACAGATCTTTGACTGGGTAGAGGTATAGAGATTATGTCACTTTCCCTGATATTTCTATAAGAACAGTTTTTATGGGATCCCTTTCATTCACATTGACAGGCACACCTCAGAGATAGTGTGGGCTCGGTTCTAGACCACAATAAAGTTAATATGCAAGTCAAATTAATTTTTTGTTTTCTCAGTGCATAAAACAGTTATATTCACACAATACCATAGTCTATTAAGTCTGTAATAACATTATATCTTTAAAAATGTACATAATATCTTAAAGAAAAGTACTGTATTGCTAAAAATTGCTAACCATCATCTGAGCTTTCAGTGTCATAATTGCTGATCACAGATCATTGTAACAAATACAATAATAATTTAAAAGTTTGAAATAAAAAAAAATAAAAATAAATAAATAAATAAAAGTTTGAAATACTGTGAAAATTACCCAGACACACAAACAAGTGAGCAAATACTGTTAGAAAAATGGTGATGATAGAATTCCTTGATTCAGGGTTGCCATAAACCTTCAATTTGTAAAAAACACAGTATTGAAGTATGATAAAGCGAAGCACAATAAAACAAGGTATGCCTATATCTTCCCTTTCACTTCGTAGGAGTATTTAACCTTAATGAAGCTAGTTATTTTTTCATATATGTGTATTTAAAACTATAAGGGTTTGTTGTTGTTTTTTTAATTTAAATTCATATAGTGTGTTTAGTTTCAGAGGCGGAGGTCAGTGATTCATCAGTCTTATATAATACCTAGTGTTCATTATGTCACATGTCCTCCTTAATGTCCATAACCCAGTGACCCCATCCCCCCATCCACCTCCCCTCCAACAACCCTCAGTTTGTTTCCTATGGTTAAGAGTCTCTTGTGGTTTGTCTCCCTCTCTGATTTCATCTTGTTTTATTTTTTTCCCTCTCTTCCCCTATGATCCTCTGTTGTTTCTTAAATTCCACATATGAGTGAGATCATATGATAATTGCTGGGTTGTAGGGTAGCTCTATTTTCAACTCTTTGAGGAACCTCCATGCTGTTTTCTGGAGTGGCTACACCAGGTTGCATTCCCACTAACAGTGTAAGAGGGTTCCCCTTTCTTCACATCCTTGCCAACATCTTTTCCTGACTTGTTAATTTTAGCCATTCTGACTGGTGTGAGGTAATATCCCATTGTGGTTTTTCTTTTTTCCTTTTTTTTTCCATTGTGATTTTGTATATAGCTTTATTTTTTTAAGATTTACAGTCTTTTATAAGGTCAAGTAAAACTAGTCAAAACAGAAGCCACTTTTCTGGGTCTCATTAGTCTCATATACCCTACATTTTACTATTCAGAAAATATATACTTTTTTCTAAATGTACCTGCATTTTAAGTACTATTCTGGATGAAATTAATAAATAATATGTAATTATTATGAATTATATTGACTTTCATTTTCATACTAATTCTCCCTTCTGAAAATTTTATACTTTATCTTTCTTGTGGATTCTATTGATCATGTCTCTTTTTAATCTGCTACCATATTTTTTTAGTGGTTGTTCTTTATGTATGTTTTATTTGTATATATTTTCCATGGAATCATATAATCAAGTTGAAAGAAAGTCATGGAGGGTTAATCTCTTGGATAAATCCTTTTTTGTAGTCCTTGTAATTTTTTTTTTTTAATTTTATTTACTTATTCATGAGAGACACACAGAGAGGCAGAGACAGGAGAAGCAGGCTCCGTGCAAGGAGCCTGATACGGGACTCCATCCCGGGACTCCTTGAGCCAAACGCTGATGCTCAACTGCTGAAACACCCAGGCATGCTGGGTTGTTATTTTTTTTTATCCAGTCTCAGATGTTGAGAAGTAATGAAGCTTCTGATAATTAGGGTTTTTTTTCTTAATATGATTTCCTCCATGTCTATTCTGGATAATAAGTCTATGCTGTCACCTAGTTGGGAATCTTAATTAATTGTAATAGTTTATCATTATATCCCTGTCTCCCTCTCTAGATTCTTTCACCCTTTCTTGAAATTTTCCTATCCAGAAACATAGTCTGGATTTTTAGTATCCCTCTCACAAGTAACCTCTGCAAATTGAGCATGATTGCTGGAGGTGATGCAACACTGTGGAGTTAGGCAGTGCTGTTCCATTTCTTGTTTTGGACTCTGAGCTTCTGGCAGGCTTACCACACTGAACTCAAATTGCTCTTTCAGTCATCTAGTACCCATTCTTTTATGTTCTATAATTTAGTCATTTCTCCCATCTAGAACTTTAATGCATTTGGTTTTTGAACCAGAATGGGGCTTTTAAAGATTTTTTTAAAATTTTAGTTGACAGGGATCCCTGGGTGGCGCAGCGGTTTGGCGCCTGCCTTTGGCCCAGGGCGCGATCCTGGAGACCCGGGATCAAATCCCACGTCGGGCTCCCAGTGCATGGAGCCTGCTTCTCCCTCTGCCTGTGTCTCTGCCTCTCTCTCTCTCTGTGACTATCATAAATAAATAAATTAAAAAAAAAAAATTTTAGTTGACAGAGTGCATGCACAAGCAGGGGGAGCAGCAGGCATAGGAAGAGGGAGAAGCAGACTCCCAGCTGAGCAGGGAACCCAATGTGGGCTCGATCCCAGGATCCTGGGGTCATGACCTGAACCAAAGGCAGACACTTAACTGGCTGACCTACCCAGGCTCCCTGAGATGGGGCTTTAAAAAATTATTTCTGCTTGTGTTCATCTTCCTAAATTAGATGCAAGTTTGTGTCTTTTGGAACATTTTAGATTCTGACTTTGGTCATAAAATTCCCTTGCCATCTTTTTCATTTTGTATCCTCTTTGCATTTCATTAACAGCCAACTTTATCCTAATTCAAGTTATGGGCAAGAATGTGTGTGAATGGGGCAAAGTAGCTTCCTTTCAGGGACAAGATCCCACCCCTACCCCCACGGACACTTCCAGCTGTTAACCTGTTTATTATTTTACATCATTCTACTGTCTTATTTCATCTTTTCACCTTGCCCACAAGCGGACAGCTACCATTACATAATTTGTCAAAGGCCTTGCTGAAGTCCAGGAAATATACACTTATACCCATCTGAGCTACCATATACTAATCAAATCCGAAAAGGAAAGGTTAGTTTAGCATCACTTGTTTTTCGTGTGCTTACGTATTCCTCTTCGTGTAACCATCTCTTTCCTAAGACTTTTAAGCCAGTTGAGTGATAGTTTATTGTAGGATTTAGCACAGAATCAGCATCAGCCTTTCCAGTATGCTACTGTATGCCTTACTTTCTGTTTTAGAAATACAGTCAGCCTTTACATGTTTAGCATTATTAGTATTGTAAATTGATGCTATTTTCACCTCTTCATGTTAGGTCCACTTTCTTATGTCAGTTATGTCTGCCTATCCTGGGCCAACATTTATTCTCCTTGCAGAGAAGAAAAAGGGTAAATTTCACTGAATATAGATTATACTAATAAAGATGACTTAAGAAAGGAAAGAGAAAACAGAAATGCAACAGTGGCTGAGCTTCACAGTACATGAGGATATCTGTTGCTTTGTGTTGGTACCAGTATTATGTAAATCTGAGTTTGCTTGCTCAACAGACCCATCTTCCCTCTTGTTCTTGCCCAGTTTTGTTAAGATCTTTGCTTAATCTGTAGTGTTTTAGACACTATTCTTCAGGCCTGTTCTATTCTTAAATATTAGAATGAAAATATTTAGCTTTATTTGGTAGAAGCAATGTGTAGTTTGTTTCTTTATAGAAGAAACAGTCAAAAGGTTTGGAAGTGGTACTTATTATCTAATTATTTTTAGCTAATTTGTTCAATTTTTTCAGACTCTACTTGAAATCTAAGTATCTGGGAGTTTCAGGTGATACTCATTACTTGAAATAGCTCTAACCTATCTATAAAGTCTTATTGTACCAAAAAGTAATGGTATGTTTTTATTCTTCGTAAACAATTATTCAGACTTTGCAAAAGTAATTGGTCTGGGTCTAGACCAACCTGGCTTCAGTCTAAATTTTTTTTTTTTTTTTTTTTTTTTACAAAGTATAAACCAGCAATTGGCTATAACACATAAATCATCAGATCTTTTATACAGGACTCTTGCCCCATCCTATCCCCATCCTCAGCTGTTAGCAGTGACACCACATGTTTCTATTCTTTTGGAAAAGATTGGTAAGGAAACCTCTTACTGTAACATAGTCCTCTGTGCAGTGCTGCTTGTGTCCTGCAGAGCTGGCTGTCTGACATGTTAACCCCTCTTAACTCTGCTCTTACCACATGATGCTTAAGTTTAGGTATTCAACAAAGAGAGAGCTGCTAGTTGATCTGTGTCAGTTTTAAAATTCATATTTAACTGATCTCCAAATATCTTTGAAGTCCTTAGCTTTCTAACACAGGTTTATAATGACATCTTAAGTTTTTTCCTGGCCAGTCATTTTAAGGCTGACCCTTTCAGTGGAAAATACTATGCTGTGCTATTAAAAGAAGCTGAGACAAGCATTAATTCTGTTCACAGGCATGAAGAACATACACTTTGAAAAGTATTTGAAATACCTGCCTAGTAAATGTCTCCTTTTGTTTGTGTTTACCTTTTGTTGTTCATCTGGTTTATTATGGCATTTTATAGCAAGATCTTTCTTTTTTTTTTTAAGAAGATGTCAAGAGAAACTAAAAAATCTGAGACCCATTTACTCTATTTTTCATATCTCTAAATATATTTTTTCTGCCATCCTTAGAAAAGACTAACATCTTCCTCACCACCACCTGAAGGAATTGAGACAATGCTTGAGTTTAATCTCTAATTCACATTAAAATCAAGATGAAGAAGCAACGTTAGCACATCTAAAAATAGTTGTACACTAATCAGAAAAAAATAGTCTTTAAAACACACTTTGGTGAGATCATCTTAATAAAAGTTATTTATGGAGGAAGAAAAATGTTTTTAAATGGTTATACTTCCAAATGCATAGTACACAGCACTGTATAATTGATTGAGCAAGGTATAGGCAGTAGTAAGCTCTCTGAAAACTAAATGCTGCTATTTAGAATATTTTCAGAACTGATGGTAGCTCTAGTGCTAGATGAGGCGTGGTTTAGGAGAAATCACTTCTGATATGCAAGGGTACATCAATATGTACCCTTTTTAATATTTTAAAAAAGTTTAAATATTCCATTTAATATTTTAAGAAAGTTTAAATATTCCATTTACTTTTGATTTCAGGCTAATCTAGATGAAAGCCAGATGAGTTCACCTACATTCCTTAGAGCTTTAATGACAGCAGTTTGTAAAGCAGCTATTATAGGTAAGTAACAGTTCTGAAGGCAACTCTTAACATCTGAAATCCCTAGTATGTTAACTGCTGATGATATGGGTCTGAGTTTATATTGTCTTCAAAATTTGCCCTGTGAAACTTATTTTCTATGCAAATGGATACCATTTCTGTCTACAATGCCTGGCTATCTCAAGCAGGAGCATAAATAGCTACTGTGCCTTTAGAAAGCCCAGATCTGAGCAGCTACTGAATGCCTTGTGTTCTTCAATTGAGCAGAAAGCGGGTACATGTCTCTTAGGTTGTTTCCTACTCTGTTGGATGTGGCTTTACCTTTGCCTTTAACCTCCAGTATGCAGAGCCCCCTCCGTCTTCCTTTAAGGAGTTACAGTGAATGGGTTGAATATTCTTAACCTAAATATCCGTGAAGGACTCATCGTCTCAACAGAAAAGTTGTTTTATATAAAAACATATATGAGGAAAGAAAACACCAGTTGCTTCTTTTGCTTTATGTTGACCTTGGATGATAAGACAATGTCATTGAATGTTAATCAAATAGGTGAATAGGATTAGGGTTGGTAGAAACCCTAAGTATTTAAGCTGCATACAGCATTTAACAATATTGAATGAGATCATCCACCTAGCTTCAGATAAAAATTCACATTTCTATCACTGCTGTGGGAGAAAAAGTCCAATCTGCTCAAAAATTGTTCAGAATTTCAGGCCTATCATCATTTTAGAAGATAGCTTCAGAATTATAATTTAAGTGTTTTGTCAGATGAATGTTTTTTCACTGTTAGGTCTTTAATGAAGTGTAAATAACAAGCTAAAAGAAAGTCATCGTTCCAGCATCGTTGGACCTGTAAGACTAATGGTTTTGGTCTTTTTGGAGTTTTTTGTTTTTTAAAGATTTATTTATTTTAGAGAGATTGAGCAAGGGCGAGCAAGGGAAATGGCAGAGGGAGAGGGACATGTGGACTCTGCTGAGTGCAGAGACTAATGAGGGCCTTGAACTCACAACCCTGAAATCATGACCTGAGCTGAAATCAAGAGTTGAACACTCAACCAACTGAGCTACTCAGGTCCCCTGTAAGACTTGTGTTTTAAAATCACAGTTATAGGGACATCTGAGAGGTTCAGTCAGTTAAGTGTCCGACTCTTGATTTCAGTTCAGGTTATGACCTCAGAGTCCTGAGATTGAGCCCAGTGTTTGTTCCTCACTCAGCGGGGAGTCTACTTGAGATTCTCTCTCTATCTCCCTCTGCCCCCCACCTGCACACATGCTTACACTCACTGTCTCTCTAAAAATAAATATTTAAAAATAAAGTCACAGTTGGAAAGTATAAAAGCTTTTTATTTTTTTTTAAACTTTATTTATTTATTCATAGAGACACACACAGAGAGAGAGGCAAAGACACAGGCAGAGGGAGAAGCAGGCTCCACGCAGGGAGCCCGACATGGGACTTGATCCAGGGTCTCCAGGATCACGCCCCGGGCTGCAGGCGGCGCTAAACTGCTGCGCCACCGGAGCTACCTAAAAGCTGCTTTTTAAAACAAGATTGTGTCACACTACTAACTTACAGAGGAAATAAAACCTCATGCTCCTTGGCACTGAGGATACTTTCCTCAGCCTCTTTGTACTGTGCCTTTTTACCCCAAAGGGCCTAGATTTTACATGTTGTCTGCAACTGTCACTGTTAGTCCTTGCCCTCTTGGTAATGATAAAATGATTCTCTTTTACCCTTCTGAAAAGATGAGCATGAACTCTCACTTTAATTTCCTTTTTAATATTTCTTTTGTAGTTTGGAATGTCACAAACCACTATCCCTGTTTTAGTATGATTAAAGATAAAGAATTGGGTGTGCTCATTTTGAGGAAACACAGCACTCAAAATACATATAATATTTTTATTATTTCAAGGAGAATATCCCATTAATTTCAGAATATCTTAGATTTCAAAATCTTTTCCTTGGACCCCCTTGCTTCTGCTTTCCTTATAGTCACATGTCTTATCAACTCAGAAAATTTAAAAAGGATGTGTGTTAACTCTTTAAATGTAATGCTTAGTTCTTGTGTCACTTGTAGCCGACTGTTCTACCTTCCGAGTGGACACTGCTGTTATCAAGCAGAGAGTGCCGATCTTACTCAAGTACCTAGACTCAGATACAGAGAAGGAACTGCAAGCACTTTATGCACTACAAGCATCAATAGTAAAACTTGATCAACCTGCCAGTAAGTTTACCTTTTCTTTTTATTTTATTTTCTTTTTATTTTTTATTTTTTTAAGTTTACCTTTTCTTTATCCCAACCAGTGGGTGAGATTTACCCAAGCCAAGACTTCAGGGATGCTGTGATGGGTTTTGAACAGCTAATATAGAAAAATCACTGCTAACGAAACTCAGATTACCAACAACTTTAATAAACTTGAATTTTTTATGTACTTGACTTTTATAAGAAAACTAGTTTATATTAGAGACTTAATCCTCTCCTAGGGCAAGTCTGCCTAAGTGATGGAAATGTATGGTGTAATATATACATTGATCACTTGAATGTGGCTATTACGACTAAGGAGCTTAATTTTAAATATTATTTAATTAAAATTTTTTTAAGATTTTATTTGTTCATGAGAGACACAGAGAGAGAGGCAGAGACATAGGCAGAGGGAGAAGCAGGTTTCCCATGGGGAACCCAATGTGGGACTCGATCCCAGGACCCCAGGATCACGACCTGAGCCAAAGGCACTCAACCACTGAGCCACCCAGGCGCCCCACTATTTAATTTTGTAAAAGACTTTTAAAATTTATTTATTTGAGAGAGTGAGGGAGCAAGAGAGCACAAGCCAGGGAGAGGGGCAGAGGAAGAGGGAGAAGCAAATTCCCCTGCTTAGCAGGGAGCCCAATGTAGGGCTCAATCCCAGGACCCCAGGAACACCACTCAAGCTAAAGGCAGACACTTAACTGACTGAGCCACCCAGGCACCCCAAATTTTGTTTAATTCAAATGTAAATAGCCCCATGTGATTAGTGACTACCCTTTTGGATAATGCAGAGCATCTTGGTGGTAGCATACATGCATTGCATTACAGGCTTTCTTTTACACAGATCTTGGTAGTGAAAGATGATACTCTTCAGAACCCTCAGCCAAGCAACAAACACATGAAGGTGTTTTAGACTAATTTTCACTTCAGGGTTATGATTAATTCTTTGCTAACCAGACAAACAAGGTAACCTGAACCACCCAAGTTTTAGTGATACTGGTAAATTAACTGAATTGTATTAAATCTTGAAAATTCAGTAGAAACTGGTGTGAAAGTAGATAACAGTACAGGGCAATTTTAGAGATGACATTGAAGTAGCTCTTTGGCAATTCCTTAAGTTGTGTCTGTTGCTGGGCTTTCCTTCTTTGCTAGTGCTAAGGAATCCCTCTGGGAGATAAAAGTTCAAAACAAATAATCCTCAGGCTGTAATTAAGGAGACATCTAAGTCTAAATCAGAATTAACTGATTTTGTTTTCTTTCTCAAGACCTTTGGCGGGTTGTTTAACATCACAACTTCCTTTTTCTGTTCTTACAGGATGAATACTCATTAACTTTTCAAGAGATGAAATTGATACTATATGCTCAGCCCATCAAATTACAGTATCTCCCATAATTATCAACTTTAATAATCCCCAGAGAGATGTTTAATTCGAGATTTACCATCAATAGAATCTTGACCACTTGTGTCCATTTCCCCATTGGACCGGCCAGGATTTAGAGAATGAAATGACAAGTGATTTCAATATCAGCTTCACTAATAAAATTACAAAGATAAATCTAAAGAAAATTTTAATATGACTCATTCTAAGCCTGATATTTATTATCAATTATTGTTTGTCGTATTGTCTCCCTCCATTAATATGAATAGAGGCTGACTTTAAATTAATTTAAGAAAAATAAATCAATCATAAATGAATTTAAGAGCCCACAATGAAAGGGATTAAAATAAAGAATATATAACTTTACCAACTATTTCTTTTTTGAACAATAACATAAGCTAAGTTTCCTTTTTGGGACCAAAACAGAATTAATTAAATTTGCCCAGATCATCTGGGCATTGAAAACAACAGACCATTGTTTCCTCTGGATAAAATCCATATGAGAGAGTTTTTACCCATATTTTCCATATAAATTATTACTCTTTCCAATTTGAAAGCAACATTAGGAGGGGGAAAGTACTTTCTGCCCTTTTCTTCCAAAATCTGTAAAAATTATATATTTTTATTGTAAAATTTCAAACAATGGAGAATGTATAAAGAAGAAAGTTAAAATTGTATTTAATTTTTGTAGAGTGTAGCTTGAGAACTAAATCATATCAAACACCTCAGGACTATCAGAAAATATTTCAAACTGAACAAAGTAATAGCAATAAAAATAATTTAGATCACTTAAATCTTTTTTCATGTTCTTTAGACAAGTCGTTTTGCTATTATACTATCAAGAGGGAGTATAATGAATTGTCATGGATGCTCTTCTATAGGGGAATTCCTGTGCATTCATTCATACATTCCTTAGAAATGCAATCTCTCCCTCACAACTAGAGCACCTCCAGAACTGATGATATGTTTTTATTTCTTTGCAGATTTGCTACGGATGTTTTTTGATTGCCTATATGATGAGGAGGTGATCTCTGAGGATGCCTTCTACAAATGGGAAAGTAGCAAGGACCCTGCAGAGCAGAATGGGAAGGGTGTAGCTCTGAAATCTGTCACTGCGTTTTTCACGTGGCTGCGGGAAGCAGAAGAGGAGTCTGAGGATAACTAAAGCTTCAAATACACAAAACGAAACAAAAGAAACAATTTAAGTATTTTTTTAAAAAGTTTCACGTCTTCGCCAATCACAGTGCAGCAAGGCCAATTCTCGCAGAAATCCCCACGTGTGCACGAGTGGGAGAGGGGAAAGAGAAAAAAGGTGATCATGGAGGAAAAAGGTACTGGAAAAAAGTAAACTTCAAACCTGAGGGCGGGAGCACTAAAACCAAAATACATGTATTATTTATAGAAAATATTTTCTGTTTTAATCTTTTCTTTTTAAACAAGGACTCATACTTTAAAAAAAAAAAACACATCTGTTTAGCAAAAAAAAAAAAAAAAGTTGAGAACTTTTAATTTATTTTAAGGACTGCAAATGCCAGTGTAATTTTTTAATTTGCAGTTTCTGTAAACAACTTGTATAATAGAAAAGCAGAGAAATAAATTTCCCTCCCCTTCAGATGCACCTCACGTTTGTTTTAAAGCATAGTAGTTAGTCCAGATTTAAGAAGGTTTGGGGTGAATAAGGTAAGAAAGATTTTTTTTTTTTTTTTTTTGGCATCAAATCTTTCTGCCTGCCTCTCAGCTTGCTTCAGAAAATTAAAAAAAAAAAATCACAATAGTAATCAAAACATACGTAACCTTGGAACAGAAGGAAATGCTGTGGACCAGAAAACTCCAAGAATTGTTTTAAAAATTTAAAAAAAAAAAAGTGCTACCCTGGGAAAAGTACTCTTAATACTTTTGAAATCTTTAGAGCAACTTTAAGGCTTGTAAATATATAGAACAAATATTTAAAAAAAAAAAAAAAAAGAAAAAGAAATTGACTCAATACTATTTCTTTTCACTTTCAAAATATAAAGAACAAAATAAAGACAAACATTGCAAGTTTAAAAGAAAGTAAAATGACTTCTCCTTTTGACAGCTGCTGCATGTGCGCCCATCTCTGGGAGGTGCTGTCTGGCTATTCGTTGTCTAATCCAAATCACTCCTGAGGGTGTGTGCGTGTGTGTGTGTGTGTGTGTGTGTGTGTGTGTGTGTCTACAGTTGGAAAAGGCAAGCTACCTTGTGGGTAAGGAGGGAACTTGTGCTTGGTGGGAGAGTCCCTTGGGAAGTCCAGAGGAAGCTGTTTTCCAACATCAACTAGAAATGCATTCAGGATGGAAGCAAACCTAAGGGAAGTTTTTATATAACTTAGTGTTCCATTGTTTGTAGTTAGTTCACTTTGAAAGTACCACTACCACTAATTTTAAATCATCAATTACCTCTGATGTTAAAGAAACACAATGATGTCTTCTAAAGAATGAAAGAAACCAAAGCTAAATTATGCTTTTAAAAAGTGGGCATGGGATTTAAAATCAAACCAATACCATGTGTGAAAATCAAATTGTTCCCAACTTCAACTTCATTCAAGCCATTCTGGTGAGTATAAAACTGTGTTTTAAGCCTGTTGCTTCTACAGATACTGGAGCACTGTGCTTTTTTGTTTTGTTTTTTCTTTTATGAAGTTGCATTCTCTACAGATGGTTTTCCATTTCACTAGTTTGTAGGCCATCCCCCTACAAAATGTATTTATGAAGAAAGCCAGGGCTGCTCCCAAATAAACAGTCTTTGTATTTTGTATCTGGATAACCAAAGAGTTCTTCTGGCTTCCATCTCTGAAGAAATATCCACATTAAGAGACTTGGCAAGACTTGTGAAGCACAAGAACAAAATTTTCCATAGCAATAAAATGTTTTTCTTCAGAATGTAGTCGAACACAGTACAGCATCCTGCTACATAAGCCCACAGCTGTTCTCGAAGAACCAAGTCCTGGAAGTCTTGTGACAGACATGTGACAGCATCTGTCATAAAAAATGGGGCCTGAGAAGCTGTTTTGGAGTCTGGCAGTGGGCTCTGCCTGGGATCTCTCAGTTGGAAGAAACCTGATTCTATGATATACTAAGTTTTAACAGCTGCCAGAATCTAAGTAAAGAGGATTCTGATCCAGGAATCTCCTGAGTGATGTAGGATTTTAGGTGTTGACAGATCTCATGGGGTGCAGGTGGTAGTTTTGGGAAAGCAGGGTGCTGGCTGCCTCTTACAAATCAGTAGCTATTGTTTGCAGTGCTCTGGCCTTCAGGTAGTAATGAAGGCCTATTCATCAGTATTTTAGATGTGGACCAGGGTCAGGAATGAGGAAAGAGAATATTATTTTTGGAAAAAAAAATTCAAGGGTGAAAATGCTTTGTACAATAATAGCTAATGTTTGAAATCTCACCTGTAACATGAAGTGTGATGAACACAGAAGAGACTACAGAGCAATATGTGGGTATCTTACTGCTTTAAACATGGAATTTTATGAGCAGGGAGAATGGTTGTTAGTTAATGGCAAAATATGAGCAAAGTGGGATAATTGATCACTGCTAATATCAAGCATCATCATGATTTCAGTCCTCTTCACAGTGTTCTTACTGGAAAGCAGGGTTCGGTGGGTTTTGGTTTAAAGTAACAGGTGACATGGCCATCAGTAAGCTCTTTTACCCATTTTAACTTTGGAAACAGTTTCATTAATTTTACTTGAGGTAATTCAGGTGTTTTATGCCTGTATTCAAACCAATTAACTTATAGCTATTCAGTAAGTTAAATGAGAATTTTTACTTTTCTAGAAAAAAAACGTGATGCCAGTTTTCAAAATAAATTCATTTTAGATTCTTGCATAGATGAACAAGCCAGTTCACAGCTGCAACATAAACTTGGTTCACTCAACAAATACTTACTGAGCATCTACTGTGTACTAAGTGCAGGGAATATAACAGTGAATAAAACAGTCTCTGGTCTCATGGAACTCCTGTTCTTCATGAAAAAAAAAAGAGGTTTACACATACTGCATCAACGTCCTATCCCACTAAGAAATGTCAGCCCCTTTTTACCTTGACAGATCTTTGGTTGGTTTTTGCCTTATTTTCATATTTCAAAATACATTCTAGATGAGTTACAAGAATTATACCCAAAGACCATTTTCTCTGTTCTAGAACCACTCTCCAAACAAGATATAATTCTGGTAGTTTTCAGATGTCTCCATTCAAGTCAAACAGATTGTAAGGTAGAAAAAATAGTCTTAGGCTATTGGATCTGATTTTGTATTTTCATTACTCATGTTTTGTTCTTTACAAAAAATTGTGTAGTGATTCAGATTGATTTTCATTTTGGCCATGCCATTGGTCACTAATGAACTCCTATATTCCCTATTTTGTGGAGAGGAACATTTCACATTGCTTTCTTTTTTGTTTGCATTGGTTTTTCTTTTTGAGACAATTCATGTACTATAAAATTCACCCTCTTAGAATGTACAGTTCACTGGTTTTAGTATATTCATAGTTGTGCAACCATCACCACTATCTAATTTCAGAACATTTTCATTATGCCAGAAAGAAACCCCATGTCCTTTAGCAGCTCTCCTCAATCTCTACTCTCCTAAATCTCTGGGAACCACTAATCTACTTTTTGTTTCAATGGATATACTTATTCTGGCCATTTATATAACTGAAATCCTATATTCTATTGCTTTTTGTTTTGACTTACCGTCCCATATTTAGCAAATGTTCAAACTTCACAGGTGTTTGCAGTGTCAGTGACCTGATTTCAGGGTTAGACCCAGATTTCCCCCTGTCTTTTAACTTTTGTTCTCTGTTATTTGTCTTCATATAATTGGTAGTATATTTACAACCATCCACAAATTCTGAGTAAGTTCCTGAGACTTTCCTTTTGTCACCCTGTGGACTGGATGTATAGCACCTCAGACAGCTAACATCCTAGCACTGGCAACTAGGGTCTTATCTTTTTAACTTCTCAGTTATTGCTACTTGAGTACTTTTCCATAAGATTGAAATTCCTATGTGAATTAAAGGCTACTACAATGTACTCTATAAAAAGTTAAGATGTAGGGGATCCCTGGGTGGCTCAGTGGTTTAGTGCCTGCCCTCGGCCCAGGGCGTGATCCTGGAGTCCTGGGATCGAGTCCCACATCAGGCTCCCTGCATGGAGCTTACTTCTCCCTCTGCCTGTGTCTCTGCCTCTCTCTCTATCTCTAGCTCTATCTCTATCTATCTCTCTTGAATAAATAATAAAATAAAATCTTTAAAACAAAAAGTTAAGATGTAGCCTGACTGGGAGTCTGAGGTTTTGTGTGTCCTCTTCATTGAGGCACATTTGCCTCAAATATTGTGTGAGGCAATAACTTAGGCTGCTTACTTGTCATGAGAGTAAAATTATTAAGGAATAAAAATGCCTTGAGACAGAACCTCTACCACCAGTTAGTCCCAGTTCATCAGTCTTATAGAAGATTGCCTTTAGTCACCTTTAAGCTTGAGTTTTGGTCTCCATATCTTCTAGTAGTTTAGGGACAGAGATACCATGTGATCACCAGCTTCAAATATTACATTTATCCCTAACGGGAAAAATGATCATCTATTAGTATTGGGACTACAAAAAAAGAAGAGGAAGAAGAAACACACTTCTGTATTAACAAATCACAAAATGATTTATGTATCAAAGAAATAAGCCATAGAGAATCCTATACCAACTTTTTAAAATAAATGTTTTACTTTGAAATAATTTTAGACTTACAGAAAAGTTTCAGATTTAGGGAGTGTTCCACAAACCCCTCATTTTAGTTTCCCTATTATTAACATCACCATATAACATTTGTCAAAACTAAGAAACCAGCATTCATACTTGCTACTAACTAAACACCAGACTTTTTTTTTTTAAGTAAACTTTATGCCCAACATGGGGCTTGAACTCAAGACCCTGAGATCAAGAGTCACATGTTCTACCAATTGAGCCAGCCAGGTGTCCCAAACTCCAGTCTTTGAGTTTTCTTAATGCCCTTTTCCTAGTCCATGATGCAATCCAGGATACTACATTTTATTTAGTCATCATGACCCTTAGTGTCCTCTGGCCTTTGATAGTTTTTTTAATCTTTCCTTTTTTGTCATGACCTTGACACTTCTGAGAAGTACTAGAGAGATATTTTGTAGAATGTCCTTTGATTTGGTTTTCTAGTGTTTTTATCATAATTAAACTAGAGTTATGGGTTTGGAGTCAAAATACCATATAAGTGAAGTGCCCTTTTTCTCATATCAGGGAATACATGATACCCATGACATCATTGGTGATGTTTAACCTTGAATTACATGTTTCAAGGTGGTTGAACCTTCATGGTTAAGGTGGTGGTTAGGGTCTCCAGTCTAAAGTTACTTTCCTTTTCTCCCTTTCTTATTCTAGTCTTTTTGGAAGATAGTCAAGGAGTCCAGCCCCATTGGAGGAGGGAAATGGGAGGAGAGAATTAAGCTCCACTTCTTTCCTTGAATGAGGAATATCTATTTAAATTTGGAATCTTCCTGCAAGAAAGATGTCTCCTCTATTCATTTCTTAATTCAGTTGTGTATGTGTATATATGTATATATCACTACAGACTCATGTATATTTATTTTATACTTTGAGTTGTAACTGGATAGAACATGATTTTGTTGCCGAGATTGTTCTAGCTTTGGCCTTGGGAGCTCTTTCAACTTTGTTGCTGTATCCCTTGAAATTCCCTCAAACTTCTGCTTTTAGGCCACTTTGTGACATGATAAGATGCTGCAGGGATATCTTGTATTTTTCCTGCCTTAGCCTTAGAATCAGCCATTTCTTCAAGTGTTTCTGGAACTTTAGGACAATGGTATTTAGACACCAAGATCTGACCACTGGGTGAGCTCATTTCTACTGGGGTATGTCTACATCTAGGTCTGCAGCATTTTATTTATTTTTTTTAAGATTTTATTTATTTATTCATGAGAGACACACAGAGCGAGAGAGAGACATAGGCATAGAAAGAAGCAGGCTCCATGCAGGGAGCCCGACGTGTGACTCGATCCCGGGTCTCCAGGATCACGCCCTGGGCCCAAGGCAGGCGCTCAATCACTGAGCCACCCAGGCGTCCTGTTCTGCAGCATTTTAAATTCCATTTTTTACTGAAGATAAAATCTTGCCAGGTGAGTAAGCCACTTTTACAGGAACACTGTGACTTTTAGAAAATACTGCTTCATTTTTTTATATAACTCTGGTTTCCAAAAGACTCAACTATATGAATACTCCATTCTTTTGCTCATTCTACATAACAACAACAACAAAAAGATTAGAAACTATCCCCTTTTTTTCTTTCCCCATTAGCTAGCTAGTAATACTCAGTTTACCAAGGGGCCATACACAGTATTAAAATGTCCCCTGGGTGACTAGTTAAGTAATAATGGAAATTGTTAGATAACCGGAAGTTAACTGTCAGTGGAAGTACTGCATATCAAAACTTGTGCAATGCTACAGGCTAAAATAGTGTTGATTTTATTATTTGAGAAAGAGTCTGAGTGGGAATGGCGGAGGAAGAACAGAGCGATAAGGAGAGAGAGAATCTCAAGCAGACTCTGAGCTCAGCAGGGAGCTTAATCTCAGGACCCTGAGATCATGCATGACCTGGGCAGAAATCCAGAGTCAGATGCCTAATCGACTGGGCCACCCAGGGGGCCCTAAAGTATTATTTTGAGGTAAATGTAAAGTTTTTGGTTTTTTGTTTTTTTTTTTTAAGATTTTATTCAGAGAGCAGGAGCAGGGGAGTAGAGGGAGGGAGCCGACTCCCTGTTGTGCAGGGAGCCCGATATGGGACTCAATCCAGGACTCTGAGATCATGACCTGAGCCAAAGGCAGACACTTAACTGAACCACCCTGTCACCCATGTTAAGTCTTAAATGCACTTATTAGGAGACATAGAAGAGTTAAATTGGGCCATCAGAAGAACCACTTGGGGAAAAGAAATATTACCACATGGATATCAGGAGTTTCTATGGGAAGAACTTGTATGTTGTAGTGGAAAAGCGGTCTTGACTGGGGTTGGGAGATCTGTGGTCTAATGCCAATGTTCTTTCCTGGTCACTTGACCACTCTTACTCATATGGGTTTCCCTGTCCTTGCCAAAAAGGGTTCACACACCAACCATATGAGCACATCCAGAATCACTTCCAATACTATTGACCAAGCTTAACAAAGTAAGTCTTGATGATAATAGCATATTAAACTTTTCAAAGACGGTAAGAGCATCGAAGTTCTCTAAACAAATTACCATCTAGCAGTTGAATTTCTATTACCAGTGATTTCCTTTCCGACTCTTCTTATTTACCTCTTGTTAATAAATATGTCTTCTGGCCTGAAGTCCTAGGAAACTATCATTGCTCAGGCTCAAATACCTGTCCTGCCCTAACTGCTTCTTAGAATGTACAATAATGGTGCTCAGCATTGCTGCATATTAGACTCACCTGAAGAGGTTTTAAAAATACAAATCCTGGGACCCTATCCATACCAGTTATTTCAGGATCTCCGAAGGATAAGACCTGGGCATCGTTTTTTGGTGTGTGTGTGTGTGTGTTTTAAGTTCCCTGGGTAATCCTAATAGGAGGCAGGATTGAGACCACTGTGGAAGGCTCTGTGGTAAGGGGATGCATGGTGTATTTGAAAAACGAAAGAGTGGCAGAGTATGGTGAGAGTTCACTTTCACATGCAGAAGTGGAATTTAAATGTGCCCCATCACAAATTAATCCAGACAAATCCCTTCTGGACAAATGGCTGAAAGGAACTTTTTGAAACTTGCCTTATAATCTCAACTTAGTAGAATTTAGTAGAGACCAACCTTACTTGGTACTTTTTCTTTTAAAGGAATGGCAATACTTTTAATCCTTTCCAATCCCCAAATTGAGCCACACAGTGGACTGGAATAACTTTAGGCTCTTTGGAGTGAGCAGTTATATTAACATCTAAGATGAGAGTCATACAAAGTATGGGCCATAGACCAGCAGCATCAATATCACTTGTGAGCTCATTAGAAATGCAAATACAGGGTCACCTGGCTGGCTCAGTCAGAGAAGCATGCAAGTCTTGAGTTCAAGATCCACACTGGGTGTTGAGACTGCTTAAAGAAACTTAAGAAATACAGATTCATGGACCCCACCCTACTAAATCAGAACTGAATGAGTGGAAGGAGTCGAAGAAACAAACTCTTCAGCTGATTCTAGGAGGACTGAAGTTTGAGAACCACTGCCTAGGGGTACTGCACATCCCTGTCATCGTTTATAAAGCTCTTCACCAAAAGCAAACTAAAAACAAGCACTCATTTTGGCTTTTGTTTGCTCATATATAATGCAAAAACCATAAGCCCTTACATCACAGTTATCAATGAGCCAATATATGTTAAAACACTTTGAAGGAAAAAAAAAAAAAACACTTTGAAGGCTATAATTTGTTAGACATTGCAGGGTCTCCTCTAATTCATCTCACCAGCCCTATGACTGCTTCCTTTCTATAGATAGGGAACTAAGTGTCATAGAAGTCAGTACCTAGCAAGTGTCAGAGCTGAGATTTGCACTTGGTTTTCTAGGAGGCACTTATTTTCAAAAATATGCTTGCTCTGCACCAGAATACTTAATCCACGCCGGAGGGAAAAATGGTATAGTGGATATACTTTGGAGCACTAGAATTGGAAGAATAGGGGCTTTACTATATAATTCTGCTTGAATAGTTTAAACCTCGGTTTATTCATCTGTAATACAAGGATAACACCGTCCACCTCTGAGTACATTAACAAAAAGATCAATCAGATCAGGCACCCAGCATTCTACATGGAATACTTAGGGCACACCCTGCCTGTGTCCAATGTTCCTTCTACCACATTCTACAACCTTAGTCATACTCAGCCACATACAATTAAAAACTATACTATCTTTGGAGCTATAGGAGATCATGGTTTGACTATCCACGTTTTTTTTTTTTTTTAAGATTTTTATTTTATTTACTTATTCATGAGAAATAGAGACAGAGACACAGGCAGAGGGAGAAGCAGGCTCCATGCAGGGAGCCCGACATGGGACTCGATCCCAGGTCTTCAGGATCAGGTCCTGGGCTGAAAGTGGCGCTAAACTGCTGAGCCACTGTGGCTGCCCTCGACATTTCTTTAATGCTCTGTAGAGTTCAGATTTTTTCCATTGTTTTCCTTAGCATACACTATGAAATCTCAGGCTTAGCCTTTACTAACAAACCTGAGGAGTAGAAGCTCTTCGCTTCCACTGCAACGAGGACTAATGGTTAGTGTCCTCAGCAAGTTACACATTGCCCTTCCTAGAATGAAAAATTTGACTAGTTTTTGCTACAAAACCATAATAAACCTAAAAAATGCATACCTTGCCACCTCCAATTCTGGCCTTGTTCCTACTGTAGGAGATGCTGCTTACTTTGGATATAGAGACAAATAAGCCTGCCAGTTGATTAGATGTATTCTATTTTTTTTTCTTAAATATCATAGCCTCAATCAAGTAAAATATGAAGCTGAAACAAAAAAGTTATGTCAAATCTGAACATCATCCGGACACCTGGGTGTGAGCATCTGCCTTTGGCTCAGGGCATGATCCCAGAGTCCTGGGATCAAGTCCCACATCAGGCTCCCTGTATGAAGCCTGTTTCTCCTACCTCTGCCCATGTCTCTTTCTCTGTTTCTCATGAATAAATAAAATCCTAAAAAAAAATTTTGAACATCATCACGTAAGGCCTGTTTGGTCGAAATGTCGTATCTGGTGGAAAGAGCCAGAGGCATCACTAATAAATCGAAATACAAGTCTTAAAACTTGAACTAACAATCGAGTCTCAATATGTATGGTTCTCAAGAATTATGCCACTCTTTCTAAACTTCAGGTTGAAACTTTTACAGCCTTGCTGCAAGTATTTTGAGAATAGTCAAAGCCAGCAGTGCCTCAGTGGCTCAGTCAGTTAAGCTTCTGACACTTGGTTTTGGCTCCAAGTCATGATCTCTGGGTCGTGGGATCAAGCCCCATGTCATGTCAGGCTCCACACTCAGTGCAGAGTCCGCTTGTCTCTGCTTTATTCCCTCTCTCTCTCTTGCTCTCACTCTCAAAATCTTTAAAAAATAAATAATACTCAAAGCCAATACTTTCTGGTTTTCCACTTTTGAGAAGATTCCATTCCCTCATCACCATGCAGTTTCACTTTTTTTGTAAAAGGAAAGGATCTTTTCTGTCACTATCTTTTTGGATATTTTTTTAAACAAATGGATCCAATCTCATAATTTGAAATTTTTAAAATTTTGTTTTGATTCACGTTTTCCTTTAAATTACTGGGTGGCACAGTCTGTTGGGTGTCTGAATCTTGGTTTCAGCTGTGAACTCAGGGTTGTGAGATGGAGCCTTGTATTGGGATTGGCTCAGCACAGAGTCTGCTTGGGTTTCTCTCTCCCTCTGCTCCTCCCTCCCCTCAAAATAAATAAATCTTTAAAAAAAATCACTAGGCTTTACTGCATTAAAAAACCTATTTAAAGAAACTTTCTCAGGGACACGTAGCTGACTCAGTTGGTAGAGCATTCGACTCTTGATCTGGGAGTTGTCAGTTTTCAAGCCCCACACTGGGACAAGAGCTTACTTAAAAAAGAACAAAAAAAGAAACTTTCTCAAACTACCCCATAACCACAAAGAAAGGATGTCTTAAGGTAAAAATCCATTTTCCTGGGACTTCCCTGGTTTAAAAACAAAATCCTGTGCTCACTTGGCAGCACATATACTAAAATTGGAATGATACAGAGATTAGGATGGCCCCTGAACAAAGACGACACACAAATCTGTGAAGCGTTCCATATATATTTTTTAATTTTAAACGTAAATAAAATGCTGCCTTCCATCAACTCTCGACCTCCCCCTATTAGGTTAACCAGTAGCGTTGGTCACGCTAAGTGTCACTTGATCTGATCCATAGCCATCTCTGGCCACTATCACAGGCCTGGTTGCCTTGCAGACATCTTTCTTCAAAGAAGTTAAAGCCACAAAGTAGGAGTGGAGGGAGAACAGTAGTACTGTTGACTTCAAATTATACAGTCCAAACAAAACTGGGTATGTTTTGCTTTTTTAGTAAGTCTGGCAAACAGAGTGTCTTTAGTCTGTTAAAGTGCAGTTGTCTTGCCTCTGGTATTTGAAAAGGGAAAAGACAGTTCAACACATAAAATTTCCAGAACCTGAGGCACGCCTGGGTGGCTCAGCAGTTGAGCCTCTGCCTTTGGCCCAGGGCGTGATCCTGGAGACCTGGGATCGAGTCCCACGTCGGGCTCCCTGCATGGAGCCTGCTTCTCCCTCTGCCTGTGTCTCTGCCTCTCTCTTTCTCTGTGTCTCTCATGAGATAGAGAATAAATAAAAAATAATAGCTAGACTAGAACGTGTGAGGGTACGTGTTATTTTGTAAACCTACTTGGTTTTTAGATAACTGGTTCACAATCTTTTTATCCAAAACCATTGGGACCAGACATGTTTCAGATCTAGAATTTTTTAGAGCTTAGAGAAAAGTTTTATAGTTCAATGACTGCTGGCCTGAATAAAATTATTGCCACCAGTGAGTAGAGGAGAGTGCAACATTGACAGAGGACCCAAAGCAATTGTTTGTCTCTAAACCAGGGTAGTGGCCTCAGGTAACCAGAAACAGTAAGAATACCATGGCTAGGGAGTTGGAGGAATAATCTATCTTTTCATCTCCATTTGCCCAGTAGTAAGCTGCAACTAAATTGAAAGCCATTTCTAGTCTTTCTAGCTGGACACCAGAAAAGTCAAGTGACTCCCAGCCCTGCCAGGACCATACATTCCTAAGGAATCCCCAAGCCCTGGCCTAGCTTTTGATGACTTCTGCATGAAATTGGAGTCCCTTGCTTTGATTTGTGGGAATAATAAAGATCAGCCTTGCTAGCAGTAGAAACCTCTCCCCACCAGGCAATAAAGAATTATTCCTTAAACCTCTCCTTCATAACACAAGTGGAATGTGAGTAAAGTAAGATACAACTTTCAATGTTCAGCCCCATGATTGCATTATCATAGCTCTGCTCTGGAACACTCCTGGAATCTACAATTGTTTCAACTTCCTCTGACTTTATGCCCAAATCTCCAAAGCCATACATTTTGCTTTTCTATACAAAACAAGACATTTTAGCCCAACAGACTTAAGTATCACTTAGCTTTACATCTGAGGGGCAGCAAAAACCTGTTACACTGACAGCAGGCCATCTGCAAATCTTCCATACATGCTTGTTTCAACAGGGAATTGGCTTCTGAAAAAGTGAGTGTTTTGTTGAAAACTAGAGATGATGCAGTTGCATTGTGAGGAACTCTTTAACACTTGACTTTCTAGTTCACAAAACCCTACATTTCCTTGTGTTTCTGGGACTCTCAAGTCATGCCTGTATCCCAGGTGTTTCTGGGCAGAATTGTTAAGTCATCACAGACGACAGCACATTTGCTAGAAGTTCTTTTAATCAGACACCTAGAGTTCTTGAGATTCTTGGGTTTAGAGGTGAAACAATGAATTCTCAATGATCAGTTTGAAACTTGCGTATTAGTTCTTGGTACCAGCACTTTAAAAGTGCTATTAAAGAGAGTGAAGCTTAAACCAAAGGAATGAATCTCTGAATGATGGAACTTCAAGAGCTCTAATATCAGTGTAAGAGATCTCTGAGCACCAGAGGGGGGGGCGGGTCTTCTGCAGCTCTGATGATAATCTTCATACACTTTGTAAGGGCTCACCTGCTCCTCAACTTCCTAAGGTGTGTGTTCCTTCCAGTTCAAGCCAAACAGCCTTTATAGCTTTAAATAAATAGTACAAAATCCATCAGGTAACTGTTTAATATTCTTACTAGCATAGCTCAAAGAAGCCAAGTGAGGTAAGCTATAAAACCATTCCCCTATGGAGTCTTAACTCAGTTGCAACTAAGTATGAAAATCAAAACTAGTCAGATGTTACATTTAGCAGATGTAAAATGCCTCAACCAAAAAAAAAATATATATATATATATATATATTACATATATATACACATATATACAGTAAAAATTTTAAAATTCCTTTGTAAGTAGAAAACTTAAAACTTCAGACTATAGCAAGTGTAGCTTTGGTGGTTTGTGTGTCTCACCTGAAGGAAGAATTTTAAGGTTTTTCCCTTCATGGGTATACATGTTGTCAACAATAGAATAAAGGGTGTGTGTGTGTGTGTGTGTGTGTGTGTTAAGCAAAAATCTGTAGAGGAGGAGAAACCTAGTTTGCTCTTAACTGGGTCAGCTTCTTGAATGAGATGGGGCTAAAGACATTTTAGAGAACAAGAACGGAGGTAAGATGTTTTAAGTACAGGAATACATAAAAATGGAATAGTCTTTAAAGAGGGATACAAAGGATAGAAATTTGATAAAGAACAAAGGAGCTGAGCAGGACAAAGAAATGGCACAAAGTGACTGAAACTCGTCGTGACAACAGTGCCAGAGCATCGGTAATGCCATTAGTGAGCAGTTTTCCGTGGTGGTGGTGAAATTTTATTACAGCTCATTTTGCGACTGATGGAGTGAGTGAATGGCTATGACTGGGAAAGCTGGTGAGATAGTTAAAATGCTAATTATACAGCCTGAGCACTGGGCTAGCAAGCACTTAAATGGTTTCATAATCTTTTGAATGATTAACACATACATCTGAGTATCGGTCCCCCTGCTGTGAGCCTATGGGTAATTTTAATGTTTATTATTTCCCTGTATTCATCACCCGCACGACCTGTACCCCACCACAAAACACCTACTTTAAATACATTGGTTTTGAAAAGTCACATTTTCCAACAGTATGTACCCTGTCTAAGTCCACTGACACCAAAATAATAGGACAAATCAAAGGGAATCCCCTGTTCCCGGACCCCAGGGCCTTACTTTTGGAGAACCCTGCCTGCGTGTGCGGATCAGGAGGCCACGGAAGACCCTTTCACAGCGTTGAAAAGCAACTTTTCCAGTTCTTTTCCTGAGTCACCGCTCTGCCCTGTACTGTCTGGATACTTAATAGGTCCGTGAGGTACCGAATTTTCCGCTATCTGGTTGCTCAAGTTTCGCACGGTCATCAAAGAGAGGCCGTGTGTTCCTGCGCGGCGGCTGCACGGAGCCGCGGGAGATGCCAGGAGGCCCGGCTACGACCAGGGACCGAGCGGGACGGCGGCGAGAGCAAACGGAGCGAGAGGGGGCTCTTCGGAGGAAAGCGCAACCGCACCCAAGTCACCGGGCAGCCCCGGGCCGGGCCCCGGCGAGGCTGGGCGGGCGTCCTCCCGGCCCGCAGCGCCCTCTCGCGTCCCCGCGCGCCCGGCCGGGGAGCCAAGGCGCGCGCGTTCCCTCGGCTCCCGCCGGCTGGGGGCGCGTGCGCGGTCACGCGCGGGGGCGGGGCCGGCAGGGAGTGCGCGCGTGCGCGTGCGCGCGGGGCCGCGAGCAGGGGGGCGGGGCGGCAGAGCTCGGCGGCTGGGCCTGGAGGACAGCGGCGGCGGAGACGACGAGCGGCGGCGGGAGCGGCGCCGAGAGGCTGTGCGGAACGCGGGCGCCAGGAAGGGGGGAGTGCAGAGGTAACGCAGGACGGAACAGGCGGGCGGGGGGCGGGTGCGGGCTCGCTGGGCCCCGAAGGCGAGTGGCCAAGGCCGCTCGCCCGGGGCGCCGACGCCGCTCCCAGAGCGGAGGGGGCGGGGCGCTCGGGTCCCCGGAGGTGGCGCCTTTTGTCTGCCTCTCCGGCCGCTCCGCCCTCCGTCCCCTCTCCCCCGCGATCTAGCCCCCTGCCCCTCTCGTTGACGCCTCCTCCGGGGCCCTCTGGCGCGCGCGCTCTCGTCCTTGTTTTGTTTGGACTCTGGGGGAGGAGGGGGGAGCTCTTCCCAGGTCCAGGGCCGTGCGTCCCAGCGCGCCTGCGCCAGCGTCCTCCCGCTGCGCTCCGATTGGCTGCGGCCTCGCGCATGCTCCCGAGGCCCGCGGCGGACCCCGCCGCCGTCCCCCGCCCCCCCGTCTCCGCCCCTCCCCCTCCCCTCCCCACTCCCTCCCCACTCCCTCAGCGGTTTTCGGAGCGGGTTCGAAAGATGCCGGCGGCGGTGACTGGCTGCGGCGGGCCCGCCCCCCGGCTTCTCCGCCCCCGCCGCCGCCATTACGGAGCTCCCAGTGGTGAGTGCGCGGAGCGCTAGTGCTCGCGGTCTGTCGCTTCTTGTGTCGCGCGAGCGGCCGCTGCCCCAGGGGTGGCGTCGACCTCGGCCGCGTGCGTCCCCGAGCGCGAGCCCCGCGCCCCGAGCCGCCGGCCGCGCGGAGCCCGCGCCGCAGCCTCTCGGTGTCAGCCGCTGCCGAGTCCTCCCGTCCTCCGCCGAGCTGCCTCCTCTTGGCCCCGCGCTCCCCCGCCTCTGCTCGCGCCCCGCACCGGCCGCTCCCTGCCTCTTTGTCTGGCTGCGCTCTTCCCCGTGTGCCTGTCAGTGGTCTGGGCGGGCGTTTCCGAGCTGCCGCTGCCGCTGCCCCCGCCGCTGCCCCCGCCCCCGCCGCTGCTGCCGCGACGCGGGCCTGAGCTTTCGTTTTCCCGTCTGGCATGCCCAGAGCTGGTTCCTCACCGCACCGCCGACCGTGTGGTGTGCATTAGTAAAGTCGGGCTCGTGAATGAGAGAGCGCGTTTGTCAAGAGGTGGCGGCAGGAGTGCTGAAGTGAGAGCCTCACATCTGAGTTTTCATACTGAATTGGCCACCGTCTGTGACGGAGGACGGGTCTCCTCACCTTTTGTGGGGGGAGGCTTCTCTCCTGCACGGAGGACTCGACCAGGTGAACTCGACCGCCCCTTCAGCGCGCAGATTCTAAATTCCCTGTTTGGCATCCTTCCTGACTGCCCGTTACACTGGAAAGTGAGGATCCAGTCAGAAATAACGTCTAGGAATTCGCCCGGGGCTTGATGGGCAGCTCTAGGGTCTCGAGCGGAGGGAGACGTGACTGGCGTTAGGTTGGCAGAGAGTTTGATTTTCTCTGGCACAGACAGGCCTGAAGCTACTCTGAGCTCTTCTAAGTGTCTGTTGCTCTCCCGAAGAGTTCAGTTTAGTGGGTTTCAAAGTGGAAGTGACATTTTTAAAGAGTGGGGTTTGTTTGTGTGTGTGTGTGTGTGTTTTGGCTGCGTTTTTAAACTGACGTGGACGTTTGAGGGCGGAAAATTGGAGAAAGTATCCTCAAGTGTTAGCCAGTTAGGTTGTGATTGTGTTTCAAGGGGGGGCGGGGCATGTAGTGTCCATACCATCTGTGCCCAAGATAGGCATTAATTAGGTACATACTGATTTATTCAAGTGTTAAAGGTGTGTGTGTGGGGGGGGGGGTAGTTGCCAGCTAATTACCGGCATGTTTTTTTGTGACATTACTATTAATGTCACTGAATACAGTGAAAGACTTGAGGTTGGGGACAGTTTGATATATTCTGTGCATAGCTGATGATTTTATAATTTATATTGCACGCATTTTATGGTAAAATAGGAAATAATAGGTAAAATATGAATATTCATAAAAATACGAATAATTTTAATAAAACAAAATATGAAATAATAATAATATCCTAAAATTTATTTCTTTAAGGATATCATTAGACTGGAAACATATTGTTAAGCTCCTACTAATTTTTCTATTGCTTTCTCATAATGTAGAGAAAATTGTAGACTTTATCACCTTTTTTTTTATTGCTTGCATTAAATTAAAACTAACTTAGAGTTTTCTTTTACAAAAGCAACTCTTTGTATAGTTAATCTAACATTAAAAAAAAAAATAAAAACCCAGATGGGAGGCCACAGGAGAGCCACATAAACCACAGGTAAACTGAAGATTGTTTTTGGCACATAAAAGAACCTAGGTGGAGAATTTTTTCATATATTCATCCTTTCGTTTAACAAATATTTGTTGAGCACCTATTCTATTCCTTGTGTGTTCTTAGGCACCAAGTATGCAGCAGTGAGCCAGCTACATAAGATCTCTTTGGGTGGGGGGGATAGGTGTGGTAGCTAGTCTGATTCAAAAGTGCAGCAGCAAGAAGTTAAATTAATAGGTACATGGTGAGGATAAGACAGTGTGAATTAACCACCCATATAGTTTTTGTTAGCTCTGTAACAAACACCTAGCATATGAAGTAACTGTTAGCCAACCTATTAAAAAGAAAGTATTGCAGAGGGAAGCTTCAAGTTCCATGACCCTTACCAAGGAAATTCAGAGCTGAGGCAAACATTTTTATTTTAAAGTAAACTCTATACCCAGTGTGGGGCTCGGACCCACGACCCCGAGATCAAGAGTTGCACCCTCTGTGGACTGAGACAGCCAGTTGCCTCTGAGGTAAACATTTCTTAATATTTATCCCAAATAACTTTGGATTTCATTTTTTAAGTGTTCTTCTCATACGCTAAATATAATAATAAATACTTAAATAGGTGGTATGGTTCATTTAACTTTTTTTCTCAAAATTTGTGCAACACATAATGTGTTGGACACTGTTGTAGGTGCTGCAAATAGTGTGAATTAAAGGTCCTTAGCCCTTGTATATCTTACAGTGCCTTTTGGGAAGGGGACATAATAAACAAGTACACAAATTTAATGCTAAAGAAACCTGAACAATGAGAAGGATGGGAGGCTTTTCTGAGAGGAGATGTCATTGAGCAGAAACCTGATTGAACTATCTAGAAAAATAATGTTTTAGTTTAAGAGAACAGCAAGTGCAAACACCCTCAGGCAGGGATGAGCAAAGCACAGTGCCGGGGCCAAAAGAAGGTCTTTGTTTTTGGAGTCAAGAGAGTATGATGGGTAGAGTAGTAGGAGATAAGAATAATAAAAAAGTGCGACAGTAATTGAGAGGTGTTAAGCAGGCGAGTGTCAGGATTTACATTTTTTGTAGATGCAGCCAGAAAGATTGGCAAACCACCTTTTTTAAAAAATTTATTATATATATTTTTTTATTCTAACCTGGGCATGCCTCTTACCTGGCCTGATTAAAACTGTCATTCTTGTCCTTGGGTTCATGATGTCTGATGTCTTTATGGACCATGTACTTGTTGCCGTGATTTTAGTTTCATTATGTTGGTGTTAGTAGCTTTGTGTGCCTCCTCCCCTTTTGACTCATTTGTTTTAGTTTTGAGTAGTTAATGAATATAGTAGACTGGAAAGGTTTTGATGCTTTTTTTCAGTATTGTATCTACAGGGAACATATTTTTTTCAGGATATCCTATGAACAGAGACTCATGAAAGTTTTGTTGACTTCACAGTGGCATTTTCAACCTAGCTAGTGTTATGGTGAGTTAAGAAAGATGAATCCAATAGCAATATCACTCTACCAAGGATAACCTGATCGTGGTGGTTTACTTCTCTATAGGGTTTACATGTGAAAATAGCAGATTTGCTCAGTTTTTTTTTTTAATTGTCAAAGAAAACATATTACTATGTAAGTGCTAGTTGCATGAATGAGCAAGTTTATGTATTCAAAGTATTTCAAAATAGACTTTTAGGTTTCACAAGCCTAAATAGTATTCCTAAGCCCAATTTGGCCCTCTCTTCACAGATCAAAAAACAACTATTTTTATTTTTGTACTTTTTTTTTTTTTTTTTTAAAGATTTATTTATTTATGATAGACATGGAGAGAGAAGAAGCAGGCTCCACACACCGGGAGCCCGACGTGGGATTCGATCCCGGGTCTCCAGGATCGCGCCCTGGGCCAAAGGCAGGCGCCAAACCGCTGCGCCACCCAGGGATCCCCTATTTTTGTACTTTATAGTTCCTTCAAGTGACTTGCTACTTGCACATTTTAAGTAGTTTTTATAATAGTGGATAAGTTTAAAATATTCATGGATATTATTAATTTACTATTGATAAAAAGTTTTAGTGCATCTTGAATTCTTTCAACTGCCTTAGCTTGTAGCTAATTGACAATTCACAAGTCTGGCATTGCTCTTGGTGTTCCCATAAAAAGATTTTCCCTGTAAATGTGAAAGCATTCTCTATGTTTGTATTTTTTGGATTTATCCTAATTGTTGTAGCTTGAGACTATTACCTGACAAATTGGAAGCTCTTGAATTCCTAGACAAGGTCAGAGCTTAAAGTAGAGGTTGAATGACTAGTCTACTATTGCCCCAGTTCTTTGCTAATATTCATTAGCACAAAGATCTAAACACTCAGATGATCATTTTCTTGTATTTTGGAGAGATTTTTATTATAAAATGTCATTAGGTCCCAGATGAGATTTTTTTTTTCCCAAGGACAGAGAGTATTTAATGATCATGTAAATTTGAGTGACTACATGGGTTTTATCTTTGAATATTTAATTATGTTCATTCTTCTGTGCTAGTTTTGCCTACTTTAAAAATAACATATAAGGTCTTGGAAGCATAAATTCTATTCTAGGTGATGATCTAAATTTGCTTCTCTAAGTCTGGAGGTTCTTAGAGTATCACGTTCTTCAGGATTTTTGCCCTTGGGTTATTTATCTAATGGAGAAGTAGTCAAGGTTACAGATAATTTTCCTGATCCTTTTGAGAACAATAACAACCAAAACCTTCTCTCTTCAGTAATTGAGTAAACATTTGACTAAACTGTTCCTTAGTCTCCTTATTTTTAAGGAGAGTTTTAAGGAGTTTCCTTATTTTTAAGGAGAGTTTTAAGGAGTTTCTAAGTTCCTGATGGTAGCCGGGCGGGGAATGGGGTTCCGTTCCTGAGGAGCTTTCTTGTCCTTGTTGCCTTTGTTCATGTGGAAGGTGCAACAGCTGCTGTGGCTTGTGCATTTGTCTTAGTGGCTGCTTTACATACTCGGTATTTTCGTAGTGATTTAATCTTTCTGAATGATAATTGACCAAGTCATCTGTCACTTAACTATAAGTTTTATAGTTCATTGTTTTCCCCTTAGGATGTGTATTAAATTTAGACAGTTTAGTTTTGTTTCTGTTAATCTTCACACCAGGTCTTTTCTGTGCTTTAGGTTGACTCTTCACCACACTGAAACCATTAGGAAAAGTCCTTGTGGTTAACAGCAGAGGCTTCAGAGTGTAACCTGTACTCGGGCCTAGAAATTATTTTAAATGGCGACTGATACGTCTCAAGGTGAATTCGTCCATCCTAAGGCACTCCCACTTATAGTAGGAGCTCAGCTGATCCACGCGGACAAGTTAGGTGAGGTAGGGGCTGACACATTCTTGAAGCTCACTCTTGGATCAGTCCCTGACTTCAGGCCCTGCTGGGTCCTTCTTGGTACATGTTTGTTTCCTTACTTTGGGGAGTTCTGGGTTGTGAATCTAAAAAAATCAAACAGATACAAAATTCTTTTCATCTTCCTTTTCCCCTTGAATGCCTTAGAAAACCACCAACCTTCTAAATTCATTCCAAATCAAGTAAAATACCTGTTTCCATTTCAAATTCTAGCTAAAATAAAATATTTTGAAAAGTACTTTTTAAAAAATTGTATTTTACTTCAAAAAAACTTGTTAAAAGTAATTTGCATCAGATCCTGGAGTCGACTTGAAGAATTCTCCTACATCTTCTGACACCCAGTTAGTCCCCTTGAGAAAGAGAGAAATTTTCTTATGCATATATGATTATGGCTGTCTCTTTTCTTAGAAGGTAGAAGATAGCACCATGCCGATTCGTCGAACTGTGAATTCTACGCGGGAAACTCCTCCCAAAAGCAAGCTTGCTGAAGGGGAGGAAGAAAAGCCAGGTAAGGTGAAGCAGTAGACAACTTAAAATGGCAAAAGTTTCTATTCCAATTTGGAGTATCCCATAAATTCCTTTGAACCTAATTGTTCTTTTTTCATGGCTGTTTTGGGAGAACATTGAAAGAAGTGATACCTATGGATATGTCATTTCCAGACCAAAGTAAGCAAAGTAAGAATTTCATCTTGTCTCTATAAAGATTTTTAGAAGGCAAAAATTTCGTGTTCTTGGGATTAAAAAGAAAATAGTTGGCAAGAACAGGAATAGGTAGAGGCTTCTGGGCATACAGTGTCATAGCAATGAAGGCTGTGGAAGAATGGGGGGACTTGAGCCTTCAGGGTGGACAGACAGTGCTAAATCACTCAGAAATCACCATGAGGCCTTAAGGGAGCAAATGGGCAATTGAAGTATTGGTTTATATTTGGTGTTGGTGCAGAGATTGGCCAGACAATTTTAGTATATGTGCTGCCGAAGCGAGCACGAGATTGGCCAGACAGAGGTGGGAACATAATCAAGAGAAATGTAGAACCATCAATCTGGTTAGTAGTGCTCCTTTATGGCATTTCTTATCACCTCTTCTTCTTTTCCTTTTCTTCTTGTGACCTTTTCCTTTCTTTCCTTTTCCTTCCTTGCCTTTTTATCTCAGGTTTGCCAGGGTTGAGCACATGGTGCCATCCCTGTTGTGGCTATTAGAACAAAATATTTGCTGACCAGTATAGATGAGGAATAAGAAATATGTGAACCCTATTGCCTTTATCCTTTGGTGCAGCAGGCTGCTCTTTTTCCAGCTCAACCTGGGTTTTGTTTCAAGATACTTAGATGAATATCATAAGCAACTTGGGTAGCTGGCCTGAGGCAGTTAGGAGACGTTGTAATCAGCATATAAAAAAATGAGATGTACTAATGAGTTGAAGCTTGGTTATTTTGTCTAGCACTGAGATAAGCCACTTGCCTATCTTATGCCATATTGCTTCACAGTCCGCTCAAACCATTAAATCACTAATCACATCAGTTTTCAGAATACATGCCAGAGAGTTCAGGTACTAGAAAAGTCAGCCAGAATTTTAGAGTCCGTAAGTCACTGCACAAGTTCTGTGTGTCATCTCCCATTATAGTATTTTGTATATAAAAATAATTAGACATCTCTCATACTTTAAATTTGATAAATCCTGCATTTCACAAAGACAGACACAATAGTTTAATGAGTTGGAAACAGTGTCTTATACATACTACATACTCAGTGTCTCCTGAGTGACTGCACCTTTATTAATCCATCAACTATTAAGCAGGGTTTTTTAAAGATTTTATTTATTTATTCATTCATTCATTCATTCATTCATTCATTTATTTAATTTTAGACGGGGGCGGGAGGGTGGGCGGGGGGCAGGCTCCATGCAGGGAGCCCGATGCGGGACTCGATCCTGGAACTCGAGGATCACGCTCTGGGCTGAAGGCAGACGCTCAACCACTAAGCCACTGAGGTGTCCCTTAAACAGTTATTCCTAAGAAAATATGAAATTGAATTTATAGGTCTACTCCTAGAGTAAAACCCAGTAAATAGTTCTTTTGATCCTTTTTAGAATAAGGCAATGTATAAGTAAACATAATGACTAACTAACTAATAGTAAGTCCTTACCCACATGGTCAGTTCAGTCGGTGAGGTGAGAATATGTATGATTTTTAAAATATATCTTACAGTTATCTGAATTGCTAGATACCATTTTTATAATGAAGTTCTAGCTTTAATACTTTGGGAGATAGTTCTAGAAGCAATAGGATAGGCCAGAGGATGGGAATCACCCACATTGTTCAAGCGCACATATCTCCTAAACCATTTTATGCAATCCCCATGAAAGCTCTGTGAGGTAAGATTACTGAAACTTGGAGATATCCAAGAACTTGCCCTAAGATAGCAAGCTAAAAAGTTTATGAGGACTGAACTTGAATCTGTGTGACTGTAAACTCAATTTTGGCTAAACCTGTATAGGAGGATTTTCAGCTTAATACGCAATTCTAGTTGAAGTGCATAACCCAGGATGAGATCAACAAATGATAGTTGACCATCCTGAAATTCATGGTTTAGAATTTTAATTTGTTGAAAATTAGAAATCCCTTTAGAACTGTGTATATGTGTTTTGGTTATATGAAGGAAGTGGCATTTTTTTTGTTCTCTTAGAAGTTTTCATCATGTAATTTGTTCGCATAATTTAAGTGACCAAACTGTTCAAGCCTATACTTTTATTTTTTGCCTAAGTTTTTCCACCGGAGAGTCCTTTTCTTTGAAGTCCCTACTTAACCATATCTAGGATTCTGTGTTTTATAGTAACTGCTCAAAGAGACATGCTGAGAAAAGACAGATAAGCAATTGCAGACCTCACTATTCCTCCTCTTGGATTTCTGCTCTTGCCCCAGTCCTTTAATGTGGAAAATAGATGTTAATTTTCTGTTACTCATTTCCTTCCTAAGATTTATCTGTTGAATTATGAAGTAGCTAATTTCTTAATTATGAATCTCATCATTAATATTATAGGCAAGAGGTTTGATTTGTGGTAAGATTAGTTTCTCTTTCTGTGTAAATTTCCTGGCCCATTTCCTTTTCTCACATAACAGTCTGAATAAGCAACTCATTGAATAGGCAATTTGAGTGACAGAAGGAAAGAAAATGCAACTTATCGTAATTTGTTCATTTTAAAATACATCTATCAATTGGAGCATTTGGCTTTTCTGTTTAATAAAATAGACTTTTACCCTTTTATTGACTCAGGCTCTAATAATATATCTACTTGATGCAATTCTGCTCACCTGATTTTTTAGAACCAGATATAAGTTCAGAGGAATCTGTCTCTACTGTAGAAGAACAAGAGAATGAAACTCCACCTGCTACATCTAGTGAGACAGAGCAGCCAAAGGGAGAACCTGAGAATGAAGAGAAGGAAGAGAACAAGTCTTCAGAGGAAACCAAAAAGGAGTAAGGAGTTATGCTTCCTTGCTATTTATAATTCTACTATGTAAATTGTTTTAAGGCAATTATAACATTGGTTTATGCTAGATCTCTGCTGTACTTGGATATACTTCTTAGAATTATTGTTTGAAATAGTCTTATTATGTAGTTGTATGGCCTATTAGAGTTTGTAGTAGTTAAAATGGTTTGAATAACTCAAAATTCTATTTATTTTTGCCTTTGGGATTTTTTTTTTTTTTTATGCTTAGAATTCATTGTGGTAGTAGTTAAAATAGTGGTTTGAATAACTCAAAATTCCATTTATTTTTGCCTTTGGGATTTTTTTTTTTTTTATGCTTAGAATTCATTGTGGGAGTATCTGATATTTTAATCATTGACATAATTTCAGTAAGAAATGAAACATGACTCTCAAAATCTGACCTGGGAAACACTTCACCATTTTATTCCTGCCTTTGCCTCTGTGAGTTGTTTTTATATGCTTATGTTAGAAAACATTAATCTGTATCAGCCATTGCCAGAGTCACCTAAACTCTGTGTATATTTGATAGAGTATTCATCATTTGGAGGGTGACTTTGAGAACTGAAAGTGAAATTTGCTACTCATAATCTGTAGACTGGTGGCAATTCTTTTTTACTTTTATTTTCTTTTAAAGATTTTATTTATTATTTATTAGAGTATGCACAAGTGGGGCGGGGGTGACGAGAGGGACAAGCAGGTGCCCTGATGAGCAGGGAGCCCAACGCAGGGCTTGATCCTGGGACCTCGGGATCATGGCCTGAGCCAAAGGCAGATGCTTAACTGACAGCCACCCAGGTGTCCCAGCAATTCTTTTTAAAAATTTTTTTTTTTTTTAAGATTTGTTTTATTTATTCATGAGAGACCCAGAGAGAGAGGCAGAGACACAGGCAGAGGGAGAAGCAGGCTCCCTGCAGGGAGCCTGATGCGGGACTCAATCCCCAGACCCTTCAAAAAAAAAAAAAAAAAAAAAAATCCCCAGACCCAGGATCACACCCTGAACCAAAGGCAGACACTCAACCACTGAGCCACTCAGGAGTCCCTCTTTTTTAATTTGAAGTGTTTTGTTTTTGTTTTTGTTTTTTGCAGGACACCTGGTTGCATTCTGTTCTTTTCATGGTTGTTCAGAACAGTTAGGAATTACTTTTTAAATAAAAGAATAACTTAGTAGTAACTATACCTTTGGGTGTAGTCCTCAGGAAATCCTTTATAGATTTAAGTTCTGTGGGATTTTTAGCAGCTACCTTGTATTTCGGGTCCATGGAGTGCTGTGGTTATTTGGAATACAATTCATGGAATACTTTACGGCTCACAAAATTGGTTTTACAAATATAATCTCCTAATTCTTCCAACAACTTGTAAAATATTTGGCCTTATATTACTGTCTGACAGCTGAGGAGGCTGAGAGTCAGGTCACCTGCCAAGGTCATGTAGTAATAAATGTTAGAGCAAAAACCCAAACCCAGGTCTTCCAACTTCTCATTTTGCTGAATGACATGTTTCCTAGAATTCATTTTGAAATTCTCATTTCTTTAGTGGACTGGCCTTTCATACCAGTGCTCATTTATCTGACTCCTCTCTCCTACACCTAAGAGAAAACACCTTTTTGGTCCATTTTTAGTATTCAAAAATTTTTAAGGTTTTATTTTGTAAAAATTTGCTCATTTAAGGTATCACTTTAGTGTGGAAATAAAACATTAATTATTATCCTTCCTTCGTCTATTCTTCTTTCTGACTTTATACCTCTTTCTATACAGTTTACTTTGCATAATAACAATTCTTTGTTTTAAAGTGAGAAAGATCAGTCTAAAGAAAAGGAGAAGAAAGTGAAAAAAACAATACCTTCCTGGGCTACCCTTTCTGCCAGCCAGCTAGCCAGGGCCCAGAAACAAACACCGATGGCTTCCTCCCCACGTCCCAAGATGGATGCAATCCTAACTGAGGCCATTAAGGCAAGTTTTTATTATAAGCAGTTCATCTTAGATTTATTTTGTTCGTCTTTGGATTATTTGAAAATGGCATATTCCTGTCCAGACATGAAAAATCTTGCTCTGCTTCCTAAAAGATATTTAAATATAAGAAAGCCATTATGAAGTTTATGCTTTTTTTTTTTAAGAAAATCACTTTCGGTGAGCGCTGTAAATTTTTTTAATTTAGATTACTTCAAATAGCAAGTATTTTTAACCAGTTTTGTTTTGTTTTGTTTTGCTCAGTTTATTGGTTAAATATGGTATTTATTTGAAGGCATTTAAGGACTAACTTCTCTTTATCAGTAAACTTGATAGGGAAATAGTGGAGAATGAAACAAACAGGGTCATCTTTGCCCTTAAAAGGTCTGATTGTGACTGAGTAATTGAATAGCATAGAAGATTTTTATTTTAAAATAAATACACTGTCTTTAGCTCCATTTCAAAGCTGAGTGTCTAATACTGGTAGTAGGTAGCTTTCTCACCTGAACTCTAAGATACCCTTTTAGAAACCTTACTACTTTGCTTTGTCACCAAAAATTCTTCTTGCCCAACTTCATGACTTTGCTGTAATCTACTGACTCCCATTAGCTTATGAGTCCTAGCTTTTTTATTTTTTTTTAAGAGTTTATTTATTCATGAGAGAGAGAGAGAGGCAGAGACACAGGCAGAGGGAGAAGCAGGCTCCCCACAAGGAGCCCGATGTGGGACTTGATCCGGGACCCCAGGATCATGCCTTAAGCCAAAGGCAGGCACTCAACCACTGAGCCACCCAGACATCCCTAGCTTTCTTATTTTAATTTTTAAGGTCATCTTGTAATCTGACCTTGCCTTTTAAAAGTTTTTCTGGTTACTTTTGCCTTGTTAATTCTCATGATGAGGTGATAATCTCACTAGCTCTTCTTATCATCTCATCATGCAAATTAACAAGATGCCCTCCTTTTAAGGACCTTGTTGCTAGGGATCTGAGTCAAAATTGGGGAAAGAGGGTTAAAGACCAATGTGAGCCAGGGTGGTGTACAGAGGAAGAAGCAGCCTAGTGGACATTCTCAGAATTTGAGAACACACACCACTGACACATAAAACTGAAAAAGGGTTTGCCTTCAGGCCTCTCCGTGTACTCTTTCAAGTGCTCTCAACTCCTTAGGACTTTTTTGGTCTAGATAGCTTGACTATAGTGAGATCTTGTTCCTTTGTATAGCCTTTCTCCCAGGATTTCAGATCATGGACCTCTCAGCCTAGGTCTGGAGGAGAGTAGGGTAACAGTGAGGTTGGAGAAGGGACTAAAATTTTAAAATAGTGAAACAGAAATTAGAACAGTATAATTATGCCTAAAGAATAGTTTGAATCTGATATGCATATTTGTATAAAACAAGGGGTATATGTGTGTGTGTTCCATACAGTGTAACAAATCATGATTTTAAACCATTGATACCATTTTGTGAATAAATCGGGAGTCCTGATGTCTTCTTCCATCTCAGTGTCAGTTTGGTGGTGCATGGAATTGTTTGTATCTTCTTAGAAGATCAGGAGTAAACTTCAATAGGTTGTGATAGATCAGAGATACTTACTTGAAGTAAGTAGATGAATCATATTAACACAACTTTGTTTTATCTTGTACAGTTTTTCTTTGTCATCAGAGTATATAAAATAACATTCAGCCAGATTTTTTTTGAAGGTTTTATTTATTTATTCATAAGAGACACACGGGGGTAGGGGTGGGCAGAGACATAGGCAGAGGGAGAAGCAGGCTCCCTTCCGGGAGCCCAATGCAGGACTCGATCCCAGAACCCTGGAATCACGCTCTGAGCTGAAGGCAGCTGCTAAACCGCTGAGCCACCCAGGCGTCCCCAGATCTTTGTCCAGTAAGAATAAGTGCCACATTCAGTTTATAGACAATGCTAATACAAAATTGGTGGACTAGCCCATTACACAGATAATGGATGCTCCTTATGTGGGCTTCAAAATGTGAAGCATTTGAAAAAAATTTGCCACTTTCATGACTTAATGACCTACTTAAGTCTTCATGGGCATTAATCAAATGGAATATAACTAAATTAGATGGAAACAAAAGAGGGCATTTTACGTCTCAATCGAATGCTCTCATTGTTACCCAGAACTCTGGTCAAGATTTTGCCATCTGTAAACCAGTTTTATGCCATTTATTCAGATTTTCTTTGTTTATATTCTTTGCTGACCTTCACACAAAGCCTACAGAGAAACATTGGTCCTAGTTTGCTAAAGCTCATTCCATAAAATGAACCAGATCTGTAATCCTACAAGTAATAAAAAGGTTCTGTTTTCTTCCTTTCAGCGCTGAAGATGTCTTTTAAATATAGAATAGAATTAAAATGGAAAAAGATTCTTCCTTGATAGACAAAATGTTGTTCACATGTTGTATTTTCTCTTTGCCTGTTTTGAACTAAGTTAAAATTATTGTTCCAAAAATACTATAATTGTGTTTTTCAACAGCTATGATGAACAGAAGTTACCTGAAATACTATTCGTTCTTCCCTGCCATTTTTATCATCCTTTGTTGAGTTCACCTCCAAAATAATTTTGAAAACGTGTGTCAGATTCTCTGTCTAATGAAAAATGGCTAGTATAAAGTAATGTATAGTTTGGCAAATCTTTTTTCTAGGCATGCTTCCAGAAGAGTGGTGCGTCAGTGGTTGCTATTCGAAAATATATTATCCATAAGTACCCTTCTCTGGAGCTGGAGAGAAGGGGCTACCTCCTTAAACAAGCACTAAAAAGAGAATTAAATAGAGGTGTCATCAAACAGGTATTAAAACAATTATTGGGGATGAGATCATTTCAACATCTATTAGCTGTAAGTTCACAATAATATTTAGGCTTTTTATGTCTTGAGATCATGACCTGAACTGAAATCGAGAGTCAGATGCTTAACCGACAGAGCCACCTAGGTGCCCCATAATTGGATTTTCTTTGGGCCACTTATGCTTGAGACATGTAGTACTGAATATGAGAGATGGGGTTAAGGAATCATTTTATTGCAGCAGCAAAAAAGAATTACTCTTGTCTTTGTTACTTTTAAAGGCTAACTTACATGACTAGACTTATTGCCGTTACAAATTTGTAAATAGGTTCACATTAACTTTTTTTTTTTTAAGATTTTATTTTTATATTCATGAGAGACAGAGAGAGAGAGAGAGAGAGACAGGCAGAGGGAGAAGCAGGCTCCATGCAAGGAGCCCGACGTGGGACCCGATCCCGAGTCTCCAGGATCACGCCCTGGGCCGAAGGCAGGCACTAAACTGCTGAGTCACCTAGGCTGCCCCAAGCTCACATTAACTTAACAATATCTGAAACTGTTGAAACTTGTTAGGAGCATCAGAGAAACCTGAGTAAATTGAGACTAGTACTGAAACCAGTATTGATTTGAGGCATAAATCCATATTATTTTGCATAGTACATCAAAATATTACTTAGAATTATAAAGACTTAAAAGTTGGAATGGACTTTTATCTTAAATCATCTTCAGAAATCAGTAACTACTGTGATTCCACAGTAGTGGCAAAAATGGTTCAGAGGACCTAGTTAACTGCATTCCGAGAATCCTGTTGCCTTTCTTTCATACTTTTCTGCACAATTTGATTAATACAGAATTTTGTGCAACTCAGGCATTTAAATTCTGATTAGTAACTTTCAGCAAGTACTTCATTCCACATAAATATATATTGTTCCTGGGTGCCAGGTGTTTCAAGACCCATCAGTGAGGAAAGCAGATTCCTGCTGTGGAGCTTGTTAAAGCTTTCTCAAAATGTTGTATAATTGATATTTATAGAGCCTTTAAAACAGTCACTGATTAAAAGGTATTATCTTAACCAATGTAATTAAAACCATAGACTTGTCCTCTGTCATAGTGTATGTCAGCACAGCTTGAATTGGCTTTGTTTTTCTTTATGAAATATGCTTTATGACCTGTTCTTGCCTTGTAGGCTGACCTCAGTTTGATGCTTTAAACAATAGTTTATAGGCTGAAAGCATTTCACCTTGATTGCTACATTCACAGTAGCACAAAGCTAAGGTGGGGAGGACTCCAGTTAGTGCAAATCAGCTTTAAAGTTGTATGAAAGTGCTTTGTAAACTGGAAATCTGTATTAAGACATATATACCATCGTATGGGGTGGCTAAGGATTAATTACATAGCTATTCCCATGTGCAGTAATAATCACTGATGGGCGATCTGGGAAACAGTAGTAGGCTGTAAACTTGTGCCAAGGAATGACCTTCCTTTCAAGATAGCGGTTTTCTCATTTTCCCCAAGAGATTGTCCCTTTATTCGTGGTACTTTCTTGGGGGGTGGAAAGTTCATAGACTATTTAACCTGGTATCAGAGTAGCATTCTTTCCAGTTTTGTAGATGAGGAAACAAAAGCTCAGGAGCTCTTCAGGGTTGTCCAATATTAAATGGCTAGATGGTACGATAAATAGGATTCAATCCCAAGTCTTTCAATCTATCCATTGTTCTTTTTTTCTCTGAAGGGTTGAACAGCACTTTACATCAGTTCTTTTATCACCATGCCCTGTACTTTGCTTAGACCTAGTATTAATTAGTATTAATAAATATTAATACCAGAATAATTTAAAATAAAAATATTGGTTATTGTAACTAAAATTAATTTACCTTAGGTAAAAGGAAAAGGTGCTTCTGGGAGTTTTATTGTGGTCCAAAAATCAAGAAAAACACCTCAGAAATCCAGAAACAGAAAGGTAAGAAGTCCATACCACAGTTTGAGCACTGTAAAACTATTTCTTCTACTAAAAATAGTAGCATTGAGTATTCACTGTGTGCCAGGCACTATGCAGAGTGCAGCCTTTCTACTAAAGCCCAAAGAAGTTGTAAATGATTTACTCATTATCAGCCAGCTAGTGAGTTGAAAACAGGCAGTGTATAAATCCAACCCTGTGTAATTAACTGCCATACGTTGAATTGTGAGCAGTTGTATGAATTAATATTACTTTTAATGAAATATCTTCTAACTAAAAAGGGCATATAAGTACCTCTTTACCCAATATTAGACCCCAAAACTATATCCAGTGCCACAGCCTGCCTGCCTTTTTTTTCTCTTTTATTTTATCTTTTCTTTTCCTTCCTTTCCCTCCCCCCCTTCCTCTCTTCCTCTCTCTCCTTTTCTTTCTTTCTTTTTTGTACATACTAACACTTTTCCTCCTTGAGATCCATTATTTCCTTTATGGAAAGTATTTGTACAATAATAAAGTGAAATATGTAGTATTTCCTCTATGTCAGTAACTGAAATCATGACTATTCCTCTACATCTATGTTTTTGCAACTCTAAAGATTTTTGTACTTTTCTCCTATAACTTTGAATGAAATGAACTTTTGTATCGTGCTTTTTGGTGCTGCATGATCCTCTTTATTCTTTGTTACTGAAGGCTAAGAATAAACTAGGACCTTTAAAGTCACTTTTTTAAAAAATTGTTTTTATTTAGAGACGGGGAGAGAGTTGAGGGGGGTATTGGGAAGGGGCAGAGCAAGAGAAAGAATATTAAGCAAGCTCCACACCCAGTGTGGAGCCCCATTGGGGATCAGACTCACTTTCTTGAGATCATGACCTGAGCCAAAATCAAGAGTCAGGCACTTAGCCAACTGAGCCACCCAGGTATTCCTCTTTTCATTTTTAATACATATTTTTAACTTACAGTCCAAAATTCTTATCTCAAGTTGCCACACAAGTGCCATTATACCCCTGTGTCGTATTTATTTGCATGTGGAAAAAAGTGATAGTTTTCTACAAGTTAGTTGATTGGGCAGTCAGTCCTAAATTAAGAAGGCCCTTGAGTTGAATATAGAAGCATTTGAACAGAGAACTCTATGTTCTGTAATAATGATAATTTTTGATATTATATATTTCAGAACAGAAGCACTGCAGTGGATCCTGAACCACAAGTAAAGTTGGAGGATATCCTCCCATTGGCCTTTACTCGCCTTTGTGAACCTAAAGAAGCTTCCTACAGTCTCATCAGGAAATACGTGTCTCAGTATTACCCTAAACTTAGAGTGGACATCAGGTATGAGCTGTTGGCCTAGACTTTAAAGTACAGATATCTGTTATTCCCTTAGCCCTTTTCTCATGAGAAAGGAGAAAGAGTAAATATTCAAGAAGGAGAACATGTAGCTGAACTAAGAATAAAAGCCTTTTTGTAGGGTTTGGTTTTTTTTGGGGGGGGGGTTCATTATGTTTTCCTTTTTGTATTTCCATTATAGTTTCTTTTTGAAAAAAATCCACAGTAGAATATGTTTGGGTTCCCTGCGAGGAGTCTGCTTCTCCCTCTGCCTATGTCTCTGCCTCTTTCTCTCTCTGTATCTTCCATGAATAAATAAATAAAATTTTTAAAAATCCACATGTTAACCAGGCGTCCAGATGTTAACTCTTATAAGAGCTTGCTAGAGTAATTCTTTTCACCATGTCAATTGCTAGAATATTCAGCATTAAATTTTATGTCCTCTTAGCTCTCATTATTTTTTAAATTTTAATGTTTTCTTTCTTTCACTGTGGTAAAATACACATAAACACAAGATGATGTACTATCTTAGCCATTTTTAAGTGTATAGTTCAGTGGAGTTAAATATATTTGTAATGTGCAAACATCACCACCATCTATTTCTAGAACTCTTCGTGTAAAATTGCAGCTCTGTACCTCTAAAATAAGAAATCCCTTTTCCACCTGGCCACCACTATTCTACTTTCTGTCTCTATGATTTTTTTTTTTTTTTTTTGTCTCTATGATTTTGAGTACTCTAAGCACTTCATGTAATTGGAATCATACAGTCTTTACCTTTTAGTGACTGGGTTATTTCATTTAGCATAATGTCCTTCAGAGTTCATCCTTATTGTCACATGTTAGAATTTCCTTCTTTTTAAGGCTGAATAGTATTCTTTTGTTATATGTACTACATTTTACTCCTCCATTTGTCTGTTAATGAACACTTAAGTTGACTTTCACATTTTGACTATTGTGAATAATGCTGCTATGAACAGTGTAACATCTCTTTGAAACCCTGCTTTCAGTTCTTTGCAAGTATATACCAAGAAGTGGAATTGCTAGGTGATATGATAATTCTAGTTTTTATTTTTTGAGGAACTGCCATACTTTCCCCCCCAGCGGCTATATCATTTTACATTGCAGCCAACAGTGCACAAGGGTTCTAATTTCTCCATGGCCTCATCAACCTCTGTTTTTCTGATTTTTTGATACTAGTTATTCTTAATTGGTATGAGGTGACTGGTATACATTCTTTTTTATTTTATTTATTTATTTTTTATTTTATCTTTTTTTTTAATATTTTATTTATTTATTCATGAGAGACGCAGAGAGAGAGATGCAGAGACACAGGCAGAGGAGGAAGCAGGCTCCATGCAGGGAGCCCAACATGGGACTCAATCCCGGATCCCCAGGATCACACCCTGGGCTGCAGGCGGCACTAAACCCCTGTGCCACTGGGGCTGCCCTATTTTATTTTTTTTAATATTTTATTTATTCAAGAAAGAGAGGGAGAGGCAGAGACACAGGCAGAGTGAGAAGCAGGCTCCATGCAAGGAGCCCGACGTGGGACCCGATCCCGGGTCTCCAGGATCATGCCCTGGGCCAAAGGCAGGCACTAAACCGCTGAGCCACCCAGGGATCCCCTACATTATTTTTTATTTAGAGTTTGAAACATAAGAGAATACAGGTTTCTATAAACGTCTACAAAGAAATAGTATAATATTTTCATCATTTAAACATTTAATGTAAAATTCTGGGAGAATTTTGGTAGTAATTCATTTCTAAAAAGTTGCTACTTGGAGCACCTGGGTGGCTCAGTCAGTTAAGCATCTGTCTTTGGCTCAGGTCATGATCCCAGGGACCTGGGATCAAGCCCCACATCGGCCTCCCTGCACAGCAGGGAGTCTGCTTCTCCCTTTCCCTTGGCCCCTCCACCCCATTCATGTGTGCACACTCTCTCAAAGAAATAAAATCTTTAAAAAAGCGGGGGGGCGGGGGGAGGCTGGCATTTGGGTGGCTCAGTGGTTGGGCATCTGCCTTTGGCTCCGGGCATGATCCCAGTGTTCTGGGATCGAGTCCCATGTCGGGCTTTCTGCATGGAGTCTGCTTCTCTTTCTGCCTGTGTCTCTGCCTCTCTATGTTTCTCATGAATACATAAATAAAATCTTTAAAAAAATAAAAATAAAAAGTTGCTACTTAAAAATATCTAGACTGATCATTTAGACTGTCCTATGTGCTAATTTGTGGATTCGGGCAGGTATATTAATTTTTTCAAATTTATAATTCACAGACTTTGTAGTTTGTTTATGTGAGATCTCTTTTTGTTTTTGTTTTGTTTTTAAAGATTTTATTTATTCATGAGAGACACAGAGAGAGAGAGGCAGAGACACAGGCAGAGGGAGAAACAGGCTCCAGGTAGGAAGCCTGAGCCTGATGTTGGGACTCGTCCCTGGGCTGAAAGCGGCGCTAAACCGCTGAGCCACCCGGGTTGCCCAATTCCTACAATTTTTATATTGCATGCACATTGTCCTGATACTTGCTCAGTACCAATATTTATTGGCATTATTGAGGCATGCAATTATAATTGCTGAGGTTTCAGCCCAAAAGCCACATTTTCAGAAAAGCACTTGGTGCTCTTCAGAGCACCCAGTTAAAGAGTCAGTGAAATGATGCAAAAGAAAAGGGAACTATAAAAGCACAAAGTTTGAAATTAAATCCTGATTTTATTTGTGTTTTATCTGCCCTGAATATGACCCACAGATACAGCTCTGAGCTAGAAATGCATGTAGGATTCATTTAAAGATGGAAACATATGTCACTTTTACCAGTCTTTACTCTGGTGGCTGGAGACCATATCTTCTCCCATCTTTTTTCTTTCCTTACCATACTGCTCTCCTCAGAGTAGATGATGCTTATTGCTAAGCAGCATATTTTCACTCCATGTTTAATATTTAGGAACATTTCCTGGAATTCTCTTTTTTTTTTTAAAAAAAAAGATTTTATTTATTTATTCATAGACACAGAGAGAGAGACAGAGACACAGGGAGAGGGAGAAGCAAGCTCCATGCAGGGAGCCCGATGTGGGACTTAATCCCAGGTCTCCAGGATCACACCCCAGGCTGCAGGTGGCGCCAAACCGCTGCGCCACCAGGGCTGCCCCTTGTTTTGTTTTTTTAAAGGTTTTATTTATTTATTCATAGACACAGAGAGAGAGACAGAGACACAGGGAGAGGGAGAAGCAAGCTCCATGCAGGGAGCCCGATGTGGGACTTAATCCCAGGTCTCCAGGATCACACCCCAGGCTGCAGGTGGCGCCAAACCGCTGCGCCACCAGGGCTGCCCCTTGTTTTGTTTTTTTAAAGGTTTTATTTATTTATTCATGAGAAATAGAGAAAGGGGCAGAGACAGGCAGAGGGAGAAGCAGGCTCCATGCAGGGAGCCTGAAGTGGGACTTGATCCCAGGTCTCCAGGATGAGCTCCTGATGAGCCACTCAGGCTACCCATTATCTTTTTTTTTTTTTTTTTTTCTTTTTTTTTTATTCATAGACAGAGAGAGAGGCAGAGACACAGGCAGAGGGAGAAGCAGGCTCCACACAGGGAGCCCGATGTGGGACCCGATCCTGGGTCTCCAGGATCATACCCCAGGCTGCAGGCGGCGCCAAACCGCTGCGTCACCGGGGCTGCCCGCTACCCATTATCTTATGTTGCGACAGAATTTGCCTGATAATAGATAGGTTATCAACCTGTAAGTGGTAATAAGCCTGAAGACCTTTTTCTATAACCTTATTAATGGTTAACTTTTTCTTTTGAAATCCTTTTTCCTTTTACTTCTGTGAAACCATATTAATTTTCTCTACCTCTTATGGTAGTAGAATCCTGTCATACATATAATTAACATGACAATTTAGCTATACTAACAAAATAGCAAGAAAAATGCAGTTTTAAAGTATGAGTTATTTGTAACTTGCTATCTACAATCTTCCCCCGCCTGCCTTTTTTTTTTTTTTAATTCTCCTTAAGCTCTGTACCCACTGTGGGGCTTGAACTCATAACCCTGAGATCAGGAGTCTCTTGCTTTACTGACTGAGCCAGCGGGATGCTCCTTTCTTATTTTTTTAAACCCACTTTTGTCATACATTACTCTCAACCACCTTACTTGAATTACTTTACCTGTCAGTGTCACCAGTGCACCTCCATATTGTAAATTTTAGTAGTCCATTCATAGTCCTTAACTTACTTGTTAGTCTTCCACTCGCATTTGACACTGTCAAGGACCCCTACTTGCCTTGGACACTTTCTTCGCTTGTCTTCTAGGTCAGCACATCTTCCTGATTTTCTTCCAATGTCACTCTCCATTTTTTCTCAGTTTCCTAAGGGTTGCCAATCTCTCATCTCTGGATAATGTTACAGTACCCCAGGATTAGACCTTAGGCCTCTTTTTTTCTTTTTTTTTTTTTTAAGGCTTTGTTTTGTTTTGCTTTTTTGTAATCTGTATACCTGATGTGGGGCTCAGACTCATGATGCCAAGATCAAGAATCTCATGCTCTTCTAACTGAGCTAGCCAGGTGCCCCTCTTGTCTTTTCTATCTACATTTCACTTGGTAATTCTTTTCACTGTCAAAGCTATACTAATTTACAGTCTATAAATTTAGCCCATACTTCCTTCCTAACTGCTCGTTCCCATAGATGCTTGTTTGGTGTCACTACTTGTGTTTCTAACTTGACATATTCAAAACTGAATTCTTGACCTCTTCCCCAAGACACTTTGTGTCTTCCATATCTTCTCCATCTCGGTTAATGGCAATATCATCTTGCTAGTTGCTGAAGCCAAAAACATTGGTTTTGTGCTGGTCTCTTCTATTTATCCCACCCCTCCATCTAATCTGTAAGTAATTAGTTTGGCTTTGGCATTAAGATACACCGATAAACAGACCTCTTATCATTACCTCCACTATTACTGCTTTCTTCCAGGCCACCACTGTCTCTCACTCGTATTACAGCAATAATTTCCTAACTGTTCCTCTCATGCTTCCCACCCTTCAGTGTGTTCTTTGAACATAGCAATGAGAGTGGGACTTTTAAAAATGTAAGTGAGATCATTCAAACCTTCCAGTGGCTTTCCAGCCCTCTCATAGTTAAAGCCAGAGTCTCTAAAAACAGTTGTTCCCTTTGCCTGGATGGTTTTCCCCATAACCCACTTTGCTCACTCCTTCACTGTCCTCAGGTTTTTACTGTAATGTCATCGTTAGAGTGCCTTGATGTCTTCCTGTTTTTTAATCATTTTATTTTGGAAACTTTCAAGCATACTCATAAATGTAGAGAGAACATAGCCATCATACTAACATTATTTTCAACAAAAGTAGTAAGTCCTTAACATCCAGTATGCAGGCCATGTTCATATATCCCCAGTTGTCTCCAAAATGACTTTTTTTTTTTCCCAGAATTACTTTTTATAGTTGGTTTGTTTTAGTCAGTGTCCAAACATGGCCCATACACTGCATTTGTTTGATGGAACCACCTAAATTACATCTGCAACCTTTCCCTCTTCTAATTCAGAATTCTACCTCTCTGCCTTATTTTTCTCCATACCACTCATCACATTCTAACATACACTGTATCTACCTGGTCTTTTAAAATTACCTCTCTACCCCATTAAAATGTCAGAATCCTGAAAGCCAGAATTGTTTATATTCATTTCTATTTCCTCTAAGCCAAACACATGGGTAGATGCTCAATAAATATTAGTTGAATGAGTGAATGAATGAATATGGGCATTTCCCCTGGCCATTCCATAAAAAGCATGTGTCCTGGAGCATGTGAAATGAGACGTGAATCTCTTCTCATATACTGGAGGCTTGAGAGCATTGTGGTTAAGAGCACAAACTTTGGAACCAGACCACTTGGGTTTAAATCCTGATTCTGTCATTTGCTAGCTTTGTATCACTAAATAATCTCTTTGTGTCTCAGTTTCCTCATTGATAAGCAGTGTATCAATAAGATTGTTAGGAGACTTATCTCTTAGTACAAGTTAAGCACTTAGAACAGTGCCTGGCACATAGTAAGTGTTCAACTAATGTTAATATTATTATCAGTCTCAGATCCACCATCATTCTCATGGTATGAGCATTACACTGTGCTAAATATGATTCTAATGTTTAAAGAATATTTTTTAGGGGACCTGTGGCTCAGTCAGACAAGTATCCCAGTTCTTGATTTTGGCTCAGGTAACGATATCAGGCTGGTGAGATCGAGCCCCATGCTGAGCGTGGAGCCTGCTTAAGATTCTCTCCCTCTCTTTTGCCTCTCCTCCACCCATTCTTTCTTAAAAAAAAAATAAAAATAAAAAGATTATTTTTTATATAAAATTCAAGTCACCTCCTTAATCTGGTGACAATGATTTTTTTGCAACCCTAAATTAAAAACCAGGCATGTTGGGTTTACATAGAGACTTTGGGTTCACTCTAAGAAGGTACCTTTAGAAACCTTTTTTTTTTTATTTTATTTTAAGATTTTATTTATTCATGAGAGAGAGAGAGAGAGGCAGAGACATACACAGAGGGAGAGACAGGCTCCCTCTGGGAAGACTGATGAGAGACTGGATCCAGGAGAGTGACCTGCTCAGACAGATGCTCAATCACTGAGCTACCCAGGTGCCCCACCTTTAGAAACATTCAAGGGTAATTTTATCTCATGGCATTAGGAATCATTGTGTCTGGTATAACTCCGTCATACTCTCTTTGTGATTTCCTCTTTCTGTCTCCACCAAAATAAGAGCATAGCCCAAGATCCCATTGTATATCCTATACTTTTTCTTTTTTTTTTTTCTTTTTTTTTTTTTTTTATAAATTTTTATTTATTTATGATAGTCTCACAGAGAGAGAGAGAGGCAGAGACACAGGCAGAGGGAGAAGCAGGCTCCATGCACCGGGAGCCCGACGTGGGATTCGATCCCGGGTCTCCAGGATCGCACCCTGGGCCAAAGGCAGGCGCCAAACCGCTGTGCCACCCAGGGATCCCTACTTTTTCTTTTTAACCTCTTCGGTGACCCTTAGATTCTTAACATTTTCAACTCAAAGTAATTTCAATTTCATGAGTCTTTTTTTTGTTTTTTGTTTTGTTTTTGTTTTTGGTTTTTTTTACAGATTTTATTTATTCATGAGAGACACAGAGAGAGAGGCAGAGACACAAGCAGGCTCCATGCAGGGAGCCCGATGTGGGACCCGATCCTGGGTCTCCAGGATCAGGCCCTGGGCCAAGAGTGGCGCCAACCCACTGAGCCACCCAGGCTGCCCTTCATGAGTCTTTTGATCTTAATTCCATTTATGCATTTCTAACAGACTGATCTTTTTTATTTAGCTGCTTGCAATTCAGAATCCTTGCTACTATTAGTTGCAGTTTTGTTTTCCATCCCTTACCTTTGATTCTCTGTGCATGGCTTTCATTTCTGTATGGCTTAGTGAAGACTGATTTTTCTCCACAGTTGAAAAATATGGCCATCAGTAGTCCCCCATTATTTCCTGCTTCTAATTAAACTTGACGTGATTAATTAAAAACAAAACTTGTTATAATAAGTCTCTTGAATTTGTATAGGACTTTTTAAAACACTTGTTTTTTTAAAAATTTTTATTTATTCATGAGAGATACAGGGAGAGATGCAGAGACACAGCAGAGGGAGAAGCAGCCACCCCCCTCCCCGCCCACCAAGGAGCCTGATGCAGGACTTGATTCCAGGATCACGCCCTGAGCCAAAGGCAGACGCTCAACTGCTGAGCTGCCCAGGCGTCCCTAAAACGCTTTTTTTTTTTTTTTTTAATTTTTATTTATTTATGATAGTCACACACACACACAGAGGCAGAGACATAGGCAGAGGGAGAAGCAGGCTCCATGCACCGGGAGCCCGACGTGGGATTCGATCCCGGGTCTCCAGGATCGTGCCCTGGGCCAAGGGCAGACGCCAAACAGCTGCGCCACCCAGGGATCCCCCTAAAACGCTTTTGTATACACTATTTTCCATAATTAAGAGAGACAATATTTTTTCCTGCCTCAATTTTGCTTACCCAGGGTTACCTGAGTGTTCACTGGTAAAGCCAAAACTTTATTTTGTTTTTCAATTTCATACCTCTTGCTTTTTCCCACTGTTCCGGGTTGTCTTATATTGGAAAGTGCAGGCATAGCTTAGTGAGTAAGAATGTATGAGTCTGGAGTCAGATTGCCCAAGTTTTAACTGGTTCTTTCACTGCCTAGCTATGTGACTTTGGAGAAATGACTTTTCTGCGTCACTCAGCTTTTTCCCATCAGTAAAGTATGAGCAATAATAGTACCTATTTCTTGGGTCTGTCTGTTGTATTATCTGTTTTTTTCCACGCATATAAAGGATTTCAAATAGTACTTGGCACCGTGGTAGATGCTGATGGTGTGATATAGACTATAGAATTTTTCAGAACGGGGATCTGTGCCTGAGACTTAGCAGTAAGTTAGAGATGGAGTTTGATTAGATCTAGAAGAATGTAGAATTTAAATGGATGGTAGAGTGGGGAAGTCATTCTTAAAGGAGTTTCATAAGAAAATTTCAGAAGCGAGAGTTGACATTCTTTTTGGGAACTAAAAGGAGCCTGGGTCTAACTGCATTCATGGGAGGCTTTGAAGTGGGTTGAGGCATTAGGACCTGACACTTGATCTTTTGAGTAACACCTAAAGTTGACCTTTGTAGATGTATTGACCTAATGGTGGTATGCATTACGAAAACAGAAAGCAGCACAGTGCCGAGAAGGGGCAGCGTGGTGCCTTGTACTAAAGTTATAACAGTGATGAAAGAATGGGCCAATCTGAGAAATTTTGAAGCAGTTGGTAAATATGGTTTTACTGAAAGATAGAGGAGTGATAGAACTCTGATTTCAAAAAGCCCAGGACAAAGGGTATGCTAGCATAAAGATTGCTGAGAAAACAGAAATGTTGTTAAAGAAGGGAACCGATTTAACTGATCACTCATTCTGGGAGCATCTGAACCTCAGTTAAGAAGTTCTCTTCACCTGGGGTGTCATTGTTTTACTGAAGCTGCATAATCTCCCATTGGAAACCAGTTTTTTGTTTTGTTTTGTTTTTTTAAGATTTTATCTATTTATTCACGAGAGACAGAAAAAGACAGACACAGACTGAGGGAGAAGCAGGCTCCCTGCAGGGAGCCAGATGTGGGACTCAGCCCTGGGGCCAGGATCTCACCCTGAGCCAAAGGCAGATGCTCGACTGCTCAACTGCTGAGCCACCCAGGCATCCCTGGAAACCAGTTTTTTTGTTTTTGTTTTTTGTGGTTTTTTTTTTTTTTTGTAAAGATTTTTATTTATTTATTCATGAGAGAGACACAGAGGGAGAGAGGCAGAGACACAGGTAGAGGGAGAAGTAGGCTCCATACAGGGAGCCCAACGTGGGACCCAGGTCTCCCAGGTCTCCAGGATCACACCCTGAGCTGAAGGTAGCACCAAACCGCTGAGCCACCCAGGGTACCCAGGAAACCAGTTTTTAAGCCTTCTGTCTTACAGAGCAACTAATAGAAAAAGTGTTTGGCAGTTAAATCACTCCCTCAACTGTGTTCCCAAAACTCTATGCACGTACTTCAACCTTGAACTTTACCATGCTTTATGATAATTATTGTGTATTTATCATCTCTTAAATTCCTAGAGTTTAGTGACCAGGTCTCTGTATTTATTCCTGTAAAACTATAAAAAATGCTCAGTAAATGTTTATGGGATGAAGGACTTTGTGTCTCTATGTGTTTTGGGCATGGCATAAATCATACTCATCCTGAAGGGAATAGCACTGGCTTAGAAATATTTTCATTGTGATATTTTTTTAAATTGGAAGTTTCTTCATTTGGATTGTCAGGGATGTACAAGATTTGTTAAGATAGTTCCCACTCTTTAGCATCCTGTAGGAACATGGGATTCCCTCTGTTCTTCCCTAAGCATATAGATGATGTCATTAATTTTAGTGTGGGGATGCCTGGGTGGCTTAGCAGTTGAGCGTCTGCCTTTGACTGAGGGCGGTGAGATCCTGTCCCACATCAGGCTCCTACAGAGAGCCTGCTTCTCCCTCTGCCTATGTCTCTGCCTCTCTCTCTCTCTGTTTCTCATGAATAAATAAATAAAATCTTTTTTTTTTTTTAATCTTAAAAAAACAACTCTAGTGTCAGCTCAGCCTGTAATACCTCAGTGGTTAGATACAAATTGAAAATTTCTCCTCCATAGAAAAATATCAAACCTCAGTGAAGCATCTATGATAGTTTGGCCCTTACTGTTCTGCCCCTCAGTGGGCTGTTCCAATTATCTTTTTTCTGCCTACGAAGCAACTAACCAACTAACTCATGCTGTTCTGCTGATTGGGTGCTATTCTAGCAACTCTTGAGAGTTATGACAGAACAAACCTCCAGACTTTCAGATTATGATTCACCCTTTCTTCAGATGTCCTATTGTTGGCCTGAATGTACAGCTTTCCATTTGATTGTCGTGTTCCATGCTATAGTTCCCTTTAAGCCCTGGGTCAGCTTTAATGATTTGTCCCTGCACCCACCTCTCGGTTTACTGCTCCTTGACAGGACAGTCTTGGACTTGGTCTTATGTACGTTTGTTTGCTTGTTTTAAAGAATTTATTTATTTATTTGCTTACTTATTTATTTGTTTATTTATTAGATTTTATTTATTCATGAGAGACACAGAGAGAGGGGCAAAGACACAGGCAGAGGGAGAAGCAGGCTCCATGCAGGGAGCCCAATGCAGGACTCGATCCCGGGTCTCCGGGATCAGGCCCTGGACCGAAAGTGGCACTAAACCGCTGAACCACCCGGGCTGCCCTAAAGATTTTATTTTTAATTAATCTCCACCCAACATGGTGCTTGAACTTACAGTCTAGAGGTTAAGAGTTTCAGGCTCTTTCAACTGAGCCAGCCAGGCCATCCATCTTATGTTTTTAATGATACTCCGTTTCTTCTTTCTGCTTTTTGGTTTTGATGACCTACTAGCCTGGTTTGTTTCAAACTGTAACCCCCTTAAGACAGAGACACTATGTTTAAGAACAACCAATTTTGGGGACGCCTGGGTGGCTCATTGATTGAGCATTTGCCTTCGGCTCAGGGCATGATCCTGGAGTCCCTGGTTCAAGTCCCACATTGAGCTCCCTGCATGGAGCCTGCTTCTCCTCCCTCTACCAATGTCTCTACCTCTCTCTCTCTCTCTCTTTCTCTCTCTGTATCTCTTGTGAATAAATAAAATCTCAAAAAAGAGAAAAGAACAACCAATTTTCTTTTCCAGTGAATTGTTTTATTAGACTAACCTCAGATACTAGTTTGTGAAAAATGAATCTGTTGGTTTTTGTCACTGTGTTACTAACTTTTTAAAAAATCTAGGAATTTTGCCTCAGAATTCTAGAGTTGGGTGGGAATTTAAACATACCCATGCTTTGCTTGATTACATATTTTGGTTGCCATTGTGGTTGATGGAAATAAATGGAAGGTGTTTGGAGTGCCCTGAAGTTCGGAAATTGGTTCTGTGTGGTACATAGCTCTGTGTGGTATATGGTTCTGTGTATCCGGGTAAGGACTTCTTTGCTCAAGGAAAAAGTACCACTTGTTTTAGGGATGCCAATACTTTATTTTATTGTCCATTTTAATAAAGTACTACATATAATAAGAATCAGAACTTTAGTTCAGGAAATAACCCTGGACTTTTTTCTTTAAATCTCTCCTTCATTGATATATTTATTGCTATTCTTTTGTTTTCTCTGCAGGCCTCAGCTGTTGAAGAATGCTCTGCAGAGAGCAGTAGAGAGAGGCCAGTTAGAACAAATAACTGGCAAAGGTGCTTCTGGGACATTCCAGGTTAGAGGCTGAAAAGGATTATAGAGAAGTGGTTCTCAGAAGTTTTGGTTGCAGGACCTCTTTTATACTCAAAATTTTTTGAGGACCCCAAGAGGTTTTTTTGTTTTTTTTTTTAATGTGGGTTATACCTATCAATATTTACCATAATAGAAATTAAAACTGAGGGAAATTTTAAATATTCATTTATTTAAAATTTTTTCACATTAGCATAAGTAACTTTTTTTGTGAAAAATAACTATATTTTCCAAAACAAAATTGAATCAGAAGAGGGGTACTATTTATTAAAATGTTACTAGTCTTTGATGTCTTGCTTAAGAGAAGACAGCTGGTATCTGTTGAACACATTTAGGGTTACATCTGTGAAGAAAATGTACCACACACAAAATTATAGTTAGACAAGTGTGGAATATTTTAAGATAATTTTCAAATAGTTGTGGATATTATTCTTTAATACTATACAAAAACTCAACAGAGGATCATTTAAAAAAAATTTTTTTTATTTATTAGAGACAGCTGTTAAGTGTGGAAGGGGTGGAAGGAGAAGGACTGGCAGACCTAGCAGACTTCAGAACCTGACCCAAGGCTGTCTCACCACCCTGAGATCATGACTTGAGCCGAAATCAAGAGTCAGAACAAATGATAATTTTTTAAGTAGCTTTATTGAAGTATTGTTTATATACCATAAAATACATTCTTTTTAAGTTACAGATTATAATTCAATGATTCTTAGTAAACTTGCAGAATTGTATAACCATCATCACAATCTAGTTTTAGAACATTTTCATCATCCAGAAAGATCTCTTGTGCCCGTTTGCAGTCTCCCCATTCTCATCCTTAGCCAACCTACTAATTGACTTTCTCTTTCTATAGATTTGCCTTTTCTACACATTTCATATAGGTAGAGTCATACAACATGTGTGGTCTTTTGTGTCTGGCTTCTTTCACTTAGCATACTCTTGTTTGAGCCTTGTCTGTTGCCGCATGAATCAGTCCTTTCATTCCTTTGTACTGTCGCATAGTATTACATTATGTGAATCTAACATTTATTTATTCACAAGTTGATGAAAATTGGGCTTATTTCTACTTTACTCTTAGGAATAATGTGCCTATGAACATTTACATCCAATCTTTGTGCAGATACGTATTTTTTATTTCTCATGGATATATAACTAGGAGTGTGGTCTTGCTGGACTGTGGGGTAAATTTATGTTGTAAGAAACTACCAGACTGGCTGCATCATTTTACACTCCTAGCAACAAAGTGTAAGGGTTCTAGTTCCTCTATGTCTTTGCAAACACTTGTTACTGTCTTTTCAAAATTCTATCCATACTGGTGGATATAGAGTGCTATTTCATTGTGGTTTGGGTTGACATTTCCCTAATGATTGCTGATGTTGACCATCTTTTCATGTGTTTAGTGAACATTTGTTTATTCTTTTCTGGTAAAATGTCTATTTAACTCCTTTTCCTGTTTTTAAAGTTGGATTATTTGTCTCATTATTGAGATATAAAAGTTATGTAACTAGATAAAAGTTCTTCACAAGATAAATGATTTGCAAATATGTTCTCCTAATCTGTGGCCTATACGTTCACTTTCTTAATGGTATCTTTTGAAAAAGTGTAAAAGTATTTAATTTTAATGAAGTCCAGTTTATCATTTTTTTTAAAGATTTTATTTATTTATTCATGAGAGACACAGAGAGAGAGAGAGAAGAGTAGAGACACAGGCAGAGGGAGAAGCAGGCTCCATGCAGGGATTCGATGTGGGACTCCTTCCCGGTTCTCCCGGGATCACCCCCTGAGCCAAAGGCAGACGCCCAACCGCTGAGCCACCCAGGCATCCCCAGTTTATCATTTCTTAAAAATTGCTCCTGCTTTTGGTGTTATAGTCAATAAATCAAAGCCTAACTTATGACCACAAGATTTTTAGGGTTTTTTTAGAAGTTTTTTTTTATAGTTTAGCTTTTACATTGAGGTCTATCCATTTTGAGTTTTGTTTGTGGTATGAGGTAAGGATATAAATTCATGTTCTTGCATGTGGATACCAAATTGTCCCAACATTATTGAAAAGACTGTCCTTTCCCTGCTGAATTGCCTTGGTATCTTTATTTAAAAAGAAAAAAAAAAAATTGACCAGAAGGGTTAAGGGCTTATTGCTGGACTCTTAATTTTGTTCCATTGATCTATATGTGAATTTTTTTTTAAAGATTTTATTTATTTATTCATGAGAGACACACAGGGGGCGGTGGGGGGGGGGGGGTCAGAGACATAGGCAGAGGGAGAAGCAGGCTTCCCGCAAGGAGCCTGATACGGGATTTGATCCTAGATCCCAGGATCACGCCCTGAGCTGAAGGCAGACACTCAACCGCTGAACTACTCAGGCATCCCTCTATATTTTGAATTCTTAGGTCAAGATCACACTGTTTTGATGACTAACTTTGAAAACTTTGCAGTAAATTTTCGAACTGGGAAGTGTTAAAATGTAATTAAAAAAAAAAAAACTGTTTTGATTATTCTGGGTCTTGGGCATTTCCCATATGAATTTTAGGATCCATTTGTCAGTTTTCACAAAAAAGCCTGCTAGGATTTTGGTAGAGATTGCATTGAACCTATGTATCAATTTGGGAAGAATCATTTTTTATAATGCTGAGTTTTCTAGTTCATAAATACTGACTGTTTGTTTATTTAGATCTTTAACTTCTCTCAGCAGCATTTGTAGTTTTCAGGATAAAGGTCTTATATTTCTTTTGTTAAGTTTATCCCTAAGTATTTTATTCTTTTTCCATGTTATTGTGAATGGAAATCGTTTCATTTTTTAGATATTCCTAGCCTATAGAAATACAACTGATTTGTCTACTGATTTTATATTGATTCAGTTTTGCTGAACTCATTTACTAGTTCTAGGAGTTTTTTTGTAGGCTTCTTAGGATTTTTAGTGGCTTCTCTAGGATTTTCTACATACAGTGTCATATCGTTTGCATATGAAGACCATTTTACTTCTACCTTTCCAACCTGGATGGATGTTTTGTTTTGCTTTTTTCTTGCCTAATTGCACTGGTTAGAACCTCTAGTACACTGATGAGAGCAGACATCCTCATCTTGTTCCCCATCTTAAAGGGAAAACATCAAGTCAGCTGTAGGTTTTTCATAGATGCCTCTTATCAGGTGGAGAAAATATTTTCCTTTATTACTTGTTTGTTGGGAGTTTTTATTATGAACAGCTATTGGTTTTGTCGGATGATTTTTCTGTCTCTTGAGATGATCCTGTGGCTTTTGTCCTTTATTCTGTTAATATGGTATATACATTAATTGATTTTGTGGTAATTCTTTAAAGATTAGTTGTCATGTGGAGCCTGAGGCCATATCAGTGAACTTTTTGTACTCATGCCTTAAAATTTTTGGTCTTAAACTGAGTGGATCTTTTAACCATGCGTAATTTCATAACATGGTCATTTGGAAAATAGTGGTTCACTGAATTATGCAGATTATTAAAATTCCACATTTCATCAAACAATAACAAAAGTAACATTAATATCACCCACTGGCCTCATCAGAGCAGTGTTTAAGTACTAGGAAATTACCAAGCTCACCATGGTGTAAATACAAATGTTCTATGATTTACATTTTTTCTTGAAAATTTGAATTTTATACTTGGCAACAAATACAGTTAGTTTTCCTTGAAGGGAGAGGCTTATTTAATACATTTCCAAGAAAATGTCTACCAGATGCCCAAGTCTGAATAAGTATAGTTTATCTATTAGTTGTTCCTTCAAGGAAAAGGGGGTGTTCCATGAATAATGTAGCTGGTTCTGCTCACAACTCAATCACTCAGGTGCTTTTCCTTGAGACCCACCATCTTACCTCTATATCAGTTGACATGCTTTATGTGTTCTTCCCATCTCATCCCATAAAATATCAAAAAAGAAATGCACTGGCATTGAGATTTAATGAAATAATTTTGACTACTTCATCAAGGACATTCCTAAGGAAAATTGACTTTTTTCTTTTTAATCACAAGTGGATAGCAGTAGAGAATACAGTAACTGCTGGTACATTTTTGTGTCTCCTCCTTGATTTACACTAAGGTGGCGGCAGTTTTACCCACCATTGCTTTTCTACCGTTAGTGCAAATGTTACCACAGTGAGAAAGGCACATCACATCTTAATATTATCATGAAAATAGTTTTGACCTTGCAGATCCTCTGAAAGAGTCTCAGGAACTCCAGAGGGTTTACGGATCACTCTGAGAATCTCTAGACTATACCTGAGTTTGTCCTTTTACCCTTTTTGTTTATCGGTTCTGATCTTTCTTCCCCATCCTTTTATCCTTGGAATATGCTATGTTATTTTCTGTTGTATGATACCCTGCATATTTATCAAGCTTTTTTGTTGTTGTTTTCCTTACAAGATTAAAAAAGTTCTTATTTTTGTAACTATTACGTTTTTCAGATTGAGACAGGGAAGTATTCTCAAAAGTGTCTTATTTTGGGGGGCATAACAAGTTAACTTGCTTATTGGAGTAGAGCTGTCACTCTGAGTTAGTGTGGCTGTTGCTGTTTTAGGTTGGATAGAGGGGTAATTGGAAAGAGGAAATATCCTTAGGAGGGTTGGGACTCCTCAGTTTGATTGAATACCTGATGAGTGGGAAGAGAAAGTCCCTAACCTGACAATTTATTGTAAAACATATCTGTGCTAATGCAGGAACTCCGACCCACCTGGTGCAGAGGAGTCTTGTCTTGACCTGCTTTGGGAGAGTGTTGTCTTGATGCTTTTCTCTTCCTCCTTGGAAAACAGCTGAAGAAATCAGGGGAGAAACCCCTGCTTGGTGGAAGCCTGATGGAATATGCAATCTTGTCTGCCATTGCTGCCATGAATGAGCCGAAGACCTGCTCCACCACTGCTCTGAAGAAGTATGTCCTGGAGAACCACCCAGGGACCAATTCTAACTATCAAAGTAAGACTCAGAGTTGTGCGCATTAACTGGGATCAGAGGAATTATCTTGTGAAAGATTTTAGAGCTCATGCTATTAATGACAAGGCATTAAGTACTGACTGTGAAAACCAAGAGGGGACAACAACTTGACAAATTTCTTATATAGGGATCCCTGGGTGGCGCAGCGGTTTGGCGCCTGCCTTTGGCCCAGGGCGCGATCCTGGAGACCTGGGATCGAATCCCACGTCGGGCTCCCGGTGCATGGAGCCTGCTTCTCCCTCTGCCTGTGTCTCTGCCTCTCTCTCTCACTGTGTGCCTATCATAAGTAAATAAAAATTTAAAAAAACAAAAACAAAAAAAACCAAATTTCTTATATATAGAAAGAAAAACAAATGATCAAGGTTCATCCTTAATTTACAATGTCTACTGAAGAGCAGGATTTGGTTGTACTTTGCTGTAAAGGTTTTTCTCCTATATGTTTTTACTGTAATTTAGATAAATCTTTTTTGGTTTAGAGCACTCTCAGGTATAATAGCTTTTTACCTTTCTGAATGTTTATCAAAACATCTAATTTCACCTTGAAACTGAGCTGGTGTTTTAAAACACGGCTTATGTTATTTCTCATTGCCTTAAGCCCTAAAACAGAAAATACTTTTATTTAGTAAAGTGTATCTACCCTATAAGGTGGTGATTTGAGATGAAAAACCTCAGCCTAACAGCTCTATCACATGCGGATTAGTGAGGCTGGCTATTTTCTCAGTGGACTACTAGAAAGAGTGGTGTAGGGTAAGGAATGTGGAAAATAAGTAACAAAATGCAAACTGGACTGTATAACTTTAATTTGAAAGTCTTACTATTGACTTTTAGCATACATGCAGTATGAATTTTTTAATGTTATGAGAGATTGCTTTCTGATAATTTTTTTCATGTTACAAAACAGCTCTCTGTGCCTTTTTTTTTTTTTTTAATCTGTCCTTCCTTAAGATATGTATTGTGTTCAGTGTGCATATTCACCCTTATAGACCATTTCGTGATTTTCCCTTTTGGTTGAAAATTAGAAGAGAAGGTAAAGGTGGTTATTAACATTTCAGTTTCACTGATACCGCAGCTATGTTTTGGACACTGAATCGTAAGATGTAGTTTTGATGTGTCTTTGTATGAAAGATGAGAATTGGTGAGGCCTTTAGAAGCCATGGTATTGTTCTGTTACTGTTTGCTGATTCATGAGAAATCGGTTTTGTTGATATTCTGCTAGATGATTTTCCTAGTACAAAGGGGTATTCAGTGGATGTTTCAATGAATGGAGAGGAGAGATTTAGTTTTAGGTTGGCTGTTAATCATTTAGTTGCCTCTGTAGGGCTGGTCACCACTCTGGGCTCTTGTTTTCCCTCCTGTGAAATGAGGAATTTAAATGGTCTCTAAAGTCTCTTGCCGTGACAATTTAACTCTTTTCAAATTTATGGATGTTTAATTGTTAAATGAATTTTCAATCACTTTGACCACAAAGAATTCCTTTTGCACATGTCAACTAGTATCTGACAGGACAGTAAATTAATGTATAACTGATTGTGGTTGAGGTAATTATCAAATTGAATAAATCACTTTCTTCATTTCTGAATTTTTTGTTCAGTGCATTTGCTGAAGAAAACTCTGCAGAAATGTGAAAAGAATGGGTGGATGGAACAGATATCTGGCAAAGGATTCAGTGGCACTTTCCAGCTCTGTTTTCCCTATTATCCCAGGTAAGCAGCTGGCCCATAATGTGAAGTGTTGATCATTGTAAAATTTAAAATCTGATTTTAGGTTACAGGCTTGGGTTTCATGTACTAACTTACTACTGTTATTATACTTGAAGATAAAGACTACTTAAGGCAATGTTGCTTTTCTGTTTTGGGTTTTGTTTTTTCTTTTTAAGTTTTATTTATTTATTTTTGAGAGAGCGCATAGAGCAGGAGGGGGAGAGGGAGAGAGAAATCTCAAGCAGACTCCACAATGAGCATGGAACTTGACACAGGCTCTCATGACCCCTGAGATCATGACTAGAGCCAAGAATTAGATGCCTAACTGACTGAGCCACCCAGGCACCCCTAACTAAGGTAGTATCGTTTATAGAGTAAGAGCTTTTCATGTAGGAATGGGAGATTTTGACTAGAGCTTACTGTTAGCCATCTATTCCTAAAATCAAGCATTGAATTCTATGAGACCGTTGGCCATTTTTATATTCATTCCTTTTTTATTACGTAAATGATAATGACAAAAAGATTATTAGAGGATTAGATATGTTTTAACTGTCCTTCATTCAAGGAGGGAAAGCATTGGCTGTTCCCAAGAATCCTAATCTATCTTCTCCATACTATAGAAACAGGGAGGGCCATTTCCTTGAAAACCTCTTATATCTATAGTTTATTTATTACTGAACTAAAAAATATATTGAGCACCTCCTGTGGGCCAAGCATTATCCTGTGTACCCATGTAATGGCCTTCTTATTCTTTGATTTCTGGTAAAGTTCCATGATCTGTACCACTAAAACCCTATTTTAGCAAAAGTATAGTATAGTTTCTTATATTGTACCTTGTACACAAGCCTAGGTGTTATTTGGTTGCATGTTATTTGAATTTTTCAAATTCTTAAAGCCAAATACATAAAATGTTAAAATTTAAGGACTTATTAATCAATGGGATCAATATTTCTATCAGTAAGGGGAAAGAAAATTAGAAAATACTTACTGAATTTCTCTAAAACTTAGAAGAGATTCAGCCTTTACATTATTTTGAGGCTTTTTGCCAATATCATGAGGGCAAAAAATGTATACTCCTCTGCAGACTGTTTGCTGCCTTATAGATAATTCACTGCTTTATATTCAGTGGCAAGTACAGTGCTAGACACACATCAAGAGCTTAAATAATTATTTATTAAGTAAATGAGTAAAAATTGGTTTTATTAAATGGCAAGAGGAAGGGAAAGAATTATGGTCTGGGACTTTTATAGATTTGTTACAACTTTGTGTGTTCAAAATAGGTTAAACTGTAACCTGATAGGGCAGCCCAGGTGGCTCAGCTGTTTAGGGTGGCTCAGCTGTTTAGCACCACCTTCTTCCCAGGGCGTGATCCTGGAGACCCGAGATCGAGTCCCACAGCAGGCTCCCTGCATGGAGCCTGCTTCTCCCTCTGCCTGTGTCTCTGCCTCTGTGTCTGTGTGTGTCTCCCTCATGAATAAATAAATAAAATATTTTAAAAAAATAGACTTGTAACCTGATACTTGTAACATAGTATTTGGGGAGGGCAGGCAGATGTGTAATGTCCAGGAAAGAGCAGCTAGGTTCACATTTTTCCCCTGTCCTCTATGGGACTTCTCTTTTACCTAAGTTTTCTTTTTTCTTTTCATAGCCCAGGAGTTCTATTTCCAAAGAAAGAGCTAGATGACTCAAGAGATGAGGATGAAGAGGAGGATGACTCCTCAGAAGAAGACTCTGATGACGAAGAGCCTCCACCTAAGAGGAGGTATGGATGTGTGGGAGGCCTTTCTACCTTAGAGCTAAAAATGGCAGTAATAGTAATCGTGTCTTAACAACTCAGGATCCTTCTCAGAAAGTTCTTTGTGTAACATTTGAACTTGTCTTCTTGAAAATTCAGGGACTTTGAATTTAGGAAGCCTTGTGAATATATAATTTGCCATTTGGTCTGTTTGGCTATCCATAGTTTGTTATTCAAAGAAAAATAATGCCATATTTTCTTAGGAAAAACATGAGTTATGTATAGACTTTCATGAATTGGTTGAATTTTTACACAGTTTTAGTAAAGACTCTAATCACATTCCTATCCTTTACATAGGTGACTTTTACCTACACTAGATCTTTTCTGGCAAAGTATCTGGTCATCCTGGCAAAGTGAATCTCTCCAGTACTAAGTCATAGCCTTTGCTCTTTGGTTCTCACAGGTTGCAGAAGAAAACCCCAGCCAAGTCATCGGTAAAGGCTGCATCTGTGAAGCAGAGAGGGTCCAAGCCTGCACCTAAAGTCCCAGCTGCCCAGCGGGGAAAAGCTAGGCCCCTGCCCAAGAAAGCCCCTCCCAAGGCCAAAACTCCTGCCAAGAAAGCCAGACCCTCATCCTCAGTCATCAAGAAACCTAGTGGTGGCTCTTCAAAGAAGCCTGCAGCCAATGTGAGAAAGGAAGTGAAGTTGCCCAGCAAGGGCAAAGCCACCATGAAGAAATCTTTCAAAGCAAAAAAATAAATTTTATAGGAAAAAAAGGGTATCATGATAAAATTCAGAATCTTATTTTCTAAGGTCAGTGTGCATTTGTTTTAGTTTTGATGCTTTTAAAATTACATTTTTTTTCCTCCCCCATGAACACTGTGGGGAGGGAATATAAATAAACCAATTTAGGCATTTGTTAGCTTTAGGTGCTGTTCTTGGTGCCTGCCTCTTCCCTCAGTCATTTTAATTTCTTCGATAACTCCAGTTTTCCTGAACTGTATAATCTACATTTGTCATTTTTTTCTCCCTCCACCCCAACCATCTTTCTTTTTTTATGGTCAGCTTTGGCTTTTTTTTTTTTTTTTTTTTTTTTTTTGCCTTCCAGCTTTATATAAACAGCTGCAGAGATTTTTATATTTGTAGAAAGCATCAAGAATAGGATGCTGGTCAGGTGCTGGAAGTAAACAAGAGGCAGTATATATAGCACTGACTGAATTGTAAAGCCTTCTGCCTGGAGACTTCAGTTATAGCTATATAATAATTAATCTTATTTATAAAACCACTCCACTAACCCTTTCTCTCCAACTGTGTAATTACAGAGACATCTTAGCTTTGGGAATAAGCCAAAAAAACGTTATAATTTCATTAGGTTCTGAAGACCTATAACTCCTTTGGGCCACTTTCACATTGGTCAGTTTCCAGGTATTTTTCACTGGCCCAGGGCATTGCGTTCTCTCAACCGCAAGCACAAATTCCCTCCACCACTTGATTTTTGAAGGGGAAATACAGGAATATATTGAATTTGTGAATTCCGGTGTCACCTGTGTTACCAAAAACCAAAACATGCAAAATCTCCTTGATCAAATGTTTAAATATATTTTTTAATATTTGGAGCATGAGTTGTCATTTCCAGTTTGCCTTTTTTATAAGGAAATGTTGGAGAGTTACATCATTGCTAATGTAGAAATGTTAAGTGGAAAAACACACAATTTCCTAAAATAAACTAAATTCCAGATCATCTGTGGGTTTTTTTCCCCCTCCTTTCTTTCCATAGCACTTTTGATATCAAGCAAGTGGCTTCCTTTCTGAGATATTTTAAAAGAAAAGAAAAAAAAAAAGCAAATGAAGCCCAACTACCTAACCCTTTCTCATTTGTATTTGTTTTAGTATTGTGCAGTTGTGTTAAATAGTATTAGCTTTCTACTTGGGAAATACTGATTTCCAGTTATCATTTATCTTCCCTGTGGCACTTGACATTTTAATTGTCTTAAACTTTTTGGTGTATACCTTCTGGCCCCTTTGAGTGCTGCCAGAGGCAAAAGACGTTTGTTTCATTCATTCCACTTGCATTGTTTCCTGGGATCTCATCTGCAGCCTAACATGTGGCTGGGAAATGGACTTGAGAAGATTGGCTTGAAGTAGATCCTTAATCATGTGTGATCCCATCATGAGCTCATTGGAATTTGTGTTGCATGTAAGGCAATCTTTCCTGTTGTAAATCTTCCTTTTTTTATGTACATATATTTTGAAAAATATGAATAAACATGAAATTTTAAAGCTGCTGAACTGTAGCTTATATTTAAAAAATTCTAGTATATCCTTAGAACTAGCTAAGGTGCAGTCACTTGAGTCTTTTCTACCCCTTGGAATAGCTGCCATTCATTTTCCTTTTTATTTTCAGTTTTTAAATTTCTTTAAATTAAAAACAAAATTATAGATTTTATTTATGAATAATCTCTACACCCAGTGTGGGGCTTGAATTCACAACCCCGCGAGAGTGCAGCTCTACTGACTGAGCCAGCCAGGGGCCCCCATCTTCCTTTTTAAATACAAGCTCCAGTTTATTTGCTTTTGAATACTTTTTATGGATGGTAAATGATGTTTCTAGGTATATTGAACCTGATTGTTTAATGAACAAGAGGTTTTAAAAAATCATTCTGCGTTTTACATTAAGGTCCTTGTTTTCAAGATCATAGATTCCAGTTTTTTATGTTTTTAATGTTAAGATATATCCTTGGATTAGAGAAAAAAAATACAGCACTGCCAAAGGTTTGATAAACCCTACAGATCTAATCTTAGAAAGTAATTCTCTTTTCTGTTATGCTATTTGGCAGGTAATATATTATGGTGTTGGGTACCTGTGCTAAGAATTTGTCTACTCTTCTGAGGTCAAAAGTTGGAGGATTTTGTGGTTTTCTTTGTTTTACAGTACCACTTTTAAAACGATATCCTGAACAATAACCTGGTAGCTATATTGTACATCAGGTGCTCCAGCATAGGGTAAAATGTTTGGACCAGATCATTTGAGATCCTTTCCAACTCTGACATTGTGTTAATTGTACAAAGTTTAGGTAAGGACAAAATTGTCCTTGCTTCAGAATCATGTAAAGGGAAAAGACAAGATGTTCACTACACTCTTGAGTGAAAATCCCCACCATCAAAGACATGCACCTTACTTATGTTAAGATAAAGGAATGTTTGGTTTTTTTCTCCCTTCCAGGCATTCTAAAGGAGCAGAACACATATATTTTACTTCCATGTTACAGAAAGGAAAACAGCAAACTCAAGAGGTAATCCCAGCAAGTTCCAGCATGGATCAGTGGCTTCAGTACTCTCTGTTAGTGACTTACTGAGTTTAGTTACAGTGTTTCATGCATTCTTAATCCACCTACAAACCACCTTTGGTAAATGAATCTCAGAAAGTACTGGGAGAGAGATTGTCAGCTGCTTAACCTACAAAATGAGAAAGAAGAGCTACCATTGCAAAATCGTGGAGAACTTTCCTTAGTAATATGATAAAAGTACTCAATACAGATTCTAACCATCCACACAGACTTAATGAAAAGAAGCCTGGTCCCGTATAAATCTTAGGAAACAGATCTATGTTTTAATCATGTCTGTTGGGTATAATTAACCAGAAAATAACATGAAACGAGCTAGTTAATATGCCAGTACCTTTAACATTTTCCCCATCATTCTTAAAAAGTTTGTCAGCCCCACTCTAGGTTTGCTAACCTCTTTTTGTACTTACTGTAAAGAACCTGTGAAATTATTCTTGCTCAGGCTGTGGTAACTCTTGCCATCCTGATGGATCAGGAGAAAGAGGTGAAGCCAGCCATATTCATGAAATGCTGTATTTAGCCAACTAAGAAAAACTTAAAATTTAGGATTATTGTTGAGATTTCTCATCTTTGATACCTGCAAAATCCTGTTAACGATTTTATTTCTCTCTGGGGTAAGCAAAAATTCTAACTTTGTCTATGGCAAGAAATTCTATTCTTAATTGGAAAAAAGATCATTTTTAAGCTATTCCCCAGAGGTTCTGATTGACTTTACTTCCCAGCATGCAGAGTTTGTTTTGCATTTTCATGGTAGAACAGATGGCCACTCAGTTCTACAGAGCTGAAGCTAAAGAACCATAACTGTTGAAGCTCTTGGTTTAGGAATTGCTTGACAAAACTGTGCCTAGAAGCCATAAGAGATCACTAACCGGTATCCCTCAGCTGCAGTGAATTTGCCTTTTTTAAGAAACTAATTTCTAACTATTTTCCTATATTATTTTCTTTTATTATTTTCCATAAAATTCTTCACTGGTTTTTCTGCTGGAGAAATTTTCTACCTTTGATCATTTAATTTATTAGCCTAGTCTGAATTGTTCCTAAGCAGTTTTGTCAACAACTGATATGTCAGAGGCAGCTTCGAAAGGTACCTTCTAAGTCATTTTCCTCAAAAATGGCAATTTTCTCTTGATACTGTACATAAATGTGTAATTAACGCTATTTGGTATTAAATCTGTTTAACAAAGAGACCTTTCTTTATGGTGCCTTGAATGTTCGATAAAGTGTAGTTTTAAATTCGACCTGTTACCATAAATAATAATGACAATCATAGCAAACACTAATTGAGTTTCTTCTACAAGTCAGGCTCTGTACATAGATTATCTCATTAATCCTTGGAACCCTATGAGATGGTGATTGTGTATTATCCCGTTACAGAAGGGAAAAACTAAGGTACAAAATGTGGTTCAGAAACTTGCCCCAGGTCATAGTAAATGGCAAAGCCAGAATTAAACCCAGTCTCTCAATGCAGAGCCGTCTCTATCTGTTCTGCTCTGTTGTCTCCCCTTGGTGGTTCTTCAGCCTTCTGAATTCTCTTACCCTGCAGCTCAGTGATTCTGTGTTCTGTTCATGGCAAACAAAGGACTTTAGAGAAGATTTGGAAATGAGATGAAACTGTTACATTTACTTCTAGAGGTTTGCTTAAGGTTTTTTTTTTTTTTTTTTTTTTTAAGATTTTATTTATTTATTCATGAGAGACACAGCGAGAGGCAGAGAAACAGGCAGAGAGAGAGGCAAAGCTCCAGACAGGGAGCCCGATGCGGGACTCAATCCCGGGACTCCAGGATCACGCTCTGGACCGAAGGCAGACACCCAGCTGATGAGCCACCTAGGCATCTCGCTTAAGAAGTTTGATAAGAACTATTACAATTAGATCTTGGATCACTGAGGAATGTTGCCTAGACTGCCCTAAGTTGTGTTTTGGATACTGTACTTGTACAGTACTTGGTCATTTTCAAATCCTAGCCTTGGGATACTTTTCTGGTTTCCTCCCGGTTTACTTAACACAGGCCAGTTCTTTCAGTTTACCCGGTATGGATGCTCGTGAGAGCATTTCCTCCAGGAGCCTCAGCTTCTGTGAGAACTTTGACATTGCTCAGGAAGCATCTGTCCCACTCTATCAGCCCTAAACTTGTACTTGAAGAGGCCTACCAAGAGCAGTGCCAAAAGGGGGACTACTTGACAACTGAATCTTTTGGACCGGGTATCTGCTGAGTAATCATGAGCTGGAATGTTAGTAATCCTTGCTTTTAATACTCATGATTCTGAGAGAAACATCACCTGGTCTCCCCTGCTGTCTCTGTCTGCTTTGCCCCCAATACCAACAGATGCTCTTTCCTAAAACCCAGAGAGTTCATTACACAGAGATCAAGGGTCACATGCTCTTCCAACAGAGCCATCCAGGACCCCAGTTTTTTATTATTTTTTAGCTCCATTGAATACTATTACCAGCTTCTTTAGGTAGTATTTGCTATTACCTGCCTTTCTTTACTTTCCAAAATGTATCCTGAACTCCCCTAATTCTTCTGTCTCTGGCAGCAAGGTCTCTAAGTGTTTCTGGAGAACGGTCCTCTTCAGACCTATACTTTTCAGTTGGGAAGGTACTAGGAACCATTCCTTGTTCCCTGCACAGATGGGGTACAGGTAGCAAGATAAAGTGCCTATTTCTAGGGCATCCGTTTTTTATTCCACAGTATTGGGAGGGGTGCCACTATGTTAATGGTAACATTGAAACAAATAGAAGGAAGTGCAAAGTCCACAATAGTTAATAGGGTAAATCAAGATTTCTAGAAGTAAAGCAGCAGCAGCACTTTGGGCTCTACCAGGTGATCTTCAGGGGGAGTGCCCATTCACCCTTCTCTGGAAGCATAAGCACTGCCCTAACTGGGACCCTCCAACAGGTGCCTACAGTCTGTATCCCATTTGGAACTAATGGTGCAACCTCAGGCAAGTCACTTCACCTTCTGGTTCTCAACAGGAAAAGTAGTAACATTTCTCTGATCCTGTAACCTCTACACTTTGCCAAACCAGAATACATGGGAAGAGGAAACTATCTGGCCACATAGTGTTGTGGTCCTCCACTTTTTGAAGGAATCTTAATCATTGTATTGAGTTGGCTTGGGCTGCCATAACAAAGTAGCACAGACCAGGTTGCTTAAACAATAGCAGTTTGTCTAGGAGGTCTGTAGTGTTGAAGCCCAAGATGAACGTGTCAACAGGGCTAACTCTTTCTGAGAGCCCAGGGAAGATCTGTTCCAGCCCTCTCTTCTGGGCTTATGGATGGATGGCTGTCTTCCTGTGTGTCTTCACCTCGTCTTCCCTCTGTACATGTCTGCATCTGAATTTCCTCCTATAAGGACCCCTGTGATATTGGATGAGTGACCCTAATGACCTCATTTTAAGTTACCTCTTTACAGACCTATGCTTTGACTAACAGTCACATTCTGAGGCAGTAGGGGCTAGTAGTTGAACAATGAGGGATTAAGGGAGAAGATACAGTTCAGCTCAAAACATGTCTCTGTTTTGTTGTTGTTTAAATATTTTAAACATGAGAGAGAAAGAGCATGAGCAGGGGGTAAAGGGAGAGGAAGAAGCATACTCCCCACTGAGCAGGGAGCCCAACATGGGGCTTGATCCAGGACCTCGAGATCATGACCTGAGCCCAAGGCAGATGCTTGAGCAACTGAGCCACCCAAGCACCCTTTGTTGTTATTTAATTTTTTAAAAAAGATTTTATTTATTCATGAGAGAGACAGAGAGCGGGGGGGTGGGGGGCGGGCACAGAGACACAGGCAGAGGGAGAAGGAAGCTCCATGTAGGCAGCCTGACGTGGGATTCGATCCCGGGTCTCCAGGATCACGCCCTGGGCTGAAGGCAGGCGCTAAACCTCTGAACCACCCGGGCTGCCCTTGTTTTTTAATTTGTGTTCTAGGTCACTTACTTTGGGAGAGTGCAATATTGAGGGTACATTGCAGGGACAGCCATTAGGACTCACCTTAGAGAATGGAATGATGGTGCTCAAGGTTGGAAAGTAACTCTCAGCATGGGGAGGTGTTGCCGAGCAAACAGAGGGAAGCTTGTGTGGTGAAAACCAGGTGTGGAGGAGCTGCTGGGCCAGGCCTGTTGCAGGCTCACCACCTCGGTGATCAGATTTGAAATGACGTGGTGTTACTTCCCACTCACATTCATCAGCTGGCAACTCCAGTTAAGATTCTAGGATTTTAGAGGAAAGGGGAGATTGTGAGAGCAAGCTCACACCTGTAGTTCAGTAAATGTCATTGACTCATCAGGAAATAACCATGACCCAGCCGTGAGCCCCAACATGTCCAGGGCTCATGAACCCAGCACCCTAGATTGCCTTTTTTTGTCATTTCTTGCTCTGCTGAATATAGGTAATTCCCCTGGGCTTCCTGCAGAAGTGAGTCATAAATCCAATGGTTGAAGTTCTACCCTGATGGCTCTGGGAGCTGTGTTGTCATGAATGTAGGATTAGACTCACAGGGCGGATGAGGATGCAGCAGTGGCCCGTTTTATGCTGCTGTCCCGCAAGGAACTAGGTTGGCTCGCCCCGGAGATGGCTGACACCCACGAAGTCTGTTTCCTTTGATGCAAACGTCAGCTTTGACATCTAACATACCTTTAGTAAGGCTTCGTGCACAGTAGAAGCATGGAGTTTTTATGCTTTTAGTGGAATTAGATCACCTGGATTCGGAAACCTGGGAGAATGGCTCAGATTAGCAGTTACATCACTTTGATAAATAAAAATGAAGGAATGAACTTCAAATTTATAACTGCATTTTTTTTTTTAAGATTTTATTTATTCATGAGAGACACACAGAAAGAGAGGCAGAGACACAGGCAGAGGGAGAAGCAGGCCCCACACAGGGAGCCTGACGTGGGACTTGATCCCGGGTCTCCAGGATCACGCCCGGGGCTAAAGGCGGCACTTAACCACTGAGCACCCTGCATTTTGTTTTGAAACACTTCATCCCTGAGTAGGGATGAAGACCAGTAAAAAGGGGATCCTCCAGTCAGGAGCCAATGTAACATATTTCACATATTATCTTTGCAGATCTGTGGTGTTTTGTTGTTAATCTCCCTATCTCTGGGACCTAGCACAGTGTCTGCCACTGAGACTGGCCTGTCCCCTTATCCTGAGAAAGGCTTAGAAAGCAGAATTCTCTCTTGCCTATGTCACCATGATTTTAATTCCCTGGTCTTGTTTCATTTTGACCTGAAACAAATTACTGTCCCTATTTTAAAAAATGTAGGATCCAAATTAATTCTATGCATCAGAAACTTGTTAGAGCCCGTAGTGAATACAACTGTATTGCTTTCTCTGAAGAGTCAAAGAGGGACTGCGAACCTAGTAATTGGCAAGTCTTCTCTATTTAAAATTCACACACCAAGCTCCACACTCAGCACAGAGTGCTTGAGACTCTCCCTCTCCCTCTGTCCCTCTACTTTTCTCTCTCAGATAAACAACCTTTATTTCTAAAAAAAATTTTTTTTAAATAAAAATAAAAAATTTTTTAAGATTTTGAGAGAGGGAGAGAGAGCACAAGGGGGACAGAGGCAGAGGGAGAAGCAGGCTCCCTGCCGAGTAGGGAGCCCGATGTTGGGCTTTATCTCAGGACCTTGTGATCATGACCTGAGCTGAAGGCAGATGCTTATTAGCTGACAGCCACCAGGCGCCCCTCAAATACATAATCCTAAAAAAAAAATTCAGGGACGCCTGGGTGGCTTAGTGGTTGGGCATCTGCCTTTGGCTCAGGTAGTGATCCCGAGTGGAGGGATCACAGGTCCCACAGCAGGCTGCCAGCAGGCAAGAGGAGCCTGCTTCTCCCTGTGCCTATGTCTCTGCCTCTCTCTGTCTCTCATGAATAAAAATCTTTAAAAAAAAAAAAATTCACTTGTTTTTAAAAACTAGTTAGAATTAACCCTTTATTTTTTGTGTACCCTGAGCTTCATATATTGGTATTTCCAAAAAAGCAACCAGCAAACCATCTAGATCTTTCTCCTCACTGGACTCAAGGCCATCTCATGGTTTCAGTGAAGAGTTTCCTAGAGCCCTTGATAATGGGGAACTCACTTAACACCTGCCATTCAGTCATATACAAAAGAAACAAGGATAAAGGCAAAGCCTAACATCAGCTAGTATTAATTATCGAGTGGCTCACTTACTGTGGGTCAGGTACTGTGCCAAGCACTTTGCCCACATAACTCATCCTGACGTCGCTATGAGTCAGGTGTTAGTGACACTTTAACAGATGAGGCATTCCAGATTAAAGTGATTAAGGTGTTTGCAAGGTCCTACATCTAGTAAGATTTTGTGCCCAAATTTGGGAGCAAGCCTCTAACCATTACACCCCCTTGCTGCCTCTGGAAGAGCATGCCCATGCTCTGAGACCAAGGGAATGGCCAGCACACAGGTGTGGGGCTCAGACCAGCCTCCTCCAGAACTCACCTGAGGCTCGAGGCCCCTCGACCCTGTTTCTCTGCCTCGCTCACCCCTGTCGGGGTGCTCCTCCACTGGACCCGAGCGCCCGTGTCTTATTTTCCGAGGAGTGGTGCGTGGGCAATTTCTGGTGTTTCCTCTCTGCGGAACTCACACTTCCATACACCACCAAAGGCTGAGCTGAATCGGGTTTGCAGGGTATTTTTTTTTTTTTTTTTGGCACCTACAAGATGCCCGGCCTGATGGGAACAAAAGTGCTTTCCAGTTCAAAGCTGGGTCTGCACACCAGTCTCCCCCACCTAAGCGGATTTGCGAGGCCGAAGGAGAGGGACACGGTCCACGTGCAGTGACCGACGTTGACGCCGAGCTGGGCAGACGCGAGGGACCCTCCTACGGGACGAGGAAGAGGGTGCGTGATACCCACTACCTACGGAGGGCGAGGGGCGGAAGGTGACCCTGGCCCGGTTGTCCCGGAGGTCCCGGAGGCCACGGGGGCCGGGTCCTGAGTGCATTCACTCCCTCGTCGCGACGACAGTCACTGAACGAAGCAGGCTCTGTCCTGCGCACTGGGGATGGAGGCCCCTCCTGGTCAGAGCCGCCTGCACTCCGGTAAGAGGACTGGTGTCGTACGTGGTCCCGTAAGCGAGAGTCACGAGGGCTCTGCAGGGGGTGGAGGAGGCACCGGTGGTCTGGGAAGGCTTCCCGGAGGAGGAGGAGCTAGCCAGGGGGCCAGAGGGGAAGGTCTCCTCAAAGAGGGAGACGTCGGCGAGGCCCTGGGCGCTCAGACCCCTCAGCGCGAGGAGACAGGCCCGCGGGGGGCAGGCGCGACCCCTCAGGCCCTTTAAGGCGGAGCTCCGGGGCGCGAGCCGGCGGGGGCGGGGCCAGGACCCCTCGCGGCCGCTGATTGGGCGGCGCGCCCGAGCGGAGCCGCTCCGCGGGCGGCGATTGGTGGGCCCGGGCGGGCGCCGCCGCCAGGTGATACGGGGTGCTGCTTCCCGCGGCCACGTGGGGGGCGCGCGGGCGGGGGGTGCGGGGGTGCGGGGGGTGCCGGGGGGCGGGCGGCGGGGACGCGCGGGGCGCTCCGGGGGAGCAGCGCCGAGCTGCGGCGGCGGGACTCGGGCCGCGGCGGCCGCGGTGAGTGAGCGCGGGGGAGCGGGGCCGGGGCCGGGGCCGGAGGGTCGCGGGGAGGGGGGCTCGGTCCCCGGGCGCAGGGCGGGCGGGGGGCGCTGGGGAGGAGCGTCTCGGCCGCTTCCCTCCGCCACCGCCGTCACCTCCGCCGTCCCTCCGCCAGCGTCCTGCCTCGCTCGCCCCGCGGTCGGCCCGGGGACTTTCTCTGCCCAGAGCGCGGTCCCTCCCCGGGAATGACAGGAAGAGCAGGATGACGACCCGCGCGGGGCGCGCTCCGAGCCGCCCGGGCGCCCGCCCCACTTAATCTGGAAGGCAGCACTTTCCGCTCCATGTCGTCTGTTTGGAGAGGCCACCCTCGACCTCTCTGCATTAAACACCCCCCCCCCACACACACACACACATCACATTTCCTCCTCACCCCACTGCATTTTTCTCCAAATCGCTTAAGTCCCTTGTGATGCTGATTCTCAGTACGGTCCCCCTGACCCTGCTTGCGCGCTCCCCGAGGACAGGGACTTTGTTTTTGTTCACCTGGCACATGTTGGCGCTTGGAATATTTTCAGAAGGAGCAGATACATGAGCAACCCTAAGAGGCAGCTGCTATTACCGTCCCCACTTTACAGGTGAGGAAATGGAGGCTGAGGAGTTAAGGGACTTGTCGGGGGCAGGAGTGTGTCGGGTCTGGGGGTGGAGGGATGGAGGGGGGCTTCTTCTGTATGTCTGATCCAAAGGTAGTGGAGGTGATGCAGGTGACCAGAGTGGCTCAGGCCGCCCCAGACCATCTGGACAGGGAGACAGACTGAGAAAGCAGCTATTTTGCTGATAAGATCAGCCCTCAGCACCTGAGGTGTTCAGGGTAGAGGGGACTCACCACACTGCCATGGGGGACACCCTGCTTACTTGGGAGGGGAGCGTGAGTGGAAGGACACTGCCATGGCCTAGGGGAACAAACTCCAGAGCCCCAGGTTTGCTTCCCAGCTCTCCCTTATGCTGTGTGACCTTGGGCAAGTGGCTTCACCCCTCTGAGCCATGCTTTGCTAAGCCCAGAGTTCAGACTGACTGGTCTCCCGGGATGCTCTGAAGATGCCTCCTTCCCCCATGACTCAACTCAGCAGAGTGCTTCTGTCCTTGACCCTCGTAAGGCAAGTCAACCCATCCAGTACCCTGTCTCTATGCAGGACCACCTGGAAATTCTCAGAGGAGCAAAAGAAGAGCCCTGGCCTCATTCCAAAGGAGTCCCCCTAGAAAGGTGCTGGCCCAGCCAGGCTGCTGCATAAAAACCTTGGAAAAAACAAGTGTGCTCCAAAATAAGTGGGTGTTTGCACCCAGAAGGGGTAAGCAGGTCTGGGGTTAGGGTGAGCCTGGTAAACCTCACTGGTCCCTTGGTTGGCCCCCAAACCCAGGCTTGGGGCTGAAATGCACTGGGAGGGAGGGAGAGGAAGAGAGAAACTTCCAGTTTCCTGGGGGATTGGGGAACGATCAGGTGATGATGGCAGGGACAGTGGAGTGTCCCCAGGAAAGCTGCTGCTCCGGATCTGGAGGGAGGAGGCAGGAGGCGGTTCGCAGCCCTGGACACAGCTGCCTCGGCATGTGGGCATGTGCGAGAGTGAACGTGAGTGTGCCGGAGACCCGTGTGCCTCTTTGCTGTCTTAGCACCTTGTGTCTGAGGGGCTGTGTCAGCACAGGCAGGATGGGAAACGTGCTCCTGGTCTCTCCCTCCTCCCGTCCCTCCTCTATCTCGTATTGTCTTCGCATCTCTGTTCCCACTTCTGCTGGCTGCCTTTCATTCTCTCCTCTTTCCCTCTCTCCCTCTTGCCCTGTTTTTGTTTTGGTCTTTGCCTCCTCCGTGTCCCACCACCTGTGGGTCCAGGGCATCTGAGCCCATAACGTGACCATGAAATCAAAAGTTGAGTTCCCTGGAAGCCCAGTCTCCGTGCCTGGAACAGCGGCCACAGAGCTTTTGCGCCCGCTACACATCTAGCTTTGTTGTATTGAAACATCAGATGGACAGTAGGTAATGGACATGATGTGAAAAACGATCAGGATTAAAAAGTGGAGGGTGTGAGGTCAGAAAAGCAGGAGGAGAGAGGGTACAGGAGGGAGGGACCAGAGGCCGTCAAGGGGACCGTGCAGCCTTTATTTCTGGCTCTCCTACCCACCCCCCGCCCCCGGGAAAGTGACATAGTGGGTTGTTGCCCACAGACTGTAGTGGTGGCTGCTGCTGCCCCCACCCTGGCTGAGCTGGGACTGGAGGTCTGGGCGGGCAGGGGTAGCGGCTGCTCCCCAGCTCCTGGCGTGGGGAGTGTCGGTTTCCAAGCATCTGCATGAAGGTGCGTAGAGCCCACACCGGAAGCCCCCATTTCCTACCCAGCACCCCGATACCTGCTTTCTCTGGTGGAATTGTGGCTCCCAGGCAGGTCTCTCCTGCCGCCTCGCTGTCCTCCCAGGCTCCCTCCTGGATAGCAGGCCTTGGGGTCCCCCCATCCTGTGTGTAGACCTGTTAAGTTGTCCCTCCCACCCCACTGGCATCATGCAGGTACCTGCTCCTCTGCTCAGTTCTAGTCTCCTCCCATTACCCCAGGTTTGGGGATGAGGAGATGGCAGCTCTGAGATGTGGGGCCATTTGCCTGAAGTTACGCAGCATTTGGACCCAGGACTCCCTGATCCTAAGTGCAGGGATGGGAAGGAGTCTGGTGAGCTAGAGCCAGGCAGGATGGGGGGCAGGGGGTCTAAGCCACCCAGGAAAGACTGGAGGAGCTGAGTCGGGGGGACCCAGGCAGAGGGCAGTCAGCCCTTCTTTCTCCAGATGCCTAGGTGCCACGGTCACTGTGCACCAGGGGTCATGAGCTGAAGGGGAACTGAGCGCTCTCCCTTGAGGATGGTCTAGTCGGGGAGGTTTCCTTCTCTCCAGGAATGGATCTGAGAGAGGGGCCCCATGAAACACCAAAACCTGGGCTGAGTCGGGGGCAGGGCTCCTCAGCCCCCTGGGCCTCGCAGCTCAGGCCATCCAGTTCGTGGGCCACTCCCAGTATCACAGCGCTCCTGCCCTGGAACCTGCAGTGGCTCCGCACTGCCCCCAGGGCACAGCCTGAAATCCCTTGGTGTGACATGTAAGGCTGATCCCAGCCTGGCTCTGGCCCACTCTTCTGGTAGGTCTACCCAGGGGCTCGGCTGCTCTCTTCCCTGTGCCTCTGCAGACTGTCCTGGGAGCTCCCATACCCCTCCCCTCAGGTGGTGCCTTCTTGGGCTGCCCCCCTTCCTCTGGCACCTTGTACAGGCTGGTACGTGTCCCCTGCCCCCTCCCCCTCCCCAGGGCACCCCAGGCCTGAGCACAGAGGTGTCAGTGTTTGGCCCCGGGCGTGGCCTGCCACAGCCCTACCTTCAGCTCTTCCCCCAAACCTCGCTGCAGCAACCCCAGCCTGCCTTTCCCCACCCCCTCATCACCGTCTAGCATATTCCATATCTGACTGATCCGTTCCAGCGGCCTTCCTCCACACTAGCACGCCAGCTGCCCCGGGGCAGGAGGGGGTCTGTCCTTTCCTTCGGGGCTGTGTGTATTCCCTGTGTCCTCAGGGCCCTGGACTTCGCCTGGCACACAGCAAGTGCTCGGAAGGGTTGGTGGAAAGGGGCTCACAGCCTGAGTCCCCGGGAGCCATCCTCTCTCCCCCGCCCTCTGTAGAAGCCTGGGGGCCATGCAGAGGCCCGGGGCAGGGGGACGGAGGGCCTCGGACTGCGGCCCCGCCCCTCACCGGCCCAGGTGCATCACCAAGTTCGCCCAGGTGGGTGGGGCCGCCCCCACGGGGTGGTGCTCTGGTGGGCCCTGGCTGAGGGTGGTCCTGGGGAGCAGGGAGCACCTATTTACTCTAGAATGTGTGTGTGTGCACAGATGAGGAGATGGCCTCAGGGGGGCAGAGGCTTGACCGAAGCCACCTGCTGGGAAGGCAGCAGAGCCTACTGGGCCCCAGCTCCCTGTCCGCAGCTTACCTGGCAGGGCAGAGCATGTCTAGGGGGCAGTGTGGAGGACGGGGTCAGGGACCGTGGTCCTGACTGCCTTGCCTCCCTGCTGTCCCCACCGCACCCCCAAGCAGTACGTGGGTTCCTTCCCCGTGGACGACCTGGATACCCAGGAGGGTGTGTGGCTCGTACAACAACAGTTGTGGGCACTGAAGGTAGGGCACTGGAGCGGGCGCATCCCTGGCCGGGGTCACAGCCTTGGAAGGTCAGGCTAGAATGGCCCCTGAAGCCACCTGATCCAATTCCCCCTCCCCCCCATCACGGAGATGGAGCAAATGAGGCCCAAGGAGGGGCGGGACCAGAGCCATTCTGAGAAGTGGGCCCTGGAGGGCCACAGCCAGGCTCCTGGAGCCATGTCCCTTGTGCCCCCCCACCCCGGGACCCCTTCCCTTGGGCAGTCATGACCAGTGTTCCATGTGAGGAAGCCACAGATGGGAGGTAGGGGGATGGTCAGAACATGGGCAGCGCTGGCCCTGCTGGGGGCTGCCTGCCAGGACCCAGCCACAGTTCCCCAGCTCCGGGGGAGTCCACTCTCCAGGGCCCAGTCCCTTGGCAGCTGGGGTGGAGTTGGCTGCCCAGCTGGTGGTGGCTGGTCCTGAGGCAGGGCAGGGCCTGGAAGGTCATGCCTGCCCCCAACCAACTCTCTCCCATACAGGATTATCCCCGACGTCGGGCAGTCATCCTGAAATTCAGCCTTCAGGGTCTTAAGATCTACAGCGGGGAGGGCGAGGTAGGAGCCTGTATGGGTGCAGGTGAGGCCTGGACTGGACAGGTGTCCAGCTCCCTCAGAATGCGCCCGGCCCCACGCCGCCCTTGAGCATCCCTGCCCTCCCAGCCTGCTCTGGGCCTGTGGACATCCTGTCTCCGCAGGCCCTGCCCTCAAGGCAAGCTCTGGCAACGCTTTCTCCTCCATCTCACCCCCAGCCCGGGCCCTCCAAAATCTCCGGGGCCTGCCTCCTGGCCTGATGTCAGGATCATCAGCCCCGGTTTTTTGCAGGCCCCTGGGGCCTCCGTGTAGGCCTGCCCAGAGATGGCCAGGCAGCTGTGGCCCGACTCGGGCTGGAGGCCAGTAGGGAGCACCGGCTTCATGGCTCATCCCTCTCCTGCCACAAGCCTGTGTGTGTTGAACACCAACCTTGTGCCAGGCTGTGCACCCACAAACCCAGGGCCATGCTCCTACGACTGTGGTGCAAATCGTGTCCTGGACATGTGCATCGCAGGGGCCTGGGGGTCAGGTCCTGTGCCACTTGCATGAAGTCTCACTGATCCCCACCCACAACCCCATCAGAGCGGGGGTACCATCCCCACTAAATGAGTGTCACAGGGCGCAGAGGGCTGTGTTTACCTGCCCAAGTGACCCAGAGAGTATGCAGAGCCAGGATTCAAACCCTGGTCATCTGACTACAGACACCAGATGTGCAACCTGAGGGTCCACTGCCACGGCCTTTCTCTGTGACCCTGCCAGCCGTGAACACCTTGCCCTCAGTTCTGTAGCATGACGGCAGCAGGGGCAGGGGGACGACAATCCCAACCAGCAGGTTGGCAGTGGGAACAAGGGACCAAGCCCAGAGGCAACGGGAAGGATGGGAGTCCCATTTGAAGCAGGGTTTGGGCGGCCTGGAGGGAAGGAAGAGTTTGTTCCCTGGAGCTAGGTGGGCCCTAAGCCGGGCACAGGCTGGACAGCGGGCCCTGGAGCCCAGCCTGCAGGGGTGTGGGGCCCACAGGGGCAGGGCTGGCAGCCACAGGCCGCAGTGGGTCTGATGAGGCCGTCCTTCCCGCGCTCCCCAGGTGCTCCTGATGGCTCATGCTCTGAGGCGCATCCTCTACTCCACCTGGTGCCCAGCTGACTGCCAGTTTGCCTTCATGGCCCGAAATCCCCAGAGCCCAGCCAGCAAGCTCTTTTGCCATCTCTTCGTGGGCAGCCAGCCTGGAGAGGTATCTGGGGCCCAGGGTGGGGCGAGCACTGCTGAGGCTGGGTTTGGCCATGCACCAGGCATCAGCATGCGCTTTGGGGACCAAGGGGTGGGCACTCCTTGCTACGCCGGCTCCTTCTATGGCTCTGTCCACGGAGGGTTCCACAGAAGCACGTTAGTGGCCTCAGCATTCCCCGGGGCCTGGAAGTGGGGATCAGGCCAGGTGCTTAGAAATTGGATGGTCACACTACTAGGCCTTTGCTCATGCTGTTCTCTCTGCCTGAAATTCACTTCCCCTCTGGCAAAGTCCAGCTTGCTCTTCAAGGCTAGTCCATGTGTCTGTGAAGCCTGCCTTGAGTCCTCTAGATCACTCTTCCCCCCCCCCCTTTTTTTTAAAGAGTTTTACTAAAAAATCCTGATGCAGGACTCGATCCCAGAACCCGGGGATCACGCACTGAGCCAAAGGCAGACACTCAACCACTGAGCCACCCAGGCGTCCCCCACTCTTCCCTTCTGAGGTCTTGTGACATGAACTATGCTCTGTCATCCGTCTGTCCCTAATTACAGATAATAGAATTCTTTGAGAGCAGAAAGTGGGTCCAGGTCTTGAACTGCCCTGGTGTGTGGGCCCGTGGGGCCCATGGGTGAGTGGGTAGATCCCGGCAATCAAGCCGCTATGGGCACCATGAACAACAGAGCTGTGGCAGCCGACTGCTCAGCAAGCAGAGGCTGGGCGTGGTTCCACCCAGCAACATTTGCTGTCACCCCTGCATCTCAAGCTGTGTGCAGGCGGTGGGAATGGCAGGTGGCTGAGACACTGCACCCGATCTTCCCGCACTCACGGTTCCATCCTGTCGGGCTGGGTAATGAGTGTGGTGGTAGAGCATAGTGGCCCTGGAGCGGTGGGCCTATGCGGTGGGCCTATGCTGGGGGCTTTCTGTGCTCCACTTCACTGAAGGAGCACAGGGAAGTGGGGAGGAAACTGAGGCACAGAGGTGCCATGCTCTGCCCGGAGTCACACAGTAGCCCCTAAGTGATGGAGCTGGCACTGGACCCCAGGTTGCAGGGCTGGAGGCCTGGGCTCGTAGCCACTGCTCTAAGAGGGTGACATAGGGTGGGGTAGTAAACCCAGGGGTAGGAGTGCATGTGGCCCAGGCATTCCCAGCTCCAAGCAGGATGTCTGCAACAAACCAGATGCTCAGGATTTGTGAAATGAACGAAGGAAGCTGGTAGGAGGGACAGCATGGTGGTGAAGTTTTGCAGGATGAGAGGAGTTTTTCTAGGAAGAATGGGGAAAAGGGGCTCCAGCACTAAGGGTGACTGGGCTGATGTGTAGGGTTCCTCAGGGAACCTCTCCCAACTGAGCCTGCCCCTCCTCCTTCCTAGGTCCAGATCCTGCACCTGTTGCTCTGCCGTTCCTTCCAGCTTGCTTACCTCTTGCAGCACCCTGAGGAGCGGGCCCAGCCTGAGCCCAGCCTGGGGGCTGCAGGGGACATGCCCCTGAAGCCACAGCCCAGCCCCGGGGGGCCCTCTGGCCTAGTGCGGGAACCCTTCAGCCGGGATCAGCTCTCACAGAACGTTCATGCACTGGTCTCCTTCAGGCGGCTGCCAGCAGAGGGGCCTGTGGGCAGTGGGGTACGCAGGAGCCCCAGCCAGGGCAGGGGCTGTGGACAGAGGGACCCCGGGCGAGGGTTTGGGGGTCAGTGTGGGGGGAGGGGGTGGTGGACATCAGTGGGAAGGGGTTTCGCCTGACCTGACGTGGCCGAGCCTGAGTCGGCCTGCCCCTGTGGGCCCCTCTTGGTGCCTTAGAAGGAGCTACCAGAGTCAGAAGGCCGTGGGGGCGCCCGCCACGCCCGCCTGGGGAACCCTTACTGCTCGCCCACGCTGGTGCGCAAGAAGGCCATTCGCAGCAAGGTGATCCGCTCTGGGGCTTACCGCGGCTGCACCTACGAGACTCAGCTGCAGCTGTCAGCTCGGGAGGCCTGTGAGTGGCAGGGGCGCAGGGGCGCGGGCCTGTGTGTGCCCCCGTGAGTCAGAGAGCTAAGCCTGAGCGGCTGTGTCAATGCAAGGCTGTGCCCGTGTGTGGCTGTGCCCTTGTCCATGGGAGTGTGCAGAGGGGATCGTGTAGCTGTGCGTGAGGGGGCTGTGTGTGTGTGGATGCACCTTTGCCGCGGGAGACCTGGTGAGGACACCAGCATGTGGGTAAATGGGGGTGGTGGCCTCTCTCCCTCTGACCCCTGGGTGGTCTCCACAGTTCCTGCAGCTTGGGAGGCGTGGCCCCGGGGGCCTGGTGGCCCGGCGTGCCTGGTGGAGAACGAGGGCAGCCTGACGGAGAACATCTGGGCCTTTGCTGGCATCTCCAGGTAGGGGGGCCTGCCTGGCTGGTGCGCAGGCCCTAGGATGGGCAGAGGAGTGGGCTGTGGGCTGCCCCCAGCCAGGGACTAACCCCACTGGGTGCGTTTTCTCAAATGTGAAATGGGGATAATAAGAGGTCTACGGAGAGGATCAAACCGGGCAACTCTGGGACAGCCTTCAGCACGCGGCCTGTCACAGGGCAGCAGCTTCCTCACCGCCCGCCCTTCCCCAGTCTCCCGGTTGGGTCTTGAAGCCATCAGCGGTCAAGAACCCCTTAGACGCCTCCAGGGAAGGAAGGTCTAAAAGCTTCCCCCCTGGAGGGCCTACTCTGGGTCCGCCACCGCCTCCGGTCCTGCATCGCCCCGGGGATGCCAGGGATGCCAGCCAGGTGGTGGTCGCTCCCGCCTTCAGCCTCTCCCGCCGCCCTCCCAGGCCCAGCGCCCTCGCCCTGCTGCGGAGAGACGTGCTGGGCGCCTTCCTGCTGTGGCCCGAGCCGGGCGCCAGTGGCCAGTGGTGCCTGTCGGTGCGGACACAGTGCGGCGTGGTGCCCCACCAGGTCTTCCGCAACCACCTGGGCCGCTACTGCGTGGAGGTGAGCGTGCGGGCGGCCGGCCCGGTCCTCGCCCCGCCCCGGCCCCGCCCACTCTGACCCGGGGCGGGAGCGCACGCCCCCCATCACGGTACCCCATTGGCTCCCTCTGGCCACGCCCCTTAGTCAACTAACTCTCCAACCAGTTGTCATTGGCTCTGCTGGCCCCGCCCTCGGGCCCCCGGCGGAGGCTTTTGTTTTTCCCAAAGATTTTATTTAATTATCTGATAGCGCTAGCAGGGGTAGGAGCAGGAGGGAGAAGCAGACTCTGCAGGGAGCCTGAGGCGGGCTCCATCCCGGGGATCTTGCGATCTCCTGAGGTCATGACCTGAACCACCCAGGCGCCCCCAGAGCGGGTTTTTGGAGGGGACCTCCAGTAGCCTTGGGCCCCGGTCAGGCCTCCCATTTCTGAGGGAATCCAGGCTTTTAAAAGTGGCTTTCCCACATCCTAGCCCATCTTTTAGTGGAGCTGGAAAGTGACTCAGGGCAGAAGTTGGCCTAAGCTCACCCGGCCTCCGGGCTTCCAGGTCTGGGGACCCGGCCTGCCCACAGGTCTCCAGGGACCGGATGGGTGCACTTATTACAAGCTGAATGCCTCAGTCCTGTTCAGGCTGGCAGGAGAGGAGAGGAGACAGTGTCTGGCTCTGCGGTGAGCAGGACTGTGCCCTCTCTGAGCTCCAGTTTCCCCCCTTCTGAAGGGGGGCAGGATCCCTTGGGAGGGGTATGCTGGTGCCCAGAGTGGAGCCATGGGGAGGGGACGCTGGAGCTTCAGCCCTTTCGCCCTAGCACCTGCCTGCCGAGTTTGCCAGCCTGGAGGCCCTGGTGGAGCACCATGCTGGAACCGAGCGCAGCCTCTTCTGCTCCCTGGACATGGGCCGTCTGAACCCCAGCTATGAAGAGCAGGACTGTGGGTCTGAGGGCAGACCCCCCCGGACACTGCGGCCCCTGGGCCATGCCAAATCCGAGGCAGAGCTGCAGGGCCTGGGCTAAGAGGTAGCCCACTGGCCCTACCTCACCCTGGCTTCTGGGCCTCACTTGGCCGCCCTGCCCTTCTGCCACCCTGCTGGTCCCCAGTTCCATCCAGTCACTCCGCCCCTTGGACCAGCTTTCCATCACTTCACTGCCTGTGGTAGGAGGGGAGCCCTGATGCTGGGGATTGCCAGTGGCTTCTCACAAGACAGGTGGCCCTGCCGAGATTGTAGGAGGGGCAGGCGGAGCTCCGGGCTTCCCTTAACTTGCTGGGTGACTTTGGATGCTTGTCTCTGGGCCTCACTTTCTCCCAAGAGGGGAGCTTTCTGAGGTGGACAGGAAGGTTCGATCATGAGGGATGTGGCCGTCTTGTAAGGAGGCCAGGCCTCGGGGCCCTGACTGGGAGTCTTCCGAGAGTACCTGACTGAGGGAGGGAGCATGTCTGGGGAAGCAGAAGCATGAGGGACATGAGGGAGCATGTCTGGGGAGGCAGGAGCGTGTCCTCACTGCGGGCAAAGACCTGGGGGCGAGCCCCTTGTCCATGGGAGAAACAGAGAGACCCTGGACTTGCTGATGGGCATGGTGGCTGGGCCGAGCTGTACCCAGGCTGACAGACACACAGCCTGTTTCTCACATCACGTGAGGTAAGGGAGTCTTGCATTGAATTCTGAGGAATGAGGGTTAGGAGGGCACAAAAGGGCAGGCTGGCGGGCACAAAAGGGCTGTGCCCGCCACAAGGCCACACACAGACGTGTGTGTGAAAGGGACGTGAACGGACAGGGAAAAGAATCCCTGTGCTGCTTAGAAAGGCTACTTTGTCTCCAATCAAATCCACAGGGTGGTGATTCCTGCCTTCTGGAGAGGGATGCCCCAGCCTCATCCCCTCCCCCGCAGCCCTGAGGACCACCAAGACGGGGACCTCCCCCAACCTCTGACCCACACACGGGGTCACTTTCTTCATCCATTTGACTGGGAGGGGCCAGCAGTGAGCCATAGGAGTAAGGGGTGACGAGGGTCCTGTTCAACTCATCCTGCAGGCCGGTCTGGCTTTAGGGGCTGCCTGGGAAGCCACCGGATTCTGGCCCACTTCCTATGCTTGTCAGGGGCTAGCTCACTGGCCTGCCCCACTGGGGATGGGGTCAGAGTAGAACCATCCAAAGGTAGAACTGATGAGGGCCCTTGGCCTCAGCGGGGAGTGGGGGTAAAGGGAAATGACTCTGATCTAAGGCGTTGGCCCTGCAGTGATTGACAGATCCAGGTGCCCCTCCCCCCCTTTAAGCTCGACAGATGGACACAAATACCGAATTATTTAGGGAGCAAGTTCACTTTGGATGAACTTCTATTTCTGAGGCAGAGGCCGAGTCACGAATCTGGGGGCTGCCCTCTCCCCCTTCTAGGAGTGGGATGTGACTGTTCTGAGCCTTGAAAGATGGATTTCTGACTTCTGGAAGGGAGAGGGGGTGCCTAATGGGAGAGAAAGAAGGGAGGCTCCTCAGGAAGTCAGGCCCCACGTACCCAGCTTATAGCCTCCCGCCCAGGAAATGGTCTGGCCTGGGGACCCTGTCACTCTCGTTACAAGGGACAACAGGAGGCAGCTGGCCTTTGGGGGTTCTTCTCATTGGAACGACAGCACTGATTTTATATTGAACGTGAGTGGGAACTGGGACTCATTTTACAGCCATTTCCAGCAGAACCGATGGTCCCTGGTACCCTGGGAGGCCCGGTCTCACCTTTCCCTGGCAAGCAGAGAGGTTTGCTGACACAGTGTCCGGAATTACAGCACCCGAGACATGTGTTCAAGACCTGGTGACTGGACCAGGCTGAGGAGGCCAAAGCCTCCCTCGGTGAGAGAGGGGTTTTGTCGTGCGCACCGTCCACGTGGACAGGGCATCAGGAATGTTCTCAAAGCACGTTACCATTCCTTCACACAGTATTCGTCACGTGGTATGCACAGGGCAAGGGTCTTGACTCCTGTGCAGATGCTTCAGTGTCTTAATCATAGATCAGTTTTCTCTTTGTTCCAACGGGCACCACCTGGGTAGCCAGCTCTCCTCACTGTGTGGACTTGAAACAAATAAAATGCGTTTCTTCGGATGGTCTAGTACAGACTTTTCCTTCGGAAGGCAAGGTCTTCTTCCAGGCTGCCTCACCAGGTTTGCCAACCATACCTTCAGCGGGCGCCCAAGGGTGAGCCACACAGAGATCCTGTCCTCAGGGCTCGGGATGTCCTGTTAAAACCTTCAATGGGTATTTCAATGGGCATTTCAATGGGTATTTCCTACTGGAAAGTGACAGCTGCCTGGGCTCAGCCGGGGATCTTGGCCTGGCTCAAGCCAACAGTCAAAAGACTGGCTCTCAAAAATGTTTTTTTTTTCCTTTGTTTTTTAACCTGCGTCTTAGAAAAATGAGGGCGGCATTAGAAAGCAGCTTTGCTCTGTGGGGGGGGGGGGGGGGGGCGAGGGGTAGCCCTCCCCGGAGTCCGTAGAGGGATAAGAGGCAGCCTGTCTCAGTCTGGAGGCCCCGCTTCCTGCGTCTCCGCGTCCTGGCTGGGCTACGTCGGGCAAACTGCTTAACCTCTCTGGGCCGGGCGGTGGGGAGGAGAGGAGGGAGCTGACGCCCCAGCACCGGGCCGCCCCGGCCGGCCTCCCGCGACCGAGCGCCCCCAGCGGCCGGTGGCGAGGACGCGCGGGTCCCCCCGGAGCCTCCGGCTGTGACGCCACCGGCGTTGCCCGGCAACCGCGAACGCCGCGGCTGCGCGCTGGGGAGGCTCCGGGGCTCGGGTCCCGCGGCGGCGCCTGCAGCGCGGATCCCTCCACTGCCCGCTCCCCGGGCCGGGCCTCAGGGACGGGCGAGCCCAGGCGCGGGAGGAGGCGGCGGCCCCGGCTCCGGTCCTGCGACGCGCCCCCGCCGCGCCCCTCCTCTCCGGGCGCCCCCGCCGCGGTCCCCGCGGCAGGCCCCGCCCCCGCCGCCAGGCCCCGCCCCCGTCGCCAGGCCCCGCCCCTCGGCGCTGGCCCCGCCCCCTGGCCCCGGCGGCCGCACATCCCGGCCTCGCCGCCCCCCTCGGGCCGCACCCGGGGGCCCCCCGCCGCGGCGCCATGGCCTCGGAGTCGGTGAAGGTGGTGGTGCGCTGCCGCCCCATGAACCAGCGGGAGCGGGAGCTGAACTGCCAGCCCGTGGTGACGGTGGACTCCGCGCGCGGCCAGTGCTTCCTGCAGAACCCGGGCGCCGCCGACGAGCCCCCCAAGCAGTTCACCTTCGACGGCGCCTACTACGTGGACCACTTCACCGAGCAGATCTACAACGAGATCGCCTACCCGCTGGTGGAGGTGAGGGCGCCCGGGGGCCTGCAGGGACTGTCCCCGAGCTGGGCGGGAACGCCTTCTGGAGAACGTAGGTGGACACCAGCAGGTGGGGCCCAAGTCCCCGAAGTCCTGTCTCCCGGCAGGAGACAGCTGGAGCTGCCCCTCCTTGGCCTTGCTCGTGGGTCCCTGCCTCATCCTGGAAGTAATCCCCCCCGAGCAAGCCTCCCTGAGCAGGGTCCTCAGGAAACCCCAGCCCAGAATGGGAGACGCCAAAGACCTGGTGGGTGGCTCTGTCACCTCTCTCCTCTAGCTCTCCCTGCCGTCCGAGTTCCACCTCTACCCGGGTTCTCTGCCATTGCATCTCACAGAGCCTCCAGCTCAACACGACATAAGTTCATTTTCATTCATTCATCCACTCAGCTAGCAAGGAGCATGTCCATGCCAGGCCCACCCTTGGCGTGGGGAGCACAGCCCTGAAGGAGGCGGGAGCTCCTTACGCAGTGAGCTCATGGTCAGGGGGAGAAGAGCTAAACTAATGGCTCCGATCCAAGGCGATGGAGGGGCCGAGAAGCCCGAGACACACGTTGGCAGCTAGTGAATCTGGGCTTGGAGGGCAGGGAGGGGAGGGGAAGGCCCAGCCGGCTTCCTGAAAGTGGTGAGGCTTAAGTGGAGGAAAGGGCATTTCAGGCGGAGCCCTGCATTTGACTCTGTGGACATGCATAGAGCTGGAGTCCTCGTTCCTGCTGGGGAAACTGAGGCCAGGAGTATCAGAGAATGAGTTAGGGGCGGTTTTGATACCCAGCACAGTGCCTGGAACCTGACTCCATCCTGCTGCCTCCCGTTAAGTGAGCAGCACGCCAAGCACAGCTCAGGTGCCTCTGAGCCAGGAGCAGCTGCACCAGTAGGGCCAGGGGGCTGTGTGTCTGCCCTGCGGGGCCCTGAGCCCACTTCCAGGCTCTCCAGGGGGTTGTGCCGCCTCCGCGGGGCCTCCTGTCCAGGCCCTTACCTTTGGGTCCTATTGCCCAAAGCCCCCAGCTCTTCTGACCGCCTCTTCTGCCCTTTTCTTTCCTGCTTCTCTCGCCCTTAAATCCAGTCCCTGTTCCTGATCTTCTCGGTCACAGGGTGACCTCTTTGGCTTTCCTGGGTGCTGTCCACCCCAGTCCCACCCTTCCGCACACTCAGCACCTTCTCACCTGCACGCCTGGCCCATGGGCTCTTTCCCAGCCTGCGGCTTTGCCATCTGCCCCTTCTCCCTGCTTCACCCCCATGGCCTTAGAGTCGCCTCTGATGAGCCACCCCTGACCCACCCGCAGGCCGGGTACGGTGGCTCCTACCATGTCCAGACATCAGTCCAGTAAATGCCATAGGATTCGGTCCCCAGTTGGGATGTTCAGCAGTTTGCGTGGGAAGGGGCAGAAGGGGAACGTGAGGCAATTTAGGGCAGATGTTTTATTTTATTTTTTTTAAGATTTATTTATTCATGAAAGAGAGAGAGAGAGAGGCAGAGACACAGGCAGAGGGAGAAGCAGGCTCCATGCAGGGAGCCCGACGTGGGACTCGATCCCGGGTCTCCAGGATCACGCTCTGGGCCAAAGGCAGACGCTAACCTGCTGAGCCACCCGGGGATCCTCTGGACAGATGCTTTTTTAAAAAAATAAGATTTATATATTTATTTTAGAGAGAGAGAGAGAAAGCACAAGCTAGGGGAGGGGCAGAGGGAGAAGGAGAGAGAATCCCAAGCAGACTCCCATTGAGCACAGAGCCCGCTGTGGGGCTCAATCCCAGGACCCTGAGATCCTGACCTGAGGGTCGGACGCTTGATCGACGGAGCCACCTAGGCGCCCCAGGACAGTTGCTTTTTATTTCAGTTGCAGTAGTTACAAGTTTAATGGAAAGTAGGAAAAATACTTAGCACATCCAACCTGTTATTACTGAGGATAACAGTGAGTTAAAAAGAGAGCCCGTTAGCAGTTAGCAGATTTCCTGAAGGTCAGCTCGCAAGTAAGAGAACAGGGAGACGTGCAGAAGCCGGGGTGGGCATCCAGAGGGGCCGACATTTAGGACCCGTTCCCCTTGCAAGGCCGTCCCTTGTAGAGCTGGAGGTGTCACTTGGTGGGTGAAACCTTTTCTGAGATCTTATGTTTTGCCTCAATGCTTGTAAAATTTTTTTCTACTTTACTCCAGAACAGTGTTGTTCTGTAGAACTTTCTACAACAGTGGAAGTGTTCTGTATCTGGGCTCTTTGGTTAGGTGCCACCAGCCGCAGGTGGCAGGTGGGCACTGGAAATGAGGCTAGTACTACTGAAGAACTGGATATTAATTTTGCTTAAAGTCAAGTTAAATTTGAATAACTGCAGGTGGCTAGTGGCCGCCACAGTGAACAACACAACTCTTGAGCACTGATTGCCGATACAAATGTAACAAGAGCCACGTGCTTAATTTAAATTTTCTAGTAACCATATTTTGTTTTATTAAAGTATTTGTTTTATATATATATATATTTGGGATAAGTGTGATTTTTAACTTTTTAATTTATTTTATTTATTTTCAAAAGGTTTTATTTATTTGACAGAGATAGAGTGCAAACAAGCAGGGGGAGCGGGAGAGGGAGAAGCAGGTTCCCTGCTCAGGGGCTTGATCCCAGGACTCTGGGATCATGACTTGAGCCAAAGGCAGGCATTTAACCTACTGAACCACCCAGGGGCCCCTAATTTTATTTTTTAAAAATATTTTATTTACTTTTTTGAGATACAGCACAAGTGGGGGTTGGGGAGGAGAAGCAGGCTTCTTGCTGAGCGGGGAGCCCAACAAGGGGTTGATCCCAGGACCCCCGGATCGTGAGTTGAGCTGTAGGCAGATGCCTAACAAATTGAGCCATCAGGAGCCCCTTAATTTTATTTTTTTAAAAATATTATTATTATTATTTTTAGAGAGCATGTGAGCAGGGGTGAAGGACAGAGGGAGAGGGAGAGAGAGAATCATAAGCAGGCTCCGTGCCCGGCACAGAGCTCCCACATGGGACTTGATCTCAGGACTCTGAGATTATGACCTGAGCCCAAACCAAGAGTCAGACACTCAACCAACTGAGCCACCCAGGCACCCCTCTTGTAGCTGCATTTTAAAAAGTGAAAGAAGGGGCACCTGGGTGGCTCAGTCAGTTAAGCGTCTGCCTTCGGCTCAGGTCATGATCCCTGCGTCAGCTCTCTGCTCAGTGGGGAGTCTGCTTCTCCCTCTGCCCCTCCCCCCTGCTTGTGCACGCTCTCTCTCCCTCTCTCTGTCAAATAAATAAATAAAATCTTAAAAAACAAATAAAAAGTGAAAGGAAACAAGTGAAATTAGCTTTAATAATTGATTTTAGTTAACCCAGCATATCCAAAATATTATTTCAAAAACAAAAAACAAAAAAAATATTATTTCAAGAAAACATACTACTAAATGTTATTATATAGTAACAGTGAGATACTTGACATTCTTTTTTCAGGCAAAGTCTTTGAAATCAGTTTTTTTTTTTTTTTTTTTTTTATGATAGTCACAGAGAGAGAGAGAGAGAGGCAGAGACATAGTCAGAGGGAGAAGCAGGCTCCATGCACCGGGAGCCCGATGTGGGATTCGATCCCGGGTCTCCAGGATCGTGCCCTGGGCCAAAGGCAGGCGCCAAACCGCTGCACCACCCAGGGATCCCTAAATCAGTTGTGTGTTTTACATTGTAGCATGTCTCTAGGCAGATGTTAAAGTGTCAACAGTTAAAAGATAAAGCTCTGTTTAATGGGAAAAAAAATTATTTTAGATTTTTTTTTAAAGATTTTATTTATTTATTTATGAGCGACACAGTGAGAGAGGGGCAGAGACACAGGCAGAGGGAGAAGCAGGCTCCATGCAGGGAGACCGATGCGGGACTCGATCCTGGGTCTCCAGGATCAAACCCTGGGCCGCAGGCGGCGCCAAACCGCTGCACCTCCAGGGCTGCCCTTTTTAAAATTTTTTTTTAAAGATTTTATTTATTTATTTATTTATTTATGAGCGACAGAGAGAGAGAGGGGGGCAGAGACACAGGCAGAGGGAGAGGAAAAAATTTTTATACTGCCACAGTTAAATGTAAATGAACTCAAATCAAATCAAATAAATTCAGTCTCTCATTCTCCCTGGGCCCATTTCTAGTATGGCTGGTGGCTGCCCTATGACAGTGAAGCCATCTGTAGTTTTGTGTGGAATACCTTCCCCGGGTTTGGGTGACACTGATACTCTGGGCCCCGCACCATGTCCATCGCAGAGCATCGTGTGTCCCTGGCTCTGAGGAGCCCAGCGGTGGCTTCGGGCCAGGTGATGGGTCTGCCCTGGCCTCTCCCCCATGCAGGGGCCCCTGTCCCCGTGTGCAGCCCTCCCTTTCTCCCCCACTCCGCCCCCCGGCCCTCTGATGATGTGCAGCAACCCGCATGTGGTCAAGGCTTCCGTGGACACAAGAGAGGTGCTTGTCCAGTTCTGCCATAAAAATAAGGCCTGGTCCCCAGCGAAGCTGTCAATCGTGACTTCTGGTCTCCTTCACCAGCCATCCCCGGGGATCCCGAGCCCCACGGTGGTCCGCAGGGTGGGCGTGGATGCCAGGTGGGCCCTCGGGGCCCGGGAGCAGCTCTCCTGTTCTGACTCAGGACTCGCCCGCCCCCACGCTGAGTTCTGGACTTGATGACCTCGTGGGCTCCACAAGGGCAGGGGCTGGGTGGTGCCTTGTTCGTCACTGTGTCCCCAGCCGCAGCGTGGTGCCCACGCCCATGGGATGAATAAGTGTCCTTGCGAATGGAAACCTTTCCTTCCTTCCCTCCTCTCGCCCCTGTTCCTCCCACCCTCAGCCTCTGACCACTCTGCACCCCTCAGCCTGGCAGGCCCCCCTCTTCCTACAGCTGTTGAACCCGAGCCACCCTTCAGCTACCCGGCCCGCACCCCCTCCCCTTGCCTGCTGCGCGGCCTCCTGCTGGAAGATCACTTGTGGGTGTGGGTCTCCCCCTCCAGGACGTGAACCCCTTGAGGACAGAGCTGTGACTTGCTCATGTCTGCGCTGCCGACCCCGTGCCATCGTGGCAACAGACCCAGGGCGCGGCCCTGAGCCTGGAGGTTAGGAGTGGGCCCCTGGCCCACTGAGCACCCATTTGGGTCCTCCCACCAGGGTGTCACTGAGGGCTACAATGGCACCATCTTCGCCTATGGCCAGACGGGCAGCGGGAAGTCCTTCACCATGCAGGGCCTGCCGGACCCACCTTCCCAGAGAGGCATCATCCCCAGGGCCTTCGAGCACGTTTTTGAGAGCGTCCAGGTAGGGACCTCATCGCGGGATGGGGCAGGGCTGATGCTCAGGGCCTCGGGGCCTCCCAGATGTCAAGGGGACTGGTCCTGGGCTCCTCTGCCCGAGGCACGGACCCTGAGCACTTTGGAGCCTGCAGTGACTTGGTGCAGACAAGGCGGCCACCCTGGTTCTGACAAGGGGAGGGGAGGGGAACTTCACACTGAGAAAATCCTGCTTCCCGGTTCCATGGTTTTCTCCTGCCGTGTTTGGGCTTTAGCATGTCCCTTGCTGTCCCACGTGGACTGATGATCCCAAGCACCAGCCCCAGAAGCGGTGGGAACAATCGAGCCTCCTGTTTTATTAAGCAGTTGCTACAGACCGAGCCCAGTAGTGCAAAGCCCTTTGCATGAGTGACTCACAGAACCCCCCACCCTGGCCCAGGACATCACTGTTGTCCCCATTTTCGAGATAGGGAAGCCTAGACCTATAGCCCTTATGTGCTGGGCAAGAGCAGTTATCCCAGTGTCCAGGCTGCAGGAGAGAATTGCCCCGGTGGCCACTCGTGGCTGCGAGCAAGATTCCTGCATCTGGGAAATGGCAGAGTGTGGACTCCGACCCTGCTCAGCCTCAGAGCTGCTGCACCTGCTCCCACGACTCATTTTGGTGCCCCCAGGAACACTAGCGACAAGGGGGGAGCAGACCATAGCCAGTGCTTGGTCCTTCCCTGTGGCCTCAGTTTCTCTGCCTGAATGACGGGCAGGCCTCTCCCACTTCCTTTCCCACGAGGCTGTGGGGCGAGCATGCGACGGTAGCAATACGAGAATTACGCAAGTCAGAGAAGCCCAAGGGCCCACTGAGCCTGAGAGGAGGGGCGGACAGCTTGCTAGGCAGGCAGGCGGGCCAGGAGGGGTTGGGGTCTCCCCTCCCCCTTGACATCACCTCTCCTGCCGCGAGGTCCTTTCGTGCAGTCCTGGCTGCAGAGGGCTTAGGTGGCAGGATCAGGTCTGGTGGCGGGTGCTCAGGTGTCTCTGCTGCCCTGTCCACTCCTGCAGTGCGCAGAGAATACCAAGTTCCTGGTCCGGGCCTCCTACCTGGAGATCTACAATGAAGATGTCCGTGACCTGCTGGGGGCTGACACCAAGCAGAAGCTGGAGGTGAGTGTGGACGTGGCTTGGGCAGGTAGGGGCCGTAAGTGGGGAGGCTGGTGTTGGGTGGTGCTCCCTCAGAAACACAGTGAAGGTATCCTGGGGGCACAGGTGCGGCTCAGACTAGAGCGGGGACTTTGGAACTTGAATTTTGGAGGATCCTCAGAGTCCCTGTTGTAGGGGAGGGGCTCAGAGGCCTACCCCCAACCACACAACGGGGGGCTGGACCTTACTGGGGTAATGCCACCTGTATCTGGTGAAGTAGATGGAGTTTTGTGATAAATTGCATTTGAAAAATGGGTTCCACTTCTATTTTTTTTAAGATAGATTTATTTATTTATTTATTTATTCATTCATTCATTCATTCATTCATTCATTCATTCATTCATTCAGAGAGATGTAGAGACACAGGCAGAGGGAGAAGCAGGCTCCCTGCAAGGAGCCCAATGCAGGACTTGATCCCAGGACCCTGGGATCATGCCCTGAGCTGAAGGCAGATGCTCAACCACTGAGCCACCCAGGTGCCCCTGGGTTCCACTTTTTTTTTTTTTTTTTTTAAGATTTTATTTATTTATTCATGAGAAACACAGAGAGAAAGAGAAAGGCAGAGACACCGGCAGGGGGAGAAGCAGGGTCCACGCAGGGAACCCGACGTGGGACTCGATCCCGGGTCTCCAGGATCATGCCCTGGGCGGAAGGCGGCGCTAAACTGCTGAGCCACTCTGGCTGCCCTGGGTTCCACTTCTAAAACATTATTTTGAAAGTTTCTAAGAGCCCCAAAAGCTAGAAAGAGGGTAACAATGATTATCATTTATCGAGCCCTGTTTGCTGACTGCTTTATGTACATGATCTTATTACGAGTCCCAGTGATCCTGTTGGGTAGCTGCTATCTGCATCGTCCCTGCGTAGGAAGGGATGCTTAGAGGTGTTAATTTACTTGCCTATGTTTGTGGCCCACAATGGACTTAAACCCAGGTCTGTGTGACTTCAAGATCCTGAATCTCAAACCTGCCATTTCCCTGCTGTTCATGGCTTCAGATTCTGAGACTTTGTTTATCTTCACAAAGGGCCTGGTGTGGGGGCTCCCAAGTACCAGCAACATGACCTTATAAAGCAAGGGTTGAAGAGGGTGGTGAGGACAAGCTGCTCACAGGGCCTGGCACACAGAAGGCATCCAACAGGCAGTGGCATCACTTGCCGTGAGGGGGTCACACAAGATGGGCAGAGAACTTGGCTGACCCTCTGGGGAGCCCAGTGAGGTCAAGGGACCAGCCAGGACTGGACAGCCAGTTGGTGGCAAGGCTGGACCTGGTTCTAGGCCTTAGTGTGAGCCCTTGATTATGTGTCCTCTCTGGGACTCTTTAAATGCCAGGTGGGCCAGGTCAGGTCCAGTGGGGCCAGGCCAGTGGAGGGAGGCTGAGCTGGTTCTGTGGCCAGAGCGCCGGCGGCTGCCCCTCGACTCCGGTGCTTCTTATCTGACCACGCAGCCAGCGGACCTCCCAAGAGGCCCACGGCCAGCACTGGGAGTGGGCCCAACTCCTTCAGAATCAGTGCCCGAGCTGAAAGAGAAGGTGCCTAGGAAGCCACAGAGTCAGAGTTGGGTATTTTCTTCCTTTTTTTTTTTTTTTTTTTTAAGATTTTATTTATTTACTTGATCAAAAGAGAGTAGGGAAGGGCAGAGAGTGAGGGGGAAGAAGAGGGAAAGAATCCAAAACAGACTGCATTGAGCACACAGCACAACGCAGGGCTCGATCTCACGACCCTGAGATTGTGACCTGAGCTGAAACCGAGTCAGACGCTCAAAGGTCAACCAACTGAGCCACTCAGGTACCTCCCCAGGGTGGACACTTTCTATGACAAACTTCTTAAGTCTTTCCCAGGGCACGTGCCTTAACAGTCACAGGATGGGGGGCAGAGCCAGGTGAAGGGGCCGCAGCCGCCGCCTCCCAGCCCTCCTGACCCTCGATGACCCAGGATGGCTCAGGATGTCTGAATTGCCTGGTTCCCCCCAGTCCCTACCCATGTAGGGGGCAGGGCTATTTCCCTACTCAGCTTGAGCCTCCCAACTTGTCCCCTGATCACCCCCTACTGGCCCTTGGGAGGGGGTGTCTGTGAGTTCCTCTGACCCGCAACCACTCGTGCAAGTGAACAAACCAGACCTCAGGGAGCAAGTGTCTTGAACAGTTTGTTTGTTCTGGCCATATTGTAGAAAACTCCTGAAATATTTGAGCTGGAAAGCCCCATAGAGAGCTTCTAGTGAGCCCTTGCCTAGTACAGATGAGGAAACTGAGTCCCGCGGGGGAAAGGACTTGTGGCCCTGTGTGCCAGGGCCACACAGCTAATTACCTGTAATAGTGTTGGTACAAGAGCTTGTGGGATCTGAACAGTCAGGTGCTTTCCTCCCAAATTTTGGGGGATCAGCTATAAAGAAAACCCCTAGGGCAGTAAGAAGCCAGTAGTGGGTTCCAGTCAAGGGAGGCACATCCATCAGACGATCCCTTCATTCAGCAAAGACTGGGGAGAGCTCTGGGTGCCAGGGGCCGGGCCACTTGCAACAGCAGGTCTGTGCGGGTGTGGCCGCCCTTCCTCCCAGTCCCCATTCTGCCGGGATGGCCTGGCCCCTCCTCCTCAGCTCACGACAAACACAGCAGTGCTTTGCCTTTTCTGTGCAGGAACCTCCAGCCCCCACCTGGAGGCTTTCTACTGTCTTCTCTATCCCGGAGCTGGAGCAGCTGAGTCATAGCTCAGCCCCCAGACAGGGAGACGCGGAGGGGAAAGGCACGGGCCTTGCTCCCACGCATCAGTTCCCAAAGGCCAGCCTGGGGGTTCGGGGGCCCCTGCTGGCCCGCACGGGGCAGCAGGAGGCGCTCCTCCCCTCCTTCAACCCCAGGCCCTGAGGGCTGGCAGCTGTGCCCTTGCCCCAGCTGGGCCCCAGGCCTCAGGCTCGGTGGGTCAGGCTGCCCCTGGGGGCGGGGGCGGGGGCTGCCAGTGACAGGTGCTCTCTGAGACACTCCCCGCCCAGGCACTGGGGGGCGTGACCCGCTCTCTCCCGGAGAAGGTGCAGATGGGTGCTCCTGTGAACCTCAGAACAGCCTTGGGAGGAGGTGCGGCTCTGCTCCTTCATTACGGAGGAGGAAACTGAGGCTCAGTGCGCCTGGGTGAGCCAGCCCCGGGGTACGCAGTCAGGAAAGGGTGAGGCTGGATTTGAACCCAGGTGGCCAGGCCCCGCAGCCCAGCCCTGAACCCGCGCCTCACACAGCGCCTGATGGTTTGGGGAACTCGAGGTGAGTAGAAGGGCTGCGCGGTGGCTCAGCGGTCTAGCGCCGCCTTCGGCCCAGGGCCTGATCCTGGAGTCCCGGGATCGAGTCCCGCATCGGGCTCCCTGCGTGGGGCCTGCTTCTCCCTCTGCCTGTGTCTCTGCCTCTCAATCTCTCCCTCTCTCCCTCTCTCTCTCTCTCTGTGTATGCGTGTGTGTGTCTCTCATGAATAAATAAATAAAATATTAAAAAAAAAGAGGTGAGTAGAAGAGCTGGGCGGGGGACTTGGGGAAGCAGTTTCGCTCCGTCCCCCAACCACCACGCACGGTGGAGGTGAGGCCCCCGGGGTGTCACTGTGGTGCCCCGGCCCCGGCGGGGTCGCAGGGCGGAGTGGCTGCTCGGGCACTCAGAGCCTCGGTGGGAGAGCAGGGCTGAGGCCCAGCCCCAGCGTGGAGGCGGCTTCAACCACCCTCACTTTGTGGGGTCTCCTGCTTCTGTCCTTTGAGCTCCATCCTCACCCCACGTCCGAGTCCGGGCCAGCCCTGGCCAGCTCCCCTCCATCACCGGGGGGCACTCCAGCCTCTCCCCGCGCTGCTCCGCGCCGAGTCGCCCGTGACCCCGCTGCTGCCCTGCTGGTAGCCGGGGAGCTTGGGCAGCGCCCTCCCCAGCTCGGGGGGTGGCTTCTCCTGTCCTTCGGTGGTCGGGGTCTGGGTGCTTCTCGGCTCGAGCAGTGCGGGCGAGCGGGTGAGGCCACCCCCGGCCCCGGGACCCCGCCGCTGCCTGGGCGGGAGCGCCTGGGCCTTCTGTGGCTCGACCAGCGGGGACCCGGCCTGTCCTAGTTCGTCCTGCTCTTGCCCGAGTGGCTTTACCTCCTCACGCTGGAAAAACACTGCATTCACAGCATCGTGTCCGCCACACAACGACGTGGCTGCCTGGAGAGGAAGCAGGGAGCAGTCAGACAAATTAGTTTCCCCGCTGCCGTCACCCGAGGCCTGCAGGCCTGTCTGAGCTGAGGGCCGTGGGCGCGCTGGGCAGCAAGCGGCCCTTCGCTGGCCATGATCCGAGGGTCTAGGAACGTTCCCGTTTCCCCGGAGCCACAGCAGAGAGGTGACAGGAGTCGTGTTGACAGGGCGAAAGAAGCTTTCAGAGCCTTTGGGTGACTCCAGGGTCAGCCCCCGGGAGCTGAAGGTCCCGGTCTAGAAGCCACCTTCATAATCATAGCACCACTACCAACGACAGTGAGGACGGCAACTGGCATTTATGGGGCACCTGCCCCGTGCCGGGCGCTGTGCCAAGCATGGGATGGGCCGTATTTGCCTGGATCCCCGCCGCCTCCCTACAGGGACGGGTATCTCATACCCATTTTACAGATGTGGAAACTGAGGCCCAGAGAGGTTAAGCTACTGGCTCGGGGCCCCACACAAGGAAGAGGTGGGGTGGGTTTGAGGCTGGTTCCCCCCGGAGCAGAGACCCTGCCGGTTGCAGGGAATTTGAGGTGCCAGCCTGCCCTGCAGGAGGGCGGGGGGCCTGAAGTGGGCCCTTCCCTGGGTTCCTTGGGGGTCCCCGGGCCCAGCCGGCTCTGAGCCGTGCCCGCTGCCCGCAGCTGAAGGAGCACCCGGAGAAGGGCGTGTACGTGAAGGGGCTGTCCATGCACACGGTACACAACGTGGCCCAGTGCGAGCGCGTCATGGAGGCCGGCTGGAAGAACCGCTCGGTGGGCTACACGCTGATGAACAAGGACTCCTCGCGCTCCCACTCCATTTTCACCATCAGCATCGAGATCTACGCTGTGGGTACGTGGGGCTGGGTGGGCCGGGGCCCCCGGAGCCGGGTTCCCACTTCTGGATGACCCCTCGCGTCCTGAGGTCGGGCGGGTCCCATCGGAAACTGGGGGAAGATGCTCGAACTGCCTGGAGGCAACCCGAGGACCCTCCCGAGCCAGGGCCCATGTTTCCGGGACAAATGGCCTCGCCGACGGTGGTACCGGCAGCTCCCACTGAGCACCTGCCACGTGCCCCGCAGTTGACGTGCCGCAGCTCACGTCCTCCTTGCAGCGCCCCGGGAGGTGGCGGCCAGCATCACCCCCATCTTACAGATGAGGACACCGAGGTCCTGCAACCAGAAAGCATCGGAGCTGGGCCTCGATCCCAGGGCTCCGTCCAGCGTGTACCGCCCAGGCCTTTAGGATTCTCCTCTTTCTCTGCAGTGCTCCCCACCCTTCCCTTTCTGGAAGAGTCCCGAGGAAGGGAAGGGGAAGGGAAGCAGCTGGTATTTCTGGCCGCCAGTAGCGGCTGTGCTGAGCACTTCACGGGCTGCCTTCCGTTTACACCCCGTGGCCGTCCTAGAGGCAGGCATTCTAATCGCCAAGTCACAGATGGGGAAACTGAGGCTCTAGGCTCTGCAGTGACTTGCTTGTGCAGGGTCCCACTGATGAGCAGGGGAACTGGGATTCGAACTCGGTCCCTCTGACATCTGGGCTTTCTTTACTAATGCTGCAGCTGCCGCCAGGTCCATCACGATAGAACTCTCCAGAGCATGGTAGCAGGAAGCAGTCTGGGCCCAACCAGAAACAATTCTGGAGAGATCCCCGACCCAAGGTCAATGCCGGGGCACCTCCTACCATGTCACCCAGCCTCTGTGCTGACCCTGCCCAGGCCAAGCTCCTGGTGCTTGCAGGGTCTGAGTCTCCCTGGGGTGCCCTGAGGCTGTGGGTGGGGGGCAGGGACCAGGGCAGGTGAGGACAGACCTTGAGGGAGGAGGACAGAGTCCCTTTTGGGGTGCCTCTTGGTCTTTGCAGAAGGAAGGGTTTGAAGGGTGGGGCGGGCTGCGTGGGGACAGGCTTTTAAACAAATTTAGTTTTTATTTTTATTTTTTTTGAGAGAGAGAGTGCGTGAGTTGGGGGGAGAGGGGCAGAGGGGGAGAGAGAATCTCAAGCAGGCTCCCTGCTGAGCCTGGAGCCCGGCATGGGGCTCGATCTCACGACCCTAAGATCACAACCTGAGCTGAAATCAAGAGTCGGACACTTGACCAACTAAGCCCCCTGGGTGCCCTGTAAACAAACTTAAAAGATGTTGATCATTTTCATTGTAAAATAAGTTTAAGATATTTAGGAATTGGAGAAAGGTAGGTAGAATTACTTGTAAACACTGCTATTAGCATTTGAGCGTATTGAGGTTTTTTTGGTCCTTTTTGTCCTATGAAAATTATACACACAGTCGAACACTTACAGCGTATTTAGTTTCTCCCCCTCATTCCATCCTCCCGCCGTCACTGAGCACCCTTCCTGCCGCGTCTGTGTGACCACGGGTGCCGGCTGGTGGGCAGCTGATCCTTAGAGGGCAGTAGGTGCCTTCTAGTTTCGGGCTGTTGTAAATAATGCCACAAGGAACATCTTGGTGCACAAAGCCTTTTCTGCCTTTATTTTATTTTTTAAAAGATTTTATGTATTTATTCATGAGAGACACAGAGAGAGGCAGAGACACAGGCAGAGGGAGAAGCAGGCCCCCTGCGGGGAGCCCGATGTGGGACTCGATCCCATGACCTTGAGCCCGAAGGCAGAGGCTCGACCGCTGAGCCACCCAGGCGTCCCCTTTTCTGCTTTTAGAGCCGATTCCTCGGAGAGCATTTCCTGGTGTAGACCGTCCTGGGGCAAAGGGTACAAACCTGTGTAAGTTTTCTGGTACATTCTGCAGAGAGCTCGCCAGGAGCACCATTCCAAGTCCCTCAGTCCTGCTGTTTAAAAAAAAAAAAAAAAAAAGATAGCCCCAAACATCAAGCCCCCCGTGTGTCCGAGCCTCTCGTGGGCACCAGCCAGACTCGGGTGCACAGGTTGCTGCGCGCAAGGGCAACTCCGGGGCCAGTTGTGGTTTCAAGCAGCAGGAAACCAAGGAGGAAGCCCCTGCCCCTCCGCCTGCCTGCCCCCCCTCCCATCTCGTCGGGAACTGAGTCAAGCGATTTTCCCCAAGTTTCATAGCTACTAAGACATGGAGTCAAGATGGGGCCCCCCCAAATCTGCCTTCTAAGCCTGTGCTCTGAGCCCCTGCTACCAGCAGTGCGCGACTCCTGTCACCCTCCGCACCAGCATTTGCCGCGTCCCCAGGGCCTCGGTCACTGCAGGACCGGGGTTGTTCTCGGGGACGGACCCCTGCTGTGTGCTGGGCCCCGGGTCATCTCTGTGAAACTGCTCTCCGCGCACTCCTCCCAGCACCCAGCCCGAGTGGGAGCTGCTGTTAGTCTCCTTCTGTGGTTGTGAGAATTGAGGATCAGAGAGGTGCATGGCTCTGCTGAGGTCACACAGCGGGGAGGAGGCAGGGCTGGGCTGGGAACCAGGTCCCAGGGCCTCCAAAGCCTGCAAAGTCTCTTTTGCAGTGAAGGATACAAGGCCCCGGGGACCCAGTCACCTCCCCCCAGCCTTGGCCCCACGGGAAATCTGGAGGAGCTAATGTGATCACTGAAAGAAATCCCGCTGCACTCAGAGAATAGTCTGGACCTTCCAGCCCCGGCTCCCCGAGCCAGGCAGCCCTGTGTTCTGACCTGGGGTCCACCACTTAGCAGCAGCGTGACCTCGGGCAAGTAACATGCCTTCCTGAGCCTCAGTTTCCTCTTCTGTAAGATGGGGACAGGGGATAGCACCTCCCTCAGGGGCTCCTATGTGGCGGAATGAGGCCCTCGGCGGTGGGAGCGCCCAGCGCCTGGTGACTAGGTGCCCCCCGTGGGGCTCACCCAAAGACCCTCACCCTCTGCCGGTCCCTCTGCAGATGAGCGGGGCAAGGACCACCTCCGGGCGGGCAAGCTGAACCTGGTGGACCTGGCGGGCAGCGAGCGGCAGTCCAAGACGGGTGCCACGGGGGAGCGGCTCAAGGAGGCCACCAAGATCAACCTGTCGCTGTCGGCCCTGGGCAACGTCATCTCGGCCCTGGTGGACGGGCGCTGCAAACACATCCCCTACCGGGACTCGAAGCTGACGCGGCTGCTGCAGGACTCGCTGGGCGGCAACACCAAGACGCTGATGGTGGCCTGCCTGTCGCCCGCAGACAACAACTACGACGAGACGCTGAGCACGCTGCGCTACGCCAACCGGGCCAAGAGCATCAAGAACAAGCCACGCATCAACGAGGACCCCAAGGACGCCCTCCTGCGCGAGTACCAGGAGGAAATCAAGAAGCTGAAGGCCATCCTGGCCCAGCAGATGGGCCCCAGCAACCTGTCAGGTGGGAAGCGGGGGTTGGAGGTGGCAGGGAGGGCCCGGCCTGGGGAGAAAGGCCCTCTCCCGTGGCCTCCTGCCGCGGGCCGCCCACCCGAGAGATCAGAGGCGCCGCCCCATCTCCTCTCCTCCTGGGAGCACAGCTTGGTGATGGCCACATGGTACTGCTCCCTGCTGGGCTCAGGAAGCCGTGTGTGTGTGTGTGTGTGTGTGTGTGTGTGTGTGTGTGTGTGTGTGTGCGCGCGCGCTTCCCGCCTCCAGGCCGAGCATCCACCGTCCCAGCCACCTGCCTGCCGTCTCTGTGGCAGCATCGTGATGCTGTGCCGCTGAGCAGCAGGGTGACTCACCCCCCACGTCCCACCCCCACTCCCACTTAGGCACCTTGTGATCGCAGCTCTCACACCCAGGTGTTTGGCTTCAGCTGGCAAGTAGGAATCCACCTATCCGTGCAGCTCAGGCCTTGTGGGGGCCTTGCAAGCTCCAAGGTGTTATTTACTTGAAAATCCCTTGGGGAAGGGAACTCAAAAGAGCCTGAGTCCATCTATTCACTCCTCCACCTCCCTTCCCACCTTCCTCTGTCCATCCATTCTACGTGCCTGTTCATCTGCTCACCCATCCACCCATCCATCCACTCATCCACTCGCCCATCCAACCATCTACCTACCCACCCACCCATCCATCCACACATCTACTCACCTATTCACCCATCCATCCACCAACCCATCCACCCACCCATCCACCCATCCATTTACCCACCCACCCATCCATCTATCCACCCCTCTATCCATCTACCCACCTACCCATTTATGCATTCATCTACCTACCCTTTTGTCTACACTCACCCTCCCACCCACTCCATTATTTATGCATTATCCATTTATCCATTTAATCCACTCATCCCTTCACGCATTCTATCTACCCATCTCATCCGTCCTGCCATCTATACATCCATCTATTCGTTCACTCCATGCTGCCATCCATCTTTCTGTCTGTGCTTCCACTCATCCACCCATCCATCCATCCAAAGCCCCCTGCGTGTGGACCTGCTACGGACACCGGCATATGGAGATGGATCAGATCCAGGCTCTGCCTCCTGGGCATCCAGTCTCCTGGGGGAGAAGGACACTCCAGCAGACCATCAAGTACATGTAGGCCAGAGAGAAGTGGCCACTGCAGGGCAGAAGGGAGTCCAACACCAAGTCTGTCTGGCGGTAGGGTGTGGTCAGTCCGGGAAGGCTTGGAGTGTGAGCTCGATGGTGGGGGGGCGACGGGGGTCGGGGTGGACTCGGCATTGCTCGGTTGGCAGGTGAAAGGTGGGCTAAGAGCTTGTTTCTTTCTCTAGGACTTAGCTGGCCCTCCGAGGGGCCGCCTCTCCCTGGCCAGCAGTCCCCCATGAAATCAAACATCACAAAATACAGAAAAATTTTAAAACAGTCGCTACACAGCATCTTCTGGACTCCAGATTTGAACATCCAGCTGTGTAGCAGTCCTTACCAACCTAGCGTGTCTGACACTGAGCTCCTGACCGCCCCCAACCTGCTTGTCCCTCCAGAGGCGATGGCTACACTCTCCTTCCCAGTGTCCACGTCCCCAACCATGGGGTGGCCCTTGGTTTCTTGTTTTTGCTCAAACCCATACCTGGAGCTGTTCACTGCTGTCCTGAGTTGCTAGCAGGTCCTACCTGAATTACTGCAGATCACCCCCCTAACAGGTTTTGGGGTGTCTGCCCTTGTCTCCCTCAGTACGTTCCCCACACAGCACCCAGGGAGGTCTGTTCAAATGCGAGTCCTCTGATGGCCCTGCGCAAACCCTCAGGACTGGTTTGTCTGAATCAAAGGCAAAGCCCTCAGCACAGCTTCCAGCGTCCCCACGATCCACCCCATTCCTCTCTGAGCTCCTCTGCACCCATTCTCTCTCTCCCTCCCTCTGCTCCAGCCATACTGGCTCCCCGGCTGTTCCTGGCCATCCAGGCTCACACCTGCCACAGGGCCTTTGCACACTGCTCCCTTCTGCCTGGAAAGCTCTTCCCCAAGATCCCTGCCTGCTTCTCTCTCCCACTTCCTTCAGGTTGCTGCCTCTGCCTTCCCTTATCTAAGAGGTCCTCCCTGAACACAACTGTTTACATTGCAACCCTTCCCCTTGGTTCTACTCCTGAGCACCCTCCCTGCTCTCTTACTAGAACGCATCCCCTTGTAACATGTTAGCATCTCGCTTATTTATTTTGTGTGCCTTCTTCCTCCCACTGAAAACTCAACATGGGTGTGGGGTTTGGTCTGTTTTGTGCAATGCTCGGTCCTCAGTGCCTAGAACATGCAGGTGCTCAAGAGATATTTGTTGAATGACTGAGTAAATTAGTATTTTATGTAGAGACGTGCTTGAAAGAAATCCAATCCTGTGACATGTGTTTTGAATAAGCCTGTAGTGTTTTCTTGATGGATTTCTGATTGGTGCCTGCAGAATGTGTGCGCCTTGGTCACAGCCCTCACTTCTGTCCTTCTCTCAGCCCTGCTGTCCAGTCAGGTCCCCCTAAACCCTGTCCAGAGTGAGGAGAAGCTGGCGCCCCCCTCTGCGCTCCAGTCTGACACAGAAGCCGAGAAGCAGCTGATTCGGGAGGTGAGACCCCTGGCAGGGGGACGGGTGGCAGGCAGGGGTGGGGAGGCTGGGAGCCATGGTGAGGCTGTGGGGGCCTGGGGCCCAGGCTGTGGGGGGCAGACTGGGTAAAGCCTGGAGACTGAGTCCTGTGGGCTGGAGGGCTGGGAGAAATCGGCCAACGTCCCCAAGGGCTGCCCATGACAGGCAGAGGCTTTTACTGTTTGGGGAGGGGCTCAGTGTGGTCTCCCAGATGGACTTCGTCCTGGCCCCTGCGAAGGTTCTGGGAGTTCAGCTGCTCCTTGCCATTCCTCTGTCTGCCTGGAGGCTCCCAGATGGGGCCGATGTCAGGTTATCTCTGGAGCCCTGGGCCTAGCTCCTGGAGAGGTGCGGGGAGAGGACCTTCAGGGATGGCTGGGCCCAAGCCCACAGAATGAGAGAAATCATATCTTAGGGGTTCAGAGTGGGTTCGGGATTCAGGTAGCAACAGGTGGACAACAGTCACAAAACAGTAGGGCTTGGGGGGTTGGCCAGGGGCTGGGATGGAAGCTTCCCCCCTGGAGGAAGCCTGGTTGGATGAGCAGGGACCCTGGCCTGGTCACCAGAGAGGAGACCTGGTCCGGCCTGGCTGCTCCAAGGACCCAGTGGTTGGTGGGTCCTTCTGCCCCGGGGATGGCATGGCCTGGTCTTCATGGTTTAGCTCTGTGGACGCCCCGTCCGAGCACGACCACCTGCTGTGGCCACCAAGGCTTTCCTCGGGCCCTGGTGTTTCTTCTGGGAGCCACAGCTGGAGGAAGAGGTGTAGGTGTCTGTCTCCCCTCTCTCCTTCCTTCCTTCCCATTTCACTTAGGACTCTCCTATTTACTGAGCACCTATGTGCCTGGGACCGTGCTTTCCTTTCCACTCCAGAACCAGTCAGGGCACTCGGGGTGGGGGTGGACCCTGTGTGGAGCGATGAGGGGCCCGGGCCAGGGATGGGCTCAGCTGTGAGCCGCAAATGTGACTCTGGGCTTCAGTCTCCTGACTGCACCAGGGAAAAGGGGGGATTTGGACCAGAAGATTCCACCCAGCTTTTACTTTCTGCAAGTCCAGCCCCTGGTGGGCTCCGTGCCCTCAGGCAGGCTGCTGAAGCTCTCTGAGCCCCTGGATTGGTGCAACAGCAGCTTTCCCACTGCCGTGACAGGGGGAGCGGTCTTCTCACCACCAGTCCACAGAATTGGCACCAAGCAGGACTCGGGGAGGTGGGAGGGAGGCCTGGGTTTGCAAGCGTTTCTTGAGTACCTGCTGGCGCTGGGCCCTGCAGCTGGAGGGGGTGCCGGGGGGCCACGGAAGAATTGTTCTCTTTCGAGTATTGGAGGTGACCGAGCACGTTGTGTAACTGCTGGAGGTGATCTAGCACCGAGAGAAGTCGGCGCTCCAGGAGGGAGAAGGGGGTTGGGAGCAAAGTCGCTGAGCCTGTGGCTTAGCTTCATGTGGCTTGTCCCCTATCACAGGAGGACAAAGAGGTTTCGGGCAGGCCTGTGGGTGGTCGGGAAGGTGAGGGCCGGGAAGGTGAGGGCAGCTCAGTGTTCTCTGGGAGGCAGGTGAAATGGGAGGGGTGGAGGGTTGCAGAGGGAGGGAGCGCGGAAGGACCCAGGAGGGGCACAGGGGCACTTAAGAGGCCCCCTGTGGTTTGGGGCCTCACATTTACGACTGGGACTGGAAGTTGGCACTGCTGTACGTGTGCCTGTATGTGTATGCATGTGTGCATGTGCCTGTGTGTGAGCATGTGCATGTGTGTGCATGTATGCATGTGTGAGCAAGCATATGCATGTGTGTATGCATGTGTGCACATGTGCCTGTGTGAGCATGTGCGTGTGTGTGCATGTGCCCATGTGCATGTGCGTGAGCATATGCATGTGTGTATATGCGTGTGTGCATGTGCCTGTGTGTGAGCATGTGCATGTGTGTATGCGTGTGCCTGTGTGCGTGTGTGTATGTGTGCATGTGTGCCTGAAGGAAGCTCACAATCCATGCAGTGGAGCGGCAGAGTGGTGGTGGGTCTCCTGAGAGGTGATCAGGGAGGGCCTCTTGCAGGAGGTATCACTGAGCGGAGGCCTGAGGGAGAGCCTGCTGGGGGGCGAGGACAAGGGCCCTGAGGCGGGGGTGGGGGGGCATGGGCCTGTCCAGCGAGCAGCAAGTGGCCCATGTGCCCCATTTGGCAAAAATGAGGTATAGTTACGGGGTGGACCGTCCGGATTGCTGGGGACTCGGGTAGCGTCGAGAGGCTTGGGTTTTGTTCTCGAACATAGGAAGCCGCTGAGACGTGGTCTAGCGGGCAGGAGTGAGGGTGCGTGTGGGGAAGGTTGGGGGCAGGGGCAAGAGGCGGACGGGCCGGGAGGCTATTGGGACCAGCGCTGGGGTGACGGCAAAGATGGAAGGAGAAGCAGAGGAGTAAAAATGTATTTCGTCCTCGACAGGTTGAGGATCATCTGGTTAAAACATGTTTATTGACGAGCAAAGGTGTTCGTGATGTATCGCTGTGTGGAAAGTCATATATTATTAGTCCATTAAAGATGCAGAGCAGGGGAGCACCTGGGAGGCTCGGATCGTTGAGCATCTGCCTTTGGCTCAGGTCGTGATCCCAGGGTCCCGGGATCGAGTCCCGCATCGGGTTCCCGGCTGAGCAGGGAGTCTGCCTCTCCCTCTGCCTCTCCTTCTCCCCCTGCTTGTGCCCTCTCCCTCTGTCTCTCTCTGTCTCAAATGAATAAATAAAATCTTTAAAAAAAATGCAGAGTAGGGGCGCCTGGGTGGCTCAGGTCGGGCGTAGGATGGAGCCTCGCACTGGGCTCTGCGCTCAGCAGGGAGTCTGCTGGAGATTCTCTCCCTCTCCCTCTGCTCCTCCCCCTACACTCTCTCTCTCTAATAAATAAATGAAATCTTTTTAAAAATGCAGAGCAGGGCAGCCCCAGTGGCTCAGCAGTTTAGCGCCACCTTCGGCCCAGGGCCTGGTCCTGGAGACCCAGGATCGAGTCCCACGTCGGGCTCCCTGCAAGGAGCCTGCTTCTCCCTCTGCCTGTGTCTCTGCCTCTCTCTCTCTCTCTCTCTCTCTCTCTCTCTCTGTGTCTCATGAATAAATAAATAAAATATTTTAAAAAATGCAGAAGTAAAGTTCAGAAGGGTCTTCACCCGGCCAATATCGTCCTCGTGTTGTGTAGGAAATTTTGACTCTATTCTTTTGACTTCTTGGTATTTTCCGGGTTGTTTGATTGACAGCGGAGGCGAACCCAATGATGTGACGCTGCCAACCCCCGTGTCCCCCCTGCCCCCCCACCCCCTCCCAGGAGTACGAGGAGCGCCTGGCCCGGCTGAGGGCCGACTATGAGGCGGAGCAGGAGTCCCGGGCCCGGCTGGAGGAGGACATCACTGCCATGCGCAACTCGTACGACGTGAAGGTGTCCACGCTGGAGGAGAACCTGCGCAAGGAGACAGGTGGGCGCCCGGCCCGGGCTGTCACGAGGTGGCCGGCCGGCTCCCCTCCCCATATTACTAACGGACGTTTATAGACCACTTCCTGCACGCCAGGCTCAGTTCTAGTTACGCCTCACGGCAGCCCCGCAAGGCAGCTACCGCAATGATCCTCATTTGGTAGGTAAGGAAACTGAGGCACAGAGAGGGTGAGTAACTTGTCCATGGTCACACAGCTGGTAGAGTCGAGTCAGGATGGGAACCCAGGCAGTGTTCTTATCCACACAGCATTGCACCCGGGAAACCTTGGCCGCAGGCTGGGCCCTAGCCGAGGCTGAGCTAGCCTCACAATGTATCTCCCATATTTCATAGGTAAGTTCCTTCCCCCAGTTCCTGCCTCTTCTGGTCTCCTCTCCTTTCTGAGACCGCCTGTTACCAAAGCAACCACATCCCAAAATAAGGATTCAATTATTAGCAAGGACTTTCACCTAGCTGAAGGTTTTCGTTGTGTTTTGTATATTCCGGAATGTTCCTCCCTACCATTATCATCCAAACACCTGTGCTGCCAGGCAGCTCCGACTTCCTGGTACTCACATAAATACTGTAAAATCCATCTTTTTTTTTTTCAATTTTTTATTTATTTATGATAGTCACAGAGAGAGAGAGAGAGGTAGAGACAGGCAGAGGGAGAAGCAGGCTCCATGCAGGGAGCCTGATGTGGGACTCGATCCTGGGTCTCCAGGATCATGCCCTGGGCTAAACCGCTGAGCCACCGGGGCTGCCCCACAGTGTTCATTTAACTCCCACGGATCTAGCATAGCCTGTGGACGAGAGCCCTGAGCTGGGTGCCGCTGTCTCCTTGCTGATCAGGAGCTCTCGGCCTTGGAGGCAGTAAGACCCACAGGGCAGTCACCTTATGTATTAAGAGCAGACCCAAGGCAGGGTGGGAAGAGCCCAGCAACTAATGGCTATGGAGGCCAGAGGATGGAGAGCTCCTGGTGCCAGTCAGGGAAGACTTCCTGGAAGAGGAGGAAGGAGACAGAGTCTGAGTTCTGATCGAGGAGATGGGAGGCCAGTATTTGGGGGCCTGGGAGGCCCTGACTCTTAAGCACATCCCTTAGAGACAGCGCACTTGGGACCGGCTCCCAGGGGGTCGCTCATCCCACTCCGTGAGGAGCTAAAGGGAGTCTCCACTCGCAGAGGCTGTCCTGAAGGCGGAGGTCCTCAAGGCGCAGGGCATGTCCAGGGCCGAGTTTGCCAACAGGTCTGAGCACTCCCCGGCCTTCCACTATGAGACGGCCGTGAAGCCTGAGATCTACTCCATGGCGCACACCCTGCCCGGCGAGGATGTCTCCAAGACTGAGGTTTCTCCCGGGTTCGAGGAGCTGCCCAAGGCGGAGACCTCCAAGTCTGAGCTGTCTCTGGGGTCTGATGAGTTGTCCGGGTTCGAGGAGACCTCCATGTCCGAGGCCTTCCCCGGGCCTCGGGACGAGGCGGAGGCCAAGGGCAGATACTTCCCAGACCGGTGCCTCCACGGGGAGGCCACAGAGCCGCTGCAGGAGGGGCCTGTCCCCCAGGAGGAGGAGGAGGAGGAGGAGGAGGAGCAGCAGCCCCGGCTGTCGGCCCTGGAGCTGTTCCCCAGCCTGCACGACCCATTTGCCGAGGTGGAAGCCAAGCTGGCCAGGCTCTCCTCCACAGTGGCCGGGACAGAGGTGCTGCAGGCCGGTGGACCCAAGGTCCCCTCGCAGGTAACTGATGTCCAGAAATCCAGCAGGCAGAGCTCAGCTGGGGGCACACAGGTCACTGGGCATGCACAGACGTCCAGCCTCCGCTGCTCTGGCACCAGCCCCACCGTCTGTGCAGTGGCTCTGGCTTGGTGGTGGCAGGCTCACGGGGACTGGCCTTCAGGGGTCCGGGAGAGAGCAGCTCTCTCATGCTCTGTAAATCGGCAGGGGAGAGGGATGGAGATAGGAGGCTTTGCCAGGTGGCCACCTGTTCTGCTAGTGGAGGGACACCTACCTGGGGGCTGTGCTGAGTTGCCATGGTTACACCGAGCTTCCAGGCCTGGAGATGCCCAGGAGGCCTTGGTCAGCCTTCTTGCCCTGGCAGGCTGGGGTCTGCGGGAAGGAAGGCAGCTTCTTTCCAGGCACCATCCAGAGATCCAGCTGCTTCTCCCCTCTCCACCTACTTTTATGTTTTAAATTCTCTTCTGCTTCTCTCCCTTTTGTTCTTTTCCCTCTGCTTTGCTTCCTTTCCTGTGTGTATGTGTGTGTGTAAAGAGCGCAGGTCTTTGAACCACACAGACCAGGGTTAAACCCCAGCTCTACCCTCACATAGTTGTGTGACCTTGGGCAGTCACCTCTCTGGGCCTTTGGTTCCTCTCTACAAACTGGGGGTGCTGAGCATGATTTATGGGAGGTCATGCAGGCGGCGCTCCCAGAGCACACTTCTCCCCGGTTCTCTCAGTTCTCTCTTCCCTGTCCTCTCCTCTCCTCGCCCCTGCTCCCCATGGGTCCCCTCAGCAGTGACAGGCAGGAGGAGGTGGTGGTCCTGGGGCTTGGGGCACTGAAGGGGGGGAGGACAGGGAGCGGAGGATGATTCCGGCCCACTGTCCCTCTTCCTCCCCCGCCCCGGCCTCTCTCCCGCAAGCACCCTTCCCTGACCGATCTGCTGGGGCCTGGTATTGATGTCACTGGGTCTGAAGCTGAGACAACTGCCTGCCTCCTGCCCAAGACTGTGAGTTCCTCCCCCGGGCCAGACCCTCGGGTCGAGGGAGGAGTTCCCAGGAGCCTGGGTCTTCCTGTAACACTTGGGGCCTCCATGTCCTCTTCCACGAAACGGGACGACGGCCCCAGTTTATCCGAGTTGGCCTGTTGCAAAGCATTATTATTACTTCTTGTTATTGATGTGATTGAGAGGCCACTATTCAGCAATATTCAGACTTTCCTTGGCCTTGGAAGCCTGTTGAAAGCATGGAGGCCCGGTGTGTGCTGAGGGTGAGGGCAACAGGGCAGGGGCTGGGGTCCCCGAGGTGCTGGCAGGGAAGCCCCGGGGTCCTGTGAGAGCCCCTTCCTCTTCTCTTCTGCTTAAGAAAGCACAACAGGCCACAGGGAACAGGAGAAGGGCTCTAAATCCACCCACATGTGTGGAGAGAGAACTACGTGCCAGCCTCTGGACTGGATCACGGGGTAGGAGCTGGCACCCTCGAGGCTCTCAGTAGATGGGAGATGGGGTGGCCAGGGGCAGCCTGGCTGTCAGGTGACACTGAGATGGGCCCCAAGCAGGGAGAAGGGGCCGCGGCCGAGCATCAGGCCGGGGGTGGCACGGGCCAAAGTCTCAGGGCTGGGAGGGTCTGGACTTTCTCAGCAATGGACCAACGAGGCCAGAGAAGCAGCAGGGTGGAGGGGGTGCGGGCAGGGGAGGCAGGGGGAGGCAGGGAGGGCCCGAAGGCCGCGGGAGAAGCTGGATTTTACCGCAAACGCACTGGGAATCCACGAAAGGGTTCTGATCAGGAAAAGGCCGCGAGTGGTTTCTATTTGGAGAGAATTGCCGTAGCTGCCGTGGGAGCCTGGGTCCAGGGGCAGGAGAGCAAGACGGAAACTCTTTTGGGGTGTTGGAGGAAATGGTGGAAGTGGGAACCTGATTGGGTGCATTTTTGTAGAACTGGGTGCCTTCAAGGCAGAAGTGACCCGTCCCAGGCTGCGAGGGGCCCGGATGCCGCCGTCGGGGATGGAGGCGCCGTGAGCTCCTGTCCGGGGGGCCCGGCCTCTCTGCCTCCACCTTGGTTTCTCTCTGCACTCAGGAGGCTGGCCAGGGTCCCGAAGTGGTGGCCCAGGCCGCGGTGGCGTTGGAGCCTCCGCCTGAGCCCTTGCTGGCCGTGACAAGCGTGAGAAGGGACAGTGTGGGTGTGGAGGTGGCGGTGCTGACCGACGAGCTGCTCCCCGTCGTGGACCAGGAGCGGGTGCTGGCCCGGTGAGTGCTGGGGCTCGGGGCGGGTGGGACCCCGGGGCAGGGCAGGAGGGCGCTGTGTCCTGGGCACAGCAGCGGGGGTGTCCACAGATTCTCCACTGAACCTCCACTCCTGATGAGGCCCAAGAGGCCCTGATCCGCTCTAGGAGCGGGGGGGGGGGGGGGTGCGGGGACAGTGCTAGTCAGCTGGGTGGCCAGGGCGCTGCTCGGGAACCGTGCCCCCAGCCCCTCCAGCACCTGCTTGGGGAGCAGCCTCTCTGGGAGAGAGGGAAGGGACTGTTGTCTGCCTGGCATTCGCAGGACTCCCAGGGCGGGTGGTGCGGGCTCCCCTCAGCTCCCAGAGAGCCTGCAGTGCCCCCACCCCGGGTGTGAGACCTGCTCGCCCTAGGGACCAGGCTCCCTGACCCCCTCAGAGGCTGCCCGCCTGGGGAGCTGGGCTTTCTTCACTCTGTGCAAGTCACTTAACATTCCTGAGCCTCGATTCTCACTCCCATAAATGGGAATAACGTGAGGCCCACCTCTGTGACAGCCCCTGGCTGGCGGGTCAATCACCTCCGGGCCGTGGTAAACTCAGTCCCACAGGCCACAGGTCACGTGCGAACCGAGCAGGGACTGTTGCCAGAAACCAGGATGCAAGGATGAGTGAGCTGCCCCGTTGGCCTTCAAGGGCCCACAGTCTGAGGGGAGGCAGCTACCCAGGCCCAGGGAGGACCAGCCTCCATAGCCTGAGAAGCCAGTGGGTTGTGCAGTCGACTGTCTGGGCTCCCATCCGCCTCCACCCTGCCTACCTCTACCACCTGGGCCAACTCTAAAGCTCCCTGTGCCTTAACTTCTCATCTACAAAACGGGTGATGATAAGAGCTCCAGCTTGAGAAGCTCGTCGTGAGGGTCAAGTGAGACCATGCCTGCCGAGCGCCAGGCACCGAGAGAACTCTGGGCCCACGTGGCCGTGTTCAGGGGGTGGTCTGGAGCACGGGCAGGGAAGGCTTCACAGAGGCCTCCACTTTCCGTGTCTCGTGGTAGCTTTGCTCAGCTCCACCTGAATGGGGTTTGCAGGACAGATGCCCCAGGTGGCCTCTGAGATACAGGGGGCACAGCCTGGCTGCTGGGAGAACAAGCAGCTTGGAGCACTGGAGTGAGCCGGGCGGGAGGCTGCAGAGGGAGGGGGTGAGGTACGGTGCCCCGGTGCACTGCACAGCCTTCCCCACCAGGGCTGCTCTGGTCATGCAGGGTGTGGGGACCCTCAGCTCTGGGAGGCCCGTGCTGGCAGGTGGCAGGTGGCAGGTGGCAGGCGGGCTCTGGGCCCGTCCTGTTGTGCCGATGAGCTCACAGGCTTGGGTGGATCTGCTCGGAGCCCCGATCCTGACCCCAGCCAGAGGCCTCCCCTTTCCGAGCCTGCGTCCATGTCTGTGAGGGGTTGTCGCAAGGACCCCACGACATCCTTCTGGACACCAAGCGCGCAGTGACAGCCTTCTTCTCCGTGCTGGCAGCCTGCAGCTGTTGGAGCAGCAGGTGGTTGGAGGGGAGCAGGCCAAGAACAAGGACCTGAAGGAGAAGCACAAGCGGCGGAAGCGGTACGCAGACGAGCGCAAGAAGCAGCTGGTGGCGGCCTTGCAGAACTCGGACGAGGACAGCGGGGACTGGGTGCTGCTCAACGTCTACGACTCCATCCAGGAGGAGGTGTGGGCTAAGAGCAAGCTGCTGGAGAAGATGCAGAGGAAGGTGAGGCCCCAGCCCACCCTGCACCCCCCCATGCCCGGTGCATTCATTGTTGCGCGCCAGCATCTAGTCAGCGCCTGCTGTGTGCCATGCTGGCCCTGGAGGCAGTCACAGTGACAGACGTATCTGCTGTGCAGGGAGCGTGTATGTGACAAATAGCACAGCGGAGAAATAAGTGACGGTGCCAGAGAGTGCTGTGAAGGGAATCCTAGAGGAGGATGGTGATGGAGGGGAGACGTTAGGGTTTGAAGGCCATGGCCAAGAAAGAATTCTTGAGACGTCTTGGGTGCAAAGAGGTGGTTTTATTAAAGCATGGGGACAGGACCCGCGGGCAGGAGGAGCTGCGCAGGGGTCATGAGAAGTGGCCCATTCTACACTCGAGGTGGGAGGGGGTTAGGGAGAGCGTGCGGCTCTAAGGAATTTTGGCAGCGAAGTTTCCAGGACCTGGAGGGGCCTGGCTGTTGTTGAGAGAGGTCATTCACGACTGTGTAACAAAACCCGAGTCCCTAGACCCTTCCGATGTATGTCGGTGGGGCATATGCTTGGGGGATGACTGCCAGCAGGATCTTGGCCGGGGTAGAGATAAAGGAAGTTTCCAAAGGGATTTTTATGTGTTAAAGTAGATCACAGGATCCCGGGGTTGGGGGAGCGGGCTGATATTGCCTCTCGCCCTTAGCCAAGTGTCACCATCAAGGCGGCTGAGTCCCTAGGGGAATGTCCCTTGGCCTCTTTCAAGGACTTGTCAGTGGGCTGCAGGCAGTAAGGAAATTCAATAATTTTTTTCTGCCTTTGTTTCCCACATCAGTGGCTTTATTTTTTATTTTTTATTTATTTATTTATTTTTTTTTTTTTTTTAATTTTTTTTTTATTTTTTATTTTTTCATTTTGATTTAAGTATACATATGTGCACATCACAAGTGTGCAACTTAACTCACTTGCACGGAGTGCACGCTCCCATGACACTGGCACCCACATTGGGGGACTGAACGTTAACAGAACCCCAGAAGTTCCCAGGGCCACCTGAGGGGGTGCAGGAGGTCCTCCTGGAGGAGGCGGTGACTTCTGTGGTGGGATCTGAACCTCAGGTAAGGCGGGGCCGGGTCATGCGTGACCTGAAGGAAGAGCCTTCCGGGCCCAGGGAGGGGCTGGTGCTGAGTGTGAGATTAGTGGCACCAGGAGCGGAAGGGAGGCAGTGTGACAGAGCGCAGGGAGTGAGGACAAGACAGAGGAGGAGCTGCCATCCGCTTCCCTGGGGGCTCTGGGCCCCGCATGTCCCCCTTGCCCGGCCGCAGGACACCCCTTGTCCCCGCCTGACGCTGCCAACCCAAGCATCTCGCCAAAGCAGAAGTTGATGCTTTTTCCTCTTTGAACCCCTGTCATGTTTACATTTTCTTGGATATTTTTGTGTTTTTTCTTAATACCCCTTTTTATGTTTTCAGCCAAATTTGTTCTTCCCGAGATGTCTTCTAATGTGGTCTACGCACCTAAGTCTGAAAAAGAATTATTTCTGGAGTTCCGTTAAGGTCCCAGTTTACATCTCTTTTATTTCTGTCCATTTCCACTTTAAGGCTTTTGGATTGCTGATTTAAAATGTTCCTACGTGTGAATTTAAGGAAATTGTATTCACGTCAGGATGTTGGGGTACGCTTTGGTTCTGCGTGCTCGTGCTTTGGGGAGAATTTTCTGCTGCTGAAGTGTTTTGATTTTCATTTCCTGGTTCTTATAGTAGCTTTGATTAGCTACTTCTGCTCTTTTCTGTTCTTTTTTGTTGTTGTTATTCATTTTTTAAAAAAGATTTTTATTTATTCATTTGAGAGAGACACAGAGATAGAGAGAGCACGAGCTGAGGGAGGAGCAGAGGGAGAGGGAAAAGCTGGCTCCCCACTGAGCAGGACCCCAGGATCATGACCCGAGCTGAAGGCAGATGCTTAACCTGCTGAGCCACCCAGGCGCTCCTCTTTTCTGTTTATTTTGCAGTGTCTTGTGTTTCTGCATTTTCAGTACCGGCTGAAAGCAGAGGTGAAGGTTTGGACGGCTGGCTGGGTTTGCTCAGTCCACAGCATGCTCTTCTGTTCATATAGGGAAGTGCAGTGTTAAATAGACTGTCCCCTACTGCTGTGTACTTAGCATATCACCACAATGGAGTTGCCTAAAATAACACACATTTCTTATCTCACAGTTCTGTGGGTCGGGGTCCAGCTCCAACATGGCTGGTTCCTCTGCTTTGAATTCCAGAGGGCTGGAACCAAGGTGCAGGCAGGGCTGCGTTTCCTTCAGAGGTTCTGGTGAAGAATCCATGTCCAGGGCCATTCGGGTTGTTGACAGGATTCAGTTCTATGTGGTTGTAGGACTGAGGTTCCCAAGTCCTTGCAGGCTGTCTGCTGGGGTTCGTTCTGTTTCTAGAGGCTGCCTGCCTTTCTCGGCTCATGACCCCCCTCAAAGACTGCCAGGGCCAGCCGCTCCTAGGCCTCAGCTCTCTGACTCGACTCCTGTCTCCTTCCTCTGAAGCATCTCTTCTAATGCCTGTCCTCTGCCTGGTTCTCTGCTCCCCTGTGTAAAGCCTGTGTGGTTACACTGGGCTCACCAGATGATCCAGGATAATCTCCCCCATTTTAAAGCCAACAGATTAATAACTTCAATTCCATTTGCAAAGTCCTTTTTGCTGTGTAAGGGAACATAGTCACAGGCACATACCAAGGGGTGGAAATCATAGGGGTCAAGACCTTCCTTCCAAATTTTGTTCTCACTTTTGGGTTCTCTCTCTCTTTCTCTCTCTTTCTCTCTCTCTCTCTCTCCAGGTGGGAGGGTTCAGTGTGTCCTTTGTAATTTTCTTTTGTTTCTTTTTTAAAAAATATTTATTTGAGAGAGAAAGAGAGAATGAGCAGGGGGGAGAGACAGAGGGAAAGGGAGAAGCAGACTCCCCTCTAAGCAGGGCCTGAGGACGGGCTCAGTCACAGGACTCTGGGATCATGACCTGAGCTGAAGGCAGACGCTTAACCACCTGAGCCACCCAGGTGCCCTGTGATTTCCTCTTGTTTCTGTAGGACTTTTTATTTTGCACCTCAAGGGGTCTCCCACATCTAAACACCCCCCAGAAGCAGTGCCTTGCAGAGACTAACCCCTCGGTCTCTATAGAGACTTGCAGAGAAAGGTTCATCTTGGAGAGAGTGACTCACATTCCAGTCTCTTCCATTGGTTTCACAGTATCAGATCTGTTGTCAGTATTTTCCCACTCAGAGTGAGGCTTTCTCTCTTGGGGAGGTATTTTATCTGCTTCCAGCACCTTGCCCTTCCCCTTCCACCCTTTCCTGGGTGCTTTCCACTCATCCCCGCTGTGGGGCGGGCCCACCAGTCTGCTGGACTTCTGGTATTTTGGACCTGCTGGTGGAGGCTGAGCGGAGGGTGGTTTCGTTTTCTCTCACTGTTTTATGTGTTGTTTTAGAGGGTCTCCCTGGAGAGATTCAGATATGGGTAGCTTCCATTATCCCCAGGTATCTAGAACTTTATTTATTTATTTGAGAGAGAGAGAGAGTGAGAGAGCACACAAGCAGCGAGGAGGGGCAGAGGGAGAGGGAGAAGCAGACTCCCCACTGAGCAGGGTGTCTGACAACAAGGGGCTCAATTCCAGGACCCTGAGATCATGACCTGAGCTGAAGGCAGACACTTAACTGACTGAGCCACCCAGGCACCCCAGCTTTTGTTTTTGAATATAAACAAATATGTGTGTGTGGACAAATCCGCCATCCACACATGTACATACGTGTATATACAATCTCCCTTCTTAGATCAAAGTAGCTACAAACACACTTTCCTCTGCCTAGACTTTTTTCACATAACGATACGTCCTGGAGGTCACTGGGTAGCAGTCTCTAGAAGTAGTCCTCATTCCTTTTTATAGCCACGTGGCGCTCCATTGTGGGGGTGTGTCATTGTTTATTCCAGCAGCTCTCTCTCTCTTTCTCTCTCTCTCTCTCTCTCTCTCTCTCTCTCTCTCTCTCTCCTTAAGTAGATTCCACACCCAGCCTGGAGCCCAATGCGGGGCTTGGACTCCCAACGCTGAGCAAGACCTGAGCTGAGATCAAGAGTCGGACACTTAACCATCGGGCCACCCAGAAGCCCCTCCAGGAGCTCTCTCCTGATGGGCATTTGGGTTGTCTCCAGGCTTTTGCTATGATAAAGAGCTCTGTAGTGAATAATCTGTGCACGCTACTTTTAGATTTGGGGTGGGTTTCTTTAGAATTGATTCCTCCAGCTGGGACTGCTGAGACAGAGTGAATGCCTATGTGATTTGGATAGCTGTTGCCAACTTCTCCCAGGGTCGGGGGGGGGGGGGGGGGAGGCGCTGAGGGGAATCCTTTTGCATTTCCATCAGCATGTATGAGTGTGCTTTCTTATAGCCTCGCCAGGTTGCATTTTTCTTACTGTTGAGCAAGGCTGAGACATTTTTTCATATGTTTTAGGGATGACTGCTCTTCTTTCCCTCTGAACTGGGTTCACATCTTTAGCCCATTTTTCTGTAAGGTGGTGCTTCCTCTCCTTTCCCCACTTGTAGAAACCTTAACAGCAGGAGTATTGTAACTAATATTAGGAATATCAATATTCCTTGGTGTGTGACCTGTTTATCTGTGAAAGATGTTGGAAATATTTCTATTTCACTTGCATTTGTCTTTTTACTATGTTTTATGGTATTTTGGCTAGACAAAAGAATATTTTTAAGTTTTATTTTGTCAAATTATCAACTTTCTATCGTTGCATGTAGATTTGTAGTCAGTTGAGAAAGTTCATTTATGTTTCCTTCTAGAACTTGTATAGTTACTTTCTTTTTTATTATTCATTTATACTAAAAAGTATAAAGAGAGAGAGAGAGAGAGAGAGTGAGTGCGGTGAGGGATAGAGGGAGCGGGAGAGAGAGAATCTCAAGCAGACTCCCCATGAGTGAAGAGCCCAAGATGGGGCTTGATCTCACAACTCTGAGATCATGACCTGAACTGAAATCAGGAGTCAATGCTTAACTGAATGAGTCCCCAGACAGCCCATCTTTATTTCTTTTTACATTAAATTTGATCCACTTGGAATTTATCCTGGTGCATGTGTGGGGAGCTGATTCAATTTTATCTGTTCCACATGGCTCTCCTTGTTTCCTAGGAGAAACTTTTTGTTTTCAAAAAGTCCATTTATTCTTCACTAACTTCACCTGTTGCCTTTATTGTAAGCTAAAGTTCTATAACCATTTAGAGATGTATTTCTGATTTTTCTACTAATTTCTCTTGCTCTATTCATGTACCAGTGCCAACCACTTTATTTGATATTCAGGGACTTTTTTGTTTTTTGTTTTTTGTTTTGTTTTCAGGAGGAAAGATATACAATTTTTATTTGATGTTAATATTTTTACATCGTATGGGGGTCTCAAGAGAAGGAAGTGAAAACCCTAAAGAGATAGACCTGGAGGCTTATATACTATTTTAACAAAGGGCCATAAACTTGTGGTGAAGTGTCAAAAGAAAAGTATTTTGAGCTTCTAGGGGCAGCAAATTGTGGGAAGGTAAGTATATGGGGGAAATTAATGCAAGATAAGTGTTCTTTAAAAGGTTTATTATGCAGATTCCTCTTGATGCTGTCACTGGGATGATAAATCTAGCATCATCTCCAGTGATTAAGAGCAGTTCCACCCCTCTTGTTGAGAGAAGGGAGGGGGAATACCTTCACAAAGAGAAATTTATGCCCTTTATGCCCTGCTTTTAGGCAAATGGGGGAGGGTAAAGAGCTTTTTTTCTGTGTCTGCTGTTTCTCAGTTGCCTTCAGCTCAAAGTAATTCTTATACCAAAGTGGAATATTTTGGGGTACCATATTCTGATCCCTTTCACCTCTCAGTGGCAACCCTTAATCAATAGGAAGCTAGAAGCTAGCAGACAAATGCCCTAGATGCCCTCCTAGGAGGCATTGTGTAAGGTTTTTCATTGAAAGCAGTGGAATCTAGCTCCCACTGCCTTCAGCAATGACTTATATAAAACACCTTTAGAGTGATTCTCACTTTTGTCTTTTCCTTACCAAGTTTCCTGGCTTCATTTTCCGTGTAAATTACTGCCTTTAAATTCTCTATTAGCCTTTGTTTTTAGGGAAATCCAAATCAAGACAATCTTCTTTTTTTTTTAATTTTTATTTATTTATGATAGTCACACAGAGAGAGAGAGAGAGAGAGAGAGGCAGAGACACAGGCAGAAGGAGAGGCAGAGACACAGGCAGAGGGAGAAACAGGCTCCATGCACCGGGAGCCTGACGTGGGATTCGATCCCGGGTCTCCAGGATCGCGCCCTGGGCCAAAGGCAGGCGCTAAACCGCTGCGCCACCCAGGGATCCCCAAGACAATCTTCTTGATTTTACTTCTTCTGATCAGGGACTTTGTAATATGTTTTATAATTTCATAGGGCTAATCTTCTGTCAATGATCTTCTATTCCAGGTTTTCTGTATATTCTTACTTGTTTGTTTTTTTTCAAAATGAATTATATAAATGACTGGGTTCTAGGGCAACAGTAAAAAGGGGAGAGAAGTACAGAAAAAAAATTGGTGGAATTTTTGGGGGAATCACATTATATCTATACATTAACTTGAAGGTATTGATACCCTCATGAGGCTGGATTTTTCTGTCCAGGATCGTGGTATATCTTCTGTTAGTTCAGATCAATGTTGGTGTCACTCAAGAATATTTTATAAATTTCCCCCCATCGGCTTTGAACATATCTTGTTAATTTCACACCCAGGTATATTTTATTTGCTTTCTTCTGTGGGGTATCCTGTTCCATTGTGTCTTCTCACTAAGTTTTATTTGTAAAATGAAGACTATTGGCTTTAAAAATATTTTTTAAAAGATTTTATTTATTTATTCATGAGAGACAGAGAGAGAGAGAGAGAGAGAGAGAGAGAGAGAGGCAGAGATACAGCAGAGGGAGAAGCAGGCTCCATCCAGGGAGCCCGACGTGGGACTCGATCCTGGGTCTCCAGGATCAGGGCCTGGGCTGAAGGCGGCGCTAAACCTCTGAGCCACCTGGGCTGCCCTTAAAAATATTTTTTAAAAATTGTGAAATAGAAGGGAACGCTTCTTAACTTATTCTATGGGGCCAATATCACCTGATACCAAAACCATACAAAGACATAACAAGAAAACTATAGACTAATCCTTTTTATGAATACCAACACAAAATGCTCCACAAAATACTAGCAAACCAAATCTATATCATGCCACAATGGGATTTATCCTAGGAATGCAAGGTTGGTTTAGTATCCCAAAATCAATTAATCCAATATACCATTTCAATAGAATAACGGACAGAACTCACATGATCATCTTAATAGATGCAGAAAAAGTTTTTGAAAAAATTTAATGCCTGTAGTGATAAAAACATCCAGGAAACTAGGAATAGAAGGGAGCTTCTTCATTCTGATAAAAGGCATCTATGACATGTCATACTTAATGGTGAAAGATTGAATGCTTTCTCTCTAAGAGAAGAAACAAGACAAGAATGTCTGCTCTCACCACTTCTATTCAACACTGGGCTGGAGCTTCTAGCTAGGGCAGTTAGGTAAGAAAGTGAAATAAAAGGCATTGAGATTGAAAAGGAATAGGTAAAACTATTTCTATTTGCAGACGACATGATCTTTTATGTAGAAGATCCTAAGGAATCCACTAAAAACAAAACAAAACAAAATCCAAACCCTAACTACGAGAATCAATTAACAACTTCAGCAAGGTTGTAGGATACAAGATCAATAAGCAGAAAACAATTTTATTTCTACATACTTGCAATGAACAATCCACAAATAAAATTAAGAAAACAATTCCATGTCTGGCACAGTCTGTACAGCATGTGACTCTTGATCTCAGGGTCATGAGTTCAAGCCCTGCATTGAGTGTGGAGCCTACTTAAAAAAAATGTATAATATCCAGGGATCCCTGGGTGGCGCAGCGGTTTGGCGCCTGCCTTTGGCCCAGGGCGGGATCCTGGAGACCCCGGATCGAGTCCCACATCGGGCTCCCGGTGCCTGGAGCCCACTTCTCCCTCTGCCTGTGTCTCTGCCTCTCTCTCTCTCTCTCAGTGACTATCATAAATAAATAAAAATTAAAAAAATGTATAATATCCAAAAAGATTAAAAAAGAAAACAATTCCATTTGCAATACATCAAAAAGAATAGAATACTCAGGAATAAATTTAACAAAAGAAGTGTAAAGCTTATATTCCAAAAAACTATAAAACATTGTTGAAAGAATTTAAGAATATCTAAATAAATGGAAAGATATCCCATGTTCATGGATTGGAAGACTTAATATTGATAGGATGGGAATACACTTCAAACATCTACAGATTCAAGGCGGTCGCTATCAAAGTCCCAACTGGCTTCTTTGCAGCATTTGACAAGCTGACCCTAAAGTTCATATGGAAATTTGAGGGACTCAGAATAGCCAAAAACAATCTTAAAACGAACACAGTTGGAGGACTCACACACAATTTCAAAACTTGTTACAAAGTTACAGTAATCCAGACTGTGTGGTACTGGTATAAAGACAGCATATAGGTCAATGGAATGGAATTGAGAGTCCATAAATAAACTTTTGTGTTTATAGTCAGTTGATTTTTAACAAGTGTGCCAAGATGAGAAAAGACAGTCTTTTCAACAAATGGTGCTGGGATAACTAGATGGCCAGCATGGCAAAGAATGATGTCAGACCCCAACCTCACACCATATACACAAATTAATTCAAAATGGATCAACAGGGCAGCCCAGGTGGCTCAGTGGTTTAGCGCCTGCCTTCGGCCCAGGGCGTGATCATGGAGACCCGGGATCGAGTCCCACGTCAGGCTCCCTGCATGGAACCTGCTTCTCCCTCTGCCTGTGTCTCTGCCTCTCTCTCTCTCTGTGTATCTCTCATGAATAAATAAATAAATAAAATCTTAAAAACAAAACAAAATGGATCAACATACTAAACATAAGAGCTAAAACTGTAACACTCAAAGGTGTAAATATTTGTTACCTTACATTAGACATTGCTGGGGTGCCTGGGTGCCCAGTCAGTTAAGCAGCTGCCTTCGGCTCAGGCTATAATCTCAGGGTCCTGGGATCAAGCCCTGTGTTGGGCTCCCTGCTCAGCGGAGAGTCTGTTTCTCCCTTTCCCTCTGTGTACTCTCTTTTGCTCTCTTTCTCCCTCACTCTCAAGTAAATAAAAAAAGTCTTAAAAAAATTAGACACTACTTTCTCGGGTCTGATATCAAAAGCACAAACAACAAAGGAAAAAATACATTGGGCTTAATCAAAATGAAAACTTTTGTGCTTTAAAGGATACTGCAAGAAAGAGAAAATACAGCCCATAGGATGAGAGAAAATATTTGCAAATCATCTATATCCCAATAAGGTGCTTATATCCAGAACATATAAAGAACCCTTACAATTCAAGAATAAAAATACAATCTAACTTAAAAATGGGCAAAGGATCTGAGCAGACATTTCTCCAAAGAAGATAAACAAATGGCCAGTCAGCACAAGAAACTGTGCTCAACATCATTAGCCACCAGGGAAAGGCAAATGTCTACAATGCAAAACTGCCATCTATGGTATAGAGATACCACCTCACGCCTGCAAGGGAAACTGTAATAAAACAGATAGATGATAACCAATGTTGGTGAGGATGTGGAGAAATTAGTGCCTCATACATTGCTGGTGGGAATGGAAAATGGTGCAGCTGCTTTGGAAAATAGCCTGGCAGTTCCTCAGTGGGTGAAACATAGTGTTAGTCTGTGACCCAGCAGTTAACAAGCAAGAGAAATGAAACTATGTCCACAGAAAAACTTGTACACCAAGGTTCATAGCAGCCTTATTCATTGAAGCCCCAAAGTGAAAACAGTCATGAATGGAAAAATAAAATGTGGTATAGTCACATAATGGAATATTATTTGGCGATAGAAAGGAATGAAATCTTGGGGCTCCTGGGTGGCTCAGTCATTTAAGCATCCAACTCTTGGTTTCAGATCAGGTCGTGATCTTGAGGTCGTGACATGTGTCGGGCTCCATGCTCATGGGGAAGTCTGAGACTTGTTGCCTCTCCCTCTGTCCCTCCCACTCTTTCTCTCAAATAAATAAATAAATCTCAAAAAAAAAAAAAAAAAAAAAAGGAATGAAGTCCTGAGACCCGGATAAACCTCAAACACACTGTATTAAGTGCAAGAAGCCACACACAGAAGACCGCATATTGTATGATTACATGTATATGAAAGCTCTGGAATGTGCAAATCTGGAGTGACAAAGTAGACTGTGGTTGCCTAGGGCTGGCGGTTGGGGAGAAGTGGAGGATGAGTACCTGTGGGTTTGAGGTTTATGTTTGGATGGTGAAATGTTCTAAAACACACTGTGGTGACAGTTGTGCAACTCCAAATAGGCCAAAAACCGTTGAATTGTACGTGTCAAACGGGTGAATTGTATGACCTGTGAATTATACCTCAACAAATCCGTTACAAAAGTCATTGTGAAGGATTCTGGATGTATAAAAATATAAAGCTTCTTACCATTAATACCACATATCTATCCGGCTTAAGAAATGGAGCATTAATTGCCCCCCTGTGTCCTACCTCTGTTCTCAGCTGGTTACATGTGATGACCATTTCTGTGAACCTAAAACACCCTTCTTTACTAATCAAACAGTACCTTCGAGGCAACAGGCCACTTGCCAGGGGTCTTGGGGCTCAGGGAGAGGGCTCATGGATAGGGTTGTAGCTGGGAGTCACCTGTGCTTGGAGGGCTCTCCCTTCAGGCAGACCCGGGCAGGAGATCAGAAACACCTGGAATCCCAGGTCACATCAGGGTCACATCCAGGTGGGTCTGACTCTGAAGGCCGATGGCTGTCACATCATAACTGACCGTGGTAATGGGGGGGCCGGAGCGCTACTGAGTCTGAGAGCTTACACCCTCGGCTCCCCTTAGGGAGAGGATTTATGCAATTTTCTTTTTTAAATATTTATTTATTTATGATAGACATAGAGGCAGAGACACAGGCAGAGGGAGAAGCAGGCTCCATGCAGGGAGCCCGACGCGGGACTCGATCCCGGGTCTCCAGGATCGCGCCCTGGGCCAAAAGCAGGCGCTCAACCGCTGAGCCACCCAGGGATCCCAGATTTATGCAATTTTCTGAGATCTTTTAGGACATTGAATGCCAAGGCTCCTGATTAGGGTGTTTGTGTGGGATTGCCCCAGAGGGCCGGCAGGGGGCGCCGGCGAGCAAGTTCTCACCCTGTTTTCTGCGGGAGCGCACAGTAGGTGCTCATCTAGGGCTGGGGGGAGGCGGGCGCGGGCGGATGCGCGGGTCCGGAGCGCACAGTAGGTGCTCGTCTAGGGCTGGGGGCAGCCGGGAGGCGGGCGCGGGCGGATGCGCGGGTGCGCGCACGGATGGCGAGCGGCCCGCTGGAGGCCCAGGCGGCGGGCGCGGGGCGGGGGGAGGGGGGGCGCTCACCGCTCGGCCGCCTGCTGCCCCCTGCTTTCAGCTGCGCGCCGCCGAGGTGGAGATCAAAGACCTGCAGTCGGAGTTCCAGCTGGAGAAGATCGATTACTTGGCCACCATCCGGCGGCAGGAGCGTGACTTCATGCTGTTCCAGCAGCTCCTGGAGCAGGTGCAGCCCCTCATCCGTCGGGACTGTAACTACAGCAACCTGGAGAAGATCCGCCGCGAGTCCTGCTGGGACGAGGACAGTGGCTTCTGGAAGATCCCCGAGCCCATCATCATAAAAACCAGCCTCCCAGTAGGTCAGGTGCTCGGCTGTCCCCTCGGCCTCCTCCGCGGGGCTGGCCCTCCTGCAGGCTGCGCGGGAGCCAGGGGTCTCCACCCTTGCTGGCTGTGCGTGCAGCAGCCCCGGGGCTCTCGCGGCTCCCGAATGGTGGGGACCTGAGAGACAAGTGGTGTGTCCCGGGGTCAGACAGATGTGGGTTGGAATTCTGGCTCCACTGATGAGGTTTTGGAATATAGGTGAGGGCCGGAGCTGACGACCAAGAAAGAATTCTTGAGACGTCTTTGGTGCAAAATGGTTTTATTAAAGCCCAGGGACAGGACCCACGGGCAGGAAGAGCTGCTGCCCCGGGCCTGTGAGGGGTGGCTGACCATGCACCTGGGAGTTGGGAGGGGCTTGAGGATAGGGTACTCTCTAAGGAATTTTGGAAGCAAGGTTTCCAGAACCTTCAGGGGGCTATTGTTGGGAAAAGGTCATTTATTACCCTCTAATAAACCTTAGTCACGAGACCCTTCAGATGTATATGGGTGGGCCGTGTGCTTAGGGGATGATTGCCAACATGGAATTTGGGGTTTAGAGATAAAGAAAATTTCTTTTTTTTTTTTTTAAAGATTTTATTTATTTATTCATGAGAGACAGAGAGAAAGAGGCAGAGACATAGGCAGAGGGAAAAGCAGGCCCCATGCAGGGAGCCCAATGTGGAACTCGATCCTGGGACCCCAGGATCACGCCCTGGGCTGAAGGCAAGTGGTAAACCGCTGAGCCACCCAGGAATCCAAGATAAAGAACATTTCTATAGGAATTTATATATGTTAAAGTAGATTCACAGGATCCTGGGGGTCGGGCTAAGATTGCCTCTGCCCTTGGCAAAGTATGAACATTGAGACAGTTGAGTCCCTAGAGGAATGTCCCTCTGCCTGTTTCAAGGACTTGTCAGTGCGCTGCCCTGAGCTCGTGCTTTGTCTTCAGCTAGCCCTGTGTTCCCCCATCACCACCACTCCCGGTGTGACCTCTTTGGGACTCAGTGTCCTCATCTGTGAAATGGGGGTTAGTGACCGCACCTTCTGGCAAGACCGCTGGGTGGCTAAGCATGTGTTCATGCGTGTGAAAGCCTTAGCGCCCTGCCCAGCCCATGGGAAGTGCGTGGTCTGTTTTATACCCGTCATGACCATCACTCATGACATCCTCCAAAAACCCTGTGGCGGACACCTGAGGAGATGGAATCTCAGACAAAGTGACAGAACTGGAGTCCCAGTCAGAGCAGTGAGTCAGTCGTAGGACCAGGGACAGAAACTGGCCTTTCAGCACCGATCCCCCTGCTCAGAGAATGTTCGTTCAGGTCTGAGTTTATGGAAGGCCAACCGGCTCCGTTTCCCCAATGCCAGCATCACCAGCAGGGTGTCTGTCTCTTGCCCCCCCACCCTCACCCCAACCTGCTGTGTTGCAGGGAAGCAGGGGAATGGCTGCTTTGACATCTGAGCTCTCCAGTTGTCTGTTTCCCAAAGTCAGCCTTTGGCTTGGGCTGGGAAGTGTAGTCCCCAGGCCCCAGGCCTGCGCTGGGCCTGACCTGTGAGTCTGGGGGAGTGCTGCCGCCGGCCTGGGCCTCTGGCCTGTGGACTAGGAACTAGGCACCAGGCGGGGACCAGGGACCAGGCCAGAGCAGGGACCAGGCGGGGAACACGGACCAGGTGGGACCAGGGACCAGGCGGGGAACAGGGACCAGGGGGAGACCAGAGACCAGGCAGGAGCAGGGACCAGGCGGGGACTAGGGACCAGGCAGCAATGACTTCAGCTTGTATTTGTCATAGCAGTTCCAACAGGGCCACAGAACAAGGCGGTCCGCAAAACCTCGGCAGCAGACAACAGTGAACCGGGCACGGTAAGGCCTCTGGGAGAAGGGAGTGAGGCTCGGGGAGCTGGCAGGGCCTTGCACCCACGGCATTGTGGGTCAGCATTCCTACAGGACACTGGGCTACTACGTTCATCCCACCTGAGGACCAAAGCAGGAGGCCGAGCCTGGGTCTTTTCCATGTAATTCTGTTGGACCCTCCACCTGCTCTGGCCCTCAGTCAGGGGCACTTCTGGTCATAGAGACCAGAGGGGACGTAGGTGGTTCGAGGTAGCCCATCCCAAGGCTGCGTCGTCAATCCCAGAGGCCAGGCCGTAGGTTCGGCTTCCCTGGGCCCTTGCTGGGATCCTCAGACCAAAGGGCCCTCCAGGATCCACAAAACAATAATTGGGCTTTTAACGTCACTTTGTCCTCATATATCCCTGTGTTTTGCGTTACACAGAAATACACCTCCTCAAAGCAGAGGTCAGGAAACTTTCCAGCAAAGCACCACGTTTTGCTGTGTCCTTCCTCACCTCTGGCTCTGCTTCCCTTGGAGTGCTGGCGTCAGACTCAGGCAGGCCTCCTCAGGGCGGCAGGATGGCCGCTGCCAGTTGGTGATCCAAGAGGGAGAGACCCAGTGTCTTCCCACATCTTAAGCCCACCCTTGTGGAGAGATTCTGGTCAGCTCTGCCTGGCTCAGCTGCCCGCCCTCGGACCAATGACTATGTCCAGAAGGAAGACCTAGTGCTCTGACTGCTTCAGGCCGGGTCACATGCCCGGTTGTGCAGCAGGGGGTGGGCGAGGGGGAGTGGCGGTATTAGGACGCTGTGAACCAGATCGCCTCACCAGGACCCTGTCAAGGGGGAGAAGGGCGGTCCCCGAAGGAAGATTTCAGGCTGAGGCGAGCAAGTCCCTTAGAGTGGTGCAAAAGTCACAGTCTTTGGTGTTAAGAGGCTGGGGCCCCAGTTCTAATGACCTGGATGGTACCCCTGGGCTGACTACTGTATTATTCCTTCTATGAATATGTCAGGATGGGTTTGGCCTAGGTGGTGGTAGAACGAGGAAGGGGGGCGGCGTGGGCTTGGCCGCCGTTGTGACTCTCCTGCCCTGAGCTGCCTGGCTCCCACTCCAGGAGTCTGGGGTCTGCAGTAGGGTCCACAGAGTGGGACCCCCACCAGGCTTGCGGGGGTAAGAACTGTACAATCACAAGGGGTCTTGACCCACGAGGATCTGGACTCCCAGCAGGAAGAAGACCGCTACAGGCTGATGCTCAGTCGGAGCGACAGTGAAAACATTGCCAGTAACTACTTCCGGTCCAAGAGAGCCAGCCAGATCCTCAGCACGGATCCCATGAAGAGCCTCAGTGAGTGCCAGGCCCACCTCGTCCCCCAGCCCCTCCCCGGGTTCTCTGCCAACAGGGAGAGGCACGATGGGTGAATTGGGGTCGGCCCAGGTTAAAACCCCCTTCCTGTCCCTGAGCCTCGGTTTCCTCAGCTGCACCTGTCGAGGCATGCCATCTCTCCAGGGTTGGGTGAGAGGAGGCGGGAAGTGGCCCAGCCCAGTGCCTGGCACATGGTACCTGCTCAGTGCCCAGACTCCCTCCTCCCTGCCCCTTGGCCTCCTGGCAGAGAGCTGTGGAGTTTGGTTCCCCCCCACCAACCCCCTGGCACATGGGCGGCCTGGGACACACAGCTGGGGTCCTGGCATGTGCGGCCCTGTGCGGCTCAGGGGCTCATCAGCTTCCGCAGGTGCCAGTAGGGTGGCTCTCTCCCACGAAGCCAAAGGGGGCAGACAGGGCCACAGAAGCAAAACACTTCTAAAAGCTGGAATTGAAAATCACTTTGCTCTTCCATTTCTTTTTTTAAAGATTTTATTTATTTGAGAGCGAGCAAGTACAGAGGGAGGGGCAGAGGCAGAATCTTTTTTTTTTTTTTTTAGTTTTATTTATTCATGAGAGACAGAGAGAGACACACAGAGAGAGAGAGGCAGAGACACAGGCAGAGGGAGAAGCAGGCTCCATGCAGGGAACCCGACGTGGGACTCGATCCCGGGTCTCCAGGATCACACCCTGGGTGAAGGCGGCGCTAAACTGCTGGGCCACCCGGGCTGCCCCCTAGAGGGAGACTCTTAAGCAGACTCCCTGCTGAGTGCAAAGCCCAACTCAGGCCTTGACCTCACAGCCCTGAGATGATGACCTGAGCCAAAACCAAGAGTTGGACACTTAGCCAACTAGGCCATCCAGGTGCCCCCATTTTCTAAAAGCAAAATGAAAGGCCACAGAGCTCATAAAATAGCCACGAAAAGCAGATCAGTTCTAAGAGGAGGTGCCCGAAGAGGAAACGAGGCGTGCCGGTGGAGGACCTGGTACTGTCCCGTGTTGCAGATGAGGAAACTGAGGCCCCCTGAGGCCACACCTGCAGGCAGCGGGCTCCATCCGAGCCTCTAGAGCTCCGAGCTCCCGGCCCAGGCCCTTGGGGGGCCCGGCTGCTCGGGGTGGGGGTGGGGAAGGGCTGGGGGGGGCTCCCCATCCCGGCTCACTGGCTCTTCCGCCCCCTTGTCCACAGCGCGTCACAGCTCGCCGCCCGGCCTCAGCTCCCCCCTCGGCAGCACCTCGGCCATCTCGCCCACCCAGGCCCCAGAAATGCCCCAGCCCCGGCCCTTCCGCCTCGAGTCCCTCGACGTCCCCTTCACCAAGGCCAAGCGGAAGAAAAGCAGAAGCAGCTTCGGCAGCAGCGAGCCTCTGTGAGCACAGCCTCCTCCCACCTGCCCCCGCCGGGTCTGGACGCCCCAGGGGGCCCCCCTGGAAGAGGCTTTTCCTTCCTGATCCCCAGGCCATCAGGAGGCTGGGCCTCCCTTGCAGAGGTGCGCCCCTCCTCCGTGTCCCCCAGTGTTGCTCTGGCCTCGATAGGCTCAGAGACCGCACAGCTTTCACCAGCAGCCAACACTGGGGGCAGTGACAGCATCTTGGCGACGGACAGTTGTGCCTCTGTCCACCAGGCCCCGACCCGGGGGGAGGCCGGGCGGTGCGGGCCCAGGAGTCCCGGAGCAGCTGTACCACGCTGCTAGGTCTACGGCCTAGGAGCTGCCCCACATGAAGCCGCCCCAATAAACTGCCTTTTACTGACGAGCTCTGACAGTGTCCTGGGGCCCCTCCTGCCACCGCTGCCTGGCCTTCGTGGGGAAGCTCTTTTTGGAGCGGAGTTTCTTAACCACCTGATGGGTGTATGCGTGTATTTTATTTATGAATGAGCAAGCACGTGCACACACAAGCAGGGGGAGGGGGAGGGGCAGAGGGAGCCACAGACTCCCCATTGAGCAGGGACCCCGATGTGGGGCTCTATCCCAGGTGCACGGATCATGACCTGAGCCGAAGGCAGACACTTAACTGATGGAGCCACCCAGGTGCCCCCACCTGATGCCTTTAAAACAAACAGGCTCCAGGGTTCCCGCAACTCCCTACACTCGTGAGCACAGGTGCATTTTATTGGGGAGAGAGTACCTGAACTGTCATTAGATTCTCAAAAGATCTGAGAGTCAGGAGAGCAGAGCTCTTGTTTTGGAAAATTGAGGTTGTGTCTTGCTGAAATGCAGAAAAAGGCCAGGTTTTCACAGACCTCCGGGGCTGTGCAGGAACTGGATGCCCTGACCCTGCCAGAGATGAACCCAGGCGGTCCTGGCTCCGGAGGATACACCCCTGCCCTTGCCCGTCGCATCCCAGGCCTGCCCTGCGGGAGGGCCCCACGGGCTGAGGGAAGAGTCTTGGCCTTGGGTTGAAGAGGAGACTCATTTCACCCTGGGCACCATCTGTGAAGGGAACACCGGCCTCCTGGGGGTATCGTGAAGGCGCAGCGAGGACGTGTGCTCCCCTCGCACAGCAGGTGCCCTGCCTTAGCGCCCTTGCTCCTTCTCCGTAGTTTGCGTTAATAACTGTGGTGGGTACCACATGCCTGGGCCAAGCTCACGCCCTGGAAGCAGGTGGAAGGTGCTCGGGTAACTGATCAGCCTAAGGACAGGCCGCAAGACACCTTGAGCGGAAGAAAGATGGGGTCTTTGTGGGCGACAACGTGCCCTTGTGCAGGGTGGGGCTGTCCTAAGGGCCGGAGAAGATGCCCGGAGGCTTAAGATGCGAATGGCAGGGGCCCTGCGGTAGAGCTGCGCGCGCAGAGGCAGGAGGCAGGAGTGTAAGGGGGGATGCTCGCTGCCTGTCGGTCCTGAGCGGAGCTGAGTGAGGCTTGGGTGTCCCGAGCTGTGCCAGACCCGACCCACCAAACGGCACCACTGGGCCCGATGCGGGTGCACGGAGGTGGGATCGCAGGCGGAAGGGCCGGAGCGCGGGACTGGGGCACAGGCGTCGGGGAGGCTCAGCCCGCAGGGGGGCCGGTCCGATGCGGAGGGGAGTGGGTTAAGGAGCCGGAGGGAGGTTGCGGGGGACGGGGGCGGGGCCAGCGGCGGGGCCAGCGGCGGGGCCAGCGGCGGGGGCGTGGGAAACGCAGCGCGCCCGCCCGTCCACGGGGCTGCGCGGGGCAGGCCGGTCTCTAGGCCCCGGGCCCCTGCCTCCCTGGACGGGGGGGCCGGTCCCCAGGGCCGACTCTGCCCAGCACCTGCGAGGACCCCGGCGGGCAGCTCGGAGGAGGTGCCCCCCCGCCGCCCCTCCAGGTCCGGTCAGGGACCCGCGGGTCCGAGGAAGAGGCGGGACGCGGGGCCCCGGCGGGAGTCCGGCCTGGGCGGAGCCTACGGGCGCTCGGCCTCCTCGATTGGCTGCGGCTGCAGAGCTGTCTTTCTAGGATTGAGCCTTTTCCTTCGGGGAGGCGGGACCTCTCGGCCCTTTCGCCAATAGGGTTCAGAGGCTCCGCCTCTAATCGGGGCACTTCCGGTGGTGCACCCCGCTCTCCTCCGTCCCGGCGGCGGCTCCGGACTCGCGGGCGCGGCGTGCCCGGATCCCTTCTGGGTGTTACTCCGAGACCGCGAGCTGCGATTGGGCGGCGTGGGGGGCACTTCCGGTGCCCGGGGGCGGGGGTTCTTGGCCGGAGGAGGAAGATGGAGGCCGGCGCCGCGGCCCGCGCTTGGTCGCTGCTGTGGCTGCTGCTGCCCTTGCTTGGCCCGGTGTGCGCCAGCGGCCCTCGCACCTTGGTGCTGCTGGACAACCTCAACCTGCGGGAGACGCACTCGCTCTTCTTCCGCAGCCTGAAGGGTGAGCGCGGGGCCCGAGGGGGCGGCGGCGGAGAGGCGGGTGGGACAGGCCCCCGCGGTCCAGGGCCGCGACCGCCGCCGCTCCCGCTGCTGCTCCGCGAAGGGGCTGCAGCGCTGGCCGCTCCTGGGCGGGCGGTTGCGGCGGCCGCGTCTCCGCGGCGGTGCTTTCCCCTGGCGGCCCGTCGGCCTCAGCCGCCTGCCTTCCGCTCGTCCAGACAGGGCCTTCGAGCTGACGTTCAAGACCGCAGACGACCCCAGCCTGTCCCTCATCAAGTACGGGGAGTTCCTCTACGACAACCTCATCATCTTCTCCCCCTCGGTCGAAGGTGAGGCCTGCGCGTCGCTCCCAGAACTGGGATTCAGGGCCCAGGATGGATTGGTGGCGCTCTTCTGGGCCTTGTGCGTCCTCTGGGTGGTGGCCTGGGTGCCCACCCTGGGGAAGAGGGAAATGGGGGCGCCTCCTTTCTGAAAGACGCAGCTGAGGGACGTGGGGGCAGGTGTTGCGCAGACGTGGAGCCGCAGGCCCTGCTACCCTGAGAGGGAAGGGGCCTGATGGGAAAGATGGAGACCCCCTGCTTGTTTTGGCCTGTGTGGGTGGGAAAAAATGGCAAGCTGTTCCCATAGTCTGTCTGCAGGGGGCATTGTGATGGTGGAGCGCAGGAATTCAGGTGGATTTACAGCCTCATAATCGAGAAAGAACATTAGCCATCATCTAGGCCAGGCCCCCGTCGGAGGCTGGACGGGTGTATCCAGGGCCTAGTAGAGGGCTGGCCGTTGAAGAGCATGAATGTCCCCGCTGGATTATCCAGCAGGTACTTCAGTATTCCTGTGACACAGAGTTTACGAGTTGTGCTCAGGTGGATGGCAGTGTCACCGAAAAGGAGGCAAGCTGTGGGTGAGGCGGGTTGGCAGAAGGCCGAGCCGGGGTCTTGCTCTGGGAATGTCTGAGAACCTAAACAGTGTTTCTCAGATCTTGGTTGTTTGCATACCTCCTCCTGAGCTTTGCGGCGTTCCATATCGCCTGTCAATAATTACTGAATTCTTTAAATTGACCCTCTTTTTAAAAATTATAACATCTTGGGCAGCCCGGGTGGCTCAGCGGTTTAGCGCCGCCTTCAGCCCAGGGTTTGATCCTGGAGACTCAGGATCGAGTCCCACGTCGGGCTCCCTGCATGGAGCCTGCTTCTCCCCCTGCCTGTGTCTCTGCCTCTCTCTCGCTCTCACTCTGAATAAGTAAATCTTTAAAAAAAATAATAATAAAGATACGACTATGAGAATGGCCTTCCTTCCTGAAGGGTAATTTTCAGGAAAAGGCAACTTACCTTCAGGCACAGACAGGACACCTTGTACCTGGGGACTTTATCTCTTCTACTACATTCAGAAAGCCGTCTATCCACCCTCCTACAGAGAGGCCAGAGTCCTAGACAATTCATTTTTTTTTTAGTCGTATCTTTAAAAAGGCATATTACGGACTTATTTCCAGCTGCCTCATGGATGTACAATGGACATATATCTGGTTTCAGTACATGGCAGTTCCACCCTTGCTGTCGCTGGGGCTGGAAATTTTGGGGTTGTCCTTAGCACGTCTGTCTCTCTCACACTCCCTATCCGGTCTGTCACAGGCCCTGCTGAGTTTGCCTTTAGAGTAGGAGCACAGGCCCACCTCCCTCTCCCCTTCCTCCCTCTCCGTCTTTTTGCTCTTCACTGCCTGGATTATCACAGTGGCCTCCTAACCCACTGCTCTGCTTCCACCCCATACCAGATTCTCCACCCAGCTGCCAGAATCGTCCTTTAAAAATATAAATCAGGTCATGTTGGTGTCCTGTTCAAAAGCCTCCAGTGGCTTTTCCTGATGGCCACCCTCTCTGGGGCCTGTAAAGCTTGTGAGCTGCCCTCCCTCCTTCAGCACGGCCTCATTTGCATTTACCCCTTCATACTGCACCTGAGCCACACTGGGCTCCTTGCTGGGACAGGCTCACCCGCCTCGGGAACCTTGCACCTGTCCTTCACCTGTCGTTCTGGATTGCCGCCCCAGCCCCCGCCATGGTGCCTGGACCACTCTCACACCTCAGATGCTACTTGCCCCAGGTCTTCCCTGACCAGCCTTAGTATGTAGCTCCCTCTCCCTCTCACTGCCCACCCCGGTCCCCTGCCCGCAGGAAATAATGTTCCTGTAATGACTGAGTTCCTGAGCACCCCTTGCATTGCTTTGTGTTAAACATCATGGTGCACTTTGGGGAAGACGCTTGATCTGGTTCTGGATGCTCATGGCAGCCCCCTGACTGGATCTACTGACCAAAGAAAGATACTGTCTCGTTAGTACAAATGTTGGAAGTTAATGAGCTTTTTGGCGATTACTTTAATAAAAGCAGTCTTCAGGGTGGTTCTGTTCTGGCTCTTATGGATCTAAATTATAGGATTAATAGGGGAAAAATTATTTGTGTTGGCAAATGAGTACTAGTGTCAAGTGGCCGCATCGTCCTCAGATTCAGAAGTGCTCGATCTCTGTTAGAAGTGAAATCGATGGGTTCTGGAAAACTTAGCATGAGTGGCTCCAGCGACGACAGAGGTCCTGCTGTGAAAGGTGCAGGTGATGAGTTGGAGTCAAGGTGTGCCATGAAATGGGGTGGGAAAAGGCAGCAGCATTTCTGAACATAGATCTTCTATGTGACTTAAAATTTGCGTGACCAACTTGACAACTCTAACTGGTAGGTGTTGACTATGTCGTTTATCCCTCTGAAAGTTAAAAGTTTATGAACTCAAGGCATTACTGTTGGATCTTCAGTTTGGGAAAACGGGCATATACGGTAAACGGCCATCTCGTTTTGGGCCTCCGAGGGCTCTGTGGCTGCTCTGTGGCCCCCCCCCCCCCCCACTCCTGGCCCATGTGCCAGAGGAGCAGTGTGGCTCACCGCGTCTGTCACGCCTTTCAGATTTCGGAGGCAACATCAATGTGGAGACCATCAGTACCTTCATCGATGGTGGAGGCAGTGTCCTGGTAGCTGCCAGCTCAGACATTGGTAAGTCTGACCTGATACTTTCCACCATTTCTCCAGTAAGCTTGGCAGGTTTTATAAACGGAAGCTGCCGGATTGGCGCCTACTGGACGCCTGGGCAGGGGGTGCGGGAACTACAGAGCCGTTCTGTCCCTCCTGTGCTTTCCTGTGACCAGAACCAGGTTGACGTGGGGCCTGGTCAGCACTTAGGATCCTGTTTTTTTCCCAGTTTTGTCTTTTCCATTACAAAAAGTAGGGGCTACTTGGGCAGACCCCAGAGCATTTTGATTATTTTTGTCCCTGGAAGTAGGGAGAGAGCAGTGTCCTGAAGCCTGCACACATATCAGCCAGCTTCAACAGGTGTCCTTGCCTCGCCAGGCTTGTTTTGTTTTTCTTAGCATTGACAGGTGTTTAGTTTATTTTTTTAAAAAAGGTTTTATTTATTTGAGAGCACAAGAGTGGGAAGGGGGAGGGAAAGGGAGAAGCAGACTCCCCACCAAGCAGGGAGCCCTGAGACCAGGACCTGAGCCAAAGGCAGTTGCTGAACCCACTGAGCTGCTCAAGTGCTCCAGCACTGACAGATGTTTAAAACCGTTCTGGGTGGGCTTCTTACTGGGGTGACGACGAGAAGAGAAGTCCTATGAGGCCAGGCTCGTCCATGTTAAATCTGTTTGAGGTAATTATTTTGCCTCATTGGGAGTTTCTGTGGCTCGTGGGCGGAGAAAGGCAGGCGGTGGTTTGTTACTGAGATGCTGACCCCCCTGCTCAGAATACCGTGCGGTGGTCAGAGGTCCGGCTGGGGCTGAGCACACGGGGGAGCTGCAGGGCTTGGGATGACTGGGAGAGCACGAGACCAGGATACCAGTGACATTGCTGGGCCCAGGGTGCACCTGCCAGGGCTGAGCCAGGCATTTCTTGGGTCTGTGCAGGTGACCCTCTTCGAGAGCTGGGCAGCGAGTGTGGGATTGAGTTCGACGAGGAGAAGACAGCTGTCATTGACCATCACAACTATGACGTCTCTGACCTCGGCCAGGTAACCAGGCCCCGTCCCTTCCAGGCTGAGGGAGGAGGGAAGCAGGGAGCCCTCCGCATGTGGGCATCTTTTCCTGACCTCCATTTTTTGCCCTGCTGCTGCAGCATACGCTCATCGTGGCCGACCCCGAGAACTTGCTGAAGGCCCCAACCATCGTCGGGAGGTCATCGCTGAACCCCATCCTCTTTCGAGGTGTTGGGTGAGTGAGCAGGCACAGGGTGCTAGAAACCTGGGAGGGACAGGATCACTCTCTTTTGTTGGGAGACTAACGCAAACGCGGTGATTTGGGGACATTCCTTTCCCTAGAGGATGTGGGCAAGGTTAGTGGAGGACACACTGAGTCAGAATCATGGGTGCAGTGAGAGAGGAGCTACTGGTGCAGCAGGGTTCGGCTGCTGAGTAAAGCGGGACTCATCCTGGTGAAGAAATGGCCCTTGGGGACCCCTGGCCCCTGGGCTCAGTCCTTGGCATCAGTGTTGGGTGTTTGCTTTTCCTTCCCAGGATGGTAGCTGATCCAGACAACCCTTTGGTATTGGACATCCTGACGGGCTCTTCTACCTCTTACTCCTTTTTCCCGGACAAGCCTATCACCCAGGTGAGGGGCCTGTGGCAGCACTGAGGCCTCCAGGTCGTGGGCCTGGTGGTACAGCACTTTATTTGAAAATGAGAAGTGGGGCGCCTGGGTGGCTCAGTCAGTTAGGTGTCCAACTCTTGGTTTTGGCTCAGGTCACGATCCCAGGGTTGCGAGATGGAGCCCTGTGTTGGGCATGGAGCTTGCTTGGGATTCTCTCCCCATCTTGTACCCCCTCTCTTCCCCACCCCCAGTGTAACGTGAGGCAAGCAGGAACGTGCCTTTCGCAGAGGCTGGGCAGGGAAAGGCCGGTGGGAGTGGGGAGGGGCAGAGGTGGTAGGGCCCGGGTGGTTGTGGTCTAGCCGCCATCCTCTTGCCCCGGCTCTCCTGGATGACTGTGCCCCATTGCTCACAGTACCCCCACGCCGTGGGGAAGAACACCCTGCTCATTGCTGGGCTGCAGGCCAGGAACAATGCCCGGGTCGTCTTCAGTGGCTCCCTGGACTTCTTTAGTGACGCCTTCTTCAACTCTGCAGTGCAGAAGGCGGCGCCCGGCTCCCAGAGGTTGGTGCGGGTGGGCTCTGGGCCTTGCGGTCTGGTGCTGGGGAGGGAGGAGCCTATTTAGCTGGAACTGTCCAAGGCTAGCTGTCTTCAAATACTTTAAATTATCTAAAGACTTGACCTTATTGCTGTGTCGTTGGTGTTGGCACTCTGAACTTTTCAAAGCAGTGATGGCTTATGTGGAGGTATTTCGATAATCGTATTTGTTGTGCAGGTGAACCCCAAAGCCACACCACCTCACAGCTTCTCTGTGTTCTCGTTAAGCAGGATACCTCGATATGTAACGCCCCAGGCAGAAACTATAGTTTTGTGCAGTTTAACTCTACAGATAATGAACTAGTCTTGCCAATCAGGCACCAGTGGAAAGAAGTTGGTTCCGGTGCTCTAGGCTCTCGTTCTCCCTTCCTGCAGGTATTCCCAAACAGGCAACTATGAGCTAGCTGTGGCCCTCTCCCGCTGGGTGTTCAAGGAGGAAGGTGTCCTCCGTGTAGGGCCTGTGTCCCACCATCGGGTGGGTGAGACAGCCCCACCCAATGCCTACACCGTCACTGACCTCGTGGTAAGAGCATCTTAAGAACCCCCTGGCGTTTTGGCCAAGTTGCTTCAGCTTGAAGGATTTACTGAACGTCTCTCTGATGGGCTTAGCAGCCTCAATACGGAACGATAAATTTATCTCTATCCCTAAGAAAGTAAGTCAGCACGGGTGCAGAGAGCCTGGCACGTAAGCTAATGTCTAAGGAGACCTTTGTAAGGGGTGTGGTTTGCTTTGGAAGTGCCGAAGTGGGAGGGCTTTGCTGGTCACACTGCTGGGGGTGGGAGTCACAGAGAAACATTGGAGTAGGCAGGAGGAAAAGCATAGGCGGGAGAAGTGGGGGAGTGGGGTGGGGGGCAAGCTGGCAGTGAAGGTGGTAGCAGGGAGGCCCAGAGGGCCCACTCGCCAGTGGAGTGTGGTCTGGGTATGGACCTTGATGGTCCTGTGATGAGCCGTGACTGGGAGTTCCTGTCCCAGGGCGGGGGCTCGCCCTGGAGTTCCTGCCAGGGTCACGAGTGATTCAGAGCAGCTCTGAGGCTGGTCCCACACCCCCACCCCCACCCCCAAACCGGCCTGTTGTCTCAGGAGTACAGCATTGTGATTGAGCAGCTCTCAAATGGAAGATGGGTCCCCTTTGATGGTGATGACATTCAGCTGGAATTTGTCCGCATCGATCCTTTTGTGAGGACCTTCTTGAAGAAAAAAGGCAAGTAGTGTTCTTGCACGGGAGAGCTGCAGGGTGACAGTCCCACTGTGGCTCCAGTGAGGCAGGAAACCCCTCCTGGTTATGGTCTCGGATCTTCCCCCAGGTGGCAAATACAGCGTCCAGTTCAAGTTGCCTGATGTGTATGGGGTGTTCCAGTTTAAAGTGGATTACAACCGGCTAGGCTACACGCACTTACACTCTTCCACTCAGGTGAGCACAAGTCACAGTCCCCTTTTTGGTCAGAGTGGCCCTCCTGCGCTGCTGAGTGGCCAGAGCCCATCACCTCTGTCCTGTGGCAGGTGTCCGTGAGGCCGCTCCAGCACACGCAGTACGAGCGCTTCATCCCCTCGGCCTACCCCTACTACGCCAGCGCCTTCTCCATGATGCTGGGGCTCTTCATCTTCAGCACAGTCTTCTTACACATGAAGGAGAAGGAGAAATCTGACTGAAGGGGCAGAGCCAGGGCTCCTGACGACAGGCACTTGGGAGTTCTGCGGGCCTGTGTCTTCCTCACGGCGGGCTTTGTTCTGTTGTTAAAGCTGTGGGACCGTGGCACAGCCTTACCTCAGGGGAGATGCGGCACTGAGTACCGAGGGAGGGGGGTGGGGATGAATTTTCTGTGAGTTTTTCCACCTAATGCTAAGTGGTATTTTTCATATGTGGTCACTCTCATTTCTAAGATAAACATTGCCCTCCAACTCCATCTGGCCCATGTGCTTTCCTGTGGCGGGGGTGCTGTTCACCACAGTAAGTGGCCTCTCAGTGTTGCTGACCAAAGTGTGAAATCCTAGAGCTTCAGGGGAGAGGACGTGGGGGAAATCCGGGGCTTGACTTTATAATAGGATTATAGAGATGAAAAGTACACCTTGCTTTAGGCAACAGTTGGGATTCCTAAGACGCATGTGTAAGAGCATATGTGAAATCCCTTCCCCATTGTTGATCTCTACTCACAGAATTTTGTCTTTATTATGGTGTAAGAATCACTCTTAAAGCCACATATTCAATTCAAAGCAAATACGTGTTCTGCAGTTGCAAATGTGTATTTAATTCTTCACAATTCCTGTAAGAAATGCTAATCAAGGCAAATCAGCAAGTAAAACACACTGTTAATTTCCACTTCATCATTTCATCATTGCTCTAGCTCTGCTCAACCCGATTCAGTAGCTGGAGGAGCTCTGGGAGTGCTTCCTCAGAGACATTCTAGAGCTTTCCAGGCCTCGCTGGCTGTCTCTTCTTTCTGATACCTGAATATACTGACCTGGGCAAGTGTCTGCTTAGCTCAGAAAACATGCAGACCGAGGCCCTGGCTGCCACTTTCAAACAAGCCGGAATTCCGTTTCCAGAGTCCCGCCCTGCCAGCCCCTGCCTTGCCTGGAGCCCCCCCTCTAACAGACCCGCTTGGCTATGGACTTTGCAGAGGTCTGTGAGAAGGGAGGGCTTTGGGGCCTGCCCTTAACCCCTGACCCTCTTCTCACCTGCAGAGAACTCACTCCTGTGGATCTGTACTCCGATCTCAGCACATTTTGTTAGCAAACTATGTCTTAGGGGCAGTCTGGCCCACTGCCTGTTTTTTGTATGGCCTGCAAGCTAAGAGGGGTTTTCATGTTTTTAAATAACTGAAAAAAATTAATATTTACTGACACATGAAATTGAAATTTCCATATATTTACGAATTTCCGACTGCTTCTGTGCTACCACAGTGGAGTAGCCGGACTGGTGTATTTACCGTCGGGCCCGCTCTGCCCTAGTCCAGCTTCTCACATCACAGGTGAGAGAACCTCACGCAGTTAGACGATGGACCTAAAGTCGCACAGCTAGGGGGAGTTAGCTACAGACTGTGAACCTGGCTGCCAGCCGTCCCTTCCATTTGCCAAACTAGAGGCCTCCTGCAGTGTTCCCCTGCCATCCACCCTGGCGCCTGGGAGCCCCGCCCCGCCTGCAGCACTCACAGACCAGCACCACACAGATGTTGCTAAGTTCTTTTAGTAAAATGCACTAGCTACAGCGGAGCCCTCACGGGGCTGCTCTCCAGGAGTAGAGGAGCAGGGCTGCCTGGCACAGCGCTTCGTACTCCAGGTTGGCTAGAAATAACATCTTCATCTTGGTTTCCACGCAGCTCTTCTCCGTGAGCCGGTCAGCCAGCAGAGTGGCAGCTGACTGCTGGAGGAGCCAGCCAATCATCTTGTCTAGTTTTAGATTCTTCAGGGCGAGAGTATGTTCACCCCAGAGGCTTAAATGAAGCACATTAGCAGCTACTCGGGCAGATGGTCTCTGCAACAGGCAGGAAAACAAGCTTAGAACCTCGACAGCAAAGCATTCGGCCCACAACCCGATCTGTTAATGAATCCTCATTTTAGGGTCTTCCCTTCTGTGGCCCCAACCAAATTCTTGTTCACCCCTTTGTCTCTCCTTCCTGCAACTCCGTTCACTTCCTGACACCTGCTGGCTGCGCTCTACCCATGCCCCAGCTTTTCCAGGGACACACACGTGCTCCGGGCCATCAGCCTCCCCACTGTGGAAGGCCCACAAACTGCCTGGGTTACCAGCAGGCTCTCGAGGGGGGCCGCCTCTCACCGGCTGTGGTGCTGACAGCATGCCCCCAGGGGGAGGGAAGTGGTTGAGTAGTTTGAACCCCGCCTGCCTTTGTGCTCTCCCACTAGGCTTACCACCTGACCTGGGCCCGCCACTCCCAATTACATCTTCAAATACCTTAGCCTTTCTATTCCTTTATGTCAACTTCGAAATGTCCACATCTGTTTTTGGGAAAGGTCTTCATCTCTCATTAGATGCCAGCTGTTCCTCTAAGCTACAACTCCATTAAACATTTCTTAAAAGTGCATCTTCTTCCCTCTAAGTAACTTAAGCCACTAGAGCCAAGAAGAGTTGCACTGCTGGAATGCTAATTCGGTGCTAGCTCCTCTACTCCCAGTTACACTAAGGTTTCTTCCCCTGTACTTGGCCTTTTCTTTGTAAGACAGAGTTGCTTGTGTGTCACTCTCGTCTTGCCCAAACTGGGTCTTTACTCTGGAACATAAACTTCCACAGTCCCTGTAAAACCCAGGACAGCCTCACCTTGCTGGCCTCTCGCTGGAGCAGTGACCTCACCAGCTGTCTTGCATCCAGAGGGACTGACTCGGGCATCGCGGGCAGCTGAGCCTCCTGGTAACTGCGGCTTTCAAGGTGGGCCCTGCCCTGGCCATAAAAGGGATTGGGGAGCCCGAAGATTTCATAGGCAAGCGTACCCACGGCCCAGGCATCAGCCTTACTGTAGTCGATCACTGCCCTGGGGCCTGGGCAGGCAGTGGACACCTGTTTGGAAAGCAACAGGTGAGCTTCACACTGCTGGCATTTCTAACGCATTCATATGCCTCGACGGCACCTGGGCTAACCTGAACCCCGTCCTAAGGAGCCTAGAATTTGAGTGAGTTGTGGCTCAGACCCAGAATCTGCGTAGGCCGCCTACTTTGCACCCACAAGACACGCATCACCTGGGAACATTAGGGAGGGCCAGATGAACACACACGGACAAGGGACTTGTGCCAAAATAAGGTCAGAAAAGATGGAGCGAGTCTCGTCCTCTCAGCTGAAACAAGATGGAGAAGTCTGCTGATGGCACAGGACACGCTCCGCAGGACTCACCTCTGGAGCCATCAGGCAGCCGTTTCCGCCCCGATCCACATACCAGCTGGTGAAAGGCAGCTGCAGGCCGGTGCGCTCGTCAGCCAGGCAGCAGCCAAAGTCTGCGATCACCAGCCAGGGGCAGCCATCTGGGGAGGGGACAGGCAGAGGGGAGTGATGGATTCCTTAGGATTCCAGAGGCCTTCCTAAGCCCTCCTGCAGCCACCAGGACGTGGATGAGGGGTAAGGGGCCTCAGTGCCAGCCCAGGGCTGCAGGCCAGCAAGCCTGGCTGGGTGCCCGCTCACCAGAGCGCGCTGGGGAAGGCGAGGCAGCTACAGGAGCACGGAGATGCCTCCGGAAAATCAAAGCCCTCAAGCAAAGAACTGGATAAAGTTTGGCTCCTTGTAACTGATCAGGTAATAGGAGCTATCCCAACCCTGAAGGGGCTGCTCACAGTCTACTCAGCGGACGGCCCTTGGCCCTAAGAGCACTTCTGCCCCAAGGACCTTTGATCTCAACTTGAAACCCCAAATCCAAACCCAAGAAACAGGTATGTTAGGATTGTAAAAGGATTCACACAGACTTCCTTTAAAAAGCTAGTTCCTTTAGCAATTTAGTGGCACATTACTTTAAATCTTCTACTTCAAAATTTACGAGATCTACGACTCCTTCACGGTATTGTGGGTTAAGTGGCCATCCAGCCTCTACGTCACTGCTTCCTGTGTGGGAAACGGGCGCTCATCATTTCCAGGGGCAGCTAGGCTTACATTCGGGCAGCTCTCACTGTTTAAAAATTCTTTTTCTACTGAGCTAATTCTTCTTTCCTTTGAGAAAACTTCCACCACCGAGGTTTTTATTCTGAAAGTGGGCAACACAGGGACTATTAATCATCACCCTATAAGCCCCATGAAGAGAACGAAAGCCTCTATTTTGAAGGGGTGAGAGCTCATCTCTGACGTACAGAGCTAAATTAAAACACAACTTCTAATAGAACACAAAACCCGAAAGGACTGGAAGGGTCCTAGACACCTGCAGACCTGAAGTCTGGTACCCCGGGAGAGCTGGCAGGGTGTGGCCGGGACCCACCTGTATCCAACTCCACGAGAATGTTGTCAGATTTTAAGTCTCTGTGCGCGACGCCCTGTTGAACCAGATGATCCACCGCCTCCAGCAGCTGTAAGATCATCACGGTGGCGAGGCGGGGACTTGGGGTGTTCTCGCGGAGGTACTGGCGCAGCGTACAGGGGTAGCTGGTGGAGAGGGTGACAGGGCCTCTGGCTGTCGCACATCAGTGGTCCCCAGCAGCTTTATTGCTATAGGATGATGGCCCTTTCTCTTCTGTAGTTTTTTTCTCTTTTTCCCCAAGTATCCTTTCTGTTACCACCCATTACCCTGAAGTTAGGAAGAGCTGGGGCCCCACATGATGGAAGTAATGGTACAGGTAACCCCTTCTTCACCATGCTGGTGACAGCAATGCCAGTAGGTGCAGAGGGTGAGGAAGGAGAAGTGTTTTTACACAATTGGTAAGGCAAGCCACAGAGAGGGGGCAAGAGTCAAGTGTACTAAAAACACTAGCGAGAACTCCATTTTCATGAAAAGTCACCCCAAAGGGACCCTCTTCTGTGGGGCAGTATGCCCTCAGCACAGGTGAGGGTCCCCCTCCCCTGCCACCCTGGGGCTCCAGGTGCAGAGGCAGGACCAGTCCTACTTACTTCTTCATAACGAGGAAGAGCGTCCGCCCGTGGCCCAGGCCTTCGGGGTGAAGACGTGGGGGCAGCACATCAGGGTAGTCAACCAGGGCTCCTGGCAGCAGTGGTACAGAAGAGGTGAAGGCACGAAAGACCCGGATGATGTTGGGGTGAGGGGCCAGCTGCTTGGGACCACCCTTGGATTTTCTAGTTTAGCCAAATGGGACGAATGTATGAGTCCAGTATCAGATATAACAGTTGGAAAAATAATCATGCCACAATAAATACTGACATTTATTCACCCACTTTTTTAATCAAATATTTACTGTAGATCTGCTATGTGTCAGGTGCAGAACCTGGTGCTAGAGCAAAAAGATAGACCCATAATGATGACTCATCACACTGATGATGCCGGCGGCCCATTCGTCTGTACATCCATCGACCCCATGCAGTAGAATACAGAGGTTAGGAGACTCTGGAATCAGACTAGGTGGTTTGAATTCCAGGTCTGCTCCTGAAGCCCCAGCCCCGTTACTTCTCGGCTCAGTCTCAATTGCCAAAGGAAAGGTGGTAACATAACTCGTAAGGTTGTAATACTTCTATAAAGGATCTAGAATCTCTGGTGGCAAGTTCTAGTTAACCCTTAACATGAAGTATGAACTCAATTAAATCTTTGTTGAATGACTGGATGGTCACAGATACAGTTTGTAGTACAGAGGTCACCTGCCTTCCCCTCCTCCCCAGGGGCCCCACAGCCTTGCTGTGGCACAATGGCTGGGTTCTGGGTGGACTGAGTCAGCCTCTTATGTATTGGCCCCACCTGTCAGGGCAAGGAGCCTGCAGTCACATCTGAGATACAAATAGTTGGGGGGGAAAGGGATGGAAGCCAGTTATATTCTCTTTGAGGAGCACTAATGAAAGAACATGGTGGTAACCTAGCAGTCAGTAATGAAGGTGAAGGACGCCTTGAGACTTGACTGGGGCCACGGAAAGCCAAAGAGGTGTGGAAAGCAAAGGCACACAGAAACGGAAGAGCTGGGGCACCTGGGTGGTTCAGTGGTTGAGCATCTGCCTCAGGGTGTGATCCGGGGTCCTGGGATCAAGTTCTGCATCTGGCTCCTGGTAGGGAGCCTGCTTCTCCCTCTGCCTATGTCTCTGCCTCTCTCTCTGTGTCTCTCATGAATAAATAAATAACATTTTGCAGGAAAAAAAAAACAAAAACAAAACACCCAGAAGAGCTATGGGGTGAGAAATACGGACCCAGGGTGGTAGAGAGCAGAGAATGGAACAGAAGCCCAGAGACATGAAGACAACACCGAGGGGGCAAGATGCCTGCCCCCGTCCTAAGATCAGCCTCGGTCCCGAGCTCTGTGGAAACCGTCCACGTGCGGCCTACTGCTTTCCCTTGAGTCCATCTGAGTGCACCCCTGTAAGCAATCAAGGGCGCTCAAGCATTGTTCCTAGCCTTGGGCCACTGGGGCTAGTGGGAGCGTCAGGATCGCAGCCCAAGGCCCTCCAGCCACAGTGGGAAAGCTCTGCCCGCTGCTGTGAGAGCCCAGGGGATGGTGTGGCTGTGTCTGAGCGGAGGCCTGGAGTGGGGCAGGGGGCTGTGGGGAGGGCAGCCCTAGGAGCACTAACTGCATGCAGAAGACAGGCGAGGAGGAGCGTGGCGCAGGTAGGGCTGCATGTGGGGGAGGGCAGTTATGAATTCAGTAGGGCGGAGCACAGGGTGTAAAGGGGACAAGATCTGAAATCAGGTGGGAGAAGTGGAGGAGCCGATCACCAGGCTGAGCCTGAGGCCCCTGGATGAGCAGGGGCTAGGTAGGAATGTGCCCACAGTGCTCTCAGGGGCTGAGACACTTTCTCCTGCGTCACTGATGTCATCAGCACCTTAGGTAATAGACCTTCCGTCATACTCATGGACTCATTGGACGGACATTTACTGAGCTGTACGGTACTCAGCAAACAAAACAGGAAAGCCCTGCCCTCAGAGAGCTCACAGTATGCAGGAGAGACAGAGACAAAGGCAGCTATGAGTTAAGGTCATGGGGAGAAGTGCGAAGAAAAAAAACTCCCTCTCTGACAGGGAGCACTTCAGATGGGAGGTCTGGGCAGCCCCCGCAGCAAGGCGTCAGTGCTCCCAGGGACGCCACAGCCCGCCAGCGGCGAAGTGAACACACCTGAGGACAACTGTCCCCGCTCCGAAAGCAGCAGACACTCCCTCCACAGCGGACCCACTCTTCCCTACAAAGGGCTAAGGAGAGGACGAAAGCAAGCTCACCAAGCAGCTGTCTCTGCTGGCCTGCACGGCCCCCGTCAGGAGAGCCTTCTAAACCTCGGAAGGGGCTTTCCATGTGCTTTCTCAAGGCCCTATATCTTCCCTCCAGCTTCTGACTGCACCAGGTATATAAACCAACCCTCTATTAAGTCGCCACGGTGCAGCTCTTCCTGTGGTCTACAAACATGGAAGTGAGCACACCTGTCACACTTAGCGTTCATCGTCGCCGCCACACACCGGCTCCTACAAAGAGGAGCGTGGGCTGCCAACCACCCCCTTCCCTCTGTGGAGAAGGCCTCTTCGCCTACTTCTCTGCCCAACTGGTACCTAGTCAACCCTTCAAGAGGCCTTTCCCAATGGGCTCCCCAGCACTGAGCATCCATGATTCTAGCACTTACCATCCTGGCCTCTGCTCCCGACTCGTCTGGCTCCTCTGCCACATGCAGAACTCTTAGGGAATAGGCCACATTTTTTTTTTTTTTTTTTTAATGCTGAGACTGGAATGAGAGCTACCTGCACTGGGGACAGAGTTCAGTTTGTATGGACAGGTGGCTTTCCACCTAGACATTACTTAAGAAGAATCAGAAGTCTGATCAATTTTCCAGAATTCTGAATTGGGCATTTTTGGATGGCCTTCTCTCTCTGCTCCAGTGTGAATCAGCCCCCTGCACCTTTAGTTGGAGTCAGATGATCTGCAATCTTCCCCAAGCTGAATTATCCAACAACTACAAATCTACCACTAACTAAAGTTAGTGAGCATTCAGCGAGCATTTACTATTACATGTCTGTCAGACACATGAGAACACAGGTGAGGAATCTGCCCTCCAAGAACTCATAGCCAGTCTGGGCAGATGAGTGCTTACCTGTAAGTGACCGCTCCGTACTCCCCAGCCAAGGCCACTCGACTAGCTGGGACGAGTTCCTGGCTCATTGTGCTAAAGATGGCTTCACTGGAGGAGCCCGCCTGAAACACGAGCACGAATTCAGGGTTATACCGACCTGAGCACATCCAAGTCCTCCTTGTAATCTGGACCACAGAGCTACCGCCTAGAATTGTTTGGTTTCTTTTTTTAAAGGTTTTGGGGATCCCTGGGTGGCTTAGCGGTTTAGCACCTGCCTTTGGCCCAGGGCATGATCCTGAGTCCCGGGGTCGAGTCCTGCATTAGGCTCCCTGGAGGGATCCTGCTTCTCCCTCTGCCTGTGTCTCTGTCTCTCTCTTTCTCTCTGTCTCTCATGAATAAATAAATAAAATATTTTTTAAAAAAAGGTTTTATTTTTAAGTAATTGCTACACTCAACATGGGGCTTGAACTCAATTCCAAGAGGTGCATGCTCCACCAACTGAGCCAGCCAGCCACACGCTCCTAGAGTTGGTTTTGACATTCAAGGTAAGATAACTCTCTGGGGTGCCTGTGTGGCTCAATCTGCTAAACATCTGACTTTGGCTTGGGTCATAATCCTGGGGCCCTGGGATTGAGCCCCGCATCAGGCTCCCTGCTTGGTGGGGAGCCTGCTTCTCCCTCTCTCACTGCCCCTCCCCTTCAGAGCTCATGCTCTTTCAAATAATGAATAAAATCTTTTAAAAAGGAAAAAAAAAAAAACAACTCTCTGCAGCAGCAAGCCAAGCTAGTCTCTCCTAGGAGAGAGGGGGTGGAGATGTTATCCGTGCCAACCCCTACAGGGCTTCAACACCACACCTCAAACTTGGCAGCTCAGGGGCCCAGGGAAGAAGAGATGGCAAGTTAGGGTGAGGGACCTTTCTTCCTGCCATCGATGCTACTGGCCCTGGGTCACTAAGACTCCCCCTTGCAGGCTGCCTGCAGCAGACGGCAAAGCAGGACAAATCCACCCTGGATAAGTTGTGTTGAATCTCAGGATGACCTTCCCCAGCCTCCCCGTAAAAAGAAACAACAGCAAGAACCAAAGACGAGGACAGGCACCCTACTTTCCTTGTTTCATTACAAATGGCTCTCAGGTCCTATGGAACCTATTAGGAACCCTCTAGGAGTCAAGTCATTTAGCTTTCACAAGTGTAAAAGTTGTCACGCCCATCAGGAAGTTTTGATGCTAACACTGGGTGGTTCACAGGCAAAGGCCTTGGCTACTTGGTAGCTAGTAACCCAGCGTGGAAGGGCAACAGTCCAATAACCTTCATCCCCGAGATCAAAACCAGAAACTGTATTCTTCAGCGTCCAACATGAGCTGCCACGGCTGTGCCCCACCTTAGACTTGGGCGGATGCTCTGGGCAGGTGAAGGAACATCTGGTCTTAATTTTCTAAACCCACCTACAGGGCATCCCTGGGTAGCTCAGCGGTTTGGCGCCTGCCTTTGGCCCAGGGTGCGATCCTGGAGTCCCGGGATCGAGTCCTGGGATCGAGTCCCACGTCAGGCTCCCAGCATGGAGCCTGCTTCTCCCTCCTCCTGTGTCTCTGCCCCTCTCTCTCTCTATCATAATAAATAAATAAATCTTTAAAAAATAAAAAAAAAACTTTAAAAAAATAAAAAAATAAAATAAAAATAAAAAATAAAAAAATAATAAACCCACCTACATAGTGAGAAGGGAAAGAAATTACTCTAGACGAACTCTTTGTTTTTGTGGAGAAAAATATTCAATTTCCCTAAGCCTTGAGTCCTCCCAGAGGGGAAAGCTGGGAGATGACAAGCAAGCCTTTCATCTGGAGGGGAGCTTGAAGAGTGAGTCTGGAGGACAGGAGGCCCTCCTCTCCAGGCCCTCCTCTCCAGGGAGGCAGGTCAGGAGAAAGAGGGAGGATGGTGGGAACCGCACACCTGAATCCAGCTAGGTGGGTCAGCACCCACACGAGAAACCTGCTGTGATGTGTGTGGACCAGACCAGAAGCAGAGGCATCGCCTGGGAGCTGATCAGAAAGGCAGAGACCCAGCCCCCACCCCAGGCCGGAGGACTGGAATCCGCCTTTTAACCAGATCCTCAGGTGACTGGCAGCCTATCACGACCTGAGACTCCTGTGTGAGCGGGCGAGGAAGCCTAACCATACAAGAGCCCATCTGCCTCCTGGGAAAAAGCACTAGCAGGTCCACCAACATTGGGGCTTTTTTTTTTTTTTAAGATTTTATTTATTCATGAGAGATACACACAGAGAGGCAGAGACACAGGCAGAGGGAGAAGCAGGCTCCGTGCAGGGAGCCCGACGTGGGACTCATCCCAGGACCACGACCTGAGCTGAAGGCAGACGCTCAACCGGTGAGCCACCCAGGCATCCCAAGGGGCTTTTTTTTTTTTTTTTAATAAAGATCTTATTTATTTATTTGAGAGAGAGAGAGCATGAGCGGGGTGAGGAGCAGAGGGAGAAGCAGGCTCTCCGCTGAGCAGGGAGCTCATGTGGGTTTTCATCCCAGGACCCCGAGATCACAACCTGAGCTGAAGGCAGATGCTTAACCAAATGAGCCCCCAGGTGCCCCTAGTGTTTTAAGAAATGCCTAATTCCAAGATGAAAGGCCCCCTCCTCACCGAGATATTCCACATCATCTTGATGGCTAAGGGAAAGGTAGGGGCCTGTGAAGCTGGCTCCTCTTCTCGTGCATCGACATCTGGGCCTTGGCCTGGAAGAGGTCTGATGCTCTTCACCACCTCCCGGTTCTGGGGCAACACAGGCATGGTGGCTTCATACACAGCAGCACTGCAACCCTTGCCAATGGACTGCCCTATCAGATACTCCTCCAGCCGGAAGCCCTGCCAGCGTCTAGTGTCCAAAGGGTCAGGAAGCAGCTTGTTTTTCTGGGTGAAAATTGCCTGTGTGGAAGAAAATATGCACAATAAGCAGGATGCCTAGTGGGAGAGGGAGAGGTAGAGCCAGGCAAGGTCTTCACTGACAAGCTCAAGAGCTAATAAAAACACAAACCAAACTGGGTTTTACTGCTCATCCTGGGCTTAGGTGATCCTACCTTTCTCTCCCTTTATTCAGAATAATTTTTTCTCAAACTCTGTACCTGCATTGAAATCAGAGACAGCTGAACACAGAACACTGCATTGGTTAATAGGTCAAAACTTCTAAACTTTGCAGCCAGCACACCTCGCCTGTCAAGCTCCCTGCACAACCTTGGAGGCTTCTGATTACAGAGACAGCTCTTTGTGCAAGGGCCTTGGCAGGCAGCTACTAGATGGTTCTCGAGAGCTGTGGATGGCAGCTCTCCTCAGGTCTTCAGAGGAATACTAGGATTGATGTTTGGTTTAGTCTATGACTCATCTGCTACTAAAGCCACTACCAAAGGGTTTTGGAGTCTTTGTGTGGGCTGCCAGCCTGGCAGCTTGATCTGATTGTTCCTTTGGGCAATCAAGCAGCCCCATTTCTGGTGTCCTTGGCTGCGGACAACAGCTACCTCCCTGGGTTCCAAAGCAGCTCTAATAATTCTAAGATATCTGCAGGCTACCTCAGATTGTCTAGCTTCAGTCTGCAAGGCTTCCGGAGAAAGAGCAGTTTTAGGGAATGGAGAAAATTGGAAACCACAGTTTGGAGAATCATAGCCACATACTGGAAGAAACCAGAATTTAGGATCCAGCCCGGTTTTAGAGGCAAACAACAAACACCCAAAGACAGTGAATCTACTATTCACAAATGTGTGATTTTTCTCTCTAAAATCACCCTCATTTCCACCAAGGATAGCCAAATCAAGACTTCGGTTCTAACAATCCTGGCCTAATTATTTACATAAGCGCTGCAAGAATAGTGACTGGCTATATAAGGTTTGCTTTATTTTTAAACAGAAAATCTGCTTTGCTGGAACTTCTCATAAGGAATTTCAGACTGAACTTTTAATAGATCCTCAAGGCTAAGAAGCCAAGCCAAATAGTTGCCATCAGACTTTGCCTGCAGGTATTGCAGATATGAATAAATTCCTCTCTTCATGAGGTCCCCCAAATATCCTGAGGTTCCCGCACCTGCCAGGAAGTGACCTCTTTATTCACCCAGTAAGGCTGCTGGGTACCCTGTAAGTAAGGTCCTAGGCTGATTTTTTCCAAGGGGCTTCACTGGCTCATAAAGTCAACCTCAGTTCCTTAACGCTGTCTGGTCATATCTGAGTCTATGCATGTCTCGCTCAAATAGGATATTCCAGTCAAAGCCTTTATAATATAACCAGTGTTTCTAATTGTGTCCTATGATAATAGATTCTTATTGGTCTTATGCAAATAAATACATTGCCATGAAAATCTGATAACACTCACTGAGAGTTTCTGAATCTAGAGGGACCAGGTGGGGAGAACAAGATAACTGTTTCATATTTGCTTACAAAGAAATATTTTACCAAATTTCTCCAAGTCCTAACAGCTTAAGAGAACAACAGTTTCTTTAAATCTGGAAAAGCCAACATTAGAGACTGAGCAATGTTTCAAAGAGGAGTAATCATCATCCTCAATTCATTGAGTCCCATGTTACTAACTCTTGTTCTGCTTGAATGCAGTTTTCCTGTTACTTCCAGAAATTCTTACTCAGTTTGGTTTTACGACCTTGAAGGTATCAAAGACCTATACTTGTCAGAAGTCCTTTTCATGAATCCCCCTTGAAGCTGAACGCATCCATAACAGCATGAGAGTAAAACAATGACTATAAATGACAAAACACTCAAAAATGGCCATGGTTTCCCTGTAGCACAGAACATGTCAGTAATTAGAATTACAAGCAATGACATTACACTAGGACCTAACAAAACCTTAGGAATTTTACATAATTTCTGGAGTGGTTATAGCGTTCACCCATATAAAATAATCTAAGAAGGTTTATCATCACTTATTTGACAATGCTTCCCATGTAATTTGACATATCAAATGAACAAGCCTCATTAATAAAAACATTTCATTTAGAAGTTGAATCTTGGGAATTCGGTCAAAAATATTGTAAGGTTTTGAAACACATGCCTAAATAGGATTACAGATTACCAAGGTGCCGCAAGATTCTAAAGGCAAATAAAGGATTATGTAGTTGTTAGCAAAACTTAGCCTTTTAATATTAAGATTCAACTGTTTGAAATAATCAAAGACCTAAAAAGACAAAACATGGCAACTTTTCTTCTAGGAAGATTAAAAAAGAAAGCCTTTGTTTATAACTTCTTACCAATCTTGTACTGATGTACTTTTTAAAAAAGATTTTATTTATTTATTTGAGACAGAGAGAGAAAGAGAGAGAGAGAGAGAGAGAGAGAGAGAGAAGAGCATGAGTGGCAGGGGGTGGGTGGGGGAGGGCAGAGGGAGAAGCAGACTCCCCATGGAGCAGGGAGCCTGATACGGGGCTCAATCCCAGGCCCCTGAGATCACAACCAGAGCCTAAGGCAGACACTCAACCAACTGAGCCACCAGGTGCCCCGTATTGATGTACTCCAGAGAGTAAAATTCATTCCAACAAGATGAAGGGACACAGGACACATTGTACTTTTTTTTTTGCAACTTCTTGTGAGTCTAAATTACTTCAAAGTTAAAATTTAAAAAAATATATCTCAGCTTCTGTTGATAATCACGGCTTGACCGCAGCCTGATCCTGTTCTCTTAGCCACCTCTCTTCCCCGCTGTCGCTTGTTCCCTAATACACTTCTTTACTAATCTCCATAATCTTGGTCCTGACCATGCACAAAATTCCCTTCCAAAGATTCCCTTCTCACAGACCATCTACAACTTTTCTTTTACAGCCAGTTTCCTCCCATGGTGATGTCTTATAATTCAATGCAAGTCAAGATCAAAACCAGGACAGTGACTTGGCACACTGCCAACTAGATTATAGAACTTACTCGGATTTTACCATTTTTTTAAACCTGCATTCATTCATTCGTGTGTGTGTGTGTAGCTCTATGCAACTTTTTTTTAATAGGTAAAGTTCAATATAAGGAATTAATTGACTTAAACGGCAAATTGAAGGAACAAGGGATTCACTGGTACGCCGCTCTCTCGAACCGCTGGGGTTGGGGGTGCCAGGGAAAGCTGCTGGCCGCCTGGCCCCTCAGGAGCCATGTGTTGGGGAGGCCTCGTGCAGTGCGGGTGCCCTGGAGCAAGCACACGGGCAGGGAACCAGGAAACAAAAGCCTTTCCTCCCATGATCTCTCAGGCACCCTCTATCGACAAACCTCATCATGTCACTTGGCAAAGGAAAACTATTTCAAAGGCCTACGTCAATTTTCACAGAGCAAACGAGAAAGCTGCATTTGGAGCGGAGTCAACTGATAAGTGGGGAGCACCATGGGACCTGGAGTGCCACGGGCGTTTAGTGAGTGTAGGCCAGGAACGCTGTAGCAGTGAGAGCCATCCCCACCACGCCCAGCAGCACCTCTGCATCAGGCAGGGTCCCAGCGGGAAACAGCAGCACACTCAAATAAGGACACTTTGAGAAGAGTTTCTGGACATGGCAGTGGGCAGGGCTGGGAAACCGCAGGGGGAGTGCAGCTTCCTGGGGCTGCTTATCTCCCCACCACCCCCAGCCTGAAGCAGCAGAAGGGGGCTGCTGGAACCCAGGAGAGAAGCAGGTGGGAAGAGCTGCCCAAAAGGATGATAGGAGCTGGGTGACCTTTAGCCCAGGGTGCAGCCAGCCAGAGCCCCTGAGGTGGGGAATAAGTGCCTCAGCCTCATGCTCTCCCCTCTGTCCTGCGGGTGCCACATCCTTCATCCCACCCCAACCCCCATGTTGAGGGAACCCAGGTGGAGGCCAGAAGTATGGAGAACTGTGGGACACTCCACAGAGCCCTGCTGAGATCCGGCCTGATGGGGAAGGGGCCGAGGGCTAGGCAGCCGTGGGGCTGGCCGTGTCCTGCGACTGCTCCTCTGGCCCCAACTTGGGCCCAGTCAGCCCTCAGAACCTGGCAGTTGGGCAGCATGTCCTCCAATAAGATCTGAGTTGGACATGGCCATGTTGGACTCGGCAGGGAGGTCGTGGACGTCCAGCCTAGAGAGGTTCAGAGGCTGACCAGGCCTTGGTGGTTGGTGGCATAGCCACTGGCATCCACTACTTCTGTAAACTCCAAGAGCCTGGAACTCCAAGAACTCAAGAGAGAAGTGGCCATGTTCATTTGACAGGGGTATCCACTCCTTGCCTGGAAACTTGCCTGTGCCTCCCTGCTTCAGGATGAAATAGGTACCCCTGAAGTATGGGCCATATGGCTCCCTGATGTAGGTCAGGGGTTGATCTTTCTGGTGCACCTTCAACACCTGCTTTTGGAGCAGTACTCTCTCAGAGCCTCCACATCACAGAAGCAGTCAGCCAGGAACTGGGGCAGCGACCTCCCCTTCTTCTGATTGCCCTCCGGGGCCAATGCCCTGCCCAAGCCACAGATGCCACCGTTACCCCCATTCCAGACCAGGGCCTCCTTGTGCAGGGACTCTTAAAGCCCCCAAACTCTTCCTTCAACCTCCCTTCAGTCTTCTCTTAGCTGCCTCCAATCCTGCCCTGGGCACCGCCATCCTAGCTGGTGTAGTCCTAGCAGGATAAAATCTTTTAAAAAACAAACAAAAAAAAACTTTAAAATTAAAAAGAAATAGAATCACATAGTATGGACCCTTTGGGGACTGATTTTTTTCACTAGGCGCAACACCTTTGAGATTCATTTAGGTTGCTACCTGTATCAATAATTGATTCCTGGTTATTGCTTAATATTTATGGACAGATATACCAGAGTGTAACAATTCTCCTGCCAAAGGATGTCTGGGTTGTTTTTAATATTTTGCTATTATGAATAATGCTATGAACATTCATGTACAGGGTTTAAAATTATTTTTAAGAATTGTAGTAAAATACGCATAACATAAAATTGACTAAGTCATTTTATTTTTAATTAAAAAAAATTTTTTTTAAGATTGTATTTATTTACTCATGAAAGACACTGAGAGAAGCAGAGACACAGGCAGAGGGAGAAGCTGGCTCCCTGTGGACAGCCCGAAGCGGGACTCGATCCCAGGACCCCGGGATCATGACCTGAGCCAAAGGCAGACGCTCTACCACTGAGCTTATCCAGGTGCCCCTTTAAGTCATTTTTAAATCTACAGTTCAATGGCACTAAGGACATTCACACTGTTGTGCAATCATTGCCACATCCGCCTCCAGAACTCTCTTCATCTGGCAAAACTGAAACTCCATACACACGAAACTCTAACTCCCCACTTCCACCTCCAGTGCCTGGCGGCCACCATTCCACTTTATGTTCTGTGACTATGACTAGGTACCTCCTATTAGTGGAATCAGACAATATCTCTCCTCTCCTGACTGGCCTATTTCTTTTAGCCAAAGGTCCTCAAATGTCATCCCTGTTGTAGCCGGTGTCAGAACTTCCTGTGAGGGCCAAATACTTCTCCACCGTATGGAGATGTCACCCTTTGTTTACCCATCCATCCATCCATCCATCCATCCAGGGACATCTAGGTCGCTTCCACCTTTGACTATTGTGAATAATGCCTATGAACTTGGGCGCACAAACATCAGCTCAAGTCCCTGCTTTCAGCTCTTTGGGGCATAAACCTACAAGTGGAACTGCTGGGTCAAATGAAATTCTACTTTTAATTTTGAGGGGAGGTGCCCTGCTGTCTTCCACATTTATATCTATGCTCACAAGGACAGCAGCTGGGGACAAGACCAGGCGTCACCTGTCTGTCACCCAAACTGGCTAGAGCTCAAGCATGAGACACACTGGTGACGAGTAAGAAGAACGGGAACGAGGGCTGGAAACCAGGAAACAGAGGGGACACTGCCCAGGCAGGCCTTAACCAACTGTGTCCTTGGGCAAGTCACTCCATCTTCCCGGACCTCAGCCCTAGGCACTACGACGCAGGCGCCGTGCTAACTCACTGGGTGGTTTCAAACCCCAGAAGACTGACCTCCCTGGAAGAAACGGGAATTCAGTCCGCAGATGGCCTTCAGACTGGAACCTCCTGGGTCTCCAGCTTGTCTGCCTATCCTGCAGATTTTGGGTTTGCCAGCCTCCCTAACTGCAGAGCCAATTCCTTAAAGTAAATCTTTTTATCTTTTTTAAATAACCACATGCTATTGGTTCTGTTTCTCTGGAGAACCAGAATACAGAATTTGGTTGGGTAGAAACACAGGCCTCTGAGCTATTTCAAGCATTTAGGAAACCTACCCTCCCCCATACCCAGTGACTCCTGACAGCTTTACACAGGTTAATTAAAAACTGTTAGAGGTCTTATGTTTTCCACTGCTGTTCACAGTTTTTACTCTGGCCTCGGCTATGTCACTAACTGGCTACGCTGTGGAGGCTTTAGGTTAAAGGCACAGCCTTGGGGGGTCCCTGGGTGGCTCAGCGGTTGAGCGCCTGCCTTCGGCCTGGGGATCAGTCCCACGTGGGGCTCCCTGCATGGAGCCTGCTTCTCCCTCTGCCTGTGTCTCTGTCTCTCTCTCTGTGTTGTCTCTCATGAATAAATAAATAAAATCTTTAAAAAATAAATAAATAAATAAAGGCACAGCCTTTGCAGAGTCCAACTCTGAGTACCGTCCTCTAGCAGCTGTGCGACTTCGAGCAAATGACTTCACCTCTCTGAGTACTCCTCCTCATCCGTAAAATGGGCATGACAACTACCTCGGGAATACAAGCGTCAGGATTTCCTCGTCATGAGAGCTTAGAAAATGTACGCAGAGCCATCAGCGGCGGTGCAGCGGGGGCTAAGATGGGCAGCACGTCTTCCAGAAGACGCTGTTTGAAGGAAGGGGAAATGTCGAGGTGCTGGGCCCACATCGGGAGTCCCGTGACACCGCGAATAAACCTCAACGCGTGATTTCCCACCAATCTCCTGCTGGGACCCAGGCAGCGCTCCATCGCACGGCCCCGGCAGCAGGTGACGCCCCGCCCCCGCCGCTCACCTGCCCCGGCCCCGCCCCCGCCGCTCACCTGCCCCGGCCCCGCCCCTGCCCTGGCCCCGCCCCTGCCCTGGCCCCGCCCCTCACTTGCCCCGCCCCCGCCCCATCTGCCCCCGCCCCGGCCCCGCCCCTCCGCTCATCTGCCCCGCCCCCTCCGCTCTCCGGCCCCCGCCCCCCGTCGCCCCGCCCCGCCGCTCACCTGGATCTCCCGACAAGCCGCCGCCGCCCGCCGGCCCTCCGCCTGCTTCTCCTCGATGAGGCCCAGGCCCAACCCGAAGGCCAGAAAGACGGCCCGGCCGCAAGGGCCCGCGCCACCCCGGGCCCGCACCGCGAACTGCCGCTGGAGTCGCGCCGCCAGCCCGGCCACCGACTGGCGGAAGAAGCGGTAGCGGTCGGGGAGCCCGAGCCCCAGCCTGCGCCGCTCCGCGCCGGGTCCCGCGGCCTGGCCCGGGCGTTCTCCGCGGCCCCAGCCCGCCGCGGGGCCCGGCCGCTCGGGCCGCCCCCAGCCGCAGGCCGGGCCAGGCTTGGCCGTGAAGCGCAGCAGCAGCGCTCGGCCCAGCTGCAGGCCGCGGCCCAGCGCCTGTCGCACCGCCATGGCGGCCCCGCACCCGGCTACTCCGCGCCAGCCGCCTCCGGCCTCCCGCCTCCCGCCTCCCGCCTCCGGGACGCCCGGCCCCGCAACAAACTTCGGGGCGGGGCCTCTGCGCAGGCGCGGGCGCCGGGGGGCGGGGCCGCGGCGCGGGCGGTTCCCCGGCTGGGCGCGAGGGGGCGCCGTGCGCGCACCTGCGCGGCGGGGAGCGCGCTCGCCCCGGGGCGCTTTGTACCCGGCGGGGAGGGGCCCTGAGTGCTCAGAACGTCGTTTCAGAGGTTTGTCCCGCAGGAGTGACCTTGGGAGCCTGCTTAGTTTAAATTAGCTGGCCTCCGGGTCGGTACCAGCCCTTCTGGGGGCGCCTGGGGGACTCAGTTAAGTGGCTGCCTTTGGCTCAGGTCATGATCTCAGGGCCCTGGGTTGGAGCCCCACATTAGGCTCCCTGCTCAGGGGGGAACCGGCTTCTCCCTCTCCCGTTGCTCCTCCCCCCGTGCTTGTCCTCTCTCTCTCTCAAATAAATAAAATATTAACAAACAAAAGGAAAGAAAGAAGAGAAAGAAGAAAGAAAGAAAGAAAGAAAGAAGAAAGAAAGAAAGAAAGAAAGAAAGAAAGAAAGAAAGAAAGAAAGAAAGAAGAAAGAAAGAAAGAAAGAAAGAAAGAAAGAAAAAGAAAAAGAAAGAAAGAGAAAGAAAGAAAGAAAAGAAAGAAAGAAAGAAAGGAAAGAAAGGAAAGAAAAGAAAGAGAGAAAGAAAGAAAAAGAAAAAAGAGCCATTTCTGGTCTGGACATCAAGAGCTATAAATCTTGCTTTACATCCCCTTTGGCTCCAAGCTCTGCTGGCCCCCCAGAATGAAAACCAGGAGGGGAGGCAAACACACCTAGCGCAAGCTCCTTGAAGATGGAAAGACATGGTAACATAGAAATGCAGCTCTCTCCAAACTGCATGTAGGCAAACAATGTTTAAATTCAGACCCCATCATTGGCCCTGTAAATACGGCCCTTATGGGGATGGTCAGTTGGAAGTCTTACATGTGGGGCCGGTGCTCTGCCCCGGTCTCTCAATCCGGACTCCAGCCTGGCTGGCTGTCTCCATCGGGCTTCCCCAGCTAATGAGGCTGGATGTTGTAAGTACCTGGTCTCATGTAACTTTGCCTCATTCTCCTTTACTGCTTATCTATGTATACCCTTATCTATGTATACATTGCTTTGCTTTTTCCTTTCCATTTCTGTTTCTACTAGGTTTTTTTTTTTTTAAGATTTTATTTATTTATTCATGAGAGACACACAGATTGCGAGAGAGAGGCAGAGACACAGGCAGAGGGAGAAGCAGGCTCCATGCAGGGAGCCCCACGTGGGACTCCATCCGGAGTCCCCAGGATCACATCCCAGGCTTCAGGCGGCTCTAAACCGCTGCGCCACCAGGGCTGCCCTCTACTAGGTTTTTATAATAGCAATAACGTTTTCCTTTCTTGAAACTGAAACTATGACTATCCATGAATTCCTTTTTCAAAACACCCACCTCAGCCCTCATGTAGGCTCCTCTCTACAAGCTCACAGTCCTCTTCCCTTCTTACCACACCCCCCAAGAGAAATCTCACCCAAAGTCCAAGTTTTTCCGATGCCTCAAGACCTGGAGCAACTTGCCCAAAGTCACACTGCGGGTTAGTAGCAGAGCCCTGTACCCAAGCCCACTGTTAGGAATGGCTGATAAAGGGATTTGTACTGAGTGATTTCTTTTTTTTTTTTTCTTTCCTTTTCTTGACTTTAATTTTTTTAAATTGTATTTGTTTATTTTAAAGATTTTATTTATTTATTCATGAGACACATGAAGAGGGGCAGAGACATAGGCAGAGGGAGAAGCAGGCTCCCTGAGGAGCCTGATGCAGGACTTGATCCCAGGGTCCTGGGATCACAGCCTAAGCCAAGGGCAGAGGCTCAACCACTGAGCCACCCAGGCTTCCCTTATTTATTTATTTCAGAAAGAGAGAGAGTGAGAAAGCACACAAGGAGGGAAGGGGCAGGGGGAAGGCAGGTTTCCCACTGAGCAGGGAGCCGCCCATGGGGCTCTATCCCAGGATCCTGAGATCATGACCCGAGCTGAAAGTTAGTGTTCAACTGACTGAGCCACCTTGACTTTGTTTTTAATGGAAAATTTCAAACATACACAAAAAATAGAATAATATAGTGAACCCCAAATACCCATCACCCAGCTTCAGCAACTACTGACAAATAGCCATTATATTATTCATTTATACCTTCCGACTAACCCTCTCCCCCATTACTTTCAAGGAAATCCCAGGCATTACAGTTAATTTATAAATACTTTAGTATCTATCACTAAGAGATAAGAATTCTTAAAAAAAAAAACCATAAACCGTGATTACCATCTCTAGAAAGAGTAACATTAACTCTGTAATATCATTTACTATCCAGTTGATATTCAGATTTCCCCATCATTGTATTTTGCTTTACAGTTATTCAGATTGGGATCCAAACAAGGTCTACATAATTTATTTGGGTCAGTGAGTTATTGTTGAATAAGAAATACATCCCTCAGGATGTAGATTTTGTGGTACTGTCAGTTTAAAGGTCCCTATAATCCCTGGGTGGTGCAGCGGTTTGGCGCCTGCCTTTGGCCCAGGGCGCGATCCTGGAGTCCCGGGATGGAGTCCCGCGTCGGGCTCCGGGCATGGAGCCTGCTTCTCCTCTGCCTGTGTCTCTGCCTCTCTCTCTCTCTCTCTCTCTCTCTGTGTGACTATCATAAATAAATAAAAGTTTAAAAAAAAGTACAGCTACATGCAACAGCATGCATATATTTTATAAATATACTGATCAGTAAGGAAAGCAAACATAAAAAAGGAATAAATATTATGATTCCATCTGCAAAAGTTCAGAGGCAGGTAAAACTAATCTATAGCGTTAAAGGTCAGGAGAGCAGTTGCCCTTGGGAGGTAGTTACTAGAAATGGACTCAAGGAGGCTTTTGGGGCCTGGTGACATTCTCTTCCTTGACCTGGGTATGTTCATTTGATGAAAATTCATCTAGATGTACCCTCTGGCTTACGCAGTTTTCTGTGTGTCATATCTCAATAAACATTTTACATAAAAATCTTTTTAACATAATGAAAGCTTTTTTGAAAAGTTCTAACTCATTTATGGTCTCAGATTTTTAAAAAATGAACTTATTTTGAACAGTGCATGAAAGTTCGTGAAGTTTATTCAACTGTCTTTGAACGTAGTGGTTTCCAACAGCAGATACATTTTAATAATGAGCTTCTCTGTATCATAAACCAGGAGTTGAACTTTGCTCTGCAGTAGTGCGCAGCGCACAGCTGAGTCAGCCTATTTCTGAACCATATATAGAGGATGAGACTTAGCATTTTTTATGGCCCACTGACATTAGGGAGCATCTTCACTCCCATTCTCCTGATGCTGGTGTGGCAGGAGAGGCAGGACACCAAGAGAGAGCAAGGAAAAGATTTCACATCCCTTTCTTCTGCCTTAAATATGAAGTCAAGGGACATGTAAATGCTGGAAGGAGTCTTCAATCATCTAAAGAGTTCTGGCCACCAGGCTTGCTGGGCCATGGGGTGGACCCCTAGCTAGGAACAGGTAGTCAACTGTTTCAGCAGAGTGTGTGTGTGTGTGTGTGTGTGTGTGTGTGTGTGTATGATCTCTTTTATTAGGAGAAACTGCAGGGCCCCGGTGATATCCCATCATATTTATTTGGGAGAGACATACATAGATAAATGGATGAGCTTCTTTCCTATTTATAGGGGCACATAGAAAGCAGATATTTAATTTTTTTTGGATGGATCTCAGAGAATTTTAAATTACAATTTTACATGCTCCACTGAAATTGTCCTTTGGAGAAAGCTAAGAAAGAAAAGGTTGGAGAAACTTGACACTCCAATAATCTCAGGCTCATCCATGGAAACCTAGTCAGGGCAAAGATCTCATTTAAAGTTTAAATCTGGGGCAGCCCTGGTGGCTCAGTGGTTTAGTGCCGCCTTCGGCCCAGGGTGTGATCCTGGAGATCCGGGATCGAGTCCCACGTCAGGCTCCCTGCATGGGGCCTGCTTCTCCCTCTGCCTGTGTCTGTGCCTCTCTCTCTCTCTCTCTGTGCCTCTCATAAATAAATAAATAAAATATTTTTAAATAAATAAATAAATAAATAAAATTTAAATCTGGGATGCCTGGGTGGCTCAGTATTTGAGCATCTGCCTTTGGCTCAGGTCGTGATCCTGGGGTCCTGGAATCGGGTCCCGCCTCAGGGAGCCTGCTTCTGTCTCTGCCTCTCTCTGTGTGTCTTTCATGAATAAATAAATTTTTTAAAAAAAAGTTTAAATCTATTCATCTGCTGTGTGTCACTGTCATTAGAGCACTTCTCTTTAATGTTTACTGAGAAGGAACAAGAGGTTCTCTGAGAGATTTAATGTTTTCACTGCAAAGGTTTTCTTTACTCTCTTAGAAATGTAACCTTTTACGTAAGGCTTCTGATGATTGCACTTATAAGTGTATTATAAGCTTATAAGAGGTACTCGCTAACGAGATATTTTATTAGTGTTTTTGAGTTAAGGGGGGTATTTGTTATCAGCCGTTGGTTTTGTTCCCCTAAGCTGCAAATAACCTTGCCAACCCTTGATGCTTAACCCACCCACCTGCAGAAACGAATTCTCCAGAATGATGTTAATTAGCCCTCCACTGGAGGCTGTGGCAGTTTCTTGTTCAACAGAGAACTCTCGACTGGTACACTTCTCCTGTTAAAAAAAAAAAAAATCTAAGTTTCTTCTGACAGGTCTGAACCAAGCATAGCACAAAACTTGATTCTTCCGCAGACCTCTGTATGGAAAGGGCAAGCAAGTGGATTTCTAAATGGGAGAGAGGCTTCTAGCAGAAATTGCGGGGGTTTCATGTTCTCTGTTCTCAGGGCAGAGATAGACCCTCAAGCAGTGGGGCACAGCAGCTGCCTTTCTTAGGGATCATGGCCCTGATTCCACTTGTCCCCGTCTGTCCTCCTGGGAAGGAAAAGTCCCCCTATAGTGGCACCAAGTCTCAGGTCTCAGGTCATCCTCCTGAAACATCTTCCGTGTCTGTAGGGCTATCCCAAGAAGGTGAAGAGTTGGAGGTATGATATATGGTTTTCTGCCGAGATGACTGTTTATGCTGCAGAATTAATGTTCTTCACAAGAGTCTTGTTCATCCCTAGAACATTCATTACGTATCACCTATGTACCAGGCAGGTTTTGCTGTGCTCAACCATGGGAATTTGAGGAGAACAGAGGGAGTCCTTGGAGAGGCCCCAGGACTCTTCGTTGGCACACACCGCTCTACGGGCATCCCTGTCTTCATTATACCCTCTTCCCTCCAGGCAACAAGACTGCGTAGTTTGGGTGAAATATGTAATATTCCTAAGAAGCATCATTTAACCTTCCCCCAAAGGACAATAGGGGGGTTGGGGGAGGGGGGAGAAAGTGATACTGGTGTAAAAATGGAAAAAGACAAGACTTAAAAAAAAAAAAAAAAAAAGAACCATTGAGGGATGTTTGACCTTCCCTTGTAGACAGCGTCTGTTGGCAGCATTTCCATGTTCTTTGTCTCCTCCTGGCAGGAGACAAATTTTCCCAGAGCAGCAACATCCTTTATCCACAGACCATTTCAGAAATGCTATCTCTAAATTGCCAGCAGAGGTGGAGGAGTTTTCGCTAAAACTGTTGACAGAGCAAAGCTGCTACGAGATCAAAATCCAGCTCCTTGAAATTCCTGGGCTGCAATTTTTGCAAGTTAGAGCCAGACAGTGGTGGGCAGAGAGATTTCCTTGGGAGGAAGGGTGTCTGCTTCGCCAAGGTGGAGGAAAACATGGTGGTGGTGGATTAGGGAGAGGGTGTGCAGCTGAGAAATTCAGACAATCTGTGGCTCAAGCCGTCCCATAAATTTGCTGCCCTGCAGTGATTCCTCAAAGTAGAAACATGGCCATATCACCTGCTATTAGAGTCCTTGACAGGCTCTTTGCCCTGCCCTTTGCCCCCTAAGGCCAAAGATCCTTAGCCTGGCACAGCAAGGCCTTCACTACTTGGCCCTGGCATCTTTCTTGCTGTCCCCTTTTCTTGTTGCCTTTTATGATCCAACAATACTGGGTTACTTGCCGTCATCCCAAGCATCATGTTGGTTCCTCTGTCTTGATTGACCTCTTTGAAAGAATCCCCCTTCATACTTAAGATCATCTAGTTCGTGGGATGCCTGGGTGGCTCAGCGGTTGAGCCTCTGCCTTTGGCTCAGGGCGTGATCCCAGAGTCCTGGGATTGAGTCCCACATCGGGCTCCCTGCATGGAGCCTGCTTCTCCCTTGGACTGTATCTCTGCCTCTCTCTTTGTATCTCTCATGAGTAAATAAATAAACTCTTTAAAAAAAAAAAAAAAGATCATCTAGTCTGGGAAGACTTCTTTGACCTTTTCTAGACTGGGCTGGATGCTTGCTCTCTGTCTCCTCCTCTACAGTTAGTTCTGTTAGGACATGGATTGTGATTTTGAAACCTTAGGTCCCCAGCACCCAGCATGGGGCCTGCTGGATCTCTAGCCCTTGCCTGAGAGCCATCTGGGAACACAAGCCCTCTGTGGGCAGCCTCGCTCCCAAGGGGGAGGAGAAGGAGAAGGGGCTGGGCTATCCTTCTAAATTCCCTAAATTCCGAGTTACAAGACTCACTCCTCCCATAAATTACAAGACTCTTTCCCCTCCTGGGAAGAAGGGTAGGGGTGGGGAGGAGCCTAAAGGTTCAGAATGTCAAATAGTTCACCCTCTCCCCTAGCAGGACCAACTATTGCAATTGCTCTATAGCATTTATGCCACATGATTGCTAACTGAATTTCTTTTCTATGATTTGTCTATAGTCTCTTTGTGTTTTTTTTTAATTAAAAAGTCTTTAATTTTATTTGTTTATTTATTTGAGAGAGATAGTGAGAGCGCAAGCAGGGGGGGTGGCAGAGGGAGAAGAAGCAGGCTCCCCACCGAGGAAGGAGCCCAACCCAGGACCCCAAAATTACAACCTGAGCCGAAGGCAGATGCTCAACTGACTGAGCCATCCAGGCTCCCCTTAAAGTCTTTTAAATAAAAGTAATATGAATATATGGTTCAAGAAAACACTACTGGTACATATGGATGGCTTCATCATGAAAAACAATAATATTCTGTTCCAGTTCCCTATAAGCCCAGAGGTAATGATAGTTCACTCCTTTAGGATTTCTCCTAGTTTCCTTCAACTCTCTAGTATCTCCCGATTTGGAAGACTGAGCTATTTAAAGCACAAAGCTGACCAAATCACACCCCTTGCCTGAAACTGATGGCTGCCCTTCACAATTAGGTCAACCCCTTTCCTGGGCCAGGCCTGCTTCCTCTGACCCTCCAGCCATTCTTGTTTTTTTTTTTTTCTTTTCTTTCTCCTCATGCTACTTCTATTTCTACATCTTTAGAGTGACCGGGCCTTTGTGTAGTCCCCTCCCCTCGACTGCGAACTAGACTTTAGTGGCCTAAGGAATAGAATTTGGCAGAAATCATTGGATATTGGCTTCGTGGTTGGGTTACAAAAAGACTCTGGCTTCTGTCTTGCTCACTCTTTCCTGCTCTCTTGCTTGTTTCTTCTGGGGAAAGCCAGCTGCTGTGTTGTAAGCTGCCCTGTGGAGAAGCCCATGAAGCAAGGAGTAGTAACAGCAACAGCGCACTGGAACTGGATCCTGCCAACACCATGTGAGTGTGCTTTGAAGTGGATGGTTTCCCGGTCAAGCCCTCAAGTAAGACCACAGCCCCAGCTGACATCTTTTTTTTTTTTTTTTTTTTTTTTATTCATAGAGACAGAGAGAGAGAGAGAGAGAGGCAGAGGGAGAAGCAGGCATCATACAGAGAGCCTGACGTGGGACTTGATCCAGCGTCTCCAGGATCACGCCCTGGGCTGCAGACGGCGCTAAACCACTGAGCCACGGGGGCTGCCCCCCAGATGACATCTTAACTGCAGGCTTATAGGAGACCTTAAGCCAGATAATCCAGCTCTGCCCAGAGTCCTGGCCTGCAGAAACTGTGAAATAATAAATCTTTGTTTTCCTAAGCTGCTACATTTTGGCATAATTTGTTACACAGCAATAGATAGGTAATGTAGTCACTATTCCATATTTTTTCCTGCTCAGTCATTGAGTTTTTAATCCCCTTTCCTTAAATCCCCCCTACTCTACCCCTCAAAAACAATGTTAACAGATTGGATGTTCCTTCCGTGCTTCTTTCTGTGCTCCTAGCCATGCACAAAATACTAAGTGTGTGCGAGAGAACTACCAGGCCATTCCATTTTTTAAATTAAAGATTTTATTTATTTCTTCATGAGAGACACACAGAGACACAGGCAGAGGGAGAAGCAGGCTCACTGCAGGGAGTCTGATGGGGGACTCGATCCCAGGATACCAGGATCCCGGGATCACGATCTGAGCCAAAGGCAGATGCTCAACCACTGAGGTACCCAGGTGCCCCTCCATTATTTATTCTTGAATAGCACTTTCTAGCTTTGTTTCTAACATAGGCACCCAAAGTACCCCTAGTGCCTGTCAATTATAGCTGTGCTTTCCTCCCTGCTGAAAGGAAATCCTAAAGAATCTTGTACTTTACATAAGCAATTAGCAGCAGCTGGCAAAAGCAGCAGAAATAAATCCATGCTTCTATTTTTTTCCATGGGAATCTGGGACTCTGCTTTACAGTCCTAAAAAACACAGACAGCTCTGAATAACCGAGCATGTGCTGCTCTGAAATTATAGGTCCTCACAACAGGGGACAAGTAATTAAAAGTCCTTTTATTTTAAACAAACATCCCAGCCTCTCTCTAACCAAATGGGTGACAGCGTTCAAATAATTCTGGAATCCTTCAGGATTAAGTTCCCCAGTCTGTTTCCGCCAAGTATAGGAACCCTGGGCTTAGTGCTTCAGGCAGTCCTCGTTCTTTGCTCCTCCCCAGGTTCTGTTCCCATTATTGTCGCTGCCTTCCCCTCCTCAGGCAAGCTCCACTCCTGCTGCTCCCAGATCGCTGTCTTCCCCCTTGGTGACACTTGGGTCATGAAGTACTATAATCTTTAGATCTCATTTTCCCACTGATAGGCTGAGAGCTCCATGCAGGTAGGATTTTATCTGTTTTATTCACTGCCGCATCCCCAGGACCTGGCTCCAGCCCTAGAATATAGTGGGCATCTGATCAATGATTGTTAAAGGAATGGATAGATCAGCTTGTTGGTAAAAATCAAATCCATCCTCAAAGGACCGACATTTGTCACCTTTAATAAAAGTAATGGCTGATTTTATCAGACGAGCTTATTGAGGGCCCACCATGGGACTCATGATTTCATTCATCTGCACAACAATTCCATGGGGTGGACGCTATCATTTTGTCTTATAGAGGAGGAAATTGAGTCTCAGAGCAATGGAACAACTTGCCCAAAGCCACACAGTTTGGAGGCTGTCCAGCTCCAAAGTGGAAACCCATTGTGCTCTCCCTTTTCTTTTTCTTATTAAATTTTTAAAACCATTTTGGAAATTTAAAAAATTCAGATGTGTACAGAGAAAACAAATGACAAATCGAGATTCCCATCGACCAGAATTTTAACAGATGTTAACGTCTTGGTGTATTTTCTTCCAACTTTGTCTTTTTTTCCTTCTTCATCTCGCTTTGCTGAGAATATTCAGAAGACTGTGCTGAAGACCCCAATGACCCTTTCGAAAGAAAGGCAGAGTCGACTTTTGTGCCGTGCAGCAATGCTGGGATCACCTTCCTGCCTCCGAAGACGGCGGCAGGTAGGTCTGGGTGTGTGGTGGCAAAGCCAGACAGCAACACCTGCATGCACTTCGGACCTGAGTAGAAAGGACTCACAGGGAAGGGGTGACTTACCTGTCCACTTCCTGTGTCCCCAGCAACCTTCCTCTTTCCTCGGAAATCTATGCTCTATTCTTACCCCAGCCAGTGAGGCTGGTTCCAAGGCCAGCTTCCAGGGAGGACACCCAGAGCCATCAGCCCCCTCTAGAGGGCCAGCCTGTCTCCTTTCCTTACTCAGTCCTCCCCTTCCTCATTCTGTGTGTGTGTGTGTGTGTGAGAGAGAGAGAGAGAGAGAGAGAAAGAGAGAGACTCTGAGAGACAGAGGCATGAAGACAATGTTTGATAACCAATGCATCAATGAAATAGTCCCCTCCCTGAGCCTCCTCACACCCTAGAAGGCAGCATGGCACCTCCGCTGCACCCACCTTGCACTTGGTACTTGCCTGGATCACCATATATATTTCTGTGCATTTGACCTGTTTACACCTCTCTTCCTGTCAGATTGTGAGTTATTTCAAGGGCAGAGGCTATTTCTTATCCATCTTTCACTTTGCACTATTTGCCATGTAAAAGATACAAAGGCAGCCAAACATCAGCTGTGGGAGAATGGAAAAAACACTTGGAATCGGACAGACCAGATTCAAATTCCAGCTCGGCCACATATTAGCTGTGTGGCTTTGGGCAAGCGACTTTACCTCTCTGAGCTTCGATTTGCTCACTGGTACCTTGAGCTTGATGAGTGGGGATTCACATATGGCTTCATATGTGTTACACGCCTCAGCACAGCTCGAGGCAAAGATCATGCACTATTTCTAGGCCACGGTGGGAGCTTTGGGACCTGGATTCGGGTCTGAGCTTTGCCATAGTCCTAGAGCAAGTCACTCAACGTCTCTGAAGTCCAGTGCCCTCATCTGCAAGAAGGGGGAGATACCTTGAGTTGGTGAGCACTTTAAATAAAGAGAGTCCATATGAAAGTACTTGGCACACAGTCTTCAGAGATACATTTCTATCCTGTCTAGACAAACTCATGCTTTTCCCTTTAGACTTTTTTTTTTTTTTTTCCCTTTAGACTTTGCAATCTCTCAGATATAACCATGGAGAGGTGGACAGCTCTGGTGCTCTGGTCTACCCCGAGCCCCAAACAAACTCTAGAAATGGCCATTGGCAGTGTGGCCCAGCCCAGAGGGGCCTCCCACCTGGAGGAGGAAGGAGCCTAAAAGCTCAGCTCTCCACGCCAAAGGGTACATAGTTCCCCTCTCCCCCAGCAGAGAGTGCCCAGGTCTTTGTATAAAGACAAACCCACCCAGTCGCCCTAAAACTTGCAAACAACAATGGAGACAGTAAAATGCGCACTCCCAAGTCAGATGTTCTGTGTTGTCTATAATTAGAAAAGTTGCTCAGAACAGGATAGAACCTTGGGAAGGCTGACGGGGAAGCAGTCCAGACTTGCTGGAATTTTAAAGAGGGCCCCGAAGGAAGGAAAGGAAGGGATAGGTGCTCCTGTCCCGGGAAGGACAAGGTGGGTTGCAAGGAGGGATGCTGGCCCGGGCCAGAGTGAAACCTTTTATCGCTTCAGTGAAGACCGCCGTGCTTGACTTTGTAACCTGGAAGAGCCATCTCTGCCCAGCCCAGCCCGCTTGGCAGATGTCTCCAGGTCTGTGAGAACATCTTCGTCGAGTTCTCTGGGCAGCAGTCCCCTTAGGTACGCACGGAAAGCCAGGCTCTTCCAGGCTGTGGCTGTTTCCCAACCTTCACTGGACCTTCTGCCAGCCTATGGACCCGAAGGGGGCAGGTAGCAGCTCCAGCACTGTACTGACAACATACGTGCCATCCGGCTTGGTCATGTAGACAACCCAGTTGCTGCCAAACTGGAAAAGAAGCAAAGCCAGTGTGAGGGAGGCCGCGTGATGGAGGGGTGAGGCTCTAGCTGTCTAATGGTTCTTTCTGTGCCTCAGTTTTCTCATCTGTAAAATGGGGATGACAAGAATCACACCTGGACCAGCGAGTTAAGGAAAGAGCCAGCAAAAGGCCTCCTGTCGACAGCACCAGCGCGGTGCTCAGCATGTGTGAAGGGCAGTCAGCGCTCTGTTCTGTGCTGAGAGACTCACCTGGGGCTTTAGAGGAATAGTATCGACCCCCCGCCCCAGGGCCAGACCTCCTCCTGCTGCAACAAGCTTCCTTACAGCACCCCCTCTACTCCTACCAAGCATGAGCGGATGCACACCTGCCTCACTACCCTCCAGGTATTGCCCACGCAGGATTTCACTCTCTGCTACCATTACCCCCATTTTAGGCTTAGGAGGGTGAAGCCAACAAAGAAGAAATCTATCTCCCCATCCTCTTCCGCTTTCAGGAGCTACCACCTGCTTTCGGTTTGATCTTGGGCAAATGATTCGACCCCCTGGGGCTCAGTGTCTTGATGTGTGGAATGGCTTCAAGAACAGAAGAAGGAAAAAAAAAATGAACAGAAGAAGGTGCCAGGTAGGAAGGCAAGTGTGCGCCATGCGGAGCTCCGGGGCTGGAGTCAGCAAACCAGGGCTCTGCCCATGGGAATCACGATGGACGGAGGCACCTGTGCGCAGTGCCTGGCACGTAGCAGGTGCTCAGGTGAGGGAAGCCCTTCGTACGGCCTCTCTGCTGGTTAGTGACCGCTCCGGCCTGCAGCCTGCTGTTCTTCCAACTTGTTTGAATCACTACATTATTACTGGGTACGACCCATCCCTGGATTTTTTTTTTTTTTTAAATTAATGCTTTAAGGAAGGAGATTTTTCTGCTTGGCAGGCTCTGCTTGAGGCTATGGGTGAAATCTTGGTGCTGGTGAGTCTGAGTCCCAGGTCCCCTGCCCCCAAGCTTTGTCTTGTTATTTGCATTTTGGTTTTGGTTTTGTGTCTCCCTCCTTCAGCTTTTTCAGTCACCTCTCGTTTGCCAACATCTAATCTGTTTGGAGAAAACAGCAATGAGCCATTGGACCAAGCCAGGGCCTCGGGTGCCAACTCCCTGGCTCCCTGAAACCCTGACGTGGATTCCTCATAGGGCCTTGGACATGACAAGGTGCGGGGCAGCCCTTTCTGCCCCTCTAAAGTGCCCTGCAGTCCCTATTGTGAATTCAGTGCCTTTATGGTGACATTTGCATCTGAATTGGGGAAATGTGTTCTGCTAACCCTGTCTGGTTTGCAGGCCTGGCAAGAAGCAGAAAAACAATGGAGCTGTCTGCATGTTCAGCAGATGCTTTGAAACCCCAAGGCACAAAAGCAAAGGAAAGGAAACAACCTGTTCCCCTACCCCCACCCCCACCCTGGATTTAAACAACTCCAAAAGCAGAAGCCTCCATGGAACAAGCAGCTCCTATTCTGCAAAGCACCATTATGTCTCCTCTATGGCTGAAGAAAATCTGTCTCGTTTACAGAACCACAAAGGCAGGGAGGCAGCCGTGAGGAGCGTGGGCCTTGCAGTCAAGCCTGAACTGGCCATGAATGCCAGCTCTCCACCATCTGGCTGCACGTCCTGCAGCAGGTCATCTTACTTCTCTGGGAAGTGGGGGTAACGGGTCCCACTTCGCCTGTAGCCTGGGGTGGGGATGAAGTAAGACACTGTGTTCAGGAGGGATGATGATGTCACATCCAAGCTCAGGAGCCTGTGGGATTCTCCAAGATGGTGGCTTTAACCTTTTGGGGACTCTGGAGGACACAGATGGCTTTGAGAGTCTGTGAAAGCCACTTGATGCCCCCCTTCCCAAAATGTACATTTACTCATTAAAACAAAACCTCAAAAAAAAAATAAAAATAAAAAAATAAAACAAAACCTCCACTGAGTCCAGATTAAGAACTCATTGAGTCCATTTTTAACTTTTTTTTTTTTTTAAGGATTTTATTTATTTATTCATGAGAGACACAGATTGAGAGAGAGGCAGAGACACAGGCAGAGGGAGAAGCAGGCTCCCTGCAGGAAGCCCGATGCAGGACTCAATCCCAGGACCCTGGGATCATGACCTAAGCCAACAGCAGACGCTCAACTACTGAGCCACCCAGGTGCCCCCACTTTTAACCATTTTCAAGGGTACAATTCAGTTCCCTTTGTTCTTAGATTACAGTGTACCCTCTGTCCCATGGCCTATAGGGCCCTGTCCCATCATTCCCCCCCGCCCCCCCTCACTGTGTTCTAGCCTCTTTGGCCCTCTTACAACTTAATCAAACTCACCAAGTGTATGGGGATTAAACTTGCTGGTTCCTTTGCCTGGAAATCTCCTTCTCTAGACCTTTGTCTGCCTCATTTTTTATTATTTATATCTCTGCTCCAATGCCATCCTCAAAGACAGACGCCCTCCAGGGGTGCCTGGGTGGCTTGGCAGTTGAGTATCTGCCTTCAGCTCAGGTCATGATCCTGGGGTCCTGGGATTGAGTTCCGCAAGGGGTTCCCCGCAGGGAGGCTGCTTCTCTCTCTGCCTGTGTCTCTGCCTCTCTGTCTCTCATGAATAAATAAATAAAATCTAAAAAAAAAAAAAAAAAAAAAAAAAAAAAGACAAGCCCTTTCTGACCATCTAGCAGCAGGTAGCAAACTATTTTTCTGTAAAGGGCCAGATAGGAAATATTTTAGGCTCTGCAGACAGAAGGACTTTGTTGTAATGGTTGGGCTCTGCTGTTGTAGGGTCAAAGTGGGTACCTGCAAAATGTGAAGGAATGGGTGTGGCTGGATTTGCCCTGGGCCAATGTCTGTTGACTTCTGACTCCTTTCTCTGCATTCTTTTCTCCATAGCCCTCATTACTCAGAAACTCTATTTTGCTCCTTTTTGGTCGTCTGTCTCTTGCGCTAGTCTATGACCTATGAGGAGGACAGGGTCTGGCTTGTCTTTGCACTGCTGTCTCCCCTGCACTAGCTCAGTGCTCAGCACACACAGATACTCACTCCAGAAGCTGTCATATGAAAGAATAATTTCCAGTGATTCATGCCAGCTTGGGAAGGCTCAGATGTGGGCCAACAGGACACACAGGACACTAGCTGTGTGTCCTGGCTGGCAGCCTGGCTTTGCTCCCAAGGCCTGGGAAGGCAGGAAGGCACCTGGTTTACCTTTCCAGAAAGTCAAGGTGCTTACCTCTCTCATGAATTGTCTGCAGGCCCCACATGGTGAGATAAAGTCATCTTGCAGGTCACTGTGGAAACAGAGAATTGAAGGTGATCCGTCTCTTCTGAGGCGTGAGGACAACTGCTGAAATTCAGGCCCTGAGTCCCTCCCCAGCTCCACATGAAGTCAACCCCCTCCACACACACACACACACAGTTTCCAATTCACAGACACATGGTGTCATGGAGGCTCAGAAGAAATACATGGTGGCTTTTTACACTTCCAAGGGGCAAGGCCATGGGCAGTCATGTTGTTTTTCTTTTTCTTTTTAAAAATTATTTATTCATGAGAGACACATAGAGAGAGGCAGACACACAGGCAGAGGGAGAAGCAGGCTCCCTGCGGGGAGCCCAGTGTGGGACTTGATCTCAGGACCCTGGAATCACGCTCTGAGCTGAAGGCAGACGCTCAACCACTGAACCACTCAGGTGTTCCTCTTTTTCTTTTTCTAAAAAGATTTTATTTATTTACTTATTTTAGAGAGAATGAGAGAGAGTGCACAAGTAGGGGGAGGGCCAGGGAGAGAGGGAGAAGCAGGCTCCCCGCTGAGCAGGGAGCCTGATGAGGGGACCTTGGGATCATGACCTGAGCCAAAGGCAGACACTTAACAGATTGGGCCGCCCAGGCACCCCATGGCATGTTGTTTTCATCAGAGCATTTGGGAAATGTTTAGTGAGCACTTACTGTTACCCACACTCCAGGGACACAAAGGTTAAGAGGAATTTGTCTCTACCTTTAGGAGTTTGCTCAGCCCAGTGGACAAGTAGGCAACTAGATGAGTTCTTATTTTAAACAAAATGTGTTGTGCAGCCTGGGTGGCTCAGCGGTTTGGCGCCACCTTCAGCCCGGGGCCTGATCCTGGAGACCAGGGATCTAGTCCCATGTCGGGCTCCCTGCAAGAGGCCTGCTTTTCCCTCTGCCTGTGTCTCTGCCTCTCTCACACTCTGTGTGTCTCTCATGAATAAATAAATAAAAATCTTTAAAAAAATAAACAAAATGTGTTTGGAATGTACAGTAAGAAGAGACAATCTCTGACTGAGGAACAATAGGGAATATTTTTGTGGAGGAGGTGGCATTTGGTCTGGTCTTTGGAGGAAATGTAGAGCCCATAAGTCACCACTAGTGAGCACCTACTAGGTGCCAAGATCTGTACCAAGCACTCGATATACATTATTTCTTTGAATTCTCAGTGCAACCTGAGTGTCAGAATGACCATTTATGTGCAAGAAAACAGATTCAGTGAAATGAAGTAACTAACGAAGGTGCTAGACTGAAGCCTCGTGGTTTTCTGTGCTGCAGGCAAAGGGAATGATATGTGCAAGGGCCCTGTGGCTTGAAAAAAAAAAAGACCTGTGAGTCAAAGAGAAAAATGGGCTCTCTGCATCTCCTGTTTAGACAGGAGACATAGCTAAGGGCTTGCCTCTCAGAATGGAGGCACTGCAGGCAGTCCTCTAGCTTTGAGCAGGATAAAGGGTAGCGCTTCAAGAAGGTGAATTTAACAGTAGGAACTGTCAAGCCTGCTGGAGCATGAGAGGTTATGCCAGCTACTGCCAACATCCTTGCTCTTCTGGACCCCCCGCTCTGTGAAATCTCTGTAACAGCACAGGGCTTCAATTTTGGGTTTTGGTCCGCTCCTCCTTTTGCTAATCATATGTGCCTTTAACCAAGTCATTTTAACCCATCCAACGTGCATTTCTTTGCCTGCAAAATGTAGGGAATCATGTCGCCTACTTTGTAGGAATGCTAGAAGATAAAATGAGATAAAACGCACAAAGGGCTTTGCACACTTTAGAATGCTCTGCGCTATCACTATTGCCGATACTACTGGGCACTTGTTCCTTTACACATATAAGCTCGGTCATAATTTTAATACTTCATCATATACAGATTTATCATATATAATTTATATATAATAAAGTTCACTTATGTATCTTGACAATGATTGTATTTAATATGTGCCTAGAAGGTTCCAGGCATCCTGCAAAGCATTTAAATGCATTATCTTATTTTAATTGATAAATATTTATTGGCAGCTTATCATGCCAGGCACTGTCGGTGCTGGGGATACAGCAGTGAGCAAAACAGACACAACTCATTGCACTCAGGAGTTTTTGACTAGTGAGAGGAGCCAGATAATCAACAACAAACCAATTAACAATGCATCAAGTGGAGACAGACACAGATGGTATGAATTGCATAAAGCAGCTGAAGGGAGAGACAGTGATGGTGTTATTTTATTGAATTCTCATGATAACTCCTTTTATATGTGGGATTCCAAAGAAAGGTTCTGCTCCACGGAAAGGTGGGTCTTCTCTGAGCATGCTCCCAGCCAATGGCGGCATGAGAGAGTGAGGACCCCTGCCCAGGATGCACACCGAACCAAATCAACCCTTATGATTACCAGGCGACAGGTGTTACAGCCACAGCCTTCCGTAAGCTCCTCGGAGGCTGGATTCTGTGTTTTTACTTTTTTCTACAGATGTTGACCATGCTAGGCAGTCATGGGAAAGGAGCAACAAAGACCAATCAGAGAATGCCTGCCTTCAGGGATCTTACTGTCTACAAGGGGACATAAAATCTGCATGTTAATACCCCAACACAGGAAGACTACAGGTTAAGGCCCTGGGAGAGGATGGGGGCACTTAGGTGGCTCACTTGGTTAAGCATCCGACTCTTGATTTCAGTTCAGGTCTTGATCTCAGAATTGTGGGATGGAGCTCCATGTCAGGCTCCATGCTCAGGGGGTAGTCTGCTTTAGATGCTCTCCCTCTGCCCTTCCCCCCACTCTGTCTCTCTCTAAAATAGATAAATGAATCTTTACCAAAACGACAACAATAAAAAAGACCATAGGAGAGGTGCTGAGCGAAATTCAACCTCCCTTCCATGACCTGTAAGGCCCTGTATAATCTGGTCTCTGCCAAGCTCACCACTTCCCTTCTCAATCTTGTGACATGCATGGCCAACTGTCCAAAGGACAGTTCCCTGGACAAGGTGACCCACATTAGGGTCTCCCAGGGGGTGGGGTGAGCATGCGTTCCACTGGGGAGTTGGATTTGGCTTAGGCTTCAAAAGTCACAAGAAATTGCTCCCAGGCACCCTAGCTGTTAGGCTGAGAGACTACATGATAACAATACTGGCTCACCCTTATAATGCACTTCTCTGTGCCTGGCACTGTGCTGAGGACCTTAGGTACAAGAACTCATTTACTCCCCTAACAACTCCATAAGGTAGGGGCTATGTAGATATTCTTATCACCCTCACGTTATAGGTCGTGAAAAACCTATAAAAAAAACCTACTTTTTTTTTTTTTTTAGAAAGATGACATGACTTGCCCAAGGTCACAGAGCTCGTAAATGCCAGGACCAGGACTTGAACCCAGAATCTGTAGACTCTGCCTTTGGTAGTTAAGCAGCTCGCAAAAATCATAAGGGTAAGGTTAAAACAATAGTTTTAATTTGTTGCATACTTTGTCCTAGGACCTTTACAAAAATCACTTCCTGTGCCCTCACGACAGCCCAGGGGGCAGGTGTTACTCTCCTTCACTCTACAGATGAAAAGCTGAGCTCGGATCCTTGGGCAACGGTGGAGCGGGATCTGAAACCAGGTCTCACTAACCCCAGGAGCCAAGGTTTTTAACCATTACTCAACATTCCTGCTGAGAGTGAGAATCAAAAGCTTGGAGGAAGACGCATCCCAGAGCGCGCTGGGTGCAGCAGGACGCCTACCCCTCCTGCCTTGTGCTGGATCCACAGCTTCTGTGCTTTGTGCTGCTTCTGGTCACACACTGGGGCCAGACTCATCAGATGCGACGGGCTGGAAACCTATCGCCTTGGATGCCTTCACTGGGGCCCCCATGGGACAAGCTTAGCTCCCCGTTAGCAGAACCCCATCCTGGGCTCGACAGTCTGCATCCTGGAGATCTCAAAGGGGCTCTCCGACACCGTTCACACCCATCAGTGTTAACAAGGGAGCTGGCACGTTCCACTCATCCTGTAAACCCACGCTCCCAATTTAACAAGTCATTAGCTCAATAATGACCGCATTTCTGGCTCAAGGATGCTGGTGCACTGCTGAATCCCTAGAGCAGAGCAGTTGGGTGCTAGAAAAATGCAGGTTTTATGTAAATAAGGACATTTGCTAATCATCGCCAGCAATACCCAGTCCTTTTTAAAAGTAGATAATGACCAGGAGAAAAAAGCCTTTCGTTTAGAACATTCTAAACAGAACAAAGCTACCGTGCCATTATCCTTTTTGTTGACGTTGGCCTCTTTTTCACCCAGAATATCATTATTTTCTTGGATCAGCTTTGTATTTGAGTTATTTCCCACCTCCCCGCTTGTAAATTAAGTGTATTCCACATCCTGAGCTCTGCTCATCGGCACAAAATGTTCTCAGCATGGCCTCATTTATTCCTCCCGAAGCTGAAGGGAGGCCAGGACACACCGTGGTGACGGGGAGGGCTCTGGGAAGCTGGGCCCTTCTCCGTTAGCGCTCCTTGGCTCCAATCACTCAGGAAAATAATCTTCAATAACCTGGTCCACTTGGGGGCCAGATGGAGGCCAAGGTTAGGATCTTACAAAGACATGGGGGCTTGTTTCTATCACCCAGGCTCCGTGGGCCTAGCGCTAGGTAGGTAGGCCCCTACCTTTCTGCTGCTTGCATCCGGACATCCCATCCCAAAAGACCAACGCTTGGTCAGCCACGCAGTCACTCTCCTGTGGCCTGCACCATTAATTTGCTAAGAAAAATCCCTCTCAGGGGCGCCTGGGTAGCTCTGTCAGTTAAGCATCCGACTCTTGATTTCAACTCAGGTCATGATCTCAGGGTCTTGAGATCAAGCCCATGTCGGGCTTCATGCTCGGCAGGGCATCTGCTCGAGATTCTCTCTCCCTCTCCCTCGGCCCTTCCCCGACTCACACTCTCTCTCTTAAAAAAAATAAATAAATAAATAAAATCTTTAAAAAATAATAATAAGAGGAAATTCTGAGACAATGCAAAGGGACACACAAGAGCAATCTGCCATTAAATCGGAAGCGTAACAGGGTCCAAATTGGTAAAAGAGCCCATTTACCTGCTCAAATCCTAAAGCCACTGAGCCTGGGTTCAGAGCCAATGAGAACTCAATGAACATCCTGTGAGGGTTTGCACTTTTTATGTTGGGGCATGTAGACAGAGCTGGTACATTTGTTCAGCCAGGCCCTGGGCTGGAATCTGATTCGTGTGAACCCTAACCCCGGTTTACCTGGCTGTCACCCTCCCCAGCTTGTCTTCGAAGCCTAGTACTTGGCACTTAGAAGTGGGTGATGCCAAGTATAGTAGCCCCCTCTCCCAGTGAGGGATCCCAGAAGGGAAGAGTGTTTGGTTTCCTGGCACAGCATGGTGTTGTGGAATGAGCCCAGAGGGAGACTCTGGAGATCTGGGTTTGTCCCAGCTTGGCCATGAATTCCCAGGAAGGTTGCTCAACCTCTCTGGGCCTCAGTTTCTTCATCTGTAAAATGGGGCAGTGGCCAGGGAATCTATACCAGGTGACTTTTAGTTCCCTCCAGTTTTAGGTTTCTATGCTGCCTTTCTATTGTGTCTTGTAGGCATCCTGTCGTAGTTTGTGCTGTTATTAGAACAAGAAGCACACCTGCCCTTGAGCTGGAGGTGCCTTGCTTGTTTGCCTGCTCTGTGGGCTCCCTGAGGGCAGAGTCCACTTCTGATTTGTCTCTTTATCTTCAGCACTCCGCCAAGCCCGATGGTGCCTGGCACATAGGAAGTACAGAATACATAGGTTGGATGAATGAACGGCTGAATAACACTTGTGTGGTGAGTGTTGGCGGACTAGATGGATGAGTACAGCTGCAACCTGCCCTTCCTTCCACTTACCTGGAGATAGCAATTGCCCTGAACTCTCTGTGCCCTTCTGAGATGGCCTTCTGGATGGCTGTCCGCTCTGCACAGACGCCCAGCGGGTAACAGACATTTTCTATGTTGCACCCTGAGAAGAGAGGAGAACCCAGTGGCATTTCTAGCACAACATTTCCCATAGCTGGTGTTGAGTAAGAGGTTGCCCCACTTCCAGTTCAGGGAGGGCCCTATTACTCAGGGCACTTTGACAGGAAGCGCTAGGAGACTCCATGACCTGCTGCTGCCGTGGCGCTTCCTAGAAACCTCACCCTTGTAGGACCTTTCCCAGAAACCCCATGCCTGTCACTCATCCAATGAGTTCTGTCTTGAAGCACAGCCTGGGAGCAAGGGCAGCAGAGCAGAGGAGACGAACACAGCCCTAGCTCCCCAGCAAACATCAAGGCCAAGAGAGATGTCAAGGCTTAAGAGGATGAGGAGAGCTCCAGCCCTGGATCTATGAAACAGAAGGTTCAACGATTGGGCCTGGGCAAAATTTTTGGTGGTGTTTACTAACTCTCAGAGTTCACGTGAGTCCTATGTGAGTCGTGTTGCAAAACAAACTGTCAAAACCAACAAGGAACTCCCAAGCTTTGCAAAAGGTGTCTGTGATTGTGTAAGCCTTCAGGCAATCCCAGCCCTCCAATGGGAGGCAGGCTGCTAAGGTGGCAAGGCCCACAGGGAGTCCTCCCCAGTGTCCCTTTCAGTAGTGTCCCTGGGGGACAATGGGCAAAGCCTGTTCCAGGATACAAAACACTGGCATAACCAGATTGGCTGACTAACAAACTCCCCATTTTCAGGGAGGTAATGGCCACAGAGGGTGGCCCCCCATCCCAAACGACCGACCGTCAGGATATGATCTCCCTCATTCTTCATAGCTTGCCTTTCTCTCTGAGGCAGAAACATCAATTATTCCCCAGGATTTATTTTCTCCTTTCTGTTTTTTCTTAAGATTTTATTTATTTGAGAGTGAGAGAGTGCACATGCACAAGTGGGGGGAGGGGCAGAGGGAGAAGCAAGGTCCCTGCTGAGCAGGGAGGGGCTCCACCCCAGGGCCCCAAGATCATGACCTGAGCTGAAGGCAGACTGAGACACCCAGGCGCCCCTCCTCTTCTTCCTTTAGGTCTTAAAAGTGGCCCCTATTCCCCTTCACACTTCACACATAACTGCTCAGCCAGAGACCATATTTCCTAGATTCCCCTGCAGCAAAGTACGGCCAGGTGACTAAGTGGAATGTGGCCCAAAATGAGGTAGGAAACTTCTGGATCACATTTTTGGTTAAAAGATTGATTGCCTTTTACTCTCTTTCTTTTATGCTCTACAGGAGGTGGGACAGCTCTGACCACGTGGTTTATGGTCATAGGGATGGAGAAGCAACAAGATAGAAGGTACTTGGGTCCCTGGTCCAACTCATGGAGCAGAGCTGAGTTATCTATTTCCCTGGGCACAACTGCCTACTCTGAATTGTTATGTGAGAATAAACAATTCATGCTGGAGTCATTGTATTTTGGGATTTTTTGTTATAGTAGCTTAACCTAGACCTAACTAATAGAGAAATTGGGACTGAGAGTGAGATACAGCTTTGACAAAAAACTTCTAAAGCACATGGCCTTGGCTTAGCAGTTGGGCAACATGAATGAGAAAATACAGACATGGCCCGGGGGCAAGCTGGTGGCCCTTGTTACTCTGTAGCAGATTATTTGGTAAAGCCCCACCCTGCAATAACCTGGAAAGCAGATTGTGCTACCTACCATGAGGATTTTCTAACCTGACCCTGGGATTCAGCCCCGTAGCAAAGATCTGATGAAGGGTGACACCTTCTCACTCAGTCTATTGTTCTGGGGCCTCAAGGTAGCCACCATCAAAATGACACAACAGGGGATCCTTGGGTGGCTCAGCGGTTTCGCGCCTGCCTTTGGCCCAGGGCACAATCCTGGAGTCCCGGGATCGAGTCCCACGTCGGGCTCCCGGCATGGAGCCTGCTTCTCTTTCTGCCTCTCTCTCTCTCTGTCTATCATGAATAAATAAATAATAATAATAAAAAAGATTTAAAAAAAAATGACACAACAGGGATGGCCCAGGCAGGGAAGCCAGTTAGTAAAAAAGGGAGTTGGCAGGCTAAAGAACCATGGCCAGAAAGGACCTCTGGGTATGGTACTCCTGTACAGAAATGACTGGAAGCAAATAGACCAGAAGGTTTCTATGTTTTTCATAGAATCGTCTAGCTAGAGAAGCCAAAAGTCCAGCCTGTAAAAATCCTGTGACTGTTTACTACTGAAAGGAGCTCCTGGGTCCCCAAAACCCTATCATCAGAAGGGAGTTGAGAGAGATGTGTACCCCCAAGGAGGGCATCTTCCCTAAAACCCAAATCAGATGTATAGCTAAGGTTAGGATAGTCAAGGAAAAAGCTCCTAGAAGACAAAGGCTGGGGCCCCCGTGCACAGCAGACAGGGGGTTACCCCCAGAGCAGAAAGGGAAGACAGAGTGTGTGCCAGGGCAAGGAGTCTTCACACGTCTTGCCCAGCAGGATTGATAACTGCACGGATTGGTGGCCACTGTGTGTTTCCTTGTTCTTCCCTTTTCCTATTGGGAGAGTTGATGATGGTTATTCTTTCCTACTCTTTCAACTGCTCCTACTCCACACTGACTACTGGGGGAGTGAGTATGAGCTGGGGAGTGGGTGATTAGTTTCTAGTTTTCAGGCCACTCGGCCAGCAGGACCATATCTGCACTTCAGGAAGGAGACTGAGGAGCCCCAAAACCCTGCTCTCAGAGCTGCATGCAGTGACTGGGTGGGACTTCGGGTTGCCTCCCTTAGGAAGGTGGTAAGTGGGTCCTATGTGTGGAAAGAAGGATGTAAAAAAAAAGAAAAAGGGAAAGAAGGATGTACCCAGATACTTAAAGGCCGCAGGCAGTCCTGTGACAAACACTAACTGTTCCCAGGGTTCACTGTCCCAACAGTAGCCATCTGAGTTGAGTGGGGCATGTGACTACCCAGCGAGAGACCACATCCCAGACTCCCTCAAAATTTTGACTGACTCAAAATTTTGTGTAGTCTTGTAGTTTTAGCCAATAAGATATGAGTGGAAATGACGGGTGCAATTTCCAGATGACATTTCGATCCGGCCATGGCTTGTTCCCCACTTCATCTTTCCCTTCCCCAGGGGCTTGAACATGGATGTGATGACGTGTGGTAGTTTTGAACACATGGATGTGGACACCACTCTAGGGGGATGGCAGGATATCGAGACAGAAGGAATCTGATGTCCTGAACAAGCCTGTGGAACACAGCAGAGCAGAATGGTCCATATGCCCAGGACTTCAGTCCGCCCTTGGTCTGTTAGATGAGAGAAGCAAGCAGCCATCTTGTTCGAGCCACTATGTTTGTATTTCTCATCACCTGAGGCTGTTCCTTACCTATGGCACTCCTCCCACCCTTTTTTTAGATTTTATTTATTTATTCATGAGAGACACAGAGAGAGAGGCAGAGACATAGGCAGAGAGAGAAGCAGGCTCCATGCAGGGAGCCTGATGCTGGAGGGATCCCAGGACCCCGGAATCACGACCTGAACCGAAGGCAGATGTTCAACCACTGAGCCACCTAGGTGCTCTGGCACTCCCTTTTTCTATGCGATTATGCAGGATTTGGCTCCTCTTGTAGTCATCAAATTTGGAAATTGTTTGGTCATTATTTCCTTGTGTATTTTCCCCACGGAATTTTCTGTTCTTGCATAATTTACACAGACGTGTTAGGAGGGGTTCAGTTAATCACTTAATCCATTAGTCATCATCATGGTTCTCAAGATCACAGGCATTCACGTCCAACTGATGGAGAAGAATGGATGTCACCAGACTGGCCTGTCCCCATTCCCCTACGAAGTTCAAATGGGAGTTGCCATCTTGTCTTACAAGACCTTTCTGTTGGTCTGAGAGTGTACACCTAACTCACTGGGCCCGTCAGAGCTGGCACCTTACCCACACTGGGCCAGTCAGAGTTCTCTGTGCAGGAACTTCAGTTCCTCTCGGAGAGACTTAGTGTGGCCTTGGGCACCCCTGATAGCCTGGTTTCTATTCATCATGGAGGAGCCCGTCTGGGGACAATGTAATGGACAGTCAGAAGAACAGATGGAGATGAGATGAAAGATGGCCGGAAAAGAGTCTGGCCTGGTGCAGTTACCCTTGAGGCCCAGCTACACACCAGCTCTTCCCACAGTTTTAGGAGCCAATACACCCTCCTTTTGTCTGAAACAGTCTGCATGCATATCTATTGTTTCCAACCACACAGAAGTCAGGACAGCTGGGATATGGGACAAGGAGTGATGAGGGAGTTGCAGCCCTGAAAGTTATGGCTGACACTTATCAAACACCAAATGTTTTTGACTTTGGCCAAGCATTTGTTCACATTCACATGTGAGTCACTATTGCCGGGACGCCTGGCCCTCTCCTGAGGTCAATGAAAGTTGAATGAATAAATGAATGCAGCTGTCTTGCTCCCCACCCAGTTTCCCCAGCCACGTTCCTGATGCCTGCCTGAAATGACTTCCTCTAAATATGCCTTTGCCTGGTCTGCCCATCTTTGCTGACTCTGGTCTGGCTGCATTTGACTTCTGCCTTTCCTAGAGTTACGTGAGATCCTTGCTAGCCTTATCCCCCCCAGTTCATTCTCTGTCCGGCAAGCATCCCAGCCCTGTCTCGTCCCTGACTCAGGGGCACTCTCCCTGTTAAACATGTTTCACATAAATCTTGGGGTTTTGCAGAAAGCTTATTGCCCAGGACCATTGCCTGTGTCTGCATTTGAAATTCAGAACGCCCTCATATAGAGAAACCGTCCTTAATTGGGGGGTACAAACTTCAAAGGGCCAGTTAAGGAAGAGAGATTGTTTTAGAAGAGAACCCCCTCCCACAGCCCACTGCTCAGAAGGAGCTTGGCAGAAAGAGCCCCAAGGGTCTGTTCTGCCCTGGGACCCTTTGCCCTACTGACTCCGAGAAGCCGGGGAAGACACTAAAGGCTCAGTATCTTCATTTATAAAGTGAAAGCTATCGTACTTCCCTCGGAGGACTCTGGTGAGAATGAGTTGAGATCACACAGGTAAAGCAATTAGCACAAAGCCTGGCACAGAGCTAGTGCTCAGCAGCGGCCAGCTGCTGTTATTAATTGCACAAAAGTCAAGGTTTGGGTGGTGGAGATAAAATAAGATGAAATCAGAGGGGGAGACAAATCATAAGAGACTCTTAACACTAGGAAACAAAGGAGGGTGGCTGGAGGGGTGGTGGGTAGGGGGATGGGGTAAGTGGGCGATGGGCATGAAGGAGGACACTTGATGGAATGAGCACTGGGCGTTATATGCAGCTGGTGAGTCACTAAGCTCTACCTCTGAAACTAATAATACCCTATCTGTTAATTAATAAAATTTAAAAATAGTAAGAGCAAGGCTTTGGTAGGCCGGTGTGTCTGAGCACCTACCTTCTAGACAAGGTGTGACCGGTGGCCCTGCCTCTGTGCTCCAGGCACTCTGAAATCCTTTCCAGGACGACAAGGCCCCACATCATCTGGTCCCAACCTGTCTACCTCTTGGATTCATCTCCTTTTGCTCTTCAGGCCCACTGGCTTGCCAGCTGTTCTTCAAGGACGCCAAGGACTCTCCTGCCATATGGCCTTTCGCACTGGCTGTTCCCACTGCCTGCAATGCTTTTCCCCTATGTGCATATGGTCCACCCTACTCCTGTCCCTGCTCAGATGTTCCCTCCCCAGAGAAGCCTGCCTACCTTATCTCAAATTGTTGCCTCCCCGCCCCGGCCTCCCACCCTCCCAATCCACTTATCTTGCTTTAATTTTCATCACTGTGCTTAACACTTTCCTGAAAGAAATGTCTTTATTGTCTAATTCCCCTGTCACGGGGTAAACTTCCTGAGGGCAGGGACTCTGCTTGCAGTGCCACTGGGGTCTGGAACAATGAAGCCAGCCAGGCTCTCAGTTACTTTATAACCAAGGAGTAGAATTTCCTACTTTGAGCTAGATCTCTGAGATACAAAAGAATAACTTTATTTGGGGCCTCTAGCAAATTCAAGGGGAATTTCCTGGTCTTATTAAAAAATAGAGAGAGGAGAAAAAAAAAAAAAAGAGGAACAAAGCCCTTAGTCACGTACTGTGATCCTCAAAGACCAGACCATTTTTTTTGCTTCCCTCAGCTCGGAATAGGGCATCATCCATCCAGGCAAAGCAATGCCATTCCCAGTTTTCGCCTTTGCTCACTCTAAAACACACGCGAGAGACAGACCGGCGTGGTGCCAAGTTAGGGACCCACTGTAAGGTTGGACCGGCTAATACTGTGATGACAGGGCTGTTATTACTAACTGCTTTCTTTTATTCTTTGCTTTCATTGTTTTTCTTTTATCTGCCTGGCACTCGGCGTGGTATACTTCCATCTGTATTATGTCGTTGACCCTTTTAACAACTCTATAGGGCAGAGACTATTATAACCCCATTTTAGAGAAGGTTAATGCTGAGGCTGCTGGCGGGGAGCCTGGACTCACTTCCTGACCCATCAGGTACAAAGGACTGTCCTTTTTCTCTGTGGCATTTCAGCGAGGACATGTTTCAGAGTTGGTTTGGTGCTAACAGTAGGGCGAGGGTTAGATGTTATCAGGGCATCGGCAAGGAAGGAAGTGCCCAAGGAGGTGATCTGGGCTTGGCCGACCAGAGAAAAAGAGCAATGCTCGAAATCACTGCGCCTACTCCCTCTTGAGGGATCTTAGTACAGTTAGAGCGATTCTTTCCACACTCACCCCACGGGTGTCATCTTCTGGACGGCTTCTTAAAAGAGATTTCTGGGATTTCCTGGAGTTTCTACTTGCAAGTAGGCCTGGGTCAGACCCCAAGAATTCACATTTCTCGCAAGTTCCCGGGAGGTGCTCAGACCACAGGTCTTGGGGACCATATTTGAGAATCACTGAACCAAAGAAATGTCATGTCCACGTGCTCCGAGAAATACTACACTTTTTCCACGTTCCTACCTCCCTCTGCCCACTGCACAGGCAGCGCACAATGACACATATGAATTCTATTCGAACTCAACTACAGAGTCCCGGGGTTTTAGTGTGAAGCTTATCTTTGTAATGAGCTGCTTTTGAGTGACCACAGCCTGAGGGTGGGGGTGAGGGGACAGGGTGTGGTGGGTGTAAGGAGGGCTGGAGGGACAGGAAGGCAGTTAGAGATGCCTGCTTGGACTCACCGAGAGGTGCTGTGGGGAGAGGGGTGAGGCTTGGAGAGCGGTCCTGGATAAGAAGGGTAGCCCATGGGGGAATCAATCGAGAAGCCAGGGGCTGGTCTGGGGAGGACGATGAAGGATCAGATTTAAAGGTTAAAGCCAAGACAAGCTGGATTCAAGGTGCCCAGGACACCTTGAAGTGTCTTTTTAGAAATGTGGTTTGTCCCTCCCAGAATTCATTACAGCCACATCCAGTAAAGTGGCTTTACCCCTATAGGGTGCTCAAGTCCCTCTAGGGAGAGGGGGTGAGGGAGAGAGAGCATTGTCCCAAGGACAAACTTGCCCATCTCTTGGGAGGTGTCAGTGAAGAGCGGTCTCCTCGACTCCTCCACCACCTCCCGTCTGGTATTGCACAAGCACTGGCTGCCCTGGGCTGACTCCACTGCCCCAGCCAACCCCCCCCCGCCCCCCACCCCCGCTGCTGCCTCATCTCCTCTGTGTCCCCCCACACACCGCAGCTCTTCCTTCCCCAATGGGCTCTTCCTCTCCCCCTTTCCCTGCAGCAATCACAGAAGGCAACTGTTGCCGTGATTAATCGTGATTAATCACCATCCTGGTGGCCCATGCTCGAGGGCCATGAGACCCTGGCCAGGGTCAAGGGGAAGTGATCGTTATGACAAGATCGTGACAGCAAGGGTGTCAGACTTGTTTTTCAACTGAATGGGGCACCAACTGCCTCTGAGGAGGGAAACTGCACAGAGGCTGGCCTTTGGTGCAGCTGGAGAAAAGTCACGGAACTGGGCAGACCCATGGGGCGCTAAACTATAAGCTCACAGCATCTAAATTCAGCTGCGCCCTCTCTGCCTCCTGATTGTCTCTAATTCACCCCCATGGTGCCCCGTCTGGTTTCCCCTGACTGTTCTAGGTCCCCTCCTCTCCAAGCCCTCCCTTCCCATCTATAGGAGACCCAGGGATTCGGGTAAATGTCTTCCATTCGTCCCCCTCTCCCAGCACCCTCTCTCTGCCCGGCTCTGCATGTGCACCCTGTGACAAGGGGCAGCACAAAGAGCATGGCCTCAGTTATCTCATTGGTACAGTTGTGTTTGACTTCGGCTTTGGCACCTCCAGCCTCCTTCTTGTGACCCCCCTCCCCCCTATGGGGAATAGATGTGGGTGTGATCCAGCCGGACCAATCACACTACTCCACCATGACAACAGTGATTGCCCAGGGGTGTGCATGTGATTGGAGATGGACCAGTCAGAGCCCTTCTCTGGAATTTTACCGTCTCCAGCTAGTGGGAACCAGTTCTTGCCTCTCTGCTTTTGAGGCTGTGAGAATGTGAACCAGAGGCTGCCTGCACTCACGTTCCCTGAGGCCTGTAGAAAGCCCACCTACGGGATAGGGGAAAGCAACAAGCACCCAGAAGGATAGAGAAAGGCATTGGGACATTGGAGTTCCTGGATCCAGCTGTCCCTGAGCTAAGATCTACCCTTGCTCATTATGGTTCTGGTTGGTTTCTGTCACTTACAACTCAAAGTGCTGACCAATGCATGTGACGCTCGTTGTCTCCCTTCATGTGGTGGCTGTGAGATCTTCCATACGAAGTGCTTAGTGAATGATCAATCACTGAATGATCAATCAATCCACTGTACCTGTTGGTCCCTGCCCGTGATGTCCTCAGCACCATTCATCTCTGCCTTCAGCTCCCCACCTAGGCCAGTGCCTCGTCATTCCCTTGGTCTACCCAGCTAACAATCTAGAACCATATTCCTTTCCTTCATTCGAGTACTGCTCACCCCAAGTCCAGTCCACTTGTCCCATAGAGTTGCCCTCAGGTCTTTCCTTCATCATTCCACCTGCCACTGTCCGAGTCCGAGTCACTCATTCACACATTCAACAAGCTTTAACTGAGGGCAGATTACAGGCTGGGCAATGGGCTGGCCCTGTGGACAGGTCAGCAGGCAAGACAGACATCATCTGCCTGGCACTCTTTCCTCTGTCTTGGCTTTCCTTGAGTACCTGTCAGGCTAACTGACTTTGAATTCTACTTTCATGCTACTCTTCTTTTTTTTTTTTTTTTTTTTTAAGATTTTATTTATTCATGAGACACACATAGAGAGAGAGAGGCAGAGACACTAACAGGCTCCACGCAGGAAGCCCAACACAGGACTCGATCCTGGGCCTCCAGGATCATGCCCTGGGCTGAAGGCGGCACTAAACCACTGAGCCACCCAGGCTGCCCTCATGTTACTCTTCTTAATAACATTCCTGGTTCTCCATTTCCTAGCTCATCAAATCTCAGTGTCAATGGTTGGCCTTCACAAGTCTTCCACAATCTGCCTCCAAATACTATCTATGTATATAATAATACCACTAATAGTAGAAGGAGAAGAAGCTGCCACCATTTGTGGCGTCCTTCCTGTGGGCAGAAACTGTGCTAATCGCTTTATAGGCATTAGCTCACGACCTGAGGATTCTATGCCTGATCAGCACAGGCACCAACTATCAGGGAGGACCCTGATGTCACGCTGGTATAGGCAAACCAGCTCTGTTCACAGCCATCCAGAAAGGTGGGTGCATGACCCTCAGTTTACAAATGTGTGAGACACATTAGGGTGAAGGGTCATGCCCAGGATCACAGCTGATAAACAGCAGCACCAGGATTCAAACCCAGGAGTCTCTAAGTCCAGAGCCTTCACCCCATCCCAGAGGGCCTCCCTAAATCCCCACTGCACACCTGGGTTCTTCCCTGCAATTTAAATAGGCCACACTCCTGCTCTCCTCATTCATTCACTCCTATAGCCATTGGGAGGCTTCCCTTTCGAACCATAACCTGTGTAAGAGGAGGGACCTCCATGGGGGCAGAGACTACGTCATTTCTGCCATTGCAATATCCCTGGTACTTGGCACATTATCTAGGATGTCATGGTGCTCAGCAAATATTTGTTAGATGAATGAACCCATGCAAAGAATCATTGGAAAGAACCAGTAACTGATTCCACAGTCAAGCCCCTGGAGTCATGGGGCAGTGTGGGGTGCAATATTGTTTGTGGCGGTGGTTAATATTTAATACTCATCTGAGCCACCAGGCCAGGCCTGAATTCCCACGAGACACACCAAGAATCTTGATTCCCTGCAGAATAGCTGACCTGGAGTCAGGGGAACACGGGGTTCGAATCCCAGCTCTGTGATCTTGGGTGTGTTTAGCTTCTATGAGCCTTAGTTTCCTTCCCTGAGATATAAAACTGCCTTGAGGGGTTATAAGGGTCAATGGACAAAATTCTTCACTATCCTTTCACATACTAGCACTCATTCAAAGTTCCTTCTCCTGCTCAAAGAGGTTGAAGACCCAGGTGATTCGTGAAACCGGACAGAACCTCAACGATGGGACACAACATGAACAGCAAGGAGAGCCCAGGAGGGCCCCCACACAAGGGGAGATGAGGGCCCCCAGCCAGCCTCACAGCTGAGCAACAGTGGGGGCAAGTGGCTCCCCACTGGAGGTTATCGATTAGATGTACACACATGAACCTCTGTCCCTTTAAATAGCTGTCATTGCCAAGTAGAGGCGGATTCTGGGCAGCAGGGCTGGGTGTCCCCATCCGTCCCCTCTGTGCCAATCCTCATCTGCCCTCCGAGTGGTGGGGAGGGGCATGGTTTCCCCGGCCACTTCCTCACCCTGCTCCCCACTGTTTTGAATGAGAATGCCTCTTAGCCTAGCAAAAACAAGTCTGAACTTTTGTTCAAGGAAGCTTTTCTATAAAACCAACAAACCAAAGAAGAGGAGCTTAGGAACAGATCAGTGCAGACTCCCATTCCCACCATCCGCGCTCTCGCCCTCCCCAGGCCAGCACTCATTATTGCTGGTCACCTAAACTTCGCCAGGCTTCTTTCCCCCAACATCCCCTGTGAGGCTGGAACTCCCGCTAACCAGTCACCCTCTGCTGGCCGTGGGCTCTTGGGTTTCTTTCCTCTCCCAGTAGGTGATGGGAAGAAAGCAGGGTTTGGGGGACGCCAGCCTTGGGTTCCACCACCAGTGCCCCTGCGTGACCTTGAGCAAGCGGTGTCACCCTCTCTGGGCCTCAGTTTCTTTATTGAAACGTGAGCCTCACACGGAGGTGAGTGGGTGAGAGGTGAGGACTCTCTGATGCCACCCGCAGGTGCCACCAGGTGGAGGTGGGGGGGTGGGCTCAGAAAGTATCAGCCCTCTCCCTCCCCGCTGGGACTTGTGGCCACCACCCCTTTCAGCTTCCCTCCCCGTCCCACCTCTGGCTTCCCAGTCCTCTTAAGAATTGAAAAGTCGTTGGGACGCCGGGGTGGCTCAGCGGTTAAGCGTCTGCCTTCGGCTCAGGGCGTGATCCTGGGGTCCCGGGATCGAGTCCCACATCTGCCTCTCTCTCTCTCTCTCTCTCTCTCTCTCCCCCCCCCCTTTCTGTGCCTCTCATGAATAAATAAAATATCTTAAAAAGAGAAAAGCATTGAAAAGCCGCTGCATCTGAGCAGCACCTGCACCCCCAGGTCCGGGCCGGCAGCAGGCGGGGGTGAGGGGCGGGAGGGGCGCTGCCAGCGTCCCCGGGGTGCGGGCCCGGGCACCGGGGCGCCCTTACCGGAGAAGATCCTCCCGTCCTGAGTGAGGATCGCGGCCCCCACGGGGAAGTGACTGTAGGGGCAGTAGGCGGACTTCTTGGCCTCCTGGCAGGAGAGCAGCAGCCGCTGCACGAGCTCGGGCTCCAGGGCGCTGGCGGGACGCTCGTGGGCCATGTCGGTCCCGCGGGTGGCGGAGGCGCGGAAGCCCGCTCGCTGCTGCTGCCCCGCGGGCGGCTCCACGCTGGCTCCTCCCCCGGGGCGAGCCCCTGAGCGGAGGGGGGGGTGGGGGTGGGGGTGGGGGTAGGGGGAGGAGCCGCCCCCAGCCCCACCCCCGGAGCGCCCCGTGATGTCACCGGCTCCTCTAACCCTGCTCCCTATACGCACATGACCTCATTCCATCCTCACGACAACTCTGCAAGACGCGGTGAGCGCACCCACTTTACAGATGGGGAACCTGAGGCTGCAGAGACAGGTGGTGATTAATCTCCTAAGGTCACATGGCTAATCAGCGGAAGAACTGGAAGGACGCGACTGTGCTCGTGTGCTCACCCTCTGCCCCGGGACCACTCGTGTGTGTGTCACGGTGCCCACGAGGGCGAGTGGGTCAGGGCGTGGCTGCCCTCCTCCCCCTCGTGTAGGGAGAGACTGTGCACACGTGCTCCTCAAGGAAGAGGGGGTCAGTGTGAGGTCTGGGCAGTCCAAGCTCCAAGGGTTGAAATGCCCCTCAGTTTGTTGAATGACTCTCCTTCACTGGGGGATGTGATGAGGCTGAAAGGGCAGAGCTGGGGCAGCCACTCTGGCTTCCTGAGGCAGGGAGTGTGAGACAAAGCAGTAAGACCAAATTGCTTCTTTATTTTCACCCATTCTCCTTCTGACTCCTGTCTTAACCCAGAATTTAAAAGTATCTCAGGTGGAGGGAACCTCTGAGGTGGACTACTCGGGCCTCCTCATTTTTCTGTTGGCAACATAAGCATTGGGTTAGTGGCTAAAGAAATGGGTTTGCATACCAGCACCGCCGCTTTCCACATGTGCAACCCCTGGCCGGTTCTTTGACCTCTCTGAGCTAGTTTCCTATTCCTACAGTGAGGATAGTGACCATCTCTGTTCTACTTCCTTGGATTATAGGAGAGCTTGAACTTTGGAGTTTAGTAGACTCTAGTTTGAATTCCAGTTCTTCCGCTGATTAGCCATGTGACCTTAGGAGATTAATCACCACCTGTCTCTGCAGCCTCAGGTTCCCCATCTGTAAAGTGGGTGCACTCACCGTATCTTGCAGAGTTGTCGTGAGGATCGAATGAGATCATGTGTGTATAGGGAGCACGGTTAGAGGATCCAGTGACATCATGACAGGACCGCTCTTTATGACTTCCTGCAGACTGTCACTAAGGGACTTGGCCCAGATCACATAGGAAATGCAGAACAGGGGATCCCTGGGTGGCGCAGCGGTTTGGTGCCTGCCTTTGGCCCGGGGCGCGATCCTGGAGACCCAGGATCGAATCCCGCGTCGGGCTTCCGGTGCATGGAGCCTGCTTCTCCCTCTGCCTGTGTCTCTGCCTCTCTCTCTCTCTCTCTCTCTCTGTGACGATCATAAATAAATAAAAAATTAAAAAAAAAAAAAAAAAAGGAAATGCAGAACACCAGCTGGAGCGTCCAGAGGCGTCTGAATGTCTGAGACACCCCCACCCCCACCCGTAGCAAGTGGGGGTGAATCAGCGCTTCTCTGAGGGCTCGGATGGAGGGCGGGGCAGGGCAGGGGGGTTAGGTGGCACAGGGGGAGAAATGAGGCAGCGGGTCCGTATCCTGCATGCTAACATCTCGGGCAAAACAGGTGCAGCCCAGCATCTCTGTGTCCTGTAGCCTGGAGCTCTCGCCCCGTAGAGATATAGGCAAACACCCAGCTGGGCAAAGTCGGCTTCATTTTCCTCTCCCTCCCCTCCCCTCGTCCCATCAGCCCCCCCTTCTATATATCCAGCCCCCAGAGAAGCAGCTGCTTCCTTCCTGCCCGCTGTTGCAATTTGCTTCTGGTTCTACACACTTGGCATCTAGAGCAGCTTCCTGGATCTGAAGCAGGGCTGGCAGGGAAACCAGCTCTAATGTTCCCCCAGCTTCTCTATTGCTGCACCACCCAGCTACCCCAAAGGTCCATGTCCTGAGTTTCCAGGAAAGAAAACAAAGGCTGTCTGGGGAGCATGTGCACGCACTCCACATGGAAATAATTCTGAAGCTTTTGGAGCCAAGTAAAATTGCAATGGGAAAAGAAATACAGGTACTGCTGGCCTGTCAAGCCTGAGACCTCCACGGGCAGTGCTGTTCCTGTCCCTGTCCCCTGCCCTATCTGGACTCACTTTTGCTAAGCCCAGCCCTACCCAGGACTGGGGCTGGACTCCTTGGCTCCATAGCATCAGGAGAACTTGGGTGGCCTCCATGAAAATTATGGCCTTGGCCCCTTCAAAGCTCTTTCCCTACACTTGATCACAAATGGGGACAGTGTCCATTGCAAAGCCAGCTGAATGGGGCTGGGGAGCCAGTAGTAATTCTAGAATTCCTGACACAAGGAGCTTGGAGTGACCATCTGGAAGGGGAGAGTGGGTCTGGAAACATTTACAGAGCTAAGTTTTAGATCAATAATATTAAAAACATTTTCTAAACATGCTCTAATCTCCACTCAATGTAAAATTAAGAAAAGTTAGTTCCCCAGCTCAGAGAATAGGAATATGTAAGCAAGGTGTTTTGAGTGGTGGTGGAGATCCTCAGGGCCCAAAGCCCTTCCCCTCCAGCCCCAAGCCTTTCCTCTGTGAGGAGAACCACCCAGAGTCCTCTGTTAGAGTTCAGATACCATTAACTCACTGCTTTGTTCAATGACTAGTTACTCATAATAACAGCTAACTCTTATGAATCTCTTTACATGTGCCCAGCCCCGTGTGAAATGCATGATTTGAATCATTTATGTTATCCTCACCACAAGGTAGATGCAGGCAATACTACGTGCCATGTTTTACAGGTGGAGATGAGTAAGGGATAGGTGGGGTGAGGTAGGGAGGGATAGGTAAGGGACTACACGATCAGCCTCACCCCAAATCCCAGAAATGCTGAGATGTAAGAAAACCAGAGATAAGGAAACAAACCAGACCACCTGCCCTGGGCCTCAGAGGGAGGTGGCGTCTTTTTATGGCAGTCACATCGTGGCCACAAAGAATAACCAAACCCCAAAGAAAAAATAAGCCATTCAAGATGTTGTCAGCAGTCCTTACTCAAACCAGGACATCACAAGACTGTTAAGGCCACAAGCTCCCTGGTCAGTTCTAAGTAAAAGACTGCTGGTGGAGGCCCACGTTGGCAACCTGGTCAGGACCCTGTCACTGCTGAGAACTTTTTCTGTACCCTTGGTTCATAAAACTGTATGGCTCTGCTCACTCTCCTTTGTCTGTGAGATTCATTCTTTGATTCCATGAGACAAGAACCTCACTCTCTTGATTCGAGGACACTTGAACTTATGGAGATCAGAAGGGAATCTCAAACGTGAGTCTGTTTGCCTCCATCTGAAGGGCTATAGTCTGTCCCAGAACTCACAGAAAACTGGCATAATAGACCAACTAGGGGTGCAGGCTTTGACGTCCAACCAGTCAGTTTGAATCTTCCTTCTGCCTTTTATTACCAGCTGGGCACCTAGGCTGGTTAGCTCATCACTTGGTGCCCCTCTTTCCTCATTTATACGAGGGGCAGCTCTAGTATCCACTGTGGTGGATCATGGTGACTGGACTCATGTTCTGCTCAGATAGATGTCTCATTTCCTTCATTGTGGTTCCTTTGGAGGAGACCTACTGGTGGGTTGCCAGTCATGGTGCTTCCGCTCCCTGGTAGGTATGGGCAGTTGACACAGGGTGGCCAGCCAGGGACTTCGCTTTCCGGCTGAGTCAGCGGGAACGTTGCTTTCTCCCACCATGGTTACTAAGCTAGGATGATCTGATTATTGCTGACAGCTAGCTTGCCCTCTGGGTAGAGAAAGCCTGCTTGTAAAGTGAAGCCAGGTGGAAAAAAGCAGAGCTGAGAGATGGAGGGGGAAAAAACCCTGATTTTTCTCTGGGCATCTGGATTTGGCCATGAAGACACACTTCTAGACTTCCTTTCATTTTTTTAAAAATATTTTATTTATTTATTCATGAAACACAGAGAGAGAGAGAGGCAGAGAGACACAAGCAGAGGGAGAAGCAGGCCCCATGCAGGGAGCCTGATGTGGGACTTGGTCCCGGGACTCCAGGATCACGCCCTGGGCCAAAGGCAGGTGCTAAACCACTGAATCACTCAGGGATCCCCTAGACTTCCTTTCAATTGAACCAATAAACTCACTTCTTGCTTAAACTTGTTTAGGTTTTGTTTCTGGCAACCCCTTGGCATCTAAGCTAACATACTACTTCCTAGGATTGTTGTAAAAGATCAAGTTAGGTGCTATATGTAAAGCTCTTAGTTCAGTGACTAGCAAGTGTTAGTTCATATTATAAGAAGTACTGTGTGCCAGGCCCTGTGCAGGGCGCTGGGGAATTAGGGGTGAATAAGACCTGGAAACGGCCCTGGAGGACTTCATGCTATAGCAAAGGAGACAGATGAATCAGTGGATGGGTGTAAAACACTCTAACACACAAGTAGCTACTGGGGCTTGTGGCAAAACTGACTAAGTGTCTGGAGGGAGTGGTGGTAGGTGGGTTGGAGAAAGCTTCCTAAGCAACAGGAGTATTAAATTGTGGGTGGATGCAATAGCCAAACTATGGAAAGAGCCCAGATGTCCAGTACCAGATGAATGGAGAGTGATATGGTATATATATATATCCAATGGAATACCACTCAGTCATCAAGAAAAATGAAAGCTTGCCATTTGCAACAATGTGGATGGAACCAGCAGGTATTAAGCTAAGCAAAATAAGTCAATCAGAGAAAGACAAGTATCATATGATCTCACTCATCTGGAATTTAAGAAACAAAACAGAAGATCACAGGGGAAGGGAGGGGAAAAATAAAACAAGATGAAATCACCTCCAGCTTCAGTGGGCAGTTCCTGGACATACCTCTGGCTTCCTACCTTAAGCATACCCTTGAGTGTACAGGAGTGTGCTCAGCCCTGCACAGGGTAGGCTAGAAGTGTAGGGGAGCTAACACCTCCTAGAGGGATTAGGATCCATAATGTATCAAGAATTCCTAAAACCAGTAGGGAAATGGCAAGTATCCTGTAATATTTTCATTTATAGTAGGAAATACGTACTTGGTCTTTGACTCTGTTCTTGGCACGGAGCCCTGGAAATCCTTGGAATTTCCTAAGTGATGAGAGGTGTCTTTGATTATGTTAATGAGGTGACTTTGGGACCCTACCTGAGAATGAAGCCTGCTTGGGGGGGGGGGGACTAATATCATGATTAGAGGGTTAGAGCTTTCAGTTCTACCCCCTGACTTCCAAGGAGAGGAGAGGGGCTAGGGGCTGAATCAGTCACCAATGTCCAATTATTTAATCCATCTATATAATGAAGTGTCTATAAACACCTCAAAGGAAGGAGTTTGGAGAGCTTCAGAGGTGGCGAATACATGGAAGTGCAGGGAGAATGACTTACCTGGAGAGGGCATGGAAGTTCTACATCTCTTTCCTCACCCCTGTGCATCTCTTCCATTTGGCTGTTTTGAGTTATATACTTTGGTAATAACCCAGTGATCTGTGAGTACAATGTGTCTCTGAGTTCTGTGAGCCACTCTGGCAAATTAATTGAACCTAAGGAGGGGTTGTTGGAACCTCTGGATCTGTAGCTGGTTGGTCAGAAGCCCAGGTGACAATCTGAGCTTGCAACTGGCAACTGAAGTTGTGGGGATGGGGGGGTGTCCTCTTGTAGGACTGAACCCTTAACCCGTGGAATCTGATGCTATCTCCAGGTGGATAATGCCAGAATTGAGTTAAACTGTAGGACACCCAACTGGAGTCTGAGAACTGATTGTTATTGGATGGCGTGGGGAATACACCATCCCCAATGTTGGAGTTGGGTGCACACACTACCCTATATTGCAATAGGGTAGTAGGCAAAAGATTTGAAAAGGTATTTACAGAAGAAATGGAGATGGAAAGAACTTCTGTACAAATTTTCCAGTCTTCAAAGTTAGCCACATACAAATGGAAGAGTTTTGTTTAATTAAAGACTTCATAAACAAAGCTGGCAGAAGGTTGAAAAATTGAGAGGAAAAAGTTTTTTCAAAGGCTAGAGCATTAGCAAACAAATGGTGTAGTGACTAAGTAAGGAGCTCATGGCACATCAACAAGAAAAAGACAGAAAACTCTATAGAGGGATGGACGAAGGATATGAACAGGCAATTTCAGAAGGAGAAATGTGAATGGCCAAGGAAGTATTTGCTCGACTACTTTACAGTTACAGAAATGGAATTAGGACAAGGCGATGTCCCTTTACACCTTTAGAATGGCAAAAAGCAAAAAAAAAAAAAAAAAAAAAAGCATGGTAGTGATAAGTGTTAGTAAAGATAACACTTTAAGATAAGGGGAGACTGGAATCTTCATGTGCCGCTGCTGGGGTTGCAAACTAGTACAGCCTTCCAGAGTGTAATGTAGCAGGACTCAGTGAAATCAGATGTGTGTTTACCTTGAGATCCAGTGACTCCAGCTCTAGGTAAACAGAGATACTCTCATATGGATCCATAAAAGGATTTGTATGAGGATGTTTTCTGAAAAGTTTTTTTTTCTGAAAAGTTTTAAAGTTTTGATGTTCACTTTTAAGACCTTCATTCATCTGGAACTCATTTTTATTAATTCTGGTGTAAAGTAGGGGTCCGATTTAATTTTTTGTGTATAGATATCCAATGAACGCAGCACCACTAAGTGAATGGTCCTTCCTTTCTCAAGAGACCTGCAATGCCAGCTATGTCAAATTGCAAATTTATATGTCAGTGGAAATGATTTTGAACTTTCTATTATGATCTGTTGGTGAATATTTCATTCCTACATCCCTATCATACTTGTCATTATTTTTATTACTTTATTAAGTATTAATTTTTAGAGGCCAAATATTCCTACTTTTACTCTTTCCTTTGTGTTTTTGTACTTCTATATACATTTTAGAATCAGTTTTTCAATTATGTCTGAAAACTCTCATATTCTAGCCTCTGCAGGAATTTGTAGAAGGTTGGAATAATCTATTTCTTGATGTGTTGGAAGAATTTTCCTGTAAAACTATCCTGAGTCTCATGTTTTAAGAAAAAAAAATTAAACTATCAATTTATTTAAATATTGTTGAGCTATTTGGGTTTTCTATTGCTTTTTGAGTTCATCTTAGTAAACCAGTTTTTTTTGTGTGTGTGTGTGTTTAAAGAATTTCACCTAAATTTTCAAAATTGTTGGCTTAAAGTCATATATGGTATTCTGTTATTATCTTTGAAATTTCTGATATATCAACCTTTATGACTTAGCAAATGGTTGATCTTTGTGTGTGTTCCATGGGTACAGAAAAACTTGTGTACTTTAGGTTTGTTGGGTATAAAGTTCAATATGATATTTGGAACTTAATTCAAAAAACTTTACTTTTTTATCTGTATCTAATTGATCTATTAGTTTCTGGGAGAGATTTTATTAAAATCTCTACAACTATTCATTGTATATATATCAGACATGTGTATACACTTTTTAATTTATTTTTTATTTTTATTTTTATTTTTTTTTAATTTTTATTTATTTATGATAGTCACAGAGAGAGAGAGAGAGAGAGAGAGAGAGGCAGAGGGAGAAGCAGGCTCCATGCACCAGGAGCCCGACATGGGATTCGATCCCGGGTCTCCAGGATCGCGCCTTGGGCCAAAGGCAGGCGCCAAACCGCTGCGCCACCCAGGGATCCCTATTTTTTATTTTTAAAGATTTTATGTATTTATTCATGAGACACAGAGAGAGAGACACACACACAGGCAGAGGGAGAAGCGGGCACCATGCAGGGAGCCGGACATCAGACTTGATCCCGAGACTCCAGGATAACACCCTGGGCTGAAGGCGGTGCTAAACCGCAGAGCCACCCAGGCTGCCCCTATATACACTTTTTAAATATATTTTTTCTCATGTGTTCCTATTAGTTGTTGCTTTATATTTTTAATTAAGTTTTTAATTTTAATTCTAGTATAGTTAACATGCAGTGTTATATTAGTTTCAGGTGCACAATATAGTAATTCAACAATTCTATACATTTCTCAGTGCTGATTGTGAAAAGTGTACTCTTTAAACCCATCACCTGTCTGATCCATCCTGCCACCTACCTCCCCTCTGGTAACCATCAGTTTGTTCTCTATAGTTTGTTTCTTGGTTTGTCTCTCTCTCTCTTTTTTTCCTTTGTTTATTTTTTTTCTTGAATTCCTTGTATGAGTGAAATAATCTGATATTTGTCTTTCTCTGACTGGCTTATTTCGCTTAGCATTATACTCTTTAGCTCCATCTATGTTATTGCCAATGGCAAGATTTCATTCTTTTTGTGGCTGAATACTATTCCATTGTATATTTATACACCACAACTTCTTTATCCATTCACCCATTGATGGACACTTGGGCAGCTTCCATAATTTGGTTACTGTAAATAATGCTGCAATAAACATAAGGGGGCATGTATCCCTTTGAATTGGTGTTTTTGTATTGGGGGGGCGGGTAAATACCTAGTAGTGTGATTACTTGATTGTAGGGTAGTTCTATTTTTAATTTTCTGAGGAACCTCCATACTGTCATCCACAGTGGCTGCACCAGTTTGTATTTCACCATCAGTGCGCAAGAGTTTGTTTTTCTCCACATCCTTGCCAACACTTATTGTTTCTTGTGTTTTTTATTTTAGTCATTCTGATAGGTGTGACGTAATACCTCATTATGCTTTTGATTTGCATTTCCCTGATGATGAATGATACTGAGCATCTTTTCCTGTTGGCCATTTCCTGTCGGTCTTTTTTGGAAAAATTGTTTGTGTCTCCTGCACATTTTTTAGTTGGGTTGTTTTTTTGGTGTTGAGTTATGCCAGCCTGTTATATATTTTGACAACCCTTTATCAGATATGTCATTTGCAAATATCTTCTCCCACTCAGTAGGTTGCCGTTTAGTTTTGTTGATTGTTTCCTTTGCTGTACAGAATACTTTTATTTTGATATAGTCCCCATAGTTAATTTTTGCTCTTATTTCCCTTCCAATAGGAGACATATCTGGAAAATTGTTGCTATGGCTGATGTCAAAGAAATTACTCCCTGTGCTCTCTTCTAGGATTTTTATGTTTTCAGGTCTCACATTTAGGTCTTTGATGTATTTAAAAAAAAAAAGATTTTCTTTTTTAAAGTAATCTCTTCACCCAATGTGGGGCTTGAACTCAAAACCCTGAAATTGAGAGTCACACGCTCCAACTGACTGAGCTAGCCAGGTACCCCTCTTTATTGCATTTTGAATTTATTTTTGTGTATGGTGAAAGAAAGTGGTCCAGTGTCATTCTTTTGCGTGTAGCTGTCCAGTTTTCCCAACACCGGAAAACACAGTTTTCCCAACATTTGTTGAAGAAACTAGTTGTTTTATATTTTTTTGAAGCTGTATTGTTAGGTGCATGTAAGTTTGTGATCATTATGTCATTTTGATTTATCAATTATTTCATTTATATAGAATGTCCCAAAAAAATGTCCCTTTTTGTTTCTCACAATTAAAAAATATATCTTTTTTTAAAAGATTTTATTTATTTATTCATAGACACACAGAGAGAGGCAGAAACACAGGCAGAGGGAGAAGCAGGCTACATGCAGGGAGCCCGATGTGGGACTTGATCCCGGGTCTCCAGGATCACACCCCAGGCTGCAGGTGGCGCAAAACTGCTGTGCCACCCAGGCTGTCCTAAAAAATATATCTTTTTGAAAGATTTTTATTTAAAAAATATATCCTTTTTCCTGAAATTAATGTTAATAACCCGGGAGTCCCTTTATTTTAGAAGTTCTTAACTTTTGTTGTGCCATAGATCCCTTTAGGAGCCTAGTGAGACATTATTCAAACATTATTCAAAATAATGTTTTTGAATGCATGGAATTGGGGCATCTAGGTGGCTGTTTGTTAAACATCCAACTCTTTATTTCAGTTCAGGTCATGATCTCAGGGTCCTGGGATTGAGCCCCACATCAGGCTCTCCACGCAGTGGAGAGTTTGCTTGTGCCCCTTCTGCTCATGCACTCTTTCTTTCTCTCTCTCTCTTTTAAATAAATAAATAAATAAATAAATAAATAAATAAATAAATCTTTAAAAAAATAAATGCATAGAGCTAGAAAGCAAACCAATTTTATTAAAATAGAATAGTTAAAATATTTGTGATATTAATGTAATTTTTTATTAATGTATCAAATAACAAGATCTAACAGTACGTCCAACAGTTACTGTGATTTTGAAGTAGTGATAGGAGTAAAAGATATTTTAATATACTATGTTAAAGTGATATGAAAATCTTTATGATTTACATTGGTGACAAAGTCACAGATGTGCTAATGTTTCTGTGATTTGTTGTCTACATTTATAAATAACAGGAATGGTAAGTTTTAGTTAGAGGTGAAAATAAAGGCATATTTTTTTCCTTCCAAGTTCACAGATTCCTTGAATTTTATCCAATGACTCACTGGAAAGTCCATAGGCCTTAAGGGAAGAACCCCTGCCTTATTCTTTCTCTTTCTTTCTTTCTTTCTTTCTTTCTTTCTTTCTTTCTTTCTTTCTTTCTTTCTTTCTTTTTCTTCTTTCTTTCCTTCCTTCCTTCCTTCCTTCCTTCCTTCCTTCCTTCCTTCCTTTTTTTTCTTTCTTTCACAGAAAAAATCTTTTTTAAAAAATATTTTTAAGATTTTGTTTATTTATTCATGAGAGACACTGAGAGAGAGGCAGAGACATAGGAAGAGGAATAGGCAGGCTTACTGCAGGGAGCCTGATGTGAGACTCGATCCCAGGACCCCGGGATCACAACCTGAGCCAAAGGCAGCCACTCAACCACTGAGCCACCCAGGCGTTTCTTTCTTCCTTTCTTTCTTTCTTTCTTTCTTTCTTTCTTTCTTTCTTTCTTTCTTTCTTTCATTCTTTCTTTCTTTCTTTCAAGAGTGTGCAGAAGGGGCAGAGGGAGAGGGAGAGCGAATCTTAAGTAGGCTCTATACTCAGTGCAGAGCCCAATACAGGGCTCAATCTCTACCTTGAGATCATGACTTGAATTGAAATCAAGAGTTGGACGTCCAACTGACTGAGCACCCAGGTGCCCCATTCCCTGCTTTATTCTTAATTTTTTGGTCCTCTGTTGCAAGTGAATCTGTTATAAATGACATATTACTAGTGATTTAAAAAACTGTTCTGGAAGTCTCTGTCTTTTGGTCAGATACTTCAGTCCATTTACACTTATTGTAATTATTGCTATGTTTTAGATTTTCCTCTGACATCTTATTCATTATATTATAAATATATATCTCTTAGAAGTAGGTTAGACTTATATTAGAGAAAACACCTAGTAACAGTGGTTTAAGTAAGATACAATTTTAACTCTCTGTTAGTCTAGGACCCCACAGCCATCAGGAACCCAGTTTCTACCCGCTTAGCTTGTAATTTCCATCTTCAAATTCCTCTTGTGGCCCAGGATAGCTACTGGGGCGTTAACCTTCACAAACTCATTCCAAGCAGCAGAAAGAGTGGTAGAAGAGTAATAAGGGTGCACTTCTCTACTTGCATTTCATTAGGTAGAGCTTAGTTATAGGGTCTCACCTAGTAGTAAGGGAAGCTGGGAAATACTTTCTTTTGGATGGGTACGTGGATGGCCTGAACAAAATCAGCATCATTTTACTAAGGAAGAAGGGGACAGGTGGATATTGGAGGACTGCTAGCCATCTCTCTGCTTAAGTTCTCTCAAAATAGCTGAGGGCCAACTGTTAGCAACTCTGAGCCTTCAATACGGTATCTGATCTAGAGAGGACCAGCCTGCCATCTGGTGGCAGGTTGATTACATTGGCTTCCTTTCATTATGGAGGCAGGATTGATTCGCCTTCCCTGGAATAGGCATTTATTCTGGCTATAGGTTTACATTCTCTGCCGACCATCCTTCCGCCAGCATCATCATCATCAGTGGGTTTACTGAATGTCTCGTTCACAATCATGGTAATCTGAATAACATTGCTTCTGACCAGAGGCCTCATTTTCCAGCAAAAGTAGTAAAAAAAAATTGGTTGGTGAGCATGAGATTCACTGGTCTTGCCACATGCTCTTATCACCAAAATCATTTTGGTGACTTCATTACATTCAGCCAGAAGACAACCTTGTATGAATCTGAACTGCTGGCCCACAGTTGGCATATGTTCTGAATCGGCAACCAATGCAAGATGATGTTTCTCTCTCTTCCAGAATTCGTAGATTGGGGAATCTTGAGCTAGATAACTTCTAAAATTCTTACTCCCCAAGACCTTGGGCTCTGCTAGTTTAGAGGTCTTTGTATGTTAGGAAGGATGTTTCCACCAGGGCAAACCACAGAAGTCCCACTTATTTGGAAACTGTCATCTGGCCATTTCAGAGTCCACATGTCCTGGTTAAATGGGTGGGTGGGGGGCATAGGGGAAGCAGGGCTGGGGTGGGGAATGGTTCTGTGTTGGCTAAAGTAATTGATTCTGGTTGTTAAGGGAGAAATATAGATGGTGCTTCACAGTGGGATAAGAGAGATGTGTGCTTCTGGATCCCATGAAATCCTCTGGGGTGCTTTCTAATTCCATGGTTGGTGGTAAAAGTTAATGGAAGAGGACAGCGACCCAGAATGAGCAGTGAGCAGGACAACTGTGGGCTCAGTTTCCTCCTGAATGAAGCTTGGATCATCTCACTAGGTCAAAACCTCTGACCACATGAGGTGCTTGCTGAAGGCCAAGGGAAAATGGAATAGACTCTAGAGGAAGGATATTATACATGCCTCATGGCCTGTGACAGAAATAAGAATTATAGCACTTATTTATGTGTTCTTTCTTACTAAGTCACGTATATGTTTATTGATCTTGCCAATTGCCCCTCCTACCTCTGCCGTTTTAGATAGTGTGGTTTGTTGGTGGTAAAATTCACAATTAAGTGCACAGGTTACGGGATATCAAGATAGGATTGTGGCTAGAGAAGAGGAGAACATTACCCAGGCTCCCTGGGGTGGGAGATGGATGTGGCTACTGCCACATTTGTTTTTCTGAGGAAAGACTAAAGATGTCCTCGTTTGACTGAGACACATTCACCTTAGGTTGGGTGGTGACATGTTGTGGCTGTTTTATAAGAGATTAAGAATGGAAAGTAGGGTGGAAATGGATGTTGAGGGGCTAAGGAGTGGACCTTGGTCAATACTGAAGACCGACCCTGCTTGGCATTCCTCCAAAGCTCCTTCCATCATGGCTTATGCTGTGGAGGTTGGAACTGGAATGCTGGACGGGACATTTCCAGACTCTCTTGCAGCTAGGATTTCCATAGGTCACTTGGCTTCTGCCGGGGAGATGCCAACCAGCCAGCAATGGAAGGTGGGGCCCTGGGTGGAGGTGTCACATGGCTTTTCTGGATGCACTGTTGGAGGTGTTTCAGTTCCTTTGAGGAACCTGCGGTGGAAGCCTGAGTACCAGGATGGTCTTTGCCTTCTTGTTGGAGAGGAGGAATGTCAGCCGCTTCCTGCTTGGAGGCTTTCCTGACTAGAACTGGCCATGAGGTTCTTAATGAGCGGTGGTGGTGGCAGTGACAGAAGGCCCCCCACACCAGGCTAGTTTTGCAGTGAGATTTGGGGGTTATTCCTGAAATAGAGTCTGCTTCTCAGTTCTTCATAGAAGTCTGAAGCCAACCTAATCACTTAGTCAATCCCCCTCTTATATATATATTTTTAAAGATTTTATTTATTCATGAGAGATACAGAGAGAGGCAGAGACACAGGCAGAGGGAGAAGCAGGCTCCACGAAGGAAGCCCGATGTGGGACTCGATCCCGGGTCTCCAGGATCACGCCTTGGGCCGAAGGCAGGTGCTAAACCTCTGAGCCACCCGGGCGTCCTCCCACTTTATATTTTAATTGAGGTATAATTGACATACAACCGATAACTAGTTTCAGGTGTACAGCTAATGATTTGATATTGGTGTAGATAGTGAAAAGACCACCACAAATCTACTTAATATCCATCACCGTATATAGTTACACACTTTTTTTTCTTGTGAGGAGAACTTTTAAATCTACTGTCTTAGCAACTTTCACACATGCCTTATAGTATTAACTATAGCTGCCATGCTGTATTTTACATCCCCAGGACTTATTTATTTTATAACTGGAGGTTTGTACCTTTGATTCCCCTCATCCATTTTATCCAGCCCCATCCCTTGCCTCTGGCAACCACCAATCTGTTCTCCATCTATGAGCTCATTCCACCCCCACCCCACCCCCAATTTTTAGATTCCACATATAAGTGAAATCACACGGTATTTGTCTTTCTGTATGACTTATTTCACTTAGCATAATGCCCTCAAGGTTTCTCTACACTGTTGCAAATGGCAAGGTCCCTCTTTTTTATGGTATGTATATACCTCATTTTCTTTATGCATTCATCCATCAATGGATACTTGCTCCATATCTTGGCAGTTATAAATAATACTGCTCTGAATGAGGGGTGCAGATATCTTTTTGATTTAGTGTTTTTGTTTTCTCTCCTCCCCACCTTTTCTTTTTTTTTTTTTTTAGCAAATTTCAATTTGTTTTTTTTTAATTTTTTTCTTTAATATTTTGTTTATTTATTTATAGAGACACACACAGAGAGAGAGAGAGACAGAGAGACAGAGAGAGAGGCAGAGAGACAGAGAGAGAGGCAGAGACAGAGGCAGAGGGAGAAGCAGGCTCCATGCAGGGAGCCTGATGTGGGACTTGATCCTGGGCCTCCAGGATCACACCCCAGGCTGCAGGCGGCGCTAAACCGCTGCGCCACAGGGGCTGCCCCTCCCCACCTTTTCTGATGCTTATGAAATCTATACTTTTTCCCTATCACTTTGAAAATTATTATTTTTCTTTTTAGTGGTTATGCATAATTAGCATGACTCATGCTTATGCTAACTTCCCCTGTCAATTTCTAAAGCTTATCAGTATTTCTATTTTCCTTCTGAACAAGACAACACCTTAGCATGTTCTCATTTCCTTCCATCACCACTCCACAGCCACGTTGGTTTTCTGTGGCACTCCCAGGGCAGCATTTGAGGGAGGGAGACAGTGGACTTTCTTAGTTTGCAATTATCATTAGGAACTAGAAGTCAACCATTCCTGACATGTATTTTTAACTCTTTAAAAAAATTGTATTGAAGAAAAATACATCCCCCAATGTTTTCAATTTAATTTTTCCATAAGTATGTTAATACATAGGAGAGTGCCAATGATTTTTTTTTTTTTTTAAGAGAGAGAATGTGAGCAGGGTGATGGGGAAAAGCAGAGAGAAAGAGAATCTTAAGCAGATTCCATGCCCAGCGTGGAGCCTGATGCAGGGCTCAATCTCCTGACTCTGAGATCATGATCTGAGCCGAAATCAAAGAGTTGGATGCTCAAACTGACTGAGCCACCCAGGCGCCCCGGTGACTTTTTAATGGGACATAATTAACTTGTTCCTTCTGTAGACCTGGGAATCAAATTTCTACTGCCTTCTCTGTGTATACATTTGATAATTCAACACATATTTATTGAGTAAATACTATGTGCCAAGCCCTGTCCCATGTTCTTGGGATGCGCCAGTGAACAAAGCAAACAAAGACCCTTGCTCTTGTGGAGCTTTCCTTCTAACAGGGGAGAAAGGTGATAAAAACGATCATAGTAAATGTATATATTTTATAGTATGTGAGACAGTGGTATTTTTTTTTTTAAGACCACACCTCTTATGGAAAAAAAGAGCAAACAGAATAGGGTCGGGGGAGGAGAAGGGAGAGGCAGGTTGTGGTATGGAATCTGGAAATCAGGGTCGGCCTCGTGGAGAAGCAAAGACTTGAAACAGGTAAGGGAATGAACACATGTCACAGGTGTTTTCTGGGGAAGGGAGTTCCCAGCAGAGAGAACAGCTGCAGCAGGGGCCCTAGAGCCTGGAGCAAACCTGCTGCATTTTCACTTCTTTTCAATATGTCATTGATAAGCACCCTTTCTTCTTCCTGAATTTCTCAAATTTCTGCCTATGTGCAATTATACTACAAACCACCACTATACATACGCTACTATATAGCGCCACCTACTACGGCATACCCTACTATACCAGAGCACCACTACTCAGCATGCTTAATTTAACACCAGGCAAGTCTTGACCGTTACTACATAATTAAAATGTGTCCCCAGCACCACAGTGGGCTGGATATTGTCCCTTGGCACTTGATATTCATTCTGACTCCTCCGCTCTGCCCTCTATTATATGGGTGAAATGACCGAACACTATTTTTTTCAGGAGCCCCTTGTAGCTAGGATCTGGACGAGATGTAGTTTCTGCCAATGAGACTCACTCATGTATGATATGGAAGCCCCACATGGGACTGAACTATCTCTCTGTGATACCAATAGCCCCTGGGCAAGTTTTGCCCAGACTATGTTCCAGAGTCTAGTCACCAGCATCATAGGTGCAGGACAGTTGGGCAGCAGCAGAGGTAGCAGTGACCTTGGCACCTATTATTGTATGACCTTGAGCCCCCTGACTTTCACTACTCTGGTCCCCCAGTGATTTTGTAAGCATCGGTTCCCTGTATTAAATTCCTTTCTGGGCAGCCTGGGTGGCTCAGCGGTTTGGCGCCTGCCTTCAGCCCAGGGTGTGATCCTGGAGACCTGGGATTGAGTCCCACGTTGGGCTCCCTGCATGGAGCCTGCTTCTCCCTCTGCCTGTGTCTCTGCCTCTCTCTCTCTCTCTCTCTCTCTGTGTCTCTCATGAATAAATAAATAAAATCTTTAAAAAAAAATTCCTTTCTGCTTGAAACACCTAGATAGACTTCTCTTCACTGGCCCCTGACCCCTGAGTGAGACAGTTTTATAACAGCTGGTGACCTCTTGTCTAATGTGCATATTATTGCCAGTGGTACGTCTTTAATACTCCTGACCCTTTTCTCTGCTAGGAATGTAACTTTATTTATTTATTTATTTATTTATTTATTTATTTATTTATTTATTTTAAGAGAGAGAAAGAGTGTGCAGGCTGGAGGGTGGGAGAGAGAGTGGCAGAGGCAGGGGGAGAGAGAGAATTCTAAGCTGCAGGCTTAGCACTGAGTGCAGAGACTGATGTAGGATTCAATCTCACGACTCTGAGGTCATGACCTGAACTGAAATCAAGAGTCGGACACTTAACTGACTGAGCTACCCAGGTGCCCAGGAATGTGAGTAATTTTTAGATGACAGATTTGTTTTTTTAAAATAGTTTTCATTTTTAATTTTTAAAGATGTTATTTATTTATTCATGAGAGACACAGAGAGAGGCAGAGACACAGGCAGAGGGAGAAGCAGGCTCCCTGCAAGGAGCCTGATGTGGGACTCAGTCCCAGGACCCCGGGATCACACTCTGAGCCCAAGGCAGATGCTCAACTGCTGAGCCACCCAGGCATCCCTGATAATAGATTCATTTTTAAAACAAAATGCCTATCACGCCTCTTTTAAATTTCTGAATCAGAACAATTAGAGAGTATTCAAATACTGCAGGTGGACTCTTCAGAAATGGTTACCTTCATAGCCACTTATCCGTGAGAGTGAGGATTTTCTAGATCCTGCCCATCAAGGTCTAATGAATACTAAAGCTGCTGTAAGATTGAGAGATCTGCCAAGATATCCAGCTCAGGATTTTCAAAATATTACAGTGGCTCATGGTTCTCAGTGTTTGGCTTAAGATTAGGTAAATGTATATGTTTGAACCAAAAAGATTCATATGCTAATAAAGTACTGATCTTTTCTGTTTAATAAAGTGCTGATCTTTTCTGTTTAAATAAACTTACAAGCTTATTTAAAAAGGGGGGCGCTTCAGGCAACAGTGTCATTATTTTCTTGTTCTGCCTTTAGCTTGATGATTTAACAGACAATTCTGGTTAATACCAAATGGCCTTAGTTGTTAGGCTTACCCAGTGGGAAACATGAAGCCATTAACAAAAGCCATAATTAGGGGTGCCTGGGTGACTCCATCGGTTAAGCATCTCCCTTCAGCTCAGCTCATGATCCCAGGGTCCCGGGGTTGAGCCTCATGCTGGGTTCCCTGCTCAGTGGGGAGTCTGCTTCTCCCTCTGCCCGTCCTCTGGCTTGTATGCATGCTCTCTCTCTCTCACTCACTCACTTTCTCCCTCTCAAATAAATGAATAAAATCTTTAAAAATGGGGCGGGGGGAGCTACTACTAAATCAGCTGGGGACCAGTGGACTAGCTGTATGAAAATGATCATTACTTAGCTTCTCTCTGAGCCTCATTTTCCTTATCTATAAAGTTGGGGCGACAACGATACCTTTTTGGTGGGTTAACATGAGAGAAGGCACTTGGGGCCCCTAGCACGAGGTCTGACACACAGTGAATGTTCATTGACTGCAAGCTATTGTTGTTATTGATGCTGATGCTATACTTATTACAAACCTTGGGGTTTGGGGGACCTTCTTGGCTGAGCTATGGAGAGGGAAATGGAAGTGTAGCAGGATGGTGGACAGTACCTCTGAGCCATTGCACAAGCTTTTCCCTCTTCTTGGAATGCCTTTCCCTGCCTAACTCACTGGCTGAGCCACTGAGTAACTATCTTTCTTGCCTAGGGCCCAGGGACAATACTCCCATGCTCCAAACATCTCAGGGGAGCTCCCAGGCCAGTCCATACCCTTCTCCAAGCCCTAGGGACAGAGGAGCAGGACAGAGCTGGTGGGGAAAGGACAACTTCTTCTGGAATTCTGCAGAGTGGCCTACTCAGGGTAGCATGAAGTCCTTGTGGATTAATTTTTAACATGGCCCAGGGTCCAAAGGGCTGAGTTTCCACCTCTGAGACTATGAATCCCTTTCTCTTCCAGGGATCCCTGGGTTAGGTAGAGGCTGGCCTGGGGGGCAGGCAGCAAGGGAGCTACTGAAGATGCTCCCTCTGTGCTTGGTCCATGCACGTGTCCATGCACATCTGACCAAGGGGAGCCAAGATGTGTCTCTGCAGTGCTCCCTACTCTCATGGGTCAAGGCTGCAAGGAGGGATAGTAGATGTCTGCCTGGGGAGGGGACAGCAAGAAACTCCCCCACCAGAGGAAGTGCTAGTACAGCTGGAGCTTGAAGGATGAGTAGCTCACCAGTGAATTAAACAGGGCATTCCAAGGGCATTCCAAGAAGAGGGAACAGCTTGTGCAATGGCTCAGAGGTGCTGTCCACTGTTCTGCTACTTCCGTTTCCCTATAGAGATTAATGGTAAAATCTTCAAAGTGTCAAGGGTACATGGGCTTGTTCCGGAGCCTGCAAAGGAGGATGCTGGGAGAGCATTCTAGGCCGTGGCTTGTCCCAGGGAAAAGACAGCCCAAGTGATGGACTGGATCAAGCAGCCATGAAAGAGGGGGTAAAGGGCACCTGGGTGGCTCAGTGGTTGAGTGTCTGCCTTTGGCTCAGGTCACGATCCTGGGTTCCTGGGATCGAGTCCCGCATTGGGCTCCCCTCAGGGAGCCTGCTTTTCCCTTTGACTATATCTCTGCCTCTCTCTGCATCTGTGTCTTTCATGAATACATAAATAAAATCTTTAAAAAGGGGGGTATCAGAATTTGATGAGTGCCCACCAGGTGCCAAGGGTTGAGCTGGGTGCCACACCTGCCCATTGCATAGATGATGAGATCGAGGCTCTGAGAGGTGAAATCCCTTGCACAGAATCCCCCAGCAAATGAGAGGGGGGTCCATGATTTTTATGACCCTATATGCCATTAAGGAAGAGACTATGTGACAAAAATAGGCAGCTGTATTTTCTTCTGAGCATGGGCAGCTCAGCTGAGGTTATACCACTCCAGTGGCAAGCTCCGGTTCTCTAAAAGAGGAGCCTTCTGCTTTCCCTGGGGTGGGCTCTGGTGAGTGGGTTCGGGGGGTGCAGAAGGCCCTTTCAGTATGGCTATGGCAGGTGTGTAGGCCAGGCCCTTGGAGGGCTCAGGGCTCCGTGTGCCCCCCTCCCCCCAGCCATATGCTCAGGGGGACCCCAGGGGAAGCCAGTAAATGGGAGAGGGACAATGAGAGGATCCCTGGGCAGGGGCTCATAGTGGGGCAGGGAAGGGGGGCTGTGATGGCCCCATCCTGCCTGCAAAGATTCAAATGGGGAATTTATATGGTTTTACCCACAGTGAGGCCCATCCACAGGTCAAAATCTCCCCTGGAGTAGGGTTTGAAGAGGGTTCAGCGACTGCTAATTAAAGGACCAAGACCCATACACAGTAGGGCCTGACCTACCCCCTCCTGACCTCCCCTGAAGAGCAAGACCTCTTCCCTTTTCCTCTACCCACTCCCACCCAGCTCAGCGGTCCCTTACCACTTCTCGCCCTGTTGGCCTTTTTAAGCCACATTCTACCTACAGAGGGCAGGCGTGCTGCCCCCTGGACCCTGGAACCGCACAGGGATGAGGAGGTGAGCTGCTCCTTTTCCCAGGTGTTAGCTATGAGGGTAGGGCAGACTGGCAGGGACAGGGATGCTACCTCCTGACCCCGTGCCCCTTCCAATCTTCTTCCCTCCTGGCTCCACCCAGCTTCGTTCATGTCCCTGACAGGCTGTTGCTCTCAAACTGTCCCTGTCCTGGTTATGCTTCTCCAGAGCCTACTTTCTATCCTTCAGGTGCCAAGCTCCTTGCTGCTTCAGGGCCTTTGCACCTGCTGTTCCCTGAGTCTGAGCTGCTCTTCCCTGAGATGCACTGTCCTTTGGGGCTTGACTCAAATGTCAGCTCCTCAGGAGGCCTCTGACCGCTGAGGCTAGATCAGAGCCCCCTGTGAGAGGCTTCTCCAAGCACTCGAGTATTTCTCTTTTGGGGCCAAACCAAATCGTTACTCTAGTGAGCAAATAAAGGGGGTAACAAGTCATCAGGGTCAGTCTCCCCAAAGTGGCCTTGAATTTCATACATATGAGCTGGATCTGGCACAGAGATTAGCCCAGGGGCCCCCTCTGTGGGCAGAGGAATTGAGAAGGCCTCTCAAGGAGGTGGCTTATAAGCTGAGGCGGAAGGAGGGGACTGTCCTGCTCCCCTGGGTCCCCAGGGCTCAGTGCCTGTCTTTCTGGTGCTTCGGGAGCCACGTGCTGGGAGAGCGAGAGGCTGACAGAGAGAGGGCTCCGCACCCATGCCGCCGGCCACCCCGGTTTAGGAGCTCTCAACAGAACTCTCCCCCATCTGGTCTCACTTCTCTCTTTCCTGCCGGAGGCCCACTGGCTGAGGTCACCAGCGACCTCTTTCCAAAGCCATTTAGTCAGTTTTCTGAGGTCATCGTCCTTGGCCTTGCAGTGTTGTCTGACACGTGGACGCCTTCTTTCTTGCTCAGTGTCCTTACTCGGCTTCCTGGACACCCCGTTCTCAGGGTTTCCTCCTGCCCCTCTGTGTCCGCAGCCTGGGCTCCTTCCTGCTCCGCTCGGCCACCCAGCGAGGTGGGGCCTCTTGGCCTCTGTCTACACCCACCCCTCTCCTCTCCCAGGTGGCTCCATCCAGAAGTATGGTTTGGAGTGCCATTTAGGATCATGCCCCCAGCCTTCTCATGCCTCCATCCTGGAGGCAGTCTTGCCTACCCAGCTGCCCCCACGGCCTCCTGGCCTCTTGGCTGAGATGTCTGTTAGCATTGGAATCCAAGGTGGTCTGAACCAGAACTGCTTCTCCCCCTCACCCTGCCCTGACTTGCTCTGCTCCCACCCCATCCGTGCCTCCGTTAAAGGCATGGCCAGTCACCCAGTCACTCAGGCCACGAACCTGGCAGTGACCCCCCATGCCTCGCTTCCCCTCATCCCCAAACTCACTGCAGCACCATGCCCAGGCTCTTCCTTCCAACGAGGGCTGAGTCTAGCTGCTTCTCCCCGTGCTCACCGCCTAGTCCTAGCCCAAGATATCCCTGGTCCCCGGTTGCATCTCTAACTGGTCCTCCTGCTTCTTCTGTGTCTTCCTCTCCCAATTCCATCCTGTGAAGAGTGGCCTGAGTTTTCAAAGATGTAAGCCTTCCAGAAGCTTCCATGACTCAGAAGAGAACTCCGAGTCTTCACTGTGGCCTAAGCGGCCCTGCTCCTCCCTCTGGCCTCAGGCCCCGCCAGTCTTCCATCAGCTGCCAGCCTCATCAAACATACCTAAATTCTCATGCTAGGACCTTGGCACAGGCTGTTCTCTCTTCCCGGATGTCCCTTCCTTGGGGTCCTTATATGGCCCCTGTTTCACGAGCCTTTCCTGACCATGTTTCCCCATCACTCTGTACTGTTACCTTACCCATGTTCCTTCAGAGCACTGATTGCTGTCTGACAGTGTTAGCTCTGGGCGTCCTGTCCTTAAGCCTATAGACCGATGGTTGTCTGTCCTGTGCTCTGCTGTGTCCTGGGCCCCTAGACCAGTGCTTGACACAGGGTAGAGGTTCAAAACACAGACATGGAAGGGAGGGAAGAAGCCTCCAAAGTACAGTTCAGGGCAAACTCCAGGGCCCCAGAAAATATCTAGGAGTCTGTAATAGACTTGCCAATCTTGGTTACTTAACCCGAAATAACTCTCTGTTCGGGCCATCCAATCTCTGCCTGAAATTCCTTTCTTTCTTTCCTTATTCAAGAGTAGTCAGGCTAAAGTCCACCCAAGGTAGCCCTTAACCTCCCAGGCTGTAGCTACCACAGGCAGATTTAAGCAATCTCACAGAATTCTCCAGAATCAGTTCACTTTACACTTGGGTAACTGAAGAGGCCTACACGGAGGGTTCTTGAAACTAACAAACTTGGCTCCCAAAGATACGGAATTAATACTAACTGCATGCTGTTGAGTTATTGTTTCATGCTAAACAAGATTTTATTTTATTTTATTTATTTTTTTAAAGATTTTATTTATTTATTCATTCATGAGAGACACAGAGAGAGAGAGAGAGAGAGAGAGAGAGAGAGGCAGAGACACAGGCAGAGAGAGAAGCAGGCTCCATGCAGGGAGCCTGATGTGGGACTTGATCCCGGGACTCCGGAATCACGCCCAGGGCTAAAGGCAGGCGCTCAACCACTGAGCCACCCAGGCATCCCCTAAACAGGATTTTAAATGTTTTCTGTGCATTTTCTCATTGAATCCTCAGAAACACGGCCTGAGGCTATTGTATCTGCAAAACAATCCACCTTAAACCTCATGGGTTTAAAAGAATAACCATTTTATTTGCTCATACTTCTATAGGCCAGCAAATGTGGACTGGCCTCAGCTGGCAGTTCTTCTGATGGGCTTGCCTGGGGTCACTCGTGTGTAATCATGAAAGGGCACAGTTGAGGCTAAATGGTCGAAGAGGGACTCACTCGCGTGTCTGACGGTGGGCACAAACTGTGGGAGGCCACATGCATCCCGCAGGCCAACCTGGCCCTTCCTCCGTACGACGGCAGGGTTCTGAGATGGCAAAGCCCCATTATGCAGTTTTCACACCTTCACTTGAGTGAGTCAACTTTGCTCAAGTCTCATTACCAAAGGAAGTCATGTGGCCAAGCTCAGCGTCAACATGAGAGGGGACCACACAAGGGAGTGGGTACTGGAGAGAGAATTTTCGAGAGGCCATTATGGAGCAAGCTGCCACACAAATTAGTAGGTTATTACTTATGGTTTACAGGTGGGGAAACTGAGGATCAGAAAGGGTAAGAAACATGCTCTAGGCCACTCGGCTGCTGAGAGGCGGTGTTGACCTAAGTTCTTGGCTCATGAGCCTCAGAAGCTCCACTGCCTTGTGTAGCAATTAAGTTCCCACCTTGTGAAATGACAAGATGGCAGATTTGTCTTTCCCAGGATCCCAGTTGCGCTTTTATTTGTAGTTGGCCAAAATTAAATCCGGTTAAGTCACTTAACCTCTGTTCCTCAGGCTGCTCATCTGTAAGATGGGTTTAGTAATAGTGCTCTCTATTCTTACTATTTTGTTTATTGTCTGATTATTGGTAGATTGGAGAGAATGGAAGCCCTTTGGGGGCTGGTATTTCCATCTGCTTTGCTCACCGCTATATCCCCAGTGCCCCGAACAGTGCCTGGAATATAGCAGGTGCCCAATAAATATTAGTTGAATGACTAAGCAAATGGATGGATGAGTGGGGGATGTGGAGTAGGACAGGCGGGAGACAGTGAGAAACAAAGAGAGCTGTGGCTTCGAGAAGTCTTTCCAAAAGATCTAAAAATCCCTGGCTTCTCTTCTCTGCCTGAAATGGTTTGCAAACCACCTTTCTGGTCTTGAAGCCCCGTGGTGAACCCTCTTTTCCCTCATGCAAAGTCTGATTGAGGGGTTGAATCTCTTCAGGAACTCTTCCCTCCCACCCCTATTTTTAGGGAGCCAGCCCCCTTCCACCTGCGGCTGTGCTGCCTGCTAGCTCCGCAGTGTCCTCTCCATGCAGCTGGCAGATGGGGAAAGCAAAAACAAGGCTGTGTTCAGGCCAGGTTCAGGCCTGAAAGAGCTCATATGCTATTGGCTAGAACTCAGTCACATGGCCACACCGGGCAGCGTGACAGGCTGGGAGACCCGTAGTTGGGGTCCAGGATGAAGAGGTGATGGGTTTGGTGACCTTCTCACCAATCTCTGCCACCATGGCCATTGATTGCTACCCGGGAAATGTGATAGCCTTGGAATCTTCCATCTCCCGGCACCAGGGGAGGGAGGAGGCACCCACTTTCTTTCCGCCACTCTATTTTTTTTTTTTTTTTTGCATATGTGCTTCAGCTTTTAATAGAACTTATTTATTATGATTCTTGTTAATTGTTGGCCTCTTCCCCACTGGGATGTGGGCACAAAGATCTTTGTGTGTTTTGTTCACTGCTCCTCAGCACCTAGGACAGTGCCTGGCATCCAGGAGGCACTCAGTGTTTATCAGAAGGAAGTTGAATGGATGCAGGGTATGGATCACTGGTCTGCAGCCCGATCCCTGGAGTACAGGAAGCCCTAGACAAATGGTCAGCATCTCTTCTGCCTGCTGGGAAACCCACAGGGAGGCCAAGATTCCAGCCGGGGAGATGGGGAGTGACCTTGGACAAATCTTCCTTTCCTCTTGTAAATCGGGGGATTGGCCTGCAAGTTCTAGGGACCTTCCAGCTGAGATATATCCTGGCACCAGGAATTCTTGTCAACTCTCCTTGATCCTACTTATTTTCAGCCGATGTTGGATATGCACACTTCTGCTCCTTCTTCCTAGATCTCACCCCTGGGAAGGGGCTTCTCCGGCTCAGTGGTGCTGGGATGTCTCTGCGAAAGGGCTCTTAGAACTTGTGGTTTGTGTCTGGGAGGCATGGTCTGGAGATCTGCATACAGCAGGCATTTATTAAGTGCTTTTAAAAACACGAGACAGGGGCCACCTGGGTGGCTCAGTGGTTGAGCGTCTGCCTTTGGCTCAGGTTGTGATCCTGGGATCGAGTCCTGCATCAGGCTCACTGCATGGAGCCTGCTTCTTTCTCTGCCTGTGTCTCTGCCTCTGCTTCTGTGCCTCTCATGAATGAATAAATAAAATCTTAAAAAAATAAAATTAAAACATGAGACAACCTAAATACCCATTAACAGAAACGGTGGACTGTACTGTCGCTATTGAAAGAGAAGGAGTTAGACTCAAATCCAGGGAACTGGAGCGCATGATGTAAGTGAGAATAAAGCTTGTTGCAGAATGTGTTTGAGAATGACTCCATTTTTGTGAAACCAAATGGCAAAATCTCTATATATGTGTATGTGGGTTTATTTATGTTCATAAGTAAGGAAAACAGCGGGAGAGAGGAGCCCCTGGTCTGTACCGTTAGTTATCTAGCAGTGTGTGCATGCTGAGGGCATGGGGATCAGGGAATGGAGAGGGGTTGGAGGACAGTATTCATCTTTTCTTATATCTTTGTCATTTGACTAGTTTCAAATAAAAATGTGTTACTTTTCTAATCTTAGAAAAAGAATGCAATGCATCTCTAAGGAGTCAGACCGCTCGGGGACACATCCTTGCAGACGTCTACTGTCACTGACAACATGAGCTGCCCTGTGGGCAATGCTTAGCCCTCAGTAGTCATCCCCCCGTGCGCTTTCCCTAAGGACAGCAGACTTGCCAGGGTCCATCCTGCCGTCTGCACCTGTGTGTCAGTGGAATTTGGCAGAGGGGTGGCTATGATGCAAGTCTCCCATCCTTTGGAGACTGAGTGAGCAGGGAGCGTCCCCTGTGATCTTAGTGGAACGTCCCTTCTCCCCTCCCTGTATCCACACCCAGATGGATCAGATCTGAGGCTGGTTTTGGAGGCCAGAGACACACTGGGGCTGTACAGGACCTGTGGGTAGGAGATCACAGGTGTGGTTACGCTCTTCCCCATTCTTGCTTTAGAGCTTCAGAGGCAGCTCCAGCTGCAAGGGTCTTTGGGGGTCCCCTCTGACTGCAGGCAGGGGTGTACCACCCATCCCCCAAGTCCTGGGGCGGGGGTGGTGTGTATGCACACGCGGAGTTGGGAGCTTATCTTTGGAGCTCCACAAGCTGTTTCCTGGCCATGTGGCTCTCGCCTTCAGGAAATCCCTGCAGATGCCTATTTTAAACCTCCCTCGCTGTGCTCAGTTCTCATTTCCTTTGCTGTGGGCTCCTTCCTCCGAATGGGAGCCCTTCAGCCTGGATGTTAGGGAGCTGCCTCCATCAGCTTTCTTGTCCCGGAGCCAGTAAGGAAGCATCCTGCCCCAAACTCTTTGATGGTACCCGATGCTTTTCAGAGCTTTCTCGCATTCCATCCCATTTGGGTGGCCCCTTAGAATAACCCTCTGAGGCAGGACTGGCTCGGGGTATCACCTCCATATGACAGAGAAAATGGACATTTGGAGCAGTTAAATGACTTGCCCAATGTCCCAGAATGAATAAAAGGTAGTTCCAGGCTTTGGCCTTCCGGATCAGCCTGCTTAGCCCCGGCTCCACTGTCAGAAGTGACCGTCCCCATGGAAGGTCCCAGAAGAGATTGGCTGAGTGGGCCCAATTTACACCTGGTGAGTCCACTCCCCACTTGCAGTGGAGTGGACCAGGGTGGACTCGTGATCTGAGGTGACCATCCAGAGACTGGGGTGCACCCATCTGCCTCGTACTCTAGCACTTGAATGAAGGCCACAGGCTTTGGTTACACCGAAGAGACATGTGAAGTCAGAGTAAGAGCCATGTGCCACTCAGAGGCATGGAGGCACCGGAGCTATGTAAAGGGAAGGAAGCCGCTCCACAGAGAGGAGACTGGGAAGGTGTGTGAGGGGCAGCCAGGATGGAAGATCAGGTGGCCCCCAGAGAGGGAAAGGGCTTGGGGACTTTTGTATTCCCTTGAGCCAGCTGGCTATCCCATAATCAGACCTGACCTGTGACAGACCCTGAAGCCTTTCAATGATCCCCCTTTTCCAGAGCGGGGGACATGATTAGAACAATGATGGCAGGACCAGGGTTCTCCCTGACTCCAGGGATAGAAAGCCCAACTCACAACTGTACTTTTTTGGCCTAAGCAAAAAAGTACAACTTATTGGGTCGAAGAACTGAAAACACCAAAAGCAGAGCTGGGCAGGTCTGGTGGGAGGGATCAAGCAAAGCCATGGGACTTCGGCTTGCACTCTCTGTGTCCCCTCTGCTTTTCACTGTGCTGGGCTCTCAGGCTCTCCTTCCTCATGGTGGCAAGATAGCTGCCACCGATATCAGATACACCCCCCACCTCTCAGCATCTCTGGCAGAAAGTGAGGGTCTCTTTTCCCAAGTTTCAACAATAGCCCCAGAACTGAGTTCTACTGCTCTGATCACTAACACCCAACCCAGAGCCAATCTCTGGAGCTGAGGAGATGGGCTATTCTGATTGGCCAGGTTTGAGTCACATGCCTTCCCAAGGAGCCCACGTGTGTGAAGTCAGCTCCACTAGAAAGAATGCCAGGAATTGAGAGTGGGGTATGGTGGTTTCATGGGAGCCCCAGGGCAGGGCAGTGGGTCACAGGAAGAGCATCAGTCAAGGTGAGATACGCCTGCAACAAAGCACCCTTGACATGTTTGTGGCTAATAAAAAAATTTTATTTCTTGCTCTCCTTGGTGGCAGTGGTGGGGCTCCAGTTCATGGGGTCATTTAGAGACCCACGGCTGGTGGAGGCTCTGTCGTTGTCAACACATGGCTTCCAAGGATACCTTGGGTGATGACATCCAGCAGACAGGCAGGAGAATAAAGCAAAGGTTATGTTTTGTGGCCTGGGCCCCGCTCACCCAGGTGACATTGGTGAATTGTATTGGCCAGAACTCAGTCACATGACCACACCTCTGTGCAGATGGAGAATGGGAGAGTTTAGCTGTGCTCCCAGGAGGCAGAGGAAGCAGACTCCACCGTAAATGGGGAATGGGGGGGATGCAGGGCAGGCAAAACCAAGATCTGCCTGAGTTTTCTGTACCACCGAGCTTCTGTGGCTCTTTGCCTAGGTGTCCCAGTGTGCAGGTACTGACCCCGCTCTTGCCAGCTGAGGCCTCCCTTATGGTGGTGTGACAGCCAGCTTCCCCTTCAGTCTCCTGCCTGCCCAACTTCCTGTCCACTCCTGAGTAGAGGATGATGAAACTCAGTTACTCTGCATCTGTCAACAGACCCATATGTGCTCAAGGACAGGCAGGCGGTGGAGCAGAGGGAAAGAGGGACCTCTCTGGCTCAGAGACTCCCCACAGCTGCATTTCAGCCCCCTTGATCCTTTCCAGCTGTGCTCTCCTGGGGACCGCCTGGTCCCTAAGCCAGCAGCATTTTCCTCCCCTCCATAGCCTGTCGCCAAGGACACACAGGGGTGGGGGGAAGGGAAGCTGAGCCATCGCTCACAAAGGAATGACCTCTCAGCTTTCTCAAGACCTTGGCTGGGAAGGCTCTGTGTCAGCACCGCTGCCTGCAGCAGCTAATCATTTACTTATTCATTCATTCATTCATTCATTCATTCATTCATGTCAGCGTGCTTTGCAGTGTGCCTGGCATTGTGCCGGGTGCTAAGGCAGAAAGGAAAGGATATACAGAAAAAGCATAAGATATTAGGTCTAATCTAGTGGTAAGGTGATCGGGCTTATGTGGGTTGAACAACTAGGGACAAAACTGAGACAAGCTGTAGTTGAATCTCCTCCCATGATTTAGAGATGATGGGATTTTCGGCGGAGAGCCACCCTGGGGTGTGTGCAAGCAACATGTTCAGCATCTGGGAGACCAGGCATCTGATCTCCTCCCAGCGCTGTCAGTCAGCGGTGTCAGCTAGAGGGGAAACGATATACAGAGAGCAGCGGCTACTGCTTACTGCGTTCGTCGGGCGCCGCGCTAAAGAAATTACCCAAATGCAGCACCTTATATCATCCTCCCAACAACCATTTAAGACCTAGACTCATCTATCCCTGTTTTTACAGATGGAAAACCAAGGCTCCAGAAACCTTTGGAAACCTGCCCAAAGTTATGCAGCCATCCCAAGGGCAGCTCTGGGCCTGGCATTCAGGGGTGTCTGATGCCCAAGCCCAGGTTCGGCCGCCTGTGTGTTAAATTAGAGATTGCAGCTGTCTGCATGGTCCTCCTGCTGCCCAGCCAGCATACCTGGAAGGTGGCTGGTGTCACCACCAGGAGCTGCTCTGGACTATGAGTGTCAGCCCTGTGCTGGGTGCTGGTCTAGTCTAGAGCGAGAAGGCCCAGTCCTGGGGCTCTGGAAGCTCGGAACAGACCCCAGGGATGGCAACTTTGGTGTCCCCCAGTGGTCTCATGTCGGGCTTCTGAGTTTCTCCCCAAGAATAGCCATCCGTGGAACAGGGCGTCTGAGGATAGAGTTCTCCTTCAGCATCTCCAGGCAGAAGCTTGGCAGAAGGAATGCTTCTCCACCCACTTGGTTTCCTATCGTGTGATGGCTCTTCCATCTGGCTCATTCATGCACTCATTCAACAAATTAGTATTGAGCACCGACTCTCTGCCCCGCTATGGTCAGGGTACCGAAGGGGGCGGGGAAGTGAAAATGGATCCATATGAGAGACAAGACACACTTACATAGAAACAGCAATCCCAGGGAGGCCCATGGATGAGAGATTGGCCCCAGAGCGGGTGGGTGTGGAGAAGGGGTACGCATTAGGGCAAGCTTGGAGGAGCTGGGATTTTGAGCTGGGCCTCAAAGAGAGGGTAGGATTTGAAAATGTGCATCTGAGGAGGACATTCTGGGTAGTGAGAACAGGCACAAGCCTAGGGGTGGGAGCACAGGGCCATGTCTGGGGAAGTGGGAACAGGACCACGTACACAAGAGGAGCAGTGGGAATCAAGATGGCATTCATAGGCAGGCCAGCAGCTTGACCCTGGGAGCTGTGTGCTGTGGCACAAATAACATTTGTCACAGCCTAGCCACTGTGGAGTGGTGATCAGAGAGCAGAAATAAAAGGCCCATGAGGTCCCAGGAAGAGTTTTGACACTTGAGTGCTGGCCTAGCTGAGACACACACTTCCCACAGCATCCTTGATTGTCTGTTCTTGGACAGGCCCCACTGTCACCCTTACACACGCGGCATTACTTCTCAGGCCTCGTCAGCCCGTTGGACCTTTGACACATGCAGCGTCGGGGCTGGAAGGGGAGCTTACAGAGCAGGTCACCCAGTGATTTAAACCTAAAGAAGAATAATTGGGAGGATCCCCTTATTCAAGTGGAATCACAGAAACCCCAGAGAGAAAACAGCTAAGCCGCTTCAGTTAAATCGGGTTGGGAATCTGAAGTCTGCAGGGGAGAGAAGGCAGGGGTACCAGACAGCTTGACCAGTGGTTCAAGGCTCTTCTCCATCTTGTGCAAAAGCCAAGCCTCTGTGCAGAGATGGAGGAGGGAGTGGTCCCCCTCCGTTGGTGGCAGTGATGCCCGGGGCCTGTGGCTGGAGCAGCCCGAGATCCCTCTCTGTAGCCTGGTGGCAGTTGGTGCTACACTGTGGCTTAGCTCATCCTCAACCTACCGACGGACAGAAGTTGTGCTGTGTCTTCCACCCTAAGCACCGAAGGTGATGTGGCTTGGAAGACAACTTATAACCACTGCTGGTGGGTGCTGGAGTGGGGTGGTGGGCAAGTACGCTGAAGTCCTAAAGAGAAGGACCCTCTGGGTACCATGGCTGTTCTCCTATGTGCTGGGTGCCTTATTATTTACCAAAGCGTTTTGGGGTAGGATTCTATTTCATTCTTGCAATTAGCCTGTGAGGTACATATTATCCCTATTTTTACTATTTTTTTTAATTTTTATTTATTTATTCATGATAGACACAGAGAGAGAGAGGCAGAGACACAGGCAGAGAGAGAAGCAGGCTCCATGCACCGGGAGCCCGACGTGGGATTCGATCCCGGGTCTCCAGGATCGCGCCCTGGGTCAAAGGCAGGCGCTAAACCGCTGCGCCACCCAGGGATCCCCCCTATTTTTACTATTGATAGAGGTGAGACTCAGAGAGGCTGAGTGAGTTGCCCAACGTCACACAGCTGGTAAGGAGGCAGAGTCCCCTCGCCCTGGTCTTCTAGCCTCAGGTGTAGAGAATAGTGTAAAGGAGGGAACGAGAGAGGTGGTGGTTGTGTGTACGCGCACGTGTGCGTGTTTCTGTTTGGGGAGGCTGCTAGAGAAAAGTCGAGTAGGAGCTGAGGCTGAGAACATGCTTGTGAATTATTATGCAGCCACTACTCCTTAAATCATATGCGTCCCCTCTATGAGCCACAAGGGAGGGACTCCTGGACCCCCAGAGTGCCTGTCCCAAGACAGGTGCCCAGTAAGCATCTGCCTCATGAGTCTGATTGAAGACATTGCACATGTGACCTTGATTTGGGGTGAGGTTGTCCCAAACACCAGTGGCTGCCTGGCCCACAGCCCATCCTGGTCTCCCAGGTCTGACACCTTCCCATTTCCTCTTCTGCAAATGGGGAGCTGGCGACACAGAAGAGGGAAGCCGTGAACATGCAGGGCCTCCTGGCCGGGTGGGTCCTTGTCATCCTTCTTCCCCAACACGTAGAGTCAACCCCAGCTTCCCCCTTGGAAGTGACCTGACCCCGCCTGGGCTCTGCTGCCTGAAGTGGCAGTGGTACCCTCTGTTCCAGCAGCTCCAGGAAACAGAACACTCCTGACCGCTGGCCACTGCAGAGGCCACTCTGTCTGGGCTCTGGAGAAGTCTGGGATCAGTGCCCAGCTCAGCACAGGAATAAAGAAGATATCCAGGCTCGAGACTCACACTGTCACAAAGCCTGGACAGATTTCTCTAGCTCCTCTGGGGGAAAAATGGGTGCCCACCCCTCTTCTTTACAACCTGCCCGTCTCATCCCCAGGGAGACACAGTATTTGGACCCCAGGCTTTGACACACATGAATCTTCTCAAGGAGTCAGGGCTGATGAGAAGTCCCCACCCCCATACCCCCTCCCTGCCAAATATCTCAGAGACACTTGCATCTGAGTGCCCAGGCAGACAGACATTCTGTGAGGCAGACAGACAGCTGACACTCCTCCAAGGCTTGGCACGTGCGATTTCACACCTGCTCCTGTCTCCTTTCCTGACATTAAGGACACAGCTTCCTGGCAGCAGCCCCTCCCCACCGATCCCACCGCTTGGCTCTAGGTGCTAAAGGGGGCCACTTCCTAGGGTCTCCTCCTGTCCCTTAGGGTTCTGATGATAGTCTATTTGTCCCCAGCGGGTCTGGCATCCAACAAAACACAGGAGTGGAGACAAGGATGAAAAAGCAGGTCCACTTTATTTACAACGATCAGTTGGTGACACATAGATCTTTGGGCTTTTTGTGGCCTTGTTGAGAAACACCTGGGTAGGGGCCCCCTCCTTCTGTTGGGTTACCACACCCCCCCTTCCTCAGCCGGCTATGAGAACCCAAGTGCTGTCAGGACCCTCCGGCTCTGACAGGCCCCGATTGGGGTGGGGCGGGGTGTGTGTGTGTGTGTGTGTGTGTGTGTCCGCGTCCCTCCTTTGTCCACTTTCTGGGTAGTCAGTGTCCTCAAGCACCTGCCAAAGGTTCTCCTTACCTCCTTTGGAGCCATCTTGGTCCTAGTGGGAGGCACCTGGTGGGGAACCACACACATCTGTCTGCAGAGATGTGGGGTGGGTGAGGAGTCTTGTGGGGGGTGCCAGGTGCCAGGGCACAGTCTTGGGCAGCTGCCTGGTGCAGAGGGCTGTTACCTGGTCTAACCTGTTGTCTGGGTTGGTAGGACCAGCCCAGTCTTCTCCAGAGGCAGAGCAGTGAAGTCCAGAAATCCTCCGAGGGGTAGAGAGGCGAGGCATAGGGCCTGAGAATTCTTGCTCGTGTGTATGGCGGCGGCCTCAGTTCCCACCTTGGACCTGGCCTCAGTTCCCAGGAGCCACTATTCTTCCTCTACAAGAACCGGTCCCATCCCAGGGGAGGAAGGCCTGACTGGCCAAGGGCGGGACCACGGCTTCCACCTGGCCAAAGTCCAGGGCCACCCACCCTCTTGGATTTCTGGAAACTTCGTCCCCCTTCTTTTGAGAGGCTGTTTTGGGAGGGAGGGGGTGGTCTATGGGCAAAGACCTGTTGTAAAGCTGACGGGCAATTCCACGATGGAGGAGGGCGCTCGGAAACTCCGGATGTGGGGGGAGAGGGGGGCGTCCAATGCTCCTGCTCTCCCCTCCTCTGTCCCCCGGTAATCGAGGGCGCATGGGGCGTCACCCTGAGCCGGGACGAGACGCGGGGCAGACAGCGACGGAGACCACGAGGGAGGCAGGGGCCGGGGGGGCCAGCGGGGAGCCGGAGCGGGCGGGGCCGGGGCCGGGGCCGGGGCGGGGGCCGCGAGTCCTGCCCCGCGCTCTCAGCGCGCCTGGCCCGCCCGCTCCCGCTCCCGGGGGCCGGCCTTCCAGCGGCGGGGCTGCGCGGGCGGCGGCGGCGCCGGGGCGCCCCGCAGGCTGCACGTCCTCAGCTCCCGCGCCAGGCTGAGCACCTCGGGCCGCTCGCGCTCCTCCGCGCCCGCGTCCGCGTCCTCCTCCTCGTCCTCCTCCTGGATGCTGCTGAGACGCGGCGCCCCGCGGCCGCGCTCGGAGGCCGGCGGCCGGTAGGCGCACTTGGCGTTGAGCAGCCGGCGCAGCGGGGCGCGGGGCACCGAGGCGGCGGCGCCCCCCGCGCGCAGGTGCTGCTGGCGCACGTGGCGCGCGTCGCTCTGGCGCTGCAGGCGCTTGAAGTCGCTGAAGGCCGCCAGCGCGGTCTGGCGGAGCAGGCGGGCCAGGGCGCGCGCCTTGTGCGCCCGCGCCAGCAGCACGGCGTGGCAGCGCAGCACCACGGCCTTGTGGCGCGCCTGGTGGCGGTAGACCCAGGCGAAGACGCGCGGGTGGCGCCCGTCCGCCGCGCAGTAGGTGATGCGCGGCAGCAGGTAGGCGTGCGCCGGCCGGCGGCCCCCGGAGCCCCCCGCGCCCCGCGACGCGCTGCGCTCGCACGGCTGCATGCGGATGCCGTGCGGCCCCAGCGTCAGCTTCATCTTGGTGCCCCCGCCCGGCCCGCAGCGCGCCCAGATCTTGCCCACGGCGTCGTCGGTGCAGCCGTCGCCCTTGGCGTGCAGGGTGACGGCGTTGCCCAGGTACCACACGGTGTAGGTCGGGTCCTCCTTGTTGAGCTCCACTTTCTGGCGCCGGCTGCGGAACACGCGGCCCAGGCGCTCCAGCGGCCAGTCGGGCAGCAGGTCGGGGCAGGAGCGCAGGAAGCTGGAGAGCAGCGACGTGTAGGCGAGTCCGGGACTCAGGCTCTTCGCCTTGCACTTGGCCTCGTCCTCCACCAGCACGAATTTGTTGCGTCTCCAGGGCAGCATCGCGGCGGCGGCCAGAGGGGCCGGGGGCGCCGGGAGCTCACGGGCGTCCTGCCCGGCGGCCGGGGGAGGGCAGGGCGAGCCGCAGCCGGCGGCCCCGGGGTCGCGAGCAGCTGGGCGGCGCCGGCGCCAGTCGGAGCCGGGAGATGCCCGGTGCGCGGCCGGGCTGGCAGCCGAGCCGAGATGCCCGGGCGGCGGCCGAGCGTCCGGGAACAGCTTCCCCCGGGAGTAGCTCCAGCCGTCCGGGAAGCGAGGAGAGGAGGGGAGGGGGCTGGGCGTGGGGGAGGCGCCCCCGGGCCCTAACCGCGGGGGGGATCCCGCAGTCCCCGCCGCCCAAATTGCGGCGGCAGGAGGTCGCCGGAGCGGGGCTGGCGGCCGGCGGCTGGCGGCTCGGAGGGGTAGACCGAGAGCGCGGTAGCGGAGGGGACTCCTTCAGGCGTCGCGGCTCCACCTCCCCGGGCTGCCTACATCACCGGGCGGGACCGCTAGCGCTCTTGTCCCCTCCCCTCGCCCTCCCCCCGCGCCGGCTCGCGCTGCTCTCCGCCCGGGACCCGGCACAGGCGCGGTGGAACGGGCTTAATCATTATTACTGGAGGGGTGGGGACGGAGGGGCAATTAAGGAGTGGGAGTCTTGGAAAATGTACCGCAGGGCCTTGCTGAGCGCAGACTTCTCCGACCTCATTGGTGGTCTCCGCGCCCCGCTGGGCACGGTCGGGATCGCCCTCCTCGCTCCGGGATTCCCGCTGCCTGGCTCTACCCCCACCTCGGAGAGTGCTTTTGGGTGGGTTCCTGATGGGGCCGGCCCGGCGCTCCTTGCCTCCTGTCTGCACAGCAGAAAGCCAGCTGAGGTGGCCGAGCCGTGCAGTGGAAAAGTACTGTCGCTTGGGTGAAGCTTTCTCCTCGCTTCTTCCAAGGTCGTGGGCCAGGCTGCTGCGCCTGAGCTCTGAGAGCAGCCGCGGCTCCAGAGGCTGGTAGAGGCCCTCGCCTGGACCCAAGCAGGGAGGGTACTTTTTTGAGGGCCAGGGAACGTTCCAGAGCAGTCCTGGGTCTGTGGGAATTGCAGATGAAAAGCTCCTTCTGGCCAAAGGGCTGCCTCAGGGCCCTCTGAGGATTAAATAGGTGAAACTCGTGTTTGTGAACTCCAGTCTTGCTCCCCAAAGCCCTGGTTTGTTTTTTTTTTTTTTTAATTTATTTATTATAGTCACAGAGAGAGAGAGAGAGAGAGAGAGGCAGAGACACAGGCAGAGGGAGAAGCAGGCTCCATGCAGCGGGAGCCCGACGTGGGATTCGATCCATGGTCTCCCAGATCGCGCCCTGGGCCAAAGGCAGGCATCAAACCGCTGCGCCACCCAGGGATCCCAAGCCCTGGGGTTTTGCATTCATTATCTCATTTAATCCTCAGAACAGCCCAGGCTCAGTTAAGTGACTTGCCCAAGGTCACAGGGCTAGTAGGAGGTGGGACTAGTGCTTTACTCAGGTTTGGGTGACCCGTAAGCAGGCCCTCACCCTTCTAGGAGTTGACAAATGCTGCATAGAAAGGCATTTTCCATCCTCCCATGGGGACCATCAGTGGGGGCTTTCACTACGGAGAGGGTCTCAAGTACTAGGAAAGAGACAGTTGTCCCTGGGTGTCAGGACCCATTTCCCCCTTTCAGGATTTGTTAAGCCGCACATTTCGTAGAATCCCAAGTCTGCTCTGATGGGTCTCATGACCTTGGGCTCTCACAGGGCCAACATCCAGGCCCTTTCCTTGGCTTTGGAACAGGTTATCTGGGGAGTTTTCCAGGTCAAGAATGAGCTCAGAAGCTCGGGCTTGGCCAGGCAAACCACTCTGGGAGTGGGGGCAGTGGGGGCAGTGGGAAGATTTGTGTGTTCCACCCAGGCACCAGTAGTGAGTGGCTGGGTTCAGAGTTCTTGGGAGAATAAGAGCCAAAAAAAAAAAAAAATCGCCACCCCCCCCCAAAAAAAACCCCAGCACAACTAGGCTGCATCATTGAATGCTCCTAAAATGACATGTACTGAAATGACATGCAAATAAAGAACCGGAAATTACTTAGAATTGCAGAATCTTAGCTCTGGAGGGGGCTTCACGGATGATCTGATCTACTGTGGCCTCATTTTATTTTCAATATGGAAATGTCTTCTGGGTTTAGTGATTATAAAACTAATACGTGCTTGTGGTAAACAATCACACAAGAAGGACTCGGAAGCCTCCCACTGTTCCCGCCCTGTAGATGTGGCCTCATTTCCCCACAAGAGAACAGGCTCTGAGAAGCACAATGAGTGCTTCATTTGAGTGCTTTTCGTGGTGCTAGATTTGTCTCGGCCCGATGGAGACATTAATTCAACCAACTCCCTTTATAGAGAAGACTTTAGGTGGTTTTGATTTGAAGGGAAGCTCATTGAAAAATCGTGCTGTCTCCTGCCTTGGGTCTCCTGTGTCCATTCTCTGGACCTTACTGCCTTGGGTGAGGGTGCCTTGTGTCCACTCGTGGTTGATAGGGTGCTGGTGGGAGTGGCCAGCAGTGAAGTGTCAATTTGCAAAACTGAGATACGGTCCAGGCCTCTTGAGGTTGCTAGGTTCACATATAAGGATGCAGGACTCACAGAGTTAAATTTGAATTTCAAGTAAACAACCCTTTTTTAGTATAAGTATGTCCCCAGGATTGCACGCATTTTATCTGGTAGCTGAGCCTCCTGCTTCCCAGAGAACAAGAGATCAAGGAGCTGCAGGTCCGCGTGTGCTGCATGCGAGAGCCTCCACTGCCTCCCTAGGCTTGCACACCTAGTCCCGGCAGCGTGGCTTCTGTTCCCATTGCCTTTGGGAAATCCTCCCTGGAGGATGACCCGGGGCTGTGTGAGATCACAGTGCGCAATAGTCCACTTTTATGTTTAGCCCCCTGGACCTCAAAGCAGAATTTGACATTGTGAGACTTTTTGTTACCCTGGTTGGCAGGGATTCCCGCCTCACCCAACTCCCTGGGATCACTCCTCACTTCCAGGACTCCTCCTTACACCCCCAGACTTGATCTCAAATCTTCTGCACATCCACCAAGGTAGTTCCTTTAATGGCTGGTTTCACTCAGGGCTCCACTGTCTTTTCTTTTCCTTTTTTTTTTTTTTAAAAGATTTTACTTATTTATTCATGAGAGACACACACATGAGAGAGAGGCAGAGACACAGGCAGAGGGAGAAGCAGGCTCCATGCAGGGAGCCCGGTGTGGGACTCAATCCCAGGTCTCCAGGATCAGGCCCTGGGCCGAAAGCAGGTGTTAAACCACCGAGCCACCCGGGCTGCCCTCCACTGTCTTTTCTATTCAGGTCTCCCTCACTCTGGTCCTCGGTAAGAGCTCTCAGCTTTGCATCAGCCATCGCTGCTTCAGGGACTGGTATGCGGTCAGATTTTTTCCCCTCTTTTTCCAATCATTTGTATTTCTATCATATTGATACTTGTATTATTTTTATTTTATTTTAATTTTTTGGATACTTGTATTATTTTTAGAAGTCCAATAGCTGCCTTATAGGTAAAAAGAGATAAATCTCTCACCTCACCCTTCCCCAGTCTCAATTCTTCTAAACATAACCACTCTTTTACACATTTTAGATGGCACTATTGTCATATGGCTCGTGTTTTTAAATAACACATCTAATTCAGATTTTCTAGTGTTTAAAATGTTATCTATTGCCTACCTGCTGTAGAAGATGAAGATTTAATGCCTTTCGATCTACCCCATCACACATTTTTCCTCCCTGCTTCCTCCCAGTTTTGTCTGAACATTTTATTGTCATTGTACCATTGGTGGTCAGTGCTTAATTATTATGTTCTTGGGATGCCTGGGGGGCTCAGAGGTTAAGCATCTGCCTTCCACTCAGGGCGTGATCCCGGAGTCTCAGGATCGAGTCCCACATCGGGCTCCCCACATGGAGCTTGCTTCTCCCTCTGCCTGTGTCTCTGCCTCTCTCTCTGCCTCTCATGAATAAATAAATAAAATCTTTAAAAAATTTATTATGTTTTTGCAGATATTCAAAGCTGAGCCTTGAAGTGTGTTATGATTCCATTTACCTTATTGGACAACTGTTTTGCTTTTCCAGAAATATGTAACTGCATTATTTAAAAAAAAAAAAAAAGCTTCCTATGTACCTATTACTAATTAAGCCCCCAGCTGTCCAACCTGGCTGAACATACCAGGTCGTCTTTCAAACTTTTTTTTATCATTTTTTAAAGGTTTTATTTATTTATTCATGAGAGACACAGAGAGCAAGGCAGAGACACAGGCAGAGGACGAAGCAGGCTCCATGCAGGGAGCCCGATGTGGGACTCGATCCTGGGTCTCCAGGATCAGGCCCTGGGCTGAACGTGGTGCTAAACCGCTGAGCCACCCAGGCTACCCTGGAAATCATCTCTTTTAATCCAGAAACCAATTTGAGGGACATTTCTTTGTGTTAACACCTTCCATTCTGTTTTCTGTTTTTGTTTTGTTTTTGTAGAATTATATTAATTGGATATTGGACCCCTTGGACTGGTCTTCTCATTTTTCAAAATGTTCTTACAGTTTTCCATTTTTAAAAATGTTTCTTCTATTTTCTGGGACATTACCTCCACTTTATCTTCCAACTTTTCCATTAGAAATTTTTTTTTCATATTTCTTCTCATAACTTTTCACTTCTAAAAGAGCAATTTTTTGTTCTTTTTTATAGCATCTCATTCTTGTTCATGTCTCAAAGAATGGTAATTATAGTTGTTTTAAAATTTTTTATTTTTATTTGTGGTAAAATACACATTACATAAAATGTACCATCTTAACCATTCTTAAGTATTATTCTTAAGTTCAGTTCATTATTATTAAGCATTCTTAGTTCAGTATTATTTAGCATATTCACATTGTTGTGCAACCAATCTACAAAACTTTGTCATCTTGTGAAACCAAAATGCTATACCCAGTAAACAACTCCCCATTTCTCTCTGTCCTAGCCCCTGGCAACCTCCATTCTGCTTTCTGTCCCTATGATTCCATATAAGTGGAACCATGCAGTATTTGTCTTTGTGACTGGCTTATTTTGCTTTGCATGATACCCTCAAGGTTCATCTGTGTTGTAGCAGGTGTCAGAATTTCCTTCCTTTTAAAGGCTGAGTAATATCCCATCATATGGATACACCATATTTTGTTTACATGATCATCTGTCGATGGTCATTTGGGTTGCATCATCCCTTTGGCTATTGTGAATAATGCTACGACCATGGGTCTACAGCTATCTCTTCAAGGCTCTGCTTTCAATTCGTTTGGATCTATAACCAGACGTGGAATTGCTAGATCATATGGTAAGTCTATTTTTTAAATATTTCAAAGAACTACCATACAGTCTTCCATAGCTGCTATGCCATTTTACACCTCACAAGGGTTTCAGTGTCTCCATCTACTTACCACTCGTTATTTTCTATTATTATTAAAAAAAATATATAGTAACCATCCTGATGGCTGTGAGGTAATATCACATTGTTGTTTTGACTTTTTTTTTTTTTTTAGATTTTTATTTATTGTCTCATGAGAGACACAGAGAGAAGGCAAAGACATAGGCTGAAGGAGAAGCAGGCTCCTTGCAGGGAACCCTGATGTGGATCACACCCTGAGCCAAAGGCAGCCGCTCAACCTCAACCGCTGAGCCACTGAGCCACACAGGCCTCTCCACATTGTTGCTTTGATTTGCATTTCCCTAATTAGTGATGCTGAGCGGTTTTTTTTTTTCATATGCTAATTGGCTATTTGTGTATCTTTGGGGAAATATCTATTCAAGTCCTTTGCCCATTTTAAAATTGTTTAATTATAGAAGCTCCTTATATATTCTGGATATTAACTCCTTATGACTTGTAAATATTTTCTCTGTTCCTTAGGTTGCCCTTTTATTCTTTTGATTATGTCCTTTAATGCACAGAGTTTTTAAATTTTGCTGTAGTTAATTTTATCTATTTTTACCCTTATTGCCTGTGATTTTGGTGTCCTATCCAAGAACTCATTGCCAAATTCAATGTCATGAAAATTTCTCCCTCTGTTTTCTTCTAGAGTTTTGTAGTTTTAGTCTTACTTTTAGGTCTTTGATTCTTTTTGAGTTAATTTTAGCATATGGTGTGAGGATCCAGCATCATTTTTTGCATGTGGATATCCAGTTTATACAACACCATTTGTTGAAAAGACTGTCCTTGGGGCAGCCCAGGTGGCTCAGTGGTTTAGCACTACCTTCAGCCCAGGGCGTGATCCTGGAGACCCAGGATCGAGTCCCACATCAAGCTTCCTGCATGGAGCCTGCTTCTCCCTCTGCCTGTGTCTCTGCCTCTCTCTCTCTGTTTCTCTCATGAAAAAAAAAAAAAAAAAAAGACTGTCCTTTCCTTAGTGAGGGGTCTTGGCACCCTTATCAAAAATCATCTGACCATATATGTGAGCATTTATTTTATTTCTGGGCTTTCCATTCTATTCCATTGGTTTGTATGTCATTCTTTGTGTCAGTACTACACTGTTTTGATTACCATAGCTTTGTAGTAAGTTTTGAAATCAGAAAGTGTGAGACTTCTAACTTTGTTCTTTTTCCAAGATGGTTGTGGTTATCTGGGATCCCTTGAGATTCCATGTGAATTTTGGGATGGATATTTTTATTTCTGCAAAAAGTGCTGTTGGAATTTTGATAGGGATTGTATTGAATCTGTAGATTGCTTTGGGTAGGATGGACATTATATCAATATGAAGTCTTCTGGTCCATGAACATTGACATTTATTTGTGTCTTCTTTAATTTCTTTCAGCAACATTTTATAGGTTTTAGTGTACAAATCTTTTGCCTTGTTGGTGAATTTAATTACTAAGTATTTTGTTTTTGATGCTATTGTAAATGAAATTGTTTTCTTAATTTCCTTTTCAGATTGTTCATTGTCAGGGTATAGAAATGCAACAGATTTTTGCATGTTGATTTTTGAATCTTCTAACTTTGCTGAACTTGTTTGCTTTAAAAGTTTTTTATGTGGAATCTTAGGGTTTTCTGAAAATTTCTAAAATTTTATTTATTATTATAATTATTTCTGGAGAACACTGTAATTTTTATTCAATTTGGTATCCTGATTAAAATAAGAGCAGTAAGAATTATATTTTATAAACATTGTGTTATTACCACATCATTGTGATATGACTTCACTTTGTGTGAAGAGAAAAAAATAACATTGAAATTATAACTATAGTTGTTTTAAAAAGCCTTCTTCAGGGGATCCCTGGGTGGCTCAGTGGTTTGGCGCCTGCCTTTGGCCCAGGGCACGATCCTGGAGACCCGGGATCGAGTCCCGCGTCGGGCTCCCGACATGAAGCCTGCTTCTCCCTCTGCCTGTGCCTCTGCCTCTCTCTCTCTCTCAGCCTGTGTCTCTCATGAATAAATAAATAAAATCTTAAAAAAAAAAAGCCTTCTTCAATTTCAGGCATTTCTCTGTTCCCTGGGTTCCTTTTTCCTGTTCTTCATTTTTTCATAATTAATTTTTAGAAATACGAATCTCTCTTATGTTGACAGCTTTCCTCTAATGTCTGGGAATCCTTGTTTCTTGTGTCTGAGAGACACGTATGCAGATTGGAAACCCTTTATGTCTGGGGAGCGGAGGAGGATGAACAGGACTTGTGCATAGGCCTCAGTATCTGATGACAAACCCAGCCATCTCATAAGGCAAATCCAACAAAGTCTCTCCCTTGACAGAACTTGAGTCAGACTCTTCTGGACCCTTTGCTCTGTGGCCCCAGTCCTGCATCGCTTGGTTTTAGCAAGAATCTTGGTAAGTCGGTTTACTGATAAAGTAGGCCTCTGTCCTCTATATCTGGTCACCCTCAATATCTGATCCAACTCCTCATCCCCCACCATCTACCAGGTGATATCTGATCACCTTCAGCAAGAATTGGGTGGAGTTGGTTTAGCAAGAATAACCCCTTACCCCTGATGTATCCTCTTAATGATTTTCCACCCACTGCTTCCACTCTATTGCTTGGCTATAAACCTCCACTTGTTCTTGCTGTATTGGGAATCGAGCCCAGTTCTGTACTGAGGTCTCTTTTCCCCATTGCAATCTTTTCTGAATAAAATCTGTTTTTACCACTTTAACAGTCCAGCTCTGGTTTTTCTTGAACAACCCTCACCATATTGAGGTCTGGAGGTCTTTTGTTTTGGGCTGGCCACTGGCCCCAGAGAGAACTCCTAGAGTTGCCTGCACATGGGGGAGGGGTGTATAAACAGGGCTGCCAGCATTCTAGGGGAGGAGTGGAGACAGGGCCTCCTGCCTCCCACCTCCCTGTCAGCATGCAGGCTGCCAGTGCATCCGTGTTCAGCATGGTGCCTCCCTCACCCCAGCTGTGCCCGGTGTCCTCAGGCCAGAGGCCCTGGGGACAGTCCCTCTAGAGAGGAAAGCTCCAGTCATCTAGCCAAGCTTGGGGGGTGGGAATGTGTGTGCTTCTCAGGAAAGGGGATGGCATCTGGGGCTCTCACTGAAGGCTTTCACTCGGCCCTCGGTTTTTACTTACCACTCTTATCACCAGAGATATCTGGTGCTTGGAATGTCTCGGTTCCAGGCTCCCCAGCATGACTCTTGTGAGGTTTCTGTTTTTCCCACCTTGTTATTCCTTGCCCGTATGCCATCCGTCTTCCAGAATGTTGTTGACACTTCTCAGCTTCTGTCATCACTTCTCTCTTTTCCCTTGTCGGTTTATGCCACTTTTATTCTTTTATTGTCATGTTGGTGATGCTTGGGGAAAAAATGAGGAGTTTACTTCAATTTTCCATGTCGTCCAGAAGTTTCTCCTCAGTAGTTTCAGATGCATCATTATTTTTTTTTAAGTTTTATTTATTTTAGAGAGAGAGAACCAGGGAGGGGCAGAAGGAGAGGGAGAGAAGCTCAAGCAGACTCCATGCTGAGCGAGAGCAGGACGTGGGGTTCAATTTCACCCTCGTGAGATCATGACCTGACCTGAGCCTGAGTCAGAACCCAACCAACTGAGCCACCCAGGCGCCCCATAGATGGACCATTACTGTGCTTGAGAGTCATGTGTCGTATTCTCGTGATCATTTGTTCCTGGGATCATAAAAGTACCTCAATGTATATCAATTGATTGATTAATCCACACTTATTTATATATTCATTCAGCAACGTTTTTCTGCCAAATGAGAAAGTTGGACTCATCAACATAGTCCCTTCTGCTTTGGACATTCTACCATCATAGGAATTGTTTTGTTGAGTAGGAGCTGAGTTCAAAACTAGACACCACAGGGGACACTGAAGAAATGCATGAGATGTTCCTGCTGTCGCCAGCCACTGAGAGGCTCCTGCTGATCCCCGTCTCCTGGTGTTCATGCCTGTGCATAGTCCCCTCCCACATTGAGTAGGGTGTCCTACTCATGGGTCAGGCATTGGAGAAAGGACGTGATGTGGTTTCTGAGGCAAGGACATAAAGGACATTGTGGGTCACCATCTCTGGCGGAAACCAGCTGCTGGGTCATGAGGGCACTTGAGCATCCCTCTGGAGAAGTCCACATGGGGAGAAACTGAGGCCTCGGCCAACAGCCAGCATCGATTCACCACACATGTGAGGGAGCCACTTTGGAAGTGACCCCGCTGCCCAGATCAGACCTTCAGATGACTCTGGCTTCACCTAGTTTACATCTGGACTGCAACCTCATGAGAGGCCCTGCACCAGACCATGTGGCTCACCTGCTCCCAGTTTCCCAGCCCACACAAACTGGGACATAATACATGCTTGCTGCAGTCTTAAATTGCTAAGCTTTGGGAGGATTTGTTTTTAGCAAAAGATAACGAAGACAATCCCTAATATGCCAACTGACCCCCAAACCTCTGTGTGATTGCGCTCCACCCTCACCCCCAGCTTCCCTGGGAGACCTTCTCTTTGCCTCAGCCACGCTACATGAAGCTCCTTCCAGTTCCTCTCCGTCCCCAGCATGGTCACATCCTTTCTACAGGTCATTCCTGCTCATCCCATACTTCCTCTTCATCTTGTCCTCTTCTAGCTGATTCATCTTTCAAGCCAATGCTTAGGTGTCATCGTTCCTAAGGAAACAGTCCCCTAAGCTCTCCTGGCTTCCTTTGGTTCTGCCCCTCACAGCTCCCTTTAAAGCATTTATCAGAATTGTCATCGTGTCATTATTTGTGTAATCATTTATTTAATGCCTGTCTCCCTCTACTCCTACAGCTCTGAACACTCTCAGAGCAGGGAATGCATCTATCTTTTATGCTGCTGAACTCCAAAGTGCCCCGGACAGCATCTAGAACATAGTAGGTTCTGCAAAGACATTTGCTGGGCAGCCGAATGAGATATGCTCCTGCCAGCTGACTCAGTGGTCGTCCTCTCAACCATGAGAGAAGCAGCTTACAGCAAATCCCTAACAGTAGATCAGTTCATTATTCTTAAAGGACAGCATACACTTTAATTAAAAAAAAAACCCTCACTTCCGACAATGACTCATTTTGTGACCTTGGACTGCTTGTCTTTCCTCTCTGAAAAAGGTAGATGGTAATTGGTGCAATATTTCTCTTGAAGGCTGGGAACTGTTTCATTTAGAGAGGTTTTGGCGAGGTTTTCAAAGCTCTTAAAGAACACTTTTCTTAATATCCAGGTGGTTGTAAGTGATTACGTAAATGATGAATAGAAATGAGCTATGATCTACCGTGTGGAGGCATCTCAGTTATAGGTGTGTGTGTGTAGGTCTTTTGGTGCTAAACTGGTAGACATTTGTGTGTACATTTGTTTTAAAGAAGAATCTATGTTTGTTCTAGAATGCTCATGAACATCCAAAATTCTACAGATTTGTTTGAAGCTGTATTTTTAAAAAAGATTTATTTATTTATTAGAGAGAGAGCATGAACAGGAGGGGCAGAGGGAAAGAGACTCTCAAGCAAATTCCACAATGAGTGCAGAGCCTCACGACCCTGAAATCATGACCTGAGCTGAAACCAAGAGTCAGATACCTACCTGACTGAGCCACCCAGGTGCCCCTGCTTGAAGCTGTATTTGAAGCTGTATTCATTGCTAAGTCATTTGGCTCTATTCATTTCTAATAATAATAAACCCATATTTACTGAAAGCTAACTATGTGCCAGGCATTATGCCAAACCTTTTCCTTCATCAAGCCGATCCTCACAATCTGTTTTGCAAGGCAGGAATTATTTCTTAATTCCCCCATTTTATAGATGAGGCAGCTGAGGCTCAGAGAGGATAGATAACTTCCCTAAGGCCATGCAGCTGGCAGAGCAAGGACCAAAATCTGGCGTGCTCTTAACTTTTGGAAAAATTGCACATGTAGATTTAAGATTCAGGAATAAAGAAAAAGATGGGTCCCTGGGTGACTCAGTTGGTTAGGCCTCTGACTCTTGATTCTGTCTCAGGTCATGATGTCAGGGTCAAGGGATTGAGCCCCACGTCAGGCTCTGTGCTCAGTGCTCAGTGCAGAGTCTGCTGGAGATTCTCTCTCTCCTCGGCCCCTCCCCTGCTTGCTCTCTCTCTCTAAATAAATAAATAATTTAAAAAAAGAAATCAAGAAAAGAGGAACAGGACAAAAATTTCTATTCATTCTGGAGGATTTTAAACATCAGGGAGCCTTCAGAATAGCGTTGGTCTGCAATCAGATGCCCGCGTGCTGAGTGGTATGAATGTAAGAGATGAACAAGGGTGATGGATGAAATGTTATTTTCAGTGCACCTGTGTTCATGAGATAAGCTCCTGGTGCATCCATCAAATTTGGTCCGGTTCAAAGCAAAATCATGTTTGCATAACAAACAGAAGAGTCTAAAGAAAGGCCAATATTTGGATACAGCTGGATCTCAGGAATGCAGACAAGAGGAGACACCTGCGGCCCACCAGGCCCGGAGCCAGAGCAGGTGGGATCAAAGACAAGGCCAGAGGAGGGGATTTGGCTCCATTTTGTCCCGAAACTGATCTCAACGGGGCTTCCTCCACTTGACCCCCTAACCTAGCCAAATATGGTCAGTCTTCATTCACTCAGCCAGCCATTCAACAAATGATTTCTGAATGCTTGTAATGTGGCAGGCACTGGGTACAGAGGACCACAAGCAAGGCATGTGCGGTCTGTCTCTAGAACCTACAGTTTTGTTTGGGAGAGGGATATATGTCATAGAAATATACCTTAAGTGAACTATTACACAAATCATTATTTAATTATGTGATGAGAAGAATGGAGTGCTTTGAAAGGGGGTTGAGGCAACCTGCCTGCAGAAGTCATTTCATTTGAAAATTAGAGGTTTCTAACTTTTTAAAAAAAATTTTTGAGGTTTCTAACTATTAAAAAAAAGCACTAGTTTATTAGTTATCTACATTACAAATCACCCCCAAACACAGTGGCTTACAACAATTATTATTTGATTACATCTCAGGGTTTCTGGGGGTCAGGATGTTGAGAGCAGCTCCACTGGCCAATTCTCAGGGTTTCTCTTGAGATCTCAGTCAGATGCTGGCTGGGGCTACCATCATCTGAAGGGTCGACTAGGGCTGGAGGGTCTGCTTCAACACAGCTCACCCTTGTATCTGGCAAGATGGCACTGGCTGTTGGCTTTCTCTCCATGGGACTGCTTGAGTGTTCTCATGGCATGGCGGCTGATTTTTCCCCAGAGAGAATGAGCCAAGAGGCCAACGTAGAAGCTGCAAAGCCTTTTATGATTAGTCTCAAAAGTCACAGATCTATTAGTCACATGGGACCAGTCTTGCTCCAGGGTGGGAGGGACTACATCAGATTATGTGTGCTGGGAAATTGGGCCCCTGGGAGGCATTTGAGACGCTGGTCACAAATGACAGGTCAATAGGGGTTAAGGAATGGCACTCCTACACAATGTTTTCCTGTAGCCCTTGCAATGGGTGGGTGGGTCCTACCCCACACCGCTCAAACCACTGGACCAGCAGGGTACACATATCCTTGCTGCTTCCCGTTGCTGCTCACAAATCAAAATCCCTTTCTCCCCACTAAAATCTCCCAGGTCACTGGACCATGCCACACATATGCTAGGGTCATTTGCCAGCTCAGGAGCCTTCTTCCCTAAAGATTTTAAGTCCTGGCTCATTGTTCTTGGCTGTATCTCTCCTGCTTACTTCTTGGTGATCTTGATATAACCACAAACATGATCCCTTACCATTCCAGGCCCACTTCCTCCTCTGAGGATCCTGTCTTCTGCCACTTCTTAGCACTCATTCCCATTATCATACCCTTGGCCTTGCCATTATCAAAAGCTGTAATCCCATCATAATGTCAATTCACAGCATCCCATAGTGCAAGAATTTACCTTCCTGCAATTCTTGGACCCTACATGGTCTTCTAATTCATTGATTCTTACTACCTTTTTATCATGCTCATAGCTCATTTCACTTCTCACTCTGCATAAATGCCTGCTGTGATTTCCTCGAATATCCCTGTATGCATTTCCCACTGCTGCTTTTACAAATTACCACAGACATAATGTCTGAAACCAACACAAATTTATTCTCTTACAGTTCTGGAGGTCTGAAATCTAGAATGGGTCTCACTGGGCTAATACCAAGCTGTTGGGAGGCTCAAGGGAGGACTGACTCTGTTTCCTTGTCTTTCTAGCTTCTAGGGGCCACCTGTATTGTTGGGCTCACTATGCCTTCTACCATCTTCAAATCAGCAATGTTAGGGCTGAGTCTCACGTGACCATTTTTCCGGTTGTCTCTTTCTGCCCTCCTCTTCCACTTATAAGGATTTCTTGGGATCACATTTTGTCTGTCTGGACAATACAGGATAATCTTTCCATTTCATGGTCAACAGATTGCCAGTCTGTTTTTTATTTATTTTATTTATTTATTTATTTATTTATTTTTTTAAAGATTTTTTATCCGTTTATGATAGACATAGAGAGAGAGAGAGGCAGAGACACAGGCAGAGGGACAAGTAGGCTCCATGCCGGGAGCCCGATGCGGGACTCGATCCCGGGACTCCAGGACCACGCCCTGGGCCAAACGCAGGCGCCAAACTGCTGAGCCACCCAAGGATCCCCCCTTTCTTTATTTTAAGATTTTATTTATTTACTCATGGGAGACACAGAGAGAGAGACAAAGACACAGGCAGAAGGAGATGCAGGCTCCCTTTGGGGAGCCCGATGTGGGACTCGATCTCAGGACCCCCGGATCACACCCTGAGCCAAATACAGACACTCAACCACTGAGCCACACTGGTGCCCCAGATTGCCAGTTAATTCTATCTGCAACCTAAGTTTGGACTCTTTTTTGCCTTGTAATCTAAGATATGCAAAGATTTCCAGGGATTAGGATATGGATATCTTTGGCGGGGGGTCATTATTCTGCCTCCCACAGGCCCCTCAAGTGCTTCTCTTACCCCAGGTCATGTTGCTTACCTGAGCAGAATCCCAAATCTCACTTCATCCAGCTGCCCCCCTACTCTGTGTCTGCACCCCTGCAGCTCGGCCCGGCTGGATCGAGGCAGAAACCACAGCTCAGTCTCCACTCGTGACCACTCATCTCAAGTAAACCTCAGACTGCCAGCCAGTTCTACTATGTGTCTCGAGTCCATTCACAGTCCCTCTCTGTGTGATGACTTCACACCTCCTCTCTCCAGACCCCCACGCCTCCTTTCCTGGTCCTCACTCTCAGCTGCAGCTCTTGCTTCCTACTTCACAAGGAAAATTGAGGCAATAGGAAGAGAACATCTCAGGCTCCGAAGCGCATCCACGCGCCCACCTGCATCTGTGCTCACAGGCCGCTTCCCTCCCGCTGCCTTGGGGGAGCAGCCGAGAGCCCCCCTCTGCAGGGGGGGAGCCCGCAGGCCCCCCCAGCCGCTTCCTCCTGGTCTTCACTCTGTTCTTAGTTCCCCCCTCTCCTCTCTTCTGGCTCATTTTTCCATCAGCAGACAGCATGCGGTCATTTTCCGTCTCCTACAGAACCAAACCAAAAGGAGGGCCTCTCTTGATCTGACATCGGCTCGGCAGCCAGTGCCTCCTTCCCCGCTGTTCTTCGCAGCAAAACTTGAAAAAGTGCGCTCTGCTTCTCGGGGTCCGGTTCCTTTCCTCCCACCCTCTTGGATCCATTCACATCTGCCCTTGGCTTCCGCCGCGCATCTCAAGGTCACCGCGCATCTCAAGGTCACCGCCGACTGCCAAGCTGCTAAATCCCCTTACCGAGCTCCCGGCCGCCTTGGGCACAGCTGGCCGCCCCTTCCTCCAGAACACACGTCTCGACGTCCTCCCTGGTGTCCTTGTCGCTCCGTGGCCACACGCTCAAGCATCTCTGCCAGCTCTCCTCCTCGCCTTGACGTCGGGGTGCTGGAGTCCCCCCGCGCTGCCCCGGTGATCCCGGGTGGGCTCTTAGCCCGAAATGGCCATTTCATAAGCCAGTGCCCTCCCAAGTCTGTCACCTGGACCTCTCCTCTGAACTCCAGACTCTTCCCTCTCCTATCCTTGCAGGTCAGACAAACTTCTCCAAATGACAATGAGCCCAGCCAGGGATGGCCAGCCGCCCGTTACTGGGGCAAGAATTTAGCATCAACCTTGACTCCTCTCTTTCCTTCACACCTTCATTCCGTCCTTCCACCACTCCTCGGCTCTTCCTTCTAGAACATCTGGGATCTGGCCCCTTCCCACCACGCCCACTGCCCCTACCCCAGTCCAGTCTGTCTGTCTGTCTCATTCCATGCTGTCCCTCACCTCTGTCCTGCTCAGCTATTCTCAACACAGGGACCCATTTAGAAGGTAAAGCCAGTCGCATCCCATCCCTGTTCAAAGACCTTTGGTGGCTCCTGTCTTACTGTTTGGGCTGGCATGACAAAATGCCATGGACTGGGTGGCTTATAAACCACAGAAATTGATTGCTCACAGTTCTGGAGGCTGAGAAGTTCAAGATCAAGGCACAGGAAGGTTTAGTGTCTGGTGAGGGCCTGCTTTCTAGTTCATAGATGGCCACAGCCTCATGTGTTCCCAGTGGGGGCAGGGGCAAGGAAGCTCTATGGGGTCTCTTTATAGGGGTGCTAATCCTATTCATGAGGGCTCTGCTTTTATGACATAATCATCTTGCAATGGCCCACCTCCTAATGCCACCACACTGGGGGTCAAGTTTGAATACATGACTTCTGGGGAGACACAAACGTCTGATCTATAGCACTTCCCATGTTCTCCTAGGCCTTCAATGAGCCCCTCCTCGATGGAATCACACCACACCAGTCTCCTTGCTGATCCGCTAATGCACCAGGCACGCTCCCACCTAGAGATCTCCCCACTGGCCATTCCCCTGGCCAGGAAAGTTCTTCAGACCCCCACTCCCCTCATCCTTTCCTTCATGTCCTCGCTCTACCACCACCTCCTCAGAGCAGCTTGCTGACCACTCATTTCGTACCATGACCTCCTCCCCTTGTGTCAACACTCTCTGCTTTCATTCTCTGCTGTGTTTTTCTCCCTTGACATGTGTTTCCATCTGTCTCAGTTTCCTGTTGTCACTGTGACAAATGACTACAAACTGGCTTAAAACAACACAAATTTATTATTGTGTAATTCTGGAGATCAGAAGTCTATAGGGCTACATTCCTTTTGGAGGCTTGGGGGATAATCTATTTCCTTCCCTTTTCTACCTTCTAGAAGTTGCCTAAACTCCTAGGCTTGTGGCCCCTTCCTCCATCTTCAAAGCCAGCAGCATAGCATCTTGTTTATCTTGGGTAAACCAGGATAATATACACATCTCAAGACCCTTCACTTAATCACATCTGCAGAATCCTTTTTGCTTCTTAGGGTGAAATAGTCACAGATTCACAGGGTTTAGGACATGGACATCTTTTGGGGCATTAATCAGCCTACCTCACCTTCTGATAAACCATATTTTCCTTCTGTATTTGTTTATCATCTGTCTTCCTACAAGATTTAGGACCCTTTGAGGAGGGTTTTTGGTCTGTATCCCCCAGTGCCTAGGACTATCCATGGTTAGTAGTAGATGCTCAATAAATATTTTTGTGGCATGAACACCTGTTGTTTTGGCTGTAGCTGTATTCACCTGTTCTTGGGATAAGTGCCATCAGTGACCATGACTCCTGCTTGAAAGCACCTGCCACCTATGTGGCAGGCAGTGTTGGTGGTGCCTAGGGTGGTTTCGAGGAGGGCATTGGGCAGCCCCCCAACCCAGCCAGGCTGACAGGAGCCACATTCCCCTTCCATTTTCTCGCAGGCTGCTTCAGTGCAATTCGATTTAATTCTTTGATGATTTTTGAGTCCTGAGGTGGAAGGCTCAGTCCCGCCCCGCCACACCAGGAGATGTCTAGAAAGAGCCTCCCGTCTCCCTCAGCTTCAAGCCAGAGATTCATCTTCAGTCTCGCAAATGGTATTTTGTTACCATGGCAACTGAACTTCTAAAAAAACGGATGTCAAGCAACATGCGGATCCCAGTGCTCATGGCAACCACCATTCTGCATATTTGGGGGAGAAAATGTGTCTTGCCTTCTTCCTGCCTGTGAATTGAAGAGGGGGAAGGTGAGCTTAGCAGCACTGGGTTTCCTTCCAGAACTGATGAGACACTGAGGTTTTGGGGGAAGAGGCCAGACCCCTCCCCCAGCGTGAAAGCTGAGCTTTTCCACAAGGTCACGTAACCAATGTCTTCCCCCGACTCTGGGAAGGAGATCTGGCTTCTGCCCCTCCCTTCCTTGATGCTGTTCAAATCCCTGGAGCCCTGCTTGGCTTCTACTAGGCGTGTACATGGGAACACCAGCCCCTCCCCATAGGCTGAGGATCTGATAGATGAAGGCATAACCCTTCACCCATTGTTCTGTTTATTTGCTCCTGGGTTCATTCATGCATTTCCTCAGTAAACATTCACTAAGACCCTACTATGTGCCAGACCCTGTGCTGGGGCAAATAGGACACAATTCAGTGATCCTCACTCTCCAGTCCAGAATCTTACAGAGGAGATAAGTAAACACATAAATTACACAGTGGTTTGAAAGAAAGAGGCGTGCATAAGCCATGGGGAGGAAGGGAGTGCTTAACTCTGGCGTAGATGTAGGTGGGGGTGGAAATCAAAGAACCTGGCCTTGTTTTAGCTTCTTTTATGGAAAGACTTGGCCACACTATATTCATTCGAGGAAGACTTAAGAAAAATGCCTCCAACAGCTTTTTCTCAAAGGCATTTTGGTCACTTGAAGTGCCTTGAAGCTAAGATGGACATTTCCCCATTATAATGTTTCTGAAATCAAGATGTCTTAGGATCAATGTACCTAATGAAGTGTTTCTTTCCCCACTCCCAGCAAAATTGATAGTGTCTTATAATCAGTAGTGTCTTAGGATCAAGAAAACATTGTTCACAGTATTCATTAGTAACTGAGCCTCAGACCTTAGAGAATCTTCTTGGCCTTGGATTCCTGCTCATGTTTTCTCCTTGACAAAGTGTAGCCTTTCCCATTAGAAATAAGGTATGAGGGGCGCCTGGGGGGCTCAGTCGGTTAAGCATCTGACTTCAACTCAGGTCATGATCTCAGGGTCCTGGGATGGAGGCCCAAGTCAAGCCAGGCGCTGGGCTCCCTGCTCAGCGGGGAGTCAGCTTTTCCCTCTCCCTCTGCCTGCCCCTTCCTGCTGCTTGTGTACTCTCTCTCTCAAATAAATAAATAAAATCTTAAAAGAAAAGAAATAAAATGTAGTATCCAGTTAGAATGATTTTGAGGGGCTTCTCTGCATTGGGTGGTAGCTGAGTTAGTGTTTAAGAGCCAGATGGGGGACATTTGGGTGGCTCAGCGGTCGAGTGTCTGCCTTCAGCTCGGGGTATGATCTCGGAGTCCCAGGATCAAGTCCCGCATCGGGCTCCCTGCCTGGAGCCTCCCTCTCCCTCTGCCTCTCTCTCTGTGTCTCTCATGAATAAATAAATAAAATCTTAAAAAAAAAAAAAGAGCCAGATGGCCTGGTTTACTTCATGTCCAGACTCCTAGCTGTGAGACCCTCTCAGACCCTTATCTGTAAGATCATTGTATTATGTCACTTTATCCTTCAGTTTATCTATGCAACAAGTTTTTATTGAGCATCTACTATATGTCAGGCACTATAGAACTGGGGATGCAGAAGTGGAATAAACATAAAATCTCTGTCCTCATAAGCTTTACATTCTATTGGGACAGACTGATGATAAACACACAGATTATTAAAATATAGTACAGTAGGGGATCCCTGGGTGGCTCAGCGGTTTAGCGCCTGCCTTTGGCCCAGGGCGCGATCCTGGAGTCCCGGGATCGAGTCCCACGTCGGGCTCCCTCCATGGAGCCTGCTTCTCCCTCTGCCTGTGTCTCTGCCTCTCTCTCTCTCTCTCTGTCTATAATAAATAAATAAATAAATAAATAAATAAATAAATAAATAAATCTTTAAAAAATATATATATAGTACAGTAGATGGTAGTAAGTGCTTTGGAGAAAAATGAAGCAGGGAAGTGGGTGAGGACAGTTAGTGTAGGGGAGTTAGGGTTAGCAGTTGCAATCAGGTTTAAAGGGGAGTGACAAAAAAAGGCCAAAACAATGGTGGCTTAAAAAAAAAACACAACAAAAGTCCACTTCTCTATGATAGTTATAGGAAGTCCAGAATGACTTTGTATCCACTGGGCATCCAGGACCATCCCCAACGCCTGGCCTCTCCCTCATGATCCAGTATGGCTGCTGGAACTCCAGCTCTCTTGACTACATTCCAGCCAGCAGGAGGAAAGGAGGGAGTGTGGGAGGATGTGCCTCTTTATACAATCAGGATGTGTCTTATGATCACTATATATATTTATTGAAGTGTTTCTTTCCCTATTCTTAATTAAATTGAAGATGTGTTGTTAAGAACATTCTCTAGAAGCTTATGTGACTCTTCTGCTTCTTCTCATTTGTCCAGAACTCTGTTGCTTAGATGGTTATACTGTTGCAAAGAGGGCTGGAAAATGAAATGCAGTTTTTATGTGCCCGGCTAAAACCCAGAGCTTTCATGACAAGGTGAGAATGGATGGACGAATATTGGCATTCAATTAGCAGTCTCTGCCCCACGTTGTCATGCAGATTTGATTAGATATAATGTGTACAACGGATTTGGCATAGGATAAGCACTCAGTAATGTTAGCTGTATTTAGATGCACAGTTTTTTCAACATCTGTGTGCTTGGGAGCTACCTGTGCATGGTAAACATTGGGGAGATGGGGGCTCGGGGGTCTTAAGTGACTGCCCATGGCCACGGGACTGTCTGCGGGGACTGAGTGGGTCTGCCTGGGAAAGAGCAGGGAGTCATATGGGGGAGAGAGGTGTCAGGGATGACTCTCAGGAAGTCCTCTGAGTTCAAGGGGACCTGCCCCACACTATGCCACAACACGTGGGACATGGGTAAGGTGTTCAGTGAGTGCTGGCCACTGGCTTCTGCAGACTGAGGTCCTCTCCAGCACGTGGGCCTTGTTACCCCTCCTCCCATCTCGAGAGGTGTTGGTCATACAGTTTGGTGGCTTTTCAGAATGGTTTCTCTCACTCCGACGTGCCTCTGCTCTGCTCAAAAACTCCTTGCTGCTGAATGGAGTCCAGACTCCACTGTTCAGCAGGCTTTGATACAAATTTATTAGTAATCAATTAAAGGACTTCATTGATCTGGCTCTAATTTATTTTTTTCAGCCTCTTTTCCCATGACCTCTTCCCTGCCCCGAGTGGAATCTCTTCTTCTTTAACTCAATTATTGCCTTTTTTAGGAAACTCGGGTTATGAAACTGTTATTTAAAAATAATTGTTTCAGGGTGCTTGGGTGGCTCATGGGTTAAGTGTCTGCCTTCGATTCAGGTCAGGATCCCAGGGTCCTGGGATCCAGCCCCACAATGGGCTCCCTGCTCAGTGGGGAGTCTGCTTCCCTCTCTCCTTCTGCTGCTCCCTCTGCTCGTGCTCTCTCTCTCTCAAGTAAATAAATAAAATCTTTTTTTTTTAAAGATTTTATTTATGTATTCATGAGAGACACACACACAGAGAGGTAGAGACACAGGCAGAGGGAGAAGCAGGCTCCATGCAGGGAGCCCGATGTGGGACTCGATCTGAGGACTCCAGGATCGCCCTGGGCTGAAGGTGACGCTAAACCACTGAGCCACCCGGACTGCCCAATAAATAAAATCTTTTAAAGATTAAAAAAAAATATTTCAATGGAAGAAACAAACAAACAAGGGCTAGAATATTTCAGACTTATAATACTAAGAGTTGTCTTTGCCCCTTTCCTGGTCTCAATCCTTTCCTGGTCTCAGACCTGGGGCCACAGGAACAAAATACATGTCCCAGATGAGGTAACCCTATTATCCCACCTCTTGGCTCCAGTGATTGGTCCAGGCATGGACATGTGACCCAAGATAACAAATGTGAGATGTTCCCTGAGATTTTTCCTGAGTGCAGCTGTTGGGAAACTCTGCTAGGCAGCCCCCCTCCCCACCCATATTTTGCTTGTAAGACAAAGAGCTTAACCTGGTGCTGCTTGCCACTATGATGTAATTGTAAGGAGAGGGACGAATGGTGCTAGGAGAGATGGAAGCAAAAAGGCAGAGGAACAAGGAAGAGGGAGAGGGGAAGGGGAGAAGAGAGGAGAATAAATAAATACAGGTGCATCTGAGTTCTGGATCCATGTGCCCTATAGGCCAGTTTCACCACTGTACCTTTACTAGTTAGAATATTGTTCTGTAAACAATTTTTCCTTTTGGGCTTCAGCTAGTTTGAGTTGGGCCAGGACTAGGACTGGAACAAGGCAAGCTTGCTTATAGGTACCTGAGAATGAGTGCCTCCTTAAATTTGCATCCTAGAGTGCTCACTAGCTCACCTTTGTCTTGGCCCTCCATTGAGTTTCACTGACTTGTAACTCAATGGATTTTTGGCCAAAAAAATTCTCCTTGTATTTTATAGTTGCAAGTTAAAAACATTATATTTGTTGTTCAAATTGGCCAAGTACATCTAGATATTAATGAGTGCATCCTGAAGAACAAAGACGACTGGATCAAAGCCAGTGGATGTCTAGGCTGAGAAAGTAAACTATTCCATTTCACAGCTGCCAACGACTGGGTGGGATGTAACACAAGCTATTACGTCAAGAATGTGGTTGTGTTGGTCAGTTGTCACTGTAAATTTCTCAGAATTCTTGTTGCTCTGGCTTGCCTTATGGTTGGCAGAGTGGACACTAATCTCCCCTTCTTTGGGTTACGGTGCCTAGAACAGTGTTTGTTGCATAGAAGGCACTCAATAAATATTTGTTGGATTGGACTGAACAGCACTCTGATCTCTGGCCAATTCTCACACCATAATGGATCTAATAGTGGCTACGCCATTCCTTCTTGGCTAGTCAGTGTGTTCTTTCCCTGACCTCAGTGATTAGCTCGTGGATGGATATGTGACCCGAGGCAGTCCATGGGACTCAAATCCCATGAACTTTGTTGAAACTGTTGAGAAAGAGAAATCCTCTTCCGCTGTGAGGATGGGGGTCTAGGGCTCCCAGTGACCATTTTATGACCTGGGGACTGACTGCCTACAAATGGAACAGAGGAGAGAGATAGAGAAAATGAGTCCTGATAACATGACTTGTGTCCTGGAACCAGCCAGCCCTGAATGTTTCATTTTATGAACCATTCTATTTTTTTGCAAAAGCATGTTTAAGTTGAGCTTCTGGATTTTTCCCTGAAAGAACCCCCATTAATGCAGTTGTCTTTTTTATCTGTGTAGCTGTTAGAATGCCCTTGGCAGTAGTACTTACCAATGACCAATTCACTGGGATTACACTGTAAGGTTATTATTCCACTGACAAGAAGTTCAGGGGTGGAGCGCTTTCAGGCACAGTTTGATCAAAGTCCCAGCTCCACTTCTCTGTGATTCCCTTGGATTTTCTTTTTCCCATGTATTGGTCTTGGTGGCAGCAAGAGGACTTCAACAGTTGTATCACATCCAGATCCTTCGGTCAGAGGTAGGAAAGGGACCAGCTCTTTTAGTCTGTACTTAAGAGAAGACTTTTCCTGAAGCCCCCCCAGCAGACCTTCCCTCCCAGCTTATTGGCTAGAACTGGGTCTTGTGCTCATTCCTAAGCTAACCCCTGGCAAGGGGACCAAGACCACCATGATTGGCTGAGGCTGAGGCCACAGTCCACCTCCCGCAACACATGGTCCCATAGGGGGTCCTATGTTTATCTCCTCCTCTCCAGTGTTTACAGTCTGTTTCCTCTTCATGGTCCATCCCATCTGCTTCACACATAGACATCTTGTACACTTTATTTCTTTTTAAAAGATTTTACTTACTTATTTGAGGGAGAGAGAGAGAGAGAGAGAGGGCATGAGTGGGGGAGCAGTAGGCAGAGGGAGAAGCAGGACTTGATCCAAGGATCCCAGAATCATGACCTGAGCCAAAGGCAGATGCTTAGATGACTGAGCCATCCAGGCGCCCCACCACCTTGTACTCTTTCTAGCCACCATCATGTTTCTCTACTTCCTTCCATTAGAGTTAGATGGGCTTGGGGTTGGTAGAACTCAAAGGAAGTTTCTGAAGTGCACAGAGGGGCCCAATATCCAGCCTCTTCCTCAGCGTGGTCAAAGCCTTGGGATGGCAGGACCAGGGCCAAGAAGGTGAAGTGTCAGAGATACAGATGGCTGCCCATAGACTCCTGTGAGGTAGTGAGTTCTCCACTAAGGGAATTATTCAGGTGAAGGCTGGATGACCCCTTCTGAGTCAGCATAGGAGGGCTTCTCCTACTGGGAGTGAATTTGGACTGGGTTTGCTCATTCATTTATTTATTCAACAAGTATTTATTGAGCACCTGCTGTATACCGGCTCCTGGGCTAGATACTGAGGATGCAGTAAGTAACAAGAGGTATACAGCTCCTGTGCTCATTCAGCTTAGAATTTAGGAGGGGAGATGGCCCATAAATTAATCATTATACATGTAAACATACAATGGCAGGTATGCTAGGTGACCTCCAGAGTCCCCTTTGAATCAAGATCGATGATTCTGTGTGTACGCTGCTTAGCTGAGTGCCTGGCACATAGTAGGTGGTCAGTAAATGTTACTGCTCTTGTTAATCCCTAACCATAGAAGCCCGCTGGCAATACTTTCCTTATCTGATCCTCTGTGTTATCTGTGTCTGTGTGTTACGTATTTGATTTTGGCCACACTTCAATTTTATTATTAAATAGCTTTTAATTTATCGTGTGACTAAGTACGTTCCCCCCCACCCTGAAACTACAATATTAATCTACCGAATGATGCCAAACAGATCCAACTAGTTAAAAAACTAGAATTGTTCAAATGTATCAACCTCCTTGCCTGCCTTTTGCAAGCCAAGAACACAAACACTAATTAAAAGGAGAACAATCCCTAACATGTCCATAGCAGTTTCCCACACATCAGCTTATGTGGGCTGACAGCAGTCCTGGGCGCAAGGCAGGTGATATCACCCACTTCTCTGGCTAAGAGAAAACAGGCTCAGAATGGGCAAATGGCTTGTCCAGTACCTGGGGGAGGAGAATGTTTCTTTCTCCAATTTTTTTTTTAATTGGTAAAAGTGAGAGAGCAAGCATAAACTGGGGGAGGCGGGAGGCAGAGAGAGAAGGACAAGCAGACTCCCTGCTGAGTGCAAGAGCCCAACACAGAGCTCGACCCCAAGACCCTGAGATCATGACCTGAGCCGAAGAAGTCAGTGGCTAAACCAACTGAACCACCCAGGCGCCCCTCTTTCTCCTACTTTTAAGTAGCTTGAATTTAAATAGCAGAATCCAAACTGGAGGATAATCTGGGGGATCATCTACTTCTATTTTCCCGTTTTACAGATGAGAGACAGGCCCAGCAAGGTGCTGGGACTTGACAAAGACGACATTGCTAGTAAATGGCAGAGCCTAGGACTCACAGTGCTTGAGTCCCAAGCTTGCCTGATTCCCTCTTTCCAGATACTCAGGGTGCTGTTAATAACTAAGGGGGCTCCTGTACTTCCCAGGTGAGGCTGGGGGTAAAAGCAGCAACAGGTGAGGGTCATGGGCCCTGACTGCGAATAGCAAGGCTGAAGCATAGTGGGACCGCTGGAAACAGCCCAGCCTGGAGCCACAGTTAGCCTGAGCCCTCCCTCCCCTTTCCATCCTCTCACCTCCCTAGACCCCAGTCCCTTTGATCCTCCTGTTTTTCCGGGCACTTTCTTGTGCTCCTCGCGCCTCCTTGTGGCTAAAAGTGTCCACTGCAGTACCGACTGCTCCCGTTCCTGGAAAAATCCCTTAAATCCTGGCTTGTGGAGATTGAAGGAGCCTTGGAGATCGTTTTACAAATAATTTCCTTTTTTCCCCCCGCAGTGGTAAAACCAACCTGAGTCGGGATTAGAACTCAAGAGTCCTGGTTTCTAGACCATTTCCCCAAATGGACTGTCATTGACTAAATCTTTGAATAGGAGTAACCTGTGGGGTTCCAGGTAGGACACGACCGATCAATCACTTAAGTTGTTTTTAGGGCCAAACCCTACAACTTTCATATCACCGAGCCTCAGTTCCCTCATCTGAAACTGGGAAGGAAAATAGTACCTACCGACCTTGTAGGGGAAGGTGAGGATAGCATGAACTGGTGCACAGAAATCTCAGTGCCAGGGGCACCACATAGGCAGCATGGATGGTAGACCTAAATGTAACACCGAAAACTAAAACTCTGGAGAGAAAACAGGAGAAAATCTTTGTGATCTTCGGTTAGGTGAAGATTTCTTAGGTGCAACTGAAAACATGGTCCAGAGGAGAAAAAAAATGGATATATTAGACTTCATAAAAATCAACTACTTCTGCTCTCCAAAGACAATTTAAGAGAAGTCAAGACATGACATTGAAGAAAATACTTAGAAATCACATATTTGATTGGGGATTTCTATCCAAAATATAAAAAGGACTCTCAATAATTAGATGATAATATAACCCAACAAAAAAAGGGGGGGGGGGAGAGTTGAGCAGACACTTCACCCATGAACACAGATGGTGGGCAAATAAGCACATAAAAATCTTCAACGTCATTAGTCATTAGAGAAATGCAAATCTTAACCACGATGAAATGCCTCTGTGCACCTATTAGGAATGTCTAAAATCAAAAGGCTGATTGTCCCAAATATTGGTAAGGGTGTGGAAGATCTGGAACTTGCATACACTGCTGGTTGGCACGTAGAATGGTATGACCATTTGGGGGAACTGTTTAGAAGTTTCTTAAAAAGTTGAATGTACGGATGCCTGGGTGGCTCAGCAGTTGAGCACCTGCCTTTGGCTCAGGTCATGATCCCAGGGTCCAGGGATCAAGTCCCGCATCGGGCTCCCTGCGAGGAGCCTGCTTCTCCCTCTGCCTATGTCTCTGCCTCTGTCTCTGTGTCTCTCATGAATAAATAAATAAAATCTTAAAAAAAAAAAAGTTGAATGTGCGCCTACCATATGACCCAACATTCCAGTGCTAGGAATTTACCTGAGAGCAAAGGAAGCTTACGTCCATACAAACACTTGAATGTGAATGTTTGAAGCAGCTTTATTTGTAGTAGTTGAAAACTAGGGACAGCCCAAATGTCCATCAACAGGTCAACAGGTAAACAAATTGTGGTGTATTTATACAATGGAATACTATTCGGCAATAAGGAAGGGATGAACTATATTGATACGGGCAACAAGGCGGGTGAATCTCGAATGCTGATTCTGAGTGTGAGAAGCCAGGGAAGGGAGAGGACACGCTGTGTGATTCCATTTATAGAAGATTTCAGAAAATGCAAACTAAGTTATAGTGACAGAAAGCAGACCAGTGATTTTCTGGGGGTGAGGGATCCTGGGAGCAGAAGAGAGGGATCGCCAAGGGATATTAGGAAACTTTTTGGGGTGATGGATCTGTTCAGTATCTTAATTGTGGTGATGGTTTCATGGGTCTATACAAATGTTGAAACTTATCAAATTGTACACTTTGTTTTTATACTTTTTAAAAAGATTTTATTTATTTGTTCAAGAGAGACACAAGGGGTGGGCAGAGACATAGGCAGAGGGAAAAGCAGGCTCCCCACAAAGAGCCCATTGAGGGACTCGATTCTGGACCCCAGGACCATGCCCTGAGCTAAAGGCAGATGCTCAACTGCTGAGCCACCCAAGCGTCCCAAATTGTACACTTTAAATATGTGCAGTTTATCACATTTCAATAAAGCAGTTTAAAGAAAGGAAATTATAGTGCTTGGTTCATAACAGACTGAGTTGAAGAGTTTCAAAGGTCAGCCCCACATCTAGAGGCGGGTACTTCTCCCGTGGTTTGCGGTGCTGATGAGGCGAAGGCTCACTCCTCCCTCACAGGCCATTTTGCCTTCCAAAGACTTCCCATCGGTGTGCTGGAGCCTTTGATCAGTCAATGGTAAGTAGGAGCCTCTGACCCAAAGAAGACTGAAAGAGAAAGTGAACCCTCTGGGCTTAGACTACTACCTCTGTCCCCACCCTCAAAGCCTGCATCCTTCCATGAGCTTCTGATGGCAGCATCCTCAAATGGACTGTGGATCAGCTCGCTGACCTCTAGACAACTTGGTCCCTCCCTCTTTATCAGACTTTTTACCAACTGCTTTGAGTTGATCTTTCAGAAGCTTGGACCATCTTTTCTATGAGATCGTACCCCAACACATTTCCTTTTTGCCATGGCTGTTGGGAGGCTCACGATCAAGGATGGTGTCCAACCGTAAGGATTAATTCGTCCTAGGTGCCTTGTACCAGGTAGTTTTCTGCTCCTTTCAGCTGGTTTTGTTACTGATTGATTTCTATATTTGTTTTTAATATATCTGTTTTATGGTAGGTTCCATCTTAGGAAGTCATCTCGGATTCTTTTCACAAATAGATGGGTTTCAACCATTGTAAAAAGGAAGAAAAAGTCTCACCTGTAGCCTGTGAGTGGTCGGGGGCATGTCCTGTACATTATCCTTGTGTCCCACCATATCTGGGAGAGTAGATTGCATGAGGAAAATGCTCATTAAAAATGTGTTGAAGGGACGCCTGGGTGGCTCAGTGGTTTGGCACCTGCCTTTGGCACTTGATCCTGGAGTCCCGGGATCAAGTCCCACATCGGGCTCCCTGCATGGAACCTGCTTCTCCCTCTGCCTGTCTCTGCCGATCTCTCTCTCTCTCTCTCTCTCTCCCTCTCTCTCTCTGTCTCTCATGAATAAATAAAGTCTTTTAAAAAATGTGTGAATACCTTATATAATTCCTAATACTTATTATGTTAGGGGCTCTCCCAAGGGAAAGTTCTATAAGGACACTGAGTCTCAACCAGATGAGATTCTTTTCTATTTTCCACCTCCTGTGGCACCTGTCTGGTAACATCAGTGCAGGTGCTAAGATGCCTGCTTCTGTATCAGTTTGGACCCTGCTAAGTGTCTCCCTGGAGGGACAGCCTAAGAGAGCATTTACCCAGTGACTCACGGGGGATTGTTGCTCCTCTGAGAGGAAAGGAATGGCCTAAGTCTGGTACTCGACATTTCCAGGGGTGGCATTGTCCTTGGTAGCCCATCTCTCCCAGGTTTGCCACCCCCAGAGTCTCTGCCTGGTGCCTTAGGAACTTGACTCACTTTCTTCAAATCAGAGGCTCATCTTTACCTTAGGAGTCAGTGAGGACAGTCATTCTGAGCTGGGAATGGCTCCCTAGAGACATCTGGCTGCAGCTGAAACTGCCCATCTCTCATCCTTCCTAACAAGGGCCACACGATGTACATTTCAAAATGTTCCAATAGGACCATGCGCAGCATGGCTAATGAAGGATTTCAGCTTTTGGCAAAGAAATGGCAGGGTTAGTTAAAACCGAACTATTTTGTTGAGGAGTGATGGGTCTTATGTTTGTTTTTTTGTTTGTTTATTTATTTATTTTTAAAAGATTTATTTATTTATTTATGATAGACAGAGAGGGAGAGAGAGAGAGAGAGAGAGAGAGGCAGAGACACAGGAGGAAGGAGAAGCAGGCTCCATGCCAGGACCCTGACATGGGACTCGATCCTGGGACTCCAAGATCGCGCCCTGGGCCAAAGGCAGGCGCCAAACTGCTGAGCCACCCAGGGATCCCTATTTATTTATTTATTTATTTAAAAGTGTTTTGTTTATTTGATACACACACACACAGAATGAGTAGCAGGGAGACAGGAAGGGGAAAAGGTGTAGCAGACTCCCCGCTGCGCAGGGCCTCCACTCAGAGCTTGATTCCAGGACCTGAGCCGAAGACAGGTGGCCAGGAGGAGTGATGATCTTTTAACAAACTACCAAGGAACCCATGAAAGAATGTAGAATAAAGCAAGAGGGCCCCCCAAAAGTGAGAAGCCATAAACAAGGACCCCTCGTAGTGGAGACATCACACCTGTTTTCATTTTCATGACTCTTTTTTTGTTCTTTCCCCTGCTGTGTGCTAAAGATACAAGAATTTTGATGATAAGAAAACAGATTAGATCATGCTGTGCTGGTTCTCAAATGGCTTTACTAGATTGCATCCCCAAAATGAGGGAGTTTATAAATTTTTGGTTTGGCTTTTAGGAGCCTACAGGATCTGATTGCAACCTTTCTTTTTCATTACTTGCTCCCTGTTCTTTGTCATCACATGTCCTGAACTTGGACTATATCAGCCAGCTCTTGGTAGCTTTGCACTTTTGCTCATCATCTTGTTCCCTCTGCATGAAAAGATTTTCTTATTCTCATCTCTCTACTCCACCCTTTGTTCTGTTTACAGAACTCAAATTCCTTCCCTAGGGAGGAAAATAAACTGCAACTCCCTGCACTGGTGGTGCTTTGCTTGCCCTAATTTCACTGGGTCTGGATAGTAGATAACTGTCCATTTCTGCTTCTCCTCGAGACCCTGAAGAGCCAGAGGGCAGAGCCTGGCTGTATATGGTTATATTTTCTAGTGCCCAGCCAAAGGCTCAGATGCAGGAGGCTCTCAGAATCATGCGTTGGGGACTAGCATGTTCTTCTTGTTCTTTTAACTCAAAATATGCCATATATTCATGCTCAATAAGTATAAAAGACTGAAAAGTCACTGTTCTTTAGCCACAAGATTCTATGTGAACAACCAGTATTATCAGCTTTTTATGAATCCTTCTAGATATATATAAACATACATATTTTTCTCCTTCCTTTTTAAAATAAATGGGATCATACTGAAACAGTTTCACACTTTTTCACTTTACTGTGCTCATATACATATGAGCATTTTTAAGTATACATATACATGTATTTTTAGATTTTATTTAACCAATTAACTATTGATAATGTTTCAGTTGTTTTTATTCTTTTGTTATTAAAAACAATGCTACAATGAATAATCTCATATTTGTCTTATTCAGATATGTACACATTTACGTAGGAAGAATTTCTGGAGGTGGAATTGCTAGGCCGATAGGTGTGGGCACTTTTAATCTTGATCCTCATTGCCTGATTGTTCTCTATAAAGAATGTCCAGAAAAAAAAAAAAAAAAAAAAAAAAAAGAATGTCCAGTTTCACACCCATCAGCAGTATATGGGAGTCTCTGTCCCTGTACCTTTTTTTTTTTTTAAGATTTTATTTATTTATTCATGAGAGAGAGAGAGAGAGAGAGAGGCAGAGCCACAGACAGAGGGAGAAGCAGGCCTCATGCAGGGAGCCCGATGCAGGACTTGATCCCTGGACCCCAGGATCACATCCTTGGCCGAAGGCAGGCACTAAACCGCTGAGCCACTCAGGGATCCCCTGTCCCTGTCCCTTTGCCAACACAATGTGTTATTAACTTTTGGACAAGTTCCATTAAAAAAAAAAATAAAGTTAGGTTTAACTTTAAGTGTATGTGTGTGTGTACCAAATTCATGATCACCTCTTAGTTGAAAACCATCAAAAAGTATCTGGGGGCAGGAACAATCTGGAGATTCTAACCCCACGTTCACAGAAAAGCAATTCTCATTGGATTCCAAGGATAATTAAGGAATGTGGTAGGAAAATGTCACGGACAACCAATTTCTTTAATAAAGAGACTTTACTTTTGGGGAGCAACCTACAGATGTCAGATGCCTTTTACATATATATTGCTTTTGACCAGCGGGTACATTCCTACACCTTCAAGAATTTTTTTAAAGCGTAACCAGGAGGAGCTAACTTGGATGAACACCTTGATGTTTTGGGTCAGATTTTGGGTTATCTTCTGATTATTTCAGTAAGGAGATCACTAAAGAGGTCAGAAGATAGTCTGAAATCGGCTCCACAGTCCTGGTGTGAGGATTAAATAGGATGTCTGTAAACACAGACACAGAAACAGGCACCATAAAGCAGCTGTAATTATTAGCTGACAAACAATAGGTTGTTATATGGGGGTGATGACAGATTAAGGGGCTACTTTGGTGATAAAATCTGCCTTCTTGGCTGTAAGGGCTCTGGGAGCCCAATAAATTCCTCTCTTGCACTCATCAGCAGTGCAACTGTGAGCACATCCCCTAATGTCCCCGGCCTCACTCTTCGCATCTGCAAAGTGGGAAGAAAAAAAAAAAAATTCCAAGGCTCAAGGTTTGCCCTGAGCTTAAAGGTGCAACACTCCCAAGGGCTTGCTACACACTAGTCCTCTTCTTTTCCTCCCCCCCTAAAGAGGCGGAGCTTTAGGAGTCTCATTAGTCTCGGTGGAGCCATCACGAGCCCATCAAACACCCCAACAATAACCCCGGGAAACCAGAGCGACGCGAGCACGACCAGCACCGCCAGCGCCCCGCGCGGCTCCCAAGGGCAAAGGGTCACCAGCGACCCGCGATCTCGGACTTCCGGTCAGCCCCCTCGCCCCGCCTCTCGGCGACGGAGACCCCGCCCCCGCGGAGGCCGCCGCAGCCGGGCGGTCACCCGGGCAACGCCGTCTTCCGGTCCGCGCGGCCCCGCCCACTTCCGGCCCCGGCGTCGTTGCGTCAACGCCGGGCGACGCGGAGCGGGTCTCCGGAAGGGCGGCGTGGGGGGCGCGGTTCCGGGCGGAGGGCGGCGGAGCGTGAGGGCGCGCGGCCTGACCTCGGCGTCGCCGCGGGCACCCGGGGCTCCGCGCCAGCCATGGAGAGCGGGGGGCGGCCCTCGCTGGGCCAGTTCATCCTCCTGGGCACCAGCTCTGTCGTCACCGCCGTCCTGTACTCCGTGTACCGGCAGAAGGCCCAGGTCGCCCAGGAGCTCAAGGTCAGTGCTGGGGCCAGCCTGGCCTCCGCGGGCTCGACCCTGCCCCCCGGTAACGGTGGGCCCGCCCTTCGCCTCGGGCCGGAAACCGCCCCAGGGCGGAAACCGGCTCCTGAGAGGTGTCGCCCCGCCGGTCTCGGTGGGGGCGCGGCGAGCAGAAGTCGGGTCACGTGATAACCGCTCCACCTGCCCCTCTTCCTCTCAGTCCCTCTCCTCACCCGGAATCGCGACTGGATTACATCATTCGACAAATTCTTAGCGGGCCGCCTGCTCTGCTCCAGGCCCTGGGGCTCCTGCACGGATAGAAGAGACCAAAAGTCTCTGCCCTCATGGAGATTCCAGTCTGGTACAGACAGACAAGTACATCGGATGGGGTGACAGATGGGGAGGAAAATAGGACAGAATGAGGCGGGGAAGAGAGGAAATGCGGTGCCGGAGAAAGGGAGGTGTGCTATTTTAAAGAAGGTGACATTTAACAGAGCCCAGGAGGAGGTGAGGGAGACCGTGCAGGTGTCTGGGGGGAAGAACAGTTCAGATGGAGGGAACAGCAAGTGCAGAAACCCTAGACTTTGCCCATTTATGTAACCACTCAGTTCCTTGTTCCTACAGACTCTTCCTTTTTTGATGGTTTAGTTACTTTAAAAATAACACTTTCTTTCTTAGTCTGCCCTTTCCAGCTTAGCACATTCTCATCTTGTTTTTTTTTTTTTTTCTCCTTCACAATCATTTTTTTTTTTTTTTTGAGGTATGGAAAATGACAGTCATCTCCAGATTGCAAATGGGGAAATTATTGAGACTCCCGGGAAAAGTCTTAACAGCTCCTCAAGTTGGAACTTAGGTCTTTGGATTCCAAGTGTGGGATTATTATTATTTTTTCTTTTCTTTTTTCCTTTCCTTTCCTGATTGACCGCATTGCTTTACTGTGACGGTCTGACTGGCCCATGAGAGATGGACCTCTTTAGGTCGGAGACAGGGTCTTACGTATGCTTTTTCTTCTAGGTTGTAAGTCAGTGCCTGACAAGTGGTAGACGCTCAGCGAATGTTTGTGGATTCCTTTTGGCTGAAATGTCACGATACCACAGTCAGGGCTTCGCTTGACGTTTATTTGAAGGATTCCTAAACCTGGCTTAGTTCATTATCACCATATTGTTTTCAATAAAAGGGCTCAGGAACCAATGTGTGAAATCCCTGCCGTCAAGGGGAGTTTGGGAATGCATCTGGATCGAACCAGGTTACCAAGCAGTTAGATTTGTGGTGCAAATGGCGTCCTAGTGAGATTCCAGCTGCCCAGTTGTTTGATTATAAACAGGTTACTGCTGAAGTCATGTGCCAGGAGTGTAACTGATAACTCCACTTTCTGACTCTAAAAGTCTGAAATCAGGTTGGCATCAAGCTGGCTGAATGTGGGACCTTTGAAGCAGTGAACTCTCCAGGATCTATTTTTGGGTGGCCTTAAAAGTTTTGCCAGTTAGTTCCCAAATGAGGTTGAAACAGCCCCTTCCTGGAAAGAGTTGGGATTCCTAATATTTTAGGTTCTGTTTTCTTGATCAGATTACAAAACTCGCAGAGTAGGTTTGAGTCTTAACCTTGTGCATCTCTCGTAGTGATGGGAATGCATATTTATTGCCTGCCTATTATGTGCCAGCCCCTGGGCTAGATTCCTTCACACCTTACACATCATTGAACACACATAAAAATCCAGTGATAGTTTTATCTCCATTTTTTTTTTTTTACAGCTTTGGCAATTGAGACTCAGGTAAATTAAGTTGCTCAAAGTCACAATAGATGGACTGAAGGTTGATTCAAGTGTCTTTCCAACCGTATTCCCTCTCCCCTTTAAAAAATTCTAACTGGCCATCCTGTGGTGGATGCTGTACCAGCTGTGTGACTTGGGGCAAAGCATTTCATATCTCTGAGCCTCAGTTTCCTTATCTGTAATTGGGGCTAATAATGTCTGCTGTATAGGGGTGGTAGGAGCATTGCATGAATTTACGCGTGTAAAGTGTTTAGCGTAGTGCCTGGTACATACAGTTGACCTTTGAACAACATGGGTTTGAACTGTGCAGGTCCACTTACACGCAGATTATTTTCAACAAATACAGTATTATAAATGTATTTTCTTATATTTATTTATTTATTAAAGATTTTATTTATTCCTGAGAGATACAGAGAGAGAGGCAGAGACACAGGCAGAGGGAGAAGCAGGCTCCCTGCGGGGAGCCCGATGCAGGACTCGATCCCAGGACCCTGGGATCACAACCTGAGCCAAAGGTAGACACTCAACCACTGAGCCATCCAGGGGCCCCTTCTCATGATTTTTAAAAAATATATATTTTTTAAATTTTATTTACTTATTCATGAGAATACACAGGAGAGAGAAGCAGAGACACAGGCAGAGGGAGACACAGGCTCCATGTAGGGACCCTGATGTGGGACTCGATCCCAGGTCTCCAGGATCACACCCCGGGCCGAAGGCGGCACCAAACCGCTGAGCCACCGGGGCTGCCCTAAAAAATATTTTCTTTTCTTTTCTTTAGAAAAGAATACAGCATATAACCTACAAAATGTGTTGATTAACTGCTTAACTGCTTATGTTATCAGTAAGGCTTCTGGTCAGTAGGCTATGAGTAAAGTATTTGGGGAGCCAGAGGTACATGCAGATTTTCAACAGTGTAGCGGGTTGGTGCCCCCAACCCCTGCATTGTTCAAGGGCCAACTGTAGTCTCTCTAAGTGATTATTCATTCACTAACTTATTCATCAAATACAGGTCGAGTGCCTGCTGTGGGTCAGGCACTGTTCTCACCACTAGGGGGACGGCAGTGAACGACGCCCAGGAACTGTTCACTGGTTTTATTAATTCTCTTATTTTTGATGCAGCAGTGCCAGGCTGGGCTGGTCCCCAGGCACAGCAGGTGGGAAACTGAATCGGAGGGGGTGGTAGGAGCAGAGAGGCGACAGCAGACTTCACAGTGCTCGCCTTCTTGTCAGAAGGTGGGACAATGAACTGGAAAATAGGAGAATAGCTCCAGCGAACAGAGCCTTGTCCCGCAAAGGTGAAGGCTCCCCTTTACTGTCGTGTACCAATGCAGAGCATGGAGTGATACAGGCCTGCTGAGGGGAACACCTACCATGGCCCAGCCCCCTGCCATGGCCCAGGCACTGGTTTTGTGCTTTACACATAAGCTCTTTGGATGCATGCTTCTGTGTCGTCAAGAAGACATTAAATTGTGTTCAGTCCATGGCATGGAAACGGATAAGTACCTTTCCAATTTTCACTAAAAAAAGCTAAATGAAGAGGAGGGTATGTTTCCGTTAACTGAAGAAAGAATGTCAGTGGCACCCCCATTCTAAAGGTGGCAGATGCCTGATTCTATGGTGAAACTTCTGGGGCACAGCTTGGGAATGTGATTCTCTATAATCTCCTTCCTGCCTGATTTCCTCATTCTCTCAACATGAAAAAAGTAAATAGTCTTTTTCTTGTTGGGCCTGTAAGTGTGATAGAACATGCAGTATTCAGCAGCCAGTTGAATGTGTCGTTTGCTTTTAGGGAGCTAAAAGAATCCACCTGGGCGAAGACTTAAAGAGCATTCTTTCAGAAGCTCCAGGAAAATGTGTGCCTTATGCTGTAATTGAAGGTATGTTTGTTTATTGGCAAGATTTAAAACTTCCTCTTCTCAAAGTTTGATAAAAGTCTTGGCTGATATAAATGGCCTTTTGTGTGGGGCTGTGGTCCAGAACTTGGACTTTGGGATCAGAAAGACCCAGGTTATTACTCTGTGATCCTGGCACAATTACCCAACCTTTCTGAACCTCCCTGGTCCCAACTGAAAAAGAATTCCTATTTTTTAGGGTGGCTGTAAAGCTGAAATGTTGGATCCATGTAAAGTGCTTAGCAGAGTACCTGCAAACCATAACTTACTGTGATACCATTTTCATCATTTTGATTAACTGAACTCAAGCTAAAATCAAAATTTAAATCACCTTAAAGGGAAGGACAGAGCAATTCTTCAGAAATAAAATTATTTGTTTCCATTTAGGAGCTGTTCGATCTGTTAAAGAAACACTTAATAGCCAGTTCGTGGAAAATTGCAAGGGAGTGATTCAGCGGCTGACACTGCAGGAGCACAAGATGGTGTGGAATCGGACAACCCACCTTTGGTACGTACCCTTCCTCCCCTGGCCAGGCCTCACAGCTGGTCGGCTCAAATGCTGGTGTCCGGGGCACTGTTTCCATGTTTTCAGATTCCCTTGAGACAAGGCCCAGACCAGTTTCTTCATGCTGACGGTATTCTTGCCTGCAGTCTGAGGACCTCTTATATCAGAGTTACCTAGGCATCTTGTTCAAATGGAGATTCCTGGGTTCCATCCCAGACCTACCGAGCCAGAATTTCTGGGATGGGAGGCCTGGAATCTGTTGGTATGCTCACTGAAGTGTGAGAACCCCTGATTTATGGCATGGATTAATGAATTCAGTATTTATTAAAACAATGGAAAACCATTTTTCCAACCAATCCTAGTAGATTTTTTTTTTGTCTTTTGTATTATAGTAAGAATGCTTAACATGAGACCTACCCTTTTATTTTTTTTTAAGATTGATTTTTTTTATTAGCAAGCATGAGCAGGGCGGGCGGGAGGGCAGAGGAAGAGGAAGGAATAGACTACCCACGGAGCAGAGAGCCCAATGTGGGGCTCAGTCACAGGACCCTAGGATTATGACCTGAGCTGAAGGCAGACGCTTAATGGACTAAGCTACCAGATGTCCCACGAGATCTACCCTATCAATAAATTTTGGAGTGTAACATACAGCACATCTCTAGAACATATTTATTTTGTATAACCAACACCTTGTACCCACTGAACAGCAACTCCCATTTTCTTCCACCCCAGCCCCTGGCAACCACCATTCTGCTCTCTGTTTCCACAAGTATGACTATTTCATTTTATTTTACTTCATTTTTTTTTTTTTTTTTAAAGAGAGAAAGAGAGCATGTACCTGCATGCATGAGCAGGGGGAAGGGCAAAGGGAGAGAGAGAATCCACGCTCAGCACAGAGCATGACACGGGACTCTATCTCACCACTCTGAGATCATGGCCTGAGCCAAAATCAGGAGTGGAACGCTTAACAGACTGAGCCCCCGCCCCCCCCCCCCCCCACGCGCCCCTGAGTATAACTATTTTAGGTCCCTCATGTAAATATTTGTCTTTCTGTGCAGTGGCTTAGTTCTCTTAGCATAATGTCCTGCAGGCTCCTGCCTCTTGTCACGGTCACATATGTAGAATTTCCCTTCTTTTTTATGGCTCAGTAATGTTGCACTGTTGTGTATCACATTTTCTTTCTTTGCTCATCCCCTGATGGGCAAATAGGTTGTTTCCATGTCTTGGCTCCTGTGAATACTGCAGTGAACACGGAGGTACAGATAATCTCCTGAGACCCTGATTTCAGTTCTTCAGGATGCACACCCAGAGAAGTGGGGTTGCCAGATCATATGGTAGTTCTGTGCTTAATTTCTTAAGGAATTGGATACTTATTTGAAAGTGGCAAAGAGAGATAAATGGTAGGCTGGTCTCTGACAGCATTTATTGGCCAGTGATGCTGCCTGGGATCCTGAGCAATGGATCTGCCTTATGAGGAGGCATTAGGATAACAGTGATCAGTGCATACTCTTGCAGTTCTTTCAGACTCTGTCCTGTCCTGCATTTAGGCCATCCCCTGTCTGCTTGGGCTTGAGGTGTTTGCTGTCCTTTATTTTTACCTTGGGTTCTCTCTTTGTTTTAGGAATGACTATTCCAAGATCATTCACCAGAGGACCAACACGGTGCCCTTTGACCTGGTACCCCACGAGGATGGCGTGGGCGTGGCTGTGCGAGTGCTGAAGCCCCTGGACTCGCAGGATCTGGGCCTGGAGACAGTGTACGAGAAGTTCCACCCCTCCATCCAGTCCTTCACCGATGTCATTGGCCACTATATCAGCGGCGAGCGGCCCAAAGGCATCCAGGAGACCGAGGAGATGCTGAAGGTTGGTGCTACCCTCACAGGGGTAGGCGAGCTGGTCCTGGACAACAACTCCATCCGCCTGCAGCCCCCCAAGCAGGGCATGCAGTACTACCTGAGCAGCCAGGACTTCGACAGCCTGCTGCAGAGACAGGAGTCAAGCGTCAGACTCTGGAAGGTCCTGACGCTGGTCTTTGGCTTTGCCACCTGCGCGGCCCTCTTCTTCATTCTGCGGAAGCACTACCTGCAGCGGCAGGAGAGGCAGCGCCTCAGACAGATGGAGAAGGAGTTCCAGGAGCACGAGGCCCAGCTGCTGAGCCGCGCCAAGCCCGAGGACAGGGAGAGTCTCAAGAGTGCCTGTGTCGTGTGTCTGAACAGCTTCAAGTCCTGCGTCTTTCTGGAGTGTGGGCATGTCTGCTCCTGTGCCGAGTGTTACCGCGCCTTGCCAGAGCCCAAGAGGTGCCCCATCTGCAGACAGGAGATCACCCGGGTCATTCCGTTGTACAATAGCTAATGGTCTTGAAGCCCCACAGGTGGAGGTGAAGGGACCCCACTCCCCCTTCTCAGGAATGTTTGTCTTGAGGCCTGTAGAAGAGCAGCGATGGGGATAGCTCTTATCCCAGGTATGAATGAGGGAGGAGGCTGGGGAGCCATCCAGGTCTCACACCTCCAGCACTGGGACGTTGCCGCGCCACCACAAGAGGGGACTCCCCACCTCCGGCCCTGCTTGAGAATCACAGCCCCACGCTGGGGTGGGTGTGGTAGCCTGGCATTCCTTCCTGCAACCAGAGGAGTGTGTGCGTGTGATTGACAACACCTCATCGCTTAGGGCCCGATCTTTTGGTCCTTTCTGGGGAACTCCTGGTTCCCGTGGACTTAAACTTTGAGTGACTCAACCAGCTGGGAAGCAGAGTCGGGCTCTGGGTGTGGGGTATGCTTCACAGAGCTGTCTCTGAAGAGTCGCCTCTGAAGAGGCTGTCGCACAGCCTTTCTTCCTTTTAATGATACCCCACATAAAAGGCCGGGCTGGACATGTCACTGTGTCCCTTTCCCCTCACCTGCTCACCTCGTAATGTGAGCACATGTCTGTCAGGACCAAAGAGTGAAGCCTGCCATCTGCCTTCTACGGAAAAGAAGGAACTCTGGTCAGCAGGCGGAAGAGCGGCCACTTGAAGAGACAGTGGGACTATCCTCTGGTCCGCAGTGGCGAAGGTGGCAGCTTGGCTGCAGCCCCCCTGGAGTCTCCGTGACCTAGAGGGAGGGCCGTCTGAGTGCACCTTCGGCCCTGATTGGGAGTTCCCGGGGCCTGAGCGGTGAGCACCGGGCCTGGCTTTCCCTGCCTGAGGTCAGCCTGCAGGGCCTCACCGCCTCAAGGAAGCAGTGAGGCTACCTGTCCTGGCCTCTTGGCCATGTTGGCTTCCCTCCCAGGCTGTCACTGAGGCAGAGTAGCCAGCCAGCACCTTGGGCACCAAGCCTTTTCTACAGTCCCGCCTCCTCACATCGAGAAGTTAACATCCTGTGGGTGGAATCACATCGCCCCTTCCTGGGTTGCTGTCTCCCCCCCGCCCCGCCCCCCCCGACCTGCTCCCCTTGAGTTTGTGAGTGAAAGAAGTGGAGGAGCCCTTCTCACCTCCGACTAGTCCGAGGTCTTGTACACAGCTCTCATCTCCCTTCCCTGGCTTTGAATATTCATCCCCTATCCTCCTTTGTGTGGGGGAGGCGGGGGTGCTCTCAGGGGGCTGACACCTGTTCTATGCAGTGTCCAGTGTGGACAGCACAAATTAAACACGTTATAACCAAGTGGGAGCCTGTTTTTTTGTCCATAAAATTTCGGTGGCTTGGCTGAGGCTTGCCCAAGATGGAATCGAATTTCACCGCGGTGGAATGATCTAGAGACCTTGAGGCCTTGTGTGTGTCTTCTCAGCAGAGAGGTGGTCTGGGGCTCCTACAGGTGGCGTGTGGCTTGGTGAGGTGGAGGCCTGGGGGCAGGTGTCCTGGAGAGCAGCCTGTAGGGGGACCTCACCTCACTAAGGATGTCGTCTTTCTTTTTTTTTTTTTTTTTTAAGATTTTATTTATTTATTCACGAGAGAGAGAGAGAGAGAGAGAGAGAGAGAGAGAGAGGCAGAGACACAGGCAGAGGGAGAAGCAGGCTCCATGCAGGGAGCCCGACGTGGGACTCGATCCCGGGTCTCCAGGATTACACCCTGGACTGCGGTTGGTGCTAAACCGCTGAGCCACCAGGGCTGCCCTGAGAACTTCATCTTTGAAGAAGTCCCGAACGGAGGGGCGGTGAGAGGCCCTGGGTGGAGTGCTGGGGGACAGCAGAGAGGAAAGGAACGTTTGGAATATTGGACTGGATGTTCTTTCAAGCTATAATTTCAAGGTGGGTTAATCCTCACAACCTGCCGGCTCCCCTGGTGTCTGCTCCTCACAGATGAGATGGCCCACGAGGGGAAGTTTGCTGGGCTAGGGGTATGCGGCTGGTTGGTGGTGGGTCCAAATTTAAACTCTCCACTGTTTCAAAGCCCCTGGCCCTCCTGCTCGCTGGCGGTGGCCAATTTCCTGCATGCACAGGAATACCCCACGGGAGTGTTGCTCCCGTTAGTGGAGGGACAGTACTGCGCCCCGGCTGGTGCAGGGGAGAGCTTGGGTTCCCATAGCGCTGCCTTGGCTGGGCAGGGTGAGGGGGTGACAGAGTGCCTCCAAGGCAGCAGCCCCTTCTTCCTTGGCCTTCAGCTTTGACACGGTCAGAAAGTCCAGCTTTTAGTAGAGGACGAATGAACCGCCTGTGGCGGGTGTCTGTGATGATCTGTCAAGAATTCAGCCCTCGGCGCAGATGTCAAGAGTAGGTCCGACCAGAGGGGGTGTAAGGGGAAGGCAATCTGCTCTACCCCAGCCTCGCTCAGATCTGGGCAGACCCAGTCTGTCTCGAGTGCCCCTCTCCAAGCAGAGGCAGGGAGGTCCAGTAGCAGCACATGGTCCCCGCCACAGGAGGTGATAGCCAGTGGGGAACACAGGCACGCAGGTGCCCAGGTGCTGGATTTGAGGTCCCTGCTCAGTCCTAGCCCAGGCGGGGCTGGCACTCACAGCCCCTTCCACCTGTGGCCACTCCCACCTTACGTCCTGGGACTCACCTCCAGGAGGGCTGAACAGGAGGGAGGTACACTGAGGCAGGCGGGCCCAGGCTGGGGAGTGGCCATGGCAGGGAGGTGAGGACAGAGGGCGGTAGTACTCAACTGACCTCGGGATAGTTGCGAGTTAGCAGTTCTTTGCCAATTCAACCCTTCTGCTCAGTCACTTGAATCCTAGGCAGACAGCTTCAGGAGGGGTCACTTGGATCACTGCTCCTGGTGTTTTGAAGGTCTCCTGGGCACTTTATGTGCATGGCGGGGGCGGGGGGGTCTACAGAGTGTTATCTCCACTTGACAAGTGAGGCTCACGGGGTTCCGTGTTTGCATCTGGCCACACAGCATTGTGAGCCAGCCAGTGTTAGGTTCCTTGCAGGCAGTGTTTCTAAGACTTAGGGCAAGCAAGCAGGGGAGACCGTATTACCCCACTTATAGGTCATGGGATGTGCTCAGGGGTACCGAGGTCTGACTAAAACTCCTCCGCCTTTTGCCTTTTATCACTTTAAGCCTGGAGGGGAAGGGAAGTTGTCCAACAGACAACTGAGTATTGCAGACTCAGTGTTTTCCCCAGCCAGTCATCACCTCAACAATCACCAGTCACACCCTGGTTTTACGAATCACAGGAGGGGACTTTGAGGTTCCCTAGCTTATCTTGATGGAACAAGAGCCGGAAGGCAGGTCTCTGGAATCCTAGCTCTTTCAGAATTATGATAGAAAGTTTGAGAAGCAGCAGTATGTGAAACAGTTAAAAAGCAGATAACACGACACACGTGGCCAATCTGGCACCCTTTACAACCTCTGCCCCAGGCCATGAAAATCCCAATCGGACGATGGGTCTGATGCTGATGATCCCACAGGTCCTCCAGAATGCTCAGAGGAAGAGCCGATCATGTTCGATGTCATTTGATGGGCATTTATTCATCAAAAAGCATTTGCAATCTCTGTGCCTGGAGATGCAGAAATGAGTAAGACACAGTCTCTGCCCTCAGAGGGCTCAGAGTTGTCTTAATACACCCTCGTTGTTTGAGAGGCGGTGGACCGTATCAGGAGCGGTGACTCGGTTGTTGGGCATATTTGTGGTTCACAGAATAGTGTAGCTGGGATGGGCCTTTGAAATCGACCTGGTTAGAGCACATTCCCTGACCGTTGACAATAAACCAACCGGGGCCAGTGCATCCTTGCAGAGAGGAGCCAAGCAAAGAAGACGTAGCCCCCAGAGCCTGGAACGACCTACTCGAAACACCATCCGGACCGCGTCCCTCCTCTGCTTGAAGCCTTTCCCCAGGCTCCCTGTCATCTCCAGGGACATGACTCTTCCCTGGCATCTGGAGGCCTATGTAACCCAGCCCTGGCCACCTCTCCAAGCCTCTCTTCATCCCTCTGTCTCACACTTGTGGCTCCGACAGCACCTCCCCTTACGTTGTGAGGTTCCTTAAACCTGCCAGGCCCAGTCCAGCCTCTGCAGTCTTGGCTCTTCACCTGGCTACCCTTTAAAACTCAGTTTTAGGTGGTGTCTCCTCCATTCCTAGATGCGTCGGTGGGATTAGATGCCCCTCCCCTGAGATTCCATAATACATACATTCCATAGGAGATTCTTCTTATTCCTGCCCTTAACCATATCACCCATGTCTTGGGCAGGACCTGCATCTTACTTTTTCTCAGGACAATTTTTTGGCACTATACACTAGTTAGAACTAGCTCCAAGTAGCTCTTTGCTAGGTACTAAGTGCTCTACATGATTGATATTTAATCTGCACCATGAATTATGTGTCTGTATTGTTTTTCCTTTTTAAAAAAAAATTATTTGAGAGAAAGTGAGTGTGAGAGCAAGAGCGGAGGGGCAGAGGGAGAGGGAGAAGCAGGATCTCGACTAGGGGCCCCATCCCAGGACCCTTGGATCATGACCTGAGCCAAAGGCAGATGCTTTTCAGTTGGTTAACTGAGCCACCCAGGTACCCCTGCCCCCCCCCCCATATTATTCTTCTTTTAAAGAGAAGGAAACCAGGGCCCTGAGAGGTGAGATATCTTGCCAAGCTCACAAGAGAGTCAAGATGGAACCCCAGGTAGTCTGAGTCCAAGCCCAAGAGCTTAGCAATGAATGTGTGGAAGGAGCAAATTGACAAGTGAGGGAACTAGATGTGGGGTAAGCAGTCCTGGGAGGCTGCCTGTGGGGGTCGGTTATTGGACCAGAGATGAGGGTCCATGACTTGGTTGTAAGAATGAGGGAAGGGCCTGTCTTAGGGCCTCGAGCCAGTGTGGATAAGCTGTTGAAGAGGAACATCACATCCAGCCAGCTAACCAGAGCTTTGAGTTCTCCACACAGGAAAGGTGGGGACAATGTCACTGTGGCATAGGAAATAATCTGGACGGGCAGCCCAAAGGCTGGCCTGCCTCAGGTCCTGGCTCTGTTGCTGTGTGATCTTAATGGAGTGCTTTGACCTCTCTGGGCCTCAGCTCTGTCTATACACGGAGCAAGTTGGATCAGAAGCAGGTTGGATCAGAAGCCCTCCGATGCTCCATCCAGCTCTGACGTTTTGCATGTCTAAGAGATGCGAGTGGGTGAGGGAGGGAGGGCAGTTTGGAGGCACTCTTTGGGGCTGCAGGTCTAGCAGATGAGAGGTGGACCCTCTTCGGAGGGTCCTTAGCTGACCCCCCACAGCTTCAGGACCACATTCCCATAATGCCAGAGAGATGAGCACATTTTCTCTAATTAGATAGTGTTAACTTATCGATTTTGAATGAGCCAAGTTTCGATGTATGATGTCCTGAATTGCTGCCTGGAGTGCTCATTAGTCACTTCCCCTGCAGCTGCCTTACTGTTTTCCAGATGCCAGCCGAGGGACCTGGCATTTCCCTTCCCCAAGAGCGAGGCACACGAGGCCGAGCCAGTGACACTGGCGTTGGTCAGAGGAACTGATGGAGCCTGGGCAGGGGCTGGGGGAGGGGGGGGTGCTCCTCTCTTGCTCTTTACCCTCTGTCCTTGCCAGAGCGATCGCCTCCCCTTACGTTCCTCCAATTCAGATCCCTCCAGGATTGGGCCATGCCTCTGGAGGGCCACAAGTGAACGCAACAAGCATTTATTAGGCGCTGAGCGTGCCAGGCACCTTGTGTCCTAACTTGAATGTTCTCGAGGGTGGGGGGAGGGAGGTACACAGAAAGTTGTATTGATATCAACGTCCACATTGCCACAACGGCAGGCCTCCCACCCCCTAGTCATCTTCCCCGGGTGTTTAACATGCTTCACAGGGTGGATCTTCGTCCACGTTTGCAAGAGGTAGGTCCCTAGGCTTTGTTTCTTCCTACCCTTCGCAGGGCAGGATCCCTGCTCGGCTTGCAGTCTCCGCCGTGACCTCCAGGTGGCGCTGTGCCCCCGCGGTTGAGGCCTCCGGAGCCACCCAGGTGGTGCTAGGAAAGGTCTGTGCAACTTTCCCTTCCCTGAGGGGCGGGGCACAGGCCTCGGAGCGCCCGGGCTGCTGATCCCGGGTGCCGTGGGGCACAGCCTGGAAAGGGGAGAAGCAGGGATTTTCTCCCCGGGTCCTTCCTTTCTCTGCTCAACTCACCAGCAAGCTGGGTGCAGATGTGAAAGTTCTGAGAAGCCCAGAAACTTCTGGGAGGAAAAAAAAAAAATCCCCCCTTTCTCCCCCGATAATGTCCCAGGCATTCACATCTTTAAATATACTAACCATGATTTCTTTCAACAAAAATGAGATATGCATAATGCATCACATGTTCTTAAAATACCCAAATGACTTCATACTGGTAAAAGATGCTTAAAAAAAATTGTATGGCATAGATTCCGATCCCCCCCCCCACCCCCCAGGAAGCATTTTCTCAGCAGAAGACATCCTGCTTCTCTCAGCCTGGCCTGCTGTCCTTGCTCTGGTCTCTTCTGTCCTGTCTTTGCCTTTTGTCCCCTCGTTCAGCTCCTCCGTCCTCTGCTGTGTATTGCAGGGGACGAGCTGTCAGTGACTTTCCTTGACAGCCCTGCCTCTTCTCTGCCCCGTTTGCCTCTTGCCTCCCAGTGTGTGTAAGAGTTTCTTCCCCTGCGTGTGCATCTGTCTTCCTCCCTGAGGCTTTCTTGGGTTCTCTCTGCTTCTGCTTCTGGAGGGGAGGGGGTGTCTCTCTCTCTTCCCATCCTTCTCACCTGTGCATGGCACCTGCCCTCGCAGCTGGAGGATTTCCTTCTTCCCCACCCCAGCTCAGGTAGGGCAGGATGGGGAGGGCCTCTGTGACCATGCAGTGGCTGCTCCTCACTCTTCCCCCGTTTCTATCACACAGAGAGTTCCTTTCCTAGGGAGAAAGGGCCCTGCTGTCCCCCCCTGGAGGGCTGGAGATGGTGGGACTCACTGCTTGGGGCTGACCCCTGCTGAGGCCCAGCAGCACCTCACCAGGTCTGTACACTCTCCCTCTGAGGATGCTCTGCTTACCCCCATTTCAGAGCTGAGAGGCATTCTGGCTCAGAGAGAGAGGTGACTGCATCCTCACACACAGGTCGCTGGGATTGAGCTCGGGTCTTCTGGTTTACCCTCTTTGGCCTGCTGCCCTTCACCAAGTCAAGTAGACAGATCTCTGTGCTGGGAGACCAGGGTCTTGGGCCTGGCTCTGTCCCCAGTAGGGCAGCTCATCTTCCTTGTCTGAGACTCGCTTTTCCCTCCCTGGCAGTGGGAAAGTACCTCTTCTCTGCCCTGCCAGCCTAACCCGTTCTCGTGGACATGAAATGACATCACATCCACCGGATGGGCAAGTGCTCGCCTAACAGCCTATGGAGGAAGAAGGGTGCAGAGCCGAGCATAGCCCCTCAGAGGGCTCAGAAGTCAGTGGCCTCGTTCCTCTGCTCATGTTTGAGCCACCACAGGTCTGGCCCCGGGTGTGGGGGAGAGTCAGGGCTGAGGGCCTCTGGGCTTCAAATGTACTAAAAAGCCCTTCTGTTGTCCCAGGAGACTGGGGAGGGGGGCGGTATTTGTAGGATCTCGTCCCGTATTCTTTATCCAAGGGGCCATAGGGGTTCAGAGATTCCCCTGGAAACTGTGTATACAATATTCTGCTTCTGGGAAAGAGAACCCATCTCTTTTGTCAGAGTTCCAAGGAGTCCTCAGCCTGCAAGAGGTTTGGACTCTTCCATCTACACGCCCTCCACATCTGTGGGTAGGCCGAGATGGAGACCGGAAGAGGCTTGTCCCTGGTTTCCTCAGGGAGGCAGTGTCGCCCAACAGTTGGGAGCTCAGCCTTGAGTCAGACCTGCTGTCTCCCCTGGGCGCTGCGGCTTTGGGCTTGGCACTCCACTCTCCCGGCCACAGGCCCTTACAGATGGTATAAGATAGATGACAGTCCCTCCCAAGGTAATCATGAGCGTGGTTGTGTCTAGAGACATTAGCATCATCTGGGACATGGTAAGCTCTCAGTAGTGATTGGGTAGTAGGAGTTTGGGATCAGAAGGTGGCAGTGGCCCTTTCTGAGCTTGCTGGGGTCAGCTGGGGTTAGTCCCCTTTGGCTCAACTCATTGCTCTGGTTGGGTCAGGGGCTCTTTAGCCAGTGGACTTTGGGGCTCTTGGGAGATCTGGACAGAAGAAGCTGGACAAGTGGGTCAAGTATTCAGACAGAGCCCAGCATTCAGAGCCAGCTCCAGTTCCCAATCTCCCGAGCCTCCCCCATTTGTCCACAGGGCTAAAACCGTACCTCCCCTTGTCTGTCCCCTAGGGTGGTGAGGATGGGCAGGAGCACCATGGTGCCTGGCCTGTCTGCTGCTCTCTTCTTTCTCGGGCCCAAAAGAGGCTGTTGTTTCTCAGGGTGCCACAAAGCCCCAGTGCCCTACCGGCTGGATCTGGTTTGGAGGCTGTAGGCAGAGCTGCTCTCTGAGAGTTCCAGGACCCCTCCCTCCCTCCCTCCTCCACCGGAGGATGTGGAATGATGAGAGGTGGGGAGAGCGACTTCAGGACACCAGTTATCCCCCTTTCAGGTGACATTTGACTCCTCAGCTCCTCCCAGTTGTCCTCACTGTTCCTTAGGTTTTCCCCCAAGAGCCGGTGGGACTCTTACATTGTGGGCTGTTGGTACAATAAAAACTTAAAAAATCACCCTCTGATCCTTTTTAAAATTTTATTTCAACATGGCAAACTTCCTCGTTGAGAAAAGCCCTTTTATTTTCTGACTAATCATGCGCTGCTGCAGCTCCCCGCCCCCATACAATTCTGGGTGTGCCCCGCGATGCGGTGGAGAGGGGGAGCCCTCGGTTCCGGCAAGCCCTGGCGGGCCCCAATTTCCCCATCTGTAACTGGAGGAGGTTGGACTAGATGAACTCTTCCTACAGGTGTTTTCACACTGAGCTGTCTAGAGCTCTGGGGGTTCTTTGGAGGCCTAGGGGGTAGGGGGGTGCCCCGAAGTGTGGGCTTGAGCCCCTAGCTCCCCAGCACCTTGCCCTTTACTTATTTTTTATTTACTGAGGTTCCTTGTAAGATATTTCCAGAAGAAAGGGTCTTGAGGGTCAGACAAGGACAAAGGAAGGGAGACAGACAAAGGAAGGGAGGAAGCTAAGAGTCCTTGAGCTGTCCTGGGGGAAGGACCGGTGCTGCCACAAAAGTCCTCAACACACTTTTGGGGAACGAGTGAAAGGCGAATGAATTCTTGTCTTATTGTTCTTTGATCCGAGGCTTAAAGCAGGTCCAGTCAGTTTTCTCTCATAGGAAAGTCTGGGCCCCTGTGTGTGGGTGGCCGGGTGGGGGCAGAGGAGGCCCCCTTGGATAAAGCCCAGCAAGGCTGCGCCCAGGTTCCAGTCCATGAGTTGAGAGGGCCGGGGGTGCTGCGGGTTTGCATCCAGCCTTGGCTCAGAGTGGTGGTGCCCTGCTGGGAGGCCACTTAGCCTCTCTGGAGGTGACCAGCTGGCCATTGACCTAGCACAGCGTCTTGGCCTTCCCTGCTGCCGGAGGGCTAGGGTCGGAGCCAGCCCTGGCAAGGCTCTGTGGCTCCCGCGCTCCCCCTCTGCTGCCACGTACCTGGGGCAGAGGCATCCCACAGCCACCTCTTCTCTGAGTCTTGCCTTCGTTCTCTGCGGCTGCTCGTGCCTCGGTCTCCCCATCTGGATAGGAGAGAGGGGGAAGGCAACAGAGGGAACCACTGGGCGCCAAGCGTCTGTTTCGTGCTGGGGGCTGCGGGGGCTGCCTTTCCCCTTCTCTACCCCACCCACACTGGTGTAGGGCTCAGAGCACAATAGGGACTTGCCAAGACCTACTACCTCAACCCGAGAATGTCTGTGCCCAAGGGGCCATGGACACAGTCCAGTCCCGTGGTGCCCAATTCGGTGGGGTCCTAGGGTCCGATGAAGTTTGAGGGGAAAAATCCCTCCCCCACTTTTGCCTCAAGCAGGTTTTGTCTACTTTAGATTTGGGAGAACTGGCTGATTTTGCAGCTGAGAAAGGAAGATGTGATTTTCTTCAAGTTTCCTATTTTATGATACCGAGTCAGAGGCCTAGGGGAGGGAACCAGCTTATTCAAAGCCACAGAGAGCCAAGAGTTGAGCATGAAAACTACGTTCATCCAGGACTCACTGTGTACCAGGTGTATGATGCATGTATGACCTTCCCCAGAACGAACTCGACTAAATAGGAATAATTATCAGCCCCATCCGACAGATGAGAAAATTGAGGCACCATGAGGTGAAAATAATCACGGAGTAAAGAAATGACAGGTTAGGGATTTGAATGTGGCCGCCCTAGTGAAGGCTGCCCCCTCCCCACTGGGCTACTGCACTAGACCGTGCATCACCCATCTCCCTTGCTGGGTAGCAGTGAGGGCAGCTTCCACTCCCGTCTTACTTGGTCCATTCCTCCATCTGGACCTGGTGTCCTCAGCACAGCCCTGAGCAACGGGCTCAGAGCCAGCCCCTCAGCCTTGGAGGAGAAGGCAGGGATTCTCCAGGACGCATCTGCATCCAGGTCTAGCACCCCGGGGGTTAAAGGGATGCCCCACTTTAGGCTGGAGAGAAGGGAGGATTGAGTGTGGCCTTTGTAACCGAGACAGCTGCGAGGGGTAGAGGTAGAGGAATGCTACGCTGATGGAGCTTGCTCTTGCGGAACAGCCGCGTGAACTTGGAGACGCCAGTCAGCCTCCAGGTGCCTTATCTGTAAAATGGGCCTGTCTGGGTCCTGCAGCTTCTAAAGGCTAAGGGAAGGCTCCAAGGAGGTCATAGTCATGGAAATGCTTTTCTAACCGTCAAGTGGCTGCGGGTCTGAGGTGTGTGTGTGCAGGGGGTGTGCTTCAGGAAGAGGGTGGGTACTGACTTGGGAAGGTGCAATGGGGCCACCTTTAACCTTATTTGGAACGCGGCAAGGGAAACAAAACCAGGTGGGGTGGAACAGCCGGCTCATCCCCTTCCTCTCGCTTGCTGGGTGTGCAGGGATTCCTCAGCCCTCCCTGTGTGGTGTGCTTACCTCTGTGCAGGGGGCACTGGGCTAGATGCTCAATGTGTGAACTGCTTCATAACTCGGCAGAAAGGAAGGAACCAGGTGGGCAGGGTGGTCCCAGCCCCGCGTGGGGCGTCCCCTATGAGGACCTGGAACCACAGCTGGGAAGGGTGGCTTCTCCTAGCTCCATCACTAGCCTGTGACCTTGGCAAGTCAGGTCTCTATTCTCTCTGCGAACATCAGTTGGGCAGGGATGCAACGTTGCCTCTTTCTACCTCTGGAAGGTATTTATTTTGAGAAGCAAGGTCAATAATGGATGTGAAATGCGTTGGGGGGAAAATAAAAAAGCAGGTTACAAAGGCAAGAGCTTCTTGTTGTAACTTGATCATCCTGCTCGTTAGGCTTTTGTTTTCTCTTCCAGCGTTTGGCCTGGTGCTAACCTCAAAGCAGACACTCTGCAGAGCCTTCATGAATGGGAGCCGGCGGCTTGTGGAGGGAAGCAAAGGGCAGCCGCAGACCTGCATTGACAAGCCGACAAGCTGTGGGATTTGGGGCGAGCCCCCGAGCCTCTCTCTCTTTCTCTCTCTCAGGGCTTTGGTTCCCCCGCCTTTGGCAATGAGGAGGTTGGGCTGGATCGTCCCTAAGGATCCTCCCAGCTCTGACAGCTCTGAAGTGGGAATGAATGAAGTGCTAGTGTTCTTTCTCACTCATTAAGCACCAGGAGCCTGATTTCATTTTGTTTTGCTAACAGTCCTGTGAGGCGCACAGGCAGCTAGCCAGCCACATGCCCCATTTTCCAGCTGAGATTATGGAGTTCAGAGAGGGGACGTGACTTGTCCCAAGTCTCACAGCTAGCCAATGACAGGATGGCGATTCAAACCCAGGCCTGACTCCCATTCCACACCCACCCCACGGGGCCCACTGTCTTGGTCTCCCACTTCTCAGCCCCCTTCCTCCCCTGCCCCCAAGGTGCCTGGCCTCCAGGTGGGGGACGCTTTGGCACAGTGGGAGAAAGGGCTGGGCTGGCTCCTCTCAGGTAGCTCCTCTACCAGATGTTATATGTCACTAAAGAACCACACCCCTTTTCTTCCAGCCTGCCCTCCACCAAGAGAGTTCTAGAATGAAGGGGAGAGTGAACCTGAGGGTGCTCTTTCACTAGGGATGGGGCCAGGGGCAGGGCAGCAGGCTGAGCCAGTGGAGACCTCACTGGCCCACCCAGCTGTGCCCCCTAGTCCTGCCTTCGGCAGGTTGCATGACCTCGGGATGGGTGACCCTCCCGGTGGTCAGGGGGGCCCTGCCGGGCCAGTGAAGGCAGTCTGCAGGCGGAGAGCAGGTGCTGCTGGCTCTGGGCGAGGATAACGAGCCCTCCTCACGCACCTTGCCCCCTCGGAGTTGCCATCTGCTTGGCAGATGCGCCTCCCCAGCCTCTGGGGCCGCCCGGGTCTCCCTCCTGGGGACCGGGAGCCCGCTCCACGCCTCCGAAGCCACAGCCTCTCCCCGGAGCTGGAGGCTGTTGCTGGCAGGGAGGTCCCCCAGGGCAGAGGGCTGCAGGCCCGGGGCGTCCCCGAGGAGGAGGCAGCGGACGCCGCCGAGGGCCGGGCATCCCGGGCGAGCCCGGCGTAATGAGGCGCTCCCCTCTCCTCCGGGAGGCGGGGCTGCCCCTGCACCCCCCCCCCCCCCCGCCTCCACCCCGAGGCCCCGCGGGAGCCCGAGTCCTGAGCCTCGGCCGGGGAGCGGGGCCTTCCAGGGCGATCGCAGTGGGGGAGGGGGGGTGAGGCCCGAGGGGCCGGGCCCGGGGCGTGTGAAGTGGGGCGCCAGGGCGGGGGTGGGGCGCCCGCGGCCGGACGGGGAGGCTGCGTCCTCAGGTCGCCCTGACGCCCTACGACCTTTCCGCCCCAGCGTCCGGCCTCCGGGGAGACCGCGTCCATCTGTCCTTCCCGGCGTGTGGTCCTCGGTCCCCCCGCCCCCTCCGCGCCCCTCCCCCCAGCTCCCCGCGGGAGGCCGAGCGGGCGGCGGGGCCGGTAAACACCCCGCGGGAGGCGCGGGCGGGGGGGCGGCGGCGGAGGCGCCCGGAGGCCGCCGGGCCGGGGCGGGGCTCGCGGGGGGCCCCGGGCGCGGGCGGGCGGGCGGGCGGCGGGGGCCGGGGGCGGGGGCGGGGGCGGGGGCAGGAAGCGAGCGGCGGCCCGGCCGGCCCGCGCGGCCCCGTGACGTCGCGCGGCTTCCAGGGATCTCTCCCCGCGGCCCGGGTCCCCTCGTCCCCGCCCTCCGCCCGCCCCCTCCCCGCGCCCGCCGCGCCGCGCCTCGCCTCGCCTCCGCGCCGCGGCCGGCATTTGTCGCTCGCAGCTCGCTCGCGGGCCGGCTCCTGCGTGCAGACCCCCCCGCGCTCCAGCCCCCGCCCCGCCCCGCCCCGCCCCTCTCCCCGCCGGCCCCGGCCCGCTGCGCTCCGCTCCTCCCCCGGCCGCGGCGCGCCGGCCCCGCCGCCGCCTCCCCCTTCTCCCCGGCCTCCCCTCCGTCTCTCCCTGCCGGTCCCCCTGCCTCCCTCTGCCTTTCTCCTCCGCGCGTCTCCCCGGCTCCCTCCCGGTTCCGCGCTCCCCTCCCTCCCTCCCTCCCTCCGGGCATCCTCCCCCCTCCGCCCCCAGCCCTCCCTCCTCCCGCGCTCCCCTCCCCCTCCGCCCCTCGCCGCCCCGCCGCCCGCCGCTCCCCAGTCAGCCTCCCCGAGGCCGCGCCGCCGCCCGCGCTCGCCCAGGACCGGCCCGCCGGGCTCCCCGGGGTGCGCCTGCCTCGGCCCCGCGCCCCGCGGGCTCGCCGGGACACCCCCTCCGGCTCGCGGCCCCGCCCGGCCCGGCCCCCGCCCAGCGCCCGGGAGCGCCGAGGATGTGAGTCCTGCTCGCCGGCGCCGGAGCAGCAGCCACTCGCGCGCCGAGCCGGAGCGCAGCGCAGCGCAGCGCCGGGCGCTCGCCGGGTCGCTCGGGCGGGCGGCGCGCTCTCGCCCCAGCGGTGCCCCCCGGGCCCTCGCCGGCGCCACCGCCGCCGCAGCCCGCGGGCCGTCCCCGGCCGGCCGCCCCCGGCCCCAGCGCCGCTGACCCTGTCCGCCGCGGGCGGGGACGCGGGCGGAGGAGGCGCCGCCGCGGAGCCCCCGGACGCGACCATGTCGGAGGTGCTGCCCTACGGCGACGAGAAGCTGAGCCCCTACGGCGACGGCGGCGACGTGGGCCAGATCTTCTCCTGCCGCCTGCAGGACACCAACAACTTCTTCGGCGCCGGGCAGAACAAGCGGCCGCCCAAGCTGGGCCAGATCGGCCGGAGCAAGCGGGGTGAGTTCGCGGCCCCCCGGGCGCCCCTGTGTCGGGCGCGCCGAGGCCGGGCCCAGGTTGGCGGGGGCTCCCCCGCAGGCCCGAGCGGTTCCGACCCAACGGAGTCCCGTCGCGCGGCCCTGGGGGGATCCCGCACTGCGGGCCGGGCAGCCGCGGGCCGCCGAAACCCCTCCCCCTCGGCCTGATTCCGGCGGGGGTCACCCGGGGGGCGTGGCGGCCTCTGGCTGCCGCGGGGGCTGCGGGGCTCGTCCCGGGTCCCCTCCCGCGCCAAACTTTGCTTTTCGGCGTCTCACCCCCTCCCCTTTTGCGCAGTGGAGTCGCAGCTGCACTGGCTCCGGAGCCCGGGGTGTGTGTGTGGTGGGGGGGTCCCAGGGCGCCCCGAGGGACGGCGTGGAGGACTGCGGGGGGGGGGGGTTGGACCCGACTCCCGCGGGAAGACTAGGGGCTTTCGGGGCGCACGGGCTTCTCATTGTTACTTAGCGGGGGAGGGGGAGGGGGCCGAGTCCGAGCGCTCGGCGCGGGAGCTGGAAAAGCCCCGGGGAGACTGGGACGCGCGGAGGCGCGGAGAGGAGCTCCGGAGGCGCCAGGACAATGAGGGGGGACGACAGCTGCCCGGAGAGACCGCGACGCAGAGATGGGGGGGCGGGGGCAGGGTGCCGGCGGGTGGCGGTTCCGGGGAGACCGCGAGGGGCCGGGGCCGAGCGAGACAAAGCTCGGGAGAGGGAGCCAGGGCGGGAGAGACGGCGGCCGGGGACGCCAGTCGGGGGAGGACAGAGAAGCAGCTGCAACAATGAGGGAGACCGACACCCCGGCCGGAGAGAGCCCCGGAGACCTCGACAGGTGACGGGCACGCCGGGAGACCGAGGGCGGGACTGAGGCAGGCGAGGCTGGGGGGGGGGGAGCGAGGCGGGAGGCCCTGACCTCGGCGGGGGGGGGCGCGCAGGGGGCCCCCCGCCCTGCACCCGCCCTGCACCCGCCGCGGCCCCCGCGAGCCCCCTTGCTCCTCGCCCCTCCGCACCCGGAGCCTCGGCCACCCGCGCCGCGCTCGGGGCACCCCCGAGGGTCCCCGGCCCGCGGACCTGGTCTCCTCCCCGCCCTCTTCTGCCGGGGAGGCTTCTGGCTCAAGAAATGCGCCCGGGGAGGTGCGGGGGGCTGAGGACGCGGCCAGGGCGCGTCGGGGCTGCGGCCGGGCCTGCGGGGTTTGCGCCCTCTCTGCAGCCTTTCCTGCGAACCGAGCCGGGACGCAGCCTGGGGGGGGGGGGGCGGTTCCGAGGGACGCGGCACGGGGTCCCCCCCTCCCCGCCCCCCGGCAGAGGCGGAGTGGTTGGGGCTGTGTCTGCGCGCGAGGAACCCCCCCTCCGCCTCCCGCGCTTCCCAGGCCGCCCCCCCCCCCCCCGCACCCGGGGCGTAACGGGCGACGTCGGAGACCCCCGGCGAGGCCCAGGCGCGCTCACGTCTCCTTCTCTCCCCTTTTTCTTGCAGTTGTTATTGAAGATGATAGAATTGATGACGTGCTGAAAAATATGACAGACAAGGCACCTCCTGGTGTCTAACTCCCCCAAAGACAATGAGTTAAGGGAGAGTAAGACCGGCGGTAACAGTTATTGGCAAAAAGAGCATGAAAAGAGAAAGCACTTTGAAATCTATTACTAGCTTGCTACCTACGATGAAGTCAACAACCTGTATCTCATGTCAGGCCGGGAGACAGACGAGGCGTGAGAAGGAAGAGGAGGAGGAGGAGGAGGAAGAGGAGGAGGAGGAGAAGGCTCTGGGCTCCTCAGCAAAAATAAAAATTAAAAAAAAAATTTTAAAAATTTAAAAATCACTATATACACACATATAAAGAAATAAAAAGTCTCAGTTGCAGCTATTTGTCAAAATTAATATCCATTTCTTTTTATATACAGTGAATATTGCGCAATTATAGATCTGGATTTTTGAACCACTTAAATAATGAAGCGGCAACACCGGGTGTTTTGAGGTGTTGGCATTCTTCGCTGATTTGGCTGTTCCCAATGTTTACATTATTTAATCTTGCAAAAATGGTTCTGTGCACTTGGATGTGAAATGCTGTCCGGTTTTATTTTTTTATGTTGTTATCCTTGGATGTACAAAAAAAAAAATCAGCAAATGATCTCTATAGATATTGTTTTATTTTGGTCCTCTTTTGAAGTTATCGGGAATGTGTTTAAAACAAGCAGAGAACTTTTCTAAGGAATGATACAAAGGAAGAATCCCTGTTTTACTTTAAAATGACTTGTAAAGCTTGTGTTTCTTTGTTGCTGCAAGCTATTTGCCCAAGTTAATGCAAATGGACACATTTTATATGTCAGGAAAAAAAACCCCACAAAAACAAAGAAAAAAATGCTTGAGCTTTTTCTAACCTCTTTCCTGCAGTCTGTTGTGTGAGCAGCCTGTTTTTTTCTCTAATATTGTGTCAGTTTATTCTCTTTAATGGGCTGTAAAAAATGTAATCACAAGAGTGCCAAATATCTTGAAATGCCAAAAGGCATTTTGGTTTCTTTTCTTTTTCCCTGTGCTCTGAGTCCACGTAAAGGAATGCTTGGAGTGTCTTTTCTGTTATTTATAGGGGTTCTCTTAAGGCACACCAGCTGCCTGTTTTGCATGGTATTTGCAAAAACGCCTCTTGCGTGAGGAAATCTTTTACCATTTTTTTGTTTGCAACTTTGGACCTCAAGAGGTTTCTTCCCTACCCTGTTCCCTCTTTTCTTAATTCGATATTCTGGATGTTGCACCTTTAACCAGCACACAGGGCTATTTCTCCAATGTACAATAAAAGAATATTCCTGTGTCTCACTCCTCTCTTGTCTCTGCTTTGGTTCCGGGGACTTGCTTTTTGTCTGCTAGCTGCAGACAGGAAGGAGGGAACGGTAGCTTTGGTCTGTGAGGCAGCAAGACAGTGTGGAGGGCCCTGTGGATTGGGGCTCAGATGGCAGGAAGGACAGTGGACTGGCCCAAGGGAGAGTGAATTCCCTTTGGATTTTCCTTGGGCTCTCCCTGCTTGCCTGTCGTCTCTGCCATCCCTCGCGGGCTGTGGAGAGAAGGAGGTCGCCTGTGTTGGGAGGCAGGTGGCTTGTTAAGAGCAATGTTTAGAGGCTGGGAGACTTGGATTAAAAATCCCAGCTCCTTCACTTCCCAGCTGTATGGACTTGAGCAGGTGTTCCCGCCTGCCCCCTGAAGCCTCAGTTGCCAAATCGGGAAGGTGGGGATCGAATTGTGGGAGAATTAACGCAACACTCAGCGGGTGATCGCACTCGGTATCAGGCCACTATATGCCCATAGAATGCTTCACCCGGGGCCAGCCACCCCCCCCACCCCCCCGTTGCCTTCTAGAGTTCACAGGTCACTGTATGAGGGATGAGCCCCGTCTTCAGGGGCCCCCAGCCTGGTAGGTCTCTGGCTTCCCCCAATCACCCCTTGAAAAGGCTCGTGATGAAAAAAAAAAATCTCAGTCTTTTGTTGGGTTCCGGGGTAGTTAATGGTGGTGGAGCTGGTCCTGTGGGAGGATGGATGGGGAGGATTTTGGCTGAAGAAAGGCCTGGAGAGGTTTCTGTTGGGGGCTGTTCTCCAGCCAGGAGCCTCAGTGCTGGGAGCTTTTAATGTGTTTGTTGTAAAACTGTCAGCTGGGGAGTCACAACACAGCTCACGGTGACAGGATCCTGATTGTGACTCAGACATCAAGGTAAGACAGGCCCCAGGGTGGTGGCGGCTGGGGGAGAGAGGGGCTCCAGAGGGCCTGTGGGGGAGGGGGTGATGTCTCATTTCCCCTTCCCAGTCAATGGGGTGTTGAGTCTCAGCAGGGCCTAGCAGAAGGCTGGACATCCTATCAGCCATTAGTAGGAATGGTTGGCAAGCGGGATCTGCTGGTGCCAGCAGGATGACAGGGGACGCCAGCGTGATTTTCCCCAGGTGTGCGATTCTGTTCCTGAACCTGGCTCTCCGACCCCAGAGAATCCCAGTGTTTTGGAGCCTCTGGGCCTTTAGGCACCATGGAGCCTGACTCTCTTCTCCCCTGTGCTTGTCCTGCACACTGGGAGTTAGGGGCAGGCCCCACCTTCTGCTCGGCCTCAATCTGCAGGGAAGGTTAGGAGCCATATGAAAAGATTCTTTCCGAGGACGCATCTCTGCCCCTACCAGGGGTAATTACTGCTTAACTGCTCAAAGCAGAGCTGCCCTTCTATTCTCTCGCATAATCGACCCGGCAACCCTGGAAACCCACAACTATTAACTCTCTGGTAGGTGAAGAAATGGATGCCCCCCAGGGGCTAGAAGGTACCACAAAACAACCCCATTAATTGAGCTTTTACTGTATGCCAGGCTCACGATAGCCCTAGGAAGTAGGCATTATTCTTATCCCGATGGTACCAGGGCTCAGAGATATTAAGTAACTTGCATAATAAGGTCTCTCTGCTAATAAGTCAGCTGGGCGGGAGTAGAACCCAGAGCCCTTGCTCCAGGACAGGGCTGCAGAATCATCTGACCCCAGACCCCGGCTCAGTCCCAGCTGTAGCCAGTGTCCTTCAGCCTCAGGATCCTGCTGTTGGTTCATTGTTTGGAGGTTATGGTCTCTGCCATTCTGCATAATGGACAACGGAATAAGGGGTCAGGGGGGAGGCAGGGCTCTGACGTGTCAGGGAAGGCCTGGAGCTGCCCTCTGCTGGGAAGGGGGGAGCACGGGAGCCCTCTGCCAAGGCTCTGGGTCCATTTTAATAAGTGATGTATTAAAATGTTCTTGCTGGAGGCCACCTCGTCAGCCAAGGCAGGATCCTCTGGCTGGGAAGACAGAGTCTGCTTTTCCCGAGGACTCCATTCAGCAAAATGGAATATAAATCTTTTAAACATACTCCAGCATCGGGGCAAACGTTTGTTGAGAAGGCACTGCGGGGACTGGGCAGATACCAAATCACACCAAGCGCAGAATATGTTTGAAGTATCCGGTTGGGTGGTAATAAATATGGAAAAGGCCGTTACAAGTCCAAGGCAGGGGAAGGGGGGTCTCTGAGCCCCCGTGCATCGATCCAGCAGCCAGGGCTGCATTGTTCAAACTTCACTAATTGAATGCTTGTAATAAGCATCCATCTCCCTGGATTCTGCTTCCGTGGCCTGTCCAGGTTGACAGCCCGGAGGAGTATCTAAAAGCACCTCTAAGGGGAAAATTGGCAAATTGAGTTTTAAAGGAAAGAGACTTGAAGATCAGGGCTGTCTGGACGCTGCAGAGGAAGGAGTGAGCGCAGGGGGCCTCCGTGGACAGCAGGGAGCAGATGCCCAGGCCCTCAGCCCACTGGAAGGGGAAGGCAGTATTAGGGTGGCTGGTTGGAGAATAAGAGGCATGGGTGTAGGTCTTGGATGACTCAGATTTGAAACCTTTACCCTATACTTTCTAGTCGTGCTTTGAGGCCTGTTTCTCAAGTTCTTTGGACCTTTGTTTCATCTGTAAATGGGGGGTGATGATAATGCCTACGCCACAAAAGAGGAAATAGGAATTCCTACCTCCTCCCCGCTCCCCCACTTAGAACCTGGGGCATAATAAGTGGTAGCCATCGATATGAACACATATGAAGTGCCTGCTGGGTGCCAGGCAATGGACTTTCAGAACCCAGCAAACAGATCCTGTTGCACGAAGCGTTGTCTTAGTAGAAGTACCCACTGGGGCTACTGAGAGGCAATGCAGGGACCACAGGGCTGGGGAGTGGGGGCTGGGGAGCAGTTTGGAGGAGTCCCTTGCCTATTATCTTCATCAGCTCCTCAAAACCCCGATGAGTGCAATCCTAAGTAAATCTGAATGCTTGTTCCCCAAAGGCTGTGTTAAGAGAAATCTCCCACCCACTTCTAACCAGATTGCTGGAAGCTGTCCTTCTCTGAATGGGGACTTGCAGGTACTGACTTCTTGCCCCAGAAAGGGCAGAGCACGGCTCTCTGCTTGGATCTTCTCCTTCAAGAAGTCCTCGAGTTTCATTCTTTTGACAAATACCCACTAAGCACCCGTGGTGGGCCAGAGACTGACTAGACAGCAGTGAGGAAGTGGGATTTTTCCTGGGGCTTGAAAAGGATGGCAGTTCCATGGCAATGGGGTTGGGACGGGGTTACCACTAAAGTCAGCAGCTCAGACCCTGGTTCGGGCAAAAAGAGGGAACCAAAGAGACCTGGGCCTTGGGTGTTGCCTGAAACCTACCTTTTTTTTTTTTTTTTTTTTTTAGTTTTTATTTATTTATGATAGTCACAGAGAGAGAGAGAGAGAGAGAGAGAGACATAGGCAGAGAAGCAGGCTCCATGCACCAGGAGCCCGACGTGGGATTCGATCCCGGGTCTCCAGGATCGCGCCCTGGGCCAAAGGCAGGCGCTAAACCTCTGTGCCACCCAGGGATCCCTGAAACCTACTTTTAACAAAATAAACTTTTACTTAGAACAGTTTTAGATTCACAGAAAATTTATACAGATAGCATGGGTTTGTCAAGATCCCTGACTCAGTTTCTCCTATTGTTAAGCATCCGACATTACTATGGTACATTTTTCTTTTTTGGATTATATTTATTTAATTGAGAGAGAGAGAGAGAGAGAGGGAGAACCCACAAGAGCAGGGGAGGGGCAGACGGGGATGGAGAGGAAGAGAGATTCGCTGAGCGCAGAGCCTGACTCTGGGCTCCATCCCAGTACCCTGAGATCATGACCTGAGTGGAAACCGAGAGCCAGACACTTTACCGAAGGAGCCACCCAGGCTATGGTACATTTTTTCGCAATGGAGGAACCCACAGTGGTACACCGCTATTAATGAAACTCCACGACTCATTTGGATCTCACTCACTGTTTACCCAATGTCCCTTTTCTGTCGCAGGATCCCATCCAGGACACCACATCCCAGTTAGTCATCGTGTTTCCTGAAGCTCCTCTTGGCCGTGATAATTTCTCAGACTTCTCTGGTTTTTGATGGGGTACTGGTCAGGTATTTCGTAGTAGACTGTCCCTCAAGTGGGGCTTGATGTTTTTCTCATGGTTCAACTGGGGTTATGGGTTTTGGGAGGAAGACGGGGGAGGTGAATTGCCCTTCTCATTGCATCATATCAAGAGTACATGCTATCAACCTGACTTAGCACTGTTGATACTGACCTTGATCACGTGACTGAGGTGGCATTTGTCAGGGGTCTCCACTGCGAAGTTACTCTCCCACCTCCTTTCCACACTGTCCTCTTTGGAAGGAAATCACTTGGGGTGTATGTAGTTAATTTGATGAGCAGAGTATCTCCGTACATCACCTGGGATTCTTCTGTTCAGTTCCTGTGAATGACCCACTTTTTAGCCGTTCAACTTTGCCCTGTGTTGGGCAAGCCCACTGTGGTTTAGATGTAATCATTAATTCCAGGCAAAAGGGGGGGGGGGGACAAAAATGCCCACAAGGCCCAAGGTGCTGCCTGGTGACCGGTAGATGGAGCCTTACAAAAAAAATCAGATTAAAAAAAAAAAAAAAGAAACATAAAAACCCAACAACCTTAATAAAAGCAACTTCCTGTGGAGGGGAACTGTCACCCTGGTTAGAAACTGTGCAGAATTTTCTCTTGGAAACCTCAGGCAGCTGCTCTGGTTTATAAAATCTGCCTATTGGAGGGAAGCAGAAGCGAAAAAAAAAAAAGGTTGTCGTTATTCCAGCAACAGAGATTCTCCCAAACCATATGCAAAAATAAATCCGAGGACCGGGCTGTATCCGGGGAAACCTGGCAGCTGGGCTGGAGCTGGTGGTGTGGCCCCTAGGGACAGAGAGCCTGTGCCCAGGGGCCCCAGCGCCTTCTCCAGCATGACCCAAAGTCCCAAAAGGGAGCCCGCCTCGGGGCCCCACCACCCCACTTGTTCTGGGAGGAAGATTTGGTTTATTTTGTTACCTTTCCCATCAGAGGGTCTGTCCTTAACCCGGGGCCGTGCACACCCACAGGCCTGGAGGAAGGTCCTTGACCCAGAAACAGCTGTATGAGGACAAAGGGTCACCAGAGGGAAAGGGACCTCAGGGAGGACAGGCTAAAGGGGGAGAAGGATCTGGGAAACATGCCATGGGAAATCCTAACAGGATGGCAGTGGGGGCTGGGCAGATGGGGGGCAGGCAGGGATGGCTGGAAGCTGCCCGGGAGAGGGGAGTCCTGGGAGGCAGAGAGCTGCTGGCCAAGGCCTTAAGTGGCTGGGTCTGGGAGGGTGTTGGGGCTGAGGAAATGAACTAATTAATGAACTAAATCATGTTCCTTTAAGGACTCATCTGCCAAGGATGGGGGTGGGGTGGGATAGTGCTTGGCTGGCACTGGGGAGGGCCTTCAGGGACCTTACTGGCTGGTCAATGACCCTTTGAGGACAGTGCAGCTTCAAGAAGTTGGGAAGGGGTGGTGGTGTCACAGGAACCTTAGGAAACCCTTGGGGGACCCCAAAAGCCAGGGGCCAGCACAGGCGGTGGCCATTGCATTCCAACCCCTATTGGGCCCAGTGTGACCATCACCGTGGGCAGGTATTTGCCCCCCTGGGGCTCCTTTTCTCCTTGTGAGGAGCTCACTGGACACCAGGAACCCTTCTACATCCCTCACGTCTAATTTGTTTAATTTTCACAATCACCCAAGGAGGTAGTGACGATGATTATTATCCCCATTTTACAGATAAGGGAAACCGAGGCACAGAGCCGTGGGATCTCCTGCAGGCGGCGGGGGCGGCACAGCCAGAGAGTCGTGGAGCTGGGCCTGACCCCTTGGGGCGCTGACCCCCAGAGTCCCCGGTTTCAACTGCTCCAGGATAAGGGGGGGTTGGGCTCGGCCTGCGCCCAGGGCCTGGAGCCTCAAACGCCCTTCCTCCGGGGCGGGCGGGGGAGGCCGAGGGAGCCAGGAGCCCGCTGGCCGTGAACCCTGGACCCAGCCAGCGGTTGCCATGGGGACGGCGGGTGCAGGCGGGCGGGGCCCGGGCGCCCCGCGGGGCAGTTCCGGGGAGCCCCCCCCCCGCGGGGAGCCGCACCTGGGGCCGCGGTAGCGCTGGCCTCCGGGGCTGGGGAGACCACAGGCCCCCCGCCGCGCGCCTCCCGGCCTGAACCCGATCCCCCGCGAAGCCGCACTTATCTCCAGTTCATCTGTGTGAATTATTTACTGCGCCTGGCGGCCTCCCCGGCGGCGGCGCCCCCCCCATCTCGTGCAAGAAGTGCAAATGTCAGACCTCCCGGGCAAGCCCGTCCCCTCCTCGTGCAAGAGATGCAAATGTCAGACCTCCCGGGCGCGGGCAGGAGGGCCCCGCCTTCTCCCACCTTCACCCGGGAACCCGCGTCCGTCCGTCTGTCCGTGTCCGGGACCCAGAGAGAGCACTGCGCACGGAGTGCTCCCAGCAATCCTCCCGAGCTGGCTCGCGGGCAGTCATCCCCGTGTCACCTGTGAAGCCACCGGAGGCTGGAGGGTTTGCAGAACCTGCCCTGTCAGTCCTCAGAAGGAGCCAGAAGGACGGACAGTCGGAGTCCAGCTCGCACTCCTTAACCGCCCCAGAGCGGGCTGCGGAGCTGCCTCCCGGGCCCAGGGCCTCTCCCCAGCATGGCCAGTAGCTCGGATGGGCCAGGTGCACGGAGCAGGGAGCAGGGAGCAGGGAGCCAGCCCCCGTGCCTGGCCCCGCCCAGGGTGCGGGGACCCAGGGATGAGTCAGGCACAGCCCCTGCCCTCAGGTGGCTCCTGTCTGGAGTTGAGGGTGGGGCCCCGGGACCGGGAGCCGGCAAGGCCAGACACGCTGGTGACTAGGTAGGATACCAGGTGCAGAGCTGGGCAGGAAACAGTGAGTCCTGGGCTGGGGCCCATTCAGGGAGCAGGTGGGCTTGGGCGGGGCCTTGGAGATGGGGGTGAGAAGGGCAGTCTGGGTGCAGGGAAGAGGGAGCCAAAGACCAGAGGCTGGCAGGCGGGGGAGGGGGGTGGGGTGCTTGACAAAGGGACCGACCTGCTGGCCATGGTTGGGCAGGGCGTTTCTGGTGGTGCCAGCAAGGTTGGAGGAGGGGGCCTCCGGTCAGGGCCTGAAAGTCCTGGCCTCTGAGCTCAAGGGTTGGTTTAGGGTAGCTTCCCGACAGGGGCCACCTTTGCCGTCCAGGCGACATTGGCTATGCCTGCAGACATTTCTGGTTGTCGAAAGGTGGGGAGGAGGGTAGAGCCACTGGCATCTAGTGGTAGAGACCAGGGAGGCAGGGAGGCTGGCGAGCACCCTGCGAGCGCCCAGGTCAGGGCCCACAACACAGAAATTATCCAGCCCCAAATGCACTGGGGTCGGGGAATCCTGAATTGGGGTGTGTTTAAGAGCCTTTTCCACTAACCAGAATGAGACTGTGGGCAAGTCACTTGACTTCTCATGCTTCAGTTCCCTTCTCCCTAAAATGGGCTGATGGTATCGCCTCACATTTGAGGAAGTGGCTGTTTTTATTTTCATGCTTGCTGCAATGCCCGTCTCACCGTAAGCGCTGACTTAATGGTACCTCATCCAGTCCTTAAGCCCAGGGACAGACACCGCTGCTACTAATAACAGTGTTTGTGGGGCACTTCTTCCCCCCCCCCAAAGATTTTATTTATTTATTTGAGAGAGTGAGCAAGAGCCTAAGCGGGGTGGGGATGGAGGCAGAGGGAGAAGCAGGCTCCCCACAGAGCAGGGAGCCCTACCCGGGATCCCAGGACCCCAGGATCATGACCTGAGCCCAAGGCAGACACTTAACCCACCGAGCCACCCCAGGCACCCCTTGTGGAACACTTCTTAAGCTCCAGGCCCTGTTCTAAGCTCTTTATGTATATTAATGTATTTAATCCTCACAACTCCATGAGGTGGGCACTATTATCATCTCTATTAAACAGGGAAGCAGGATGGGAGAGAAGATGGAAGTTTGGGGATCCCTGGGTGGTGCAGCGGTTTAGCTCCTGCCTTTGGCCCAGGGCGGGATCCTGGAGACCCTGGATCGAGTCCCACGTCGGGCTCCCGGTGCATGGAGCCTGCTTCTCCCTCTGCCTGTGTCTCTCCCTCTCTCTCTCTCTCTCTCTCTGTGACTATCTTAAAAAAAAAAAAAAAAGAAGAGAAAAAAGAAGATGGAAGTTTCCCGAGGGCTGTATCTTGTTTTCAGCTGTCTCCCCAGCATCTAGAATAGTGTTAAAATAAATGTTTGTGGAGAAGGAAATACATAAACTCTCCGTGGACTTTGGTGGGCTCCCAAGCCTCCTGCAGCTGGGAAGACACTGGGGCACAGAAAGGTTGAGCATCTTGTCTGTAGACACACAGCAGGACCTTCACCCCCTTGTTTTCTGGCTGAGGCCTCAGGAAAGCCCCTGAGTGGTTTCTCTGGGCCACTGGGACCTCACTAGGTTCCTGTTACTGGCAGAAAGGGACCCCGGGGCTTTTCTGAGATGCTCCGAGGGCCACGGGTCTTCCTGGAGTGCCATCGGAGCTGGAAAGGACTGGCATCTTGGATTCTGACCAAACCTGCAAGTCTATCAGGTCACCAGTGTGTCCAGTGCCTGGGATTGGATTTATCTACTCCTCTGATGAATGCGGAGAGATTTCAAGTTCAAACCGGCCCTAAGTCCTGACCTCAGGGAGATGGGTGCCTGCAGGACATGTGGGGGCGTCAGACGTGGTATCAGGGAACCACTGCAGCTGCTGTGCCGTCTACACACCACAGGCTTTCGGAACACGTCTCAGCAAGGCCTCATGGCAGCCCGTACAGCTAGTGGCACCGTCCTTACTATACAGACAGGTGTGAAATTAGGATTTAAAGAAGTGGTAATCGGCCCCAGGGAACCAATGGGGAGGCTGCAGACCAGTTATTCCAACCTAGCATCTCCGATGCCTACATTGACCTGAACCCCAAGCACAGGTTTCACAAGTGGCTTGGGCCTATTGCTTCCCTTCCCTGACCCTCATCTGTGAAGTGGGACCAAGAATCCAGGCTTCAGAGGATCGCTGGAAAGATTTTTTTATAAAGATTTTATTTATTTATCCATGAGATATACAGAGGGAGAGAGGCAGAGACATAGGCAGAGGGAGAAGCAGGTCCTCGAGGAGAACCTGATGTGGGACTCGATTCCAGGACCCCAGGTTCACGCCCTGAGCCAAAGGCAGATGCTCAACCACTGAGCCAAATCGCTGGAAAGATTTAAAGGCAATAACAAAGTTGGAATATCGAGAACCTCATAGATTCTTTCCCAGAGCTTCTTGGGGATCCATGGAGTCTGAGCTTTGGGGTAGCCCCAGTGGGGTGCAGTGGAACCCGTATTGGAGGAAGTGAGGCCAAGGCCGGGCAGAGGTGTGGGGGGAAGCCTTTAAAGACTGCCCTGTGGGCAGCCCCCATGGCACAGAGGTTTAGCACCGCCTTCAGCCCAGGGCGTGATCCTGGGGTCCTGGGATTGAGTCCCACGTCGGGCTCCCTGCATGGAGCCTGCTTCTCCCTCTGCCTGTCTCTCTGCCTCTCTCTCTCTCTCTGTGTCTGTCATGAATAAATAAATAAAAAATCTTAAAAAAAATTAAAGATTGCCCTATGGGTCTATGAAGCACAGCCCCACCCAGCGGCTCCATGGGTCCCTTCCCTTAATGCTGTGATGCTGCTCAGTCAACCACGAGTGTGCCTGGTGAGCTTGCCTTCCTGGGGAGCGGCTCGTTGCACCCTCCTCATTCCCTAAACAGTTATAGGATCACTGGTGGTAAAAGAGCAGATGGGGGTGTGTCTACACTGTAAGTCTCTCCTCTTTCCACTTTTTTTTTTTTTTTAAAGATTCTATTTATTCATGAGAGACACGGAGGGAGAAGCAGAGACATAGGCAGATGGAGAAGCAGGCTCCCTGCGGGGAGTCTGATGCGGGACTCGATCCAGGGACCCCGGGATTATGCCCAGAGCAGAAGGCAGATGCTCACCCACTGAGCCACCCAGGCGTCCCTCCACTGCTCTATAAACCTGCTATGCCCTGGTCATACTTTCCTTCTAGAATGTCGTGCTTTTTATGCCTCCGCAGTTTTGCATCTGCTGTTCTCTCTGTCTGCCACCCCTTTCTGCCTAGCCAAACACTGCTCATCCTCTAGGTTTCAGCTGAGATGTCACCTCCTCCGGGAAGCCTCCCCTGAGACCCCCCCACCCCCGAATGAGCTCCCTCACTTAGGCTCCTGCAGTGCCCATGCTTCCCTCTGTTCAATCTCTTGTCCAGCTGTGTGTTATTGCTGGTCTGTCCTCCTCCATCAGACTGTGTTTCCCTCTTGGGCGGCACTGGGGCTCTCTTGGGGGGCCTATTTCCCCAGGGCATCACACAAATGCCTGGCATACAGCAGCTCCTCAGAGAATGTTTTTGAATTAATGTTATAATAATAACAATCCCTTGCATATGTAAAACTCTTTTCCAGTTTCAAAAGCTTTTTTTCTGGCAGTTATGTCATCTGATCCTTGCAGAGAACTTGTGGTTCGAGGTAGGCAGGGTTGGCATCGGTGGTTCTGTGTTATAAGGCAGAAAACAGGCTGGAAGAGGTGGAGGTGTGCTTCCCAGGTGGCCGGCGGGCCAGGTGCACTGCCCACACTGTCTGGCAGGCGGGGATATATTTGTGATATATTTGGTGGGAGCCTTTTCAGAGTTCCCATTCCAGGCTTTCCATCTAGGGAGTGGGGCGGGGAGTTGGGGGCTAGGAGTTGCTGCCCTCAGGTCCTCGGGTGCGGAGTCGAGGCCAGCTTTGCGTGGCTTTCTTCTGTCACTGTGCTGCTGCTGCTGCTGTGGGACACCCAACGTTCAGTAAAGAGAGATCCGAAACAGGAGAATGCCCACATAAACTGTAGTCCATCCACTTGGAATATTTAGCAACCATTAAAAAGGATGTTTCTGCCATTTGTGTGCTGACATGGGAAAGTGTGGATGTCACAATGCTCAAGGCAAAAAGGAGACTATAAATTGGACCCACGATAGAACAGTGTTGTGGGACTGATTGAACCCATCTCTGCCCCCGAGTGGCTGTGAACTCAGGCAAGCTAGCCTGTGGGTGACTTAGGTTCCCCACCTGTAAAGCAGGTATACTCACGGTCCTACCTCGGAGGGCCGCTGGGAGGATTAGAGGAGTTAATACACATAAAGCACTTAGAACAATGCCTGCCATATATTAAGATATAGTTATTATGTTAATTTTTATGATCATCTCAGCTATTGCAAATACGTAGAAGAGAAAAAATGGAAGAAAGGATCAATGGTGTTTTCTTTGGGATGAGGCTTAATGGATGATTTTTACTTCCTTTTTTCCCACTTCCCTGAATCCTCTAAATATTTTTACAGTGAGGTGCATTACTTTTATTATCACTAGAGGATAAGCTATTTCCCCCAAGTCCACCATAGTGGGAAGGCAGACTCAGGAACACTTTCCTGTTGGATTCAAGAGGAGTGGCCACAGGGAGTCGCCTCCATAATTAACACCTGGGATGCCCTGAGAACTCACTCGTGTCAATATTTTTCCTCTGCCCGGGTCAGCAGCTCCCAGGTAAGCCTTCCCCAAACAGATCACGCTGTCCCTTTTGCTCTCATCTGCTTGGTTAATAATTTTTTATGATGCCTATTGAAACAAGTAGCTGAGCTGTTCAAATACCCGCAACCATAAACTGTCACCACCTGATGACAATGAGAATTCCCCAGGCAGGGTGCATCAGAGCTGAAACTAAATCATTCTGACCACCCCTGTCATCATCACACTCTCCCTCCATCTAGGGAGACAAGGGCATTTACAGCGAAGGAAACACCAACTGCTGTGTAAGCTGATATGGGCTTTGTGAGTCGGCTGGCCAAGCCCAGGCCGCCAGCCAGCCAGAGGGAGGAAGCCAACCAGCCGGCCAGCTGGTCAGCAGAAGACTGTGTCGAGCACACAGTAGGTGTTCAAATATTACTCCTTGTCAAATTCAGTTGGAGTTTTGTGAGGACTGGCCAATGCGCCCGGCTCTATCCTGGGCACTGTCCTGTGTCCTGGCATAGGCAGGGGTGCTAAAGGACGGTCTTCACTTTTAGGGAGCAAAGGCCCGTAGATCCTTTCAGGCCCTTCTACTGAGGATGGCATGAGTTCTGGGCTTTTGGGATGGTGGCCCCTGATTCAGGGGTCTATGCTAGACCTTGATTCAATTTTTTCCTAATCCGTCTTGGAGTATGACTCTAAATGACCATGACTGCCACTATTGCAACATCTTACCACCTCTCATCTCCCATCCTCCTATTTTTTAAATTCATCCATCCATCATCCATTCATCCATCCATCCCTCCATCTCTCTATCCATCCACGATCTATCCCTCCATCCCCCATCCAACCATCTATATCCATCCATGATCTATCCATCCGTCCATCCCTTTATCCACCTATCTATCCATGGTCTGTCCATTTATCTAACCATTCACCCAGCCATCCACTGTGAAGCAGTATGATGGATAAGTGATTAGACCTTTAGGGTCAGACTGCCTGATTTTAGATCACTTTGTGCTCTAGGAGGCAGACGGGTAACCAAACACTGAGGTGGCAGGTGAGTTCAGGGCTCTGAAGCTACAGAGAGGAGGGGTCTGACACCCAACTGGAGCCTCAGTGGGGGAGCAGAGAGGCTGCAAACTGGGTACCACTATTGCCATCATCATCATCACTGGGATTCCTTTGACCAGTCGAAGGGCCGCAGTCAAATGGGTCACACGGGAATCACTGGCCGGGACCTTGGCTGGTCCTTGGCATGCCTCCTCCCCACCAACACACTGGCCATTCCCCCTCCCCAGCCCCTATTTCTACTCTGCTGCCTTTCCTGGCTCTGTTCCCCACTCTCCCCTGAGTCCTCCAGCCCGGCTCCCTACCTGTCAAATCCATCTGTTTCCAGAGCCCTGATTCTTGCTGGCTGACAACTAATTGGGTTGATAATCCAGCTTGTGTAAATGGGCCAATGGGTGTTGATGCATTCCTGTGATACCCCCACCACCCTGGTAACGTTTGTCAACACCATCATGCATCTGATAATCGCATTCACTGTGCCGTATTGACTGCATTATTCAACACCGACTGAGTGCAAATGTCACGATGCAGAGCACCAGATGTGTGCGCCGACTGCATTATCCAGCATCTCATGTGCACTTCTGGTGTGCACTTCAATGGGGGTCCAGACTTCAGCTTTCTTCAAAAGACAGCATGCTGGAGTGGGAAGGGTGAGGTTCCAGTCAGACAGGCCTGGGTTCATATTGTTAGCTCTTGGGCAAGTCATTTGACCTCTCTGAGCCTCAGTTTCCTTATCTGAAACAGAGATAGGAGTACCTACATGCATGATGTACCCTGGGTTGTTGCAAACCGTCAGACACCATGTGAGTGTGAGAGTCACGCCAGAAGGTCTAAAGCTCTAGCGATCCCCCCCAACCCCCAACCCCACAGAGGCAGAGGCACCAGTGGCTGGAGATCCAGGGAGCCTTCCGAGTGGCTGGCTGTAGCCTGAGACTGGTTGGTCTCTGAGGGTCTTGCAGGGACTCTTACAAGCTGAGGGTGAAGATTGTGTCTCCCAGAGTTTCAGCCGCCATAGCTGGGTGCCCTCCCTCGCAGATTCGTGTCATCCACCCTTGCATCTCTGTGTTCCTTGCCTGAAGCGGTGCTTTGGCCTCCCCCCAAGCACTGCGACCCCCTTCCTTGGGTTTTTAAATCCGCGCTTAACCCTGTATACCCATTGATTCAGGTGCTAATTCATTATGTATTTATTAAGTCCTACCACTGAGGCCTGCGAGTGAAGCAGGGTGCCGTGGGTGACTGGTGCAGAGCAGGGACATATCTGGTGAGTGGTTATAGGCACTTGTCTCCCTTCCCCAAGGTCTGTTCTCATGGCTCAGTGTCAGCGGGGTGGGCTGGACTGGCACTTGATAATAAAAAGCATATGCTTACAATTGGCCACACCTACTACGGTGTGAGTCCACATACTGTGTCAGTATGTCACAACTCTCACAGGCCATGGGGCAGGGGGGGCGTCAGGACACTGGGTTTGAAGTTATGACTTTGGTGGCCGTGATGGTTCCGATGATGGGGGGAATGTTCTTGCCTGGGCAGAGGCTAGGGGCTGAGGCCACAGAGAGACATGTGAGGAGAAGGAGAGAAGGGAGAGGAGGCTGAGGACAGAATTCGGGCAACAGCTGTTGGGAAGACCAGACATGCTCTGCGAGGTGGGAGCAGAACCGGCAGGGACCAGACCAGGAAAGGAGGGCGGTCAGTAGCATCAGAGGAGAGCCAAGGCTTGGTGGTTCCCCTGGCACTGGTGACCTCGGGTATGGCTACTTCTGGGAGCACAGGGCAGGAACCAAAATATAGGGAGTTGGGAGTCAAGAGGTAGGGAACCTTGGCCATTCTATGGAGGAGGTGGGCAGTGAGGGGGAGGGGGGCTGTTGGGGTGGGAGACAGCTTTGGGTGGGATGCAGTTTGAGACAGAAGGGAAGGGTCTCCTCATGCTGGCATACACTAGGTGTGCAACCAGTGTTTGTTGGCCTGTTGGCCTTTTTTTTTTTTTTTTTAAGATTTTATTTATTTATTCATGAGACACACACACACACACACACACACACACACACAGAGGCAGAGACACAGGCAGAGGGAGAAGCAGGCTCCGTGCAGGGAGCCTGATGCAGGACTCGATCCCAGGACCACAGGATCAGGCCCTGAGCCAAAGACAGACGCTCAAACGCTGAGCCCCCCAGGCGTCCCAGGCCTGTCGTCCTTTTATGTCTACAGCACCTTCTTTTTCCTCGAGTCCTGCCAGCTAATGGTAGCTGGTCCACCCCTCAGGAACCGCTGAGCACCTGCTATGTGCCAGATTCTGTGGCGGGCACTGCGGATGCAGCCGTGGAAAGATGAGCAGGATCCTCCCGAGGTCTTCCCAGGTAGCGTGGTGAGAAAGAAAGGAGCATGTTGTACCCAAACTAACGTTCAGCGCCGACAAGGCTAAACCTGAGAGGGTATCCTTCGGATTTTCATCAGAGAAGCGGCGTGGTTACCACCGGCGGGCCAGAGGCTTTGCTGCTGGGGTTAGTGCGGGAACTCGTGTGCGGGAGCAGCCCCTGCATCTGGGCTCAGGCCTGAGTCCCTACAGGCCGGGAAGGAAAGCTGCATGCAGGCAGGGGGAAGGGGAGACTGGACCCCGCGTTGTACTCCCCCTGCCTCCAACCCGTGCAGGGTGACCTCCTAGACAAGCTGGCACCCTTCGCCACAGAGCTGCACACATACCTGGCCTGGGACTCGGAGAGATCTAAGGGGGATCTGGAGGGGCTGCAGGCCTGGGTGCTACCCCTTGACTACAAGGTGGGCAGGAGGTGGGTGACCAGGGTGCACCCTGCCCCCCACCTTCAGAGCACATGGCTGCTACTGCTCACTCCTGGCCTCCAGATCTCACAGGAGACAGATGTCTCTTGCTCCCCAGCGCCTGTCGGAGGAGGGGACTCGGGGGACAAGTCATTTTGGCTTAGTTGCACCATGTTAGCTCCATGACACAGTGGCCGGTCCAGAGACGAAGGGGGGTAATGTGGCAGGAGCGATGGGGTGGAGGGATGAAGGGGAAAGGGGGGATGGAGGGGAAAGCCCCACTGAGGAAACCGTGTTTGTGCCAAGACCTGGGGCAGAGAGCTGCTGTGTCCCAGGGCCAGGGAGAAGGGGGTGTGGCTGGGCCTGAAGACGAGGGCAGAGGCCAAGAGGGGTCTGAGAGTGTGCAGGAGCCCCCAGGGGGCCGTGGCTGGGGTTCGACCCTGGTCTCAGTGGGAAGAAGGGCAAGTGACGGTGGCACCACCCACGCTGGATGGAGGGGACACCGTGGGGGGTGGGGTGGGAAAGACTGGGAGCAGGGGGGCAGCTGGGTCGGGGGGCCACATGGTGGTCTAAAGAGGAGATGACGTCAGTGAGAAGAGAGAGGGCTGGTTGGATAGTGGGTCCATCTGGGGACAGAGAGAGGACGGAGGAGGTGGCCCTGCGATGAAGGATGGGCAGGAATGAAGGTCCTCAAGAATAACACTGATTCTGAGCTCTTCTGGTCCTTGCTTGTGGGAAGGGCTCTCCTTTCTCTGGTGCCTTCCTTGCCAGTAGCCCCTGCCCTCAGTGGCTGGTGGAGTCCATCCCCCGTGTCCCCTCCTGCCTCCTCCCCGTCCCCAACACGCAGGGCCACCACCTCCTGCCCCCCTTGGCAGTTCCCTGCCTCTGGCCTCCACCCAGCCCTCAGCACCCCGGGGTCCTGTGCCTTTAAGACCAGCAGAGGGGGGCCCAGTGAAATCTGTCTCCTCAAAGTCCTGCCCGTAATGAGAGGCAGAGAGAGAAGATAATAAAAGCAAGAACCAGCCTGGGGGGAAGAAAAGAAAAGATTTTTATCCTCCCAACCCTGCAAGTTCCCCTCTGGCTCTGAGAAACCTCAGAAGATTTCTCTCCGAACATATGAGTAATACCCAGCAAAAAACGCTGTCCTTGGAGCAGAGGGAGAAGACGGAATGATTCTGTCTTTGATTAGAATTTATTTCCAACCTGCAGCCTCCCTGGTGCCAGCCTCCCACATTCCACCCCAGCAGAGCTCGGGCCAGGGAGGCAGGGGGCAGGGGGGACGGGGAGGGAGGGACCTGCTGGCTCCCGAGACCTCCTGAGTGTCCTGCTGGTGGCAGGGGCTGGGAGAAGAGATGTGTCCTCCCCTGCTGCCCCCAGAGAGAGGGGCCAGCGGGGCTGGGGGTTTAGCCCAACTTTGAGGAAGAGCAGATGGGATTTACCGAGGCCGAGGGACGGCTGGGGGACCCAAGTGGCCGGGCAGGCTCTGCCACCAGCCAGCTGTGTGTGGAATTTATGTCGCCTCTCTGGGTCTCAGTTTCCTCATCCGGCTTTGACAAATTTTCAAGGACCTTCGTGGCTCTGATTTTAGGACAAATGCAACATGCGTGTCCGGGAGCCAGCTTGGTGGTCACTTGGGTTGGGTGGGGTTGGGGAGGGTTCCCTAGATGGATGTCAGATTTCGGAGTAATGTGGGGCAGAGGGGCAGGATAAGACTTCTGGGTCATCTCTAGGGGACTGGGTTAAATCATACCATCAACTCATTCATTTGTTCATTCATTCACTATTTAGTCATCACAGGCTACAAGCCCAGGGCAGTGCTGGGCGCAGTGAACAAGACACGGTCCCTGACCTTGGCAAGGTTCCCAATGTGATGGGGGAGGGGCAAGCGCAGGGTGCTGGGGGCGCTGAGGAATGGCCCCTAACCTGGGCTTTGGAGGTCAGATGTGTCCTGAGGAAGCTGACATCTAAGCTGGGACCCAAACAGTAAATAGGGAAGGCCCGGGAGGAGGTGGGGAAGGGGAGCACCAGGAGGAGGAAGGGTCTATGCAGAGGTGCGGGTGGGCACAAGCAGGGTTTGTGGAGGGACCGGGACAGGCCAGCATCATGGAAAGGAGGCCCAGTGGGAGGGGGTGAGTCAGAGGTGGGTTCAGGTTTCATCGTGGGGCCATGGGGGCCATGGAGGGCTCTGAGCAGCATCTCTCCGGGAAGGCACCTGGCCAAGAGCACTTCAGCGCCGTGGGTGTCTTTCTGAGACCCAGGTCTCGTAAGGCCCCACGTCTGGAAGTCCTGGAAGTGCACAGTTACGGCTGAAACATGTGTGATGCGGAGCTAGACTATTTTAGGATCTAGTGCTGAAATGGATAAAAGCTTTGGAGAGACGAGACAGACTTTGGCCCCATCACAGAGTCTCGGTGCTGGATCTGGGCGCCCTGGTGGGAGTCATCTCCAATCCATGGACTCGCTGGATGGCCATCTGTCCAGCTCTGGAAGGAAGGGCGATTGGGACGGGCAGACCTTCATCTTGGAGTGAAGAGGCAGGAGCGCGCATCACAGACAGATCTGGTTTTCCGGTATTGGCTCCATCATGCATGAGCTGTGCATCTTTGGGTAAGTGAATTAACGTCCCTGAGCCCTAGTTTCCTTAGGTGTAAAATGGTATTAATATATCCACTTCCCAGGGTGGTTTTGAGGGTTAAACAAGGTGATGATGATGGTGATGATGAGGAGGAGGATGATATTAAGAGCTAATATTTATTGAGTCCTAAACCCTTTTAAGTGGATGATGCAGTGCATTGTCCAGGTCCCCCCGCAGGGTAGAGGCACTCATACCCGGTTCCCAGGAGCGTTGCCAGCTAAAGGCTCCCTGCTGGGTGCCTCCTTAGAGTTGTCCTCAGCCCGAACCCCCTCCCCTGGGTGCAGCCTGTGGCCTCAGTGTGGGAGAACTCGGTGGGGGGGGGGTGACCCAATCTCTGCCTGGAGCTGCAGAGTGGGCCACACTCTCCCTCTGTGGCACCCTGCCTCCCGCAGCCCTCCCCGGGCTCTCCCCACAGCCCTCCCTGACGCAGCTCCTGTGTCCAGTCTTCATCTCGGGTCTGACGTAGGACAGCCCTTGGTCCCCTGTCTCAGGTGATCCGCCCCACAGCCCTTGGTACGATTAAAGCCTTTGGACAGACAAGGGAATTGTGGCGTTACGGGATTAAATCTCCGCAGCCACGCAGGTGGGAAGGAAGTGCCAGAACTTGGTTTGTGCACTGGGCACCTGGCTTCGAAACCCAGTCTATAGGGACTCTCTGGAGCCTGGCTCTGCACCCCGAGAGTGTGGCTGAGGGTGACTCTGGACCACCGCCATGGGCTCTAGACCCCACACCCACTCCTTGCGAGCCTCCCCGCGTGCCAGCACCACACAGGGGCAAGCAGCACCTCCCCGGGCCACCCACTCCCCAGCTGCTGGTGGAGCACCGTTTTGTTAGCACTGCGAGGTGGGTCCTCACCTGTGCAAACCTCACACCTCATGCCCTGTGGTGGGTGCTGCTGGGGATGCTGCTGGAAGAGATTTGGAATCTGTTACCCTGGAGGACCAAGGTGCTCTGGCCAGGCCTGCACCTGTGACAAACGGTGTCCTGGCCATGAGGGAGACCTGGCTCTAGTCCCAGAGGGGTCCTCTGCTTTTCTGGGTGCCAGTTCCCCAGCCAAAGGTGGTCAATAGACATCTAAGGCCTTCAGAGTTAGTGTGATGGGGTTCACCTCCATACAGAGGCCCCGTGTGACCTTTTTGCGTCTTCCCAGCTCACATCTCTGAATGTCCAGAGAGAAGGGATCTTCCCATTCATCTATATAGAGCTTTACAGTTTGTCAACACTTGCATGGACACGGGCACATTTACACCCCTGCGGCCCTGCTGCGAGGCTGTACCACTTGCTTCCTGTGTCGGATGCTAAGTAGAGGGAGAGCAACTTGCCCCTTTTGAAGACTCTTGGAACCCTCTCGTTTTTAACCTACAAATAAAAAAATATATGTTGCTGAAAAGCAGAACTGGGAGCTCAGAAATCATTCTGTTGGATCCTTTTATTTGATAGATGGAGATCAGAGACCCCCCCTCCCCCCCTCCAGTGACAGAGCTGGAACCAGGGCTGGGGCTGGGGCTCATTCAATTACTCTTGGTGTTCAGGTATTTTTCAAATTTCATGCCATGAACTCGTTCCCATTTAAAACCAAAACAAGCTTGTGGTCCTTCGATCCGTTTCAGATGGCCTGGTCGGGGGAGGGGTGCAGAGTTCTCAGGGCCCAGGATTGGATCTGTTTCCCCTTGCAACATGCTGCAGCAGGCGGGCTGGGTGGCGAGGGCTTTGGGTATTTATTTTCCTATCACAGTTGCGCAGGCGGACCAGCGAGGAGGTGAGGCTGAGCAGCAGGGACAAAGAAATGTGTGTGTTCTGGCAAATTTGGGGAATTAACTCTGAGGTTGTTCCAAGGAGAAAATGATGTTTTGAATCAGGATTTATTATACATCTGAGCTCACTGCCTTTTGAAGAACACCTTGTTTACTTAACTGTTCTGTTTACTGACTTATTTATACCTGGCTCAGTTTCAAAAAGAATCTGAAGTGGCTAATTATTAAATTAGACTGTGAGTTCCTTGAGGGCAGGAGCTGCCGTCATTATTTCTCCTCTTCTTCTGACGGGCTAACTCCTGGTGGCCCCTGCCTTCTGCATTCCCCTGGCTGAATTTTCTGCCTCTCTCTGTTGTGGTAATCGGTTTCTGTCTTTTTGTTTTCCACGGAAATGTGAGCTTCGTGATGACAAGGACTATTTATTACACATTTCAGTATCTCATGCAACCACTTATCCATCTAACAAAGTAAACATCCATCTAATCCACCAACCATCCTTCTATCTACCCATCATCTGCCTATGCATCCAACACTTATCCATCCATCCCACCACCATGATTTCATCTGTCCATCCAACCATCTATCCATTCAACCATCCATCCATCCATCCAGCCAGCCAGCCATCAATCTAGCCATCCATCCATTCATCCTTTCATCTACCTATCATCTACCTATACATTCAACATCTATCCATTCATGCAGCCAACCATTCATCCATCTCTATAATCATTCATATTGTGATTGTCCATCTATCCATCTATCCATCCATCTATCCAACCACCCTCCATCCATCCACTCATCCATCTCTATAATCATCCATTTGTGTAGCCATCCATCCATGCAACCATCTATCCATTCTTTTAAAACCAAGAAAGTTGCACAAATGAAGCCAAACAGAATGAACTACAAGTAGTTTTCCTTTCCCCAGTGCTCATTTTTTCTCAAGGACTGTGCTAAGTCCTTGCACATACATTAACTAATTGAGTAAATGAAGCTAAAATCTCCCAAGACTCCATGAGATAGGAGTACTCTGACCACATTTCGGATGAAGAAAGTAAGATGGACAGTTTTAGTGACTTTTCCAAGGTCACAAGGTTGGTAAATGTCAGTGAGATTTAAGGCTAGGTATCTGACTCCAGAGCCTGTGTCTTTTGTTTCACTGTGATAGGAAACATCTCGGAGGAAGATTTAAGCTGACCTGTACACCTTCCCCCCAACAATCTAAACTTTCTCCCCTGCAATCCCCTTCTCCCTACCCTGTCCTCCCATTGTCACTCGTGGGGAGGGAGAGAGAGTGAGGAGACGCCTGAGTGGGCATTCCATCTGGGCCAGGTCTGAGGTGAAGAAGAAGACAACACTGCACAGGAAGCTCAAAGCCTTCTTTGTACATGCCCTCCCCTGGGGAGGATCGGAGCAGCATGAGGTGTGCAGCTCTGTTGTGAGTGGGTGGTGATGAGTCAGTGTGTCCAGGAGGGCCAGGAGGGCCAATCGGTGCTGAAAGCATTAGGCCTCAGAAGCCCTTGGGGCTTTGGGGAAAGGAAGTTTGGCTGTTCCAAGTTCACAGGAAGCCAAATGGGATTCCCAGAGAGGATTCCTCTTGAGCCTGATGCCCTCCTGGCAGGTTACAAGGCTTTAAAGATACAAGTCCTGAGTTCTCTGCAGTTGGTTAGAGAAAGATACCAAGATACCAGGAGGAAGAGTATGTCCTGAAGTTGCCACAGGCCAGGTTCCAATTGTTCCTGAAGTCAGCTCCACCTCTGGCTTCCCTTCAGTTTGTTCTCAGGGCAGGGGTGGGTGAGTGGGTGGCCAATACATTTACCCTTTTCTTTTACTGTGTTTCTGTCACTTGCAATCAACGAATCCTGGTGGTCACATTGTATAAACCAGCAACTCAAGCGTCTTCCTTGGTTCAGCACTCTTCTTTCCTTCTCATCCAATCAAAACCAATTTTTAAATTTTTTAAAAAGATTTTATTTATTTATTCATGAGAGACACACAGAGAGAGAGAGGCAGAGATGGAGGCAGAGGGAGAAGCAGGCTCCATGCAGGGAGCCCAATGTGGGACTTGATCCCTGGTCTCCAGGATCACAACCTGAGCCAAAGGCAGATGCTTTAATTGCTGAGCCACCCAGGCATCCCAAAACCATTTTTTTTTAAACTCCACATTCTGATGAACTCTCGGCTCTGCTCACTCGTCTCTAATGTCACAGCCTCCTGGATTATGGGTGAGTCTCTCTCTCTGGGTTCAGGCTTTCCCCCTTCAACCTCTTGCTTTAACCCTTCAGTGTTATAAACGGCTATAAACCCTTCAGTGGTTTCCCATTATTCCCAAAATAAAGTCCTAGCCTTCCCCCCTAAAAAAACCCCCAAAAAACAAAAAAAGGTTTTTAAAATTTTGAAGTGATTTTTGATTTACAGAAGAGTTAAAAAGATATTGCAGAGAACTCTCATATATTCTATACTCAGCTTCCCCTAATGTTTGTATGTTTGTTAAGACCAAGGAATTAGCTTGTGTAATACCATTAGCTAAGTTACAAACTTCAGTCTAACTTCACCAGTTCTTCTAGTATTGTTCTGTTTTAGCTCTAGGCTCTGGTCCAGTGTACCAGGTTGCACTGAGAAGTCCTAGCTTTTTTTTTTTTTAAGATTATTTATTGATTTATTCATTAGAGACATAGTGGGAGGGTCAGAGACACAGGCAGAGGGAGAAGCAGCCTCCCTGCGGGCAGCCTGATGCAGGACTTGATCCCAGGACTCAAGTATCACGATCTGAGCCAAAGGTAGATGCTCAACCACTGAGCCACACAGATGCCCGAAGTTCTAGCTTTTAAACAGGGCATTAAAAGGTCTTCTGTTTACCTTCAAGCATGCCACTAGCCCTCACCCTACTCCTTTTGCTCATGCCACCCTGAATCACCTGCAATTCCTTAAAGGACCAGGCCTTTCTTCCTCCAGGGCCTTTGCACATGCTGTCTCCTCCTCTGTCTGAGGAGTCCCTCAGGTAGACCCCTTTTCTTGACCCAATATTTATTTACGTTTCAAGACTGTGCTCAGTTAGCTCTTTTCCTAGGAAGCCTTCTTGGCCAAACCCAGCTGACCCCTGGGCTTCTCCAGCCCTCCCCACCCCTGTCCTTCACCCTCTCTATCCCTGAATTTGGGATTTGATGACCTGTTTCCTCCTCCCCCTAGGGTTGGAGAGCCTTGGGGCCAGTGCCCTGCTTTGCTGGTCTCTGGGAACTCAGTGCAGGCTTGTAAAAGCGATGAAGCTAGGAAAAAGTCAATACCCACACAAATGTTGGCAATAGCTCAGAGGGAGAAATCGGCTGGCCAGGGCCAGCTTCGTGACTTGAGTCGTGTATGATGGAGTAATAAACTAACATTTACTGAGTATAGACTATGTGCTAGGCACCATTCTAAGCAAACCACACATTCTAATTGAATCCTCGCAGAAACGCTATGAAGTAGGCACTATTATTCTCCCCATGTTGCAGATGAAGGAATAGCAGTGAAGCAACTTACCAAGATGCACAGTTATTAGAGGTGGAGCTGAGGTACACCCTGAGCTACTTCTGCTTTGCTAGACTTTGGGGTGTATGTTTACAGCATATGGAGGGGGTAGGAGGTAATATTCCAGGCTGGGCAACTGGTAAACCAAAAAAGGTTTTTGGAGGTAAGCGTGGGTGACCCAGATTCTGAAGAGTTTCTGTTGAGGGGGACGTGTTGTTACCCCTGAGGGTGACAGGTGGGGGGACAGCTGCTTGGAGATGCAGGCCTGGAGAAGGGGAGTGGCTGCTGCATCCTGGTGGCAAAGGCCACTGAGCTTCCTGGAGTGTAAGTTGGCCAGAGGCTAAGAATCAGAAAGCTCTGAGAAGTGAGAACAACCCAAGGGGAGAAGGTCTCAAGGAGTGAGGAACATAGAGGCCCAGAGAAAGGGGAGCCATCTGGGTTAAGGGATGCCCAGAGTCAGGAAGAGCCTGCTACCTGGAGAGCCTCGTACCAAATTCCTGCAAGCTGGATGATGTGGTTCCTCTGGGCGCCTGTGAACTACCACCGGGTTTATCACTTATGGCCTGAGCTTTCCTCTGGCTGCACGTGTAAAGCTTTGTACCTTAAATGGCAATGCAGCTGCTTACATTAGCAACAACTAGTATTTGCGCAGTGTTTATGGAAAAGGCCTACTGTTTTTAGTTCATCTTTCCCATGCCCAAACAAGGTAAGCGGGCAGGCATTATTTCCATGCCCTGTTTACTGGTTAAGAAATGGAGACTTAGCGAGGAAAATGACTTGCCTGAGGTCACACAGCTAGAAAGGGACCCAGGAAACACTGAATGAAAGAATGAATAAGAACTTAAACCAGGATGGAGGGTCTGGCTGGTTCAGTCAGTGGAGCATGTGACTCGATCTCGGGGTTGTAGGTTTGAGCCCCACATTGGGCGTAGAGGGTACTTAGAGATAAAATCTTAAAAAACAATAATAAAATGTCAAAAAACAACAACACCCCCCCCAAAAAAGGAAACAAACCTAAAAACCTTAAACCAGGATGATTTGAGCCTGGTTTCTGTTCTTCCTCTATAACCTCAGAGAGGGTACTTAGTGCCTAAAACCAGAGCACCTGGCACATGATGGGGGTGGAACAAATGAAGGAAAGTGGTATCAGAAAGAATGAGGTAGTAGGAGAGAAGGGCCCAACAGGGTAAACATCTACCATCTCGAACACTCATTTAAAAAAAAAATTTTTATTTATTCATGAGAGACACAGAGAGAGGGGCAGAGACACAGGCAGAGGGAGAAGCAGGCTCCTTGCAGGGAGCCCGACGCAGGACTCGATCTGGGGTCTCCAGGATCATCACCCTCTGAGCCAAAGGCAGACGCTTAACTGCTGAGCCACCCAGGTGTCCCATGAACACTCAGTTTGTATCTGGAACGATGCACCTAGTACGTCACTCAATTACTCTTCCTGGCAACTTAGCTGACAAGAGTAGCATTCTCCCCATTTCACGGGAGAAGGAGCGAGACCCAAGGGATTTGGCAACTCAGCGAGGGGTCCCAGAGCCAGTCGCTCTGGGGCTGAGCAGACTGACACGGAGCCTTTGTACTTCCATCAGATGCTCACCTACCCACCCGGACACACAGATGCACACATGGACACGTACAAACACATAGTCACACACAGACACGCACAGGTAACACAGACAGACGCAGGTGCACGCAGAGACACGCAGACACATACCAATAACACAGGTACATGCACACACAGCTACACACACACACACCCGGATGCACACGGACATATTCCTGTGACCTGCGGTCCTTGGAGAAGACTCCCTGGCCCCTTGGCTAGGGTCTTCATGTGAGTAAATCCTGAGGAATCTTCTTTTTGGGTGTTCCCTGGCCGGTTCCAATCCAATCCTTCTAAAGAATATAAAGAACTAAGCTTTCTGGAGAGAAGAACGTGTCCTTTCCCTCACTCCCTTCTGGCTTCTCTGAGGGGATGGGAAATCCAGCCGGGGACGGGCAGGAGGAAGGCCAGAGGGATGAGAGGGCACAGAACAGGGAGGCCGATCCCACGGGCATCAAGTGCTTGGCAGGGTTTTTCACTCTTTCTTAACAAGGCAGGTGATGCCTCTGGCTGCCTGGGCATGGGGTGGGGGTGGGGGGTCGGCCCCTGTCCCTCAGGGCATTATCGCCTTCCAGCCTCTACTTCCACCAGGAGCCCGGGTCTCTGTGGAAGCAGACAAAATAAATCCTAGGCCTGGAGTCAGACCCAGTTTCCAATTAAGCTTAACTCCTTTCCTGTGCTATGTGACTTTGGGCAACTCACTTTCCTCATCTGTAAAATTAGGGGAGGATTAATCCAGGCAATTTTGCTAAAATGCCAAGTACTGAGCCCAGTGCAGAACAGATGCTCAGTCCATGGTGTTCCGTTTCCCCTTCCCCATCTAGCACACCTTCCGGTGTGGCTGCTTCCTTGACAGTCACTTTGGGGTCATGTTCATACCCCCAACTTCTGGCCTAGGCCCTAGAACATAGTAGATGATCCACACATGAGTATTGAATGAATCTTTCCAAAATCCAGATCTGCCTTTTATTCTCTTGTATCCCCAAAACTTATCAGTGGGTGTTCATTTCCTTCAGAATTGCAGCCTGAGCTCTTTAGCCTGGCATTTGAAACCTCTTGTCATCTGATCCCAGAATCACCACCTCCCAGTACTCAGAGCCTGGGTGACTGGGGCCCCTTCCCTGGGCCTTGCTTTAGGAGGTTCCACTCTGGCCTTCCGGCCAGGGCCACCCCCATGGGGCAAACAGTCTGCAAGGCCAAGGGGACAGTCCACCCAGAAGCTACACCTCCTCCTCTGGACTATGCTTTGGGATCTGGGCCCCAAATTTCCTGTTGAATGGTCTCAGGTTTGGTTCCAGTGTCTACTTGGGCCTCTTGCCTGGGTCATCTTATGGCAGTTGGATCACATTTCCGGTGTGTGTGTCCCTAAGTCTGAGGGACGGCCAAGGGGTGGCCACTTGTGGCCACCTGTGGATGGTGCTTGGCCATATTTACCGGAGGCCCCACTTGTGCTCCTGAGGCCCTTTGTAGAGTGAGATGGTATCAGTGTTGGGAAGATAGGAGATGGGAGGATGACATGACCTCCATTTGTATGCTTGCCCTGGGCCCAGCAGATGTTAATTAGTTTAATTGACAGAGACAAAAGAGAGAGAGAGAGAGAGAGGAAGAGAGCACAAGCAGGGGGAGTGGCAGAGGGAGAGGGAGGAGCAGACTCCCTGCTGAACAGGGAGCTGACCCCAGGACCCTGGGATCATGACCTGAGCCAAAGGCAGATGCTTAATGGACTGAGCCACCCAGGTGCCCCCACCCCCCACCTTTTTTACTGCCCTGCAGGAAAGAAGGTGCTCAGGCACCGATGTGGAGAGGTGTGAATGTGGGTTCAGAGGCCCCTGTGTTAGGGACTCTCGTGTTCTCTGGGCCTGGAGCAGTCCTACTTGTAGGCATCACCCCTGGGCAGGAATGGGCTGTCCTGTCCATGGGGAGGAAACATTCCAGAGGAGGCATTTTCTGGCCTTGGAGTGGGACTGTAATGCCAGCTGTAGCTCTGCTCCAATTTTTGGTGCTGCCAAGGAGCTGGTGAGGGAAGACCCCTGCAGAAAGGGAGAGCAGGGACAGTGGGAGCTCCAAACCCCGTCCAGAGCCAGGACGCACTGAGTGTTGCTGGCTGGGGCACAGGGAGCAGCCCTAACGAGGGGCTTGGCCAGCTCACATCAGCTCCCAGCTGGGCTTCACTCACCAGGTGACATGAGAGGCTGGCACCTAAGAGGCCTGGACTCAGCCCCCAAGTAGACTCATAGCAAGGGTGGCATTCGCAAGAGGAAGCACAGTGGGCCTGGCACATGACCCCAGGCCTCCTCCTTTTCCCTTGTGAGGGTACTTTATCCAGGTATAATTCATATACAAGAAAGCGTTCCTATTTCACATGTACAATTTGATGAATTGTGACAAATGTCTACAGTGGTTTTACCATGACCACAGTCGTGATGGAGCACATCGTCATCTCCCTCGTGTCCCTTTGCAGGTGTCCCCTCCCTCACCCCCAGGCCCAGGTAACCACCGACCTGTTTTCCCTGTGGTCCCGCCCTTTGTGGGATTTCACACAGGTGGGATCACACAGTGATGTCTTTTGCGTCTGGCTTCCATCCCTCACCACGATTATTGTGAGACTCAGCCATGCTGTGTCATTCATTGCTGAATAGTGTTCTGTTGTGGAGAGGCGTCACACTTGGTGCATTTGCCAGTTGATGGAGGTTTGAGCTGGTTCCCATTTGGGGCTGTTACATATAAAGCTGCCGTGAACAACTGCATACAGGTCTTTGTGCGGGCCTATGCTTCCACTCCTCTTGAGTGAAGTTGCTGGGTCCCACGGTAAGTGGATGTCAAGTGTTGAGCAAAGTGGCTCTCCTATTTTGCCTTTTCTCCAGCAGGGTAGGAGGGTTCCAGTTCCTCTATATCCTTGCTAACTCTTCAACCCGGGACTCCTGCCCCCAAAGCCCAAGGAGCGGAGAGACCGTGAATTGTCGAGGGCAGGTGGGTGGCACAGGCTTGGCTGGGTGGCTTATCTCTGTGAGGATCTTAGGCTGGCGGAGTAACCTCCAGGGATATGAAGCTTTGTGTTGTCATTTTGCAGATGGAAAAGCAGAGGCTCAGAAATGGGCAGGGGCCTGTGTTCCCCCGGGAGGGGTTCGGTGCTAGTGCAGCTGAGAGGAGGCCGGGAATGGAGGGGGATTAAGAGCAGAGATCTTGGAGTTGGCTCGGCCCCAGATTCTAGTCTTAGCTTAACCAGTTACCAACCTCTCTGAGCCTCTCCTCTCGCTTCTGCAAAATGAGGACAAAAACAACCTCACAGGCTAAGATTGGGAGGAATTAAGTGCCTGGGGCTCGGTAAGTTTAAGGAACATTTATTGAGCAGCTCCTATGTGCCAGGCACTTGGTACGGGGGGGGGGGGGGGGGGGGGGAGGGTAGAGTGGAGAATGAGATAAACATGGTCCCTGTGCTCCTGGAGCTTACAGGACAGTGGGAGGAGAAGGATTTCAAAGAAAGAAACTCACACACACACACACAAACCCTAATTATAAATTGTGACGAGTGTTGTTTGAAGGAGCCCGCTTGTCATCTACTTCGGATGGGGCGATCAGGCTCTCCAAAGTGATGACGCTTAAGGTGAGGCCTGATGCTGGGAAGGAGCTGACCACGAGTGGAGGTGGCGTTCCAGGATGTGGGAAGAGCAGAGGCGAGGGTGCAGAGGTCGGGAAGGACCGAGCCGACTTCAGGCGCAGGAGGAGGGGTCCGGCCCGGCAGAGATCCAGGAGAGAGTAGTGTGGGGACATGAGAGGGATGTGACACGGTCCTGGTTGTGCTGAGCGTTGCAGGGGGTTGGATTTTACATGAAGAACAGATTTATTTTAAACCCAGTGAGTGTCGGCTGTTATTGTGCTTCCTCCTATTTTCCATCCCGCAGGGGCCTTAATTCCCAGTTCGAGCCTTTTCCGAAAACCCGATGCGGGCAGGTGCAAGGCTGGGGTCCGCAGCCAGCTGAGCCCGGGCCCCCACCCCGACCCCTCCGGCAGGCCTGGCAAGCCGAGTGGCACCAGCTGGCGGTGGGGAGGGTGGGGGAGACCATCTGCTGTTCTCATTGTCCATCAGCCCATTGTCTGGTCCACGCCCTCTGCTCTGAGGACAGCGGGGACAATGGGGGGGGGGGATGTGATCTGCGGGCTTCTGTTTCCCCGGCCTGGCCCCTCGCCCCCACGGTGACACCAGGAGAATGCCCCCCTGGGGGTGGAGGCAGGGTCTCTGCCAAGCAGGAGGCAGCACCACACGCATCCCTCACCATCTCCCTGGCAACCGCAGCTGCCAAATTGTTGGTTGGAGGGGTTTTTTTTAGCGTCCCGGGTGGGGGTTTTCTCCTTGCATCCCCTCGAACGGTGGGTGCTGTTGGGAGACGACGGGCTTATCGCCTCCTGAAGGCCCCAGCTCCTGGCCTGGTGACTCTGGACGCCTCGGGCCACCCGGGAGGCCAGCGCGGGAATGCGCCAAGTGGGATGGAGCACTTGCTCAAGATGCCAGCAAGATGGAGACACCAAAATAAACTCAAATGATACCCGAGACAAAGCATTCATGCTCTCATCATCCAAAAAAAAAAAAAAAAATCAGAACGTGGTTAACCTTTTACTCCTTTTATGTTTTAGGGTTGTTTCTGTTCGGACATGCAGTGTGGGGGGCACCACGCTCTTCTCACCGTGTTGGATCCTCTGGAGGCCTGGACCTGGCCCTCAGGGGATGTGAAGGCAGAGAAGCAGACCCCTGGCTCAAGCTTGGCCCTCCAGCCGAGAGAGTCGAGTCTTGCAGGGCAGTTGGAGAGCTGACTCGTTAGCTGCAGTGCAGGTGCTCTGTCTGGCATCCCGGAAGCCGAGGGGGTCAGCTAGGGATACAATAATAACCGATGTTTATTGAGCATTTACTATGTGCTGCGAATTGCCTTCTGTATTTTAACGCGTTTAATCTTCACAGCCGATCTGGGAGGTGAGTATGATTGTTATCATGCCCATTTTATAGATTGGACCACTGAGGAGTGGAGAAGTTAAATACGTCACCCAAAGCCACACAGCTCTTGGGCGACAGAACCAGGGTTTGCACCCCGGCAGCTGGGCTCCCCGTGCCAGGCTCTTACGCTCTCTCTCTCTCTCTCTCTCTCCCTGCCACCCTGGTTCCTGGTGGGCTCGTGCATAGCTCCTCCCTCAGGAGGTGAGCCCAACCCCAGGCCCACGCCAGGCCAGACCCCTGGGGAGATAGAAATAGGAGCCCAGGCACCTCTCCAGGCCACCCCGATGACTTGGCAGAGCCTGTGGTTGGGCGCTAGCCTGCCCTAGGTTTGCGTCTCCGCTCCCATACTTCTCAGCTAAGGTGGCCTTGGGCAAGCCGCGTCACCTCCACGGAACTCATTCTCCCTTTCTGTAATTTGGGATAACAGCCCTACCTTCCTCAGGGGGACGGTTAGCGTGAGCCCTGAATGAGTTGACATATGCCAAGCACCCAGAACAGTGTGTGCCCCTTGGAATGTGCTCGGGGAATGCTAAGGGTGGCTGTTATTCTTGCTTTGCTCCCCCCACCCCACCCTTTAGGGTGATCGTGAGGACTGAGTAATGGGTGAAGGCACTTTGTACATGGGAGACAATTACACAAATGTCAGGGCTTGGTGTGACTCATATAAATACGGGGCGTTCAGTCTGGATAGCAGGAGGGGGTGGGGGCTGAGACGAGAACCAGCTTCCTGGGTGCTAGGTGCCACGTGCCAGCTCAGTGGGATGGTCGCAAGGCCACCGGCAGCTGAGAGGCACGAGAAGGCTGCCCGTCTGCGTTGCTCCCTGAGCCAAGGGAAGGCGCCTGGGGCGGGCACCCTCCAGCACATTCCCTTCCCTCGTGGGGCCTCAGGATCCCCATCTGTAGAATGGGTGGTTGGGGGACGAGCTGATTTCTAAGCGCCCCCCCCACCCCCACCCCGCGCCGCGCCGCCGGCCCCGCTCGGATCTTCTCTGACTCTGGGAGAATGAGCGAATGTGTAAAAATGAAAGTGGAAAGCAGACACGTGGTGCGGTGGATCTATTGCAAAAGTGTGCCCAGTTCTTCCCTTCTCCCTGTAAGCACGCCATCGACAAATGACTTTGCAGCTTCTCCCTTCAGGAGGTGGGGTCTGTGTCCCCAGCCCACGGGGCTCGGCTGTCCCGATGCTTTGCTTGGGCTGATGCAAAGTGGAGGGGGTGGCACTGCGCTAGCTCCGCGGGTGCCTCCCCGTCCGTCCCTTCCTCTCGCTCGCACTCTGTCCCTCTCCCTGACCCTTGGGACCGCCGTGCCTGCAATCCTGGGCTAGCCTGCTGGAGGATGAGACACATGTGGCCCAGTCACTTGTGTCATCCCCGCTGACAGCCCGCCGCTAATTGTCAACCAGGTGAGGGTGAGACCATCCTCGACCCGCCAGGCCAGGCCAGGCCAGGCCAGCCGCCGGCTACGGGAGGGAGGCCAGCAGAGGAGCGCTGAGCCCCGCCCAGAGCAGCAGAGCCGCCCGCTGCCCCGCAGGCTGGTGAGAGGGGAGGAGGTGAACTGTCGTGTGCATCGCAGGCTTTGTGGTTGTCACTCAGCTTTACTGATGCTCGTCCGCAGATAATGGATACGAGGGTCGGTGGGGAGAGCGTGGCTTTGGCCCACTGCATGACCTCTGCTGGGGACTGGCTGTTGCTCTCCCTGGGGTCGGGGCGGGGGTTGGGGGGCGTGGGCAGGTGGGGTGGGTTCTGTGCAAGGCTTGGGACCTTAGGTTCTAGGTGGAGAGTCATCCGTGCTTTCGATTCCAGCTTTCCCACTTTCTAGCTGCATGGCTTTGGGGGAGTTACTTAATGGGGAGGCCTCTCTTTTCTCAAACCGGGTGATTCGTAGGAACCCCCCTTTGGGGTTGTCCTGTGGACTGACTTAACAAATGTAAAGCACTTAGAGAAACTATGCCCGTGGAAGAGTTTTTAGGGGTTTAAGGTTTGCAGTCAGGGGATGTGAGACTGGAGTCCTGTTTCTCCCCACTCACTGGGGGTGTGACCTTGGTCCTTCCTAAGCTGCCCTGCCCTGAACTGGGACTCTGATAGCATCTTCCTCATCACTGAGGTTGTGGGCTTGGCATGGTGCCTGTGCCAGGGGGTGCTCAGGAGGCCTCAGTGTTGGGGAGCTGCCTGCTGCTCCTGGTGACATGGGATCTTGGAACCTGATGTCCCCTGGAGACCAGTTCTAAGTCTGATTCTTCCGATCAAAGACAGTGGAGCTGAGACCCAGATGGGACTTGCTCAAGGTCACACAGCGTCCATGGAGGGAACCTACACATTCTGACCTGTAGCCCAGAGCGCTTTCCACGGTTCCAGGGGGGTTGTGCCCCTGAGAGGTGTGTGTGTTCCAGGCTAGGGGCTCAACAGAGCAGACAAAGCTCGGCCCTGCAGCCTGTGCCATACAAGCCACATGAAGGAGCAGGTTCTTCCTGGAGGGCGAAGCCTCTTGCTGACCTCTCCCATGAGCCCGGCCAGGACTGGTGCAGAAGAGCTGCCAGAGAGAGGGGGGCTTGACTCCTGTACACCGGGGTCAGGATGTGTAGGTGGTGGGTGACACAAGTGACACAGGCCTCAGTAGGAGCACAGAGGGCACCAGAGCCTAGGGTTCTGCCCTGGGTATCCACAGGGACACGGGGGCAGAGCCCACTGGGACAGAAGCAGACCCAGGCCTCCTGATCCCCCATCCCGGGGATTTTGCTTAGCTCTCCTCCCCACCTCTGTTCCCTGCCACCTCAGGCTCCTCCTGCCCCGTGGGTGTGACAGAGAGGGAAGGAGCCAGGCAGTTTGGAGCCTGCCCCACCCTGGGCCTCAGCCTGGCTCAGGGAGCCTCCCTGGGTGCCTCCAGCCCCACCTCTGTCTTGGATGATTACAGGGCTGCGGGGCCTGGCTGCGGCCCAGACACTCCCTCCTGGGTCCTCTCGGGGGGAACTGGTCCCTGACCTCATTGTCTGTAGGGGACCGGCCCACAGCTGAGTCAGAGGTACCCCCACCCCAGCCGGCCTCTGCAGATGACCCTCCAGGTCTGAGCTTGTCCCCAGGGCGGAGGCCAGGGGTTCCCTGCCTCCTCTGTCCCTCCCCCGGGGCGGGCCCTGGGGGGCTGAGGGTGCTGTGGCTGTGTGCATGTGCTCTTCACAGGCACGCCCTGTTTGTTCTGTGTGCTCACTGGGGACGTGGCAGGGGTGTGTGTGAATGTGTTCCCATAAGTTCTCCCTGTACCCTCTTCTGTCCAACGTGTGGGCCTCCTGCAAGTGAGCTGTGTGCACAAGCCATGCGTGGTGTGTGTGCATGACGGAGGTGGGGCGGGGGCCTGTCGGGCTCACACCCCCGGCACTTCTGACTCGCGCTCTGTGCGTTGTGTGTGATCGGAGTGTGTGCACGTTGTGTGTGTGTGTGTGTGTGTGTGTGTGCATCATAAGCACACCATTTATTGGACATGTTGTGAGTGCACGGAACCAGGGGTTGTCGGCACTGGGGGCGAGCTTCAAGTTCCAGGGCCGTGTGTCCTGTCTGTCCCCACCAGCCTGGCTCAGATCCTTCCACGGCGCCTGCTCGCACAGCTCAGACAGGCCCAGGGAGTGGAGATCGTGTGCAGGGAGCCGGAGGGGAGGCGGATCACCTCAGGCTGGCTCCTGGGTCGGAGGCTGGTGTCGCTCAGAGACCTCGGCACCTGCATCCCTACTGGCAGGGATGGGGGGGGGGCAGGGTCCGGGGGACTCCTCTTGGCCAATCTACCCCTTCATCTTTGGCCCCCAAAGATCTTTTGCCTCTGGGACCCCTGATGTTTCCCTACATATAACAGGTCCTCGAACCTCCATGCAGGGGGGCTGTGGGATCCTGGAAGCCCCTTGGTTGCACTTGACCCTACAGCGAGGTGGCCTGAAACCCAGGTCTGTGGGCATCAGGTCCCAGGTCCCCCAGCCATTGCCCCCTCTTGCCAGAAACTCCTGCAGCCACCTGATGGGATTGGGGAGGGAACGGTAACAGTATGGAAGCATATCCATCTACCCATGTGCCCTCATGTAATCTAGGGCATAAGACACAGCATGGTCTCCTCACCCCCACTCCAGGGCTGCCATGGCAACGCAGAAGTTGGCTCACCATCTGCTGCCTGTGGGGACCTCACTCAGGCCTTTGCCATGCTAGGAATTTGTGTGGGGAGGCACCCGACCTGATCTGGGGCGGCTATTGGGCACATCTGGTGTATTTTGGCCCTGGAGACTTTGGAGATGATGCAGCCTGGGGTCCCTCTGGCTGCTGGAGGAGAGTGGACATCAGAAGAGCCCATGGTTCTCCCTGGGATTAACCTCTCCTGGTAACATCTTCTCCCAGGGGAGGGTCAAGGACTTACACTAGAGTGTAAATGACTAACTCCTTCTGTAAGAGCAGTGGGTTGAGGGAGTGTAGATAGTTGGATAGTTCGGCTTTAATAGGAATAAGAAGCTTCAATAAAGCAATTATCAGTAGAGAAGATGCAGGATGTGAGAGGGAAGTGTAGGGACGTTAAACATTTAAAAATTCAGTTGTGAGGGCTCCTGGGTGGCTCAGTCGGTTAAGCATCTGACTCTTGATTTTGGCTCAGGTCATGATCTCTGGGTTGTGAGATCGAGCCCTGAATCAGGTGGGGAGTTGGCTTGAGATTTTCTCCCTCTGCCCTTCTCCCTGCTCGAGCTCTCTCTCTCTCTCTCTAAAATAAATAATAAATAAAATCTTTTAAAATAATACAAAAATAAGAATTTAGTTGCAAAGGTGGTTCTGGGTATATGCTTGGGCCACTGTAAATCTGTATTTTTTTTAAGATATTATTTATTTATTCATGAGAGACAGAGAGAGAGAGGCAGAGACACAGGCAGAGGGAGAAGCAAGCTCCCTGCAGGGATCCCGACGTGGGACTCGATCCCAGGACCGCGGGATCAGCCCTGAGCCAAAGTCAGATGCTCAACCACTGAGCCCCCAGGTGCCCGGGGCCACTGCAAATCTAACTTGTCCCTACGAGTTGGTGGGAGTAGGGGAGAGACCTGTGCCTCATGAGGCCTTTGCCTCTGCCAGGAGCTGAGTTTTTTCTACTGGGCTCCGAGATCCTCCTACCCCCACTTCTGGCTCCTCAACATTTGTTTTCCTTGGGAAAATGTTCTCATGTTCTCCCTTGGATTCTCTACTGAGTGTGAAAAGAGCAGTGGAGAGGAGGAGGAAGTCAGGATTCCAGGAGAGGAGTGAAGTGGGGGTGGGGGGGGTGGAGGGGAGGGCTGGGTGGAGAGGGAGAAAGAGAGAAAGAGAAGGGAAGTTGAAGGAAGATGAGACCAGGTGCAGGGTCTGTTTGACTCCCTGGTCTGTCCCTAGAGGGCACGTGAGTGTGGGCGAGTAGCTTCTCCCTCACTGTGCCTCAGTTTCCTTATCTGTAACACGGGTCCATCGCTTCCTCGGGGCGGCTGTGAGGACTGGGGGAGGTGCTGGTGGGGGCCTGGCACCCTGAGAGCACACAGCATTGCTTGGGAACAGCAGTCTGCACCCCTGGCCCCTCTGCCATGAGTTCTGTGCCAGAGAGGAAAGTTTCCAGACCCCCCCCCCCCCGGGGCCTTCACTCTTCTTGGAGGAGGAGGAGGAGGAGGACGAGGATACTCTGGCATTGGAGCCTGTCTCCTGCCGACCTGGGGTCCACCGTCTGCCTGAGTGAGGAACCCCCTCCCACAGGCCCTGGGCAGGTCCCACAGGCCTTCTCCTCGCCAGGCAACATCCACAGGCTGGGAGTAACCCACATAAATCGAGGTCGGTGTACTGTGCAGAGCCGGTGTACTGTGCAGAGCCGGGATGCCGGAGTCCTCCACCTCAGGGGCCCCCCCGGCCCAATCCCTGGCCCAGGAACTGGGACAACCCGGGAGATAAACAGGGGAGTCATTCTCAAAGGCGGAGCCCACCTCCTGGCCACGCCCAGCACCCCGGCCCAGCCAGGCCCCAACAGCACCCGGCTTGGCTCAGGAGGGAAGATGGGAGGGTAGAGTTCCCAGGGGGAAGGTGGGAGCGGGGCAGGATAGCAAACCCTCTCCACCAATGAGCTCCTTTCTGTGAAATTCTAGCATCTGCAAATTTATTTCTGCCAGCAATTTACCTTTTCTGCAAGCAAGAGAAATCTGTTCTTGTTTGTGAGTCACTGCTTTTTTTTTTTTTTTTTTTTGAAAGATTAGAAAAAGAAGCATCTGTGGTTGGGAATGAAACAGGGGGGTGAAGTTCAGTGGCAGGGCCAGTAAAAATAAAGCTCCGGCATAAAGTCTAACGGTCTCACTCCCATTCAACCAGAGAGATTATTTTGTTGGCTGGAGGTACATGGCTTTATTAATATCCACGCAGCATCCTTCTTGATAAAGCAAACATTTTCTAAGCACATAAACTTCGAAGCTTAAAATCGAAGGCTCTATTTGACACGATGCAATAAACTGGAAAATGTGCTGTCTGTACAAACCTATGAGAAAATATTAAGCCATGTTAGAACGGTCTGGGTAGGAGTTCAGCACTGGATGCACAGCTGAGGGCTGGAGAAGGTGGTGGGCCCCTGTGTCCCGGGGTTAAGGCTGTGCCACCATCCTGTCCTCTGTAGGGGACACTGCCACTGGAAGACCCCCTTAGGGGTCCCCTAGGGACTGCACTCCTTTCCCCTGGGTGCCTTGGTCAGGCTCCTCAGGCCACACTGCCTGGAGTTGCAGAGTCTGCCACTTGTCCTCCAACGTGCCTGCTTCTCCAGCTCAAGACTACATTTCCCAACCTCCTTTGCAGTTAATCTGACCATGTGACTGGGATCTGGCCAATGGGATGGGAGTGAAAGAGTGCCATAGGCAATTCCTGAGTGTGCCCTTCAAAGGACTAGAGTGTGCTTCCCCTTCCCCTTCCCCCCTTCCTGCTGCTGGAAGACCCCTCGGATCCCAGGGTGGAAGCCACACGTGGAGGCTGGCAGGGCTGTCCTGGACGTGTACCTCTGGACTGTCATATGAGAGAGGAGGAACCTTTTACCTTGTTGAAGCCAATGTATTTTGGGGTCTATTTGTTACAGCAGCTTATTTTGTACCTCACCTTCTTTGTGTGGCAAACACAACTTGACAACTAGCCTAAATCCGGAGTTGCTTATGTGTGGTCCCGTAGCAGTTTGTTTGGCCCGTGGTTCAAAGCCCGTGAGACCTGCCTTCAAGCCCCTGTGCTCCTAACTTTGGGCAATTTTTTTTTTTTACTTAATCTCACAGCACTGGGAAGATTTCAATAATAAATGCCTTTTACATGGTGACCCTGGGTCCACAAGCATATGTCCCTGGGGCAGAGCTTAGCCTCATTCCATGTGGTGCCCTCCGACAGCTTCTATTCCAGTGGTTCTCAAAGTGTGGTCCTTGGGCCAGCAGCATCAGCATCACTTGGAAACTTGTTAGAAATGCAATTTCTTTTGTCCCATCCTGGACCTGCTGAGTCAGAAACTCTGGGGGGTAGTACCTGCCAGTCTGTTTTAACAAGCCTCCTGGGTGGTTCTGATGCAGCTCAAGTTTGAGAACCACTGTTTTACTGCATTTTTAAAAAAAATGCTAGTTATCACCTATTAAATTGATCTCATAACCCACTAATATGAGTCAGACTCACGTAGGCTCAACAGATGTTGGTCTGTTTTCCTGCCAAGTGTACATTTCTCTTTCTTCTTCGACTTCCAGAAATTTCAGTAGAGGCAATATCCCTAGTCCGTGGCTCCAAGGAGAGGTCAAGACCCCTGGTCCTTTGATGCCGTGGTTGGTTCAGGGATGAGCATGGGATCCTTTCTGTCCAATGAAACCCGACCCTGAGACTTTTGCGGCAACTATTGAGAAAGGCCAGCTCTCTCCCCAGGAGTCGCTGAGCTGTAGGAGGGGAGCTCAGGCCCAGGTCACTGTCACTGCTTCTGCACTGGGGGAGAGGCAGCCTGATGCTGTAGGCACCTCAGGGGAGGGGAGCTGAGGGAGAGAGGAGGCGGTGTGCAGATGCTTTCGGCATCCAGCATCTCCTTAGGCCTGATCTCAGGCACAGCTGCCGGGGTCCACCTCGAGCATCTCCAGGGCTGCGGAGGTGGCCCAGCCAGAGCACAGGCACAGCTCTGCCACTCGGGCATGTCCATCCCCACTTCCAGCCAGTGTCGTAAGGGGCTGGTGGCGCCATGCCCCCCCTGCCCCTGCTCTTCAGAAAGACAATGCTGGGAGGCAGCGTGCTTCTCAGAGATTCCAGGGGAGTCCAGCCCATGTTGTTTATCGCAGCAAACGTGGAAACACACCCTTTCTATGCCTTTCCTTCTTCCTTGTCCCAATCTCCTCTCTCTCTCCCGTTCCTGCTTTCTGTAATCCCCTCCCAAATAAACCATCGGCATCCAGGTCCCTATCTCGGGCTTGTTCTTACCAAAACCCAAGCTAAGACAGATGCCTGTTGACATTTGAGCTTTTGGGTCCAGCCATACATGAAACAAACTCTACTCCTGGACTTTCCAACTGGAAAGTGAGCCAAAAAAAAAAAAAAGTCCCCTTTTTTGTTCTGTGTATTAGTTACCTATTACCAGATGGAGAAGAGTTACTATTACTGTGCAACAAATCACCCCAACCTTCGTGGTTCTGGGACCACAGTCGCTGTGGGTGAGGGATCCAGGAGTGGCTCACCTGGGTCCTCTGGCTCGGGGTCCCTCATGAGATTGTAATGAATGTGTCAGCCTAGGCTGACTTGTACCTGCATCTTCTCAAGGCTCGACAGAGAAAGGACCTGCCTCTGAGCTCACGGCTGTTGGCAGAATTGTGTTCCTTGGGGGCTATTGGATTGAGGCCCTTGGTGCTTCGTTTCCTGTTCCTTCCTGTGTGAGCCTCACCCTGGGGCAGCTCACAGCACGGCAGCTGGCTCCCATCAGAGCTAGCCCTGGAGGGAGCCAGAGAGGGCAAGCCAGCAGCGCAGAAGCCAGGGTCTTTTATCACTAAATTTTGAAAGCAACATCCCAATACTTTTGTTGCATTTAAAAAAAAAAGATTTTACTTATTTATTCATGAGAGACAGAGATAGATAGATAGATAGAGAGAGAGAGAGAGAGAGAGAGGCAGAGACACAGGCAGAGGGAGAAGCAGGCTCCACGCAGGGAGCCCGACATGGGACTTGATCCCGGGTCTCCAGGATCATGCCCTGGATTGAAGGCGGTGCTAAACTAGGCTCCCTAGTTGCCTTTTTTTTTTTTTTTAAGATTTTAAAAATTTATTCATGAGAGACACAGAGAGGGAAGTGGAGACACAGGCAGAGGGAGAAGGAGGCTCCCCACGGGGAGCCTAATGCGAGACTAGATCCCAGGACCGTGGAATCACAACCTGAGCAGAAAGCAGATGTTCAACCACTGAGCCACCCAGATGCCCCTTTTGTTGCATTTTTTAATGTTGGAAGCAAGTCCCTAGATCCAGTCCAGTGTGCCCTCAAGGGGAGGGGATTACACAGGGACAGGAAGCCAGGGAGTGGAGATCATCGGGAGCCAGCTTAGAAGCTGCCACCACGGGTCCCTTGCTGTTCTCTTTAGGTAGGACTTTTCTTTCTTTCTTTCTTTCTTTCTTTCTTTCTTTCTTTCTTTCTTTCTTTCTTTCTTTCTTTCTTCTTTCTTTCTTTCTTTTTCTTTCTTTCTTCTTTTTCTTTCTTTCCTACTTTCTTATTTTTATTTTTTTTCTGCCTGATTTTCACCATGCTTTTATGACACCTCCTAACCTTTATTTAATGTTTATTCTATGTCCAACCCTTCACAAGACCTTCATCTGCGTGATCTCATGTAATCCTCCCCTATGAGATCAGACCCAAAGCATCCTCATTTTGTAAGATTAGGAAACCGAGGTGCAGAGAGGTTAAGTAACTTGCCTGAAGACACACAGCTTATTAAGTAGAGTCATTGGAATTCATCAGAGACAAGGTCTTTACTTGCCAGGGGATCAAAACCTCCTCAGCCGGGTGAGCATAAAAGCATCCAAGGAGGCTTGAACAAGTTCATTCACTCAGAGCCTTAATCCTCTGCCCTTTCACACGGGTCTTAAGTTCCTCACCCAAACAATTTCCTGTTCCTGAATTTTCATTACTGCCAGAGTTTGTAAATCTTCTTTGGGTCGGGGAGGCACTGGGGAATGCACTGAGGGCTACGGACCTTCCCCCAATCCAAAAAATACACTCATGCACTCAGATCTGTATTTGCCTTATGATTTCATGTGGCACCTGACTTCTCAAAGGGCCTCAGGGTGCCAGGATGGACTCTCATTGGCTCACCTTGAGTCATGTGCCCAGCCTGGAACCAGTTACTGCAGCCTTGGGAATTTGGGGCTCTGGGTGGCCAGATCCTTAGAGACCAGGACATCCCGTCCTCTCATTTTACAGATGGAGGGATTGAAGCTTAGAGGGGAAAAGTGACTTGCTTGAGGTCACACAGCATTGGTGGGCACTGGTCAGACTCATGTAGTCAAGCCTGACGGTCCCTTAGCCCTCAGGTTCCTCCCCACTGGGGAAGTGGCTGACCCATTAGTGTCTTCCCAGCCACTTGGTCTGGGCCTGGCACACAGTAGGCATTTACTTATTCATTTTTAAAAGATTTTATTTTTTTTATTCATGAGAGACACACAGAGAGAGGCAGAGACACAGGCAGAGGGAGAAGCAGGCTCTCTGCGGAAGCCTGATGCCAGACTGGATCCCAGGATCCCTGGATCACGATCTGAGCCAAAGGTAGACGCTCAACCACGAAGCCACCTAGGTGTCCCTAAAGTGGGCATTTAATAAGCACTAGGGACAGTGATCTGAAAAGCCCCCCTGAAGGGTACAGAGGCTGAATCCATGGGACTAGAAATTGAAGTAGTGTTTACCCTATGAGACCCGGAACACTGTGGATTATCCACACTGTGGATTATTAGGTATCCCACGAAAAAGAGGGGCTCTATGAGGAAGTAAGTTTGTGAAACACAACATGAATTGATTTCTTTACATTTGAACTTCTCAGAATTTTTGATAAGCTCAGCGCAGTAAATCCCTCATGAGGATTTGGCACGCAGTGCTTCCCAGGCTTGTCTGACCATACAATCCTTTTTATTAAGTGGGATTAAAAAAAAGATTTTATTTATTTGAGGGAGAGAAAGAGCATAAATGCAAGAGCAAGGTTGGGGCGGGGGCGGAGTAGGGAAGGGGCAGAGGCAGAGGGAGAAGCAACACCCCGCTCAGCGGGGCTGAGATGTGGGGCTCCATCCCAGGACCTTGGTTAACCAACTGAGCCACCCAGGCACAGCTATAAATCCCCTTTTAAACCCTCCTTTTCCTGTTTTCCCCAATTTTTTATATATCCAGCTTTCATAATTATTCAAACTTTTGCCCCGTTAAGTGGGATTTTTTAAAGGATTAGTGTCAAGAAATATATTTTGGGAAATTCCAGACAGAAGGATCAGCAGGGACCAGGGTGGTAAAGGAAGGCTTCTTGGAGGAGGAGGCACCTCAGCTACATTCAAGGATAGGAGGATTGGGAGATTCGGCTGAGAGCAGGAAAGGCATCCCACATGAATCACAGGAGAAAGCACTAAATGTGATATAACACATATGAGTTGAAAGACTTATACCTGTCAAAACTCCGTTGGAGACAAGCATCAGAAGTGCAGTTCAGACTGACTTAGGCAAAATGGGAAATTCATTGGTCCATGTAACCGATTTCAGGCATGGCTGGATCCAGGTGCTTGAACCCTGCCCATAGGGATAAATATTGGCTTTGTTCTGAGGCAGGCTCTCTTCCCAGGGGTACCTGGTATCTCTAGGCTCACATGCTGCCAGCTAGCAACCTCAGCAGGAAGTGAGATGCTTGTTATAATAATTTCAATCAGTGTCGCAGGATGGACTCTTCATTGCCTCTGCTTGGGCGATGTGCCCAGTCTGGAACCAATCACTGCAACCTAGGAGATCTATCTCGTGCTCTATTGGCCAGATCCTTAGAGATCATCGCACGCCATCCTCTCATGGGTAGATGCAGAAATTGGAAACCAGAGAGGAAGAGCAACTTTTTCAGGGCCACACAGCAAGTGAGTGGCAGGAGCTTCCAGTTCAGGGGCTCTTTTCTGTTGCAACTGGTTGGGGAGGGCGGGGTGCAGTTGGAGGGTAGGGGGGCACTTAGACCAGTGTGGACTGGTGTCTTTGTGCTTCGTGCTGAGTGCTGTGGGGGAGCCCTGTCTCCAGAGGAGGCTGGAAAGGACAGGAGTCCAAGGCCTTGACAGGCCAGCAGACTGCAGGCCCAGCCTTGTGGCTGAGTTGGCTCTGAGCACATGTGGGATCGGCTGTGGCCGGTACAGAGGTGAGTAAGGGGAACGAACGGCTCCCTGGTGGGGATGGGTTGGGGCAGGGTGTGCGTGAGGAGGATCTGTCAGAATGGTGGGGTCTGAGGCCTGGGGTGTCTCACCAACTCCTCCTTCTCCCCGCATTTCCATATCTAAGCTGTTGTTAGGCCTCTTGATTCTTCCTTCTAAATACCTCTAAACAATCCACTTCTCTCTGGTTCTACTGATCCCACTCGAGTCCGAGTTACCATCATCTTGCACCTGGTGGCTGGCAACAGTCTTTTAAATGGTCCCCCCACTGGGCACCTGGGTGGCGCAGGTGGTTAAGTGGCCTACTCTTGATCTGAGCCCAGGTCTTGATCTCAGGGTCCCTGCTGGGTGTGGAGCCTACTTAAAAAAATGTCCCCCCTGGGCAGCCCCGGTGGCCCAGCAGTTTGGTGCGCCATCCTGGAGACCCGGGATCGAGTCCCACTTCGGTCTCCCTACATGGAGCCTGCTTCTCCCTCTGCCTGTCTCTCTGCTTCTCTCTCTCTCTGTGTCTGTCATGAATAAATAAAAATAAAATCTAAAAAAAAAAAAAAAAAGTCCCCCCTTCCATTCTTGCTCCCCTGCTGCCACCTCACCTCGATTTAGTCTCTTCGTAGAAGACTGGATGTCCTTCCAAAAACTCATATCAGATATCATCATTAAAATTTTCAAGGGGCTGAGGACAGCAGCTGAGGGAGCTGGGAGGAGGGGGTTCCAGACCTAATCTCAGGGAAGACGTGATGTCGGAGCTGAGATCTGATGGACAGATGTCCCGGTACGTGTGAGATCATTCGTTTGCTAACTGAGTGAATGAACGAATCTGCACATCTGCATCTTTGAGGATGTAGACGTCAGGGGTACGTGCGTGTGTATGTGAGTAGATGTTAGAAGGGATCCATATCCATTTATGTGCAGAATACGCCGTGCATAGTATAGATGCACACACAAACAGGTGCACTCACACGAGTATTAGTATGTGAGTACAAGTACGGGTTTTCAGGGTAGACGCATCCCGAGGCAGCATCACGTAGCGGAACCAGGCTGCCTGCTCGAATTTTCACTGTCACTTGTACGTCCTGGGCAAGTTAACCTCTTGGTCAGTCTGTTCATCAATAAAATGGGGAAAAGAATATCATCTCGCTGGCTCGGTAGGGCGCCATAGAAGCCCCTGAGCCAGGCACCCAGGTGACTTATTTCAGGAGAGACGGTAAGGGAGTGAGGGAAGCAGGTGGAGCTGGAGGAGGCGTTAAGCCGAGAGGCAGGTTCATTTGAAGAGTTGCCTTGGCCTGACCCCTGGCAAGTCCTGAAGCCTGAATGATACCGTGAGGTTGGCCCACCCGAGGGAAGGAGGTCAGCTCTTGCCAGTGGGCCATTGGCTGGCTGTACCCAGCCTTCCATGTGGAAGAGGAAATAATCTGTGGGGCATTTTCCGGTAAGGCCCTTTGGGCCGGCTGAGGCCAGTACTCGGAGCAGGGGGCAGCCCACGCGCAACACAGCAGCCGGGGGACCATGCACCAGCAGCCTTTACTGAGCTTCTGGGGACAGGTGGCATGGGCCTCCCCCTCAAAGCTTGTTATATGTGCAGAGTCCCCACCAGCCCTACCCCAGACCTGCTGACTCAGAACCCGCATTTTAACACGATCCCCAGACCTGAAAATTCAAGAAGCACTTGCACAAAGCAGTGACCTCATAGGGTTTGCCGTGAGGCTTCAAGGCGGTTAAGGTACAGAAAGCACTTAAAAAGCCCGTAGCACACAATGAGTGCTCTTAGCATCATGGGTACTGAGGTGTGTTGAGCTCGTTTGCTTATCCAGATACTTGTGTGCAAATAAATGTGTGCAGGGAGGAGGGCTGGCTACGAAATTTGCTGGATTCACTGCAAAATGGAATGTGGGCCCCGTGTTAAAAAAAAAAAAAATAGACGGCAGACAGAGCCTTAACCCCAGGCGGGGAGGGCCCCTGTGAGATCGGGGCGCTGTGTGGGGTGCTCAGGTGGGTGGCCGGTGGCTTGGGGATGTGCAGGTGAGTTTTGGGGGCCCTGCGATCGCTGGTTTCCTTTCTACCCACCATCCTTGTGGTGCGAGAGGGGGCGAGGGCAGTCTGGGTGACGGGTGCAGGCTGAGCATATGGCCTGGGGGGCCGGGTCTCCTGGGTGCGCCCCTCCCCCCCCAGCAGCCGGTGCGCGTGTCGAGCCGCCTCGGGGACTTGGGGGGATCGTGAGAACTGGCGGCTGAGAAATGTTCTCTCCCGTCTGCACACTGCGAGGAGAGCGTGTTCCCCCCTGCATCGTGGGCACCCGTTCCCGGAGCTCTGACTGCTCAGTAGAAGGGGTGTGAAATTTAATTTGCACTAATTACCCCGAAGTGGGGGGCGGGAAATGAGCTGGCTCCGCGCACGTTTGGCCTCTGCTTCGGTGCCAGGGTGGGGGTGGGGCGGGGTGCCGCTGCCATGGCAACCGCAGCTGCTGGGATTTGGGGATGTAGGTGGGGGAGGCTGGGGCAGGCCTGGGACCTTCGTCCCCGTGACTGTGTGTGTGTGTGTGTGTGGGGGGGGGTCTGGATGGGGAGGAGGGGAAGGAGAGGGAGGGAGCCCCTCGCCCTGCTGCAGCTGGGGGAGGTGCTGGGGGGAGGTCAGCAGCTCAGTCCCAGGGGCCGGAGGGGCTGTCCCAGGCTGGAGGATTCCGTGGGGCAGGGGTGTCCCTCTGAAGGCCCCCGGGCTTGGGCTGAGCCGGAGGGCAGACATCCAGAGGGGCAGTCCGCGGAGGGAGCACTGCGGGGGAGGATGCCCTGCGGGTCTCCTCTCGCTGCTGTCCCACGCTTTGCTCAGCCTCAACTCTCCTCCCCTCTCCTCCCCCCCCCCGGCCCTCCCTCCTCTCCCTCCCTCTCCCCATGGACTCTCTTTCCTGCCACCACTAGAGGGCGCCGAGGCGCCACGGTCGCCCTTGATGTCTCCACCTGGGCCCCGCTGTGGGCTCCTGGATGGGGTGGGCGAGGAGGGCCTGCAGCATCTGGGCCCTCAAAGAGCCGCGCTGATTCTACTCTGTTTGGAGCCTGGGGCACGTCTGTGTTAGGTCCCCAGGACCTGTCCCTAACAGCCTTAAGGGGCAGGGGGTTTGGAGGGGAAGAGGGTGTTCTGTTCCCTTGGGCTCTGGAAGGAAGAAGCCTGGATTTCCATCCCAGCGCCCTTACTTCCTCCTGCATGGTGACCTTGGGCAAGTCACCTCTCCAAACTACACTTTGGTGGTTTTTCCTTTCTATAAAACGGAGCCAACCAATTCCACCTCAGTTGTTTTGAGAATAAGACAGAGTATGTACAGGCTCACAAGTGGGAGCTCTCCTTTTCTGTGAGCCAGTCAGCAAATGTTTGTTGGGTACCTACTAGGTGCTCGGAACTCTGCTGGGCGCTGGGGACAACTGGGAACAAGGTGGGCACAGGGCTTATCACCATGAAGCTTTCAACTTAGCAGACATGAAATTGTTATAGGTAACTGCAAAAGTATTTGAAGATCTTTACAAGTTCTTAAGTCGTTATAAGTGTGTGTGATGTGTTGCAGAAGAAAGTTCTGGATGCTGTGGGAATGAGGATCGGGCAGCCTGACCGGGTCTGACATTCAAGCTGAGATCCAAAGGAAGCTCAGCTGAGTCACAAGGGAGGCCAAGAGGGGAGGGTCTTGCAGGCAGAAGGAACAGCAGGTGCAAAGGCCGGGAGGGAGGAGGAACAGGATGCATTCCAGGCTACCCATGGTGGAGGGGGGTGAGAGGGAACGGGGTGTGAGATGAGCTGGAGGGTGGGCAGGGCTGGGCACCTGGAGGAGATGAGTGCAAGTGCAGCCCTGGGACAGCAGGAGTTCAAAGTAGAAAGCCCGGGGCCCTTTTGTGACAGAGGGGGTGAACATTTTGCAATGGACATCAATGTATCTGAACAGGGAAGTGGATTTTTTGATTCTTCTCCAGCAGTCTTGCAGCATCTAAACATAAAACAGACACGGGGAGAGGACATCTTGGTGGTGGCATCACCACGCCGGATCTCAAATGGGGATGGGGGCGGTCATCCAAGTGGACCAGGAGGCTAAGCCAGCCTTGCAGCATCCAGGGGGAGGACTGAGAGTCAGGACCCGGGGCTCTAGGGTCTTTGCACCATAGGTGGGCTCAGTCTACCCGGCTGTGACTTGAGCAGAGCTGGTCTTGCCTGCCTCCCAGCTAGCCTGTGAAAAGCAATTGTGAACTTCTTGCCCGTATGGAGGTTTGCAAGTGCCGCAGTCAAGATTTGCCCCATTGCCCCCAGTCCTGAGCCAACACAAAGCTACTTTCTGTCTTTCTATGCTTCTTTGTTCTGGACATGTCGTATAAACTGGTCATATAGCATGTGGCCTTTTGTGGCTGGCTTCTTTCACTTAGTGTCATGTTTTCTTTCTTTCTTTCTTTCTTTCTTTCTTTCTTTCTTTCTTTCTTTCTTTCCTTCTTTTTTTTTTTTGAGATTTTATTTATTTATTCACGAGAGACACACACACACAGAGAGGCAGAGACACAGGCAGAGGGAGAAGCAGGCTCCTCACAAGGAGCCCAATGTGGGACTCGATCCCCGGACCTGGGATCACGCCTTGAGCCCAAGGCAGACTCCCAACTGCTGAGCCACCCAGTCGTCCCTTGTGTAATGTTTTCAAGGTTCACCCGTGTTGTAGCATGGTCAGTCCTTTGTTCCTTTCTATACCTGAATAGTGCTCCATCGGAGAGATAAACCACATTTGGTTTATCCATTCCTCAAATGATGGGCATTTGGGGCCTTTCTGCCTTTTAGCTATTATGAACAAGGCTGCCATGAATGTTTGTGTGCAAATTTTTGTGTGGACATAAGTTTTCATTTCTGTCGAGTAACTTGTACGTAGGAATGGAATTGCTGGGTCATAGGATAGACTTGGGTTTAAACTTTTGAGGAATGGCAAGACTCTCCTCTAGAGCGGCTGCATCGTTTTACGTTGCAATTAGCAATGTATGAGATTTCCAATTTTTCCCTGTCCTTGTCAGCCTTTGTCACTATCTGACTCTTTGATTATAGCCATCCCGGTGGGCGTAACGTGATATCACTTTGAAGTATCAATTTGCATTTCTAGGGTGGCTAATACTGTTGATTATATTTTCAAGTGTTTTTGGACATTTGTATATCTCTTTAGAGAAATGATTATTCAGATCCTTTGTCCATTTTTTAATTAGGGTTTTTTTTTTAATCACCGAGTTGTACGAGTTCTTTAGATCATCTAGTCCCTCATCAGACTTATGATTTGTAAACACTTTTCTCCCATTCTGTGTGCTTTCTTTCTGCTTTGTTGATAGTATCCTTTGAAGTACAAATTTTTGAAATTTAGATGAGGTCCAATTTACCTATTTTTTGTTGGTGTTGTTTGTAGCTTCGGTGTCACATCTAAGAATATATTGCTAAATCTGAGGTCATAAAGATCTCACCCTTTCTTCTAAGAGTTTATAGTTTCAAATATTACATTTAGATCTTTGGCCCATTTTGAGTTAATTTTTTGTGCATGGTGTGAGGTAAGGGTCAAACTTCATTCTTTTGCATGAGGCTATCCAGTTGTCCCTGTACCATTTGTTGATGGGATTCTTTCCCCCTCATTGAATGGTCTTGGCACCCTTGTCAAAAATCAATTGGCCATAGATGTATGGATTTATTTCTGGACTTTCAATTCCATTCCATTGATCTATATGTCTATTCTTGTACCAGTACCACAGTGGTTTGATTACTGTAGCTTGGTAGTAAGTTTTGAAATTAGAAAGTGTGATTCCTCCAACTTTATTCTTTTTAAAGATAGTTTTAACTTTTTGAGGTCTCTTGCAATTACATGTGCATTCAATTTCAATTCTTCCACTTCTATAAGAAATGCCATTGGGATTTTTGTAAGCATTGCATTGAGCCTATAGATCAATTTGGGAGATATTGCCATGTTAATAGTATTAAATTTTTTTCTTGAAGGAGAGAATGGGGGAGGGGCAGAGAGAGAGAGACTCTTAAGCAAGCTCAGTGCTGAGCATATGGAGCCTGACAAGAGGCTTGATCTCACAACCCTGAGATCATGACCTGAGCTGAAATCAAAAGAGTTGGCCGTTTAACCAACTAGCCACTCAGGAGCCCCAATAATATTGTTTTAGGATCCATAAATATAGGATGTCTTGTGTTTAATTTAGGTCTTTAATTTTTTCTTTTCTTTTTTAAAAGAAGATTTTATTTATTTATTTGAGAGATAGAGCATGAGAGAGAGGGAGTGCTAGCATAAGTGAGAGGGAAGGGCAGAGGGAGAGGGAGAAGCAGACTCCCTGTTCAACAGGAAGTCTGATGCCAGCCTCCATTGATCGATTGATTGATCGCAGGACCCTGGGATCATGACCTGAGCTGAAGGCAGTTGCTTAACTGACTGAGCCACCCAGGCACCTCTTTTCTTTTCAAGTTTTTTTTTTTTTTTAAGTGTTTATTTATTTATGTAATCTCTACATCCAAGGTGGGACTCAAACTCCTGATCCCAAGATCCAGAGTCACATGCTATTTTGACTGAGCCAGTTAGGTGCCTCTAGGTATTCTGTACCTAGAGGCACCTTCAGTTAAGTTTTTTTGGTTTTCAAAGTTTAAGTTTTGTACTTCTTTTGTCACATTTATTCCTAAGTATTTTATTTTTTGATGCTAACTAAATGGAACTGTTTTCTTAATTTCATTTTCTTTGAAAGTATGTAAAAATACAATTGATTTTTGTATATTGATCTTGTATCCTGCAACCTCGCTGAAATTGTTTGTTAATTATTAGTTTTTAGTGGGTTGCTTAGAATTTTCTATATATATGATCATATCTGTAGAGGTATTTTACTTTTTTTCTTCACTAAGTGCCCTGGCTAGGACCTCCAGTACAATGTTGAATAGAGTGGTGAGAGTGGATATCCTTGTCTTGTTCCCTATTAAATTAAATTAATTAATTAATTCAGAGAGGGAGCAGGAGAAGGGGGAGAGGGAGAGAGAGAATCTTAACAGGTTCCACACTTGCATGGAGTTCAACATGGGGCTTGATCTCATGACTTGGAGATCATGACCTGAGCTGAAATCAAGAGTCAGACACTTGACCAACTGAGCCACCCCAGGCACCCCTATCTTGTTCCCAATTTTAGAAGAGCAATCCAGTATTTTACCATTAAGTATGACGTTACCTGTGGATTTTTCAAAGATGCCTTTCATTGAGTTGAAGAAGTTCCCTTCTATTCTTAGTTTGTTGAGTGCTGTTTTTCTTTTTAATCATGAAAGGGTGTTGGATTTTGTCAGATGCCTCTTCTGTGTTTATTGAGGTAATTATGTGACTTTACAAAGTCCTGTTAATACTGTGTATCACATTAATTGATTTTTCAGATGTTAAACCAACTTTGCATTCCTGGGCTCCATCTCACTTGGTCATGGAGTATAATTCTTTTTATATATCGCTGGATTTGGTTTGCTAGCATTTTACTGAGGATCTTGCATCTATATTCATAAAAGATATTGGTCTATAATCTTTTCTTGTGATGTCTTTTTCTGATTTTGGTATTGGTGTAATACTGGGGTTGTCTTTATTTCTCCTTTTTTGAAAGATGGTTTTTCTGGATATGGGGTTCTTGGTTGGCAGTATTTTTCTTTAAACACTTTGAATATGTTTTCCCACTGCCTTCTAGTCCCATTGTTTCTGATGAGAAGTCAGTTCTTAATTTTGTTGAGTTCCCTTCTAAGTGATAATTTTTCTCTTGCTGTCTTGGAGATTTCCTCCTTATCTTTGGCTTTCAGCATTTTTGCTACTTTGCATTTAACCTTCTTGGAGTTTTTAAAACTTCTTAAATCTATAGTAATGTTTTTCATAATTTGGGAATTTCAGCCATAATTTGAATTTTTTTCTGTTCATTTCTTTTTCTCTTCTCTTTCTGATACTCACATTATGCATGCGTTGGTGAACTTAATAGAGTTCCTCCACTTCCCTGAAGCTCATTTTCTTTTGTGCTTTTTTCTGTTTTTTGGATTGCATAATCTCTACCAATCTATCTTCAAGTTTGCTAATTATTTCTTCTGCCAGTTCCAATCAACTGTTGAGCCTCTGTAGTGAAATTATCATTTCAATGATTGTACTTCTCAGCTCAAGAATTTCCATTAAAAAATAACTTCTGTCTCTTTTTAAATGTTCTCTATTTGATGAGACATTGTCATTATACCTCCTTTTACTTCGTTAAGCAAGACTTTCTCTAGTTATTTGAAAATATTTATAATAGCTACTTAGAATTCTTTGTTAAATCTGACATCTGGTTACTCTCACAGGCAATTTGTTGCTTGGCTCTTTTCTTGTGTGTGGGCCAAAATTTCTTGTTTCTATGCATAACTTGTAATTTTTTTGTTGTTGTTGGAAATTGAACGTCTTAAATAATATATGATAGCAATTCTGGTCTCCTTTGAGGCTATGGTTTTTGAGATCACTGCTTGAGATTTGTTCTGACCCCAAGAAGACTCTTCTTATTTGTCTCCTTCCCTGGTTCTCTCTGATAAACTGGTCAGTTTATGATTTAGCTTAAATGTCAAATGAACCCCCTGGTCTCTTCTTAATTGTTTTTCACGGCAATATTTATTAGTTTTGGAAGTGTCCTTAAGCTTTAACTTCTCCAGTCTGTTTTGCCAATGAATTCAGTGCTTTTGAGACAAGTTTTGGAAGTCTCTATTTATGGTCTCTCTCTCCCCTTGTGCAAGATATCTGAGCCAGGACTCTGGACCTGGGTGTAGGGACAGTGGCACTCATCTCTCTGAGTGACATTTCTCCTTTAGGAGCTGGGTACTTGATGGACTGGGGGCTGGCTATGGCCTCTGGTCTTCTCGATTTGCTTCTCTTGGCGTGGAAACTCTGCTTTATGAATGAGCCAGGATGAGGGTGATTGGGGACCCAGCATGCCACACACAAGGCAGAGCTTCCATCCCACTGTATGGGCTGGAAAGAAGAAAAGAGCCCCCATGCCTCAGCTGCACTCACCTAGACAGCCTGTGCAACAGTACGCTGAGGCAGGATGAGATATACCAATATCCTGCCCTTCCTGGGAAGACACTGCAGGCCTTCAACAGGGAACTGGGGAAGAGAGAACCCTGTGCTATTGACTATGCCTATCTGGAGTGGAGTTTCCGTAATGCTGAGCTGAGAAGGAAGAGGGAGGAAGTGGATCAAAGTTCAAATGCTGCAGACTCTTGCTGTTCTTAGAGTTTTATTAGGTTTTCTTGAATGAATGTTTCTTCATTTGCTGTGTGCCCTTAGGACCATTTCCACAGACTTTAAATGGTTGTTTTAAAATAATTTTCAGCAGTTTCATTGGGAAACAGATCTGCAGAGCTCCTCACATTGCCATGCCAGAAGTGGAACTCTAGCTATCTGACTTTACACTAAGAAAGTTGAGGATTTAGCTCTCTTTGCTCCCTCCCCCATTGCCTTGCTCTTCCTGTTCTTATATCCTCCCAATAATGCTATGATTTTCCCCCCTTTCTGTGAAGATTTTTGTTTTCCCTAGAGTTACTAATTGTCTTTTCAAAAAAGTATCTTTATTTGCTTGTCCTTACAACTAAGTGAACTCCAAACTCTTGGCCAATAGTGTGAACCTCCTCTCAAGACATTTGCATGAATGCATTTCTTCTCAGTTTCATCTCCTTGAAGAAGTCTTCTGGAGCCTTGTGACCTGCTTCCTGTTGGTCTGTTTGCTTTTTGCACCTAGTGCACAGGTATTATCCTGGGATCCTTCGCTATCAGCCTGGAGGATTCCTCTGTTTCTCTCTTGTGTTGGATATTCAGCTTCCTGTATATCCTGTCTTCTTTCCTCTTGGTTTGTTCGTTTGTTTTGGTGGAATACATCCAGTAGTAGCTACTGGAAGAAGATCCTTGTTAATGTTAATTTTTTGACACTTTGCACATCTGAAAATGTCTTTATTCTATTCTCATCCTTTTAAAAAAAGATTTTATTTATTTATTCATGAGAGACACACAGAGAGAGGTAGAGACACAGGCAGAGGGAGAAGCAGGCTCCCTGCGGGGGATGCATGACTCAATCCCAGGACCACAAGGTCACGACCTGAGCCAAAGGCAGATGCTCAACCACTGAGCCACCCAGGTGCCCCTCTATTCTCATCCTTGATTGGCTACTAGTCTAGGTATAGAATTGCAGGTTGGAAATTATTTTCCTACAGAACATTTGAAGGTTTTTATTCTATTGCCTATTCCAGAAGAAGGAAGCTGTTCTCATTCCTTATCTTTTCAATCTGAAATCTTAGAGAATCTTCTGCTAGGTCCCAAGAGAGTTACATTTTATGATGATGTGGCTTGGCATGCGTCTATTTTTATTTATTGTGCTGGGCCCTCTGTAAGTCTTTGAAATTTAGACAGCTGTCTTTTGGATCTGTGAAATTTTCTTAATCTATGTTATTGATGATTCCTACCCTTTCTACACATTTTTCTATTCTTCCTAGAATTGTTATTGTTTGAAGATAGAATTCCTGGACAAGTCCTCCAATTTTCTTTTATTTTCTCTCCTTTTTTTTCTTATCTGTCACTCCGGAAAAGCCAAACATTATTTTCCAATTTTTCCTTTTTCCTTTTTGCTGTTATATTTTTAATTTTAAAAGCTTTTTATAATTTTGTGCTCTGTGTCTCTTTTTATAAAAATGAGAATCCTATTTTAATTTCACCTATGCATGTCTTATGATGATATTAACACGTTTTTTCACATTGGTGTTTTCCGTTTGTTTTATTTTTATCTTTCAGGTTGAAGGCATTCTTCCGATGTCTGGCAAACCTTTGTTATCTGTGCATATTTAAAAATAGTAAAGTAGGAGCTGATTGGAAGCTCTGAGTACGTGGGTAGGCCTTGTGGGCTGTGGGATTCTTCATCAGGTGATTTGTCAGTGCTATTTGGTTGGAAGACTTTCACTGTTGGTATCTCTAGGGTTTCTCTAGGTGTTTTCTTCTTGGTGCATTGTTCCCCAGAAAAAGCTTTTCTAGTTGTCTGCCCGGAGGGTGTAAGTCTGGCTGCAGGTGTTCTGAGAGCAGAGTGATGGGAGATGGTTAGAGTCCTGACATCCAACTTCTTCATATTCATGGAATCTCCCTGTCTTTGGTAGACCACCATCCTGTGCACTCTGGCTGGTGTCTATCAGTCTACAGGTGTCTGGGGCTGGGGGTGATAACAGTCTTTCAAAGAATATTCTTTATTTGAGCTGCTCTTTACCCCAACTTCCAGAAGTACCTGATATGGCCAATCCCTAAGTCTTCTGGGAAACATTTTTTTCCTGATTCATCTTCCTCAATTGTCCATTTATTTTCCAGCTTCTAAAATTTGTTGCTGTTGTTTCCTCCCCCATTCTCCCCATCCTGTGGGCTCAAACCTTCAAACGTTGAAAGAAGCCCCTTTACTATTGTTTTAGCACCCGAGGGGTGGGGGGAACCAAGGCGGTTGTGTGTGTTCAACCTGCCATCTTTACATGGACATCCTCGTCCAGTCCGTGGGGGCTCCATGCTTCCAGTGGCCCAGGTCAAAACTCTGCAGCCATCTTGGCTTCTCTCTCTCCCCTACATCCCACATCCAATCTCTCAGCAAATCTTGTGAGCTCTGCTTGCCACACATATCTAGAATTCAACGTCTCCACTGCTACCACCCAGAGCCAGGCCACATTGACTCTCACCTGGGCTTTTGCAGGAATTTCCATGCTGGCCTCTGTTTCTGTCTTTGCCTTCCCTACTGTCTGCTCTCAGCACACCAGCCTGCTCTGCCTGCTGCATCCTACCGCTGTTCTCCCTGAAGCTCTCCTGTGGTTTCTGTTTCATCCCAAATAAGAGCCTAGATCCCAACAAAGGCTGACAAGACCCTGTGTGATCAAGCCCCTATAGACCTTCCAAGCCACACTAGCCACCTGGCCATCTCATAACACACAAGCCAGCTCATGTTCTGGATTTTCTTTTTGCCTGGAGCATTCTTTCCCCACATACCTGCAGGGCTCACAGCCTCTCAGTCTTTCTTTTTCTTTCTTTCTTTTTTTTCCTTCTCTGTGTTTCTTATCCCACTTCATTTTCCCCTGTAGTAACTCTTGAGACTAGACATAATTATATCTCGTTATTTAGTTGTTTATAGCTTATCTCTCCTCTCTATGACGGATGGTTTGGAGGGCAGGATTTTGGCTCATTTTGTTCACTGCTGTATCCCCAGCACCTAGAACAAAGTTCAACAAGTCTGTGTTGCATGCATGCATGCATGAAGGAATGAATGCTTGCTCCACCCTAGCTCTGTTCCTGAGACTCATCTTGTTCCAGGTAGAGGAGTTAAGGAGGTCTGGGTCTATAGCCCTCCTATTCATTCATTCATTCATTCATCCATCCCTTTATCCCTCCATGCATTATTATTGTCGTTGTGAATGTTAATATTCTACAGCCAGAAAGTGGCAGAGGGGGTTTTGGCTTCAGCCTGGCTCCAAAAGTCCTGGCTGCCAGCCATGCTGCTCATAAGGCTGGAGAAATAAGACTCCGACTCAGTTTCTTGTCTTGGGGTAAGAAGTTGGAGCAGCGCCTACCCCCAGGCTGCCCATGCTCATAAGCTTCTCCCTGCTAGATGGACAGTCCCTTGAAAGAGTCCTGCAAGCTCCAGCTCCAATGATGCCACCTCAGGGAAGCCCCCCAGGATGCCCAGGGCAGAGTTAGATTCTCCTTGCCTGCTTTGTCAGAGCTGTGTACGTCCTGTTACCAGGTGAGCATCAGATTTCTTATAAATGGCTGCTACTCTCTGCCCACCCCAGGACAGACTGGGTCTTGCTTAGCTTGGTGTCCCAAGAGCCTGCAGCCTGGGAGTCACTAAAGGAGCAACCGAATGGAATGAATGATGCAGAAGAGGGGTGCGGTTAAATGGGGACCTGGACTGAAAGTCAAGCCCTGTCACTCACTAGCTGTGTGACCCGGGGAAGTTTCACAACTGTCTGGGCCTCAGTTCCCTTTTATCTACAAAATGGGGAGAAAAATAGCCCCCCGTTCCCTGAGGATTTGATGAGATCATGAAATCTCTTTGCAGTACCAGGCATGGAGTAGGCATGTGATAGAAATTGCTGTTCTTGGGGTGCTTGGGTGGCTCAGTGGGTTGAGCATCTGCTATGGCTCAGGTCATGATCTCAGGGTCCTGGGATTGAGCCCTGTATCAGGCTTCCTGCTCAGTGGAGAGTCTGCTTCTCCCTCTCCTACCCTACTCATGCTCTCTCTCACTATCTCTAGATAGTGTCCTAAATAAATAAATAAAATCTTAAAAAAAAAACAAAAGGAATCACTGGGTAGGTGTCCCTGCCCCCAGCCCATTGGCTCTACACCCCACCAACAGCAGGTGCCTCCACCTGATTTCGTCCTGGTGCCCAGGGCAGCTGGTTGAGTCCCTGGTCCCCTCTGCTTGGCCCTCTGCCATTTAGGCATTAGCCTGTCTACATGTAGCGTTGGCCTCCAGATAGCCTGGCCCTGGCAAGTTGAGTCCTTACTGGTTGGCCAAACTGAATACAGTCATCTCTGGGGCAACTGAAGCCCCTCCTGGTGCAGCACCAGGGCAGTGGGCAACAGATGAGGCATGCTGCCTGGGATGCCCACGGGACTGGAGCTGCTGCAGGAGCAAAGGCAGGCAGGGCTGCTGGGGCACATATGCAAGGGAAAGGAGGAGGGCGTCTTTACTTCTGCTGAGTTTTTAAAAAACCAAAAAGAGTTTTTCTCTAATCAAGGCATGCGGATTTCAGATGCCAATCTTCTTGGGGGCGTTAGTCTCTACTGAGCCAGGATCCTTAAATTTTGAGGAGGAGATCCTACAATTCCTTTCTTGAAGCCTTGAGATATGGGCCCGGGGGCCCAGTGTGGGCGCTCTGTGGCCTAATAGACATTTCCAGGAGCACTTCTCTCCTGTGTTGTCATGATTTGTTAAATGTCTGACTTCCCTCCGAGATGTCAGGGTCAGGTCTATTCAACTTTGTACGCCTTTTGTGTCCAGCTCAATGTTTACCATTTAAGAATAATTATTATAGTTCTCTTTTAACGAGCATTTACACCAATCCTGAAGCAGGTTCTACTACTCTGTCCACTTGGGGGTGAAGAAGCAGGTTCAGAGAGGACAGAGGGCCCATCTGATCACACACCTCCCCTCCCCGCTGGAGGTGGCAAGGCTGGGAGCCGACCCTCCAAGGCCTGCCCCCTCCACTGTTTCCTATGCCCTTTGCCATATCGAGCAATAGACTTTGTTGAGTGATTGGCAGTGATGATGGGCAGCGGTGAAGGACTGGGTCACCAGGAAAGGGTTTGAGCAGCTACTTTCTGCCAGCTGCAGTGTCTGTCAGGGACAGGACAGGAGAGGGTGACCTGGGGCCAACCCCTGTGATGATTAGGATCAGACTTGAAGGTCTAGCCGAGATGTATCTGTTTCCCCTGGTGGGAACCTGGTGTCCTGGTAGGGACTCAAGCTGCCTCCTCTTTGGGTGGCATAGACTGTTCTCCAAGGCAAGGGCTTCTCCAGCCTCTGTTGGAGCCCTTCCCACAGTGGGGAAGCACCCTTTGCAGGGATGAATAACCCATAACCCAGATTGTTAGGGAACTTCTCCTCCCCACACTTCACTTCCTGCTTGGCCCTCGTTTCTCCCCTGGGGGTCCTATAGAATAGAGTAGAGTCCATCTGATACCCGTCTACACTTTTGTTGAACAAATAATACAAAGATGCCAGTCTGGTCCTTGGGGAGTTTAATACGAGCTCACATTTCCGCCCCCTCACCTAGTGTTCCCTGTTGTTAGCATCTTACCCAACTCTGGTATATTTGTCAAAGCACATGACGATTCACCCAGCCCCAGACTTCCGTAGGGTTTCACCAGTTTTTCCACTAACATCCTTTTCCTGTCCCAGGATTGCACCGTGTGTGTGGTTGAACCGTCTCCTTCATGTTCTCTGGTCTGTGACAGTGTCTCAGCTTTTCCTTGCTTTTCATGACCTTGAAAGTGTTGAGGGGTACTGGCTGGGTCTTTTGTAAAATGCCCCCTCCTTTATGTTTGTCTGATGTTCTTCTTATGACGAGACTGAGGTTGTGGGGTTTCGGGAAGCATACCACAGAGGCGAAATGGCCTTCTTGTCACATCGCATTGGGGGTGCATGAGGGTGATATGAACCTTGGCTACCAGGTTAGGGTGGCGTTGGCCACGTCTCCCCCGTGAGGGTGAGGAGCTGACATTTAAGTGCCTGACATGGGTGTTAGCTCATCTAGTCCTCACACCATCCCGGGGGAGGGGGGAACACAGGCTTACCCTGTCCATTGTAAGATGAAGAAACAGAGGCACAGAGTTAAAGTCACTTATGCAAGGTGCATCTCAATCCCAGCGACCTGGCTAGAGAGCCCAGGTTTTAACCACTCCTGAGTGTGTCTCACCTGGTCTAACCACCTCCATTGGCCTCGTGGATTCCTGCAATGGGCTCTTCCTTCCCCTCTGATCTCATCTCCTACCCCATATCCCTTGGTCACTCTGCTCCAGCCACACTGGCCTTGCTGCTTCCTGAACCTTCCAGGCACACTCCCACCCCAGGGCCTTTGCACTTGCTTCTCCTTTGTTCAGAATGCTCTCTGTCACTCTGGTGCCTTGGCTGATTTGTCTCCTCTCCTTCAGGCCTTTACTGAAATGTCTTCTCTGGTCCTATTTAAATGCAATCCCCACCTCCCAGCACTCCGTAGCCTCCACTTTAGTTTTTCTATTGTACCTACTAGCATCTGATATTCTCTTTCTTTTACTTACCTATTGGTTGACTCTCCGTGTCCCTCAACTAGAATGTAAGCCCCACGAGGAGAGGTTTCAGTCTGTATTGTTCATGGCAGGGTCCTCAGTGCCTGGCACACAGTAGGTGCTCTGTGAACCTCTGTGCACGAATGCCCCAAGCTTGGTGGTAACCAGGACTCCTCCATCATCACGTCCTTGATGAGAAGCCCCAAAGAGGGATCCCTGGGTGGCGCAGCGGTTTGGCGCCTGCCTTTGGCCCAGGGCGCGGTCCTGGAGACCCGGGATCGAATCCCACGTCGGGCTCCCGGTGCATGGAGCCTGCTTCTCCCTCTGCCTGTGTCTCTGCCTCTCTCTCTCTCTCACTGTGTGCCTATCATAAATAAATAAAAGTTTAAAAAAAAAAATTAAAAAAAAAAAAAAAAGAAGCCCCAAAGAAAGATTCGTGTGGCGCACAGTCAGAGCCCTCCTGCAGGCTGACACTGATTCACATACTAGCACCCCTTGAACTGGGTCATTTGACTGAGTGTGGATCTACGTAACCATCCAGTCCCTCAGCCCTGACACGCAAGCTCCGTGAAGAAGGGAGGTGGGTCTGACTTGTTTACTCTTGTGAACAAAATCTATTTAATGCTTTGTCTTGTGCACACTAAGTGCTCGATAGATGTTTGTTAGAAAAAAAAAAAAACATTGAAAAGAACCAGTAACGTGGTCACCTCTAAGGTGATAAGTAAACTATCTTGTTTTCTTATGGTGCGTACAGTTCCCATGGACCCTTTCTCAAGGGCAACACAGACAGGAGTGGACAACCTTGGCCTTGGGAAGGAACATTCATTTAACAAAATTTCATGCGCGTGCCCGCGCACAAACACACATGGATTGTGGTGGGAGTAGCATCTGTTTGCATACAACTAACCTTAGTGGCCTGATTGGTGTGAAAGGAACCCAGGTGATGTTCTCCAAGGGAAGCAGTGAAAATATTGTGCAATTGGATGCATTTGTACACAAGTAGTTTGCTGTGGTCCGGGGCTCTGGGGAAGCTGGACTGAGGCTGGGAGTGGGGAGTACAAAAACAGAGGGGATCCCCCTGCCTCCCGGCGGAAAACTTAAGAAGTGAGATTTGTTTGGTGCCCACTGCCTGCCAGGCGCTTTCACCAAAGGATCGAATGATCGCGATCGCCCTCACGGTGGCCACCCCTTCTCCCAGGAGCCGAGGACACGGAGGCTCGGGTAACATGCCCAGGCTGCAGGGCTGGTCAGGGCAAGAATGGGGCCAGGAGCCCCGCCTGCGTGGCTTCTCCTGTCCATGCACCTCTCCCCTCGCTCCCCGGCCCTCGCCTGAGCTGCCCTCCCTGGCTTTGGGGCCTGCTGGCTTATGAGGTGGAGACAGTCCAGGCCCGCGACAGTGGGACGGACCCGGTGACCTCTCAGACGCCTCCCGAGTGTCCTTCCTTCGCCAGAGCCCCTTCTAGGTTCTTGACTCCTGTGCCAGGTGAGTCAGGACGGCCACCGGCCCGGGAGGCCCAGTGCCACCGTGGGAGCTGCGGGCGGGCCTGCGTGGCTGCACCACAGGCCGGGGTGGGGGGTGGGGTGGCTGGGGAGGAGGGGGGGGAGCCAGGGAGAGACACGTCCTCCATTTGCGTGTGTCAGCCTCAGCCCTGGAAATGAAAAGGCTTTTAATTTCATCGTCTGCTCCTCTGGTTTTTCCTCTGTGAGGCTGTCTGTGCCAGGAGGCCCGTGGCCACAGGATGCGTGTTTAACAAATCCAATAAAGCCTTTATTTGGCTGGCTGCTTGCTCCCGGGAGCTCCTGGCCAGGGAGACATTACCTCACCCACGCTTCTCACCTGTGCACAGGGGAGGCGGGGTGGGGACCGGGAGCGGGGTCAGGGAGTGGCCCTGAGAGGTAAGAGGCGGAGGCCAGGGAGGCCCCAGGGGTGACAGATGGTGCCTGGGGCAGTGTCCTGGGACCTGGGTGCTGGTCTCAGCCCTGCCACCAATTGCCGGTTGGACCTTGGGCAATCCCTGGACACAGCGGATCTTTGTTTTTCTTCTGTGGAGTAGCAGGGTTAGCTGAGGTCAATGGGTTCGATATATTTTTAAGCAGTGAAACCCACTTTCCCCGAGTGGAATGGGCTACGGAAACCTCACCTTGGATGGCTCTGGCTCTTGGTCACTATTGCCCTGAACTTCTTGTCTTTTTTTTAAGATGGCAGGCTTGTTTCTGCCTCAGGACCTTTACACTGGCTTTTCTTTTTGCACGAAAATTCTGCTCCCAGAATGCTCTGTACATAAGTGGCCCTTGTCAATTCAGGAGTCAGCTGGGATGTTGCTTCCTCAGAGAGCCTTCTCTGACCTCTGACTGGCCTGGCTAATGCTCGTTCTTCCCTGGCCCACCCCTCATAACCTCCCTCCTCCCGCAGTCTTTGAGGCTCCTCCCTGCCCCCCATTCGGGTTTGAAAACCACTTGGACTTGATTATCTCTAATGGCTCCTTGCAGGTCTGACGATCCACAGCCAACTCTGTCTGAAAACTGGGGGACAGCCACGCAGTGCTGGGGTTTCAGGGAAATGCAAGGTGAGGAGTGGCTCCGGCCGTGTCCCAGGAGGTTGTCCTGAAACCGGTTTGGAGATTGAGGCACAAAGAGCCTTTGAGGAGGAAGAAGAGAAGAGAGGCAGAGGCCTGGGAGCGGGGGCTGGGGCCTCCCCAACAATCGGGAGCCAGCCTGCTCGGTGGAGGTCGGGACAGTGCAGGGAGATGCTGGATGTGGCCCGGTGGCCCAGGGCCCTGAAGGCTGGGGTGAGGCGGTGTGTGGAGGTGGCACCGCAGCTTTGAGCAGGACAGGAGTGAAGGGTGGGGTCAGGGAAAGGGAGCTGAGGGTGGAGGTGACAGGCGGTGAGTAGTGTGGTAGGAAAGGAAGAGGGAACAGTCTGAAGGGGTCTGGAGTTTCCAGCAGCTTGCAGGGATGATGCTCTTGTCTGGGCATCACTCTGGGTGACTGTTTCAGCAGGGGTGGCCGGGAGGAGGGCTGGTTTGTGGACTCCCCTCACCCCCTGACTCCTCTCACCCCCAGCCCCGCCCCAGGCCTGGAGGGAAAGGCTTCCTAGCTCAGCTGCCCCCCACCTCGGGCTGCCTGGGCAGAGAGCAGCGTTTGGGCTGCCCTCCAGCTTGGCTCCTCCAGGAAGGCCAGGATTAATGTGCCGATGGTCACCCAGGGGCCCTGGCAGAGAGTAGGGATGACTCAGCACCGACTCATCCCCACTGCAGAGAACAGGATACACCGTGGAAAGTGCTGGGAGCACCGGGCCAGGGGAGCTGCCTTTGACCGTGAAGGCTGGCATGTGCCCACACGTCTGGAGTGGTGTGTGCACTTCCTGGGTATGAGGACGGGGTCAATCCCCTCAACCCCAAGCCTCCTCCCCGACCCCCTTCCTCAGCATGAGCCCTGAGTGCTCCACAGTCCTCCCAGTTCAGACGGACAACCTGCTCCTGGGAAGAATCGGCTTCTTATGGGGAGATCAGAATTGAAGGGCACGTCTCTCTAGGGGCGAGTCTTAGAGTTTGGTGGGGCGGCCTGCAGATGTGCCCAGACTGCCAGAAGTGAGGGCTAGTCTGTGGGCGGCTAGAGCGGGTTCTGGCCCTTGCGGAAAGTATCCTGGAATTTGAGGACAGATTTTGGAACTCCAGGCTAGTTCCAGAACTCTGGGCTCCGGTTCAGAATCTCAGGGATGTTTGAACAGCCTCGGGCGGATTCTGGAATTCCAAGGCAGACTTCCGAGTCCTGGGGGCCCAGTGGAGTCCGGGGCCGGTTCCTCATCATTCACCTTCCAGACCGGTCTTATCCGCTGTGATCTGCTGGGACACATGGTTACAGGGAGGCAGTTGCTATGGCAACAGTAACCATGGGGTGTAGCAACCCCCAGAATTTACTCTGAGCCTGTGACATTTTAACTGGTGGAGAAGCGCAGTTAGCTCCCAAGAGCCTGCCGAGCAGGGACTCCTGCCAACCCTGTCTGTGTGCCTCCCTTCCCCCAACCTCAGATAACCTCCCACTAGGCCCAGGGATCTGGCTGCCCGACACTCCCGTGGGCAAATGAATATTCAGAGGCAGCCAAAAAGTGTATTCAAATCTTATAAACTTCCGCCTGCCTCGATCCATTTAAATGCATCAGTATCTTCTGTTTTGCCCCATTTATCTGCCAGGAAAACGAAGGGTAATTCCAGGAGCCCAGAAATAAGTGCTTTTCCCAAGTTGCTTTAACCTCCTAAGTGGGGTGAGGGAGGGATGGGGCTGGGCTCCTCACTCTATAGATTGGGTCCCTCAGACAAGTCTCACAGAGCCCTAGAATCCCGGGCGGCATCTGCTGGGGTCTAGGGAGGGGACGCGCTAGCAGAGAAGTGGCAGAGGCAGGCCGGAACCTGCCTCTCCTCCCTGGTGTCTGCCTTGTCTCCTGTAGGGCGCAGCCCCTGCCGCCAGCTGCCCCCATCCCTGGTCTACATGAATAGTAGGCTTTCCGGCCTGAGCCCCTGCTTCTGTCTCCCAAATCACAGACTGTCATGTGTGGAGGACCCTCGAGAATCACCTGGACTCTACAGGTAGGGAAAGTGAGGCCCAGAGACACGTGGCAGAAAAGGGACCTGAATTTCAGGCTCCCGGTTCCCAGCCCAGGGCTCTTGCCATCAACTCACCTCTACCTCATATAATTTTCCAGGCCATCCCTCCATCCAATCATCGTGTATCCATCCATCCATCCATCCATCCATCCATCCATCCATCCATCATGCATCATGCATCCATGCATCCATCCATTCAGTCATTCAGAAAGATATTAAGTCCCTGCTGAATGCCCTGCACACCTTGGGCTGAACATGAGAGGAAGTTCATGGTTGGGTCACCTGGTCCAGCTCCGCTCCCCGACCATCCACCTCCCCTGCGGCCAAGCAGGTGTTCTCCTATCCAGATCAACACATGCCCATCCCTGTCTCCCCCCGCCCCTCCCAGTGCCAACACCCCAAGCTCCCAGTTTCCGTCTTTTTGCTCATGACGTCCCCTGTCTGGAAATCCCCCACAACTCACAATTTATGCAAACCCACTCATCCTCATTCTTTAAAGCCCACGAGAAAGCCCCTCATCCTCCACAAAGCCTTTCCTCGGCACCAAGGCCATCCAAGCCCTCCTTTCTCCTATGACCTTTGGAGTAGGAACTGCACAAATGAGTCCCCATTTTCTGCTTTTTAGGTTTTGCCCCACGTTGCTCCTTGGGAGCAGGCCCTATGCTGTTTTATTACTAACAGGGCCGTCGATATATTGCATTATTACGTTCGGGCCGTGCTGTGGTGTAAAGAAAATGCCACAGGATGTGGAGTCAGACAAGAGGCCAAGTCTTAGCTTTACAGATGAAGCACTGAGGGGCGTTGAGCAAGTCATGGAACCTCTCTGAACCACAGGGATGTGCAATGCAGTTTTATAAGATGATGCCTTTGAATACTCTGAAGTGCTGAATAAGCAGAAGTCTCCCTCATTTCAGGAGCTATTTCCCCTGTGCTACTTGGGCTTGTAGTCTTGACTAATTATTGGTAGCTTGAGGCCCAGACACCCCCCTTCCCCTATTCCTCACACCCTGGGAGGTGGGGAGGCTTCACTTCAGGGCAATTTCCCAAGAGGGATCTTGCTAAGCAAGCTTTTATTTTAACTCTTTTTTCTCCGAGTAAGACCCAAGGCAGTGGTAGGGATGGGTGGGATTCTTCTTGCCCTAGAAGGTGGGTTTCCTTTTTTATTTTTAAAGATTTTATTTTGATTTATTCATGAGAGACAGAGAGAGAGAGGCAGAGACACAGGCAGAGGGAGAAGCAGGCTCCATGCAGGGAGCCCAACGTGGGACTCTATTCCAGGCCTCCAGGATCACGCCCGGGCCCAAGGCAGGTACTAAACCACTGAGCCACTAGGCTGCCCAAAGATGGGTTTCCTAATTGGTTGACAGTGGGCTGGGGCCTGGCCAGGCCTTTGAGTACTTCCCAAGAGGACGTGACTTCCTGGGGGACAGTCTCTTGTCTGGGAAAACAGAAGCACTCGGTGGCTTGGCTCCCCCTCTGCAGGCTCCCCACTTTCATCTTCACCAGGCTTCTCTTCCCTGACTGTGGCTTTAACACTGGGGGGGTGGGGAGGGTTGCCTGTGGGAGGAGGCTTATGTCTCGAGCACCTGTTTTTCTTTCCTGCCCATGGATCTGTGATTCCCAGGGCTGAGATTTGTTCGCATCACAGTGGTTCCAGGGGAAAAACTCAAAGCCCATCTCTGTAGTATGTATCAGCCTCCACCATGCACCTGTGTGTGCCCACCACATGCCCAGGCCCAGGTGCGCACACCTGAAGACACGCCTCACATGCGCCTTCACCTCCCTGCAGGTGCGTAGCAGGTGTCCACATCCTGAGCCTTTGTGCTCGGCTGCTTCTGCCTTTCCCACTCCTAGCAGGTGTCCTTTCAGGTCTCCATAAGCGGGGAGACTTACACATGAGCCAGCATTTGGTCATGGGTGTGCATTCCTGGTGTGCACAGGCTTGCACACCCCCTCGCACCTGCCTGTGTAAAAATGCAGAGCTGTGTGCATCCACGTGCCATGGAGATAATCACAACGGCTGACAGCTGACAGGCTAGGTGCCAGGCACTGGGAACTAGGCGTGTTAACTCATTGAGCCCTTATATGACACACGCATATACGGAGATCTGTATTATTATCCCCATTTCACAGATGTGGAAACTGAGGCTCAGGGAGGTTCATCCCATGCCCAAGTTCCCATAGATAGGACGTAGGAGGGCTGGGGTGTAAACCCAGGCAGTCAGCTCCACGGTGTGTACTCGTAACCACTGTACTAACGTGGCCGTGCAAGCCCGTTCTTGTAGGCGCTGCAAGAATTAAGCCAGTCCCTCTCCGGGGTCTTTTCTTCTCGTGGGAGTGTGAATGTAGGGATGTTTTGCCCACGGGTGTGAAGGTGGGCACGTGGCAAGTTGTGCACGCCTGCCCCAAGCTGCCCTCCTTGGGAGCCACCAGGAGCGCTGCAGCTTTTTCGGGGACCAGTGCCCTGTGGCTCCGGAGCCCGTCTCCCTGGAGCTGACCACCTTCTCCTGCGTTTTCTTTTCCCACATCTCACAGATCCCAAGTCTCAGCTGAGCCCCAGCAGGCAGAGAGAGGAGAACCAAGCCCTCCGTCCGGGCAGTGCTGGCTCTTCCCCGATGGTTATGTGGTTTATAGGGCCCCCACCCCACTGTATTCCCGTCCCTACCCCCATCTCCTCTTGTCGAGATCACTCTTGAGGACAGATGCTGGCCCTGTGCCGGACCAGTCGGATGGACTTAGGGCCCCTCCCCTGAGCACCTCCAGAGTGGCTTGCAATCTCCCTGAGCCCTACTTTTGGACCTGCTGCTTCTCAGCGGTGTGACCTCAGGCAAGTCTCCTAGCCTCTCGGAGCCTCAGCTTCCTCGTCTGTAAAGTGAGGATAATATCGAGCCCTGCTGCAAGAGTTAATGGGAAGATTATTTGAGTTCATACACGGGAAGGTCCCGAACTGCACCTAGCATCCTGCTACACCATCCCTGGCACTGTTGCATTTGTCACCCTCCCCAGGTGGGCAGCGTGCTCTCTAATGATAGGGACCACCACCTTTTGCTTCTCCTGTCCCTGAGCCCGCCTTTGTCCCCAGTGCATCACTGATGCTGCTTGGCATTGATTGGATGTCTGATTGAGGGAGTCCAGTCCGTCCCTAGTGGGACCAGTCGTCCCCGTGAGTGGGATAAACCCCATCTCTCTGTCTTAGGGGGTGGGGTGAGGCCCTTGCTCTCTGCCAGGGATGCAAAGTAGGACAGGCCTCCCCAGGGGGGTTGCCGTGGCAACAGGGAAAGTTCGTTCGGAGGCAGACACACACAGGGTTGGCTGGGAGGCTTGGCGGGCGTTGCTTGCCTAGGCTGAGGAGACAGGCTATTGAAATGGCTTTCGAGCCTCGGTGACTCCTCTGTAAAACGAGGGCTAAGCTTCCAGCTCACGATGAGGGTCAGAGGCAAGGGGTCGTGGATGCTGGAGGATTTAGGAAGCTGCAGAGGGCTGTCCAGTCTGAGCTGCTTTACTACCATCCTCGCCAGCAGCACAGAAGTGTCTCAAAAGGAAGGACACTGTTTTACTCACTGCTGCACCCCCAGCGCCCAAAACAGTGCCTGACACATAGTAGCTGCTAATCAATATTTGCTAACTGAAGAATTAGTCAGATAAGAACGTGGGAACATCTCAAGGTCCTGGCCGAACCCCAACACATCCAGAATTCTAACCAAGCCCTGATTCTGAGCTGTGAGAGACCCTACATTAGAGACCCCTCGATGCCAGCTCTGACCTACCTCGGATCCCCACGGATCCCTGAGGACCACCTCACCCCTGGGTGTGAACTCTGAGGACAGGCGGGGGATGCCAGGGTCTACCTGGGCCTCGAGAGAATTATCCTAGCCTGCGATTCTCAGACTTGGCTGATGACAGCAGCTTGGGGTGGGCGTGTGGGGGTGGGAGGTGGATATAAAGTGGTGGATATAAAGAATACGGTCCTTCTCAATCAGACTCTCTGGGGTGTGGCCTGGTGTTTGGGGGTGTAACAAGTTCCCAGGGGATCCTGGTGAGTGGCCAGGTTTGGGGACTTCTGCTCAGGACATAGCCTGCAGCAGCTGGAGGGGCTTTAAGGGGTGTTCCCAGCCAACCCAGGGTTTGGCGCTCCTTGTACCCCTTGGGGAGACCGAGGTCCAAGGCGGGCATGGCTAGGCCCGATCTCAGCTCTGACACTCCTTTGGCCTGTGTGGGCAGTCTGCCTGGAAGGAGAGGAAGCTCTTTACTTCCACTTCTTTGTCCACACTCCTGGTGTCCGCCCGGCCGGGCTCGCTGAGGGCTGACTGCGCGGCTCTCACCTGTGCATCCTGGTCAAGACACAGAGTGGCAGGGCAGGAGCCAACCCTGAGTTTGCAGCCTGGCCCTTCTTCTGGGCTTCGGGGGCAAGTGCTTTAACCTTTTGGAGCAGCAGGTCTCTTCCCCTGAGAAATGGGCACAGCACGACCTGTTTCATTGCCAGCTGGGTTGGCGAGGCAGTTAAGAATTTGAACTCCGCAGCCAGGGTAGAGATTTGAATCCCGGCTCCATGGGGTTGACAGCTGTGTGACTCAGCAAATGACTTCACCCCTCTGGGCCTTAGCACCCTCCTCTGTGAAACGAGGGAGATGGATTCCAGCTTCCTGGGGGGTCATCGCCAGGATTAAGTGTGAGGTGCCCATGAGGCAGGTAGCAGGGGCTCAGCTAGAAGGAATGTCCTTTTAGAGAAAGGCAGGAAGGTGGTGACTCAGGTGTCCAGCTGGTCCGCCCCAGCTCTACAGAGACAGGCCAGAGGACAGGCCGAGAGCTTTGCCTCGGTATCCCAGGGGGCCCAGAGCGGGGCAGCGGAGGGGAGATGTGTTTGTTTGAACAGCCCGAGATGCTGAGAGGCCCCTGGTGTCCCTCCATTAGGCGGTTCCTGCTGAGTCGGAGGGAGCGGGGACTGGGGGAGTGATGAGCCGCGCAGCTGGGCCGTACTTTCTCCGCTGAAAAGCAGTTTCCAACTCGTTATCTTAATGTGTCCTCACAATAACCCTGGTAATGGTAACCCCTCCAGTTTCGGAGGGGAGGTGAGAGCCCAGAGAGGTCGGCTGGCTTGGCCGAGGTCACGCAGCACAGCGGCGGCAGAGGCTGTTTCTGGAGGACCTGAGAGCCGTTGGGTCATCACTCCAGACTTGCGTCTGCTCACCTGCCGCTGGCTGCCATGCACTGGAGCCACGGGTCTGAGTTCGAGTCCTGGATCTGCCGCTTCCCGGATGTGTGCCTGGACTCCTGTGAGCCTGGGTTCTTCACCTGTCGGAGGGGAGGAATAGCAGGACCGACCCCACAGAGCTGTTTTTGAGAGAAGCCCAGTCAGTATACGCAGAGCGCCTGGCACAGGTGGGCTCGCCTCTGTCTTACGCATGGCTCAGCTGCTCCCGGGTGAGATGTACCCCCTAAAGTCACGTCACCTGTCTGGGCCTCTGTTTTCTTCATCTGCCAAATGGACATTCATCTTGCACCAGGCATGTGTGCATCGGGATGCCATTTAATACGAGCGGGAACCAATGAGGCCAATTTCTTTTAGGCCCATTTCCCAGATAAGGACACCAAGATGCGGGGAAGCAAATTGATGTGCAGTAACTTGGCTAATGACGGAGATAATCCAACTCAAACTCAGGCCTGAGATTCTAGAGCCCGTGGCCCCCAAATGTGTCTCCCTTAGGTTGCCCTCCAGGACATTCTTCAGGGCTGATATATGCTTGTCCAGGGCTGTGAGTCTGGGCGCTGGTGCCTGTTTGGAGGCTGGAGCAGCAGGACGCAGCCTGGGGTTGGGACTTACCCCACCCCCACCTCCGGGTAGTGACCTCCTCCGCACCCCGCCCCGGCTTGGGGCTCAGGTCCTACTTGGGCCTTCCCACTCCCCGGGGGCCGGGAGGAGGTTGGCGGGCTCCAGGCCGTGGCGGGAAGGCCATTAGCTGGCACTGGAGCCGAGTGCTGGTAATGACCCTGTTTTCACACGGAGGCAGCTCACAGTCTCTCCCCACGCTAGAATCTGCTCCCGGAGCTCCCATTCCGGAATGAAGCAGCAGCAGATTATGTAACTCGGAGCAGGTTATGTAAGGATGTAGCCGGCTCTGGTGGGATTGGGGAGCAGAGTAGCACCCCCAGCCCCTGCCCCCAGGTCGCAGTGGAAGTCTCTGGGGCAGGACCAGGCTCCTGCTCCCACGCTGCTCAGTGGCCCCCTGGGTCTGAGACCATCGGGGAGGATGGGGCAGGAGAGGGGAGGGCGAGGCCCTGGGACGGAGTGGGACGGTGCGGGTCAGGGGCCAGGAATCCTAGCTTGGGTCCAGCTCTCATGAATTGAACAAATTTGTTCCCCTCTCCCAGCCTCAGTTTCTTTTTCGGGAAAACTGAAGAGGGGTGGCTTGGGGAAGCCCTAGGGGCCCTCACAGTTCCAGGGGTGCTATGTCTCCTCCGTCTTGGAGGCGAGGCCCAGTTCCGACGCTCATCGGTTCCAGCAGCCTGAGCAGGGCACCGTCTCTCTCTGGGCCCTGACTCACCTGTTTGTCCACAGGAAGATGGGCTTCACTGTCAGCCTTGCTGATGCCGGGCGTGCCTGGACTTTTGGGGTTCCAGATGAGGGTGAGACAGTGGAGCCAGGGCATTCCGTCCCTTCTCTCTCCTTTGCTCCCTGATCGAGACCTTGCAGCGAGCAGCCCCACCCCAGAAATGACAGTGACAACCGAGGAGACAACTACCGTGGCTCTGGCGGGCTGTGCTCGGGCCCCTTCCATGTGTCATCCCCACTAGCTCTCATGAGAGCCCCGTGACATATTTTCCTTTATTACCCCTATTATACAGATGGCGCTGAGGCCCAGAGGGGCAAGTGACCTACCCAGAGTCACACGGCCGGTCCGTGGCCAAGCCAGGATTGGACTCCACGTATGTCAGACTTTCGAGCCCGTGACCCTGGGAGTCTGCACAGAGTGGGCCTGCTTCTCCCTGGAGACCAGAGAAGTGGGGACGGCCAGACGGTGTAGACAGCCCTGTTCTGTGGTCCGTCCCCCTCACTGGCCACCCCCGGGCCTCTCTGGACTCCCCACCCCCCTTGTTCCCTTTGTGCCACCCACGGTGGCCGCGACGGCATCTGTGAAGTGGGCAGCGCGGGCCGTGTGGGCACTCGGCACTCAGGATACATGGGCACTTGTATTTTTAAATCCTGGCTCCGGGCAACCTCTGAAGTCAATTCAGACAGGGCCAGGGGGCTTTCCTTGGGGTGCTGCTGACCCTGGGTGGGAGGGCTCGGGAGGCATCCTGCTCGTGAGTGGGGCTGTTGCCAGCCGAGGAGATGCTCGGTGCTGGTCGCCTGCGGTCTGTGGCCCTTGAGACCATGGGAACAGGGGGCAGGCCGGAGGCTGGGAGGATGAACCAGGGAGAGCAGGAGAGGAGGGACAGGGTGGAACGAAGGTGGAAGGGACTGTGGGATGTGGCTGAGAGGACCCTTACGAAGCTCAGCGTCCAACCCACTCACTTTGAGTTGGGGACACTAGGTTCCCGAGGAGGAGGGAATATCTGGGTCACACTGTGAATTAGAGGCAGAGTCAGAACTCGAACCCAGAATGCTTGATCCCCGAGTCAGAGCAGTTTTTGACTGGCTTCTCATCTTGGGTCCCAGGGAAGTCCTGCTCACGAAGGCTCTGCTCCTGGGTAGGGGAGCTTTATCTGCCCTGCAGGAAGGTGGGGGACGAGAGGGCCCCTCCTGTGCCCAGTGATGCTTCCCTGTTGAAGGAGTCAGGGCCAGATTTCATAATCAAGACCAGACGACAGCGGAGGACATGAATGGAGAGTGAAAGAGAACCGGCCATAGCCCCTGGGCCCCACTGGGGCTGCCTCTACTTCTCATTCTTGGCCCATTAGCTACTTTCTTTGCCCTGACTCCTTATGGCCCCTGATCCCAATGTACAGGGCAGGATATTGAGGGGAGGCCATTTACAAGAGACATGTGATAAAACTGAGGCACAGAGAGAGTGGGAAGCCTTGGCCTGGGCCCCTGGCTTGGATGCTCTTGAGCTGCGAAACTTTGTCACAGCACATTTCTGGACCTTGGCTTCTTCATTTATCAAATGGGGATAATCCCCAGCATTTACCAAGTGCTGGTTTTATGTCAGGCACTGGACTGATCCCTTTCATATGCTCATCTACTCAACTTTTCAATGATCCAATTTTCAGAAGAGGAAAGTGGGGGTCAGAGAGGTTATGTGGCATGGCTAAGGTCACTCAGCTGCTAAATGGCAGAACCTGGTCTCTCTTGAGAACTCAGGTTCTGAGCCAGTATCTGATGCCTCCTCCTGGGAAGGAGCCCATCTTTGTTGAAGGAAAGACAAATAAGAGGAGGTGGTGGTGCTGCAGAGCAGGGCTGGGGATACACACAAGCCAGTGTTTCCAGCCGTCTTGTGTCACCTCTGCCCGGATCTGTTCCGGGCCTCTCAACAGACGCCTTCTCGCCCACCCCTGCCTAACCCACTCTCCACACCACTGCCACCAGCGCTGGCTTTTGGAAGACACAAACCTGATCATCCTACTCCCCAGCTGGACTCTTCAGGGATCTCGACGGCCTCTGGGGAAAGCCTAATTGCCTCACTTGGTGTTCAGGACCCTTTCCCTTTCAAAGGCCAGCCCCTTCCTACCTCGCCAGGGTCCTTCTATTCTGGCCACATCGTACTCTGGATCAATTTTCTCCTCCCTCATGCCTTCACTCAGGCAGCTCCTTCTGACACTTTCACTTTATCCTCACAGTTCTACTCCTCCCTAGAAACCAGCCCAAAGTCACTTCCTCTGTGAAATTTTCTGTGCCTGTTCCTGGAAGAATGATAGTCCCTCTTGATGCTTCTGTTGCCCTGAGAGCGGTTCTCATCACCCAGTTTTGTAGTTAATTGTTCATGCGGTGCTCTCCCCAACTCACTTGATACCACCCCAAGGTCCCTGTGAGAAAGGAACTGTATGAGCCATGCCAGTGTCCCCAGCCCCAAGGCTGAGTGGATGAATCAAGTGGATCAGGAAGTGGCAGAGAATGGTAGGTCAGAAAAAATTCTTTCTGGGTAGAGACCACAGCTTGGATTCTGGAACAATTTTGTCTACATCTCACTACATCTCACTCACTAAGGATGGTTCAGGTTGAGAGCTAATGTCTCACAGCTGGACAGACCTGGAATTGTGATGTATGATCTTGGGTAAGTCACTGAACCTTCCTGAGCCTCTGGTTCCTCATCTGTGAAATAGGCAAACAATATGGTCAAGATAAGGATTCAGTACAATAGTGTCCAGAAAATGTCTAGAGGAGATCCTAACCTGTAATAAGGTAGGTGCTCAGTACAGGTTTATTCTTTCTTCCTGCTACCATCCTCCATCATCTTCATCCTCTTCATCCAGACATCATCATCACCACCTCCATCATCATAACCATATCATCCCCTTAGTACCCAAATCATCACCACCACAATTATTATAACCAACATCATCACTTTCATCCCAACATCATCATCCTTTTTATCTCAACATCATCATTGCTTCCATCATTATAACCAACATCATCCCCTTCATCCCGACATCATCATCCTCTTCCCAACCTCCCAACATCATCATTACCACCACTGTCATCATACTCATCACCATTGTCATCATCACCATCTTTACCATCATTCTTCAGATCTCTCTATTTTCTCAGACACTTGCCCCTATATTGGAGATTCTGCAAGTATGAGGTGCCAGCCATGTGCCAGGAATTGGGTTAAGTGCCTTCCTTTCATCATTCCATTTAATTTTCACCCCAAAATAAACACAAGCAAAAATCACTTCCCTTCTATGGAGAATCTTCACGTGTACCACACGGGTTGCTACAATGGTCCTGTTTTAAAGATAAGGTAAATTGAGGCTCAGAGAAGTAGAGTAGCTTGCCAAGATCTTCCACAGCTAGTAAGCAGAAGAGTCTGGTTCAACTTTGGTCAGCTCTTTTAGCACCAAGCTGCTTGGGGCTCCTGATTCCCTTGCCCTTATGGTTTTCTGCATTTGCTTCCGGCTGCTAGTACTCCCTACAAAGGGTCAGTATAAGTTTTCAGCTCTTTCTTGAGTTCCCTGGCCCAGAGCTAAGAAAGAGCAGCATTTTTCATTGATTTACTCAAAATCTAGGAAAACAAAATTGGGCATGAACAAGGATGCCAGGAAACTGGGTGAAGATTTGCAGGCTCAGAAGTCAGGGTCTTGGACCCTCACCAGCTTGCTCACTCTAGACATGAGTCACCATTAATCTGGACTCATAGGCCTGGCTGTGGTCTTCCTGCCTGAGGATCCAGTGCAAAGGAGCTACTCCAGAGAAACTCTACCCCTACCCCAATCTCATTTCGAGTCCCCTTATCATCCTTATCCTCCTTCTTTCTGGAGAAGCATCACTGGCATCTCTGAAGTTGGAATAAAAATTCCCATGTTGACTTTTTTTAGGGTGGGTCTGGTGAAGTTCAAAGGAGAGAATTATAGATTCATTCATTTTTCAAATCTGTATTGGAACACTTACCATATACTATAGTGTGCTGGGCATGAGGACCTAGACATGACTCAAACATAGCCCCAGTCCCAGAGGAGCCCCACTTGGATTATTGTGTCTAGTTGTAGCTGAGACTTTTCCCACTGCTCTGCCATTTTTCTGGGAAGGCCCACATGCAGGAGCCCATCTTCTATCCTACAAACTGGGCATAGAAGAGCTTTTGGAGGACATTTGTAGAATGGAACCAAACTGAAGCCAATGGGAATCAACCTCACCTCATAACTATGACCTGACCCTCTTCCCATGGCTTCATCTAATGTCTCTGGGTAGAGGTACCCTTACTGGGGTTGGATTGGGGAGGTCTAACTGGGATGGGGGTGGGGGGAAGGGGTTGGGCATTTTGCATAAATGTGTAAATCCAAACTTCTGTATGAGAATGTGCATGCCTTTGTTTCTTCTGCTGACCCTGGTCAGGTTCCTGAAGCTAGTAAGAGGTTGGTTTATTAATCTGTGCCTAACAGCACCTAGCACATACTCAGTGCTTAGTAACTGTGGACAAAATGAATGAGTAGATGAATGAGGGTTTATCTGTATTGTTTCACTAATTTCACTAGATGTTGCTGACTCGGGGCCCCTCATTGACGGAGAAATATTGGAGGCTTACTCTCCAGGGGCTTTGGGTAAGTGGCTTGTGGGGAACCCTCAAGGCAATTGTGCATGGGTTTTCATGCTTAGAGGGGTAGGTCAACTGAGAGGGAAGCGATCAGGAAGTTAACATTTCATATACTCACTGACCCATCTATTCACCTACCTGTCCAGGGTTGGGCCAGATATTGCAGGTTTTCATGACCAGAGGGGTGGACTCATCAGATGGGAGAGGTGAGGAGAGTATTAATATTTTATCCGTTCATCCAAATACCCATCTACCCATCCATATATATTTACCCACCCATCCATTCATATATTCATCTGTCTATCCATCCATATGCCCACCCATCCATCCATATACCCACCCACCCATCCATTCGTATATCCATCCATCCATCCATCCATCCATCCATCCATCCATCCATCCATCCATCCATCGCTGGAGCCAGATTGTTCATTGTTGTTGAATGCCAGCCTCAGGACTTTAGACTGAACACTATCTTTTGTGACAGCTGTTAGGGAGGGAGGTTAATTTGCATGAACAGCCCAAGCGCATGCTGGAAGCTAATTAGAGCTTAAGCAGGGATAGTCTGCAGATCCTGGAGTAAGTGGGGCCTAGGCATTTCAGGAAGAGCCCTCTCCACACTCTTGTGCCAGTTTTAGAGAGAGATGGGGAGCAGATGGGACATAGCGACTCTCATGAACAAAACACCTGGGTTATGTACTTATTAACCAGTTCATACTAATTCTAGGGTATAGGACAGCAGATGGAATGATCTGGATTATCTGTTCTCAAAAGTTCTTAAAAGGGAGAGTACCTAGTTAGGCTTTCTGGCATCACTGTTACCCAAGACTGGATAACAGATACGTTTTGAATGAATAAATAATCTGGGAAGGGGTGACTTTCAAAAGCACCACAAGTATCTCCTCAGGGTCAAAGCCAAGACTGGGCCTGTGAGAACAGCTGGGCCTTTTGAAGGAACTGTCACCTTACACTTTATCTTTGCCTCCATGTTCCCCTCTCCCCATAGATTGTGCTTCATTTCTGTCTGTGCTCAGTGTCTGAGACACAGTAGATGCCAATAATGTTTACAGAATAAGTGAATGGACAAATATATCCATTGGTCACCAAATATTTGTTGAGTGCCTACTGTGTGTCAGGCACTGTCCTAGGAGCTGGGGGCACAACAGGAGACAGGACAGATGCCCCATCATCGTGGATCTCAGTTTAATGATCAGTGTATTTAAAAAACAGAAGTGAGTCATACATCTTATGGGGCAGATGCTGCCACTGTTGTTTCTTGAGTCTGTGCCAGGTGGTGCTTGCAGGTGCCAGTGGGTGATGGTTGACTTGGAACCAAGGCTCAGTGGTGTTTCTGGAAAAAAAAAGAAAAGGGTGAAGAGAGGGCAGCACCTAATGAGGGGTGCAAACTGGTAGAAAATCCTAAGGGCTGTTTATTGAGCACTTGTTACATGCCAACCCGTAGGGCATCTCTCTGACGTCTCTGAGACTTGCTCTGCTTTACAGAAGAGGAAATGAAGGTGTCGTGACTCATCCAAGGCCATGTGGGGAGGGGGCGGTGAAGCCAGGATTGGAATCCAGGTCTGTTTGGTTCCCACGCCCAAGTTCTTAACCACTTGGGTTGACTGCTGGGGACGGTGGAAGAGGGTAGCAAGAGGGGGATGCAGGAGCTGGGGTCTGGCCATGGAGAATCTTGGAGAGCTGCCTTGGATGCTGTCTTGGCCCTCATACCCTCTTGTCCTCGACTGCGAAGCGGTGACGGGTGACTTCAGGCAGACTTACCAAGCCCGGCTCCTTGCTGCTGCCCACAGAGAAGGCCATTCTGCAGTGTGGGTCATGTCTACCCACAGCTAATATGGATCCTATACATTTACACAAGCCACTGAATACAAATTACAGATTGTTGTAATTTCTAAACACTGCCCTGCCACTCGGAGCTGCAGGGGAGGCTCTGAGCCTCAGGGAGAGCTGTCAACAGCTCTCAGCCCTGCTGGGCACGCTGCAGCTCTGGGAGGGTAGAGTGGGTTGGCACTGCGGCTGCTCCCACTGCCGCGGCGGCAGGAGGGAGAACCCGGTTCTGCTGCAGCTTCAGAGGCTGACCCAGGCCTGGCTGTTTGTCCAAATTTGCTCAGATTCCTCCCCACGTCTGGAGAAACTAGAGATGCTTATTGTGATAAAACAGTGCGGCGCGTGGCCAGCCCTCCCAGAGCACCTCCTGTAGCCCACACACTTAGTCTCACTACAACCCTTGGACGTAGGTACGTGTCATGCCCGTTTGATGAAGGTGGAAATGGGTTCAGAGAGGTTAAGCAGCTTGCTCAAGGTCACCCTGCTAGCAACTGTTGGGGAAGGTCACAAATCTAACTCTGATTGAAATGTCTGGCTCTTGACAGTGATGTGGCCCTGCGCCTGACCTGCCTCCTCTTGAGACCCACTGAGGAGAGCTTACTTGGGGGAGCGTCCAGCATCAGTGGACGCGGACAGGTTCCATGGAGGGGCCAACTCATTGTGTGTGCAAAGGTCTTGCGCGTGTCCATTTCTGTTCACATACGTGTCCCGTGTGTCCTTGAGATTTTCCATGTGCCCGTGTGCTTGAAGTTGTGCTGTGGGTTCTATGTTTGCATCCTCACGTGTATTTGCACGTGTGGGGCTGGGGGATTCTGCGTCCTTGTCACAGGGGTCAATATATGTGCGTGTGTTCATGCTAACGTGCGTGAAGTGTGTATCTAATTTTCACTGGGTGCTTGCTGTGCTTTACTGGCCTCCTCTAATTTCATCCTCACAATGATCCAATGAGGTAGGTACGAATCACAGATGAAGAGATTGAGGCACAGGTGGGCGGGGGAGGTACCAACAGAGAAACTGTGTTCATCCTGTGTTTTGTCCTCCTCATCTTTGGTCCTCGAGGCTGAGGCATGGGTCCCCCACCTCCGGAACACCTGGGGTGGCTGTGGGCCTCAGGTGTGGCAAATCAGAGCCACCGTGATTGGTTCGAGCAGCTGAGCCAAGCGGCTCCTGAGAAGCATCTGGGGGTAGTTCGTGGTCTGCAGATGGCAGCAGCTATTCCTGGACCCAGCCCACACCCCCGGAATCAGGGATCTGCTTCTCCGAGCCCTCCAGGTGACGCTGTGCCCTTTGGGATATGGACATGGAAGCCAACCTGCCTGAGTGGGGGCTGGAGGTCCCACTGCCCCAGACCTGAGCCATGGACACTTTATAGAGCTTTCTGTGCCTCCGTCTCCGTGTCTGCGAAGTGGCGGTGAGAGTAGTCCTGGCATTTTGGGGGACTGAATGGGTTTATACATAGGAAGTGTCGAGAGCAGTCCCTGGCATGTGACCAGTTGCTGGAGGGGTCATTGTCATCCCAGGTACAGGCAGGGGAGCCAGTCCTGCCCAGTGAGCATCAGCCCTGAGACTTCTGCTGGCACTTTGAGGGGAAGAGGCTCTCTGCTGAGACAGGGTGTAAGCCTGGGGCTGCTGCTGGTGAGCACGTACTGCCTCAGGGAAGGGCTTGCCTGAGAATAAAAGGAAGAGGAAAGTAGAGGGGAGGTGTGTCCTCTGGCACATTTCTGGAGTGCTGGGTCCGTGCCTCAGGCCAATTTGGCCTTTAGCCGCTTTGAGCTGGGCTCCTGTCACTCACTGGTGAAGGACTCCCACCAGGTGCCTAATCTGACCCAAACATTTTGCAAAGAAGCCACTCAAGTGAGCTGAAAGTTGGGGCAATTCTCGAATTTCTTTTTTTTTTTTTTAAATATTTTATTTATTTATTCATGAAAGACAGAGAGAGAGAGAGAGAGAGGCAGAGACACAGTCAGAGGGAGAAGCAGGCTCCATGCAGGGAGCCCGACGTAGGACTCGATCCTGGGACTCCAGGATCACGCCCGGGCTGAAGGGAAGTGCTCAACCGCTGAGCCACCCGGGTGTCCCCAATTTCTGACCCCCAGTCCCGCACCTCTTCTTGGCTGTCTTGCCTTGACAGGCCTGGGTGGTTCTCTCCGGCAGGCAGCCTGCAGGTGTTTCTAGGCCAGTGTCGCCCTCCACCTGAGCCCATGTCAGCCTCATCACAAACCTGGGCACTTAAGCCACGTGGGGGCTTTTGGACGAGGCCCCTTTGCCTTTTGAAGGCCAAGCAGATCTGTCCTCTGCCAGGCCCATTTCGGACACTGCAAGGCCCCAGGCCCCAAGCCTAGAGATGGGCTGAGGTCACAGGCAGAGGGACCTCGTGGACAGTGGCTGTGTCCCTCTGTTTCCTTCCTTAGGCCACATATGTGCCGGTGTCTGCCTTGGTTTCCCCAGCGTGCGGGCCTCTGCCTTCCTGCTTTGTCCTCAGCCCACTCAGGCTCTGTCTGCCTTCCGCCATCACCCCCTGGCTTTCTTCCATCTCCCCCCACCGCATCCCCCCTCAGCCTTCCCAGGTCCCCATTCAAGCTCTACTTTCTCCTCGTCTCCCCTCTTTGTCTCCCATCCCCCTCAGCTCCCCCAAGACCTCGCAGCCTCTGGGACCTCCCCTGTCTGACCTCTCCTGGGTCTGGGGGCCTCCCCAGCTCACCCCCACTCACCCCCGGGGTCCCTGTGACCCAGGCCCTTCCCTCTTCCCCGGCCTCTCCTGCCGTCTCCATCCTGTCTGCATCTCCCTCTTCCTCTCCCTGCCTCAGGCAGCGCCCCACACCTGTCTCCCTCCTCCCTCCCTCTCCTCCAGGTGGCCCGCTGCCAGTTGGGTACCAGTTGGGTTGCCATGGGAACCACTGAGCCGCTTAGAAAGCTGCCATAGATCTAATCACAGGCTGTGAGGTTTCAAGGAACAGCTCACTTTCTGGACGGAGGGCCGGCGCTGACAGCCGATTAGGCTGATGCTGGGATGGAGAGAAGGGGAGCGGGAGCCACGGAAGATGTCAGCCAAGGCCGGGCTCCAGGCCTCAGGGGCACCTCGGGGCAGGAGGCCAGATCTACCCAGCCCACAGCTTCCTGCCTCACTGGCACTCTCAGACCTTCTAGGATTTTCCTGAAGAGATCAGTGATGCTCCGCTTCTTCTCTCCTTCTCCTCCATCACTCACTTTCATTCATTCACTCACTAAACCGTCCCCCACTTTGGGTCATGTGCTCCAGAGACCTTCCCGGCACAGTGGGAGAGACGGATCCTTAGGGAGCAGCCTTCCCTGGTGGGCGGCATCCTGGGAGCCACAAGGAGGGTGGAGGTCCATGCCAATTGGGGACAGTGAGGGGACGGGGGAGCTGCTTCACAGGGGATCCTTGCACTGACCCTCGAGGACAGGGATGCATCAGCTTAGCAAAAGCTGAAGCCCTCCAGACCTGCAAGATCTGTCTCTGAAGGTGGGCCGTGGCCCCTGTTTTGGAGTACACCCGAGTGAGGCCATGAGGAGCCACTGCCGACTCCTCCAAAGGGCGGTACCTTCAGAGCAGACCCTTCTTACAGCTGTGCAGAGGACGGGTGGGCAGGGGGCAACCCAACTTCTGAAAAAATAGCCCAACGTTCCTAGCACCCAAGTCCCCTGGGGCTGATGGGTAGACAGGAGGGTGGGGGCATTATCTGGGGGAGATGCTCCCACCTGCTAATGCCCCTCCTCCTTATTTGTGGCCAAAAGGGTTGCGTCAGAGCTTTATGGCCAGAAGGGCTGGCCAGCTTAGTCTAATCTCAGATGGCTCCCCCTGGTACCAGGCTTTTGGTTTCTCTCCTCCAAGCCAGAGACTGTGTTTGCACATAATTTGCATACATTTGCATGTGGTGTCGGCGGGGCCTAGCATAACATGGGAAAAACACATTTTTCTCGCCAGGGTGCTCGCGGCCTGGATTAGAGCCCAGGTGTGTTAGAAACCAGGCCTATGAAAGCCTTCCCTTCTTTGGCCCTCTCGGGCAGTCTTTCGCACATCCCTCCCCACACTGTGGAGCTTGGACCCCAAGCCAGCGGGCTGGCGGGGTGTCCTAGTCAGGGAGCCTGGATTCTCTTGGTCCTGGCTCAGCGGCGCACTCCTCTGAGATTTGACAAATCACTTTTCTTCTCAAAGTCTCCATCTGCCTCTGTGGAAGCCTAGGGTTTACAGAAGATCAGGAAATGGAGGGTGTGCCCCTGAAGAAGTATCATGCCATGCATGCATGCATTTCACTTTTATTCATTGCGTGCTTACGATGTACCAGGGCCCTCTGTTCTGGAATCAACAAAGCCAGCCACAGATGCCTGCCTCTGGGGAGTTCCAGGGAGACTGGCATTAGTCAAACGACCACACAAATCGATGTATAATTGCAACTGTGATAAGTGCTCCATAGAGACACGTGATGCTTTATGAGAAGCCAGAATTAGTCTGGCAAGTCACAGAAGACTTCCTGGAGGAAGTGTCCGTCAGCCGAGATGTAAAGCATATGATACTGTTTAGGTAAAGAGAGGCTAGAAGAACCTTCCAGGGAGAATAAAACACATGTGCAAAGGCCCTGGGTGGGAAGGAGCAGAGCAAGTGTGTAGAAGGGAGAGGAATGTGCTGTGTCTGAGTGAGAATAAGAATAGACAAGAAGGTGGGCCAACTGACAGCACCTTTCTGACTTATTAGGGGGCACCTGGGTGGCTCTGCAGTTGAGTGTCTGCCTTCAGCCCAGGGCCTGATCCCAGGTCTCACATCGGGCTCCCAGAGAGGAGCCTGCTCCTCCCTCTGCCTGTGTCTCTGCCTCTCTGTGTGTGTCTCTCATGAATAAGTAAATAAAATCTTAAAAAAAACAAAACAAAACCAACAAAGCAGTGATACCTTTATTCTAGGAGCAGTGGGAGTCATCAAGCCGGGGAATGCATAAGCAGGTTTGCGTTTTGCAAGGATGGCCTGGACTGTGGTGGGAAGAATGAGTGGGATGAGCACAGGACCTCCAGGCCACCAGGCAGGAGGGTGGGATTGTCCTGAGTGAAATCTAGGGCTTGGCTTAGGTCGCAAGGGTGGAGATGCGGAGGAGGGAAGGCTGTGAGACCAGGTAGCAGGGGCTTGACAACAGGTGAGGACAGGTGGGAATGAGGCCAGCAGGGGGAGGGGGATTGGCGACGACCTCTGGATATCTTCACAGCCTTAGGAGCCATGGACTGAGGTGGTAAACGTGACCCGGGGGTGGGGGCAGTCTTGGTGATGAAGTGCAGGCGCTGAGCTATGGTTATTAGAGTTTGCATCGCCTCTGAGGCATCCTCGTGGCAGTTGGTAGAAGAGTCTGGAGCTCAGGGAAGGGGTGGATAAGGGTGTCATGTCCTCCCAGCCCCCAGCGCCAGGTAAGGGGACCTATTGGGATCCCCTCTGCATCTAGCACCTTCCAGAAGCAACCAGCCTCATCTGTCTTTAGTATTGCCAACTGATTTCCAATCCAAGTGTAGACAGAACGTTGGGGAATGTGATCAGCGTCTTCCCACATCAGCTGTATTAAGTCTGTATCCTCCCTGTATGGGGAAGGTATTTTCTGAACCCCAAGCCGGGACCCACAGAGGGATTCCAGGCTAGTTAGTTTTAGGAATGCTGCACATTCTGGAGGACATGTTTCATGCAGAAACTTTAGGATTCCTGGGATCACTGACAGTTCGTGGGGACAAGGGGACAGACTATGTGAAATCAGGGCAATCAGAACATTGAGGACATTGAGAACGGGGGAGGGGGGGACCCAGAAGGGAAGACAGGGGAGAGAGAGAAGAGATCTATTATTTAGGAACTATTGGGTGCCAGACCTTAGGCTAGTATTTTTCTTTCTTTCTTTCTTCCTTCCTTCCTTCCTTTCTTTCTTTCTTTCTTTCTTTCTTTCTTTCTTTCTTTCTTTCTTTCTTTCTTTCTCCTTTCTTTCTTTCTTTCTTTCTTTCTTTCTTTCTTTCTTTCTTTCTTTCTTTCTTTCTTTCTCCTTTCTTTCTTTCTTTCTTTCTTTCTTTCTTTCTTTCTTTCTTTCTTTCTTTTTCTTTCTTTCTCTTTCTTTCTTTCTTTCTTTCTTTCTTTCTTTCTTTCTTTCTTTTCTCTTTCTTTCTTTTCTTTTCTTTCTTTTTCTTTCTTTCTTCTTTCTAATAGTATCATCCTGCTGCTTACTTCTTACAAAAGTGAGGTAGGTATAAAGCAGCCCATTTTATAGGTGAGAAAACTGAGTCTCAGAAAGATTAGATCAATTGGCTCAAGTTGCACAGATTGTGCTCTTTCTATCGCATCAGCCGGAGTTTGGATCTGGTGTCTGGGAAGGCTTTGGTTTTCTTAAGGACACCTGGTGACACCCGGCTCGTGCACTGCCCAGCAGGAGCGCAGAGCTCAGCATAGGCTGAGGCTCCCGAGAGTTCTGCTCTCAGTCCGGTGGTCTGTACCTGGCCCCCCACCCCTCACTTAGCAGCCTCAACTCTCCCTTTGCCTGTAGGAACTTTCTGGCTAACATCTGGCTCTTCTCACTGTCCCTGTGGGAATGCTGCGTGCTTTCTCTAGAATGCCTTGTTCTGCCCAAGCCCTGCCTGCCCTCTGCACCCCAGCTCCTTGTCCTTCATGATCCAGCTCAGGGGTCTCCTCTGAACCCCCTATCTGATCCTTCAAGTAGCAACGGCCCTCTATCTCCTGGGCTAGGGGGGTGCCTGAGAGCCCCAAGACCAGGCGCAAATCCTGATCCCTCCACTTAGGAGCTCTGTGACTTGGGGCAAGTGACTTACCCTCTGAGGCTCCAGGGCAGCTCCTCTGTAAAGTGGGGATCCCTAATGGTTCCATCACCTCCACAGGCTCATGGTAAGAGTAATTTAGTAAGACAGAAGCAGAACGCTTAGCCCAGTGCCTGGTGCGCAGTGAGGCCCCCCCATGAGTGATGGCTACTATATGAGCCGGAGCCCACTCTTTTGTGAGCATTTACTCATCTGTCTTCCTCCCCAGGTTGGGAGCTCCTTAAGAACAGAGCCCTCTTTTATTTTAGTATTCCCAGTACATATGACAGGCGACAGGCCCGCTATGTGCTGGGTACTTAGTGCACATTTGTTGAATGAATGGACAGTTCCTAACATCTTTATTCTATATAAAAAAATCTTTATTCTGTGCTTCCTTTCTCCCCACTTAGCTTTTCAGGGTAACTCCTGGGTTTCACCCTCAGCTGTACTCCTTTGCAGAGCCAACTGCACACAGTAGGTGCTCAACCAAGGTCTGTGGCTTATTTCCATAGGCAGCTCTTTCCCAGACAAATGGAATTCAGCCCCTGATCCACCATGCGTCAGCTGTCCTCTGGGGTGTAATGGATACATATTTCTTATTGCCCACGTGTCTCGCCTTCCCTGCTGAGCACCGTGTTAAACGGCTGTTCAGTAGCTCAAGTGCACAAATATTCCTTTCAAAATTATTACATTCACCTTTTGTTGGCGGAACATGCCATATGAAACATCCCAACCTCTTATTGAGTGTGGGTGTATGCTTTCTCTGCCGCCTCAGTGGCAGTACTTGAGGCCAAAAGGCCTTGTCAGGGTTTCAAGTGCCTGCTTTGCCAAGTATTCTCTGGACTCAAAGGACCAGTGGGAGCTGATGCTTGGTTAACCTGAGCTGACCTAGGCAGGGCTGTCATCACCATCAGAGAATCATTATCTTTATCTCTGACACCACTACCACCACCACCGTCACTACCACTATCACTAACATCACCAACATTGCCACCACTACCATCACTACCACCACCACCACCATCATCATCACCATCAACCTTACTGTTACCACCACCACCATCATCATAACCACCACCACCATCATCATAACCACCACCACCATCATCATAGCCACCACCATCATCATAGCCACCACCACCACCATCATCATAACCACCACCACCACCATCACTACCACCAACATCACCATTATCACCACCACTACCATCACCACCACCATCACTACCACCAACATCATCACCAATGTCATCGCCATCATCACCACCCTTACTACCAACATCATTACCCTCACCACCAACATCACCAGTTACCACCACCTTTGCCACCATGATCACCGCCGCCATCCACACAGCCACCACCATCACCACCATTATCACCATCACCACCACAATGAATACTTCACTACCACAATTAATACTATTAATTATTAATATTTTTGAGAACTTTCTCTGTGATAGATGTAGAGCTAAGCGTCTTACATGCATAATTTTATCTAATCCTCAAAATGACCTTATAGGTATGTTTTTTTATTCTTGTTTTTCAGATGAGAAAACTGAAGCTCAGAGAGGTTAAGGAACTTACTTGCCCAATATCACACAGCCAGTAAGCTGTGGAGTCATTTAAAAAAAAACTCATCTCAGCAGACATTTAATGAGTATCTATTGGCATACAGGATATGGTGCCCCCTATTACCAGGGACACGAAAATAAGTGTGCTTCTTGACTGTGGGGGTCTTTATAGCCCTTTGGGAGAGACTGGATGCATATAGCCAATACAAAGCAGCCTAAAAGTGTGTCTTAGGCAAACTAACTGGGGCTGATGGGAAAGAAAGGTTATGTGTGGTTCAGACACATACCTAGAGATACTCTTATACCACATATATTTTGATAAAAGCTGTCCTAGGCCTTTTGGTCACCTAAGAGCTTTCTTGTCTTTATGACCGTCCTGGGAAGTCTCCAGGGAAGACGTGGCCCTCTCTACTTTCATGTCCCAAAGTCCTAGACCAATTTCTTTTGCTGCTTTAGATTTATCTGGACCCTGTGTTGGTTTCTAGCTGGAAGGGAGTCTAGCAGCCTCTCAGAGATGGGTAAACCAACACTCAGGGAAGGGAAGAAACTTACTGAAGGCTCAGAGTATATTTCCTTTTTTGTCAACTCCCTGACAGCACAGACATTCTGTGAGAGCTGTATGGACTCCAGTAGGTTTATCAAGAATGAAAGGGGATGAAAGGTACCCCCACTAAGATTGTCTTTCCTCATCACTGGTTTATATGATATATGGTGGAGGAGGTGCTCCTCCCTCAGTTCCTTCCAAGGGGACCTCAAGGCAGCCTGGTTGGGCCTGGAGTGGGAGGCTGAGAGCAATTTGTTCGCCAGTCCTTCAGGGGTTCATATTTCCCATGGCTGGCTGGAGAATCCTTCCCTCAGGGAAGGAAGGTTCCAGAGCACATGGAATGATCTCTAGATCCCTCATGAGAAAGATGGCCAGCAGCATTTTAGTCTGGGCTTCCATCCTGGAGTAGCAGACTGGCCCCTTTTCCTGGGAGGCTGGAGCAGCCCAGAGGCAGAATTGGAGGGATTTTAAGATGTTTGGTCTGAGCGATGGATATAACCCCCACTTTTGGCATTCTCTCAAGAGATGACAGAAAGCCTTCAACTTGCCTTCTCATCATTTCTGGCTACAAGACTAATGTTTCTCTGACTGTGACTCATGCTGATGTCGACTTCAGGGAGGAGGCAAAATGGTCTGGCTCGAGGATGGCTACACTTGATTCTTTCATTTGCTCATATAGGGACAGATACTTTTACCTCCCACGACGTGTCAGGCACTGTGGGTGAACAGTGGTGAGGACAAAGTAGAAGTGGCCCTTGCTCTTATGGGGAAGGCAGACGTAACTCGGCTAGTTACACAAATGGAAACGTTATTACAAACATTTTTAAGCTCTACCCAAAAGAAGCGGGCTGCCAAGAGAAGTTATAACAGGGAACTGGAATTGGTTTTAGGAGCCAGGGCTTCCTTGAGGAAATAATGACCATTATTTTACAGATTGGGAAACCGAGGCACAGGAAGATTGAGTAGAATCCAATATATATAGCTGGTAAGTAGCGGGGTGGGGATTCGAACCCAGGCCCTCTGGCTTTGCAATCCAGCTTCTCAACCATTTTACTCCCAATGTTTCTGGTGGATGAGTGAATTTAACAAGACAAAGATGCGGTGGGCATGGGGATAAGAGTGGATTTCAGGCAGATGGAACAATGCTGCATGGAAAATGCTGGATGGTAGGAAGAGTACAGAGTGTTCAAGGAGTCAGATGAGGGCCATGGGGCCTCCTACCATGTGTAGCTGGCACAGTAGTCCCACGGTAGGAGGGCAAGGGGAGATGGGCAGGGTCAGATTGTGTGGAACATAGTAGGAGCATTAGCTTTGGGTCAGAATCCTGGCCGAACGAGCCCTATTGGGCAGACACTGTCTTTCTCCACCCATGAGTACCCAGCTCTGAGCACACCACCTGGCGCATAGTAGGACATGATGAATGGCTAACTAAAGGGGAGAGAACTCCCCTCTCTCCAGCCCTCCCCTGGCTTGGCTTCCTCAGTTCCCAGTGTCCATCAAAACCCCCAGGGATCTTGTTAAAAATATAAATGCTGGGGCTGTAGCCCTGGAAAATCCAGTTTAGGCATTCTTGGTTGAGTCTGGGGATCTCTGTTTCCAATAAGCTGCCCAGGTGATTCTGACCTGGCTGTCCCCTGGGTCCCCCTGGAGGCCAATAATTTGGCTGGCAAAGGGCCACATGAAGGTGGGATGCTGCCCCACAGACACTTGCCGGGCAGTGGGGACACCTCACTGCCTACCATTACAGTGTTTATCTACAGCATTCTGGAGAGGAACGCTCTCGGTAGGGGTCTTCTGATGGACCCAGTCCTCTTCCTTTGGGGATGCAGACATCCATTCCTGGACTGAGCCTGAACACCTAAGAACCCTGGACTGGATCATTGTTGATTTCATGTATTCATGAAATCATGAGTTTCATGTATTCCTAGAAGTCTGTCAGGGACTAGAAGAGAGAGAAATCAATCAGCCAAACCAACCAACTAGTCAATCCAGAGAAGAGGAAGAAGAGGGCGGGATGGAGATGGGAAGAAGGTGAACTAGAGGAAGAGATGGAGAGAGATGGATGATGGCAATGCAGAGGGAGAGGAGAAAGAGAGAATAGAGAGACAGAGACAGAGGGGAGAGGAAAGGCACCAGGTGGGGACAGGGTGGTTCTGCAGGGACAGTCCTGAGCAGTGCCAGTTCCAGGCACCCCACAGCAGGGCCCTAGTTTTCCCAGACATTCCTGAAGGGGCTCTGAGGGGCCACCAGGAAACATGAGCACAGCTTGCAGGTGTTGAGGGAAGTGGTGGGAAGATCTCTGTGCCATCCCCCTATTCTCCACCAGGTTCAAGGCTTCAGGTGCTGGGAAAAAGCCTTCCTTCCCTGCATGTTCCCAGATCAAATCTGTTCAGAACTCCTTGCTTACCTGATTGGGATGGCCACTCCCAAGGGCTCCCTTGGACACAAGGACCACCCTTTCCTAGTATCCATCACTATACAGTGTTAAGGCAAGGGAAGCAAGGAAGGCTGAAGGTGGCCAGGAAAGGTGGCCATGCCAGTCCCCGTGGAGTCTAGGGCTCCACTTTGTCTTATTCAGAACTTAGCCCTGACTTGTGGTGGCCCTAGGGACCCTCTGCATCAGGATGGACCACTGGGCCATTAGTGGATGGACTGGCAGTCACATAGGGCAGAGGGGGAGCCCACCTATAGGATTTCTTCAACTGAAAAATGAGGGCTTGGGAGTAGAAGATCATACCTACAGCTATTATGTTGAGCTCCCATCATGCATCCTGCTCCTTCTATAGGAATTCTAAGACCCGTCCTGACCTGGCTGCACTCCCTCCTCCAATCTTAACCCCTGCCAATTCCCACCACTCCCTGTCTTCAATCTCAGTAGCCTCATAGATGCCAAGCCCACTGCCACCCCGAGGCCTTTGCACGGTGCTCTTCGCTCTGCAGAATGTCTGCCCCTGGTCTTTGCATGACCGGCTCCTTCTTGCCCTTCATCCACGATCAGCCATCTCAAGTAGCTTCCCAATCCATTGCCATTCTGTGACCTGGTTTTGTATTTTTTGTCACTCCACTCTTGGCAGCCCCCAACATGTGCAGTCCATTAAAACAGGGACCTTGTCCTTCTTAGTCTTGGGTATCCCACTCCTATCCCTATGTCTTGCTCAGTGCCCAGCATACATAGGCACTGTGGTCTATGTGCTGAACAAAATGAATGAATGAGCGAATGTGGGAAGGAAAGAAAGAAATGCAGCTAAGGCATTGGTGCTTAACTGGTGTTATTTTGTGTAGGTATTATGAATACTTTCCCTGGTACATGTGAGGAGACCCAGGTTCTCAGAGGTGAGGTTGCATAGCTGGGACCTGGATGAAGGACTCTGTCGCTAGAGTCCTCAGTCTTTCCATGACCCCAGGCCGCCCCACCCCTTACTGAGCTAAGAGGAGACCCAGGCAATGAAGAAGTGGGAGTTTTTATTTGCATTTAGATGAGGTGGTGGTTCAGGGTCTGTCACCCTCTCCGGGCTGGTGGCACCTCAGCACTGCCACCCACAGGCCTTTGGTGGTGATGACTTCCCTGTCAGTTCCTGGTTCCAATCCTCTGCAACTCAGTGATTCCTGGAGGCCCTGGGCAGGGCTGGGAGCAAGTGGCTGCTGTGTGACCCACCCACTGCCCCCCAGAGGGGGGCTCCTGTAGAAGCCAGGGACAGATGCCCAGTCTGAATAAGGTCCTGGGGCATGGGGGAGGGCGCTGCCCTCCGAACCGTTTGGACTCGCTTCCCAGCCAGACCTGGAGAGAAGAGAGAGGAAAGAGGGGAGAGTCCTGCCCTGATTTCTCCCTGGTGGTGCAGGGCAGCTGGAGGCCTCTCACCCACAGGACAGAGGCTCCTTGCCTTTGTGGGCAGCAGAGAAGTACCACATGTGCCCTGAGCTTGCAGGGATGAGCTTCATGGGCCACCTGTTGGGACTAGCCTGCACCTCTGAGAACCATTGAACTGAGGTTTATCATGGTCAAGGGGCAAGGTCATGGCCTTTAGAGCTACCCGGGTATGGATTCAAGTCCTAGCTCTGCCGCTTCCTGGCTGTGTGATGTTAGGCAAGTCATGCAACTTTCTGAGACTCAGTTTCCCTATCTGTATAGGGGAGAGCAGTTAGCAAAGTGCCTGGTCACAGGAAATCAAGCAAGAGGCATCATCTCCTCACCATCTGGTCACACTTTGACTTCAGGCCACTGCTGGCCTTTGCACATGCTGTGCTCCCCTGGCCCTGCCTTGCCTCCTGGACAAAGACCTCATCCTTCCGCATGGTGGGCACCTGATCAGGGAAGCCTTCCAGGATACTCCTGAGGGCTGATCAGCCCTGGCTTCTCTGGTGGGAGCCCTGGAGTGCTCTGGAGTGAGGGGGTTGTGAAGGTCAGTGTGTGCGTTGAGGACCCAAGCTGTGTCTCGTTCATCCATGTCCCTAGCATTCGGCGCAGGCTTCAACGCAGAGCAGGAGCGAAAGGGAGAGCACTTGAACAAATAGATGGGAGAGGAATTAAAAATAGGAATGAATTAATGAGTAGAAGAAGAGGGAGGAGGGAAACAGGAAAACAGAAGGAGAAGAAGGAAAGAGGGAGGGAAATGGGAAAGAAGAGAAAAGAGAAAGAAGGAGAGGGGGAAGATGGGTTTCAGGGCCGTGTCCCCAGGCCCCCACCCCCTGCTCAGCACTGACACCTCGAGCCTGTCCCCTCTTCCCTCTCTCCTGCCTGGTCCTCCCTGCCTATCACTCCACGGAGAGCTTCAGTCGCCTCCGGCTCCCACAAAATATTCATTGTTCTCTTGCCTGCTCTGCTCCGTCTCTCCCTGCCTCTTAGGTGCCAGAAATGGGGGAATTATCAGAGGTAAAACACGTCTGTCACCAGGCCTGGTGAGTGGGGCTGCTGCCACCGGCTGATTCATCGAAAGACGCTCCTCTCCCAGGGCAGGGCTTAGGGTACACAGGCTGACTCAGGTCTGACTGTGTCTTTCCCAGAGGAGTCAGGGAAGGTGGCGAGGACTGTGGAAGGGGGCATTCCTTGGGGCTGGGGGGTCCTTGGCTGAGGTTGGGGGCTCGGAGTGTTAGAGGGTCCCCCGGGTAGGGGGGCTGTGCACAGTGAGCTGGGCATCCTGGAGGAACCCTATGGGCAGCTACCTCCTTGAGCACGATTTAGGGCTGGTGGTATCTTGGGATGGGCTTGTGCTGGGGGCAGGGGACAGACTCTCCAAATGGGGTTGGGGACAGGCTGAAGGAGCGGGAGAGAGTTAGGACTGCAGGCAGAGGGACAGAAGCCAAGAATCTGAAAGGGGGCTGTGGCCTGAGCCAGCCCAGGTGTGTGATGACGGCCACATGGAGTCCAGCTACTAGATGCTGCTTGCTGTGCACCCGCTCTGTGCCAGGCCATCCTGGGCGCTCTGGAGGCCCAGTCTCATCCTCACGCTAGGCGTGAGGAAACCACAGCACGGACGGGTCAAGGAAATCACCAAGCCCACGAGGAGAAAATGTCAGAGGCAGGATTTGAACCAAGGACCATCAAACCCTGTTGCCTCAGGCCCACTTAAAAAATGTATTAATGTATTAATCTTTCTAGAATATAATAATACATGCCAGCTGTAGGGATTTGGAAAGTAGCATTCAAAATAAGAAAACAGAATTCATCTTAAATCAGGTTTTTTTTTCTCTATGCCCTTAAAAAAAACCACATAAACAAACTGTACAGCACACACCACTTGGCAACTTGTTTTTCCTGCTTAGCACCAGAGCATAAGCAATTTCCTCTGTGAGAAACAACTCTCAGTAAGTATAATTGTTAATGATTGTCGCAATATTCCGGCTGGGGATATGTGCCCCAATTTCCTTAGCCATTCCTTAGTAGCCAAGCCAGGGACTCCAAGTTTTCCGTGTTATAAGCAACGTGGATGCATTTCTTGGTGCTCCAGTTTCTTCCTGACTTTAGGTGATTGCCCGAACGTAGATCTCTGGAAGGGGAATGACTGGACCAAAGGAAGGGCTGTTCTCAGGGATGGGTAGATGGGAAGGGGACTGAGGTTCGAGGTGATCTGCCCCAGGGTGGGTGGTTTCTTTCCAAGGAGACCAACTCATGAGGGAGGCTGGCTTCCTTTGGACTAACGTGTTCCTGATTTCTGCCCATGGGATGATACCTAAAACAGAGGTTTTGATCCTACCCTTTGGCCTGTCTTTCCACCATCTCCGTGGAGCTGGTGGGTAGTTTCTGGTGGGGCGGCGGGGAGGAGGGAGGACCTTCACGTAGTCACCTAGCTACTGGAGGCATCCACCGATTCAGAGATCATCAAGATCATCCCATCCAACCCTCCCCACGTTCACACAGGTGTGTGTTTGACAGGTGGGGTCCTAGCAAGGACAGGTAACTTATTGGAGTCACTCTGCCCGATAGTAACTTCACTGCGGACAGGGGTGAGCCCAGTCTGTTGCTCTTCCCATGATGCTAGATGCTTCTCCTTTTTTTTATTCCAGGCCATATAATTCTACACCCTGAGCATAATGAATAACAACCGCTGGTCTCATGGTTACCATGGTAACGTTGGCCCCAAATGTTCTCCCAGAGGTGCTGGGAGTGGGGCTTGGGCTGTGAGAGACCTATGGCTGGTGTTGGGGGGGGGGCGGGGGTTGACCTAGATGGGGCTGGAGTCCACTGGTGTCTCAGGCCTGTGAGATGACATCACCCTGGTGCCCTCAGGGAAGCCCCAGGTCTGGGCCTGGAGCAGGGACTGTCACCAATGATGTTCCAATTTGGTGTTGATGTTACTCATGGAAAAAGCAAGATCCGTGTTTCGGATTTTTTTTAAGACCAGAAAATGAGAGACACAGCTGAGTCCTGGAGCAGATGAGCCACATAAGCAGGGAAGGGCCACCGGAGAGAAATGATGTCAGCCCCTTTTGAAGTTCCAGGGAAGGACAGGAGTGTGGGTGAGTGACAGCCGTTGGTTTGTTCTGGAGGAACAAGACAGAAAAGTGTCCTGAGAGAGGGTGAGGCCCAGAATAGGGTTCCAGGGGTGGAGGGGCTCCCAAGACAGCCCTAGGGCTCCCAAAGCAGGACCAGCCCCAAATCCTGTTCCCCAGGTGTCCCCAGAGCCCTTATGCACAGGGGTCCTCACCTGGGCTGAGGCTGGAGCAGGGAGGTGCTGTCACAGGAGAGGATGGGGGCAAGCGAGGTCCTGAGAGGAAGGTGAGGTAAAAGACCCCAGGGTCTGGGGACTGAGGGGAGGCGTCCTCAGTTCTTCCTCTGTGCTGCTCTGTCCCGTTTCTTGTCCCCACTCTGTCTCCCCCCTCCTCTCTGCCCTTGCTTTCTTTCTTCTCTCTTCCCACCCACCCCCATCCCTCTCTTCCTCTCTCTCCTCTCCCTCCTTTCTCTCCTGTCTCCTGTCCCCCACCAGGTGACTGCAAATGCGGCAGTCCTCAGCCCCCCTACAGCAAAGCCAACCTGAACTTTACATGTACACACATATACACACATGCATACAACCACACACGCGCTTCCTGCCTCCCAGTCATCACCTCAGCCTGCCATTGTTTGCTCAGGGAATCTAAACTGCAGCTCAAAGCAAACAAAATTGAAAAGGAAAATCTATTGCTAAAATCCAAGGCTAAATAGACATGCACCTGGGACAGCATTCCCCAGACGTGGCCTGTGAACTCCAGGTCCTCCGGCAGGGAGGCAGTTCAGTGACACAACTCAAGTGCAGCCTCTGGAGCATTGGAGCATACCAGCCACATGACCTTGGGCAGGTACTTAATCCCTCTGTGCCTCAGTTTCTCTTTCTGCAAGACGTTAATAACAATAGTATCTGCTTCATAGGCTGTTGTGAAGATTAAGTGCCTTAAAATGGGAAGATCTTAGAATAGCTCCTGGCACGTGAGAAGGGCTATATATATACATAGTATGTGTATATATAAAATGGTTAGCTGTTCCCATAGGTGTTCTATGGAAGGATGTTTGAGAAACACTGATTAGTACTTCTTGCCCACCATCTTGGAAATAATCAACACGCAATAGTGCATGAGAGGGCCCAGAAGTCCTACAGCGGAGAGATGTGTTCAGCTTTGTTTACCTTCATCATTCTCAAGCTTGTTTTTACTATAGTACTTTCTTCTTCTTTCTTTGGAGGCACTAAACACCTGTCTCTTGGGACACACCCACGTTTGAGGGTCACAGCTTGAGAAATGCTGGTTTGGGATTATTCATTGTTTGGAGACCATGGTGAGTGAAGTGGAAATAGAGAGCATTAGCTGAGTCAACAAAAGGATCTGGGGTCAAACCCCAGCTTTACCCTGCCAGCCACAGGGCCCAGGAAATGATGTGATGAGGCCCAGAAAGAGGAAGTGGCTTGCCCAAGGGAGAGACTCAAGACTGCTGCACAGGACTCCCAGTCCAGGACTCTTCCACTTCCCTCCTTGCTTCTCTCTCATTGTCAAGTAAAATGAGGATGTCTTAAAGAAAAAAAGCAGAAAGTAAGTCTGTTTTGGGGGGTGAGGGGGCATCCCTTATCTTTAAGACTAATGTGAGTCTCTACCCGCCTCCCCATTGGCTTTTCAAGTCTTGAGCCAGCCACCCTGGCCACGAAGAATATATGCTTTCCTCCCGACCAAGGGTGTGGGGGAGGCAAGAAGTTCCCACTCTTCTCTCCCCACTGAAAAGAGTAAAAGAATAAAAGAGCTAAACTGCCACCCAAGCAGTGACCAGGCGTATTTGAGAGAGCCGGTGCGTGTGCCCCTGTCCCTGGTGCTGAAACGTGTCTGGCACCTGGGTGGTGGTCCCTCAACCCCAGACTCGGCTGGAAAAAACTGCTGTGGACTCTCCTGGGGAGAGTCCACCAATACTGTGGTTCCCAGGTGTTGCACCTTTCTTGCTCAATCAGAATCTCCTGGGCTCAGGAGCCAGCCTCCTCGTGTTTGGCAATCTCTCGAGGGGTGGTTTGGGACCCCACTATGTTAGGGAGCATTTGTATATCCCAACCCTTGCCTGCTTCTCCCATGGATCATTGGTTTTCAGTAATATTATTTTCTGAAAACAATCTGTGATTTTGACACTCTCAGAGAAAAAAATCATTTTATGTGTTTTATACCAAAGGAGCAGATTTTATGGATGGTTGGCAGTTCTATTATGTTTACAGCATAGCCATTATCCCCCCACACTTAGAGCTTGAGGGTGCATATTTCCTCCTGATTCTGTATTTGTGGTGCTCTGAAGTCCACTCCATTCTCTCCCTCGGCCTGTAGGCCTGGAGATTTAGGGCACTAGAGAGGTTTTAATTATGTTTCTGTGTTCTCTGTCCCCACGTCGCAATGCTCCAGGCATCAATGAGATGCCTCTATTGTGGTATTTACTCTTTCAGATACTTCTCTTTCCCTCTGGGACTCTGGGAAACGGTTGCATTAGATATTCTACCAAGAAAGATGCAAGCAAGATGGGGCCAGATAGCTTCCCCAGCCTCTGACAACTCCCTTGGACTCTAATGGTGTGGGGGAGGGTGGACCTGACCCTTGAAGACCTCATCACCTCTTATCTGACTTTCCAGATGCCAGAGCAGCTGGCTTTGAGGCTGGGAGAAGGTACAGAGTAGTGATCATAATTACAGGCTTGGAGTCAGACCTGGGTCCAAAGTCTGCTTCTGCTTTTGCTAGCCATGTGATTTTGGACAAGTTGTTTCCATTTCTTGGGCGGCCTTGTTTATCTAATATGTGAAATATGGACAGCCCTATCCATGCCTCAGCAGAGTTGGTGTGAGATATGGGAGAAAATGGACATCAGGGTGTCATCCTTTAAGTCATCTCATGAGTTATTCTAATCATATCAATGAATCTCTACCCACATGATAGCAGCAAACTTAAGCGGGGCATTTGCATATTAATATATTCTTGGTGGCCTACAAACTTCCACTTCTCTCCCCCTGGAAATTAATTTCTAAGAATGAAGTTGAAAGTAGATGTTTGGGGTCATGGAAGGGCAGGGTTGTGTGTCCAGGCAGAGTAGTGGTCACTATCTCTTCTAAGGCATCTTCTTGAGGTACCTCTAAAGGGCAATCCAGTTCAGAGGAAGAAAGGAAGCTGTCCCAGGGGTTGAAGAAGGTCACTGAGTTTTCCCAGGCTCTGGGTGTGGAAGTCTTGGGGCAGTGTGGGCCTGGAGCTGCTCAGGTCTTAGGGTTAGGCTGAGGGGAGAGAATAAAAAATCATGAACTGGGGTCCCCCTTTACCTCCTTTGCACGGATGAGAAAATAGAGGCCCAAGGGATCAAGTGACTTGCTCAGGGCCACAGGGTTAGCTGGCAGCAGAACCAATGGAAAAAACTGGTGTCCTTTTCATGGCACCACGTGGTCTCTTGGGCATGGTGCAGAGTCTAGCTACTGCATCTGTCTAGAGTAAAAAAGACCAGACTCCTAGGGACCTGGGTTAGTTTCTGGAAAGGTAGATTGGGTTCTGTGAGGCCCCCAGGGAGGAGCAGCAAAGCTTTGGTGAGGGGACTATAGACTGGCATTAGAGACATTGAAATGTGAACTCAGGATCTGCTATTCTCTGTTGCTATGCGCTTGACCTCTGTGAGGCTCAGTTTCTTCACCTGGGCAGTGGGACTAATGGGAAACACTACTTTAGTGGTGTTGAGAGTCAATAAGCAGCCAGTGGAGATGCATGTGATGAGGCACTTCACTCCTTTCCCAAATGGTACCTTAGTTCTCTGTCTGCGCAAATGCTAAGATGTTCAGTGAGAGCGAAGAGGTTACGGTACGGCCAGAAGGAGCCGAAATTGTATATGTGGGTGTCCAGTGATGGAGGAGCTGCTGCATCACCGGAGGTGAGCGAGCCCCTGGTGGGGATACCAGCCGGAGGACTCAGGCATCTGCTGGAGAAACGACCTCGCACCTCTGATGTTCTGTGAAGCCCACTCTCCCCCTTCTCAATTCCCTGGCTCCTGCTCACCAGGGGCCTCTGTTTTCCAAAGCAGCAAGCAGCCTGCATGGTAATTACTTTTGGACTTATTAAGCATAATTATCCCCTAATCGCATACAACCAGTAATTACTGTGGCTGTTAACAGGGGCCTACCCATGCAGTACCGCCTGCAGCCCTGGGGTCCGACACCCAGCTGGGGCCTGAGGTGGAGCTGGTGCTCCCTGCTACAGGGTCAGGGGAGGCCTCGCCTGAGACGGGGCTGCTGCATCCCCCACCGGGTGCTCCTTGAGCCCGGGCACCAGGCTGGTGAAGACCTGCTCACATACCGACAGGCCCAGGGCCACTCCAAGCTCCAGCCAGGGCACACACTCTGCTCCCCATCCTGTTATGGTTGCCTGGGCCACCCTGTGTCTGCACATGCTGGTCCCTTGTCCTGGGACGCTCTTTCCTCTTTCACTCCTCTTTCTTCCCTCCAACCACCCACCCTCTCTCCTTCCTTTCCTTCAAGTATTTTTGAGGCTCTTTTACGTTCCAGACACGATTTTAGGTATTAAAGATACAGCAGTGTTGGGAGCAGGGGACAAAAGCCATGCTTTCATGGAACGTGGTGTCTGTTTGATGGAGAGAGAGAGAGAGACAAAGAAGAAAATGGGTAAGTCATGCTATTAGATTAGAAGAGGTTGAGTGTTATGAAACAATATGAAGCAGAGTGACAAGGATGAGGAGGGGGAGGGGTTAGAGAAATTCATAGTTTTAATAGGATGGCCAGGGTCGGCCTCATGGGGAATGGGACACTTGAACAAACAGGTGATGGGTTAACCTATGATGATATGTGGGGAGAGAATGTTCCAGCAAGAGGGAGCAGCTAGTGTGAAAACTCTGAAGTGGGACCAGCTACAGCTGAGGAGGCCAGGGTGGCTGGAGCAGAGTGGGGGTGGGGGTGGGAGAGGAGGTCAGTGTGGAAGGGGAGTAGTGGAGGGTAGACTGCTAGGGCCTGGTGAGCCAGTTAAGGATGTCAGTTTTTCTCTGAATGAAACATTTGAGCAGAGGCGTGGCCTAATCTGACTAGTGTTTTTGTGTCTCTGTCCACAGAGAGACGATGGGGGACAGGGGTGTGGGGAGCCCAGCGAGCAGGAGCTATTGCAACAATCCAGGTGGGAAATGATAGGGGGTTGGCCATGGAGTTGGGAGGAGTGGATGGATTCCAGAAATATTTCCAGGGTAGAGAGGATAGGGGACGCCTGTGTGGTTCAGTCGGGTAGGTGCCTGCCGCCTTGGCTCAGGTCATGATCTCAGGGTCCTGGGATGGAGTCCCACATCGGGCTCCCTGCTCAGCGGGGAGTCTGCTTCTCCCTCTTCCTCTCCTTCTGCCCCTAAACTGCTTATGCTCTCTCTCTCTCTCTCTCAAATAGATAAATGAAATATTTAATAATAATTTAAAAAGGTAGAGAGGACAGGATTCCCTACTAGGAAGGAAGAGAGGCATCGAGGATGATACCCAGGTTTTTGGCCTCAATAACTGGAAGGAGGGAGTTGCCACTTACCAAATGGGGAAGACAAGGGAGAATCAGGTTTTCTAGGAGGGCAGGTGCTCAGCTGGGGGCACGTTAAGGTCTGGACATCCCAGAGAGGTGCGAGTCTGTGGTTCAGAGGAGACAGGTCTGGCTGGGGTGTGCATGTGGAAGCCCTCCACACAAGGATGACATTTAAAGCATCCAGATTAGGGACGCCTGGGTGGCTCAGTGGTTAAGCATCTGCCTTTGGCTCAGGTCATGATCTCAGGGTCCTAGGATGGAGCCCCACCTCGGGCTCCCCGCAGAGAGCCTGCTTCTTCCTCTGCCCATGTCTCTGCCTCTCTCTCCGTCTCTCATGAATGAATAAATAAAATCTTAAAAAAATATAAACCACTTAGATTGAATGTGCTCATCTAGCGAGTAAGTGGGGACAGGTAGGAAGAGGACCACCTCTGAACCCTGCGGTCCCCCAGGATTAAGAGACTGGGGGGATTAGGAGGAGCCATCAAAGAAGGAGCAGAGCCTGGGAGGAGAATCCAAGGAAGGAAGCCTGTCAGCAGGAGGCAGGGAGCTCTCACCTCTCTATCCTGGGGCATCTGATTCTGCGTTTTCCTCTCCCCTTCCTCTGTCCTCACTCCCCTTTTTGGGTTTATCGCTCTCCCTCCCTGCCCCCCACTTCCTTTTTCTCTCTCCCCAGGGCTTTTGGTGTCTTCCTGGGAGTCTCTCTCCCTTGGCCTCCTTTTCTAGGCCTCAGCCTCCACCCTTCCCTGCCCAGCCCGGCAGAGGGTGAGGCCCCTGGGGCTGCGGGGATCTCCTGCGGCCGAGGCACCTGCCAACCTCCCAGCGTCTTGGAAGCAGCTTGCGGGGCCAGGGGCCGGGCCTCCTGCCTGCGTAATGCGCTCCGATATTTATTTACCCGCCGGCCAGACTAGTATTTACCAAGGTATCGCTGCCAGCTGCGCACCCGCTAATTGTTCTTAATGTGCCCCCTCCCGGTTCCCACGGCGGCGGCGCCCTCCCGGCAGCGGAGCCGGCGCGGCTCGGAGCGGGGAAACCGAGGCCCCAGCGCGCGGAGGGCGCGGGGAGAGCGAGTGACCGCGGGGTGCGGGCGCGGGGAGCGGCCGGGGTCCCGGAGCTGTGGCCTGGAGCGCGATGCCGAGTCTGGGAGCGGGCGGGGGACCCCGAGGGGAAGGGGACCCAGGTGGGGTCTTGGAGAGGGTGGGGGACCGCGAGGGGGAGGGGACCCAGGTGGGGGTCTTGGAGCGGGTGGGGCACCCCGAGGGGGAGGGGACCCAGGTGGGGTCTTGGAGCGGGTGGGGGACCGGGAGGGGGAGGGGACCCAGGTGGGGGTCTTGGAGCGGGCGGGGGACCCCGAGGGGGAGGGGACCCAGGTGGGGGTCTTGGAGCGGGCGGGGGACCCCGAGGGGGAGGGGACCCAGGTGGGGTCTTAGAGAGGGTGGGGGACCGCGAGGGGGAGGGGACCCAGGTGGGGGTCTTGGAGCGGGCGGGGGACCCCGAGGGGGAGGGGACCCAGGTGGGGTCTTGGAGCGGGTGGGGCACCCCGAGGGGGAGGGGACCCAGGTGGGGTCTTGGAGCGGGTGGGGGACCGGGAGGGGGAGGGGACCCAGGTGGGGGTCTTGGAGCGGGCGGGGGACCCCGAGGGGGAGGGGACCCAGGTGGGGTCTTGGAGCGGGTGGGGCACCCCGAGGGGGAGGGGACCCAGGTGGGGTCTTGGAGCGGGTGGGGGACCCCGAGGGGGAGGGGACCCAGGTGGGGGTCTTGGAGCGGGTGGGGGACCCCGAGCGCGAGTGAGTTTTGGACGCCCGGCTCTGGGGCCTCGCGCGCTCGCCTGGCGGTGGGCGGACAGACGGACGACCGCGGGGCCCCGGGAGGGGGCCGTCGCCTCCCCCCCCTCCCCCCGCGTAGGCGGCGGCCTCGCCTCGCTCGCTCCTCCCGACGTCAGCAGCAGCCGCCGGAGCCGGAGGGAGCGGTTTAATTGGCAGGATTTTGGGTTAAGGACAGATGTGGCTTCGCGGGGTTTGGAGGCAGGGCGCGCGGGGGCGGGGAGGGGAGCGGGGAGGACGGGCTGGGAGAGGCCCCGCTGGGCGCCCCGGAGAGAGCCGCAGAGGCCGGGGTGGGCGAGCGAGCCGCGGACGCCGGGGGCCCCACGCGGCTGGGGAGGCGCAGGCGGCCGGGAGGGGGCGCCGGCGGGCCGGCTCCTGCCCTCCGAGCTCCGGCCGGGACCACCCTCCACCCTCCACCCCGGCGGGCGGCCGCCTTGCGGCCTTGGGGACAGGGATTCATTTAATTTCATTACTGGGGCTGTGGGTGCACTGTCCGTCCACTCCCAGGCCAGGTTGGTGTCACCCTGGAAGTTCTCTCCTGGCAGCTTCAGAAACCCCAGGGAATGTGCCCCCTGCCGGGACCCCCCTACCCCCCAGCTGACTTCAGGCAGGCAGCCCAGCAGCCCCATGGGTCCCCCTCTGGGCCACACGGGGCGCAGCCCATTTCTTCTGTGAACTTCACTCAGGGACGGATGGTGATTTTCCAGATGGGCTCCCTGGGCTCCGAGAGGCGAAGTGACTGCCCCCCGCCAGTGACAGGCCGCTGCTGGATGCAGAGGTCCAGCCCAGAAAGTCACCCTTTTTCCACTCCTCAGGGCCAAACCTGGCATTGATGGTGGCTGTAATTTCATCAGGCCTCCAATGCACAGTGTTGTGGTGGCCTCGGAGCCTTCTGGAACTGCATCCAGTGGATCTGTGGGGTGGGTGGTGATGGCTCTGCAGATTCCTCAGGCTCCTTGAGCGCATCGCTCCACCCCTGGACCAGCAGTGGCCGTGCGGGACGCTGCCACCTGCATGCAGGCAGGGGCTTTGTGACCCAAGGGAAGAGGCCTTGTCTCCAGGAGAGCTCACCTCCCCACTGCCCTCGCATCCTGGAATGTTGTGAAGTCTGGAAACAGGATGGTGAAGTCACCATCTGGGAGTTATCCAGCCCTCTTCCCTCATTCCCCCAAATGGGGAAACTGAGGCCCAAGAGTCTGTGAGCCTGGAATGACCAGGACCATTGTGGGATGTGGATGGTGCCTGCCCTGTCTCCTTATTTCAGCATCAAGGCGGCTGGGTTTTACTACAAAGTGGGGAGCAAGATTCATTTTCCGTGTACCCCAGCCTTCTTTCTAGCTCTTGCTGCCCGTCACCTCGTGCTCTCTCTGCTCCCCTAGGACCTGACTTCACTACCTAAGTGCCTAGCTTGTGGGCAGCACCCTCACCCACACACCTGTGTTCACAGGGGTCTTTCCAAAGACCTTACCTGTAACAGGTAAGCTGTAACGTAGTATCTTTAGACCCAACAAGGGTGGGCCTGGGGGACCTGAGTGACCTTGGTCCAGGCCACATCACTCTTTGGGCCTCAGTATCTCCATCTGTAGAATGGGCAGGGAGGACATTCAGAGGTTTCTGGGCACCTTTCTGGCTCTGACAGCCCAGGACTGTCCACAGTAGGAGGAGCAGCTGGGACCTTTGTCCTGTGGGCCAGGGTCCAGCTGCTTCCTTTCCTTGGGCAGGAGTAGAGGGGGTGATGGGGACAAACAGCAGAGAAAAGGCAAAGCTCTCTGGCCCCAGGGGAAGTATTTGTTACACATTTTCTCCTGTGCCCTGAGCCTCCTGGTTCTCCGCTACCCTCTGGGGAGCTGAACCTGGCAGAGAGGGAGGAAATGAAAAGCTTGGTATGGAATGCTCCCCGCCCGACCCCAGCGTGGCCCAGGTGCCCTGGCCTGGTGGGAGCTGGCACACAGGAGATGCAGAGAGTGAACCAGTGGGGCAGTGTCTCCAAGAGAGACCTGGCCCTAGGGTTGGGTGCAGGTGGGTTTGGATCCCACCAGTTTCTAGCTGGGAGACCTTGAGCAGATTAATTAATGTCTCTGAATTTGGGTTTTCTCATCTGAAACACCAGAAGGCTACTTGATAGAGTTGTGAGGAGCCAGTGATGATGCATCAATGGAAAGACCTTAGAATCATGTCTGACTCTCCAACTTATAACTCCTGATTATTTTTTATTAAAGATAAAGGAGGTTTGGCTCACCTTCTAGGTGTGCACTTCAGCCTACATTTAATGAGCATCAGGGCAGTTTCAGGCACTTCAGAAGCCTGGTCTCTGCTCTCAGATTGCTTATAGTCTGATGGAGGAGATGCGTGGCCCTCAAATGCCACCTACAAGTGCTAGTAACAGCCATTACCTGGAGTACAAAGAACTGTGGGAGACATCCAGTCTGCCCTGGGGGTACAGGTCAGGGAAGGCTTCCTGGGGGAGGCGGGCCACACACTGAGCTCTTGGTAAACATCCAACTTGGCAGAGAAAACGTGGCAAGGAAATGAACTGCTTGTTTGAGGGGACACTTGGAATCCAGTCCCTGCTCCTCTGTCACCTGTCAGAGTAGCATCCTCCCCACCCTGACGCTCCGTTTTCCTTAATATTGCATTTTTCTGCCTTGCCACCTTTTGCCTTAATGTGTATCTCCTTGCTTTTGTGTTTCTCATCTGTTTCTCTCCACTAGAACATCGGCCCCATGAGTGTAGCATTACGGGTGTAGTTGTGCTCCCTGCTCCCCCAAATCATATGTTGAACCTTTTCAAAAATTATTTATTTATTCATGAAAGACACAGAGCGAGGGGACACAAGCAGAGGGAGGAGCGGCTCCCTGCGGGGATCCTGATGTGGGACTCAATCCCAGGACCCGGGAATCACGACCTGAAGTCAAAAGCAGAGGCTCAACTACTGAGTCACCCAGGTGCCCCCATATGTTGAACTCTTAACCCCTAACACTTAGAATGTGACCATATTTGGAGTTAGGATCTTTCCAGTGAAAATCAAGTTAAAATGAGATTATCGTGATGGTCCCTGATCCTGATAGGACTGGGGTCCTTGTAAAAAGAGGGAATTTGGAGACATTCGTGTCCCAGCACAAAGGCCACGTGAAGACTGGGGTCTGCTGCCCAAGCCAAGGAAGCCCCAGCAGCTGGGAGAGGGCCCTGGAACAGACCCTTTCCTTGCAGTGCGCAGAGGAACCAACCCTGCCCACACCTTGATCTTGGACTTCCAGCATCCAGAACAGGAGACCCTGTGTTTCCTGGCCAGTGGCCCTTTGCTGTGTGCGCAGCCCTAGCCCAGCGGCCCAGATGGAGGCTCTTGCATCCTGTGGACTCGGTCTGGAGTCACCAGGCGGCGCCAGCCACAGTTCTTGAATGGACTGCACTTGCTTGCAGCGAGGTGCTGTGACGAGGGCCACATTCTGGGTGACAGCACACACAGAGTGGGAGACCTGCAGAGGCAGGGCCAGCGTGTGGAGCAAACGGGGGGGGGGGGCGTCTGGTGTCTTCAATCCCTCTCAAGTCTCACCTGCTCGCTTTCTGTTCTTTCCCGGAGTGGCAATCTTTCCTCTGATACAAACCCATCTTTCTCCTGCCCAGGGCGCAGAGCTCGTGGGATTTGGGGGGCATCTCAGATCTCCCTGCGGGGGAGCAGGGGGGAGCGCTGTCTTCAGACCGATTGTTGGGTGCCCACAGAATCCTAAGGCAGGTGCCATTGGAGCTGCACAAGGGTCGTCTCAGAGAGTGCACAGTCTGATGGAGGAGACAGAGCCCTATTTGGAAAACCCCTGGTCAGACAGAGGAGATAAGATCTGTGCCCCTGAAGAGCCTCCCGTCTGATGAGGGCTGCACAGTCCTGTCCTGGGAGACACCAGCAAGTACGGTTGGGAGCTCCCAGGCCGATGGAGAGAGACCCGCGTGCGTGTGTACACTAGTAAGTGTCCCGGAAGAAGCCGCTGCCAGGAGGAGGCCTGGGAAGGCTTCCTGAAGGAGGTGGGCTCTCCCCGAGTCTGGAGAAGGAGGCGGTGCTAATAGGGTGGCTAGGAGGAGAAGTGGGCAGGGCAGGGGAGGCCCAAGTAGTCAGCTCCTTTCCCGTTCCAGGGGAGCTAGCCCAGTGCCTGGACTCACGGGTGACTACGTGACCGGCACCGCCTTTCAGTGGGCTTCCTAGCCATCACGAATCACCCATTTTTAGCAGGGAAAAAAGGCTGTTGACAGGGGACAGGAATAGCTTCTGAAGCCTCCCTTCATCCCTGCCGCTGAGCTCCCCTCCCAAATGTCTCTGCAGGCCCAGGCCTGGAAGGCAGTGCATGCCCGCAGCGCCCTCTGCTGGGAGGCCCCAGAACAGCACCGCGGGCTCTGCGCCCCTGGGGGTTCCCGCTCTGTGGCCGCCCCAGACTCTAAGCCAGGAGGGAAGAATTGGCGGGACCTGGGCCAGTGTCTGGGAGGGCCCATATCTGCGACCTGCAAGGTCTTAGAGCTTGAGGGTAGTGTAGACGGTGGTCAGCTCCGCTTGGAGGGGCTGAGGGAGCCATCGTAGACAACTCCCCGCACCCATCCCGGATCTTACGGGAAGTTCAGGAGCCCTGAGGATCCGGGCTAGGAGAGGACCTTCTCCCAACAGGTGACCTGTGTCTCATTATATCAAAGAGGATGTGTCCCTTTCTTTCTCCAAACCCTGGATCTGGGGGTGGCTAGACTTCGAGTGGGTGGTCTGGATGCTTCCAGGAGGGATTCATGATTGGGAGATTCTGAGTGATGCTCAGATGAGAAGGAGGGTAGCTGCTGCTGGGTGACAGGATGAGACAGCTGGGCAGAGCTAGGCTAGGAGGCTAGGACTCAACATACTCTTTTCTCCCCATTTCAGACGTGGATAAAGATGAATTAAGCCTAAGGGAGCTCCGGTTTCCCAGGAGGCAGTAGTGCCTTGGAGGAAACTGGCAACCACACGACAAGAGGACCTAGGAGACCCAGAGACCTGAACCCCTGGTCTCCCTTCATTCTCTCCTTCCACAGAGTTCCTGGAGAGAAGCTACCGGTCCTAAGTCTTGCTTTCCTGAGTATGCTTTGCATAGCTCCGGAGGGGCTAGGAGACCCTTATTGCTGCCCCAGCAGGACACACACACACACAGGTACACACACAAACTGGCTTTTACACAGTGTACAACTGGAGAAAACAAAGAAGCAGTTTTCTTCTAAAGTTGGAGGGCAGGCCTGCTTATAGGTCAGTGAGGTGCTAAAGGGCCTTCAGGTCCCCCAGCAGCCTAGAGTCGTGGTGGCAGGTCAGAGAAAGGGCTCATTGTCTCAGCAATGGCCTGTGACCCAGCTGAAAGTCATCTGCGAGGACCGTGCCTGAGAGCAATATTTCTGTTGGCCTTGTTGGTCTCAGCCTGTTGGCTCTCCAAATGGTTCCTATTAGGGGCTGTTAGCACATCACAGCAATGTTTTTGGCCTACTGGGAATTCCCGTCTAGTCACCTGTTCTCCCTGAAGGCTGCATAGGGACGACCGAAGTAAGCAAAATAAGGTAAGCCACTAAAAGATTTCCAAATGACTTAGGTTTGCTTTTGGGGGCAGTTTGTGTGGGTTCTGAGACAAAATGGCAGCTGGTGATGATTTCCAAATAAATATATTTTGTGACCGCTGATTGCTTCGGAGGGAAACCTGAAGTATGGGAGGCAGCTGTGCAGAGCCATGGTGGCAGGCTGTACCCCCACAGCTGGTTCGGTCCCTGGTGCACGTGGGCTGGACACCTGCCAATACCTGTACTTCTTTGACTGGTGGCTTTCTCTAGCTGCAGAAGTGAGCCCAGCTGGGGCACCTGTGGCGGGCCAGAAGTGCCCAGGAGCGAATGCTGTTTCTTAGGAGTGACCCTCCACGAGTGACTGAGTGCAGCTGGAACACACACCTCATTCCTTCTCCATGAGCTTGGATATATGCATCTCCTCTGGTTTCCAGTGGGATGAAAGTCCGCACTCCTAGCAGTAACCTGCTTATAACATTCCCACTATGGTGTCCTCTGCGTTGCTATTTTACTTCCTCACTTACCTAAGGCTGTTTCCTGGAATCACCCAAATACACTCTTTGCACTGAATCCTTATCTCAAGCTCTGCTTCTGAGAGAGGGGGGGCTCTTCCATGACCAACTTGCTCCGATTTTCCTGAGAGTGTTCCAATTTTAAGAGTCAAGGTCCCACATCCTGAGACCGCCCCGCACCGCAGTCCCTGGCAAACAGGGACGATTGGTCACCCGAGGGGTGATCCCGAACCAAGACAGATGTGACCATACAGCAAGGCAAACAGATCACTGAAGCACTAGCTTGAGAGCCAAGTATTGGTTTTGAGAACAAAAGAGCAGACGCAAGTATAATTTTGTGGTATTATCAGGTTCATTCGTTCTTATGAGCTAAACGCCTCTAAGAGAGCAGTAGCCACCAATTACAAAGAAGCTATTCCTTTGAAAACAGACATGGTCATACAGCCCCAGGGCGTGGTTTGCTAGTTATTAGGGTTAGAAGATGACTGGCATCCAGGACTTCCACAGTGTTCTGCACGAGTGGCTGCTGGAAAAAGGCGACGGGTGTTCTAAGAACAAGAAGTGTCACAGGCACTGTGGGGACATCACAGGTGAGCGGGCAAGGGGATAGGCGGCACGTTGTAGGCACTTAAGGCTCCGAGGGGGACAAGCACCGGCCATGCCACTTGAGCCAAAGCCACCTGGGCAAATAGTGAAACTACACCACGAGTGTCGCCACATTCGACCACATTGAGGCGAGGCGCTTTGCCTTGGGAAGCGGCTGTAAGCTCAAGACAGCTGGCTCCGAGCCGAGGAGGTTTGCAGCATGAACAGAAGGAACCCCACTTTGTCAGGTGGTGCCATTCAGAGGTCAAGGCCAACAGGCCAGGGGGAGGGCCCTGGGTGAAGGCGCAGGTCAGGGAGCTCCATTATAGGGGGTTGGGAGCCTGGCTGGGAGCTGCTGCCAAGCTCCTGACCTTAGGATGCTTCTCTGCAGATCAGATTATCCAGCTGCAAAATGCCACACACGCCCCTGCCCTGGTTATTTTTGTTCTGGCGCTGTGGAGCATGCTCCAGCTGAGGAATGCGCCCATGGGGGGCGGGGGGGCTTGATTTCCCTAGTCCTTGCTAGATTGATGGAAAAAAATCTCTCAAATGCCAATGGCAGTGAACACGCAAGCCGTCGCTGGTGTAGCAATGCTCTTCTCTCTCCTTTCCCAGGGCACTAGGGTGCAGAATGCATTCGTGTCTGGGGACCACTCGGAGAGGCTGCAATCCGCAAGTAATGAAAAGCAGCATTTGCATCCTGCGACAGCAGGTGCTTGGGTCACCGGGTTCTAGTGGGGCAGGTGAGTGGGGAGGCCGGTCGCCAGGCCTGGCTGCACACAGATCAAGGGGAGACCTCTTTCCCCACTTCCTCTCACTAGGGGTCCCCGGCCAGAAGGTCCCCCTCCTAGAGAGCAGATGAACCCCGGCCACCACTCCCCCACCCCCCAAGCAGGTACCCCATTCATCCATCACAGCACCAGAGGACGGTGGATGTCCTCTGTCCACAGGCCGGGGAAGGATGGCTAGCCGGAAGCTGAAGCTTATTTTCAAATCCAGGGCAAGTCAGCCTACGTGTGGGGCCCAGTTTTTCCCGGATCTGGAGTTGATCTCAGCCGCGGGGGCCCGGAGGGAGGACTCTGCCCTGTGTGTGGCCAGGGGCCTGGGCCCTTGGGACACTTTGGGGCAGGGACTCCCCACCACAGGCCCTCCAGCCAGGCTCCCACGCTGCCTCCATTTCGGCCTCACCGTCCCTGTCCCCGTCCTCGTCCTCGTGCAGCTCTAGCACGCCCCCAGTGTCAGACAGCTCAGGGGCTGGCCTCTAGTGCAAACCACGGCCAGACAGCACAGGCTGAGGCCACACCTACACACGGCAGGACCCTGGGTCGGGGATGTGGCAGGTCAAGGCATACCCGCCCCTCTGCCCAGGAGTGGGGGGACGGTTCATGGAGCAGACATTCTTCAGGTGCTGCTCACCCAGCTCCAAAAGGACAGGAACACCAGCCTGGTCACCATGCTGCCCCCCTGTGCCCGGCATCCAGGAGGCTCTCCATAAAGAAGGCTTTTTGAGCATCAGCGCCTGAGAAGATCCCTAAGGGAAATCTAGACCAGTGTTTTCCCAACTGAAAGATGGGCGGGGGTGGGGGGCGGGGAGGGGGGGCGGGGGGGCGGGGAGAAGCAACCTTCTGAATCACCTCATTGGAGGCTGACAATACATATTTACATATTCATGCCTCTGAGTCCGTCTTGACCTAAAGAAATCTGTTTTCCTTGTGTTTCCCAACATATTTGCCTGCCGGACAGTTTCTCATGAATTGCTAATTCACACAGCAACCGAGGAATCTTGTTGGAAACGCCGATTGGGTGTAACCTCATGCTACAGAAGATGAAACAGGGCCCAGAGAAAGCAAGCAACTTGCCAGAGGTCACACAGCACACTGGTGGAGTCTCGACCTGCACTGAAAGTCCCCGGCTCTGCCCAGTGCTCCTCCCACTGGGGGCCAGCCTTTGCTGACAGTGCCATTAGGCACCTGTACTCTCCTGATTCTCCAGCCAGGCAGGGCATAAATGTTTTTTTGCATGACCTAGAGAGCAAAGGCTAGTTTAGCAAAACAAAACAAAACAAACAAACAAACAAACAAACAAACAAAAAACCCCCCAGATAATTCCAAGTGAATCCCAATTGCAGGAGCAATGCTTCCCTTCTTGAGACTTTCTGGAACCACTTCAGCTTCAAATGCGTGTGATAATTACCTAAGGTTCTTATCTTCTCCTTAGAGCTAGTCCCTTCTGCTCTGGGCTTGGCAATCCTGGAGGCCGTTTCCGGAGACTACGCGTCGTCTCGATACCTCCGAAGGTCTTTCAAAAATGCGTCTTATCCAGATGTCCCCCAGGGCTCTTGGGCTATTTGATATCAATGAAGATTTTTGTTCCTCTGCCCCCCTTGGGTGCTAGGCAGGGGAGCTGGGGGTGCAGAGGTCAGCGATTTGCTTGGGCAGTCAGAACTGCCCTGATTTCCAGCAGCTGCGGCTGGAGCAGGATCCGGGGGGATTCCCTGGAGAAGGGGGTTTGTACACCCACCACCTCACTGGGTTCTCCGTTACTCCTTCCAGTTCCACGCTGGGCCACCTTGACCCTGCTCGTTGCCCACAGTGAGGGTGGAGGCCTAGAATCGGGTGACTTGAGAGGCTGGATGGCCCAGTCCGACCACATCATGTAAGAGGAGAGAGGCCCAGAAAGCACAAGCAGTTGGTTCAAGGTCACATAGACAGTGAGTGCGAGTCCATGGTCACTAAGAGGTTAACATCTCAGAGGCAGAGAATCTGGGAATATTTGAGCCTAGAAGCCTCCCAGCTCCAGTGCACCCAGCACCCAGCAAGGGGAAGCCGCTTGCCCAAACCAGTGCCCGGCGTTCCCACTCTCGGCCCAACAGCTACTTCCATTAATGGTGGGCCAAGGAGGGGATGTCACACCCGCCCCTCTCCCTACCCTGACGCTTGGGCTACTGGCTACACAGCTGCAGAAGTGTTACTTTTGCACGGGAAGGTGTGTCGGGAGATGCCAAGGCTGTCCTCACACCTGCTTGAGGCCTTGAGCAAGACAGCCTACAACCCTTATCCCTCCCAGTGATGCTGATTTTATGCCAACAGCCCAGACTGTCATCCTGCCCTGCCTGGGGTCGTGGTGGCCAGGGTGCTGGTGACTGCCCCACTGGGTTCCTCCCCAGAGGGTGATTCTAAAGCAGAACAGTCAGCCAAGCAGCAGACAGGACTTTATATGAAGTCTCCAGCCCCTTCCCGTCCCTTGGGGATGGATCACCGGGTTCCCGGAGCCTCAGAGCAGGACCCGTGTGGAGAGAGCCCCTCCTGGGAGATTTTGCGGGGTAGCAGGAGGGCAGGGCAGGGCTCCGCATCCAGGGTGCAGGCTGTGCGGGGGGCAGGGCATCACATGCTGTCGGGCCTGCCTCTTCTCTACGTGGAGGGTGTCCTGCTGGAGCCGCTCTCCCCCTCAGTCCCTGCTGGCTGAAGACCGGGCATTTCTTGAGTCTTCGTGAGGCTGGGACGCGTGCCAGAGCCCACAGCCCTTCCACAGGTCAGTTTGCACCGCGGGGACCTCCAGATCTCCCTGCAGGGGGGCGACATCTGTGGGGGCTTTGTGCCAGGGCCCTGGGGCCCAAGGGACCACTTGGTGAAGAGACGTTAAGGCCTTGGAGAGCGGGGGTGTGCGGGTTCAGACTGAGGTCCCAAGCCGCTGGATTTCCAGAGGAGTCTTCAGGGCAGAGACGGCTGGGTGCCAGCCCCCAGGGAAGCTGAGGCTGCCCCTGTCACCAGGGGGTGTTACAGGAGGGCCTGAGAGAGGGAAGCCCCCAGGGGCTCTCTGCTGTACAATTCAAGGGTCCTTCATCTCTGAATAAATTGCCCTCCCAGCTGAAGCGGCTGCCCCCAGATGTGCTGCAGCCGGGTGCTGGTTCTGTTGCAAAGAGGCCCCCCAGGACCCCAGAATGCAGCCGAGGCAGGGGCCGCTTGAGCCCCTCAGAGTAAGCAGCGTTCGCCTTGCACAATTCCTGAAAGTGGGCAAATTATTTCAGGTGTTGCCTGGTTTCTCCAGCGGCTTTGCGACCATGTCTCTTCTTTTTGGACTATTTTTGCCCAGACTGAAGCTTAGTTTTAACATCTCAGCTTGCAGGGTGTCCCCCCGACCCCCCCGTTCCTCCCCGCCTCCTCTTCTTAAACAGAGTCTGCGAACTAAAATATACTAAGGGCTTCCAAAGGCCCCCGAGTGACTCTGTAACATGTTGGGAAGGGTGGCTCTCCAGTTGGTTTGTAAGTGGGGTTTCGGGGGGCCGGACCATCAGGGTGGAGACGAGGCAGCAGGTGGAGGTGGTCTCCTGCGCCCAGACGCAAGCTCGCAGGTCTGGTTACTAGCAGTCTTGGGGTTTGCTCATCCACCCTTTTATTTGAGGGGGGCTTTACCCACGGGACCCTCCTCCAGAGAGAACTTGGGTCCAAACTGTATGTTCTCTCTCCCCGCCCCTCGGCCGCCTGGACGTCCTGCTGAGAGGAACCTTTGGAGCTTCTAGAGATCTAGTCCAACTCCTTTACCTCACGCACTAATTTTACAGGTGGGGAGACTGAGGGCCAGACGGGGGGGTAAGGGCTGGCCTAAAATTGCACAGCTAGTTGGTAGCAAAGTTGGGATTGAACTCAGGCCTCCTGACTGCCAGTCCAGGGCTCTTTCTAGCAACCAGTATATTGGCTACTGCTTCCAAAGCTCCCCCCGCCAGGCTGCAATGTCCCCTCCCTCTCCTCCCTCCCTGCCACTACACATAATTCGGGTTATAGCAGAGCATATTGAACTCCAGGTTCTCGTCCCAGTGCCGCAGGAGCACAAACAGCTGCCGGGCAGCCGCCTTGAGCGTACCCCGCGTGCGGCCCTCGGGCACCTCCTGCTGCTCCAGCCACGAGTTGGCTTTGGCGGCCACCAGCTCCCACTCAACAAAGTAGGAGGCCGAGCTGTGCTCCAGCCACGCCAGCGCCACCACCGTGGCCCACAGCTTCCCTGTGTGTTCTATGACAGCCCTGGGTTCCCAGCCCGGCTTGCCCTCTGCCAGAGGCTCCGGGGAGAAGCCGTCACAGGAGGGGTGCCGGGCCGAGAGGCTGGTGCACAGCTGGGGACTTGGGGTCTTAGACTCAGGCTGGCGGGCGGTGAGGGGCACTCGGTGGCAGGTGAAGGGCGAGGTCCACTTGAGCTTCTCCATGGGGATGTGGATGGCCTCGCAGAAGGCTTGGTTGAGCAGGAAGGCTCCGGAGGCCAGCTGCAGAGACACCTGTGTGTGGGGAAGCCCCTCAGTGGGCCTCAAACCTTTTAGCCTGTGGAGCCCCAGGCCATACAAAAGCCTGAGTCCACACAGCCCACCCAGGCATGCCCTCCGCCCCAGCCTGCCCCTCCTGCCTGGGCGATCTGCGGGAGACCCAGGCCAACTGCGCATCTCTGAGTTTACCCCACGGGCACTGCAGACCGATCAAGCCCAACCCAACATCTTCACCCCAAACCTGCCTCTTGTCCTGTGCAGGTGGGCCCTGCTCAGCCACTGGGGCTGCCCACTCCCATCCAGCAGACCCTGAACGGCTCGCTCCCCTGCACCTCCCTCCACATCGATCAGTTTTCCAGTCCCAACAGGTGTACTTTCTACCCATCTCTGCTGCCCACCAGCTGCCGCCCCCTGTTGTCCCTGCCTCCACTTTTTTCCCCTGCCCCCCTTTCCCACTCCTTCTCTCTCCTGCATTTGGGGGGTCTTTGTAAGGCACAGACCATGGCACTCTTTGGAGGCCGTCAGTTCAGTGACTTCAAGTTTCTCATAGAATCAGTGATTTCCAGAGCACTGGCTGGTCCTGGACTCTCCCCCCTGAGCCCCCTGCCCCCCAAGCTCTCTCCTCTCTACACTGCCGGCCACGACTCCTCACCCTTCAGGTGTTGGTCTGACCGTCGCACTCTTCAGGCAGTCAGGCTTCATGCCTCCCTGACATCAAGCCTGGAGTAGGTGTCCCCCGGCGGCCACATCTCCCCCACCAAACCTGACCTCTGCTCTCACAGTGCCCAAGGATCAGGATTGCCTGCTTCCTCGGCCATGGCCCCACTGGACACTTGGTGCCATCAGCTCAGGGACTGTTCATCCAGTTCAAGGTTGTCTCCCAGGGTCTAGCACTGTGCCTGGCTCAGCAAATATTTAATGCAGGCACAGTGCTCTGCTGCCCAAGATATCTGGAAATTCAAAGTGACACCATGCCTTGGGCACACAGGGACTGGGGCTGTGTCGTGCAGCTCACACCTCTCCCAGCACCCGCTGATCCCCAAGCCCTGCTGGGCCTCATATGTGGTGGAGCCAGGCCCGCTTGCTCTTTAGTTCAGAGACACCCACTCCAGACCTAGGCTTCTCACCCTGCCACAGCATGCTGGGGTGTCTGCGGAGCCACCTGCTAAACATGGTGCATGTCCCCGGGGTGTTAATTTTACTCACTTGTGAGCTATTTCAAGGCTTATTTTTATGTATTGGAAAATAAACACACATAGATGGTAGAGTAGAATGCAAAATTCCTGTGGATTTTTAAAGCAAAGATAGCAGATTGCAAAGAATATTCGTGATGCTGGCGCAGGCTTCTAGCAACACTCTTGGGCCTGGGCCCTTGCCCTGCTGGCTACGTGGGCAGGAAGGTCTAGATCTTCTTCCCTTTGTGAAGGGGGAGGGGTGGGCAGGAGGCTCACGGGAAGGTCCCTCGGAGAGTGTTGGGGCCTGAGGCCTGGGGTCTGGGGCACTCACCAGCGGGACGTAGTCGAAGCTCTGGCTCCCCGGGGTTGACTCTGGAGCCTTAGTCAGTGGCTTGCTCAGGAAGCCCTTGGCTGCTCGACTCAGCAGCCGAGACTTGTTCAGATTGAGCCTGTGTGGGTGGAACCGGGGAAGAGTGGCCACAGCTGCCCCCGTGGGCATCCCTGCTCATCCCATCCCACCCCCCCGGCACCCACTTGGCCACCTCTGAAAGTCAGGGCCAGAAGGCCTGTGACAGATGGCCTCCTCCAACCTCCTCGTTTGACTGTTGGGGAAACTGAGGCCCGGGAAGGTGGGGAGGCTTGCATGTCCCGAGTCATTCAGTAAGTTACAGGGATCGCTCCGGGAAAGCAGGTGGTGGTATAGCCTGCCTCGGGTGGGGAGCCCACGTACCTGGATCCAAAGAGAGTCTCTGAGGCCTTCAAGGAAGAAAGGGTATTGGTGGCCAGACTGCGCAGGGGACCTGGAGAGCCAGAGAATGACAGTTGGGGCCTGACAATGACGCTGTCCCACTGTTCTCCGCCCAGCGGGGAAACTGAGACCCGAGAGGGGCAGGGGCCTGCCTACATCCCTAGGGTCGGAGCTAACCGTGAGGCTGCGGGGCTGCTTTGACCTGTGCCGCGGGGAAGGGTGAACTGTCTGCCCATGTGTAAGCAACAGGCCTCCAAGTTTCCTTGGCTGGCGGCCGCTGGGTCTTCTGGAAGGCTGCCCGTGGGGGTGATGACAGCTTCACATCAGCCCCCCTCGTCCCTGAGCGGGGACAATGAGTTTCCTTCCCTGGCACATCGCTTGCTGGAGGCTTGAAGCAGGGTGAGGTGGTGTAAGGGCCCTCAGCTGGGAGTCGGGAGGTCTGATTGTCACTAACTTGCTGTGTGACCTTGGGCAAGTCACTTCACCTTTCTGAGTCTCAGTTTCCACGTCTTTAGATTAAGGATACCTTATGAATCTCACAGAAGGATGTTCGGAGGAATAAATGAACCACTGAGGACTCTGTTGGGCTAAGACTCTCTCCTGGCCCAAGGATGGATCACCGCCACCATCTCAGTGAAGGACGGAGTCGGCCGCCTGCCCACTCACCTTCAGGAGCAGCATACTTGTCGCGGCCCGGGGACGTGGTCTCGCCAAAGGGTGCCGTGGGGCTTTCCTCCACATCTACGACACACGAAGCCAGTGAGGCCCGAGCTCCCCGGCCCTCCCTTTCTTTCCTTTTGTTCCCCCAAAGAGAGGGAGGGTCCGAGTTCATATGAGCTGGGGGGCGGGCTGCGAGAGCGAGGTCGGGGTCTGCACTCCTGCTTACGAGGGCCTTCATCTGCCAAAGATTGAACGCCATGGCTCCACCAGAAGAGTCAGGTAGGCCTGGGTTTGAATCCCAACTCCCCCATCCACCAGCGGCTGTGTGACCCCGGGAAAGTGACCCCCTTTATAAGTTTAGATTGGAAACCAGGGATACGAGTAGGTCTCTCACAGCGTCGTTGTAGGGTTAGGGGAGATCATGCACACAGAGTACTTAGTGCCTGGCCCGATGTCAGTGCTCCCCAAGGCCCTGAGCTGCAGAGCCAGCTGGGACGTGGGAGCAGGTCAGGGGCCAGAGGGTGCGGGGAGAGGCGGGCATCAGCTCACTAGGTCTGTGCCTCACTGAGGGGCTCGTGCCAGCTCTCTGGGAGCCACCGTAACACGGCACCGACGTGTCAGAGGGCTCTGAGCAAACTGCACATGGTTTGTTCAACGTGCAGAATTGGGGTGATCATCCTCACGATTATCACTTCCAGGGCTAGGCCCTGATGGGCAATATACCACAAGGGAAGAGTGCAAAATATGGAAAAGGCTTCCTGCGCAAATGTTGATCGAAGCCTTCGTCTCCCCCGAGACTATCAGTGGCTCTGTGACGGCCCAGAAGCTCTGTTTGTCGCCGGGGGCTGGGGCGCAGGGCCACCGCGAATTAGGGACTGAACGCAGAGCCACTGAGGCAGCCGGGAGGCCAGTAGTGAACCTCATGGGCTCTGGAGCCAGGCACGGCCCCGGGTTCAGGTCTTGGCTCTACCGCGTATCTGCTGTGTGACAGTGAGTTAAGTCACTTAACACCTCTCTGGGCCTCGCTTTCCTCATCCACTGTGTCAGATGGTTGTGAGGAGTCACGGATGATTGGAACTGCGCCCAGCGCAGAGAAAACCCACAGGACGTGTTAGCTCTTATCATCCTTGGGGACCGAAAAGGCTTGGGGTAGAATAAGAGTTTAGAAATCACATACACTTGGGTGTGAATCAGAGGTCAGTTGAAAAGAAAGGATTTGGGGCGCTTGGGTGACTCAGTCAGTTAAGGGTCTGACTGTTGGTTTTGGGTCTGGTCATGATCTCAGAGTCGTGGGATGAGGCTCTGGCTTAGTGGGGAGTCTGCTCAGGATTCTCATTCTCTCCTTCTGCCCCTCCCCACCCTGAAAATAAATAAATCAATCTTTAAAAACATTGGGATTTGTGATTTTGATGGAAGCCATGGGCCACCAAGAACTGAGCCATGCAGAAATGAAAAGGGAGACAGAAATTTCTTCCAGACTGGAAGCCCAGCTTGGCTCAGGGGTTCCAGCAGTAGCCTTCCCCGCCTTAGTCTGGGAGGCTCTGAGGGACCAAAGAAGTGGCTGTGCTTTTAAATTCTGGACTCACACGTTCTTCTACCCCTCACACACTTCTTTACCCCATCCATGTCTGTGAGAACTTTCGAGGCCCCCCCCAAGTAAAAAATTATGAGCTGGGTGTCTGGCCTAGTGGCCAGGTAGGACTTCTCATGTCTTTCCCAAGCGCAGAAGAAGGCAAGAGGCCCTCACGGAACATGAGAGGGCAGGAAGGGAGGGGTTAGGACTGGTGCAGCAGTTAGGCTGTCTTTGGTGGGACCGAAAGGCACGCACACATTCAGGACACAGAGGGTTAAAGCTATCCCGAGAATGAGTGCCAGGCCACAAAAGGGTCCAGTCCTAGAGGCCTCAGGACCCAAGCTATAAGCACAATGAAATCAGGCAAAGGCAGAAAGGAAGCTTTGGGAATCCTGAGAGAAGCAGATGGTGGGACCCAAGCAGATGGAACTGCCTCTTTGCTCCTCGATTTTCCCCTTGTTTATTAGGTTTCTTGGCATTTGGTGCTGGGGAGGACTCAAGAGATCCGAGTCAGGGAACAGCCCCTGGGGTTGGCAGACTTTGAATGCGGAGAGGCGGAGGGAGGGTGTGGGGGCGCGGGCTCCCTCCTGGCAGCGCTAACGGTGGCATTTTGGGGTCACGCTGAGCCTCAGAGAGCCCGGGAGGCCTGGCCTCGTCCTGGCCCTGCAAGGGCCCGGAGTGCAGACTCAGAGCCTGGCTTCCAGGGGACCTTGGACACCAACCGGGGCCCAAGCTTCAGAACACGCCCGAGGCAGCTCTTACAGAGGTTCTGGAATTTGCCATCTCCCGCTGCCGAGTCTTCCCCAAGCAGGGTCTGAGACCGTCCGAAGCCAGCAGCGGGGCCCCTCCACTGGCGGGTCAGGACCTGAGAGTTGACCATCCGCCACGCAGCACCTTCAGGAGGACAAGGAGGAGGGGTCAGATGGGTACAGTCATGTCAGTCCTTTGTCCCTCCGCCAGGGCTGGCAGGAAGGAGTCTGCCTGCAGTCGGTCACTTGTCCAGAGGCAGAACAACTTCGTACGAGGTGCGACCATGAGCTTTGGAGCCCCAAAGACCTGGGGCTCATCCCCATCTCTTAGGAGCTGGATGGGGTGCTAGCTACTCTGTGCCTCAGTTCCCTCATCTGGAAAATGAAGATAAGTACATGCTATTGCTGTACCTGAGATAATGCTCAGGAAGCAGCAGTGTTTTCTAGTTAGTTAAAAGGCTGGTTTTCTCTGGAACATCCCATTTTCCTTCTCTTCTAGTTTGTGGTCTCAGAGACTGAGATCCCCTCCCACAGGGCAGGTCCCTGAAGTCCTAGGGCCTCACCAACGGGGGAGGGGATGAATAAAGAGAGATGAAGCTCTGGCACCCTCAAGTGTGTTTTGGGGAACCCCACTCTTGGAGAACACTGGGATGTAAACTATTCCTTAAAAAAAAAAAACAAAAAACAAAACAAACGAAGAGTTCTAAGGAGAGGTAAGTTTGGAAGAAGCTGCAAACTCCAGTCGGTTCTCTGAGCCTCCTGATGTATACTAACATACTAAAGGCTCTGACAAGTTCTGCAATCAAGAAAAGTGTTGCGCTTCATTTAACCCAGTGGTTCCTAAACGTATCTCCTAAGCTGGGATGTCCTAGTTTTGTGCTGAATGGCTGTGCGCAGGACATGGAACTAGGGTTCGGGTTTCCTGGAACACACTTTAGGAAGTACTGATCTGGGTCTTACGGAGCTGTGGGACTTAGGTTAAGACATAGGCCTGACCCTTCCAGGCTGTGGGCTATAGACACAAGGAGGGCGGTGGGAGATGGGCGGGGAGAAAGAGACATCCTGAATGTCATTCGGGATGACAAAGCCCAGTGAATGAGAATGCCCAGTGGAGCAACAGTCTGGGCTGCTGGCCAGAGCCTGAAATGAAAGCAACCCGCAGAGGGAACGGGTCGTTGATTATTTTGGTTCCACAGATAAAAACAGCAGGGGGAGGAGGGAGACAGGAGGACGGAGGAGAGGCACATTTTGTTTTCAACCATTCTTTTAGGAGGTCTGCTAAAAAAACAAAAAGGAAAGAAAAAAAAAGGAGCTGCAGAGGATATGGCAATATGTAATTCAGGAAAGAAAAAGTACTTCTAGTTTCTGCACCTAGGAAAAGTATCGCCCCAAAAAACTTGAAATGTTCTCCAAAGGGAGAGTCTTTCCTTGCCTACAAGCCCGGCAGCGTTTGGAAAGACAAGCGGCCTGCAGTGTTGGTGAAAGCAGACCCTGGGAACCACCTCTGGGGCAGGGCCCTTTTGGCAAAATATTTGCCAATTGTAAATGAGCGGGCCTTTTGGTAGGCAATCTTACTTCTGAGAGTTAATTAACCCCTAGGACATAAGCAGACAGGGGCATAACCATGTTCTTTGCACCATAATTTACAATAATCAAAAGGGAGAATAAATTCAAGGTCTAGTGACAGGGAGGCTGGTGGAATTGGTTTGGATAAACCTTGAGAGGCAGTGGGAAGAATGCGGGGGGGGGGGGACACAGACTCCGGAGGGGGCCACGGGATTCAAGGCCTGGCTCTGCCCCTCACTGCTGGGTGACCTCGGGCAAGTAACTTACCTCCCCTCCACCTCTATCTTCCCATCTGTAAAATGGGGGTAATGATAGCATCCACTTTGCAGAGCCGTTTTGGGGATTAAGTCATTTGATAGAGATAAAGTGCTTTGGAACACTGTCTCATTGATGGTGAAATCAGAAAACACCACAGCTATTAAGGTGTTGGTAGACCTTGACCTTCATGGAAAGATCTTTTCCACACCCCTGGGTTGTAAAACATAGCACATATTGGTATAATCCAATCCATGAAAAATGATCTTTTGATTTCTCGACATGTAGATATTCATAGAGAGAAGTCTGGAAGGATGGTCACACCAAGGAGGTGACTCGTGCTCATTTCTGGATGCCTGCCAATTCCAGGCACTTTTATTTATTTTATGTCTTTCTGTATTTTGGAATTTCCTACAGAGGACACACACGTTGTCCCAATTGAAAAAATACAATAAAGTCACATTCATTTGGTGGGGAAAAGGGGGGTGGGGTCCCTTTTCATTGCCTTCTGCAGAGCTGCGGGATGGGGATTCATGTACCCAGCACCCTATGGGGACGGAATCATCGGCCAGAGGCCTTTTTGCTTCTAAGCCATTCCTTGTACCCTTCTCTGCGGGTCTGTGCTCCTTTGTGTCCCAGTTCCCCTCTGCCAGCCAAGGTAGGGGGAGCCATTTGGCCCTCAAAAGTGCCTATCTGCCTTACCAGAGTTGGGGTACCCCACCACGGTGGGCAGGTAGCGGCTTTTGCTCATGTCCACAGGCACAAAGGCTGTATACTTGCTGATGACGTTGCAGGCTTTGCTGGTGTGCACAGCGTTTACCTGGTAGCGGCGGCTGGACCCTGCGGAGGGAGAAGCTGGGGGTCAGTGTAGGGCCTCGCTGACACAGAAATTGGGCAAGCGGAAAGAAGGGCTAGACCAGTAGTCCCCATCTTTGAGATTACATAAAAGCCCTTAAGATCAAGGGGTTTGCCCACTTGCCAATTAAGGACATCAGCCCCTGCCCCCAAGATTATTAACCTCCATCATCACTTCATAAGATAAGGACGTTTTACTTTATTTATTTATTTATTTATTTATTTATTTATTTATTTATAAGAGAGAGTGACAGCAAGAGTGAGAGAAAGAGAGAGATCCCTAGTGGGGGGTGGGGGGGAGGAGCAGAGGGAGAGGGAGAAGCAGATCACCCGCTGAGCAAGAAGCCTGACAGGGGTCTTGACCCTGGGACTCTGAGATCATGACCTGAGCTGAAGGCAGATGCTTAACTGCCTAACCGACTGAGCCACCCGGTTGCCCCTAAAATAAGAATATTTTAATATAAATGAGCTAAGACATCTAGGACAAAAAGACAGTTACACCCCTTAAGTAACTTGAGTGTTATGAAAAACGTCCTCTAGGGGCCCCTGGTGGCTCAGCCAGTGGAGCATGCTGCCTTTGGTCTTGAGGTTGTGAGTTCGAGCCCCACATTGGGTGTAGAGATTACTTAAAAATAAAATCTTAAAAAAAAACCCAAAACCTCTATGCCACCTTTATGTGTTCTCTATTTTCATTTTGCAGCTATCTGATAGAAACATTGCTGCAGGGCAGCCCAAGTGGCTCAGTGGCTTAGCGCTGCCTTCAGCCTGGGGAATGATCCTGGAGACCCGGGATCGAGTCCCACATCAGGCTCCCTGCATGGAGCCTGCTTCTCCCTCTGCCTGTGTCTCTGCATCTCTCTCTCTGTGTCTCTAAAAATAAATAAAATGTTTTTTTTAAAAAAAGAAAACAAGAAAACACTGCTGCAGGATTTCACAGATCCCCTGGCTGAGTGGGGACCACTGGTCCGGCCCACTGGGACAATCTTGCAGAGAAGATTGAAAACCTGAGCGGGAGAGTGGAGAACACAGGGTCACACAGAGTTAGTAATGGTCCTGGGATCAGAACTTAGGATGATCTGACCCCAAAGCCCAAGCTCTTCCCTCGGAACAGGTGAGCAGTCTCTGTGGTTCACTGCCTCCAGAGGGCTGTGTGAGGAGCCAAGGAGGTGAAGGAGGTACAAGGGCTTTGTAAACTGTAAGGTGAGGTGCTCATTGAAAAAAAAAAGTATTATACAGAAGTACAAATAATGTAAAATATAAGCAATATGTTATTATATAAACGTAGCACAAACTTAGGACAAATAGTTGTCTCTATACTTATACCAATCTATTTTCCAACTGTGCACCATTGTGATCTCAGGAGTCACTGTCTTAGGAAAAGAAAGTTTGCCCCCAATGTTATAGGATTTCTTGGATCCCTGTATTTTTTAAAAGATTATTTACTTATTTATTTGACACACAGAGAAAATGCACAAGTAGACGGAGCAGCAGAGGGAGAGGGAGAAGCCCGTTCTTGGCAGAGCAGGGAGGCCCCTCCACAGGGGGATCCATCCCAGGACGCTGCGATCGTGACATAAGCTGAAGGCAGACGCTTGACCTACTGAGCCATCCACGTGCCCCTTGAACCCCTGTATTTAACAGCACTTAGGACAAATGCACTCAATGGATTGTGTGTATGGTTATTTGATTCTTGTCAGCTTCCCTGCTAGTCCGCGTCATAAGTTAGGGTGGGAATTGTGATGGTCACTGCACCGTTCAGCCTCGAACCTGGCCCCAAATGATCCAAAATCGATAAATGGTATTGATGAGTGCGTGGACCAACTGGGTCTAGTGGGTTCCTAAGAAGGTGTGGTCCCCAGGGAGCAGGTCCCCTGGGATTAGGGCTGGCCCCATTGTTCTGTCTCTGGAGCCCTACAGGGGGCGCTGTAAAGAGAAGCCCAGGGAAGTGAGAAGGAATGCGGGACAGCAGCAGAGGGGAAAAAGGAAAAAGAGGAGAGGACAGATCACCGGATCGCGGGTCGGGGTGGGAGCGCTGGAGGAGCTCAGGGCTGGCGCGGGAGGCGGCTGGGGGCTGGGGGCTGATCAAGGAAGGGATGGAGCCCTGGAGAGAGAGTGTGTGTGTGTGTGTGTGTGTGTGTGTGTGTAGGGGGAGGTGGAAGGTGCGCAAAGGGGAGGCACCAGGAGGCAGCGGTGGGAGAGGAGCGGTGGAGCATCAGACAATGGCAAGGCTGTGGGAAGAAGGAAGTTGCTGAAGCCAGGGGAGGAGAGATCACAGGTGGGGGGCCTGGAGGGGGATGGGGCCTTTGGCGGGGTGGGAGGTGGGGACGGGACCCCGGGGCGGGGAGAAGGGAGCGACGTGGTGGGAGGAGTGGGACGGGGCGTTGGGCGGGGCTGCGAGGAGGGGGCGGGGCCCGGAACAGGGGAGGGGCGGGGCCCAGGGAGGAGTGGGAAGGGCCTGGGGCGGGGCTGTGAGGAGGGGGCGGGGCCCAGGGAGGAGTGGGAAGGGCCTGGGGCGGGGCTGTGAGGAGGGGGCGGGGCCCAGGGAGGAGGGGGATGGGCTTGGGGCGGGGCTGTGAGGAGGGGGCGGGGCCCAGGGAGGAGGGGGATGGGCCTGGGGCGGGGCTGTGAGGAGGGGGCGGGGCCCAGGGAGGAGTGGGAAGGGCCTGGGGCGGGGCTGTGAGGAGGGGGCGGGGCCCAGGGAGGAGTGGGAAGGGCCTGGGGCGGGGCTGTGAGGAGGGGGCGGGGCCCAGGGAGGAGTGGGATGGGCCTGGGGCGGGGCTGTGAGGGGGGCGGGGCCCAGGGAGGAGTGGGATGGGCCTGGGGCGGGGCTGTGAGGAGGGGGCGGGGCCAAGGGAGGAGGGGGATGGGCCTGGGGCGGGGCTGTGGGGAGGGGGCGTGGCCAAGGAGGAGGGGGATGGGCCGGTGGGGGGGGCTGTGGGGAGGGGCTCCGGGAGGCGGTCGGGAAGATGCTGGCAGGCAGGCCAGGGAGCTCACCTTGCTCGATCTCGCCCTCGCGCTCCGCCAGCTGCTCAAAGTCCCGGATGATAGCGCGGGCCGCCAGGTGGTGGAAGGTCTCGCTCCACAGGTCGGCGTCGTGTGCCCGTCCCCGCTCCGGGCCGGGGGGCCCCAACTCAAAGGTCACTTCCCACTGCAAACGTTGGCTGTCGCGCAAGCCCTTGACCACGGCCTTGCCCAGCACCGGGCCTGGGGTGGGCGGCCTGCCGGGGTTGATGGGCTCCTCGGTCTCAGCCCCGGCGGGGGGCTCCCAGTCCGAGGACGTCTCCGTCTCGTAAGTGGAAGGGTGATGGGACGGCTCTGCGGGCAGAGGGACAACCAGGCCGTGCTCTGAGCTGGGGCACAGAGGGTCAACCCCCAGGGACGTCGTTCCTCCCTAGGGCGCAGACATCCCAAGCAAATCCAGTCTTCTGCCCCCACCCTCCACCTCAAGGAACACAGGAATCCTTCCCTAGGGCAACTGGATGGTATGCACCTGTCCCCCAAATGGGACAGACCCACCTACCAGGAATCCAGTACCTGGTGGCCAGATAGGGTGGGGTGGGGACACTTGGGCAGGGAAGAGTGCAGCCACGAGGACATCTGGGAGCCTCACAGCCAGCCCAAGGGCCAGATTGAGGAGGGAAAAGTGGGATTGGAGAAGTTCTCTGGCAGGGATGAGCAACAGCCTCTCCATCCCCACCAGGGGCCCAGATGAAGGCGTTTGCCCTCCGTCCTATCATCTGAAGCTGGGCTACAGGGGAGATTTCCTCCCTGTCCCCAGTCAGGCCCTAGACCCTGTGGGCACTTACCCAGGTCCCCGGGGCTACGGCTGTCTGAGGCAGGCTTCAGGTTAGACCCAAGATCCAGCTCTTTCATGGGGCTCCAGGTGTGGGTCTCTTGGTTGGAGGCCAGGCTGGGCTGGCAGCCTTGGGGCAGCAGAGAGGGTCTGCGGGCCCCTGGGCCCCGGAGTTTGGGGCCCTGGCTCAGGTCCGGACCACTGTTCAACAAGGGCTAGGAGTGCAGGAGGGAAGGGAGGAGGCTGAGCTCCTGGTGGCTGTCCCCTTCCCTGCACCCCTAGCCACAGCACTTTTCCTGGACACCCCAGGTCCTTCTAAAGTACCCAAGGACACATAAACTACTGTGCACTACCCCTGAGAAACATCAACACAAATAATCCCAAAGCATGGATAAAGTCCAAACCATGGAAAAATCACATACCATGGATAATATTCTAAACCCACTTTTCTGTCATAAAGTTGAAAACTTTGTATGTTGGGAGGAGGCTAAAATTATCAGCCTTTTCCTTATGTCTTCTCATATGTCATGCTTAAAAGGTCTTTCCCACTCAAAAAAAAATTCTAGAATTTTTTTGATTTATTTTTGTTTGCCTAAATCTTTGATTCACATGAAATTTATTTTGGTATAAAGAAATAGGAACCTTTTCCTTGATTTTTCTGAGTAGTACAGATCTCAACACCATTTATTAAATATGAGTCATTTATTGAGTTTCTAGGGTTTATTGATTCCCTACCTTTATCCTATCAAGGCTCTCATGTACATTGGTTTTATTTCTGGACCTTCTCTTCTGTGTTGTGGGTTTATTCTTGTGCTGGTACAAAAAACACCAAAAGGCAAGGAATAAACTGGGAAATACATCTGCAACATGCATGACAAAGAATCATTTTCAAGAAAAAGCTTTTACAAATCACTGGGATGGGGGGCGGAGGTAAACTTTGAGTTCAGGGCATCTATAGTTGACTCACAGAAAAAGTATCCAATAAATAAAATTCATAAAAGTATGAATAAATGTTCTTTCTCGTGAGCATTGCTCTAAAGTAAGTTATATGATTTTTTTCCATCTTCCAGATTGGCAAATATTTATACGTTTGCTGACACCCATTGTGGCCAGTGGGGAGACAGGATCTGTCTCATGGACTGTTGATGGGAGTGTGACCTGATGCACACCTGGAGGAGGACACTTTAGCAGTCTGCTATAAACACTAAATGTGTACAAGTTCCTTTGACCTAGCGATTCCATTTTTAGAAGTTCTGGGGAAATGCACAAGCATGCAAATATCTATGTGCACATACTGTCGATTTGTTGCAGCATTGTTTGTAAAATTGAATATCTGGACACTTTCAAAATGCACCCCAATAGGGGTTGACAAATAAGTTAGGGTAGATCCACGCAATGGAATGCCACACAACAAACACTGAAATGAAAGAGGCAGATTTCTTCATATCAGTGTGGGAAGATGTCCAAGATCAAACATATTTTTAAAAAGTAAATTGCAACCATTCTGCATTTTGATTGTGGAGATAGATAGTTACATGACTCTGCGTTTGTCAAGACCCACAGAACTGTTCACCAGAAAGAGGAATTTTACTGTATGCCAAAAAAATGAATTAAAACGACATTAAAAGAGTACATTGGAGATTTGCTTTTGGATTTTGGAGATATCTAATAATAATTGGATATAATTGGAGATTTGTATTGTGATTATTCAAAGCATATATGTATGTTGCATGTGTGTGTGTGTTTGTAGTATTTCTGGGAGGAAACACTGAAAATCAGTGGGTTTGGGCAAGGGAAGGGGTATATTTTTACTTTATACCTGCCTGAACTGTTTGAGGGTTTTCATTGCAAACTCTATGTATTACTTCTGTAATTAAAGAATATTAAACTAATTAAAAATGAATATTGTGCTTCCAGGAACACATATGCTTGGTAGGGGGAGGGGATGGGCCAGAGAAAGGCACTTGCAAGGTGAAACAGAAAAAGTGCCTCTTAGGTTTTCAGGTTGACAGTTAAGCATCGAGGCCTTCTCAACTCTATCAAGTATTTACTGGGAAGAGGATTGTGCATCTCCATTAGATGGGGGCTCCTTTAGGGCAGGGGCTGGGGTCCTCCTTCCTGTCTCCTCTGGGCCTGAAGCCCCAGAGATGGTACAAGGGTGTGGGAGAAGAAAGGGACTAGTCACTGGTAGGACTGCCTCAATAGGAGTTGGTACCCAGCCAAGGCTGCTGCATCCCAAGGGATCCTTAATCCCTGTCTCCCATCAGAGACTGGGATTCCCCTCACCCCTGCCCCACCATCACCAGCACACTGAGAAGCAGATGCTGCTAGTTTCCATGACAACAGATTAGTCTAAGATTCAGGCCTTCACCCAGCCAGAGGCTGCAGGGAGGGTATACATGTGTGTGCGTGCATTGCATGTGTGTGCATCTGTGCAAGTGTGTTGGGGAGAATCAGACTGGAGAAGCTGAGCAGGGGATCAGGGAGACATGAGCAAAGATGGGCCAGAAGCAAAGGAGAGAACAGATGCTAAGCTGCCCAGAGCTCTCACCAAGTAGAGTTGCATTTAAAGGACACCTGCTGTATCTACCAGGTCCTGCACCAGGCCTTTCACCTCCTATCAGCCTTTGCCTGCAAGCCTTCCACTCACATTGGCTCCCGATCAATATTTGCTGATGACAGTTAGCTCAATCAGCTCTACAAACTACTCTCCCTATTTCAGAGATGGGGAAGTTGGGGCTCAGAGAGGGTAAGCAACATGTTTGAGGAGCAGAGCCCACCTGACTCTATGGTCAGTGTCTTCCAACTGCATCAAGTGATCCCTGGCTAAGCACAGAGAGGGGCCTGGGGACAAGGTGGCAATATCTCCGCCCTTTGGGAGTGTAAGAGCTTAGGAGAGGTGGGGAGGGATGGTGGTGGTGGGTGGGAGTGGGAGAGTGAAAGGCTGTTTTTATGAAACCCTGACTTAAAATGACAAAGCTACATGAAGCCCATTCTTAAAAAAATGGGAGAAGGTATGCAGATAATAACAACCACCGATTTGGTTTAAGACAGTGTTTCTCCATCTGGTGATCTTGCCCTCTTCCCCAGGGGAATTTGGTAATGAATGCAGGCAGTTCTGGTTATCATGGTTGATATAGGCCAGGAATGCGGCCGAACATTCTACAAATACACAGGACAGTCCCTACAACAAAGAATTGTCAATAGTGCTGAGGCTGAGAAACTCTGGTCTAGCTGAACAGTGGGTGACTGGTCCTGTTCTGGCTCTAACTCTGAGATGATCTCTGCCTGGAGTGAATGTACAACCCTTGGGATTTAGAGAAGGTGCAGTGTGAGGGAGGAGGGAAGCGAGGGCTTTGCAGGCACAGGGTCCTTGGTTGCAATCCCCTGACTGGCTGTGTGACCCTGGATAAGCCACTTTACCTTTCTGGCCCTCAGTTTCCACATCTATACAGAGTGGGGGTGGCCAGCTCCCCACTCCTGCCTCTCCCAGAGTGCTATAAAATCAAATGAGTGCAGCTGAGGATGCTCTTTGCCAGCTGGGAAGTGTGGTGTACAGAGAATGGGTGATGTCACTGACCACTAGGTACCATTATTAGAAAGGGGGTCACACAGATGAAGATCTAGAAAAATGAGGAGGAAGACGCTCATTTTGTGGTAGTAGTAGTAGACAGGTTCCATCCTTGTGGCCAAAGCAGGACACAGTTCTCTCCCCATCTATGGTCTCTCCCAGCTCCAACCTGCTCTTCTTAGGTACCTGCAAATCAATCTGCCACCACGGGGCATCTGTGCTGGTCTGGTTGGTGAGGTCCTGCAGCTTGGCTTTCCGAAGTGGGTATCTCCTGGCGGGCACTGTGGGATCACTGGCTGTGGGGGCCCTTGGGGAGGGCTTGTGGTTGGTGATCTGGTTGGTGCTATATGCCCGTCGTCGCTGGGAGAAGTCTAGACCTGGGTAGGGTGGTGACAGGGGAGAGGGTAGAGAACAGTGGGGAAAGAGGGAGGGGCCTGCATGCTCCTTTCCTGCTTGGAAACTTCTTGCATCATCCCGCTGCTTGCCCGCTGAAATATCTGTAGGTGTCTCACCTCACCTGGCGTTCCAAGCCTTACCTAATCCACCTGCCCAACTACTGTCCTTCTTTTTCAATGTACTATGTGCTCCAAACATACCAGATAAATAATCAATTGTGTGTGTGTTTTCTAGGGGTCACGCTTGTACATCTTTGCTCAGCCAGTTTCTGTTGCCTGGAATCTCCTCTCTCCTTCCTATTCTGAGAATCGGTGCCCTCATTGTGTCTCTGTTGATATCTTCTACCAATGTGTCTTTCCTTGGGACCCTGTAGTTTAATAAGCTTATTAAACTTCCCCGTGGCCCCTGTCACTCTTCTTCTATCAGAGTTAGGGCCAGTTGTATCTCTTCCACTAGGCAGAAAGCTTCTGAAGGACAAGAGTCCGTGTTTGGGTCATCTTTGCTTCCCACGCTGTGTTCAGTACTCAGCCTTAGCAGATGATCAATACGTGCCCTCCGAATGGAAATTATTAGCAGGCTCTAGATGCAAACTGCTCTAGACCTGTCTGTACCCTCTCTCTTTCAAGTTTTGTGAGCTGAGCCAAATTGCTTAAAGTCTCCAAGCCTCAGTTTCATCACCTGTAAAATAGGTAGACTAGGACCCATCTCTACCTTTGCTAACTATTCTGTGAGATTGTATAAAGTGTTTAGCACATAGTAAGTGCTCAGTAAAATGTAGCAAGCCTGGCCTCCTTGGAAGAGAGAGTGAAGCGCAAGGAGCAGTGGACTAACCAGGATTAGTGGTGGAGTCTCTGGTGGATGGCTGGGCATCTTTGGGCTGCCTCAGGTTGAAGTGTTCCCCCACGCTCTTGGCACAGTTTCTGCCATCTGGGCTGGGCCCCTCATCCTGGGAGTGGTAGAAAACGGAGCTGCTGGACCCCTGAGAGTGCAGCATGCTGTATCGTCTCCTCTTGTCCTGGAGGGAGGGAGACAAAAGAGCTGGGAGTGGGGCTGGATGTCATATAGAACATCTGCAGGGCAGCCAGGGGTGTGACAGGAGGTGGTGGACATTCCACCTTTGAGGATCTGGACTAACAGGAAGGCTTTCTGCTTGCTTGAGTAATTTAGACAGACTTCTGTTTAAGAGACGGTGAATGGAGCTGACTTCATAACATTTATATTGTTTATATTTTTAATTATCTTCTTTATTTAAAAAAATTTTAATGTAATTCTAAATGCCGTTATGTCTCCAAATAGGTAACCAAAATTAACAAAATGAACCATCTGTTCCTTCCATTCCGTTCTCCATGATATAAACATATATATAAAACATAAGGGCTTTGGGTAATTTTTATTTTACAAGAGCTGGACTATATTACTTGCATTTATCAGTATCTTGAATTTCGCACTTAAAACATCTTGGAAATCCTGCATATCAACTATTCTTTTTAACTTTTGACTGAACAACATTCAACCACTCCTTATTTTTAAGCATTTGCGTTGTGGCTATTTATTTTTGCACCATAAAAAAATTGCTACAGTGAATCTTTGGACATAAATCCATTACATCACTTTTATTTCTCTGTGTTAGATTCTGAGGAGGGATTTCTGGGCTGAAAAGTCATGTTTTTCTAATTCCATTAGTTATTTCTGGATTGCTTTCCAGGGGGGCAAGTCATATTTACACCACAATATGCAAGGGTACCCTTCCCCAACAGCTTTGCTAGTAGCAGGAGAAAACTTTGCCAGTCTCATGGGTAAGGAAAGGAGAAGGCATTTATTTGCTGATTCCTTCCAGTGGTAGGGTCTGTTGATGATCTGCTGCCTCTAAGACCCCCAGGAAGGGTCTAGATTATTCAAAGACTGACTAACATTCTGTTTAGCATCTTCTCCCTGCGTTTGAATGCCCCACTCTCCATAACACATTAACCATTACCCTGACCATGATTCTTAGAAGATTCCATAATATTCTAAAATCTGGAAATATCACACAAAATTCTGACATCTCCTGCAAGATTGAAAACACATGTAACACAGAGCCCACATTCCTGCATGGAAAGTTTGTTAGAGCTGCGTAGGGGCCACTCAGTTTAGATGGGTGTGTGCTATCCCGTTGGCCATATTCCTTACCGCTCTTATGGCCTGTCTATGTATTCTGTGACAACTGCTATCCCCCATGGCATTTTCCCCTTTTATTTTTAGAAGTCCATCTCATTCATTTTATACCTGCCCAATCTCTCTAGGCAATGAGTTTGTGACCCCTGCTTAGAAATAAAACAAGATGACAAATCCTTCAAGCAGAAGTAGAGACTCTCACTAAAGAGGAAGGATGGAAATCTCAGGCAATCTCCCACATTTTAGCATGAATTCCACTTTCCTTTGAGAAGTTCCTCACTTTTATCCCACTCCTGTCACCACATACAAGAGAATTATCCATGTAAATAAAACACAAATTCATCTGAGGAGACGTGACCCGAAGAGAGTGTTTGAGGAAACAAACCTGAGTGCAGTTGTTCTGAATTGAATTGTTTATCAAAATCACTTTGGGGAGATTATGTAAAATACAGGTTCCTGGGCCTTACCCTCAAGGACTTTATTCAGTAGACCAGGATTGGAGCTTAGGCTCTGCGTTTATTTTTTTAAATTATTTTTGAAATTTAATTTACTTTATTTACTCTAAGTTAATTAACATACAGGTATTATTAATTTCAGAAGAGCTCAGTGACTTTGCATTTTATTTTATATATTTTTTCATTTTTAAAAGATTTTATTTATTTATTCATGAGAGACACAGAGAGAGAGGCAGAGACATAGGTGAGGGAGAAGCAGGCTCCCTGCGGAAGCCTGACGTGGGACTCGATCCTGGGACTCCGGGATCACGCCTGGAGCCACACCACTAAGCCACCCAGATGTCCCTATTTTTATTTTTAATAAAGGTTTATTTATTTATTTGAGAGAGAGAGAGAGAGAGCAAGCTGGGAGAGGGGCAGAGGGAGAGAGAGAGAAAATCCTGGGGCAGACTCCCTGCTGAACGCAGAGCCCTACTCAATATTGAGATTGAGGCCTGAGCCAAAATCAAGAGTTGCTAGCTTAACACACTGAGCTACCCAGGTGTCCCTTGGGCTTTGCATTTTAAACACGTTCCCCCAATTTTCCTGCTGTAGGCGATCTTAAGAACCACATATTGTGATGATAGCATTTATCCAAGCAGTGTCACCGTGACCACATGCCCATGGCCTGGCAACCATACCCCCCATAACTGTAAACCTAGATCCAATTAATTCCTAGCAATTAATAGTGTTTCCAGCTGAGGATGGCTTTGTGGGCAAGTTTGTGGAGCCCCACTGTTCGGGAATGTCTGAGATACTTACAGATCTGGGATGGGAGATGTATAAAGAGGCATCACACACAATGCCATATCCCACCAGCCGCTCTCCGGGGAAGAGGGAGCTGGTGCTGACAGGCGAGATCAGGACCTCGGTGGTCTCAGGGAAGACCCACTCCACAGTTACATCACTCAGGACTGGGGCCATGGCCTTCTTCAGGGATTTGATCATCTGTTGGGCGGGGTCAGAACACAGGTTGGTGGCATGTGTCAACAGGGGCATGCTCATATGAGAAACACAAAGACCATGTGAGTATGAGCATGGGTGTGAGCTTTCCTGTAGGGGGTGTGAGCAGAGAAGAGTAGGCCTTGGAGTGGCTTGTCCAGCAGTGAACATGCCTCTGACCTCTTTAGACTACTAGAATGTCAGAATTGGAGCAGATCTTGCTTCTCTAAAAAGCTTAGCATTTTATAATGGGAAAACCCAAGACCCAAAGTAAGGTTGTGTTTAGCCCGGGGGCACACAAAGTTGTGTCAAAGCATGGACTGGATAGTGATCTTGAGCAAGTTAAGTTGCCTTCCTGGACCTCAATTTCCTTTCCTGGTAAAGTGAGTTAGTAATTTTCAACTCTCAATGTAGTTGGGAGGATTAGCTGAGATCTGAAGTAGCTGCCTTGTGATAGGTGTTTAATACCTGATAGCTGTGGTTTAGCATCACCTAGCTGATTTCTTCAAACATACTGCGAAATTGATTTGGAGGTTACATGAGATTAATTATATGAGAAAAATGATTTGGAGATTGTGGCAGCCATAAAGGTCTTCCAGATCTTCCTTTGGAGGAAGACTGTGTGACCTTTTGTGGCAAGCAACGCAGTTAGGTGATAGTCTCTAGATGCCAAGCCCCAGCTTTCCAGTCAAGACTACACCTCTCTCTGGAAGCCCCCAGGCAATGACTGAGCATGGCAGCGATAGCGCCTGGCATTTCAGCCCAATCTGCCTACCTAATGGGTACTCTTTGCCCCAGAGATCCCTATTGGGTTGGCTGAAACCTTGCCAGACTTGCAGTCTGAAGCTCTGCCTGTGAATCCTGCTTCCCTCCTTTCCTTTCATAAGCCTGCATGTACATTAGGGGCTGAAGAGTTCTCCTTCCTGCTTCTTCCTCTTTTCTCTTTCACAGACATTATCCCCCAGGGAACCTCTTGTAGTTATGAACTTTTTTTTTAGGATTTTATTTATTTATTCATGAGATACACAGAGAGGCAGAGATATAGGCAGAGGGAGAAGCAGGCTCCGTGTAGGAAGCCCGATGTTAGACTCGATCCTGGGACTCTGGGATCACGCCCTGAGCCAAAGGCAGACGCTCAACCGCTGAGCCACCCAGGTGTCCCTGTAGTTATGAACTTCTTAAATCCAGCTCTGTGTCTGATTCCAGGAGGATCTGGACTGACACAAGGATTTTTAAAGAATTGGGTTATTTGTACCAACTATGCATAAAATGGAGAGATGACTATAATCTCCTTTTTTTCTGGGTTCTTTAGATGTTTCTGAGCCACCATTTGTCATCATCAGTTATATAGCCAGAAATGACCCCAAACACAACTCTATCCACAGAGGCAGTGACTCTTTCAGAAACCCCAATCCTGCCCAGCGAATGGATGGAGCATGTGATCCAGTGGCTGTCTAGGGTCCTGTACTAGCCCCAGGACTTGCCTGATGTGGCCTCCACCTCTCTGATTCTCACTGTGATGTGAAAATGAAATCCTTGGGTGAAATGAAATCCCAGCTCTACCACTGAGTTGCTGTATGACCAGTTGGGGCCTCTGAGATACCAGCACCAGAAGAGACTGAGGCCCTTTTGCCTACCTTCGGTTGTAGCCGTTCCCCCTCCACCAGAAACTCAGCACTGCCCTTGGACACAGTTGCCAGCCCTCTCACCAGTCTGTGGCAGACGTTGGGTCCGATTCCAAAGCTATAGCACCTGGAGGAAGGGGAGGAGAGAGACTGCTACTTTCCATCCTCTGTGCCGTCCTTGTCCTTTTGGTGGGGAAAGGGACAGAGCATGATTCAGCAGAGCTATCTCAGAGCTGATCCTAATGTCTGGCAGAAGGTGAAGGAGAAGGAAGAGGGCCATCAGTGGACACTCACCTTCACAATAGCCTGTAAACTCCCACCCCAGGGCAGACTCAAAGCAGCAGGAAGTACTTCCTCCACCTAGGCTGCCCTTTGGGAGCTAAATGCAGAGGTGTGGTTATCTCATCCCATCTGAACTTTGAGGGAAGAAGGCAAATTTTGAAGTCAGCTGCACCACCCTCGAAGCAAAGCACTGCAGGATTGGAGGTCTCTCCTTTCCTTCTGACATTTTCCAGGATGCCCCACTTCTGGCATCCCAGCCCAGGGCAGCCCACGGCAGCCCAGGATAACCAAAGCCCTAGACCTTCAGCCTGTGCCCACCTGGTGGAGAAGGCATGATTTCGCACCAGTTCTAGCACCTTGCCAGTGTTGTTGACGGCACCATCTGTGATCAGGAAGAGAAGCCGTGGGTGGCCTCGGTGCACTGGCTGCCGGATGATCCACTTGAGTGGGGAAAGGATGTTGGTGCCACCCATGTCAGCACGCATTCTCTGGATGTTATCACAGGCCATGGCCACACTCTCCTGCAGGGAAGGGCCGTAGACAGGGAATATAGTCCCTAGAATCACCATATGGCGTCAACCTGTAAACCCCCTGGAGGATGAGTCCTTTGCTTCCCTAGATCTTGGTTGGGTCTCACTGGATTGGCCCATGTTCCCAACTTCATCTCTGTCCCATGCACAGGAAGAATGGATGGCCACTCATTTGGCGTGATTCTGCCCAGTAACACCCTACGAATACCCTAAATACTGCTCATGGTGTGCTTACTTACCACTGTCCTTTCTTTGCTCCTCATTAAAAATATAAACACCCCTGGAAAAGGTAACACGTCAAGCACTGATTGCTCAGCACAAATGAGGTGTCTTTTTCTGATGAGCAAGGCAAGAGGTGTAGAGGTAAGACCGTTATACTAGAAATCTTGAGACTCAAGTTGTGGCCTGCCTGTGGCACTAAATCCCTACAGTACTTTGAGGAAATCATGTGCCCCATGTGGGCTTCAGACTCCCTTCCTCCTGGATCAGCACTGTAGAACCTAACTGGCCAAGGACTCTGGATGGATGTCACTGCAGCAAAGACAGATTTCCCCTCGGATGTCGGATGTTCTGTTCTTGATTCATGAAGATGTTCTTCTAACAGCCATGCTTGGGGTAATGGCATGTATCAAAAGTCTTGAAATGGGTATATGTCTTTTGAGCCAACAAGACTAAGGATTCATCCCAGGGGAATCACTGAAGATGGGTGTGGAGTCTTTGCTACAAAGATGACTGAATAGAAAAATATGGAAGCAACTGACATGTCCAACTGTAAGGATTTAGTTCAATAGGTCCCAATTTATCCGTGTATTGAAATATTAGGTAGCCATTAGAGTTATGTTGCCGATTAATACTTACTGACATGAAAGTACACTTATGACAGGCTGTTGTGTTAGAAAGCAGGTTACAGGGCAGCCTGGGTGGCTCAATGGTTTAGGGCCGCCTGCAGCCCGGGGCTTGATTCTGGAGATCCAGGATCGAGTCCCACATCGGGCTCCCTGTGTGAGCCTGCTTCTCCCTCTGCCTGTGTCTCTGCCTCTCTCTCTCTCTCTCTCATGTATAAATAAATAAAAAATCTTTTTAAAAAAGAAAGTAGGTTACAGAATAGTATGGCATATCTAATCCTATCTTTATTAAAAATGTGGGTAAAGGCATAGAACAAGGTCTGAAGAGATTTATACTGAGTTTGTAATGGTGGTCTTTTTTTTTTCCCCTGATGCTATCATGAAAGACTTTTTCTTTTTGATTATCCAGATTTAAAAATTGTGGGCCAATCAATATATTTATTTTTGTGTTTTAAAAACCTATAAAGTTATTTTTCACTGAAACGTGTTCTTCCTTTCTCTCTCCCCTCCCTTATGTTCTTTGTTCCTTCTCCTAGATCTGGAGAGGACATGCTCCAATTTTGAATGTGCTGCTGGGGCCCCGGTCCTCTTCTTCTAAATTGTAGGTTGAGCCTTGTGAGTTCTATTCTTAGCCCAACTCCCCACCTATTCACTCTGTCACCCCTTACCATTGGCTTCTTTGGTTCAACCTTGCATGAGTCTATCGTTCTCTTGAAACAGATGCTTCAGTGAGTGGCAGGCCTAGGATATCTCCTCTCTCTCCCCCTTTTCTGTACCCCCTATCCATGCATACCCATGCTTTGCCCCCAAATAGTCTTTATTTTAAAGAGGAGGAATATCAGAAGAGGAGATATCAGCAAATGGCCTACCCAGAGACAGCCTCTCTAGTTCTCTGCTTGTGGGTATCATGGAGTTGCCATAGGTTTGTGTGTGATGGGAGGACAGCTTCTGAGGCGGGCCTCAGTGTTATCTGTACTTTCATTTTCTTCTTTTCCTCTGCGTCTCACCACCCACCCACTCCGGACTCTGCCCTGCCCCTTCCTTACCTCACTGTAGGTCTGACTGGAAGGGAAGAGGGTCTTAAAAGTGGATCCAAACCCAATGACATTGAAGAGGCAGGCTGGCATGAGGCTCTTAAGAGCCACCAGCATGGCATCCTGGCAGGCAAGAAAGGAATTTTCAGAGTTTGGGAAAATGTTACTAGCTCTGCCACCACCCATCGATGTTCTCATCCCAGCACAGAAGCGGCCTCTAGACGTGCTTTCATCCCCTCTGCCCCATCCAACAGTCCCTTCTCCGTCAGATCAAGAAATATGCTGACAGCAACCAGAGGCTGGACCAAAGCCATCGTCATAAAACTTGTCATCCGTGTGGTAAGTCTGACTTCTCAAAGCCGTTCTATTATGCTTGCCAGTTCCATTTCACCTCCTGCTGACCCTGAGAGGTAGGGAGAACACGGAGCACCACTCCCTTCTGCAAGAACAAAATCGACATCTAAGGGAGGCATGTGGCTGGGTCCAGGGCACACTGTGGGTGGAAGAGGCTTTCATCCAGGGCCTTCTGCATCAGACGTGCCCTACCTATGGTTAACGAGAGACAGATCTCTTAGGGGACAGTCTCTTCAGTCCATATTTGTTATATGCCCAGGAGATACTTTACATGCATTACTTCATGTAATCTTTACCATGACCCTTTAGGCAGGCACAATATTATCACCATCTTATATAAGAGAAAATTGAGGCACAGAGAGGTGAAATGACTCATTGGTGAGCCTTCTGATAGTGGTAGAGGCAGCACCCAAATGTGCCACCGTGCCTCCAAAGTCTGTGAACACTACAGAGTCCTGACCTACTTAACTATGCAACACCAGGAGCCCTTGATGAGGTCTGTTGAAATAAATAATCATAATGAGGAAAGGTGGAGGAGATGGCAGGAGGGATGATGGTGATGATGGTGGTGTTGGCATAGCGCAACGATAACTATCAAGCAATTACTATGTGCCAAACCCTGTGCTAAGCACTTTCTATTAATAATATCTAATTTAATCTCTATAACATGTATTACAGCACAGTGGATAAGAGAATACATTTTGAAATTAGACAAATGTGGGTTTAAATCTCACTTTCCCCATTACTAACTTGACCTTGAACTAGTTATGCCACTCCTCTGAGCCTCAGCTTGGCACATATAAGATATTCAGTAAATGGTTACTATTATCAACCCAATGGGAGACATATTAATAGCAACACCTCTGTTTTACAGATAAGGAAACTGAGGCTCCGAGGGTTAAGAGGTTGCTTAAATGGATCACGAAACCTAAGGACAGGACAGCTTTTAAAACATAGCTCTGAGGTCTTTATTCATGTGGCTCTGCTATGGCACAGAGCTCTCCCTCATCCCCAAGTAGTTTATTGATGGTACCCCAGGGATCTCAGCATGTGTTCAGAGAGACAAATTGTTTGTATTCCAGAATCTAGAAGGAAGCAGTTGCAAATGGATCTTGGCAACTTCCACAGCATATAGCCTTGCAGGCTCCGCAGACCTGCAGCCCAACTCCCATCCCCCTCTGTAAACAGCAAACATTAACATCAATGTTCCCTCATCTCTTTTTGTTGCCTGTGTCAATACATTTTGTTTCTCTACAAAAGAAGTCAATATCTGCTTATTTTTTCATTAGCTGCTAATGTATATTCCTGCTAGCGGGAGACTCTGCTGATCCATACAGATTGTCTCTTCTCACACCTATTAGAATTTTTAAAGCCATGTTTTTGGCAGCAAGTTGCAGCTGAAGAATGAGACCAGCTGCAGGAGATTAAATTGGCTGAACTTTCCCCCTTGGTGTGGCTCTTCAGATTTCTATTGTCTCCTACCTTCCTAAGTCTAGTTTTTACCCCCTAAAATGTCTACCTAATGGGTTGCAATAAATGACCCAAGCAACCCCACTATGGCCTCATTGGCAATGGGGAAAGGAGTGTGTGCCCTGGGTAATTTCTGCACCATTCTCTAAAAGGGGCATATGTAGCAGAATGGATTTTGCCAGGGCAAAGCCATTTGTGAAGGGATGACCTTGGGCTCAGTGAGCTGAACTGGAAAAGCCAGCAGGAGAGATTCCAAAGGTGAAAGGGACTGAGAGGAGAGCCAGAGGAAGTTATTGTCTGAAAATTTTGGAAGGTAAAGGTTGGAAAGGTCTTTAGTTCAGGAAATGGATTTCCATTCATAAACTCACTCCATTTAGCTGGTAGTAACAACCTGGAACACTGAGATGACAAGAATATAGAGAATGAGTCCAGGCTCAGCATGAGAAAAAAATGCCATGGTCAATTATTGATGTCTGTCTGGCCTTGGGAGAGGGGAAAAAAGGGACGTGTGACATCTGTTTGCCCTCTCTGAATTAATCGTTCCTTCTCATTTTGCAGAAAGGATAACTGAATCCCAGAGTTAAGAATCAACTTGTCCAAAGCCACATAGCAAGCCAGTGGCAGAACTGATCCCCAAGCCCAGGCATTGCTCTTTTTACTAAACTATGCAGCAGAAATGACATAATCAGAGAAGAGAGGTTTTCTCAGTAGAAGAGTATTATAATTCCCTATCAGTAGCATAAGGAAAATGAGCACTGATCCAAGATATGGAAAGCTTTTATTTCCTCATGAGTTCTGTGATGCCTGGGGAAACGCTTAGCTTCTTGGGGATTCAGTTTTCTTACCTGGAAATTGGCAGGGATAATGGATTAAATGCTCTCTAAGAGACATCATAAGATCCCACGATGCTTTAGAGTAACGGAAGAGATGTCTTACAAATTGATACAGCTATGGAATGAAATGCACATGGCCACCCAGTCCTGGAGGGCATCTCAGCAGGACTATGGACAGCTCCCCCATTCTAATTCTTGCCTATGATCAACAGCAGAGGTGGAGAGAAGGTGACAACCAGTCTTGCACCTCATTGTCAAGAGGCTTCGAACAGGAGCTTTGGTCTCATACATGATCGCTCAGTCATACTTCAGGACTAAATCCAATCATATAGCAAGCCTGAGGAGATTGTGGCTCTCCCAGATCCCACTTCCCCTGGCCCTTCCTTGCCAGTCCTGTTGCCCTGGAAACCAGAGTTTGCTCCAGGGACAAACTAGGGGGAGGGGTGAAATTTCAGGTGACAGCAGAGCCTTTTCTCTTCTTGTTCCCGCATCCTTCATTTCCTCGAACTATATGCCTTTACCCAGTTCAATAAACAGCGACTGGGGGCTTTTTATGCGAAAGTACAGAGCCAGGCTCCATGGGGAGAGATAGATGAGAAAGATCTGGTCCTTTCTCTTAATGAGTTCATAACTCCAGAGGAGGAGACACACATCTACACAACCAAAAATACAAAGAACAGCTAGATAATGCCATAATCGAGGCGAATAATCTCCTGAGGGAGATGAAACACTTCTGGATACTTGGGGAGGAAGGTTTATCACTCTTCTGCATTCCTTCAGAACTTCCCACTGCAATGACCAGCTACGGCTGGTTTGCAGGGCTGTCCCCTTGCTCGACTGTGAACTCCTGGAGGGCAGGGACTATGTTTACAACCTGCTGTCTTTCCAGATGGCCAAGCACAGCACTTTGCACATATTAGGAACTTGAAAAAAAAAAAAAGAATGAACCAAATATTTTCTACTGGATTATACGCACTCCTTAAGGCCATGTGCAATGAATCTGTGATGTCAGGTGGCTCAGAACTGACAGGCATGACTTTGATCTCGGGCCACACTAGCTGTGTGACCTTGGGTAGGTTACTGAAATGTTCACGATTGGCTTCCTCAATGTGGCAAATGGTGACAATAGAGCCAACTGCACAGGATTATTATCCGGATTAAACACCGAGTCGGGCATTAAGTGGCTAGCATTGTATCTGATGCATGGTAAGCCTCAGCAAATGTTGGCTCCTTCCTCTCTTTTCTGTACCCCCCTCCATGCAGTACCTCGTGAGGCGTTTCAGCCAGAGCAGACACGCAACCAAGGTTTGCATAGTGCCAAGGAAAGCTAAACATGACTTCATCGCTTGGTAAATGGACCCCAGGTCTACCTCCCCTCACACCACGTCAGGGTTTTCTTTTGGGAACAAGTTGAGTTTGGGTGTCTCTGTTCAACCTGATTTTAAAAAGTTAGGTTGTTCCCTGCAGCCATGGGTGGTCATTTAGGAAAATAGTTCAGATGTGGAAGGGGGCTGCTTGGAACAGAGTATTGAAGAAGCTGGTTTGGGGCAGCACAGCTGATCTACCCTGGAACCCTGAGTCCCGGGGGCAGGGGTCGGTCCTCATATAGGTACCTTGACGCGGTGGATGTTGGTCCCACTCATGCTGCCACTCCGATCAATGAGGAAGATAAACTCCCCATGGGTCTTTCTCAGGTTCGGCTGGACTGACTGGAGGTCAGGGCAAAAGTTGAGCATGATGACAGAATGGTGGGGAATGTCCTTGTGGAGGCGTTTCCTGATGATTTCTGTCTGGAGGAGAAAGGAAAACTCTCACTTGGGCATTCCGGGGGTTCAGGACTGTTCCTGGGGGGCTCACGCTGGTCCCCCCATCACTCACCAGGTTTTGTTAAGATCCTACTCATGCTCTGCATGAGAGAGTCCCGGGTCAACCATACCTGGCTCTTGCATTTGCTAGACTTTCAGTTGTATGGACTTTGGAGGCAGAAAGACCGGGGTTTAAACCCAAGCTCTCACCACCCAGCCGTGTGATCTTGGGCAAGGCCTTTTCCTCTGTGTCTGTTTCTTCATTTATAAAATGGTACAAATGATGCCCCTTCTCAGGGTGGTTAGGGGAGGAACCTGAGCAGGAAGTCCCGGCCCATGGCGGGCCCTCAGCTGGCAAGTGTCTCTCTCTGGCTTTCATCCCCCAGTGTCTAGGCCACTCTCGGGCTCATCTTCCCTGGGTTTGCTGATTCTCTCCTTCTGCTAACTTCCCGCTCACTCTTCAGATTTTACCTCTTTAGAAAATCTTCCCCCACCACCTATCTTTAGAGTAGACTGACTAGTGCTTAGTTTTTGCACCGGGGGAATGAAGACAACAGTACCTATCTCACCGAGGTTTTCGGATTCGATGCAATGCTTGTGAGGCCTGCTGCCTGGCCCTGGGCAGTTGCCTCTAAACTATACCTGCTGCTATTTGCCGTGGGGACCCAGGTGCGTCTCCCATTGCAATGTGGTATTCCTGCCTGCTCGCTGGCTCGTATGCTACCTGCAGGCAGGCCATGCCTGAGTTTCTTCTGCATATCCGGGGTTTCACCTAGAGCCCTGGACAGAGATGGGCTCCTATGCGTTAGAGGGAGGGCAGGACACAGTTCTTAATCTCTTTGTGTGTTCTTTTCGCTGGCCCTGGCCGCTGCTGCTGAACCCTGCTTCCGGATGCACCCACACACACTGCGCCAAATCTCATTTCCTCTGTCGTCACCCTGCCTCTCTCTCTCTCCACCCCAACTTCCTCTGTCTCTTTGTCTGATGGTGTCTGTTTCTCTGTTTCATTTGAGCCCCTTCCCCAACTCAATAGATGACATCCTCACGTACCTGGGTGTTCAAACCCAAGACCTCGCAGTTGTCCTCAGTTCCCCTCTAGCCTCACCCCATACATCTACCATTCAGGAAAGGACTCGGTTCTGCACCTAAGATGCATTCTGAACTTGTCTTCTGCTCCGTCTCCACTGCCACCACCCCAGTACCATCTCTTGTCTGGACCCCGAGTGGCCTCTTTCTGTCACTTTTATCTCCCTGTGGTCCATTCTTTTTTTTTTTTTTCTTTTTTTTTTTGAGCTAGAGAGAGCACCAGTAGGGAGGGGTCAGGGCAGAGGCAGAAGGATGCACAGACTTCCTGCTGAGCAGGGAGCCAGAGGCAGGGCTCAATCCCAAGACCCCAGGACCATGACTTGAGCCAAAGGCAGACACTTAACCACTTAACTGACTGAGCCACCCAGGCACCCCTCCCTGAGGTCCCTTCTAGATAGAGCAGGGAGTGTGATCATTCTTGTCATTCTGTTTAAACAATAGCTTCCCCTCCTGCTTTGCACCATGGTTATGAGGTCCCCTAGTGTCTGACCCCTGCCTACCTGTCCACCCCATCTTTGCCCACTCTGCTTCCTACATTTCAGCAACACCAGCCACCTGTTTCTCAAACACGTCACCATCGTTCTGCATCCTGTTCTGTGTACCAGGTCTTGAGTTCTTCACCACTCACCAGGTCTCCTTCTCAGACACGCTCTTTCTAAACCCCAGGCTAAATAGCGCCCGTGCTTATCACTCATGGTCAGAGTATCCTGCTTTATGTCCTTTATGGTCCGCAGCCCTCTTCACACTGCTCTTGCTCATCCATTTACTTCCTGTCTGTGCTAGAATGTAAGCTCCAGGAGAACAAGGACATGTCATTTGTAGTGTTGTCTCCTCAGAGCCTGACATCTACTGGGGACATACTGTTTGTTGAATGAATAAACACCAGGATGAATCTGTGTGGGTCATTTTATCTGCCACTGACTTATGTGTGCATCTCTTTTTCTTTTTTTCAGACTCTCTCTCTACTTGTCTCTGCTTGTCTCTGCTTCTCTGTCTCTTGTACATGGTGTCTCCCTCTGTGTCACTTGCCCCCCTCTTCGCTGAATCACAGCTTTTGACAGCTTGTCATACCTGCTCTTCCTGATTGATGCTCACCCTCCAGATGCCTGCCTCCCTCCTTGGTGAGGGATCACACTCTCTCTGCATAGAGCCCCTTTGCCAAAGGCCACTGCCCAGCCTGGCTCCCTGGAAGGCAGAGCCCAAGGCAGCAACGGCCACATCGCCAGTGAGAGGAGTGCCTTCTGGGAACCTGATTCTTGCCTCTCAGAGAGCTGGCATGGGGGCCCTGGGCCGGGATTCTCCAATGTCTCCTTCAGTTACCCTTATCCAATTGCAGCAAAATCCTTACTTCTTAGCAACTTTGGGTGATCCCTGTCATCCCCAGAGCTCATGAGAATGCAGGTATTTGCATCACCAGCCCAAGGTGGCAAATTCTCATTCGCTTGGGCAGTCCCAAAAGCTGCCCCTTGGCAGACAGGGTGGGGAACTCCACTTCCCCCACTGCTGCCCACATGTTATAGTTTTCAGAGCCCAGGGGCATCCCCACTCTGAGAACCTGGGCCCAGCCTCTCTCCTATTTGACTCATCTGAGGGAGGAGAGGGGTTCCCTAACATGGGATGATATGAGTAGTGAGCCACTGACCCTTTCCCTTTGCCATCCCTCCTACCCCCCACCCCACCGGGCCTCCCCAGTATGGTGTCTAATGATGGGATGATGTGAACCGGAAGCAGTCTACACATTCCCATACCACCCCCTCTGCCATGGTCCTCTGCCAGTCAGGGAGGGATTCTTAAATCCCGCAAAGCTGCCCCCCAGAATCGACTCTAAGTCATTAGCCTCATGTCACCAAAGCCAACTCCCAAGAGGACGGTCTTCCTTTCCTCCCAGCTCACCTGTTCTTTTTTGGGTGCTGAACCTCAGTGTTCTCATCGAAAAAGGGGAAACCAGAAAAAGAAGTGTGCCCCTGCTCTTAAGCCTGCCTTGGCATTCAGGGCCTGGCTTGGCGTGCAGGGCCGAGTGGGAGAGACGGCCGGTGTACCTTGTAGCCAGTGTCCCGGCCTCCTACCAGCCTTGCCCAGCCCACCCCTCTGCCCAAGGCCTCCTCACACTGGCACTTCATGAGAAGGGGCAAGAGAGGGTCTCCTTCAAACGTTCTCCTCTTTACCTTTATTCTTCACATCATAATAGCAAGGATCTTGGAGGAAGGACAAGAAGGGAACCCATTCAACAGGTGGGAAAAGGGAGGCCTGGGGGTAATGATGGGGCTGGGAGGGCACCTGGCTTCAGGGTCCGGGGGTGTCCTCTTGGGGTGCAGTAACCTGGAGAAGACCAAGGTTGTTTGTGCCACCAGCCTAGCGTGGCTTAAGCACCTTGGTGACACTAGGAGGAGGTGGCCCAGCAGGAGGTGAGAGGACAGGGTGCCTGTTGCATCTGAAAGTCCATCTTCCCAGCTATGCCCCAGCCCTCCTTCCTCCCTTGAGTGACCCGGGCAAGCCACACTCCCTTCCCCTGCTCAAGATCCTCATTGGTCCAGCGATGACCAAGCCCCCAGGCTCCCCCCAGCTCTGCCACCCCTGACTGGCCCCAGCCACCCTCACCTGTCTCTCTGCACTGCTATCCTTCTTCATCCCTTTAATGAAATCCGTTCTTCCCTTCAAGTGCTGTTCAAACTCTCCCAGGGTCATGTCCCCTTTCTCCATCAGGACGTGTGGCATGTGGGGCTCTGCAGAGATGAGATCAACTCTTGGCACTTGTCCGAATGTGAGGGCAATGCCAGGGGGCCTTGGTTTGGGAGCAGGATCTTCACGATGGGGAGGACTCCCGACTGGAAGAGGGGGATGGAATCCCTGACTGCCTGGAGGAGCGTGGGGCCATGGGAAGACTCCTTAGCTGGCAGGCAGGGGAGCCCAGTGGTCGCCGATAACTCACTGCCCCTCCCTGGCCTTAGCTTGCCCGTCTGTAGAATGAGCGTGGGACTGGGCTCTGATCTTTTCAGATCTTGACATTTTAGGAATCCTTGAAGAGACAAAAGAGTTGCTCTCCGAGTGTTCAGAGCTATGAGGGTCTCATCGAGCTTAGGATTTCAAGGTCAACTGCTCAGCTGGCCTGGACGCAAAGTGCCCTAACCTTAATGATGCCCCGGGGCCTCTGGAGCTAGAATCCGGGCACTCAAGTCTGCCAACTAGAGTCATGTTCCCAGGAGGCGCCTAGTTGGTCTCCTGTCTCTGCCCTCTGTCCCCTGCCCTCTCCCTGGCTGGCCACTGGACGAGGGGCCACATGTCTGCACCCCAGGGGATCAGCACCTCTTCCCTCCCACAGGCCTCCCAGGGGCCCCGCCTGATGTCCAGTACCGCTGGGGTGGATGAGGATCTCCACGGGCCGGTCGAAGGTGTGTCTGTTGGCCAAGGTGATAATGATGCTCTTGGCGGATCGTGCAGACGGGGCAGCGTCGGCTCGGATCTCATGGGTGGGACTCTCCACCCCTGTGTGGCACAGAAAGGTAAATAGGCTCAGCAGTCTCGGGAGAAGTAGGGGCTCAGTGGGGGACATGGAGACGCAGACCAGAGAGGAAGGGCTGCTGACTTGCTGTGTAGCCATGGACAGGCCTCCTCAATTCCCCCATCTGCAAAATGGGGGGTTAGACGGATGGTGCTGAGGGCCTTTCCCGCCCTGTCCTCAGGATCCACTGGGGTCAGAGGGTTGCTTCCTCATAGGACACATAAAGAGCTCATCGTTTGGTCGCTGGGCACTCTGTAAAGGTCTTTTGTGTTGGAACGTTGTGCTGCCCTGAGAGGACACTCACTGACAAGAAACCGCGTCCTCATATCCTTTATTTAAAAGCTTGAGTGACCATCAGAACAATGGTCCCCAACTCTGGCTGCATGTTAGGATCACCTGGGAGCTCTGAACTATTCCCACACCCCAGACCACTGCCATCAGTAGCTCTGGGTGGGCTCTGGGTGGCAGGGTTTGGAAGCTGCCCAGGGGATTCGACTCTGCAAGATGAGAACCAGGAAGCACCTCTGTGGCTGTGGCCTCTGGGGGGAGGACCCAGGGCTTCCAGGCTCCTAAGGACACCGCCCCAAGGGAGCCATTGACGTGGGCATGGGAACAGCCTTGAAACCTGTCCTTGGGAGGGGCTCTTCCTCAGGCCACAAGTTGGGGAGCAGGAAGTGGGGGTCCGTAAGGCTCCCCATGCTTCAGGTTGCCTTCCATCGGGGTGGGACAGCTTCCCTGCCCTCCCCTTCCTCTCTCTCCCTGGCAGCTTTCGGCCTGAAGCCCTCCCCACTTCGGGGCCTCAGGTCTTCTTTCAGGTCCCGGGCCAGGTCTGGGCAGCTCTCTTCTCACCTGCGAGCAGGCACGGCCCGCGGATCTCCAGCTGGAAGTTGAACTCGTATTCCATGGGGTTGGACACATCGGTGTCCAGGAGAGTTGCCAGGCACAGCTTGTTCCAAGAATCCAGGGTGCGGATGCCGAAGCAGTGCTTGTCTTTGCTGGAAGGGGTCGAGAGGAGGACGAGGCGGCGGCAGGTGGGCAGCCAGGGCAGTGGCGGCAGGGACCCGGCAGAAAGAGGGAAGAAGGCGGTGGGCCCTGGGCAGCCCTGGCCCTGCTGCAGCCCAGCCCTAAAAGGGGCTGATGCGCTTCCTCCCACCTCAGACCCTTACTCTGCCACATGACCTGCCTCCAGGGAGAACCTGGACTCAGACATAAGGCACAGCTACCAACAGTGGATGGGCCGGGGCTCTGGGCCTGGTGGCCTGCAGCACTGGTGCACAGCGTTCTCACCAGCGCCCCTAGAAGAGGCATCAGGACCCCATCTCCCCATTTCCCACAGGGGAAAACAGAGGCTCCGCAAGATGAAGCGGCTAGCCTAAGCTCCCACTGTGGGGACTTGGTAGGTCAGCCTGGCTACACGGTGATGAAGTTAACACCACATCACACTGCTTCCTGGATCCCTGCTCTTTGGGAGCTGGGAGCCCTCGCAGGAGCCACTCCTTCAAGCCTGTTTCCCATCCCTGAAATGGGGATGATAATGAGTCACCTTGAGTGAGCACTCAGTGAAGTGTCACCTGCCGAAGGCTCACGTTTCTGGGCTCTCTTTCTGGGTCATCCCCCACCCCTTCTTTGACCCTGCTCCATCCCGCACCCCTGGACCACACCCCTAACCTAAGCTCTTTGCTCTAGGTGCTTAATGCTTGATAGTGAAGTCCCCTGGTGCCATGTGGTTGTGTGTTTTCTAGGAAGAGGGCTCATTGTGTCACTTTCAATCACTTCCTTTGTTTCGCCCGCTGCTGTGTTTCTGAGGTCTTTCCAGGGGGCCGTGTGCAAACCAGCCTCTGCTGGGACGTGGTATCACTTGGGAGCATCTGTTATACGGCCCTTATTTCTTCCTGCCTCCCTGTGTCAGCAGATACTACTGCCATGAAGATCCTCATCTGTGTCCCTTTTGGGGACTTAGGGACTCAGGAAAGAATTTCTCTGGGGCTCCTGTGTCAAAGGCTTGTGTGCTATCCTTGTACCCGCTGACATGGGCACTGGGCCCTCTGCGTTGGAGACGCAGGGCCTACCAGAGCTGGGGACATTCAAGACCTCGGTGGGTCCAGGAACGAGAGGCCTGGGGAGGCCCTGAGAAGACTATTCCTGCCCCTTCCGGCAGGTGGAGTCAAACAGAGAGGCTCTAGGGAGAAGCCGGGGTCAAATCCCCGTGAACCTCAACGGTGCTCAGAGTAACACAAGAAAAAATAAGAATAATGGGTAAACCCAAGTGTTAGTGAGGCGGAGGACAGGAGGAGGCTCCTGCCCACCGCTGGTAGAAGTGGAAACTTTCCAGCCTAGGAAGCGAACTGGCAATACACAGCGTGTGTCTCGTGTTCCTGGTCTGAGACTGGCTGGTGCCACCAGCTTCTCTGCTGTGCCAACCGGTGTCCTCACCCTAGGCTTCAAGATCCTGTACAATTGGACTCCCCATCATCCCTCCAACCTCTCTCTCTCTCTCCTGCTCCTTCGCTCCATTAGTCATACCAGCCTTCCAGCTGCTCCTCCAACACACCATGCCCACTGCTGCCTCAGGGCCTTTGCACTTACTGCTTGCTCTGCCATATGCCCAGAATGTTCTTCCTCCAGCATATTTCCACCCTCCCCTTCTTCAGATGAGGCTTCAGATGTTGCCTAAACCATCTATTGGAGCTAAAATATCACCCAACCCCACTCTCTCCCCGCCCCAGCCTCTATAGTATTTAACTTCATAGAACTTCCCTAATATATTAGGTATTACATGTTACGGGATGGGCTTATTTTTTTTTTCTTGTCTGTTGACATGTCCCCCTGCCCCCATCAGAATGCCAGCCCCATGAGGGCAGGGACCTTGTCTGTCTAGTTTACTGCTGTATTCCCAGCACCCAGAACTGTGCACACAGTAGGTGTTTAATTACTGTTCAGGTAGTGATGGAGGAGTGCCCTCCTGGCTGGCTCCACATGGGAAGCTGCACTAACCCTCCCCCAGCTCGGCCTGAAGCATTTTAAAGGTGTCATCCAGAAGCTTGCTGACTCTGTCCTCTGTGTCCCCGGCTGTCCCCAGAGCCCTACCCAGGGTGTGCATGAAACTCCGGGCTATACACGGTGCTTCCTCCCAGATGTTTGAGATAGGACTTGGGGTGGTGAGAGTTAAGTAGTTTAACTGGTCATTAATTGTGTTCTTTTTATGTCAAAATAGCGCAAAGACTCTCTGGAATAGATTTTAAAAATTCACACATGAATGATGACGTACAAGATCTTAAAAGATATTTGAACGCAGCGGGTAAGAAGCACCTCCTCTCTCCTTGCACAGGAAACACTCATCCTCCTCAGTCCACGGGTGGGAAAAAGGGATGAGACCCAATTTTCATAGCAGGTGCTTCAGGCTGCGACCCGCCTTCTCCTCCTGTCTACTCCTCCAGGGGAGTAGAGAAAGACTGTCCTGCCCTGGGCTTGTGGTGTCCCAGCCCCACCTTGCTGAGACCACCCCCCCGTAATGGCTTTTTGTTGCTTTGGGGAGAAATCTGAAGTTGGCCAGGGCCACAGGGCATCCTCTGTGTCTACAGCGTCATCTCCTGTCACCCTGCTTCAGTTTCTCTCTGGGGTCCTGTCCTTGCTACCTCAGGGCCTCTGTCCCTGTTCTCACCTGTGGGAACATTCCTCTGTGCGCCCACGTCCCTGTCACTGCTCAGCTCTTGGCTGAAATGTTACTCCCCGGGGCAGCCTGGCCTGGTCCTTGGTCCCCCAGGGTGGGTCCCTTTTTTATACCATCAGCCCAATGAACTTCTCCTTCATTGCACTTTTAATTATCACAATCATGAATTATGCATGCAAGCGCAGAAACAATGACCTACATATCAGTCGTGTTCTTAGTTGGATGATGATCTCTCCCACCAAGCTCCAAATAGGAAGGGGCCATGATGGTTTGGGGCCCTCTGTCACCCTAATACCCAGCTCAGTGTCTGGCACTCAGTAGGTGCTCAGAAAATACCTCTTGTCCCCTGCCTTCATCCAGCTGACCCCCTGCTGCCACCCAAGGCTCTGCCCCCGGTCTGGGTTGGGGCTCCTTACCCTTGGGCCTGTTGGGTGGAGGGGCCCATGCTCTCGGTGCAGAACTGCGGCACGGTTGGGGTGCAGACAGCAGGCAGCAGGACCCGCACAGCCCCGCTGGGCAGCGTCGGGAGTTCCGAGGAGGTGCTGACGAAGATGGTGACGTTCTCCATGGGCGCAATGGTCCCCAGGTTGACCACGAACAGGATCCGCTCCAAATCCTCATCCAAAGCCACCCTCCCTGGTGTGCAGGAAGGCGGGATGACAGAGACCCCCTCTTGCAGATTGTTCCCTAAGTGACAGGCCCGTAGTCAGCTATGCATAGATGATCTCTAGTTCCCTGTACCACAGGCAGGTTTGAGCCCATTTTGCTGCCGGGGAAACTGAGGATTAGCGCAGGGGGTGCGACTTGCCTAAGTTACTCAGCCAATAACTGACTTGCTGAGGAGGGAGCTGAACGCACAGGGGTCTGCGGCCAGGCCCGCGTACTTTCCACGGCACCGTGCTGGAGTGGGAGGCTGGGACCCACAAAACCTGGACAGAAGTCACCCATCTGCAGACTCTGCTCCTCCTCAAAGGGTCACAGTTAAGCACCTCCAAGCCTTGGGGCAGGTGTTTTGTTCATGTCTCCCCTGTTGTCTGAGAGGCTGTTCCCTCACCCCTCCCCAGCCCGTGTCCCCCAGCCACCGACCGCTCCATGGAAACCTCCCTGGTCCCCAGTCGGACCCTCTTTCCCTCCTCTGACGTTATCCAGACCTCTTCTGCCAAAGGCGCCCCCACCCCCTGCTGTGGTTACCCCGAAGCATGTCCTAGCTGTCCTTCCAGGCTCTGAGCAGTCGTGATAACGTGAAGGCGGCTGGATGTCTCACACGTGCTGGGGGCTCCTTACAAGACTCTCCAATGTCTTAATGATCAGGTGAACAAATGTCATCTGATCAGAGATCCAAAGGTAAGGGTCCCTTCTGTCACATGATACTTGATCTGAACTCAAATCCTGACTGTCACCGACAGGCTGTGTGAACTTGGGCCAGTCACTCACCCTCTCTGTGCCTCAGTATCCACAATAGCGGGCAGAGTAGCCATGACTGGAGTCCTTACTCTCTGTCAGAGACTGTCATCTCCACAACCCACACACCCTGTTGAGCTTTGGGTGTATCTTGTGATCAGTTCCATTTTACAGATGAAGTTTAATTTTTTTAATTTAAGCTCATACCATTCCCAAGCAATGGGATGGGGGGGGGGGCGTCAAGCCCTGGTGCAGTTCGTTCTACAACCTCTGAGCTCAACGGACATGCTATCTGTAGAGATAGGAACCCTTTCGTTGCCTCTGATCTTCACCACGCTTTTGAGGTGAGAACAGGAACAAGGTTCAGAGAGGTCGCATTATTGGCCTGAGGTCACACAGGATTCCTGCCTCCTGGTTTAGTGCTGTTTCCACCCTCTCCCACTCCTGTCCTTTCAGTCTGCTCGAGACCCCAGCCAGCCCCAGGCCCTGCCACAGCCCTTCTGTCCTCCTCACCTGTGACAGTTGTGGCTCGGATGCGGGTGCCCTCAAAGTGGCCACTATCCATCTTGGCTTTGTCCTTGATCTGTACTGTCACGACACGGTCGGCAATGACCGCCTCAAAGCCAATCACTGTGGTATATTCATCCAGTGGGTACACGAAGAGGCCTGCAGGGGAAGGGCCCGGCATCACAGGGTGCCCCGGCTGCACACTGCACACCCCACCCGTGGGAGAGAAGCCAAGCCCTGGGCCAGCCAGATCGATGGATGGATGGTACTCACTGCCACTTAGAGGACGTCGGGGTCAGGGGGCTCCAGCTGGGACCTCGTGGCTCTGGGGCGGGCCAGGTTAGTGCACCAGAGACACCATGGGAGCAGTGGGGTGACTGGCAGAGGGACAGCTGCTCCTGTCCCAGCCTGCTCTGACTCTGGCCATGTGGCCGGGGCTTCTGAGTTTGCAAGAGACCATGGCAATTGGGATTTTTATGTGACTTGTTTGTGCCAAGGAGCTGGAGCATCGGAGGAAACAGACTAAGGTTCCAATCCAGTCCATGCCACCCTTCCTGACCTGGTGAGCTTGGATAGGACACTCAGCTCCTTGAAGCCTCACAGCCCCATCTGAAAATGTGGCCAACAGAGCCAAACCCATGGGGTTGTTGTGAAACCAGAAAAAGTAACTGCCATTTATTTAGCTACATGCCCCATGGCGTGAGCTCCATGTTTTTAGACCTTCGTGCTTCTCAGACTCTAAGAGCGCACGGGTCACCTGGGGATCTTGTTAAAATGCAGATTCCGATTCAGTAGTTCTGGGCCAAATTCTGAGATTTTGCATTTCCACTGAGCTCCTGAGTGGTGCTGATGGCTCGGGGACCACTCTCGGGGGATCAAGGCAGTATCTCATTCGATGTGCCCACAGCACAGTGCCTGGCCCACGGCGAGCCCTCCCCAGATCCTCCCATCCCTCGGAGCCTCAGCCTCTTCATCTACACACTAGGAAGACTGGTTCTCCCCGCATGTGGAGAGCCCAAGGATCTGTCCCCACGTGGGCCAGTCCTTTAGTCTCCTGGGCCCCCAGCTAGTTCCATTTTAAGTCTCCATCTAGAGATTTTCCTAAACAGACCACCAGGGTGATCTGCCCTGCCCAAAATGTTTCTGATAAAGTAAGTTCCCCTGTAGGTTCCTTTGGGGACCGAGATGGTTGGGATGGAGGGTGGTACCCCAAGACATGAAGCCTGGGGGTTAAGGAGGCCCCCATCTCGGTGGACGAGGAGGAATTGTAATGGCAACAAGCCTTCACCCAGCCCCTCCTGGCCAGCCTTCCTGTGACCTCCTTTCTGAAGTGAGAAGAGAAGCGATTGATTTACAGACTCCTACGGACCAGTGTCCTGCACTCTCTTGACTACCCCGCTCTGATGATTCATAGTCTCACACTGCTTTTCATTCCACGCTGCCCTTCCATACGCATTACCTCATCTGCTCCTCCCGTAAACCCCGGCGTCCAGACAGGTGGAGGTACACCCCGATCCTGAGGAGGACAGTGGCTTCCCCAAGGTCACAGAGGCAAGAGCCACACCTAGGAGTGGGAGCTCCCGGCTCTCCATGGAGACTTGACGCCCCTCCTACTGGGAGGCTCCCTGAGAAAGTGGGGCACCAGGCATTTGACACAGGTGGGCATGCCTTGCGGGTGTAGATAGTGCCGGGCCGGCTGGCCAGGGCTCAGCCGAGGCCTGACCTGATGTGCCTCTAGCTTTGAGGCCTGAGGGGTGGAACTGCCATTTCTATTTCACAGATGAGTCAACCAAGACTCAGAAAAGTTATGTGGCTTGTCCCCGCGTGGATCGGCTGGTACGCGTCAAGGTAAGGATTAAGCACGGAGGGTGGGTGGCCCTGGGGAAGCCCGCAAGGGTCCTCACCCTGGAAGGGCTGGGCTTCCAGGTTGCCATAGGTGAGAGAAGCAGTCAGTCCCAGGGCGTAACCGCTGACGAAGGAGGTGACATCGGAGGCGGTGAGGGGCAGGGCTGCCCCTGTGATCTGGTTCAGCAGACCAGGCATCCCGCTGGCTACTCAGCCTTCAGGGCCTGCAAGAGACAGGAAGGGCAGGAAGTGGGGAACCCCCCCCCCCCGCATCCCTTCCCAACCCAGTCGTCCACTTCTGGCCCCACAGGCAGCCGGCACTGTTCTCCCCGCCTGGGCAGTGACCCTGCTCGCTCTCAGTCCTCCCTGAGAGAAGTGGAGATTCTGTTTCTTTCCATTTCACAGCAAAGAAGCAAAGGACTGAAGACCTGTCACCTGCCTGGGCTCCCCCGGTGGGAGGGAGCAGAGTTGGGGCTGGAGCCCAAGCAGGCTCACGGCCACCCTGGATTTCTCCCCACTGGATAGTGCTCCCCGAACTCTGAATGGGAGTCCGGGGACTCGGGCTCTGGCCCCATCCTTTCATCAGAGTCCATAATCTCAGAGCTGTTGTGGCTGCTTCCTGGGCGGCATGAGGGAGCGGGGACAGCTCGCCACATCCCTCCATCTCTGATCTCAGGGGCATCCAGAATGCATCTACCCACCACCGTCAGCACCGCTGTGAGGGGGGTGATGAACACCCGAAAGATGCTCAGATGAAAGGAGCCACCATTCCTCTAGGTGTGCACGTCAGAGGGCTGGAGGCATTCCTGGCACCTTTCTCACCACACCCATACCCAGTCCAAAGCCGAGGCTTGTGTCTCATCCCTGCAAATGCCCTGGCGCCCATCCATTCTCCGCCAGCAGCATCCTCGTCCCAGCCACACCACGTCTCTCTGGACCAAGGTTCCCAGTTGGCCCCTTGAATCTACTGTCACCCCCACTCCCATCAGTGACCAGGCCCCCATAGCAACGCACCAATTGGAGCGGTCTCTGCTCCTGGGGTGGACACCAAAACCCTTAAGACGGGTCTGTGTAGTCTGGCCCTGCCGGCCTTGCCAGTCGCTCAGTCACCTCGTCCTCAGGCAGCCTCCAGTCCATTCCTCAAATGTGGCTCGTGGTCTCCCACCTTTGTCCCTCCATTCACCCCCTGGAAGGCTCACCCCATGACCCAGTTCTAAACTAGTAACCTCCCTCTTCAGTGTCCTTCAGTGTCAACCCAGGGTCACTGTGTGCGGAAGCCACACCACCAGGGCCCAGCGTCCTCCGTTCTTCTGCCTCCCGCAGAGCTGAGTCTCTCCCTCAGGGCACCTCCATCCATGTGTAGGGATGCAGCTTGTGGTGTGAGATTATTTGGTTGCTGTCGTCCCATCTACAGTGTGCGCTCCCGGAGGGATGGGCCGTGTCTCTAGTGTATCCTCAGTGCTTAAACACATACAGGAACCGAGGACTGCGGTCATTCCTGAGTGAAGGATGGAGCACTTCTCAGGGCGGCACACAATCTGTTGGGCTCCCGACACCCTCCCCGGTCATGGCTGTGCTTGAAGGGTGCGGTGGGGACGGGCAGTGAACTCAAAGTGTGGGGAATACAAATTTGAGGTCCCGATCCCTCGCTCTGGGGGCTCCTCCCTGGGGAGGGTGAGCCAGGACAAGCTGCGGTGGGCGGCTGGCCTGTTGCAATCCTTTGCAAGGCTGCTCAAGGCGTGCTTTTCTCAAAGAAGGGAACCCTTCCCGTCCGGGTGCTCCTCTCACCGCCCTGGGATCCTCTGGGGCGCCCGCCTCTCTGCCTGGCACCAGTGCCTTTTTAATTATGTTCTCCCTTCTGGCTCCGGCCCAGACAGCTCTCAGCCCTGCCTTATCGGGCCGACTGACTGGCAGCAGGAAGCAGATAAGGAGCCCCGAGGGGGTCGCTGCCTCTCCAGCCACCTTGCCTTGCCCCAGAGAGTGTTCTCTGTTCTGGTGGCCCAGCAGAGCCTAACTCCCTCTGGGGGACAGGACAAGCTGACGGAGTCCATGTCCTGAGCCACCTCCGCTGCCACCAGCCTCCCTCCCTCCTCCTCAGCCTGGTTCACTCCCGGCCAGAGCGCTCCCGAGGAACACAGCTTCGGGCAACCGGCACCCAGATGTGTGGCGAACTTGGCTTTCAGCTTCAATCTGTCCTGGGATGGGAGTTTGGCCAAGGGCATCTCCCCATAAGGTCCCCAGAAAGTTGGGGAGGGGTGGGGCTTGCCTGGGAAGTGGGGCTTGAATGAATGAGGCTGGTAACATGGGGCAGGTTCACTCAGAACTGACCTTTTAGCATAACCAGTACCTTTCCTTCTTGGGAAGAGTATACTTGGAATTCTTTGGGGTCTACACAATGCATATTTTTCATCAATTCATCAAGCACTGATAAGCACTTACTGTATTCCAAGCCCTGAATTAACCACTGGGGATACAAAGATAAGACACGGCTCTGTCCTTAAGGAGTTACAATCAATCTAGTGGCAGAGGAAGAGGAGTGGGGGAGGAATAGTGACAGCAGCTGGAATCTACTGGACATCGAATGTGCTAGATGTATGTATTATTTCACAGCCACCTTATAAGGCACGGCACTGTTTTGCAGATGGGGACACTGAGGCCCAGAGAGAGATGTGTTTGGTTTTGCACACGAGTTGAGGTGGGGAGTGGAAGGACAGAGGGATACTGTGGGTGCCTGTGTAGGGTTTCCTCTGGAGCATCCTCAGAGCACCCCATGCCAGTCCTGTGAGCCAATAATGCTGGGTGCCCTCCCTCCAGCCAGGCCAACACTCAGGTTATGGGGGGTTCCCAGGGTGACTGTTGAATACCAAGGCTGTCCTTGATGGTCTAGACCCCGTAAATCTCCAGCGATCCCTGTCCCTCGGACAGGCCTCTCTGGAGCCAGACAAGCCTAGACGTGAACATTGGTGCATAAGTGACTGCTTCACTACCCCCCAAGTGAGTGTCAGCCCCTAGATGCTGACTCCCTTGTCTATAAAACTGGGCTAGCAGAGAGGCCCTTGGCTCCCACTTCACCAGCACCATGAAGATCGCGTTGAACAATGTGGTACCCAGAACAGCTCCTGGCACATACTAGGTGCTCAATGAATATTTGTACAGTGAAAGGAATGGATGGATGGATGGATGAATGAATGAATGAATGAAAGCCAGCTGCCTCTCACAAACACTAACCTCTAGTGATCACCCAGGTGCCAGGGAGGCCGTGGGGAACCAGGCAGGCACGAGATATAAACTAATGGTAGAGACAGATACTAAGCTGCAAGCCAACAGATTCACGATCTGACCCCCTCTTGTCACCTCCCCTGCTGTCACCCTCCCGTCGTCCCACCATCTATTCCCACTGGAGCAGAGTGAAGCCGGGGATTCAGTCACGTGACTCTAGGGTACAGTCCTCCTGACGGCTCCCCGCGTGCCTCCCAGGCCCCCCACACCGGTCCTTCTTCCACTGAAGACGCCCTTCTAGCTCTTCTCCTGCCTTCACTCTTCTGCAGTGGCTGTTCCCATTCCCAGGAATGCTCTCCCTTCGACGTTCTCGGGGCTCGCTCCTTTGCTCCCTCAAGCCTTTGCTTCAAGGGCACTTGCTCACGGAGGCCAACCCTTTAAACTAGCAGCCTGTCCCCCCATCTTCACATGCAATCCCTTGTCCTACATTTTATTTACCTTTCCCTCAGCAAGCACCACTAACATGATATTATAATATAAAATATGTACTATGTTTGCTGCTTATCCTCTGCTTCCCCTGCACGAGGGCAAGGATTTGGGGTCTGTTTTTCTCACTGGAATATCCCAAGGACCTTGAATAGAACTTGTACTAATGGTAGGTGGAGAATAAATATCTATTGAATGAATGAATGAATGAATCAATCAATACGTAATCTTAATGCGAGGCTGGTTACTTCTGGGTTCCTTATTCTCCTGGACGTGGGAGAGAGGTCCTCTGACCACCAGGCTCAGGGCACCTTCTCAGAGAAGATGTAATGAATCCCTTAGGCTCTCATCTTGGTATTTATGTCAGGACCCCAAATACACCCTTGCCAGCAGCATCAGGGTCCCACCACCTTTAACAGACCGTCCGTCCACCAGGGATGCTGTGATTCTGCGTCCCCGAGCTGGCTTCTGGACACCCCCCACCCTCCAGCCACCCGCTGTGCCTTCAGCTGCTACCATTCTGAAGCCAGAGAGCACCCTGTTTTCTGGGCCTCTCTGGGATTCTCTCTGAGTTCCCTGTCCTGCATCCCCTGCAGCTCTAGACAGGAAAGGGGGCTGCCTCTTGTCACCCTTCAGAGTCGGGAAGTGGGACATGTGCCTTCCATCTCAGCTGCTGCTCCAAGACCACCATTAAAAAAAAAATCTGCCTATAAAACCCGTTTTCCATGGTGGTGATCTGGGAGGACAGGCTGATGCCTTTTGACTCCGGGCACATCCCCATGTCCCGCCGTCACTTGCCATTCCCAAGGTCCCGATTACACCCTTCTTGTAGCAAACACCTGGCACCCGGCTCCTATCTTCCTCGGCTCCCCGAGCCCTGCCATCAATCGGCTGATGTCAGCACCCGTAGCCGTGGTGCGCCCAACTCTCTGCCTCTCTGGAACCTTTGCTCCCGCCCCAGCCCACTTGCCACATCCACTCCCAACGCCCTGAGCTTGAGACGCCGCCCCTGAGCGCTCCATCTCCGAAACCACTCGCTCAGTCACGTAGGTCGCTCTAAAAGATCACCACCGCTCAGCACGTCCGAGCCCTCTTTCCTTGATTTCTCCTAAGCACTTGCCACCGTCTGGCATACTGTCCTGCTTATTAGTGGTCTGGTTGGACGTGTCTCCCCAGCTCTCCGGAGTGTCGTCCCCAACGAGGGCACAGGGGTTGTTGCAGCTTCTTCGCTGCTATACCCACTACAGAGGGAATAATGCCCGGGGATGGTGGATGCTCGATAACTATTTGGTTTTGAATGGGTGAAACATCATTCCACGGGCTTTATACATCGAATTTGGCAACAGCCATCAAGGGTGGGTACTCTCGGGTATCCCTGTTTTATAGATGAGAACACGAAGCTCAGAGAGGTCAGGTGGACTGTCCAAGGTCACACAGCCAGGAGGCAACGGGGCTGGGAGCTGAGCCCAAGCAGCAGGAACACAGCTCCTGTACTTGCTTTGCCCTGTGGGCTGTGATGCCACCCGCTTGGCCTGCGCCCCAAGCTGTGACATTTCTGCCCGTGCGCTCTCCGGGGCCTCCTCTCCTCTCCATTCCCACCGCTGCTGCTTCCCTCCTCTGCCTTGGACCATCTCTGACCTGCTCCTTTGACTCCCAGACTGTGTCCTTTCCAGTTCGCTCTGTCATCTCAGACACGCACGCGCGGACACACGCACACACACAGGCACACAAACTCACACCAGCCTCCCTCTCCCCTGCGCGTGATGGCTCCTCATTGCTCTTGTCTGATGGGGCGGGTTAAACCCTCAGCATGGCATTCAGGGCTCGTCCCCATTCGGTCCCCATCTCTGTCCGGTGTCACCTCCTGGTACATTCTGTACATTCACTTCGTTCCAGACACCCTGACCTCCTCACTGTGCCCTGAACACACCAGGTTCATTCTCACCCTTCGGCTGCTTCCTACAACGAGGGTTGCCTTCTCTGCCTTACAAAGTCCTGTTCAACATTCAAGGCCCAGTTTCATTGTCGCCTCCTCTTTGAGGCCCTCTCCCACCCCCGACACCCCAGTGGATAAGCCACAGCCTCCTCAGAGGCTTCCACAGCCTCCGAGCACCTGTCACATCTGTCATCCGGAAGCACCGTAAATGCCCATAGGTGATGCTTGTCAGCCCCAAGTACTGTAAGAACGTGGGGGCATCTCCTTCTTCGCCTGTGTCCCGGATTCCTGCACGGGGCTCAGTTTGGAAGGGGGGCTCTAAATCGGGCCCCTCCCAGGTTCTAGTGCTTTAGAGCCATTGCTAATGCTCACACCCACCCTCACTTTATGGGTGGGAAAAACGAGGTGCAGAGGGGAAGTCTGGAAGCGTGTTGGTGGGTGGTCAGGCTGGGTGGGGTGGGAAGCAGCCTTCCGCCAGCCCACGCCTGTCCTTTCCCTTCTCCAGCTGCTTCCAGTCCATGGAGAGCACAGGAGAGGCTGCTGGAGGAGGAAGGGGGAAGGGCAGGGAGCACCAGGAGGCTGGGGAGCATGGGCTTCATGACATGGGGCTGTGATGCCCTTCGAGCTGCTGCTGTGATCCTGAGCACCATGAGCTCAGCCAGCCCCTGTACGCCGCCACCACACCCCACCCCCCCAATCGCTGGCCCCAGGGAAGCTTCTGGGCAGGTTGTGGTCTGGGCCTCAGTTGTCCTGGAACAGCCTGGGGTTCAGGCTTCATGGCTGAGAACCGACTGGGCCACCAGGAGCCTGCAGCAGGCAGTGTGACTTGGTTTAGTTGTGCTGTGGGGACACGTCCAGGGACAGGAGCCAGGAGAAGAGAGAGTGGGGACCCTGCTTGTCTTCCATCATCATGACAGGCTGTGGAATGCCTGCATTGAGGTCCTGGGGTCAAGGAGAGGAACCGCCCGCCTGCTTGTCAGAAAGGGATCAGAAAAGAGGAAGCTGGCTAGCAGCGGGCCCCACGATCTGCAGCATTGCCTGGGTTAGTTAGAGTCCTAGACGGCCACTTCCTGGTGGCCTTGGGCCAGTTACTCAACCGGGCTCTATCACATCTATATTGTGTGACCCTGAGCAAGTTACTTAACCTCTTTGTGCCTTAGCTTTCACATCTGTAAAACGGGACGGCGACAGTGCCCACTTCCTTAGAAACTAGATGGATAAAGGACAGAATGTCTGCAAGTGAGTGGGCGGGAAGCTAGTGGGTCCTGATGGAGCTGGGGGCTTCTCTTCCACGTCTTTTCTCATAGACCCTCCCTGCAAGGGCCCCTTCCTGGGCTGGGTGAGCTTGCACAGGTGCCAGGTCGGCACAGCTGGGAAGATCCTTGGGTCCCTGCCCAAGTGCCCACCGCAGTAAGCTCTCTGATTCTGACCTTGGGGCTGAAATGTGCCCTGTCCGCTCTCTTTCCCAGTTCACTTTCTGTCCCAGAGACAGCCTGGCAGCCTTCCTTTCCCCACCTGGAGACCTCTCTGCTTCTCCCTGGCCAGATGCCCCCACATTATGTCCACAAGCTCAGGGCCCCCCAGCCTGGTGGTCTCAGCCAGGCTGGGGCCAGACATAGACTCGGAACCCACCAAGCAACCCTGGCCTTGCCACCCTGCCCACTCACCTTGGGCTACGGGTCTTCATCCTTTTCCCTGTCACCAAGCTGTCTAGAAAGCCCGTGCTTTTATGCCCCCAATGGGAGCTTGTCCTTCAAGAACCATCCCACACACAAACCAGCACCAACAGAGTCAATGGGTTTTTAGGCCTTGGCTGATTGTCCTAAGCTTCTAGAATTCTGGGGCTCTCACATTCTGGTCTCCTTCTCCACACGTCTCCCCTCAGGTCCACATCCATGCTTCTGAACCCCCACCCCTACCCCACCTCTGCCCACCAACCCATGCTCCAACCAGTCAACACCACTTGCTGTTCCTCTAAACAAGCCTGACTGTGTCCACTTCTCCTCTGATGTGACTGGCTCTGCCAGGAAGGCTGGCCCCACCCCACCCTTGTCCCCAGAGGAGTGCTCATCCATCCTTAAGTCCCAGTCCAAATGCCACCCCCTCCATGAAGTCTTCTTGGCATTATGACCACCCCCACCAGCACAGTCGGTGCACCTCCTCTCTCATCAGCCATGTGCTGTCCGCTCAGCAGATGTAGATGGAGCACCTCCCGTGGACCAGAACTGTGCTCGACCTGGACCACAGAGGCCAGCATGATGGACAAGGACTCTGCCCAGAGCCCTTGTGTCCCGTTCCTCACCCACCCCAGCGAGGAGACTGTCAGCTCCTGGTACTCGAGGCAAGGACTCTCTCCCCCGCTGCCTGGCCCACAGTCGGTGCTCACCGATGGCCTGAATGGATGATGGCATGTCCTCCATTTGTCCCATATTGAATGAGCGAGGGAATGAATGAGTAAATGAACAGGATGGAATGTATCAGGGAGTGGGAACAGGCCTTGGCTGTGGGCTCATTTAAAGCAGCAAATGGTGGGAGAAATCTCTTTCACCCCAGAGCCTGTAGGATTCCATCCCAGAGACAGATGTAGTCTTCTTTTGGCTTGGGGAGTTGGGGGACGGTCAGGACAGAAGATGCCCAGGCGTCTCAGTGCCTGGTGTGCCTGCACTGCCCAGAGAGACCTGGAGTCCAGCCAGGCCGGATGTCCAGGTCAGCCAGCCCTGCAGGTGGCTGAAGCCCAAGCCGCCCACGGCTCCAGAGGCTTCCAGCTGAGAGGCTGCGTCTGGGCCTGATGCAGGAGGGAGACAGGCACAGCCGCATCAAAAACTGCTCGTTCTCCAGGCCCTCCATGGGGGCTGTCGGGTTTCTGGAGAGACCCTTCGTTATATGATACACCATTAAGAAGGTGTCGTGAATCCTTGGAAACGGCGCTGGTTGGCAGGTGCACAGTAGCTGCTTGCTTCCTGGGGACCCAGTGAGACCCAAGCATCGTCGGGGTCTCTGCCCACTGAGGGTCTTTCAGAAATGAGCCAACACGTGGCTGGGAAAATTGGACTCCGTTTACACAAATGCAGTTTCCCTCCAGCCTTCCAGGGCCGCATGTGCAAAGGCGAGCTCCCTGAGCTGGGCCACCTTGTCCCCGCGGCCCCAGGAAAGGCCCTACACCTTGTCCGCGTCTCCCTGTGCGCTGAGGGGCTCGCAGGAGGATGGCGCCGGCCAAGGGCTGTTTTAGAATCTAACTCCGCTGTCTTCCCTCCTGCCGGCAGGCCTGTGCCTTCTAGCACTGCTCTCTCGCGCTGGGGGCTCCTCGGAAATTGAGGAGACACCCTCAATATGTACCGTGCCTTCCCCAGACGCTTGGAAGGGGTGGAGTGACAGGCTAGGAAGGAAGCTGCCTCCTGCTTCGGGAAACTGCCTTTCCACTTTCTTTCCAATTCTTTCTCACAGTAACTTCTTTGAAACTCAGTCTTGCCCTCTGTATAACGGGCCTGTAAAGTGGCATTTTATCCTCCCCGCCCCCACCAGCCCCGCCCTGCCCCGCCTGGGCTCTTATAAGGATTGCAAGTGAGACATGGCTTCTAGAAGGGTTACCCCAGGGCCTCGTCCACGTTGCCAATACTTTCATTTCCTTTCCTCTCTGGGATTTCTTCCTGGTCTTACTCTCCCACCAGTCAGGCTGCATCTGGGCAGCTGTGTTCTTGGGATTTCCCCATGGTGGCCATGGCCGCTCACAGCCCCCAGACCTGCCTTCTAGCCTCCCTCAGGGACCCCGTTTCCCACAGCACCCAGCCTGGGTGTTGGCTGAAGAATAGACTCATTGCCTTAACTTCGTCTGAGGTCCCAGGTCAGTTGGCACCGCGCTGCGAGGCTACTCCCCCACACATGCTGTCCCCTCAGATGGTACAGACAGGCTGTGTGGGCCAAGGGCACTGGACAAAGAGACAAAGTCCCCAGGCCTGGATGCCAGCTCTGCCGCCCACTCCATAAGGGCCCCAGCCTGTGACCCTGCTGTCACACACATGGCCAACACCCACCGCTTGGGTCCTGCACACAGTGTTCCTGGGTCGCTGGCTTAGGGTCTGGCTTTGCCCACAAGCTCCGGGGGGTAGGGACCAAAGCTGCCTTGTTCCTTGTTATGTTCCTGAACACAAAGAACAGTGGCTGAAAGAGCTCTTCAAGAGTAACGACAGCCAGGAGTGCCTGGGTGGCTCAGCTGGCTAAGCCTCTGACTCTTGATGTTGGCTCAGGTCATGATCTCAGGGTCGTGAGACCCAGTCCTGCTTCAGGCTCTATGCTCAACACGGAGTCTGCTTGAGATTCTCTCTCTCTCTGCCCCTCTACCTGTCCTTTCTCTCTAAAAATAAATAAACAATTGAAATCTTAAAAAAAAAAAGTACTAACAGCAAACGCATGTCAGGCCATATAATATCTGCCGGGTGTTATTCTCATTGCCTTTCACGCATTTGCTCTGGGAACCCTCAGGACAACCCTATGAAGGAGGCAGGCCTTATTAGCCCCGTTTTGCAGATGAAGAAACTGAGGCCCAGAGTGTTTGCATCCTTTGCTCCAGGTGATACACTCATAAGTGATGCAGTTGGGGCTTGGACTCTGGTTTCAGAGACTGGGCTGGTAACCTTAAAGCCTTATCTCTCCTGCCCTCAAACTTATTGCAGAACGAGTAAATGAACGGCCTGGTGGGGGTCACCTCTCAACCTTGACCAGGTCTTGGCATCTTTATCTAACAACATGAAGAGCTGGGCCTGGAGAGTTAATCCTCTCTCCCAAGTTGAAAGTCCAGAAGACAACGAGGGTTTCCAGCTGTTCCAAGGGAACAGAAGATGTGCATAGGTTCCCAATCTTAATGTTCTCATTTCAAGGGGGGGCCAGGAGTCTGACTTTTAGGCCATTTCCAGAGGCATCACTGAAGTTCCCTAGGGGATTTTCTCATTTAAGCCCCATAGAGACCTTATGAAGCAGATAACTTCACCTTATAGGAGAGGAAACCAAGGCCCAGCCCAGAGAGGTTAGAGAAATTTCAAGGTCACACAGCAAGCTGGTGTGTTAGGCACAGTTAGGATTTGAGCCCTAGCCGTCTAGCTCCAGGACGTGGGCTGTTAACTGTGTCCTTCTGCTGCCTCTTAGCCAGATCCGGGGGCCAAGGCCCCATCAATGACCCAAAAAGCCTGCTTGCTGTCATTCAGAGGCTGCCATCCCTGGCACCGACTGGGGCAAACATGCCAGGTTCCACACCGCACTGGCTCCCTGACTGATGTTCCTTCCCCTGTTCCAGCAGCCACGATGGATCCATACCACCATCTCCTCCTACAGAGTAGGAGCATTTGAAGCAACCCCCACTGGGAAATCATCTGAGCTAAGAGGCAAACAGAACATTCCGGACACACAGAGAGGCCTCCAAATGGGTCTCAGGGGTAACAGTGTAGGAGAAACTCGGAACAGGTTAGCCTGTCCCTTTATCCAGGGAGGGCTTCCATTGGTGAGAAGCTAGCTTAAGGTTAATGGGGAATGGGGGCAGGCAGTGGAAGGAGCTGGGCCCAGGATACAGAGTCCCCACCGCCAGCCAGGCTTAAGGAGAGAGGATTTAGAGGCTCCTGACACTTAACAACAAACTGTCACTGAATCAGGCACTGCGCTAAGCAGTTTATGTGGATTAGCGCACTGATTCCTCGTGAGCTTACAGTGCTTTTCTTTTCATTCATTCTTTCTTTTTCCTTCTGCAGATGATCTGCGTGGACATAAGAGAGGGGAAGAAACTGGCCCAAGGTCACAAAGCTGGTCAGTGATGGGTGTGGGACTGGAAGTCCGGCGGTCTCTTTCCTGTGCTTATGCATCTGCCGCTGTGCCACACAGTGTCTCATGTGCTCAGAAGCAAGACAAAAACCTCCTCTTAGAGGCCAAGATACAAAGGGGCTGGGGGTTTCAGCAACAGAGACAAGAAGACAACCAGCGGAGGACAAGAAGGTAGAGAGAGGAGGCCAGGAGCAAGGTTCTCCTCCCTGGTCAGCCAGCCTGAAGGTCAAGAGCTCAGGTTCTGGAGTCCCAACAGTTAGGTTGGAAGCCAGGCTCTGACTTGTACCTCTGAGTGACAAGGACAAGTCACTTCACCTCTCTGAGCCTCAGTTTTCTGATCTGTAAAAAGGGCACAGTAGCAGGCCTGCTTTGAGTGTTACCATGACACAGTAAGCGCTAAGCACCGTGCCTGGCCTGGAGTCAGTACTCCCCGCATCTGCACAGGTATATGCGACTCAGCTCGGGTGCTCAGGGGGTGACCTCAAGCCATGTGAACGAGAGAGGCTGGCTGGCTTCTGGAGGTGAGTGGGGAGCTTTGGCCTGTGTGAGGGAAGACTGGCTGAGTGGCAAAGCCATTCAGGGCCAGACCTCCTGACAGGCTCTTGAGGAGTCTCTTAGAAAAGACTTCAAGGTTCAAAGAATTGAAAATGATGGAAGTTAAAGTAGTGAGCAGATTCTAGTCTCTGACCAGGTGACACTTTCACATCTACCACTGTGCCATAAAAGTATGAATACTGAGCATCCGTGTCTCCTATGGAGTAATTTAAAAGATGCTTTCACATCTGTGAATTAATTGGAGCTCTATGAGTTGAGGCAAAATAAAAATTATTATACCCATTTTAAGGATGGGGGACTGAGGTTCAGAGGGGGAAAGGACACAGGAGATCTGGAGCTCCTACAGCAGAGTGTTCTCTATGCTATGGGCCAAAGGCCCATGTCCCCGCCAATCCATATGTGGAAACACTAGTCCCCACTGTGATGGTATTTGGAGATGGGGCCTTTGGGAGGTAATTAGATGTAGATGGAACCACGTAGGTGGAGCCCTATGATGATGTTAAGTGAAAAAAGGAAGAAGCCAGAGCTCTCTTTCTCCGCACAATGTGAGGACACAGCAAGAAGGTGCCCAGATGGCTGTAAACCAAGAAGAGGGTCCTCACCAAGAAGCTAACCATGCTGGCACCCTGATCTCAGACTTCTGGCCTCCAGAACTATGACAGGTAAATTGCTGTTTACACTACCTATGCGAGGTTTTTTTTTTGTTTTTTTTGTTTTTTTTGTTTTGTTTTGTTTTTTTTGTTTGTTTTTTTACAGCAGCCTGAGCTAAAGGCACTATAGACTCTCCAGATGCATTGCTAGGTTGGGTTGGAGGATGGCAGGAGGTGATTCCACTGGCCACAGGGTATTCAGTGGCCAGTGTTGGGAGCTAAGAGGCCCGAAGTGATTCAGTCCAAGATAATCCTTTCTCCTCCACCATTTTCTGTTTGCATTGTCATAATGGCTATGATGCCCCTTGAAAAAGCCCACCTGTGTTCTTCACACTATTGGGCAGACCTTTCCAGTTCTCCTCTGGGCACTTGGTAGGCTGTCCCCTAGTAAGTATAGCTGTGTGTCTTCCTTTGGCCAATGAACTGAGTGAAAATGAGTTGTGTCACTTCTAGGAGGAAGCTTTCAAAGCTGATGTGTACTTGGCCATACCTTGTTCCCTGCCACTGTGATCATGGGGACAGTTGTCCACAAGGAGCTTCTGTTATCCTGGACCCAAGAGTGACTGTCTTTGTGATAACATGCATGACCCATTTTGGTTGTATAGCAGGAGCAAGAATGAAAACATTGCTGCTTTTTGGTGCAGCACCACCTAATCTAACTTGGCTAATAGAGCCGTAAATATGTGGATCTCTGAGCAAAGACACTGGTCTAGAGACAGAAACCACAATATTGGAAAAGGAGTAAGAGGTGGGGAAGGGGGACTTGGCCAGTGGGTCCACTAGAATATAAGCTCCATGAAGGGAAAGGTTTTTCTATGTTTCATTAATGATTGTACCCCTGGTGCTTAGAAGAGTATCTGGCAATTAGCAGGTGCCCATTAAATGAATAAATCATTGAACGACCTCCATATTTCCTCAATAATTGGACCAGAACAAGGCCACTTCAAGTGAATCCACTTAAGACAGGGACCATAATTTCACATGAAGTAGTGAGTGAAAAAAAAGTTTTCAACTGAGATTTTATTTTGAAAAGTGAAACTAAAAATATGAAAATGGAATTTTATATTGGACGAAAATAAGATTATAATTACGGCCATGTGCTAAACCTTTCAACAAACAACAAATCAAGTATGGATTGGGTTGGGGGAAGACAAATTTCTTGTGCAAAATCATATGCTAACATGATATGACATTTTTTCACTTTTTGTTTCACCATCAGTGTAATGATTCAAGTTTCCTATCATGAACTCATTGTTGCCAAGTTTCCCTTCTGTGGTTGCCTGGTCTACCTCTGCTGGATTCTCATTCATCTGTGACTTTTGTGTGGGATTAGAAGAGCCCTCCGATGTCCTCTTTGGTTGGCTTCATTAAATCCTACAACATTCACAAGATTTTGGTTTCATTCTGTGATCCTTCAGCATTGTATGTTCAGCTGCTGACACAGCCCCAAACTCAAAGAGAGCCTGATGGATATAGATATTAAGTGATGCACAGGGATGGATGCCGGCATCAAGCAAGGAGGGATGTTCGGGTGGGGATTACTTTTTAAGTGGTCAGTTCATTCATGTTCTTCTAATAGGGTGACTTTTTTTTTAAATCTACAACCTCACATCTGTGGGGTTTCAGATAATGATTACTGAGAACTCTTTATGGGATCTGAACAAGGAACAGGGGATATTGGCCAACCAGATGGACCAATCCCCTGTGCTCCAGTTGCTCTCACCCATGGTTCCTTTCTAGGCTGTGCTGAGAGCATCCATTCAGCTGCCTGTTCTGACCCTGCATTCTTCACTATCTCTGGAGTGGCATCCATGAAAGAACTATCTCGTGTCTGGGGCCCTACAATGTGAACCCCATGTAGTTGTAGGAAGAAGAAGAGCTTTGTACTAGGATCACCTGGAACTCCAGAACATTCACAGTGCATAATCTAGCAAATAGTTTCAAACTGATTGATTCCCCAGATCTCAGTGAGGATTCAAAAGGTGAAAATTTAACTCCTCAGGTTCATAAATTTGTCTTCCTGGGGTCACCATCTGACCAGCACTTCCTTGCTTCAGGACTGCTAGTAGCTTTGGTTGAAGCCCAACTTCTTTGTGTCAAATTCAGGCTCCCCGATGATCCACTTCGGGTGCCTCATCCCATGTTACTCCTCCCCTCTTAACCCTATGTTCCTGGCAAAGCAGCGTGTTTGTTCCACCCTAGGCCCCCATGAACACCCAACTCCCAACCTCCTTGTCCTCTGGGCCCTTTCAAGTTTCACCTCCTCCCTGAAGTATTTCTTGATTCCTTTATCTGGTGTGAGGCTCCCTCCCCTGAACCTCCCCAGCCATATCCTGCTGTAATCACCCTCTCCATGATGGTTCTAATATCTCCTCAGGGGTGACACAGAAGCCCTCCTCATTCTGCTTCTGTCCTGGCACTGGGCCTATAGCACACGCTCAGGAGCATCCCTTGCTTCATTTTTGGTGCAATGGCTCTGCTGTTCACTAGGTGACCTTAAACCTAGCTCTTGGAGGTCTCCAAGACTCAGTTTCATCAGCTATAATATGGGGATTAAATAAAATACCAGGGGTAAGGTCCCTGGCAAGGGAACAACACAAGGCAGAGAAGACATGAGGTATGGGTACCTCCCTCCATCTGCCCCTTCTCTGTCTCTTTTGCAGACTCATTCCTCCGTGAGGCTTGGAGGAGAACATTCCTCAAGGGTTCACCTCAGAACTTCTTACCTCTGTCCTAAAGTGGTTGATGCCTGCCCTGCTCCAGTGTATGAGCAGCTGACTCACACGTGTGTCTCTCCAGCTTGACCCCACCCCCACACCCCATCCCTGAGAAACCCCTTTGCATTCTCCTCTTGGCTAGCTCAAGGAGGCCTCAAGTCCAAGTGTTCTTATCCTGGGCATTATTTTACATAATCTTGGCTGGTTGATTAAAGTTCGTCTCCATTGTGGAGACTGCAAGCTGTGGACAATGGGGACCCAACACTCTGCACAGAACCTGGCATAAAGTTGGCATCTAGTGCCCGAATGATTGTTATACTTTTCCCTCTTTCCACCCTAGCTTGTCTGTTAATTCAAACTGACCTACCTGATGCCTGTTGACAAAGATCTCCTGCCCCTCCTAACCTGTACTCACACCTCCCGTCTGAATGAAACCTTCCCTGATCCTCTGTGTCCATCCATTTGCCCACATCCCCCCCCACCCCATTGTTGTCTCTAAGTCCTGACTCCAACACCTTCTCCAGAAAGCCTTCTTAGACTCACACTGAATGCACCTGCTCCCAACCTCTTCTTCCAGAGGGCCTTATGTATCAGCCATGCTGCTGGGTGAGTGCCCCCTCAAGAGCACTGATCGGGGTTTTCATGGTGGAGTGCCCAGTGGTCACATTCTCTTAAAGGATGTTAAATGGGATGCCAGAATTTGTTCATCCCTGGTGACCTAGAGCCACCCTCTGTGCCCTAATCACACTGGGTTGTCCTTAATGCCTGCAGGGAAGTCTGTTGATTTCTTGCTTATGGTGATCCTCTCCTTGGCATTGCCAAACTGGGGACACCAGTGAGACCATGAGAAATCTAGGTTGGCTTGGCCTTTGGTTACCCTGGCCATGTAGGTGGAGCAACTCAGCCAGAATGTGCTAGGAGGAATGCACTGACCCAGTATAAAGGACAGCTTGAACCCTGAGGTCAGGGTCCTGGAGGAATGGCTAACCTGGAGCCCCTGGGTGGGATTCTACTGTCCTCATTCCTCCAGGGCTGACTCCTTTCCCTGTGGAGCCAGACCCCTGCAGAACCATAGTCAGCATCATTTGTTGATGAAGGAGAGGCCAGAGGACCAGTGCAGTGCCCACTGAGAGTGGCGTACAGTGAGGGACACCAGCAGGCACAGAGGGTTGCTTCTTCCCTCTGGCTCAGGATGACTTTGCTAACAGCACATTCCACCAGGCAAACCAATGGCTGGTGACTAGAATCTCTACCGAGAGCTTATTCTGGCCTGGTTTGAGGATTAGTCCTCACACTATTTTCTGCAAGGCCACAGACCCCTCATTACTTACCCCCCAGGTTAGGAACCTTGGCCTATCTCATGTCCAAAAAGCAGTGGGGTCTGCAGTCCACTCATCAGAACACCCACTCATCTCCCCTTTGGCCCTGGGTCACCAACTGTGTGGGGTTGGATGGAAAGCAACACTTCTCCTGCAGGAGGACGCTAACAAAACTGGGTGATGAGGGGACTGCATGCAGGTACCACATCAGGCCTCAGGGATCCTGCCCAGCAGCCTCTGCGTCAGGTTCAACCCACGATTGTACATGTGCATGTATGTGTGCGCACACGCATGTGCCCCTACACTCTTAAATCCCTGCAGGCACAGGGCACCCCACACAAGTACCCCTAAACACGTGAACATTTATACATGCGCCACTGCCCCCACCCCCTCCCCTTACCAACTTATGGAGCTCACTCCATACATATCTCTGGCCTCCAGGGACACATATGCCCCATACGCTCCCACACATCCTGTACACCACATATGCACGTGCTCAGGGTCCCCCAAACCCAGCTAACCAAGGGAACCTCCACGCTCTCTGCTTCCCATCCTGTGCAGGAGGGTGAGCGTTCAGCCAGTGCCCTCTGAGCCTCTGCCCAGTTCCCTGGGACCTGCCTGGGTTCAGACAAATGAACCCAGAGATCAGGGTCCTATGCCAGTAGAGGAGAAGAGGAAGAAAGCTCTGCTTCCTCTGAAGACTTCTAGAAAGACAGAGAGAAAGAAAGAAAGAAAGAAAGAAAGAAAGAAAGAAAGAAAGAAGAAAGAAAGAAAAAAGAAGAAAGAGAGAGAAAGAGAAGAAAGAAAGAAAGAAAAAAAGAAAGAAAGAAAAGGAAGGAAGGAAGGAAGGAAGGAAGGAAGGAAGGGGAAAGAAGAGTAGGAGCAGAGACACAGGAAGGTGCCTGTTGCGCCTGGAGGGGAAGGGGAGGGGAAGATTCTGGCCTCCACCCCACCAGGCTTCCACCAAGCCTCCTGTGCTGCGCGGGTGGTGCGGAGGAAGCGTCGCGTCGGACAGACCTGTTGGGGCTGCAGATGTAACGCCAGGGCTTCCAGCGGCGCTTGACGTGCTAGCGGACACCACAGCCGCACTCGGGCCAAGTCCCCCGCACCCGCCTACCTCCCAGGACCCCTTCTTCGTCCTGGAGCCCTGCTTACCTGGCAGGAGACGGGGGACATGTGTGGCACTCAGCCGGTGGCTTTGGGGACGGTCACACGCCAGGCACCTGGAGGGCAGCCGGCACGAGCCAGGCAGCCAAGGATGGACCGCCTGCAGAGCCTCCTGGCAGCCCCGGGGCTCCAGAGGACAGACAAGAGATGATGGGGACCCGGAGATGATGGAAACAGGTGGCTGGGATGGGAGGTAGGAGGGAGGCCGAGACAGGGAAGAGAAGGAGATGCGGAGAGAATCACACACAGAAGAGAGAAAACAGAGAGAGCTCCAGAGAGAGAGAGAGAGAGAGAGCGAGAGGGAGGGAGTGAGGGAGAGAGAGAGAGAGAGGATGTGAGAGAGAGAGGATGTGAGAGAGTGAGTGAGAGAGAGTGAGTGAGAGAGAGAGAGGGAGGGAGGGAGGGAGGGTGGATTCCAGCAGCAACATGTGGTCCTGTTCCCTCTCACTTCTAAAGCTGGAACATCCTGAGCCCCATCTTCTTCTGACCCCCTCCCCTAGTGCAAACACATCCCGATGCACACAAGCACACGCACTTGCATCTCCAGCGGCACCCAGGGGCACCTGAATTCCTCATATGTGCACCCACACACACGCCCTGACGCCCACACACTCAAGACAGCCCAGCAGCCAGCCCCTCATCCTCCCACGAGCTGGACCAGCCCTTACCTGCCCCAGAAGCAACACGTGTCTGGGCAAGTGGTCTCTTTGTCCACAGCCCCGGAGGCTGCCTCCCTGCACCCAGAGTTGCTGGAGGGGGTGCCCAGGGCTAGGCTCCGGTGCCCAAGCCCAGTGCCCGCAGCCCTGGCAGCTGGCTTGATGGATGCCCACATGGCGAGAGCTGTTTAGGTGGCCTGCAGGAAGCAGAGCCATCTGTTTTGTCAGAGCGTAACCATGACAATCACCCCTTGCGCACACCGCTGGTGCTGCTCCCCCCTCACCCCTTCCCTCCCCCTCCTCTGGAGCACTGGAGGAAGCAGGAGGCCACTTAGCAGTCTCTGCTAATTCCTGCTGGGACTGATGGGAAGGGCCTGGCCAGTGATAACAGGCTTGAGGGCAGCCCCTCCTTAAGGGAATGGGGCTGCCTCCGGGCCCTTCAGGACTGTGCTGTCCCCTCTCCCTGGGACCAGAGCAGAGCTGGCTCCCTGTCCCCTCAGAAAGTCCAAGCTGTAGGTCCATCAGGGAATGTTCCCTCCAACTTATCCCCTGAACCATGATGCACACAAGGCTCTAGTGACTGTGGTCATGGGCAGGTTCTCTGCCAAGACCTTTGGCCATGCCTGTCCAGCCTTAGAGCCCCGAGCCATCACTTCCTGCCCTTGGTCATGCAAAGCCACAAGGGAAATTGCTAGGCTTTTAGGTGCAACTCCAGGAGGCATCAGATTAGAGGTCCAGCCTCTGGGGTATAAAGTTGGGCCACCCAGAGAACCAGAGGCCTATCGTATCGGAGACAGGTAGATCTGGAAGCAAGAGGTCTTCCAGGGGGGTCTGCGAAACCTAACTTGGCGTTGAGAGTTAAGGATTCGGGGCTGAGGAGGTGGGTGCCCCCGGAGAACAGAACGGAGCCAACAGTCCTACCCGTGCACCTCTCACTCAGCCCTCCTGCAACCCTGAGAAGCGGGGCTTAATCCCGACGTGATGAAGACACAGCAGTTCAGGAGGTGAGTGACCTGCCCGAGGACACATGGTAGGAGGTGATGAGGATGGATTCAAACTCATGCCTGTCGCATTCTGACGCCTAGGAACTTTCCACTACACCTCGCTGGACTTTTCAAGCAGTCCCCGCGTGCCAGGTGCCACACGTGAGGCCTGGGAGGAGGGCATGCTCGCTGGGAAGTAGATGTGACGTCCCTTCTCATTTCAAAAACAAACCCAGAGAGGTGAAGTAACTTGCTCGAGGCCACACGGCAAGTGGGAGAGCCAAAATTCAAGTCCAAGTCTGAGTCGGTCTCTCCACCCTGCCTTCGTTCACCACGCACTTCGGGTGGCATCCAGGGCAGAAGGCTTATCCCTTTTCTGGACTCTCTGCCTAAGGAGGGTCAGTCTGAGGGTGGGACAGGGACAGTGGGCAGATGCAGTGGGGTGAGGGAGGTGTGAAAGAAGCAGAGATGTCACCTGGGGTCCAAGGCATGTGATCTCAGTCAGAAGCCTGAGAAGGGACAGTTTCACCATTAGAGAGTCACATCTTAGGATTCCCCAGAGCTCGAAGTCCCCCCAGACCTTCATGAAGTGTCCTTCTGAAACCCCAGGTCTTTCCCATCACTGCAGGTGTCAGCCAGCTGAAAGAGAGTCCCTAGAAGGAGAATTTTGGAGACTGGTCTAGAGGGAGGGATCTGGAGGGTGCTGGGCAGGGGGAATGGAAGGGTGGAGAGGGACGGGGGCTAGTCCGAGCAGAAGAACACCTGTGACTTGGTTGTTCAGCCTGGATGGCCTCTGAATGCCAGCTGGGGTGTCATAGCACAGATGACAGTAGAAGAAGTTTGGGGAGTGCGGCGCCACCTTTATCACTTGGGGGATGAACCCAGATACAAGGAGGAATCCACTTCAGCTCAGTGGTTCACCCACAGGGAGGGGAGCTTTGGGTCCGGTGCTAGGAGGGGGTGTGAGGAGTGAGGCGTGGATTCCAGGAACCTGGCCAGTGGGAAGAAGCACAAGGGTTTCCAACCAACTTTCCTTCCACTCCACCCTCCCCTAAAGCCTTTTGTCCCCAACACTGTCTTAGCGAATGCTCGAATGCTCGTGAACACCCAGGCAGCAGGTGGCATCAGCCCTGCTTTGGAGGGGTGGGGGGCCGAGGCTGAGAGGTGCCAGGAGCCACTTTCCCCTGCAGGTAACTCACTGGGGCTTCAGGGGCACAACTATTAGAATTCCCAGCCTTCCCCAAAGCCCAGTTCTCAAGCCCCATGGAGCTCAAGATCTCTGCCTCCCGTTCAGGCCACTTCCAGAGTCATCCTTTCTATTCAGCCGTCCCATGTCTGGAGTTTGCATTTGAGGACCAAATTCTTGGGGATTCAAAGTCAGCCTGGGTCGTGGGGATAAGGCCATATGGAGAAACGTGGGGGTGGCAGGAGACAGAGGAGCTGAGGCCAGGACTGGGTGGGGAGAGATGCCCGCCAGCCGGGAGATGTTTCCCAGAGCTGCCTTTGCTCGAAGCCCCGAGACTTCCTTCCTCGTTGTCTCGGGTTCCCAGGGTTGCTGTGACAAATGACCTCAAACTGAGCAACTTAAAAGAACAGGCATTTATTCTCTCACAGTTCCGGAGGCCAGACATCCAAAATCAAGTGTCCACAGGCTCTTGCTCCCTCTGAGGGTTTAGGGACGCAGCCTTCCCTGCTGCTTGCACCCTGCCTGGGTGGCTCCTGGTGATCCTCCGCCTCTTGGCCTTGCTCTGCTTGCAGCTGGTGGCTGGACCCTGTGTCTGTGTCACACAGCCCCACACAGGTGTGTCTCTGTGTCTTGGTGTGTCTGTCTCCAAACTCCCCTCTCCTTTCTCTTATACAATCACCCGCCACTGATTAGGGCCCATTCTCATCACCTGATTACACTGCAAAGACCTTATCCCAAAGAAGGTCACACACCAGGGGCTAGGACTTGGACAGATCTTTTCAGGGGACACAATTCAACCCAGAAAAGACATTCAGAAGGTAATAGAGAAAGATGTGGGATGGACATGACTCCAAGAGGGCAGTGCTCTGGATTTCTAGAAATTAGGAGAGGAGAAGAAAGCAAGTGGCAGTATAATAAGATAGTTAAATGTGCACTCGGGTACTGGACTGCCTGGGTTCAAGCCCTGACTCTCTTATTTCCTGGCTGTGTGCCTTTGGGGAAATCACTTAACCTCTCTGAGCCTCAGTGTGTCCCCTCTGTAAAATGGAGGTACTTGAAGTGTTATTATGATAATTAAATGAGTTAACATTTGCAAAGCCCCTAAGATGGTATGGCGCTTAGTAAGCATCACATGACTGTTAAAATAAGCATTAAGTGATCTGCAGACCACTGTTGCTGTTTCATAGGTGTGAAAACTCAGACCCAGAAAGGGGAGATGATATTTTCTAGGTCACCCAGTTGGGCCAGCTAGGGTGCAGGGTTGCCCACGGGGTAGATTAAATCTCTTTCCCATATCTTGAGCAGTTGGAGAAATCAGGGGGATGGTCCAGCGGGGTGACAAGAGAGGAAAAGGTGGTGTAGGAGGGAAGAGGGGACCCCAGTGAGGACCGAAACAGTAGGTTCCTCATGTCCCCAAACACACACCTCTTTTCCCACCCAGCCCTCTGTTTGCAGAATTGGAAGCAGTCAGGCAACTGTTTCTGCCCACACGGAGGAAAACAAGCCTCCGGAGTGTGTAATCAACACAGTCTGGGTGAGAAGGGAAATCTAGTCCTCCAATGACAATCAGGGAAGGTCTGGCTGGGGTAACAAGCAGCGGGTTGGCTCTTTCCCCAGAACACCCTGGGCCCGGTGGCCAGGCTGGGCACACAGTGCGTGTTAGAGTGCCCCTGTCTCAGGCCTAATTCCTGAGGGGGCTGGATGCAGCTGTGAATGGCTGTGGGGTGCAAAGGGGACCAGGTCCCAGCTTTGGAGGCCATGGGCTCACAGATGCCACAACCTCGGCAATAGACTCATGACCTCCCTTTTCTTTACCTCCCCTCGACAACAGACCCCCCCCCCCCTTTTCTTTACCTCCCCTCCCAGCCCCGCATCTGCTGCAGGAAATAGTGAAATCATCTGTGGTCGTCATATCCATGCTCTGTGCCCTGTCACTTGGCAGCTGTTTCTCTAAAAAGGTGGACAGAGCCCCCACCCCTTCACCTTGGCTTCGGGGCCCCATGACAACCAATGGGATGCTGAAGGGCATGACGTCACTAAAGGCTTGCAAAGTCGCTCGCCTGATGGCGCTTGTTCTCTTGTGCCTCTGTCCTCGTTGCCATGAGAAGAACATGCCCAGATTGATGTACTGGTGCCACGAGGAGGATGAGGAGCACACCGAGCAGGACCAAGCCCCACCCCAGTCAAGCCCGGGCAAGATCGGGTCAATTCTTAGCTGATCTAGAATAAATGCTTGTTGTGGTCAGTCACTGGAATTGATATGGGTTGGTTAGTGGCTTTTTCTGGCCATAACTAAGGGATAAGCTACCTCTTGTAGATTTAGTCTTCCTGATTGCCTTGTGAGCACAGGTCCCCTCTCCACTCCCTGCCTCAATTCCAGCCTGCTAATGGTTTCCTAGCCTCATGCTGCAGCCAGATCTCTGTAATATCTGATGATGCTGATGCTTACGTATTTCCCCTTTCTCAGCCTAGCCTGAAACTTTTCAGTGTCCCTCTATGGCTTTCAGTAAAAAGTCCCCTTCTTAGCTTAGCATTCAAGGCCCTTTATGATATTGCCCCTGCCCTCTCTCTGGCCCTGCTCCTGCCCCATCCCCCACCACGTAGAACTACTTGTGGTTCCTTGCATGTTGGGTTATTTCAAACTCTAGGGTTGAACCAACCATGTTAATCCCTTCATTGCGAAGACGCCTTCCCTGTGTCTGTTTAGCTGTCTTCCACTTGTCCCACAGGGCTGAAGCAACAGGTCCTTAAGGAAGCTCACCCTCCCAGCTAGACCACCTGACCAAGGAGCTGTAGTATCCTGTGCTTAGTGCACACCCCAGCGTACAGGAGGTGCTCAACTAATACCATGCTGGATGAACAAGTGAATGAGGGCATGAACTAACGAGCCTCTCTCAAGGGCAGTCTCGTGTTGACATACCTATATTCACAGCATCGAATGCTGACCCCGATGCATATGGGGCTGCATGAATATTTGTTGAATAAGTGAATGAATGAACATGACCGCATCACCTCAGCATTCCAAAGAGTCACAGCAAGCTCTCCTCCCCATGCCCCTCCCCAGAGAAGGTGGCAGTGGTGGTGGTAGTGGGAGGGGCTTGGCATTGAGCATAGTTGGGATGAAGGTGGGAGGGCCTTCAGGGGCAGGGGCAGTGGAGGCCATCTGCTCTGAGGCCAGGCAAGAGAAGTTGCATTGTCTGTAGAGAGTTAAACGCCTTCAGATAGACTGTAACCAGTCTGCTGTGTTTTATCACCATGCAGTGCTGGGCTCAAACAATGGCAGTGATCAAATGGTCCTTCCCCCTGGGCAGACAACTCCTGCCTCTCTGCCTTGACGTCTTGTTACAGAGAGGACATCTTCCCTCTGTCGCTGATGCTCACCACCCCCACGAGAACCTACCCTCCACCCCCCGAGAACATCCTTGGAGTGATAGGCAGCTTAGTCTCTGGGGAGAGGGACACTGGCAACCTCAGAGAGCCCAGCCTGGGTTATGAAGGCTTCTGCCATTCAGGTTACCTGCCAGGAAGCTCCTGGCAGGGCCATGGGGCACATGGCTAGATGGTGGCAAAGGCAGGGTTTGCACCCAAGTCTGTGTGCATCCAGAGCTTATCATCTTTACCCCTTCCAAGTCCAATCTCCAGCTAGTCCTCAAACTTGGTCCCCTCCTGCCCGCTGCTGACACCCTCGGGCTCTGGCTGAAGACAGGACCAGTCAGCCCAGAAGCTGCCCTCATCACCTTTGGCAGCATAAGCCTCAGAAAAGAGATCAGCCCTGGCCTCAGGGGCCAGTCTTCACCCAGCCATCCAGTGCTTACCTGCATAATGATACCTGACACGATCTCCTGGGGATTGAACCCTTGAGTTGGAAGACTGGCTGTGAGTCTGGTCCTATCCCTTGCTATTTGTGGGGACCACTTCCCCTTTCTGATACTTGATTCTCTTATCTCCTAAGTGGGGCTGGGAATTCCTATCTCCCCCTGGTGAATGGCAACCCCATCCATCCTGCTGTGCAGCCAGCTACTGGATGTTCTCTCTGGTTCTGCTGCCACCACCATTCCAAATTCCCCTCAGCTCCCTCCAGGGTGACTGCCATAGCCTCAGGGCCTTGCTTCCCCCTCAGGCATCTCTAGTCCATGCTCCATGCAGCTGCCAGAGTGAACTTTGCAGAGCATCAAACCCAATCTCGTGCCACCCTGATTAAGTCACCAGACACTTCCCATTACTCTCAGGATAAAGACACAAGTCCTCTGCACCTCAGCCAACAAGGACCGCCTGCAGATCTAGTCCCTGCTGACTTCATCCACTTCATTTCCACTCTGCACCATCCAGAGGCACTGTATTCCCCGCAGACCCTCATGGTCTCTGGGCCTTCTGACTCAGAGCTGCTCCCTTTCTCTAGAATGTTCTTCTCTCCTCTCTTAACGAACATCTCTACTTCATCAGGTGTCAGCTTAAGGATCCTTGTAGGATGCTCAAGTTCAAATTCCCTAATCCAGGCTCTCCTTGTCCTGAATCCCCTATACTTTGTAGACGTTATGGCACTTGTCACAACTGCAACTGAACATCTCACCATGGGGTCACTTGATGCATGTCTTTCTCCCCTACTACAGTGATGGCTCCAGGAAGGCTAATACCTCATCTCCTCTGGCAACTGTATATGCCATATCCAACATCATGGTGTCTGGCACAGGGTAGGCACTCAGTAAATATTTTTTTGAAGAGCTGAAGAAGTGAAATGAAATGAAAAACCTTTTTGAAGAGCTGAAGAAGTGAAATGAAATGAAAAACCTTTATAAAAAATATACAGAACGTAAAGACTGCTAACTCTGGGAAACGAACTAGGGGTGGTAGAAGGGGAGGAGGGCGGGGGGTGGGAGTGAATGGGTGACGGGCACTGGGGGTTATTCTGTATGTTAGTAAATTGAACACCAATAAAAAATAAATTAAAAAAATATAAATCCTAGGAATCTACTTGGAATTATTAGTATATCCACTATACAGATGAGGAAACTGGTGATCACAAGGGTGAAGAGACTTACCTGAGTCTCCTGGCTTAGTGGGATGGCCAGGGCTGGAACCCAGACATAGCTGCTGGCACACGGAGAGGCTCAGTCCCTGCTTGCTGAGCGGAAGTGTGTTCTTCCTCCACCTCTGAGGCATGTCCCCTGCACCCTACCGCCTCTCCAGAAGGTGGGCTGCCTGGAGTTTGCGGATGGCTGCTGGCGGAGGTCAATGCTGGCAGGAGACAGCTGCTCTACCATCAGGTACTTGTTTCTTATTCATGCTCTGTTACCGTACGTGGGGCCTTGGTACAAACAAACAGGCAGCGACAGCTCCTGGCTTCAAAGCTATCCTGGGGGCAGGAACACAGTTGCGCCTGACCAGGGGTCCAGGGCAGCTCAGTGCCACAGGGACAGGCAGGTGCTGGGACAGATGCAGGCGGCTCGGAACAGGTGGCTGCTCAACAGCAATCAGAAGGAGGCAAGGAGGGATGCTCAGGGACAAAGAAGAGCTGAATTTCTGAAACTATCAATCTTGTGCCACTCTCCTCCTCCTCCTCTTCTTCTTCTTCTTCTTCTTCTTCTTCTTCTTCTTCTTCTTCTTCTTCTTCTTCTTCTTTTAAACATAGAAGCGTCGCGAAGAAGGAGAAGAGGAGAACAAAGGAGCATAAATTCTTTCAAGTGTGGACTGGAGCAATTCCATATGTTTCTTGTCCTCTTGCTTTTTTTCTGGGAGAAGAGGAGAATGCATTTGGAGTCCCTGCAATCTGCAGGCCAGTCTGAGATACTTTGCACATTGAGGACCTACATGAACCTGGCACTGTGCCAGATGCTTTCAGGCGCCGCACACACACACGCACACACACACACACACAGAGACACCCTTTCACGTAATTCTTTGGGAAGCTTTTTCTGTTGTTGTTTGGTTTGTTTCAATTCAACAAATATTTGAGTGTCTCCTCTGCTAGCCTCAGGGCCACAGTGGTAAGCATGGACACTACCCCTGGTGCTGTGAATCCTACATTCTACAGTCATGAGAGCATTCAGGGTTTGATAAACGCCTCAAAGGGGACAATCTGAGTGACATGACAGAGAGTCACTAGGGTGAGGGGTGATACATCAGATCAGGAAGTCAGGGGACGCTTCTCTGAGAAGGTGGCATCTGAGCTGAGGCATGAAGGTAAGGAGGGATCCAGATGCTCAGAGAATGGGGTGGGGGAGGAGCGGAGGTGCAGCAGGTGCAGAGCATGGGAGGGGTGCTGTGGGCCCCAGGAAGAGAAGGGGACCAGGCTGGCTGGAGCAAAGAGTGGCCCATGCAGGGTTGGGGGGTGCAGTGGGGCGATGGGAGCAGTGCCTGTCCCCGTGGAGTGAGAATTTTCCTCTTGGAGCAATGGACAATCCCTGTAAGATTATAAACTGGGAGAAATAGGTTTTTGTTTACATTTGATGAGGTTGTCCTGGTCATTGTGTAGGGAATGGATTCAAGTAGGGTGAGCTAGGAGAAGGTCAATGGGGGAGCTATCTGGAAATGGAAGTAGCACAGGGTGATGGTGGTGGCGATGGTGGTGAAGGAGAGCAATGGTGGCTTGGTTGGGGGGGTGCGGGAAAGAGAAGAACTGAGGATATTTCTTAGGTTTTTTAAAAAAAGATTTTATTTATTTATTCATGAGAGACACAGAGAGAGGCAGAGACACAGGCAGAGGGAGAAGCAGGCTCCATGCGGGGAGCCCCATGTGGGACTTGTCCCAGGATCCCAGGATCACAACCTGAGCCGAAGGCAGACGCTCAACCACTAAGCCACCCAGGCATCCCTCTAGGTGGCAATTAGCACCGAGGACCCTCTCAGAGCGTCAGTTGTCAGTTCCGTGACAACAGCAGCCACGCCTGTCATCGTCACTGCCCTGTGACTCCAGCACCGACAACCCAGCGCCTAGTATGCATTTGTTAAGTCATTATTAAGGATGGAAAGATGAAGATGCAAAGAAATCCAAGGTCATGATCTCTTTCTTCAAGGAGCTTACGTTACTCAGGCAGTGCCTCCTGGAAGCAGAGGCAGCTTCAGATGCTTAGAACCTTAGCCGCACAGACGGTTTGGAATCTGGGACCATTCTGATGAGCCAGGGATGACATTTGCCTTGGCCTCTGAGTCTGCCTTCACGCGTGGTCCAAATGAATAGGCTAAGCACAACTTGTAAGGAAGACAAAGAGCTCTAGAACGAGGAATTCCAAGCCTTTTGGAAGTATCTGTTCTCTGCTCTGTTCCAGATACACATTCAGCAGTTGATACGTTTGCTTTTGCTTTTCTGTAGGCTGTTGGGTACGTCTTTGCTACTGTGCTCGTCTCATTGCATTCCGGCCCTTTCCTTTGGAGAGGTCCTTCCTGTCCTCCTTCCTTATCATCCCCCCCTACCATCCACAAAATGACAAAGCTTTGCAAGGGCAGGGGGATTTCTCTGATTTGTCATCATAACTCCAGACAGAGGCTGCCTGGATGCTGGGCCTGTGACAGTTAATGAGCAACCAGTATCCCTGATAGGTACCAGAAGCTCGATGGGTTTATTGAATAAATGAATCCTTAGCTATGTATTGAAGCAAATTCTCTGAGGGTGTCTCTTAGGTGAGTAAGTCTCTCAACCTCTCTGGGCCTCAGTTGCTCCTGAACACAGCCTAGAAATGAGCTGCTGTGCCTGGTTTCTTCATATGCTCGCTCTAGCATGTATGAATTCATACATGTTCATTCAGGTGGCGTGGTGCTCCTGGCTGAGCTGAGGCTAATGCAGGCTGCTGAGGTGGCCACCAGCTCGGCTTGGGGCAGGGAGACAGGGTGCAGGATGATTTGGGTGCCAGTGCCCAGGGCCAGACCGGGAAAGATTTGTAAAGTGTGGTCTGGAGCGCTTCCTGGTTGAGGAAGACATTGGAAGGAAGAGTATGTTATTCTTATACTACAGAATAATCGAGTTGTCTGTGCACAGTCCATCAGCAGGCATAGCTGATCTTCTCCAAAATATCTCTTAGATCCATCCCCTGCCCCTGGTAAACCCCAGACTGCAGCAGCCTCCTACTGCTCTGCTTCCCTCTTTCTTCACCCCACAGAGGCGTGACTTTTTTTAAAAAAGATTTTATTTATTCATATCACACACACACACACACACACACAGGCAGAGACACAGGCAGAGGGAGAAGCAGGCTCCATGCAGGGAGCCCGATGTGGGACTCGATCCCGCGTCTCCAGGATCACACCCTGGGCTGAAGGCGGCGCTAAACTGCTGAGCCACCCGGGGATCCCTTTCTTCTTCTTCTTTTAAAAAGATAAATTAAATCACATCCTTGCCCTGCTTAAAAAGATTTTGGGAATTACATCACACTCAAAATCCAAACTCTCACCTTGGTCTTGAATGACGCAGCCCAGCCTCCCTCTCCAACCTGTTTTCCAGCCACTTCCCCTCCCCTCAGGTCCTCAAGCCCAGCTCCCAGGGTCTCCCCGACACACTGCTCCCTCTGTGGGGAGCTCTCAGCCCCTCACTTTTGGCAGAATCATCTTAGACTCTTACCAGGCATGTCACCTCCTCAGAGAGGTCCTCCCTGACTACTGATCCCAAGGCAAACCCTCCCAGTTTGTCTTAAACAGCATCCCGTTTATTTCCTTCGCAGCTCTTCCCACAACCTGAAATTCCTCCGTTCGTTTGTGTGTTTGTCATCTCCCCTCTCCAGGCCACAACCTCCTCAGAGAATGACTACCACGTCATGTCTGTTCCCCCAGGGTACCTCCAGAGCTTAGTACAGCACCTGGCACACAGCAGATGCTCAATAAAAAGTCACTACATGAACAAACCCTTCCTGTTCTGTGTGGACCCCAGCATGGCTCCAACACAGTGAGGACAGGTGGGGGGAAAGGGCTATTTGGGGATCTTGAGGTTTCAGCGTACGGAGTGCTGGACTGTAGCACCCTAGCATAGGCCTCAGCTTTCATCCCCCTCCCCCAAACTGCACCTGGGCCTTTTAAGGCCATGCAATGTGGCCTCACATGGATGCATTTGAAGGTGTGTGGTGGACAGCTTCTTCCCCTAGGACTTCTAGCAACACTTAAAGGGACTCTGTAGGATTCTGAGCTTCTACCACAGGCAGTGGAGCCCTGAGCCTGTGGGATTATATATTCCCATTAGGACAGTTGCTCATGGTTGCTCATCTTCATTGTGGCCCTTTGCTCTCAGCAGTAAGTGAAACTCCTTTTGGATTCCGTAAGTGCACCGCTGCCAGGCTTGCAATCCTCCATGCGAGAGTCAGGCTCAGCCACACTCCCAGAGTTGGCTCTGCTCGAGGCTGAGGGCCTCCTTAAAGTTCCATGACTTAGTTTTGGGGAAAATTCAGGAAGAGAATCATCTCTCACAACTGTTCTCTGCTCGCCCCACTTGGCAGACATTCCATGGCGGGTATAACATGAGCAGAAAGCATAACCGTAACTGGTTTCTGGCGGAGAGTTTCTGGCCTGTGGCGAACTTTCATTTTCAAGGTGAAAAAGAGGTGGTTGGTGCCTAAGACCCAAGGGATGCCCATTTACCTACTTACCTCTTGGATGGCCAGACATACCCAAGGCGAACACATGTCCACACTAGTTCCTAAGCCCTGCTATGGGGTCAGAGGGAACAGCCCACATTGGCAGAGAGGCTCAGAGTCCAGCTAGGACATGATCCAAGCAAATGAAATCATGTCACTCTCCTTCTTACAAAGGAGCATTTCTGTTTGGGGTACGAAGGAGTTGGGGAGAGGCTGGGGCTTGTGGCTGACAGGTGAAGGTGGCCACAGGGGTCTTCTGTGGCATGGAGACTAGCAGCGACCGCTGTACCTTCTCAGTCATATTTCTGAGAACATATGAGCTCCTTTCCTGATAGACTTGAAGCAAATCATCTGAGCTCTCTGGACCTGGAAAGCCTCTTCTGAGAGTGGGGCCAATGATACCAGCCTCATGGGTGGTTGTGTAGATAGATGAGGTCAGGTAGGTCAAGGGCCTGGCACGGCCCAAGCTGCCCCTGCCCCTGACTTGGACTCTGCTCTTATAGCAGAACCAAAACTTTGACAGGTCACTCGCAACAGGCTGCCAATCCAATTTATTAAGTATCCATATAGGAACAGAGCACACATCTTAATGGTGCCCTCTTGACATCACTTGTCACGCTGCAGATAAAAACAGCTATGATTTCATGTGTACTTTCCATGTTCCAGGAACTTTTTACTTGTCAACAGATCTGCTCCTCACAACAGCCCTGCAAGGTAAGTTTTTATTACGATCCCCAGTTGATAAAGGAGGACAGTGGACTCAGAGGTGATGGGAATCCGAAGACACAGCCAAGATTTGAACCCAGTACATCTCCCTATCTCTTGGCATCATGCCCATCCCCCACCTGCATGGGAGCTTTCCATAACCTCCTTAATTGTGGTTCTCTATCTCCACCAAGGAAACTCGTGCCCATGGGGACAGTCTTACTGTCAACATGCAGACAGGCCTATGGATAGGAGTGATTGGTCTGTGGCTCCCCTCGGCTCTCAGAGGCAATTGAGTGCAATGATGCATTCCCAGCAAGGTTCAAGCTGGTTTTTCTCCCTCAAAGACTTTGTTCCTGTAAGGCTGAACCTGGTCCCAGTCCCCAGAGAATGGAGAAGCTTGATTTGGCATCCCCGGGAGCAGTCCAGGTCCTCCCAGGAGCTAGGCCGTTGCCATGACATCCACCTCAGTTCCTTTGAGGCTGTGCCCAGCCGGCATGGTCCAGATAAGCATCAGATCATGCCAGGCTGGTGGCAACGTTGCCAAGGGGATGCCGGCCTTCAAGAGGCTCTGGTGCTGTGAATACTGATGAGGAGCGAAAGGGACACAGGGACAGAGATTCAGAAGGACATCTCCCTCCCAGGGGCTGCTCCTCCGCTCCTGAAAAATCCCGGCCTGTTGATGCCTTCAAAGTGCCTAGTGCTGTGCCTGGCCAATGGTGGACACTCATTCATTCACTTGAGCAGTTTATTGAGCCCACCTGCATGCCAAGCACTAGGGATGCAGGAAGATAGTGAAGGCACACAGAACTGACCCTTGTGGAGCTTATATTTTAGTGGAAGAGGGAGCTACTAATTAATGTGACAAATGCCACCAAGTGAGCTCCATGGAGCTTGCCTGACACCAGGAATTTGACCTAATCAGGGAGGTTGGAAGTCTACTTGAGTTGAGATCCAAATGCGTGGGTGTTCATTAGAGGAGAAGAAAAAGCAGAGGTGGAGGGAATAGCGTATGCAAGGCCTGTGTGGTGCGGATGTACAAAAGATGAGGGCCAGACCTCGCAGGGCCTTGCAGAGTGTGCTGAGGGATCTGGCTTTAACCTCAAGGGTGGTAGGAAGCCATCAGAAAGCTTTAAGACAGGAGCTGATGTGATCAGATCTGTTTTGAAACCGTCAGGTAGGTTCCGGGTGAAGATTTGGAGGGAAGGCCATGAATGGCTATGGAGAGGTCACAGGTGGTGGGGAAAGTGCTCAATCGGTATCCTGAATTCATTTTCCAAATCTGTTTCTTGTCCCCCTTCCCCATGGCCACCACCTTGTTTCCTCTCTTTCACAGGTGTAATGGGCCCCTAACTGGACTCCGGGCCTCAGGAAACAGTGCAACTAAAGAAAAGTAAACCTCTTATTCTCCCTGTATCTGCTTCTTGCTCCAGGTCCCTCTGTCTCCACAATATCATTACTGCGTGTTTGTGTGTCATCAAACATTAACATATTTACTGCACATGTATATGTGTCAGGCTCTGTGCAAACTGCTTAGCTGGCATTATCTCCACAAAAATTTTACAAGAAGCCTGCAAGGGAGATGCCCTTGTGCCCCTTGCTATAAAGAGGAAACAGAGCCAAGCGCTCATCTACAACAGGAGAGGCTGGCCTGGGTTGGCCCCCAGGCCCACAGTCCCTTTCTCTATGAAATATGTCTTGCAGGTGTACAAGGAATGGTTTATCCTGGGTCTCAAGGCCCTCAGGGGCTCAATTACTATTGTGGTCTTCATAACTTTTTCCAGAACTTGAGCCCCACTGCTCCCCCAGCCCAAGGTCTTCACATGCTTCTGGAATTCTCTGGCAGAATGGAGATAATCTTCATTTCAGTTCTCTATACTTCATAGTTTCATTCATCCATCCATCCATCCATCATCCATCCATCCATCCATCCAGGAAACATTCATTAGTGCCTACTGTGTGCCATGCCCTACTAAGCTTTGGAACTATACAGATCAAAAAGGCACGTCCCTCAAAGAACCCACAGGCCAGTGCTGTTCTCTGCCCACCAAAGCTATTGATGACAATGCAGAGACTTTAGAAAAATCTGATTTCTGGAATGTGGTAACTCGTCGAAGATTGACAGCCTGAAAACATGCCCAGAAAGCCCTTATTTTTCCTTCTCTGGTAAGGGCTGGGAAAATGCTGCTGATCTATGGGAAAAGAAATCAGCTCAGTGGTTGCTTGCCCCTCATGAGCATCGACAATTAGGTAACATCTTGCAGAGTCTGGGCAGTGTCGTCACAGTTGGATTTCCCCAGGCCCAGGCAGCTTGCTGGGATCTTTCTAGAGGCAGATTGTCACGTCTCCTCTGCCAGCATCAGCTCAGGAGGCATCTCTCAATATCTCGCCCTTCCTGTTGACACTTCTGCCAGTGGGGTGGCGGTAGGACAGGCTCTACCTTCCTGAAGAAGCTATTGAAACAGCTGGCATGTATCCTGTGCCTTCTGGATACCAGGCTCTTCATAGGCCCTGTCTCTACTCCCCACAATGATCCTGAAATGTGTAGGAGACAATTCCCATTTTACAGCTGAAAACATAGAGGCTCGTGGAGGGAGGGCACCTTGCCCAAAATCAGACAGCCAGACAGTGGAGTGCTGGGTGGGACCCAGGTCCCCCTGATGCAAGCCTGTGTTGACTGTTACATACCAAATTGTTTCATAGCCAGGCAGCCCTGCCTGTAAGGGAAGCACTAGACAAAACTGTGATGTCTCCTAAATTTCTGATACCTTTGTTTGTGAGGATTAAGGAGGTCTGGGGGCCTCAGGGATACTACCAGATAGGGTGCTCAGCTAATAAGAAGGTAGTGTCTAAATGTTTGGAAACTGGAATCTATTTGCCTAGGTGAGGTTGTGGTTAGACTTCAGACTGGCCCTCAAAATCCCATTTGATCCCCCTAAATATTTGGAGGATTAGTAGTAGTGTTTCAACTACGCTCAACTGCCACGGTTACTGTAAGAAATACATCCCAAGATTTCACTCATGATACCAGCAATATATCTCTCCTCTTTGATGCCTCCTCCCCTCAAGTCACAGCCTCAGAGCACCCCTGAAGGGGCAAGCATGGGGGCTTAACTCCTTCATAAGGCAGACACCTCTTTGAACACCGGCAAACACTCTCATCTAAGACAAGGCCTGACACGCAGCAGGTTCTTAGTAGATTTTGCCCCAAAAAAGAAGAAAGAAAGAAAAGAGAAAAATGGGGGGTGGGGGTAGGGGTAGGGGTGGGGAGGATGGCAGGCAGGAGGGAAAGTATGAAGGCAGGAAGGAAAGATGATGTACAGACGGGAAGCAAGAGCTTTGCCCAGGTGTCTGAGGGGCTCTGAGCAGATGCTCCAGGTGAACCAGCCAGACGGGCCTGTGCTATACTTGGCCTCCACCTACACACTTTTGCTTCCGGCTGGCTGGCCTGTCTCAAAGATAAAGAGCTCTTTCCCAGACGGGGAAGGCAGTCCTGGCTGCCCTCCGCAGGGACACAGACACTGCTGCACACCAGCCACGGCCCCACTGAGCCCTGGCTGCCCATGCGGGGCTGTGGGGGCTGCCGTTGTGCCTCACAAGCGACTTCTTCCAATCCCGGGTGTCCATTTGCCCTTTCCTGATGGAAGCGACTTTGTCTGGCAGACAGGCATCGCTGGGTGTTGCCATGGTGATGACTATGATGTCACCAGGGAGTAAATCAAATTGCAGGTCTCACAGTTGAGCACTTCTGTGTCTGGAGGGTGTTAGGAACAGAAGAGCTGAGGCAGGGAAGCCATAAGGTAGGTCTGTAGTGTGACTGTCTCCCACCCCACACTGCACCCACCCCCGCTTTGTCTCCTGAGATGAGACTCGTGTGTTTATTCACTTATGCAAATAACTTTTGAGCACCTACTATGTGTCAGGCACCAAGATAGACACTGGGGGTGGATCTTGGGATAAGAAGACAATGTGGTCCTGTATGGTTGCACACCTCACAGTCTAGTGGGAGAGATGGGCACACAAGAAAGTACACAATAACACATCACTACCATTGTGATTCATGCTGGGAAGGAAAATGCTGGGAGTGTGTTAGTTTGCTTGGGCTGCCATAACAAAGTTCCACAGATTGGGTGGCTCAAACAACAGAAATTTATTTTGTCACAGTTCTGGAGGCTAGAAGTCCAAGATTCAGATACAGGCAGGGTGGGTTTCTTCTGACGGCTCTCCTTGGCTGATATATGGCCATCTTCTCCCTGTGTCCTCCTGTGGTCTTCCCTCTGTGTGATTGTCCTAATTTGCTCTTCTTATAAGAATAGCAATCATTGGGAAGGGCCCACCCTAATAACCTCATTTTAACTCAGTTTCGTCTTTAAAGATCCTCTCGGCAAATACAGTCACATTGTGAAGTGCTGGGGTTTGGGACTTCAGTACCTGAATCTCAGCCCATCACAGGGAGTTAGAAAATGTCTAAGAGAAGATCAAAGGTCACAGGGTGGAAGAGGGAAAAGATGACCTCCCTGAAGAAATGGCACTTCCATTGGGAATTGGAGAACTGGAAGGGTTTCCAGAAGGGCAGGTGGGGGAAGACAGAGGGGAGCTTCTAGGTGCAGGAAACAAGTGGAAAGGCCAAGAGCATGGGGTGCCTGGCTCGCTCAGTTGGCTAAGTGTCTGACTTTTGGTTTTGGCTCAGATCATGACCTCATGGATTGTGAGATGGAGCCCTGGGTGAGGCTCTGGGCCTTGCGCTCAGTGGTGAGTCTGCTTGAAAGATTCTTTCCCTCTGCCCCCCTCCCCCCCTGTGCTCTTTCTCTCTTTCTCTCTCTCAAATAAATAAATCTCAAAAAATAAAATAAAAGAAAGGCCAAGAGCAGACAAGTGTCCTGATGAGTTCAAGGAGTTAAAAGACCAGTGTAGCTGGAGGAGAGTGAGTCTGGGTGAATGGTACAAAAGGTAGGAGGGTGCTAGATCACACTGCACACATTGCAGGCAACAGGAAGAATCTGGACTTCATCCTATGAGCAATGGGAAGCCATCAATGGATTTCAAACAGAAGAGCAACTTGATCAGAATGGTGTGTGTGTGTGTGTGTTTTTTTTAAGAAGATATCTCTTCCAGAGGTTTTGGGAGGACGCCCATTACAGAGGCTATCATAGTAGCCCAGGTGTGGTAGTTTGTATCATTTGCCTTCAATTCCTCTTCCCTTCCTGGCCCTTAGGTGGTTTCCCTTTTGTGAGAGAAGTAATATTTTTCTGCCTCCTTATCTTTGGGCTTAACTGCATGTCTTTTTCAATAGAGTATAACACAAGCAGGGGCTTTTACTTGCAAGGTTTGGCTTACACTCTTATGCATCTGCTACCTGCCATGAGAATCTGCCCTGGGAAGCTGCTGTTCACTGGGAAATGAGGAGACCTATAGAGAAGACCAGAACCTGACCTGTAGCCTGAGCAAGTACTGTCCCAAATGACTCATAAGCCTGTCATCAAGAAAAATGGGTGTTGTGGCCAACCACTGAGATGGGGAGGTCGTTTGTTATACAGCATTATCATGGCAATAGCTGGCTAATATACTTAGCAAAAGATGAGGTTGGCTTGAATTAAGGTGATGACAATGCGACTGGAGAGAAGTAGGCAGATTCAAGATATATTTTGTTGTTGTCAACATACAAGTGGCATTGAAATCCTGGGATAGATCCACCCGGAATGAAGTGTGGAACGAGGAAATGGGACCAGGGATAACTCTTGAGATATCCCACCAACAAATGAGCAGTGCGGGGGCTGCCATAGCAGAACACCCAAGTCTGGGTAGTTTAAACCACAGAAATGTATTTTCTCACAATTCTGGAAACTGGAAGATCAAGGTACCCACAGGTTGGTTTCTGGTGAGACCTCTCTGCTTGCAAATGGCTGCCTGGCAGCAGTGTCCTCATATGGCTTTTCCTCTTATAAGGATAGTAGTCCTATTGATTTAGGGCCCCACCCTTATGATTTAGCCTTAATTATTTCCTTGAAGGCCCTATCTCCAAACATAGTCACAATGGGGGTTAGGCCTTCAACCTACATATTTTGAGGGGGGCACAATTCAATCCATAACAGGTGGCATCTCCTAAGTGCCAAGTACTGGATACAAAACAAAAGCTGCAAGACTTCTGAGGATTTAGATGGGGAAATCACATAGCACCATATCCAGCAAGGCGTAGGGATAGCTCAGATTTGAGGGGGCAGGAGAAATAGGTTCTTGATGGGAGGAATGGCAAAGCCATGTCTGCAGAAGGGTGCACAGGAGGAAGGGATCATCTGCCCAATTTTGAAAGCAAGCATCACAGAGGCTTTGAGGATAAATGAGTAGGAAACTTCAGAATTTCCCCTGGTCCTCTGGTCACCACCAAGGGACCTGAAAGTTATCTGGAGGTAGAGCCACCTGGAGACCAAGACACTCCCAGGAAAGTCTCCTTTCCCCATTCCTGCAGTCTAGCTAGGTTTTTGAGAATATCCATGCTGGAACCCCCCTCATTTGACAGCTCTGATAGGGACCTAGAATTGCCTGGAGTGTTAAGATGATAGACCCCTTAGCATCCTCTAAAGACCATGAGGCAGATGGCATTGGCCAAGAGGTGAACACAGAACTCAGGATTCTCCTGGAACTCAGATCTACAAGGAAGTCATATGAAAACAGTGATGGGGTCAACATGACTCACTCACAAGGCCCTGACCAGGCTTATACTTTAGCTCCTGCTGCTTGGATTCTTGCTCCCTTGTTTTTGTTTTGTTTTGTTTTGAGATCTGATTTGTTTTGTTTCAGTTTTTCCTTTGATCTGTAAGCTTTCCCAAATCTCCCCAATAAATTTCTTTTCTTTTCTTTTTTTTTTTTTTTTTGCGTAAGTAAGCCTGTGTGGTTTTCTGTTCCATGCAGTCAAAGATCCCTAACATCAGTCTTGAATGCAGAAATCTGACATGGTGGTATTTGCCATGGTGGCATAAAGAAGCTCTGGCTCAGAAAAGGGAGTTACATAAAGGGGAGTCCAACAACCCTGTGGGGAGGGGGATGTTGACCTTGTTTAGAGGCATTGCTTGTCATTCTCCCTTGCGATATCCTGATTATATGAGGATGAGACAGACTTCTCAGCTTGCCCTGAATTTCTTGTCTGTCCATTCTGGGTTGCCTCAGAGGACACTGCCATAGGGAGAAGGTTTCTGGACCCTGTATGGCAGCAGCAAATACTGGAAGGAATTAGAGCTTTGAGCAAAGGCACAGCCACTGGCGGCCCTCCTGATGGTCACTCTGGTAGAGCAGTGTACCCAAAACCACTGCTGGGGACCCAGGGGGGTATCGGTGAAGAGAGAATTGGGTGACTTTTTCAGGGCGATGGGAAGAAGGGGCATCAGTTACCAGGGACCCCAGATTCCACAATTTGCTGGCTGTGTGACCTTGGGTCAGTTTCCTCATTCATCAAATTGAGAGAAACAATAACCCTACCACATACAGGTTTGTTGGGGGAATTAATTATGTGCACACCAGTCAGAGTTTTCTGGATACACATCCAGAGTTTTATGGATACATCTATCACTGGTGGAGCATTATGTAATTTCAATTGCTACACAAATAAGCACACTTTAATAGTGTGTGTTTATTTCTATGAACATCAACATGAATAATGAGCATCCTATAACGGCAATTTTGTGCCTATTATTCTTCAGGACGACACCAAGTTAAAAGTTAATCACTTTCAAGAAAAGTATTAACTAAATAATAGGACAGGTGGTAAAAGCATGTGGCAATTAGCTTCGGGCATGGTGCTTACGGACACGAGTCTGCTGAGAGTGCTAGGACAATGGGAAGCAAGGCCTGGCTGGATCTGGGTCCACTGGGGTCAGAGAGTTGGAGATCCCCGTGGAATATTCTGTCTCCGGCAATGGTGAGGGGGTGTCTGAAGCACCCAGTGAACAGGGCCTTCTGGACTGGACTTCTGTCCACCTCCTGATGCCATAAGGATGGTGCCTGCTGTGCCTTAGGGAGACGAACTCTTGTCACTTGCCCCCGGGGACAAGCCATGCTGTGGCTTTGGGGGCAGAGGAGGGTAGCTCCCATCTGTTCTCCTTGTGTCTCTGAGCTGATTCCTTCTTTCAAATTGGGCATAGGTAGGAACCATGGGTTCAGTCAGGGATGAGTTCAAATCCTGGCTCTGCCATTCCTTGCCTCTGAGGCGTTGGTAAGTCTCCTGCTCTCAGCCTCAGCTTCCTTATCTGTAAAATGGGGGCTGGAGGAAACTTTGGAAAATTTGTACCCCATTTAATTCCCAAAAAGACTTGATGTGGCAGCTGGTAGGGAACAGAATGGCCTGGTGAGCTCCTGCAGCTGCTGAAGGGACGAGATGAGACACCCCAGGAGGGCACCCAGTACAGGGCTCTATAGATACGCGCTTCCTTCCATGGCTAATACAAGGCCTCAATTTGTCCATCTGTGGGAGGGAGGGACGGAGGGGCGGTGGGAAGGCTGGATGGCACCCTCTCCATGATTTCTCCCAGCTCAAAGCCACCCTCTTCTCTGTGCTAGGCTTTGTTCTGCTGTGAACAAAATTGGGAAACAGGATCAGTGTTGTATGTCTTCCTTTCCCTGTTCCCCGCATCCGTCTCAGGGCAGGGGTCTAGAACTTTTCTAGACCTTAGACCCTCCACTCAGCCATGAACCTGTCTGTGTTCCTTAATCTGTGTGCCTCAGTTTCCTTACCTACAAAATGGGAATAAAAATTACGACTCTTATTCCTCATCAATAAGATGAGGGATGCAAGAGGTGCCAGAGGGTTCCCAGCACATAGTAGGTCCTGTCCCTTCCCTTCCCAGCAGAAACGCAGCGTGTTGTGTCCCAAAATTACATTCTACAACCTAATTTGGCCCTCAGTGACAATTCCAGGTCCTTCTCTCCCTCCCTCCATCTCTCACTGTTACTCTTGCTCGCTCTGGCCTCTTTCCCCTCCCTCCCCCTGCTCCCTGCTGTGGATCCTGCTGGAGGTGAATGAAGACAGGAAATCGCTGTGTCTGTGTGTCCAGGGCCCTTGGATGACAGTGGGACTGGGGTGAGGGGCAGCTGGCTCAGGAACAGCGTCCTGAGCGGAGGGCCTTGGCATGACGAGCAAACGCATCAGTACTGATGGGGTCCATATGGGCCTGTGAACTCAGCCATTGCCCTCCTGTCAGTGAACGATGATGAGCAGTGTCTGAGCAGTGCGCTGCCCCAAGGTGAGTGAGCAGGAAAAGCAAGGGTGCGTCATAAAGATTTGCAACAATAGCTGTCACTTACTGAGTCCTTTAGCCTGGTTATTCTAACCACTTTGCATGCATTACTTTCTTGCATCTTGATCTTTGCTTTTTAAGAGCATATGCTAATATTAATAAAGATTGTAACCACCATTATCCTGCTCTAGGCACTGTGTTGAGCACAGTACACATGTTGTCTCAGTCATTGCCCCACAACCCTGTGTGAGGCTCGTACTGTTGTATCCCCATCTTACAGATGAGGGGACTAAGGTTCAGATAAGTTCCTGGTGCTAGAACAGAGCTTCTCACACTTTCGTGTACATGCAAAACAGCTGACAATGTTGTCCTATTCCAGATTGTTCAGGTCTGGAGTGGAGCCTGAGATTCCACCACTTTTCTAACAGGCCCCTGGGTGATGCAGATGCTTCTGGTCCTGACCACACTGGAGTAGGGAGATGTGAGATCACCCCACCAGAAAGTGACTGACCTGGGATCTGAACACACACCCTAATCAACTGTGGGGCTTAGACTTTGAAAAGCACCGTTGTGAGAAGGTATGAGAGGACAGAGAAAGGAGGGACTGTTTCTGACCAGAGGGTTGAAGGAAGGCTGCATGGAAGAGGTAGTTTGAGTAGGGCCTTCAAGGATGGGTGGGACTTTGAAGAGATGGAAGGGAAGGGGCATCTCGGGTCATGCACAAAATCACAGAGCAAGGAAAGAATGGGATGTGTTTGGGGGATACTGTTGTTGAAGCATAGGGTAGGTAGGGTAGGTTATGGATTGAATTGGGCCCCTTACCCTAATTATAGGTTGATGTCATAACCTAGCATCTCAAAATTGGACTTTCATTGGAAATGGGGTCATTCCTGATACAAGAAGAGATCATGCTGGAGTTGAGTGGCCCTCTAATGCCATATGATATGGTGTCCTTAGAAAAAGGGAAGATTTAGGAGCATGTGGGTGGCTCAGTGGTTGAATGTCTGCCTTTGGCTCAGGGCTTGATCCCGGAGTCCTGGGATCTAGTCCTGCATCAGGCTCCCCGCAGGGACGCTGCTTCTCCCTCTGTCTGTGTCTCTGCCTCTGCCTCTCTCTCTTTGTCTCTCATGAGTAAATAAATAAAATCTTTTGAAAAAGGGGTGGGGGGAGATGTAAACACAAAGCCATGCATTGGGAGAATGCCTTGTGAAAAGGAAAGTCACACCTCTACCAGCCAAGGAGCCACCAGACACTGGGAGGAGGGCCTGGAACTGATCTTTCCCTAAGGCCCTCTAGGGAGCATGGCCTTGGGGACACCTTGATCTTGGACTTCTCTCCCGGAGCAGTGAGACAATACATTTCTGTTGTTTAAACTGCTCTGCTTGTGGCACTTTGTTCTGGCAGCCCTAGTGAAGAAATACAGTGTATCTATTCTGAGTGTGTTGGCAGATAGCCTTGAGGAAGAAAAATGCTTTTTGCACCTAGGAATTGTACTTTTAAACCCAAAAAATCCCTCGTCCCAAGGGGAAATAGGTAGGAGGATGGATAACTGGTTCAAGAGGGGTCTCTTCCCCACTGCCTGGGACCTGGTTAAAAGCACATGCACATGTGTACACACAAAACTAAGTTAAGGCCTAACTCGAAGAGTTTCTAAGTACTGATTTCGGTCTTTTTTATCCCCTGAGAAGGTTATAGGGGAGAAAATGGGGCAGAAATGACCAGGCATTGAGTCTTATTGTGTGAGGCATTCTCTATGCTTTAATTCTATCCCCACTGAACTCTTGGAAGGAAGAGCACATTATCCTCATTTCACAGAGGATGAGACTGAGGGTCAAAGAGTTTGGGTCACTTACCCAAGGACCCAATGACTGGAGATAGCACCATAGACATTGGGACCCAATGGTCTAACTCCTCCCATCCTCCTGCCATTATGGAATATGTAACAACAGGGAAAAGTGACCTAGAGCTGGGCTGCAGTTTGAGGAAGGGAATGAATCCCCGATCAGGAGATTGGCAAAAAGATCTGCCTACAGAATTCTTACCATATGAGGTAACGGCCCCCTTATTGTTCAAGCTACCTCTAGTTGCACCGTCTGTTGTTTGCAATCAGAGGCATCCTAACAGAATCAGCTGTTAAAATGAGCCAGGTCTTTAGGTCCAAGATATATCATAAGTGCTGCACATCAAGAGGAGCTAATAAACAATACGCTTGTTTCCCTACCCACGTTCTGAACCAACGAGAAATGAGAATGAGAGAAAGGCAGATGGGTCCTCAAAACATTGCCTTTACCAAAGATAAAGCTGTTATTGGAGAACATGCCTCTGTGTGCGGGAGGGTGGGCTGCCTTATGTTACACCGGAACAGGCAGACTGGCCCTTCCTCCTGGGGTGTAGGCAGCTTTGGGCCATGGCAGGGACTGTGAGAACCAAGCAGAACCTGGCTCCCCACGGAGAGAGTGGGGAGGAAGATTCTGGTCTTCTGTTGCCAAGTTCCTTATCCCGGACCCACCAATGAGGTAGGTCACTCAGTGGGACAGGCCTATAAGGGGATTGGAGAGAGTGAGTGGCATCTAGAGTGTTGCTTCTGGAAGATTCATCAGGAGTGTGTGTGTGTGTGGGGAGAATGTTCTTCTAGAAGGGTAAAATTAAAAGATTGGGGAGAGAGGAAAAAAGAGAGAGAGATGGGGGAGGGATAAGTAATTATATAATATGAACTTATTTTTGTTTAAAAAATGAGAAAGATCTAAACATGTACATTTGTGTGAGCACAGACAGGAATGCCCCGAGGGCTGAGGGTGGAGAAGGGAGGGAAAGATGGTAAGTGGGAATAAGAGACAATGAGGTACAGGGTCCCCACCCACAGGGTGCTTCCATTCCTTTCCGCAAGCTCAGACAACATTCTAGATCTCATCTTGAAAGTGAGATAGGGTCATGGGTTCAGTGTGGAACTGGAATTGTGCAAACTGTTCACAGGAGGTTGAAGAAATCAGAGGAGTATTCACAGTGGAGATGAACACTGACCGGGAGGCTGAGACCAGAGGTTCTCAAAAAGAGGCCCCTAGATCAGCAGCATCCCTGTTACCAGGTAACTTATTACTAATACAAATTCTTGGGCCCCATCCCAGATCTGCTGAGTCAGAAACTTGGGGAAAGTCTTAACTAGCCCGAGGTGACCCTAATGCTTGCTAAAATTTGAGAACCACTGGTGTAGATGATGCACCTTTGTAGTCAGATCACCTGGGTTTAATCCTGGCTCTGGTTCTTAGTACGTCTGTGACCCTGAGCAACTCAAGTAACTTCTGTGAATCTCAAGTTCCTCATGGTGGAAAATAGGAATATTGTCGTATTTTATGCAATGATTGTTACGAGGTATATGTGAGGCACCATTCTTGATACTGAGGTTCAGAGTCGAACAGTCCTGACCTCTGACTTCAAAGAGCTAGCAGTCTCTTGTTGTAATAAAAGCCAATATTTATTGAACACCTGTTAGGTGCCAGACATTATGCTGAGTGCTGTATGTGTATTATGGCATTTATTTCTGAGAATAGTCCTATGAGGAAGGAAGGGTCATTATCTTCATTTTCAGATGGGGCTAAGTGACCAGGAAAAATGCACATGACCACTGAGGGTGGGTAGCTGAGAGCCAAAGATAGGCTGTCTGGCTCCAAAGGCCAAGACAGAGCAAGGGGAATGGAAGTCCAGACCGAAGGCCCTCTTTCCCACAGAAGAGGGACCAGGGCCACAAGAGAGGCCCACATAAATGTGAGAAGAGCTTTATCAGTATCCCTCCTTGGCTACTCCTAAACCCAAGTTTGGGGGTAAATTTGCATTACTTTCCATTTCAAAGGATCTACATTTTCAAAATGTTAAAGTTTTCAGCTCAAGGTCCTTGCCAGAATTCTAGAACAACGATTTAGGACTAGTGGCATGAAAACATTGTCATGCCAAACCATTGCCACCATATTGAACTATTGGTCTCATGTTTACCTCTGGTCAATCTCTAATTGTTCTCTCCTCACTTCTCCTGCCTCTTCTTGGGTTCTTATCTGCTCTTCTTTGACCTGCTCTGTGTCCCCAGAGGCTGACCACTCCACACCCACCAGTCAGCTGCTCTTAGCCTCTAGCTTCCAAGCCAGAGGTACCAAGAGGGGACTAGAAAGGAAGAAGAAAGAGAAATGAGGTCTCTATCCTCCACACTCCGGTTGTGAGTGTGTCAGTGGCTGCTTTTCTCTGTACCACAGCCCCCGCGGAGCTCCTTCGTCCATGACCTCTTCTCTTGTCCCTCAAGATCTGGAATAGTAAGAGCATTCTGCTATTGGGTATTCTGTCCCTTGGGTGCTTCACCATCCTTTATAGCTTTCCTTAATCCTGCCTACGCCTCATAAACAGTCTCCTTATTGCATTCTCTTCCTGGTAAACCTTTTGAGCATTCCATCTGTTTCCTGAGTGGGACTCTTGCTGATACAGAGAGTTGCACCAACAATGGCTAGTGTTTATGGGGTGCTTTCTCTTGTGTGGTCTTCTAAGAGCTTCACATGCTTTAGATCATTTAATCTTCTTGGTGTAGTGGGTGCTATCTGGCATTATTCTTGAATGAACGCTAGTTACCTTTGGCCAATGAACTTGAGGCACGGTTCCAGGCATGGTAAATCAAACAGAAGCTCCTACAGTGGTATGTGACTTTCATTACCATGCACAGAAGCTGATGTTACAAAGGCCTGGCGCCTCTGTCAGTGACAACCTCCTGTCAGAGTTTATTTTTCCTCCCCCAGCTCTTGGAGCTTTGGAACTGTTTCTTATGCTGCTGGGTCCCTCCAAGCACCCAGCACAGGCCAAGAGGCTGGCAGCAGATGCGCCACGAGCTCCTGGGGACTGATTGATTGGCTGATACCGTGTGGCTGAATGAGTGGATGCTTTCAGAGCAGCTGCTGCCAGGGGAAAATTCTAAGTGCAAAATATTATTATTAATTATCACGATTGCTCTTTCAGCTGTAGGCACAGTGTCTGCTTAGAAGGAAGAGATAAGGAATTCCTGCCAAAGCAAGAGGACTGATTAATGCTGATGGATTTTGTCCTCTGAGAGGAGGCTGCAGAGTGTTTTTATTTTCTTTTTAACGACTTCTAGACTGAAGTTAATAAAAAACAAAAAAACCAATCCTGGATTTGAGGCCTGATTAGGCCCAAGCCTGTGTGACCTTGAGTGAATTACTTAGCCTTTCTGTGCCTCAGAGCCTTCATTGATTAAATAAGTTAGGACTAAGTAATGTCTAGTCATCCAGCAGTTCTCCAAAGATGCTAGGCAGTGCAACACCAGGCCCCCGTTGATTGGCTGTGCTCATCCATCCTTTCTTCTGTCAATGGGGCACTCTCAAATGCCATGCCCCTGCCTCCTGGCCTCCCCAAGACCTGAGAGTTGAATGTGTCCTCCTTTCATTGTTGTGAGAGTCATGAGCACGGTGGGGAGAACGGACGGAGGTTAAAGGGCTCATACAGAGTCCCTTCCTCTTCCTCTTTCTCCTCCTTCTTCATGGTCACAATAAGAGCCAGAACAGCTCCAGCTACCACTGTTGGAGGCTTTCCATGGTGCCCATCGCTGTTATCGGCACTGCATAGAAATGAATCCTTTTAATCCTCATGACACCTCGATGAGGGGTGTGCTATTAATGCCCTTTCTTTACTGATAAGGATATGGGGGCACAGAGACTTTCAATCAGGTCACACAGCTAGAAGTAGCATCTGACTTCAGAACTGGAAGGACCCTTAGGGCCTGCCTAGCCTGAGTTCAACCCTGCCTGCACATTGGAATCACCTGGGGAGTCTGAAAAATGCTGGTGCCTGGGTCCTACCCAGGAGTTCTGAGTTGGTTTGGGGCGCAGCTGGGTTCTGGGTTTTTTAAATCTCCCCCAGATGATTCTAACATGAAGTATAGTTTGAGAAGCACAGATTTCATCTAATAAACTATTTGCAGATGTGGGTGTTGAGGCTCAAGGAAGGGAAGTTGTCTTCCCTGAGTTTCTCTGCCCCACGATCCTCTAGGTAGGAGGACAGAAGTGATGCCAGAGGTAGGAGCTGATCCCGTTCTCTGAAGCCCCTCACAGCCACCATCTCCAAATCTCCACAGGGTATCACGGGGGTGGTCTCCACTACCCTCTCCCACCAGGCTGGCATCATCCAAGCTTTGAGGTAACCAGCAACCCCATGGAAGGGGCGGAGGTGGAGGAGATTAGAAATGGAGACCTTGCGGGAGTCAGCCCTGGGGACTTAATTACCCTTCACCTTGTCCTGAGCCTTTGTTTTCATCCTCACTCAGCACATGATTTCCTGATCAGAGTCCTCACAGGCTTGAACTGGTGGGGATCACCAGCATCCGTCCCATACTGAGCACGGATGCCCAGCACACTGATCCCAGGTGGCAACAGCCTCAGAGCTTGGACCAAAACAAAATCCTAAAAGCAGCTGCCTAACAGGTGCTTCCTATGACCCAGACACCATGAATATTATTTCATTTAAGCCTCACAAATATGAGTGGAAAGTATTATGAATCCTACATTTCACTTGTAAGAACAGAGGCCTAGAAGAGTTAAATGATTTTTCCAGGGTACATTAGCTAGTAAATGACAGAGGGATATTTGAACACAGGTCACCTGTCAATGTTAGCTTAAATTCCACCTCCTCCAGGAAACCTTCCCTGAAAACCAAGACAGGCTAGAACAGATCCTTGTATTATGCTCCATCTTCTCTATATGTTACTTATCTCCTGTTATCATTAAGTATTCATCAGTGCTGTTGTTCAAGGAGGCTTTGTCTCTCCCACTAGACTGTCAGCGGGGCTGTTCTTGGTCAACCCCCTCCCCATATCCCCAGTTCCTGAGGATTCTTCCAGAGGTCTGCTTAGCCATCCCCAGTGTGATTTTTCATCCTCATGGTCACAAGATGGCCACATCACCTTGACATGCGTAGTCTAAGGTTACTGGCAGGAAGATGAGGATGAGAGCGTGAGGGTAAGAGGGGCCAAATGCAAAGAGCCAGGTGGGTCTGACCCTTAAACGCAAAGAGCCAGGTGGGTCTGACCCTTAATCAGGAAAGCTTCTTCTAGAAGCCCACACTCTGGAACTCAGCTTGCATCTCATTGGTCCAAGCCAGGTCACATGGCACCTAAGCTTCAGAGGAGCCTGGGGAGGTGACTATTTTTAATTAAACGTATTGCCCAGTAGGGATTCTGTTAGAAAGGAAGATGGGAGGGACGGATATTGAATAGGCCACTAACAATATCTGTCACATAGGCTCTGTGCTGGGCATGCAGAGTATGAAGATGTACAACATATGGTCCCTTCCCACCATGGGGCATACTGCCTGGTAGGCGAGCCTGACACAAAAACAACCTTCTATGGTACAACGGATATATTGTTAGAAGAGTGGTGGAAGCACAGTAAAGTAGGGATGGAGTATGCACACTACCTGGGGGAGCTGGGTTGGTATCACAAAGATGACATTTTGACATTTGAGATAGATGACAGTGAGACAATAGTTTACCATGTAAATAGAGTGGGGGCTTAGGCTTTCAAAAGCTGGTCTCAAACTTCCTGTTAGTTCTAGCTCTTGGGACCATTCTATTCTGAATGCTTCAGACCCACACATGACTAGCTCTATATTTTTGCTCTTTGAGACAGGTCTTGAGGATGAGTAGGAGTTTGGTAGACAAACAGTAAAAGCCTGGACATTCAAAGTCTGGTTCCAAACTCTTTCAGCCTGAGCGGTTGGGATTATTGTACTCTGGAGGCTTTTAGAGCCCCCCAGGTAACTTGCCATTGCTGCATATTCTGTAGTTCATAATTTCTTTATGCCCTTCCCTCGGTGCACAGCCTTTTTTTTTTTTTTTTTTCCTGCCTGCAATGCCCCTCCCCCTTCATTCTCTGTAATATGGCTCTCCTGTGGTGGTGAGTCATCCTTGGCCAGCTGTTTGGAGGGCGAGAAAGGACTTCATCAGAGTGAGATGTAGCAGGAAGTTGGATAGCAGTCACATGGCCTAGCTGCAGAACTTGGCTTTGCTGGTCTTAGAAACAAGAGAAAAGAGAAACTAACTTCATGAACCCCGATCACATGAGGAACACTAGATGCATCATCTGATCCCTGAAACAACCCCATGCAGTGGGTATTTTTATGTTCCTTTCACAGCCTGGGAGACCAGAACTCTGCAAGGCGAAGCAATTTGTCCACTGTTGCATAGTAATAAGTGACACACCTGCCTGTCACTGCACCCCTTCCACCAAGCCACGAGGTCATCTTGATGCCTTTCCTTGTCTTGGGTTCTGCATTGTTTCTGGAGGTCAGCCCTTCATTTAGAGGTTTTACTTCTGGGTATTCCAAGTAAAGAGTTTATACTTGAGTCTCTCTCCCACTCTTCACCTTCACTCTAAGCTAGAGCAGTGGTTCTCCAATGGAGGAGGGGGGATTTTCCTCCCCAGGTGGCATCTTAAAGGGCTGGAGACATTTTTGGTTGTCACCCTGGGCAAGTGGGCTACCATTGGCCCCCAGAGGGGAGAGACCAGGGATGATGCTCAACATTCTTCAGCACGCAGGACACCATTCCACAGCAAAAAAATTATCCCACCCAAAATGTCAGTAGTGCTGAGGATGAGAAACCTGAGTTAGAGTAAGTCTCTTCTTGTCTTTGTGAACATTGAGGAAGTAGGTTCTTTCTGGAAGTTTCCCTGAACAGTTCTTGCTATGCTTGCTCCTGCCACTCTTAACTCCGTGAAAAGCAGCCACATTATCCTATGCTGGAGGGTAATCTGTGCTGGTTGCAGCTTCCACACATGAGGTGAGGGGTGATGGGGTGGGAGGGTTTTTCTTCTTCACCCCCTCCTCAATTCTTGCTCATCTTAATTGATTCTCTGAAATTTTAATTCTCATGAAGAGCTTAACCTCCAGAGTCAAACCGCCTGGGGTTTGGATTGTGAGCATATGACTTATTCAGAACAATCATTTAACTCCTCGAAGACTCAAGGCCCAACTTCAAGGTGGAAATAACAAGAGCACAGAGCTAGTTAGGGTGGATTTGAGGATTTAATGCGATAGTTCATATAAATCACAGTGCCCAGGCAGATGGTAAATATTCAATATGTGTCTGGCATTATTGTTACTCTGAGCATCTTATTTCACCTATTAGCTCTTTTTTTGAGTCATTTGTTTCTTTGGAAAGCATCTGGTACAGTGAGAAGGATACAGACACTGGAGTGAGGCATCCCAGGGTTCTGGTCAGTTAGTTCTGCTAATTTGCTGGCTATGTGACCTTGGTCAGCTTCCTTCTCTGAGCCTCATTTCCTCCTCTGAAAGCTGAGATAATCCTCCGACATCATAATTCTTGTCAGGATTAAGCTGGTCAACAGTCTGACACTTAATGTGTGTTCAGTAAATGTTAACCACCCATTCTGTTTGGAATCTTCCCGAGTATTGATGAATGAGCATTTTTGAAGCATCTTACGCACACCAAACTTGCAGAAGATGAATCATGCCTGAGAAAGATTGGGGAGGATAATCTTCACATCGGGGAGACCAAAAAGCCTGCAGAGTAAAGGTTTAGGGGCTCAAGTCTGTGGGGGGGGGCAGGGACCGAGACTGTGCTACCCTCTTCAGAACATGTTTTCAATAAAACAGAAGTAAAAGTCAATGCAAGGACTCATTTGGGGGATCTGTGACAAAATTCAGTATCAAGAACATTGTTTAGACATGTCATTCCAAGACTGCAGTAGCTGAGGGTGAACATGGATTTGCTCCATTTCTCTACAGGAGTTAGCAAACAGAAAAGAAATGCCTAGACAACAATGGGGAAAGAGGGTGTTGTGCTGGAACTTTCCATTTGGCCCTCCAGACCTACTCTCCACCTGCTCTCTGCCCCAGAAGGCCAGACCACAGGGATCGCATCCATGACTTCTGCCATTCTTTGAGCCTTGACTAGCAAGGGAAGGAAGAGAGTAAGGTAGGGGTACTTATTTCCCTGGCCCCCTCCCTGCAGCTTCACTTCCAGCTGGCTGGTCTCCAAAGACCACAGCTTTTATTCAGGCAACTCTGCTTCCACAGAATGTTCTCTCTGTGTTCTTACTGACGGCTCCCTGCCCTGTCCTGGCAGCCCGGGGGTGTAGTAATGGCTCCCCAAGGTCACCAGCCCCACCATCCTGCACTCTCCCTCATGCTGCCCCATGCCCTGCCCACATCTCACAAATGGCGCTTTTATTAAACTCATCCCAAATTTGAGTGTGCTGTGCACTTGCTGCTACTACCTTAATTGAAGAGGAGGAACTCACAACAGACATAGTCCTGGCAGAAGAAATGGGGCAAACAACAAGCCAGGAGTGGTTTTCATCCAGAGAGCAACTCTTGTTGCTGCAGAAAGCAAGAGAATTTGGGGTTTTAATTTTAAAATGAGATTAAGCAAGCCTCATTAGGGTGGGCCATTTTCTAGGACATTCTGTCATATAGCACTCATATCTGCATTTGGGCTTTACCCCCTCCTTCGCTGGCCTGCCTGGCAACAAAGTTCAGCCTGGCTCCATCCTGTCTTAATCACCACCGGGCAGTGCAAGACATAGACATGCTTCCTGTCTGTATAGAGATGACTGGGCATTCCCACCAAACTGTCATAGCTTCCCCCATATCTGTCTTCTCTGTGGCACAGAGGATTACTGTACTACAGCCAGGCTCATGTTAAACTATTAATTTACATTTAAAATGTCTTCAATATGTCCACGGGGATCTCCATTCCATATGTTTGCAAGAGCTCTGGGGCCAGCAGTGGGTTTGATTTTGAGTGCTTTAAAATGAAGGCTAAACGTGATTTGCAATAGAGCAGTGCAAGCAATAGCATGGTGGCTAGGTGCCTCTTTAGTTAAGTCCTGACCTCCACTGCTTCCCACAAACAGCGTCAGAGGCTGATAGGTTGCAGTAGACCCTAGGAACCATCTCCTTTAACTGGCCCCACCCCCCTTGGCTTAAACTCTTCCCTTCCCTCCTCCCTTCCTCTCTCCCTTCTTCCCTTTCTTCCAAAAATGGGCTAAGGGCTAAGTTGATCACCTCTATTAGTTTCTTATGACTGCTATAACAAATGACCACAAGCTCGGTGGCTTAACACAACACAAATTTATTATCTAACAGTTCTGGAGGTCAGTACTCCAAAACAGACCTCACCAAGCTAAAATCAAGGTGGCGCTGTTTCTTCTAGAAGTTCTAGAGGGGAGAATCCCATTTCTTTGTCTTCTCCAGCTTCTAGAGGCCACCCATCCTAATGATTCCATTAGGCACTCTTGGCTAATCCAGAATAATCTGGCTCAATATCCTTCATTTAATCACATCTGCAAAGTCTCTTTTGCCAGGGAAGATACTGTATTTACAGGTGCTGGAGATTAGGTGGTAGATATCTTTGGAAGGTCATTATTCAGCCTGTCACACTACCCCTCAAACAGCTTAATTTCTGCAAATTATGCTTGCATAGCACCTACACTCTTTATTCACAGTACCCATCAATGCTGGAACTCACTGCTTAGTTGTGCAATTATTGATTTAATGTCTGTCTCCCCATAACTGGACAAAAAGCTCTCCAAATGAATTAATCAGAGATGTTTTGACTATTACTATCACTTTGTCAGAGCTTCTTAGCAGCCAAGGCAAGGGAGGAAGCATGTTGAGAAGAGAAAAAGAAGAGAAAAGAAAACAATGGCTTACATTGCACCATCACTCATCTCTGCACCAGCAATATTTGGAGTGCTTTTAACCTATTCAATTCACACATTATAAAGGAGGGGCTATCATCTATAAGTAAGTGGCGTAGTAAGGTTTTGAAATCCATGCTCTTAACCAGTGTCATATAAGGACTCTCAAGCAGTATTTCCTGTGCCTTAAGAGAAGTCTGAGTGGCAGGGATGAAGGAGGGAGAGGTCAGTTTTACAGACATCTCAGGCAAGACTTTCCAGAGGATGTAATAAATGGGAGGCAGATAGGGGTGTGCCAAGTTAGGAGGTGTTGGAGGGGGCAGGAGAGTTTTAGGGAGAGTAGGACAGGGCTACCAGGCAGAGGAGATGGTGTGAATCAAGTTCCAGGCAGAAAATCGGCTTAGTCTTTTCTAGAAATCGAAGGTAATACAGTCCTGCTAGGTAATACAGTCCTGCTAGGTGACAGGTAGGGCACAGGTCAAGAAGTGAGGTTGATGCTGGGACAAAAGTGCCATTCTGAGGATTCTGTGGATAATACCCGGGCTTCAGATATTATGAGAAGCATTAGAAGATTTTTGATACAGAAATTTTAACAAAATCAGTGTTTTCACCAGGAGGAAGGAGGGTTGTAGGATTAGGATGCTAAAGGCAAAGGGCAAATGGAGAGTGTGTGAATGGGAAGCCTAGTGCCAAAACCTAGAGCTTTGTGGCTCTAGTCCAGAGCATTCTCGGCTATGCCTCTGGACCCTCCCAAAGGCCTCACCACCATACACAAAGGGATGGGGTGGGGGAATAGCAAACCCTCTGTTGTTTTGAATGAATAAATTTGATGTCCAATCACTGTTTTAGAACCAGTCAGAAAGAGTGGAATGATCCAGAGAGAAATGCACTTAATTATTAACTCACAACACCTTCCTTCAAGAAGCTTGCCTTGCTCAACTCATTCAGAAACTATTTCTCCCTCCTGTGAACACTTCCCACTATTGTTTCTGCCACTCACATTCATTCAATCAACAAATACCTGCTGAGTACCTACCATGTGCCAAGCACTGCATTAGACACCATGATAGATAACAGAAATGAACAATCTTGACCTGTTCTTTACCCTTGTGGAATTTATCCTGCTGGGAAAATAAATCAGCAAACAAATAAATGCATACATTGTAGCATGATTTTAAGTGTGTTGAACCCCATGAAGAAGTTGAGGGTGTTTGGAAAAGATGTGAGAGGGAACCTGATTATGGCAGATTGCACCATTGGTCCCAGTTCTTTGTGTCTCCTTATAGCTTCAACCTTGTCATGTGACTTTGGAAGTTTCTCTCACTACTCATCCTGTTGACTTTTGACTTGGCCATGTGACTTTCTTTGGCCAGTGAGATGAAGTAGAGATGACAGTGAGCCAATTCTAAGTGTAGACATGACAGGTCTTGTGTGTTCCAATTTACATTTTTGTGCCTCTCTATCACCTTGAAAATATGCCTCCTAGCAGGAGGTTGGGAGGTAGTGGAGCAGAGCCACCCCAAGGGAGACATTCTAGCTAAGCAGAGTCTAGACTAAAGGACCTTTGAGCCTTTTTTTTTTTTTTTTTTTTTAGGACCTTTGAGTCTTAAAGGTGAATGAGAGATGCTCACATACTTCAGGCCTACCCAGGAACCTATAGAAACTGAAACAGAGTCCACTGAACTTCCTGTTTATGATGCCTTGAAGCCCCACCAAACCAAGGTGGGATTCTCAAACCCCAATACTCATGTGGATGGGCAGCCTTTTGGAGGCAGCCTCATTAAAGGCTAAGTAAACTTATGTTTGGAAAGCTCAACTTCCTCCCACCATGCATCAGTGAGGCATATGAGGAAAATTACCAACAATGCTCAAGCACTGAGTTTTCAGAAAAACATTTCATGAACTAAATATCCTGATTACTAAGTACACAGCATCATACCATCCATTTTTCTAGCAAGTGGTAATTTAAAGACCATTCAAGGAGACACACCACATGCTCTAAGTGATATAGTAGGTGTGATGAACATGATCCTCATGCTGGGGGACTTCCAGGAAATATGTAATTGGGCAAAGGAAGGGAGAGATGTGACATGACATGGGTGGGTCACTCCCTATTAGAAAAATATACGTGTGCTGGTCACTAAAGAAGTGGATGTGCTATAAAAAGAAGTGAGTGAGAGAGCCCAGATGAGATCAGCAGAGCTGATCCCAGCCAATCCCAACCCAGGTCAGCTGATATCTAGCTAACCTGCACCCTTGCGAGTTCAGTAAGCGCTCATCGATGTAAGCTGCTAAGATTGTTGTGGCTATTTGTTATATGGCATTGTTGCTTACAGTTAACGATACATTGACAATCTAGGCAGTCTGTGGCCAGATTCCTTTAAAAAATGGCATCTCAGTGAAAGCTAAGGTAAGTGGATGAAGGAAGAGGAGAGGAGCATTCTAGGCTGAGGCATGAGCAAAGGTCCTAAGTGGGAAGGACACAAACATTTAAGAAACTAAAAGAAATCAGGATTTCCTGGAGGGTGCAAAAGTGACCAGATGTGGTGGGAGAGCACAGGCAAGGAAACAGATATCTGTACACTTCCCTGCTCTGGTATGGCACATGCAAAATTAACATGCTATGGTATTGTGCATTTTTTGTGATGTTCCCAGGTATAATTCTCTTGGGGAAAGGGTCCATGGTTTACTTATCTTCGTCTCCTCTTACTTGGCCAGAGCAATATCCCACACCACAGGAAATGCCCAATGAAGGAAGGAGTTCAGCTAAGAGGAGAGGTGCTGAAAGAACAGCTCCCTGGCATCTCCTAAACTTTGGACAATGGCTACAATTTTTCTTCCTTGGTAATTAGTTCATTTATAACGCTGTTGTTTGAAATGGGAGGCCTTTCTCCTTTACCTGTTACTCTCTATTTTCATACTGAGCTTTTTGTTTCCTTGTGGCATTTCTTACTATCCGATGCTATATTTACAGAATTATTGTTTTGGCATCTGTCTCTTCCACCAGAGGGCAAGGACTTTGTCTTGCTCATGACTGTATCTTCAGTGTCACGGACTGTGCCTGACACAGATGGAGAGGCACACGAAATTTTTTTGGAAAAAAAAAAAAGCATGCTCAGATGCTGAAATAGTTCATGCTGAAGAGCCTTCCAAAAAGCACAACCCAGAAGCTAGTGTATTAATTATCTGTTGGTTCAGTAAGAAAGTGGGACAAAGCTTTCGTACATAGAATAAGTATCTATGGACAAAGCAAAAGAGGTGATTAAATCACCTATTATCCTTGCTGGGACATGTGGGGCCTTAGGCTAAGGCCCTATAGTTAAGTGGTTAGAGTATTGTATCAATTATTTGTTGCTGTGTAATAAACCAAGACTATGTGGCTTAAAACAATCACCATTGCATTTGCTCACAATTATGTAGGATAGAAATGTGGGATAAGTTCAGCTGGGTGGTTCTGCTGGTCTCATCTGAATTAACTCATGTGGCTTCTATCATCTGGCAAGTAGTCTAGGACTGGAAGAGCCAAATGTTTGTGGTGTTGGATGTTGACTGAGCCATTCTCCCCTCAGGACTTCTTGTCCTCAAGGATGATGGCAGCTTCAGGGCAGCAGGTAGGGTGATCAGCCATGCTGCTTTGCTTGGGATTATCTTGGTTTTAGCAATGAAAATCTCAGATCACAGGAAACTCCTGAGAGAATCGGGATAATTGGTCATCCTAGCATTGAGGAAGAAAGAGAGTGGGAGTTACACAGTTTCTGAGGTCCAGGCTCAGAACTTCCACAGTGAGATGAGACTTCTGTTACCTTTTGTTAAGCATGTCCCAAGGCCAGCCCAGATTCACAGGGTAGATTTTGCAAAGGGAAATGCATGCAGGGATGCATGCATTTTTGCAATTTACTGCAAGTTTTGTGAAAAGTAAGACCACAGACTCAGAACTCAAACTAAGGCTTTTTATGCTTATTGAAAAATCTGTACAAAGGAAGGAAGTATTACCAGTCACCGTTAGCCAAATGTTGAGTGACAGTTGACTTCAGTGTCTTAATACATGAAAACTTTAGGCTTCCTTGTATATGCAAGCACCACCTAAGACCCCTTTCTTTGGAACAATTCCTGCGGTCAGCAGATTAGGAGGGGTGGTGACATATTCAGGCAAAGGAGAGAAGACTTCTTGGTCATTATGAGAGAGGAGGGCCAGTCTCATCATCATAGAAATGTGAATGCCAAAAATGCAATTGCTAACCTGTTTGTCCAGTAAAAAAATTGGGGATAATAACAATTCATATTTATATAATGCCTACTGTGTGCCAGACATGGTTCCAGTGCAGGCGATTTACACATTTAAAATTCACATTTATAGGAATCTGAGGCCTAACATCACCTAGGTAGCAGGTGGTAAAGTTGGCATTTGAACCCGGGCAGTCTGGCTCTGCATCTGCATCGCAAGGAGCTAAGGAGGTTGCTCTGAGGGTTAGAGAGAGGACACGGCCGGAGAGTTTGGTTCCGGAACAGAAGTGCAAGGCTCGAGTTCCCACCCGGACGGGAAGGGAGGCGCCTCCTGCGCAGGCGCAGTCCGCACCGGCCTGGAATAGCGGGCGAGCCCGGGGGATGGGAGGTCCCGGGGTCCGGGGGTCCTTCTTCCCGGCGTGCGGACGCGGCGGGCTGGGGCGGAACGGGCCGCGGAGGGTGGGGGTGAGGCGGGGGCGGAGTGGGGAGCGGAGCGCGAGGGGGAAACCCCGGAGCAGCGCTGGAAGATGTGGAACCGGAAGTGCCGTGGGTGTCGCGCGTAGCGGACCCCTCGGAGAGAGAATCGGCGCTGCGCGTGCGCGCCCATTCTGCAGCCCGGCAGACTGAGCCCGGCCCTCCCGGGAGCGCTGCGGGGACGCCTTAGCTTCCTTTTTTTGGTGTCTGAGCCTGGATTCCTCATCTGTGGGCTCCTGCTCCTGTCTGGCCTCGTGCATTCGGGGACACCCCCCCCCCCCTACGCCCCAGGCACTGTGCTAAGTGCAGCTTGCTCCTGAGATCGTCCTGGGGAGACCAGATGAGATCATGCAAGAGAAAGCGCTCCTGTCCTAGATGTGAGCTCGTGGGAACTCGCATTTTCTTTTGTTTTTAAGTTTTTTTTTTTTTTTTTTTTTTTTTTTTATCTACGATAGTCACACACACAGAGAGAGAGAGAGAGAGAGAGAGGCAGAGACACAGGCAGAGGGAGAAGCAGGCTCCATGCACCGGGAGCCCGACGTGGGATTCGATCCCGGGTCTCCAGGATCACGCCCTGGGCCAAAGGCAGGCGCCAAACCGCTGCGCCACCCAGGGATCCCGGGAACTCGCATTTTCGTTTTTATTAAGAAAGACGGAGTTCAAGCGCTGCCGTCTCCTGGCCTCAGGATCCCCCCCGCTCCGCAGTGCATCCTGACCCCTCCTGCCCCGGGAGGGGAGCGACCTGGCCATTGGCACTGCTCTAAGTCGTTCCCTGGCAGGTTGGGAGTGGATTTCGATCTCCTAATTTGGTTTGGGAGGTTGAAAATTGTTGATGCCGACATGGAACACTTGGCTCCTGCTTTCCTTCCTTCCCCCTTTGGTTGATAAAAGCAAACGAACAAGAAGCAGTGATTGGGAAAAAAACACCCTTGGCCATTCTTGTTCCTTCCTCCTTTCGTTCCCAAGCCTGGGAGCTCCATCTGTGGACATATGACATTTATTTTCTAGTAGTTTAGGACGTGTTCGTGCAACAGCTGAGTTGGACAAGACCTTGTGCTGAGCTATCAAGGTCCACGACCTTGTGCCATCAAGGTCCGGGGACCTTGTGCCGAGCCATCAAGCTCCATGGCCTTGTGCCGAGCCATCAAGCTCCATGGCCTTGTGCCGAGCCATCAAGCTCCATGGCCTTGTGCCGAGCCATCAAGCTCAACCTTGTGCCGGGCCATCAAGCTCCGCAACCTTGTGCCGGGCCATCAAGGTCCGCGACCTTGTGCCGGGCCATCAGGGTCCGTGACCTTGTGTCATCAAGGTCCGTGGCCTTCTGCCGAGCCATCAAGGTCCACGGCCTTGTGCCATCAAGCTCCGTGTCCTAGTGCCGAGCCATCAAGGTCTATGACCATGATATATGTGGTCCCTGCTCTCAAGGAGCTTACAGTATTGAGGGGAAAAGACTGTGATGGGGGATCTCCTACAAGTCGGGTTAAATTAGGCATTAGCGGAGATTTCACAGACAACCTCCATTATTTTATAAAAAACCATGGGTCGTTTTATTGTACTCGTGATTAGCATTGTGTCTTCAGTGAATGCCGTTTAGAGCCAAAGTTACATGCTTTCCCAGACCCTTACTGGTCATTAAAAAAAAAAAAAAAAGTAATTTAAGTACTTTACCTGCTCCCGGGCCACCCTCCACCATGACAGACATTCCCCTGCATCTGGGAACACGGTCTCAAAGGAGCTATATGAGACAGAAGAGAATTTCTGAGCCTTAAATGTGTTTTTCTTGTTAGTGGGCTTTGGGTTTTGCCGCCCTGTCCCATAAGAGTTGACCCTCAGGCTCTGTTACACTGTTATTTCAAGGCACAGTGCAACTACCGCACTTTTCTCCCCATCTGTATCATACTGATCTTCTTTTTCTTTAAACGGTAGCATTCACAGTCCGCTGCTCTGACCTTGACATTTAATCATAGACCACTTTGCATTGTTAGTTAACTTTCTTGTACATTATGTGTTGTTGAGCAGGGATTCAGAGACACCGTACAGTAGATGAAAAAACACAGCTTTGGGAGAGCAGAAGATCTGAGTTTGAATTCTGGTCCTGCTGCTTAGTGGCTACGTTTCTAAGACTTCATGCACCTCCGTTTGTTCAGCCGTCACATGTAAAGGTGTCTTCTGCAGGTGTGCTCCTCCTAGGCATGTAGTGAGGCTTAAATCAGATAATGAAATAAGATGGGAAAAGCCTAATTTTCCTTCCCTTCTCACCTTTATGTTTTCTGTTCCTGGCCCTATCCAGCTTTTGTGTCTGTAGGCTCTATTTAATACTAGCGGAATGAATCAGGGCCTGTCACTTACTGTTAAATCATGAGTGTGGATTGAGGTTTTCACCCAGAATCATAAAATTTTAGGATACACGTCTTCTGATTCTCAGCCCGATGCCACTCTTTGGTGTAATCTACACTGAGCATTTCTTTAATACATGTTGAGTTCAAAGCACTGTCTCATCAAAGAGATAGACGAGGCTGGGTTCCTGCACCCAAGAGGTGTCAATCTGCCTGGGAAGCTCAGGGTCTCCATCCTCTCTGTGTTGCCTCTATCCCAACAACTAATCCTATAAAAGTTGAGGTGCTCTGTGGTATGGCCCCAGGTCATCACTTAGCTTTACTGTCTCCTTGGATGAGCCCACCCACCTCCCTGGCTTTGAATACCCAGTATATGTCAGAGACTCCCAAACGTATATCCGAAGTCTAGACTGTTCTTTTAAACTTTGAACACGCAACTATTTAACAAATGCACTTATTTCACGACTGCTTCTAATTAAACTTATCTGAAACAAGCCACTATTTCCTCCAAACCTGTTCTACATCCAATGTCCTCCATCTTCCTTGCAGTCTCCTGTACCTCGCATCCCTCTGCCCACATCCAACAAATCATGAAGTCATGCAGTTTCTGCCTTCAAAATGTAACTGGACCCATATAATTCTCTCCAGCTCCACTGATAACACCATACTTTCTTATGGAACCCTGACCTTTCTAGGGGGTGAGCTATTTATCTTAAATGTAATTATATAGTACTCTTTCCATAAATATTTGACCATTGATTTGCCCACTAGTCTGCGAGCTCCTTGAGACTAGACATCATGTCTCCTGAGCACCCAGGACTGTGCCTACCATACATGGACATCCATTAAATAATGGTTGAAGGAAAAAAAATAATGGTTGAAGGAATGAGCAGTAAGATGAATGTGATGAGAATTCAGAGGCAGAAGAATCACTGAGGCCTCCGGCAGCTGAGACTTGAGTTATTTCTTAGAGGAAAACAAGAATCTTCAAAGGTGACTATGGGCTCTGAATATTCAGGGGACAAAGAGCATGACAGTTTGACAGGAGAGTTTCATATAAGGAAGCAATTGGAAATACAGGTTGGGGATTAAGTCAAGGTTATCTTGTGGATGTCCTTGGGTGACAGGCTAAGAAATTTAAACTTTGTTCTATAGACAGGAAGAAACCACTGGTATTTTTTGAGACCGAGTGCTAACCGTTTGCAAATCAGTAGCAAATCAATGGGACACTCAGTTTCCAGTGAGAGAAACCCATTCCAAATAGACTTACACATAAAAAAGTGAAAGAAAGAAAGAAAGAAAGAGAGAGAGAAAGAAAGAAAGAATAATTTAAAAAGATAAAAATAAAATAAAAATAAAAATAAAACAAAATAAAAAACAAATAGGCTTACACAAAAGGGAATTTATTGGCTTATACAACTGGAAAGTCCAAGGATAGATTTTACTTTAGGCATAGCCTGATCCAAAAGCTCAACTGGTGTAACTGGTTTCTTCCTGAATCTCTGTGCTCAGCATCCTTCTAGTAGGCTCTTTCCTCCAGTAGGCTCTCCATCATGGTGACAGAATGGTTGCAGCAGCTCCAGGATCACATCTTTCCAGACTGAAGTCCAGGAGAAGGGAATCATCATCTTTCCTGGTGGCTCTAATACCTGGAATTGAATCTAGTGAGCTGGGACAGCCTGGTTTGGTTCAGATGCCCCTTCTCAGGACCAGTCAGTATTTGTTACCAGAGGGATGCAGTGTGCCAGGTAGCTTAGGCCTATGCAGTTTGAAGTTCAAATTCACAGCCCTGCTTCCCCAGTTCAGGGTAGAATCCTCCCAGACCAAACCACAGTGAAGGAGACCAGGGAGGAGCAAATTTCCAAATAAAAAGAGAATTGTTGCCGGAAGCAGGGTACTTGGAGTCTGGGCCCCAAACCAGTGAATGCCCAGAACAGGAGGGAGGGTCAGTCCAGTGATGTACAGAATGAACTGCAGCAGGGACCAGTGCCCTGCTGGGGTTGTTCGTTCTGATTGCTGCAGTGGCCTGAGAGCCTGCGACTCTGCCACTCAGTTCTTTGCAACCATCAAAGAGCCTCTTACAGTCCTCTGCTTGCCAAAGGCCTCCGCAGATCTGCTGGGTTGTCTCCACAGAGATCCATCAGAAGGGCCGGAAGGAGCTGGGATGGATACAGGTTGCCTAGGAGCATACCTGTCTCCTTGTCCACATCTTGGTCACATGCTGCCATTTAAGCAGAAGATTCATTTCATTTTAGAAACTGTTGCAGCGGTATATTTGGAGGAAGAGGTTGTGAATTTGGCAGGATCGTCAACCTGTTTAGGCTCATGGGGATTTCATTCTTTCTGGATTTATTGTTATAAAAATTAGTAGTGCCTAGGTGGTACAGTTGGTTAAGCATCCAACTCTTGCTTTCGGCTCAGGTCATGATCTCAGGGTGGTGGGAATCGAACCCCACGTGGGGCTCCCCGTTCAGCAGGGTGTCTGCTTCAGATTCTGTCCCTCTGACCCTCCCGCCCCCACCTGCTTGTAGGCACACATGTGCATGCGCTCACTCTCCAAAATAAATAAATGAATCTTTTTTTTTAAGTGGGTTAAAAAACAAAAGACCAGCAGATTCTTTTTTAGTTTTCTCATCATTTTTATTTATTGCACAAATAACATCACAACCACAATAAAGGAAGAATAAAAGATGGGGAAGCGAGCAGGCTACTGTAAATGTCTCTTTAAAAAAGACACACGGCCCTTGGCAGACGTGTCAATGTCTTCAGTTTATCTCTTAGCCTCTAAATGCATACTTGTCAAAAAAAAAAAACAACCCACCTCATTTTGTAATAGCACCAAGAGGCACATTAGTACAAAGTGCAGGGTACCTCTGGTGAAGTTTTTAATAAGTAAGTACTGGCTAGACAAGAAAAGCTGTAGTCCATACTCATCCAATTTAAGGAGGAGGAGCCTGAGGAGAGCGGAAAGGAATCTGTATAATGTGTTTTTACTTTCTGCCTCCAGGCATTTCTTCTACTGCATAGTCTCCCATGAGAAAGTGATGCAAATCTTTCTAAACGGTTTTCTATCTACTGATGTAATCTCTTGAGAGCTGGTGCGATCCCCGAGCTCTCAACTTTCTGCAAACTCCATAGAACCAAGGAAATATTAAATACATATTTGTTAAAAAAAATAAATACATATTTGTGAATGAGGATGATGAACTGTTTTGTGATGACCTTGGCCGAGAGGGGGATGGGCCCATGCAGGACACTCTCATGGAAAGATTGCCATCTGACAGATTAATCTACTTTGATACAGGTTCCTCCCTCCCCCCCACCCTCCGCCTCCGGCGCTTTTAAGTCTTTTTAACAATTCATGGCCCACCTATTAATTTAACGTGATTGAGACAAACATTTTCAGACTGTAATTGAAAGAGCATAGCTTTTTCAAATGTGTGGGGAAGACTAGTATTTGCAAAGCCTCTGGACATCGGGAACATCTGACAGGTATGCAGGTGGTAAATTGAATAAATAGGATCTATGATGTGCTGGAAAGTGGTTTCTGTAAATAGGAAATTAATGTTGCCCGCAATGAGTCAGATCTGAAATAACGGTGTTTAAAACTGTTGACTCCCACTCAGGTATTTTAAGGACTGAGTCAGCCATCCTTAACCCTTTTCAAAATGCAAGGTACTAGAATATGACAGGCTGCGACCCTGAAGCATTATCGGTCCCCTCTGGGTTCATTTGCATAATATGCACACACGCCAGTATAATCAACATGTATCAGCTCATGCCCTTCAACATTAATGGAGCCGTTTCCTGAATGCTTCTGAGGAGATGTCTTTTCCCTGTCTCTCTGCCACGCAGCCTCCAGTCAGCCGATTCGCCTTCCTTTCCTGTTCCCGTGAAGATGCTCCTGGCTAAGCAGAGAGAAACTCTAGCCTGCTGCTCCATCTTCCTGGCCCCCCACACTCATTGCAGCATCCTGTGGCCACTTTGGTTGAGTGCCCCCTCCGATGAACTATGTTCTTTCTTTTCAGGCCTTCGTTTTCCTGAGAATTGAAAAATCCTCACAAGTGTATGGAAGTGTTATTTATTTATTTATTGTTTTATTTATTTTTTTTAAAGATTTATTTATTTATTTGACAGAGAGAGAGAGAGAACACAAGTAGGCCGGGGAAGAGGGAGAGGGAGAAGCAAGCTCCTCGCCTAGCAAGGAGCCTGATGTATCCCAGGACCCTGGGATCATGACCTGAGCAGAAGGCAGATACTTAGCCAACTGAGCCACCCAAGCACCCCAGCATATGGAAGTTTTAAGACACTCTTCTTTACAGTGACTTTTTTAAATGCAAGCATTTCCTCCTCATAATAATGATGTCATTAATTATATAGCATAAGCCCCTACACGTGGGAACCCGTATCAAACAGGCTTTTTGTTTGAAGCAGCGCCCTTTTCTGCTTCTGCAGGTGCTTTGTTAAGCGCAGACAACAGTGAATTGCACACCTCCCCTCTCCCTCTTAATCACACTGTGTCTACACCTGTCCTTGCTCTTTGGGGAGCAGGGCTCTGACTGCAGCGCTCCTCCAGCACCCCCCCCCCCCGACCTCAGCCCTGTGTAGTCAATATTCCCCGAGTTGGTCCCTGCTCTGTGGTGGATGTGGGTAATGCCTCCCCACCGTGCTCTCTTCGTCAGCCCTGAGCATTTCAAGTGAAAGCGTGCTTGGCGGGAGCAGATGTGTGCTGTGCACCCACCCTGGCTCATCCTCATTAGCTGTCTTTCTTCAAGGCCAAGCACCAGGGAAGTGCAAGCTCCAGCCCTGCTGCTGATGCTGAAAGCCGGATGTTCCGATGATGTTCGGATGCGCGCAGATTTCTCCCTGAGCAGCTGTTTCGTTCTGTTTTCCTCCTCTGCATCTCTTGAACCCATTTTCAGAAAATAACATTCCTTTGATGCCTGAGCCAGGGATGCTCTAAATGTTGGGGTACAGCTGTTTGTCAAATGTCCGTCGTGCAAAAGGCACCTGCTCTCTACTGCATCTTTTAATCCCCCTACCAACTCGTGGAGTCCGAAAGACCTGGGATTGAATGCTGGCACTGCCACTCACAGCTGTGTGACCTCAAGTACCCCAAGTGACCTCTCTGAGCTTTATTTCCCTACCTGTATAATGAACGTAATAATCCCCCCTCCATAGGATTGCTGTGGGATTTCAGCAGGATGGTTACTGTAAAGCCCTTCACGCCGTGCCCTGGCATATAATAAACGCTTAGGAAGGGATAGCTATTATCACAGAGAGTTTGAACTTGGCTGGGTTACTTGACTTATCCAAGGTTATGCACCTAGCAAGTGACAGAACTGAGCTATGGATTCAAATCTTTATCAGGTTTCCTTTTCTCTCTCTCCTCCTTCATTAGGAAGGCTGCTGTGTCTGTGCCAGAGCACCACGAAAAAGCAACTGGAGCTCCTGGGTACTTTGGCAGTGAGCTATGCAATTAAACTCCAAGGCTGATAATAATAAAAAAATTATAATATGATAGCTAGTATCTATTGAGTACCCACCATGTCGGGGCGGGGGAGAAGTGTGCTAGCCAATTGGCAGCCTCCTCTAATCTCTTAAACAGTGTTCTCCAAAATTCAGTCATTTGCGTCCTATCTTCACGATTTTTACCACTTTCTGTATGCCACCTATATAGCACTGTCTTACTTAGCTGTCATTAAAATCAATTCCCATTATTACTTAAATAAGCGCACTTGAAAAATAAAAAGCTGTTGCCATCACTGGAAATTGAAAGCCAGCATCTTTTACCATAAACAGAAGGTGACCAGGAATATAAATACAATAAAAACAAAGCAGTATTGTCAGGGTCCAGCCAGATGATGCTCTGGCCCTGAGGCCTGTTCTCTGTTCAAAAGGGAGATTAGCAGGTGTTAGAGAAGCAGTCAGTAAAGACATGCTGGAACCAGACAGGTAGTTCTTCTGGCCTCAACTGGAACGCCTGGAAGAGAAGGTCCTCATGTGTGATGCCATGTTCTTCGACGCCCTGTCAGGATGCCACCTGCTATTTTTTTTTTCACCTGTCTCTGTGTCTCCTGCTGAGGGAAACATTGCCACGTGAGGGGCTTGCGGGGAGCTGTCGGTGCCCCATGCTATGGATGATGGTGGCTCAGAGAGGTCGTCACATCCTTTACCCAAGATCATGCATCTAATAAATGATAAAAGATAGAGTTAGAACCAAGGTCTTTCTCAATAGAACATGAGAGAAATGTGTCAGACTTCAACAACCTCGAGGATGGGGTCTACCCCGGGGGTGTCAGAGAGCTTGCTTGAGTTTTCTGTTACAAGTTCATGGTCATGGAGCTCATTTGGTTGTCAAGATCCTTAGCAGCCGAGGAGGCCCTGAGGCCCTTGGGGAGATGGGTGGCCTGGGTGCCTGCAATTGGCCAGGAAGGGGATCCATGTGGATGGCAGTCACCGCCGCTGGATGTTGAGCTGTGGCTGTGCACCTGCTGCCTCCCTGCTAGAAGGAAGACTGGCTGGGTATGTGATGCGACAGGCAGAGGGGAGAAGGTGGCGAGACCTGTCCTGGGTCAGGTGCTGTCCTAGGCATGCCAAGGTCAGTGATTGGAGACACTGGAGCAGTGGAAAGAGGAGAAGCCCTAGTTCAAATCCCAATTATTCCATTAAATCACTTACTGTGGTAAATGTGGGGAAATGCTCACCTTTTGTCCCTCACTTTCCAATCTGAGAAACAGGGATGATGCCTATCCTCCCTCACAGGGTTCTCTTGAAGATGAAATGAGCTAAAGCTTGAGTATCTAGCAACTCACTACCTGCTCATCAAATAATAGTTTTCTCTTGACCCTCCTCCCCTCCAGACTGGCCCTAGATGCTTCTCTAAATCCTCCTGCCCTTCCCAGCCCCACCGTCCTGAAAACGGATATAATTTTGAGGACCTGGGTCAACCCCTTGCGTCTTGGCTATGTGATGGGAACATAATGTCCCTCACAGATTGAGAGTGCCTTTACCGTTTGTAGTGGTTGGTCATCTCCAACCAATCGTGTATTATAGCCTGGTGAGGGGTTTTTGTTTTTCTTCCTTAGGAAAGGTTTGGGCTTTCTGCCTGTTACCATTCCCATGAGAGAAAACATCATGGCATCTGGCCTTTGCTGAGGCTACTATGCTCTGCTGTGTGGCCTTTTCTTCCTCTTTCTGGCCAGACTCATCAGACCAGCTTTCTTGGGCTTGGGAATATTGGAGCGGAGTGATTCTAGGAATTGCCTGCCATCCTTCTTCTGGGTTTTGCCTGACAATGCAGGAAGGGACCTGGCAGAGAGGAAGTAGTTGTTTTCCATGACACAAACCTCCAAAGGATAAGGCTGTGTGGCCAAGACCAGGTATTGCCCTGAGGGCCTCCAGTGAGGTTGTGCTATATGAATTCCAGTTCCACCTTGCTCATTCCTTCTCAATGGAGTAGTGGGTTTCTACAAAACTGAGGAAGAAACCTTTATTTAGTAGCATGGACTTAGGTACACTATCTCATGCACTTCTTTACATTCCCATGAAATGGGCTTTATCATCTTTTTTCACAGAGGAAGATATGGAGATGCACAGAAGTTCAGCAAGTTATGGAGATCACACATCCAACAGTGACAGGGCTGGGAGGCCACCCCCTGTCATGCACCATGCTCGGAAACCATCTCTTCCTTTTAGATTCTGCAGGAGCCAGCTTGGGACTGAAAACGGGCCCTGTAGAGCCACCCCAGCTCTCAGCTCCATGAGATGGGCACCTGACTCTCCTCTGCCTCCTCCGACCGTCTTCAGTGTTCACCAGGGGTGGTCCAGAGCCCCCTTTCCAGTAAACCTTCTTGTACAAATCTCTATCTCTGGATCTGCTTCCTGGGAAATCAAGCTGTTAGCGGAAATATATCCAGTGTAGATGTCCATACTCTGATGCCCCAGCACCGGGGGCATAAGCCTGCATCTGGCTAATGGGAGACAGAGACTTGCTGGTGAGCCATGGGGCCTGGATTAGAATCTTACTGTCCACGTCTCACAGTGGTGGGCTCTTGCGGATTGATCAGCCTTCCCACAACCCCGGCTTCAGTATCTATAACAGGAGCATAATAGTAGCCTCCATCTCATTGGCTGTGGCAGGCGAGGTGGCTGATGCATTAGAATAGAGCTTGGCACATGGCAACGGGCAGTGAATGTTGCATCACTAGTTGCAGGTGCCGTTGAAAGCACCTTCATTTTCCCAGATTCCTCGGTCTCCTTGAAATCACACTCTTCTGGTTCACCTGCTTCTCTCAGAATTTGCCCTCAGTTTGCTCTGCTGCCTCCTCTTCCTCCTCCTGCCTCTCAATTCGGGTATTCTCCAGGGCCTGGCCTTTTGCCTGCTCCCTCATTTCTCCCTTTCCCGTGTTCGTTCTCTCTCTCTCTCTCTCTCTCTCTCTCTCCACTCTCTCCCACTGTGCTGGAAAGTGGCCTGTAAGCCCTCCAGTGCTGTGAATAGCCCTCCAAGTGAGCTGCCTGTTTTTTGGTTTTTGCTTTTTTAATGCTTCAGTTTTTGGGGAGGATGGGCAGTCCTGTCATTTGCACCAATAACTAGAGCATCTCCCGTTTTGGCTCCAAAAGTCAGTCTGTCAAACTTGTGAATTGCGTTAGCGATTTTGTTTTCGACTTATGCCCTTGAGTAAGGGCACCCGCCCGTCTTGTAATATGTGCTATTGTCAAGGCTGATAACGCACAGAAGGCAAGAGGAGGGAGAGAGAAAGGTACCCACCATTTGACGTTCTATGACAAGAGACAGGATAAAGAGCTTCTGCGAAAGTCCTAGAATAATGAGGACAATGAGCCATTATTCTCAGGGCTTCATTTTTAGACTGTTGTGGTGAGCTCCTGAAGTCTCAATTGTTTACATATGAATTATGAGACTTCCAGGAAAGCCTAAAGCCCATGAAAATTATACCCGAGAAATTGTACCAATGGCCTTGTGTTTCAGGTTCAATTGATCTCAGTTAAATCAATGAAAACATATTTTCTGACTTCAGAGGTTAAAGAATGTGTTTCTAGGAGAAGAGGAAGAGAGCGACTGAGCAGAAACAGGCGAGGAGTGGAGGAGATAGGAGCTCACATCTGCATGCTCAGCATTTGACAACTGTCTTTTCAGCCAGAAAACCTTCTTTTTTTTTTAAGGATTTTATTTATTTATTCATGAGAGACACAGAGAAAGGCAGAGACAGAGGCAGAGGGAGAAGCAGGCTCCCTGTGGGGATCCTGATGCAGGGCCTGATCCCAGGACCCCGAGATCACGAACTGAGCCAAAGGCAGTTGCTCAACTGCTGAGCCACCCACGTGCACCAGCCAGAAAACCTTTGTAAGGAGAGAGTCCTTCACTCCCACTCTACAAGTAAGGAAACAGAGACTCAGAACAGAGAAAGACCCTCCCTGAGGCCATGTGCAAGGTGGTCTGCACACCCACCTGCCACTGGCAGGGCTGATTGGTGTAGGAGTAGGACGCTGTGATGGCATCATAACTTCAAGATGATCTTCAGTCAACTTCATCTCTGTCATCACCCTTGTGACATGTAGGGGCAAGCCAAACAAGACATTTCTATGTAGTAGTGACTTTGATTTGTTGAAAACACAAATCAGTGAAAGTTTTGTGATGAATGGATACCTATCCCCCCCTCCCCCACACTCCCCTGGATTCACACAAGGCCTTCTGAGGGCTTTTGTACATTTTTGTACATTCTCATTTGTACATTCAGTTTTGTACATTCTCATGCTCTCTAGGGTTCCATCCGGTGTAGCCAAATGGATTGAACTTGCTTTCAATCTACACTCGTAGCTTAGAAAATTCTGGATGTGGAGTGAGGTTATAATATCTGGGTACAGGGATTAAGGCCCGGGGCTAGCCAATCAGTGAGATCCTCCCATTACATGTGCACACTACAACTGCAGGAGGTGACCAGTGCCGGACTCCTGTGACCATCTCAGGTGACCTCAAAGAGAAACCCAAAACAGGAAGAACCAGGAAAACACTTAAGTGGATGCATGCCGGCAACGTTTCTGAATGACCGAAGCATGATGTATCAAGACCGCTAAGGGCATTTTTCGTGTCTATGTCGAAATCAGTAGGCCTTGATTTTTATAGCCAAATTATACCTTGTGATGCGCAATTGCAGGACTGTTTGCAAACATGTATGCCCCATCCCCCTTTTGCATATAATCCCCTGCAAACTGACAGGTTTTGGAGCAGTTCCTTCAGAGCGATCTGAAATATTGTCTCCCCAGTAAGACAACGAATAAAGCATTTACTAACCTAGTTTCAGGTTGGCTTTTTTTTTTTTTTTCAGCTGACACGTGTGTGGAAAATTCTTGCTTCTATGAGGAGCCTTACCAAATAATTTATTTGATGCCAGTTTTATGACTGCTGCAAACCCAGGAAGAGAAAGAGAAATTATTTTGAAGGAGAGAGTTTAGGAAATAAATAAAGACGTTTTCTTTCCTCTGTGCTTGATTTTTTTTTTTTTTTTAAATCTTAGCGGTTGGAATTTGGTGCTTGTGGTTTTGAAGACTAAAATTCCCAAACCTTTATGTAGGACTTCTGTGGGGGCACCGAGCAGGCTGCCATCCCCCAGTCTGTTCCACTGAGTGTGACCAGAGCACTTCATATTGGTGGCTGAACGGAACATATTACCTAGTGAACACCTGCCCCCAGCTCACAGCAAACAGCTCAAAGTGAAGTACTTCCAGAGTAGAGTGTGTGCAAGGGTCTTTGCTTGTCTTATTGTGGTGTTGCAAAGGCATGGCCCTGGGTTTCCATGAATCTTAGGTTTGAGAGGTCTTTCCAAGATCCTTCCTGGTTGCCTGAAGTCCAAGGGTTTCATAAGGTCAGAGAAAGTCATCCAAGAGAATTTTCATGAGCAGACTAAGCCACAAGCATCAATTTTGTTTTCTGCCTTTATTCCTGCCTGCGAAGTATTTTCCAATTATGTTTCCGTGTTATTCTTAACCAAGCGGTTCTCTGTGCTTTATTGCCTTGGACTTCCTAAGCACGGGATTGAATCATTTGTTCCCTCTATCTGGAAATCCACTCTCGGGAACGGAGTCTATGCTCTGGCCTTGGGTTAAGGGAGCCATTTACATTTCTTGCAAGTGTCCTGTCCAAACTGCCTCCACCTTGGCTTTCCAGTTTGCACCCCTCTCAGGTTCTGATTTAAAAGCACTTAATTAGGATGCTAATTAGAACCTAATCGGGCTGCTAATGAAGTAGTTGACAGCCCAGATCAATTAAAAAGGGGAAAAAACATCCCTGGCCTTTTGTTTGCAGCCTCTACAGGAGATGACATTCTCTTTTTAATTGCTTTGAGGCAGGCTGCCTGTGAACCAATCAGCCCCTGTGGTTGCTGCTGGTCTCCTGGTCACGTTGTCTCTCCTGGCCAGAGGCAGCTCTGCAGAGAAGGTGTGCAGTCGGACTTTGCAAAGCAAGCTTTCTCCCTTTTTGTGTGCTTGAAGCTCTGTAAATCTCACACTTCCAAGAGGACTGCTCTGCCTACCTGTCCCTGCTTCTGGCCACCGACTTAGTCTATACACACGCAGCTACCTAGAAAAGTGGCAGTGAGCACTAAAACCAAATAAATGTTTAAATAATAATCTTGCTCCTCCTCCTCCTTTTCCCCCCTGCTAACCTGGAGGCTAGAGAATTTTGGTGATGACTTTTGTAGAAATAACAATAGTGGGTGAGAGCTGACCTAGCAAGCATTACTCAGTAAAACACAAGATTGCTTTCTAGACTGCAGTCATCTTGGGAACATGTGAGAATTGCAGTGAGGCCAGGCCTGCAAACTGAGAGACAGTCCTGATGAGGGGAAGCAGGCCAGGGGATAAAGACTGAGGAGAGGGGTGGCCAGGGAAGCAGACATCAGAGGGTAGCGCATGCTTGCCCAAAGAAGAGAGCTATGTAAGTGGTTTAACAAAATATATACTTCATAATGCGTGTTGAGCATCTATTGTGTGCCAGGCGCTCTGCTTAGCTCAGGTTACGAAGCAGTGAGCAAAACAAGACAGACAATAAACAAATGATTGTAGATAAATTAAATGTGCTCAGGTGCTGCCAAAGACCAATCCTGAGCACTCCAGGCATGTCCTGTACAGACGCTGCAGATCGCCCTGAGGAATAAAGCTGCAGCTGAGAAGTGAAGGTCAACTATGAGATGGCTGGGCAGTGGGGCCAGAACAGTCCCCCTTGCAGGAATAGCATCTGTGAAGAGGGGAGCCCGGCTTTTGTTCTAGGAGCTAAGAAAAGTCTTCAGTGCTAGAGCAGAAAGAAGGGAAGGAATTCGTGAGTTGAGGCTAGGGCTTTGCTTAGTCATTCATAGCCTTTTAAGCCACAGGAAGGATTTGGACTGTAAGGGGCTATGAGGAAGGCATTAACAGCTTTTAAGCAGGGGATTCTTCGGATCAGTATGCGTGCTTGAAATATCCCAGCATCTGTGTGGGGGACTGATCAGAAGGAGTCCAGATGGGGAGTGAGGGGATCAGTGGTTTAAGTGGACGTCAATGGTGGCCTGAGCTGGGACGCCAGCAGTGGGGACGAGTTGAGGTGGGTAGGCTTGAGAGGCCTTTTGAAGAAGGAAGAGGCAAGAGTTGCTGGTTAATTGCATGTTGGATGCAAGGAAGAGGAAGTGGCCAAGACTCCTTCCTAAAAGTATGGTTTGAGCAGTGGCTTTACTGTGGGACCATTTACTGAGATTAGGAATGACAAGGAGAGAGTAGACCTGGGGGTAAGGGTAGGACAATCATAAATCCAGTCTTGACAATGTTTAGTGTGAGGCATCAAAAGGCGATGTCAAGGAGGGCAATAAGATCGGAGGGTCTGGAGCCCGGATGAGCTGGAGACGAATGAGAGGTTGGCCAACTGTAGGCCATAATCTGGGGAGTTCCACAAGATTCTCTTGCAGGGGGAGGGAAACCCCTCCTTTGAGAGGAAGCTCAAATCCAGAGGAATTCCAACATTAAATGGTCTCTGAGCAGAGGAGGAATATGGAATCAGCCAAGGCAACTATGAAGGAGCTGCCAGAGACGAGAGGAGGAACAGGGGATGATCTTCTTGGGGATGGTTTTTGTATTCAAGGCTTTCTGTGAGGAGATCATTGTGAACTGACAATCACTCAGTAGTTTTCAAAATCATTTAAGCAACAGAAGTCCCCTGAGAGCAAACCTTCAGGAGATGTCACCCGGAGAGGTGGGGGCTGGCCTTGAGGTCCTGCTCGCTCTACCTTCCTCTTGTCACCCCACCTCCCACCTCTGAATCCCAGGCTCTGAAGAAGGGCATTGGAACAGCCCTGCCCTAGAGGATACTCGCTGGTGCATCAAAGTGAGACCTACTTCTTCCCCCGATCCTCTTCAAGGGCGTGCACCACTCTACCCCATAAACCAACCAAAGACCTGATTCCTTTGCATGGAGGGAGCTCAAGGGATCTGACCTCTGCATTGCTCCAGATTAAAAGTATCAGGGGGCCCCTTATGAGACACCACACCTTCTTCCCCCATTAATAAATGCCTCATAATCCTTAGAAGCTCAGCTTAGACATCACTGGCTTCGTGAACCTTCTTCGGGCCCCCAATTCAGAACGGATTATGCCTCCTCTGTGGGGCTGCTTACTGCACTCCTCACATGGACGACTTGGTTATTTATTTACACACCCTTTTCCTCCATCAGACTTTGAGTTTCTCAGGGCAGGGACCAAGTCTTTACACCTCAAAGCCAGGATAATGCCTGGCACAGTGTAGGTGTTGAATCAATGTTTGCCCAATTGGATTAAATTACATTGAATTAAACTTGGAAGGGCCCTCAGATCGGCTACGGTCCTTCCTTCTCTGAGATAAAGGTGAGAATAAGCTCCAGCTCTTTGCTGGCAGAAGTGATTCTGGAATCCCGAGTCCTGATTTCCAGTCCAATTTTCTTAGGATCCTTTCTTCAGTGCTCAAGAGTTAATAGCGCTGAATAAATATGGCAATGTTGGAGAGAGAACCCCCTGGTCTGCGAGCTGTAGGTGGCTCTCGCTGGTTTAAATGGCATTATCTCCGTAGCATCCACCAGGCCCACGGTGTAAAGTGGCTTTCTTTGGAGTCATTTTTCATAAGTAGAAGTGTGACTGTCTCTCCTACTTGTCCTCACCACCTGTCATGGCTCTGGCTCCTTCACAGATTCCCCGTCACTTTTAATTCTTACCTTCAAGAAAGAGCCCGCTTCTCACATTTTCTAGTGGAGATGCTTTATTTGTTTTCTTTTAATCTCCTTTTTACAGGATTTGGCCCAAGGATGGTTCCAATATAAAGGCTCTGGAGCTTTCTCTGTGTGGACAGGGCTAGGGAATTCCTTGCGGGGGAAGCAAAATTGGCCTCCCTTCCTGGAGCCTGAGTAACAGTTCTTTTTTCGGAAGACTAGGTGAGAAAGGGTTCTCAAGAGCCATCCTTGAGGAGAGAAGCTGTAAACATTTCTCGTTCACCATCAGTGGCGGCAGGGTTCTGACCCTCAATTTAGAAGAAACGGGCGCAAGGCGCCAAGAAGCTGGATGCTCACTTCTCTCCCACTCACCAAGGACCTGGGTCAGTTGTTGGTTTCCCTTCAGATCCCCCCTTCTTTAACCATTCTGCCCCCCTGGGGTTCAGCCAAGAATTACTGCCAGCCTACCAATCCTGCTGAGGAAGCGGGGGAGGCAGAGGGAAGGAAGAGCCAGGGCTCAGGACTCAATCTCACCTTCTTTTTTTTTTTTTTTTTAAAGATTTTATTTATTTATTCATGAGAGACACAGAGAGAGAGAGAGAGAGAGAGAGAGAGAGAGAGGCAGAGACACAGGCAGAGGGAGAAGCAGGCTCCATGCAGGGAACCCAATGTGGGATTCAATCCCGGTTCTCCAGGATCACACCCCTGGCTGAAGGCCGCGCTCAATCCCTGAGCCACCCAGGCATCCTTCCATCCCACCTTCAAGCTGCAGCTCTACCACCTACCTGTGGGATCCGTCCCTTAACCTTGGGGACACTCCGTGTCCTCCTCTGCAGACTGAGATTGAGAGCACCTCCCTGGCAGGCTAGCTGTGGCGATTGGCAAAAATGTACATAAAACCACCCGCAGTGTGTTTGGCCCATATGGTCACCTGAGAAACGTTCATTATTAATAAGCCAGATTATTTTTTTTCAGGGGAAATCATTCATTTTCCTTGCTTTCATCCTAGTGGCACACCCCAAACCGCTATGATCGATCCTATAATATCCACTGTGTGCATGGACGTGAGCGCCTGGTGCCATAATGGCTTGCTGTTTTGAATTGCAATTGTTTGAATGCAATTGTTGTTGTTAATGTTGAATGTTGTTATTGATGGGACAGTCTCTTTTCAAGATAGATTCTTGCATGATAAGTAGTTACTTGTAGCTGAACAGGTCCAGAGAAAGAAACCTAGATTGCTTTACGAATTTGGCCTGTTTCGGGTTTGGAAAATGTGGATTAATCTGTCAAAAGAAAAAGAAAAAGTATTTAACCAATGGGGACACTTGGACTAATTGAGTGTGGATTCTGTAGCTACTCGGGGTATCCTTGGCAACTGTTTAGGGGAGCGCTGAGCTTCCTAGAGCTCTGCTTTCAGATGGAGGACACACAAAGGTTATCCTTTCAAAGCTCTCTGTGTCTGTCAGCTAGTGTCTGCAGGCAATATGTGTTTTTGAGAGAGCCTGATGGATTACAAGGAAGATGTGGGTGGCCAGATTCTTTGCTTTGCATAGAAATATTACACTTTTTAAACTAATGTCTGATCTTGATAGTTCTCTGGTTAAGAGGTACCCTATAACAGTATCTTAACCTTGGCTTAAGAGCAAACAGAAAGGTTACTCTTTCTTTGCATCTTTATGCTGGAAGCTAATGCTTTTCTATTCACAGGCCTTCCCTGAAAGAGCTCTGCTACTTGAATGGGCCATTGATGACGTCAAATACAATGATGGGACTCTATTTTTTCTTTTACTTTTTTTTTTTTCCAGTATTGAGTATTTGCTGGAAACTATTTTGGTACATCCTAGTTGCACATGAGAGTATACAAAAAAAAAAAATTAGGAACACCAAAGAAGTTCAAGACTTTCATTTCAGCCACCTGAAATGTCTAGCAATGAAGTCCTGGTTAAGGGGTTTTAGAACACACCAGACGATGCAGTTTCACACAGCCGCTATAAGTTGTACTCATGGGAAGTTTTTAATGGGACACGTGGGGAAATGCTTGTGATGTAATGTGAAAAAGGGCATAAAATCATATGTTAGTTCTGATCTTGGCTTCACCAAAATAAGACATGAAGATGAATGAAGTCTGAAGGGATGTGTGCCAAGCTGATAATCATCCCCAAGTTGTGCTTGTGTGTGGGACTGTGATTTTATCTTATTTTTTTTATATCTTCTCATCTGTTTTTTTTTAAACTTTTCCCAGTACACATTAAATACTTCAAGTAAGAAGCTATTTTGTTAAATAACAAAGGTAAGGACAAAATTCTCATAGGTTCTCATAGGTTCCTGGAGGTGATAGCGGTAGCGTTTTTAAACTAGAAATTGGTAGCGAGGGATAACCGTTGGATATTAATGTTTAGCACTTACATAACATTTCATGGGAGGCTTTTCGGGTGTTTTATAGCGCCTGAGCTCTCATTTTCATACCATCCCCGTGTGGTAGGCAGCAGGAGTTGTAACGATTTTGTGCACTTAAAAAAAAAAAAAAAGAGCAGGTGCTAAATGAAGACGGCATTTTGCTTGCTTCTACAGATGTTTTTTAGCTGTGAGATTAGACCCTGTGTGAGGACATTTGCCACTGCGCCTCATTCACAGATGCATAGGTGATCAGGATTGGCAGGAACCCTAGAACTAGCATATAGCCCACTGCCTTGAAAAGAGGAGACAGAGATGAACCCGTGAGCTTACCTAGTGTTTGAAAAGCTAATTCCCACGCTTTCTTGCTCAGCATGGAGAATGTTCCAGAGGCGCTTTTGCTTTTACATATAATCTATTCTTGCTGAAGCCCTTTAAAGGAAAAAGGAGGTAGGGGGGTGCCCGGGTGGTTCAGTAGGTTAAGTGGCTGACTTGATTTCAGCTCAGGTCATGGTCTCGGGGTCGTTAGAGGGAGCCCCGCTTTGGGCTCTGCACTGGGTGTGGAGCCCACTTGAGATTCTCTCTCTCCCTCTCCCTCTGCCCCTCCCCCTGCTTGTTCTCTAAATAAAAGAGAGGGGGCGCAGAAAGGAGGGATACTGAATCATTAAGGTTGGGATTGGAAGTGGGGTAGAAAAAAGGCTTTTGGCAGCCAGAGAAAGTGGCCCCAACTCCTGCTGGCTGAATTTCTACCACGTCCGAGTGTCTGGTGCTTCTCTGGTCTCCTTGTGGCAGTGAGACCACCTGAGCTCTCTCTGTGCCCGCCGCCCACTCCCAGTCTCCCAGATTTCCATGTCACTAGTGTTTCTGACACACCCGCCTGTCTATGATGTTAACTTTCAACTCTAGGAGTCAGGGTATAGAAGAATTTGAAGCTTCTCTCCCTCCCGGTTTCCTGATAGGGTTTTTAAGGGTGATCTGGTTCAAATACAGGGGAGGCAAATGCACACATTCCCCCAGTTACCGTCTCTGCTGTTTTGATCAGTGCTTACCTGAGGATGGACTTTCTCCCATAGCACCCATGAGTTCGCAGGGATTCCAGAAAGGGCAAATATTAGCGCAGTAATGCTACTTTTTGGAGTTCAATAGATACCTGGTTTTGAATGGAGGTTCTCCCTGTGGCTAGTAGACCCTCAATTCTTCGGAGTGCAAACAGAAGGTGACGAATGAGAGCGGCAGCAGCTATATTATTAGTCAGGAGTAATAAGGAAATCTGGAAATATCAGTGCTTAATAAGGCAAGCACTGATTTTTCTTTTTTTGCAAAATCTGCTGGGTAACATCTGGGCACTTCTCTATCTGATGACCCTGGGAGGTAGGCACCCTCCATCTAGTGTCGCTACATCTCAATATGTGACATCCAGGATCATAAGGTCAGAGAGGAGAGAGCTAAAAGGTCATGGACTAGCTCTTAAGTGTTGTGGCCAGAAATGACAGATGGCACTTCCATTCATATTTTATTAACTCGGACAGGCCACACATGGCTTTGCTGGACCGCCAGGGGATTGGTCGTTCAGGACACACGGGCTTCTGAGTGAGGGCTAGATGTCTCTGGTGCCTGACGGATCTCAGCTGAGCCTCTCCTGTGGACCAAGCACTGTTGTAAATGCTTTACATGTTCATCCCAGTCGATCCTCAATCTTAGGAAGTAATCGCTAATGCCTCCATCATACAGATGAGAAACTGAGCCACAGAGAGGTTAGGCGGCTTGCGAGCGTGTCCCAGTTATTAAGTGATGAAGCCAGGATTTTAAAGTCACATAGTCTGGCTCCAGGGCCTTGAGTTTTGAACCTCAGCACTGATTATCCCCCTCACATTATTTCTTCTGGGGGGATTTCTGTAAGATTATAGGCAATGTCAGTAAAACACACGGATGGCAGCGACTTCTGTCATTATAGTTGTGGGCTACCTCAAATCCTTTCTCAGTCAAAACAGGGCATAAATAGATGGCTATGTGATAGAGCTTTATTAAAAAGGTATCTCTTTCATCCTGGCATCTGACGTTGCATGGAATGCCTTCATAGAACCTTGCAGAGAAGTATCAAGCAATTACCATTGCATGGGAGTATTTTAGCCAGCCGTGCCCATTCTTACCCTACAAGGGCATGAGAGCAAAGTTTAAATTTTAATTACTGGCCTGCCATGTCTCGTTACTGGAATCTGCAAGGCTGCTCGGAGCAAAATTTAAGGACACAACAGTAGTTTATTTCGTATTTGTTTTAATTAAACACTAGTGCTGGTCTTGACTCATCCTGTAGGTAGTTACAGCAAAAATACCATGTTGTAAAGGGATGTCTGAGCCCTTTCGTGGAACCAGAAGTATATTTGGTGTTGAAGTGACTCCCTGTGCATTCCTGCCATGAGTTAATTGATAGCGCTCCTGCCCCTTTATTAGGAAGCCTCAGCAGCTGGAGACAGCCTGGTGTGGAGGTGAGAAGGCAACACTACCCCCAGGAAAGGGACTGTTCGGAATTCTCTAGCTGTGCATAGACCAGGAAAGGACATCACTGAGGTTGTAGAAGGACTAGGGCAGTGAATGGTGTGCATAAACCGGAGTGGCTACGGCTGTTGGTACCTTTCTCCCGTGCCAGGTGGGAGACGGAACACAGACTCTTGGTACTTGAGAAAGATTCCCAATTCATCCCTAATTCTGGGCATTGGGAGATGGCTCCTTTTTATTTCTCATCTTCTTTCTAGTGCCTGGTTTCTGCTTTAGATTGCAGCCCACTGTCTCTGACAAAGGGGGGGTGCCCTCCTAGGAATCGCTGGCTCCCTGAGTTTAATCCCTGTGCTGGGCAATGGGCCAGGAGAGAAAGGTAAGGAGACACCGCCCCAGCGCCAACCACACACACAGATGGGTAAACAATAAGCTAAGTGAGAGTGAACTTCAAATGTGCTCCACAGAGACACGGGGGAGGAGGGGGGAGTGCAGAGGAGGGGCCAATTAACTCAGCATTGGGCTAAGATTGCTGAATCATGTCTGTGGGTTCCTCATTGTCCTTTGAGACTAATCAGAATCCATAGATATTACTATTTCTAAGAACTAAATAGGTTGCGTTAGGTAATGTAATCCCCCAGTATCATTTTAGCTTCCACTGAATATCATTCTGCAGGATCTTTGGATCAGGTATGGACAATTTAGGCACTGGGAGCTACATTCGCCAGATATTTTTTTTTAAAGATTTTATTTATTCACGAGACACAGAGAAAGCGCGAGCGAGGGAGAGAGAAAGGCAGAGGGAGAAGCAGGCCCCACGAAGGGAGCCCCACATGGGACTCGATCCCGGGTCTCCGGGATCACGACCTGAGCTGAAGGCGGCACTAAACCGCTGAGCCACCCAGGCTGCCCTACATTCGCCAGATATTGGAGAAATATTGGCAGGTGTCTAAAAAGAAGTACTCTGAAGAGTAGCATGAATTCTATGATTTCAACGATACCAAAATAGCTACGTGTGTGGCCAGCCTCCAGGCGGGAATACGCACGGTGGTCATTTTATAGTGGTAAGATTACGAATTAATTTTTTATGAAATAGCTTTCCAATATAATATGGCCTTCAACTTAAAGAGAGAAGAACAAATAATTATTCTGTTATATCCCAAACATCACATTTTTAAAAAACCAATGGGAAAAGCATCCATGGTGTGCATCAGAAAGGGAAGCTTTGAAAATAACTCAAGAAAAGTCACTCTTTTTTAAAAAAAAGATTTTATTTATTTATTCATGAGAGGCAGAGAGAGATAGAGGCAGAGACACAGGTAGAGGGAGAAGCAGGCTCTACGCAGGGAGCCTGATGTGGGACTCGATCCCGGGTCTCCAGGATCAGGCCCTCCGCCAAAGGCAGGAGCTAAACCGCTGAGCCACCCAGGGATTCCCCCCCACCCCGCTTTTTTAAAGATTTTATTTATTTATTTATTCATGAGAGACACAGAGAAGAATAGTCACTCTTCATGGAAATTCTGACCTTTGAGCAGAGAACCTCAGAAAGGGGTTTTATAAAACTGAAACACATTTTTAGGGAAATACAGGATGCTTTTTAGGAGTCAATCGATCCTGGTCATCAAGGATTTGCTATTGATATAAAGCAAAACTAAGAATGCTCTAACTTAAAGAAAGAAAAATGACACAATGCCATAATGACATAAATGCCATAAATAAAACTATGTCTCTGTTTGTTCCTTCAGTTATAATATTTGCCCACATGCATGCACAAATTTAACATAACTGTAGACATATTCCCCCCATAAGAGACTGTAAGTATTTTTATGCAATATTGTATTGTTTTAGGTTTTTCTAAAAAGGATTTACTGGCTACATTTTAAACCGTGGTTATCCTGGAACATTTGTTGAAATAAGCTATTTGGTCTTCTCTTTTTAAAAAAATCAAAATTAGGGACGCCCTAGTGGCTCAGCAGTTGAGCATCTGCCTTCAGCTGGGGTCTTGATCCCTGGGTCCTGGGATGGAGTCCCGCATCGGGGCCCCCCCCCCCCCCCGCAGGGAGCCTGCTTCTCCCTCTGCCTGTGTCTCTGCCTCTCTCTATGTGTCTCATGAAGAAATAAGTAAAATCTTTTTTTTTAAATCAAGATTATAGTTGAAAGGAAAGAATGTCAGTCTTATCTTTGACTTAAAACAGACATGAGGGCAGGTGCTGGTCACAGGTGACCTGGACTCCCTCGGCTCAGGGACGAACTCCATGGCAGGGACTGTGTGGCCGAGGGCGTGCACCCTAAGCTTCTTGCGAATGCTCTAGAGCCTTTGAGCTGTGGGGCTGACATTCTAGGAAGCAGAGCCTCACGGGGAGGTCCAGCACAGAGCCTGCCCCAGAACCTGCCCTCATCCTGGTGAAAATGGGGTACACACGTGGCAACTCAAGGAGATGCGGTGGGGATCAGAGTCCAGGACTGGCCTCGCCTGCCCAACCCTACCCAGCACTTTATCCCTTTAAAACCAGATTGCTTTTTGAAATCTAAGCTCCTGACCAATTCCTGTTCTGCCCTGATTCAACCTGCAGAGTCCGATTGCACCATCTCTGCCTGGTCCTGGAAGAGCGGTAGCCCCACCCGGGCCTTCCCCTTCCCGGCCGGCCAAGTGGAACTGCTGAGCAAATGTCTTACCACCCCCAGGGCCTGGGCCGGGTCCTCCTGCCGCTGTTGGGGGCACAGTGCCATCTAGTGGAAAAAAAGAAGAAAAGCCCCCTCGGTTGCCTTTTTCTTTTTTTTTTTTTTTTTTGAAATTAGTGGAGCATCATTGAAATAGACCAAAGAAATCAGCTGCCCTCATTTGATATCAAAGAAGCATCGAGAACCAGAGAAGGATATGGACTTCCCGAATGTCACACAGGCAGCCAGAGGCAGCTTCGACGTTACGGATTGTCCGGGTGGACCCTTGGCTCCAGGCTCTTGGAGCTGCATGTACCACGGTAAAGAAACCTGAGGATGAAAGAGCTTCTGGTGTCTGTCGAGTGGCATTGGAGACCTCTGCTGGGGTGGAGGCGAACGTGGGCAGAGACCTCCGTTATTTACTGTCCTATAGAATGCCTGGGCCGCACTCTCTCGGCGACGGGTGCCAGGCCAGAGCAAAGTGAGTCATCCATTTGGCTGCACCCCCTCTTCCCTAAATCTACCCTGAAACTCTGCACAGGATAAGGCCGCGTCTATGATGTAGTGCTACGGAGCAGGAGATCTTGCAGGTTACCTATGTCCTGAGGGAAAAAGAGAAAGAAGTGTGGGCTTCCAGCCCCAGCCCTTCCCCTGCTCTTGCCCTGTCCGCTCTTTTGAGAGCCCAGGAAAAGGTTGGGCCTCTGGTCTCAAGCCTACTTCCCTCTCCTCCCTTCTAGAAATTCCCTGCAAGTCTAAGTTTCCAGGTGCCCAGGTGCACAGGCTACCCAGACCCCAGGAGAGGGATGGGGTGCAGGAGGGGACACCGCACCCCTGTTTCCTGTGCACTAGGGACTGCCTGACCTTGACTAAAGCAGATTGCCGCGAGGAACTGCATACCATGTGGGCTTCTCAGCCAGTCTCCAGCTAAAAGACATGTACACCGAGTAGGCTATTACCCACGATTGTGGAAAATGCACGCTGCATTATTCAGTGTCAGTGTGAGGGATGGAGGGAAAGGTGAACGCCAATGCCTAACTTCATTCCCCCAAAATAAAATCCTAAATGTTGACTCGAAACATATGGCTGTGCTTTGGGATAAATCTTAGTCTAGTTTCTCATGGAGATCCTAAAACAGCAAAAGGATTTCTTGACTGCACTCTCTTCCTTCTGAGTCTGGGCCTTCCCTTGACTCCTGGACCAGCAGCATTCCAGCAAGGAGCTCAAGCCCATCCCGCCCCGACCCGAAGATTGCTGGCAGAGTCCTAAGGAGTGAATGTGAGTATGAAGAGTGTGCTGTTAACCTTTAAGGGTGCTCCTTTCATTTCATTTCTTCAAAGCTGATTAGAGCAGAGGAACTTTTAATGCTGCTTGCTTTTCTAACCCAGGGAGTCTGACTCAGGGACTTTTGTGGACTGGAATGCCCCAAACTGGCCAGGATCTGACATTCCTTCGGTGCCCAGAGCATTGGCTGAGTTCCAGGCAGTATCCCCTGGCCTGATTTACCCCAGGCTGAGTGTTCTGAGGTCTCTGGATGACGGAACAGCCTCCGGACGCCGAGTGCAGGAGGTCTGCTGCCTGGCCGCCCCCAAACAGAGCCCCCCACCCCCAGGGAGGTCCTGCTTCCACCTGCTTCTATCACCTCTCCACCATCAGTGTCTCCTGCCCTCCAAAATTCATTCTCCTCCAAAGCGCTTGGTTAAAACTGGGCTTTGTTGCCGCATCCAGGAATCTGTTGAGATGTAGAAGCATAGACAGCCCTGCTTTTCAGCCCAACACATCCCGGGGGAAGAGGCTATACAGAGGGTCTTCATGATGCAGATTGTATTTTCCCACAGGAACGGTTATAATTGGGGTGCATTGCTCACCAGAGTCCTGGCAGCGAACACATCACAGTGACATCGGGCAGCATGTCATAAAAGCCGACACGTCCCCAAACCTCTGTAATCATCTACCAGATGAAATCTAAGCCCTGACTAGCCTCTCTCTCTTGATTCCAGCAGGGCCTCGGCTCATTACTCAGTGTTCCTGAGCTGTCCCTCCCCAGCCGCACATGCTGGAGCCCCTTTCTTTCCTCTCCTGGCCTTGATCTTCAGGCCCCTAGTTGTGCCCCACGGGCCGGCTCATCTTTCTTCACTGAATCCCTTTAACTCAAAGGCCTTTGAACAATTCACAATTTCCTATGCCCTCCTCTCCCTCCGGCCCGGCAGGACGCGCACACACTGTGGCGGGCGGCCCTCCAGATGGTCACAACAGTGTCCCTCCTGGAGTTGTTGAATCTGGACGGTGATCAGCATGTAAACCAGGTTCCCACATAATGGCTTATAGGTCAGAGCCCTGAAACAGCCTGATACAGCCCAGATCTACAGTGTCTTAAGGTGAATAGGGCATTCGTTTATTCCAAAGATATGACTGATTTCTTTCTATATGCCAGGCATTTCCCAGGGCACTCGGAGCATAGCTGTGACTAAAACAGATAAAAACCCACACAGAGCTCTAGAGGGGAAGGCATAAGTGGCATTTGTCCAATGAGTAGAAAGACCATTGGCTCGGGAGTCGGGAAGGCTGAGGAGCTAGTCCAGATGCTTCTGCTAATCAGCCGAGTCCCTTCGTCCTCTGATCTAGTCTCCTCATCTGGAGAATGGAAAGACCAGTCTCCATCCCCGGTAAGGACTTGCACCTGAGATTCTAAGAGCTCTTTGATTTGTGACCCTCCTTATACTGTAGAGTTTTTGGCTTCCCAGTCGAGAGAGTAGAGCTCCCCTGCCTCTCCTTGAGGCATTCATGCCAACTTCCCTCTCTGCCCCTTGCAGTTCCTTTCTGCTTTGATTGTTCTTTGGTCTTAAGAAAGCAGAGAACCTCTCCATCGAGTTAACCTGCCTGCCTTCCCTCTTACTCCCCCTGTGGTCTCCCTTCTCCATTACCATGTGGTCATAAACATTTTTCAAGAACGGTCAAACGACCCCATCTTCAAAGATGGTTTTTGTGAGTGCCTCTTTGGGGTCCCCATGATGCCTTTGGGGGTGTCTGTTCCCCAGAGCATGCTCAAGGAAGCCAGTGAACAGATCACAGGGAAGGATTCAGTACAGTTGGTGCAACAGAACCACTGGAAACCAATTAACAGCCTGGAAACCAGAGAAAGGATGGTGGCCAAAGAACAGGCACCCCGTGGTAAACAATTACCAGTGTGGGCAGGGACAGCAATGTAGGTCAGCTCTCAGCCAGGAAATAGTTGTACAAGTGCAAAATGTGAATCCCTTCTGGAAGCAGAATCTAGGTAAAGGTTTTCTTTCTATATTTGGGCAGATGACCACCTGGTTGCCTTGCGATTCCCCTAGGTTTCTGAGACAGCTGGTCTTGGCTTCCACCTCTCCTCCAAAACAAAATGGCTCACGGGCCTTCTAAACCTTGACCCTCTGTTGATGATCGAGAGAGAGGGTTAGATTTTGCTTTATAAACTAGGTCTGGGCAGGGTACCCATACCGCACCCCTATATTCTGAGAGCACTGGATGTTTTCTGGCACAGGGTGCGGTGGATCCTTTTTTGTTTGTTTTGGAGAGCCTGCCTTTCGGCCTCTACAGTGCTGTAAAGATTTGCCAGTTTTAGGTGAATATCCGGGGAACCCTGAAATTAACATCAACACCCCAGCTTTAAGGACTATTCCGGCAGGGATTTGGTCAAGCAGAAACAGGGGACTCTGGGGTTCAGATCCAGTTGGGAATAAAACCCAGTCCCGTAAGCTGTCTGGTGCTCACTTGCAGAGGCTCGGGTGGATAGGGTCCCTGTGACATTTAGCCTCCTAACTTGACGTGGGCACAGCTTTTACAGTGTACGACATGCTTCTGTATGTGCTCTCTCTTTGGTTCCTCAGACCCATTCTGGAAAGTGGGCAGAGCAAGTGTTGACAACATCCCCACTTTGTAGAGGAGGCTGAGATTCACAAAGGCTCCAGGCGTGTGTCTGCTGAGCTGGTACATGACAGTCAGGACTGGGGGGGGGGTCTCCCGGTACTGAGGCCAGGGGTCCTCCTACCAAACCGCAGGGTGTTGGGGTGTCTCCTGAAAGCCCAAGGTCAGGTGGGCAGTAGTACTTATGACTGCACATTTCTGCTATCTCTCTCTCTCTTTTTTTTTTTAAGATTTTATTTATTTATTCATGAGAGACAGAGAGAGAGAGAGAGAGAGGCAGAGACAGAGGCATAGGGAGAAGCAGGCCCCACGCAGGGAGCCCGACGCAGGACTTGATCCCGGGTCTCCAGGATCACACCCTGGGCCGCAGGCGGCGCTAAACCACTGCACCAGTGGGGCTGTCCTCTGCTATCCCTGTTAACCTCCTTCTAGGCAATACTTCAGGTTTACCAGTAAGTCATGGAGGCTGATCTTCATACCCTACTTGGGAGAGGCGAGTGGCCTACTGATAGCGCTTTCCCTCAGAGGCCAGAGCCCCAGAACTCTGATGGGTGTTTTTCTCAGCAGTCCCTGACTCTGCTTCAAGACCAGAGAGGAAACAGTACCTCCTAAATATCCATGGCTTCCCAGGGAAGCCACAGTTGCCATATATCAAGGGCCCCAGAGGCTCTCCTCTGTGGTCCCCACTCTGGTGTAGCTTTGCCCTGAGACTGTTTTCCTCACGTGTCACCTTTGATCTAGAGATCAAGTGCAAACGTTGACCAAACCCCAAGATCCTCTCTTTCTCAGGCCCTACATGGGGCAGCTCTCTGGCATACAGCCCTAGAGATGGTTGGACTTTCTGCAACTTTGTTCATAGAGGAGCAAAGAAATGTTCTCCTTCCCCAACTTGGCAACACAACCCTCCACCCCTGAAGACACCTGCTAGCAGCGAGTCATGCAACATTTCTTAAAATGGTACACGATAAAGTTTGCAAAAGCAGTTGTTTCGAATCCTTCTGTTCCTAGTTAACTTTGCCAGCCGAGTCGTCTTCCCAAGTTAATAACAGTAGAATCCCACAGGGACTCCTCTCCAACCAGTCATACTAGCTGTAGCTCACACCTGCCGCCTGCCCCCCCAACCCCCACCCCCAAGATCGTTCCGTGCGGTAAATGCTTGGCATGAACCAGTTTGCTTCCAAGCCGTTCTCTGGGGCCTCATTAGAGACGGGCAAATGTTAGGGGGCGAGGAATTCATTGTGCACCTGTAGAGCCTAATGTCTTTGGAAAGCCATGAATTGGGGAGCTTAACTAATGAGCGCACCATGAAAGCCACAGATCACCTAGTTCAGTGTTAGAGTCACCTCTCAGGTTGGGTAGAAATGAAAGTCCCCAAAGAAAGGCCACTCCATCAATTAATGAAGAGCTTTTATTTTTCAGGCTGATAAATATGCAGCAGATGTTTTGATAGACAAAGAGTGTTTACTAGAGGCCTTCAAAAAAAAAAAAAAAAAAAAGCCATGCTGATTTGTGGTTGGGATGAGAGAGGGTGGGGAGGAAGAGATTTCTCTACATGATGTACTCTGTTATCAAAACAGAGCAGCTGGTTGGGGATTTCAGGGTTCAGATGATTCTTCACTGCTTCTGCCTCTCTCTGCAGGGCCACTTCTGCTATTCTGGCTTTTGCTTACCCTTCTAGAGCCTGCCCTTAAGATTGTCATGAGGTTAAAGGAGAGAATCCCCAGAAAGCTGGTATTTTAGTGTCTGGCCTTGACGGTTTACGGGACTCATTGCCCGCGTTATTCATAATATTGGCAGCTGGGGAGTCGTGTCCCTTCCTGGGAAGGGGGAAACAGGCAGAGGTCAGGGGGGATTGCTGCCCGCGGCTGCTGAAGATCTCGGCTGCACTTAGGCTCATCTTTACAGGCCGATTGGACCCGAGCGATAGTGGTGGAGCAGCCCGGGCTGCAGGGGCGCCGCTGGCCGGGGTCTGCTTCCACCGCAGCCCCGGACCTCCCCGGTGCACGCTGGCCATCCGCGTTGCCCTGAGACAGCGATGCTGGTCCACCAGCAGGACTGTAAATGCAAAAGCTCCGCTGCCCTTTATAGGGAACCTTAGCAACTGCCTAGTGGCTTGGAGTGAGGCCATGCTCATGCTGCCATGGCCTAAGCTCAGGCCTTCCAAACTCACGCTCCTGTTTCCAGTCTGTCTTACCCTCCGCTTGCCCTTCCTCCAGCCACCAAGAGGCCCGTCTAGAACCAGCTGCTGATCTGGGACATGATACACTCCTGTTTTAAAGGGCCAGCTGGCTCTCCTTTGCCTGGGGGGTTGGCGGGGAGTCCAGTCCACCCTCCTTAGAGAGGCACGCAGGGCCCTTTATAATCGCTCCACTGTCCCAGGAGGACTCTCCTCATTCCTGGCAGGGCAGGCCCTTCCTTGACTCCAAACTTCAGCGCATGCTCTTCCCACTGCCTGGAGGCTGTTCCCTACCTGCTTCTCTGCCTTGGCAAACTCCTGTTTGGTCCCGCAAGACTCAGCTACAGGATGGGCCCCTCCGTGTGGCCTTTGCTGACTTCCTTGAGCAGAGGTCCCACACTCCTCTGGGAGCAGGACCCCCTGCCTGGTGAAGGCAAATATGTTTCTTATCGCTCAAGAGGTGGCACCAGTGCTTCCCACCACCCACACTTCTGCGCGGGGCTTGGGTGCTGCCGAATGGTGTGGAGCCTGGCCGTGCAAGACGTTCTTTTTTTTTTCTCCTAATATATTCATGAGAGACACACAGAGAGATGCAGAGACACAGGCAGAGGGAGAAACAACCTTCATGCAGGGAGCCTGGACTCGAGCCCGGGACCCCAGGAGGCAGACGCTCAACCACTGAGCCACCCAGACGTCCCGGAAAACATCCTTCCAGATCTGGTGCTCTCAGTTTCGGCCTCCTTGGGAGACATCGTGAACCTCAGCACCAGAAATCATCCTAGATGTGGAAATGATGGAATTGATGAGATATTAAACGCCACTAATCATCTCATCATTGTTGTGATTACAAAAAGGAGAGACACCCAGAAGGGAATGGAAATGTTCTCTGAACTCCGGCAGGTGTTCCCAGCTGGGGGCGGGGGCAACGGTGTTTCTTCCTACACAGCCTGGAGCCTGGTGCCCTCCCTCCGGGGTCCCACCCCACCCCCCTGCCACCTCCGTCCTGGTGGTCACTGAGCATCGGCGACACCCACGTGCTGGCAAGATCCCTCTTCCTTTCTGAAGCCCCACCTGCTTGGTCTGTACACAGGCCCGGATGATGTCTGCCTCAGAAGAGCGTCCTGAAGATGGGAGGAGGGTCTACCTGTGGAGTTCTTAGTAGACAGGAAACACGGTCCCATCCTCCGTCCCTTCCCCACTTCAGCTGGCAGTTCACCCCGTGCTCGGCAGCAGCCAGGGGAGAAAGTTCTCGGCCGTGACACAGAGAGGGTCAGGCTAGAGGGGTGGCCGGGCCTTTGCTGCACACATCTGGTCAGTGCCCAAGTGTCCACCTGATTTAGTCCCCGGGGGCAGCTGGGCCTGTGACGGACTGCCCCCCTCTTCCAAGCAGCATGGCAGGTGGTGCTGTGGAGTGACAAGAGGGCCTGCAGGGAGGGACCCAGAGGGGGCATCAGAGGGGTCACCAGGTGCTGCATTCAGTTCTGGTGCTTCATGTGTCAACCTGTTCAGTTCTCACAACCTTGGGAGCTTGGTACACTAACTACTAAAAACACTGGGACACTGAGGCCCAGAGGGGCCAGGTGACCTGGCTGGCAGGTGGGAGGCCTAGGTTTGAGCCCGGGCGTCCTTGCCCCGAGGGCAAGTGCTTCGACACCCACCACCCAACGCGCAGAGCTCAGGTTGCCCCGACAGCTTGAGCAACTGTACGTGGCTCCTCTAGTTGAGGTAGAGGCAGCAGCTCCGAAGCCAGGGGACAGAAGATCCTCCCTGGAAGCTGGGGATGCCACTTCCTCTTGTACCTTCCTGTTGCCATCTTCAAGAGGCCTAAATCCAGTGGGCCAGAGCTGTGCCTTTGGGTGTGGGACGTCCATTCATGTATTCAATACATGTTTAGCAGCCAGGCAGGGGGTGCCCGGGGTACGACAAGCAAGGTCCCAGACCTTGTCCTGGGGTTGGTTGGGAAAAGAGCTAATAAAGAAATATGAAAAATTCAGGTAGTCCTAAAAAATTAAGAAGGGTCAAGGCAGGTGAATAAGGTAGAGATTGAACAGTACTGGGTGGGGGAGAGGTGGGGGGAACAAGCTGGGGCAGCGGGCAGATTATTCTGCATGGATCCTTCTGTATGGATTTTAAACTAAATATTTCCCAATTCTGTGATCTCCTTCAGGCTGAGAAAGTGTCACCTGTCTTGTACAGCAGCTGTACACACACACACCCATACAGCTTCCTCTCCTGTCGTAGCGCCGGCCTAGGCATGAAATAGGGGACGACCTGTACCCAGGAGGTTCTGGAGCTTGGTCAGGCTGTCTGTGTGCCTCACTTGCTCACCTGGCCTCAGGTACAGATGGTGCAGGAACACAGTCCTATTCAGGCTGGGTCGCTGGCCGTGTTCAACAGCCATTATTGAACTCCACTGAACTCCAACCTCAGATTTGAGCAGTTTGCAGAAAGGAGCCTGATCGCACTTTCAGCCTGGCAGCAGTGCTTGCTTCTAGCAAAATCTCCAGTCACAAGTAATCAAGACCCAAGCCCTGGTGTGCTGTGGGGTCATAGAATTAAAAGGGTCCTGAGAGATTGCCCAGCCTCTGTCTTCAGATAAGGAATGTGTAAACCACCACGCTCCCCAGGGCCCATTTCTCTTCTTGGATAAATTCAAGGACAGAGGTCACAGGACGGGGGCATCCCCAATGTCATCAGGGTTATGCTCTGCCTCGGGTCGATTCCCTGAGCCCAGGTCACAGTATTTTCATTCAGAAACGGAGTCCCTGAAAGAGGCCCAAACAAAGGCCATTAGAGTATTTGACGATTTGTAAGGTGGTGGTCTCAGCTGCAGACCGGGCTTTTGTGCTTGTGAAAATGTAAAATATTTAGAGAACAGGAACCTACCTGTCTCCACATCTCTCCCTGCTAAGAATATATTATCTTGATTAAGGCGAGGAGAGACGTGTGCTGATCACGTGGCTGAGGACCAAGCAGAAGGGCTGAACTGATTTGCGTTGGCCATCTCTACACAGAGCACTTGTGAGGACACTGGAAATTCTTCCAAGTTCCCTGGGGACGGCATCGATAGGGGACACGTCGCTGTGAACTGGCTGCAGGGCATGGCTGATCCAAATGACCCAAGTTAGCTTTACACCTTGGATGCAGGTGTTTTGTTTCATAACCAGGATCTTTAACGGTTTCATCCGGGGGAGGTTGGCACCTACCTTGCACGAGGCCCATTGCTGGGCACCCAGAGAACCATGAGGACGAATGAGTTGCAGGCTGTGGTCAAAGGGCTTCTGGGCCTGGAAAGAGAGGCCAGCTGTGTGCTGGTTCTAGGAGATTGATTGCTCCTCTCTTGGTTGGTTCTCTCCTACTCATCCCTCCCTCTGAGCCTCTGCTCCCACATTTACTTTCCAGAACCTTCACCCATCCTCTATCTGTGATTCCCTGCCATCTTTTGATGTATTCACTAATTCCACAAGCACTTACTGAGCACCTGCTGAGCTCCAGGCACTGTTTAGACCATTGCACTAATCCCATGAGGTTATAGTTTTCTGTGTATGACCTGCCTCCCCACGCTAGACAGTTGCTTCCAGGAGGCCAGTGAGCACACCTTCTCTTGCGCGTCCCCAGGACCTGGCCCAAAGCAGCTGTGCAGTAAATGTCTGTGTAACAAATGAAGAGAGGAAGAGCAATGGTATTAGATGGGTGGTTACTGGAATAAAGACAAGCATTTGTGCATGTTTTTACAGATGTCAGACTTTCTCAATAAACAGTATGTCATCTGATTCTTTGCAACAGCCCCTTGGGAAACAGTTGTTTGCATCGGTTGGTGGGAAGATTTTTGATGCCAGTCCCATGCTCTCTGGACTGCACATAGGATTATTTCTTCTGTGAGAACCTGAAAGGGGGAGAATGAGCCGGGGCAGCTCAGGGCAGGGAGGGATGGCTTCCCTCAGAAGCTGGGGCAGCTCCTGACTAATGGAGGGGAGTCAATCCCCTGAGAAGGAAGCCCCAAGGGTAATTTGAGAGCAAGCCTGCCCCGAGAGGCAGTTTCAGAGGCCAGTCACTGGTCTGGCTTGTTGAGACTGAGATGAATAGACTCAGAGATGGTAAGTGTTAGTAGGGACCTTGACATGACCTAGCTTTGCTCAGCAGTTCTGAACCTGGCTGACACTTAGCGTTCTCTGGGCGAGGGAGATGGTTCCTAAACTCATGGTTCCTAGCCTCCAACCCCAGAGACCTTAATTCAGAAGATCTGGAGCAGATTTTTTTTAAAAAACTTTCCTGGCCCATCTTTAAAACCTATTATTCAATTTTTGCCCATCGAACACAGTCTTAGAGTTCAAAAGCCATTTAGGGGCATTTCAAGCCATGCTGAGTCAGAGGTTTGTTGGTGACTGTCTGCATTTTCCCCAGCGCTTGTCTGCCAGCTGCACCCTCTCCTGCTCTACCGGACACACTCTTCCATCTGAAAATGAAAGGATGGTTTCTGGGGTCGACTGTGGGGAATTATTTGAACAGCGTAGCACAGCCTGAACACCCAGGACCCAGACCAAGAGCATTCCAGTAAGTCCCAGGGGTGTCGCCTCAGTGGCCCCTCTCCAGTGTAAATGGTAGTGGAGTCAAATGCTCTCTGTAGGGTGCACAGTTTCCCTGCGCTCCCAGCCTGGTCATTACCTCCGTCTGCTTGTCCCACGACTCTTGCCCTCTTTTAAAACCCAAATTCAAAGGCATCAGGAGACAGTGGCTTGATAGCCCAGGTCCTCAGACTGAATGCTCATGGCTTTGACCAGTGAAGTTGAGCATTCAGATATTCTTCTGAGACCATTTGTTGTAAGTCAGTAAGACTATTTTGCACCACTATTGTATTTTGTTGGTTTTAAACTATTGCCAAATGAACAAAAAGACTAGTATAGTATTACCACATATGTTTTGTTTTTGTTTTTTTGCATGATTCTTCCCACTAAATTGGAAACTCTTGAGAGCAAATACCTGTCTGATTGATCTTTATGCCCCAAGTCCAGGGCATGTACGTGATTAGTTTGTTGGCTCAGTGAAAAGATAATGTATTTAACTAATATTTGATTCCGAAAAATCCAACATACGTAGAGTTCAGTTCAAGACTACATGTATTTTGAAAAGTGTAATACTTGTATCAGATAGAATGCGTAGATCAATTAATATATTGAGGACAAAGAAATTTATTTCTGAGCCCACCATCAGTCCCTGCTTGCCTTAGCTTTAACTAAAATAAAGTGCCCCGGGTTATGAAAGCAAAGTCACTGCACTGTGTTTTTTATTTTGACGTTAAAAATATGTTGAAAGACATGTAAGATTTTTAATATTTTAATATTAATATTCAATAGCAAAGATGTGCAAAATTATTTTTAGCCAACAAAAGGAATATTATATCCAAAGCAGTAGTCTCCAAGTTGTTGGTAATGTAATAAACTTGAGGTCCTTTCTATATAATCCTTCGAAAAGCAGAGCAAAATCCACAAGGTGTTTTTTTTAGATAATTTGACATACCAGTCCTATGTCTGGGAATTGTCCTAAAGAAATCATTCAAAAGATACAAAAAGCTACATAGATGTAGCTTCAAGCATTGACTTTTTTTTTTTTTTAAGATTTTATTTGAGAGTGAGGGAGAGAGGGAGCAGGAGCAGGGGCAGAGGCAGAGGCAGAGGGTGAGGGAGAAGCAGACTCCCCGTTGAGCAGGGAGCCTAATGTGGGGCTCCATCCCAGGACCCCGGGATCATGACCTGAGCCAAAGATAGATGTGTAACTGACTGAGCCACGCAGGTGCCCCCAAGCATAGACTTCTATAGCAAAACCTGGAAACATAGAAATGTTCCATAAAAGGGAAATAGCTTAAGAAATTATAGTACATCAACATGTTGAAATATTAGTCAACCTTTAAATAATTATGAAGACTGGAGAAATTTGGAAAAAGAATCTAAAATCGCGGTGTTTGTTAGGATTGCAAATGTTAAATGCATGCATGCCTACTGGCAAGTGAGTAAAGTGCAAAATGAATTTAATCTTTAAGAAAGAAACAACATATGTCAAAATATTAATAACCATGATCTCTGACTGAAAGGATTATGGGTGATTTTTATTTTTATTTTTTTTAAGATTTTTTTTTAATTTTTATTTATGAAAGTCACACACAGAGAGAGAGAGAGAGAGACAGAGACACAGGCAGAGGGAGAAGCAGGCTCCATGCACTGGGAGCCCGATGTGGGATTCAATCCTGGGTCTCCAGGATTGTGCCCTAGGCCAAAGGCAGGCGCCAAACCGCTGCGCCACCCAGGGATCCCTGATTTTTAGTTTCCTCTTCCATCTTCTCTATATTTTCTAAGTTTTCCATCAAAAAAAAAAAAAAAAGGTGTGTGTTTTGTCTTAGAGACAAAGTGCAATGGATCCTCTAAGAGTGAGCCTCTCCTGCCTGTTGATTGATTGATGATGATGATGATGCATATTATGGGTTAGCATTTACTTTAATACTGTTTTTACAATAAAACTCAGTACTACTTTTTTAAAGATTTATTTGAGAAAGAGAGAGACAGGCAACGAATGGGAGGGGCAGAAGGAAAGGGAGAGAGAGAGAATCTCAAGACTCTGAGTTGAGTGCGGAGCCTGATGTGGGGATCGGCCTCATGACCCTGAGATCACAACCTGAGCCAAACCAAGAGTTGGATGCTTCTTAACCGACTGAGCCATCCAGGTGCCCAAAAAGTAAGTACTACTTTTTTAAAAAGTAAAGAGATGATATGCCCAGGAGCTGACCCAGCTTCTCATGACATCTGTGGGTACCACTGGGATCTTCATCTCTTGCTTGGATGACAAAAGTCATAACTTCTTCTTGGGATTCCATCTGCTACCTCTGCCTGTTCTCACCGCAGCATCCAGATCGCTAATTTGGACATACAAGTCAGGTACTGACTCCTCTGCTCAGCACCCTGCAGTGGCTCCCCATTTCACCCAGTGACAGTGCCTGGAAGATCCCGGTGATCTATTCCCCGTGCCATGTCTGAAGGCTCTGCCCTCCCTCACTCCAGCTACCCTGCCTGGGACCCTTCCCCTACGAGACTGGATGTACTCACTCCTTAGGACCTCTGCATCCCCACTGCCAGGAATGGGCTTCCCCCACACCTCTCCTACCCTCTTCCTCTCACCTCCTTCAAATTCTCTGCCCAGATGCTACTTTGTCAATTAGGTCGGCTTGGACCACCATGTGATGTCCCATCCTCTACCACACTCCCCCCCACCCCGTGGTCTCCAGATCTCCCTTTCCCTGCTCTGTTTTTCTGTTTTCCATCACCTGTATCCCCTTCAACCACACTGTATTGTTTATTACGTTCATTGTTCTTTACTGTATCCCCACATTAGAATGTAACCTGCATACGGACAGGGACTTTTGCTCTGCTCTGTTCATTGATAGACTTAATAGGTACCTGGCATATAGATTCTTAGGATATACTTGTTGAATGAAATTGTTACAGATGATTTGAATAAGATGAAGCCTTGTTGGGAGCTCCAGGAAGAAGGCAAAGAGCAAGCTGAGGCCCAGGCTGGGTTGGGGGGACTAATCAACCCTCTACAGAGTCTAGATCCAGAGGCTTTGGGGACATGGTATATTTGAAGTCTGGTCTAGGGGGACATCTAGTTCCAAAGCTAGATGCAAGGCTGGAGTCGGGGCAGCAGGTCATTCCCATGAGTTTGTTGGACACAAACTGGGCAGTAGAGTTGCTGCATTCGCAGCATCCTCCCAACTGGGCAGTAGAGTTGCTGTATTCGCCCATGGTTTGTCCGCAAGTGGCTGGCCACTCTGGTTCCACAGAGGGCAGGGTCTAGAGCTGACCTGGGGTGCCTGTCAGTGGTACTCACCGACCAGAGCAGGCCTCCATCTCCCTCGCGGGACAGATGCCAGAAGGTGCTGTTCTCAGCCGGTCACAAAAAGGACCAAGGCCTTACTGCACAGATCTCCTCATTGTAAAAAAAACAAAAACAAAAACAAAACAAAACAAAAAAACAGGTGGGCATGAAAATCATGAAATTTGGAAGCTTTGTTAATTAGGTCAAAGGACACTGGTTTTATTTGCCCTCCCAAGAAGAAATGCATCCCCAGTCAGCTGCTGGATTTGAATGAACAGAATGGAGGCAGGCAGGAGCGGGAGAGGTAAACGATGTGTCATTTCACTGGAACCAGGTAGATTAAGTAACCTTGGCCCGTAAGCATGCCCCGAGAGTTTGATGGTAATTGATTTTCAGCGAAATAGTGACATTTTTAGTTGCATCTCTTCTCAAAGAGCAATGAATGGCATAGGAATTCTCTGTACACTTTTTCCAAAAAAAGGGCACTTCCTTCCTTTCATGCACTTCCTTCCTTCCTTCCTTCCTATGAACATTGCTTCTGGTCAGTGCTTCTCCCTGCCCACCATGTGTTTGTTGCTGACATGTTTGCTCATTTTTGAAGGAACAGTCCATTATGGTGACGTCCACTTGGGTAAATCCCAACTTGTCAAAACTATCTTGCCTCTTTTCTCCCTCGAGGCTTAACAGACTATGTGTCCAGAATTTGACACCTCTCACGATATCTATGGCTGCTGTTCTGGCCCAAATTGGCACCATCTCTACCCTGGTCACTGTCAAGGGCCACAGCTGGTTTTCCATCTACCACACTGACCCCTCCAGTCTACTCTCAACACAACAGCCAGAGTGCTCCCGGCCGAGCACAGCAGTCCTTCTGATCGAGGCCTGCCTAACCACACCCATGGATGGTTGTCTATCAGTGGCTCAACTTCCTGGGACAGGATTCAAGTGTGTCCGAAAATACCTCCAGAGACTTGATCTTCCCCATAAATTGTTCAGGAGCACCGCCACTTCCTGCACAGTTTGAAGGTAGGGAACACAGAGGTGTGTCAGAAAGGGCTGCCAGACACTGCCCTAATCAGAAAAGATTACGCCAGTGTAGACGCAGAACACCCAATTTTATTTTTATAATGTGAGTTATTGTCTTGTGTGTTTGTGAGTCACTGAGGGTCGGCTCCGCTTGGATGTTGCCAACGCCTCCGCAGTGGCCTCTGACCTTTGTGGGTTTGGGTTGGTTCTGACTCGAGGCGAGGGTGAGCGGGCTCCAAACTTTGCACTTGATGGTGGTGTGTTACTCATTGCACTGGGGAGACAGATATTCCTGCTGGCTTCTCAGACTGATTCCAAAGTAAGGCTAAGGTGGAATCATCTAGTTTTCTTTGCAATTCTATTGAAAAGGTAGGACAGTAGATCCTCTTACCCTATGAAAGGCTCATCGAAACTACACCTCATGCTACGGGAAACCACACACCCTTTTATCTCAACTTATTAAAACACTGTGTAAAGCGAAACTTTGTACCTCTCGGGGCAGCATGGCTTTATTTGACACTAGAAACCCACTTGAAATAGTGGTAAGAGCATGGACCAAAGTGAAGCAGCTCAGCTCCTGGAGCGCCTACGTTTGTAATGCATGATGGGGAGAGAGATCTGACAATGGACTTGAAGGCTTTTAATTATAATGGAAACTTCAAGACTTGTCTACGTTTCTTTGTTTGTGGAGTATTTTCTGCAGGTTCTCTGGAGTGACAGTCACGTTCACCTGCATCTCTTCATCAGGACTGCCCTGGCTTGCCGGCTGTTGGCTGGATCCCCAGGTACTTTCAGGGCAAGGACTGTTGTGTTAAAACCACCTGCCATCTGTTGGTGAAAATTTTTTGGATTCTAAATGATGAGTCACTTATTTCTCCTGCTGTTCCTTCTGCTGCCAGGACTAATTTACCTCTTGGACTGTAACAGGGGATATGCAGGGAAAACTGGTCTTGAAGCTTTGTCCTATGCAAAGTTCACATCCCTAAAGACCATGCTTCCCGGTGCCATCACTGGAAAGGTGGACTTGCCTTTGCATTTCCACAAGACGGCGAGGAGACAGCAACAGTGTATCTGACCCTCACTCCAGGGTCCTTCACGGATAAAGCTACCTCCACCAACTTCAGTCGCCTTGAGGTTGAGAGTCCCAAAGCAGTTCCACATTTCCTTGCCAATGCCAGTCACCTGTGAGTGACACAGGAAAGATCCTCAGTGGCCACTGGTTCAATGAATGAGGTCTGTGACTACAGAGTGGTCACCCAAGGCCACCAGGAGTAGTGTGCTGGGCCCAGGTTAGCCCATCAGGCCAGGGTGGCCATGTGGCAGTGCCACCTGTAGAGCCACCTCTCTGAAATTCTGATGGAGCTGTTCTTGCCAACCTCTGAAGGAGAGTACTTGGAATGATTTTTAGGAGGAATTCAGGAGTCTCTTGCCATACGGAGCTCGGTGCTATCATATAACCTGAAAGCAAGATCTGTGGGAAGGGTGGGAGCAGGGAGCCTGGGGACGAGCACTTGGATTTAACAGCGCAGCCAAGTGCTTTTCCCAAGAGGTCAATGGGCCCCTCTGTCTGCTAGAGCACGGTGGCTGGAGTCCTGCGCTAAAATAGAAGGCATGCTTCTCCAGTGACTCAGCTTCACGCAAGTCAATTTTTATTGTTTCACCATCCTTTTGTCCAAAAAAAGTTTATTAAGGTGGCTCAAGTCTAGTTCTGGTCACGTGTCCTAAGATACCCTAAAATATTTCTATGTTTCATGCCTTCCACATTTTTTGCCACCCCCAAATCCCAAGCTAAATAGCAGCAGCAAAGCCCTAAGTGCAGAAGATTCTAGCTCCCTCGAGCATGCTCCGTTTCACTGAAGTTTTCTACAGATTTCCTGCCTGAAGAGATTACCGAGTCCCAGGTGGGTGGGATTTTATTCTTACCACAGAGTAGGTGTGATTTTGCGGGAGGCTCTTCCTCCAGCCTCCTAGATCAGAGGCAGATATGTGCCTGAGTCCTGGGTGGGAGGTAAACCTCCTGTACTGTGAGTACCGGGCTCGAGCCTCCCGTCCCCTCTGACATGGTCGCTGGTTGGGAGAGGTGGCCAGTTGCGTGGGCCTGCCTGAGGCCCTGCAAGCCCCAGCTGACCTTTGCAACCGAGATGGTATTAGGAAATTTTACCACACATTCCGAAATAGCCCACTCTCGAGTGATCTGGGTGGTGTGGGATGCGGGAAGGACAAGGCGAGCCTTCTTTAGAGGAGATGAAGTTGGTGTTAATCTCGGTGGCTGAGTATAAATTTGCTGGAAGTAACATTTCCAGCCACATTCCTTATCTAGGTACAAGATGCACTTGCTGCTGAGGCTGTCACGCCGATAGGCTTCTAGAACGCCTGCCTTCCCTGTGTACCCAGGAGCAGAGAGAGGCGCATCGGTACTCGGGGCTTTGGGATGGCTGAGATCTTGAGGGATCAGTTTCCCTAATCTGGATGGCGATTTGGCTATAACGAGGATCCAGATGAGAGGTGGGACTCTCGCTGAACTCCCGATACAAGAGAACTTTGGCAAATTGTCCACGTCACCACTTCAGAGTTGGAAAACCAAACAGGCTAAGGCATTCAGATGTACTTCGTGCCCATCAGACACTTGGGCACACGGTCTCTCAGTACGGGGCGCAGCCAAGTGATGCCCAACAGAGGCACCCTTGGTCTCGGGAGGTTCTGAAATCACAGAACAGGGACACTGGTGTCCTCACACCAGGGAGTCTCTGTTTGAAGGAGGTGAGACGCTGAAACCATGTGTCCACACCCAGATAGGCCAAGGGGGGCCTCCGGTGCAAACTGGTACAGACTTGTAGGTTTGGGCGGTTCAAAATCAAAAAGATTCCATTAGTGACAAAAGCAAAGGAAATCAGATTCCACTGGTTTTTCTCAGTTTGGGAAGAATGTTGCATGCAGAGAGTAGCTACCGATATTTGCAAACCTACTTATTCTCTATCTAAGAGTAGCTACTTGGCTAATCCACGATTGCAGAAGCAATTTACTTTCTCGCTCTCAGACTATTTCAGAAATGTTGATGTGTTGGGGGATTTGTATTAGCAAAAGACCTGTTCTCTCCTCTGAAGCCACATCACACAAACAGTAATCCCCAAGAAACTCTAGCCACCCGATGCCAGCAAAGGGGGCTGCTTCTAAGATAGTGTCAACTGCCTGTTTCTTAAAGATGCTTGCGAGAAATACAAATGCCAGTCCGACATTTCCTGAGCCCTGGTTATTTACCAGACTAGAATCCTCTCTGGGAAGTGTTTAATCCTGCATCAAATACAGAAAGGCAAACCATTGGCTTCAAGAGAGCGAGGGTTCGTTGTAAAAGCAAGCAGATGCTCCCGAAAGGACCCAGCTCTGGGGAAAGGAGGAGGCCTGGTCACGGCGGTTTCAGGAACAGCCCGGGTACCTCGCCAGTTCGCCCCAGTGCTGGAGGGACTTTAACAATTGGAGGAGAACCTTCTCAATACGCTTGGCGCACGTGCAGATTTCACTCCTTCAGAGGAGGTGCTGTGAGGACGAGTCCCAAGAATCACAGGCGCACCAGGTTCGCAGGGCACTGGGTACCGAGCTGCCCGGAAGGCCACAGCACCCAAGCGTGCTCCTTACTCCGAGACCCAGGACTCCAGCTGGGTGGCTGTGGACTCAGGGCTCCCTGTCCTCTTCTTCCTGTGAGATGCCCAGCACCGACTTGTGGGGGATTTTGCACTCCTGCAGAGATCTGCTAAGGTCAGAGAAACGTCTCCTGGGCACCTCCATGGTCTCGACGCTGCAGTGGTGGTAGGTGGCCTGGTTGTTGCGCTCGGCCACAGCAACCACGGTCTGTAAGGCGTCAGTGGGCCGGAAATGGTGAACGAACCTTCGGCCCGACGGGGATCTGATGGCCAGCAGCAGCCTCGCCTCTCCGTCTGATGGCTCCTCCAGGTCTCGGGCCCTGGATGACATCTGTCTCCTGGTTCGGACGATGACTGTCCTCTCTGGGGAACAAGCTCGAACTCTGGAGTCTTCTTCGCTTGCCTTCATGGTGCCCGTCTCCTCCCGGTAGAGAGCCTGGATGCTGCTCAGCTGCAGCGAGCCGGCCTTTGTGGCCACTGCGTCCACAGAGCCCTCCTCCAGGGTCTTCCTGTTGATGGAAGGGAGGACTCGGTATTTATTGAGGGAGGAGGAAGCGCCCATGGGCACCTGCTGCAGCAGCTCGGGGATCTCGTCGGGCGCTCCCTGGTTTGGAGACCTGGGTGCGCAGGCTCCGGGTCTCTGGCTGCTTGGCGACTCACAGGGGACGGCCGGGGGCAGGGTGGCCGGCGCGCGCGGAGAGCACAGCTGGGCGCCCTGCGGACCCTGTGGTTTGTGTGGACGCGGCCGCGGCCGGCCCTTGGCGGACTTGGGCCTTGGGACGTGCATCTTTGCCGAGTCGGGCCGCCAGGCGAAGCCGTCAGCGGCTGGGCTGCCAACGGGGCTGCGTTCAGGGGCCGCTATGTTCACAGGGGCTTCTGTGGCCATTGCTCCTCAAGACCCCTAAGGAAGCGGAGGAAAGACAAGCCGCGGGTTAAACTTCCTGGGACTCTGGCCTCCAAGCCCTTCACCCCCAGGTGCCGGAATTAGTGCCAACCGGCATGGAGTTAGGTGTTTCTCTCTGGATTTCGAGCATGGGGAGAGGGGCACCTGCTGCCGTTTATTCCTTCGCTCGTTCATTCATTTCAATCACTTGGAAAAAAATCAGTGAACCAAGACCGAGGAAAGACAGGTGTTGAGTCCACAATGAGAAATTATTGCCATGAGGAAATAAAGTGAGAGTGACTGGCGGGGGGTGGGGGGGCTCATTCTTATTCTTATGGGGTGGGGGGCTTTAAACTGAGAGACCAAAGGAATGAGAAGCAACAAGCCATGTGACAATCTAGGGCAGGGGCTGGCTAACTTTTTCTGGGCACGTTTTCAGCTTTGGAAGCCACATGATCTCTGGTCCAATGATTCAGCCCTGCCCTTGCAGCCACTGACCCGGTTCCCCTCGCCGCCCCCAGGCCTTACCTGACTCTTCCTGTCTACCTACACTTTAATCTTACTTTGTTTTCCTTCCTCCTGTCTTTTCTTTCAACCTTGGTAGGTGGCTCTGCACAAATCACTCCATGTAAAAAAATCCCTCCACCACCCTAACTTTGTCACCAGGGGGATGGGAAAGGGGAGGGGAGCACTGTTGAAAATTGGCCCCTTGGCCAGAACTCACAGGGAGGTATGCAGGTTCTAGATGAGGGGCCAGCAAACCTTTTCTGTAAATGGCCAGATAGCCCATATTTACAGTTTTGACAGCCATAGGGTCTGTCACAACTCCACAAGTCTGCCATTGGAGGGTGACAGCCGCCATAGACAGTAGGTAAACGAATGGGTGTGGCTGTGTTCCCATAAAGCTTCATTTATGGACACTGAAATCTGAATTTCATACAATTTTCATGTGGCACAAAATATTCCTCTTCTTTTTTTTCACCCATTTAAAAGTATAAAACCTATTCTTAGCCCACAAGCCACATAAAACTGGCAGCAGGCCACATGTACCAAACTGTGTCTTAGACCAACTCCATAGGGGACTCTGGACACGTGCTGATTCTACAGATGTATGAGCCAGAAGGGCAGAGCAATTGCCCCATGGTCACAAAGCCAGCTATCAGCACAGCCTGAACTAGAACCTGGGTCTTGTGACACCAGGTCCTATTCTGGAGGACCTAGGCTTCACCTTCTGTCTTCCCGGCTACCTGGTGAACACTTTGAGGGCCTCTTTAGGTGGGTCTCCTACGCTAAGGGTGCTCATGAGTGCTAGCAAAATCCCACAGAAGCCCCGTGTTCCCAAGCTCGGTAGGGGCGTGGGCATTTCTCTACTCAGGCCAGAATTGCCAGATCAGGTCTCCTTCTCCCTCCTCACCACCTTGGTGACCCCTTCATTAACAAGGCTACCACCACCACCACCACCCCAAGGCCCTGGTTACATCCTTCCCAGGACACTGTGGGGAGGGGGGATGTCTAGGGCTCCCCTCCTCCCTTGGAATCCTGACCACCACTGCACTGCTGCTTTCTGCCCATAGGTTGACCAGGTCTCTCCCCGCCCTCTAGAGACCTTCTGGTAACTTCTCAGTGCGTCACCATCCCCAAGAAGTAGCATATTTGAGTACAAAGGAACCAGGACCTGGTGTCCCAAGTCTGGGGTTCTGTTTCAGGCTCTGCAGAGAGTTAGCTGTGCTACCATGGGACCATCATTCTACCTTTCTGATACATCTCTTTCCCCATCTATAGAATTAGCCATATGACCTTGGAGACATTATTTAAATACCTCTAGCATCAGTCCCTTTATCCGCAACAGGATGGTAGTAATATGAAATAATGTAACCAGGGCTATAAGTTCCAGGCTTGGCTTAAGAAAAGGTAAGGTGCTTTTGCTTTTGTTTTTGGTTTTCTGTTTGTTTAGCGCTTTCTATCACTTTATGTCCAAAAGTCTTACCTGTTGCTGCAGAGCATTTTCCCCAGGAGAGGGAAAAAGTGGTTCTACTCCTAGTCACCTCTAACCAGCTGGGCTTATTTTGGGACGTTCACCTGCCCTGCCCACTGCACAGAAACGCCGGAAGGCTGATTTTAATGAGCTACAGCCTCTGAACTTGCCTCAAAAATGCAAAATAATGCTTTTCTAATAACGCTTTCTAATTCCACACTTTCATTGCATCCTCACCTCAAACTGACTCCACGCTACCTTTGTCACACAATCCTGAGCAATGTAATGCCAGCCTTGCAGCCTTCCATTCTAACATTACCGTTCGGTGCCTCTCACCCATCTTGCCAAATTTTAGAAAGTATCCTCTCCCTCTCCATTAAGACCAGACCCAAACAAAACACAGTCTTCCCCTATATCCCCGAGGCACTAGCCAGTTCAAAAGCTGTCCTCCATTTCTTAACTTAAAAGCCTCTGTGTTCGCTTTACCCTGTCCACAGACGGGGTCTTTCCACACTCCCATCTTCCACTTCTCGCTAGGCTTTCACACCCAGTCTGGCTGCTGGGAGTTCAGGAACCTTCTCCTTGGCATGAAAAAAGCCTGCCCATCTCCTTGTTAATTTAATCTATTTTCTGATCAACTGTGAAAAACGTGGTTTCTTCCCTGTTGGTTTAGTTCTAAAGTCTTTCCCTTGCAATTAAGCAGCTCTGCACTTTAACTCAGGATGACACAAGAAGGTCATAATTGTCCAACTGTTCTGCCAAAGATAAGCTCAACTCGGGAACCAGCTCCCCTTCTCGGCTCACCCTCCCCGCCTCAAGGAATGGCTATTAATTTGCCACAGCTTCTACAGAATTATCACAGACTTGGCTTCTAACTCCCACACATGCCTCGGGAAGGTTTAACTGTCAGTAAGTTTGGTAACTTAGAAACCTCTTCCTTAACAACTTTGATGAGGAAAGTCATGTGTTCTTGCAGGCTCTCTGCTGGATTATTTTTAACAGTAAAACTTGAGTATGTGCATGCACTTTCTATACCTTTTGGTACTATATAATTATCCATGTTCAGGGGGTGTCATATTCAAGACACCCTGGTCATAAGATAACATGACTGCGAGCTATCTCAGAGAGAGAGAGAGAAAAAAAAAAAACCTCAATTATGACTAATTCCTATAAGCCCACTCATGGTTATTTAGAGACTAACACCTCCTTCAGGTAAAACCATTCCATCGAACCTGCTTTCATAACCCACTGCCTCCTCCCGAGCTCGGGGACCATCTGTTACATGGAGGGAGCACCAGCTCTCCCCAGCATCTATCCCATGGAGAGGGGAAGCAGGGGAAACAGGTGTTTGGGGACCCTGGGCCAACAGTGCCTCTGCAGCCACACCTTGGTCCCCGAACCCTGCCCATCCCGCCCCTGGGGCCAGGAAGACTCACGCAGAGCCCATCATTATCCCCGGCTCAGCTCGTTTCCCCACCTCTAGGCCTGGCAATCGCTCAACCACAAAGTGATTTGACAAGACCTAGGTGTAGGCATCCATCAAGCTGCCAGCTGATTAGGCAAGTGGCCTGTTTACTTAAACAGAATAGCTGCACCCCAGAGGCTTGCTAGCAGTCAGGAAACAAACATTGGTAACTGTTTCCAGGGAACTGCCAAAAGGGCAGGCACCCATTCCTTAAGATTACTCACCCAATCAACTGGAAAGGGAGAACATGTGACAGGAAAGGCTGAGGCCATCCTCCTGCTTTCCTAAGGAGCCCCCCCCCCACCCGCCCCTCAGCACAGGGTCAGACCACCCTCATCCACTCACAGCCCAAATCTAAACCCACGGTAAACGCAGTAAAATACACCCACCCACGTACCATCTGCTGATGTATACCGAGGATGCATACATTTGAATTGGTCTTTTAAAAATGTTTATCAGTTAATACTATCCCCTGCCAATCCCCACCCCGCCCCCCTGGTGAGGCTGTCAGGATGAAAGGCATGAAAGGCACTCAGAAGAATCAACAGGAGATGGTAGTTGGCCTGAGCAGGAGAAAACTTTGGTACCATTCCCAGTTCTACCCCCGACTAAATGAGTAGAATGCACTGTCCCACGCAGAGTGCCACGTTTCAAAGGGGGAGTGGAGAAATTGGACCGCAAGCCATCAAGTGATCAAAGGTTTGGAAAAGGCAGTGGGGACGGTTGCAGGAGCAGCGTGGGGAGGGGCAGGTGGAGGAGGATAGCTGCAGAAGATCTTCCAAGTGCCCGCAGGCCCCTCTAGACCGAAAGGGGCTGGAACAGCAGAAGCAGGCATTTGGGGGAGGGGCAGGAGGGGACGTCTAGAAAGTGAGAGGCGCCCAGGTGAAAGAGCACGGTTCTGGGGGAGCTCCGGTCTGGTCTGGTTCGGGCCTCTCGGTGTGCGGGACGGCCTCTGGTCCCCGCGGGTCGGTGTCCCCGTCCAGGCCCCGGGGCTTCCGCGGAGCCCGGGAGCTGCCCCATTCCTGCAACGGTGAGCTGGGCCGGGCCTGCGTGGCCCCGGGAGTGGCCGCTTCTCCCCGGGCCCTTCCTGTCCCCGGGGCGTCGCCCTGGCCGTGACCCTGGCGGTGGCCGTGGCCGGCGCGCTCACCTGCCGCTGCTCCATCCTTGCTCCATCCGCCGCGGTCCGCCGGCTCCGGCCGCTGGTAAACAGCCCGCGTCTCCCGGGCAACGCGCCCGAGGGGGCCACGTGCTTCCTTCTGGGCCGCCCAGCCCGGCCCTGGGGCGAGCAGGTGGGGGGGGGGGGGGCTCCTGGCTCCCGTGACCTCGGGGCAGGCCCCAGCCCTTCAGTGTTCCCGGCTTGGGGGGCAGCTGCTGGACTGGTTTCCTGCGAACCCTACAGGCTGCCAGGGTGCTTCTAGGGCATGGGTCCAGCTGGGGCCTTGTCTGTCCTCAGGGCAACCCCTCCAACTTCCTCATCAGCACCCCCACTTCCATCCCTTCCTTGGTATCAGTTGCTTCTGCCCCTGCTCTGCCCCTCCTCACCTCTACCCCTACGCTTCTGGCAACCCCAGTCACCGCTACCCATTTGTCTTTCACCCCACGGTGGAAACCCCAGCCCGTTGCCCTGTGCCCTTTCTCCCCACCGCGGCCTACCTCTTCCCTGCCCTGTCCAGCCCGAGGCCCTCTACCCAGACCATTCCCTTAGGAGAGTCCCCCCTGCGCTTCTCCGGGGGCCTCTCCATCCCTCCCACCTGAGGGCTGATGGAGTTTCCATCCATCAGTCCACCCACACCCAGGGGCTGGAGAAACCTTGACCAGCCGTGGTCCTGGGGGTAATGGAAAGATGTGGTCTCCAACTTCTACTGGACCCTCAACACTTCAGAAGAAATCCTTCCACTTCCCACGGTTCCGTCCTGTCTCCTCTCTCCTCCGCGGTGACTTCAGACCTGTCCTCTCTCCTGAAACCTCTCCTCTCTTCCCTCTCCCTGCCCCTCCTCCCACATAGAAGAATCCCTACTTCCCTCTTCAGGGAGAAAGTAAAAGCCATCCTATGGAAGCCTTCTTAATGTCCTGCCATCAGACTACACACTTGCCTGCCTTCCTCCCTCTCTCCTGCTCGAGTGGGAGGGGACACGTTCTCTGACTCTGTCCAAGACCTACGGCTCCTCCAGACACCACCCCTACCCCCACCCCACCCCCAGCCAAGCCAGTTCCCTGCCACAGGGCTACACTCCAGCATTGCTCCTGCTGTCCCCGATACCTGGAAGATCCTTCTCCATCCTCCCCACACTTGGCTTCCTCCTTTCTTTTGCCTAATGCCCACTCACCCTTCAGATCCCAACTTGATGGATGAAGACTCTTCCAAAATGGAATTGAGATGGCTTCAGAAGGAGCCCTTACTGGACTATTATTGCCTGCCAGGCACTGTTCTAGATTCTTGGAATATGCAGATGAATATGCATACATACATTGTGACTACATTATTGGAAGATGATGTTAGTAGACATCCAAGAACCAAATTATCAGTGGAGAGGATTAGGATTCATTACCTAGCATTGTGGCCAGATATTTGCTATCTAGTGTATCCCAGACGCATGGACGCAGGATTACAGTAGGGCACAACTCTGACCCACCCACAAGATGGTCACAATTTGGTTAAGGAGGCCTGTCACACACCCCTAAAGAGTTACAAATCAGATTGTTTTCCATACAGTTTGAGCCAAGAATGGAAGAGCGGGCGCAGGCTGGACGTGATGATATGCCAAGCGATTGGTGCTGACAGGAAGTTTTTCAGGCCCAGGGAAGGAGGGGATCATTTCAGCAGTGATGTTTCTTCCCATCTCAGAAAAGCAGTACCTGATTGTGGGAGCTGCTGGGGGGCAGGCCTCCTGCTAGGGTCACCCGCTCACCCGCCCTGGACATCCAGGGTGGCATCTGAGGCCCCAAGAGGTTGCAGGAGGTGGCGGTCTTAGGAGCTGTTGGCTTTGCAGCTCCATGCTGGTGGCTTATTTCTTGTAAACGATTCTGTCAGAAATATCTAAGCAATGCTCTTCAGGCCTTCGACGCCCACCCAAAAAAGATTAAAGTAGATTCTTCATCAGCTATTTTAATATCACCTAAGAATTATGCAATCTTTTGGAAAATCAAATTTGCTTCTCACCGTGTGTGTGTGTGTGTGTGTGTGTGTGTGCGCGCAGGGAAATGGTGCTTAGGCCTAAGGTCTGTTTAATATTTAGCAGTATGGGCCCTTTCGTCTCTGGTGCCATGTGATGTGCAGTGCCAGGGGGAGGCTGGAGGGAAAGAAAGGAAGCCAACTAGCCAATTGCTGTGCCTTCCTCCTCTTTAAAGAGATATACCTTTGTCTCCCCTTTTCCTTTAAAGAGCGTGTCTTCAGAAGACAAACCCTATAATGCCTGGTCTCTGGTGGAACCGCAAAATGGATTCTCAGGAAATGTGGCCAGAGGTCCCTGCACCACCAGCTTAAATGTGGACTCATCCTCCTTTCCAGCCACGGTTGCCTTACTCCTCCACTGACTCCATGAGTTCCAGCCAGCTTGTTCCCCAACTGGGCCTTCAGTCTTTTCATCTCCAGGGTCTTTCTGCTCTTGCCTGCCCCACCCCACTTCCTTTCTCGAAGTTAATCCAAACTTACTGATCCCCTGTTAAAAAGTCTCCTTTTTCACGAAGGCCTTTCCTGACCACCTCCTCCCCACCCCCAAACTTCATGGGCTTTGGCTGATTCCTTTTGGTCCAGTGGAACATGCCCAGGATGGCACCATGCACCCTCACTATGTCAGTTCCTCCCATCTTCAGTGCTCTCTTCCAGAAAGGCATCATTGGTCTCCTTTGCCATAGAAAACAATTGACCTCAGGGTCCCTCAAGTTAATGAGTGGGAGAGCAGCTCCAGAACCCCAATCTGGCTGATTCCAAAGCCCACTCTCTGTACCCCCAGAGCCCCACCCCGGCATTCCCACATGGCATCTTTACCTGTACCTACCTATTGCACTGGTGGTGAGGTGGCCGGTATGGCCCCTAGAGTCCAGGCTTGAGTGTGAATCCTGGCTCCACCGCTTGCTAGCTGGAGACCTTGGGTAGCTGATGACACTTCTCTGGACCTCAGTTTCTATCTCTGTAAGAATGTAGGTGGTAAGAATGGGAGTGTGGCAAGGGTGAAATCAGATTCAACCTGGAAAGTTCTTAGCACAGTGCCGGGCACTTGGTGAGCACTTGGTGAGAACTAGTGCTCATTATCATGTTGGTCTCATCCTACAATGTGCCCCTGCTTTAGTAGGGTATGAGCTCCTACAGGGAAGGAGCCTGTGCCTGTGTCTGAGTCCCCTGCTTGGCTGACACAGTGCCTGCTTCATGGTAGGTGCTCAGCAAATCAGAGTTAAATTAATGAAGAGGCAATGCTGATTCCATAGCTGGCTTTTCCACTGAGGGACTGGCTAGGTGCCACTTGGTATCCCCCAGGGATATCTAGTTTGAAGTCTAAATGACCTCCCCCAGGTCTGGGCTCAAGGCAGGAGCTTCCGTCTCTTGGCAGCTGGTCCCCAAAGAGCAGTTGGCCTCTTTTTGAACTAGCAGCCTCTAGATTTTGGAGTCTATACCCAGTGTCCTATTCTGTCCTCGATCCCACCAGATGTGTCGATTGAGACCACGGATAACCTTGATCTCAGAGGGGGGGACCAGGTGTGTGCTCTGGTAGGGAGGCCCAGAGGCTGGCACAGTTACTATATATCCTGATGTTTTGGCTTCCCAAGGGGACCTGCAAAAGGGAAGTTTCTGGGTAATGAAATTTAGCTCTTAAAGTACTACAGGTTTCTACGGTTTCCCCATATTATTGGAAAACATCCATAATGTTCTCCTTTCCTGTCTTCTTAAACAAAACATAGCAAACATGGTAACTCACCTTGGCTACTGTTGACTAATCCCAGGTTGTTATCTCTGGAACTTGTTGAATCTTGCTGGCAATCCACAGGGGGTCAGGCGCATTGTCTCCACCTGACAGATGATGCAGCTAAGGCTCAGTGCACTTCAGTGGCTCTGCCAGGAAGTATAGAGCCCTGCTCCAACCCTCTTCTCCAACAGAGAATCTGAAGTTATTTGCCTTGCGCCTTTGCAGTCTCTTATACAATGCAGCCTTTTCTTGACGACTTGACATCAATAATCTCTCCAAGCTGATGTAGCTAGAACCATCTGCCCCTACACTCGGTGGCCCCAGGTCCATAGGCTTGGTCAGTTCTTGTTTTGATCACTCCTGTCTCTCCCTTGCCTGCCTGCCTGCCTGCCTACTAACAGCCACCACTGTAATCCCCTTCCTGTTCTTCCGCTGGGGCCGAGAAAGAGAGGCTGACCCCTTGCTGGCATCGTGCCTCAAATAAGAGTGTTCGTGGCATCTGCTTGGATGCTTGGGTAGTTTTGGTTTTGTTTTCTCAGCCCTGTTTTAGATAGGTAGAGCCCCTCGGCCCAATGACCCACAGGGAAGCAGACAGCTAAAGGTTAGGGATGCCGCCTTTGGTGTTGACACACCTGAGTGAGTCCTGGTTCTGTCGATTTGCAGGACAAAATGCCTAACCTCTGCCAGTCTCTATTCTTTCATCGACAAGCTGGGTTCATCATCTAGGCCACGTTGGGAGCATTAAAAGAGGGTTTAAAGAGATAATCTACAAGCTGTGCTTAGCCCCATGCTGGCCCCCAGTAGGGGATAGTTTTGTTTATATTTCTGTAACTTGAAGCATGATCATATTCTGATCATTCATGCATTCATTCATTCCTCAAATATTTATTTACTTCCATCTCTCCATGCCTGGCTTCCTTATCTGCACCATGGAGGTAATAGCAGTATTTCTCCAGCTGAAGGCCGTGAGGACTTAATGAGTAACTGTATGTCAAGTGCTCAGAAGCCACCCAGGGTGTAAAAATGGGACACCACCAAAAGTTCCCATCCTCACCATCAGTACTAGTGTGTGTCAGGCCCCACCTGTGCTGGTTAGGTACTAGGGATAAAGAGGTGAACAAAATAGAATGATCTTTCTTTCCTCCTTATTTACTCCACGGGGAGAAAAGCCAACCCATGTGTCAGCATAGTCTGTAAGATGAATTGGTGGGTCTGAGAGCGGTAGCTCACGGAGACCTGCCAACTTGCTGGCTGCTCCCCCAGAGGCTGGCATTGGAGTCCATGCTGCCTTCCCTACCATGTTCTTGCCCTTCATCAGATCCCTGGGCTGCTGGCCCTGTGCTCTTGCTTTGGGCTCAGCACAATCTAAAGCACCTGCAAGCAATCAGTCAAAGGGACGAGCCATGCCGGTCTTGCCTAAGTCATAGTGTGAAGGCCGGTGTCTGTGAAAATGCCTCAGAATGCCACATGGGCAAGAGGTCTAGGCAGGGAGCCTGGCGAAGTAGAAAGAGCACTGAATTTGGAAGTTGGGACCAGAGGTTCAGTCCTGGTCCTGCCACTTGGTAGCTGCGTGTCACTTTTCTCTGAACCTTGCTTTTCTCAACTGCCAAGCAAGAAGGTGATAGGCTCTACCTAGTAGGGTCACGTGGGGAGCAAAGGAGTGGAATATAAATTTAAGATAATTCAAGTCCCCTTCAAACCCATCCTTTTGGACGTGAGTTCACTGCTTATCACTCTACATGGGCTTAGATTGGCCTCCCAGGACACAAACCCTGAGACAGAGAAGTGCATTCTCAGGAGGCTCCTAGGAGAGACACCTGTCAGGAAGTGAACAAAGCAAGACTGGAGAGAGGGAGAAGCTGACACACAGGAAGAAACTGATGTTCAGAGAAGCTGACACACAGAGGGAGAAGCTGGCACACAGAGGGAGAGGCTGGCATACAGAGGGGAAAGCTGGCATACAGAGGGAGATGCTGACATGGAGAAGCTGGCACACAGAGGGAGAAGCTGATACAGAGGGAAAAGCTGGCATATAGAGGGAGAAGCTGACACACAGAGGGAGAAGCTGACACACAGAGGAAGAAGCTGGCATCAGAGGGAGAAGCTGACACACAAAGGGAGAATCTGGCACACAGAAGGAGAAGCTGGCACAGAGAGAGAAGCTGGCACAGAGAAGAAGAGCTGGAGCACAGAGAGACACTGATTTCATTACCAGTAACGCACCCAGGTCCCTTTCTTTGTCTCTCCAAAACGTCATCACCTGCTCATTTAAAAGACGTATGTGCCTTCTTCTTGGACTAAACCATCACACGGTTATTTTTGCAGATTCAGAAGAGGAAAGGGAGCCAGCCCAGAGAGATGGAACCTAATTTAAAAACCTCCCTGCGGCACTTGAAACAGAGACTGGCTGGGACCAGGACTGGTCAGGGCCTAGCCGGACAGCCTCCAGCAGAATCTGGGCAGAGAGGGCCAGAGGTAGCAAAGACCCCTGATGAACTGGCCCTGGGGCTCTGCAGCAGGACACTCATTTTGAAGTTTTCCTGGGAAACTTTGTCACAGAGAGTAAATCTAGCCAAAGCTCTGTACCTGCCAAATTCTCTGGGCTCAACGGAGCTATTGTTCATACTCCAAGTCCTGCTGTTATCAGATCTAGCCTGATTTCTGATGGGCCACATCAAGACCACTTGAATTTAGAGAGAGCTGTTGCCAGAACGGGGATAGGGGTGGGGGTGGGTCCTTGGGATGACAGGGGATGCCCAGCCCTCCTCTGTTGTCCTGTGGGAAGCGAGCCATGTATGGGGACCCTTACTGTTGCTAAGAGTAATAAGAGGGGTACGTTTCGCTGTCACAGCATTTCACAGTATTGAGCAGCTTTACCTCCATTGTTTCCATAGGTCCCCCCAAGTCGTGAAGCTGGGGGTTATGTGGATTCAAGGAAGCTGTTCTGACTCTTGTTTCTCTGTCTCTAAAACTACTACAGAGCCTTTCAGGTTATAAGGATTAACTCATGGAATACCCGTGAAGACCCTAAAGAAAACAGTACCTGGCATTAAGTCACGTCTTAATAAATGTTCGAAATTACTGATAGGAATTTTAGACTCACTTGATAGGAGAGGAAGCCAAGATTCAGAGGGGCTAAGCTCCTGAATGAGATACCTGATACCAAGGAAGAAAGACATGGGCAGGGGCCCACCGTGCAGGTGGGGCTAGACTTCCTGGCGCGAGATTTCCATCACGGACCCCCCCACCCACCCACCCCAATGACTGTAAACTTGGGAACAGAGGAAATGCTGACTCCCCAAAAGAAAAAAATAAAAAGAAGGAGTTGAAGGGATGATGTTGCCAGAAAAAGAAAAGAAATACTTGCACTTTTCAGACAACTGAGTCCTTCGTATCTTTATATTTAGGTCTAAATACCAGAGGGGGGATCATATTCAAAGATAAATAGTTTTGAAAAGGATCCCTTTGCTCTGAGCCCTGCACTGTGATTGGGGTTTTGCACCCACATGGCCTCACCTCATTTTGGTCTTTTTCAGGAGTTCAGCTGGCAGAGGAAGGTGCGATCCTGGTGCCTCTGACCCCCTGGTGTCCTCGGGAATGAAGGCCTTTGGGGTTCTTGTGGTCTTCGCCTCCTGCTGTAAGTAGTATGGAGCTGAGAGAGCTCCAGGGCGTCCTCCTGTCTGGGTGCTTCTATGTCTCTGGGTGGCCCCTCCTGATATGGTGTCGAGTGAGGGGAAAATCAGGTGTCACTCAAAAGAGAATCAGGAGTGGAACAGGCTCCCACCAAAGTCCTCCTCCTTCTGTTTCTTCTACAGAATGGATTGGCCCCAGAATTGGGACCTCAGAAGACTTCTAGAAAATCAAAGATTCCTAACCATTTGCCAAGAGAAAGTGTCTTTGACTACTGTTTTACCACACACCCCCTTTGGGAGCCTTTTTTTTTTTCCTTTGGATGCTGGTTGGCTTTATTTAAAGTCATGTAGATTCCAGAACAAAAGCACAGACATATATCGAGCTAATTTAAGGACAATTAATGCTCATCAGAAAGGCTCTCATATGGTGACTTATGGAATAATGTGTAATTATAAGTCATTGCTACCAGGAGATCAGATAACACACCTCTGCAAAGTGAAAAAGAACTTACTAAGAAACAGTGTTGGGTTTGTTGGGAAACGCTTTGACTCTGGTTTGATGAGTTTGATTAGTAGAGATTTCTCGGGGTCTGTTTTTCTGTTTCAGCTGCGTAGCTTTCGGGTCCCCAAGTCAAAACGCCAAAAGCAGAGCTCCTGTATTCCCTTAATCCATGGTGGAATTTACAGTTTTCAAGATCATGGTGGGTTTGGGGGGGTCCCCATAGGCAGGGAGGACCACTTCCACAGCCCCCGCGGTGACCCCCCTCCCCAGATCAGTGCCAGAGGCGACCCTGTTCTCTCTCTCTGGTGCAGAAGGGTGGAGGGGGGTTGCTGCTTGGACAGCAGTGACCACCCCAAGCTTCCATCCCCTCTGCAGTGCTTCACGACAACAAAACCCGCAGTTTCACAAGGGAAGTCTCTCGTGAACGTTTCCCAAAACCCTCTATCTCCGTTTTTCTTCCTTAAGTTCATGTTTGCATGTTATTGTATCGCAAAATGAATATCTGCAGGCAATGAAAAAGTAAAATAAGTGATTATCAACAAGATAAAGCCACCTCTCATCCCTCCCAGGCCCACCTCTCATCCCTCCCAGGCCCCAGAGGCAACCGCTCTTAAGAGCCCGATATACATGCTTCTAGGCTTTTCCACACATACATTTCAAATGTTTTAATAGAAAAGTAATACATGTTCATTGTAAAAAAAAAAAAAAGTCAAACAGCCTTAAAGTATATAAACGGTGCCTCTCATCTTCTCCACCTACTTCCTCAATCCCACTGCCCAGAGAGATTGCTATTAAAAGTAGATGTTTTCAAGTCACCATTTAGTTATTCTCCCGTCAGTGGATATGTGGGTGGTGTTCAATTTTTTGATACCACAAGGGACGCGCTGCAGCAAATATCCCTGTGTGTGTGTGTGTGTGTGTGTGTATATATATTCTTCCCCCACTTTCATAAACATTCTGTAAAAAAAAAAAAAAAGTAGATTGAGGGTATCTTTTCTGCCTCTTAAGTATTTTGTGTCTCCTGGGAGATTATAATTGCCTGATGATATTTGTAGGTTTTGGCATCTCAGGCTTTGAACTTTTCCCGTTAATGTTGTATCAGACCCAAGGGTGTTTCTGCCTAGGATGGTGGTTTTTCACTTTGCGGGGGAAGACATGGTTGGCAGTAATGTCCCGAACATCATGGAAGCCGGGTTCTCAGCCTCAGCTAGCAGGAAACTGGCTGTGGGACACAGTGTTCGGATCCTATTACCTTCCCCATGAGAGGGGCTGATGATCCCAGCCGTGCCCACATATGGGGGCATGTTTTGGGGTCTCCTGATGTCCTGGATGCAAGCCCTCTGGGTACAGGTCGCCAGGCTGGGCTTGTCCTCACCACCCTGTTGTCTTCTTTCTTATTTTCTCCCCGGCAGTGATGTCTCCTGCCCACAGCAGCTTCTGGCAGTTTCAGAGGATGGTCAAACACATCACAGGGCGGAGCGCCTTCTTCTCGTATTATGGATATGGCTGCTACTGTGGTCTTGGGGGCAAAGGGACCCCCATGGATGACACTGACAGGTGAGTCCAGAGGCTCCAGGCCTGCCTTCCTCTGATTTGCACTGAAACCCAAGCCTTCGGGGTGGGGTGGGGGGGGCAGGGTGTTAGGACTCTCGCACTGCAAGGAGCAGAAGCCCGTCTGGTTTGCCGCTCTGCAGCCGCCATCTTGAAGCTCTTGTGTTGGAACAACACGCCCCGAATTCTCATTTTGCACCAGGCCTCGAAAATTATCTAGTCAGTCCTGCTCAGAGCCCCAGAAACATTTGCACTTCTCAAACGTCACAGCAAACGTGATCTTCTCTCAGCAACCCAGTTTTTAGGATTAGAGCACAGCAAGACTGCCCTGCTGTCTCCCGGGCCTAATTCCACATTCCGGGAGAGAGAATCCCGGTGGCCCAGTTTGGAAAAGTTGTCCATCTGGGCGAGGCCACATGGTCCAACGTGGCTGCCAGGCCTACTCTTCAGCATGGGGATGGGGAGCGTGAGTCCCAAGAAAAAGTGGAGGTTGGCATAACCTGGCGAGGGCATGGGGAGGTAGGTGACAGATAGTTTGCACGTCATTCATTTGAAGGGAGAAGCCAGGTGTTTCTTGCCACTTTGAACCTCACGTGGACAAATACGTACCTGCTGCAGGGACTGAAATGTCGCTCTTGGAGCTTGATTCCTCTGGGCTGGACTCCTGAGAGCATGGAATATTCTAGCGGGAGGGACCCCAGAGCCCTGCAGGGGACCTGACACTACCCATCATGTGTGATTTGCATATAGGGCCTAACTTAATCCTTACATCCAGTGGCCCGGGCAGTTACTATCCCCATCTTACAGGCGCCAACTGTCAGGACCTGCTAAACCTCCTGGCAATGTCTAAAGACACACCAGCCCCTGAGTGGCCAAGTCAGGATCTGAACAAGAATTTGCTCATCCCCCAGTCCCGGCCCATTGAGGCTCTGCGCCTCCCCTTTCAAGCCCAAAGGCTGATGAGAATTTTAAAGCACCATGAGACAAAGATGACAAACAGCAAAGAGCCCACTTGCAGGGAGTGATGAGGACAGGAAGGACCGAAGTGTCTGGTCCGGAGCATTTGCTTTTCCCTGTCTTGGAATCCAGCCCCCGGTCTCGGCCCTCCTGCCCTTCCTTCCCTGGCCAAGGCAGGCCCACCTGTTTTCTCTTCTTGGTGCTCTCCCTTTTCCTGCTCCAGGCCACTTTGAACATCGTGAGAACAAAATCTAAAGGACTCTGGGGGTTTTTGCTGAGCCCTGTCTCCTCAGGGACTATCACAGTGCTTGGCACATAGCGGGTGCTTAGGAAAAAGTTCATTCCATGAATGACCGAGTCCCACGGACCTAGGTTTTGGCCCCAGGTCTCTCATTTTCCAGCTGGATAATTTTAGGAAATTCCCCTCTTAGGATCTCATCTCCTCCTCTACAAAAGAGGGATGATGATCACACTTCGCGGGGTTTCATAGAGGAGCTAATGAGGTAGCAGAAGTTTCTAGAAAGAGCTCACTGCCTGTTAGTGGTTATGTTTATATTGTTAATATTTTTAGGGACTTCCCTCCTTATTGTCAATGCCGTCTCGCTCCAGGGAGGAGATGGGGGAGTCCTTTCCAGATTGCACCCTCCGTCTCCACCCTGCTGATGCCCCAGGGCCCACCCACTGGGGAAACCCCTCACCCCCTCTGGTCTGGCCCCCAGATGCTGCCTGGCGCATGATTGCTGCTACGGGAAGCTGAAGCAGCTCGGCTGCCAGCCTGTGCTGAACGGCTACCAGTTCCACATCGCCAACGGGACCGTGGTTTGTAAGTAGCCCTCTCTATGGGGAAATGGCTTTGAACCCGGGCCTCTCCTTAACGTCTGCCTCCTGGCAGAGGCGTGCTTTGTGACAAAAAGTGACAATTCTAGGAATCAGAGCTTCTTGGGAGCCCTTGCTTGGTCTCTGGTCTCTCCTGTCCACGGCTGTCTCTCTAGCACCCTCTGGGAGCATGCAGCCCCATGCCTGGGGTATAGTACTTGCTCAATAAATAGTTGTTGACTTCAGATTACACTGAATCTTGCAGCTTTGCCTGGCAACTGTTGCCGTTGAGAACATTCCTCCTTAGGTCTGTCATGTGTCACCTAAGCAGCTCATCTGTCTTTCGGTTGGACAAATATTTGTTAAGGGTGACTACATGCCAAGCATGGGTAGGTGCCCTGGGAGACACAAAAGTAAATAGGAAGGGTCAGGGAAGGGAACTCATGTGTCATCGAGGCCATTCAAGGAAGAGAGCAAAGGACAGGGTGGGCCAGTACTGAGTGTCCAGCAGGTGGGGAGTGGCCCCTGATACCCTAGAGCATATCTCTGGGGCTGCTAGGGTGTGGGTGTGTGTAGGGCAAGTTTGGTCAAAGCACATTTGAAGTCACTGGGCCTTCTCGTGAATGCCCTTCATTCCAATGGCACCAGTGGTTTGAATGCCCTTTAGGGCAACTGGCTTCCTACCTGGCCTTGTGGAGGTGCATGGACCCCTTTCCTCCCTGTGCGTATTTGTGCTCAGCTATGAATGTGTCGTAGTTCACCTGTCTCTTCCCCAGGTGAGGGAACCGCCACCTCCCTTCCCTTCCTCTCTGCTCAGAGCCCAAACCCCAGCGCCTCCTACCCAGAGCCCCAGCTCAGGACACAGCAAGATTGACCAAGCGTTAGGGCTGTGGGGTGTCCGTGGTCCAGTGATGAGACCTGAGTCTTGGGGGGTGGGGGGCTCAGACCCCTGCTTCTCAGCCTCCATGGCCCCCAGCCCCCAGGCACACTGTCGACAGGGAGAATCCTCTTTTTCCCACGTGAGTTCAACGAGGCTTCTGTGTCAGAGCTCTCTGGCCATGACTGTGCTCACACCAGAGCAATGCGTCTTCTGGGAGGTCCCCCAGGCCGCGTGCAGGGGATGGGATCCGGACCTAGTGAGGGGTGGGGGCCAAGGGAAGGAGGTCGGAGGTTTCCCCCAAAGTATTGTTGACTTTGGCACATGATGCCATTGGAGGCAGAGACCGACTTTCTGGCAGCCTCTTCCCACCTTTCCGGGCCTCACCTGGCAGGAGTCGGGGTTTGGACTGGGTGCACACACACACAAAAGGGGCCTCTGACTCTTCTCAGCCTGGTTTATGGTCTCACTTCCCTATGGTTTCTTCTCATCTCTTTTCCTCTTGATCATAACATATGTCATGTCAAGCGTTACCTTAAAGTGCTTGAAAAGTTATCACTTTTAGAGAAAATGTACTTGAGGAGCTCTGTCCTCTGATGCCCCCATAAGGTTCAGGGACTGAGGAAGAAGGGAAAAGGTGATCTGAGGAGGGAAGTGGAAATTCAGTAGGTGCAGAAGACCTGCCTGCACCCTGGTCCCAGGCTCAGGGCAAGCCTCTGCCCTCTGCACCTGGAGCAGCTTTTTTTTTTTTTTTTTTCTTTGAGCAGCTTCTTTAGCAATCCTCTTGCCCCTCCCATGTAGGGCCAGAGCCACAGCATGGGGGCCCCAGGAGATGCAGGAGAATGATCTGGGGTAGAGGCTGTAGCCCACCCCCCACCCCCGAGGTGGCACATGGAAACATCTTCTGCTTGGCACCTGCTGGGTGGTGGTGGGAAGTGCAGGCAGGGGCTGAGAGCTGGGCTGGAAAGTTTGCAGCCTGGGCTGTGCTTTCCACCGATGCTGCCAGGAAGCCAGTTGCTCCCAAAGCTTGAGCAGACCTTCTGGACTCCAGAGCCCTGCTTAGGGAGTTAGCACGGGGAGGAGACGGATGCTTCCCCATCACCACCAGGGCATCACCATCCTCCTCCTCAGCTGCCCCAGCCAGTGCGTACCAGGCCAACTCCCCCATCCGCCCCACTCCACCTGCCAAAGCCCTGCTACCAGGAGCAGGGCTAGGAGCTGGGTGATCTGGGTTCTCATCCTGGGTCTGCTGCTGCTACATGCTGAGCCCACGAACCAGACCCAGTCACATTCATTTACTCATCCACTATTGCTTGAGTGCCTACTGGATGCCCATCCAGGGCCAGCGCTGTGCATGGGCCAGGGCACAAAGCAAGGCAGCCTTAGGTCCTGTTTTCCTGGCATTCTCCAGGGCTGAAAGCACCCTTAGAGACCCTCTAGACCAACCGCTCATTGTAGGGACGGGAGGCTGAGGCCCAGAGGGCATAAGAGTTTGATCTGAGTAACAGGCAACATTAAAACACATGTGTCTTCAGCCTTTCCAATGCTCTGGAACATACTGCTTGGCCTGAGTTTCCTGGGCCTGAGTTTCTTTATCCATAAAATAGGTATATTAGCAACAGCTTCAGTCTGTGAGCATCCGTGATAGACACTTTACACACAGCACCGTAACCTCCAGGATACATCTTTGAGGTGTGGGCATGGTTATCAAGAGGGATCCTGAGGCTCAGAGAGGTTAGCTGAGATGGCCACGGTCCCACAGCCAGGAAAAGAAGAGTCGCAAGTTGGACCCACATTGTCTGGCCGCAGAGCTGGTGCCCCTGTCTCACACTGCGCTCCCCAGCAGCATGGGGCTGACGGGAGGGTGTTGGGGGGATGCACTTTGTTCCCATGAATGCAAGTCTTGCTGTCAGCAGCATGCTCATCAGAATGCTCATTGCCAGCCCAGGGGACAGAGAAAAGCAGATGGAGACTCGGCTCCTCCGTGATGCCCCAGATCTTTCTGTTCTGAAAGATCTTCTGAGCTTTATGTACCCTGCTAAGAGGCCCAAAGAGAGCACATCCTTTGGAGTCAGGCAGAGCTGGGTCTGTATCCCAGCTCCACCCCTTCTAGCTGGATAATTGCACAACTAGCCTGGGCCTTAGTCTCTTCATCTGTAAAATGGGGTTAATAATCTGTACTTCATAAAGTTACCAAAGTAACCCAGATAAAGGGTCAGGCCCATAGCAGGTGCTTAGGTAATGCCTTTCCTTTTGGAAGCTGAGACTTCTATGTGCATCTAAGTTTTCTTTTCCCCTTTTGACTTTTGCAGAAGAGCACTGGGATTTGCTTCATTACTGTTAGGAGATTTCTCTGAAGCATCTCCTCTGCACCTGCAGCGCCTCAAGCTACTATCATTAACTCCTAAGGAAGAAAAGCTCTTCCCTCACCCCAGTTCCACCGGGGTTCAAAGAGCTGCCCTGCAAGGGTTAACTGTCTCCCCCACCCTCCCACCCCAGCCTCCAAGTTCTGAAATCCTGTACCCAGAGCCTGGCCCTGGGTTGCTTAGCAACCTGCAGCTGATCCGGGATGCAGTTGGTGAGCAGGGAAGGGAAAGGGAAAAACAACTTGGCCTGTCCATGTCTTTAAATGTCACTGGGAGATCTTTGCAGAGAAAGGCCTGTAACCCAAGCCCTGGGGCTAATTTGCCAGGTGGGGACGGCTGCCCTCGAGCAACCAGGGAGGTTGTTATCCCTCCTTTGGGTGGTCTTACGTAAGTACTTGGCATTTGCAGGGGACTTTAAGATTAGCCAGCAGAGATACCCCCCCACCTCCACCCACATATGCACGTGTGCATTAGTGCAGGGGCCATGGGAGGCAGAGACTAGGTTCCAGCCAATAGTGCCACTTATACCTCCATGTCTGAACCTCGGACTTCTCCCTCTGCCAACGAGGGAAGGTGAACAATGGCAACCACTGGAATTTGCAGTTTGCAAAGACCTTTCTCCTTCATTACTGAATGTATTCCTTCACAACACCTCCACTCGCTGACACATCACCCTTTTCTCTCCTAGCATTTGTGTCTACCTGAAATTACCTTGCTTATTTATGCAGCCACTCTCCCACCAAGCAGAATATGAGTTCTGGAGGGCAAGGAACAAGCCTGTCTTGGGGGCTTGGGGGCGGGGGCAGACTCATCCTCATTAGAACCCACAGAGAAGGATGCCCTGGGAGCTATGCAATGTGGGGCCTGCTTGCAGGAGGACCTGTACCTCCAGTTATTAGCCAAAGGCCTGGCACATGTTAAGAACACTGTACCTGTTTGATGAATGAATGAATGAACAACTCATGAAATAGTTAATGCAAGTGTCTGTTTCCCGATTTGAGAGCTGAGGCAACAGGCTTGGGGATGAACAACTTGCCTGAGATTCTAAAGCACGCAGATGGTGGGTCTGGATGGAGAAGCTGGCTTCCCAGGTTTCCTAGGATGGGGATCCTTTCGCTGCCCCAAAGACAGTGAGCGTCCAGCCCCGTGAGGCAGTAGCACTTAGTGATGGGCTGCTCACTGCGTGTTTAGGGCTGAAGATGTGCGTTGAGAAGACAAACTCCCTGCCCAGAAGGAGCTTGCAGGGGGAGGGGATCAGGTCCCAAAATACTCAGAAATAAAGTGCACTCAGGTGTGGATCAGTGCTGCGACAAGACGACAGGATATGGAATGACAGCGGCAGGGAGAGGGAGGGATGGCTACTTCAGGTGGCCGCAGAGGCCCTCACAAGGAAGTGGCATTTAGCCAGCGTGGCAGGAGCCGAGGCGATGGCAGCAGGACAGTGGAGGCTGGTGTGGCGCAGGGACCCGGGGCCACGGGATGGGCGGACAGGGGAGGAGCGCACCCTCTCCTTCAGTAGTAGGGAAGCCACCAGAGCGTTTGAAGCAGGATGTGCTCTAATGTTGCTTTAGAAAGATCACTCTGGCCACTGCCCATGGAGGATGGGGAGCAAGGGAAGAAAGATGGGGAGCCACTAGTGAGCACTGGGGAGATGCTTCCACAGGGTGGTGGACTGGAGGAGAGAAGTGCCAGATGCTGGGTGTTTTGGAGGTAAATTGTCAGGAGCTGCTGATGGATGAGTTGCAGGGTGGGAAGGAAAAAGAGACAGGATCCAAGGTTCCCGGCCCAAACGGCCATGGGTAAGAAGTTGACCAAGCTTGTGCAGATGGAGAAGAACGGGCTATGGAGACATGGCAAGCACTCGGCATGAGCCTTCTTGAGTTCGAGATGCTTTTTTGATGCCTGACGGGGAAGTCAAGTGGACACGCACATGTTGGAGTCTAAAGCTCGGGGGGAGACACCTGGCTGGGACGAGAACCCGAGAGTCATGGGCATTCAGATGGCATTCAGAGCCCTGAGACCGAACCAGAGGCCCAGGGAGGGGATTTAGAGAGAGGGTGGAGGCCTGGGGCACAGGCAGGCAGAGGCCTGGCAGGACCAGAGTTCGCCGTGGGCAGGAAGGTAGAGCATCCTGCCTCCTCCTGGTTGTGGAAGTCTACTTCGTGGACTGAAAGAGATGGTCCTGAAGCCATCAGTTCCCTTCCTCATGTCTCAGTTTCTCCACCAGCAAATTGAAAGACATAGGAACTGGATTCAGACTTGTTTTTAAAAGATGGCTTGCAAAGAGGACATTTCTTGGCCTGGGGCTGCCTCTCCTTCTAGGTCTTGACAGGCCTAGTCTGGCCATGGCTGTGGGATGCCCCAGAAATGATTGTCCACAGCCATTGACCCCTGCTCAAGATCAGTTTCTGGGGGTCTGGGCCCCAGGCGAGGCATTAGAGGTCACACTGCACAACAGGAAAAGGTCATACTCCAGGCGTCAGAAAGGACCAGATAAAGCAAGAAATGGACAGCGAAGAGAAAGGACAAAGGACAAGTGAGATGGAAGAAAGGAAGAGAGGAACAGAGGACCGAGGTAACCAGAAAGAGGACAAGGAAGAGGAAGTGGCCAAGGCAGAGTGGCAGTACCTGGGTGAGTGACAGCACAGGGACACCAGGCCCTTTCTGGAGGAGAGTGTGGTTGAAGGGGCGGTGCCCTGCACCCAAGTAGCCCCCTGAGAACACCAGCCATGAGTCCAAGTGGGCCCCTGTAGACCACAGCAGCCACCCCAGAGGGAAGCAAGGGGTGTGCTGTGTACGGTGGTGGCAGTGGTGACGAGAGGCCTGGAATGGATAGGGGCTTGAGAGAGGCTCCTGGAGGAGCTGGGGCTTGATGGATCCTGGAGGATCTTCACAGATGGAAAGAGGGAGGACAAAGGTGAGCCAGGTATCAGGAACAGTGGGAATGATAGGAGCAGAGAGCCAGGGGCAGGAGCATCCCTGGCACATTTCATGAGGGTGCATGGAGGGCACAGCTGAAGCATAGGGGGTGGGTGTCGATGTGCCTTGAGAAACTGAGTCTCCAGAGAGATGTGGGAGGACAGCTTGCTGCCAGAATCGGACTTCAGAGGGAGAAAAGCAAACAAACAGGACAGCCAGCACTGGGGCCAACCTCAAAGGGCCCCTCTCCTTCCCAGATGCTTCACCATCACCGTCACCAAAAGCCCTTACGGAGCACTCTGGGCGAGCCTGCCACGTCCAAACCACTCCCTCTGTAAACAGCAGCGAAAATCCTCCCAACGATCCTGCCCAGTAGACATCATTATTTATTTTTGACACTAATATTTTTATCATCATTTTGTAAATATGGATACTGAGGCTAACTTGCCCATGGTCAACAAACTGGGGAGTCTGGCTGCCTCCCTTCCTCACCCTCAACCCTCAGAGGAGAGTGGAACACACCCACACACACCCACACTCTCTCTCTCTCTCTCTCTCTCTCTCTCTCTCTCTCTCAGCACTACAGTTCTGACAACTAAATAAAAGATCTCCATCTAGTGGTGACTTGGCCTAAGGGCAGACACTCAATCCCAAAGGCCCATAGAGAGAGGCTACATTCGTCAGGGACCCTCAGTTGAGCACCTACCATGCACCAGCATTTGTTCTGCACACTGGGGATGCCGTGCAGACAAGACAGGCAAAGCGCGGGCCTCACAGAGCTCACACTCCACTGAGGGAAGACGGACACATGCAAGCCGACCCATAAGAGGCGTACGGGTTGTGCAAGGCACAGGGAATGAAATAACCGGGATGTGCGGAAGAGTGGCTGGAGGGAGCCCTAGATCAGGGGTCCGGGAGGGCTCTCTGAGGAGGGGAAATCTGACCGAGACCCAAAGAAGATAATGGATCCAAGTCACTTGAAGATCCTGGAGGGAAGTGTTTTAGACAGAACGGTGAGAACAAAGGCCCCGGGACAAGACCAAAGCAGGCATGTGATAGGCCAGCGTGCCTGGAGCAGAGCGAAGGACAGTGGGGACGGAGAGGTTGGCGGGGGCCGGATCACGCCTGGCGAGGATGTGGATGTCTTCCCCCAACACTGGGAAACTGCGCTGGGGCTTAGGCAGGAGAGAGGACCCCATCCAGGTGACAGTTTAGGAAGGCCCCTGTGCGTTTCCTCCTGTTAGAGAGGACAGCTGGAGGGGACAGGGATTGGGGGTAGCAGCCAAGAAGGTGGAGGGAAGGGGGTGGAGCCGGAAGTATTTTAAACAGAGGCATCAGTGGCGCTTGCTGTGGACTGGATGTGCAAAGTGGATGGATGTGCAAAGTGGAAGGCGGGGAGGAACCCAGGCTGCTGCTCACTTTCTGGCTCGAGTAGGAGGTGGTGCGGTTTGCGAGCCGGGAGCGTGGGTGAAGGACAGGCCGGTGGGTGGAGGGAGCGCTGCATCAAGTGTTCCCTCTGAACGCCTGAAGTTGGAGATGCCGGACACGTCCACGCGAGATGTCAAGCAAGCAGCTGGAACTGTGAGGTGAGCTCTGAGAAGTGGGTCCCGTCTTGTTGACCTGCAGGCCGGCTCAGGGCACCCCTCCCCATTGCGGCCCAGCCACCCCACCCCTGCTCCCTCTCCCGTTTCCTCCCTGCTTCTCTTCACTCTAGTCCTGTGGCATGTCCAGGTGTGACCGGGGACACAGGAGACGGACTCCCAAATTCCTCCCTCTCTGTTCAATCCTTGACCCCCTTGCAGCAACCCTGTTTTCCCTGACCTTAGAACCAAGCGGAGCCCCTAGTGACCCTTCTCTCTCTGCAGGCAAGTGTCCCCTGGGTCCCAGCGTCAGCTGCCTCTGTGGGCTGCGGGCATGTGAGTGTGACAAGCAATCTGCGTACTGCTTCAGAGCGAGCCTGCCCACCTACGAGAAAAACTTCAAGCAGCTCTTCTCCAGCCGGCCCCGCTGCGGCAGGAGGAAGCTCCAGTGCTAGGCAGCCGCCGGCCCCCCTGTGGGTCAGCATCGCTCCAGTGTCACCTGTCCTTCCCGGAAGCCTTCTCACGCCATCCCCACAGCTCCATTTCTGCAGTCACCCTTCAGCACCTGGCCTAGGGTGCTCCCAACCAGAGGGCTGCCGATCAGCAATAGAAAAGATAAAATCCTGGCACGCCGTGGAGGGAGACAGCCCCTACTCATAGACACAAATAAATAACACCTTCTGAAAGTTGTTAAGTGCTAAGAAGCAATTTAACAGGTGACAGGAGAGAAAGATGTTCCCAACCCCCATCCAGGGATTTCCAGGAGGTGGAAGGGGACCCAGGATCTACCCTAAACTCTCCCTCCACTCCTACCCCAAAATCAGGATGCAGGGTGGACTTGGGGACTGGGCACACAACCCACCTCCAGCTGGGGGCAGAGCAGGGATCCTGCAAAACATGGTCTTTGCACACAGCTGAGGATCCGAGAGGTGCACTGGGATTTCGTCTCTCCTCTGTTTGGGTTCTGTTCTCTGACATCCCTCAGGTAGGAAAAATTAATGCCATTTTCATCTGGACACAGCGTGAGGATATCCACAGCCACCACTGCCACGTGAGTGTCACGACCAGGATGTTGTCAAAGGGAGAGAAAGAGGGCCTGGAAGGGGGTGTCAGAGATCCCCGAAATTTCCGTCCAAATCCAGAAGCCCCTGGTGATATCAGACTTAGATTCTAACGAACACCGAAGTGACCTGACCTGAGCGGGCTCTGTTGTTTATAATGCCCAACTGGTATGGCAGGTTGCAAAATTGGCCACAAGTGTCCTTACCTCTCTTATCCTTGCCTCTCGTGAAGGGACGCTCAGCTCTGCCCATCAAGAAGTCGAGTCTATTTTTCCCAGTTGGAATCTGAACTCCACGCCGGCCTTGTGAATGACATTGGCCAATAGAATGTCGTGGAACCTATGGACGGTCTACCAGTTTCCCAGCCTAGGCTTCTGGAGGCCTGGTGCTCTAACTCTCTCAGGATGCCGAGCTCTGCCGAGAAAAAGCCTGGGCGGACCCCCTGGCAGATGGGAGCCAGAGTCCATCAGCCCTGCTGTGTCTACTCAGACCTCAGACATGTGAGAGCGCTCAGCAAAGATCAGCAAAGCCCACGCATTGCAGACGGTGACCCACGAGAGAAACTAGCTGGAACTGGAACAACTGTGTGCCCGGCTCAGCCCAGGCTAAGTTGCCAATTGCAGAACTGTGAGCCGAATAAAGGCTGACATTTGAAGTCACTAAGTTGTAGCGTGGCCTGTTACACTGTATAGCGCACTGATGTAACTGGTCTTCATTCATGGAGACTGCTGGGTTCTCGGCCCTGTGCTGCAGCTTGAGGCCACAAAATATTGTGGACGTGGCCCCTGCCCTGAACCTTGCAGGTCTGAGAGGAGAAAGGCCACCTTCATATAAGGGAAAACACGCAGAGGCCTGTAATCACACGGTCATCCAACAAACATGTCGTGAGCCCCCCACTAAGCGTCGGGCACGGTGCAGGGCATCAGGGATTCAGAGGTTTTAGGAAAACAAATAAAATCAGGTCTAAAAATCCTGGGGAGAGCTTCAAGAGCTGTAGCAGCCTTTAGAAGTTCAAGTTCAGCCACTTAAAATCTGGATTGAGTGATGCTGTCACTCATGTGAAGAGACAGTAAGGGAAGCCAGGGGCGGGTGGTCAGCAGAGGGTCTGGGAGCTGGGGCTCTGGGCTCTGCCTCGCTCAGCTGGCAAGGTCGAGTGGTAAATTCATCTGCCCTTCCTTCTCCCTCCCTCCCTCCCTCCCTCCCTCCCCCTCTCTCCTCCTTCTCTTCCTTCCTTCTTTATTTCCTTCCTTCCCTACCCGCATGTGCTCTATTAATTACAACTGCAGAAGAGGAGCTTGAGGTTGGTGGGCATCCATGGCAATAGTCGTAAAGGTCTGAAGTAGGCGGTTGCAGAAAAGCAGGTGTGGAATTAGTGTGGTTGGGTCCAAGCCAGGCCCCTCCACTCCTAGGGGGTTCTGACCACAGCAGAGGCCAGCTCAGGACTCTGGGCATATCTGGCATCTGCCACAGAGGAGACAGAGGGCCGGGGCTGTGCCCAGTAGGGAAGACAGAGGCTCCGGTGAGAGATCCAGGCCACCTTCCTCTCCCTGGGTCTCAACCCCTGATGCGTAAGTTAGAGGGAATGGGCCCGTGCTGGCATCCAAACCCCACTTGGTTCTGAGAGCTGGGATTGCAGAGGGATGTCGTTGACTTTTGCTGAGAAATCTGCTCTCCTGGAAGGACAGCCATTCACCCATCAACAAGTAAACCCTCAGGGCCTACTCCAAGCCAGGCCCTGTGCTAAGAGCAGAGAAATAAAGATGCATCAGACTCCAAGTAGCTCGCAGATCAGGGGAACACAAGTCAACAGACAATGATACTACTGCAGGCTGCAGAATGCTGGAACAGGGTCAGCGTGGGGAGCAATGACCGCCACCCAGGAGGGCCAGGCCTGGCTTCCCAGGGGGAATGCTGGGGGTCTGACACCTCATCGGGGGACTCAGGATGGCCAGGGGGGTGCAGAGCCTCCCCGGGGAGAAGGATGGAAGGTAATTCAATATGAATCCCTGCCACCTGCCCCTCCCCATCTCAGCTGAGGGGCCCGCCTCCATCTTTGCCCCCCCCCCAGGCCAAAAATCTGCATGTCAAATTCTTTCTCTCATATCTCACATCCCACATCCAATCTGTTGGCACTCCTTTCAAAATAAAACTAGATTCTGTATGTATTTATAAAATACTTAGTAAAAGGCACACATTAAAAAAATAAAATGAGAGAGGAAACATCTCGAATCTGACCACTTCTCACCACCTTCGTGGCTGCCACGACGGTTGGAGTCGCCATCACCTGGGCTACGGCACCTGCTCTTCTCGTTCTCTCCGCCCCCACCCAGGCCTCTGCAATCTCTTCTCCGCGCAGCAGCTGGTCAGCAAGCACAGTGCCTGGCGTCTGACCAGGTCCCCGCTCTACTCCCGTCCTCCACTGGCTCCCCTTCTCCCTCTAAGAGCCAACGTCCTCCCAGGGCCCAAGAGGTCCCCATTGGCCCCCACTTCTGGACTCGCCTCCTCTGGTCTCTCCCCACACCACCTTGGCTACTCTAGCCTCCATGCTGGTCCTTGAGCACCCCGGGCACGCTCTCTTTGGAGGACCTGTCCCCACCTGGCTGTTCCCTCTGCCTGGAAGGGGCTTTGCCCACGGCTCACTCCCTATCTCCTCCAGCTTTGCTGCCATCTCACCTCCCTCGTGAAGCTGATGCCGACCACCCTATTTGATACTGCCCCCCACCCTCCGGCCTAGGCCTTCTCCCTCGTCCTGCCCCTTCCAGTTCTGTTCCCTGCAGCTCAGTGCACCTGTACTCATGGTCCGTCTACCCCGCGGGAGTGTAAGCTCATGAGGGCAAGAGCCTCTGCCCATCGCTGATGTGGATGTTGAATGACACGTGGTCAAGAGAACATGGACTGTGACAGGATCACAAGTAGCTCCCAGTGGGGAGTGTGGAATGTGGGGAGTGGTTTTCCAGAACCAACAAAAGTGAGGAGGTGGGCAGGGCTGGGTTGAGGAGAGCCTTGCGGTCCCCCTGAGGAGCCTGGGAGCAGTGGGGGGCCCCACCCTCATTCTCTGCAACACAACCACTTTCCACCTGTGTGCACTTGGGGAGCTCAGGCGCCTGGAGCCGCAGTGTCCTCGGGGGCACGTGGTAACAGGGAGGATGAGTGTGAAGGCGGCGGGTCTCTCTCACACTCATTCCTTCATCCCTTCACCGCTTGGCACTGAGGGGTGAGCCCCCCACCTCGGGGGAGACAGCCTTGCAGCGAACGTGGATGTATTTTCACAGTAGCCCCCTGTGGATGGGCTGTTTCTCGTGTCTGGAGGAGCCATCAGCCAGCGAGGGGGTGGGGCGTGGGTGCACCGTCCACCCCGGGCAGGGGCTGGGCTCAGCGCCCCACGGCGGAGACGCTGGCTGCGCGCGTGGGGGCCAAGTCTGCGGAGTCGCGGTCCCCGTTCCCACTCCCGGGGTGTCTGTGAAGCTGTGAAAGGCGCAGGGATGAGCAGATGTGGGGAGCGCAGCATATGGCATATGGCAGCGGGGGCCGGCTGTGGGTCTGGGAGGCGGGCGCGGGCTGGGGCGTGGTGGGGAGCGAGGTGACTGGGTTTCTGGGTCAGTGAGGGCCTGGCCTGGTGGCTCCTGTGAAGGGTCAGGCATGACTGAGCCCACTGGCAAGTGTGGAATCCCATCCAGACGAAAGAACAAAGTGGGGGCATGGCCCAGGCCCCGAGTCCCTGAGCAAAGAGACGGGGAGCCCACATGCCCCCCAAGGAGCCCCCAGGGGCTGAGCGCTCATCTTGTCCAGACACAGTGCTACCTTCGAACACAGAACGCCTGACTCATCCCCAGGCAGGTGTCAAGAGCTCCACACGGTTAACACGTCCAGAGCAGGGGACTTGAGCCCAGTGTTGCCAGCCTCTGCCCCCTGTACCCCACCCTGGGGAGTCTTGGTGGGGAGGGGGCAGTGACCAAAAAAGTTACTCCAGGGGGTTAAACACTGGCCCTGGAGGGAGGCCTAGGCTCTGGTTCTGGCTAAGGCGCTAACCCGTTGTGTGGTTTCGTTCATCCATCACCCGAACACTTGGTGTGGTGAGATTGGGCTGAGCACAATGGATTCAGGGGGAGTAGGAGGGGTCCCCCCTCAACCTGAGCCCCCCGGCTCAGGTGGGGACACACAGGTGACAACAGGACAGTGAGGAACGGGGAAGGAGGATGCAGATGCAGGCACTGGGGGCACCGCATCCGGGTCTGCTGGTCAGCAAAGCCTTTGGACCCACCTGGAGGATAAGTGGGAGTTAGCCGGGCAAGGCAGAGAGGAGGGGCCTGTGCTGGGCGGAGGCCAGGAGGGAGGCTGGGGTCAGACAGGAGCAGAGATGAGTGCGGAGCAGGGGTGAAGCTAGAGGGGGTGGCAAATGGTGAGGCTTGAGAGAGAAAGCCCAGGTCTTGGGGGGGAAGGCAGCTAGAGGAAGGATGACTTCACACAAGCCCCTCTTGTTTCTGGGCCTGGGGGACCCAGGGACCAGGTTTTCATGGGACCAAAAACTTAGTATTTGCGCCCATCTGACCATTCTCTTTCCCAAATCCATTGTCTTATTGATCATCGGAAGGATCCCAGGAATTATCCATCCTCATTTCACACTTCTCTGGGCCTCCGTTTGCTCCTTTGAGAAATAAAGCTGTGACGAGCCCGCACCTGGCAGGGTCGCTAAGAGGATCGGATGACACGGCATGCACAAAGCTCTGAGCACATGTGCTTGGCATACAGTAAGCGCTTAATAAACCCCCCTCTCCTTACAGGGCCCTGAGAGCCCGAGAGCCCGGCCGGCCTGCCCAGGCAGAGTGTGGGTATTCCAGCTGGGTTGCTGTTGGCAGGGCCCAGCGCCCGCGTGCCGGGCACCCCTGCCTCCCGGACTGTGCTTGTCACAGTTGGTGGTGTCAGCTGCTCGTTAGGAAGCCACTACTGGGTAGCTGACAGCCAGCGTTGCCGTGCCAACCCCTGGGGAGGAGAGGGCCTCCTCTCCGGTTCACGGTCCAGTCCTGAGCAGGAGGGGGGCTGGCTCTTAGGCCCAGCTGAGTGAGATCAAGGCTGGGCAGGTGCCAGGTGCCCGGCTGTGGGTTTGGGGCCACGGGTGCTCCCCAGAACCTTCCCACTGCTTATCTCCCCTCCTCCTTCTCTGCCTCCCTCCCTCTCCCCCTCACACCCATATGCACGGAGCCAGATTTTCTTGCTAAACCACGGCTTTGCTTCTGCCAGGTTTCCATTTTGGGGAGAATGTCCCCATGAATGTTCCATAGCTCCTTCTTCCTTCTACTTACTGCTTTCTGCCAATCTGGCCCTGGGGACCTTTGGTCTGAAATGCCAGCCAAGGGCACGAGTCACCAGTGCTGATGGTTTCCGTTCTTCATGCCAGGACCTGTGCCGGGACATTCCCCTCCATGGCCTCATTTCATCCTCAAACCCCACAGTGTGCTCTCCATTAAGATGCACACTTTGCAGGACGGAGAAATGGAGGAGGTGTGGGCAGGGTGGGGGTGGTGTGCTCAGGGCCGTGTGGCCCGGTCTGCTCTCTGTGGGAGGCAGTGTTGATGGCAATAAAGGATGACAGAGGCGATGCTGATCCTGTCCCTGCGCTCTCCCGGGCATCCCCAGTCTGCCACAGGGTCCAGGAGCAAGGGGGCCCGGGGGTGTGGAGCACAGCCTGGGCGGCCACCTAGAATGACCACTAGGTGTCACCCGAGTCCCAGGAAAGTGTTGGCAGCCCCTCCCTGCAGGGCTCTGAAGAATGGGGTGGGGGGAGCAGAGCTTCCGGAGGATGCAGGGTTCTGACCTAGATCTGGGCAGAGATGCTGATGTGGAAAACCAGAGCCGGACAGACGTTCAAGTAAAAGCAGATTTCATTCAAGAACTGAAGCAATGAGAGGAAAAAAGACCTCACTATACAACTGCCCTCAACTGAAGCAGAAAAGTGGGGATTTACAGCCAAAAAGGGACTGGGGGTGGCGGTTCTGTGGGTGGAGAATCCCTAAGATGGTAGGGGGTTCTTGCTAAAGTGATTTAACAGGATTCTTGCTGGGACATCTGGGTGGCTTAGTGGTTGAGCTTCTGCCTTGGGCTCAGGTCATGATCCCGGGGTCCTGGGATCGAGTCCCACATCGGGGTTCCCATGGGGAGCCTGCTTCTCCCTCTGCCTGTGTCTCTGCCTATCTCTCTCTGTCTCTGTCTCTCATGAACAAATAAATAAAATCTTTTAAACAAAACAAAACAGGATTCTTGCTGAAGGCAGGCCTGGTGACCAGACATCACCTAGGGGGTGGTGAGGTGACGAATTTAACCAGATATTGAGGGCGGGTGGGTGTTCTTGCCAAACTGCCCCAGCAGAGCTTTTGCTACATGTCGGAAAGGCCAAGATGGACACAGAAGCCCAAAGGTCAGGCCTGATTGAAGAGAGGATCTCAGAGGAGCCTCACTGAAGTTTGGTCAAGGAGAGAGTCTTCATCCATCCCCGTTCTTGTTCAAGGAAAGAAAAGACATTCTCCTTTCTGAACAATATGAGTCCATTTCTCATCGGTCACTTTGTTCAGAAATGACCCACAGAACCATCCGTCAGACTTGGTAGTAGAGGGCGTTTGCTGGATGCTGCAAAGTACCAGGTATCTAAATGGGGGAGATTTCTATACCAATAAAAGAAACCAAACGTCGGTGGCTCCTGCAAGACGAAACCTAGTTTCTGAGTCCAGAAGGCAGCCAGTCGAGATTTCTAGATGTGGAGCCTGGAGCATCTTCAGGTAGTGAAATGAGAACAACAGAGGAAATCCAAAGGAACTCCTGGTTTGTGGCTTGAATGTCCTCAGTGACGGCCCAGTCATCAGTGGCCCAGCCTGTGTCTATTTCTCCGAGAAGAGAGTGGAAATGTCCAGCCTCAGCTCCCAGGGTTTCTTCAGATCCTCCCCATAAGGATCTAGGCAGTGGGATTTAGTTCTCAGTAACTCCAGGTCAGCAGGAAAATTGGAAACTTCAGGTTGGAGAGTTGTAGCTGGACCTCGAAGGAAACTAGAAGATCTGACACAGCATGCAGATGGCAGGATCCAGTCCAGTTTATAGGTAGGCAACAAAATAGACAGGAAAATGGAGTTTCACCAAAGGCCAAAATAGCTCAGACAATTAATAGGACTAAAATTTAAAAACCCAGGCAGGTGGGCCATAGTTTCCCACTAAAATTTTGAAAATCTGTCTGTATGGTCACCTCTCTTTTTGACTCTTGCTTATTCAATACGTCTCATGTCATTAGATTTGGCATGATTTTTCACACAAGGGCAGCAAAGATGGCAATTGACCACACAGGCATTTTAAACTTTTCTTTGCTGGAATCTTTCATAAGAAAGCAAAGCCAAGAACTCACCACCAGATCTTTCTGGCAATACCTATAGATTTGGGTGAATTCCTCTCTTCTCAAGGTCCCCCAAGATGTCCTAAGGTCCCTGGATCTGCCAGGAAGTGACATTCCTTACTCACCTACAAGGCTGGGGGTCCATAAAGCCAGGTACCAGGCTGGTTTTTCCAACAGGGCTTTTACACATTGGCTCCATAAATCAACCTTAGTTTCTTCCATTTTGTTCTAGGCACATCATTCTCAACTATGACAACCCAAGCAAGGCCTTGGGAATATAACCAGTTTCCAATGATGTCCTGTCATAAGGAAACAGATCCTTATTGAACTTAGGTAAATAATTATATTACCTTGAAAAGAATACTCCATATGGGTTTCCAAATTCTGGAGGGATCAGGGAACCTGTTCTGTTTCTGTTTGCAAAAGCACCATCTACTAAATTGTCCTGAGTTCTAGACAGCTTGAGATAAAAGGGAAAGGAATTCTTTAAATCCAGAAAATAGAACATTAAGAAAAACAGCAAAGTTCGGTGCAAAAACTGAGATCATCCTTCACTGGTTAATTCAGTCCCGTGCAATTAATTCTTGTTCTGCTTGATCTTGGGTTAGCAATTTGATGAACCCATCAGCTTCTCTGCTAGTTCTGGAAATCCTTATGCAAGGCAGCTACGTGATCTAAAGGTTATTCAATGTCATCAGAAGACTGTTCCCCAGAATACCTGCCCTGGTCCTTTCCCGGGGTCTCTGAAATAGTCCTTGCTAATTAGGATGAAGCATTTTGGCTGCCAACTGATTATATGACCTTTTCGGGAAAGCATCAGAGGAAAACTTACTATCTGTAAATGACAAAAGGCTTAAAATGGCTGTGGCTAAAGATCTGGTGAGAGTTCATTATAATACAATTAACTGACAAGGGAATGTAATTGTCTCTGTGACTTACAACACATTAAGATAATAACTAGAATTATGACTAATAACGTTATACCAGGACATTTCAAAAGCTGCAAAGCATTGACAAATTTCTATGAACTTCATGCAATTTCGAAAATATTTATATTAATTTAAAATATTTACCCATACAAATATAACAGGAAAAGTTAAAGCACTTCTGATTTGACAGTGCCTGCCATGCGATTCAACATGTCAAATAAACCGGATTATTTTTAACATCTCTCTTTTTACAAATGTGAAAGAACAAATCCCTGGAGATTTTCCAGGGACCCAGTTCAAGGTCAGTTTAAGATCAAGATTTCATTTAGGAATTGATTTTTGGGAAGGCAAAATTGTCAGAAATATAAAAACGAAACAAAAACCCTAGATCTTTTAAAAGAAAAGTCTGGAGGGCGCCTGGGGGGCTCAGTGGGTTAAGCAACTGACTTCAGCTCAGGTCATGATCTCAGGGTCATGGGATGGAGCCCTGCATCTTTGCGCTCAATGGGGCTGCGGGGGTGGGGAGGGTGTCTGCTTCTCCCTTTCCCTTTGCCCCTCCCTCAGCTCTCTCTCTCTTAAATAAATAAAACTTTTTTAAAAAGTGAAAAGCCTGTGTTCTCTTAAATAATCAATGACATGATATAGTTAACATAAACTTGTGAAATTATGCGGATAGAACACAATCTTTGTTTCCTAGGCAGTTTTACTTAAAAGGTAAAGAAAAACCTACAATCTCTTACAAAGAGCAGACCAATAATCCAAGAAAAGCTTTTTGTTTCAGCAGAAACAAAACCAAACTCTAGTTCTGCACCTGCACACTATCTGGCTCATTTTTAAGACCTTATAAATAAATCAATTCGATCTAAGCCATCTTGACCGTTGACATGAAATTCCTTTTCCACTAACTCCCTACACCTTCTATATCCACTCAAATGTTTTTTTTGTCCCTTATTTTCCTCTTTCTCATTCCGGAAAAACTATTAAGCAACCCCTAAATAACTTGCACATTGAAGGCAAAATTATTTTTTTTAATTTTTATTTTTTGAAGGCAAAATTATTCTCCTTTTTCCTAAATAGAAATATAGCTCACATTCTTGCATATTCTGCATGCAGTTTTTTCCTTCACCCTTATTATTCCTAGATATTTCTAGCAATTCATTTACATATTTTGATTAGAATTCTTAATCCTTCATAATCTTAATTTCCAGTGAAAACAAGGAAGTAGATAATTAACTGTGTATATATCAATGTTCTATAGTAAATCAGCAAATTTTATGAATATGCCATCTCACAATTTCTTGAAATATATGGTTCTTCTAGTATGGCCTTTCTTGTTTATTAATAGACTCAAAGAAATTTCTTTATACCATATAAGAATAAAAAGCCAAAAGTGTATAAGCTTGAATTTGTGCTTGGTAATTAATGTCTTAGTGGTTTATCTGACTACTAAGTGATTAGAAATGACTTTTTTAAAAGATTTTATTTATTTATTCATGAGAGACACACAGAGAGAGGCAGAGACATAGGCAGAGGGAGAAGCAGGCTCCCTGCGGGGAGCAGGACTCAACTCCAGAACCCTGGGATTGGGATCTGAGCCAAAGGCAGACCCCAGGACCCCGGGATCGTGATATGAGCCACCCAGGTGCCCCTAGAAATGACTTAGATATTTAATGAATATCTATTACTTAATTTAATGTAGCATAACTGTTAAGATTGCAAGTCAGTAAAAAAATTCTGGAAACTGTTCTTAGGCGGGCATATTAGAACATTAAGCAACACTACCCAGCATCTCAAGCTATTTCCACTAACCATTTTTACAGCCCATACATGTTAGGCAATCATCATGGAAACAAAAGCCGAAAAAGTTGAAGACAAGGGTTTTCTCTTTTCTGCGGTGCTTGATCTACACAAGGTCATGGATATCAAGCAATTCATTTTCACTGCATCTTTACTCAGCATTTGTTCTTAGGTTCAATTTATACTTTTTTACAATCTTAAACATCTGGTAGATATGACATTACCTTATTTAACTACTGATAAAACATAAAACATATGCTTGAACAATACTTCAGTGCTGATAAATCAAAAGACATGGCTGTTTTTGTCCAACCAATGCTATTAAACTGTTCTTATTTGTGCATATTTCCTCAAATGATATGGGCTTGAAAAATATTTTGGTTAGTTTCTATATGTCTGGGTGTTTCAGAAAGACTTAATTAATAGAAGTGCTGATTTCTATCTAAGCCATGTTGAATATAGCTCTGTTAAGGGATTCCATGAATTAGTCGGCAATGCCATCTTGAGTACAATATCACACATACATCACATACATATACACACACACAAACGGACAGGTGCACACAGAGATCTTACAGGTTTCATTCTAAAATTTTAGCCTTTTAGTAAAACCATGGCTTTTTAGTAAAGCCATTTAGTAAAGCCATTTAAGTAGCAATGCAAGCTCCCTGGTTTATGTATAAAATAACTGGATCTCATCTTCGCTCCATTTTGTATTTTTACGTGAATTGTGTTTCTGGCAGATGGGACAAGTTGAGTTTGTTTATTCGGTATGAGAGCTGAAGCTTTTTACCAGTGTTTGTGGAGGAGACATCTAAGCTTTTCAGGTGCCCCAATATGTAATTTTTAAAAAAAGATTTTATTTATTTATTTGAGAGAGAAAGAGAGGGCACACAGGGGAGGAGCAGAGAGAGAAGGACAAGCAGATTCTTCACTGAGTGAATAGCTCAGGATGGGGCTGGATCCCAGGACCCTGAGATCATGATCTGAGCCAAAATCAAGAGTCAGATGCTCAACCGACAGCGCCACCCAGTCTCTCCCCACCACCACCAATGTGTAATTTTAAGGAGGCTGTGTAATACATTTTAGGGGAGAGATTGAGGGGACCCCCAGCAGCTGCCTGGAAGTCTCCAAAGCCCATCTAAGTGAATAAAATATCCAGTCTGTTTCCAAAGAACATTATTCTTCTTAGCTTTGGGTAGTTGGTCCCAGGAGTCCCTGGATCCCTTGAGAAACCCTGATGGAGCCAGGGAGCTAATTATTCAAAGGTCTGGCAGGGGCAGACAGAGGGAGGGAGGAGGCAGAGGTTTGAAGGGATCTATCAGGGGATACAAGGGAACAGAACAGACCAAAGGTGGTAGGAGAGGCCGTGGGAAGGGAGGGGTCTTCGAGGAAGCAGTCAAGTTCCAAATTCAGCAGAGGGACGGGTAGAGGGGCTTCAGTCCACTGAGAAGTTTCCTTGGAAGAAGCAGGATCAAAAAGAATAGAGAGGCTTCCCAAAGAGCCAGGAAAAATATTTCAGCCTCGGGAGTCAGGGAGTGAATCCTCACTCAAAGGAAAGGGCCAAGAAGAAAGACTTCCAGCCCAGCGGGTAGCTGTCAAACAAAGTAGCCTGTGACTCTCATCCGGCTTCACGGAGCGTACGCAGAACCTTCAGAACCGAAACCTGTCCCAGCCATGCTGCAGTGGACACTTACCGGGAGCCCCGGCTCAGGAGCCGGGCTCACAGCGGATTCCCGACCAATCGGTCAGGACTGAAGACAAAGGCCTCCAGATGTCCACTTGGGGGATCACAGGTGAAGCGGCCAGGGGTCAATGATGATGACTGATCTCATCCAAGTCATGGCACCACGGCTGTTAGGATACCAGAGAGCCTGACAGTAGTTGTGGTAACCACCGATTTTATTCAAGAGTGATCACAAGGGCCAGTGTACAACTGGGCTCTATTCTGAATACAATTATGAATCCTCCCTTTTCTTAGGTGGTGAGTTTATAGCCAAGGAGCAAGGAGAGGGGCTGGTGGATGGAAGATTGCTGAGAGGGCGGGATGATTCTTGCTAAACTGACCTAACAGGAGATAGATAGATAGATAGATAGATAGATAGATAGATAGATAGATATTCTTTTTTATCGGAGTTTGATTTGCCACCATGCATTATACCACTCAGTGCTCATCCTGTCAAGTACCTAACAGGATTCTTGCAGAAGGAAGGCAGGCCCGGTGGGGGGTGGTGGTGGTGGTGATCAGGGACCACCTGGGAAACAGTTCAGGGTAAGGAATTTGATCAGATATTGGGGAGCAGGAGGGGATTCTTGCTAAAATGGGGCAGCGCTATGATGGATACAGAAACCCTGAGGTCAAGACCGGGTTAAGAAAGGTCTCAAAGGAGCCTAACTAAAAAAAAAAAAAAAAAAAAAAAAGGAGCCTAACTAAAAGTTGGGTCAAGGACAGAGTCTTTGTCAATGGAAGACCCAGACAGTGCAGCCCATGCAAAGCAAATGCAGTCCCCTCCTCAAGGCTTAGCATAAAAGATGTTGGAAGGAGTAGCTAAGTTGGAAGGAGTCCTGGGGAAGGAGAGAACTGCCCCCAGACTACAGAAGCAAGGGGCCTCCTCCTCAAAAAATGTGACCCCCTCACCCCTCCTCTCCTCCACCAAGGACCTCAAACATGCCATCCTAGCTCCACCCCTTATCAGGGGCTCCCCTCCGGGACTGCCACCGACATCCTTGGGGCTTCAATCTCCATGCTCCCCACGATGCCGCTTGGCACCACATGGCAAGGTTACCACACGCCTGCCTTCCCCTCCCAGCCTATGGGCTTCCTGCAGGTAGAGTCTGTCTGATTAGAAGTACCCCCCCACCCCACCCTCTGGTCCACAGAAGACCCTCGGTACAGATCCACTGAATGAATGAACCAATGGATGATCTCGTCCAGGGGTTTCCAAGCTTTCAAAAAAGGTACCAAAGAATGTCTTTTCTTCTTACAGCAGTTCGTGTGAATGCTCAGTATACACGACAGGAAAAGCAGAGCTGCTCAATTAAACGTTGAGGTGGGGGGAGCAGCACCCCACAGATCATCCCAGGTGTGCCCAGAAAAACACATGGCCTCCGGATGCACCTGAAACAGCTTCTCTGGTCCCTCTGCATGTGAGGAAACTGATGCCCACAACAGGGAACGGACCTAAGTCAGAGAAGGGGCCACGGTGAGGACCAGAGGACTTTTTGCTCTGCTGGATTTCTGGTCGCTGGTCCTGGCCCCAGCTGCCCCGGTCATTATCAAGAAGGCGCAAGGAAGGGTAGTTAGAGGTCAGATGGGGGAGCCTGGGTGACTCAGTTGGTTAAGTGTCTGACTCTTGACTTTGGCTCAGGTGGTGATCTCAAGGTTATGGGATTGAAGCCGGAGTCAGGCTCTGCATTCAGGGGGTGTCTGCTTGAGATTCTCTCTTTCCTCTTCCTCCTGCCCCTCACCCCCCACTCTTTCTCTTTCCCTCTCTCTACCACACACACACACACACACACACACACACACACTCACTCATTAATTAATTAAATCTTTAAAAAAATCGGATGCTGAGGAGTCAGCCTCAGCCTCATCACTTACAACCTGCGTGACTTTGGACAAGTTACTTTGCCTCTCTGGGCCCCAACTGTTAAACAGTAAAGGATGGGGTGCAGACTAATGCCTGACAAGCACCCAGCCCAAAAGTTATCACTGAACAACCCTTGGAGCACACCACTTTCCAGCCTTCCCGACACTTGTCTCTCTGCTGGAGCAGGGCCACTTCATCCAGGCAGGGAGCAGGAGGGGACAGGCCATGCCAGCTGCTGGTGCCAGGGAACCTGCTTCCCCCAGAGCTGCAGACGCTGGAGGGAGTCTCTGTGCCCTCTCGTGACGCCCAACCAGTGGCTACCATGCCAAGGAGGATAGCAGTGGGGAGCTGAGGCAGGAGGCCTTTATTAGATTGAGGATGGGGAGCTGAATCCTGTGGAGAGTCTCTGGGGTGCAGCATCCCAGACAGGCTGGGGCAAGAAGGGGGGTGGGGGGGGCAGGCAAGACTCCTTGGCAGCAGAATCTCATCCCAGCACACAGACCCAGACTCTCTGGAGTGGAGGTATGTGCAAGATGAAGGGGCACAGCCAGACACCTGGGCTCCCTGGGTGAGGGCAGAGGCCTCTGCTGACCCCACCTCCAGGGGGGACTCTGGGTGCCCCATCCTGGCTCCACCCCTGACTTGGCTCAGAGATAACAGGTCCACCCAAGATGGCCAGGAGAGGGTAGTTTGTGAACAAGAAGATGTCAGTGATGAGGCTCACAGGGGACCACAGCCGCCACACCACGACAGTCAGCAGAAGGCGAGTGGTGGCAAGGCCTTCTCTCACGCATAGTGACCACAGATGCCAACCAGAAGTTTCATCCTCAGTCCCCAAGCCTGGTGTTCTAGAAGCTGCAGCTCGGCAAGGCTCCTGCCAGTCCTGCTATGTTTGGGGTAGACCTCCTCTCCCCAGCCCCATGCCTCCCTTGCCTCTGCCTTTCTTGACCATCCCTAATGGCAGTGGTCTACAGGGTACTGGTACTGGCAGGGCGGGTGGAGATTCCTGACGGCTGCTCTCGGTGTCCGGGTGGGTCACAGTGCTGTCACTGGGTCCTCGGGGGTAGGCAGGGCGTGCGGGCTACTCGGGCTACTGGAAGGCCGCTGAACTCGAGGTCAAGAGGCGAGGCGAGGCAAGCAGGACCGGGGAGGGTGCACCTGGAGAAACAGCAATGCTGGCGCAGGGTCAGGAAACCTGGTCCCACTGAGGCTGACCCTCCTCGGCCTCTGCCCGCAATCCCAAGGCCTCAGTGGGGGCCCTGCAGCCCAGGCTCCTTCACCCCACTTCTCCTGCCACTCTGGTCTGGACGTCTCACCTCTCTCCCCCCTTCTCCCCACCCTTCCCTCTTCAGACTTCTCCCTCCCCCTGCCTTCCCCAATCTTCCCCACTGCCTCCTCCTCATACCTGGTCCCTCCTGACTTTGTTTCCCCCTTCATGGAGATGGGTCGGACCCAGGGGTGCAGCCTTGCCTCTCCCTGGCAGGGAGAGAGGGGCCTAGGGTCCTTCTACCCACTGGCCTGGCTGCTGCAGGAGGGGAGGCGGGGGGCGGGGGAAGGCCCTGTCCCCTCCATGTCTGTCGGGGTCCCAGGAGGCTGGAGTTGGGACTAAACTCTGCCCCTCCTCAGAGCAGGGCAGTATTGTAGGGCCGGCTCAGTGGGCAGGCAGGGCAGGCCGGCGAGTGTTGTCAGAGCCCTGGAGGCTGCTCTGAGGCCAGACTTGGGGGCTGAGACACTAAGCTCTGTGGCCATCTTGTGAGGTCTGGGCCTGGACTCGGGGCCCCTCACCCTAAATGGGGTTCTAGATCGCCACTAGGCCCTCAAAGCAAGGATCAGCCTGAGTCATCTCCTAGGGGCAGCCAAGAGGGCCCCAGGGCCCAGGCTTTGGGACCGGCACCCCGTCTGTCTGGGAACCCGTCTGAGGACACAGCGAGCTCTGGCTGCACTGGCAGCTCCGGATCTTGGTCTCTAAGCCTCCGGGGTCCAACCTTCAGGGTGAGGCTGAGGAAGTCAGGCTGGGGCCCGTGGCAACGGCGTTGCCTTCCACACTCAGGAGAGGCCCCAACAGGCCACATGTTCCCTGCCAAGTCTAGGACCCGCAGCAGGACCCAGCCATGCCCAGTGTCAGGCCGGAGGACCCTGGGGGGCACAGCCAGGGCCCAGGCCTTCCAGAGTCCTCTGGGGCCCGTCTTGCCAGAGGGCTCCAGGGAGGAAGCAGCCAGGCAGCCCCCGGGGCTCCCAGTCTTCCCCACCTCCCCTTGCTCCATCTGTCTGGTCCCCAGAGCCAGAACCTCCACCCCTCTTCTCTGTCAGCCCCCAGAGGGCACTAGGGAGGTGCAGGGGGAGTGGGGGAGAGGTGTCCATAGGCCGCGTCCTCCAGGGGCGGCTCATAGATGCTGCAGTTGGGCGTGGGGCCCTGACAGTAGATGTTGAGGTAGTTGCGATGCTTCTCATTGTACTTCTGGTTCTGGAGGCACAGAACCACGTTCTTGTCACACTCACAGGTCTGCTTGTCACACTCCGTCTCGTTGAGCTCACCTGTGGGGGGCAGAGGTTCTAGTGGGCCCCAGAAAGGGGTGGCATGGCGGGCAGCACCAGCGCCACTGGCGGGCCACCCCAGGCCCGAGGGCTCAGAAGCTCTGGGCTGGGTCCCATGGTCTGTGTCAACAGCCCTCCTGGTGGCTCTGGAGGGTGCTTAAATCAGAGAACCCCTGAAGTCCAATGTGCCATTTTATAGCTGGGGAAACAGGCCCAGAAAGGGGGACGGGTTTACCTAAGTCACCCAGTAAATCCGAGGCAGAGCTGGGGCAGACGATCAGGTGTCAGAAAGCCCCGCACCTCCTACCCTCCTCTCTTCCATCACAGAATCATGGGACCCCCCACCCTGGAGGGGGCTGGTGGTAAGGAGCCACTGAGGAAGGGCTTCCCATGAGCAAAGGCTTGAGATCTAGTCACTGTTGCTGCTGCTACTACTCTTAGCCCCCAGAAATCAACTACTCTGACCGCTCTCAACCTTAGGGGTGCACTAGGACCCACGGTGGCGCTGGGGGGGTGCTTTTTGAAACGAAGACCGCTGGGCCCCAGCCCTACAGCTTCAGATTTGGTAGGTCTGGGTGGGGGCCTGATAATCTGCATTTCTAGGCAGCTCCTAGGTCATGCTGATGTTGCCGGTTCGGGGAACACCCTTTGAGAACCCCTCACTAGCTCAGTCGTTCGCAAACTTCTCAAGCTTTCCGTCAGCAGAATCCTTTCTCTTAAATAAACTCTTTGCAGGAGGCTAAGCTATCAAACGGTCTTAAGAGAAGCCGCCTAAGCTATAAAATGGGTTAAAGGGGCCAGCTGGACCACTCAGGACTCCCCATCACCTGACCCCAGGAACCCCCGAGCCCAACGTGAAAAGCACTGCTTGGGATAGTCCGCTGCCCTTTGGGGATCCTTGAAATGCTTTATTGAGGGGATACCCCCTCTCCCAAGCCAGGCCCTCCACTCCACGGTGGAACAGCAGAATATGAGGACCTCAGGGCCCTGGGCCCCCAAGGTGCCCCAGACGTGCCCTATTCCCCACCAGACTCTTTCTCAGAGAACAGGAGACTTGGGGTTTTTGTTTTTGTTTTGTTTTTTGCTGGGCTTGCTTGTGAGCTCTTAGTGAGGGATCGTGAGCAGAACCCAGTTAAGACCAGGAAACAGGGGCAGCTGGGTGGCTCAGTAGTTGAATGTCTGCCTTTGGCTCAGGTTGTGATCCTGGGGTCCTGGGGTCGGGCTCCCCGCATGGAGCCTCCTTCTCCCTCTGCTTGTGTCTCTGTCTCTCTCTTTGTGTCTCTCATGAACGAATGAATAAAATCTTAAGAAAAGAAAGAAAAGACCAGGAGACAGAGGGAGCCCAGGGCTGTCCATGGGACCATGCCGGAGGCACCTGTTACCTAAAAGGAGGCAGGACAGGGGCAATTGGGCCATTAACTGGATGCCACGTCCTTCAGTTGAGGAATGGCCGGGAAAGTCCACGGTAAGGGAGGAAACCTGGCCAGGCCTGGTTCCCATAGCTTGAATCCTGGAAACACTGAGTGTCCCGGGAGGAGGTCACTTTCTGGTGGGGCCCCAAAGACAGAAAAGGAAGGGAGCAGGTCTGCTCTGATCCAAACCCTGCCACAGGCCCATGGAGACACAGGCCAGATAGGGAAGCACCCTGCGTAGGGTTCCCAGCAGGACATGCGGGCTGAATCCAGGTGTGAACCCAGGTCAGCGTGTCACAAAGTCTCACCATCACCAGAGGATCTGGTTAAAACGGATTCCTGGGCCCACACCCAGACCCACTGAATCAGAACCAATCCCTAAACTCTGCAAAGCTTCAGAATCAAGGGCTAGAGAACCAGGGCGCAATTCAGGCTCGGAGCATCAGAGCGCAACAGGAGGAGGGCTGTGGCCAGCGTCCCAGGTTTAACAAACAAACAAAAACAAGAGGCCAGGCTAAATTGAATTCCAGACAAACGGTGAATATTTTAGGGTACGTAGGTCCCAAACATTGCACGGGATATATTTCTGCTAATCTTTAATTTTATACTAAGAGGGACTGATTTTACGGTAACATTTAATTTTTAATACGAGTATGTCCCATGCCATCCCATCCTAGTAGCCCATATTTAAGATACCGTCCTGTGGAAATATTTTTCGGTGTTTATTTGAAATTTAAATTTAACTGGGCGTCTTGTGTGTCATCTGGCAACCCCGTGCACAGCCCCAGCCCAGGGCGGGGTGGGGGGTGGGGGCTGGCCATCTAAGCCCTTCTCCTCGGTGGGGAGGGGGCCAAGGCAGGGGGAGAACTCACTGCAGACGATCGAAGTGTTATTCTCGATGGTGTACTCGTAGTGGTCCACATAGGGGTGGCAGCCCAGGTCAAAGAGCTTCTGGTAGCAGCAGTCGTGGGCATGGCAACACCTAGAGGCAGGTAGAGGATGGCAGGCCCACGTAGCCAAGCTTGGTCCATCTCCCACCGGCAGAGACCCCAACCATCTCTTCCAGCCTAGATCAGACCTTCAGACTGAGGCCCAGAGAGGGGCAGTTACTTGCCTGAGGTCACACAGCCAGGCAGACTCAGCCAGTGCCCAGGTTTCCAGCTGGGCTCCCAGCTTTCGCTCTGGAAGCCCTGCCTGCCTCTGCGGGAGGCGGGAGGCACCAGGCTCTCTGGCCATGTGGTCGGGATGACAAGGACAGACAGGGCTAAGTCAGTGTCAAAGAGGCCATGCCTGGGTGTGGGTGAGGCCAGGGAGAGGCAGAGGTCTGCAGGGCTGAGTGGGATTGGGGGGCGAAGGACAGGAAGCAAATGTAGTGTGGCCACCCCAGCCCCTCTGGTGGAGGAAGGCGATTCGTCAACACACATTTATCAAGCCCCCCCCCCTCCCTCCGCCAACGGTGCCAGTATTGGTGCTGGCTGCTCCTGGGGAGATAGGAGCAGAAAGAAAGCCATGGCTTCTGTCTGCAGTCTGAGGGAGGAGGCACAGCCCTCCATCAGAGCCTCCAGGGTGATGGGGTGACGGAGGTCACAGCCCTTGCTTTGGCTGAGCATGAGCTGTGTGTCTGTGGCTCCCATGTGTTTTGGGGGCAGGTCAATGCTTCCTTCCTGCTGAGCATGGGAGTTCAAATACCTCCAAGCCCATCCTTCTCCTCCAAGGAGAAGGACGGCAGAGAGCATCCAAGACACTGGAGGAGGACACAGGTCAAGGTCAGGCTCCCGGTCACTAACTCATTGAACGAGCCTCGTTCTTTGGTGAAAGGGCCCTGCCCCATCTCCCAGAGACGGAGATCTCTGTGCCCCTCTGCCCCTCCCGGTCCCCACAGCAGCACAGCCACTCCGAAACCTACCAGTCCACCTCGTCCATGGGCAGCCCGTACCCTCCCAGCCCACAGTAGCAGCCGTAGCCCACGAAGGACAGGATGGCGCTCCTCCCCGTGATGGCCTCCACCATGTACTTCAGGTTGAGCAGGCTGCTGCGGGCCACGGGCAGGACTGCAAGAGAACCAGGGGGTGCTGTGAGCGCCCGGCCCTCTGGGTGGCCCCTCCTGTCTGACTGTCCTCCCCGCACCCCAGGGCCAGGGCAAGGGGGAGCACAGGGGGAGGATGGGGGCAATGTATAAAAAGCTGTCACAAGGGGCACTGGGTGGCCCAGTCGGTTAAGCGTCTGCCTCTGGCTCAGGCCATGGTCCCGGGGTCCTGGGATCCTGCCCCGCATTGGGCTCCCCGCTCAGTGGGGAGTCTGCTTCTCCTTCTGCCCCTCTCTTGCTTGTGCTCTCTCTCTCTCTTTCTCTCTCAAATAAATAAATAAAATCTTTTTAAAAGGATGCCTGGGTGGCTCAGCGGTTGAGCATCTGCCTTTGGCTCAGGGTGTGATCCTGGAGTCCTGGGATCGAGTCCCACATCAGGCTTTCTGCATGAAGCCTGCTTCTCCCTCTGCCTGTGTCTCTGCCTCTCTCTCTGTCTCTCGTGAATAAATAAATAAATAATCTTTAAAAAATAAAAATAAATCTTTTTTTAAATGCCATGTGGCACTAGGGACCTTAGAAAGTAATAATTATTGACTATTTGCTGAGGGCTCGGTGACAGGCACTGTCCTAAGCCCCTCCCCACGCCTTAACTCACTGAGTGCTATCATTATCCCCACTTTATAGATGAGGAGACTGAGGCCCAGAGCACGGAGTAGCTTGCCTGAGAACATTATCAAAAAGTGGTAGGGATAGAATTTGGAGCCAGGCAGTGAGATCCCAAGTGCCCCGTCCGCTGTAAGGGGCTTCACAAATGCCACGCGCTCTTCCCAACACAGGGGTTTGATTCTGGGCCCTGGGCTTAGTCTGGCTAGGGACTAAGAGTCCCGCACAGGGACTCGGTGTCTCTACACCGTCCTGGGGCTGGTGCAAGTCACGATGAATCCAGAGCCAATTCAGTGCTCTGGTCATTCAGCTGAGACAGACAGACATGCACTCGTGCACAGGCGTGTGCCCACACACACACACACACCCGTTTTCCCTTTGTCCTGTCTCACAGGAAGCAATAGTGAGATGCCCCCTCCCACACCAGCAAACTCAGCAGCTCCCCTGCACCTACCAGGCCGGCCCCCTCCCCAGCGGCGGAGTCTCCCCTGCCCTGCACCCTGCCTCCTGGGGCCCCGGGGCTGTGCTGACTCCCCATCTTCTCCCCGCTGAGTCAGCCCTGAGCCTGGCGCTTGAGTCCTTACCTGGGTTAACCCCCCCCCCCCCACCACACACACACACACATGCAAGCAGGAGAGCCGTGCTCACCCCATTTGATGGGTTTGGGGAGTCGTGCTCTACCCAAGTCTTTCTGCCTACAGGCTTCCTGATTTTTGTCATTACAGAAAATAAGGAGCAAATGAGAGAGGAAACGGGAAGGAGGTGGGACAATCGACCTTGAGAGGAGGGTGTAGAGGGAGGTACGTGGCTCAGCGGGTCCCGGGCAGGGAGAGGTGGGACCCCGCGTCCAGGGGCCTGAGCCCATCCCTGTGAGCCACACAGGGATGCGAGGGCTGCTGGTGAGGGAGCACAGAGGGGCCGCTCGGTCCCCCAGCCCTGCCTCCTGCGGAGCTGGCGTCCTGCGGCGGGAGGGGGACGTGGGTGCCAAGCGGCTCGGGAGTCAGATCTGGAATCGGGCCTTGGGAGTCAAACCCAGACAGCCCTGGGTTTGCAAACGGGTTCCTCCCCCGTGAGCTCCGCGGCACCGTGGGCAGGTTGCACAAGCTCTTTGACTTCACTTGGCAAATCTAAGGACCAGGTGGCTGTCCCTCCCCGAGGTCCTGGCCTCCTGGCTCCCTGGCCTCCCGCCCCCCAGCGCCCGCCACCTCCTGGCTGTGCAGGTGTTCCCCCCGGGGCGGTGGGGGCAGCTTCCACCCCCAGGGCCCCCCGACCACAGCTCCATACGGCGTGGACATGACCACGCAAGCCCTCTACACCTCACACCCGGGGACACACACTGTTACACTCACACAGACACACACCCCTCAGACTATCCTCCGCACACCACACTCCGGTGCGTACCCCACGCCCGCAAACACACGTTCACCCCCTCACACGCCGCACGCTCATGCAAGACACACGCTCACAGTTCCCTCTACACACTGCCTATGTTCACAAGCACGCACCTGTGATATGCTCACAGGCACCCCCCCACAGATGCACACTGTCCTTTACACAGCTGTGCACACACTCGCCCATGAACACCTCACACTCTCGCTCACCTCACACCCACACTCACACATACCCTTCCCACACTTGGGAGCGCGCCTGCGCACACTCACACATGCAGCCACCCATGCTGCACCCACGAAGCCAGGGCCACGTCTACACTCGGCCTCCAAGCAGGAGAACGGAGTCTGGGCTGTTCCCGGCCAGGCCAGCGGCGGGGGCCGAACTCAAATGCTTGTTTTCTAAGCAACAGTCACTTGCGCGGCCAGTTGCGCCAACCGTTTCTCACATCTGGCCACCTCTGGCCTAATTTTGTTTCTGGCATCCCTTTCCCACCCTGCACAAACCAGGCTGCAGGCGATCCGTGTGGACGGGGGGGGGGGGGGGGGGGGGGGGTGGGGCAACGACGGGTTCAGTCTGCCTCCCATCGCCCTGAGGCACCTGCCTCCGGAACACCTGGACGTGTGCGGGGTCAGACTTGTGTCAGGAGCCTCAGCTGTCCCCGATGGGTGCCCCGGGGAAGGAGCCCCCAGGCCCTCCCCACCGACGGCTTGTGCGCTCACAGACAGCCCTGCTACACACACACCTCACCCACCTAGAGGCGCCACAATTAACACCCACCTCCGCACTTTATTGACGTGAGCTCTCCTCGGAGAGAGCACTGTGTGCTGAGACACACCCACCCACACACAGAGGCGTGTGTGCATGCACACACAACCCATTAGCTCTTGTCTAATGTACACATGTACACAAACACACACTCCTATCTACACAAAACACCCAGGTTTTCCCGGAGCAGCCAGACGCCCAGCAGACACTACCATTTTACGATGCTTGCTCAGCCCTGGGCGCTGCCGCCTTGGAGGCTCGTAAATGCCCAGCAGCCCGCCCTGACGTGTTTACAGCTGGCTGGAGGGGCAAACAGCCCCAAGGCAACGAGGCCGACAGGGCCTGAGCTGGGGATGGAGGCCCTGAGCCGGGTAGCACAGGCCCAGGCCAGCCAGTGGATGGGGATCCGGGGAGCCCCCGGTCACAGGAGAAAGGAGAAAGAGGAGTCTCCCCAGAGCCTCTACTCACCGCTGCCGGCCAGGACGACCCATGGTGAAGAGTTTCTTCATACCCAGGCTAGATCTAGAGAGGAGAAAATCCAAGTCCTGAGTTGGTCCCTTCCGCTCTCCTGCAGCTCCGGGCCTCACCGGAAGCCCCATCAAGGCTGTCCCTTCAGGCCCCAGCTCCTGCTGCCCCGGCTCTGTGATGAGCACCTCCCACCTGCCACCTGCCACCTGCACCTCCCGAGAAAACGTCCCCAGGATGGCAGAGCCAGGAGGCACCAGGAGCCTCCTTCCTTCTTACCCTGAGCAGGAATGCCCTTCCTGCACCAGCTTCCAGGACAGGAAGCTCACTGTCTCATGGGTGCTGGCCACTGTCACAGAGCAGAACCAATCCCCTTTCCATAGATACTCCAGGAAGTCACATGACATGACCCAACCTGGTGGCTGGCCTTGGGTTTAAAGCCAGGAGACCTGGCCCCCTAGATTCTAGTCCCACTCTTCTTCCAAAATGCTGTGTGACCTCAGGTAGATCCCTTAGCCTCTCTGGGCCTCAAGTGCCTCAAGAGGATTGACTAGATGATCCTTAAGGCCCTTCTGGTGCTGAAAATGCAGTGACATATCTCAGTCATCACTCAAAGACTTAGAGCTACTCTTTCTGGAGAAATGGTCTCTAGGAGCCAGTTCCCTGACCCCAACCCTGCTCTCTCCAACGAGGACTCCATCCCAGGGTAGCAGGCACGTACCTGGAGGTTCTCCAAGAAGAGACCCTGAGACGTGGGCCCCTCAACCCAGAGGAGTGCCTAACCAGCACCTTCCTCCTGAACACTTTGGGGTTGGCCTGTGCCCCATCTGCCATGTTCTGTGTTCTGGGGGTCCAGCGACATAGGGCTTGTAAGGTCCGTGATCACTCTGAAGGCTCCGGGTAGCAGGCCTCAGCTTCACGCAGCCACACACGCTGGCAGGGTAGTGCCGGGGCAATGCCCCTGGGCTGGAGGTAGGTGCCACTGCCCTAGAAAAAGGAGGCTCCACCTCCTCCGTCCCACAGCCACTGCCCTGCCCACAGCCACCTGGTACGGTCCCCACCCCAGGGCGCCCTGCCTGCAGGTGGGGGCTTACACGCCTGCCCAGGAGCTGGCCCCTCCCTGTGCATCTGGAAGGAAATTGGTCCAAACGTCTCCCTGCCCCCACCTGAAAGGGATGTGCAACAGGAAATCATTCGGTTACATGTGTTCAAGCTCAGTGGGGCGAGCCTTACTCAAGGGGGCCTGGGAGAGATGTGGGGCCCCTCAGTGGAGTTTCACAGTGGGGGACAGAGACTGCGTTCAATGTCAAATACAGCAAAGAAAAGGGGGATTTGTAGCTGGTGAGCAGGACGGGGGTCAGCGGATGGAAAATCACTAAGGGAGGTGTGGATTCCAGCTAAAGCCCCCCAGCAGGGCTCCTGCAGAAGACAGGCCAGGGTGACCAGACATCCCCTGGAGGTGGAAGGTGATGAGGAACCCCATGCGACATCGGGGCCATTGGCTGTGGAGGATGGGGGCTCCTGGCTGAGCCGACTCGGAGAGGTTCTTGCAGAGAATGCAGGACAGCGAAGAACACAGGAGTCCGAAAGTCCAGCCTTCTCTGAAAAAGAGCTCAAGGGGCCCCGAGCTCAAGGTTTGGTCAAAGAGAGAGTCTCTGCCAGGGGCGCTCCGTGTGGACATGCCCATGTCTCTAAGGCAACCGTCCACTGTTGGAAGCGTGTTCCTCCAGAATCCGTGGAGAACTCTCCACGCACATCTGCAAGCTCCTTGGCGCCCCCACTTGGCTAAGCCTGGAGGAGGCCCTCCGCTGGCCTGGGAAAGGGCGAGTGGGTTTGATCTGGACCCCAGAGCAGTCTTCTCTGCACAGCCCCACTGTGGCAGGCCTGGCCCGACGCCTCTCCGTGGTGGGGGCCGTCCTGGGCATGGCATCCAGCATCCCTGACCTCCACCACCCGACCCGGGAGGAGTCCCCTCCCCACGCTCCTCTCCCCTACACTTACCAAGTTGTAACAAAAAATGTCTCCAGACAATTCTCGATGTACCCCTGGGGGCACAGCCGTCTCTGGTTGACAGTCTGGTGGCCTGCGAGTTGCTGCCATTTGCCTTTTATGGGGGTGGCATGTATGTGGGGGAGACAGGAGAGAAGCAGAGTGGGGCCAAGGCTCTGGAGCCTCTGGAGGTTTGCACAGTTGCACCAATCCGAGGCTCCAACCCCAGCACCCACACTTCTTGGCTCCGAGAGCCCAGCAGGAGAGCTCCCTCTCCTGGTCTCTGAGTCCCCAGCTGTGGAATGGATCCAACCAGGCCTCACTGAGTAAGGATTAGGCTACCAGGTGACAGGAGTCGAGTCATCTGGGGTGTGTGGCAAGTGCCCAGTTAAACATCTGACTGCTGTAGAGCAGAAGCCTGTTCTACAGCCTTGGGGTGAACTGAGATGATGGGAAGGAGAATAAGGAAGAGGGAGATAAGTGGACTCCTGGAAATTAACCCGTACAACCCCTGCCTTCACATCTACCTCTGTCACCCCATGTCCCCAGACTTGCTGACAAGGGACGGAGGTAATCCCCTGGGGTTTCCCTTCCTACCCTTCCAACTTCCTCTTCTGGCTCCACCAAACCAGGCGGCCATCGTTCCCCTTCCCCATCGTTCTCCCATGTCCCTGCACGGAAGGGGCTAACTTGCACTTGCTTACCCATTCCTTTATAGGTACATGTTTTGGTTTGTGGATCTTGACACTTCACCTAACCCTAACCCTAACCCAGAGAGAACGGGACTATGATTTTATCCAGAAGTCTGGGGGTTCCCATGAGACAGGGGCTGCATCTTCCCCAGCAGACTGGGAGCTCCCTGAGGACCAAGAGAGATGGGAGGATGAGTCTGGTCTCTCTCTTCATATGTCTGCACAAAGCTTGGCTTTAGTTTTTGCTTTGATTTGTGCAAACACCTCTTACCAAGAAGTAAGGTCCGGTACAGTCCACACACTGAAGATACAGCCTCCAACGTGCTGATCTATGCAAAGAGGCCACAGCCAGAGTGGGGGATTCCTGAGAGTCTCTCAGCTACCTTTTTGCCATCTTTCCATCTCACATTCCAGCTGGCTGTGCTGGTTGGGCTGTTCTCTAGAGACACTGGAGTCTTGGGGGGTGGGTGTGGGTAGGTGGTAGGATGGGTTCTTCCCCCTACTTCCCCGTAAGCACAGGATACTCAATACCAGAAGTCAACAGCAAACTGACCGACCCAGTAATTCCACATCTAAGCCTGTAAACCAAGATTCACACCTGAGTTCCCAGCAACAGATGTAAAGGGTACTGACTGCAGCATTCTTTGTGATGCTCCTCACCAAAATCAGGAGCAACCGTAAGTTAGGGGATGGGTTAAGCACATTAGTAAACATCCATCTGTAATTGTGTCTTCAAAGATCTGATGATACAAAAAACAAAAAATCAAAACCCTGGATAATAAGGGTAATAGCAATTTTATTAAAAGGGGGGCAGGGGGCCGTAAGGAAGTTGGTGTGCACATGTATAAAAATTATCTTGAAGAATATACAGCAAACCATGAGTAATGGTTATTTTTAGACAGTAGGATAACTGGTGGTTTTATTTGTATTTGTATTTTTTTAATAAAAATGAATTTTTGTATTTTTTGTTTGTATTTTTTTAATAAAAATGAATATAAGACAATATATTCAATAACCAAGATGGAATGGCCAATGGCCTTGAAAGACACAAGCTCACTCATCTGAAAATAGCCCCATATCTATTGAAGAAACTGAATAGGTAGATTGAAACATTTTCATAAATAAACTCCAGGTTCAGGTGACTTTACTGGTAAATTTGACAAAATACATAAAGAAGAAATAATACCAGTTGTATTCAACTGCTAGAGCTACCACAGCAAACTACCATGGACTAAGTGGCTTAAGTGACAGAGATTTATTTTCTCGTAGTTCATGAGTTCAAACATCCAAGATCAAGGCATGGGCAGGCTTGGTTTTTTCTGAGGGCTTCTCTCCTTGACTTAAAGATGGCCACCTGCTTTCCATGTCCTCATGGGGTCTTTCCTCTGTACACATTCATCCCTCTTGTCTCTTTGTGTGTCCAAATTTCCTCTTTTTATAGATACCAATTTCCTCTTTTTATAGATACCAGGCCCCTGGGTCACACAATCGGTTAAGCGTCTGACTCTTGATTTCAGCTCAGGTCATGATCTCAGGGTCGTGAGATAGAGCCCCAGGTTGGGCCCTTTGCTCAGTGGAGAGTCTGCTTGAGATTCCCTGACTCCTTCTGCCCCTCTCCCATTCCTTCTCTCTCTCTCTCTCTCTCTCTCAAATAAATAAATCCTTTTAAAAAAAATGAAGATACCAGTCCAATTGGATTAATGGCCACACTAATAACCTTATTTTAATTTAATCACCCCTTTACAACCATGTCTCCAGATATAGTCACATTCTGATATATTGGGGGTTACCATCAACGTAGGAAGAGAGGGAGGCAAAATTCAGCTAATAAAACCAGTTATAAATAAATTCTTCCAGAAAATTTAAGCAGAGGAAATGCTTCTACTTAAGTAATTCTGGTAACTACCATTATTCTGATACCAAAACCAGATAAAGACATTACAAGAAAAGGAACTACAGATTAATATCCCTCATGAACATAGATGCAAAAAATTCATTTGGGCATGGAGCCCAATACGGAGCTTGAACTCACAATCCCGAGATCAAGACCTGAGCTGAAATTGAGAATAGGATTTCTAACCAACTGAGTCACTCAGGTGCCCCTAGATGCAAAAATTCTTAAAAGAAAGAGTTTAACAATATGAAAAAGGAAAATGCACCATAAGGAAATGGAGTTTATCCCAGAAATGAAAGGTTGGTTTAACATTAAAAATCAATCAATGGAATTAACCATATTAACAAACTTAAGAAGAAAAACTATATGATCTTTTCAATAAATACAAAGAAACAGCCTATTTGACAAAATCTGACATCCATTCCTGATTTTTAAAAAAGATTTTATTGATTTATTCATGAGAGATACAGAGAAAGACAGAGGCAGAGACACAGGCAGAGGAAGAAGGAGGCTCCATGCAGGGAGCCCAATGTGGGACTCGATCCTGGGTCTCCAGGATCACACCCTGGGCTGAAGGCAGCGCTAAACTGCTGAGCCACCTGGGCTGCCTTCATTCTTGATTTTTTAAAAAATATCTGCAAACTGAAATAGAAGGAAACTACTTTAATTGAAAAAGAGCATCTAGAAAAACCTTGCAGCTAACATCATACTTAATGGTAAATGACTGCTTCTCCCCCTAAGATTAGGAACGAAATGAGGATATCTACTCTCACCACTTCTACTCAACATTGTACTGGTGGCTTTAGTCAGGCAAGAAAAGAAATAAAAGGCATTCAGATTGGAAAGGAAGAAGTAAGATTGTCTCTATTGGCATAAACATGGTAGTCCCTGTAAAAAATACTGTAGAATCTTTAAAAAGCTACTAGAACTAATAAATGAGTTTAGAAGGTTACATAATAGAAGACGAAAATATGAGAAAATTAATTGTACTTCTACATATTAGCAATGACCAACTAGAAATGGAAATTGAAAAGCACATAATAATATCCAGAAATATTTCATATTTAGGGATAAATTTGACAAAATATATGGAAGACATGTACACCGAAAACTATAAAACAATGCTCAGGAAAGTCACGGAAGACCAAAATAAATTCAGAGATATACCATGTTCATGAATCAGAAGACTGCATGTTGTTAAAATGTCAGTTCTTCCTATTTGTTCTATACAGTCAATGCCCTCCCAATTAAAATCCTATAGACTTTTCTTATAGAAACTGCCAGGCTGACCCTAAAATTCATAAGGAATGAAAAAAAAAACCTGGACTATCAAATCAACTTTGAAATGAACAACAAAGTTGATGGACTTACATTATCTGATTTTAAGGCTTACAATGTTACTATAATCAAGGCAGTGTGCACTAGCATAAAGATAGACACAGAGACCAATGGAAAAAAAAAAGATGATGCAGAATTAGATCTATACATTTATGGAAAATTTTTTTTAATATTTTATTTATTTCTTTATATTAGAGAGAGAGAGACAGAGTGCATGTGAGCAGGGAGAGGGGTAGAGGGAAAGAAGAAGAGAGAATCCCAAACAGACTCCGCTGAGCATGGAGTCCAATACAGAGCTTGATCCCAGGACCTTGAGTTCATGACCTGAACCAAAATCAAGAGTCAGTTGCTTAACCAACTGAGCCACCCAGGCACCCCCGGAAAACATATTTTTGACAAAGATGCAAAGGCAATTCCACAGAGGAAGAATCGATTTCCAACAATGGTGCTAGAACGATTGACTACCAATAAGAAAGAAAGAGAGAGAAAGAGAGAAAAGAAGAAAGGAAAAAGGAAAAGAAAAAGAGGGAGAATAGGAGGAAGGAAGGAAAGGAGAAAGAGAGAGGAAAGAAAAAAGGTCCATTCTTACCTCTTATCGTATATAAAAACTTATCAGAATGGATCATAGTCCAACAAAGGTGCCAAAACAATTCAATAGGGAAAGTCTTCCACAGATGGTGCTGAGACAACTGGATACCCACATGCAAAAGAATGGAGTTGCGTCCCTTCCTCACATCATACACAGAAGTTAACTCCAAATGAAATGGAAGGATTAAAACTAAAACTCTTAGAAGAAAACATAGGCTTAAACCTTTGTGACTTTAAGTTAGATGATGTTGTTTTAGATACCACAACAAAAGCACAAGTGGAAAAGAAAGATAAATTGGAGTTCATTAAAATTGAAAACTTTTTCCTGCAACCTATATTATCAAAAAAGTAAAAGGACAACCCATAGAATGGGAGAAAATATGTGCACATCCTATGTCTAATAAGGGACTTGTGTCCAAAATGTATGTATAAAGAACTCTTACAACTCAATAATGAAAAGATAACAACCCAATTTTAAAATAGGCAAAGGATTTGAATAGACATTTCTCCAAAGAAGATAAACAAATAGCCAAAAATCACATGAAAAGATGCTCAACATCAAAGGGAAATGCAAATAAAAACTATAATGTGGTATCACTTCACATCCACTAAGATGACTATAATAAAAAAACACAAATGATAGCAAGCATCAGTGAGGATGTAGAGAAATTGGAACCCACATATATCACCTGTGGGAATGTGAAACAGTGCAGCCACTTTGGGAAACACTTGAGCAGTTTCTCAAAGCGCTACACAAGGCACCAAGTGACCCTGCAATGCCGCTCCTGGGTATATACCAAAAAGAAATGAAAATACACACACACACACACACACACACACGCACACACACACAAATGCACCCAGATGTTCATAACAGCATTATTTGTAATAACCAAAAAGTAGAAAAAAAAACAAATGTCCATCAGTTGATGAAGACACATAAAATGTGACATCTATGGAATATTATTTAACAATATTGATGATATGCATTATAACATGGATGAACCTTGAAAAACTGTGAAATTAAGAAACCAGTTAAAAAAAAAGACCACTTATTATATGATTTCATTAACTGTCCAGAATAGGCAAATCTGTAGAAACAGAAAGTAAATTAGTGGCTGCCTAAGGCCAGGGGGAGGGAGTGTGTGACAGAGGGGGGTAAAGAGTGATGACTAATGGGTAGGGATTTTGGGGGACTGTGGTAAATTAGATTGTGGTGATGGTTGCATAACTGAATACACACACAAAAAGAACCCACACTGAAGTATACACTTGAAGTAAACGAACGATATAGTACCCAAATTATATTTCAATAAAGATATTTTTTAATGGATCATATTATTCAGCTTTAAAAAGGAAGGAAATTCTGATTCATGCCATCTGGATCAAGCTGGAGGACATTACGTTAGGTAAAATAAGCCAGCCATAAAAAGGACAAACACTGTATGATTCTATGTCGATGAGTAAAATTCATAGAGAGAGAAAGCAGAATGTTGGTGGCTGGGGACTAGGGAAAAGAAGAGATGGGGAGTTCATGTTTAATGGGTGCAGAGTTTGTTTTATAAGAGGAAAAGCATTCTGTGGACGGCGGTGGTTAGGGTGGCAACAGTGCAAAAGTACTTGATGCCATTAACCTGCACACTCAAAAATGGTGAGGAGAGTATATGCTAGTTTTGTATATTTTACCAAAATTTTTAAAAATAAATATTAAAAAATGGATCGTAGGCCTACATGTAAAACCTAAGCATATATTTCTAGACAAACACATAGGAGAAATTCTTTGGGTCAGGTAAGTCAGATTTCTTAGTAAACACCAAAACACTATATAGAAGGGAAAAAAAACCCAGAAAGCATGAAATTCATGCAAATTCGAATTCTGCTTTTTAAAAGAGGCTGTTAAGATCATGGAAAGACAAGTCACAGAGCAGAAGGATATATTTGCAAATATCTGATAAAGGACTCATATTCAGAATATATAAAGAGCTCTCAAAACTCAATAATAAGAAAACAACATAATTTTCTTTTTCAAATGAGCAGATGATTTGCACAGACTCTTCACCAAGGAAGATGTTGGTTGACAAATGAGCCAATACAAAATGTGCTCAGTATCATTAGACATTTGGAAAATGAAAGTTAATACCACAGGAGATTCTACTACACATTTATTAGGGTGCCTAAAATTTAAAAGACTAAATTTTGGCGATGAGGCGAAGCAACTGGTCAAAGACACACCCACAAACATTCATAGCAACTTTATTCATAACAGCTACAAATCATAAACGATCCAAATGTTCATCATTTGGAAAAAGGACAAACTGTGATACGTTCGTACGACGGAATAGCACTCAGCAATGGAAAGGAGGGGAGCCTCTGTTACACAGGACAGCAGGACCTCAGAGAGGCCTAAGGCAGCTCTTTGGGGGAATGGAAGTGTTTCCTGTGGTGACCAGGGGCGTGGTTCTACAGGTGTGTGCATTCGCCAAAACTCACTGAACTTGACACATTTTATTGGTGCATTTTATTCTATGCAAATGGTACCTCAGTTTTTATTTTATTTATTTATTTATTTTTAATTATTTTTTTTTTTTAGTAAAACCGATTTTAAAAGAAACCAAGAAACAGGGACGCCTGGGTGGCTCCATGGTTGAGCATCTGCCTTCAGCTCAGGTCATGATCCCGGGGTCCTGGGATTGAGTCCTGCATCGGGCTCGCCTCGGGGGGCCTGCTTCTCCTTCTGTCTATGTCTCTGCCTCTCCCCCTGTGTCTCTCATGAATAAATAAAGAAAATCTTTTTAAAAAGAAAGACAGACAGGTAGCCCGGGTGGCTCAGCGGTTTAGCACCTGCCTTTGGCCCAGGGCGTGATCCTGGAGTCCCGGGATCGAGTCCCACGTCGGGCTCCCCGCAGGGAGCCTGCTTCTCCCTCTGCCTGTGTCTCTGCCTCTCTCTCAAGAATAAATAAATAAAATCTTTAAAAAGAAAGAAAAGAAAGAAAGAAACCAAGAAACATTTCTAAGAAAAACTTACTCCTACATTTATAACAAAAATGTCTTATATATACATACCTATGATGATTGTTTTGCCAAATCATCCCTAATCGTTAAGCAGCTGACTGTGGGGGAGTGAGGCACCAAAGGACATGTTCCCATTTTATGGAGGCAGAATCTGAGGCAATGAGCTGGAGAGCCACGTGTCTCAGCCTTATGAGTCAGGGAAGGCCAGGTCGGGAGGACCAGGCGGGTCCCTCAGATCAGATCCCTGAACTGCAGGAGCGCTGTGTGTGCTGCGGGGAAGAGGAGCCGAGCAAGCGGAAGAAAGAGGATGATGACTAACAGCTGCTCACCTCCGGGGAGCCTGCTAGGACATCTCTTCTCTCTGGGCTCTCTCAACACCCGCGTTAGTCGGCTCCGGCTGCCATCACAAAGTACCACAGGCTGGGTGGCTTCAAGGATGGACATTTGCTTTCTTACACTTCTGGAGGCTGGAGGTTGCGCATCAAGGTGTCAGCAGGGTTTGCTCCTCCTGAGGCCTCTCTCCTTGGCTTGCAGACGGCCACCTTTTCCCTGGTCCTCACGTGGTCGGTCCTTCCTCGCTCCCTGCCTCTGTCCCAACATCCCCTTCTTATAAGGACACAAATCAGATTGGATTAGGACCTACCCTAACGACCTTCTTTTAACTTAATTACATCTTCAGAGACCACATTCTGAGGTATGAGGGGACTAGGATTTCAACATAAGCATTGAAGGAGGGCACCATTCAGCGCATAACAGCACCCATTGTCCACATGGCCCACGGCTATAGCCAGCTGGGAAAAACCAGACTGGGGAGTGGCATTGGGTCAGGTTGGCCCTCTAAGTGGTTTGACCCTTTAAAGTCCCACTAACCCCTCTGTAAGTGGGGCAAATAATATCACCTTTTAAACTGTGCTTTGAGGAGGGAGTGAGAGCAAAGGCTTTGTGCAAGGCAAAGTACTTGTTATCTCCCAGGGAGCTAATGGTGTATCCCTCTAGGCTAACCCTTTCCCTGGGTCTCACGGAGGTGGTGGCCCATTGAGGGGGGGAGGTCATATTAAGAGTAAGAAATGCCTCTGGCTTATTATCTGGCCCATGTAAGTCAGAACCCCCTGGAGCCCCCACTTCCCAAATAAAGTCTTGCTGTCATTTCTGGGAGTCTCTGTAGGAGCCTTGGGAGCTCCAGATGTCTCCAATCTTCTCTACTCCCCCGTGTGACCTCTACAGCTGTTCATGGAGGCCTCAGCACCCCAAAGCTGCAGGCTCAGTGGGATCACCCTACATTTCAGCCTCTGAGAGCACATTGCTCTGCACAGAGAATGGGGCATGCCTCCGGCCCCACACTGTGTCATGCTCCCTTCTGTCTCCTGGGCCCCACTTGGTGACCATAGCCTATGCCTGAAGCTTCTATGTGGCCTGCTCCATGAGGCTCCAGCCAAATCCAGCAAAAGAATAGCTTGGTGTCCACAGTCACACACACCCCCCCATTCTGACTGCTTAGGCAGATAAATCCACTTCATGCAAATCATCTCATGCAAATTGGTGTGAGGCCCCCACCCACACCCAGAGACGGGGGCGCCGGGGGTCTGCACAGCCCAGATTCCAACCAGCTCAAAAGTGTCTGGTTGCTCTGGGGACATCATAAGCTCCTGGTGAGGATCTGCTTTAGTCCTTCCTCTCTGCACCCTACGCAGCATGCTGGGCCTGCTGGCAGCTAGCGCATAGTAGGTGCTCAGGAAATCCCTGTCAAATGGAGTCACTTGCTGGCTTCCTATAGGATTTCTTTAAAGTGTGGTCTTTGCCTCCCATAAGCTAATATTTTTTTAAAGATTTTATTTATTTATTTGAGAGAGAGAGAGAGAGAGTACTAGTAGGGGGAGGCGTAGGCAGAGGGAGAAGTAGGTTCCCCACTGACCAGAGAGCCTGACGCAGGGCTCTATCCCAGGACCCCGGGATTATGACCTGAGCCAAAGGCAGATGTTTAACCATCTGAGCCACCCAGGTGCCCCTCCCTTAAGCTAATATTAATAACAATAATAACTGCCATTATTGAGTGCTTACAGTATACAAGCTGAGCACCATATATGCCCCTTGGAATTCTTATAAAAACCCTGGGGTTGGGGAAGGCATTCTCATTTTCCTCCACCTCATATAACAGATGAAGAAACAGATGCTTGGTGAGAATCCACATCAGGCCTGTCTGGCCCCACTTCCTTCTGAATGCTTAGGCTCTGAGGCCTCTCAGGGTGATGTGGCACTTGAGGAAGGCAGCAGGGGAGCTGGGTGGGTTCTGAGAACGGAAGAACCTTTGGGAAATGACCACCAAGAAGCTGCTGGCTGTGGGGGATTTCGAGTGATTCTGAAAATACATTCCATGGTCACTAGTCTGAGTTTAGGTCACTCTGAATGAACCGAGAGGTCAAAGTGGAAATCCCCCTGCTATGTCTGACCAGCTCTGCATCATTTAGAAACAAGAGACTCTGGGTTTCAGGCTTGTGGGGAGGTCAGTTTGCCCAGGCCCTTGCTTTGGTCAGAATTTTAGACTCTTTCCCCCTGGAAGAGGGGTCACCAGGTGCCATACATTTATTGATCACCACCTGCATGCCTGTACTCCCCATCATTGCACCCATACTCGTGACAGCAAGCCAGCAGGGGATGCATCAGTGGCCCCATTTATCAGATGGGAAACCTGAAGCTCAGAGAGATGAAGTAGTGGAATCAAGGTAATGCTGTTGTTAAGCTGGAATTTGAAGCCACATCCGTCTGATATCAAAGCTGTTGAAGAAGTTTCCACAATGTGAGTATACCAGTGTAGCCAACACCCAGCCTTCCCAGCACATCAGAGACGAAGCCCAGAGCCTCTGGGGGAAGCCAGCTCCATTACTAGACCCTCTCCCGCCAATCTTCTGTAACTCCGAGCTTCTTCTCTAATACCCTCTGCAGGTTCCCATGGACGGAACCCAGGCCATGGGACCATCCCAGTGAGTGGAGCTTTGTAGGGAGGGATGGGTTGAGGGGAGGATTCTATCATTGGTTAAAAGAACCTCCTCTCCCCCATGGGGGTACCCTTAGAAGATGAGGGGAGGTCCACTTTCCTCTCTTCTGCAATGAGGTTGGGGCAGTAGGTTTCCAGACCCTCCCAGCTCTCTTCACTCCTACCTCCACTGTGTAGGGAGGGCGAGAAAGGAGGGCAGAACCCCTGGGTGCAATGATTCATCTGCAACCTGGGGATTAGGGCAGGACCTACCTTACGTTACTATGTGTGAACTCTTGGAGCAGTGCCCAGCTCATGGTAAGGGTGGCTCTGATAGGTCTGTGTTCAAACCCATATTCTGCTGTGTGATCCTAGGCAAGTTTCTAGCCTTCCCGAGCTCCACTTTCCTCATCTGCACAATGGGAATAGCAGTATCTCCCTCACGGTGTGGTTGTGAGAATTAAATGAGACAACAACTCAGTGCCTGACACGTGGTAGAGGCTCAACCAATGGCAACCACTCCTAATAGAATTTGCACTCCAGCATCTAAGCCCCTGCTGCCTCCTTCCACCCACCACCTGGAGATCTTGATGGACTGTTGCCTAAAGGTATCAGCAAGTATTTTTCCTACCATTTCCAGGGAAGTAAAAGCACACAGGCTTGCTGACAAGTCCTGAGGGACGACCAGGCCCAATGGAAACTCATATATGCTGATGGAGGCAGAAGCAAGGGAGTTTCTAAATTCTTACAGACTTCAGAGAATGGAAGAAGTTTAAAACCTTTCTCTGGTCCAACCCAGCAATTTCACTTCCGGAAATCTATTTTAAAGCAACCACCCTTTAAACATAGACAAAGCTTTATCATCCCAGCATTAACCATAATAATGAGCAGAGGTGACCTGAAAGTCATAATAAGGAAAAAAACAATCAATAGAAACAGACCCAGAAATGACCCAAATGATAGAATTAGTATATAAAGCTATTAGAACACAATTACTATTCTATGTTTAAAAGAGAGGAAAGCTTGAGCAGGGTAAATAGACACATAGAAGATTTTTTTTTAACCCAGATCAAATTTCTAGGGTAAAACAAATATACTCAGAGGAAAGAAACAGTGGACAGGACTAAGATTTGACAACACAGAGGAAAAAGCTAGTTGTTTTCTGTTCATCATAAGCAGTAATGGTGACCAACAGATGGCAACGATGATGGGAACAATCATAGCTAACGTCTGTTGATCTCTAGCTATGGACCAAGACCTGGTCACCTACCATGTTGTTTAATTCCTGTGACAGGCTTATGAAGTAGGTACTGTCATTGTCCCCATTTTTACACATGAGGAAGTGTAAGACAGAGCTGAGAAACTTCCTCCAGGTGAAGTAGCTAGAGCACAGGGGAGGCCAGCCTAAACCCAGGTGATCTGGGTTTGAACACCACCTCCCACCATTTTCACCTCCATGGAATGCTACACGGCCCAAGCTATGGTCACTGTGATGGCTTTCTTCCCATGGGTGAGACTTGGTACACTGTGCTGGATGCCTGTGGCCTCTAAACCCCACAACAATCAGAGGAGGGAAGGACTATTGTCCCCACCAGCAAATGAAGAAACCAAGGCTCACGGAGGGGCAGCAATTGGTGCGGAGTCCCATAGTTGGTAAGAGAAGGAACCAGAGTTTGAAGCAGGTCCCTCTGGCCCCAAACCTAGACTTTCAGGTGTGCCCTGGGGTCTTGGGATATGTTGAGGACAGTCCATTCCAAGCCTCTTTGTAGCATGAATGGTGTACCTTTTCTCCCACTAGGGAAAGCCTTCTGGAATCAACAAAGGACCTGTGGTCCCGGCTACTTTTGCTTCTACCCAAATGATAACCAGATCAGGAGAAGCTGAGACTCTAGGAGGTACCCATGTGCCCCATCAGGAGCCCAGATCTGGAAAACTGTGCAGTGAAGTCCCACACTGAGAGGAGTATAAGAGAATGACCACAAGGCACATGAGAGAGAGGCATGTCAAGGACTATGCCAGGGACATATAGTTTGCCTGCTGCTTAATTATTTTGCATGCAGATTATTTTCTCACAGATGAGGTGATTGGTTGGTGAATGAGTCAAGTAGCAAAGGGAAAATTAGACTCTAGAGAGAGACCTCTCAGCAGTGACTTTTGCTGGCACACTTTTTTGGGTGAGCTGGTGGCAAAGAGGCCAATCTGTGCACTATGTCCTTGAAGAGCCATCTAATGGGCATGGGAGAAAACCAATCTCTGCTACCAATGGATCCTCCATTAAACCTTGAAAGGTTACCAGTGGAGCATTTGTGGGAGACCATGTCTACAATGCCTGTGTGTCCTGCCACCAGCACCTCTACCCTAGTTAGGCTGGGTCCCACCTTCTGCCTCATTAGGATTCCCATATGCAAACTGAGCCAGACCTGCAGCGTAAGATGTCAACACACATCAATTGCCTTCAAATTGTGCATGTGCTTGGACTCTCAAGTTTAGGAATAGATCCTACAGAAATAATCCTGGACACAAAGTGAGATTTAACCTCAAGGATATCTTTCACTGTACCAGTATATGGACTAGAATAGTTAAAAAAAAAAAAAAAAAGATTGGAAACAATCTTATGTCCATCAATCGGGGATTCATTAAATGAACAGCATAGATGTGTCAAGGGATTTTGGGTTGCCTTGCAAACTGTTACCACAGAAGAATCCTTAATGATGTAGAAATATGTTCAAGTTATATGGGTAAGTGAAAAGACACCCCATAAAGTACTACTTGCATCATTTTTCTAATGGGAAATGTGTGGAAAGATCCATACAACAATAGAACCAGAAGAACATACACCAAAACATCAATAGTGGAAACAACTCAAGTGCCTCTCAATGGATGAATAAAGAAGACGTGATATAGATATCAAAATGGAATATTATTTAGCCATGAAAAGGACATCCTACCATTTGTGACAACATGGATGGCCCTTGAGGACATGATGCTAAATGAGACAAATCAGACCGAAAGACAAATGCTGTTTAATCTCACTTATATGTGAAGTGTTAAAAAAAAAAAAAGCCAAACTTTTGGGATGCATGGCTAGCTTAGTCAGTAAAACATGCACTCTCAATTTTAGGGTTGTGAGTTCAAGCCCACCTTAGGCATGGAGCCCACTTAAAAAAAAAATGACAAACTCATAAAAATGGACAGTAAAATGATAGTCACCAGGGGACAGGAAGGAGCAGAAATAGGAGAGATGTTTATAGGTACAAACTTGCAAATAGTAGAAAATAAATCCCAAGGATCTAATGCACAGTCTAGTGAATATAGACAACAATATTGCATTATAATAATCCAGCTTGCTAAGAGATTAGATCTTTATTCTAACCACTAAAAAGAAATTATAATTATGCGACGTGATAGAGGTACTAATTATTGCCATACTGGCAGTCACAGTGTAATACATAGATGTATCCACTCAACAGGTTGTACACCTCCTCAAACTCACACAATGTTACATGTCAAATCTATTTAAAATCAAAAGAAGTGAATAGTGTTTACTGAATTCACAAGCGATTTTAAGTTATTTTATTGTCTACGATGTTCAAATCTCCTACACTGAATGTGTTCCTTTTGCAATCCAAAAGTTAAAAATAAAAACAATAAAATTCCCCCAATGCCAGAAACAGGAAATAGAGCAGACACCCGAGCCAGAACTGGGAAGGACAGGGGTGGGCTGGGTTGAGTGGGGGGTACCCTGATATAAGAGGCTGCCTCAATGGAGGGGGACTTCCAGCAGCTGCTTCAACCGTCCTGCCCCCCAGCTGGGACCATGGAACTTCCCCTGCTGTGCACCCTGCTGGTGTTTGCTGGTGAGTGAGGCAGGACCCACAGTGGGGAAGGGGAGGCGGGATGGGATGTAAGTAGGCGCTATAGCTCTTTCCTAGACTGAGCCTCTGCTCTGATCCCCACTGCCCTGGTCCCCCAGTCCTCAACCCTTCTGTCCCTGCAAGGAGCCAGCAGCAGCGGCCGGTCCCCAACATGCTGGCTTCGGCCGGGGAGCTCTGGCTCTGCACGCGGTGCCGCATGCCTCTGCTGTGAGGCTGAGCATGGAGGGGCTCAGACACTGCGGTTGGCTGAGCAGATGCCTACGGTATTTTGGACACAAATTACAGAAAGGGATCTCCCCACCTCCTTCTGCTCCCCTCTGTCACTTTGACCAGATAATAACAATCTTTCGTTTACGCACAGCACTCTGTACATTTAAAACACTTCCTTTCATGTTCGTTGTCTCCCTTGAACCTGGGAGGAGGGTCCTGTTGACTGTGGTGGGAGATGGGGCGGTTTCCATTCAATCTTCAGCAGGCCAAATATAAAAAAGTGCTTGTTAGCAAATCAGTGGTTTTGTTTCTCGATCCGTCTCAAAGTATGTAGTGTTAGAAAGGATTTGTACTTTCGAATGTGGTTTTATGTTGTCCTGGGACTACCAAATTTTTTAGAGGAACACATCTCCTGGGCCACAGTAGTGGCAACCATTGGGAAAATTGCAGTCAACTCCTCTCCCAGACACAAAGAAGCAAGACACTGTAGACATAAAATACGCAGATAAACCTGCATTCGAACGCTGGTCCCCTGTCTCCTGGCAGGATGACCTTGGCCAAGTCACCCTACTTCTCTGTGTCCTCATCCGTAAAATGGACACAATAGCACCCTCTTCGTAGGGTTGTTAGGACTTTAATGAGAAAATGTATCCAGAGTGTTTAGCAAGTGTAAGTAATAGCGAGGAAACAACAGCCTAACACCCAGCACAGGCGTGATGAGGCAGTAGGTGTGCTAATTCTCGGGGTGAGGGGGTCCATCCCCCTCGGTGGCAATGAAGGATGATAGAGCTACCAGGAATTACTGACAAGCTAAGCCAGTTCACCAAAGGTCACATAACCACAGGCCAAGCTCTGCGGTGTTTCAGGGTTCATTTCGCCTCAACTAGAAAATTATTAGGAGGCAACCATCCAAAAGCTTTCTGAACCCAAGTTAAATATATTGTTTGCCTGGCAAGGGCGAGCTGCATCGTTCAGATATGAGCTTATTTGTATAATGCTAAGCTGACGTGGAAAGGGCCAGACTTGGGGCAGCAAGAGGGACGAGGTACACAGAAAAGCAAGAGTCTGAATTCAGGTCCCTGGTTGGCACACAAGGTGGGTATGACCCTCCCTGCCGTGGGTTGCCTCCGGGTTCCTTATCACGGAATGTGGGATTCCGGGGGTCCTGGGATCAGTCATTAGTACCCTCAAGGCTTAGCAAGGATTCTCTTAAACACCCCTGGCAAACAGGAGTGGCAACATGGATTCTGGCCCATTGAGGGGACACACCGGGTGGGGACAATAGCAGGCCTCCAAGTACGAGACACCACCGGTCCCTTTTAGCTGCAGCCCAAGGCAACATGCTCAGGATCTCACCTGTGGCCCATTGCACAAGCCCCTTCCAAATCCCCTCCTCCCACCTCCACCTCCTCCAATTTGGGGCTCACTCTCATTTTTCTATTCACTTCAATGGCACGAAGAACTTTCATTATAACACCATTTACCTGGGGAGGGGCGGGGAGGGGAGGTGTATAACGAGGTCACTCAAAGGGGCCCATCTGGTCACGTCTCCCTGAAATTCAGGTCCATCTACATTCTCGAATCGTCTCTCGAGGTTGCACACATGTATACTTGGGTCCCCTTATCTTGTCTGGTCCTCCCAGGCCCTCCCCTGAATTCATTGACTTCATATGTTTTATTTCTCCTATCTCAGCATTAAGTATTCTTCTCCCCCAATAAAATAATAGCCCCTTATGATCCATTCTAACCAGTAGCAATTATGCCTAGAATGAAAAATATCCACGAAAATCATTGATTTCTAAATCACACGGCCTCCCAGGTGAGCCACGTGAGTGCTTTAATCTGCAGCTTTCTCTAAGGGAGGCGAGGGGCAGGTGGGGTCCAGGGGAAAGTCTCCCTGTTACAGAACGGGAACTTGGTGCAGAGGCAGGGAATGGCACCCAACTGCCTTGGGCTTCAATCGTGGCTCCTCCATGTACCGGCCACTGTGACCCGGAGCAAGGTCCTAGGGCTCAATCTGCTCATCTATAAAATGGGCATTAAATGTAGTTCTTGTTGTATCAATGTGAGTTTCTTAGTTCTCATAAGTGTCCCGTAATTATTGAAGCTGATCATAACATCAGAGGAAAGTAGGTGAGCGGTGTACAAGAACTCTCCGTAACTCCTTGCAGCTTTTCTGTATATATAGAATGTACCAAAACAAAAAGAGTAGTTATTGGGGGGAAAAGAGTATCTCATGGGTTGAATGGAGTCAATGAATTACTACATGGAAAGACCCATGATAAGCATTCACTATCACTATATATTTTTTAAAGATTTAATTAATTTATTTGAGAGAGAAAGAGAGCAAGCGAGCGAGGGCACAAGCAGGGGGAAGGGCAGAAGGAGAGAGAGAAGGAGAAGCAGACTCTCCTGATGTAGGACTCGATCCCAGGACTCTGGGATCATGACCTGAGCTAAAGGCAGACACTTAACCCACTGAGCCACCCAGGCGCCCCATCATATATTTTTATTAGCCATGATGGTTGTTGTCACTTTATTTCCCAAGGTCATTCTGATGTGGTCCACCAGGGCACAAGTGCCAGGCCTGTGGGCCACTGGCCACCACTGATGTTCAGCTCATGTCCTCTCCTTGTTGTTGGACTCCTTGGCAGGTGTGATTCCAACCCAGGGTGGGATCATGAACCTGAACAAGATGATCAAACAAGTGACCAGGAAGACACCCATCTTCTCCTACTGGTTCTACGGCTGCCACTGTGGACCTGGAGGCAGAGGCCAACCCAAAGATGCCACGGACTGGTAAGGCCTTCCCTGGCAGGGCCACGGGTGCCAGTCCTGCCCTGCCCGCCCCCTGCCCCAGGACTCTTCCCTTTCCTGCTCCCCCATGTATTTGTTCCACGAATTCGTTTTGTCCCATGTGCTAGGAACTCTGCTGAGGCCCAGTCCCATTCCAGGTCTCCTCGCCCTTGCCTTCTGGCTGGTTCTGCAGAGTCTCTGAAGGCCCCTTTGCACTTCCAACCCCTGATTTAGTTAGAGTACCCCCCACACACACACTCCCTGCTCCCACTGCACGCTGTTTTTTTCAAATTCCTACCTCTTTTTGCCACTGGCTCATTCAATCTTCGCAGCAGCCCCCCCCCCAACCCCGTACCCCAGGGAATCAGCCAGGGGGGCTGATGAGAGCCATCCAGACCCAGGGTCACTTCCCTCATCCGCCACTTATAGCCTGTGTGCTCTTGGGCGTGTGGCCTGACCTCCTTGAGTCTGTTTCTTCATCGGTGAAATGGGGGATACACCAGTGCCTCCGTCACAGGGTCGTAGTGAAGATCAAGGGAATATTCACAGACAAAACACATGCCTGGTTCACAGGGCTTCCACCCTCAGTAGGTGTCAGCTGGTGTGACCGCAAAGAAGGCTACAACCCTGCCGGCCTTGACTTCCAAGGTGGGCACTCCATTTCTACCTTGGGCAGCTGTGCTCCCTGCCTGTCCCACCGCCTGTCCTGTCCCTCCAGGTGCTGCCAAACCCATGACTGCTGCTATGAGCACCTGAAACTGCACCGATGCCGTATCCACACAAACCATTATGACTACACCTTTTCCCACGGGGACATCCAGTGCTGTGAGTGCCCGGGCCTCGGGGTTGGAGTTAGAGGCTGAGGAAGGGAGCTCTGGCACTCACTGCCTTTGTGGGCTGTGTGACAGTGCACGAGCTGCCCAACCCCTCTGTCTTTCCCATGTGTCCAGTGACTGTAGCTGGGCTATGGAGGAATGGAGCTGGGAGTACAGAGAGGTCCAACAGGGGTGTTGAGCCCTTTAGGATTTAGAAGGCAGGCAGGCCTCAGCTTGGATCCCAGAGCCACCATCAACCAGCTGGGTGACCTTGAACACAGTGCTTAGCCCCTCTGAACATCGGCGGTCTCATCCGGAAACTCAGGATGATCACAGTTATTCTACTCCCTAACATTAATTCCAGAACTAAAATGAGAGCAGTTAGAATGATCCTCACACATGCCCGCCGCCAGGCGCATGCTCGATGAACCACCTGGGGCATGACTTCCCCGTCACAAAGTCTTAAGCGTTCCTGGGCCTCAGAACAGCCCAGCCAGGAGCGGCACCATCTCTATGACCTCCATGGTATAGACAAGGACAGCAAGGCCAGAGTGAAGAGGTGCTTGCCCAGGGTCAGCCAGCTGCAAGTGACAAGAACCTGGGTCAGAGCTCAGGTCCCCAGCCCCCTCCCACCCCTGCCCTCCGTCCACCCCTGCCTGGAGACAGGAGGCAGCTCCCAGGGCTGGGAATGAAGGGCTCATCCCATCAGTCCCTGTTCATCGAAGGCTTAATAGTAATAGCAACAGGTGCACCTGGGGGCTCAGCCGGTGAAGCATCTGCCTTCAGCTCAGGTCATGATCTTGAGGTCCTGGGATCGAGCCCCCCATCGGGCTCCCTGCTCAGTGGGGAGTCTGCTTCCCCTGCTCTCCCGCTGCCTCTGCCTCTTACCCCCACTCACGCACTCTCTGTCTCTCCCAAATAAATAAATAAATAAATAAAATCTTAAAAAATAATAATGGTGACAATAATAGCCAGCATTTGTTGAGCACCTACTGTAGGCTGAGTGCTTTGCTTCTTCAGTACCCTCAACAGCCCCAAGGCAGCACTCACCCTCACCCCAAGTACAGATCACAAAACCCACGCACCGAGGTCCCTTCGGCCTCAGTCTCCGCACATGCTGTTCCATCTGCCTGGAACACCCCCCTCTGCCACCCACCGCGGCTTTCCACAGGGGGAGCAGACCCCTCCCACCTCAGCTCAGATGGCTCTCGATGCCAAGTCCAGTCCCCCTCTTTCATCGTCTTGCAGCCCCTGTATCATCCCTTACTTCCGTGGGGAGCAGGCCGCGATCTTCACTTCTGTGGCTCTCGAACATCTGCCGCCCCCACGGGGTGCAAACCTCCCATGTCCCCTCGAGCCCGCCCTGTCCCTCCAGGGCTTGCTGCAGGGCAGGGGCTCAATTGTTTATTAAGTGGATGAATAAAGAAAGGAGCCATGGCACATGGGGGAGGTCGAGGTCCGGCCTGAGGTCCTGCAGCTCAGGTGGAAGCAGCTGAGAAGGGCACTCGAAAGTTCGGCAAGGACTGTGCTGCCTTCAGGAACTCCCTCCGGGGACCCCAGAGCCACCCGGGCTCTGCCCCAGGAAGGGACAGACGGTGAGCTCCCTTCTCCTCCACCCCACAGCTGACAAGGGGACCTGGTGTGAGCAGCAGCTGTGTGCCTGTGACAAGGAGATGGTCCTCTGCCTGCAGCGGAACCTGGACTCCTACCAGAGGCACCTGCGATACTACTGGCGGCCCCACTGCCGCGGCCAGACCCCGATGTGCTAGGAGGAGCCCCCCGGCGGTCCCAGCTCCCTGCCCTGTTCCTCAGCATCTCCAGCTGAGGGTCCTGTGGGACTGCCGACACCCCTACCCAGGGTCCGACCTCCGAACCAGCTGGGGGTGTCTCCACCTAACCCCACCCGCCTTCTTCTCTTGGACCTTCTAAATCTCTCCGCCCCGAGGCAGCAGCTATCTCTTCCGAGGATGCATCAAGATCTGAGGAAAAGCCAAGGCCAGGAAGCCCCTTGGGGACAGTATTTGGGCCGAAGCAGCAGGGGTCAGGGGTGGGGATTGGGGGGGCCGTGGTGTGGCAGGTCCTCCCTGCCGCTGCCACCTGCCAGGCCACCTGCTGAGTCTCGCCCCCTCCGATCACGCTGTCCAAGCTGCAGCCGGGGTGGCCTTTCTGAAGGACCACGTGGCTACTTCTTAAGACCCTGTAAGCCCTCTGCCGCCCCAGGGTAGGACCTCTCACGGTGTTTGGGACCCACAGTGTCCTGCACTATGTCACTCTCCCAAACTAGACTGGCAGGTCCTTGCAGGCAGGGCCCATGACCACCGTGGAATCAGGTGCATCCTTGCACCCGAAGCAGTACCTGGGACCAAGAGGGACTCTACAAATCCCTCTCAGGCTAAGGTCCAGATGAAGCTGCCTCGTCCTCTTGCTCTAGGCCCAGGTCCTCACGCACATGCGGTGTGTCCTTTCCTGCTTCCAGGAGTTTTCTCAGGCTGGGACCTCTGCAGAGTGCTCCGCTTACTGTCCCCAGGTGGCTGAGCCCCACCAAGGGCCCAAGGGCTACTTGGAACAGAGGTCTCCTCTGGCTGATTCCTCCTGGCTCTTGCTCCCTCCTCCAAACCTGCAGAGCAGTTTATGAGTCTGGAATGTACCAGGTTTTATCTTGAGTGATATATAGTATCTGAACTTTCCCAGTGTCCTCCAACTAGACTGGAGCTGCTGGAGGACGGAGGCTACGTCTCTCATCTTTGTTTCCTCTGCTCCCGGAAATAATAGGTGCTCAATTAATATTTATGGACCAATGAGCCCATAATGGATGGATGGATGGATGGAGGTTGTGGGAGATGTTGCTGGGGCCCTACCCAGATCCCCTCCCGGCCCAGTCCCCCAATCTCCAGCTAAGCCAGATGTTTGGCTGCTGTGTGCCCACATCTATCTCCTTCTCCTTGTCTGCTGGGAGCTACCACGCCTCCCACCCTGCCCACCTCTAACCCGTATCTAGGGAGTGCAATACCAGAAGGGAGTAATTGCCCAGCCCCTGCCTCCATACAGGACCCCCTGGACAGCACATTGCATGTCCCAGAGCTCCTCCTGGGACCAGGCTGAGGCCAGACGTCTGGAACACCTCTTTGCTTAGCTTCATACCCTAGTCTGGCCTGTTTCACTTGTTGCCTTACAGGTTTCTCCTGTGAGCACGCCCTCAGTAAATTACCCATTTGCACAAGAATCCTGTCTCAGGCTCAGCTTCTGGAAAAACTGACTTGGGATGGATGGGTGGTTGGATGGATAGATGGATAGGTGGATGGATGGGTGGCTTCTTCACACAAGGATCCATGATCTATCATTTGTATGTGATTAGCTGTGTCTCCAGCAACAGGGCTGGAGGACCTAGAGCCACTCACACCCTCCAGCCTGTGACATGTGTAAGTGAAACAGTTGACCAAGCACTTATCCTACTTCTACATAAAGCTCAGTGGCTCATGTGAGGCAGGGTAGAAGAATTAAGAACCATGGGCACTGGGTTCAAATTCCAGCCATACCACGGACTAGCCATGTAACCTCACCTCAGGAATCTTGGGTTTCCTCCAGTGTATAGATGAAAGTTAGAAGAAAATAAGATGAGGTCAGTGCAGTGCCTGACACATGATAATGCCTCTTTATTTATTTTTTTTTAAAAGATTTATTTATTTGCTTTAGAGAGAGAGCAGGGGAGAGGGGCAACAGGAGAGGGAGAGAGAGTCTGGAGTAGACTCCGTACGGTGCACAGAGCCCGATGCAGGACTCGACCTCATGACCCTGAGATCATGACCTGGGCTGAAACCAAGAGTCAATCACATAGCTGACTGCACCCCCCAGGCACCTGGTAATGCCTCTTTACATGTTACCTGTAGCATTTTTGTTCTTGTTGTTATATAATGACCGCATCTGAAATCAAGATAAATCAAGGGAAAATAGTTAATCAGTGTCCCCCTCCTTTCCACCCAATTCCTCTGTCCTTTTCACAGGACCGTGCAAGCTGGGTCAGTTAGATCCTGAGGCACGGTGATCATTGACTCAAGAGCTGACCACCCCCCACTGGGATTCATTCATTCATCATTCATTCATTCATAACAAATAACTATTGATCACCTACTCTATGACCCACTCCTCCGTTGGAGCTTCTGTGGCCAGGCTCTGTGATGGTGACAACATCATCATCTGTTGACAGATATGAGCATTATTATCCCGATTTTACAACCTCAGGCTCAGATCGGGGACTTCAATGTCCAAGGTCCCACAACCAGCAAAAGGGAGAACCAGGATCCCACCCTGACTCTCCTCACTCTGCTCCCTGGCACCCCGTCCCATTTGTATCGATCAGGACACTTCCTATGACTTGATGGACTCCAACAATGACGGCATTTATGACCTCACATGACGAGAAATCCAGGGGAAAGGTGGCTCTCCGGTGGCCTGGAGATGTCCTCAGCACCAGGTGTTCTCTCCTGCTCTTGGCCACCCTTGCTGTGCTGCTCTGCCCCCTGGGTGGCTCCTCCCAGCTTCCCGATTGCAGCTGTGGGCCAGACTTCAAACCTGGACGTGACTACATCCACCAGAAAACATACCATTCCTTTCATGTCTGTTTTCAATGAGCCCTACTGCCACCACCTGGCACATCTCCCCCAAGGACGGGCCATACTCAACCGTAGTGCTTCAAGGTGACGGGATCACTCTGGTTGGTTTCAATTCCTCAGGTTTTCCTTACCCTGGAGAGGAGAGAGTTAATGTCCCTGAGTGGTGGGTAGTGGCTGCAACCAGAGCTGTGGGGGTTGTTGATGGCCTTGGGTGAGCAAGTCCAAGGCTGGATCAGGAGGAGGACAGTGCCTAAAGCACTCCTCTCTCTGAGCTAAGCACCTAGAGCAGGGCCTGCTGGTCATAGAGTAGGTGATCAATAGTTATTTGTTATGAATGAATGAATGATGAATGAATGAATCCCAGGTTGGTCAAGTCATGGGACTCTGGACCAAGAGGACCAAGAGGTGGGATTGGCAGATGGGATCTCAGGGCAGCCAGGACTGAGTCCCCAGAGTGAGGCAAGACCCTCTCCCCCTCCCCACCATCCTGTGAGTGCTCATTCTGGGCCTTTTTCCAATTCCTGGGATTGGGTAAGAGGCACCAAGGAGGGAGAGACTCACCGGCAGCTTCTGTTCTCCACGCCCATCTCTCAAGTAGCCTGGAGGATGTAGGAGGCAGACAGAGGACACAGTCACCGTGCTTCCCATTCCTCCCGGGGTCAGACTCACAAAGGGACAACCACGGGGGGGCGGGTGGAGCCAACACTGAGCACCTGTGGTGCCCCCTCGCCCACTCCCCTCACCTCTCTGGGGCTTGGTATTGTCACCTGCCTCTTCCAGCTGCAGAAACTGAAACTCGGGGTGAGTCACTTGCTAAGTGGCAGGGCTGGGAATCGAACCCAGTTCTCTCTGCTCCAGGGCCGTGTCTCACCCTACCTCCCACACTCTTTCCTGGGACAGCTGGTGAGTCAGCCCTGGGTGCCCCTCTAGTGGGTGAGATCCTCCCCCAGGGATGAGGAGGTGAGGCAGGGGCAGGTGGCCAGGCAGGAAGCAGCTCGGACAGAAGGGTGGCGGGTAATAATTGCACCCACCGTTAACAGTAGCGTCCTCACATTGGGAGCCCTTCATCCCACAGCTGGCTGAATCCAGTCCCTAGGCCACCTGGACCCCATGGGCCACCTCCAGGGGGCGGGGAGGGGCCAACCTGGGGCGGGGGCACGATGGGTAGCTGCCTTCTCCATGACTCTGCCTGCTTTTCCAGCAGAGCCTCTCCCAAATGTCCATGCTCCTTTCACGCTTCTCCCCATCGCTGCGCTGTGCGGTGGGGCGGTGGGTCCTGTCCTCCCCTCTGCACCCCGCCCCCGTCTGTGTCAGTGCCCACTGGGGGTATTCATTTGGGGTGCACAACGCCCCTGCTCTTCCCGAGGTCAGCCCGGAGCCGACCTCACTGGAACAGCCTGGATGTGAGGGCCTGGCTGGCTCTAGAGTGGGGGGGATCCTCTTTATCTTTTTTTCACTTAAAGAAGAGATTTTAGAGTAGCTGGTGAAAACTCAAAGCAAGTCACAAAAGGCAAGGCGGCGGAGTTTCCTTCCTTTCTGTCTCTGCTTTAGGTTCCTGGCCAAGCCTCGCTGGCTTTGGGGCCTCTCCTGGATGGACTGCCCTGGGCTCCTTGCCAGACTGGCCCCTTGGGTCATCCAGGGCTCAGGAGACAGTCACCCCCTGAGAGAAGGTCCCTGCCTCCCAGCAGAAAGCAACCACCTCTCACCCTGTCTCCCTGCCTTATTTCAATTCTCTGCTTACCTTTTCTGTGGGTTTTCTTAATCACTGACTCATTCAGCCGTTTGTATATCTTAGATTGGGAAGCGCACCTGCTTTATCACCTCCCAGCCCCTCCCTCCGAACTATCAGAAACCAGCCGCCTCCCTCTGCCAAGACCACTCCCCTACTGGCAGGAGACCCTGCAGGCAAAGGTCATTCTCACGGTGGGCTGCCTCTTCTGGAAGGATCCAGCCCCAAGATGAGGCTGCCACAGGGCCCGGCTCTGTTGATGCCTGCAGGTAAGTGCCCCTCCTCCGTCCCCAAAACCCCAAGTCCGGGAACCACAGAGCAGAAGGAAGAGGAAATAATTCAGCCAGGTGGCCTCTGGTTTCTTAAGAGGGAGATGGGAAAAGATACTATTTTTCAGGGTTTCCCTGTGCTAGGAACCTTAAACACCTGATCTCATTTACACCTCATTACACGGGCCCCCACCGGCTGGGCACTTTGCCCTTCTTTTCTGGGGGAGGATCCAGGCTCTGATAAGTAAAATATTTCGCCCCAGGTAACTCACTCAGCAAGAAAATACCAAGATTTGTTCCTCTTGTGCCAGCACAGCTCATAGAGCTGAAAGATTGGAGACCCACCTTCTAGATCAGACTCCATGCGAGCCCCGTTCTATCAGGCCCACTGCTTCATCTTCCAGGTAGGAGGGGAGAGGATTAGGCTTCCCAAACCCCAGCCTTTCGCACATCACCTTCCAGATGTTTGGTTTAAGATTTCAATTTTCTTCTTCTTCTTCTTCACTTTTCTTAACCTAAATAAAAATTTTTTTTAAGCAGGAAATTAATTCCACTCTGGTAGAGTGAAAAACCAGTGTCACTTGTCATCAACGGAAAATGACCATAAAAATAAATGCAATGAAAATCAAACTCTTATTGGAGAGGGAAGTGCACGATCAGTAGTTGGGTCAGCTAGCAAGCATGGGAGGGGTGCCGAGGACCCCCAGGCTCCACGCAGAGACCGCCTTCGCCTCAATATATTCTGAAGGACTGGAAGGAACTAGATAGGGAGCAAGTCATGAGCTCTGTGAGCAGCACTGTTTGTCTTCTCTGGAGAGTCCCAAACCAGGCTGGAGGTGTGTGGGGGGCACCAGCTGGGTGATGCCGTGGAAGGTTCTGGAGACGAGGGAGGAGGAGCACAGGGCCTGCTCTTGGGGAGCACAAGCACAGCAGGGAAGAAGGTCACGGAGTGCTGGACTGGGGGCTAGGAGACCCCCAGGCCAAGCCAGCTTCTGTTACTCTCTTGCTCCAAGGCCTCAAAAGGGATCAGAATTTGCCAGCCCCGAATATGCCACTTTGTATACAAATTATTTGGGGCTGGTGGCAATTGAGTATCCACAGATGCGGGAGGAGGTCTTTGCCCATCCCTTATCTGCCTAAAAACAAGACACAAACTTCTCTTTGAGAAAAGTGCCCCCAACCCTTGTACTTGGAGAGAAGAGCAGCTCTTCTCATCAGCGCCAGGGAGTCAACACTCCAGAAGCAGACTTTTCTAAAATAGCGTGTCCTCCATTAGATCCCCCATGTAGCTCTTAGTCATTTCCCCACAGGTTATAGTCCTTGAGGTCCAAGCCGTCTCTCCTTTGCTAAAAAGGAATCCTCTGGGGATCCCTGGGTGGCTCAGCGGTTTAGCGCCTGCCTTCGGCCCAGGGCGTGATCCTGGGGTCCCGGGATCGGGTCCCACATCAGGCTCCCTGCATGGAGCCTGCTTCTCCCTCTGCCTGTGTCTCTGCCTCTCTCTCTCTCTCTGTGTGTCTCTCATGAATAAATAAATAAAATCTTAAAAAAAAAAAAAAACGGAATCCTGAGTCTCACCACTTCTTTGAGTTTCACTTCTTTTCGGTGAACTCCTGTGCATGTCAATATTAATAAATACCACATGGCTTTTCTCCTGCTAATCCATCCTTTGTTAGTTTAATTTGCAGCCCCCAAGGGAAAACACCTAAGAGAGTAGAGGGAAAGTTTTCTTCACCAACACTGACCTGCAGTTTCCCATTGGTACCAACATGGTCAGGGTGGAAAGTTCCTATTAAATGGAACAGTAAATAAAATAAGATGTACAACACTATGTCCATATTGAGTTTATGGGGGAAAATGTACTACACGAAAACTTGGCTGGAAAAATGGTCTAACATAGTGGGCAAGAGTGTGGCTCAGCAGTTGAGCATCCGCCTTCAGCTCAGCATGATCCCCGGGTTCAGGGATTGAGTCCTGCATCAGGCTCTTGCAGGGAGCCTGCTTCTCCCTCTGCCTGTGTCTCTGCCTCTCTCTGTGTGTCTCTCATGAATAAATAAATAAATAAAATCTTAAAAAAAAAAAAAAAAGGTTTGGGCCCAGGGTCCTGCACAGAGGATCTGCCAGCTGTTGGGGTCTCCTGACTCCTGGATGTAGGATCTTAGGCATAAGCCACTGAACCTCTTTGAGCCTCAGTTTCTTTACCTGTAAGATGGGAATTACCATACTGTCTTCACAAGGTGTTGTGAGGGGTAAATGACAGACCCCCGGAAGGCACCTTGCACCCCGTCCGGCAGGTAGAGATCTGCGTGCAGAACACACAGCAGTTGCCGTCCTGCTCAGGGTTGAAGGAACATCAGCAGCTGTGGTCATGGCCGTGGTGGCAGCATCTCCATCTTTTTTCTATTGATGTTTCCTTCCTTCTCCCCAGGGCTCATGCTCAGCCGGGCCTGCTTGTCGGAGCTCTATGGCATTAGCAAGCAGGCCATGGAGAGGTGACCCCTCCTTAGCCACCTGTCACTGTGGCTCGGGGGCCCAGGGCAGCCCATGGATGCCAGCCACTGGTAATTCTCCCCTCCTGGGGCAGCACGCATCTGGCCAAGGTCTGCCCTGAAACCTTGTCTGGGCGTCATCCTGAGAGGGCGCAGCCGTATAGAGTCAGCACATCTGTCCGGGGTGAAGAGGGCGGGCTCCGGGGTTCATTCCCATCTGCACTGCTTACCGCTGTGGTTCCTGGGGCAAGCTCCTTGACCTCTCTGTGCCTTGGTATCTTCACACACAGGACAGGGTGTTCGTAATACTTCCGTGGGTTAATATGAGGATTCAGTGGAACCGTGGGGAAGCACACTTAGGATACTTTCCACACTGGGATCTGCTCCATCGTGTCAGGCACCAGGCAAGGCAGTGGGGCTCATAGAGGAGTGCCAGTCCCAGCCCCCAAGAGGTCCTCATTCCCATGAAGGGGAGATTCCCCCAGACTTTAGGATCTGAGAGGCCGGTTCAAGCCCTGGCACCACTAACGTGGGCAGGACCCCAAGCAGGACATTTTTTCTCTGTCTCTCTCAGTTTCCCATTCTGCAAAATGAGATGTTTTGAGGCTGTATTGGGTCATGGATTTGACGAAACTCAGAAAAGCATAAAATATTAAAAAGGTCCAGAGCATTCTACATAGAAAGGAAGTCTGCAAGCTGAAGCATGTTAGAACTTTGATTGGATGCTCAATGTGATAGCAAATCTGTCCCAAGATAAAGAGATCCTTAGAGAAGATAATAAGAGGTTCAAGGTTTACAACCAACAAGTTTATTTGAAACCTGAGTAATCTCAGCGTCCGGCAGCTGGCTCACTTTGATTTATAGGAAACCAATTGTGCAACATTCCAGATTTATTAAATCAGCTGTTTAGAACTGATGACTCAAAGAGTTTTTAGACATGGCAACCAAACAATTTTCAGATTCTCTGCTTCAGGGGCTCTCAGACTTGATGAATGAGTTGTTTACAATTCCCACAATCTATCATTTTGGTCTTGATGGATCAATGAGTTTGAGGAGTGACTTTTCTGTCTAAAAGACCCATCTCAGGCAGCCCCGGTGGCTCAGCGGTTTAGCACCACCTTCGGCCCAGGGCCTATCCTGGGACCCAGGATCAAGTCCCACGTCGGGCTCCCTGTATGGAGCCTGCTTTCTCCCTCTGCCTGTGTCCCTGCCTCTGTGTGTGTGTGTGTGTCTCATGAATAAATAAATACAATCTTAAAAAAAAAAAACCCATCTTCCTTTTCCCCCCTGCTCCTTGCTGGGTGCAGAGGAATGACCACAAGGACCAGGAATCTTCCAGGAAAGGGTTAAGTCAAAGGAAAAACCAGATCTGGGCAGTAGTTAAAGGGTTAAAAGCAGATCCCAACCAGGAATGATTGCAATGAAAGACAAGAGACAACTGAGCTCGGTTCAGAATACAGCGTGGACACATGAAGATCTACGGCTGTAGATCTACGGAGCAGGTGGGGATGGGAAATCACTAAGAGGATACATCAGGGGTAAGGGAGGGGGATCGTGGCTAAGCCAACCCAACAGGATTCTTGCCAGAGGCAGGCCTGGGTGATCAAACACCACCTGGAGGATGACGAGGGGTGAGGAATTTGATTAGATATCAGGGTTATCAGATATGGAGGGTGAGGGTTTTGGCTAAACCTACTTGACAGGATTCTTGCTCTTAAGGATGAGGCTGCATCAAAAAAGATCTTAGAGGAACCTCACTCATTTTGGTTGGGGAGAGTTTTCATCAGCCCCTCTTCCTGTCCAAGGAAAGAAGAGACATTCTTTCCTCTGAACAGCAGGAGTCCATTTGTCCATTTATCCTTTGGTCGCCTTTTGTTCATGAAGGATCAGCTAACCCACCGCTTGGGACTTGGTCATAGTGGCTATTTGCTAGCTGCCAATGCGAGCGGTGGGGCACTGAATGGGGGAATTTCTATGAAAATAATAGGAAGGCAATGATTAGTTGTTGGGAACCCAGTTTCTGAGGGCGGAAGTCGGGAAATTTCTAGATGTTGAGCTGGAGGCATCTACACGATGGAGTGAGGAAAGCAGTGGTGACCCAACAAACTTGCTGGCTTGCAGTTCGACGTCCTTGGTGACGGCATCGGTGTCCCAGTAAACTTTCTGAGCGGCTCACACAACAGCAGATGCCATCAGAAGGTGACTTCTCTGAAGCTTATTTCAAGTCAGCCAGCTTCTGTTTACGGGGCATCGGGAAAAGGGTAGTATTAGTTCTCAGTGATGTGGAGTCAGGGAGGTGGGAGATTAGAAACTTTCATCTGGAGAGTTATAGTCAGATACTAGAGAACCCCAATGGTGGGCTCTAGTTTTCCATTAAAACACAAAATTTCTCTCTACAGTCACCCCTCTTTCTGACCAAAGATAAAGTACGGCTGTTCTTGTTTACAAAATAATTATTCCAGTCTCATTTGATTTGGTACGATTATTTACATGAGGGCCGCAAAAATGAAGATTGACCCCATAGGCCTTTTTGAGTTTGCTTTCCTAGAACCTTTTCACTGGGAATTTAAGATTAGACACTTAAGAAGCCACTTAAATAATTCTGTAGATGTACACCTCTGGGTACATCTATAGATTGGGGGACTTCCTCTCCTCTCAAGGTCCCCAAGATATCCTACGTTCCCTGGGTCTGCCAGGAAGTGACCTTCCTTGCTCACCTGCAAGCCAGGTACCAAACCATTTTTATCAAGAGGGCTTTGTGAGCTTTGGCTCCAGAAAGTCAACCTCACGTCCCTAAAACTGTCTGGTCCTAGCTGATCCTATGCACATCATTCTCAGATATTCCCATCAGAGCCTTGATTATATAACCAATGTTTCCACCGATGATCTGTTGCAAGGAGAACCGATTCTTAGTGAACTCGGGCAAATAGTTATATTGCCATGGAAATAAGAATACTCAACACGAGTTCCTGAACGTTGGAGGGAGCAGGTAAGGAGAACACATAAATATTTCATTTCTGCTTACAAAAGTGGAGCCTACTAAATTGTTATGAGCACAGACAACCTACAAGACAGGAAAAAGCAGTTCATTACATCTGGAAAATGCCACGTTAAAGACCCAGCAATGTTCTCATGATCCTCGCTGAAGTGACTTAGCAAGATTCTTGCCCTTGGGGACGAGACTCAGGGACAGGGCTCAGTCAAACAAAGGCGTAGAGGAGCCTGGGGAAAGTTTGGATAAGCAGAGCCTTTGCAGTAACAAAGTTACCGGGGTGTTCTTGGCTTAAACAACAGAAATGTGTTAAAATTAACACGTTTTAAGAAAATATTCTATCATGAAAAATATTCTAAAGATTTATTTATTTGAGAGAGAAAGAGAGCGTGGGGAGGAGCAGAGGGAGAGGAGAAAGAATCTGGAGCAGACTCCCCGCTGAGCACAGCCCCCCCTCCCCCCCCATCTCAGGAATCTGAGACCATGATCTAAGCAGAAATCAAAAGTCAGATCCTTAACAGACTGAGTGAGCCACTCAGGAGCCCCCCAAAATGAAAAATGTTTCAAATAAATTGTTTCATTCCAAGGGAAAGTTATAAAATGGACATGGGTTAGGTGGACCAGGATGGTAATATATAATTCATTCCATATTTATTAGGAGGGCACACCTCCTACGCCTTTACCCCTGGGGGCACCGCCCTGAATTTAGAAATGTATAAAATTAGAGCCAGGACCATGGGTCTACGGAGTCTCTGTGAATGTCAACGGGCTATCCCCACGGACATAGGCAAGATATAAATAAGCTTTGATCATCTTTTGTGACCCACGCAGCCTCCCAGTGTCCCCACACCTGACTGCTTTGCTCATCCCGGGAGCTTGTTTACAAATACAGATTTCTGGTCCTCAACCAGAAGCTGTGATCTAGCCTGAGGATGTGTATTTGCAACAGGAAGTTCTGAAGCAGCCCTTCTACCTGCCAGGCTAGAGGGCAGTCCTGGGATGCACCTGGCACCCTGGGGCAGAGCTTTCCCAGCTCCACCAGGACTAAATGTTTAACCCTTTCTATTCCAGCAGAGAACATGCACGATACCAGGAGATTGAGGTGGAGTCACAAGGTCCCCCTGTATCAGTGGTGAGGCCTGGTGACCTGCCCAAGGCCTGAGCACGCACGAACTGGGGCCTTCGCGCACAGTGCTCTTTGCTGGCTTTGGTGGAGACGGAGTACAGCTGTCGGTGCCAGACCCAGAGATCTGCGGTCTAACCCACCACCTTCCTGCTTAGACAGTAGCCTCTTGATTCAACTCGAAACCCCTTCATCGGCCATCTCGGACATCTCATTCTTACCATGGTGGGGAGCCCCTGTCTCCTTCCCTGCTCTGAGCTGCTTGAGGGAAAGATTTGTATTGTGTTGTTGCTGCTATTCTGTGTCCTCAGGCCTCACCCTGATGGGCAGGGAAGGCCCTGATGGGAGCACTTGAGTGGACGCATGACATGTACTCCATGGGAGGCCCGGAGAGGAACAATGGCCCCTGGTGGGGACGCTGGGACAGATGTCACTCGGAGGGAGCACACAGCTGGCCTGGGCAGATAGGAGGGATTTAGCTGGTGGCGTGGGTCAACAGGTGGCACAGGGTACCTCACAAATAAAGGCTGGAGGTGCCAAAATGTGCAGCCTCTGACCGGATGCACGGCCCGCTGCCCCAGGCCCAGCTTGGGGCTCCCCACCTGTGCTACCTCACCTATGGGTGCTTCTACTCCCGTCTGAGAGCTCGCCAATGCTCCTCATGGGATCACCACAACCAAAGCGTCACCACAGCCACATCCAACACGGTAAGTGCTTCAAGGGCCAACCTGGTGCCACCTTCCACCCTGGACACCAACCTCGGCCCCTAGGCCTTGTGTTTAGAGCCAACCCATTGGAGTCTTGGGCTTGGGTTTGATGGTCCTCTCCCACAATGGGTGCCATTATTGAGTGCCTACTGTTGTCAGGTGCTGCAACAGGTAATTTATGTGCATCGTATCATCAAACATTCCCAACAGCCCAGTGAGGAAGGTGTTATTAGCTCGTTTGACAGCCAAGAAACAGGCTTGGAGATTTGGAATCACAGGGCGAAAAAATACACAGAGCTACCACCTGAGCCCCTGTCTGGTCCAAAGCTCTTCAACACTGGCTCCTCAGGATTAAAACTCGTGGCTTGGCTCTCAGTGTCCCAGTTCCTCTGCTGGGTGGTTGGTTCTAGGACGTTCGAGGACTGATGCCGATCACAGGCTTGGAGATCCACAGCCAGAAGCCCTGTTCTGATCTAATGCTTGAGGAGAAGGAGGGGGCCCAGGGGAACTGGGCCCCAGGGCGCCTTTTGGGGGTTTGTGCAATTAAGCACAGGCAGGCCAGGCAGGCCCTGAGAGGTCATGCGAGCCATGGCTTCTCAAATCCTCTTGACAGCAACCCACAAAATATAATAGATTTCATGCCTCGACCCAGTTAGCCCCCCCAACACACACACACACACACACACACACTCACAACAGAGACACAATTTGCTGAAGCAGCACTTTACTGTTTGTGATACATAAACACATTTAAGCACACACACACGACACACACGCACGTCATATGCAACCCTCTAAACTGATTTCATGACTCACTCATGGGCCATGGCTACAGGGGAAATTATCCACCAAACCTGCTCTTGTAAAAGGGGAAGGGAGCTGCCCAAGGTCATCCAAGATGCGTGCAAAGTCAGGACCAGAACCTCATATCTAGTTCCCAATACTTCTCATTTCCCCAATTTATAGAATGTTAACTCAGTTCAGCGTAGACCAGGTATTTGGATGGTTTGGGGTACAGAGTACCTACAGCCACCTACTTCTCTGAGTGCTGGGGAGGCATCTGAAGCACGGCGGTGCCTTTGGGTCACGGCTGTGGCCGTCGGTTCTCAGTGAGCCAGTGGGAGTCTCCGTGGCCAGCCGCCCCCCTTCCCCAAAACCAGGTTTTCTGTATTGACCTGATTCTGACTCTGGGCTGTGGTTCCCAAGAAGATGCAGATGTGAGCCCTGCTTGTTCCCTGGTGTCTCTGCCCTGGTGTCACTGCAGTGCCAGCGAGGCACAGACCCTGCTCCCGGTGAGTTCAGGCTCTGGATCTGCACAGTCCCAGGGGTTCAAGTCCCCACTCTGCCCTTCTCGGGTTGTGTGGCCGAGGTTCCATGCTCGGCCTCCATCTGCTCACCCATTAAGCTGGATAATTACACCTGCCTGTCGGGCTGTTGGGAGGACAAAGCGACATAAGCCGGAGGAGTCCCTGGCACGTGGCAGGCAGGTGGTAACTGGTAGCTTTCACGGTCATCATTACCGATAAGGAAAAAAGCAACTCACAGGTAAAGGAGAGGGGGCAACATCCCAGAAGGGAGGAAACAGCGAGAAGAGAGGCAGAGCGGAACACACAGGCAAGACAGGAGGAGTAGAGGTTTGGGGAAGTGGGGAACAATTGGGAGACCAAGTGCAAGGGCAGCTCAGCTGGCAGCAGAAAGTGCTAGAACGTCAGCTGAAGAACTTGGCAATGAGGGGCACCCGGGTGGCTCAGCGGTTGAGCGTCTGCTTTTGGTTCAGGGCGTGATCCCCGGGTCCTGGGATCGAGTCCCACATCGGGTTCCTGGCAGGGAGCCTGCTTCTCCCTCTGCCTGTGTCTCTGCCTCTCTCTCTGCATCTCTCATGAATAAATAAATAAAATCTTAAAAACAAAAAAGAACTTGGCAACGGGGAGCCACTGGAAGCCTTAGAGGAAAGGAGCGCCTGTAGAGGTACAGTTGGAGTATGTGAAAGAAAGGATGGACCGAGGACCAGCAAACCTCCACCAGGACTTGAGTTATGCCATAGTCGTGGGCTTTCTGAATTCAGCAGGGAAGGGCGTTGTCACCATCCTGAGAGGCCTCCAGCAGGCAGTGGGATTTCTGAGGCTCCCAAGGGAGGCTCTTGCCACCTGAGTGGGATAGGTTGGGTCTCTCTGACTGCCCCAGAGGTGAGCACTCTGGTTTCCTTCCCGAGCTGGTCCCGGGAGCAAGTGCCAGAAGATGTGCACATGTGACCAGAAGTTGGCCTTGTGTCGGAGCAGGTTCTGGACACACACAGCAGGCTGGAACCTCATTTCGAGAAAGCCATGCAGGTAGACCATGCCCCTGCTAGACACTGGGGCACCGAGCTGTCTCCCCTGGCCCCTGAGGAGGCCTGTCCCCTCACTTAGTGCTGGCCAGGCCAGGGAGGCATCAGGGACCAGGAGGCCAAAGGGACAAAGACAAGCCAGCTCTCGTCCAGACTGTACCAGCAGCCGCTGTGCTGCCCTTCCTCCTGCCCAGCTCCTCAGGCCTGTTTCCACTCTGGTCCGTGAACACCCTGGAGGCAGGGACTGTCTGGTTCACTCATCTGCCCATCCGGTCACTCATTCAGTCAACAAACACTTGTGAAGCACCTGCTGTGTGCCAAGCACACTGGTAGGCACCAGGAAGCCGGCTCTATCAATCAGGGTTTGATCGGAGCCTCGGAACTGCTAGGAGATCCCAACATATAAAATAAGGGACTTTTTTTTTTTTTAATTTTATTTATTCATGAGAGACACACAGAGAGAGAGAGAGGGAGACACAGGCAGAGGGAGAAGCAGGCCTCATGCAGGGAGCCCGACGTGGGACTCGATCCTGGGACTCTAGGATCCCGCCCTGGGCCGAAGGCAGCACTAAACTGCTGAGCCACCCTGGCTGCCCTAAAATAAGGGATTTTTATGTGGATTTGGCTTCCATGATTGTGGAAGTCAGTTAAAAAAAAAAAAAAAAGGCAAGCATTCTGTGAGATGCTGTTTCTTTTTCTGCTGGTGCTGCTGCCTGAAATCCTATGGCCCAAGCGACAGGGCAATTGGATCGGCAGGAATGAGTGGAACCCACGAGGACAGCCCAGAATGCCCTTAACCATCTCATCACCTCCAACGGAAGGAGCCGAAACAGGTGGCCTGGCAGGACCTGGAGTGGCTGCGGCTCGGGTGCTCCCCAACACCCACACGGTGAGCCAGCAGATAAGGGCCCACACGCATCACCCGCGACAGCCTTTCATGCCCCGCTCCAACCCTGCTTGTAAAAATCCCACCACTCCTACTCCACATCTGCTTCCACATCTCATGCAAACGTCTCCGGAGACCCACACCAGCCTGGAATTCTGCGGGGATGGAATTTCTGGGAAATGCAATTTCCTTGTAGCTAAAGGACACATGACAGATCCAGGACAGTGCACCCCTTGGGGGACCATGCAATTTCGAGAGATGAGCCCCCTGATGGGTCTCTTGTCACCCAAGAGTTGGTCAAATAACAGAGTCAAAGAGACCACCTCCTCCTGGGTTTTGGCGATTCCTGGATTTCATCATTTCCCCAGAGCTGTTCGCTGCCATGACAGGGGTCCAGGGCAGCCTCCGTGGAGGACCTCAGTGGGGTCCCCCTCTACAGAGGATGAAGCCAGAGCCCCTGCCAGACTAACAAGCCGGGGACGGCCTCTGCTATCCAAGGCAGTTAGAGCAGAGAGGAACCTGGCCCTCAGGTGGAATCCAGGGGATCCTCCTGAAAACCCCTATTATGGATGAACCCCCAAACTACCCCAGCTTCTGTTTTCTCTCTACGTGCGCTGGAGCTGAAGACAACGGGTTGGTAGTCAGGGCCCAGGGTTTAGAACCCGGATCTGAGATCTACCTCTAACTTCTGCTGTTGCTGTGCTGTGTGGCTTTGGGAAAATCTCCCAACCTCTCTGCACCTCCATTTCCTGGTAGATAAATAAAAGTTCCCCAGAGGCCCCTCCAGCTCAAGCCCATCTCAGCCTGTGCTGTTGCTTTTGTAACCTCGAAGCTTCCCTTGTCCACAAATGCCTGCCTGTGCCTGTCTGAATGCAGGTGCCCTGGACTGGGACGCCCGGAGAGCACAGCCTGCACGCAGCCCCTCCTGCAGAACCCCAGCGGCAAGACAACCCCTGCCCGCCACCTGCCCCTGACGGGGCTGGGGTCTCTTCTCCATCATTCAGGAACTCTTAACTGGGGAGAAATGGCATCAAAGTGAAGCTTCTAACTCTCCTGTGTGCTTATTTCACATTGGACTTGGGGAACAGTTTTGATTTAAAAAAAAAATTTTTTTTGAAGAGTAAATGGGACACATGAGCTCCATTCTATGCAACACAGTCAAATAGACTCAAGTCGGTATCACTTTTCTAAGGCACTAGTACATTCAGAGTCGTCTCATAAAATTACATTTTATTTTGAAAAATGTTCAGTGTTGGGAGTTTTTTTTAAATATAGATCCCATTTATCATGTGGTTATTTTGGGGTTTGTCCGCATAAGGAAGCCAAAGGTCCTTTCTTGGAAAGGACTCTCCTTTGTTTCAGAATGTGTGCTTTCTTCCCACAGTCTTGGTATTAGATCACCCTTTATTTTATGAATTGATAGATGAGGTGGGTTTTTTAGAATCCTTACGTGGCAAAAATAAACCCTTCCGTTGAACCCTATTTTTAAAAAAAAATGTCCTGCTCTGCGGAATTCCAGAACCTCAGCATGCCCGTGTCAGCAGCAAGATGACCTCCAGATTACCCACTCTACATTGCAAGAAACATTCTGGTTTCCTTTTTAAGGAAACTGGAAGTCACAGAGGTTCAGCAACAAGCCCGAGACCAGGCGTCTAGAGAAGCTGGTGCTGGGATTTGAACGCAGCCCTTTCTGGCCCGGAAGCCCAAGCTGGCATGATTGCCAAGCACCTTCTCCTCACCTCCTCAAGGAAGAATGGAACCCGGTGCTTGGCCAGAGAGGACCCCATGGTGTAAGAAGATGAACCCTAAAGAAGGCTTGGATCCCAGAAAACCTATTTATGAATCCTCACCTTCTATTCCTGAGAGTCTCCGGTACCTTTGGGTCCAGTGCCCCAGTGGCAGAGGAAGAAGGGGTGCAAGGCAATCCCCAAGAGCAGAGACAAGTGCCCATGTGGTTTTATTTAAGAAGAGATTTTATTTAATATCTATATGGGGTTCATGTTGCTTTTACCTTGAGTAAAAATTCTCTAGAGGGTATAGGGCTAATCTGACTGCTGAAACTGAAAAGTAAATGCATCTTCCTGGAGAAGGAGCGCTGTCTTTGGGGCCAAGGGCGGACAGCTGGCCTGGAGCTAGGGGCGAGCTCCCTGCATCAGAGGGGCCGACTTCATGAGTCGGGGTCAGGGACCCTGACCTTACCAGGTCCTACGAGCAGAGTCACTCTCCTGGAACTCTGCGGAGTGTGAAGTGTGGCCAGGGGACTCCCCCAAGCCCCGTGGCCAAGACTGGGGGCCTCTCACAGGAACCCAGCAGAGTCGGTGGGCTCTGTGTTGTAGGAGAAGGGGGCAAAAGTCCTGGTCAAGTAAGAGCTCCCTGAGGGCGACTAGGAGCAGAGGATGTTGGGGAAGTATTGGTAGCGAGGGTTGTAGCTTCTTAGGTTCCTCTTGAGGCAGTAGACGAGCTTCCGGTCACAGGTGCAGAGCTGCATCTGGCAGAGGGGCCCATATTCTGCAAACAGGACACCAAAGGCACAATGAGAAGGGGAACGGGGGCTCCACCAACACTGCCTCCTGGGCTTGCTTCTATCCTCAGCAGACTCCCCGGTCTGCGTCCTGCCCCGGGAGGCTCTCCGTCCGATGAGGGAGGCACAGCTTCCACACAGGGAAATGCATGATCCGATGGAAGCGGCCTAGCTGCTGCCCCGGGACAGGTTTCGACCCAGGGAGCACAGCCCCTGCCCTCTGGGAGTTCCCACCCAGTCTGACGGTGGAGACACGTTCTCTCCCTTTGGACGTTCCCACTCTGATGGTGGAGACGGCCTCTGCCAGGGAGGAAGTCCAGTCCTCAAGGAGGAGACACGGCCCCCAGAAGGAGTTTCGCAAACTCAGACGGACCTGAGCTTGAATCCCAGCTCTAGCCGTGCGCGCTGGCAAGGCTCTGAATTCTAGTTTCCTCACTCGTAAAATGGGAAGAACGAACACACTCCAAAAGGTATTTGGGGGAGCAAGTGAGAGGAAGCATGCAAAGCATTTGGCACCTGGGGAATGCTCCGCCTGCGAGGTTTCAGCCCTTCCCCAGAGGTCAGATATACCCGCGATAATCCTGCCCCTGCTGCCCCTCCTGCCCCCAGCTCTGCCCTCCCAGATATGGGCCGGGCCGGCTGACCCCGGGGACAGCTGAGCTCAGAACCAGCAAAGACCCAGGCTCTATCAGTGGCCTGAAGGGGAAGCCCCAGCCTTACCACAGGTGACCAGTCCCTGTGCAAATCTGTATTTGTAGGACTGTGTCCGGATGTGGCAGCCTTTCTCCTCCAGCCGCCCGTAGCAGCGATCATGCACCCAACAGCACCTGCCAACGCAAGAGATGTAGATCCTGGATGGAAGGGGCACGTCACATTAGCGGGGGGCAGCTAGGTGGGTGCGCTCTGGCAAAGAGAGAATCTAGGGGTATGGTTGAGCACTTCTCTGCTCTTCCGCTGGGGCCCCTGCCACTGGCTAGTGGTTCACTCACCTGCTCTCTCCCTCGGGGTCACTGTGAGCCTACTTTTCCCAGCCTCACTTGTGAGTGGCTGTGGCCACACAACTAGGTTCTGGCGGGGGCATAATGGTCAGAAGTGATGTCCACCACTTCCAGACCTACCCATGAAACCCTCCCACACTGTCCTCTTCTTTCTCTCATTCCCTGTCTCTCAGGTGGATGGAGACGACCCAGCAGAAGACTCTGAGGGCACAGGGGATGGCAGAGCCACAAGATGGAAGGAACCTGGGTCCGGACATTAATATGTGAGTCACAAGGAACTGTGATGTGAGCAAAAAATAAACTTCCAGTGTGTTAGGTGTGGAAGATGGCACTTTTTAAAAGTTGATTTATAGAAAAATAGAGAAGTGGTATAGAGTGTTCCTTTGTACCCCACACCCAGTTTTTCCCATTATCAACATCTTCTATTAGGTGTTACAATTAACAAACCGATATTGATATCATAGATTAAATAACTAATCAGCTAAATCATGATGCACCACTATTGATTCCTTAATTGTAAAAAGTCCCTAGTTTATTTAGATTTGCTTAGTTTTTACTTAATGTCCTTTTCTATTTAAGGATCCTATCCAGGACACCTCATTACACTTAGTTGTCAAGTCTCTTTAGTCTCCTCTTGGCTGTGACAGTATCTCACATTTTCCTTGTTTTTGATGACCTTGACAGTTTTGAGGAGAGCCGGGCTCGTATTTTGTAGGATGGCTCTCTATGGGATTTGTCTGATGTTTTTCTCATGATAAGACTGGGGCTATGGGTTTATCTTGCTGCTCTAATCACTCTAGCTTTGGCCACTGGGAGCCCTTCCAGTTGGCTCTTGTGCTCCCTGACCTATCCCTATCTATGCGGGAGGTGGCTCTTTTGAATACTTCCTTATCTTTTGGGCTCACATGAAACTCCAGGCTCCTCCTATATATTTTCTGTCCTGGTCCTAGAATCAGCCATGTCTCCAAGGAGCCTTGGTTCATTGTTTTGGAGAATGGTGTTAGAGACCAGATCTGGGCACTGGAAGTTGCTTATTGCTCCTGGATGTTGTTTCTTCTAGGTCCTCTCAGCTGAGAGAGCAAAAACTGTGTCCATATTAACCCGTGTTAGTAAATACATCTGTACCTATTTCTGTATGTAACTACCTGCCTCTATATTAAGCTAAACAAGAGTTCATACTGACATCTCCACCTCTAATCCATCACCGCAGGGAGAGAACTCCCCTTCCAGCAGTGGAAAACTTGGCTCCCGCCATCTCCCATCCACTTGCCTCATGGCCCCATTCCATTATCCACATCAGGTATCTCAGAATTTCCCAAAGTACAATCTCTTTTGCTCACATGTTCTAGAACTTTGACACTTCCCAATCAAGAAATGGAATCTAGGTCCCTTTCCTCTCAATGCCTTTGTGACTGCCTCCACCAAGTGACACCATAGAATTTCTGAGGCTAGACCCTTTTGCCCTGCAACCTTGGGACACTCACTCTTAGGGAATCCAGCAGTCACTGTGCTGTGGGGAAGTCCCAACAGCCTTGGAGAGGCCTAAGTGAGAGGAACCGAGCCCCCCAACCCCTCTCTAGCCTCAGCTGAGCTTCCAGCCAGCAGCCAGCCACGAGAGTGAGCCATCTGGAAACTGGATGGTCCGGCCTCATTCAAGCTGCCCAAGTTGAAGCCAGGGGTAGGGGTGGGGGGGTGGGGGGCAGGGACAAGCCATCCTGCCAAGCCCTACCCAAAGGGCCAATTCTGAGCAAAATAAATGATCATGCTCACTCTAAGCCATTACATTTTGGGGTGATGTGTTATGTAGCAATAGAACAACTGACACATTAGGTTACTGAGAAGTTACTAGATGTCTCTTGAGCAAGTCAGCTAACCTCCCTGGCACGCAGTTTTCTTGCCAATAAAGTGGCACTTTGATACTCCTCTTCCAGAACTGACGCGGAATTATGTGAGATAATGCGGGTGCAGAGGCTGAGTGCAAAGGATAATCATGATGACCAGCTCACCAATCGGTGCCATCTTTGGGGGTCCCCCGACCGCCCCAGCCACAGTAGCAGCCATAGAAGCCGTAGTTCGTCAGGGCGCTCTTCCCAGTCACCTTCTCAATCATAGACTTGAGGTCCAGCAAGCCTCCTGGCACAGCACGCACACCTGGAAGGCAGACCACGGCTCTGGGTGAACACACTTGCCCCACATGAACCTGCCCCTTCTCCTGCCCTGCGGCTTGCGGAAACCCGGGTGTCTCCTCCTTATTCTCCCCATTAGTGGGACAGGACCGAGAAAGGGGAGGGCATGCAGAAGAGCTACAAGTCTGGACTCGGAGAATGTGAGAACATGGGTTCAAATCCTGCCTCTGCTGCTCATTCTCAGCACAATGTGTCACTTCATCTCTTAAAGCCTCCGCCTCTTCGTCTGCAAATGGGGGTGAGGGGCTAAAGTGAGTGCCTACATTTTGGAGCTATTCTGAGGGTTAAAATGAGAGGACATGTGTGAATTTTGAGCACAGCGGCAGACACATAGTGAATGACTGAGAAATATTAAGTGTAATTAATATGGTAGCTGTAGGAAGCAGGCAGACAGGTGCTTCCTGTCTCTCCTGACGATGGGCACCTCCCTCCCCGCAAATAACACCATCTAGAACATCAGGCCCAGAACCTTTAGCAGGGTGGGATCCTCCCAGATCATAGAAGCCAGCTACCTCACCTTCCAGATTGGGAGACAATAGTTTGGAAGGAAAGGTTCAGGGTTTCACAGGGAGCCAGGGACTCCCTCCTCCCACTAGGCTTCCCACCCTCGGTGAGTCTCAGGGATCTGGCAAGACATCAGAGATTAGGATAGCTGTTGGGGGTTGTGTACACGGTCATGGGGCTCCCCTGTGCTGTGCATTTACCTCCAGCTGGGAGATGGCAGCAGGTAGGGCGTGTGTTGAAAACCCAGGCCAGGGATGCCTGGGTGGCTCAGTGGTTGAGCACCTGCCTTTGGCTCAGGGCATGATCCAAGGGTCCTGGGATCGACTCCCACATCAGGCTCCCCACAGGGAGCCTGCTTCTCCCTCTGCCTGTGTCTCTGCCTCTCTCTGTGTCTCTCATGAATAAATAAATAAAATCTTTTTTAAAAGGAAGGAAAAGAAAGAAAAAAAAAGAAAAGAAAAAAGAAAAGAAAAAGAAAAAGAAAAGAAAAGAAAAGAAAAGAAAAGAAAAGAAAAAGAAAAGAAAAGAAAAGAAAAGAAGACCCAGGCCAGCCTCAGCAGAGAATGACCCAGGAACCACGGGATGGAATAGTTACTTATGAGGGTCTAGTTTTTCATTTGGGCCTCATTTTGTTTTGTTTTGCACCAAAGTAAAAAATATGCTTCTCACATTTGCAAGCCACATTTGGTCCACGTCACACAATCACCTCTCTACCTATCACCATCTAAAATCATGCCACAGCCCCACCAGTTGGCTAAATGTCATCCCGTGTCACAGATGAGGAGACAGAGGCTCAGAGAGGCAAAGGCTCTTGCTGACGCCCACATAGGAAGTGCAGAGCCGAGATTCAAGATCAAGTCTCAACAACCTCCAAGACTAGCCTCCTTTCCACTACTCTACTGTTCCTGGGGATAGAAGGTCACAAGTTCAGAGGTCATGGGACCAGCACTTACAACAAGCCAGTAACCAAGCCAGTGTGAGAAGGCCGTTCATCTCCAGGGTTCTGGAAGAGAAAATGCATCCCATGACATGCCTCTCAGGAGACGCATCCGGACCCCACCCCTGGGTTCCCGCCAGGCCTCACCCTCTCCTGTTGGGCAGCACAAAGGCGACCTTAGTTGGAAAAGGGGCAAAAACCTCAAGGAGTTGATCCTGGGGGGTCCCTTGGAGCCAAAGAGCACTCGTGGGGTATGGTCCCCAGTAGAGGCAGGAGTGGACTTTCCCACCACAGATGCCCCAGCACAACTGCCCCCTCCGCAGGCAATGGCTAAAATAGGCAGAGGTTTCCTAATGGAGATTTGGTGGCACAGGCGACAGGCAGGAATTGACACAAGCTGGACGTGGCCCTTAATGAAGGACGCAAGGACCAAGTAGGGAGGAAAGAAGCCAGGATGGAGGGAGTGATGGGGTCAGGGTGGGAGGCAGAGGGAAGCAGATGATGCTAAGTCCTCTGTTCTTTCATCTCTCGGCCCTGGCTGCTGGTTGTCAAGGATGTCTGACCTGCTGGTGTCTGGGGGGGGAGGGGGTGCCAGAAGCGAAGCGGCTTCACCCCTCTGTCCCAGTACCGAGAGTAGGGCCTGGCCCGGAGTGGGGCCTCCGGAAGGAAGCACCAGCAGCCCCATGTAAGCAGCCTTCAGGGCCTTGCTGTGGCTTTGTGGGTCCCGGGCACTTTCGCCTTCATGGGCCCCTTCCTCCAAAAAAAAAAAAATTATTTTAAGTTATATCTTACAACTGTGTTGGTATGGAAACAAATATGATCCAGGCGGGATGTAGTATGATATATCCATTACGATTCTATTCATTTTTTTCCCCTGATTCTAAAACAATTAGATTTAAAACATTTCTATGAGCTCCAAGTACTGTGTCTACGTAAAGAGTAAGTCGACCCTGGGTATTCATGAGGGCTCCCAAGAGTAGATATCACTGCTCCCATTTTTCCCAGCAGAGAAATGGAGGATCAGAGACCTCATGGAACTTGCCAGAAGCCAGGCAGCTTGTAAGAAGTGGAGGAAGGGTTCAACCCCAGGGCTGTGCACCTCTCACCGCCCAGCACAGCCTCCCTTCTCGGAGGGGTGACTTGCCTTTGAGCCTCGGAGCTCTACTCCGCGGGCCTGGAGACCCCAGCTTCCCTCCCCAGCACCTGCCTTCGGCAAACACATGAATCACCGGCCTTGACTCCCGAAAAATCACACCCAGGAGGCAGAGGAAATTCCATGCGGCTTGGGCCAGCGCCTGATTCTAACTTGGCCTCTCGGGGGTTCCTTACCGGCGCTGTCTGCTTCCCTTCCCTCTCTGGATCCCAAGGTCCGTGTTTATCCACAGCGGCTCAGCGGCTGATGGTCTGCCAAGGTTCCCCCGTCGGTGCCCGGCTGTCTCTGATCCCTGGGTTCAGTGGTCACTCGTGCGGCGCTCTGCCCCGAGCCCCTGGCACCCCCGGGCCCTGGCTCCAAGCACAGCACCTCCGCTCCCCAGGGCTCCGGCTGCGGGCGGGCCTCTCCGTGCCACCCTTTGTCCAGCAGCTCCTCTGAGTTCCAAGAACATTCCTGAGGGTTCTGTCCACCCGTGGCCTCGCCTCGGGGGCTCCAACCGACCAGGGGACATGGCTCCAGACCCTACCCCTTCCACACCGATCATCCCCGGCCTCTTCTCAGAGCCACAACAGGAGGAAGAGGCCAGCCGCCAAGCCTGGGCACCCGCAGTGTGCCAGGATCTGTCCCCTGTCTCTGTAAGCCTGCCGGGCACCCTGGCAGGTGGCGGTTGTTAGACCTGCTGCTACCGTGTCTGTCCCTTCCATACTCATTTGTTGAACGAGGGGAGGGTAGTTGTTGATCTCACAGATGGAGAAACTGAGGAAGGGGAGGTGAGCTGCCCAACTGTGCAGCCCAGGGCTGCAGACCTACTCTGCTCCACTGCCAGCCCCTGTGTACTATTCGTGGGGTACCTTTTCCGTATTTGATGAGACTTTGATGTCCCATGGGGACCTTTGAGGGGGGTGCTGGGAAGACACAGCCCCTCCCAGGAGTAGCTAATTCCTAGCGATAACAAGACTCCCCAGGGACAAGGCTTTCTTATGTGCAAACCAGCCAGTCCCGAACTTGCCCCCCAACCCCCTGTCTAACTCTCCTGCTCCCAGCCAATCTCTCCCCTGCCCTAAATCACCCCAGGGCCAGAAGCAGACTGCTAGGGACCTAGGGACCCACCACCCCTGCAGCCTGGAGTCTGCGGAAATCCTCCGAGCTGGTCAGGCCCAAGCTGTTTGCCCCCTGCCTGGCCTTTCCCACAGAAAACACAAGAGAGGCTCCGGGCACAGTTTGGCTCTCGTTTCTTCCACCTCCGGATCAACAACCCCGGTGCTTCCCCGTGTGGCCCCGCACGGTGTGACCCCGCATGTGTGGCGTGTCCCCTTCTCCCAGAAACTGTAAGTCACAGACTGTCTTCTCCATGGCAACCAGCTCCTGGCCTTACCGTACCTGCCTGAATCGAACCAAAATCCCAGGCGCATTTCTGAGCACCTTGGGCGGGGGCCGTCAGTGCAGGGAACAGCATGAGGCCCCATGGAAGGGGGCTCCGAGAAAGATTGCAGAGAGGTCTCAGCGAGGAGGTGACAGAAGCAGGGACACAGCCAACTTAGGGGCTGGAAAGTGGCCCATCGGTGGAGCTCAGAGCCGGCCCCCAGGAGAAGGATGTGGGATTGGCTATTTTTATCGAGCAACCACAGAGGGCAATGAGCACGGCGGCGAGATAATTTTGGAGTAAAGTGGTGGCTGAGGTCATGGGAGGTGGAGAGAGTGGAGACAGACAGCCTAACGGAAGCATGAAAGAGTGGGGGCCAGGAGTGGCTGGGTCCCTGGAGGGACAGAGCCCCCCCCCCCGCCTCCACGCTCCAGGACCCCCAGGTCAGGTCTCCGGCCACAGGGGACGGACAGCATCAAGCCCGCTGCACAACAGGCACACGAGAGACCTCCCCTCCATCTGGGGGGGAGGCTCTGGGGGGGTCAGGGGCCTCCTCTCCCAGCCCCTCTCCCTCCCTGCACCCTGCACACCCCCACACCTCCAAGCCAGGCAGTCCCCAGATGCGGTTCCTCACCAGGGAGCCCTTCTCTCCGCCCCGCTGCAGGAGAAGCAGGCGCTGGGCCCGCGGGTTTTAAAGGCCTCTCTGCCCGCCTCCCACGTCCTGCCTGGGCCGCCTCCAGGCGTCCCGATGGCTCACATAGGAGCCCTGCTTCTCCCCCCGAGACCCCAGGGGACTCTCTGCCTCTCTGTGTTCTAAAGCAGCGATTCCCTGAGCGTGTCACAGTTCCCCGGGTGAGTTCCAGGAGAGACACAGAGGAGGGTCTGGCCTGGGCCACCCATGGTCCAGGGTTCCCCACCAGGGACCGGAGAGCTGGAATCCCCCTCCAGGGCAGCCCCCCTCCCCCTGCCACTGCGTGTCTCTATCGAGCCCTCCAGCCCACGGCTCCTCCGTTGGGCTCGACTCTGGGGCAGCCAGGTGGCCCCCCCCAACTCTGTCCTCGCCCTCTTCCTGTTGTTCCTCACCTGCCAACCCTCTCCGTCCACGCTGCCGGGTTCCTGGGGTGGGGAGACCCTGGAGCCCGTGAAGCCCCACTCTGGGGATGTTGTGAAATGTCCCTGGAGCTGGCACCTCCCTTTTGGCACCTGAACTCCTTACGGAATTCCTGCATTCCTTCCCTCTGGGAAGGAGAGCCCACCAGGCTGGCAGTGGGAGCCACGCCGGCTAGAGTCCCCACTCAGCCACCCAGGATCTGTGTGACTCCGGACAAGTCACCACACCTCTGTTTGTTCCTGTGATCCAGGAGAATAATGACTCCCGGCCGCCCCAGAGGCCCACGATGAGGCACCTGCTGTGTGAAATAAGGCCGGGGGGCACCTGGCTCAGTGGGTGAGCATCTGCCTTTGGCTCAGGGCTTGATCCCGGGCTCCTGGCATGGAGCCTGCTTTTCCCTCTGCCTCTCCGTGTCTCTCGTGAGTAAATAAATAAAAAAAGACTTTTTAAAAATAAATAAAATAAGGCCAAATGGGGAGGTGCGTGGTGCAGGGGGTCGACATCACATAATGTAGATGAGCTTCAGGCTGCAAGTGCAAGCTACATCTCCTCCGGGCTGGCTGTGCCCGGCCTGCCTCACAGAGTCCTTGTTAGGATAAAGCGAATGAGCGCATTTATGACAGAGCAGTGGCCAAACAATGCCAGTAAGTAAATGAAGAGTAACCTTCTAGCGTGTCTTGAGGAGCACAGACAACCGTTATTAGGCTCTGTTCTCCACTCTCTCCATCCCGAGCCCCGCCCGTCCCTGACCCCCCTGTGCACACACTTTTCTGAGATGTGCGTGTGAGCTCCTTCTCCTCCCCCTTGGCTTCTTTTCTCCCCTCACGGCAAACTTAGGAGCCCTTCTCCTCCTGAGACCTAATGGCTGGGCACCCCACAAAACCCTGTGAGCCCCAGTTCTATACAGAAAGTACCTACTAGTGTCTCCTACATGCAAGATGCCAGTGGGGTTGGGGTCCATCGTGAACAAGACAGAGGTCCGGCCCCCCACACTTGCCCTCGGGTTCAGGGGACAGATAGTAAAGCACCAAGTAAATCCACGATACGTCCCTGGGTGGGGGGGGATCTCCTCTCTATTCTGTATCAACTTTTCTCCTTCCCCACCAGGTCCTTCCTCCGCCTACAGACACTCACAGGCCTCACCATCCTAAACCAAACAAGAGGAAATGTCCCTGCCTCCTCAGACCTGTCTCTCCAGATTTTTTTTCCCCTCTCAAAGCCACATTTCTGGACAGAGAAGCCTCCAGCTGCTCATCACCCACTTCCATCCAAACACTCTGCCACCTGAACCCGCCGCTGTGTCCCTGCACGGGCTCCCAGGGATCCCCCCAAACTTGGGCTTCACCCCACGACCCTCTCCCTCTCCAGCCTTGCGAGGCCACACTCGGCCATCCGTCCTCCGCAGCTCACCCCCACCTCCATCCGGCCCCCACATGCGGGGTCTGCCCCCCGAGTCTGCTCCTCTCTTTCTCTCCCCCTCTCCTGGGGTGAGCTCGGCCGAGTTCCGGGATTGAGGGCTCATTTTATGCAGATATCCAGAGGCTAGCCCGGCCAAGCAGAACCTGGCATGAGCTTTGACACAACAGTGTCACTCCCTGAACAAACGGTTGAGTACTGGAAGGAGGAGGAGGTTCGGTGCCAGGTCCAAGAGTCTGGGCTTCACGTCAGACAGAACTGGATTCATATCTAGGTGTCACCTCCGACTACCGGTGTCCCCTGGCCTCCTCGAGTCTCGCTTTTACCACCATCTGTAGACCAGGACAGTGATGGAACCGGCTTCATTCTAGAGTTGTGATCACTCAATGAAGCGATGCAGACAGAGAGGCTCAGCACAGTGCCCGGCACCCCATGGGTGCTCGGGAATCATAACTGTTATAAATATCAATGCTGTATGTCACTGCACTAAACTGAGAGCCCCCCGAGGGTAGGCACTGCGTCTGCTTCACCTCTGTACTCCTGGCACTTGGCACACAGTAGGTGCTAAGTTAGGTTTGCCGAGCGAATGCATGATGACTCTGGCTCTAGCTTCATACCCATGGCCCCAGCCCACACTTCAAATATAATAATTAAATATATATGTACAATCATTACAATCCAAATACCTGCCACGTAGGGTAGCTCAGTGTCCTGCAGGAACCCCAGGACCAAACTCATCGTCTCCCCCACAGCCCAGCCCCTGTCAACTCCCCTCTCCCCAGTAAGGGATCCAGTCATTCACACTCCAGGGATTAAATTGTCCCGACCACATCCACCCCCATTGAGTAGAAGACTCTTGAGGGCAGGATCCTTCTCTGATTCATTTCTGACCCCAGCACCTGGAGCAACATCTGACACCTGGTAGGCCCTCAAGAAATATCTGTGTAATAAATTAATCCTCTCATAATCATGCTTGTTCTCCGGCACTTGCTGTGTCCATTTTCTACAGGCTCGTCAGAGCTGAAGCCCCACTGAGGGCAGCCAGACACACTTGGACACCCTCTCCTCCCGAGACCAGAGCTGCCGAAGTGCTCTCGGCCTCATCAGAGGAGGATCTGCTGCCCCCCAGGAGGCTGGCACATAGAGCAGGATTGCCTAGAGCTCACTGGCAGGTGGGCCATATGGAGGCCCCCTGACTCCTCCCTCCACAAGAAGCTTGCTGATCTCTGGAATGTTGTAGAACTCATCACACATCTAGCCTCTTCCAGCACTTCCAATTGGAGGGAGTTTCAAGGCTGACCAATTGGGAAGGAAGGAGAGAGGAACTCCATACTGTGCCGCCGGCACAAGGCAAGTTCACCGATGGGGATCTTGAATCCTCACAAAATCTTAGAGGGCATCGGGACCCCATTCTAAGTAAGGAAACTGAGGGGCAGATGTTAGGTGGCCTACAGAAGGCAGACCCGCAACCTAAAGCCTGGCCTGTCACCCCAGGTCCACGTTCTTGCCACTCCACAAAGAGATTGACGCCCAATAAAGATCTAAGGATTGTGATTTTCACAGGACCCCTGACCAAAGTGTCACATGACTTCCTCATACTCTAGATGGAGAAGTGAAAGCTGAGCTATAGTCAGAGCTCATAATTCTCAATAATTGCTTAATGAGTGGAACTGGGTCTTTGGTTATAAACTTATAGCCCTGAGCTAAATGCAGCCCTAGGAAGTCCTATGCTTGTCCTACTCAGTGACTTTCAAAATGTTGAAATCAGTTGGTAACGTGGAAGTATTAAGAGATCTCAGACAGGGGATCCCTGGATGGCTCCGCGGTTTAGCGCCTGCCTTTGGCCCAGGGCGCAATCCTGAAGTCCTGGGGTCGAGTCCTGCGTCATGCTCCCGGCATGGAGCCTGCTCTCCCTCTGCCTGTGTCTCTGCCTCTGTGTGTGTGTGTGTCTCTCATGAATAAATAAATAAAATCTTTAAAAAAAGAGAGAGAGAGAGAGATCTCAGACAAAAATCCAGATTTCCAGCTTCTCTCTTTCTTCTCTGGTGATCCCGGCTCTGGATTCCTACATGGCAACAGCTGGCCAGAGTGGAGAAGTACCTGCCCCCTTCAACTGGACACAAGTTTAGCTTTGCCCTGGTCTCCACCGCTCCTTATTGTCTTATCCCCCACGTGCTTCCTTGCTGCTCCCTGCCTGGAGCACCCTCTAGTGGCCTGTCCTAGAACTCAGGCTTGAGTCCTATCCTCTCCGCCCCGGCAGCACCAATGGGACAGCGAATGTGTCTTGAGAGCAGAGATCATCTCCTGTGCAAACCTGCGTTTCAGGTGCTGAGCTCAACGCCAAGCACATAGCAGTTGCTCAGTAAATGTACACTAAGGGCACCTGTCCCAGGACGAGGAGATCACGGAGGGCTTTCTAGAAGAAAAGGCACCTGCATTGAATCTTTAAAAGCAGGTTGAGGAAAAAGGAACCCTTGTACACTGTTGGTAGGAGTGTGAAATGGCACAGTTGCTGGAAAACAGCATGGTGATTCCTTCAAAAATTAGAGGTAGAATCACCATATGACCCAGCAGTCCCATCGGTGGGTATGTACCCAAAAATTTAAAGCAGGGTCTCTTGAGACACCTGGGTGGCTCAGTGGTTGGGTGTCTGCCTTTGGCTCAGGACGTGATCCCGGGGTCCTGAGATCGAGTCCTGCATTGGGCTCCCTACAAGAAGCCTGCTTCTCCCTCTGCCTGTGTCTCTGCCTCTCCCTCTATGCCTCTCTCATGAATAAATAAATAAAATCTTTAGAAAAAAATTTAAAGCTGGGTCTCAAAGAGATATCTGTACACTCGTGCTGATAGCAGCATTATTCACAACAGCTTAAGTGTGGAAACAACCCAAGGGTCTATCAACAAGTGAATGGATAAATAAAAGGCGGTATATACATCCTATATACATACAAGTGGAAGGTTATCCAGCCCTAAAAGGGAAGGAAATTCTGATGCTACAACTTGGCTGGACCTTGAGCGCATTACAAGAAGTGAAATAAGCCAGTCACAAAAGCACAGATATTGTACAATTTTACTTTATAGGAGTCACTCAGAGTAATCAACATCATAGAAACAGAAAATGGAATGGGGGTGGTGGTGCCAGGGGACAGGAGAAAGGATAGAGAGTTAGCTTTTAATGGGAACAGACTCTCAGCTTTACAAGATGAAAAGAGTTCTGGAGATGGATGGTGATGGTGGTTACACAACATCATAAATGTATTTAATACCACTGAACCGTACATTTAATATGGTTAAGATGGTAAATTTGAGGTTGTGTGTCTTGTACCACAATAAAAAAAAATAGAAAAAAGGGACACCTGGGTGGCTCAGCAGTTGAGCATCTGCCTGGGCGTGATCCTGGGGTCCTGGGATCAAGTCCCACATCGGGCTCCCTGGGGGAGCCTGCTTCTCCCTCTACCCGTGTCTCTGCCTCTCTCTGTGTGTCTCTCATGAATAAACAAAATCTTTTTTAAAAAACTGGAAAAAACAGAATGGATGAGAGTTCACCAGGCAAGGATGCAAGGAAGGGCATCCCAGGTGGAAGGAGCCACCTACGCGGGCATTGTCACGCTGGCTCATTTGGGGGGCTACAAATGGACAAGGTAGCTGAGGGCATTAGGCAGTGATGTTCGAGTAACTATTTAATAGCTGGCTCTTGGAGGGGGAGACGAGCCCTGACTTGTAACATCTGCCCATTGCTGTGCTGTAAGCACTCGCATGTGGGCAATCTCACGCTCCTAACAACGTCAATGGATGCAGGGAGATGTACCCGGAGCAGCACACCACGGGGTAAGGTGAGGCACGCTGCCTGCTAATGAAGAGCCCATGTTCTGGAACCACTGCTCATTAGCTGTGTGACCTTAGGCAAGGTTTTGAACTGCTCAGTAATGGGGATAATCATTTTACCTGCCTCAGCCCAATGTTCCGAGCTGAGGCATGGCAGGTGTTTAGGGTTGTGTTGCGTTTAAGATTGTGTTTAGGATTGAGCCCCACATTGTAGGGGCTTAACGAACGTTTGCTGGGGCAGACCCATGCTTCATTTCTCAGAAAAGGGAACTTTCTCTACGTGTTTAGTAGGAAATGAGGAATGGGGGGAGGGCTGACTGAAGGGACGCACAGGGGTAGGTCACAAAGAACCTTGAGTGTCAGGCTAAGGAGTTTGGACTTTACCCCTGGTGGTGGTGGCCCAGAATGGCCTCGATCAAGAGCAAGATGATATGAGTTCAACAGGAAATGAGAAACTTCTACCCGAGAACCCCAAAACCAAACCACGCAAGCACAGGACAGGATGACACAGCTCAGCCATCAGACCTGTGTCCCCAAGCCTGGTAGCACTTGGATCACAGAGGCAGCACTGTCTTTGCCATGATGGCAGGACTGTGGTGCCCAGAGCGAGGGCCCCTAGCTGACCTCTTCGGGAAGGATGTGCCTGGTCCTGACCACCACCCCCCCCCACCCCGTCTCTGAGAGAGCATTTCTGGAAAACTAGGGAGTGTCTGGGTCACAGGATGCCTGTCAGATGGAGGGAGTAGGGGCTGGCTGGCGCTTGGAAGGGGGCTTAGGGACCCAGCCTCTGTCTCCAAATTTCTGAAGGTCTGTTGAGGGTGAAAAGCACCGTGGTTGTCCCATGTGGCTCCAGACTACAGAGGCAGCACCAGGCAAGGGAGGCCCATTTGGGTTCAAGCCCAGAAAGTTTTTTTCTAATAGCCCAAATGTCCTGGAAATAGAATGATCTGTCTTGAGGAGGGTCAGCTTCCTGTCCCCAGAGGTACTTTTTCTTTATTAAGACCAGAAATATAGCGCAAAAGATGGGGGTGAGGAGGTGGAACATGGCCCTACTTGATTCCGCTGAAAAGGGCGTTTTCTTTAAGTTTTAGGAACATGAGAGACCTGTCAAAAGCACATGAAGTTAACCTAAGTCAATTATGAAGCATAAGTTCTAGTCTGCAAAAGTGTAAAAAAAAAATTATAATTTTGCAACATTAAAAAAAAAAAAACGCACAGAAAAGTCAGGAGCCCTTCAGCTGCTCTCCGGCGTCAACAGAGCTGTCAAATAGTCTGTGCCCCTTGCCTCACCAGTCTCCCCACCCCGACATTGATTCATGCCACCGTCATGTTCAGGGCTGTTGCAAAAAGCAACATCAACTGAGTGGGATCTGGACTGGGTGACCTCCAGGGCGCCTACCAGCTCTGACCTTTGGTGACAGCGCTAGCTGTCACATGAACCTTGAGCACTCCAAGCTTTTCTACCGAGGGCTTTGGCACTTACTGCTCCCCCCAGCCTAGAATACTAATACTTAGCATAGTATTAGCTCCGGGTCTCATCCTAAATGCCACCTCTTCCAGGAGGCCTTCCTTGACCGCCTACCCAAGGTAGCTCCTCCGCCTCCAGTTAAGCTCAGGTCACTGTTTTCCCCCTTTGTGGCACTGACCATCATCTTCAACTCTCATTTCTTTCCTTCTTGACTTGTTTAGGATTTCTGTCTCCTGCCCCTTCCCCTAGAGGCCAGGAAACTCGTCAGGCTCGTTCATCATATTTTCAGCAGCTAACACAGGGCCTCATACATATTGGTATCTGATATTTATCTGTGGAATAAAGAATAATTGAGGGGATGAACCAAGATGTGAGGGAGTAGCCATCCTCACCGGATTTGTCATTCCATAAGTTGGCAGCCTGCGCTAAAGATACACTTAGGGGCGCCCGGCTGGCTCCGTCAGAAGAGCGTGTGGCTCTTGATCTCGGGGTCGCACGTTCGAGCCCCAAGTTAAGTATAGAGATTACTTAAATAAAAATAAAATAAAGATACAGCTGGTCGTATCTTGGGCTCAGTCTGTTCCTACCTATGTAATGGTTATTTTTCAATAACAAACTGAAGCCTGACTTCCCCCAAATACTTTGCTGAAAATGCAACTCCAAACACCTAGTCCGTAGCAAGCACCTGCTTGGTTTTATCTTTGAAAAACCCACTAAACTGTTTGTTTTCTTTGAGCTAGCTTTCCTTTCTGTCTTTGCTTCTGTTGTTCCCCGCACCCCCCCCCCCAAATGTTCGTTGTCTTTTTTGCCTTGTAAACGCCTACTTGTTTTTTCACGCTGTAATGTCACTTCTTTTCTTGGAGAAACCCTGGAATAGGCTCTGACTGGCAAGATGCAACGTGGTGTCGGAGATTCTAGGCTCATGATCCTGACGCTCACAATTCCAGGCCCTTCCTCTTGTCTCCAATTCCAATCCAGGCTAGCAATCATTTCCGGAGCAACTCCTGCGGGCAGAGTGCCAGCTGGGCACTGCAGGAAACGAATGCAGAGCTAAGCCCATCAGCCTCTGCACTCTAGAGTTTAGAATCGGGGTCTGTCTGTTAGGACGGGGTAACGAGAACAGGCCTTATGCCATGCCCATAAACCTACAATAACATTTGAACTCCTTCCCTGGGCCTAAGAGGGGCTGTGCCCCCTTGAGATGCCTTTCCTGATGTCCTCCTCTGTTCCTGGATCAGTCTTCTTAACCTCTATATCAGCACGTGTCCCCTGCTGCCAGGGTCAGGGGTGTCTATCTCCCCCGCAGGCATGTGACCCTTCATGATCTGGCCCCACGACCACCCTTTCCAGCCTTGCCTTATCTATCACCTGCTCCCCTGCGCATTCCTGAGAAGAACACTTTTTGTTCCCCAAATATATGGCATAGAAGATACGGTTTGGCAGGTGGTTAATAAACGCTCCAGAGAACAATAAAACGGGGAAGGAGGACAGGAGTGCTGGGTGCGTGTGTTGGGAGAGGGAACCTGATGGTGGGCTTTGTCAGCTTAAATAGGGTGGCCAGGAAAAGTCTGACTGTGGAGGTGACATCAGAGCAAAGTGATGGAGGAGGTGAGGGAGCAGGCCACAGGGACATGTGGGAGAGGAGCATCACAGACAGAGAGGACAACAGGTACAAAGGTCCTGGGGTAAATGCATGGCCATGAGTTGGAGAAACCATAAGGAAATCAGGTCTTCCTTTCTTAAAAAATAAAAATAAATAAAAAATAAAAAGCATTTTAGTGAACCCCCCTACCAGACTGGATGAGTTCCCTACTCTGACCCCTGGATCTGGTGAGCTCCCTTATGACGGGACAATCCTATTCTATCATAGTGTCTCCCCCACAAGACTATGAGCAAACTGGGGAGGGGGACCATGTCTTTTATTTTGACATCCCCGTGCCCAGCAGAGGGTTTAATATACATTTGTTGACCGCCTAAGTGGATGAGCAAACTAGACCTTGAATCCGTGAGGATGTCCCATTTCATCCCTACGCTGGGCAGCACCTGGCACACTGGCCCAGACTGGGTCTGAGAAAACAATGTGTGTGGAATGACACACAGGAATAGCCAAGGCTTACAGACACCATGCGAGGCTCTCTATGAGGCTGACCCCATTTTACCCTTTAAAGCGATCCTATGAGGTGGGCACTGCCACCGTAGGCCATTTGCAGATTAGGACACCAGGGATCGAAGGAACAGAAATGGCTCACCCGTATCACACAGCTGGTAAGCAGCAAAGCCATGAGTTGAACCTGATGGGTCTGACCCCCAAGGCTCCATTAATCCAGCTCAAAGCTAAACTACCTTCCAGAGAGAGGGGACTGGGCATGGGGGTGGGGAGAGGAGGGCTCCAGGGGGCCGGAGGAGGAGGCCAGAGAGGCCTTCCTAAGAGGGCCGGAATGGCATCTTCTGGCTCCGTGTTCCCTCCCACGTGCACCAAAGTGTCTGCACACAGCGGATGCGCAGAGAAGGTTAAGGAACTGGTGATGATTCTTTTTCCCGAAGACGAATATTTTCTGTGGTTTGAGTTCAAAAGAAATGCAGGCAAAGCCTCAGATTAGCATAAACACAGATTCCAACTCTAACTCTCTTCATAACTGTGCCTGGCTTTGCCCCCAGGTTCAGGAACAACCTCCTGGGTAGAAACCCCTGGTTCCCTTCACGTGTGGCCTGGCCTCCGTAAGAACCACACGGCTCACCGGGCTTGCACCTTACTAGGAAAGGGACCACAGGGCCCTTGGGAGACCCCTCTAGCAGGGCCTCTGCCTTGTCCACCCTCCCCAGGGACCCTCTTTGCTCTCCAGACCCCACCTCTCCCACCTCTCCCAGTCCAGCTGGTCTGCCCCTCCCAGTATATGTGACTGACCTTTCTGGCCCGGCCTCAGCTCCTGCTCCTGTGGCCTGCTCTCAGGAGCAGCCCCATCAGGCTCCAGGCCCTGCCGGCTCCCTGCCCCCAGCCACAACATTGGGATCTACAGGCTGGGAATCTCGATAGACTCTTGGCTTCCGGAATCCTAAAGGCCTGAATGGGAGCGAGTGATGAAGACGGGTCTGAAGGTGGCGAGAGAAACGTCTGCCTGCACCTGGCCAGGCATTCTTCTGCTCAGCCCCCAACAGCCTTCACAGATGCAGGAAGTCCAATAAAAACCCAGAGCCTGGGGCTGGAGGTATTATCAGAGGGGCCTGGGCAGTCACCCAGAGAATTCCAGTGGGGGTGGCTTTGAGTTCACAGTGATCCAGGTCACAGCCTTATCCGGCTTGACAAGGCCGTTGCTAATCCCCCCAGCCTGGAGTATTCACCCCCAACCTCGAGCCTGAGCTCAGAACTCTCTTAAGGATCTGACAATCTGCCAAGTAACGTGGCTGTTGGAGCATCTGGGGTCCTCAGGCTTGGCTGAGATGGGGGCATGAACACAGAGCCCAGGGATGGGATGCTCAGAAACACAAATGGGGAAGAACAAGGGTGTGGAATGGAAGGTACTGGAGCCACTGGGGAAGCAAATGTACTAGAAGTGAGCTCTGAGAGTGGGGACCAGTGGCCAGGAATGCAGTGGTGTCAACACTCACTCAAAAGTAATTTCCTAGGAGTTAATGAATGGGAGCAGGGGACTCCTTGCTTGGAGTTTAACGGTCGAGACAGCACAGGAATGAGCACGCCACCAACAACAGTGCAGAAGTGCAGGAATGGATAAGCCCAGAGCAGGAGCCTAGAGAGGGACTCCCTGCCCTGGCCAGTGGGGGCTCAGGAATAATAATACAGCAGCCACTGCGATAATAGTGGTGGCGTTAAGGCTTACAGGGTGCTTACTGTTTGCCAGGCACCATGCTAAGTGCAACACATGATTTGCCCCACTGAATACAGACATTAACTCCGTGGGGGGAAAGTGCTATTCAGACAGGCGGCCCAGGAAAGTGGCCAAGGTCACACAGCTAACCAGAGGCTCCCGTGACTTTAAAGGACTCTGTTCGTCCAGATTGGTAGCTCCTATTTTGACTGCTTATAGTCCGTGACGCAATACAGATATTAATCTTATTTTTTTATGATCAGAGTGGAGGAAAACAAATTCATTAAAAAACCATCTAGAAATGTGAAACTTCCTCATAGTCACCCAAGATAATGACTGGTAAGAATAATTTCTCTTTTTCTTCCTGTTTGTTTTTTTCTAAGTTGGCTTTTGTGTTCGTTTCAAGTTTTTGTTATTTCTTTTTATTTATTTATTTTTAGTTTAGCTTTGGGGTTTTGTTTTTTGTAGAATTGATGCCTCATGGATTAAGTGGAAATTCCTCATTGCCCTTTCTCCCATCTCATCTCTTTCTCTCCTTCCTTGCTCCTTCTCCTTCCATTGGTAAACAGATTCTGAAATTGCTGTATATCCAGTGCACAGTTTATGCTCCAGGTACATACATATATCCATAATCTATATGTAACATTATTTCTTGTTGCTGTTGTTGTCGTGGTTGTTTATTTCTCCACAAATGGAATAATAGCATACTTAACATCCCACAACTTGCTTTGTTCACTCAATCCATATTGGTCCCTCTGGGCCTAATTTCTTCTTTGGTATGTATCGAAAATGGCAAGCTTGGGTCATAGAGTATTCGTATTTTTTCCTAAAATTTTATTTTGAAAAATTAAAAATTTGAAATCTACAGAAAAGTTGCAAAATGCATACCGTGAACACTCATAAACCCTTCGTTCACAGATTGTTAACATTTTCCTGCAATTGCTCTACTTCTGTTTCATACACACAGATTTGAGTGGAGATTGCAGATACTTTATCCTAAAGAATTCAGCACCTACCATCTAAGGACAAGATATTCTCTTACATAACCCAATATAATCATGGCACTCAAGAAATTCAGCATTGATACAATAATACCATTATCTACTGGGCATTAAAAATGTCTAATATTGGGCAGCCCGGGTGGCTCAGCGATTTAGTGCCGCCTTCGGCCCAGGGCCTGATCCTGGAGACCCAGGATCGAGTCCCACGTCAGGCTCCCTGCATGGAAACTGCTTCTCCCTCTGCCTGTGTCTCTGCCTCTCTCTCTCTCTCTCTCTCTCGTTAATAATAATAAATAAAATCTTTTTTTAAAAAAGTCTAATGTTCAATTTTCCCTTATTGCCAAAACAACATCTTTTATGTCTAATTTGTTTTTTTGCTTTTTTCCATCCAGAATCCAAACAAGAATCAGGCATTGCATTTAGGTGCAATCTGTTGTACTTTTTTAACCTTCTTTAATAATCTACAAAGTTCCTCAGTTTTTAATTTAGTCTTTTATGATATTGACATTTTTTATTTTTTTAATTTTTAAAGAGATTTTATTTATTTTTTTGGCAGAGAGAGTAGAAGCAGGAGGAACTGCAAGCAGAAGGAGAGGGAGAAGCAGACTCCCCGCTGAGTAGGGAGCCCAATGTGGGCTTGATCCCAGGACCCTGGGAACATGACCTGAGCTGAACACAGATGCTTAACCAACTGAGTCACCCAGGTGCCCCTGATATTGACATTTTAAAATCTGGGTCATTTGTCTTGCAGAATTTAGATTAATCTGATTGTTTCTTCTTGGTTATCAGATTATACATGTTTGGAAAGGATGCTACCTAGGTCAGGTGGGGGGCATGCACTTTGCTAGTTACCCCAAAATACTGTTCTGAATGGTTGTACCAGTTTACATACCTAGCAGCACCATGGCCAACACCCCATAATGTTGTATTTGTCAATTTTTCCCAAACTGATGCATATGAAATGGTATAACAACACCATTAGTGCAGTTGAGCAATTTTGCATATCCTTAGTGGCTGTTTGGACTTCCTCTTTTATGAATGATCCATTTGTATCTGTGTTATTTCTGACCCCTTTTTCCCCAGCTTCACCCCCATCCTTCCCCTGCTCAGCTCTATTTGGGGACAGGGGCACATTGAGAGGGGTACACTTGCCATAACAGCTGCTTCCAGGAAGCAGAAGACTAGCAAGATATCAATCTTTTGCTATATATGTTGCAAATATACGCTCTAAGACATGCCAATTGTCTTTCAGCTTTATTTATGGCATCTTTTACAGTATAAAAACTTTTGACTCTTATGTATTAAGTTATCACTCTGCTTTGGTATCTTGTTTGCAAAGTCGCTCATGACTCTGAGGTCAAAAGAATGGTTTTCTGCAGTTTCTTCTATCAGAGTTTGCTTGTGAGTATGACAGGAGCCAGGAATTTAATGTCTCCATAAAGGTCAATTATTTCAACACCTCTGATTGAATGATCTAACCTTTCCCCTCTGATTTTAATATTTACTCTGTGACATAAATTTCCACCTACACTTAGGTCTGTTTCTGGGCTTTCATTATTTCACATTCATCTACCTGTATACACTTGCCCTAGTATCACTCTGGCTAATGACTATTACTGCTTAAGGCTTCATGTATCCTAAAGAAAGTCTCTCTTCTTCCTTCTTCTTTAGAAACGTTTTGGTTATAACTATGGAAAGAGCCCAGATGTCCATCTACAGACAAGTGGATAAAGAAGATGTGTTGTATATATACAACGGACTACTACTAAGCCATCAAAAAAATGAAATTTTGCCATTTGCAATGACATGGATGAAACAAGTGGATATTATGCTAAGTGAAATAAGTCAATCAGAGAAAGACAATTATCATATGGTCTCACTTGTATATGGAATTTAAGAAACAAAACAGAGGATCATAGGGGAAGAGAGGAAAAAATAAACAGGACGAAATCAGAGAGGGAGACAAACCATAAGAGACTCCTTTTTTAAGATTTATTTATTTATTTATTTATTTATTTATTTATTTATTTATTTATGAGAGACATACACACACACAGAGAGAGAGAGAGAGAGGAGAGAGAGAGGCAGAGACACAGGCAGAGGGAGAAGCAGGCTCCATGCAGACATGGGACTCTATCCTGGGTCTCCAGGATCACACCCTGGGCTGAAGGTGGCCCTAAATTGCTGAGCCACCCGGGCTACCCATCATAAGAGACCCTTAATCAAATAAACTGAGGATCGTTGGAGGGGTGGTGGGTGGGGGGATGGGGTAACTGGGGGATGGGCATTAAGGATGGCATGTGATATAATGAGCACTGGGTGTTATGTAAGACTGATGGATCATTGCCCTCTACTTCCGAAACCAATAATACCATATATGTTAATTAACTGAATTTAAATAAAACTTTTCAAAAAAGAATTTTGATGGCAATTGAAGTAAAAAGAAAACATTTTGGTTATTCCCAAAGGGTTTGGTTAAACCCTTACTCCTCCACATGAATTCTAGAAGCAATTTTTTTCAAGTTCCATGTCAACTCCCATTGGGGCTTTATTGGAATTACATTAAATTTTGTAGATGGCTTGCTGATCTTTAATCCTGCCAACTCTGAGCTTGGCATAGACTTACTATTTATTTGGGTCTTCTTATATGTCCTTTGATAAAGTTTTCAGATTTTTATTGGAAAAAAATCTACTATATAGTCAGTAGACCTTTTTACTTTAAAAATCTGTATTTTTTGTTCTTGTGAATAGAAATTTTTCCTATTACATTTTCAAATGGTTGTTGGTAATATGTGGGTATGACTTGGTTTTTGTTCCTATATTTAGCAACTTTGTCAAATTCTTAGACAGCAGTGCTGTCTCTGCAAAGAGAATCATAGTGTCTACAAATGATGATTTTTTTGTCTTCTTTCCCTAAATTTTATACCTATTTCTTTTTGTCATCTTACTCCGTTGGCTAAGACTTCTAGTAAAATAATGAATGGCAGGTGTGAGAGCAGGTATCTGTGCCTTACTCTTGACTTTAATTGTAGTTTTAACATATATTTATTGAGTGCCCGCTATATGACAGGCATGTCACCAAGCACTCAGCAAAGCAAAATAGCTTTGTCATGTCAAATTGCACTTACTCTTTAAATTCCAAAAAAACTCACAAAATATAAGTATCACACTTAGAATCATTTAGGTATGTTCAAAAAATCAGTTATCTGAGATTATAAAAGCTCCTTGTCTCCTTTATTGAATTGGCTTAACTAAGTTATTTGTGATTATTCATTTAGATGCAAACTTGTTATTTTTCAAACAAATAATCATTTGTGATGACATTGCATCAATAGTCAGAACTTTATCTAATTATTAATATAAAATTCATTTATAATAAATAACACAGTAAAAATGGAGGAGAAAAAAAACTTGTAGGGAGGCCTTGGTAGCAGAGTCCATTAAGCATCCAACTCTTGATTTCGGCTCAGGTCACGATCACAGGGTCGTGGGATTGCGCAGGCACAGTGCCGAGCATGGAGTCTGCTTAAGATTCTCTCTTAAAGAGACAGACTTTTAACCCTAGAGAATAAATAGATGATTACAGAGGAGAAGTACATGAGGGGGAAATGGGGAAATAAATGAGGGGATTAAGGAGTGCCTTTGTTGTGATGAGCACTGAGCAATACATGGAAGTGTTGAGTCACTATATTATATACCTGAAACTAACATCACACTGTGGGTTAACTACACCGGAATTAAAATTAAAAAGGTAATAAATGGATATATATAAAAGAAGAAAAAGATTCTCTCCCTCTCCCCCTTCCCGCTGCTGTCTTTAAATAAATAAATAGCTTAATAAATAACTAAATAAATCTTTAAAAAAAACAAATAATATTATTTAGGATAAAAAAATCCCCAGATAAGAAATGACCATCCCCATATCTCCTATGTTAATGGAGAACAGATGAAAATCAAGAGCAATTAAACAAAAATTTTTAAAAAGAAAGCAAAAATATCAGTATTTTACATATAGTCACAAAACAGAAAAACTTCGATGGCACATATAAAAAAAATCATTAGAAAAGTAGTAGAACAACTGGAATGATTCAATAGACTGCAAGAGGCAACGGAGTGTTGGCAAATGTTCTACAACCAACTCTTGTGGGGGGAAAAAACAAAACAAAACTTGATGTGTAGAGTTCGCCAGTTCTGAAGGATAGTAAGTGTTCCCACTACAACTGATTTCAAGCTACCAACATGACACCACCAAATGTGGAAATGGAAAGCAATTTGTTAAGTTGGACTTTATTAACATTAAAAACTTCTGCTCTGTGAAAGACACAAGCCACAGACTAGAAGCAAATCCTTGCAAAACACATCTGGTAAAGGACTTGTATCCAAAATACGCAAAGAACTTCCAAAACTCAACAGTAAGAAAGCAAACAACCTAGTTACAAAATGGGCAAAGATTTGAGCAGACACTTCACCAGAGAAGACATGCAGATGGCAAATAAGCAGATGAAAAGATGCTCCACACCATATGTCATCGGGGAAATGCAAAATAAAACAACCACCATGGCACACCCATTAGAATGGCTAAAATCCAAAACATGGACAACAGTAAATGCTGGTGAGGATGGTGGAAATGCAAAATGGTACAACCACTTTGGAAGCCATTTTGGCTTCCAAACTTTTTTTTACAAAGCTAAATATAGTCTTACCATATGATCCAGCAATTGTACTTCTAGGTATTTACTCAAATGAGTTGAAAACTTACACCCACACAAAAACCTGCACATGGATGTATATAGCAATTTTATTCATAATTGACAAAAACTAGAAGCAACCAAGATGTCCTTCAGGAGTAAATGGATAAACAAACAATGGTACATCCATACAGTGGGGTATTATTCAGTGACAAAAACATATGAGTCATCAAACCACAAAAAGACATATAGAAAAGTCCTAAAGGCTGATTACTAAATGAAAGAAACCAATCTGAAAAGTCTACATACTCTATGATATCAGCAATAAGACATTCTGGAATAAGCAAAACCAATGGAGACAATAAAAAGGATCAGTGTTTTCCCGCAGTTTGGGAGGGGGAGAATGGATATCTAGGTGAAGCATAGGATGTGGGGTGGCTTTAGGGCAGTGAAACTCTCCTGTAAGATATGGTGATGGTAGATACATGACATTATGCATCTGTCAAAACCCATAGAATATACCACACAAAAAGTCAACCTTAACATAAACTGTGGGCTTTGTTCAGTAATAACGTAAGTATCGATTCAGTCACTGTAACAAGCATGACACACTAATACAAGATGTTAACAGTAGGGGAAACCATGTGCACATCCAGATTAGAAGGAGGTATGTGGAAATTCTGTCCAAACCTAAAACCCTTCTAAAAAACACATTTTTTAAAAACTCATTTTAAACTCATTTTTTAAAAACCATTGTTGCAATAAATGCTTTTATATGGTTACATACATTCTTGATTACAACACAAACATGCTAAAGATTTTCTTTTCTTTCTTTGTGCAGAGCCTGTTTTGTGCTCGATTGGCTTTCATGTTCTAGGGCAGTGCTGCCCAAATCTTTTTGTGTCTGTAGATTACCTAGGGATCTTGTCAAGATGCAGATTTTGATCCACAGATCAGGGGTGAGGCTTGAGAGTTTACATTTCTAACAAGCTCCCTGGAGATCCCAGTTTTCCTGGCATGTGGTCTACACTCCAGAGTAGCAGGACAGGCAAACAGACAACCTAATGGGACCAGAAAACCCAGTCTCCACCCTCTATAACCTGTTTTCTAAATAAGAGGGAAGAAATACCCAATTTCATGGCAATGCTTATCAGTGTTTTTCAGGGTAATTTTTACATCCATCTTCAAAAGGCTGTTTTCCCTGCCCTTTCTCTCTGAATCACATGTATTTTCCATTTCTAAAGGCATTGGAACTTTTTGTTTCAGCTACATGAGGCAGCTGAGATTAGAAGTTCCTATGTCTGAGTGAAATTCAAACTAAGGTCTATCACACCTTAATGGCAACCCACAGGACCACCAAATATGTGTGTATGCACAAGCCAAGTGCATGTAGTAGCATCCTAGAGGCTTTGAAGGTCACTCCTGGGGTTGCCCAGACAATGGCTATTTTGAATTTAGTAAGGACATGGTGCTTGCTGGAAGGAGAGTCTTGAGTCAGGTGGCAAACACCTTAAGAGGGAGGTGGCTGCACTCTACAAACTTCATATTCCCAGATTGCAACAACTCGGAGGGGATGGGGGTCCCAGTTCCACCAGGAACTCTCTGAGCCTCAGCTTCCCTATCTGTAAAACTTGGATGCTTGAGCTCCATCCTCATTAACGGCCTTTCCAACACTGCATCCTCTACTTGTATTCTGAGCATGTTCCTTCCAAATCGGGGCTTGGCTCTTTTTCCAGCAAGGGTTTCAAATTTCTAGCTGTGTATCGCTGCCCGCCCCAACCCCATGCTCATCTCTCCATTTGGTCCATTGAGCAGCCTTCAGACAAGGTTTCAGCTATCCGGCTGCCTGACTTCACATATCAAAGCTTGCGGGAAGTCCCTTTCTGGGATGGGCAGCCTTTCCTGGGCTCAGATAGAGCACCTTCTGCCCTGCAACTTCCACCTACAGTCTCCATTGACCTCAGATGGCCTTGGGGACAGCTGGCTGGAGAATTTCCTGTTTCTGTCCTGGAGTCAAAGAAGATTTCCCTGCAGTTGCGACAGATTCAGAAAGTCAACTAAGAGAGTGACAGAGTCAACAGCCAGCACCAACCAGAACACCTACCTGCTGTGAGGGAATCAAACTCTTGACTTAAGCCAAACTCAAACTCTTTGAGAAGCCACGAGTGGACATTTCCCTGAACCTTCCTTGGACCTTCTTAGTTGTGGGTCCTGGGGCTCTGGAAACTTCAGAGCAGTTCTTTGCAGTTGTGAGCCAATCATGACCCAGACAAGCCGCCTATCAGCAAGCTCAGTGCCTCCCAAAAGTGGGGCCTAGAATTAATGGCATTGGGCCTGGTGTCTGGGATGGGCCCTCTGTATCCACATATTCATAATCCATTCATTCATTCACTCAACACACACTTATGAAGCCTCTTGCATTCCACAGGGCCTGAGCCACATGCTAGGGAATGAGATGCAGGTCATTTACTACCTCACCCTGTCAGCCCACAGCAAGTGCCATCTGAGTTTTCAGCTCTGAAGAGGGGATAGGGGGCAATTCCTTGGCCTCTCAGCTGCTAACAGAGCTTTTCCCTTGCAGTGGCTTTCCCTGCTCACTTCCAGTGTCCTGGCATCATCTGCATGGTTAGAATTAAAGGGACAAGTTTTTTTTACAGCTTCTCAAAGTGTGACCTGGGGGACAGAGGAATATGAGATGCAGGGAGCTTCCTGTCTGAAGGAAAGAGGAGCCATGGCTTGGTGCTTGGAAAGCCCCCAGACTTTGAAGACCTCCTCATCTGGCAGATGGAATGGACACATAAAGACTAACATCCAAAGATTTATAGCACGTTATTGAAAAGCAGTGGGCTGGTTTATTGCTGAGGGAAGGCAAGGAGGAGGCTGTCACCCGGAGAGGTGCTTCTATATAAGATGTGTGGAAAGTGGGATGCCTGGGTGGCTCAGTGGTAGAGCATCTGCCTTTGGCTCAGGTTGTGATCCCAGAGTCTGGGATCGAGTCCTGCATTGGGCTCCTTGCAGGGAGCCTGCTTCTCCCTCTGCGTGTGTCTCTGTCTCAATCTCCGTGTCATCAATCAATCAATCTTTAAAAAATGTATGGAAAGAGGGATTCTTTTAGGTCCTGTTCATTCCCAGCACAGGGGAGAAGCCCTGTTCAGTTCATTGTTGCGCTGAGAGATTTGCATGAGTGCAGCACTCACTCCTACTTGGGGCAAGTGTGAGGAGGCCATGCTGTGCCGAGTCTTCACAGCGGAAAACAGAATGAAGTATGCTCTCTGGCAAAGATGGAAAGGTGGCTTTATTTGTGTCCCTGGATCGAATCCCAGAGCGAGATGTGAGCAACGAGACACACACCCACGCTGGAAGGGAGGAATGGAATCATCAAGCTTCCAATCACCTTTCATATGTAGGAAAAGCCTCTGGATTTCCCTTTATCCAAGTGTTGAACTTTTCCCACCTAATCCCAGATTTTCCCACAACTCTGCCCTATGTTACCTCCATTTGTATTTCCAAATCTCTTTTGGGGAGTCATTTCTGTGAGGCATGTCTCTCCTGCATTATTGTCATGGTCACCCATCTAATTTTGTAGATGAGCATAATGAAGCCCAGGTTCATGAAAGGTCATTGAAAGTCCAGCCCCTGCTACCATGAATGACTTACTCTATCCAGCCCCCAAGTGGGCTCTTGGTTTGTTCCTAAGGTTGCTCCAACACTAGCCTCTTGCTCACCTCTAAGTCTTAAAACTATCCCCAAATGAGATTCTGTTTAGCAAGCCTAAATCTGTCACAAAACTCCCTTTCTCTCAAATATGGAATTGATTGAAGATAAGTGCTGATGAATACTATTCCATCGTTCACCATATGGCTTCACTGAACCATAGGTTGAGCTGACGAGGCTGGAAGGTCTGCAGTCATCTGAGCCCTTCTAATCTCTCCATCTGCACTTTACCCGCTGTGCTCCATCCAATGTGACCTTTTCTCACTTTCTCCAACAGCACACTTCCTCCTGTACCCAGCCACCTCTGCCTAGAATGCCCCTCACAAATTTCTCCTAGGGCACCCCTCAGGCTTGAGGTCTAGCTTATTTAGAAGAAAAGTATTTACAGAAGGGCAGCAAATCCCATGGAATCACTGGGAGTGCCAAAAAGCAGGCTGAGTTTCCAGAGCAAACTCCCAGAGTCACATCACAGAACTGATCTGCCATGGGAGCTGCTGCTCTGGCAACAACATGACTAGCGCTCCTTCACCCATCATGAAGCTGGTGTCACAGGTCCCATCACAGAACCATGCTTCCACCATGACACTGTGCCAGCAAAGTGATGCTGTATGTCCTGACCTCTTCCCATCCACTCAGACCTCAAACAGGTGTATCTGATAGGAAGAACCTTAAAATAGATGGAATCTTAGCTGCAAGAAAGTCTTATAAACATAGTTTTAAGCCTTCAAGCCTCCACAGTACAGGAAGATACACCAGAAGGAGCTGAAATAGATGTTGAACTAGCCTGTCTATAGATATCTTTCATAGTCTGTCTCTTTGTTTAAGTGTCATACACATTCTTCTTCCCATATTTGTACCTCACTTTCAATGATGTGGTCCCTCTTTGAGCTTATTTTCCCAATGACATGAGGAGTTCAACATGGCCATATGGTAATTCCATGTGGAATTCACTTTCAGTTTAATTGAACCAATTGTGCATTACCTAGTGAAGGTCAGTCAGTATCTATTAAAGAAATTAAAACAATAATTAATAGCCTTCCTAAACAGAAACTGCCAGACCCAGATCATTTGACTGGTGAATTCCACTAAATATTTAAGGAAGAAGTTAGACCAATTCTCTACAATCTCTTCCAGAAAATAGAAACAGAAGAAATACTCCCTAATGTTTTCTATAAAGTCAGCATTATTCTGATACCAAAACCAAAGACATTGGAAGACAGGAAACTATAGACTGTTCATGTTTCCCGTGAACATAGGTGTAAAAATCCTCAAATATATTATTAGCAAATGGAATCCAATAATGTATAAAAGAACTATACCTCATAACCAAGTAGAATTTATTTCAAATATAGAAAGTTGGTTCAACATTTGAAAATCAATTAATGCATTTCATCACATCAACAAGTTAAAGAAGAAAAACCACATGATCATTATAATAGATGCAGAAAAGGCCTTTCACAAAATCCAACATTCACTCATGATAAAAACTCTCAGCAAACTGGGAATGGAAGGAACTTCCTCAGCTTGATAAAGAGCATTTACAAAAAAAAAAAAAAAAAAAAAAAAAAACCTACAGCTAAAACCATACTTAAATGAGAAACTAGATGCTTTCCTACTAAGGTCAGGAACAAGACAAGGATGCCCCCTCTCACCATGCCTATTCAACATTGTTCTGGAGATCCTAACTATTGCAATAAGGCAAGAAAAGAAAAGAAAAGTATACTGATTAGGAAGAAAGGAATAAGACTGTATTTTTTCCACAAATGACATCATTGTCTTTATACAAAACCCCAAAGAATGAACAATAACAACAAAAAGACCCTGAAACTAATAAGCAACTATAGCAAGATTGCAGAATAAGAAGATAATCTACCAAAGTTAATTGATTTCCTATATAGTAACAATGAACAATTGAAACTTAAAATAAAAAACAATATCATTTAAGCACTCCAAAAAATGAAATACTTAGATATAGCTCTTTTTAAAAAATATGTACAAGATCTATACGAGAAAAACTACAGAACTCTGATGGAAGAAACTGAAGAACTAAATAAATGGAGAAATAGTCCATGTTCATGGATAGGTAGACTTAATATTGCTACGATATCCATTCTTCCCAATTAATCTATAGATTCAATGCGATTTGAATCAAAATCCCACTAAGTTATTTTGTGGGTATTGATGAACAGATTCTGAACTTTATGTGGAGAGGCAAAAGATCCAGAATAATCAACACAATACAACTTTGTTTGGAAGATTGACACTACCCAGCTTAAAGACTTACTATAAAGCGATAGCAATCAAGACAATGTAGTATTGCTAAAAGAACAAATGGATCAATGGAATAGAACAGAGAGCTCAGAAATAAGCCCACACAAATAGAATCAACTGACCTTTGATAAAAGAACAAGGCAACTCAGTGGAAAAAAGATGGTATTTTCAGCAAATGGTGCTTGAGCAACTGGACATCTACATGCAAAAAAAAAAAATTAATCAGTCATGTTTTACAAAAATTAACACAAAATGAATCATAGACCTAAATGTAAAACACAAAACTGTAAAACTCCTAAAAGACAAAATAGGAGAAAACCTAGATGACTTGGTGCTTGGATGACTTTTGAGATACACTGGATGACTTCATTAAAATTAAAATTTTCTGTGCTGCAAAAGACAATCAAGAAAATGGGAAGACAAGACACAGACCAGGAGAAAATATGTAGAAAAAGTTCACATATTTTTTTCTCACAGAGGCATGGGTTTGCAATTCTGAAAGTACTATGTTTGTCCCAGAATTAAACAAATACATAAATATGCTGTGAATAATGAAGTTCCTGTTAGAAAAAGTTCTAAGTAGGGAAGTGGGGGGGGTTAGAATGAACCCTGTGGTGTTAGGTTGGAATTGGAGGCATTAGTGTGAACTCATTGTGCGAGGGCATGTGAGTGAGTGTGTGTATGTATGTGCGTGTGTGTGTATGTGTGTGTGTCTGTTTCCAGCTGTGACTGCTGAGAAGGCCCAGAAGGAAGGACACCCCAGCAGCAGTGAATATCCCTGGCTCCTGAATCTGTTTCTAAATGCCATCTTCAAAGGGGGTTGGAGAACCAAGACTCCTAGGAGAAATGACTTATTATGCAAGACAAGCTTTGAAATCTTGTGGTGTCAGAAATTAAGGAAGTGCCAAGAAAAAAAAATGATGAGGATGTGCCAAAGGACATAGGTTTTAACCTGAATGTGCATTCCATGGCCAAGATGGAACAATCTAAGAAAAAAATAAATAACGATAGCATTAAGTGATAACCCATAGATGAAAATGATGAGTACATAAAATATATATAATTGAATAAGGAAATACAAAGAAAAGCTCTTGCCTATAGCAGAATTTGAATTCCTAATGTATAAGGAATGAGGGGATTGGAAGAAAAAAAAAAAACTGTTGTAGGCAAGACCCATGGATCCATGCCAAAATTAATGAGCGGAAGTATAATGAGTAAAAAAGATATTTGCATGGTCTCAAAGTATCTCCCCACAAGATACCTACTAGTTTCAAAGACAAAAATAGTAACTTTCCAGTGGAAAAACCTGGCAGACACCACCTTGACCAAATGATCGAGTGATCAATACCATGTGCCATTGATAAGACTCCCTAAGAAGAGCGCAATATTCCTTCCATGATATTCTTGCCAAAAATGCATCATCTCAGTCTGGTCATGAGAAAACATCAGACAAGCCCAAATTGAGGGACACTCCACCAAAATCTGAGCAGCGCACTTCCAAAGTCTCAAGGTCAAGAAAAGCAAAGAAAAATGCAGCTGTCACAGATTTGAGGACACTAACTCGATATGAAAATGACACGGTGTGGGACCCAGACTGGGTCCTGGACCTGAAGCAGACTTAACAGGGAAACTGGAGACAACCAAATAAGGTCTGTAGATGAGTGAATCATGTTCATTTCCTAGGTTCTGCGTCCTACTGTGACTCCGCGGACAATGTTCATGGTCAGGGAGCTGGCAGCGGGGTTTACAGGAGCTCTGCTTCTGCAACTTTTCTGTAAATACAAATGTATTTCAAAAGAAAAAGGATTTCCCCCCACCAAGAAAAAGAACAATGAGTCATTTTTCCTCACAAGGGAAAATCGGGAAACAGCAGAAATTAGTAGAAAAATTCAACCACAATCCTGATACTGAAAACCACCACTTCCAGTAAGCTGACTCTTTTAATTATTAATAAGTTAAGAAAACTTTCCTGAGCGCTGACCATGCTCAAAGCACATCCCATTAGAGCACATGCATCCTAAGAAATTGCAACCCACCCCTCACGGCGCACTCCGCCACCCCCTCTTGCCACATTGCATTATCACCAGCTCACACGCTGATTTCCTTATAGTGTCTTGAGTTTCTTGTCTGTCTCTCCACTACAGTGGAAGCCCCTCGAGGGTAGCAATGTTTGTTTTGTTCGCTGATGTACTTCAAGTGTTTAAATGAGTCCTTGGATGAAGGACAGAAGGACCCATCATAGACTTTAAATTCTTAGGAAAAATCCCGAAAAGATGGGCAAAGGGGAAGTCACATGTGACGTCACCAGAGTCCTTGAGTGTGGGGGCCAGGACATGACTGCAAGGGCCACCCAGGATCTACAAGGAGGAGGCAGTTTTCCAGCTGTTGAACCAGTGTTCCAGAAGCTCAGACAGATAACAGAAGACCAAGCACCAAGCCCATCACCTCGGCTCCTTGACTGGGACTTAAAATAAATGGCTGTCAGAGTGAAAATTCCAGATCTCAAAGATCAAAGGAGACTAACAGAGATCTCTGGAGGTTGTATTAATTTGCTAGGGATTTGTACTGGGTACCAAGTGCCACAGATGGAGTAGCTCAAACAACGGAAAGAATCATGTCACAGTCCTGGAGGCAGAGGTCAAGAGGTTGGTGGGGCCAGTGGGGGGGAAGGGGTGTCCCAGGCCTCTCCCCTGGCTTCTGGTGGCTTCCTGGCAATCCTTAGCATCCCTTAGCTTATAGAAGCATCCCCCCAGTCTCTGCCTTCATCTTCACACGGCCTTGTCCCTATGCACACATCTCCTTGTCCAATTTCTCCTTCTTGTAAGGGCACCAGTGATGTTGGATCAGGGTCCATCCCGATAACCTTACCTTAACTAATCACTTCCGCAAAGACCCTGTGTCCAAATAAGGTCACACTCTGAGATGGTGGAAGTCAGGACTTCATCACAGGAATGTGGAGGGGGACACAACCGAGCTCATAAGCCACTCTAGCATCCAGAGTAAGTTGTATCCTCGAGATGAAAACAGGCTTAAGGGTTGTTAGTACAGATTGGGTTATTGTAGTGTGAGTCCCCTCAGTTGGGTTTTCTCTCTTTTATTTTTTTTTTTAAGATTTTATTTATGTATTTGAGAGAGAGAGAGCGCGCACAAGTGGGGGGTAGAAGCAGAGGGAGAGGGAGAAACACTCCCCACTGAGCAGGTTGCCAATGTGGGGCTCGATCCCAGGACCCTGGGATCATGACCTGAGCCGAAAACAGATGCTTAACTGACTGAGCCACCCAGGGGCCCCGGGTTTTCTATTGTATAACACAAGTGCCTGACTTGAAATTTATTTGCCAAAGCATCCACTTCAAAGACTAACTCAAAATGTCCATAAACACATTGCTAGCCACATGACTAGTTAAAGAGCCAGGTCACCCATACCCACCCCCCACCCCCACCCCTCTCTCAGTTTCTTTGTACTAGAAATCTTGGTTGCTTTGGATAACTGATCATTTGAGTAGTTTTTTGCTTTCTCTTCCTGCTCTTTAAATTTCTGCTCTTATATTTGGGGGTTTGGGTTTTTTTTAATATTTTATGTCTTTAAGTATGTCCACACCCAACATGGGGTTCGAACTCACAACCCCAAGATCAAGAGTCGCATGCTCCACCGGCTGAGCCAGCCAGGACCCTCTCACCCCTCCCACCTCTTATATTTTAAATTCACCCACGAAGAATGAGCCTGCAAAAACCTAGGCCCTCATCCCAAGAACAGCAGAACCCCAGGCCAACACACACTCTCTGTACCGTGACCTTGCTGCGTGGCCCCAGGTGTGCTGTGTCATTCCCAAGTCCTATAAGTTAATAAACCTTTATTTTTAAAAGCTTCCTGGTGTTTATTGCTGAAGGGCATCTTGCAAGCACAGTAAGAACCGCAAGGTCTGATCCAGCCACAACATTGGTTATGGAGAGGCAGGTGTGCATCGGGTACTGCAGTCACCACCTGTCAGCAGCTTAAAACAGTGGAAGTCTCCATGTGGCTCATGCTAAGATGACTGAGGGTCCGGGGGACTCTCTGGGACAGGTGCCTCCAGGCCGTGGCTCAGGGACCCAAGCCACTTTCATTTCTGGTTCTGCCACGAGGGGCAGAGAAAGGCTGAGATGTGACACGTGCTTTTACCTTGTTTCAGCCTGGCCCTGGCCCTCAGCACTGACGCCGGGGTTCCGACAGCCAGAACCGGTCCCCCCGGGCCTGTGTCCCTGGAAGGGGGCCTAAAGAAGGTGGGGAGCATGTGGCATGTCTGTGAGCACCACAGCCTCTGCCACACTGAATTTTGGGGGACTGGTGTCAGGGAGTGTTTGTTTAAGGCCATGGAAACTCAATTCTTCACAAGTATTGCAGGGCAGGGGAAAAAAAATTCCCAATTTTTTTTTTTTTTTAAATAAGAGCTCTTTAAAAATAAGAGCTGGAGTCACTGTATGGCTCCCGAGAGCATTAATCAGCCCCATCTGCAAACAGGTGAGCACCGAGGATAAGGTGGAGGCAGTACTTTAGGGGAAATTCTAGGATAGTCCCTGGCTTTTTCTGGAAGGGAGTGGGGAAGGAAGAGAAGAAAGATGGACAAGAAGAGAAGGTGGAAGCACTGGCCCAAATCACGAGGCAGGACCACCTGCCTCACTCCACCCCTTCCTTCCTGGGGCCCCCAGAGGCAGGACACGTCCTCTTCACATTCCGAGATGCTCACATGTGTCCTGGAACTTCATAGAATTAGTATGTACTTGCTGTGAACAAGTGATTGATTGAATGAATGAATGCATGAATGAATAACACAAAATGCCCTGTATCCCATTTCCAGATGCCACATTTAGCAGAAGAAAAGATTGATCCTCACTCAGCCCATGGCCCTGTTGACCTGAGAATGGCAGGCGGCGTCTGTCTTCTCCTGGAAGCGCTGGCAGGGAGATGACTGACCGTCACTCTCAGAACAGGTCGTGGGAGTTCACTCAGTCAGGAGCGAGGTCCATAGGACATATTTTTAAATGATCTCTAAAATTTGGGCATCAGGGGCACCTGGGTGGCTCAGAGGTTGAACTAGAGTCTGCCTTTGGCTCAGGTCATGATCCTGGGGTCCTGGGATCGAGTCCCACATCGGGCTCCCTGCAGGAAGCCTGCTTCTCCCTCTGCCTGTGTTTCTGCCTCTCTCTGTGTATCTCTCATGAATAAATAAATAAAATCTTTAACAAAAAAAAGTAAGAAAGAAATGAATGCTCCATCAGGATTATGAGTCCTGGCTCATTGGCTGCCTTTGAGGGGGGCTGCATTGTGCATGTGTGTGCATGTATGTATGCATGCATTTGTAAGGAGGCATATGTGAGCATGAGCACGCATGTGCATGATTTGCTATGTATGAGAGGGCATGTGTGCACATATGTGTTGTACGCATATGTGGATATATTGTATGAAAGGACGCCTGCACCAGTGGGTGAGCTCTGGAGTGTGTGAACTCATGAATATGCATGTGGGAGGGGTGTTTGTGCACATGTATATGTGTAAGGGGTTGGAGAATCTTGCAAAGAAAGGGTGCTGCTTTAATTCTAAAGAAAAAACACTGGAGATCTGGTTCCATGGATGGAATTTCCAAACCTTAAAACCAGGGTGGGGACAATTACAACATGTCTCATGGGGGGTACATAACCAATGACCTCAGAGATCCCCCCAGTCTGTTGTGATGATTCAGTGGCAACCTTCCAGAAACTTCAGTCAAATGAGGAGTATGGCGGTCTCGTTAGGGCATCGTGAGGAGGTCTCGATGGATCTGAGGCCTACATGTGTATGAGATGTTCAGTAGAGCTGGGAGGGGCCAGGAGGTCATGCAACTGTCAACATGAAGACCCTCCTGCTATTGGCAGCAAGCGTGGACTTTGGTAAGAGCTGACCCAGATCTCTGGCCCGGAGAGGGACATGCCCTCACCTCTCAGTTTCCTGTCCCATGGCAGCAGGCTGTCTCTTGGTGGGCAGAAGAGAAAGGCCACTGGAGGGTTGGAGGGTAGCAGAGGGGGACAGAGGGGGAGGACACAGGCGCCAGGCCCCATCACTAGGCGATTTCCTTCTAGGCCTGCGGATCTGATGGCTTTCTGGAAATGATCCCATTGGCAACAGACAGGAAGCTGTGCCCAGTTATGTCTACTATAATTGCTACCAACAGTGAAAGATCCCCCGGAGATGCAGAGAGAGGAGGAGTCTGCCCCAGGCATCCCTTCCCTCTGCCCACTGGTGGCCCCAGCACACCCAGGAGCTGCAAGCGTAAGGTGGGTGCCCCATCACACAGAACCTCAGGAGGTACTGGCTGGAATGGAATGGAAAGCATGTGGAAACTCTGCTCTAGACTGTTCCAGAGTCACTGAGTCTCTGCCCAGGGTCAAGGTGATGAGACCACAGAGCACCAGGCTCCCCGGAGCAATCGGGGGTTGAGGGGACCCCAGTATGGTCTTCTTGTCTTGCTGCCCCCACCCCTCCAGGACAGCTGCTACTCTGTCTGTAGTAACATGGCTGTGGCACCAAATTTCTGAGCTACAGGTTTGCTTACCACAGGACACAAATTGCGTGAGTCCTACCACACTACCCAGTCTCCTTTGTTTGCTCTCCTGAGCGTCTGCTGTGCCAAGCACTGTGCTGGGAACCAGAGCAGCATACAAAGGGACAGTGTCCCTGCTGTGAGAAGCTCAGAGCTGAGTGGGAAGTAAAGGAAATGAAACACAACATGGTGAACTCCAGTAGGAGGTAAGCCAAAGGGCAAGGGCCCCAAACACACAGCCTGAGGTGCAAGGAAGGTTCCTGAGAATGGTGACGCCCAAGCTGAGTCTTAAGGGAGTCAGAGGAAAGAGGAGGGCTGGGGCTTTGTGACAAGAGGGCACAGCAGGGTCAAAGGGACAAGAGGGAGCTGGCGTGTGCTGCTGCAGGGGTGCGGTGAGGAGCAGGAGCAGAAGAGCAGTGGGTGGAGGGATGCTTCTGGGAAGAGAGAAAGGAGCTGACCCAGCCCAGCCTTTGGGGCCTTTAGGCATCTAGACTTTGTTCTAAAGCAACAGAGCTCTTAAGTAAAGGAGTGACCCAATCAGATTTGCATTTCAGAGGACTGACTCTGGCTACAGGGGGGATGGAGAGGAGGTGGAGGGCGACCACTGAGAAGACCACGTGGCCATAGCAGTCAAGAGGTAGTAAGAGCTTGACACCGAACAGTGGTCATCAGGACCACCTCACACCTGTCGGAATGGCCGGTATCAAGACACAACGGGTGTTGGTGAGGACATGGAAGAAAGGGCACCCTCCCTGCACTGTTGGGGGGAATGTCCATTTGGTGCAGCCACTATGGAACACAGTGAGGAGGCCCCTCCAAGGATTCATAAATAGAACTACCCTAAGATCCAGCAATTCCACCTCTGGGTATTTATTTATCTGAAGAAAATGAAAACACTAATTCAAAAAGATATCTGCATCCCCACATTTATTACAGCACTATTTACAGTAGCCAAGATATGGAAGCCACGGGAGTGCCCACCGACAGATGAACGGGTGAAGAAGACGCGGTGTGTGTATATATACCGTGGAATCGATGCACACAGATTCGGGAATCGGCAGCAATGCAGAGAGCTGGAAGTGCTCATGCATTTGATGCATGTAGACACGCAAACCATTAAAAAGAATGAGATCTTGTCATTTGCAACCATGTGGATGGACCGAGACGGTATTATGCTTGGAGAAATAAGCCAGGCAGAGAAAGACAAACACTCTATGATTTCACTTCTATGTAAAATCTTTAAAAATAAAATAAAATAAAATAAAATAAAATATAAAATAAAATAAAATAAAATAAAATAAAATAAAATAAAATAAAATAAAAACAAGACAAACAGACTCACAGATACAGAGCAATCTGGTGGTGGCCAGAGGGGGTGGGGGAGGATGGGCGATATAGGGGAAAGGATTGAGGTACAAATTTGGGGCCTCTGGGTGGCTCAGCGGTTGAGCATCTGCCTTTGGCTCAGGGCGTGATCCCGGGGTCCTGAGATCGAGTCCCGTGTCAGGCTCCCTGCATGGAGCCTGCTTCTCCCTGCCTGCATCTCTGCCTCTCTCCCTGTGTCTCTCAGGAATAAATGAATTCTCTTTTTTTTAAAAAAAGGTACAAACTTCTGGTTATAAAATAAAAGAATCACAAGGATGAAAAGCACAGCACAGGGGCTAGAGCCAATCCTACTGTAACAGCTTCATATGGTGACAGAGGGTAACTAGACCCATCGTGGTGATCATTTCATAATGTATAGAAATATTGAATCACTGTCTTGTACATGTGAAACTAATAAATTGGCTGTCACTTACCATTTCAAATCGATGATTAATTAATCGATTAATTAATTACAATATATAAAACCACAAGAGTGGTCAGGACTGAAGGGGTGGATGGTGACATTCAAATGCACTTGAGCTCAATGGATGGGGCAGAGGGTTGGCGAGCTGAGTGGGTCCAGGACCCTGTGAATGGAACCACTGAGGTAAAGCCCCCAGGAGGAGGTCCTGGTGGGAGAGGGGAGGAAAAGTTCTGTTTAGAGCGTGGAGTTGAAGAGGCTTCCAGAACACCCACGGAGGGCAATGTGCAGGAGGCATATAGATATTCCCGGGGGGCTCACGGCTCACGGGAGGGGCCAACTGGGGGCCCGGATTCAAGAGTGGGCAGCAGAGCTAAAAACTGGACGCCCTCACCCCTTTGATGTTTCAAGGCCCAAAAAGGAGATAGAGGGCAAGAGATAGTCAGAGAGGGAGGAGGAGAGATGAGAGAGAAGGTCAAGGCGTTGGCAAGGAGGAGGTAACCCACAGCGGCCACTGCCACAGACGAGTCTTCCAGGATAAGGGCCGGCAAGCATACTTGGATTTGGGGCAGGAAGACCACTGAGGCAGGAGGACCTCGGAGGCGGCTATTTCCATGGGGTGGTGAGTTCAAGGTCAGAATAGAGTGGGCAGGGGAGCTCATGGGGAGGGGGGCCAGAGACAGGAAGTATAGACAACTTCCTGGAGAAATGTGGGCTCTGAAGAGGCAGAGAGAGATGGGTGGTAGCTGGCAGGGTTTGCTCAGTGTCCCCAGATAGCAGATCCAAGAGTGGGATCCTGAGCGAGCATGGCTCCTGCCCAACAGCCTGAGTTACTTAAGAGCAAAAATCACGTCTCCCCATCATGACCTCTTCATGGAGTCATATATCTTTAACAGGCTTTTGGTTGCAAGTGACAAAGTGCCCAGCTAAAAGGAGGCTTGCACAACAGGGAAGCCCGATTCTCACATGACAGGAGTCTGGAAAGAGGGCAGTGCCAAGGCTGGGGCAGCTTCCCAACCGTGTCGACAAGGACTCAGCCTTTTCCCAACCTTCTGCTCCACCATATTGGCCATCTCTACACTCGTGATGCCAAGACTCGTGCTGCTGCTCCAACATCATGACCCACAAAGGAGGGGGTTTGCACCTGGACGTAGCTGTCATCAAAAAGAAAGGACAACGGCTGCAAGGACACTTTAGCAGAGTGTCCCTGTGCTTGGTTGCTGTGCGTCCCCATCAGACCAGGCCTAGCTTGCCAGGGACAAGAATTCTATCTCCCCATCAGTCAGAAACATCTGGAGCATAGGCACTTGTCTCAGATTGAAGCTTCTAGAAGACAGGGGCTGTGTCTTCTCCCCTGGGGTTCCCACCAAAAAGCCAGAGAACATTAACACCCCCTCAATCCAGTGTTTATTTCTTATAATTTCAACTTAATAGGACCACTGTAGGAGTCAACTGTGTCAACGCCATAAAACTGATGCCCACTGTTTTGCAAGACACTGGATCACCTCCAGGAAAAAGCACCAGGGCGGTAACAACCGGTGGTGCAGAGGGAGGGCCCCTGGATGCTGAGAGCGCCCTCACCCTGGAAGCCTCCTACCTACCCAATACTGAGCTTCCTTCTCTGGCACCCCACTCCCTACCCTAGCCGAGCTCCCTGGCAAAGAAGAGTATGCCCTTCTTCCATTCTAGATACAAGCCAGGAGCTCTTCTATCCTCAGATAGAAGTCTTCTATCCAGAGTGAGAAGCCCAAAGCCTGGGCTGTGTATGCCTTGGCCCCCTTCCCCCTGCTTCCTTGGGCAGATTTTCCCATTTCCACCACTTGGCCAAGCCCGACTTCCTGCTTAGCAGTAGCAGCTATATTCCTGGAAGCCTCCTCTGAATAGAGATATTCATCGGTCAACTCTGTGTGTGTGTGTGTGTGTGTGTGTGTGTGTGTGTGTGTGTGTCTGCGCACATGCATGCTGTTGGCACAGAAACAAACTGTTACAAGGCAATATAGCATAAGGGGTTAACAATGCAGGCTGCAGTCACCCTGGCTGAGTCAGATCTGCCCTCCACCCACAATCGGAGCCTTAGTTTCTTCATCCAAATGCAGACAACATCGATATCCAACAACACAGGCTTGCTGGAGCATTAAAAGAGATGACAGACGTAAAGCACGGGGTCTGACTTGTGGAAGGGTCATCCCTTCCTTCCCCTCCCCCAGAACCTCCAGGGCACAGTGCTCAGAAGGGCACTGCATCTAGTTTAATGCTCTCCTGCTGCCATCTTCAAATCCTTCCTAACAAGGGATCCTGCATTTTATTTTGCAGTGGGACCCACAACTTAAGTAGCTGGTCCTACCCTCACCTGGAAGCTTCTTCCTTTCCAGGCATCCAGGGTTCAGGGTTCCGCTGGGCTATTCCCACCTGTTTCTTGAATCACCAGGACTGCTGGATGTGGCTCCCTACACAAAGGCACCCCGCGTAGGGGGCACCATGAGAGCTGAACTTGACCGATGCACAGCTCAGCTGGCTCTGCACTCACCCCGAGGTGGTGCCTTTCTGTAATGCCCAGAAGGGGTGGCTTTTTCTAATTCTGCACCAAAATACTGTGTTTGCAGGCAGTACCCTCATCACATTCACCCTCACTCATAATAAGAGAAATGCAAATTAAAGCTCCACTGAGATACTATTTTTATCTGTTAGGAATAGATAAAAATCCCAAAGTGTGACAACCTGCTCTATTGCCAAGGCCGCATGGGGGAAGCCAGCACTCATCGATGGCTGGTGGGAGAGCAAAATGCCCATTGAGGGCAAATTGGCAATAGCTATCAAAATGATAAATGCATTTATCCTTTGGCTCAGTGACCCGGCTTCTGGACATTTGCCCTATGAATGCACACACACATATATAAGCACATGCCCAGTGATTCATGAGCAATTTTTTTTTATTGCCACATTGTTTTGAGTTGGGTTGCAAATAACCCAAGTGTCCATGAAGAGAGGACTAATTAAATAAACAATGATACAACCTCAAACTGCAACAGACTACATCTGCTGGATGCTGGAAGCTTCCTCTGTTGCGATATAGCCAATCTCCAGGATTTGGTGGCCAGTGAAGACAGCAAGACCGGCGGTATAAACACGATGCTACCCGTATGCAGGGAAGGGCAGAAGTGTGAATATGTATTTGCTAATATTGCCAGAAACACTTAACACACAAGAAGTTAATTTAAGTGATTACCTACACAGAGAGCAGAGCTGGCAGGGAAACGAGTGGGCACAGATGGGGTGCAAGGGAGATTTCTCAATATATAATTTTTTAATTAAAAAAATTTCTAGGCCTATGAATATGTTTCCTATTCAAAGGAAAATTAGCCTCATCAAACACACACAAACATTCCTCTCCCTGAAACAGACAGTAATTCTCAGAGACAATATAGCCTAATCCAGGGATTAGCCAACCATCGTTTGCCGGCCAAATCTATCTGCTGCCTGTTTTTATACAGCTTGCAAGCTAAGAATGGTTTTTACATTTTTAAATGGCTGGGGGAAGGGAGGGATCAAAAGAAGAAGAATACCTTGTGACATATGAGATGCTCCAAAAAAAATTTTTAGTGCTCCAAAATTATAGTGGCAAAAAAAAAATTATAGTGGCAATAAAGTTGTATCGTAACACAACCATGACCTTTGGTTTTCATATTGTCTACGATTGTTTTGATGCTACCACAGCAGAATTGAATAGTAAGTTCACTCATTCCTGGCCTAACAGGGTGTTTCTCAAACTGTCCCGGTGAGGGACCAATCCTTTATGTCTTTAATCTGTCGCAGATCGCTACGTTGGCCAAAAAAAATATGAAATACGAACATAAATGTTTTATTATTCATGAGCATAAACTCACTGTGTCAAATCACTTTGAGATTTCTAAATGCTTACTCTCCACCTCCGTACATACCTCCTTGTAGGTGGGAAACGACCGGCCCTGGACGGCGGACCTCACTTTGGGAAGCGCTGGTTGAACCTGTATCGAGGAAAGCCAGCCGCCCTTTACAACCTCATAATTAGTGCTACGTGTCTGTCCTTTGACTTAACAGTAAGAGACTTACTGCTGTGTGGGTAAAATCGTTTCCTTTCCTGCTCCTCTTCAGGACTGGCTGGAGGAGTAAGGATGGGACCACATTATTCCCCCATAATTGCTTTTTGGTTTCAATGGAGGCCCTAGGTGCCCTTTAAAAAAAGCCACAATTAAATGCTTGCCCAGAGCTTTTCTTAGTGCCTCACTCTGGCCTGGAGAGGAAGGAAGTGACCCGCTTGCTGCATCTCTCTCTCCAGGAGACACTTTGCACTCCTCAATTGAGTATTCTTCCAAGAAAATTTTCAGCAAAAGTCTTTGTGTGCAAAAATTTGGAGGCCTTCCGTTCCTGAGAACATTGCTTTTACAATCTCACCTTGAATTATGGGTTGAAAGGATATGCTATCCTGCTCAGGATTTCATCATTAAACACCTGGGAAGGAGCAGCACTGCAGGCAGCCACATCCCTTGTGGGGTTGGGAGGAGATTGTGGGGATTGTGGGGTTGGGAGGGTTGGGAGGAGAAGGAAAGAATGAAGAAGGCCTGAGGGTAGCTGAGGAGCCTGCACTGTTTTGGGGATTGTGGGGTTGGGAGGAGAAGGAAAGAATGAAGAAGGCCTGAGGGTAGCTGAGGAGCCTGCACTGTTTTCAACCCTTCCTTACTCCAGCAGGGCTTTGGACAGTCCTTAGATTTACCCCCAGAACTTGAGCCTCTCAGCACCAGCTTCTGGGGTGAAGAAGCAAAGGGAGAGGAAGAAGAGCTTCCAGAAGCTTCCTGCCAACCTATCCAGTCATTGCCAAAAAGGGCAATCCAGGGCTCCAGGGCACAGCAGGTCCCTTCTCCCTGACAACCACCCCAGCGGTGGAGATCATCTCCCTCTTTCCCTGCAGAACCCTGCAGAGGTCCTTCTGTTTGTGTTTCAAATCCAAGCTTCTCTCTCATATCTGTGGCTTTGCCAGATTGGCTTTGGCGAAGGGAGCCAGCCACCTATGCCAGTCTGCGATCTTGGCAGAAGAAAAAGGGAAATATATATCACAATACCTTGTGTACGATTTTATTTTATTTTTTTCCTTGTGTATGATTTTAAAGCACACACAGAGACACTAAATATTTTTCAAGGAACCATGTATCTAAATAAACATATGAAGAATAAGTTGGGAGGGAAGTGAGAGGATGAAATTAATAACATAAAACCAGTGTCTTGCACAAATCAACAATAACAGTGTGCAGGGAGGAAAACCAGGCGTATAACAGGATAAGCAACTGGCTGCTTTGATTCAGCAACCCCACTCCTAGATATTTACCCTGTCGTGCATACTCACACACTCATGCAAATGTGCACACCCACGGTACATGAATAGTGTGTAAGGGACAGTGAGAATTCAAACTCAGAGTTGGCTTGATCCAAAATCTAGTGTTTCAACTGCCCCTGATGTTAAAAAGCTTCACCAGAATGTCCGTGTGAGTAGCAGCCAACACACCTGCCAGCCGAGCCTCATGGTCCTAGTTTACATGGTCTGGCCAGGGTGAAATAATAATTTCTCAATTTTTGCTACTGCAGGGAAGGAAAAATTCTTTCTCTACTCTTCCCGGTCTTCCCACTGGACTAAGCATTAAATTTACATGAGACAGATTAATAGGAGAAAAAACTAGGGTTTTATTACATAGTCACGGGGGTCCAATAATGAAATTGAGACCTAAAGAAATGACCAGGGCAGGCAGTTCTTATACTTTTTAGATGAAGAGACGATAAATCTGAGAAAATGACAGAAGTAAATAATTTTAAACTGAATTGGGCTAGGGTAGTAAGTAAGTAAAAAATATCAAGGGTTGTTTATATAGACATCTTGGCTCTGAATTTCCCATCTCTGTTGAGAGGCATGTCTCTTTACCTCCTGGTACAAGGGAGGGCACCTTGCACATGAGAGATTGATTTCCTGCTTTCAGAGGGACAGAAGGGTGGAGGGGGAGGGCTCTGAGTGTCCTTCTTGCTCAGGCTTAAGTAATTTTTATTTAAGATAATCAATAGGCCAGGGCACCTGGTTTGCTCAGTTAGTGGAAGATGTGACTCTTGATCTCAAGGTTGTAAGTTCGAGCTCCATGTTGGGTATAGAGATGACTTAAAAATGAAATCTTTAGGGCAGCCCAGGTGGCTCAGGGGCAGCCTGGGTGGCTCAGCGGTTTAGCACCACCTTCAGCCCAGGGTGTGATCCTGGAGGCTCGGGATCCAGTCCCACATGGGGCTCCCTGCATGGAGCCTGCTTCTCCCTCTTCCTGTGTCTCTGCGTCTCTCTCTCTCTCTCTCTCTCTGTGTGTGTGTGTATGTGTGTGTCTCTCATGAATAAATAAATAAAATCTTTAAAAAAATAAATTATAAATATAAATAAAATCTTTAAAAAATCAAAATTAAAAATTAAAAAAAATTTAAACATAAAATAATCACTATGTCAAAGTGGCACATTTTGGGGCAGCCTGTCCTTGGTCCCTGTACTCTTTCTCAGCTATCTTAACAGAAACCACACATAATCCAAAAATCATTTTTATCTTGCCTTTGTCTTGAGTTTTAGGCTAGAGTTCAACTGATGCATCCTGCCTGATGCAGGTAGAATAAAGTCAGGTGTGTGTCGCAAGGCAGAAAGTGACCATCGGAGACTGCAAATCTTCTACACTCGATACAATGAGACATAATTAGGTAAATGATGAATGAAGGGTAGATTGGGAGAAGCTCAAGGATAGAAACCACACCCGGTTCACCTGAATCCTATCCTGCATGCAACAGCTGCTGAGGGACCAGGACCCAGGTGGGGCCTCAAGATTCTGGAGAGACACAGGGCACCTGAGTGGCTTGGTCGGTTAAACATCTGCCTTGGGGCACCCCCGGTGGCGCAGCGGTTTAGCGCCTCCTGCAGCCCGGGGTCTGATCCTGGAGAACCAGGATCGAGTCCCGCATCGGGCTCCCGGTGCATGGAGCCTGCTTCTCCCTCTGCCTGTGTCTCTGCCTCTCAGTCTCTCTCTCTCTCTGAATAAATTAAAAAAAAAAAATCTTAAACATCTGCCTTGGCTCAGGTCATGATCTCAGGGTCCTGGGACTGAGCCCTGTGTTGGGGTCCCTGCTCAGTAGGGAGTCTACTTCTCCTGCTTCCTCTGTCTCTCCCTGCCCTGATTGTGCGTGCACTCTCTCTCTCTCTCTCTCTCTCTCTCTCTCTTTTTTCCTCAAATAAATAAACAAAATCTTTTTTAAAAATCTTAAAAAGAAAAAGAATCTGGAGAGACACGTGAATGGTGCCTAACACAGTCTACTCCCTGAGCCACCGAGCTCCACCCATCCTTCCCATTCTAGCCAGCTTCCTCTGCACAGCTTGGGGCCCATCATCATGTGGTAAGAAGATGCCCTCACTCCTACACTGAGAGGGAGGCACAAGGCCAATGGATCACAGAGTCTTCTTCAAGACCCAGTACACATCTGCTAAAAGACTTTAATCAAGAAGGCTAGTGATAGCTCCATGTCCCAGCTGTTTCAGCTGCTTCTAAAGTCTTAGCTGATACTCATCATCTCCTTCCTCCCACGTCCATTTCAGATTCCTCTCATTCTTAGCCAGCACTTTGGCTTATTTCTTACTCATGGTATGGCATCTATCACCTTAACTCATGAAGATGAACTTGGTCAAGCCACCCACATGGGCCCTGAATGTGATTCAGAGTCATTTGAGCAAGGAAATTTCAGAGTTCCAAGCACCCACATCACGGTCTAGAGGGGGGACCATAGACGCCAGGCCGACCCATCCTTGGCCTGCAGACTCCCCACCTCAGGGCAGGGACCCTAGCTACCCAGGTCTGAGAATGGTACTGCTGCTCTCTTGGCTCAAGAAACTCTGAGACTCTTGGAGAGATTTTCCCCCAAAGAGGAAAAGGGTTAGCCCTCTTCCTTCTTTCAGGAAGGGCTAACCCTTTGGAAGAAGCCAGACTGCTCTAGCCACCTTCCCACAAGACTATTTCTACTTTGATTTTCATGCTTCTATTTGGCCAGTGAAGCGAGGAGGCTTTCACTGGTCTCTGAAGACCTTGACAATGAAATCCAGACCATCTGAGCTTCCACATTTAGTTCAAACCTAGCCCAGGAGGCTTTTCAAGGACAAAGCTACTGATGAATTCCCTTCCCTAAGGGAAATGAATCACATCAACCACTTTCTGTAGCCTGGATGAGATGAAAAAGCCAGCTGGCTGACTGAGGGACTTCCCCACTTTTCAACTGGGTCATGGCCTTGGAGTAATTTCCATTCGAATGAGAGTGTGATGGAGAAAGGTACTCAGGAGCCTGGATGTTGACAACAGCAGCAAAAACAGTGCATCTCAACATCTCCCACTCACTGGCACTTACTTTGTGGCAGGTCCTAAGCCAAGCACTTTTTTTTTCTACTGAAGTATAGTTGACATACGACATCACATCAGGTTCAGGTGTACCGCACAGCGATTCAACAATTTTTTTTTCAACAATTATGTACATAACAGAATGCTCACCCCAATAAGTGTCATCACCATTTGTCTCCATACAAAATTACTAAAATATTATTGACTGTATTCCCTACACTGTACTTTTCACTTTTTTTTTTTTTTTTACTTTTCACTTTAAATGTATTTTTTGCATTCAACCCTCTCAGCAATCCTATGAGGTATTACTGTTTTTCCCACTTCCCATTCATTCATTCATTCATTCAATAGGATGTTTATCGCAAGCACTTCTAATGTTTCGGGTGCAAAACCAGGCACAGGCAAAAGCCAGACCGGCAAAGTCCCTGCCTCTTGGTACTTACAAGGCCCTTTGAGGACACAGATGCAGCCAATAAACAAATTACAAGGGGAAAAAGACAGTCATAAGTAATATAAAGAAAATAAAGCAGAAGAATAAGAGAAGGCAGGGTATGAATCCAAGAGACAGTGGCCAGGAAAGGATTGCACAGAAGAGATCCGAAATGAGGTTATGAAGAAGTCAGCCCTAAGGTGATCAAGGAAAAATCAAGCCAGGCAGAGGAAGCAGCTAATGAACATCAGGGAAAAGAGGCAGGACTGAGCTTGACATATTTGAGAACAGAAGGAAGGAAATCGTGGTGCAGAACAAAAGCAGAAAGAACCAAAAGAGGTGCAGTTAGCAAGCAGTAGACCAGAGGAAATGAAATCAAGCCTGCTTAATCTTGCTTATGTGTAAAATCTTTTCTCAGGCAGATAAACAAGAGGAAAATAAATAAAAGAAGAAAAAAAAGAAGTCTTAGATATCTGGAATAAAATATGGTAAGAGGTATACAGAGAACCGAAGGCTTTCAGTATTAATAATAATAATGAATTTGTGTCTCTGGATCAAACCATACCTGAAAGCCTCTAATCTTTTTTTTTTACACAAGTCAGTAGATTTCCTTTATTTTTCTTAAAGATTTTATTTATTTATTCATAGAGACAGAGAGGCACAGAGACACAGGCAGAGGCAGAAGCAGGCTCCATGCAGGGAGCACGATGCAGGACTCGATCCAGGGTCTCCAGGATCACACCTGGGCTGCAGGCGGCGCTAAACCACTGCACCACCGGGGCTGCCCCCTTTATTGTTTAAATCAGTTCAACTCAAGTTTTCAGTTACTTGCATTAAAACATCCTAAAAAAAAAAAAAATCCTAAATGATTTGTGTACATTCTTATGTTTAATATTTTTTCAACTTCCCTAATGAAATAGCTCTTATTAACTTCACTGTATAGACGAGAAACAGAGGATGCAAAGGGTCAAATGATTTTTTTTTTTTTTTTTTTTGCAAAGAGTCAAATGATTAACACAAACTCTTACTTTGCTAGTGGCAGTTGGACTGAGGGTTGAATGTCCATGATACATCAGTGCTGTGGAACCACAGCTGCAAGTCTTCTCGAAGCCTGAATCTCAGGATCTTTGCACACACTTCGACCAGTCACTTGGAAGGACAGACGACAGAGCCAGTAAGTCTACCACCAGCAAGGAAGACAGAGAAGAGAGCATCATTTCCATGCGCCTTTACTTTTTTCATTTCAAGCGTTTGATTTTTTTTTTTTTTTTTTTGAAAATCTCTAACATACACAAAGTAAACAAAATATATCATGGGCTCCTCCATGCTCATCACCACGCTTCAACATTTATCAACAATCTGCCTTCTTTTATCACCCATCCCTCCACCCACTCTGCACCTGCACTCAGCTATCACCATCATTATATTTACGGTTCTTTCTTAGAGGGAAAACATACATCTGCTGAAATGCAGAAATCTTAGCCGGACAAGTTTGACGCGTGGATACACCCACGTAACCCAACATCTCATCACAATATAGAACATTTCCGCTTCTCCGAGACTTCCCTGCCGTCTCTGCCCAGGCAATCTGCTGATTGGGTGCACCAGTCTGCTCGGGCTGCCGTTAAGGAAGTGCCACAGACGGGGCGCCCGGAATAGCAATTTGGAAAGCTAGAAATCCGGGATCAAAGTGCCCGCAGGGTTGCTTTCTTCTTGTTGGCCTGTGCATGGCCGACTTCTCCCCGTGTCTTCACAGGCTCTCAGGACGAGCCCCTTGACACTCCCCTGTGGGTATCTGTCCTGCCTCCACCCCAGAAAGAGCAGAAGTTTCTCCTCCAGGACTGTGGCCTTTAGGCCATTGAGGTTTTTGTGCCTTTCAACCCTTACACGCTCTCACTTCACAACAGCGGTGCATTGTGGTGTATAAAGAGCAAATGGATTTGTCAAATCTAAGAACTAAGAACAAATATCCTAACTTCTCAGAGCCTCCTTTTTTCTTACCTGAAAAGGACCAGAATACCTAGGGACTTTCTGCAAGATTTAGATGTAATGCCGCTTCTCCCCTCGGGGTGGAGCTCCACGGTGACAGTTGGACTTGGGTTGGCCCAGGAATTCCCTAGGAAGGCCCTACTCAGGGACGGTCCCTGCATATGGGGCTTCGCGGAAAGAGGGGTGCTTATTTCCGCAGCAGGCAGCATGCAGGAAGAGAGGGGGTCTGTGGTGGGGCCGGGCAGAGCTAGCCCCCTGCCATCGTGGGGCCACCTACCCAGGGACTCGGGGGTAACAGCCCCGCACAAGAGAAGGACCAGCTGCGCAGCCCACACTGGGCGCACCCCGGCCGGCGGCAGCTTGGAACTCTCAGGAGGTTAGGGCAGGTGTCAGGGCAAGAACAACTCGAATGTCCAAAAGTTATCCAGGTCCTCATCCCGGGAACCTGTGGCTGTCACTTAATGTGGCAGAAGAGATGCAACAGATGTGATTAAAACAAGAATTAGAGACAAGGACGTTATGCTGTTATGTCCGGGTGGCTCCTCCATGGAATCACGCAGCATCCTTCACTGCAGAGGGAGGCAAAGTGGGGGCTGACCGCAGAAGAAGAAAGCGGGGTGACCTCCGCAGCAGGACACCAGGCTGCCGGCCTCGCAGACCCAGGACGGCACCTCGAGCCAAGGGATGCAGCTCCAGATGCTGCAGGAGCCCGGGGCCTCCAGGAGGAAGCCCAGCCCTGACTACACCTCCATCTCCGCACAAGGAGACTGTGCCCCAAATCACTGGGGCTTTTGCCTACAAATAACACGTGTCAGGGAAGGTGTGGACCCCTGAGCAGGTTCCTGGAGTGGCAGCCCAGAGTTCGGGCCTTGCAGAGAACTTTGGAAACAGCACCGCCGTGACTGGTGACACACTGACCGATGACCCTGCCTGCCCCTGTGCAAAGCTCCCCTGGACGACACTGGGCCTGCCCATGCTTTGCCTCTTCTTCCACTGTCACTAACAGCCTCATTCTGGTCTTGGATGTGGGCTCAGCCTAAAGGGCTGAGGAGGGGACTTCCTGATTCCCAGAGCCACTGAGCAGGTCCTGAACACCCCAAACCAGGTGAATCTCACCGGGTTCCCCTTCTCCGGGATTTTGCCTCTCTCTCCCTCACCACGCAGACCAGTTCATTCCTCCTCCACCACCTCCTTGAAGAACCGGGGGAAACCGACCCAGTCCCAAGACAGAAGCAGCCGGGACCAGACCAGCAGGTGAACCGCGCCAGGCCAGAGAGGACCTGCCCCCTGCCTCCCTCCCGGAGACAAGGAGGCAGTGGCAGGTGGATCCACACTGGCTGCCAGCTGCGGAGAAGCACACCTGGGGGTGGAAACCCAGCGACATCTCTTGGTGACTTAAGGAACCGGCTCAGTGGCTCCGGGAATCTGGAAGCTCCCTCCTCAGACCCTAAGGCCGAGGCTGTGAGCGTGTCCAAGGTCGGAATGAGGCCAGTAGAGACTGTGAAGGCTGATGGGCAGCTTCGGTGCTGAATGTGGAGCCAAGTAGGCCCAGCTCCCTGCAACGGGCAATGCAAGTCCACCCCGTGTCGCCGCTGACCCGTAAGGAGCCTGGCAACCTCAGCTCCTGGTTCGGCTGTGGTTCAGCTGCTCTTTGGGCAAACGGTGCCCGTCCCCCTGACCCGGGAGAGGACAGCGTGGATGCTGATGTCACCACCGCCTCCGTGGTGATGTCTTGTCCTCTTCCTAATTCTGCACATCTGTGCTGTTTCCCCTTTACTGTGATTAAACTGACCGCAGATTATTTTATTTCAGACTCTTCCCTCTTGAATCAGCTCTCTGATTTGTTGGTTCTCCTTTTTGTGTGTTATTATTTATTATCATCTGTCTGGTCTCTGTTGCTTCCTTCCTACGCTCCTTTCTATTTTGTCGTTTTTTTTTCTAACTTCTGCAGCGAGTATTTCATCCACTTATTGTATTCTTCTTGGCTTATAAATGCATCGAAGGCAGTAAGTTTTCTCTGTACGGTTTGATCGGTAACCCCGAAACATGAAATGTTGTGTTTCCATTGTTACACATTTCAGTATTCCACAAGACTAAATACATCTTCGTGTCCGTAACAGTCGTTTAGAGTTACCTGTCCAGGTGGTTGGAGACTTTTCTCTTGTCTTTTGTTAATTATTACTGCTTCTTAATGCATAATAGACCAAATCTCTCCTCTTTTTACTTTTTTTTTTTGTAATTTATAGGACACAGAATTAGGGCAGTTAGATTCTTTATACCATTGTCTAATAAACATTGACTGAGCATTGATTATGTTCCAGCACCATTCCATATGCTCAGAACGCATAAAAAAAAAAACAGATATGGGGGATCCCTGGGTGGCTCAGCGGTTTGGTGCCTGCTTTTGTCCAGGGTGTGATCCTGGAGTCCCAGGATCGAGTCCCACGTCGGGCTCCCTGCATGGAGCCTGCTTCTCCCTCCTCCTGTGTCTCTGCCTCTCTCTCTCTATCATAAATAAATAAATCTTTAAAAAAAAACCCAGATATCTGACCATGGTCCTTGTGCTGGGAGAGGGATGGGGAGTGGGGCGGAGGGAGGAGACAACTGATGACCAACAAGCTTAATTAAGTAACATAGTACGTTAGAGGGTGACAAGTGCTGTGAAAATAGTAAAGGCACAGCAGGGTCAGGAGACAGGGCTGTACTTGTAAATAGGGTGAGGGGAACCTCATTGAGAAAGTGACATTTGAACAAAGAACTGAAGGACATGCGGGTATAGACCGTGCGGATGTCTGGGAGAGCCCGCCAGGGCCCCGGGGTGGCCGGACAGGAGGTGGACAGAAGGGCTCAGGGTCTGGATATAATTTGAGAGGAGAGCCAGCAGGCCTTCCTGCCGGACTGGATCCCTGGAGTCAAGGATCGCTCCGGGTGAGCTCAGCTGTGCACCTGCGAGATCTTGCCTTCACCCGAGACGGGAAAGATGGAGTGGAGCAGTTCAGGGGGCAGGTCAGGGGGCAGGTCAGGCATTTGCACCCGGCCTTGCGGAGTCGGAGATGCCCCGCTGGGCGTCCACGTGGAGATGTCGAGCGGACAGTAGGAGATGCGTCTCGAGTGGCTGGGCTATAAGTCTAAGCTTGGGAGTCACCGGCCGAGCAGAGCAGCCCTGGGGAGAGGGTTTCAAAGCTGTGGTCATTGGTGGCATCACGGTGGGGTGAGTAGGAAACCAACCCCATGGGCTTAATGAGGCTGAAACCAGCAGAAAGTTTAAAGCTGGTTCCCCTTGATCAGCTGTTGTGTCAGCTCTTGGGTCTTGAGACCCCCACTAACTAGCTGTCTCTGCAAAGCCTGGCCTCAGGGTCAGCTGACGAGGCTCCAGCCCAGGAACAAGCGGACCCCGCATTCCCGACCCGAGATAACGAGCCCAAGACCCCACCAGGATGTCCCAGCTCTCGGAGGTGCCCGCAGCCCTTCTCCTCGTCCTCAGATAACCTTGGGAAGGCGGGGCTGGTTGTGCCTGGATCTGTTGTCGAGTCTCCACCCGCCCCGGTGAGCACGCAGGTAGGCTACACCTGTGCCACTCGATGCACGAGCTCCGTCCTTCCTCACTAATCCTCATAGGTTTCCCGATCCTTTTCATCAATACGTGTGTTAATCCCAACCCCTGTAATTAAAAAATCTTGTTATCTCCCCCTCTGGGGAGGCAGGCTCGAGGCCTGTCCTCTGGTCCCCCTCCTTCAGCCCCCTCTCCTGGCTGCAAACCTGATGCCACAGTGACTGGCTTTGCTGTGCGCCGGGCAGATGGACTTGGTTGGGTTTGCTTGTGTTGATGGAGAAGAGGAAAGTTTCAAAGACGGCCTGGGACACCCCAGTGGAAGGCACTGGGAAGGAAGACTCAGAGCAGCCAGCAAAGGGAACTGGGGGGTGACCAGAAGGTGGGAGGGAGACCCAAAGAGGGAAGGTCCTGGAAGACAAGGATGAGCCTTGGATCGGTGGGGGAGCAGGATCGGCGTGTTCGATGCTGGGACAGGCCCACCAGGATGAGAACTGAGAAGGAGCGACTGGACCAGCAACCTGGTGGCCAGCAGTGACCTGAGGAAGGACTGTGTGAAGCCCGGGGGGGCGAGGTTGACTGACCAGAGTGTGTATCCATCAAGATCCCAACGGGAAGGAAAGACCCCTTCAAACTGGGTAACTCAAGGATAAAGGGACTTTTGGCCTTTGCCATGGGTGTAGGGAAACCCCAATGAATATGTAACAGTGGGTAGAGCTGTTACTATCCCCACACCTGAAGAGTCAAAGGAAAGGAGCGGCTTCCAGAACCCAGGGAGAGCAGTGAGTAGAGGGACCCAGGAGCCGTGGCCTTGACCTGAGGGACACATCTAGCCCCAGGGGAAGAAACTCCCTGACCTCACTTTCTTCTCTCCTCTGACTCCCTGTGACCAAACCTACCAGGGACCCTAGGACGCAGGTGCAGAGGTGAGCCTCCCCGGAGCAGGCACGGCGGGAACAGGGCCAAGAGGGCAAATGGACACCATCCGGGAAGGAGTAGATTTGAGAAAATGGTGTTCACTCTGTTCCCCGCATTTTTAATTCCATTGTGCCCAACATGAGCAACAGGGCTGCCCCAGAAAGAAGTACATACTTAGGACTCGCTGAAAGGAAAGAGTGTTTTTTAAATTTGAGACAACGAGGTCATGAGAAGTGTCGTGTGTCTTTGTGGGATGGGTCTTTCAACAGAATGTTTCTAAAGAACACAGAGTAAATCACATGACAAGAAAAAACCCATAGTGGCCCTCATCAGAATGAGACATCCTCGTGCTGCTTCCTCAAACTCTCTCCTCCTTTCCATCCACTCTCCTGACTTTTCCCTCACCTCACTGTCCACTTTCTCTATCTCCATGGCAGGCACCCTCCTTCATTTGACCAGAGTTCTCCCCCAGCTTGGCCTTCAGCCCTCCCCCTAAGTGGAATGTGAACACGATGGCTGGCACTCAAGCAACCATATTGAACCATGAGGTCCTACACGTAGAACAGCAGAGCAGCAGGATAGGGGACACCCAGTCCTCGATGCTTGTGAACTCACTTTTACACTCAAGAGCAACTATTTCCAGACTTCTTTTCTGGCTAGAGGGGAATAAACTTCCATCTTATTTAAATCATCATTATCTGGGGTTTCTGTCATTCACAGCTGAACCTAATTCTGATACACCACCTCGAACCCAAAGCTGAAAAATCCATTCCACATTCTATTTCCCATTTCCTGTTCAGCCTCATCATCCAGTACAGCCTATTAAAGAGGTTCTACAATGAGTTCAAAAGACATCAGGGATCCCCGGGTGGCGCAGCGGTTTGGCGCCTGCCTTTGGCCCAGGGCGTGATCCTGGAGACCCGGGATCGAATCCCACGTCGGGCTCCCGGTGCATGAAGCCTGCTTCTCCCTCTGCCTGTGTCTCTGCCTCTCTCTCTGTGTGTGTGTGACTATCATAAATAAATAAAAATTTTTAAATAAGACATCAGAAAGATGCTCCAACAACAAATTCCTCAGCTGAATACAAACCCTCTCCCGTTATCAAACTCCCAGGAAAAATGTGAAGTCTGAAAATTACCCTCATACATTTATTCTAAAATGCACATTGCCCTTCATTGTAATGCATGCAGACGTGATGCATTAATGCAATCCAGACACATCTTCAAATCAATGTCAAAAAAAAAAATCACTGTCAATCAACAATTGTCTGACAGGGAGCATTTTCTTGACCTAGTTGAGTAAAAACCTTCTGTTGACCATTTCAGATAAGATCAAAGAAGAATCAGCATCAAAGCATATTAGATTAAAGAGACTATGATTTTGCCTTGCGTGCTAAAATCCAAGGGAATCGTGGTTCAAAATGCGTCCTCCCAACGCCTCACTGGCTCATCCTCAGCTCGAGCAACTTCCCCAGCATGATTCTCGCTTTCTAGCTGTCCCCCTAACATCTCAGCCTTTCTCCTAAGGACAGTGGTTCCCCAACCAGAGTGAGCATCAGAATTATCTGGAACACTTCTAAAAATGAGTTCCAGGGCCCTATCCCTAGAGTTCCTGGAAATCTGCATTTCCAGCAGGTTCCCAGGTGCTGCTGCTGCTGCTGCTAGGGGACCATATCCTAAGCACCGCAATTCCAAGGAAAGCTCTCCCCTACATTCACCTGCCTGTCTTTATTTTGTTTCCCTTCTTCCACTGCCCCTGTTCAGATTTAAAAACAAACAAAAAACAAATAATTCTGACTCTTAAAATTTTCCCGAACCATCCTGATCCCTAGCAACAGAATATTATAAATACAGACCACTTCACCTGTCTTCTTACCCCTCAAGTAGACAACAATTCTGTTGCATCATTTCTCTTTTTTATTTTTTATTTAAATGTAATTAACACATAAGTGTCGAATTTAGTGATTCATCAGTTGAATAATAACACCCAGTGCTCACCACATCTTGTGCCCTCCTTCATGCCCATCACCCAGTTACACTGTCCCCCTACCTACCTCCCCTCCCAGCAACCCTCAGTTTGTTTCCTATAGTTAAGAGTCTCTTATGGTTTATCTCCCTCTTTGTTTTCACCTTATTTTATTTTTCCCTCCCTTCCCCTATGTTCATCTGTTTTGTTTCTGAAATTCCACTTTTGGGTGAGATCATATGATACTTGTCTTTCTCTGATTGACTTACCCGGCTTAGCATAATACCTTCTAGTTCCATTCACATCTTTGGAAATGGCAAGACTTTATTCTTTTTGATGGCTGAGTAATAGTTCACTGTGTGTGTGTCTGTGTGTGTGTGTGTGTGTGTGTGTGTAACCACATCTTCATTGCATTCATCCGTCAATGGATTATCAGGACTCTTTCCCTGATTGTGGCTCTTGTGGACATTGCTGCTATAAACCCTGGGGTGCAGGTGCCCCTTTGAATCACTATGTTTGTCTCCTTTGGGTAAATACCTAGTAGCGCAACTGGTGCGTCATAGCGTAGCCCTATTTTTAACTTTTTGAGGACCCTCCATACTGTTTTCCAGAATAGTTGCATCATTTCTATACTCAGTGCAAGTGGATGGTCTGTTTATTGTAAGAGTGCTCCTTTTTCATTTTCCATAGAACCTACCGTCTGTCCATGGGTGAATCCAGTGTTTGGCCATGATCTGACTTCTGTAATTAATAAATTATAAATAATAAAAGCTAACTTTGGACTTTCAATGGGACTGACCACATTGGACAAGCCATCTAAATTCAAGGCCGATCCCTTCACAGAAGGGATTTTCGACCTCAGCACTATTAATATTTGGGGCGGGATCATTCTCTGCTGTGGGGCCGTACTGGGCATCACGGGATGTTTAGCCCCATGCCTAGCCTGACCCCACTGGATCCCAGTAGCTTCCTCCCAGTTGTGACAATCAAATACATCTCCAGACATTGCCAGATGCCCCCTGGAGGCCCAGACCCCCCTTGGTTGAGAACAGTCCTCTACAGTTCTATCCCTTGGCTCTGAGGCCAGTCAAAACAATGCAAATGGAAAGGAATTTGGCCAGTCCATCTATGCCAACCACATAGGCCTTTAATGCTAAAAGCTAAAATCCCCATGCTCTAGAGCAGCATTTCTCCAAATTTAACATGCCCTCAAATCACAGGGAATCTTGTAAAAGTGCAGATCCTGATTCTGAGGTCTGGGTGGGACCCACCTGGATACACCAAGCATGATCCAACCCAGACTCAGTGAATCAGAATCTGCATTTTAATAAAACCCCCAGGTGATTCATATGCACATTACAGTTTGAGAAGCACTGCCCCATAAAAACACTCTAATTTAGCTGAAGCTAAAGTCCTGGCCTGGAAACCTGGCTAAAGAAACAGGAAATGCTGGGCAGCCCGGGTTGCTCAGCGGTTTAGTGCCACCTTCAGTCCAGGACCTGATCCTGCAGACCCAGGATTGAGTCCCACATCAGGCTCCCTGCATGGAGCCTGCTTCTCCCTCTGCCTGTGTCTCTGCCTCTCTCTCTCTCTCTCTCTCTGTCTCTCATGAATAAATAAATAAAATCTTTTTTAAAATTGTTAAAATGATATATTTAAAAAAAAGAAACAGGAAATGCAGCAAATCGTCCTTCTGCCCCCAGCCTCTGCAGGACTTGCCTAGGGAAGCCTCTTTCCTCCCCCCACAGATCCCCCAAAGGATCCATGACTCGGCTGTGCAGGATGCCTGAAGCTCCCACAGCTCTGGGGCATCTGCTAAAGACCCCTGCTGTCCCTTACACTGTGCTAGGGCCTGCCTCTTCCAGTTCAAAGTCAAGTTGAAGTAACCTACACACCAAGGCCTACATGGCCCATGCTCCTGTTAAGTCCCTCCCATAACCTGCCCACGGCTGCCAAGACTGAAACCTGAAGCTCCCGCTGTATGCAAATAGCAGCTTGTCACTTTGCCCCTTTTTCTACTCTTTATCCATCTCTTCAATTCCTAGCCAACATCAGATTTGGGTTTTGGAGGCATTAAGTACTATTTTTTCTCCTTCCCATGTTAGGTAGTTTTTGCAGTGGACCTTAAACTGTCTTTTGTTAACCGATTCCCGAAGACCATCTTATCTTTTTTTTTTTAACATTACAGCACAAACACTACCTCTCCTAGGCTACTTATCACTTTTGACTGAGAGTTAAAGTTATTTCTGCACTCACTTATCTCCTCTTTGGAATAATAAATTTGGAGGACAGACTACATATTTGATTTATTTTCGCACCCAGGCAAAAGCTTGCATATAAGAGACGCTCAACAAACATTTAACTCATGAATGATCATGACTGTTTTTTACTATGCTCCTTGGCCCATTTTACTTGTGGATTAAGCAATTCTTCAACTCTTTCCAAGTGTGACATAGATTCTAGTTCTCTGGGTGAGCCCACCTGGATCGGATCCTCTCCCACACATTGGAATTCTGACATTATTTCTATCTTGCACATCATAAGCCGTGTTGTCTAATTTGCTGATTGATTTCTCCTTGTATCATGCACTGCTAGCCTTTTGTTAACGTTTGAAGTCACTTGTCTGCTTTTATCTGTTCTCAGATCACCTTTGCCCCATTACCTAGGCAGCTAAGGATATGATTAACGAATTATTTCAGATCTAGATCTGAAAATGTTCTCTGTCTAACATCAAAGTATAACAAGGTGACTCTGGGTAGGAAAAGACTCAAAGCTGTTTTAGTCCTTGGTGAAGAAGAATGAGACAGGGACAGGCCTGGGCATGGCTATTGGTATCTCCCATACAGGCGTGTAGGAATATGATGAAGATGATGGTGATGAGAAAGATGATGATGATGATAGGATGGAAGGGGGAATCATCAGTATGATTTCTTCCATGATGCTCAAGTAGAAGAAATGTCGCATGACTTTAACCAAACCAAATCAATTTGGTTCACCCAACCCAGATTGGTACACTATCACTGCACTTCCTGGTGGTCACTCGAACTCTTTGAAAGGCTGTGGTTATACTCTCTACAAGCCAGGGTTGAGCTCACTGATCTTTGTTGAAGTTTCCAACCACAGAACGTGGTGTTCAGCCCTACCTCCATATACCACCCAGGAGTCCACTGAATGCAAGTAGACTAGGTTTCTGCCACCCGTGCAAAGCTCCCAGATCAGTCTGTATCCTCATTAGTTTCCAATGACGACCCAAGTCAAACTACTCTAGGTTGCAAAGAGAATTTATTAGATCTCATGATTTGAAAGTTCAGAGTGGAAGTCAAACAATGTTGGATCCAAGGGTCTCTCTCTCCCTCTCAATTTCTCCCTGCCTCCCTAAGCACGTTAGCTTCCTTCTACAGGCAGCTTCTTCCATGTAGTTAAGAAAGATGGTCACCGGCCACTCCAGACTTGCATGGTCTTTATAGCACAAGGCCCCAGGGAAAGAAAAAGGAGACTCGTAATCAAAGTCTAATGAAACATTCTGAGTGGTACAGGCTGGATGCCTACACCTGGAAATATCCCCACGGCCAGGAGAAATGAAACATGTGGTTGGACGTCTTGGGTCACAAGTCCATCCCTGGGGGAAGTGCAGGGCACCATGACAGATCACCCTGCAGGATTGCATGGAATGGAGCAGAGTGATGGTTTTTCAAAGTAAAAAATGGTTATTACCAATAAGATAGACAGAAGGTACTGACACAAATTGTGTCTCACTATACCACACACACACACATACACACACACACACAGGTACAGAGAATGCCGAATGTTTTTGAACCCAATCTCCCCACGCCCTGCCATGCCACCACCACTACTCTCCTAGCTAAAAATTCAGAGGACTTTTCTGTATTGCAACAAGCTGTCTGGGAATAATTAGGGCAACTAGTGTGGACTTTAGTGCCCAAGATAAAAGACTTTTTATGGTGGCATAAAGGCTGGCTCCCTTTGATCTGAAAGCAGAAACCACTAGATGATAAGCCCCACTTCCATGCATGAAGATGTTTATTGTCTTGTTTGTGGATATGAACAGATAATCAAGGACCACCAGAAATGTGGGAGGGGGGAAGTCACAAAATGAAGGAAGCTGCATAATCAAACAAGGTAGGGAAATGACCTTGAAGAAATAGAGATAATTCAGGGAACAGAAAACGATTTTCTTTAATCTCTTATTGCTACTCTCAAAGAGATTCAAGAAAACAATGCATTCATAAAGCAAGAGGAAGTCATGTTAAAACAGTAATTAAGTAACAAGAAAGAGCTATTAGAAGTTTTAAGGAAATATATGATTGCTGTAATTCTTTAAATCAAGGAAGAGTTGGAAAATAAAGTCAAAATAATTCTTAGAGGGGTGCCTGACGGGCTCAGTTGATGGAGCTTGTGACTCTTGATCCCAGGGTCATTACTTCAAGCCCCACATTGGGCATGGAGCTTACTTAAAAAACAAACAAATAAAAAATAAAATAAGAAAAATTTAAAAGGTAATTCTCAAAAAGTAGAACCAAAAGACTGTAAAAGAGAAAATATAACAGAAAAGATAAGAGACTCAGAGAATCAATCCAGGAAGTCCAACAGTCAACTTTGAGGAAATCCATAAATGGGAAAACAGAACAATAGGAATTTTCAAAGAAACATGAGTATTTCCCAGAGCTGAAGAATAATAAGTCCCCAGACTGAATGACCCCACTGAGTGCTAGAAATGCAGGTGGGAAAAACACTTATGCCTAGCCCCATCACTGGAATCTTTTAGAACACTAAAGACAAAGAAGGGATCCTAAAAGCCTCTCTGAAAGAAGGGGAACTAAACTGATTATCTACAAAAGAACAAGAATCGGGCACAAGGCTGGGTTTGGTCCTGGTCTGCCCTAGTCTGACAACCCCTGGGCTGGAGTTCTACATCCAGAGAAAGTATGAGGCAACCAAGATATTTTGGAACACAGGAAGATTTAGAAGCTTGCTTCTTGGGGTGCCTGGGTGGCTCAGTCAGTTACGTGTCTGCTTTCAGCCCCACATCGGGCTTCCTGCTTAGCAGGAATTCTGCTTCTCCCTCTGCTCCTTACCCTGCTCCTGTTCTCTCTCTCTCTCTCTCTATCTCTCTCTCTAAATGTAGATGAGAATGCAGCCAGAAAATTATCTGAGGAGCATTCCAACAAAATAAAAAAGGTAAGCTAAGGAGAGAACATAAAGTCCAAGAAACAATTCACCAAACTCACAAAGGTAGTAAAGAGAAGTCCTAGAATGAATGACAGCTGTGTCTGACGGAAATCCAATGCCAGTCTGGTCTCCTTCTGACAGGCTCATGGACCTTCAGGGGACTTCATTCCAATCATTCATGTGCATCAATTACACAAATCAAACAAGACTCAGTGGGTCACCAACCCATTTCATCCCTGATAAGTGGATCCCATCCCATGTGGATCAGCCCATGCTCTAAGATCCCATCACCTCACCCACTGACTACCTATCATGATGACCCCACTCATTTTACCCCAGTGGTTGCCTGCTGCCTCCTGGCTGTGCCACCCTGGGCATCCCTCAACCTCTTTGAAATAGTTTCAACAGAAGAAGAAGAAGAAGAAGAACAACAACAACAACAACAGGAGGAGGAGGAAGAAGAAGAAATAATTTTAGCTACAGCCCCTCTATCAGCGTCACGGGCCAAGAAAGAAAAGCCCAAGTTAAACTTTCTTAAAATTATGATGCTCCCCTCCCCAGTCAGGTTCTCAAAGTGAGAGTGACGGAAGAGGAATCTGGACTCTGGGGGGGGGTTAGAGGGGGGGTGATACATGAGAGAGCAGATGGAACCAGGGTGCACGGCATAGATAACAATCAGAAATTCATGTCACTTCCCCTCACACTGAGACAACGAATCTGGCTTCGCATGTTGTGTGGTGCACACCAGCATTTGAATTTGCCAACCAGGCAACATTAGACTTGGAGGGCTGCCCAAATTAGCACCCTGAATTGCAGAACCATGGCCTGAGCACCCATAGCAATATGTCCAACCTGACCCAACATTTCATTCTTGGTGGAGGAGCCCCAACCTCCATGCTCACAATTTCTCCCCAGATTCTGGATAATATGAATTAGCGAATCCCGTCAATTCTTCCTGGAATAACTCTGTTTCATACTCTGAAAATCCTAAGCCTGAGCTTGCTATTTATTCACACATGCATTTGCCCATCGAATGTGCCTACTGTGTGCCCAGCATTGTTCTAGAACTGGGGATAGAGCTGTGCTCAAGACAAAGTGCTTGCCCTCAGGGAACTCACATTCTCTTCGGGGAGAACAGGAAAAATAAACAAAGAAACCGGACATATATTGTTTCAGGTGGTGCCAGGTACGATAAATATATCCCTCTTTAATTACTCTGATTTTGTAAACAACCATCCCATCATGAGGCCTCCCCATTCCTCATCCACTTTAAATTGCTCTATGTCAGCAAACATCCAGTCCTCCAAGCTTTACCCTTGCTGAGTAGGTGCTGTTTAGCAACTGTGGGTATCACGGGCAGGTAGTGTGCCAAAGCATGGTTCTACCTCTCCCCAGAGAACTGGTAGCCCAGTTCTACCTCTCCCCTCAGGGCTGGTGGCCTGCAGCCTTCTTCCTGGTATCAATTAAATATCTTTGTTTGCAAGCTGCACAAAACAAAGTTTGCAAGTCTGCCCAACCAAAGTCAAAAAAAGAATTTGGTTAAAAGAAGTTGGGTGTCTCAAGGAATAGAAGAAAAAGGTGATCCAGCAGGCCTTGGGAAGGACAGAAGGCAAAGAGTCTCTAAAGAGACCCTAAGGTCTCTAAAAAGAGACCTTTTTAGTCTCTTTAGGACACTGAGGACAGAGGTGTCTGGGTGGCTGAGTCTGTTAAATGTCTGACTCTTGGTTTTGAGTCAGGTCACCATCTCAGGAGAGTAGGATTCAGCTCCGGGTCCCCTCATCACCAGTCTGCTTGAGATTCTTTCCCTCCCCCTCTGCTCCTCCCTCCTCCTTTGCTCTCTCTCTCTGTCTCTGAAAGAAGGAAAGCAAGAAAGCAAGAAAGAAAGGAAGGAAGAAAGGAAGAAAGAAAGTCAAAAAAAAAAAAAGAAGAAGAAAAAGACATTAAGGACAGAGTGAAAAAAAAAAAGGACATTGTGGCTCCGTCCACCTGCCTCAAGCTAGTGCCTGGTTCTGCAGGAGTGGAGTCCCTGCCTGCTTGAGTCATGTGCCTGCCTTTGGGGGTGGGGCCTAATTGTGATTGGCAGTTCCACCGGGACCACCTACAATGAGGGGGCAAAGGAGATGATGGAATCAGGTGGGGAGAAAGGGCTCTGAGCAGAGAAAAGCAAAGATGCCTGCAGGACTCCTGAGACCCTGGGCCTCTCACTGCATTTTCCTCCCTCCCCGGGGGGTTATCATCATCTGGACACCGGTCCCCCTTCCAGGCCCGGGCTTAGGTGACATCTCCTCCCCGCAGCCCTTCCTGAAGGCCATGCAGGTAGAGTCAACTGTCCCCTCCATCCTCCAGGGCTCCCTGGCACCTTCCACAACCTGCTGCTGGGGCTGCTCACACATATGCTAATCTGTGCACTGGGGTCCACAGTGGGGCCTTTTCATCCGGGCAGTGGATGCATGTTAGGGCCTGCCACATTGGAGGTGTTGGATTCTTTTCTCTCTTTGTGGGGACTCAGTAACCATTAATTTGCACCTCTTTGGGGATCGCCAGGCAACCCTGGGGCGTTCACTGCTGCCCTGGCAGTTCTCTCTGGCAGCTCCATTATTTCTGTTGTAAGCCTCGCTGGGAGCAGCCAAGCTGCTTTGCTTTGTTTCTGAGATGTGCTCTTTGTTTTCACATTCATCTCGCTGGGTTGTCGCCCTACCTAGGGCCTGAGTTTCTCTTTAAGGGAATCCAGTCGTTTGTTTTGTGCCCCGGGTGACAGGGAGGCACCCCAGCCTCTGAGACTGTTGGTAGGCAGACTTCCTGGGTATCACACGTATCTTCCAATGACTTACGACAGCAAGATTCATATCCTTTGGAGTAAGATTCTAGGGCTTAGAGAAAATACCTCCAGAATTGCTCAGACCCAACTGGGGTTCTTCTGGGCTTTCTCTGGGAGTAGTTCAGCTCCACCATTTAACTGAATTGGTTTGGAGGTGGTGCAGTGGGTTAGCCACAGTGCTCTCACCTCCTTGTTTGGAATTCTTTCCTCTGGCCTCTGTCCCAGGCTTCTGAAGTTCTGAGGAGCAGCATCCCTGAGCCCCGGGGCAGTGGTGGTGTCAGATGATGGAGCTCAGAGAGGGAGGGAGCGGGGGGGGGGGAGGGGGGGGATCCTTATCAGTTTCGAGGAACCCAGGTCAGGAGCCCAAGAAACCCTAAGAGGACTGGGTCCCGAGTATCTGGGTACCTCTAAGGAGGACAGAGCAGCAGGCTGTGGAAAACCCAAGCACAAATGATCAGAAGAGGCAGCCAAGGTCAACCTCATTCATCCACAGAACTAGACACCTTCTTCCAGAACCCCAGATACCCTCCCTCACCCTCCTGCATCTGAGCGAGCAAGGACCGCAGGCCTGTTCCTAAACTCACCACTGGGAAGCAGCATCTGGCAGATGCGGCCTTGGCTGGTCACTTGTTGGCAGAATCTTGGGTCCGAGTTTCACCATCTGTAAGACAGAAACAGCAATGCCCACTTCACAGCGTTGGGGCAAAGGTTAAATGTAAGGTCGCTAGAGCACATAGGACACATAGGTGCTAAACGGATGGTGGCATCACTACCACCTGCACCGCCCTGGGTCCCGTGCTCTAGAGGACCCACGCTTCACACAGACACACAGATGCATGCCCACACAGTCATGCACACACAAGCACACCCCACATTTGTTGGAAGGCCCGTGCGTGCCTCTACCCCTTGCCAGCACCCAGCACTGGGTCAGCCCCATCCCTGGCCCCTCGGCCCCTCGTCTGCAGTCCTCTCCTCTGTTCTCATAATTGACACCGTTCAGCCCGGTGAACCACGTCCTGGCATCTCCCGCCCTGTGTCCTGGCAACAGAAGCCACCTGCCTCGAAATATCAGAAGGCTGTGAGCTGTGCTGCCACCACGTGGTCGCGTGGTCATTGGAGGCCACAGGTGGGCACAGGAGCTCCGGGACGGATGACCTGGTCAGACCCTTCCTCTGGGAGCCATGCCAGGTCATGCCGAGCAAATATCATTTCCCACTCACTCCACTCATTTTCTTGTGCCTGGTCATTTCTAATTCATGGTGTTGAGGGCCTTGCGGGCCACAGTTTCACAAGGTGACTAAGGGACACTGGGCCATATGAAACAGTGCATATCACTAGGAAATTTGAATAATGCAGGTCGACGCGTAACATTGGGTGGTGATAGTGCTTTACATTGGCAGCTACATGACCCTAAATACTAGAATGGCCAATAGTTTCACTTTTTAAAAAATATTGGGCAAGATGTGATGAACTTTCAACAAAAATGCTTCCAAAGAGTCAACTTTACTCAAATCATTTTAAATTTTATATATTCATTGGCTATAATTTGTATTTTGCCTATTAATTGTTCTAGAGAGTTTAGAGTATTTTTTTAAGATTTATTTATTTATTTATTTATTTATTTATTTATGATAGATACAGACAGAGAGAGAGAGGCAGAGACGCAGGCAGAGGGAGAAGCAGCCTCCATGCCAGGAGCCCGATGGGGGACTTGATCCCGGGACTCCAGGATCGCGCCCTGAACCAAAGGCAGGCGCTAAACTGTTGAGCCACCCAGGGATCCCCAAGAGTTTAGAGTATTTTAGAAGAAAAATCTTTTTGAAAAGCATATCAAAATAATTTTTTCTCTTTAGCTTTGCTTATTTTTTGTGAAACATAGATTTTACAGACTTTGAATACAATTACACTTTAAGAATCGTGTAGATCATTACGATCATTACGGTCAGAGGAGCAGAAATCATGTAAAACTGTGATTAAAATGTAATTGGAGATTTTGCTGAAATGAAAGGAAAAGTACGGGACAAAGGTACAATCACTTATGAAAGTACATATGTCTATACTCCATAATACGTCATTCAAACATGGCCAGCCTCATCAACAGAACACCCAGACACGCACAATAATAATTAAACTCGAGCAATTTGGACATAACTTCTGACTTTCAGCCATATATGAGCTGTGGCTTTCCATACATCTTTAACCTGTTGTTAGGAAAGCATATTTAGATGGGAGGATAGAACATACTTTACTTCTCACCTTGGCATCTGGATTGATAATTTTGTAAAAAACATTTCACTTATTTATTCACGAGAGACCCAGAGAAAGAGGCAGAGACACAGGCAGAGGGAGAAGCAGGCTCCCTACAGGGGGCCGGACTCGGGACTCGATCCCAGGACCCCAGGATTACTCCCTGAGCCGGATGCAGATGCTCAACCACTGAGCCACCCAGGCGTCCCTTGATTGACAACTTTTAAATATTTAGACACACGGCATGGGGGTCCCCACGTGTACTCTTGACCCAGACCCTACAAACGTTAAAGTGTTGGGGGCGAGCCTGACCACCACCACCCAGAACAGGTTCTGGAGGCTTCCAGGAAGGAAGGGATGGGGAGGGGGAGCTCCAAGCAGGAAAGGGCTTTGCAGGGGAGGCCCGCCAGTGCTAACTGGCGCTAACTGGCGCTAACTGGCGCTAACTGGTACAGCTGCTCCTAGCAGCAACAACAGGCATAACCGCTGTGCTTTGCAGGTTCCTGGTGTAAGCACTTCACAGGCACCGTTGGGTTAACTCCCAACCATATCACTGACGGTGCCATTAACATCCCCATCGTACGGGTGGGGAAACTGAGACCACGGGAAGTGAAGTCGTTTGCCCAAGAGTATCCCGTTAGCCAAGGGTAAAGGCGGGCAGTCTGACTGCAGAGCCCAGAGTGTCCTCTCAACTGGGACACTATGGCACCTGGGAGTAAGGGGGGGGGTGTCCCTCATAGTGGGCGGGGCCTACGTGTGCCCCCGCCCCCCCAGGCTCTCAGAGACACAGGCATGGGTGCTTGTTTCCCACCAGGCACCTGCCTGCCCCTGTGCAAGCGGCCCTACTGCCCGGAGTCCCCCCTCTGCTCCCCCTCCCCTGACCTCCCGGGGTCAGCCTGGGGCAGTGGAACTCTGATGGGACGAGCGTCCACGGCACAGCCCCTCCTGTCCCCATGTGGGCCCGAGCTGTCCCGGAGCCTGCGGCACCTGCTAACTGGAGCTGCTCCTCCTGCTGGGAACCCTCCTGCGGGGCCCTCGGCAGCCAGCACCGTCCTGTCCAAACACAGGTAGGAGCAGGACACCTCCTGGCGTAAAACCCTCACCGTCGTTCCCCTGGCCCCTGAACAAAGAGCAACAAGGCGCAGCTATGCCATTTTACAAGGACGTCGGCACCTCATAAAAGATGACAGCAGCCCACACCGGGGACCCTTGTCCAGCACAAATGGGAGAACCCAGCTCTGTGATGACAGCTGCGCAAAGCCTGCTCCCAGTGGAGGGACGGGTCTCTCCCTGGCTTCCGGGTGCTCACAGCTTCTCCCCCTTGGGATGAAAATACCACAGATCTCTCTCAGAGAGGGGCCTCATTCTCACGGGGGGGCTCCGGGGCCCTCTCCAGCATTCTGCAAGCTCTAGACCACCTGCCCACCAAGGTTCAGGGAAAAGGCTCACCGTGGGGTGAGTGGGAGGTCAAGTTCCCAGGGTCAGCTTCCCAGTGAATCATGCCCTTTGAGCCCCGCCCACCAGTAGTACAGCGACCTCACCCCCTCTCATCCCTTCCCGGATGGATGCATGTCCCTCTGACCACAGGGCCTTTGCACAGGCTCTCTCTCTATGTAAACTCTCTCTGCTTCTCTCTTCACCCCGATTAACTTGTTGAGATCCCCGCTAAACCACTTCTTCCACAGATGAGCCCTCGCTGGCCCCCTGCCCGGATCAGACACCCCCATAAATGCTCCCCTAGGCCTGTGGAACAGCCTGTCAAACCACTTAGGCCTATTCGGTGTATAATTACTAAGGTCTGTCTCCCTGCTGGACTGTGGGCCCCATGCGGGCCGGGATCACAGCGTATGGCTCTTCCGTCTATGCCGCAGAGGACACGAGATCAGGCCATGAAGGGCTGTCAGCCCGGTGCCTGCAGCACGTGTGGAGCTCGGGAAATGGTAAGATGATGATGGTGATGATGATGATGACGACGACAGCTTCTCTGCTACAAGGAACAAGTCGACACCAGGAGAGAGAAGACGTTGCTTCGACATTGGGCTCTGTTCCTTCTGCTCGCCTCCCCCCGGCCACCCTCCACCAGGGAAGTTAAAATCTGCCACGCGGGGGTCCTGGCCTGGCTCAAGCGCTGGGGTCCTGGCCTGCCCGCGTGCTCCACCCCCACGAGGGGAAGTGCAGGGAGCTCCTGAGACACCAGCTGCCTCCCCAGTGACCAGGTAAGGAGCAAGGGAAGGAGGGGCCGGCATTTGTGGGAGCCTCCCGTGGGCACGGCATCCTGCAGAGAACTCTCCACCCTTCACTTCCTTTCTGTCTGGTCCCAAACTCTGAGAGGTAGTTCCAATCATGCCCCTATTATGGATGACAAAGCCCAGCCCAGAGAGGTGACAGGACTGGCCAAGGTCACACAGCCCCTAAGTGGCAGAGCAAACACTCAAGTCAGAGACCCTGGCACTGTCAAGCACATGTGTCACTGTGTGAAAACTCTAAAGCCAACCACATTTCCCGAAGGCCTGAAACTCTCCTCCAGGTCCGAGACCTCCCCAAACCCCCGCCCTCCCCGGAGCCTCAGCTGGGGACACCGCTGCCAGCCGGCCTGGCTGGATCTCCCTGCCTGGCTCTGTTCCCCCCGCCGCCCCAGTCCTCGGTTTCCTGCCCCAGGTACACATAGGCAGGATCCGCCAGGGGCCCCATCCTGGGATGGAGATGGCTCACCAAAGAAATTATCTCCGAAACCCGGCCCTTCCCGGGAAACACCCTTCTGCTGCTGCGGGAAGAGCTGGGGAATCAAAGCTCATTTCCAGTTGTTTAGACTTAGCTCCTCAGTGACTCACCGTTTGGGCTCCCATGACCCAGGCCGGGAGCCAGGGGCTGTCAGGAGGTGCCCTCGTTAAAATCAAAAGGTAGTGGTGAGCAAAGGGGAGCCCCCTCTCTGGAGACCATGACTCATGGCTGCTGGGTGATCCCAGCCAGGTGCACTCGCCGCCCCCCCAAGTCTCGTCTAGGGGGGTGAGTTCCAGGAGGAGTCAGGAGCAGGAAATGGGAGAGGCGCGAGGCAGGGCTGCAGGCGGGCTAGGTCAGTGTTCACCCGGCTTCACACTTGGGTTAAAAACCTTTCATCCCAAATCACTGGCGGTCGTCCCGCCACCCAGCATCTCTTCCCTTCCGTGGGTGGCACCTGTCCAGGGCCTGTATCCCAATCCCGATCACTGTGTCACGGAACCTGCGTGGGGTGTGCGGTGTGAGACCCAGCCTCCGCACCACGTCAGCTCCCAAGGGCCAGCTCCCAGGGTCAGTCTCGGGTGGTGACATGACTTTTGCTTTCACGAGCGCTTTCCTCCATTAAAATAGAAAAAAAATAAATAAAAAGTGAAAAGCAGATGCTAGGACCACACCGGTAGGAAAACAAATATAATCCGGGTTGGATGATAGTCATCCTGATTTTAAAGAAATGAAAACATCTTGGGAGCCCCTAAAAATAACACGCATGCTAGGCACCAGCCCTCCCGGAGGCACGAGGTGGGCCCTTTGAACTGCCTGCGCCCAAATCCTGGCTCTCCGTGGACTTAGGCGTGTGCCTCAGTTTGCCTCTCTGCAAAATAGGGATGATCAGAGCTGTGGTGTCGTGGGGCTGTTTGAAGGCTCCATGAGATCTTGCCTGAGGAGGGCTTTCGGCACCATCCTGGGGCATAGTGAACACCCCAAGGGGGACAGCCGCCAGCTGCATTTAAGCTTCCCATCCTGCCAGGAAGGAGGCAAGGTGGGATGCCTTCCAGCCTCATAATGCAGACAGGAAAACCGAGGAGACGAGCAAGGCAAAGGACCTGCCCACAGCCATGGAATAAGTGGTGGAAGCAGGATCACAAGGCTGCTGCAGGTCGCGCAGCTCCCAGGTCCCCTGCGGGTGGAAGTGGCTGGTCCAGTTATCCCAGCTGCAGACCAGGAACAAGCAGGTGGCAGGAAGCCGCAGGCCAGGACGGGGGCATCCTCTTGCTTCCACTGCTGCCTGCTTGGACTCAGGGGTGTGGGCAGCAGCCAGCAAACAAGCCACTGTGAGCCCATGACTGGTGGGACTTTGAAATTTCTGACCACGACAGAGCTGGGGCCTCTCCTGGGCAACCCCCCCCCCCCCCGACCTGTGGCCGAGCTCTGAAGTCGGGCCTCCGTGTTCTGACCCGACCTGGGCCAGGGGCTACTGTCTCCCCATCCACATCCCCTAAGAGAACATCAAAAGGATGGAAGTTTCCAGTCCATGCTGGAATGTGGGTTTTCCAGCTGACTCAGAGCCTATTTCTACGGCAGCCACACACTGCACCAGGGGATCCAGGGAGACAGTCACATCTGGGAGCATTTTCACTGCTTGTCAACAAGCAGGAACCTGCCCAGAAAAGAACAATGAAGAAAAATCCCGAAACTCAGCTGGCTGAGCTCCCAGCCTCCGACCTACTGGATCTTGGACAAATGGCCCTCCTGGATCTTGGACAAATGGCCCTCCGGGTCCCCAGGGTCCTGCCCCGCAGTCAGGCTGCTCCCCACACGCTCCCTCTGGGCAACACCGAGGCAGGGGTGGGAGACGGGGAGCAGGGCGCCGTGCTGCAGTAGCTGGCCGCATGAAAACCAACACACCTGGCCACGCGCACTTAAGTTTCTCAGCTTCTCTGGGCCTCAGTTGCTGCATCAGTAAAATGGGAATGAGGAAAAGAGGCCAAGAATGAAGAGCCCTTGGCACAGCCTCTCGCTCACAGCCCAGCCGGTGGTTTTTGGAAAGGGAGTGGGTGAAGGGAGAGGCCGGGAAAAGAGAGAGCCACACACTGGATCGTGCAAACCGCCTGGAAACTAAGTCCACGGGGCCCCAGGCTGGCCCCTCCCCTGGCGACTTGACCAAAGGCCGGGAAGTGTAGTTGCATCACTGGGCTTTCAGGGGTTAATGATGGGGAGTGGACAGGGCCCAGTATTTAACTAACTGGGGAGGTGCCCTGAGATCAGAGCACCCCACTCACTTCCTTCTCCTGCAGCCCAGCTCCTCTGCCCCCTGCTCACCTCCCCCTCCCCCAGGATGAAGCCTCCCCCTCTCCTGACCTTCCTTTGCCTCCTGGGTAAGTGACCTATGTGACCTTCCCTCTTCCTCCTCCCCAGCTGGAAACCCAGAGCTCCCTGGAGGCCCCAGAGGGCCTGGACCCAGGTTCTAGGGAAGGTGTGGTGGGTCATGGCGAGGTCATGCCCGAGCCAGCACTGATGGGGGTTCGGGAGGCGGGGATGCAGGCTGGGTGGCCTGGGAGGGCACGGGAAAGGGGCCAGTGGGGACCCCAGATAGCACCCATGAGGCTCCTGCCACCTGTGCTCCACCCGCTGCTCCCCATTAGCATCCATTTTTGGTCCTTACCTGCCCTGGGTGGGCAGCGCCCCCCATTGCTGTAGCAGCAGGGTCTGGGGGCATCCGGGGAGCCCCAGGTGGTCATGAAGCCCACCCCCTGGCTTCTGGTGGGATCGGTGGGGACAGAGTGCTCTGGGGGCACCGAGCTGACGTCTGGGGTCTGAGGAGCAGTGGGGAGCAAGTGGGAGGATGAGTGGAGATGAGGGAGGGGACCCGGGGGGAGGGCACTGCGTGCGACGTCACGATGGGGTGAGCACTGAGGATCAGGGTGGGTGGACGTCGTGGGAATATTATTACTGCTTAGCATCGCTGTTATTGGGGGCCAGGTGCTTGGTGAGGTGGGGTTAACTGCACGGTCCAGGAGGGGAGGCGTCTGGCTCAGGTGTGAGGGGACCTGAGGGTGGGGCCCTGACGTCGCTGCCGGCCCGGCCCCCCCCCCCCCCCCCGCAGTGGCCCCGGCTGGCGGGAACCTGGTGCAGTTTGGGGTGATGATCGAGCGGATGACGGGGAAGCCGGCGCTGCAGTACAACGACTACGGCTGCTACTGCGGCGTCGGGGGCTCCCACTGGCCCGTGGACCCCACCGACTGGTGAGCGGCCGGCCCAGCAGGGGGGCCCGGGGGCGGGGAGGGGCTGGGCGCCCGGCAGCCCCTGGCCCGGCGCAGCCGCTCACAGGCCCCTCCAGGTCGCCCATGACCCTTCCAGGTGCTGCCATGCCCACGACTGCTGCTACGGGCGTCTGGAGAAGCTGGGCTGCGAACCCAAGCTGGAAAGGTATCTCTTCTCCGCCAGCAGGCACAGCATCTTCTGCGGTACGTGAACAGCCCTGGGGTGCCCCAGACCCGGGGGCGGAGGGGGGGGTCCAGGCAGGAAGCCCTCCTGATGGTGGCCCCTGGTTCGTCATCAGGCCCGGCCCTGGGCTAGAGAGACGGGAAGGTGGGTCTTCCTCCGTCACCGAACCGTAGAGAGGACTGTCCATCCACCCAGACGCTCACGGGCACCCAAGGGCTCCTGCCCCAGCCCCGGGTGCTTCTCTCCACCAGGGGGGCCTCCCAGCTCCAGCCTCAGGGCAGAAGAGCCAAGGGGCAGAGCTGGAGCAGGCCCAGAGGAGCTGGACTCACACGTCCTCTCCAGGGCGAGGTCCCCGAGCTGGAGCTGCCACTTGGGACAGCAGACCCTGTTCCCAAAGGCTGACTCCGCCCAGTGGGGCTGTCAGGCTGGACCTGTTTGCTCAGCTTTGCCAGATCCAAGGCCCCCTCGGACCCATCAGGTGTCCCCTGGTCCCTGGACCACGTGACAGCGTGGAGGCCTCCGCGCTGCCGGGCCCAGTGGAGAGAGCACCGAGCTTCTGCGCTGCAAAGGCAGGAGCAGCCTGGAGGGAGGGCAGGGCCGAGTGAGGCAGAAGGACCCAGGAGGGTCAGACAGCTCAGGTCTCTAAGGTCTGACCTGGGGGCGGGGCTGGGCCAGGACCAGAACCGCTGGAGGCAGACTGGACTCAGTCTCCAGCTCCTGCAGCCTCTATGGACTCAGCAAGGTGGCTTTGACAGGTAGTGAGCTCCCCGGCACTGGAGGTTTATACGTAGGAACAGGTCACCTGTCAGGGATGGCCGTGAGGGGATGACTGAGGACAGGTGTCCAGAGAATAGGGTCAGAGGCTCAGGGCTTCACCTTCTACCCACTGTGTGACCTTGGGCAAGAGAGGTAACCTCCCGAAAGCCTCTGTTTCTTCATCTCCCTCCCCCAGCTTAATCCAGGCGCTCTGCTGGCAGAGCAGATGGGAGCAGAACCCTGGTGGCAAGTGGAGGCTGACCTTTGAGGGGGAGCCCTGGGCATTTCCGAGACATGTATTCTTGGGAACAAGGAGGAGCCACCAGAGCCACTGAGGGCAGACAGAGGCCGTGGAGGGTTGGGGAGGCTCTGGGGCCCCGGCGCCCACAGAGCGGTGCCCGGCTGGGTGTGAGCCCATAAGCCAAGAGGGGGCCCTAAGATAAAGGCCAGAGAAACGGGCTCTGCCTCCCCGGGTGGAGGCAGGCCCAAGGCCCAGGCAGGCCCCAAGCTTCCTTCCCAACGGGCTCCGGCCGGGGTGCACGGGCCACCTGGGACTGAGCCGCCATCATTTCCTAGTTGCCCTGTCACCTTGGTGGCTGCACTCTACCCCCAGCCACGTGTCACACAGGGAAGGGGCTGCCTGGAGGTGCCCCCGGCGCTGGAGCAGATGCCCTAGAGAACCAGCCGGTCTCGGGGCCGGCCAGAGGGCCGAGGGGCGTGCGTGGGCTCGGGAGACGAAGGGCCAACGGCTCCAGGCTTCCCAGCGCCCTGCCCCGGCTCCCACCCACACCCCAACGTCCCCCGTGGCACTGGGCTTCCAGCAGAATAGGACAGAGGCCCCCGAGGGCGGGAGGCCTGAGCCACAAGGTCCCTGACTCACCTTGTCCCCATCAGCCGGGAAAACCGCCTGCCAGCGTCAGACCTGCGAGTGTGACCGGAAGGCCGCCCTCTGCTTCCGCCACCACCTGGGCACCTACAACCGCAACTTCGCCCGTTACCCCAACAAGCTGTGCAGCGGCCCCACGCCGCCCTGCTAGGGCCGGGCCCACCCGCCCCACACCCCGCCCCCAGCGGCCCTGGGCAACGCAGACACCAAAGGCCCTCCCTCCAGAAGGTTCCTTTCCCGCAAACCCATCCTTCCCCGAGAGCTCGTGGACTGCGGCCTGGACCATCGCTGGCCTCCCAGGCCGCACGCTGCCCCGAGGAAGAGCCAAGGGACCCTTCAGCACCCAGAAGATTCTATCACCCGGCCCTGAGATCTCAGCTCCCTCTTCTGAATAAGTGAATAAGGTTGTCCCATAATTCTAATATTCTCTGATTCTCAAACTCTACTATTATAGGATTTCATTAGTTTATGGTTTCATACACTCAGTTTTGTTTTGGTTTTTGTTTTTTTTTTTTTTGAGCCTCTACCATGTGCCAGCCACGTGCTGAGCACTGGGAATACAGCAGGAACCCGTCTGACACGGTGGCCCCTGCCCTGTGTGTGATCCTAATATCCTCTCCTTTTCATTTCCCCTTATAGTAAGTTTCTGTGACTCTTTTTTTCTAACATTCTACAATCTTATGCAAGACAATAATGGCAATCTCCAGAAGGAATGTATCTGCCCATATGGTGGAATCTGAGAAGCATGAAAAATACCAACCTAAAAATATTGTCCCCACCATGTCATCGGGCCCCAAATCCCTCCCATTAGCAGCCTGGCTGAGTATGAAAAGAAGCTCTAGAATCATTTTATCCAAACCCCTCCTTTGATGGACAGGCGACGGCCAGGGGTCCGAGGGGGGAAGTTCTCCCCAAGGGGGATGTCCTCACTCCCAGCCCGTGTGCCTCTGTTTCTCCACGAGCTGGTATCAGCCAGTGATGCTCTGGTACGGCCAGGTGGACCCGACCCTCTGGCTGTCACCTTGGACAGCCCAGCGCTCTGAGAAGGTCCCCTGCGAGGGCGCCCAGGCTGGATCGGGCTCCTGACACAGGGAGGGGAAGAGAAACGATTTCAGCCTCCCAACGTTTGCCTCTGGGGACATGAAGAATTTGATGCACCAGAGGATTCCCTCCCCCCTCCAGCGCCCCACCGAGTGGGATGCAGCCTATCCTGGAAGCTGTGTACTTCCAGCAGATTCTACTAACCATGGACGTGGTATCTCCACCGTCTACAATAAGCTGGTAAAACGGGAAAAGGTGCTACGCGGGGAGGGGACAAAGCTCCCAGCAGACACGCAATAAACATTCACTCTCTTTGTCCTTTTCACGACTTGTGTGCAACTTTCAGGACTTTGAGGGCAGGAAAGAGTGGGAAGAAATCAAAGGGACGATCATCATAAACTTTGAAAGGTGAAGAGGTTCTGTGTTAGCATAAACCAAGGGGTGGGGGTGCGGGGGTCAGGTGTGCACGCTCTGCCGCTGTGACTGATGCCAATCCTTGGGAAAGAGTCACCCACCGAAGACCAGGTCTTAAAGCACCTTAAAGCACGAGTGGGGCTGGGGAAGAGAGGGGGTGCGTTTGTGGGAACCGCGGTCCTGAGGCGCCCTCTGGTGTCTGTTTAGCTCAGGCTATGGGGGGAAGCCAAAATTCTGCTGAAACCTGGATTGGCCTTCATGGGGTGGGGGAAAGCAGCTTCTGGGCTAGTGAACTGGGTCCTTTGGCATTGTCGATAATAAATACGCGGAGAGGGGCCCCTGGGTGACGCAGTCGGTTAAGCGTCTGCCTTCAGCTGGAATCGTGAGCCCAGGATCCTGGGATTGAGCCCCACGTCAGGCTCCTGGCTCAGCAGGGAGCCTGCTTCTCCCTCTCCCTCTGCCGCTCTCCCCACCCCTCCTGCATTCTCTCTCACTTACTTTCTCTCTGTGTCAAATAAATAAATGAAGTCTTTAAAAAACATATGCTGAGAAATAATCACGAAGCCCTTACGAACATCTTAGAGTGACAGGTGCCCCTGCATCAGTGAGCAGCACAGGAAAGGGGAAGGGACTTGGAGAGGGGTCCTGCGGTGAGCGTGATGGGTGTAAGGCAGCAAGGGCACCGACACCTGCTCACCTGGCAGGTGCGCGGCCATCGGGCACTTAGGAACTAGACCTGGCCTGCAGCCTGTTCTCCCAGTGATCAATAAACGTTCGGTGAATGAATCAGTAGGTCTAAATTCCACAGATGTGTCTGTGGTTGCACACGCGTCATCGCCAGCTGCAGCACCAGACTTGTAGAAAGGACTAAAACATCCCCGAACCTGAGGTCACAGCTTCCAGGCCGAGACCCCTCCGCTCAGCCAGTCAGCAACAGTGCATCCGTCCCGGGCCTGCGGGTCCGTGTAGCCCGGGGTCACCGGGAGCATCATCTGGGAGCTTGTCAGAAATGCAGAGTCTCGGACCTGACCCCAGGCCCCCTGAGGCTGAGCCTGTGGGTGAATGAGACCCCCCCCCACATTAAAATCCAAAAAGCGCTGACAAGTGGCCCGAATTGGAACAATGACGCTCCCCTGGGAACCGTACCCACCTGCGCCTCATTAGGCCTTGGCTTTCACCAGGCACCGTTCTAAGTACTGTCGGCTTATTACTTCCCTGAGTGAACCCTGAAATGAATGAGGCCTGGGGCCCCAGCAGGGCTTACCTGAGCGGTCATGGGCTGCCTCTTCCCAACGTGGACCACGCGACTCGGATTGATTTGCTTTGTTCCCACCACCCCCTAACAAGCCACTAACGAAATGTTTGATTAAATACCTCGCTGAGTGATCAGAAATCAAATCACGTTGGAATTTCCAATTATGATTTCTTCGCGGACATCCGTCGGCTTCTTTGGGGTGCTTGGCAGCCTCACTGCTGGAGAACTGAACCCTGCATTCGTGTTCATTCTTTCCTGCAGTGAACTCGTATGCAGACTCCGCGGCCGGTCCTTGCTGAACGCTGCAGGTGGAGACACATCAGATGCGGCCAACCGGCCAACAGGCGCTACTTACTCTACACTAGTCAGTGCGTCCACAGAGCAAGACTAGACTATCAGGACCTCCATCCTGCACCCTGTCCCCGTCCTGTCCACCGAGGCCAGCTTTATCTTCGCCCAGTTGGACTGTCGCTCCCTCCTCTGTTCCCGAACCGTCAGTAGCTCCCATTGTCCACTAACCCCTGGCGTTCAAGCATGGTGCCATCTGCTTTTCCGGCCTCCTTGAGCCACCCATATATATTTCTTTATATGGTCCACACACACACACTGACCCTATCCCCCTGCCTTCCAGCCTTCACAGCTCTGTACGAAGCTGCCTTCGGCCTGGAAGCTTCCCTGTCCACATGTGAAAATCCACACACATTAAGTACATCTCAAATGCCCCCTTTTCCATACTTTGCCCGCTAAAGATTTCGCCCTCCTCTGAACTCTCAGGCAACGTGTTTATACCTTTCCTGGTCCACTTACCCCCGTCACTGGGGTCCTTGTTGAGGGTTCCCATGTGTTAGAGGCAGATTGCTGTAGATTCCAAGCCTGCTACCAATCTGTGATCTTGGGCCAGTTATCTATTCCCTTGGGTGTAAAATGGGGCTAGAACCACCAGCCTCACGAGATGTTTGAATGGTTTAAGTGAGACAACACATTCAGAGTGCCTGGAGCATTATGGAAGCTCTCTCTCTGCCAGGTCACTGGGTATTTTTGCTTCCCCTACTTCATCCATCACAGTACATGCAAGATAAGTAGCTATTCAGTTGAATCCATGGACACATGATAATCGGAATTATTTTAGGGAAGTGGCATCATGCATATGATAAAGACTATGCTCATTTATTCAAGTAGCCCCTGGGCTCGCTACTCTGAGTGTTCATTTGTCTTAAGCAGACACACATTTGAAAATCATTGACCTTCAGTGCCCCGGGCTGATGTCCTGTGAAGGAAATGGGACAAAGCTGGCTGGAGAGAGCGTGCGCAGCACTGTTCCTGGAGGGCCGCTACCTGTGCTGAGTTCCAAAGTCAGGGCACATCCAGGGGTCAACTCCTGACACCGTGAAGCAGTCAGGAGGGGCGAAGTCTGCCTCGGCTCAGGGATTCGCTCAGCAGGCATTGGCCTTCTGGGAACAAAAGCCGCAGGACACATGTTTGAAGAAGTTCCCGGTCTTTCCCCAAACTAATGGTATATCCCTAATAAACCTTGTCTTTAGCACATGGGACACCCCACTCTAGGGTTTCCTCCCTATGCCCGTCCAAATGTTGCTTCCTCCACCAAACTTCCCATGATTTCCCTCTGACTTTACAGCCCTCCTAGCAGTACTCCTACATGGTGTGTGTGTGTGTGTGTGTGTGTGTGTGTGTGTGTGTGTGTTTCCTCCTTCACTCCTGGAAACTTGGAGGATACCTCTATGCCCAGAAATAAGAACCCCTGGACCATGCAGGTTCAGTAAATGTTGGATGGACTCCTGGATGGGTGAATACAAACAGAGTACCTTGGGGGACTACTAAGTCCCTCTGACACAGGCAGGTTCAGACAAGTTTCTCCAAGCCGGGAAAGTGTTCCTTCTGCCAAGCCAGAACCTATGAAGTGGCAGGACTGGTCTCGGCCCCTTACAAACAAACAAGTTCTAAATCTTGATCCTTTACAACCAGACAGGTCCTCAGTCGCTGAGTCACCACGATCTGAGCGCCCACTTTGTCCAGCGACCCAGCCGGAACGCACACTGGTGCAGAGCATCTATGACAAATTTTTATCATTATCTCAGGGCACACATACTTTCCGTGCATTGGAGGTAATGGCTTGTGGGGTGTCTAGTAAATGGGAGACTGTAAACCTAGGCTTCCAACCCAACTTTCTCCTAGGCCACCATGAAGTTACCAAAAAGGGACACAACAGCCACTTTCCCCTTATGTTATCTCGATCTTTGGCATCATATTGTCATTCACCCCAAGTAAGCACTGCTGGAGCCTGAAGGAAAATGTAGTCGTACTCTGTTCATCCCCTGCTTGGTCTGAGAATGCTTCTCGGCCCTCGCAGCCTCATCCTGTCTCACAGACAGGACCATACAGGTCACCTGGGCCCCGGCAGGAAGCCCCCTGACCACTGCCCAACCTAGCAGGGTGCCCTGGCCCCCAGGGAATCGCTGCAGGGATGGAACTGAGGCCATGGGAGGTTTCCAGCTGAGGGAGCTCTGAAACTGGGACATCACTTTGGTTCCAGTAGGATCTTACAGGAAGATCACCCATTGGGTTATCAGGGTCCAAAACCCAGGCCTTGTGGGCTCAGGAATTGGACAGGATTCACACATCCAGGGATCCTTCAGTTGTGGACAGAGGTGAAAATCACACAAGGACACTGACCGAGGAGAAACGTCCTCACCAATAGCCACATCTTTCATCCAGGTGGTACTGGATACCTTCTGGTACTGTGGAGCCAATTCAAAGGCTGCTTGGGGACTATAAAATTAGAACAAGAGAGAGTGGGAGTCCCAAGGCCAAAATCCCAAGCATCCCACAAGCCGCAGTGAGACCGCACACCGGCCTGGACCTTGTGACCGGCCAGAGCCCTTGTGTGGGCTGGGCCCTGGGAGCACAAAGAACACCCCACCGGCTGGTTTTCTGCGGCTGCCCTTCTCGCTGCCCTGTCCCCTTCTGAGGACCTCTCCCAGGTGTCTGCACTCTGCTCACAGCTGTCTATGTGTGGCTGGAGGGCTGTGCCTCCTCCTAGAATGGGGTCAAACCAACCCTGAGTTCTAGGAAAACTTCCAGGCGGCAACTGACAGACAGCTGCTCCACATCTAGACAACTCCAAATTCTCAGAGATGTTCCTAGTATCAGCAGAAATCTTCGGTGTTCCGTCTCGAGGGCGCCTCTACCAGCGAGCCTGGTGGCAGCGCTCAGCTGTACCAAAGCTCCTCGGCTCCTCCACGCCAGGTGAGACCCCTCATGGCCACACCCTCCCGTCTCCCACACAAGGCCTCTAAAAAGACCACTTCCTGACATGCTCTCTCAGGCTCATGCACTCGAATGGCAGTCACACTGGCAAAAACAATGTGAAGCTTTGTCTTTAAACTAGAATTTATTGGTATACAAAACTCCATTTCATAGATAAAGTGGCACATCTTTGCAGCTTCTATTGCACCAAGTATGGAAGATTAAAAACACAAAAAAAAGAAACATTTGGTTTTGAAAACACTGCAAATAGCCAAGTACAGTACTTTGGTAAATAAAAAATAAAATGGTTCAGATGAACACAATCTGTGAAAGAAACAACTGAGAGGAAATGAACTATGGACGTCAGACAATGGTCACATTTCTCCCCGTCGAGCTCCAGCAATAAGGCAAGACTTGCTAAGTCTATGGATCGTGACCCCACGGAGGTCTTAAATATCTCCAGACTGAAGCTAGAACAAGCATAGTGCAATTAGAAAAAAGAGAAGGTTCCTGAGCCTGCAAAGGCCCGTGCTCTCCACAGACACACCTGCCCTCCTGCACAAGGGGTTCACGCCCACCTGTACTCCTATGTCCACAAGAGGAACACGCGGGGCTCAAGTCTAACTCCCGGCTCCTCCCTTCCTTCTCACTGAGCTCGGTGCTCCTGGAGGTTGCTGGAAGGGTGGCAGGGGAGGCCAAGGGCCCTTCCCGCCATGGAAAATGAACAAGGAGAGTGAGAAGATGTGGGCAGCCCACCAACCTTCTTCAGGTTTTGGTCAAGGGACCTGCCAGGGGATCAAACTGCAGGCTGAGGCTTCTGGCTGAGTTCTAATGACGGTCCCAGACGGCTGGTCACGGTGACCTGGGAGCTGCTGACATGCACAGGGGCGGAGGCGGACCTCAGATGTTTCGTCCAGGGGTCATCGCCCTGCCTGACGACCAGCACAGTGAGTGGCAGCAGTTCTGTGGCACGGGCCTGCCCTGCTGAAAATAAAGCCACTGTACAGAAGTTCATGCTTTTACCGAAACATTCTTTGTGATGGCAGCCCCTTCTCCAGCAGCTTTGCAAGGATGCTAACCGTTTTAACCAAGCCAGAAAGTACTCCTAACCAGGAGAGAGACTAGGAAGCTTAGAAGATGTGTCTAAGGGCCTGAGGTCACCGGGAGTGAAACCCGGGGCCGGGGCAGGGCAGGGCAGCCCGCAGGCCCAGCTCCTCACCGTGGGCTGGTCCCTGGGGTGCAGGCGGAGTGCCCCATGCCGTGCAAGCACTTTGTGACTGGGGTCACCACTTCCACTTCACACCAGTCACTCATGCCCCCTCTAATAGGGGACAGCGGGAGATGTCCCTCAACACGCCACCTAGAAGATCTTTGCTTCAACATCAGCGGAAAAATACAATTTGCTTTAGAGTCAGGAAAACACACCTTGTAAAAAAAAGTGCCATTGTTAAATCACCTCAGAACAACAGCCAGAAGGCCCCAGAGATTTAGCAGTGCCTGTTCTGAAAGCAGAGGTGAACGAACGGTGACTAGTGAAGACGACCCAACAGGAAAACAGCAGCAGACTCTGAATCTAGGCATTTGCTACAGACATACAGAGCCTTGAGGTAAAAAGGTGAAGAGCCACGTGTCTGCCCAAAATGGGGGTCAGAGAGGGTCCCAGAGGTGACCCATGGAGAGCAAGAGCTCCATTTTCATCCCTTCACTCAGGGTGACCGGTCGTCAGCATGGACTAGAAATGCCAGTTTCCAGTGACCGACCGCATGCTCGAGCTGACCACTTCAGAGGTAAACTGACAGCATTCTATGTTGACCTGGTAAAACCCAGGCAGAGTCTAGAGTTTCTCAGAATGAGAGAAATTGCACACTGACAACAGGGCCTCACCACCAGGACGGTGCAGTGCCCAAGTCCATCAGATGCCCACCTACTCAACATGCAAGCGGCCCTCCCCCACGTCGCACACCCCTGCCCCCAGGACCGCATCACTTCACTCTGTACACCCCCGGGAGCCAGGACAGCACGCTATCCATGACTTGTTCGAAGGTTCCCGGGATGCCCACTCGAGCCGCCCCTCAGGGGAGACCCCAATTCACCAGCCCTCGGGATCAAAATAGATTTGCAAGTGTTTGCAGAGGTTATAAAAGAAACTACAGATGACAACCTCAGCCGATGTTCAAGATCCTTCTCTCTGCCACAATCCCTCCACCGGGCTCTGCTCCTAAAAAATGTGTGCACACTACTAAAAAACTAAATATATATATGTGTTCTCTCTCTCTACTATCTCCCGATGGCAACTGTGTTATTTAGAAGGTTCTACGTTGTTTTACTACATCTACCTCTCTAATACAAAGCTGTTGCCACTAAAATTTTATTTATTTTGACCTTTAAAAAATCTTGTTTTAAAATCCATAAAACCTTTATATACAGTTTATAAGACTACTAAGCAGCTACAGACCACAGCCCCATCCCCTTTCTCCTGACCTCACAAAAAGCTACCGAGACAATTCCATGTAACATAAACCTCTAATGGTCATGACACAGCACAGAAGCACCTCCTAACAGGTAGTGCACGTAAGACTACGGTACGGACACTAGTCACTGACAGTAGTCATCCCAGAACCACACACACTGGACCTCTGTGCTAGCTGCCAATAAAGTAATTTCCAAGTGTCTACAAGGCAACTAAGTATATGTCTCCCATCTAACTCATACTTCAGTGAGACAGAGGCAGTGAAATCTAAATTCACACCCTTAAGCAGAAGAGATCATGAAGTTGGGTACACGTATCCCATTCCTAATAATTATCATATTAAATGCAGACCAATTTTAACTGGAAAACTATGAAATGATAATAAGAGAAAATTACCGAAGCCATATGATTAGTTTTTAAAACCACTATTATTTTACCTCAGAAATGTTGAACTCTATTATCAGAATTTGCTCATTTGTTAATAAATGTGCCCAATATTCTGTAATAACTTTTTAGCAGCTTCTAGTTAAACTTTAAATCCCAACAGGCCCAAGACCACCTTAATCAACCACTTAAATAAAGCAAGTCTACTGCTCCTGACAAGGGGTACCCCTATGCTATTTTGGACTCCAAATTCTGCTGAGTTTCTGGCACACAATCCTGACCTACCCAAGAGGATCTGGTCACCTGCACTCTCACGCTACCAGACAGACAAGAAAGAGTATCTGCTCAGGAAAGATCGGCCACAGTCAGGAAAGTGTCCAGAGGAGAAAGCCAAGAGAACGATCAACCTCGAGCCCTAGATCTCACTCCCTTAGACACAATAAGGCAATGGAGATTCTGCCCCTGCAGGGACTGATTCCTACAGCCTCAGACTCAGGACTCCACAACGTGCAAAGGAAACATACTCTGCACTTTCCAAATCTGCTAACATTACAAAGCACTATACCAGGAAGAAGCCCAAACTGCAATGGCCTGAGAGCAGCTTCAAGAAACCAGAAAAAAGTCACTGAAGTCAACGAACAAAAAATTAAAACACGTCATTAAAACTAAAGAAAGCAAATCATCTGCTGATAAGAGCAATTCAATGAATCCAGGGCCAGCCCAGACAATGATTCACCCATTCTCTCAACACTTCTTTATGCTTCTTCCTTCCCCTTAGAACTGTTATAATTCTGAAATCTGAGATGGAGAAGTAACTAATTTACCTTTTGATTCAGCAGATTTTATTTGTCCAAGTACTGGATCCCCAAAAGGCCAAGACTGTCCATGACTGTCCACTTCATACATTCCAGGTTCAAAGTCCACACCCACTGATCAGTCTTAGGACTGACTTCTCTCCAACTCCCAAATCCGTGTTAGAATTGTGGAGTCACACAGCCTCTGCCCTGGTGGTCTAACCTAAGTCGCTGACAACTGCTAGAGTGCACAAGACTTTTTCCAACATCAAAATCCCAGATAGGGCTGGAACAGAAAGAAAGAAATGCAGCATTTTATGGGATTCCATTTTCACAACAGTAAGAAAACTGAGCAACAGGTCAAACTACTTCTCTGAAGGCATTTAAGTCTCGAACAGCAAGGAAGAAAACACAATTACTTAAAACATGAACCTGAAAAGCCTTAGATATTCCTCTGCCCCTACAGCATCAAGTAACTCTTTAGACACTCCCTGTACAAAGATTCAGGAATCTCTTCATTTCTCCCTTTACGACTAGAGGTTCTGCTCTCACACGATCAGAATTACATCATAAGCAGTAACATACTACCTTCTCTGTGTCAAGAAACCAGTACCAAAATCTCAACAACACTACCGATTTTCCAGCAAAGTCCAGGCCTAATTAACAGTCGTCAGGCATATTTATCATATGGCTTGAGCACAGGCAAACCTCACAGCACCTGCATCCCATCTGAAATAGCATCAGAATCAGGATGGAGAAAAACGTAGGTGTTGAATTTCCACTCTGACTACAGGCCACAACCCCCATATCCTATTATTTTGGGAAAAATACTTCCTGAATTAATTTCTGATTAACTTGAATTCGTAGAAAATTAAATCTAAACATGTTCCTGAGTTGGAGACCGTTTATAAACTATCCTGTATGTGAATATCTGCTTGAAAGTCAAAGAGAAACAAAGGAAACTTGACATTCTGAATTTCTAGCAATTAATCTAAACTACTTCGTGAACAATTACAGCAAAACTCACCCCAAGTGTTACAGAAAAATCCAAGGGTCACTGAACTGATTTTCAGGACAAATAAAACCACACTTAAAAGGTTTTGCCTGAACTATCCAACCCTAGAACTCAATATTTTAATTACAGAACATGAATGGCTTCAGTGAACTTTCATAAAATAAAACACATCACTAACAAAAGTCTGAGCAAAACAGAGGCAGCTTGAAGTAGACTAACTCAGTGTGTGAGCTTGAGTGTGAGTTTTGTGGGTTGTGTGTCTTTGGGGAGAGGACGGCCTCACTGGAGAGCCTAGTACATAGAGCTCCATTTTCCACTGGCTTCGTGCAGCTCCCAAAAGGCCAGAGAGTCAGATGTTGAGAGCAGCAAAGGTCTTCACCAAGGTGACCTGCGTGTTGGCCTCCGCTTCACTGCGGCTGCTGTCCCTATGGCCACTCCGGCTCTCCAGGGCTTTGTGGCGGTGCCTCTCCTCCTGTCGCTTCTTTTTCTCCAGGCGCTGCTGCTCCCGCCTCTGTTTGTTGGTGACCTGGAAAAGAAAGCTGCGGGGTGAGCTATTGGCACAGGGGACTCAGATGCCGCCTGCTGAAGGGAGCTGCAGGGCTAATGGTTACCAGGGGCACAGACTGCCTCTCAGCAAGAACAGAGAAAAGCCACCTAACAGACCAGAAGTGGTGATTTCCCACCATGGCTCAAATTTACACTTACGTTTCTATCCCCTTGCTGAGCTAGTAAATGAAATCAATTCATTCTCCTCATAATCCAATACACAATGACCTGAGAAACATTAACCCTGGTTCTGCAAGAGATAATGCTCCAACATGCCACAGGACACCTTTCTCTACATAATTTAATGCCCCAGGTAATCCTAACAAAATCCTCAGAAGCTTATTGCATCTTTACCTCTGCCTGTGGCTTTTTACATTATGCTGCATGTTGGGCTTAGAACTGCTTGGTGAAAGTCTTTAAAATGAATTCCAAAGTCAGTAAAAAGAATGGTGTCATATACCTACTTGCAGGAGTCAGGGGCAGGGAGGGAGACAGATAACCCTTCTGGGAACCATCTGACAATTTACCAAAAAGCCTTAAAAAGATTCAAATATCCATACCCTTTAATTTGTCCATTCCTCTTCTGGGACTCTAGCCACAAAAAAAAAAATAGTAACAACAATGCAAAATACAAAGATTCATACACAAAGTTTCTCAATGGAGATTACTTATGGGGATTGTGTAACAGATTAACACCGAAGCACCCAGACACACAGTGACACTGAGCAGGAAAGGGAGGCTGTGTGTGTGTACATAGAGGAGGATTTCAGGGCATAGTTCTATTCAGCACCGCACATAGCAAAACAGACAAGCAAGGACCTCCTTCTGCTTCTTGACATCCCCATATGCACTCTCGTATTTTTTTCTACAGTAACTTCTTCTTAGAACTCAGGAAAAAAAGAGGCACTAATATGAGCTCCAAGTTCCCCACCACTGCCAGTGAATTACAGCAGCCCACCTTTCATACCTTTGGGAGCTGGTTTTTATTTGCTTTGTTTTCTTCACTAGGGCTGGCCCGCTCCTTATTGTTTTCAGTTCTGCCTTCATTTACACCCTGATTTCCAAAGAGTCTGGTGCCACTGCCACCCTCCTCCCATAAAGGGCCACATTGCTTCAGAACTCGGCCGCCGGACTCAAGGTTCTCCTCTGTATCTTCCAAAGAAAGGTATTTAATTAAAATTGAGAATGTAACAACACACACTGTTAAGTGACTCCAATATCACCTGTCATGTGGAGAACAAGTTTCCTTGAAGCAAAACTCTAACACCCAGACCATACAGTAGGGAACCTAGTGGGGAAATAACCAGTAGTATCTGGAAGATAAATTTAAAAATAACCTGCTGACCAGCCTAATCATCAGCTTCCCACCTACAGAGTGTTTTTATTAAACTATTTTTTAACATGTATTTTTAGGAGGAAATCCTTCATTTGCACCTAAAGCCCAGAAAGGAAACAGGCTTCAAACCTGTACTGCTCAAAACAGCAGCTACCAGCCACAGTGGCCATTTAAGTTAAAATTAATTAGTTAAATGATATTTAAACTTTAGTTCCTTACTCACTGAGCCACACATGTCCAATACACACTATACTGAATGACAGAGACACTAGACAGTGGTGTTTTACTGTCACAAAAACCGAGTCCCTGACAGCTTTCTAAGAAAGCACAGCAGAAATATAAAGAGGATAATAAAATACTCAAACACACAGGAAACTATAATGCCAGGAACAGTATCTGACACATACTGGCAATATGTATTTTGTATGTGGCAATACTGTACCATTTTAATAAGTAACTTGTAAAAACAGTTAAGACTCTACATCTTTTTTCCCATCTCCTGAGGCACAGAATTTAACCCAATTCAAGTAAAAAAAAATCCGGGATGCCTGGGTGGCTCAGGGGTTGAGCGTCTGCCTTTGGCTCAGGGTCTGATCCTGGGATCCAGGTTCGAGTCCCATATCAGGCTCCTTGCAGGAGGCCTGCTCCCTCTGCCTGTGTGTGTGTCATGAATAAATAAATAAAAATCTTAAAAAAAAAAAAAGTTTAAAAAAATCTTGATTTATCACCAGCTGATAGATGCTAGTATCTAAATATTTCCATTAGAAAAATAAGTTATTTCTCTCTCTATTCTATTTCAGTTATCATTTTGGTTTTCTAAGGGATTTTTCTTTTGAAAAGAATAAAGTCTTCCCTGACACTCTCCATCCCTCCAAGACTGGTTAGGTGGCCTATCCATCCATTTCCCCAGTTCCCTATACCCCCAACTCCAGTAGGTATTATTATACCAGTTTATTATCTCCCCTCTGCCCCCCTCAACTCCAGATTATCTTCTCCTTAAGGCAGGGCTAGGATCTCATACAACATGCCCACATGCAGAAAGTGATAAATGACAGTGTAATCACTACCTATGCCTTGATTAAAAACAAATGTTTGGAAAATCACCAATACAACCATTTTGAAAGCTTATAAATATCAATCATGGACTTACTATTTCTTTTCCCCTGGTTCATCTGAAGCATGGCAATTATTGCAGATTCAATATTATAATTTTCAGCTTCCAGGTTCTGGACTATCAAATTAAAATCCTATCCAAGAAACAAAGGAACACTTCAAGACTGGGTATACTCTTCTACCTGCCTCTACGTCAACAGCCTGATACACAAGAAGAGGTAACAGTGAGAACTGAGGCATAGTTTCAAGACCTTTTCCATTTAGAAAATGTCTTAATTTTCAATAAGGCTGGTCATCTGAAATAACTAACCATTTAATATAAATGAATTCCTTTACAAGACTGCACTTTTACTAGGGTAAATGTTTAGCTAGTCAGGAAAAAAAATTAAAAATAAAAAAATAAACCCCACATACTTCCTTAGGATTTTGAGCAGCACTGGGTAAAGTCTAACAAACAAGAGATAAATGAATAAACAGCTCTCATTTAAGTCTTCTAATCAAACCACAGACATCATGAACCTATTCTGGCCCATTGGGTGTGAGCAGCTAGACTGGTACTATGAAACTGGCAGGTAAACTAGGGATAGCAATAGTTGTTCATCCACTGTCATTACTACAGGACAGAAATACTCACTGAACAACCAGTTGCATTGCAAACTTTCTGGACAGCATCTTCTACTTCATCTCTCAGGTCATCTTCAAAGTCAATGCCCTTCGTCTTGATCTTTTCCCTTTTATTGGATTCATCTTGATGAAGCATCTGAAACTAAAGGAAATATAAAGAGTAATAATCATGGAACATACAAATTATGTTCAGCATCTTCAACACAAGAAGACATTCAAATTTCAAAATTATTCTAATATATATTTATGTGGAAAAGATTCCAGGAACAATCTTAAGGACTAGTAATGACTAGGCTAAATTTCATCCAGACATGGAGATTCCAAAACCACAACAGAAGTATGAAAAAGAAAGAATCAAGAAATAGGATAAACTGTAAGAATAGCATTAGCATTCCTATGTAGTTCCTAGATACCAACATTCTGCAATGACCACTGACTTGAAGCAGCACACATTTGTGTCAGCTGATTTCTAGAGCTGGGAGCTTAGTAACAGAAGCTCACCCAGTGACTTCTGCAGCAAGACAAGATGTCTTGAAGAAGCATTCATACATCTCTCATCTGGGTCCCTAGGCCCTACCTGACTATCAGCAAGCTTCAGTGTGCTGAAGCTCCTGTCCCAGCTGGACAGTCTCAGGTGAGTATGACTCATCTAACCTCACCCGACGTCATCTAACCACATGCATACCACCACATGCAAGGGAACCTGGCCATCCAAATTCTAAAAACACAAAGAACAGTTCACATGGTATCCATAAGGCCTTTCCCAACCTAAGCTTATTAAGAATAGCTAAAATCATCCTTCTGGGGCTGATCAGCCACCTTCTCCCTTCCTTTCCCACTAACATGGGTAGATGGAAAATAGGCAAGGACAAATTCCTATTCATTTGCATGCAAAAGTATAAGCGGAATCCAGCAGTGTACAGTCCATTCCTTACAATCAAAGCCATCCATTATAAAATTATACCCAAACAACCTGGCCATGTGTATCAAGTCTTTAAAATTTATCCAAAGGAAATAATGTCAAATCATGTCAACTATAGAAAGGATTCATGTAAAAGTGCTCACCACAGCGCTTCTAATAGTGGTGAATACCTGCAAACAACCTGAGGATTTCACGGTGTGTGGATGGTTAAATAACCATGGAAAATCCACACAATGATGCTTCATTTCCATTAAAGTAAGGAGCTCAATAAACATTTTCACTACCATTATTATTTAACAATGTTTTGGAGGTAACAGCCGATGCAACTGGCCCTCCTGGCCCCCAAAAAACAAAAGTATGAAACTGAAAAGGAAGAAGAAAGATTACCATTATTTGTAGATGATATAATTCTACACCTAAAAAAAAAAAAAAAAAAACAAGAGAATCAACCAAAAACCTACCACAAACAAAAAGGATTCTGGCAAATCATATACAAGAATCTAGTATACAAAATATATAAAGAACTCTCATAATGGAACAACAAAAGCACAAATACCACAATTAAAACATGGGCAAAAGACTTGAACAGACATTTCTCCAAAGACATACAAATGGCCAACAAACACATGAAAAGATGTTCAACATCATTAGTCATTAAAGAAATGCAAATCAAAACCATGAGATTACACTTCATACCTAGTAGGATACCCATAATTTTAAAAAGATGGAAGGAAAAAATACCAAGTGTTGGTAAGAGTGTGAAGAAAGTGGAACCCTGAATACAGTGCTGGTGGCAATGTCAGATGGCACAGCTACTATGGAAAACAATGTGGCAGTTCCTCAAGAAGTTAATAAACACATGACCTAGCAATTCTACTCCTGGGTACGTATCCAGAAGACTGAAGAAAGGGACCTTAATACTACACCCAAATATTCATAACTGCACTATTCACAAGAGCCTAAAGTGGAAATGACCCAAATGCTTATCAAGAGATGAAAGGATGATGGAATGGACTCTATCTACACTATGGAATAGGATTCACTCTTAGAACGGAATGAAATACGGACACCTGCTTCAACATGGACGACCCTTGAAAACATGATGCTAAGTGACATAAGCTAGTCACAAAAGCTCACATACTATATGATCCCATTTATGGAAAATATCCAGAACTGGCAAATCCACACAGACATAAAGCAGACTGGTGGCAGCTCAGGGAGAAAAGGAATGGGGAGTGACTGCTTTATTGGCACATGGTTTCCTACTGGGTAAGGAAAATGTTCTGGAACTGGGTGGAGGAAGGAGCTGCACAGCTTTGTGGGTGTACGCAGTGACACTACATCGTACATTTTAAAATTATGTGGGTGGCACCTGGGTGGCTCAGTCAATTAAAGGTCTGACTTTTGATCTCAGGTCTTGATCTCAGGCTCCTGAGTTCAAGCCCTGCAATGGGCTCTATGCTGAGCATGGAGCCTACTTAAATATACATATTTAATTAATTTATTTATATTTAATTTAATTTATATATATATATAGTTAATTTTATGTTACATGAATTTTACCTGAATTTATTTTTTTTTAAAGATTTTATTTACTTATTCATGAGACACACAGAGAGAGGCAGAGAGACAGACAGAGGGAGAAACAGGCTCTATGCAGGGAGCCCGATGTGGGACTCAATTCCAGGACTCCAGGATCACGCTCTGGGCCAAAGGCAGGTGCTAAACCGCTGAGCCACCCAGGCATCCCAGTTTTACCTGAATTAAAAAAAAAAAAAAAGAATTCTGCAGGATAGCTGGGCGTGCACAAAATTAACATTTTATTAACTCTCATATACACAAATGATAAGCAGCTAGGAAATAAAAAGGAAAGATTCTTTCCTTACAATAGAAACAAAAACACAAAACACCTAAGAACAAACTCTGCAAAAAATGGGCAAGATCCATAGGAAGCAAATGCTCCTCAGATCACCAAAAAAGTCAATTAAACAAAACAAAACAAAAAAGGCTTATCAGTCTCTTGGCTAGGAAGATTCAACATCATAAAGATGTCACTTTTTCCTTAAGTTAATCTATCCATTTAATGAGATCCCAATAAAAACAAAATCAAGAGGACTTCCTTTTAACTTGACAACCTTATTCTAATATCTATACATAACACACAAGAAAAGGAAGAATATGCAGGAAATTATAAAGAAAGAAAAGTAATGATAAGTGAAAAATTCTACCAGATTTTTTTTCAAGATTTCACTTCTTTGAGACACACACACACACACACACACACACACAGAGGGAGAAGCAAATTCCCAGCCGAACAGGGAGCCCGATGCGGGGAGCCTGACATGGGACTCGATCCCAGGATCCAGATCACCACCTGAGCTGAAGGCAGATGCTTAACTAACTGAGCCACCAGGTGTAAATCTCTATCAGATTTTAAAATATGCTCTTAATCAAAACAACAAACACATTAACACATGAACAGAGAAACCAGTGAAATAGAACCAACATCTAGAAATAGACCCAACTACATATGGGAATTTTATATGCAAAAAAAGTGGTATTTTAAATCAGTGGAGAAGATATGTAATAATTAAATGGCTTGGATACAACTAGGTAAGTAACCACAAGGAAAAATATAAAGTTGGATCCATACACTCACATACTTATGGGAATATAAATTCCAAAGAGGTACAAGATACATAATTTTCTTTGAAAAAAACAAAACCACAAAAGTGGTTTTTTCTTTGAAAAAAAACAAAACCGCATAAACTATAGGAGAATTCTTTTTAACCTCAGAGTATGAAAGACCTTCCTAATTATGACCCAAAACTCAGAAGACATATGTAAAAAAATAAATAAATAAAATAAAATAAAATAAATAAAATTTAAAAACCTGATATTTACCCTCATAAAAACCTAAAACACCACAGCAAAGATTGTTGGAGAAGGAATAAAAAGACAAATGGACAGACTGCAAAAAAATATTGGCAGATCCTACCACAGACAGGGCTTAATATGTAAAGGCTCCTGAAAAATCACTTAAAAAAACAAACAAGGGCAGCCCCAGTGGCTTAGCAGTTTAGCACCACCTTCAGCCCAGGGCGTGGTCCTGGAGACCTGGGATCCAGTCCCAAGTTGTGCTCCTTGCATGGAGCCTGCTTCTTCCTCTGCCTGTGTGTGTCTCTGTCTCTCTATCTCTATCTCTCTGTCATGAATGAATGAATGAATAAAAGAAATCTTTAAAAAAAAGGGGGTAAAGAAAATGAACACAGCTCACAAAGAAAGGAAATACAAATAGGTTGTAAACCCAGGAAAAGATGCATACACTCACTAATAAGAAAACCACAAATTAAAACCGTTAAGGAAACGATCTTTCCACAGCACTGACAAAGGTTGGAAAATGTGGCGCCACGCTGCACCAGCAAAGATGCAGGAAGAGATGTGTGACAAGAGTGGGAGTGCAAACCGGTAAAGCCTCCACAGACAGCAGTTTGGCAATACCTGTCACAATTATAGATGCACATGTCCTTTGATGCAGGAAGGACTTTCTAGGAATCCATCCCACAGGCCCACTCACACAAGTGTGAGAACATGTGTATATATAAGGGCACCACATGTTGTTTCTAAAAGCAAAAGCATGAAAATGGCCTCAAAGTTCATCAGGGAGACTGGTCAAACACATTATAACACTACGTAGCCTTACAGACCGCCATGAGCAAAACTCCAGGCTAGGAGCAATGTGAAAGGCACAGTACACAAGAGTGCATGCAGGATGCTACAACCGGGGGCAGGCAGTGTGTAAAGACAGCAAAAGTGGAATACACATGCAGACACGCACACATTGGCTCGAGATGGGAAGTATCCCCAGGAGATTTTATGGCATGCTGATAATACTGGTTGCATTCAGGCAGGGGAACAAGGTTGGAAGAGCAATTTCATTTTATTTTTGAAATTATAAAGAAAGTTTATAATAAAGTTAGAAGAGGCTCATGAAATCATGTTAGCTGAACACAGCAGGAAACACAGCTACATAAGAATCAAACGATAACAAAAACTGCGGTTGACTCTGTGTAATTTTTATTTTCTCCCCTTTTTCTGTGCTTTCTGAACTTCAGATATGAAGCATGGATTAATTTTAAAACACAGAAGTAATTTCAGAATTTTATATAAATTCTATTCATGCAATCAGTCATCAGCTATTCGGAAGAGCAAAAGAATGACAATTTTATCTATCATTGAGGTTAATAAAAGTATTTTCAAAATCAAGCCTACAGATTCTTAAAGACAACTTTCCCTAAAAATATCACTGGTTTGGGGGCACCTGGGCAGCTCAGCAACTCTTGCTTTTGGCGCATGCTATGATCTCAGGGTCGTGGGATCAAGCCCTGCATAGGGCTCCACACTCAGCGGGGTATTGGTTTTAGATTCTTTCCCTCCTGCTCCCTCTGCCCTTTCCCCCACTCACACATGAGCTCATGCTCTCTAATAAATAAATAAAATCTTTAAAAAAAAAATCACTAGTTTTTAGCTCCAGGGCATACAGCTCTTGACCTGGTTCCTCCAGGACTGAAAAGGGAAGAAAATAGGGGCCTCACTCACATCAGTCTGGAGGTGTGCGGGGGCTTCCGAGTTGTCATTGAGCCTCCGAACGCTGTCATAGTGCTCTCCGCACCGATATGCAATATGTAACTCCCGCACACTGCTTTTCTCCGTGCCACGAATCTGCAGGCAAAAGAAGGGAAGACAGATGCCAGCGAGGATCTAGACAGTGTCAACTGAGGGAGGGAAATGCCCCCTGAGTTGTCCGGGAAGCCCAGTCAGCAGGCTCTATGAAGACACGAATTCAGGATAGGCCTGGATGTGCCAGAGGGCTGGGCCAGAAGAACAGGTATTAGACAAGCATCTGCTACGAGATTTGGTGCTACACACCTGGACTCTGGGCCCTGTTTTTAGCCTCTGATTTAATTTGTGGGGAAAAAAATAAAGACTTTCTCTTAAAAAAAAAAAAAAATGCTTAGGCAACTTCTGAATTCTTTCTCCCACCCATGTTATGTATGCTTCAATATGCTTAACATGTAACTATACAGAAATTCATCCACATGAAAACACATAGTCAAAAGCTGGGACAGACAGACAAGGAAGTTAAAGAAGCTTATGTTTCAGAGGCATCTGCACCCCTCAGCCCCTCTACACCCAGACCCTTTCTAGGATGGAAGGGCCAGAGGCAGATTTGTTCAGCTTGAATCTCAAACAACTTGCCGCCCTCTTTCAGAAAAAGAATACAAAATTACAAATATTACATTGCTGGAACCCCTCCCAAGACCTTGAAAGGCGACTATAAAAATGGGGGACCTGACACTCATGTTTTACTGGCTTCACAGTAAACCCACTCATCATTAAAACAAAAATGGCATTTTCCATCAACTACATACTAAGAAACATTAACAAGAACAAACTCAAAAATCTCCCACTTATTCCAATTTCAAAACAATATTAGACAGTACTACCACAGTACACAACTCTGAAGGCACTGCTCCCAAGGTAGTCTATGTGAATGGTACCCACGGAGCACAGCCCAACAAGAATGGTGTCCCCTGGAGTCGAGCCGTACAGAAGCCCTAATGGCCAGCCTGGGTTTGCCCCTAAGAAACCACCACCTCCACAGAAACTCTGAAGCAATTCCCAATCTCTGCCTTTAAAAGCCCAGTAACTGTTTCTTTGTTACAGCTCCAAAACATCAGCACCTCCTTCTTGTTTCTACTCAAAGTCCTAGGAAGATACTGCCCTTATAATTCAAACAGTATCTGCTCTAAAGACACAGCAAAAGCCATGGAACAGGCAAGAACCAAGCAAGTCTAGCGGTCAGAACCACAGAAATTTCCTCCAGGTAGAATGCTTAGGTCTCAAAGTACAGAGAGTCTGGTTTTGACACATAATAGAGCGAGTACCATTTACCTCCCAGGAAGAGTACTAGAAAAGGAAAACTAGAATCAATTAGAAAACTAGTTGATTAGAATCTTTGAATGACATTATCCCTAAAGCACGCACTTATTTAAATAATAGTACTATATACACATTACGAATAGGGAAAAAAAAAAAAAAAGCCTGAAAAATAGTCACCAAATTGTTAACTGTGATGTTACAGGGAAAGAGATTACAGGGAACTTTTACTTTCTACACTACAGGAGTCTACACTATTCACAGAAGCATATACTCCATGCGTAACCAGGAAACGATGCTTCAGTATCCCCATGTTGCTAGTGCAAGCCTACTCATTATTCATGCAAGAGCTCTTACCCAAAACAGTAGCAACCAATGTAGTTTCAATTCTTAAATTTTAGAAAATGCTTCAATGGGGAGTGGGAAGATGGAGGAGATCCAGTGCACAGTTCCATTGTACAGGAAGTATATTTATTTTAAAAACATATACTTTCAATGTTTTGCAATGCATGAAAAAACACTACAGAAATGTATTTGGGAAAAAAAAATTTAACTATGAAGAAATTATCTTCCACAACTACCTAGATAACCAAAAAACCTTAAACAACAGTTATGGGGGCCCTTAGATGGCTCAGACAGTTAAGCATCCAACTCTTGATTTCAGCTCAGGTTGTGATCTCAGGGTTGTGGGATCGAACCCTGCATTCAGTGCAGAGTCTGTTTGTCCCTCTCCCTCTGCTCCTTCCCCACAGTCTTTCTCTTTCTCTCAAATAATTAAATAAAATCTGTAAAAAAAAAATAATTATCAGTGGAGGGAAAGGCAGGCTGTGGTTACTAAGTTGGCACAGAATATTTCTCTTCAAGAATAGGGTCATTATGCTATATATTCAAATGATCGCGATGACTTCTGCTAAACAATAAAACATTAATGACAAAAAATTGGGACAATGACAAATTGGCTCTAAGAACATCCCTAGAAAGAGAGTATCTCACAAAATATTACAGTGTTCTCTAGTGTCAGTACATCTGACAACACTGCCCCAAAAAACAACACACATACAATCACTGTCTCCCTATATCTTGCACCAACCCACGGAGTATCTAATTTATTCTGTGTAATATAATTTTGTTAAAGGATATTATGATAGGTGCAAAAGACTGTATACTTCCATTTATATGAACATTCTGAAAAGGCAAAACTGTTAAGAGATAAATCATACATTATATTAGTGGTTACAAGAAACTAGGGATGGGGAGAGGGAACTGTGACACAAAGGGGCATGAGGTGACTTTTTGTAGTAGTGGAAATATTATGTGTGTTGACAGCGGTGGTAGTTATGTGACGGACAAAAACACAGAAGTTTATAAGGGTGAATTTTACTATCTGCAAATTGTCTCTATAAACTTTACTTTTAATGAGCAAAGGCTAGAAATAAACAATTTACAAAGGAATATTATATGCAGGTGGTATATTTAAAAATGAGGGAAAAAGGGGCACCTGGGTGGCTCAGTGGTTGAGCATCTGCCTTTGGCTCAGGTCGTGATTCCAGGATCCTGAGATCGAGTCTCACATCAGGGTCTCTGCATAGTGCCTGCTCCTCCCTCTGCGTATGTTTCTGCCTCTGTATCTGTGTCTCTCATGAATAAATCAATAAAATCTTTTTTAAAAAAATGAAAAGTCATCATTGCCTTTATGATAACAGAAATACATAAGTATCTACACATATACATGGATGTGTCTACATATGTGTAGATGTGCTTCAAGTATGTAAGAAACCACTTACATGTGATTTACAAGTGATACATCCCTTCCCGGTTGTGTATGAATGTTTCTAGCTAACAGTATATGTGAATGCCAGGAATGGCATAACTAAAATGTTAACAGTAATAATCTGTGGGCAATGAGACTCCGGGTGATTTTTATTTGCTTTTATGGGCTTTTCTGAATTTTCAAATTTTTCTATGATTAATGTGTTTTAGCTAATTTAAAAGAAAACTTAGAAATGGAAGAATGATGGGAAGAAGGGATGGAGGGCTGATAGAAATCCTACGCACAGTCTTTAGGAGCTGAGCCACAACATGAGAAGCAGTGCTCTGAATGCAAAGATGGAGAGTAGGGGCTGGTAGCCTGCAGAACACTTTCCCCCTGACCTGTGGCCCTCCACACTCCAGAATGCCTGGTTTGATGGACTTTCGGGGGAGATAAGGTTAATTTAGGATACCAAAGGTAAAGAAAGGCAAAAACTGTTGGATGGACCTGTATTTCACGACAGGGGTTAAGGAACCATCCTGAACGTATGTTGTAAAATCTAACTTGCCATAGAGAAACCACTAAAGCCATTCTGTATGGCTAGACAGAGCACAGAAAAAGAGCCTGACATCCAAGGCTGTGAAATAAATTTTGTTATTCAGAACACGCTTTTTAGCAATGCTTACTAAAAGTGCATTTGGTTCTTGTCTCCCTCCACCTAAAATAACAAAACATACACATGGGATAGACGTACCTACAACCAGAATTCGTAGGCATTAATTCTCTAGATTTCCACTGTACTTTTTCACAAAATTATCTAAAGTATTTCCATATTAGGCTCTCTGCCCTCAAATTACCCAGTTAACTGACTTGGGGTGTGTATGTGAATTTTTTTTTTTTTTAATTTTTAATTTAATTTTTAAATTTTTTTTAAGATTTTATTTATTCATGAGACACACAGAGAGAGAGAAGCAGAGACACAGGCAGAGGGAAAAGCAGGCTCCCTGTGGGAGCCCGATACAGGACTCAATCCCAGGACTCTGGGATCATGCCCTGAACCAAAAGCAGATGCTCAACCACTGAGCCACCCAGGAGTCCCTACAGTTTTTATTTAAAGTCAAGTTAGTTAACATAGAGTGTAATATTAGCTTCAAGTGTACAATTTAATGATTCAACACTTCCGTAAGATACCTAGTAGTCACCTCAAGTGCCCTCCTATATCCGCATCACCTTGCTGAATAATACTGCTAACCTTTTAAGGTCTCTGACTTCTACTTCAGACTCCATATTACATAGCACAGGGTTTAATTCCAAGCCCCCAGCAGCCTCCTGGCTGTGGTTAGGCCTGCAGTTCAAGTGACCCTATACAGTTCAATATCACCATCTTAGGACACTCCCAATGCTTATTTGTAAATAAGAGCTTAAGATAAGTCCCTCAGTAGGTGACCTACCTGCCACAAAGGGGCATTAAGTTGATGAATCACCACATTCAACTGATGATTTCTTGCAAAGGCTACGATTGCATCATTGCCAGCAAAGGTGCCAGGCTTTGCCAAACTGGCCACTGCACAGAAATAGGAGAGAGAGAAATGAACTCTTTATAATGGAAAAACCCAAATGTAAACATGCTTTGGTATCTGCTTAGTTCTAAATGATAAGAAATGGAAGGATACATCTGAGAAGTCCATTAGCTTAGTCAGAACTAGGAATTCAGCTGGTTCAACAGTACATCAACTGCTACTCAGAGTACCAATTATTCATAAAGAAAGGAGTCATTTCTTCCTTCATTAAATAGTTACTGACTGCTTCCTATATTCTTAATTCTGTAAGAGACATGGAAACGGGACAATAACCAGAGTAACTTTCAGTTTGCTTGATGAGTGTTATCATGTATTAAATAAGCATGGCCCTATTCACTTCTAGATGATTACTTTTAATCCTCAAAACTCTGAAAGAGACATCATCATGCATACCACCTAATAGATAAGGAAAGCAAGGAACAGAGTAGTTTATAATAGTACCCAAGGTCACAGAGCCAGTACACAGCAGAGCTGAGATTGCATCCCAGGCAGCCTGACTCCAAGACCTGGCTCTTGGCCACTCCATTACGCAGCCAGTCACAGTTTGAGTTCAAGGAGTCTACAACCAACAGGGGACAAACAGCAAGAAAATAGGCACCAGTGATGCATAAGTGCTGCAGGAAAGGGATATACAGTAAAGACCTTAACCTTGCCCAGAGAGGTCAAGCCTTTGTCCCTGGCTCCTGATTAAGAACTCCTAAGCCCTTGAAATTTCCCAAGTGAAAGGATGATGGGCCCCTTGGCCACATTTGACAGTTTATGCAAAGGAGGTAACTCAGAGGGGGCCTCTCTGGCCATGTGATGTTAGGAAAACCTAGGGGATTAGGAGCTAGATACTGAGTGTAACCACTTAGGCAATCAATAATATTAACAACTAATCCATAATGAAACCCCAATAATCCAAACAAGAAGTTTGTGTATGACAATATTCTGTGACTGTGTAACCTGCCTAGACCTACCCCTTGTTAATTTTGATCTGTGTTCTTTCCTTGTAACAAACTATAACTGTGAGTCTAATAGCCATCAGTGAGTTCCAAGTCCTACTAACAAATTATTGAACCTGAGAGTGGTTTTGGGAAACCCCAAATTTGCAGTTGGTATCAGAAGAGACGGAAGTTTTGTGGAACACTGCTCTCAGACCCTGTCACTTGGCTAACTTCAGATCAGGACCACAACCCAGTCTGGTAGTGGGAGAGGGAGGTACGGTAAATCAGACGAGCTTCTCAGCTGAGACAATTGCACTGACACCCAAAGGGCAAGTAGGAGACAGACAGAAGAGTAAGAGATGACATTCAAAGCAGAGAATGAGCTTGAGTGCTGTACAGTACATGGGAACTTGGGACTGCTGAGAGCTGCGGGGGAGTGGGCAGGGAAAGGGGGGAGCAGAACAGAGCGGGAAGCAGCAAGAGACAAGGGTGGGGAAATAAGAAGAGCTGAAGAGTTTGGACTTTATCCTCAGGTCAGTAGGGAGCTGCCAACAGATTTTACATAGGGGAGGGATGTCTTAGATGTACATTTAGATCACCACTCTGGCTGCAACTTGGAAACCAAACTCTAGGGGGTCAAGAGGCGATGGAATCAGTCCAAAACGTATCGAAGAAATCTAGGCAAATGGCCACCGAAGCTGGATATTACGAGGGAGCAATGAAAGAAAAAACATTGAGGTAGAAGTGACAAGACTTAATGAACAATGGGGCAGGAGCAGGGACTTCAAAGAGCTGAATGTGCCAGGGTCTAAAGGAAAGGAAGAATTCTAAACAATACAGCCATATGCCAGGGCATCCAGGCCCTAAAGAGCTAAATGAGCCATTCATTTGTTCACTTTACAAATATCTTCTGAGTGCCTATCATGTGTCAGGCATTAAACATACATTAACTAGAAGAGTAATAATAGTAAGTCTAGGCTTCCACTGACCTGCAAATGGAACATAGAGACTTCACGGTTTCCTTTCATTCTCATTCTGCGATGGCAGTCAGAGCCACCTCTCAGGCTTTTGATGCTCAAATTCTTACAGAGAACCAACCAACCATCAGGCAAACACAGTGGCATTTCAAAAAAACACCTTCCCGCCATACATCTATAGTGACTCTCACACTAGCAACTGCCAGCTTGGGTCCCTTGTCCTGCCACACCCCCAAATCTGCCATGCGACCTCCACCGCAGAGATTCACAGCAGAATTTCCAGTCACAAACTGAAAACTCTCAACATCCATAATGGTATTTTAATTGGACCAATGACACAATTCATTTTATATAGCACTAAACTGCAAAACTTGGCCTATAGACCCACACTTGTAAACAGCTGACCATCTGGTAACCTGGTACCTGCTCAAAAAGTGAGCCAGAGGAACCATTGAGAACAGAACTCAGTGACTGGGTGGGTGGGGTGCTGCTGTGTCCCTTTGCCTCTGGCACCTAAGGAATAAGTCCTTTCCTACTGAGGAATGAGGAAGGCTTTGGGGTCATAGACAGTTTCCTTCCCAAAGGTCTTCCTCCTGTGGCCCTCCATCTTGATAGAGGGTACAAGGATACAGCTACCTAGCCATTCTCCAGAACTTTCAGATTCACCTTTGTCTCCTCTTCCCCCTCCCCTCCTCCCCATCTCCAATGAGGCCTATCAATTACACTGTCAACTGTGTCTTGGTTTGCACCCTACTCGTCACCCCCGGGAGCTGATAGAGACCCTCTTATTCTTTCATCTGGCCAATGTGGAGAGCCTTCTAACTCATCCTCCTTCTCAGTCTCTCTCTGCCCATTCTTTAAAAAAAAAAAAAAAAGATTTTATTTATTTATTCATGAGAGACACAGAGAGAGAGAGAGAAAGAGAGAGAGGCAGAGACACAGGCAGAGAGAGAAGCAGGCTCCATGCAGGGAGCCCGACGTGGGACTCGATCCCGGGTCTCCAGGATCATGCCCTGGGCTGAAGGCGGCGCTAAACCACTGAACCACCCAGGCTGCCCTCTCTGCCCATTCTTGACAGGATTTCCAGAGTTAGTTCTCTAAACACACAATTCTGCCGCTTTTTAATAAGGGTATTATGTGAGCCCTATGATGAAAATGTTAGCTATAGGGCACAAATATATCAACACCTCATTTACTAGATCCTTAAAGTTTTTTTTTTTTAAGGTTTTAATTATTTGAGAGAGAGAGAGAGAGAGAGAGCACACACATGAGCAGGAGGAGAGACAGAAGGAGAAGATACCCTGCTGAGTAGAGAGCCCGATGCAGGGCTCGATCCCAGGACCCTACGATTATGACCTGTGCCAAAGGCAGATGCTAAACCAACTGAGCCACCCAGACGCCCCAATCCTTAAAGTTTAAAAGCTCAAATGTACTAGGGCACCTAGATGGCTCAGTCAGTTAAGTGTCCAACTCTTGATTTCAACTCAGGGTCATGATCTTGGGGTCCTGGGAATAAGCCCCGCGCCAGGCTCTGCATTCAGCAGGGAATCTGCTTGTTCCTCTCTCTCTGCTCATCCATCTTTGTGCTCTTTTTTTCTCTCTCCCTAAAATAAATAAATAAAGATATTTTAAATAGATTTGAGCTAATTTAAATCATTAATTGACTTGCCTCAAAGAAAAGTGGTTGTGTTTGTGTTTCTGATGAGAAATTAAAATGACTATTGCTTTTTCTGATTATAAAAGCAATAAGTGGTCATTTTAAAAATCAGAAAGATATGCAGAAGATCATTTAAAACCATCATATTCCGCCATCCCCAGATGGCTGATATTTATTAGGAATTTAATTGTATTATCTAATTTAGTCTGTACCAAAAACCCTATAAATTAGGTGTTATTATTATCTCCAAGTTAGGTGCTATTACTATCCCCAATTTCATACCAAAGTGAGTGGTTTCTGAAAAATAAGCGGAGCCAAGAATTAACAACCATAAAATGTTAGTACCTATCCACTTTCCCCTTGTGTGTTTCTGTGTACGTATACCTTTCAAAATGAAGATCAGTCTATGTAACATTTTATAGGCTGCTTTTACCCCTCACTGAATAAAGAAGTCCATAAACAGCTTTTCAGGTTAATTAACATCATCATTTTTATTAAGGGTACAGACACCTAAAACTATTGATTCCCAATTGCCTAGCATGCTGCCTATTACAGAGCAAATAAATAGTTGTTGAATAAATGAATGCCATAATTTATGCAATCAAACCCCTGGCTGGGAGGGTGGGGAATGCTGATGGATTTAATTACCCAATGCATTACTCCTGGAGGATCCAGTGTCCCACGGTGAACCTACCATGTTTCTCAAAAGGAATGTCATCTTCTACAAAGGGTTCAAAATCTTCCCGCTGCTTTATCATGTAATCCACTGTCTCTTGTCGGTGCTTGAGATGATTTCGTGAGTGTCCCTCCAACTGATCACCAAGTGCTCTGAATAGGCAATTGCTATCAAAACAAAAATGTTGGTCAAGACCTTTTAGAAATGAACTTAGTTCATCTGAAGCAATGATGCTTCGTGTAAGGCCACCCATGGAAATCCTTCATGTGGAGATAAAGCCTCAACTCTGACAGTCCAGGATTCTTCTCAAACACTGTGGGGAGAGCACTAGGGAAGACATTTAACCACATCACCTTCCTGAGAGGCAACAAACTAGGACCTTATTCCCCACTTACCAGCTGGCTGGCTGAAGAAAGACATTAAATTCCCAGGCCTCAGCTGCTTCAATACACGGAGGTGGTAATACACTAACTGCCTGAAGGGTCCAGACATTACAGGCCGTTCCACACGTGAGGACTGTGATTCCCAGAGCCCCTTCCAAAGTAATAAATCCTATCAACTGCTTCTTCTCTGAAACAAGCTCCATTAGGGCTGCCCAGCTAACTAATCATTCATCTGACAAAGAGTACCAGAAAGACAGCAACTTGCTAAGCTCCTAGTAGAAGAAAGTGAACCTACATCCTGTTTGAGTCCTCCAAACATACTGGAGAAGACTATGAGAAGGAAAAGTCCATAGACAACACATAGTTGTACTATGCAATGACACTCTCCCTCCTTGGCTCCTCTCCTCCCACCCAGGGAGCCACAACGCCGTTGTTTTTCCTGCCAAATGAGAATTTTAAATACCATTTTTTGTTTCTCAAATTAAAATGCTGGTAATAAACTTCAAGAGCTATCTTTCCTTGGAAACTCCTCAAAGGCTTCTAAAATTCCAAACTGTATCACAGAGCCCAGATACACAGAAACTGAACAAGACAAACACAATCTAGTATCCTTAAAACTAAGGGAAAAAGCCATTCTGAAGCCTAACAGCTGCCCAGTTTCATACCAAACTGTTCACTTTTCCAAATGAAGAGTAAACTCATTGCAAAACATAAATTCACCACTTTCAGAACTTCAGACCTAACTGTGTAGGAGAAAAAAGTTTGTTTTTTTTTTTTCCAACTCAGAAAAGTGAGTTTTCAACAGAAAATTATGAAGAAACAGGAATCTCTTCAAACCTATAAGGATGTATACCTTTTGGGTTTTTTTCGTTTTGTTTGCTTTTGCAAAGGAGGAGGAGAGAATTTAAAGAATGCAGATTCTATAAACTAGAAACAAACTATGCATCAATTTGGGGTAAAATTCTAGAACTGACTGGAATATAGCATTTCTATATACAACATTGAGGTGTCTTTTGCTAAAATTTAACAATAGCTGCCTTTTCTCACCCACAGGGAAAAAAGCAAACTAATGGATAAGATGTTCTCAATTTTAAGCTTTTTTCTCAAACTTCTCTAAACCCTTAGTACTTGCCACAACTAATCAGTCTATTCTTGAATCTAGTTTAAGGGGTGTGATTGATTGATTGATTTTAAGAGGTATGATTTAGAGGCACCTGGGTGGCTCAGTCGGTTGAGCATCAACGGTGGCTAAGGTCATGATCTCAGGGTTATGGGATCAAGCCCACGTTGGGCTCTGTGCTCAGCACAGAGTCTGCTTGTCCCTCTCCCCCACTCTCCCCGCTAGTGGGCACCAGTGCTCTTGCTTTCCCTCTCATAAATAAATTAAATAAATAAATATATAAAAAAATTTTTAAGGTGTGATTTAGCACAAAATTATGTATTTAGTTATCCTTACATTAAATTCATAGTATTCTACAGAAAGTAACATGCTTTCTTAGAATGTTCAGTAACATGGGCAAATGTCCTCCATATAAGCCAAAACAGGAATAAAATTAAGTATGTTGCATGAGCTTGACCGTATATGTCTGCACATCACATACACAGACACAGAAATACACACAAATGCATGCAAAGCAAAACACTACAACCATCCCTGACACAGCTCTTACAATGTGCCAGGGACTGTTCTAAACATTTTATACATATTAAATATGTTCAGTCCTCACAACTCTATGGGACAGGTACTATTATTATCCCCCTTGGTTAACTTAACCCACGGTCACAAAACCAACAGATGGTGGGCCCAGGATTCAGACCCAGGCACCAAAAGGTTAGCTGTAGTTATCCCTAGACAGTGGAATTAGGAGTAACTCTTAAGTGTATTTTAATATATTTTTCTATATTTACCAAGCTTTTCGGAGCTTACTAAAAATTAGTCAAAATGAAAAATCAAGATATACAAATTGCTTTCTTTTCTGACAGAGTTACAAGACAGTGACACAGGAAAAGTGAACACATACTACATGCTTAGTGCAGTGGGCACCCTTAGGGAGCCCAGCAGAAGCACTCATAACACCCACAAGAACATATGACCAGTGCCCAAAGGCCCTCAAGGTGAACCCAACTGTTTCCTGAGCCCACACCTTCACCCATTAAACTACAGCAGGGCTTCTTGACATCCATACTACTGACATTTGGGGATGATTCTTTGTTGTGGGGGCTGCCCTGTACACTGCAGGATGTTCAGGAGCATCCTTGGCCTCTACCCACTAGATGCCAATGGCACCTCCACCACCTCCTTCCCTATCAGTTGGGACAACCAATACTGTCTCCAGACATGGCCAAATGTCCCCTGGGGGCGACAAAATCATCTCCACTTGGGAACCACTGCACTACCAAGTTATATGTAAGGTCTTGTATTTGAGTTCACAAAAATAAGCAACTACGTAAATAGCGTGGAAGAGTTCTGGGTGCTCAATAATAGTTTAGTAGGAGACAATATCGTAACAGCCACCGAAAGGACTAATGGCCACCAAGGCTGCAATAATAGTAGTAAATGTGCAGAAAGGGCAGGGTGGGGGGAGGGACAGGTTTTGTCCTCTTTGAGGTCAGACCACAGCTAGAGCACTAGATGTGATTCTGGTTACCACATTTTACGAGAGATGTGTTCAGATGAGAAGTGGCTTTAAACTACATAATATGAAGAGCATGAGCAACTAGTGTTTAACCTAAAGCAGGCTCAGTGGGACATGAGAGCTACGTCCAACTATGTGTCACAGTGAAAGGGATGCTGTATTTGTACAATAAAACTAAAACTAAACTAAAACATGGGAGCTCCAGAGACACAGATTTGAGCAAATGAAAGGAAATTTTAGCTCTATGGAATGAGATTATAAACTAAGGATCTTGTAAACTTCTATCTATTGGCAATCCCCTGTAATTGTCTACATATGTGTTGTACACAACGGTAGCCAATAGCCACATGTGACTACTGAGCATGTAAAACGTGTTTAATCAAAACTGAGGTGTGAAGAAAAAAAAAAAACTGAGGTGTGTTTTAAGAATAAGATACTGGATTTTGAACAGTATTTTTAAAAATGTAAAATATCTCATTAAAAATGTTTATATTGATTGTATGTCAAATGATAGTATTTTAACATATAACGGCTTACATATATATTAAAATTAGTTTCACCTGTTTCTTTTTTTTTTTTTTTTTTAAAGATTCTACATATTTGAGAGAGAGAGAGAAGCAAGAGAGAGCACAAGCGGGGAGGAGAGGGAGTAGCAGGCTCCCTGCTGAGCAGGCACCTCAATGCGGGGCTCGATTCCAGGACCCTGGGATCAAGACCTGAACTAAAGGTAGACATCTACCCAACTGAGCTACCCAGGCACCCCTCTTTTTCAATGTGGCTAATGGAAAAAAAATTAATTACATTAAATTACATACTGCCTCCTGTTTTATTTCTATTGGACCAGCAATGGTCTAGACCACTGATTCTCAAAGTATGATCCCTGACTACTTGAAAACTTTGAAATGAAAATTCTCAGGCCTCACCCCAGGCCTACTGAGTCAGACATTCTGGGGTTAAAGCCAAGCAACTAGTTCCTCCAAACTATTCTGATGCATTCTAAAGTTTGAGAAACACTAGCCTAGAATCTAGACTCTAACTCGGTAGCTTGCCAGTATGGCTGCTACATACAGTGGACGTTTTAAAGATTATCAATAACCAAGTCCCACTGCCTGAGATTCTAGTATAGCTGATCTAGGAAAGGCCAGATACTATTTTTCCCAAAGTCCCTAAATGATTCTACTGTGCCAGCAAGGTTGAATACCACTGAGCTAGACACAACGCTGCTGTACACAGGATGCAGGTACTAATGGATAATTACACAAGATGATGTGTGAATACCCTTCCAGCACTAAAATTCTATGATTCTAAAGTCAAAATATAAATAACTTGTTTAGCATAGAGATAAATGGTTAAAATTAGTGATTCTTTAATGTTTTTAGTAATGTAATTAGCAATGTAACTTAGGGCAACATTTAGTAAGATGCAACTGGATACAGTTCAGAGAGATGCTGATATTGTACTGCGCGATCCAATTAGAGATTCTTTTCACGCTATAGCCAATCATGTTTTTAAGGACGACACCAAGGTTAGAATGTTTATTTCTTAAAAAAAAAAAAAAAAAAAAAAAAAAGAATGTTTCTTTCTTGTTTTGAACCTGAATCTAATTTATGTATGGGTCCACCTCCAGTCAACATGACAAACACGAAGGTGGCCCATGACACATGACAAAAGCCCGTAAGTAGCTCTGTGATTAATCTATGCTAAATTGACTCAACTCATGTAAAGGCTACATTAGAGGATACCAGCTAATTTATCCCCAAGCGCCCAGAGGTTCCAGGATGCTACGAGTACCATACCGCCTACAATCAATATGCCTCCATAGCGAGATGCTATGTCAGGCTACTCAGTATTGTAATCAGACCAGAATGGAAAGACAAGAGTGGAGGCTGTCAACTTTTCGGCATTACCAAAACTTTATCATATTTCACCAAGAGTACACAATAAATATTAATAAAGAATCTGTTGATACTTACTAAGTAAACAATCACATACACAGGAAACACCATCCACTGCACAGTAACAAAGCCTGTCATCATCATATCCAAAAGCGCCACAGTACTAGAGGGCTGGGCCACAGCCCATCTCATGGTACCCATGGGAAGAATGTGTGAACAGAGAGAGGTGAGCTTCATGGAACCCAAAGAGAAGGAATTATCATCATTTTATCTAACATTGTCTCAAGAATAAGAACCTCAGAAGGGAGAGAGATGAACATTCTGGCCTCTGGCCTCTGCACGGTCACTGCCACTGGTCTACCCTTGTACCGATACTCCTGTCATCCTAAACAACTCGTGGCTCTCTCAAAAATAATGCACTCCTACGCCTCTACATATATTACTCCTCGGCCTGGAACGTTCTCTTGGCATATTCCTACTGGTCCTTTATGACCTAGTCTGGGTATGACTTCCTCTGAAAGGCACCTGGCACAGTGTAAGTTTCACTGAACGCTGGCTGAACGAACGAGGCCTCCTTGATCGCGTCAGGGGGTACTGGCTGCTTCCTTCTCAATAGGACTATAATCAGTCACTAATTGTTATATATACCAAACTATAATTATTTACATCATCCATTTTCAAAGTGTGGCCCAGTTTTGGGGAGGGAGAGGTAGCTCTGAGACCCTTTCAGAGTATTCTTGAGCTCAAAATGAAGATGTTACCTATGTTTTGCACTTTTACTCTCTCACGAGTGTACAGTGGAAACTTTCAAAGCCCACCTGATACATAAGGGCTATCACTCTGACAGTTAATGGAATGTGTGCTCCTGTATTATCGTGTTTTTAATTTTTCTGTTTTAATTCCAAATACAGTAACTATTGGTAGCCATAACCCACATAAACAAAAGCTCTGGGCAGCCCCGGTGGCCCAGTGGTTTAGCGCCACCTTCGGCTCGGGGTGTGATCCTGGAGTCCCGGGATCGAGTCCCACATCGGGCTCCCTGCATGAAGCCTGCTTCTTCCTCTGCCTGTGTCTCTGCCTCTCTCTCTCTGTGTGTTTCTCATGAATAAATAAATAAAATCTTAAAAAAAAAAAAAAGCTCTTTGGAGTTATCAGTAATTTTTAAGAGTATAAAGGGCCCCCAGGCCAAAACGTCTGAGCCTGCTTATACATTTGTCTCTTCCTAGGCTGTGAACTCCTTAAGTACCTTAGTCATCAATGGATTCCCAGCTCTTGTTCAACCAATGTCTGCTGAATTAACTAAAGAAGTATGTTCCTTTGGGGGTAGGGCAGAGTAGAGGCAGTACACACCCAAAATGAAAGCTCCTGCAAGATTTTACAGTCCCCTGCGCTGCAATTCCTGCTCAGAAGCAACCTTCTGTTGAGTACTCCGGTTTCCTGGACACCCTGACATTGAGAATATCATATCCAGTGTAACGGACACAAGCAATCCAATCATTTGCTAGGAACAGCCCCGCTTCAACCCAAGTGTGCAGCATTCAGCTGTAAAGTATTCTGGTTTATACAGCAGTGTCTTGTGCTTATTCAGTCTGACTAGGATAAGTAAGGCCCAGAAGAGTGAATAAACTATATTTGACAGAATCAAGGTACCAGGCTAAAACTAAGACATGGCAAAGCGAGTCTCTACTTGTAGCAACTCCACTAAGAAAATCTCCCTTTCAGCAGCCTTGCTGAGGGTCTAGTTGGCCTCCACAATATTTTTTTTTTTTTTACCACTTATTCATACAACAAAAATGCACTGAATGTCCTCTATGTACTAGCCGCTATGCTAGGTGGTGGTGAGTGAAATGCAACCAAGCTCTAAGTAAGGCCATGTGTCTTAAGCACTGAAGATCTGCAGGAAAGGTGGGAAAGATAAATTAGGGCCTTAGTTCATAAATAGTCTCAATCCATAAGCTACAACCGAATGTGAAATCCAAAAAACATGTGTTTCCCCTTTCTTCCACACTTAGTAAGTAAAGCAATTAATTCTATCTGGCCTTTGACTTCATCTTATTCCTCCCTCTGCCCTTTCTGAGCCCTCAAATGGAGGGAAGAATGACGGCAGCCAGGCTGTTAACTAACACTCTCTGTTCCGGAGCAACAGGCTCTGGCAACAAGAATCCCCCCCTCTGACCTACCCTAACCCCTGCAATGAGCCCCTTTCCTCTTTTTCCTTCTGTCATCCATGCTCCTGGATCCATAACCTCTTCCCTTTCCCCATTTTTTTCTCCCTCCTACCCCACTTATTTTTTTTTTAATTTTTATTTATTTATGATAGTCACAGAGAGAGAGAGAGAGGCAGAGACACAGGCAGAGGGAGAAGCAGGCTCCATACACCGGGAGCCCAACGTGGGATTCGATCCCGGGTCTCCAGGATCGCACCCTGGCCCAAAGGCAGGCACTAAACCACTGCGCCACCCAGGGATCCCCTACCACACTTATTTAGCTTGTGTTTTCCCCCACTTCCCCACAAATAAATAAATGAATGAATGAATAAAAACTGGCCCTAGATTCCAGAATGAATGAATGAATGAATGAATGAAAAAATAAATAAAACTGGCCCTAGATTCCTGAATGAATGAATGAATAAATAAAACTGGATCTAGATTCCAGAATGAATAAATAAATAAAACTGGCCCTAGATTCCAGAATGAATGAATGAATAAATAAAACTGGCCCTAGATTCCTGAATGAATGAATGAATGAATGAATAAGTAAATAAATAAAACTGGCCCTAGATTCCTGAATGAATAAGTAAATAAATAAAACTGGCCCTAGATTCTAGAATGAATGAATGAATAAATAAATAAATAAAACTGGCCCTAGATTCCTGAATGAATGAATGAATGAATAAATAAATAAATAAAACTGGCCCTTGATTCCAGAATGAATGAAAAAACAAATAAAACTGGCCCTAGATTCCAGAATGAATGAATAAATAAATAAAACTGGCTCTAGATTCCAGAGTGAATGAATGAATGCGAGCAAACTGGGCCTAGCTTGCAGTCTAAGCCCCGGCACAAGCTCGGGGAAGCCTCGGCGGGGAAACTGAGGCCCCAGCAGGCGAGCGCTGCAGGAGTTCCCTTCAGCCCGGCGAAGACCGAGTCCCCACGAGTGAGGAGCGGGGCGGCAGCCCCCAGCGGGAGCCCGAGGCGGCAGCTCGCTCTCCGAGGGGCCCGGCGTCGGCGGCCCCGGGGCTCCCCACTCGCGGCCCCGCCCCCTCCTCCGGTCCGTCTCCGCTCGACGTCACCTCTCGGGGACGCCCTCCCGGGCACGACGTAAGGAGACCCCGGCTCCAGGGCTGCGTGTCACGCGGGGCCGCGAGCGTCCCGAGCGCCCCGAGGGCCCCGAGGGGATGGGGGCGGCCCCCGCGCCCCGCCCCCCCCCGCCCCCGCGCCGGCCGGGGGAGCGAGGGGACAGCGCGCCCGGCCCGCCTCACCCGTCCCCCGGCACCTCCCGCAGCTTCAGCCCCAGGGCCTGCAGCTGGTTGGCGAAGCTGACGCACTCCTCCTCGCAGCCGCCGCCGCCGCCGGACTCCGGCCGGTTCCGCCGCTCCTTGGCCAGGGCCCGGCGTGCCGCCCGCTCGTCGCGCTTGCGCTCGGCCTCGGCCTTCCGGCTGCCGCTGCCCGGCCGGCCCTTCGCCGCCTGCTTTCGGGACATGGCCGCGGCGAGACGCGCCGCCCGCCGCGCGCCGGACTCACGGGCCGCCGGAGCCAAGCAGCGCGGGCGACCGAGCCCGGCGACGGCGACGCGCCCACCGCGCCTGCGCGGGCGCCGGGCACCCGGGTCACGTGACGGGACCCCGCCCCGCCCCCTCCTCCGCGCGGCTCCGGCGGCAGGCACCATAGAGAGCCCGCCTCGGAGGGCTAGAGGGGCCCCGCCTCCGTTGGCTCCGCTCTGCCCCCGGCGGCGGGTGGTGCTCTGCGCGGGGAGCGGGTGGCTGCGGAGACCGGGAAGCCCGGGAAGGTCAAAGCAGAGAAACGGAGGAGGATGGAGAAGTGACCTGAGACGCAAGAGCAGCGACAGAAACGAGGGGAGAAAGGGAGCTAAAAACCGAACTCGCTTCGGGAGCCTACAGTTGGGGTGGGCGCGCTCACATGGCCCAATCTTGTTTAATTATCCCCGTATTAGGGGAAAACAGGATCGGAGAGGTTAAGGAATTGCGAGAAGAGCTTTGCGCAGGCTCCAAAGCCCATCCGCTTTGTTTGTTCAATCAGCCCCTCTCTCGACCCCTCTACCATCCTCATAACTCAAGGGAGAGGCTGTCCTCGTTCAAAACTTGTGGCAACTCTGGGAATCTGGATTCCACTCTAGGGTGACCCACCCAGGTTTGCAGTGAACTAAGGGTTCCCTGGGACGCAGGGCTTGCAGTCCTTGGTGACCCAGGGTCGTTGGGTCACTCTGCTTCACACCCGCCCGTTCTGGAACTTAACCCCAACTGTAACCCCCCTCTCTCCTGCAGTAATCCCTTAGCTCAAAGGCAGAATGAGACACATCAACATTTTCTCTTGTTTTTTTTTTTTTTTTTTAAGATTTTATTTATTTATTCATGAGAGACACAGAGAGAGAGGCAGACACAGGCAAAAGGAGAAGTAGGCTCCCACCCTGATGTGGGACTTGATCCCAAGACCCCGGATCATGACCTGAGCCAAAGGCAGATGCTCAACCACTGAGCCCCCCGGGTACCCCATCGACATTTTCAAGGGTTTATTTTGAGCATGCATCATTAGAATGGAGCAGAGCCAAACCCAAGGTGGTTGGAGATGCTCCTCCAACAGGAGCTAGGGGAGAGGATTTTATAGAGAAGACAGGAACTCAAGCAAGGAAATTATTTGATTGGCTGTAGCATGAGCAGTTGACGTACTTGGGAAACCCTATTTGACTGTGCTTGGTTCTTAAGCTTCATTTTCTGGGATTTGAGTGCACTGACTCTGGCCTAGGGTTTGGTGCGCTTCTGTAGTTACAAGGCATTCTGTAGTTACGAGCCACCTCGGTCTAATGGCCTCCTCGTTCAGTTACCTTAATATCCTCTCCTCCCTCATCTCAGTCCCTCTTTCTTAACTCCTCCCCTTCCCATAGTCATGCTACTGCTTTCTCCTCCTCATGGCCCTCTAAAGCAATCTCACCATCTCTGGAAATGTTCCTAATGTTTCTGCCTTTAATAACTATCTCCTCCCTCTACCTACAAGTTCCTCTTGGGTTATGACCAAAAGCAGCATCCGAATGCTCAGTTTCAACCAGCATCTGTATTTATCTTCGATCAGTAACTCTCATCTTGGGCTCTGTGCCAGGTAACCAGCATCACCCTGAGCCAAAGAGACAGGGGGATTGTCCTCAGGAAGCCCAGGTTCTAGTGGGACCTATAGGCAAGGACACCACCATTATAATACTGCATGAGAAATGCTATAGGAAGAGGCACAGGGTGCCACGGGGGGAAAAAGTGGAGTGAAAGATGCAAAAAGGCTTCTGGGAAGAGCTGAGTGACAAGCTGAATCTGAAAGGATGAGAAGGACTTGGGCAGATTGAAAGTTCAGAGGGAGGGGACAGTGTGTCCGTTTTGCGGACTGAAGGAAGTGCCGTCTGACGGGAATATGGGGCTTGAGCAGAAAGTGGAAGGAAAGCCCAGCTCCGGCCCAATCTCATAGGGCATATGAAGGGGCTCAGCCCAAGCCCTTAGAGCTGTGGGGGCCCATCCTGGGAACATACATGATCAGGTGTATGTCTAGAAACATGTCTTCTGCTTTGGTGAGGAGAATGGGTCTGAAGGCAGATGCCACATAGGAGGCTCCTGTAGATGTCCAAAGACAGATGATGGTGATGTGATGCTAAGTCCGGGGTGGAGGGGGAGAGAGGGAAATGGGAAAGAGAGATTAACATGCTGATACAAGTGCCTAGAAGGGAATTGGACTTGTCTTGGAATGTTGCACATGCTTCACTGAAGTTCCTGAAATTCTTCCCCTACAGATCCTTCTTTTGTTCTCAGGAAGAATGAGTGTGAATTGTTCCTGGACCTGCCTTTTCTTGCACAGACATTTTGAGGCTTTAGATGACCCCTTCTGTTATGTTTAGTAAGGGGAGGGTGCTGGGCAGTGCTGGGAGTGCAAACCCACTGGACAGCATGGCAGAGACCGAGGTTCTGGTCCGGATCTATCACCTTCAGACTCCATGATCTTGGGTTAGTTCCTCCACCTGCCAAGTTCCTGTTGTTCATCTGGAAATTAGCAATGAAAACAGCAAAGACCAAATGCAACAGTAATGACAGTAATGACAAACTTCTGTGGTGTTACTCTGTGCTAGGCACTGTTCTTATTGCTTTGCAAGTACTATCTTGTTTAATTGTTACAACAACCCAATGAAATATGTAATGTCTGGGGCACAGAGAGGTCAAGTAACTTGCCCAAAGTCACAAAGTGACAGAGCCAGGATTTGAAGCCAGGCCATTTCACTCCAGACTATATACTCTTTTTTTTTTTTTTTTTAAAGTGAGCTCCACACCTACCATGGGGCTTGAACTCACGATCCTGAGATCCAGAGTCACACACTCTACCAACTAGGCCAGCCAGGCGTCCCAGGACTATATGCTCTGAACCACTGTATCAAACTACACACATAACTTTTCATAAACTGCACAAAACTCTACATAACACCTGAATTATTTCATTTTTATTTCATTTTATTTCATTTATTTCATCATTAATTCTCCCATGCATCCCATATTATTGCTGATACAGTCTTTCTACCCCTGTTGTCACATATCACCGTTGTCTGATTTTCTATTTAACTTTTTCCGTGTTAAAGCAGATCACAATGATTTAGAGCCTGGTGGGCCTGGATTTCTATCCTGGGTTCACCTCAGGTGAGTGATTTCACTTCTGAACCTCAGTTTGCTATTCTGTCAAATGTCCATGCCAACGTAGGGACAGGAGGGAGAGTTCCAAACATTAATAGAAACACAAAGCCCCAGACCCACAGGCTTAACAAAGTTGCTTGAAACCTTCCTCTGTGGTGGAAAGCCCATGGGACGAAGGCAAAGCCTGGCGTTGCAAACTTCAGAAACCAGAAGAGGAAGACTTGTCTTCGCGAAACATGGAAATGTAGAACATGTGCAAACAGTGACAGAAATACAAACGCTTGCCTTTCTTGTAAAATTCTTTTCTTCCAAAGGCCCATGACCTTTTGGGCCATGCCTAGAATTTCGAAGGAACTCATTGCTCTTCTCTCAGCAGAGACCTCTGCTAGACAATGTCGCCCTTTGAGTGCAAACAAAGGCTGCTTATGTGTTATATCGAAAGGCCAAAGGGAAAGAGGACTTGTACACTAAGCAGTTGCTCTGCCAACTTCATCAGATCTAATTCAAAGACTCAGGAAACCTCACTGAGTGCCATGTAATACAGGAGACCCCCTTCTCTGAGGGGGGACACATTCAAAGATCCCCAGCAAATGCCTGAAACAGTAGATAGTGCCAAACCCTAAATATACTATGTTGTCCCTATACGTACATACTTAGGGTAAAGTTTAATTTTCAGATTAGGCAAGAAAGAGATTAGCACTTTCTGTGCCTAATTTGTAAATTAAACTTTACCCTAAGTATATATAGTATAAAATAGTATATATATGTATATAGTACAGCGTGTAAATATAATGTATAATACAATAGAACAATGATGACAAGATACTATAATAAAAGCTATGTGAATGTAGTTTGTCTCTCTCAGGCTATCTTGTCCTCGTCCTTCTTCTTGTGATGACCTGAGATGATAAGATGCCCTGTGATGAGATGTAGTGAGGTGCAGGCGAATGACCAGGCATAGCACGTAGCCTTAGGCTACTACCTACCTTCTGACAATCCATTAACATCATCAGGAGGATCAAGAGGATCCAGACTGGGGTTGATCACAGGTAACTGAAACTGTGAAAAATTAGTCCCCCCCCCCCAAAAAAAATGATTAGATTTTTAGTGAAGAAATGCAGCTTTAGGACTTACTTGCCAGAATGTACCATAAAGGGTGTGGGAAAATAAGGAATCTCACACGGGGCACTAGTCTGGCAGCTTTGGAGTCCGGCCACTGCAATGGGGCAGGCTCTGGTAACATTTTAAATACCTGATGGCCCAGAGATACCACATCTCACCACCCATTCTAAAACAAATCTTGCACACATGCCCCTAGAGGTATACCCAGGGATGTTTAAGGCATCATGGTAGGTAAAAAGCCAATAATTAGAAACAATATAACTATTCACAGGAAAATTTCTTCTTAAATTATAAGGCAGCCATTGAATACTTTGAAACAGTTTAAGAGGATGAGGTGGAGGGAAATGAGGTTGGTCTAGAACTCACATAAACAGCTCTCCTGAACATGTGGTCTAATGGAAAACCATGCGGCCGAGCAAGGCATTCCAAGTAACCTTTACCTAAAACACAAAAGCAACATAAAACAAAACAGAACTACGTTTTCTGCAGGTATATATATGGGCTTAAACTTGTAAGAAATGGTCTGGAAAGATAAATACCAAATTGATAAGAAATAAGGAGGGAGGGAAGAGTGAAAGAGACCTTTTCATTATATATATATATATATATATATATATAATGAATATATATACTACAATATATTATATATATTATATATTATATATATTATATATTATATTACATGTTATATATATTATCTTTATATATATAAAGACTCAGGAAACCTAATATATATTATATATATTATCTTTATATATAATATATATAGATAAAGACTCAGGAAACCTAATATATATATTAGGACAGTGTGTGTAGGATGCATATAATTACATTAATTAAATTATTCTTACTGGACTAACAAAATCTATTCTTTCCTTCAAAATGCAGCCCTATAGAATTCTTTTGGGGATCTGCTTTATTAGCTGGCATGAATTTGTAATAAGCATATTGCTTTTCCCAAGAAGTATTTCCTGTCTTTAGAGTTCTTGGCATCTTGCTGTCTTGTCTCTGTCACCAAATCACCCTCAGATCCATCTTCTTTTATTGTCTATTTGCTCTTCCAGTGATGACAGGGCTTTTAAGCTAAATGAGGTATCAACTCAACCATGTCCAAGCTGTCACCGGTTATGTAGGACTGGAATTTGAATTAATGATATGTCACTCTATTGGATGGACATAGAGGACCTACATAGACATCAAATACTCAGGACAAAGAGCGTCAGCCCACCCTGCCCCCCAGAACCACTGAGCAAGTGAACTGGGTCAGGATAGGAGCTGTGATTGGCTGAGGACGACTGATGCCAGCTGATTGACTAGCAGAGCCTCCGAGAAAGACAAAGCAGGGTGGGGAGTCTCTGGTACCAAAGGCAGGTCTTTAACTTCATCCCCTGTACAGACCCATGTGAAAATGCAACACAGTTTGTTTCCATCCTGTGGCAGTCCTGTAATAGGCCAGCGGGAAGAATGTTATTCAACAAAAGTCTTTCTTTTCTCTCGGTCATTCTTTGTTTCTGCATCTTTTATTTTATGCTGTTGTCCTTCTGTGTGTGAGTGTGTGTGTGTGTGTGTGTGTGTGTGTGTGTTTGCATGAGCATAGGTACACGCACACAGGGGGAGCTTTGTCACTCCTCTGTCTTTTTTTCTGTTCTTGGCTCCTGCCCTCAGGGGGGAGTTAGTCCCACTGCCCACCTCTGTGTGTCCTGCTTCCCCACCTGTACTTTATCATCTTTCTCCGGATTTCTGGCCCCCTTGTCTCACTCACTTAGCATATGGTGGACCAAAAGGAAAAGAGTCTGGGAGTGGTCAGATTGTTACAAATCCAAATTCCATTTTGGCTGCTTAAACCCCTGTGGCCAGGAGTATTTTCCATAATCTTTCCAAGCTCCAATGTCCTCATCTGGAAAATGAGAGCAGTCGGGGCTTCCTCGCGGTGTGGTTGTGAGACATTGAGATCATGACCCTAATGGGCTAGTACCTAGTTCAGCAAATACCGGTTTCCTTCCCCCTCTCTCCCTTATTTCTCTTTTGTCCCACCTTACCCAAGCCCAATCTCTCCACTTTCCCTGAGATGACTCTATACTACATACTATAATAGACGGAAACATCTATTCTAAATTATTTATATATGCGAAAGGAGTAGTTAATATCATCCATCACTCCTTTTTTCTAGGAACTAGATAAAACCTTCACTGCCCTCATGGGGAATGAAAGACATTGGTTTTTGTTTTCGTGTGATCCTTGCTTGACTTCTCTGTTTGATCAATGGCCCTTGTTGGGGTGGAAGAAAGTCCTGGAGAATGGGAATAGGGGCTTCTGTCCCTGGGCTAGATTTTAGATTGCTTGTACTCTCAATGACTTGGCTGGTCCTTGAGCAGCAAGATTGATCTTTATGGCTCCATAATGATTTCTTTGTTTGGTGTCTCTGTGCCAGAGATCTAATTGCTCAGAGAGTCTGAGTTACACAGAGTTACCCTGTGTCAACTACCTACACCATTAGCACCTGTGCCAGGACCCTGCCCTGTGGCCACATTAACCCTGCAGGCGAAGGGAAGAGGAGCCCTGTGCTGGAGGGCACACAAGGGGGCAGCAGAAAGACACCTTTCTCTCTCTCCTCTTAAACCATACACGCGGAAATGTTTTGGATATGAAAAATACAGCGTTTTTCATGGGAGAAAATTTTGACATCAAAGAATAACAAAGAAAAAAATCATCCATAATCCCACTCTCAGTAGTAGTAATTATAGCCGTGTTTACGCGTATTGGCTTGAACCATATGAGATTGCTGATAACTGACCATTATTAACCTACAAAAGTGATCATGTGGTTTAACCTAATATTTCCTCCCATCTTTTCTGTATGACAAACATAAATGCCCTTTTTAAAAATATATTTTATTTTATACTTATTTAACAGAGAGGGAGAGCCAAAGAGTGCAAGCAGGGGGAACAACAGAGGCAGAGGGAGAAGCAGGCTCCTTGCTGAGCAGAGAGCCCAATGTGAGGCTCAATCCCAGGACCCTGGGACCATGACCTGAGCTGAAGGTGGGCACCTAACTAACTGAGCCACCCAGGCGCCCCCATAAATGCACTTTTGAATACAAATTCAAGATGGGAGTATAGGCACATATGTGTGTACATCTTTAAAGCCTCTTTTAAAATGAAATATTAATGATAACAAACATGTGTACGCTAGTATGCCTAACATTCTCCCGTGAGAAATGAAGTATCATGTGTACAACCAAAGCCCCATGTACATCTCTCCCCAGTGGTCACCCCCTCCCTATCTCCTTGAGGTAGCCATTCTTATAGGTTTGGTATTTATCATACATAGATTTGTATCACACAGTATGCAGGCTTGTTTAGCATTTTTAACTTTATATGATTGATACCAAAGTGGATATATGTGACTTGTGTATCTTATTAAAATGTATATTTTTGAAAATTTGTCCATATTGATACAGCTTATTTTCAATTTTTTGCTATTAAATATTCAGATTCACTATCTGCCTCTCTCCACTACCCGGGGTGTCTCTGAGATAGGACTCTCCTCGCTATATGTAGCTTGAGAGGCTGCACAAATGGGTGTTGGATAAATGGATAAATATAGGAATTAAAAGAGTAAGAAGCACTGTGCTAGAAAAACCCAGACTCCTTTGTTGGGAACCCAAGGCAGAGCACCCTGATGACAAGAAGGTTCTCATATCTGGAGAGGCAGATGTCACAGCTGAACAGAACACTTCATTAGGATGTCAGATACAGGGTGCTAGGGCATCCTGTTCAGAACTGCAGGGGAGAGGCAGAGCATCAAGAAAATCTTCCAGAGGGTCCTGAGCCCACTCCTGAAAGAGAACTAGGCCCCTTCCACCATCACAACCAAAGGCCCACATTCCCAGATAAATATGCTTGGGATCGACATATTCTTGGGATTCTCTGGTTATATTTATCTCCAAGTTTTTTCAGACAGTTATAATTTATGAGTGGTAGAAAATGACACTGCTGGAGCCTGTGCCGGAACACAGGCAACCAAAACCAAAACCGAAACAAAAAAAAATTTTTTTTTGATAGTTAAAATCTTCCTGACCCCAATCAGCTTAAAATTTCCCTGTAAATGGAATGATGAAACAGAATAGCCATAAACCACAATGACAATGAGGCATCGTGGCAACAGTTTAGGTGCTCTGGAAGCAGAGCTGTGTTAGAATCCTGCCTCTTCTACTCCCTGAACACATGACCCTGGGCTGGAGAGCTAACCTCACCCCATTTCTGTCTCTTTATCTGCAAAACAAGACACACCACCTTACAAGTTGATGGGTATAAACTACCTGGTGGACTGTCTGATGCACATTCTGTAAATGGGAGTGACTTTAATTAGCAAGCTGGGTTGGGAAGGAGCTACCATTGACTATTGAAGCTGGACATGGTTGTTGAACTCCTCATTCTTATAAAATCTTTATGAAATCTCAGAATCTCACCGTGACTGCTGTTGCAAGCTGCTGCTCCTGCATTGCAGCTGGGACTAAATATCCTCAGCCCTCCTCAAGAGATGCCTGTCCTTTGAAGAAGGTACTGCTCTGGCCTCCCAGGAAGCTGCCTTCGGTTGTGGATCCACTCCTCTTCTTCGAGAAGATGGAAAGAATAAAAATGTATATATCAGCAAAGTTCAGGAGAGACCCAGACCTAGAGATAAGATCTCTGAAGTAAAATGGACTGTTTCCAAGCCCGTAAGTGTCAAATCTGCAGCTGCAAAAGGGGGACTCAGAAGTATCCTGAAAGGAGGAGACACCTGCTGGTTCCCCCACACCTACTACTCCCCAGACAAACATCTCCTTTTTTTTCGGTTAAAGGAAAAAAAACTGAGGTCAAATTGGCCCCCTTGAAGTAGATCTATTCAAAGAAGCAAGTGTCTAATTTCTGTATTTTGTATTTAGCTCATCATAACATCTTACACACACATATACACACTTTATTTAAATTAGCCTTTATTTTATTTTGCACAGCTAGAGCCACTGGGATTTCCTCACCTTGTTGCCATTTTAAATTATGCCTTAAAAATGTACCACCATTTGACTTGATGCCTAACCTCAAAAAAAAATCATTGCAACATTTATCCTGGGAAAAGTAGTAAACTTATTTCAGGGAGCTGATATGCTAACTGGGGAGATAGTCAATCCACCATGAAACAAATGTGTGTCTGCTTTCAGATGGTGACAGCACTATGACAAAATTGCAGAGGTTGTTAAGGCATATGAAACAGAATCTTGGGGTTCAAGGTGGCTGGATGGCAAGGGGAGCAGGGAGGTCCCCTCTGAGAAGATAGCATTTGAGTTTTGACTTTGGATAACTGTGAAAGTATTCATTTTTAAGTGCTTATTTAGCTTTTTTCAAAAGCTTTGTTCCTAAAAATAAAATTTCAGGGACACGTCTGACATCACCTTTCTGGTTTTTTTTTTTAAGGTTGTATTTATTTATTTGCAAGAGAAAGAAAGTAAGTGAGCAGGGACAGGGGCAGAGGAAGAGAGAGAAGCAGACTCCCCGCTGAGCAAGGAGCCCAGACCCAGGGTTCGACTCCTGGACCCTGAGATCAGGACCTGAGCCTAAGGCAGACACTTAACCAACTGAGCTACCCAAGCACCCCTGACATCATCTGTTTCTTGACAGTGGGCACTAGGCCTCCTTCATCACTGTGAGCTAGCAGGATGATGTGGCAAGCACACGGGATTTGCAACTTGCACTACCTGGGTTCAAATCCTACCTCCACTACTTCCTAGCTACAGATCCGGGATAAGTTTCCTAAGCATGGGCACCTCAGTGTCCCCATCCAAAAATGAGGATGATGATGACAGTGATGATGATTAATAATAATAACAATAACAATAATAATCATAAGACTTGTACAAAAGAGATGACTAGCCACCCACCAAAAATCCTTGATTCCTCTTCCAGAGCATGAAGTTGTTTCTTATTAGAAACAGCTGCCCAACCATGGAATGCATTTCCCAGCCCCTCTTGCACCCAGACCCAGCCAAAAACAAATTTTTGCCATTGAGATGTGAACAGAAATGATGTGTGTCACTTCCAGGCCTGGGTCCCTGAGTCACCTTAAGGAGGAAAACCACCCATTGCTCAGGAACATTCTCATGGGACTAAGTCAGGGGAAAACAAGCTTTGATTGTGTGCAACATCTGAAGTTGGAGGGTATATTCATGATGGCATCTTTCACTATGCACTTGCTACTGCAGCCTTACAGTGTTGTGAGAAGTGAATGAGTGTGTCATGCTAAACATAAGTGTGGTCACTGGCTAAACATAACTGAGGACAGGGCTTTGAGTCCTATCGAATGGGCTTCATGAGATGTTGATCCCTTGCCCCTTCTCACCCTTCCAGAAGGGGCTGGTTTTTTACTGTCCTGGATATTTATTTCTGGGAAGAGCAGTAGCTATAGGAAGAGGGATATTAGGCTCCTTGGACTTAGCAGATCTGTATTGTCCAAAAATATATATTTTTAATTGCTGAGAATACAGAAGAAAAAAGTCTTTTGCTCAGCAATGTAATCTATCTCCTCCTTGAGCTCAGACTTTGCACAGTGGAGCTTGAAAATCAAGAGCTTTACCCAGAATATAAAACATTTTTTTTTCTTTTTTACTTCCTCTTCCTCCAAGACAATTCTTCTGTGATGGGGTCTCTGCAAGGCTTTGAGCTCTCAAGCATCTAACTAGGAAGAAAAAAACTGTATGCCTCACTTTTTAATCCACTTTAAAATGAAGTAATGAATATACAGTTCCCAGCACAGGAAATGACACGCAGTAGAAATGTGACAAAGCAGCCTGGTTTCCCTTTAACTCATTTAACTCCTGTTAGTTCACTGTAAACTATGACATGATTGATAGCTTATCTCAGCAGTAATAAAAATGATTTAACTGGTATTATTTTCCCCATTGGACAAATAAGAAAACAGAGGGTCAGGAAGGTCAAATATATAGCAGTATTTTTTTTAAGATTTTATTTATTCATTCATGAGAGACACAGAGAGGCAGAGACATTGAGGAAGAAGCAGGCTCTTCACAGGGAGCCCTATGTAGGACTCAATCCCCAGACCAGGATCACGCCCTAAGCTGGAGGCAGATGTTCAACGGCTGAACCACCCAGGCATCCCTCATTATTTTTTTAAGATTTATTGATTTATTTGAGAGAGAGAGAGCACGAGCAGGAAGGGAAAAGGGAGGAGAGAGAAACTCGAGCAGACTCTGTGCTGAGCGCAGAGCCCAACACAGGGCTTAATCTCATGATCCTGAAATCATGACCTGAGCTGAAACCAAGAGTCAGGCACCCAACTGACTGTGCCTCCCAGGCACCCCAAAAATATAGCATTATTATGTCGGTAGATGTCTGGTACAGATTTTATCTAATTTAAATTCTAACAACCATATAGGAATCCATGAGATTGGTACTGTACCTGTTTTCCAGATGAGAAAAATGAGGCTCAAAGAGTACAGGCAACGTTCCTTTGAGAATTTTTAGTACTTTTCTGTGTGCCAGGCTCTGTGCTGGGATACTAGGAATCAACAAAAAGCAATAAAGACACATTCCTTGCTCTCATAGAGCTCATAGTCTGATGTGAGATATTGCTAGATAAAAAGGCAATTTCTAATATGGTAAGTTTAAAAATCTGAATAAGCTTGGAATGCTATAGGAGCACAGAGGAGGAGCCACCTAACTCTGCATTGAGGAGAGGAGGTGAGACATAAAGCATTTTAATTTAGGTTAGATGTAAATCAAGATGTGACTTGTGGATAGGATTTAGCTAGAATAGGCACTGTGGAAGAATGTTCCAGAAACAGGGAACCACTGGGGCAGTTTCACCATTAGGTGTCCAGAGTCTGATTTCTTTCTATTTATTCTGTCTGGGAATTTCTGGGCTTCAAGTGTCTGTAGAGAGATGTGCCCTCACTTCTGGAAAATTTTTAATCATTTTCTTCATATACAACCTCCATAGCATTCCGTTTTTCCTTTTGGGGCTCTAATTAATCCTAAATTGGGCATTTTATGTCATTTACCTCTTCTGTACTTCATATCTTTTTGATTCCCTATCCTTTTTTTCTGGAGATTTTCTTTACCTGTCTTATAGTATATGCTGTTAATCCTTTCTTTACCTGTGCCTAATCTGATATTAAACCTATCCATTGTACTCCTAGTTTTGGTTCTTATATTTTTAGTTTTAGAATTTCTATTTGGTTCTTTCTAAAATCTGCTATGTTTCTTTTAATCACTTCCTGTATCCTAACCAAATTTTCTAGCTTAGGTTGTATCTCTCAGAACATAATGCATGTTGTTGTTTTATTGTTGGTTTCTGATCAGTCTTACAATGGTAGTCCATATGGGTCTGTTTCTGTTGTTCTGTGTCTGTAGACACTCAGGGTGTCTTGTCTTTTAGTGCACCTAGTTATCTTTAATTACTTTGTATTTTTAAACATATTTGTTAAAATAATTTAAGACCTAGAATAATGGTATGTTCTTCCAAAAAAATTTTATTAGCTCATTAGCTTCTATCAAATACCTGAGGGTACTAACTGGTCCAGGACAATTTAATCAAATTAAAAGATTGAAGTTTTCTGGGCCATTCTAATGACTCAGAGACTAGTTAGCTGTAGTCTGAACTAGAGCTGGTTAGGTCCACTTCACATTTTCACCTAGGGCACAGCACTTTTGAGTCTCAGGTGAAAATGGAAATTGTTTACCAGGATCACTACTCTTGATAGGATTCAAAATCCTACTTTAATTCTCCTAGCTCTGAGAGGCTGCCAAAAGGTAGCTCAATATTCCAGCTGTTTATCTGATATCAGCAAGTATTCCCGAGCAAAAGCAGCCCTGAGTACATGGCTCACCTCTCTGGGATCCGATCTGTTCCCAAATCTCCGCCAGTACTCTTCACTATCTTTTTAGGTCTTTGATGCTTTTAAGATATTTTTGTACTTTATACAGTTCATTTAAGTATCTTCAGCTTTCATCCATTACCAAATACAAAAATTCAAGAATAGTAAGTGCCCAGATGTCTCAAATCTTCTAAGTAGTACAGGCAGAATTGGAAAGATCTGTTTCAAATCCTAGATTCTTTCTACACTGCACTGCTCAATGTAGATGATGATGCTATAGACAGATGATAGATAAGATAGATGATAGATGATAGATAGATAGATAGATAGATAGATAGATAGATAGATAGATAAAAGCTAGCACTTACTAAGCCTCTACTCTGTCGGGCACTCTGTTCTAAAAGCTTTAGATTCTTTAACTCATTCAATCTTCAAAACAATCTTATGATGAGTTAAGTACTACCATTACTCCCATTTTACAGATGAGGAAATTAAAGCACAACGAGATTAAGTAAACTCATCCAAATTCACACAGCTAGCAAGAATTGAGCTGGAATTCAACACTGAGTCCAACTCCAGAGCCTGTGCTCCTAACTACAAAGTTTTAAACAAAACTATCCTGTTGCCAAACTCCTGAGAATAATTTAGTCTACTGCATAGATTTAGGCACAAATATCAATTATAGGACTGTTGGTTCTCCAAGGTTGTGTTTCATACTATTCCCACCTACACCTGCCTAACTCCACATAGAACAAAGTCTTCACTTCTAGGTATCAGGAAGGGTTGCTTTGAAAACAAATCTTCAATTCTATAAATCACAACCATTGTCATCACCTCCAATAGATGGAGACCATGAGTTCACAGGCTAATCAGTGTTCCCACAAGCCTCATATGTTGAAAAAGGGGTTGGGGAGTGAAGGGGAAAGCGTTTTATTGCCTCCATTTTGCAAAGGTAGATTCCAAGCCAAAGCAGGTGAGTCATTCACAGAGATCAGAATCCAACATCTCGTCTGTTCCACTCCTCTGAATTCCCTTCTAGAGCAGGAGACTTCACCCCATAAAGAATGCCACTTCTCTTCCAAGAAATATGCAAAGTATATTTTGTGTCATCAGGAAAAAGGCACTGGGAGACAGATGCATGCAAGATTCACGAGTCTCCCTAGAGATTAAGTGATCCCATATCTTGAATTTTTAGGACATTAATAATCATTCAAATTACTACTGATTGAGCATTACCACTTTGCTAAAGCACCTTTATACATTTTTTTTAAATCCTTGGACAACCCTCTAATGAAGATTCTATCATTATTTTCACTTTTGGATTAGGAAACTGAAGCCCAGAAAGGTCCTTAAGACAACTTGCCATGGCCACCTAGGTAGGAAGAAGCAATCCTTTGGTTCGACACTCTGAAGTCAGTGATCTTTTATTGCCTTTCCTTCCCCTCCTACAGACAGGATTTCTAGATACTGAGAGACAGAGTAGAGACATAGGGTTCCTTGGGGCCTTGGTTCATTCGGAGTCACAGCTGAGGGAGCTGAACCCCAGAGCAAAGGACACCAGGAAGAAAAGAGAATTTCTCTGAAAACAGCAGGGTAGGTGCAGACTGACGTGTTTGTCAACATGACAACCTGGACACACCTGGAAACACGTACTCCACCACCCAGATGGCCACTAATGGGGCAAGTGCCACCAGGTCATCCTCTTCCAGTTATTCTCTTCTCATTTCTTCAGAGCTGTAGAAAGGCCAACTCCCATCAAAAAAGTCCCAAGAATCCCTATCCCACCTTATCTAAGAATGAAGCTTCAAATATATTTTGGCACTGAAGCCCATCTACTGGGAAGGCCCCTGCCATGACAAGGAAAGTGCTGCCACAGGTACATGAGTTGAGATATGTCCCCAAATACCTATCTTATCTTGACATATCACACTGGCTGAAATTCCACCATCAGAATTATCCTTCTCTGTTGAAAAATAGTGAAACCTCTTTCAAATTATAAACATTCCCAGAAAGGGTCCTGAATTTCTGTCAATCTTAATGTTTTTCTCACATAAATATGTCTTTTCCCAGACTTTTGGAACCTAATACCATCTGTCTACCACGAGTCCAACCCATAAAAGGCCCCCAATAAATATAGTATCTGTCTGCTATCTGATGAATGCTCTAAAATGACTACACATATAAACAAGTAGCAGCCTAAAATTAGGAAGTTCAAAGAGACTCATGCTTCATCCAACCTTTCTCTTTCTCCTTTTTTGGGTTGAACATATAACATAGTTGCATTAACTTGTCCTTTGGGGCAAGTATATATGAGTTTTATGATGTTCCACAAAAAACACTGTGATTAAAGATACTTTTGCACCTGCCATTTTTGAAATCACTGGATTCAGGGGACTGGCTCTGCCAGCACTTGTTAATACTTTAGAATAAACTATTTTATGAAGCTGTCTTTCTTCAGACACCTTTCTGGGTGTCTTGGCATCAGCAAGAAATCATATTGAAAGGACTCAGCACACACCCTGACACCAGAATGTAAGCTCAGAATATATTTCACCTAGTATTTTTGCTATCTGGGGACTTGAACTTGGAGACTTTTAACATTTGGTCTAGAATATCTAATACCACCTAATTCTGTCTCTTAAGGAGCAAGAACACTGATGGAGCAGAATGTGGGAGAGGGGAGAAGCCACAGGTTGGAGCTCATCTGTAAAATTTATGGGCACTGCTAGGTGATTTTTGGTGCCCCTTTCTAGTACTCTAGAAATATTAGTATAGGAAAAAAAAAAGAGAGATGGTACCTGATGGAAAGGAGTGATATGGTCTGAAAGGCTAGAGGAAGGTGCTAAGCCCCTGAAGACTATGTTGCTTATCTCATTTATTGTAACTAGTCTACAGATCCTACAGCACAAAGAACAGTAAGGAGAATAGCAACTGTAGAGATAACCTCCTGTCATCTCAGCCTGCTTTTCCTACTACAGCCTTGTTGGTTCCCACTCTATGCCAAGCAACCAACATGGTGCCCAGGACATGGTAGGTGCCCCACAAACGTCTGTTGGCTCAAACATAATCATGCTTTCATTTTAGAAAATACAGGGACAAATCACCAAAAAGTGAAAAGAAAAGAATAACCATGATTTATGAGCCCGTTGCCAAGAAATAGTAATAGAAAAAGATAAGGATTATTTATTGAGCCATTATCATGTGCTGAGCACTATATATGCTGTCTCATGCACTTAACCACTGCCAATATTTCAGATTTCTCCCCAAAGTTTTTTTAATACAAAAATAAATATTTTCTATGGTTGTGCTAAGCCCTTTACATATGTTTTATTACCATGCCTCTCACTATTATTTCTTATAATCCTCACAACAGACTTGGGAAGTATCTGTTTTTTTTCTCCTATTTTACAGATAAAATCACCAAGACTCAGGAGGTCAGTGACCTTATGTCACAGATCTAATAAATGGCAGGGCTGGGATTTGAACCAAGATTGGACTGGCAGTAACGTCCATGATTTTGTCTATTACATTCTCTCTCTCTCTCTCTCTCTCTCTCTCTCTCAGCTTCCTAGGTGTTCTTCCCTGTAGGATGTGAGTGAGAAGTGATGCGCTGAATGTTCCCATGGTATCCTAATGTCAGGCCTTTGACACAGTACAAGGGTTAAACACGTGTAAGGTTTGAGTGTTACTGTAAATAGCCAGAGACCCTTAATCCATACCACCCATACATCCAAAGAGATAGCCTTCTTACATCCAGTGACCCGACCAGAAAGGTATGGGCAGTTCCAATGACCATTCAGGGCTGTCACTGTAGTAAGCAGGGATTGAGCTCCCAAGAACTGTGATCTGATGAACATCACTTTTATCACTGCCTTAGCCAGTTCAGCCAGATAAAGGAGAGAATTTACCTATATCTTGAGACTAGGATTGCCAGATTATCAAGGATATCCTGAGTCCAGGATATCCAGTTAAATTTGAATTTTGCCATTTGTTCAGCATGATCAATATTATAGATATATACTTACAGGTCTAAGTATGGAGACATACTTACACTAAAATATTATCTATTCTGGGGTGCCTGGGTGGCCCAGTTGATTCGTCATCTGACTCTTGGTTTCGGTTCAGGTCATGATCTCATGGGTGGTGGGATCAAGCCCTATTTCAGGCTCTGTGCTCATCAGGGAATCTGCTTGAAGATTCTCCTCCCCCCCCCCCCCCGAATCATGCACGCTTACTCTCTCTCTCTCAAACAAATAAATAAATCTTTAAAAAATAAAAAGATACAGTATCTGTTCTTTATCTGAAATTCAAATTTAACTAAGTGTCCTGTATTTTTATTTGTTAAATATGGCAACCCTAGAAAGAGGCCCACATTGGTTTTATTTTGTTTTATTTTTCTCCTCCCCTTCATCTTCCCTTCCACTTCTCTTCTTCTCTCCCACCATAAGCACCCAAATTGATTTTAGTTAATACAAGTCCATCTAATTTATCTTTCATTTGTTTATTTTGATATATACACAAATGTGAAACTGTATCACATGGATTTTTTTTAATTCACACAATGGAATTGTACTATAAATATCATTCTGTTCCTTCTTTTTTCCTCAATACTTTCTTCTTGAAATCTATCCATGTGGATGCCTGGATGGCTAGTGGTTGAGCATCTGCCTTTGGCTCAGGGTGAGATCCTGTGGTCCTGGGATCGAATCCCACATCGGGCTCCCTGTAGAGAGCCTGCTTCTCCCTCTGCCTATGTCTCTGCCTCTCTCTGTGTCTCTCATGAATAAATAAATAAAATCTTTTTTAAAAAGAGAAAAGAAAAATCTATCCATGTTGTTACATACACATCTGGATCATTACTTTTGGATTCTACATAAAATTGCATTGAATGCATAGACCAGGTTTTACCTAGTAGTCCCCCAGTGGTAGACACCAAGGAAATTTCTACCTCCTGGCTCCACAAAGAATTCTGAGTCAGATTGTGTGCACATTTGATGGGTGTCAAATCAATTTGGTATTTATTTTATATTTCTCTAATCTTACAGAGGTGTGTAAGAGTTTCTCAGAGGAGTGTTCTTAGCAGTGGAATAGCTTGTTCATAGTATATACATATGCCTGTTATTCAAACTATTTAATAGCCATCAAGATGCAGGCACTGCCCACTCAGAACGGGCACTGCCCATGAACCAGATTGGTACCCACAACCTGGACATCTGCCTTACACACACACAAACACAGTTTCTTTAGGGCGACTAGAGTTACTCAGGAGTGGCTCTGCCAGACTGCACTCCACCAGCAGTGCAGGAAGATCCCCTTTTTTCAAATGTTGTCACTATTTGGAACTACTAATTTTGCATTTTTGCTCAATAGATGGGTCAAGTTACTCTTGTATTTATTCATATTTCTCTGGTTATTGGTTCTTTGTCTTCATCTACTTTTTAGCCATTTGGGTTTCCCCTTTTTTCTTTTTCTTTTTTCTTAAAGGAGTTGATGTTCATTTTTTTTAAATACATACGTTTTACTCTTTCATATTAGACAATGTATATCATTGATGTCTCATCTGCTTTTTTAATCTGCTATATCCTGGAAGTCTTTCCATGTCATTGCATGCTTAGCTATCTCATTTTTTTATAAATTTATTTTTTATTGGTGTTCAATTTGCCAACATATAGAATAACACCCAGTGCTCATCCCATCAAGTACCCCCCTCAGTGCCTGTCACCCAGTCACCCCCACCCCCCGCCCACCTCCCTCCCCTTTTTTCTATAAGTTTCCTGTTCATGATTTTTGCCTGTTATTCTATTGAGTCCCCACTCTTTTTTTCCTGCAGATGTACAGGAGTTTCTTGTATTGCCAAGGAGCAGCACTGTCCAGTAGAAATATATTGTGAGCCACATACATAATTAAAGTTTTTCTAATAGCCATATTTAAAAAGTAAAAAGAAATAGGTGAAGTTAATTTTGACAATATATTTATTTCATTCACCTCAAAATATTATTTCAACATGTAATCAATTTAAAATTATTCAGACACATTACATTTCTTTATGCATACTAATCTCTTGAAATCTGTTATCTATTTTATGCCTAAAATGCAGTTCAATTTATACTAGTCACATATAAAGTGTTCAATGGCCATATTGAACAGTGCAGGCCTAGAACCTAGACATGAGATAATAATTCTCTGTTGGTTTAGGCTGAAAATATCTCCTTCTGGTCCATCCATCTGTTAACTTGGCTTATGGTGTCCTTTGTTTAAAAAATATGTTAGTGTATATGTAGCTAAGTCTATTTTTTTCCCAAAAAATTGTGTTTCACACTCTTGTTTTGGAAATCCATACCCATGCCAATATGTCCAAGATATAATCTTACACTTTTTTTCTATTAGTTTTATGGTTTTTATCTTTTGTAGGTAGGTCTTAAGTCCACTGGGGATTTTTTTCATATTGTAGGAAACAGAGGTTCAACTTCTTTTTTATTTTTTAAGTTTTTAAAAAGATAGATTTATGTATTTATTTGACAGAGAGAGAAAGAGCATAAGCAAGGTGAGCAGCAGGCAGAGGGAGAGGCAGGCAGAGGGAAAGGAAGAAGCAGGCTCCCCGCTAAGCAAAGATCCAGATGAAGGACTCAATTCCAGCACCCTGGGATCATGACCTGAGCCAAAGGCAGATGCTTAACTGAGCCACCCAGGTGCCCCTCAGCTTCTTTTTTCTAGAGCTAGTGGTTTTCCCAACACCATCTGCTCAATAATCTGTCCTCTTTCAACTCATTTGCAAAGCCATGTCTATCATACATCAGCCTCCTAAATATATAGTCTGAGTTCTCTGTGCTGATACGTAATCACCACTATAACCCTTGTGTTTTAAATATGATGATTAAATTGCAGAGAATTGGGGGCACCTGGGTGGCTCAGTTGGTTAAGCATGTGACTCTGGCTTGGATCATGATATCAGGGTTCTGGGAGTGAGCCCTGTGTCAGGCTCCATGCTCAGTGCAGAGTCTGCTTATCCCTCTCCCTCTCCGTCTGCCCCTCCCCTATTCATGCACACATGCATGCTCTCTCTCTCAATAAATAAATAAATAAAATCTTTTTTTTTTAATTTCAGAGAATTAAGGTAAATGGCCCAAAGTCATCCAAACAGTAAGTGTTAGACTTGTGATTTGAACCCAGGTATTTCCGATCCTGTTCCGATGCATTGCATTTGATTCCATGTAACAGAAACCAAACTACCATGGCTGGAACAAAGGGATTTATTCTCCTTACATACCAAATATTCTGGAGATAGACCATCAGTACAGGCATAGTGGCTCCAAGTTACCACCCAGGATCCAGGAGCCTTCAAACTTTCCAACCAGCTATATTAAGGTGTGGTTTTTGTCCTCATGGCTGCAAGATAGCTGCTGCACCTCCTTGAATATGTTCTCATTTCAAGAAGGAAGAGGAGGAAGGAAAAGAAAAAGACAAAAGTGTACCAGCTGAATCTGTGCCTTTTAATCAAGGAAACAATTGTTTTTCTGCAGGCTTGACCAACAGATTTCTGCTAACGTCTCCTTGACAGGGTAGGCCATGTGCACATGCCTAGCTGCAAGAGAATCTGGAAAGTGGAGGGGAGTGTTATTTTTTTTTTTAGCTGGGACAATTGCCACCTGTTTTAGTCTGTTTGCACTCTTACAACAAAATATCACAGACTGGTGATTTTAAAACATCAGAAATTTATTTCTCACAGTTCTGGAAGCTGAGAAGGCCAAGATCAAGTCTGTGGCGGATTTGGTATCTGGTGAGACCCCACTTCCCAGTTCATAAGCCACTTCCCATGGCAGAAGGGCTGAGGCCTATATCATAAGGGTACCAGCCTCATTCATGAGGACACCACCTCGTGACCTAATCACTTCCCAAAGGCCTCACCGTCAAATACTACCACGTTGGGGATTACCTTTCAACATATAAATTTTGAAGAGGCACAAACATTGAGTCCATAGCATCACCCAAATAAAATTCGGTTTCTGTTAAAAAATTGAGAAGCAGAAGGCACCTGGGTGGCTCAGTCAGTTAAATGTCTGCCTTCAGTTCAGGTCCTGATCCCGGGGTCCTAGGATGGAGCCCCATATCAGGCTCTCTGCTCTGCAGGGAGTCTACTTCTCCCTCTCCCTCTCCCCCTTCCTACCACTTGTGCTTGCTCTCTCTTTCTCTCAAATAAATAAATAAAATCTTTTTTAAAAAATTAAGAAGTGGAGAGTGGATATTGGGCTGGCATCAAAATAGGTTTACTGAAAAGTTAATGACGCTTAAGCTTCAGGGTAACTCATTTGTCCATCCTCCTCCAATGCCCTATGTCTAATTTTTTTTTAATTTATTTGAGAGAGAGAGTGAGAGAGAGAGGGAGGAAGCAGGAGAGGGGGGAGGAGCAGAGGGAGAGGGACAAGCAGACTTCCTGCTCAGCACAGAGCCCAACACAGGGCTCAATTCCACAACCCTGAGTTCGCGACCTGAGCCAAAATCAAGAGTTGGATCCCCACCCACTGAGCCACCCAGGAGCCCATGCCCTATATTTAATTGTATATACTTAGTTTCATATTATTTTTCTTAATATGCATAAATTTCAAATTGCATAAATTTCAGCTTCCACAAAACCCGGATCTTCACCTGGTGAACATCTAGCAGTGTCTGTCACATGTGCCCAAGCCCACATTCCATTGATTGCTTTGCATTTTTCTAGTTGTAGGAGATGATAGGGTGAAGGGTGTGCTTGAGGTTACCAAGGCAGGCAGGTACACATTTCCAACTAATGCTCCCAGGATCCACAACTATGCTTTTTTTTTTTTTTTTTTTTGACTAGGACAAGGGCCCAAGAAAAAAATGTTATTCTGAGTAAAAGATAACAATAAGAATTGCCATTTTTGAATGCCAATTACTTGCCAAGCAGTGTACTAGGAGTTTTCCCGTATGTTTTCTTTGGTTAATTCTTACCACAACTCTTTGTGGCTCAGAGAGGTCAAGTAACTTGTCCGAGGTCCCAATGTCTGTAAATGGTAAGATTAGAATGTGACCCTAATGTTCAACCTTTCCATGCTTTCCACTGCATTTTGGCTAAAAGCTCCCCGAGGGCTCTGGACTCAGGCAAGATTGTAAAATTTAACAAATCAATATATGGATTGAGTTCTTTGGTGTGTTATTTGTTGTCTGAAGTTCAAACTCAAATGACTATCCTGAATTTTATCTTCCAATCCTACCTTTACAGATAGTTACTGTGCACATATCATTCTTAAACATTAAACAAGGTAAAGTATGAAAAGGGCCACGGCAGTCAGTAAGGTTTAACCTCTTGGTGCTGGGTGTGGGATTGCAGGGATTGGGCTCTTGGCTGGATGATCTAAGAGAAGCTGATTTCTCTCTCTGGGCTCAGTTTCCCCTTCTGTCAGATGAGGGGCTGCTCCAATCATTGCTCGGGACCCCAAAGGGGCAGTGTCCAGTGGTGGCCTGCCAAATCCAAGTCCTAAGGACTTTTCTTGCGAGGGAAGTCACATCAGCTCAGTTTCCCCTTTGGCTGTTTTCAGAGACCAAAATCACTTTGGTTGACTTTCAGGGACCACATGGCAAAAAGCTAAAATGTCCTCAGCTGAGTAGAACCTCCACCAAGTTTCTGAAACTGTGTTCTACTGAATCCTCATCCAGGGAAATGTTCTATCTGAAAGGGGAAGAAGAGGTTTTATGATTAAATAAGTTTGGGAAACAATGTTGTATATGTCCACCCCATGTATCCCTTGGCAATTCAAATGCACATTTTTGGATAAAAAGGAATTGCAAAGGTGAATCCTGTTTAACTCTACTTAACACCCCCTTTCTCAAGATCGTTTGCAAAACGTCCCATGCAATATGCATCCCATGAAACCCACTTTGGGGTGCTGAACTACAAGAATGAGGGTGACTGTTCTATTAGTATGTCTCAGATAATAGTCAAAATGGACTTCTTACTCCAGGGGTGACTTTAAATTGGGACAGGTACTAACATTCAAGATGGGATTCAGGGAAATACGGAGTAGATTTCCTTTTAACATCAATCTTATTTTCTCTTTGGAAGTGGATAGAGAACCCAGAAACTGTGTAAGGCAACCAAGTGGGGCTAGTTAGGCACAGAACAGAGACTCAGACCCCGAAAAGGAAGATAATGAATCCCTGTGCTACTAATTCCCAGCTCGGCGACCTTGGACACGATCCTTACCGTTTCTGACTCTTAGATTCCATGTCTAAAAACCAGACATGCTCTACCTCCCACATAAAGAGTAAATGAGTTACCATATGAGAACACCTTGCATAATGCCTGACACGTAGGAGGTGCTCATTAGATGTCTCTTAGATCTGAGCCAGTTGTTGAAGCAAAGAAACACAAATGGCCCATGCTGAGAAGATTGGAATTGATGGAGAGAATGGACAGGTGTAAAGAGTTGACAGACTACAGAAACGGGCATGGGGTAGTCGCGTATGCAGAGCACAAGGCAATGAGAGAGAAGCAAAATATTGACAAATTTCAAAACCAGTGAAAGCCCAAGAGGCCCCAAATGCTGAGGGCCAATCTCAAGGTTGAGTGGGACAGCAGGAGGCCCAATCTAGCCCGCCCAGGACACAGGAAAGAACCACAAAAGACCCATTTATAGATCAGATTTCTCGCGGTGCAACAAGTCAGACAGTATCTCCCTAATTCACCATCAAAGTGTAATGTAAGGATAACATGGGATTTCGTATGTGACAGAGCTTTTTTGAATCTCATGTTAGGTAGAATACGCCCATATAGATACAATTTGAAAGTAAAAGAAGTATAAAGTTTGTTACGTGGATCAACGTCGGTGTTTATACAAGGGGTGTAATGAGTGTGCATTAAACTCCTTAACAATCTGGCATACGAAGTGCTCATTTTCTAAATCAGCTAATGAGCCCCCACCGGCCTGGCTGCCAGAAAATTCCATCTCAGTTGTATTCCTCAAAGCCCTCCTCTCCCGAGAATTGTGCAAAAGTCCTCAGGGGCTTGTACAGTCTGAACCATCCCAGAAGAGACCCTCTGACCACCAGCCCTCCCTGGACTTGCTGATCCACCATCCCAGCGTACGTTGAAGGTGGCATTTCTATTGCCTTGGAGCCAAGATTGTGCACAGGACATCTTTGCCCTGGCTGGGTGGCGGTGGCAGTAGTGGCAGGGGCGGAGTTCTCTGTGCCTGGGGTCAGAACTCCCTCTTCTCAGCTCACAGCTATGCCCATCAGAGGTCCTGCCAACTCCGCTTTTTTGGAACTCATTAAATTTTTCCATCCTACCCTTCCTATTCTCTGGGGGAGCCCTCCCCTGTTCCTCCTCTGTCCCCTCCCTACTAGGAGCTGCTTCTGCCAACCGTTGGAACCACATCCTCTCGCAGACAATCCCACTCTGGTCACCCAGAGGAGCTCAGGCCCTGGGGGCTCTGGCTTAAGGGGGACCTGGAAACTTCTGCTTCCGGCTACCTTCTTGGGATGAAAAAGAGGAAACTACCCATCATTGTGAGAACAAAAGCACAAATTGATACTATCTCAGCAAATGATCACATAGACACAAATAGTACATTCTTCACACTCCTTAAACAAAATTTGATTTAAAGTGAGCTGTTTGGAATGAGTTCCTTTTTCTTTGTAATGAGAGATCCATTTGTTTTTGAGCAAACTGCGCTGCAGGCAGAAAACTTAGAGCGCCAGCCACATGCTCTGACCTCAGTCCTGATACCAGCCGGACGAAGATCTCCCTGGTTGCTGGCTCAGTTGTATGAGGAGGCAGACAAATTTCTTGAGGATGAATGGGTAATGCTGACTCTGTAGGGTGAAGACAGTTCCCCAGAGATGACCAAAGAAAAGAAATTCCAAGCCGCACCCTTCACCTCCTCGTGTCCTCACCCTCACGCTTCCTTACATTGGAAAACTGTCCTGTCTCTCCTTCCTCCTCTTTTCAGGTCACAGCTGTTTATTTTAGGGCACAAATTCACTGTAAAGAAAAAGCCAGACAACCCTGGTAATTTTTCCTGTGATGTGGGGCCAAAGCTATAAAACCAGGACTTTACTCTGACGTGAAATTACCCGTCTGGACGTCTCAGTGCAGAAGAAGGTGACTCAATTGCTAGGGAGATGACTTCATGCTCTTTTTTTTATGAAAAGAGAGTAGGAAAATTAAGGTCAACAGAGAGAAGAAAGAAAGAAGGCTGGTGGAGCCTGTTCCCAGGGAGAACACTAATGCTCCAGGATTGTCAGAGTTGGCCATGAACTTGCCACCCAGTGTGGCCTAGAGGAAAACACGAATGCATAGAGTAGGCCTGGAGGAGAAAACCAAAGTGACAGAGAGGACTGGGATTGGGGCCATGGGGGCTGGTAAAGGTGGTTGGGGAGAAGTTAGACTCAAACTGGGGTGCATTCAATTTTAGGATGACTATATATAGTTATAAGTTCCGGATTGGAGACTTTCCTCTCCCTCTTGGAGATACTCAGACATCTTTTATTGAGCAACTAGTCTTTGCAAATACTCCAGGCACTGAGGGTACAAAGATGTACAAAAAGAGCCATTATTCTAATATTTAAGATCCTAACTTAATTTACTTCAGTCTCAGTTTACTTGCCTCTATTATAATGGGTATGATCATTCCTATTTTATAGAGTTGTCAAGAATCTTAAAGGAAGGTATAGAAGTATATACTTCTGTTAACTGTAAAATGCTATACAAATGCTCCTCTTTTTTTTTTTTTTACAGCAACTATGGAAAGAGTATGGAGGTTCTTCAAAAAAAATTAAAAATAGGATTACTATATGTTCCACTACTGAGTATTTACCCAACAAAAACAAAGCACTAATTTGAAAAGATATATATGCATCGCATGTTTATTGCAACATGACTTACAATAGCCAAGACATGGAAGCAGCCCAAGTGTCCATCAATAGATGAATGGATAAAGATGTATAATATATATATATAATAGATAAATACTATATGAAATAGAATATTACTCAACCGTAAAAAAGAATGAAATCTTGCCAGAGGGGAAGGAGGAAGGGAGAGGGTAGGGGGGTGGGGGGGAAATAGCTGAAGTAGATTAAGACTATACTTCTGTGATGAGTAAGGAGAAAGGTATAGAATTGCTGAATCATTTGTACACCTGATACAGTAAAACACTGTATTTAATTATACTTGAGTAAAAAAATACAAATGCTCTTTATGTATTTATTGTAGCAAGCCTTGTTCAAAGGAAGGTTTGAAACAGTAACTTGTCAATAAATTTTTTCCTCTTTTTTTAACTTAATAAATGTTTGAGATCCAAGAAATGTACCAAAATGTTGGGAAGATGCTACAAAGAATGGTGTCCTGATAAATGTTCAACAAATGGCTCTCCAGTGCAAAAAAGTCTTGAGTTGTAACATTCGCTAATTTCCGTGGTGTAAATAATCCCACCACAGCCCATTTCAAGCTACCAACACAACGTTACTAAATGCATAGTTGGGAAAATACAGATATGTGGACGCCAGCATATCACTGACACCAAGAAGTCTTTTTCCTAGATAAAATAAATTTGAGAATAAATTGAAAATCTGATGCATCACCTCCAAGTACAACAGTATGTATTTCCCACAAATACAGGCATTCCCTCATACAACCACATTAAAACTATAAAAATCAGGGACACCTGGGTGGCTCAGCGGTTGAGTGTCTGCCTTTGACTCAGGGCATGATCCTGGAGCCCTGGGATCGAGTCCCGCATCGGGCTCCCTGTGTAGCTTGCTTCTCCCTCTGCCTGTGTCTCTGCCTCTCTGTGTGTGTCTCTCATGAATAAATAAATGAAACCTTAAAAAAAAAAAAACTATAAAAATCAGGAAGTAAATGCCAGCTGATCCAGAGACCCTCATGCAAGTTTCACCAGCTATCCCCACAATGTCCTTTATAGCAAAAAGATCCAGTTTAGAACCACATGGTGCAATTAGTTGGTGAGTCTCTTTGGACTCATTTCATCTGGAACAGTTCCTTGGCTTTCCCTTGACTTGCATGATCTTGACATTTTTTAAGATTTCAGGCCAATGATTTTATAGAACATCCCTCAATGTGGCTTTGACTGTTCACTTCCTCACGATTCTATTGAAGTTTTGCATCATAAGCAGGAACATGAGGGGAGCAGCAGCGAGTTCTCACTGCGTCCGATCAGGTGGAACACTGTTTAGCTGTATCCCATTACTGATGTTCATTTTTATCTCTTGATTACGGAAGTGTCTGCCTTTTGCAATTAGTAAGTATTGTTTGGGGAAGTACTTTGAAACTCTGGAACTATCCTTTTCTTCATGACTTTTCAATTCATTCCTTTTTTGATTTATATCTCTATGGACTCATGGTTTCCTATTTCATGAGTTTTAATCCATTATTATCATTATTTTGTTGCCAATTTGTCCCTGATTTGGACAGTGGGACATTGTTCTTTGAACAGTTCCCTTTTTTTTTTTTTTTTTTTTTTGGCACCACATGATGTTCCAGGCTCACTATGTACCATCTCTACCCCAGCTTGGAATCAGCTGTTTCTCCAAGGTGCTCCGCTTCCCTGGACTCCTTAGCAGAGTCATTAGTGGAGGATGGTATTTAGAAACCAAGATCTGAATTGTGCTCTGAGGGTTGTCATGGGGGTGTCACCGCTCCTAGGCACCTTCAGCAGAGAGAGCAGGATACACACATGTGAGCACGCACACACATCTATATTTATTTCTGAATCTATCTTTTTTTTAATTGAAAGCCATGAATTCACACCGACCTTTAATTCTGATTCAAAACCTCAAATTTTTTTCTGGTTTTCTCCCTCTTAATATTTGTATCTTCCTTCTCCAACAGAGAAAACCTGGGTCCCAGGAGTTATGGAGATATATAACTCACATCCTGTAAAGACAGGCTTCGATGGCTCAAAGACAATTTCTTGTCTTTTAGGATATTCACAAGATTGTACAAACATTATCATTGTCTAATTCCAGAATATTTTCGTCATCCCAAAAAGAAACTCCAAACCAGTTAGGAATCACCCCCCAAATACTCCTCCTTCTATCTCCTGTCACCACCAGTCCAGTTTCTGATTCCATGTATTTGCCTTTGGGGACATTATAAATGGGAATCAAACAATATGTGACCCTTTCTACCTGACTTCTTTAATTTAGCACAGTGTTTTCAAGGTTCATCCATGTTGCAACATGTGTCATGACTTCATTCATTTTTAGAGGTGAATAATATGCCATCGTATGGATAAACCATGTTCTCTCTTCTCTATTGGTTAATGGGTTTGGGTTATTTTCACCTTCTTGGTTATTATAAATAATCCTGCCATGAACATTCACTTACAAGTTTTTATGTGAACATGTTTTTGATTCTCTTGAGTAGATACTGAGGAGTGCAATTGCTGAGTCAGGGGGTAATCCTATCTTACTTTTTGAGAAACTGCCAAAATGTTTTTCAAAGTACCAAAAAAAAAAAAAAAAACCCCAAAGTACCTGCATGATTTATTTTCCCAATAGGAATTATGAGGGTTTCTTCTTTTTTTTTTTTTTTTGAGGGTTTCAATTTCTCCACATCTTCCCCAAGACCAGTTACTGTCTGCTTGTTTTATTATAGTCATTCCAGTGGCTGTGAAATGGTCTCATTGTGGTTTTGCTTTGCATTTTGCTAATAAGAAATGATACTGAGCATCTTTTCATATATGCTTATTGATCACTAGGTAACTTTTTTGGAGAAATGTCTACTCCTTTGCCCATTTTTTAATTGGTTTGTCTTTTTGCTGTTGGGTCGTAAAAGATTGTTATGTGTTCTAGGTACTATACCCTTATCAGACATCAAATTTTCAAGTATTTTCTTTCATTTTATGGATTCTCTTTTCGCACTTGTGAGACTTTCTCTGCTAATTTTGATCAAGTTATCTATTTTTTCCCCTAGGTTGCTTGTGTTTTATGTGTTGTACCTAAGGGACTATTACTTAATCCAAGGTCATGAGGATTCTCAACTATGTGTTCTTCCGAATGCTAACAGTTTTAGCTCTTACATTTAGGTTTGATCAATTTTAAGTTAATTTTCATATAAAATGTCCAACCTCATTCTTTTGTACATGGATATCCAGTTGAACCAGCATCATTTGTTGAAGACAATTTCCCCTTTGAGTTGTTTTAGCATCCTCGTTGAAAGTCAATTGGCCATAAATAGAATGATTTTACTTCTAGACTCTCAATTCCACTGAACTCTATCTCTCCCTTTCTGCTAGCACCAGATAGTCCTGAATACTGTAGCTTTTTGGTAAGTTTTAAAATCAGAACTGAGCTCTCTAACTTCATTCTTCTTTTTAAAATTTGTTTTGGCTATTCTGGGTCCACTGTATCGCCATATGAGTTTTAAAATCAGCTTGTCAATATCAGTTTTAAAAAAAAAAAAGCCAGGTAGGTTTTCAATAGGTTATTTTTTATTGTGGTTGCCCTTTATCAAATTGAGGAAGTTCTTTTCCATTCCTAGCTTCCTGAATGTTTTCATAATGAAAGTGTGTTGAATTTCACCAAATGCTTTTTCTGCAACTATTGGGATGATCATATGTTTTTTCTCATTTATTTTAATAAAATTATATTGCATTGATTTTTTTATATTGAACCAATCTTGCATTTCTGGGATAAATCCCTAGTTATGGTATATAATTCCTTTTATATTCTGCTGGATTTGGTTTGCTAGATTTTGTCAAGGATTTTTGCATCTATATCCATAAAGAATGTTGGTCTCTATTTTTTCTTTGTGATATGTTTGTCTAGTTTGGGTATTAGGGGAATATATGTCCAGAATGAGTTCAGAAATGTTCCCTCCCTTCTATTTTTTTTAGAAGAGTTGGGTTTTTTTAAATATTTTTTAATGATTTTATTTATTTATTCATGAGACAGAGAGAGAGAGACAGAGAGAGAGAGGCAGAGACACAGGCAGAGGGAGATGCAGGCTCAATGCAGGGAGCCTGACATGGGACTCAATCCCGGGTCTCCAGGATCAGGCCCTGGGCTGAAGGCAGCTCTAAACCGCTGAGCCACCCGGGCTGCCCTCTCCTGTGATTTCTTTTTTGACCAATTAATTATTTAGAAGTATGCTGTTGAATTAGCACATGTTTGTGAATTTCCCAAATTTCCCTCCGTTATTGATTTCTAATTTTATTCCATTGTGTTCAGAGAACATACCTTATATGACTTCAATCCTTTTACATTTATTGAGACTTGTTCAATGGCCTATTAAATCATCTATTTTGAAAAATGTTGCATATGCACTTGAGAAGAATTTATAAGAAAAAATAATATATATCTTTATGGCTGAGGAATGATCCTGAAGGAAGCAAGAGAAGTGATTTTGTACAAAAGAGAAGAAAGAATTGTCGGTGCAATGTCCATGACCAGACCGTGGGGGAGGGGTTCAAGTTCACAAATGGAGGGACTGGCTATAGCCAGAACAGCTTACCTATGGGAATAGGAGTGCAGAGAGATCCTGATGGGTGATTGTTTCAATATCTCAATAAATAGGCAGGAAGGTCAACAGATGAGAGTAAGGATTGGGAAGAAGTAGGGGTTTAAGGAGAGAGCAGAAGATACCAACTAGCCACTCTGGAGAGTCGAGAATGAATGGACTAAAGACATGTTGGGTGCTTGCCTGGAAGCATTAAAGCCCCATTGGAAGATCATGGTCAGCAGGTTGTGTGTGTGTGTGTGTGTGTGTGTGTGTGTGTGTGTGTGTGTGTTTTCAGCCTTGTTTAGCATCCCTGGGACAGGCCCAGAACACATGGAGAGTTGGATTTTATCAAGAAGTCAAGTGACTTACAATTAACCATGGAATTGTAGCTGGGGAAGGAGACAAGTAAGGGCATTAAAAGACAAGAGGCCATAAAATGCTGATAGAAGCACTGGAGGTTCCAATGTCCACAGATTGTGAGAGTTTGCATATTAAAAAAAGTGAACTAGAAAGACAGGAACTGGTAGGTAGACTTGGGTGCACAAAACCGATTTGTGGCTTATTAGTAAAACAGAGCATGGTCAGTGGAGTGAGAGACTGGGTTGGATGGGAGAGATCATAGGAGGAGGGGTGGCCAAGGAACTGAGATCCCCAAGGCTTAGAAGGATCATCCACAAATATGTTGCAAACATCACAAATTCAGACTGGAGTTGGGGGGAAAACAACAGTGAGCCAGGAGCCCAGATCACTGGAAAATGAGAGGAATGAGCCAGAAGTCAGCAGAAGACAGTAGAAAGTAGAATCTGATGACAGGAAGTCCAAATCTAATTAGAATGAGGGGAGGGATAAGGGTCTACACTGGGCAATCAGGAGCAAAGAGGATCCTGCCCACCTCCAGACCCCTCGGTACAAAGGTGATGAAAAGAGCAACAGCCGCCACCTAAGAGGGACAGCAGAAGCCCAAAGGGGAGCCGGGGTCCCAGTAGCATGTGTTGGCAAAAGGAATGTCCAGGGAAGAAGTCAAGAAATGGAGATTATTTTGCTGATAACCCAACTCCAGAGGGCAGAGTGGAAGGTCTTTTAGGAGTCGGGGATAGGTGGGTGAAGGGGACCAGAATAGGGCATGATAGAGCCTTTTGGAGATTAGCAATCCAAGATGAGGAGCCACCTGGGAGTCTGGAGTCCAAACAACAGGACAAAGGGGCTTGTAGGGGCTCAAAGCAGATCATAGTAGTGAGGTGGGAGTGCTGGGGTAGGGAGGGCCAGGTGTTAGGTGCGTGTTCCCCCCACATGTTGCTGGCAAAGGAGGAATCTAATTTAGTGACTGGAGCATTGGTGCAGGAGCCAGATTCCTTCAGGTTGCATCCTGTTGTCACCTGCTAGCCATGTATGGCCACCTAACCTCTCTGTGACCTAGTTTCCTCACCCACAGAGTAGAAATAAAATCTATTTCCTAGATGTGTGGTGGACAGTAAGTCCTAATCCATGAAAACGCTCAACAAATGGTAGCTCTTGTGAGAGCCACAGGGTGAGGTTCACCTAAAGCCAGACTGCCTAAGGACTTCCCAGTCATATGAGCCAAGAAATGCCCTTTCCTTGTGGACTATACTAGCTTGAATTGAGTTTTCTGGATTTTTTTTAAGATTTTATTTATTTATTTATGAGACACACAGAGAGAGGCAGAGACGTAGGCAGCGGGAGAAGTAGGCTCCCTGCAGGCAACCTGATGTGGGACTTGATCCCAGAACCCTGAGATCATGAGCTGAGTCCAAGGCAGACGCTCAACCACTGATTCACCCAAGTGCCTGAGTTTTCTGACTTTTATGCCCAAAAGATTTGGGAATAGGAATAGATTCCTATTTTCAATAGGAAAGGAAGCTAAGAATCAGAGAGATTAACTTGGCTACTCAAAGATACACAGCTCAGATTTAAACACAGGATAATCTGACCTACCAGCCTGCTCAAAAATAGCCATGCCACCACGATTCAAAGCCTAGGTGCCCAGGAGTCTCTAATATTTCTAGTTGAGTGTCTCCCTCCCAGGAAGACTCTGCAAAAGCCAAGACTGGACATTGTAGAGAAAAGAGAAGCTGGTTTGGCCGCCTCTTGACCTTGGGCTGATCACTCTGCAGAACAGTTTAATGGGTGACAGGCCGTGCTTGGGAGGACTAATTTTCACATGGCCCAGTGGTCCAGATCCTGGGTCTGTGCTCCCTGGAATGTGGTGAGCAGAGGACAATTGGAGAGGTGTTCTCGGATAGGCACATATTGTCTCCAGGCTCCTGTATCCAGGACAGCATGAGTCAAAGGAGGCGAGAGCCGAGGGGTTTCATTTCAGGCAAGAGATGCCACATTACACACCCACACTGTCCCTGCTTTATTTACCAATTTTTTTATTTCTTTTTTTAATATTTTATTTATTTGTTCATTCATGAGAAACACCACAGGGAGAGTATTTACCAATTTTTCTTCTATTATTCTATCTTCATGTCTCTTCTTTTTTTCTACATCTCCTCTTTGTACAAATATTTTGGAATTATTTACCAAAAATATATACAAATGAAATATAAATCCAAAGATGGAACATCAGATCTCAGGACGAAGTAAACCATAAACTAGAATAGGGCTTTTATACTAGGGGCACCTCAGTGGTTCAGTGGTTGAGCATCTGCCTTTGGCTCAGGTCGTGATCCCAGGGTCCTGGGATCAAGTCTCACATCAGGCTCCCCATGGGGAGCCTGCTTCTCCCTCTGCCTATGTTTCTGCCTCTGTGTGCATGTGTCTATCATGAATAAATAAAATCTTTTTTCTAAAAAAAGGACTTGTACACTAGGGAATGAGGACAGACTGTAGCACCATATACTAAATGTATTATTTCATAATGGCTATGGTTGAGCTTCCTGGTGGCCAAAGCAAACATGGGAAAGTACAATATATAGTTTGGAATATCTAAGCAGTATGGACAGACACAACTGCCCTCAGAGGAAACAAAGCTTTTCCAAGATTTAGTCCAAAAAGAAAATTCTCATATTGTGTATACAGGTGACACCAAATAGTGTCATGCACAGATATCCCTAGCCACATCCCTGAATGTACATGCAGTAATGGGTTTTTTAAGCCTATTTGTTAGAGCACCCTTTGAAAAAAAACCCAACAAAATAGTCCCAAATACGACTCAATGACAGCCTCCAGGAAACACAGAGGCACATGCAACTTTCTAATGATTTCCCTTGATCCAATAGCATTTCCCAAACTGTTTCTCAGCACCCCCAGAGTTTTACATAATACTCAAAAGTACTTTGCAGGAAATGAATTCCACAGGCAGAGAAATTCAAGATAAAAATCAGGATTAAACAAAATCAGGCCGGTTTTCTAATGACGGAATTTCCAAGAGCTCCTAACACTCCAGCATCCATGTGAATCTCCAAGTTCAGGTAAAGGGTGCATTCTTTCCCATGTTTGTCTCTGGAACCCTCCTTTCCACCTACTCCCACTTTTTCAGGAGGAACTTATAAGAAGCTCACAGAAAGCTGGAGTTGCATGGACATGGTTGAGAAATTAAGATCTGGAATAATGGGTGAGCCCAACTCCAAATAAAATCCCTCTCGGCCAGGTATTTAGTAGAGTTGGCCATCTGATGGTCTAAGGTCATGGCGTCTGACTGGGACCAGGCTTCAGGTGGCCTGCTACTCTCGTGATGTGATAAGAACACCTCTTCCTCAAACCCTTCTTTTCCTGGACTCACATTCTTAGTCCAAACAACTGGAGGACACAGGAAAGAGGTTATAGAGGACAAAGACAAGAACCTCTCAGAACCCATGAGATGCTCCACCTCTACCATAGGGGGACAGGTGTGCTCCCCTGGAGGCCTGAGCCAGGTCAAAGGTGGGGTTCCCTCTGCCCATGGCTTAGCTCCACAAAGCTGAGGGAGTAGATAAGGGGATGGGGGCTTAGGACCAGATATGCTAGACGTGTCCCTGGAGGTAGACAGAGGGGATCAAGGAAGAATTCCAAGTTGAAGTCTCAACTAGAGCTAGCCAGAGATAAATAGTGGGAGGGGCAGGAAAGTAAGTTTAGAGGTGGCAGAGGGAAATGGGTCTAGACCCTAGAATCACTACGAATTCAAAGCAAATGTGGCCTTAGGGGCCCATTACCTTCTTTCTGAAACCTCAAGGAGAGAAGTGTGGTGATGATTCTGAGTTGGTCAAAAGTGGCTTCATCTACGGCTCATTGGCTGACAGTTCCAACCTTCATGGCTTAAATCAGGGTCATCGACAACTCAACATAGATGCAGGTGTGGGATCCCAACCACCAGATGCTCCCCAGCCGAAATGGCAGGTAGAGAGGTAAGGCACATATCGAAACTCTGAAAGGGCCAGATATGAAAAACGCATGTCCGGGCACGCGCATCCCAGGACTGCAGATGATGGTGGAAAATGGAAAAACCTAGACGTGGCCCTTGTGGGAACTGATTCATGAAAACATGGTGCATTCATGAGACAAAATACCCCGCCACCTTCACAAATGACTTGAGGTACATTAATATGAAAATGGATGATAAAATAATGGTTAAAAATACAGATCATCGAAATATGAACAGCAGCATCGCATTTCAACGGGCAAACTGTTTTGTGTGCAAGTACGCACAGAGAGACGTCTGAGAGGGGATCTCGAAATCAAGACTGGTTCTCTGTGAGCTGTGAGGCTGCTGATTACTGACATTCTTTTCCTTTTCATTCATCAGTAATTCTTTTCTATAAATAAACGTGGATTTTTTTTTTTTACATAATTATTTTTTAAAAACAGAAAAAGAAAGCAGAGTGTGGTTTCGAACTTCCTGTAGCCGGTGCCCGAGGCACACGCTGGTCTCTCTTGCTTCATGTCTCCGTCTCTGTCCTTCAATTCTGTTATTCTGTTACTGTCACTCTGTTCCAAGTGCCATTCTTCTGTCTCCCCCAGCAGCCCATCCTCAGACTCACAGATGCTCTAGGGGGGACCAGAGCGTAGGCGGCCAGGTCCTAACGTGCACAGAGGCAGGAATTCTGGAATAAGACCCCAGCCAGCCCAGGGCAGAGAGAGGAACGAGGATGATGGGGTGTCTGTCTGGGACACAGCCCTCTGTGGCCTTGGAAATGTGGAGTGAGGGTGGGTTGGCCAAGATCAGTGCCAGGCATGGATGACGTCGTGTTTTCTCCCTGCTTTCCCGGTGAACTTGAGACAGGCCCTAGAGCTCAGATGAGCAATGTCTTTGCAGGGCATGCATTCGTGGCCACCAGCGCCGAGTGCCCAGGTGGTCCATCACGAGAACTGGCTCTGGCTTCCCCCCTCACAGGGGACCTCGAAGGTCTAACCTCCCTTGAGACTGTACTTCTCAAACTCCTTAGAGCCCCGGGGGTTGTGTGAAGCCACAGGATGAAAGGAACTGCTTTTCAAAGGGGGAAAAAAAAAAACCAAAAGTTTTACAAAGAACAAATGAGTTCATCTCTGTGCAGCAATTTAAAACAAACACAAATATCTTTTCTTTGAAGATTTGGAGGGACTCTAACCTTTCAAATTCTCATATGATAGCAAGCACAAACATCACACATGACATCCTAGATGAATTCTCATATTAAGTCTCTAGAGACATTTTGTATTTCCCCTGAGATGGCGCTGCTTCAGGCCATGCTGCAGATCCTGCACACGGTCACTTCTCCTTGAGAAGCCCTGGCTGGGGGTGCCTGGGGGGCTCCATTGGTTCAGTGTCTGCCTTCGACTCAGATCATGATCCCTGGGGTCCTGGGATCGAGCCCCGCATTGGGTTCCCTGCTCAGTGGGGAGCCTGCTTCTCCCTCTCCTCCCCACTCATGCTCTCTCATGCTCTCTCTCTCTCAAATAAATAAAACCTTAAAAAGGAAGGAGGAGGAGGAGGAGGAAGAGGAGGGTTGGCTGAACACATCACCAAAGTGTTTTATTTCCATGTCCCTGGGAGAGCTCCATGACACCGAGGTCAGTTATAAAGCAAGGTGCATACATTGCTGAGTCTTCCCCGAGCAGGGTGGAATGGAAGTGGGGGACTTAAGTAGCCTCCCACAGTTTCCTACAATGTTAGAGTCTCCAGTTGATCAAATTAAAATCGGAGCCTCAATGAAGTTGAAATGACTTGCCTAAGGTCACACAGCTAGTAAACTGATGAGCGTTGGATGTCCAGCTATAAAAAGCCAGGGCAGGTGATAGTTAAGCCAAAACACCTTTAAGAAACAAAGTGTTGGGGCACCTGGGTGGCTCAGGGGGTCAAGCGTCTGACTCTTGATCTCAGCTCAGGTCTTGGTCTCAGGGCAGTGAGTTCGAGCCCCAGGTTGGCCTACTCAGAAAAAAAAAAAAAAAAAGCATTTCCCAGGCTACCATGGTAGGATACAAGAAACGTGAAGGAATGTGCTGTTAAGAGCCATCATTCTCGGGGGCGGTAGTCAAAGAAGCTTTCATGTTCTAATTTCTATTTTCCTGTAATATCTGGGCTGTTATGCCCAATATATTTTCTTAATGGTGGTTGCCCAGTGATATCAAAAGGTTCTTCTTGGGGCCCCTGGGTGGCTCAGTGGTTGGGCATCTGTCTTTGGCTCAGGTTGTGATCCTGGGGTCCTGGGGTCCTGGGATCCAGTCCTGCATCGGGCTCCTTGCACAAAGCCTGCTTCTCCCTCTGCCTGTGTCTCTGCCTCTTTCTCTGTCTCTCATGAATAAATAAAATCTTGAAAAAAAAAAAAAGGTTCTTCTTTAGACATTACCCTTAAATACCTTCCCTTGGTCTGATATCAAGCTCACCTAGCTCCCTTCCTGATTATTTGGCTTTCCATAGAGCTGGCTGGCTGGGGGTGGGCAGCACTAGCCATGCTGACATCACTGTGTTATCCATCTGATTTTCTATTTCTCATTATAAGCGAACGCACCTCAACAAATTTTTCACCCTCCATCCCCAACCCTTCCTAGGGTCTAGCAAACAGAAAGTAGTAGTATATAACGCAGGTCAAAGCAACGAAAAGACGCAGGGTCCCTTTGAGCATAGTGACACACAGGCATTTAGTTCATTCTTGGCCATCTCCAGGCTAATTGTCTTATTGATGCTTGACCCTGTGTAGACATCAAATAAAGGGTTCTGGTCTTCATCTCTCACTGTGTTACTCAGAAGTCTTTCTCGTGCAAGGGACAGAAATCCAACTTGAGGTGGCCGAAGAATAAAAACAGGGATGGATTTTGTAGGTTACGATAACTAAAAAACAAAAACAAAAACAAAAACAAAGATAGAGTTCTTGCTGCAGGTATGGCTGGATCCAGGCATTCAAACGATGTCATCACAGCTGTTTCTGACCCCCTCCCTCATTTTTCTTCTGTGCTGGCCTTACTGGGGCAGGTTCTCTGCACACTGTGGTCCTAGCAGCCCCAGGGCTCCATCCTCTAGTGTGGAAACCTAGCAGTAAGACAAACTTCTCAACGGAAGTTCCAGAATTAGTTGAATCTCATTGGTGTGGTTTAGACGGCTTGCCTGTGTCTGAATCGACTGCTTCAGCCAATAGGGTGGAATATGATGACTGTCTGCCCTGAATCACATCACCCTCCCCTTTCCACAGAATGGGAGCCACATGGAATGACAGTGGTTGGCAGTGGTGGCCTGAAAGAAAAACAGGCCCTCGGAGAAGGGGAAATGGATACTGGGCCTTGGAAAAAAACAGACGCCCGGCATCAGATCCAGGGCCCCTTTCAGCTTGATCTGGGGGAAAAGATTAATGGAAAGAAACAGCCGATTGTCAAGCTGAAGGCCAAGAAGAAATACCTTGGCAGAGGTGGAATTTGGGGAACTGGATTTCAGAGACAGAGGCCCCCCTGGGAGGGGGGGCAGGGGGCACAGAGGGTGAAGCAGGAGTGCAGCACCTGCCCCTTGCGCGGGGAGGGAGGAGCTGATCGATAGAGCTGGACTCCGTGTGGACCTCAACAGGTGACGTGGGCGGTAAAGGACCGTTCGCCACGTCCTCCTGGAGTCGGGGAAGCCTACGTGAGGCATTTTTTTGAGGGAGTGGATGGGGCCACCCCACCCTCTGATGTTCAGGGCAAAGTAGGGGGATCACGTTTTCTTAACTGCACGCTGCTTACGTCCATCGGTCCCTCGTGAGTCCTGGTAAGGGAGTCGGCTGCCTGGAGGCCACACGACTTTGCGTTCCTGGGAACCTGACCTTGGATCTTGGAAGATTCCACAAGGCTCTGGCCCCATGGGAGTCCACTTGGGAGGCTGCCAGCAGGCCTGCCCTGACCACACCCTGTTTTTGCTCCCAGGCCTCACAGTGCCTCCCTTACAGGCTGTGCCAGGAGCCCAGGAGACTGGGGGCTTGGCTCAAAGTCATCCCAAACACATGGTAGCTGCCCTTGCTACTACCGAGTATGGATGCGTCTTGCACACAAGAAATGGCACCTTATCATTAGGTATGGGGAGGAAAGCAGGCCCCGAGGGTGATGCTCGTGAATCCGTAGCCGTTGATTCAGCTGCTATGACGAAAAAGGAACTGGCTACAGTAGCAGGTGCTAAAGACCCATGAGCAGCTTGGGTTGGGGTTTTTCTATGTTGGCCTGCGCTTTCTTCTCCCCTACCGCCCGCCACCCACTAGGAGTTTTTGTTCCCATCACTTCTCTCTTTTTCATGAGGCTACCGTTTGCAAATGCACTCGAAGCACAGCACTGTTCTCCACTGATCTTGACCCTGGAAGGTTTTTTTCTGAAACGTGGCCATGGGTGTTATTTCTCAAAGTGGGTTCCCCAGTCCACCTGCGTCAGCATCACGATGTCTGTCAGCTGTGCCCAGAGATTCCTATATCCCGTCCAGACCGGCTGGATCACAGTCTTTGAGTTTGGGGCGTAGAGATGTGCCTTTTTAAAGGCTCCAGGGATGGTGTGGGGTGGGGACCCTAATGCATCTCAGTGCTCCTAAGCCATCATCTTGCTGGGGCTCCTGAGGCACCTGGCCGCGACAGCAAAGTCCTGACTCACCGCACAGGCCCCGCCCCTCCAGCCTTTCTATCGGGCAACTCGATGTCTCCAGGTCCACGGGTTACTGATTAACCCTAGGTTTCAAGAAAAGAAATAACAATAACTCGAGAGAAGACGTAAGCCAAGAAACAAGCTGGGCAGCCCCAGGAGAGGCATGACAGACGGCTGTTGTCACCAGGCGCCTGACGAGGCCGAGAGGGAGGCTGAGACGCCCGGCCCGAGGCCAGGCTGCATCCAGGTCCCAGCAGCGCCTGCGGACACCCCCTGGCAATGCCCAGGCCCTGAGCCACCGCGGCCCGCTGACGCCGTGCCCGGAATGGCCTGTGCCGAGGTCCCCCAGCCGTCAGCCCCACGGCAGCCCCAGCCCGTCTCTGCAAAGGCCACCACTGCCACCGAGGCCTCGGGCCCTCCCGGGGACCACTGCGCCTCCGCGGATGGCGACCTGGAGTGCCTGGTGTGCCGGGAGCCCTACAGCTACGTCCGGCCCCCCAAGCTGCTGGGCTGCCAGCACTCCTTCTGCGCCGTCTGCCTGAAGCTCCTGCTGTGCGTCCAGGACAACACCTGGTCCATCGTCTGCCCGCTGTGCCGCAAGGCTACCGCGGTCCCCGGTGGCCTCATCTGCAGCCTGCGCGACCACGAGGCCGTGGTGGGGCGGCTGGTCCGGCCGTGCCCGGAGGTGCGGCTCTGTCCTCAGGGACTAGCAGATCCTGCCAGCGTGGCAGCAGGGTGCCCCAGCTCGGTGGGCGAGGACGGACAGGATGCGGAAAGTGCCAACCGCGTGGCGGCCCGGCGCCTGGCAGCACACTTGCTCCTGCTGCTCGGGCTCATCATCCTCATCCTGCCCTTCATCTACCCGGGCATCATGCGGTGGGTGCTTGCCGTCGTTATCTCCTTGGCCCTGCTAATGTCCTCCCTCTTCTGCTGTCACCCCAGCAGCCAGGGCGGCTGCCGGCCGGCCCCCAGGACTCTCTTCTGCAGAGGACGGAAACACAGCGAGATCTCTTCCATCGCCTGAGCGCGCTCCAAACAGATGGCACCTGCTGCCTCTTGGGCCCCATTGGGCTCGCAGTGAACAGGGTAAGGGGCTATGAACTAAGGCTGCTTCCCTCGGGGGATTGCATGCCCGCTGGACTTGCAAGCCAAAGCCGGGTGGCTGTGCTGGGTCAAGAACTACGTGCCTAGATGACAGACACGTCTACCCAGGGCGCAGCACGTCTACACCACTCGGGGTGGGGAGGGGCACATATTACTTGAACACCGCCAGCGGCCTCCTGTTCCTCCCGTTCTGATGCCCCTGGGTTTTCTTTATATACTTTGATGAACTTTTTGCAGAACAAATAGAACCAAGACTCCTTTTTTTTTTGTAATTTATGTAGCCGGTTTTATTTTCTTGCTTTGCTTTGGTTTGGTCTTCCGCGTTTGGGGCAGTTTGTTCAGATTTGTAGCTGTTTGTTTTTCCTCCTGGAAGTCAGAGCCCACAGGAAGTCCTCCTGTGTGCTGCCCACCTGGTGCCCATCCACCTCGACAAAGGTCCTGGTGGCTCGGGTGTCCTCCTGAGTCACCCCCAGGGACAGAAGGGGAGAATTTGTGTAAAGGAGCGGTTCTGAGGCTGCAGGGGGTCCCACATTTAGTTGGCAGATTTGGGGAGGGGTGGAGAGGATGTAGAGGGAATTCCTCCCAGCAGCAGCACCAATTGCCCAGCCGATGTCATTGGCTTCACAGAGAATCTCAGAGTTATAAGGTCCCCCCGGCCCCTGCCCAAGAAGCAGGTCCCACTGCCTATCAGATGCACCAACTCACGTTATGGAATCAGCTCTTTACGGATGTTGTTTTTCCTGCATTATTGCATTTCAATTCCCATCTGAGCTTTTGTCGGAAAGATAAGAGGCCCCATAAATGCAACAGTTCTTGACAATAACTCCACCTTTCCTGCCTCGCCCTGACAGTCATAGTTGTCTGAAAGATTGCTCTGGAATACAGAGGAAGCTTCTGCTGGAGGGAATGACTTTCCATGGTTGCCATGATCGAGTCTTAGCCAAGACAGGAGCCCTGGGGGGTGCAAGGGAACAAAGGGTGGGAGATGATGCCTTGTTTCCTTCCAAAGGCCTCATAATTGGGAAGCAGACGTGAAACCTCAGTGAGGCTCACTGGGCATGATCTGTTGTCCTTCCTTGACCCCACCTTTCCTCCTGATGGGATGACAGTGGTAGGTTGGATGCTCATTCATGGCTATTGTACCTCTGTTAGGGAGGAAGAAGAGACATCTATATTGGAGCACAAAGGGCTGATCCTGGCCCCATGGGTACGTGTTGTCCAGCAAGATCCTTTGCCTCTTTGAGCTTTCTCTTCCCTGGAATGAGTTAATTGGATTGGATTATTCCTAAGACTCCTGAAGCCCAGAAACTGGGGGCACTGTTGGGCCCCTGAACAGTGGACATGAGTCACATCCCCTCTGAACTCACACAGAGAAAACTCAAAACATGAGGATGTATGCAACAAGCTGTTCTTGAAATCTGGGTGCCTTCCTTTGTTTCTTATAAAGGTATTTCCAGGGCAACTCTGCACCACCCATGCTATCGGCCGCATTTACTCCTTATGCTAAGAGTATGTGTGAGTGTGTGTACGTGTGCATGAGCCCACGCTCTTAAGCCAAGGCCAGGTGGACCTAAGAACACCCTGTCTTCCCAGGATAAGTAAATGATGCAAATCGCTCAGCATTTCCAGAACTGGCCTCGGGCATGTGCAGTTTGGGATGGTTGCCAATAGGATAGGGAAAGAACACTGTCTCACCACTCACCTCCATTCATATTCCTTCTAGTTCTTGGCCCTCCACCAAGATTTCAGTTGCCAACAACAGCCCCATCTCTGCCATCACAATGACGGCACACATTTATTGAATGCCTTCGACGTGCCAAGCACTACACTGACCGCTTTACATGAATTATCTAGCTAAATCTGCGTAACTACCTTATGAAGTAGAAATCATCTTGCCAATGAAGAGACTGAAGATCAGAGAGGTAAATCCATTTGCCTAAACTCACACAGCCAATCGCTTTCAGAGTTCCCCCAAGGGATTAATCCAGAGCTCTTTCTGTTCCATCAAGCTGCCTCCTTTCCGTGACAATCCAAACCAACCAGGAAGTTGGTTGCTGCAAGGGAGAACAGGGAACAAATCTCAGGAGGCTCTGAATTCCAGAGTCAGGTTTCCAGAGAGGCCACAGAATTCCAGAACTTGTGGTCTGCACCAATGAAAAAAAAAGGGGGTGCTCCTGGGTGGCTCAGTCGGTTGTGTCCAACTCTTGATTTCAGCTTTGGTCATGATCTCAGGGTCATGAGATCGAGCCCCAAGCAGGTTCCACACAAAGCATGGAGTCTGATTGAGATTCCCTCTCTTTCTCTCTCCCTCTCTCTCTCTTTCTCTCTCTCCCTCTCTCCTTCTCCCTCTGCCCTGCCCCTCCTCCCATGCTCTCTCCCTCTAAAATAAATAAATAAAATCTTTTAAAAGGAAGAAGAAGAAAGAAAAAGAAAAGAGAATTATAAAAATGGAATGGCTTTCTTATAGACTTTTACTACCCAGCCCCAACCTCCCCTGCAGGAAGTTGTGTTGGCACATGGTCCCCAACCATTGGCCTCCCATCTCCACTGGGGAAAGATGTCCTGACACAGCTGTCTCCACCCCCTGTGAAGCCAGCTGGTCCCAAGCACCCTCTGGCTCTGGCCGCATGTGCATGGAGGACACAAGAGACCAATATTGGTCCAGACTGTCCTGGGGAGCAGGGGAGAAGAGAGGAAGCAGGCAGCTCTGCAAAAGAACGTATGTAGGCGAATCCAGAGAGGCGAGCCTAAGCTCAAAGCTAAGCTCTGACCCAATGTATGACGAGTCGAAGTTACAGAACTTCTCTGAGCCTCACTTTGCTCACCTGTAGGGGGGATGCCACACACACACCTCCCAGGGCCCCCATGAGGATTCAAATGGATGAGATGGATGAGAATCCCATGCCCTAACAGGCTGCCTTTGTCATCAGTCAGTGACCCTTGTGGGTGAATGGGCTTCCTGGGGCCTGTTGAGTGTGATAGCAGGCTTAGGGTTGGCCTTAATAGTGGGGTGAAGCCAGTCCAGAGTCGGAGGGTTGCACAGGACAGGCCAATCTGGTAGAGAACTTGGCGCTTAGGTCCTAAGGACGAAGAGGAATTGCAGGGAGAGGCCAAATTTTATCCTTATCAGACCATTTCCCTATTCTGCGGCCTTGCAGTCAGACATAGCTGGCTTGATTCTAGCACCACCGTTCACAAGCCCCCTCACCTGTCTGAGGCTCAGGGTCCTTACGCATGAAATAGAGGTTATGGTATATATCTCATAGGGTTGCTAGGGGAGGGCTGACATAGCCCTTGGCTCAACACTGGGATTACAAGGAGTTAAAGAAGGGAGGGAGAAGACAGGTGGAAGAGATGGGTTGAGTTCTAGAAAGCACTTACAGGAATGATGAGGACAGGCTCATCTTATTTTATTCAACCTTATTGATAGGGAAGTCTGCTAAAGCCTGGCCACTAGAATTCATCTCTTAAGTCTGCTAAAGCCTGGCCACTAGAATTCATCTCTTCTGTTATCACCCTCAGCATCAGCAGAGTTCTCAACAATAATTAATAAAATAATCACTAACATGACCTGAGTGCACTGTGCAAAGTGTATTACACATGTTATCATATATGCTATAAAGTAGGTACTATTATTACCCCCCCACTTAATTATCAACAGGGCTGCTGAGGCACAGAGAGGTTAAGTAGCTTGTTCAAGATCACACAGGGAGGCAGTGGTGGCATCAAGAGGGCACCATAGAAGTCCAACTCCAGAGTTTGGACTTTGGGTCACTTAGCTGTATCTGATGGATCATTCCTGGCATATCATGAGTGTTGATGGTATGTGGGTGCCGAGGCCTGAAGGGCAAAGAATTAAGAAGAGGTGTAGTTCCTCCATTTGGTTACAGCCTCCTGACTTAGTGGGTGCTTGGGGCACAGGGTTGTGAGAACCCACGTGTCCCATTACCTACAGGCACTTTCTCATCTCACCTGACAGCCCCTGTTCACTGTTGGAACTTCTTTTCAAACGCCTAGAGGAAGTGTTTCAGTCTTTGCTAAAGCAATGAATTCTTTGTGGCAGAGGAAAGCTTTTCCAGGAATGAGGGACCTGCCTGCCCTTTCTTAGGCTGTAGGAACAGCATAGAACACAAAGAGAAACCAGATCTGAATTTTTGAATCTGCCTGGAGCTGTTCTTAGGAATTTTATATTCTTGTCTGAATATATTGAAATCACCTTTTTAAGAGGGGGGAAATATTTCCTGGGTCAGTAGAGAACTCTCTGAGGACTTGAGAACACTCTGGAACCTAGGATCCATCCATGCATTTATGCAACAAACATTTATTGAGGGCCGGCTCTATGCCAGGTATTTAATCTCATTCAATAAGGAAGTTTGATGAGAAAGGAAAACTATATGCTGACCACCTGGAAGGGGTTGGATTGTGGTCCCCTCTCGAAAAGAAAATATACTGGAGCCCTAACCCCTATAACTTCAGAATGTGACCTTCTTGGAAATAGGGTTTTTAAGAGACAAACCCTATCATCCAATATGACTGTCTTTCTAGAAAGAGAAAGTGTGGACATGGAGACAGACAGGCACGGAGGGAAGACAAGGTAAGGATGCCATGTGGGGAATGAAGGCAGGTTGAGGTAATGTTTCTACAAGCCAAGGAACGCCACCGATGGCCATCAAACCACCAGAAGCTGGGAGAAAGGCTTGGAACGGATTCTCCCCCAGAACTCTCAGCAGGAACGAACCCTGATGACACCAGGATCTTGGACTTCAGCCTCCAGAAATGTGAGGGACAATTTCTGTTGTTGAAGCCACTCAGTTGCTAGGACAGCCCTAGGACACCACACCACACCTTTCCTGTGCCTGCCCTCGTGCTGTGCCCCTCAGCTGGGCTACTTCAAGTTGAGCCTATAACTTGCCTAGAGTCTTGTAGCCCATATGTGGGAACGTCAGCTCACATTGAGTCTCATTGACTCTTGGGACTCAGCTCATGTTGAGTCTCATTGACTCTTGGGACTAGGTCCTACATCTTCCATTTATGGATGGGAAATTGAGGCTCAGAGAAGCCCAGTGATTACCCCCCCAAAAAAGTGCCTAACATGTTAGAGGTGGAGTTAGATTCATCACCCACATTTCTGAAATATCCTTAACTTTTGCAACAACCATATGAGAATTACTGGATTATTATTCCCATTTCACAGATTAAAGGCTTCAAACCCAGAGTGTCAGTGCCTCCATCGTGTATGTGCCTTTCTGTACATATTTCATAGTTTAAAAAAACGATTTAGGGGACGCCTGGGTGGCTCAGCGGTTGAGCGTCTGCCTTCAGCTCAGGTCATGATCCTGGGGTCTGGGGATGACGTCCCTCATCGGGGTCCCTGCAGGGAGCCTGCTCCTCCCTCTGCCTGTGTCTCTGCCTCTCTTTCTGCATCTCTCATGAGTAAATAAATAAAATCTTTAAAAAAAACAACAACAATATAAGCCCAACATAATTCTATGGAGTCTGAGCAACTTGAGGACAAAGACTCAGTGTGAGTGAAACTGGTACTTGGGGCTAATCCCGTGCTGACACGTCTGCCCCAGGGTGGTAGAGCTTTGTGGGTGATGCTGAAGACTGGTTTGCATCCTGCCTCTACCACTAAAAGCTGTATGAACGAGTCCCTAAACTCCAACTCTCTGAACCTCAGTTCTCATGTCTCTATAAAGGGGAAATAATCACAATCACAGATTTGTGAGCATCAAACAGGAGCACCTGTAGAGACCACTCAGCACAGTATATGGACACAGAGGATGTGCCGATGACCCACACATTAACTGCTCTACTTAGACAAAAAGATGGGTGAACTGGCTCATTTAACCAAGTGGTGGCAAGGGCGGTTAGTTTCCTGGTGGACGTTGGTAATGATGAAACCACGGCCTGGGCCTTCCCCATTCAGACTGTTTCTCCCCATTTCTGCCTCCTTTTCTCTCTGCATTTGGATTTTGGGTTTTGTTCTCTCCGACCAGCTTTTTTCCATTAGCTTGGAAACTTGACCATCTCCTGCTGATGTCTTCCTCGCTTCACCTCCGGAAAGAAAGAGACAAGATTCTTCCTTTGGTAAATGATGACAAATCCCACAGGAAGGACTCCGATTGGTCCTCTTGGGTCACATGCCCTCCTCTGTGACCAGCGGGGCTGTGTCTGGCAGTCCCAAGTAGAATCTCGTGATGGGGGAGGAGAGGACCTGGGACAAAGGAGGGCGCTGTTGGCAGAAGGATGAGGGGAACCGGGGAGACAGACAGTAGTTGATGGCTCAGCAGAGAACCGATGTGAGTAGCAGGTGTGTACGCCAATCCCCCACCTGGACCCCAGTTAATTAGAGGTGAACTTCCACCCTCATTGGCTGGCCTCCTCCCCATCCAATCTCTGTCCAGGTGGGTTCCCATGGTAATAATACCATATTTGTCTTTTGAGGGAAGACTATGTGTCCCAAATCTGCCGGTCAAAGCATTGTATGCCCTGGCCACAGGGTCTGGTTCAAGGCTAAGCCAGTGACAGCTTTACCCAGGAATCTTGCTGGAGCTACCTGGAGGGAGTGGTTTCTCCACCATAGCTGACTTTCTGGTGTCAGTCTTGCCACCTCCAAGGGAAAGCTATTTCTACTGGCAAAGCCAACCCAGAGGGAAGCTGAACCCAGCTTTCTCTCTACTAGAGAGAAGTTCCTAATCATATTATTTGAGTACCCAAATCAGGCATGCCTGATGGGTTTTTCAATAGTTACATAAGTCAAAAAAAAATGCCCTTTCTGGGCAGCCCCAGTGGCACAGTGATTTAGCACCGCCTGCAGCCCAGAGTTTGATCCTGGGGACCCTGGATCGAGTCCCACGTTGGGCTCCCTGCATGGAGCCTGCTTCTCCTTCTGCCTGTGCCTCTGCCCCGCTCTCTCTCTCTCTGTGTCTCTATGAATAAATAAATAAAATCTTTTTAAAAAATGCCCTTTCTTTGCTTGCACCATTTTGATGGGGTTGTTTCTCTTGTAACCTAAAGGAACCCTGACTCATTCGCATGTGCTTGAGTTATAGGGTCACGTGCAGTGAAAGTTAAGGAGCTGATATGGATCCATGTGCATGTCAAAGGTAGGGAGCTGAATGCCAGTGACTAATGGAGCTGAAACTCACAGGCAGGCAAGAGGGAGGCCACATGGCCTCTTGGAGGCCAAGAGAGAAACCTCATGTCCTGACTTTCCCAATCACCAGTCTTGATAGGTCCTAGCTGTTTGCCATTCCTCTCCTGCCTGCCCATGAGACCCCCATCATATATTTTCATATCTCTCTTTAAATAAGCTAGTTACCCAGAGAATTCTGATACCTCCTTATCCCTTCCCCCAACATAAGATCTGGTGCCTGGTGAAGCCCATGACCACTGTTGAATGTTAAATGGAAGAGTGTTCAGGGCAGGACACAGCATATGTGAATTCCTAGGGCAGACGCGAAGAAGGGGCAGCCAAGGCGAGCCTCAGAAAGGCTACAGGAACTGGCTGGGGCTTGAAACGAGGATTTGATTTGAACAGCCAGGAAAAAAAATGGGCTGAATGAGAGCAACGCAGGCAGCAGGAAGTGTGAGGACAGCACAGAAGCTGGAAATATAAACAGTATACTCGGGGGCAGAGAGCAGACCTGTCTGAGCTGGGGATTTCTCAGGGGAGGAAGGCAGGCCTGATGGTGAGGGCGCTTGTATGTCAGGTGGTAGAGGTCCACTGTTGTCCAGGGAGGGCTTGGCCTGCGAGTCCCTAGCTCTGAAACTCTGAAATGGCAACAGCAGACCCTTGCTGGCAGGCCCTGAGGAGAGTCTGGCTATGAACCTGAAAAGGATGTGTCCACTAGAGGTGAGCATGGTAGGATGGGGTACAGCACGCAAGGTGTCAGGAGTTCTGGGCTGTTGTTCCACTATGGATCCTGAACAAGATCCCTCAGGGCTTCCCTTCTAGACTCTGGCCTCCAATTGCATCTATCCTGGTGTGAGGGGGATGCGGGGCAGTTTCAAACACCACTGATAGTGATATCCATTCATTCATTATGCATTCGATCATTCAGTAAGTATTGAGCACCTACCATATACCATGCATTGAGTTAGGCCCTAGAGAGGCAGGGAGGGGTCAATAAGACTTAAGACCACCAAACTTTGGGATCCCTGGGTGGCACAGCGGTTTGGCGCCTGCCTTTGGCCCAGGGCGTGATCCTGGAGATCTGGGATCGAATCCCACATCGGGCTCCCGGTGCATGGAGCCTGCTTCTCCCTCTGCCTATGTCTCTGCCTCTCTCTCTCTCTCTGTGACTATCATAAATAAATAAATAAATTTTAAAAAATAGTTATTCTTAAAAAAAAAAAAAAAAAAGACCATCGAACTTACCCTGGACACTGAGGGCTACCTACTCAACAGCCTTTCCACCTCCTGCCTTAAGAGAAACCTGACTTTTTTTCTGGGCAGCCAGGTGTCCGATCAACACTGGCAAGAGCAGTCTCCGCTCTGGGCCCCATCCTTTAGACCCTCATCCAGCCATGCCCATCCCAACGGAGAGAGACTACAAAACCAAGAAGATGTGCCCATCGAAGCCCACACTCTGGATATGTAGCACCCCAATGTTCCCTGTCCAAGCAGCCCCAAGCTCACTTCCAGCCTGCGGGAATGAGCCTCTTCCCTGACCCATTCTCCCTAGGGTACAGCCAGTACCCACATTCCTGGGTTTGAGGAGTAGCCAAGGAGTGGCTGTTTGTGGGAGGGGCAGGCAGAGTTTGGATGCGAGGGCTGGAGTGTCCACACAGCTATGTGCAAGACCCCACGTGGTATAGGATGGAACTGGGAATGAGAGAGAAGGAAGGTGGGCAGCGAGCCAGGAGCCACATCCTGGCATGGAATGCTGATGAGTCAAAGGATTCTAAATTCACAACTGATCTTCCACGTGATTCTCAACGTGTATCTGCCAGGCTGGAAGGCCAGGACATGTTTTGCTTCTTCATGTGGGCTTCATCTCATGTTCTTGCCCTGAGCTCCACAAGTGTTAGGACTGGCTTGTTCCCACCTATAGGGATCTGAGCCTGTCTCCTTGCCAGAGCCTTGCTTTCCCGGACTCCCTTGCAGCCAGGGATGGTCATGTGATGCAGATAGATATATGATCCCAGCAAGGGAGCTTCCAGGAAATCTTTTCCACCCTGACCATGGGGGAGAAGCCCATAAGGAAAGGCTCCTGGAGAGGGTTCCCTTTCTCCCCTTTACTTTCCTGCTTTTGAACATAACTGCTGAAGGATGTGTATGACTGACAGAGCTATCTTTGGACCACAGGACAGAGGAGTCCAACATGCTGAGTAATGGAAGGTGGAAAGAGTGTAGGTCCTTGCTGACATCACCGAGCTACTGGGCCAACTCTGGAGCCACCTCCCTTTGGATTTTATGTTTCATGAGTCAACAGTGTCATGATTTGGGCCACCGTGCTGGTCCGTGTCTGATATTTACCACAGTGGCCGACCATCCTAAGGGAAACATACGTTCTCAAGACTAGTGAGAGAAGCCAGCCTGGCTGGAAGACCATCCATCTGTCTGATAACCACCATACCAGCCCATGGGGAAGATTTTCTTACAGGTGAAATCAACCCAGAGGGAATTAAGAATTTTTACCATATCTGCATGCCACTTTTACTATTATAGATTTTTTTAATCATCCATTTTTCTTTGCTTAATGTTTTAAAGGGAAATAGATCACTGCCACCCATTTAAAAATTTGCATTATTGAAAATATTTTTTAAAAAAACTTTTAAAAATGAGATCAAGACTGAAAAAGTGACAAACCAAAAACCAGACTTTAACTAATGGCTGCCAGAGGAGAGGTGAGTGGGGGGTTGGATGAAGAGTACGCTTATTGTAGCGAGCACTGAATAATGTATAGAATTGTTGAATACCACCCTGTATACTTGAAAATAAAATAATATTCTATGTTAATTATGCTTCAATGAACAAAAAAGACTGAAAAAATAAATAAATACCACTAAGGGCATGTGGTATCCTGGATTGGATTCTGGAGTGGGAAAAGAACATTAGTAGAAAAACCAGCAAATAAAGTCCATACTTTAGTTAATAGTAATTTACCAATATTGGTGTCTTAGTCCTTACAAACCTACCATGGTTTGTAAGATGTTAACACAGGAGAAAGAGGGTGGATACATGGTTCTTAGGTAAGAATCCTGTACTACCTTTGCAACTTTCCTGTCAATCTGAGCTCATGCCAAAATAAAATGGCTATTAAGTAAATAAATTACAGAAGGATCAAATCCTAACTCAGTATTTCAGAGAGTCAAAGGCTCTGAGCTGAGGCCTAGTCTTCCTCTGTTAAAAAGGAAGATAAGCAAATGTTAGAGGAGTACAGTGATTATTACTCAACAAAGAAGGAAATCCTCCCATTTGTGACAACCCAGAGGACGAACCCAGAGGACGTTGTGCTAAGTAAAATAAGCCAGACACGGAATGACAAATAGTGACCAATATCACTCCTGTGTGAAATCCAAAATAGTCACACTCAGCAGAGAGTAGAATGGTGGTTGTCAGGGTCTGGGGCAGGGGGAAGGGAGAAATGAGGAGACGTTGATCAAAGGTCAAAGTTTTAGTTGCTCCAGATGAATGAGTTCTAGAGATCTAATGTATAGTACGGCGACCATAGGTAGCAATACTGTATTGGAGACTTGAAATTTCCTAAGGGGATAGATCTTAAAGTAAACTTTCTCAACACACACACACACACACACACACACAAATATTAATTGTATAAAAGTGGTGAATTAAGCTATCTAGCATGATCAAGGTGAACTTTTCGCAAGGTATACATACATCAAAATATCAAATATTAAAGTCATGTAATTTTATACATCAAAGATTTTCAATAATGTTATTTAAAAGAAAGGTAAATGTATATATGGACATATACATATATATGGTATGTGTGTATATATGTGTGTGTATATACATATATATTTTCTGTTTGTGAAGCTGTAAGTCACAAAAAAAATGGTTTAAATAGAAGTTTAATTAATGGGCTTGATTACTTTATAAGAAACAAGTATTTTAAATTGTACCTCAGTTCTGTTTGTGAACCTGTAAGTCACAAAAAAATGGTTTAAATAGGAGTTTAATTAATGGCCTTATTACTTTATAAGAAACAAATATTTTAAATTGTACCTCAAAATAAAAAAAGAAAAAGAAAAAGAAAAAGAAAAAGAAAAAGAAAAAGAAAAAGAAAGAGGGGCACCTGGGTGGTTCAGTCTGCCTTTGGCTCAGGTCATGATCTCGGAGTCCTGGGATAGGGTCTCACATCAGGCTTCCTGCAGGAAGGCTACTTCTCCCTCTATGTCTTTGTGTCTCTTTTTAAAAAGAGAAAGAAAAAAAAAAACACCTGGGTGGCTCAGTGGTTGAGCGTCTGCCTTTGGCCCAGGGCATGATCCCGCTTCAGGGATTGAGTCCCACATCGGGTTCCCTGTGAGGAGCCTGCTTCTCCCTCTGCCTGTGTCTCTGCCTCTCTCTGTGTGCCTCTCATGAATAAATAAATAAATAAAATCTTTAAAAAAAAAAAGAGTAAAAAGAGAAGAAAGAAAGAAAGAAAGAAAGAGAGAGAGAGAAAGAAAGAAAAGAAAGAAAGAAAGAAAGAAAGAAAGAAAGAAAGAAAGAAAGAAAGAAAGAAAGAAAGAAAGAAAGATTCGATAGCATTAAATTGTGTTCTCAATGGAATAAGGCTTGAAGGGAATAACTTTCTCATGTATGATCCAAGGAGATTTAATGCAAGTTCTCACGCCAGCTAAAGATATCTCACGTACCACTGATGATGTGGGTCTCATCCTCCACTAGAAAATATGAGACCGGGGGCAAATGTAAAGCATTGTTAGTTAAGAAGCAGGCAGAGGTCGTCACCCAAGCCTCTGTGTAAGAGATATGGCAGAGAGCTACAAAACTAGAGCATAAGAACAAAGGGAGAAAATATTAACCCACTCTGCCACTTAGCCTCACCGATTCCAATTAATTGGGCCATTTGATGGTCCAACTAACAAAATGATGTCCAGTTCACTGGGTCAAAGAACCCTTCAAAACATGAACAAGAGATTGCTCAACAGTATCACAATATCCATGGTAACCACAAACCATCTGCCGTGCCCTCCACCCTGGGCCTCCTCTGAAGGTGTCTCCCATCCTTCCCCAAGGCACTTCTGTTTTATTCTGGGTGTCATTAGGAAAGAAGGGACCAGGGATGCCTGGGTGGCTCAGTGGTTGAGCGTCTGCCTTCAGCTCAGGCATGATCCCAGGGTTCATAGGATCAAGTCCCACATTGGGCTCCTCTCAGGGAACCTGCTTCTCTCTCTGCCTGTGTCTTGCCTCTCTCTCTGTGTGTCTCTCATGAATAAATAAATAAAATCTTAAAAAAAAAAAAAAAAGGAAAGAAGGGACCATAAACAATCTCCTGGGCCCTTCGGTCTCAAGCTTAGCCTGAAGGCATCACAAGGATACTCCACAGTAAGGGATTCAGGGCTGCCTTCAGTAACATCACCCCATAATTCAGTTCTGTTCAAGAAGCACCAATGCCGGGCCAGCCCCAACCACATCCTGGAAGGACAGACATCTATGGGACATAATGAAGAAGCCTTCATCTGCTGGGAAATTCATGATCTGAAACTCCTCTAAATATCTCTGAACCTGTATTGATATTTAAACCTATGGAAAGACGAGACAGCAGAAAAAGCCAAGTCTGCGATCAAATCCTGGCTCTGCCATTGGTAGCTTGGTGACACTGGCCAAGTTACTTAACCACTCTGAGCCTTGGTTCCTTCCTTTATGAAATGGGGCTAATCATAGTATCAACTGCATAGGATTGAATGATATAAAGTAAGCATGGAAACCATGTAGAGCCAGCCACAGGGTACTATGCCCTAAACAGTATTCATGGTTATTTCTACGAGAATCGAATCCAATCATTTGGTTGTTCCAAACCTGACTAATCAGCAGAATCACCAGAGGAACTTGTTAAAAATAGAAGTGTTTAGGCTCCTACACACCTGAAAAATTCTACATTGGTAGGCCTGGGGCTGGGCTCCATAATATATGCCTCCATTATATACTTTTATTATGCCTAGCCCATTGTAGGCACTCAACAAATATAAGCCCCTTCCCTAGCTGGATATTGCAACAGCTTCCTAACCAGTTGTGTCCATTCTTATCTCTGCCCTTGCAAGGAACCAGTGGGATCTGTGTAAAAGGTGAGATCATGTCACATCACTGCCCAGGATCTTCTACTAGTCTCCACCTCATACAGAATAAAATCGATAGACAAGCTCAGTGGTTCCTGAAGCTAAGCACACATCAGAAATACCTGGTGAGCTGTGAACAATGCCTATGCCTGGCCAGGCTCCAGACCAACAGAATCAGAATCTCTGGGAGTGGGGCTCAAGCAGGATTGCCAGATAAAATACAGGACACCCAGTTACATTTCAATTTCAGATACACAATGAATAATTCTGCATTCATAAAATTCTAAACATCCACCAAGTACCCAGCACAGTCCCTGGGACCGGGCACACAGCAGAGGACAAGGCAGCAGAGACTCCTACACCCAGAGTCTTTAAATTCTAGTGGAGATGGCAGACAATAAACTGCAAACAGGAACAGCTGGGTGGCTCAGCGGTTGAGACTCTGCCTTGGGCCCAGGGTGTAATCCTGGGGTCTCAGGATCAAATCCCACCTCGGGGTCCCTGCATGGAGCTTGCTTTTCTCTCTGCCTATGTCTCCACCTCTTTCTCTGTCTCTCATGAATAAATAAATAAAATCTTTTTCTTTTTTTTAAGTAACTGCAAACAGAGAAAGAAATTAATTCCAGAGTGGTTAACTACGACCATTAAAATAGAACGGGAGTGGAAACTGGTGTGATCCCCTGTGCTCAGAACGGTACCTGGCACATAGCAGGTGTTCAGTAAATATGCGTCCAATGACTGAATGTGCTGGGTGGTCAGGGAAGACCCACAGACACCACCCTGAGTGGACACCGTAACGCAAAGCTGGAAACAGAGTGCCAGGCACAGGAACCTCAAATGCAAAGGCCCCGAGTGTGGCCCACACTTGGCGTTAGACAAGCTAAAGGAAGAATCAGAGCCAGCGCGACTAGCAATGTCCTAGCAGTGGCGCAAGGTGGAACCTGGCAGGGCCCCTCTCCGGCCCTGAGGTCTTGCTGCTTCCTGCAAGGCAAAGGCCCACACACCGCGTTTCGCGCCCCGGTTGGGCTGTCACTTCCTGATGCCGGCACCCCTGTTGCAGGGTGGCGGCAGGGAGAGCCGGATTGGGGCGTTCAGCAAGCGAGCCTGGGCCCGGAAGGCCAGCCCCCGCGCCCGGGAAGGTCTGCGCAGGCGGCGGGACCTGCTGGGCGGGGGGCGGGGCCGAGCTGGAGGGGCGGGGCGGAGGCCGAGCTGGAGGGGCGGGGCGGGGGCCGAGCTGGAGGGGCGGGGCCAAGCTGGAGGGGCGGGGCCAAGCTGGAGGGGCGGGGCGGGGCGGCCGGGAGCGCAGGCTGGGGAATAGGCCGGGTGGGCCCGAGGGGGCGGGGCCGGGGCGGGGCCTGGGGTGGGGGCGGAGCCAGGCGGGGCTGAGGGGCGGGGCTTGGGGCGGGCCGGAGGGCGGGGTGGGAGGAGGCGGAGCCTCCGCTGCTGCAGCCGCCGCCGCCACCGCCGCCAGGTAAGGAGCAGGGGTTCAAATGGGACGAGGGCGGAGTTCGTCCACGCTGGCGCCACTCCCCGCCTCTGGCCTCACGAGGGTTGCTCCCGCAAGGCCCGACCCGACCCGGCGGGCCTTTGCCCCCCACCCTGCCCTCCGCCCCGTGGGCGCCGAGCCTCCCGAGGAGGGGCCGCCCGCGACTCCCAGCGCTGACTGCCGGGAGTCCAGGCTGCCTGGTTGTTGCTTGGTTGTTGCTTTCAGGGCTGAAAATACCTTTAGAAATTACGTAGGGCGGCAGGTGGGGAAACTGAGGCCGGGCGGAGCTCCCAGGCATCTCCTGCCTCCCAGCTTGCGGCTCTGAACCCGGGAAGGTCGCCCAGCACCTCCCGTGATAAGTGAGGACGCAGCTCTGATCCGGGGAGACCAAGGAACTTGCCCAAGGTTACACAGGGTCACTGCGCTTTCTCTTGTCACACGAGGCCCCTCCAGGGACCGGTGGGGAAGGCCTCCGGCACCCCTCATCCCCTCTCTCCTCGCCCCTACCGCCCTGTGAGCTCATCGCACACATTCGAACTGGGAACTCCAAAAGAGGGCTGGGAATTCCTTCTGGAAGGGAGCTCAGGCCCCTAGTTAGGTGGGGCCGTGTTTCCCACCCTGCCACCTGTTGGTAGGGTGAGAAAAGAATTACTGTTACTGACTTTGGGGGGATTTAACAGCGAGGTAAACAGGCTCAGAGAGACGACCTCCCCAAGAGAGCACCCCTAGGAAGGAGAACATTTTAAGAACCTGGGTTACCTGACTCCAGAACCTGACCCAGGGCCTGGCACAGAGGCAAAGGAGGCTTTCACGGTGCTCTTTCTCTGCTCTGCCCTGGAGTCAGAGTTAGGAGCACAGCTAGATTCTGGGTCTTGGCCTAGAGACCACTGCCTAACACAAAGTAGGAGTTAACATGTTCTCTTTTCCCTGACTCAGTATTCATTTCACTGAAGAAAACACGAAACTCCTTTAAGCTTTAGGGGGCATCCGTTCATTCATTAGACAAGTGTTAATTGAGCACCTACTGTGTGCCAGTGGGTGCACTGTTTACTGAAAATACAGCAGTGAACAAGACAAGTGTTGCCCTTGGGGAGTACAGTAGGAAGAGTAGAACAAAACAGTGCCCTCCATTCAGGGGGTGGAGGGGTGGGGAGGGCTGGGCAGAGAACACAGACCACTGGAATCTTATCAACTGTGACATATGTGAAGAGGGCAGGGAGAGAATGAACATCAAAGCCTCATGGGCCTTGTTCGAGTTGCCCAGCCACCATGAGTGTGCTCCCTGACTCCCCAGGGATTGGGTGGGGAGACCTAGGTGGGTAGAGGATGGTCCAAAGGAAGCCCGAAACTAACCTCAGAGTCTGGAAACCTGGCATTGCCACTTCATAGCTGTGTGACCTTGGATATGTCGTATCGCCTCTGTGGGCCTCTGTTTCATTAGCGTTCAATGGGGGTCATAAAAGTACATGGCATTGATGATACCATGTCAGAATGCTTCTTAAATGGTAAAGCGTGATCCAAAGTGTGGCCTTATAGCAGAGGCCTTGGCAAATCAGAGATGTAAGCAAGGGTGTATTTATTTAGAGGCTCCAGCGACCCTGTTGGTAACCTGTTACCGCTCTCAGTAGAGAAATATAAGAGGTAGAGGTGGAGGTGGCTGAGTTCCAAGCAAGAAGGCTGAGGTTCCCTGCCAGGCTCAAGAAACAGAATGTTTGCCACACAGCATTTCAGCCTCCACAGCCGTTGCTGTCACATGTGCAATAGCAGACTGATGTAGGCTCAGGTCCTAGCTTAGTGACCTCCTGAGTCATCTTGGACAAGCCACGTGACCTCTCTGTGCCCTCAGTTTCCTCATTTGTAAAATACTGTCTCTAAGGTTGTCATGAGGATGAAAGTAGCTGAAGCCACAAAGGCCCTATGTCTGACACTCCGGGAGCCTCTTTCGCTTTTTGACTGAAGGCCCAGGAGCAATCAGACGGCCACCGTTGAGTAATTAGGTTACTGTAGCTCAGCCTGGGAAGCTGGTGAAGGTTGGAGTCTAGAGAATTTCCCATGAGCCTGAAGCCATGTCTCCCCGCACTGGTGCTACTGGGCTGCAGAGGCAGGACCAGCTATTTGGGCCCGTACATGTGACACCTGAGAAATGTCAGTAGGTGACTTATCACCATGTCCTTTATGGCCTGTGTGTTTTGTAAACACTGCTGTACATTATAATCCAGGGCTGCAGAATGATGAGGGGCTCACTGCCTGGAATGTGTTCTAGCAGGCCGAAGGGAGCTGAAGGAAGGAGGGGGGGCCAGTCCACTTTTTTACTTAGCCACCCTCCACATGGACAGTCGGACCAATTCAGTTGTACCACCCTCTGCTCAAAATTCTGCTGTGGCTTCCTGCGTTTTTTAGGACAAAGAACAAATCCATTAACATGGTCCATAAGACCCCGTGCAGCCTGGCCTGTACCTCCAGCCACATCTCAGACCACTTTATTAGTAGCCGTCTGTGCTTGTGGCATGCTGGGCCTTAGCACATGCTCTTCTAGAACACCGTTCCTCCCTTATCTCCCTTTTCCCAGGTTAACACTTCCTCATCCTTCCTTATCCTTCAGATCTGAGCACAACCCCACACTACAAGATAGCCCCAGGTGTGTGGGAGGTTTGGTTCAGGAGGGAGTTGTGTCCTCATTTGGGGGCTAATTTCTGCCTATACCCTGTATGCCACCCCAACTCTAACCCTCCTGACTTCCAGGACTGGACTGAGTTTGCTGAGAGGTGCTCAGTAATGAAACCTACGTCCAGGAGTATCTCTTGAGCAAAGAGCAAATATGGGAACCTCGCTTTATATAAAACTATTTTGTCTTTCTTCAAAAATATAAGGCTGAGGGGTTTGTGGGTGACTCAGTCGATTAAACGTCTGACTTTGGCTCAGCTCATGATCTCGGGGTCCTGGGATCCAGCCCCGAGTCAGGTTCGGTTTTCAGCAGGGACACTGCTTCTCCTTCTACCTCTGCCCCTCCCCTCCCTTGTGTGCACACGTGCTCTCTCTCAAATATGTGTGTGTGTGTGTGTGTGTGTGTGTGTGTGTGTGAATATGTAAGCTGGGGCGGGAAGGCAGGATGAAAAAAATATATAAGGCTGAAGTCATTTTGCAGTTGTGGGGGTAGGTGTTCACTTGTTCATTCCTTCGTTCATTCATGTGACACACAGGGATCGAGCCCCTGCTCTGCCAGGGTACATTAAGGAAAGTCACATAGGCACTGCCCTGGTGAAGGTTTTTCTAGAGACACAGAGACCACAGACCAGTAAACCCGTGGCCCACTGTGTGGTGGTAGCAAATTTGATAAGAAAGCCACGCAGGGTCTGCTGGGAGGGAGGAGACGCAGGGCCTGCTCTTTCTGCTGGCGAGCCTGGGGGAAGCACTGATGTCCTGGGCCTTAACTTCCCTCCCAGGTGGGGAGACTGGCACTTAGGCCAGGCAGGTGAGGGGCTGCGCAGATGAAGCCCAGGGGCTTCAGAGGCAAGAGGCCCCAGGTCAGCTGACCAAATCCAGGGTGGCCCATGGTGGTCCCTGGGCCCCTTTAGTAAAGTGGAGAACTCGGGGTTTGAAGTCACATAGGCCTGTGGGCTGCATCCTGGCCCTGCCAGCCGTGTGGCCTTCACCTCCCCTAGCCTCAGTTTTCCCATCTGTAAAATAGGGACAGTGACTGTTTCTTCCTCATGAGGTTGTCGTGAGGCTGGAATGGGCTCCTGAGGATAAACCCACAGGAAACCTCTGGCCACCTCGGATTTTGTTATGAAACTGTGCTTTCGATAAAAGGACACCATTTGGCATGAGGACCCACCGGGAGGTCAGCAGAATTGAGGTCAGAGGTGGAAACCCCAGTGCGGGCAGGAAGCAGCAGGTGGTATGGTTTGACTGAGGCCTGGCTGGAAGAAAATGACCCTGGGAAGGCAGGTTAGGTCCGTCCCAGAGGTGCTTGGGGCAGGCTGAGAAGTGGGGGGTTAGCCTGTGGACAGGTGGGCGCGAGTGAGATTCGTCTGAGCTGGTGGCTTTTTTGAGACCCCCTGGGCCTCCTCAGGCCAGCAGCTCGGCCAGAGACCCGTGTGGCATCGTAGAGGAGATGGCTGCGGCGGGCCAAGACCCAGGTGCCTTCCATCTGGGTGACCTTGACTTCATTTCTCAGGGCCTCTCTGTCCTCTTATAAATGGGGGATAATAGCACCTACCCTGGAGGACTGTTGGGAGGAAAAGAAATGATGGATGGAAAGGAGAGGCCGGTGGCTAACATCTACCAAGCGTTCACTGTTATAATGTTTAAAAATTTAACTGTGAAAAAATAACACAGAATTTACTGGCACGCCTGGCCCGGCTCGGTCGGTGAGAGCGTGTGACTCTTGATCTCGGGGTTGGGAGTTTGAGCCCCACGTGGGGAGGAGTACTTACCTGAAAATATTGTTTTAAAAAAATAACACAATATTCACCATCTTAACCATCATTAAGTGTGTAGGTCAGTAGTGTTAAGCGTGTTCACATCACTGTGCAGCCCATCTCCAGAACCTTTCCACTTGCAAATCGGAAACTCCGTGTCCATTAAACAACTTCCTGTTTCGCCCTCTCCCAGGCCCCTGACACCCACCGTTGTGCTTTGTGTCTCTATCATGTTGACTCCTCTAGGTACCTCCCGGAAGTGGGATCACACACAGTATTTGTCTTTCTGTGACTGGCTGATTTCACTTAGCGCAATGTCCACAAGGTTCATCCATGTGGTACTATGTCAGAATTTCCTTCCTTTTCTAAAAGCTGGATAATATTCCATCATATGGATATATTGCCTTTTTGTTGTTCATCCATTCATCCACTGACGGACACTTGGGTTGCTTCCACCTTCTAGCTATCGTGAACAATGCTGCTGTGAACATGGGTGCACAACAAATATCTTTCTGAGACCCTGCTTTCATTTCTTTTGGACGGATAATACCTAAAAGTGGTACTGCTGGATTATTTGCTGCTATCATTTGAATGTGGGGCTTTGAGGATCCCCACCGTGTTTTGTCTTGCCCACCAGAGTAAGAGAAGTCCCTGGGGGCCTGTGGGGCAGTTTGAAAACCAGTGGATCAACTGGGACCTTTGCCATGTCCCCTCCACCTCTGTCCTCAACAGATGTGCCTCACGTTATGTCTTAGCTATTCCCAAGTAGAAACCACCGTTCATTCAACAGATGTTTCTGAGTGCCTGCTGGGCTGGCATAACGGCAGAAAGAGGTGGCCAGTAAGCAACAGGTGTAACCAAGGAAATGATCTAGTATGTCAGACAGTGATTCGTGCAGGAGACCAAGCAAAGCATCCAGGGAAGGGGGATTGGGAGGAAAGGCAGGGGCAGGGTGGTCTCATGAGCTGAGATTTGGGCAGAGACAAGAAGGAGGTAAGGGAGCTGGTCATGTGGTTGAGGGCAAGAAGAGCATTCTGGGCAGAGGGAACAGACAGTGCAAACGCCTTGAGGTGAAAGCATGCCTGGTGGTCTCTAGCAGCAGCAAGGAGGAAGGTGCAGCTGGGATAGAGCAAGTGAAGGGAGGACAGCAGTGAACAAGGACAGAGAGGCCAGGGGACAGATTGCATATGACGCAGTTACCACTGGAAGAACTGTGACTCTGGGAAGGGAGTCAGTGGAGGTTTGGAGCAGAGAAGGGACATGATCTGATTTCCGAGTGGAAATGGAGCTCTCTGGCCACAGCGTGGTAGATGGGATGGAGAGAGCAGATGGAGCAGGAGACTGGTGGGGGAGGAATGGAGTGGCCATAATGTGCACAGAATGTCACACAACCTGAGCGCCCATCCCTGTCACCCCACTTCACCACCTGCCCATCGTCCAGGCTGCTGAAGCGTCATGGGACAGGGACTCTCCCATGTGCCAACATCCCTTTCTTCTTCTGGTCTGTAGGGGGACTGTCCGAAAGCCTCTGGATTCTTCTGTGTTGGAACTGTTGCCATGGAGACCTCCTGAGTGCTCCATGTACCACTGGCTTCCGATTTAACTACCAGAGAGAAGTATAGAATGAATGAGTTTCTCTCCTAAAATGCTGGAGGGGGGTGGGGTGAGGGAGTGAACTGGGACTGCCTAGAGTCCTCCCTTCTAGGACCATCTCAAGGTTGTGTGTCTGGGTACACGTTTGTGTGTGTCTGAACTTTGAACTACCATCTTCAGAGTTTCTGGCCTAAGAACAATGCCATAGCTATTTGTTGTGAAGGATGCTTTTCTTTCTCCTCGGCTCCAGAACATCTAGTCCCCAGCCCTCCCATAACACTGTCATTCTCCCGCTGTGATGCTTATTTCACTGTACAGCAGGCTCATCTAAAAACTCAACTGTACGGGTGCCCAGGTGGCTCAGTCAGTTGGGTGTCCGACTCTTGATTTCAGCTCAGGTCATGATCTCAGGGTTGTGAGATCCAGCCCCACATTGGTCTCTGGGCTGGGCATTGAGTCTGCTTGCAATTCTCCCTCTCCCTCTGCCCTTCGAAAGAAAGAAAGAGGGATCCCTGGGTGGCGCAGCGGTTTGGCGCCTGTCTTTGGCCCAGGGCGCGATCCTGGAGACCTGGGATCGAATCCCACGTCGGGCTCCCGGTGCATGGAGCCTGCTTCTCCCTCTGCCTGTGTCTCTGCCTCTCTCTCTGTGTGTGTGACTATCATAAATAAATAAATAAATAAATAAATAAATAAATAAATAAATGGAGAGAAAGGAAGGAAGGAAGGGAGGGAGGGAGGGAGGGAGGGAGGGAAAAGAAGAGAGAAAGAGAGAGAAAGGAGGGAGGGAAAGAAAAGAAAAGAAAAGAAAAGAAAAGAAAAGAAAAGAAAAGAAAAGAAAAAAGAAAAGAACCAAACTCAATTCTAACCAGTTCACCAGAAAAAGAAGGAAAAAGAAAGAAAGAGAACCCCTGTCCCCACCTGCCCCATGCACGGACATACACATCAAATTTGACTTTGACCTTCACTGGCTGCTCCAAGAGGTAAAAAGCATAACAGATTGGTGTGTAAGAAACACAAAAGAAGTTCATTATTGCATGTGACCCCCTAAAGGCTCAGGTCCTGGAGCTTTAAGGATGAGTTAAAGGACGTTCCAGGATGGCATTGATCATGTTTGTTTTTTCCTCAACGCTGACTTTGGGATTTTTCATCTCACTGAGGAGAAATCCCGCTGCGTTGTTCATGGTGTTACTTAACAAATATGGGTTGAGCACCTGCTGTGGGTGCTTGCAGAGCTGAGGACAGGTGTGGAGTGGCTTTCTCCCCTCACTACTGACAATAATGGCTCGGCCAGCATTTCCTTTGGCTGTAGGTAAGAGAGCTGGCTCGGTGAAACTCATAATCATAGACCAGCATGCCACGGCCCACTCCAGTGTAACGCCTGTCCGTCCTGGGCCCGGGCTTAGCAGTCCAGCCATGGGTGAGCGTTGGCCCTGCTGGTTCTCACTGTGCGTATGTCCTCTCCCTGCCAGTTGGTGCTCTTCTGGGACAAGTACAGGCCTTTCTCAGAGTTCCTTGGAGTCTCCACAGCACCTAGACAGGGACAGACCCCTGGTAGCTACTGTGTCCATCAGTGACCTCCTTGGCCCTAGGTGCTGCTGGACCAGCTCTCTGCGCAATAGGTGGCCCTAAGACATGGAGTCACCACTGGTCTTTTTCTTATTTATTTATTTATTTATTTATTCATTTATTTATTTATGATTTTATTTGTTTATTCATGAGAGACACAGGCAGAGGGAGAAGCAGGCTCCCCTCGGGGAGCCGGATGCAGGACTCAATTCCAGGACCCCAGGATCACGCCCTGAGCCAAAGGCAGATGCTCAACCACTGAGCCACCCAGGTGTCCCTCTCACACCCTCTTGAAATCAGTTTACCTTCTCAGACATATTTGGGAATCTCAGCTCAACTTAGACCAGATCCTGATCCCAAATCAGTCCAGGGGGTAGAGTCCCCTGCTGACCAGTGTACACACTTTAGGTGATAGATCTCCCAGCCCCACAGCTGCATCCACACTCCCTCAGTTGGAAGTGGTTTGGGGGCGCAGCCCATCCAAGGAGACAATCCGCAGGTTTAGAACCAAGGACTCCTCCATCACACCTTCACAGATAGATGGGGATTGCCTTAGCCTGTCATGCTACCCCTTGTCCATTTTGTTGATTATAAAGACTTGTTTGTTGGTCAGTGGAATGGGATTTAACTGTGACCTCAGCCCCACAGGCTTGGTGGTCCACACGAGGCCAGGGCTCTCTGAGATAAGGCACTCCTCTTCTGGGGATTGAGAGCAAAATTGTTTTAATTTAATTTTTTTTCATTATGAAAGCACTAATGTGCTCAGGTTGGCATATATTAAAAATACAGAAAAATAGGAAAGAAAAAAAACAATTACTTCTAGTCCCACAGCTCCACCCCCCAGAGGCAACGATCATTAACATTTGGAGAGATTTCCTTGTGATCTTTTTGTTCCGTGAAACTTTTTTTAAAAAAACATACCTGGAATTGGGGCACCTGGGTGGCTCAGTCAACTAAATATCTGCCTTCGGCTCAGGTCCTGATCCAGGGTCCTGGAATTGAGCCCCACATTGGGCTCCCTGCTCAGTGGGGAGTCTGCTTCTCCCTCTCCTTCTGCCCCTCCTTCACTCGTGTTCTCTCTCTCTCAAATAAATAAAATCTTAAGAAATAATAAAAATAACAATCTCTAAAAAAATATTAAAGAGGCAGAAAATAATATTCTGGTTCTTTGGCATGGAAAGTGGCCATTAGGGTGAAACTCAGATTATTTGAAGTTTTGGGAGACTCTGGGCAATTCCAGATGCTTGGCCCCTGCCCCATCTCCCTCCCTCATCTGATGCTCGATCAAAGTTATAAGAACAGGAGTGCCTGTGGGAAGAGAATCAGCAAGAAAATCTAGCCCTTCCTCAAGCCTAAAACCTAGTTCATTCATTCATTCCAGTAACAGACATCTTTTTTTAATTATTAAAGATTTTTTTAATTTATTCTTTTGAGAGAGAGAGAGAAAATAAGCAAGAGCAGGAGCAGGAGAGAAGGGCTGAGAGAGAGGGAGAAGCAGACTCCCCACTGAGTGGGGATGCCAACTTGGGACTTGATCCCTGGACCCCAAGCTCATGAGCTGTGCCAAAGGCAGACACTTAACCAACTGAGCCACCCAGGCGCCCTGGTAACAGACGTCTTCTGAGCATTCACCCCGTGGCAGGTGAGTGCTTGGGGCACCAGGAACAGAGAGGAAGGAGATGGGGTGCCTGGTGGCTACTGCCAGGCTAACCACCGAGCTGGGCGCTATAACCACATCTCAGGTTATGAAGAGTGAGAAAAAACAGGAATATTAAATGAGACAACCTATGCCAAGTGCCCAGGCTATGCTCAGTGGGTACCGCAGCCTGCAGCCCTGCTGAGAAAAGGATCCCAAATAGGGCAAGCTGCTGGGGCCAAGCCCCAGAGGAGTGTAAGTAGTAGGGAGGCTCCCCTGAACCTGGGGCTAGCCCATCTCTCTCTCCTCCTGCAGATCCCACACCCTATGGACCCATAGGCTGGTTTTTCTGGTTTGCTCCCCCCAGGGCAATTTGCATATTCCTCCAAGAACCTTCAAGAAGCTGAACAGCCTGTTTTCAGACACAGAGACGGGAGGCCCACAACTATTTCCTGAAATCTGGGTAAGTGTTACTTAAGGTTTCTTTTTCTTCAAATCCTTGCCATTATTTAAAATCATCTTGTTTTAAATCTTTGCATATTGTCTGTCTCCCGCACTGGAATATACCTCCATGGCGGGGGCTGCTGTCTGTTGTGTCTCCCGCTGTGTCCACGGCGTGTAGGATGATGCCTGGCGTCACGTAGGTGCCCGTGGGCATTTATTAAATGGACTCGTTCATTTGGGGTGAGGTGGACATTTATTTTTCATTTCTTTAGAACTTAAGAAAAGGTCTTTAAAATTCTGTAGAGACATCCTGCTGCTTTTTTGAAAGCTTTCTATCTTAAAGTAATTATAGTCTCACAGGCAGTTGCAAAATTAGTCCCAAGAGGTCCCACAAACCCTTACTCAGCTTCCCCATGGCTGCTGCCTTTACAATTAAGGTCTGACACCAGGGATCCCTCCTGGGTGGCTCAGCGGTTTAGCGCCTGTCTTTGGCCCAGGGTGTGATCCTGGAGACCCAGGATCGCGTCCCATGTCAGGCTCCCTGCATGGAGCCTGCTTCTCCCTCTGCCTGTGTCTCTGCCTCTCTCTCCCTATGTCTATCATGAATAAATAAAAAATCTTTAAAAATAAAAATAAATAAAAATAAAGTCTGACACCAGAGCTGGAACAACTTGGTTCTGCATGGTGCCCCCCAGCAGCTTCCCCACCCGCTCATTTCTTCCCTCCCACCCCTCCATGCCCACCCACTTGTCCAAGCCCTGGCTACACTAAGCATCTTCATGGTTCTTCAAAAGCATCTTGTCTCTTCTGCCTCTGGAAGTTGGCACATGCTGTCCCCTGAGCCCAGAACACGCTCTTCCTACCACCCCACCCCTAACGGTGGCACCTTAGAAGCCAGCTCTGGGTTGTAGGCCTGTTTGTTTCCCTCCATCTATGTTTCTCACCCCACCTCACCCCCGGCCCCATCCCAGTGCTTATCCTCCTGGTTTGTCATCATCTGTTTACTTGTCTGTCTCTACCACGGCACAGTTTCTTCTACGGAATGCCCTCTCCCACCCAACCACAGGGCTGCCCCCCTTGTTTCCTGCGGACCTCTGCTGGTACCTCGCATTGTAACTGCCTATTGTTGTCACCCCCTCCTACCCGACACTTCATATCCCCTCACCCTGATTGTTTTCCCAGATGCCTACTTCCTGACCAACTTGTTAAGGGCGTGGATCCTACCATCAGACCTGAGTATGAATCTTGGTTCCACCACTAACTAGCTATGTAGTCTTGGGCATGTTACTTAGATTATTATTATGTATTGCTGTGTTGGTTTTTTTTTTTTTTAGATGTTTGTTTGTTTATTTATTTATTTATTTATTTTGGAGAATGAGAGAGCATGACTAGGGGGAAGGGCAGAGGGAGAGGGAATCTCAACTAGAATCTGTACTAAGCGCATAGCCCAACATGGAGCTCAGTCTCAGGACCCTGTCTCCCACCAGGATGTAAGCAGCGAATTTGTCAGTTTATCACCTGATCTGCCCCAAGACCCAGACAGGGCATCACATGTCATTTTCCCCTATTCATTTATCTAGCATAAGTTATTGAATGCCTGTAATATTCCAAGGCCTGTTCAGAGAGCTGGGGGCATAATAGTTAAAAAAAAAAAAAAAAACCAACCAAGGGCCTCCCTTAAGAAGCTTATATTCTATTCGTATATACAGGTAAACAAGTACTTTAAATATATATCATTTTTCCCCACCCCTAAATATATATTATTTAAGGTGGGAATAAGTATTAGGAAAATAGAACAGGGTACTGGGATAGAGGAGTACTTTAGCCTGGGAAATCAGGGAGGGCATTTCAGAGGAAGTAACATTCAGGCTGAAGCAGAGTGATGTGAAGGTCGGAGGAAGAGTGTCCCAGGCAGAGGAGACAGCAGGAGGACAGACCAACTGGTATATATATATATTTTTTTAAAGATTTTATTTATTTATTCATGAGACATAGAGAGAGAGAGAGATTGAGAGAGGCAGAGACACAAGCAGAGGGAGAAGCAGGCTCCATGCAGGGAGCCCGACGTGGGACTCAATCCCAGGTCTCCAGGATCAGGCCCTGGGCTGAAGGCGGCACTAAACCGCTGAGCCACCTGGGCAGCCCCCAACTGGTATATTTGAAAGCCCAGCAACAGCCAGTGTGGCCATAGCATAGTGGGCAGGCCGGGTTTGGGGGCATGAGATGGAGTTTAAAGGCAGGCAGGGGCCATCCTTAGGGGATTGGTGTTTGTCCTGTGGTGAGGGGAAGCCTTTGGAAGCTGTTAAGCAGGTGAGTGACATGATTGGTATACATGACAAAAAGGCCACTCCAGCTGCTATGTAGAGAATGGATTATGGGATATCGAGGGTGTATTTTGTTGAACAAATGAACCAATTTGCCCTGATCGCAGCGTTTTGTGCACTAAGCACATTCCTTCTCCCCTGTGGATAGAGACAGGCCACCTCGTTTCTCTGATTAAAAGGCTATTTATTCTTTAAAAAAAAAAAAAGATTTTATGTATTTATTCATGAGAGACAGAGAGAGAGAGGCAGAGACATAGGCAGAGGGAGAAGCAAGCTCCCTGCAGGATTCGATCCCGAGACCCTGGGATCACAACCTGAGCCCAAGGCAGACACTCAACCACTGAGCCACCGAGGTGCCCTGAAGCTATTTATTCTTGAATTAAGAAGTAACCTGGGGCTCTCTAGGTACCAACACAATAAAATTCCATCTTGGGCACCTCTGGGTGGTAGGCACAATTACTGCAGCCTCCAAATGGCATGCAGAATGGATTAAATGTAGAAATCACTAAGCCTGCCAACATCATGACTGGGTGCTGCCCTTGGTGCTATCCTGCGTTTGTGACTCGTTGCCATCCCCTTCATTCACCAACAGGGTCTGGGCTGATCCTGTAGAGCCAGGGAAATCTGCAGATCTCAAACGTGGGCTCCTGGAGCAACCTTTGGAGGCCAGTCTTGCTGGGTGACACCGGCCAAGGTCTTAACCTCTCTGGGCCTCGCTTCCTCCATCTGAAACAAGGGAATGAGGATCCCTGTGCATATGTAGAGAAAAGAGCCCAGGGGTCAGAGCCAAAGTCTGGTTTGGCTTTCATCACTTGCTTACTGTATGACTTTGGGAAAAGCACTTGGCCTCTCCGAGTTTGTTTCTCAACTATAGGAGGGAATCATAACGGCTCCCATCCTACTCAACCCTGTGAGAATTAATTGCATTGGAAAGTGCTTCCTAAACTGTTACACGATGTACAGATGTTGGTTTGTTGCCTTTAACTACTTCGGGGTTACTTTGCAAAGCTCATGAAATATTAGTCGTGCACAGACTTTTAAATGAGTCCTCTGTAGAAGTAATATATTGAGGACAAAAGTTTTTATTGCTCAGCCAGATGAGAATGAATTTATGGAAGAAATTCAGCACAGACTGTGGTTATTAGACTTGAAGTCTCTTGGGAACGCGATGAGTGTTTAAGCAGAGGTAGCAGCCAAGAGCTCTGGCTTTCGCCTCCACTCTGCCATTTGCTGGCTGTGACTCGGGCCCAGTTACTTTTCCCCTGAGCCTGCTCCCTGTTTGCAGACTGGACATTATGGTAGTGCCGGGCTCGTGGAGTCAGCTGGGACGGGGCACGTTAACACCGCAGCCGCAGGCCTGGCTGCCAGCCACAGGCACGATAATGTTAGCTCTTGCCAGTGTCTGTGCGCCTCTGCTGTGTGCCAGGCACTGTGCTGAGCACTTCATTGATTTGTTTGTTGATTTTTTTTTAATTTTTATTTATTTATGATAGTCACACACACAGAGAGAGAGAGAGAGAGGCAGAGACATAGGCAGAGGGAGAAGCAGGCTCCATGCACCGGGAGCCCGACGTGGGATTCGATCCGGGGTCTCCAGGATCGCACCCTGGGCCAAAGGCAGGCGCTAAACCACTGCGCCACCCAGGGATCCCTGTTTGTTGATTTTTTAATGCATTTATTGCTTTAACAAACGTTGTTGTGGTATGAGCCCTGTGCCAGGCTTTGTTCCAAGGGCCTTACGAATACTAACCCACACAGCTATGTCGCTTTCTGCTAACACAGCTCCTCCAGGCAGATAACTGCTAATAGGCCCCATTTGCAGGTGAAGAAATGTAAGCGCAGAAAGGTTGAATTGCCCAAGGCTCCATATCTATCAGATGGAGGTGCTTGGATTCATGCCCAGGTCTGTCTGGTCCTGAGTCTGCATTCATATCCACAATGCCCTGGAGTCAAGGCAGGTTCCCTTCCTGGTACCCACTCCCGGGACCCTTCCTGCCCCTTGGATACCTGCCTTGGTTTCATGTGTCTCCTCCTCTGCCTTCCCTGCTTCCTCTTCTGGAAGGAAAGAATAAAGGGAGAGGGAAAAGGAGACCTCCCTCCACTTCCTTCTCGCCTTCCTTCCTTTCATGGAAGTGTAACATGCATATAGTACACAAATCCTAGGCCTACAGCTTGATGAATTTTTAAATAAATTTGTAACCATATAATCACCACTGGGTGATATATTTATAGAACATTTCCATCATCCAGAAGCCTCACTGTGCGCCTTCTGAACCAGTACTCACTACCTTCCATCGGCAGTCTCTCTCCTGTCTTCTTCCACCCTAAATTGGTTCGACCTGTTCTTCAAGCTCATATGAACACAGTTCCACAAATAAGTACGCCTGCTTATCATTGTCTGTGATGTTCACCCATGTTGTTCTGGTTAGCCAGACTTCATTCCTTTTCGTTGCTTTGTGATATTCCATGGTCTGAATATGGCACAGTTATTCCATTCCACTGTGGATGAACATGCGGCTTGCTTCCTGTTTGGGACTATTGTGAATGAAGCTTCTGTGAGTGTTCATGTACATGCCCTCCGGTGGACCTAAGCCCTCGTTTCTCAGGAGTAGAATTGCTGGAGTGTAGGAAAGACATATATTTAGTGTTAGTGGGAAATGTCAAACCATATTCCAAAAGGTTGTACCACGAATATTCCCACCAGCAGCATGTGGACCTTCTATGTGTCCATGTCCCTTACCTGAGCAACACTTAGTATTGTCAGCCTTTTAATTTTAGCCGCTCTGACAAGTAAATAGCAGTGTCTCATTGGAGCTTTAATTTATTTCTCGGATGACTATTGGCTTGTTGGCCATTGGGTATCTTTTATGAAGTACCTGTTTGAGTGTTTTGCCCATTTTTAAATTTGACTCATTTTTTTTTTCTTCATGACTTATAGGGGTTGTTTATACACTATAGGTATAAATCCTTTGTTGATACACACATTGAAAATATCTGCCCCCAGTCCATGGGCTCTCTTGAAAATGATGCTTTGCAGTTCTTAATCTGAATAAAGGCTCCTTTATCAGCCTCTTCTTTCATGATTGGTAGCTACTGTGTCCCATTTGAGTAACTTTTACCTGCCCCCTGGTTGCATTTTTCACAGATTTTTTTTCCCACAGGGCTGGGCGTGGCCACAGGGGACAGGTCAAGCCAGAGACTGCCTCCCATGGCTGAGCCAGCTGTGGAAGGGGAGCCGCACCTGCCCACGGGCCGGGAGCTGGCCGAGGCCAACCGCTTTGCCTATGCCGCCCTCTGTGGCATCTCCCTGTCCCAGCTATTTCCAGAACCTGAGCAAAGGTGAGTGCTTCTGTCTCACAGAGGGAATGTCATGGCTTCTTCAGGGAGGCAGCTATTGACAGCCAAGCCACCTACCCTGGGTATCACCAGCAAAGAGGAGAAAATCATTGTCCTTGCCTTTAAGAAGCTCACAATCTGGGGGATAAGATGTACATCATTTCATACTCACTCATTTATACCTACACCAAGCATTTTCTGACACCTACTAAATCATGCCTGGCATGATTTAGAGTACGGGGAAGGTATTCATGAATGAGATGAATAGGACACAGTCTAATGGGAGAAAAGGTATGTGCCAGGCCCTGTGAGTACTTGAGCCTGGGAGGCAGAGAGGGAGTCTCAGAGGAGGTGATACTCCTCTCAGGGGAAGTTTATTCATGCATGCAACACGCATTTGTTGAGCACCTACTCTGTGCTAGAGGTAGTGCTAGGCCCTGTGGAGAAGACAAACAAGGCCTGGCTCCTGCCCTAATTTAGGGGCACAATCTGGGGTAAGGCACCCAAATAACTGATTACCATTATACCAGACAGATGGGGTAAGTGCCTGGATGGGTTTAAACCAGGTGTCACAGGAACAAAAGATTGACAGGGTGAATAATAGTGTTAGGATCTGACATGCTGCTGTCCAGCAGGCTTGTGTTGAAATCAGACATTTGGTGTCAGAATAGCTGAGTGGTTAAGAGCTGAGGCTCTGGCCTCCTGAGTCCTTCAAGGAGTCGTGGGGGAGAGAGTTTCGAGGCAGGAGGAAGCCCACAGGAAGGCTGATACAGTTGTCTGGGGAACCAGGGCAATGACCGGGAGGTGGAGGGGCGCACAGGTGAGACAGACTTTCCTTGGAGTTGACTCTCAATGGAGTCGAATCCAGGACAGGTCGGATGCTGTGGATGGAGCAGAGGGAGGAACTAATAACTGTGGCCCCAAACCTCTAGGTGGTGGGCAAGGATAGAAGGACAGAAATATCATCACGGAAACCAAGCAACAGATGGGAGCAGGAAATGACAGGAAGTTTTTACATCCGTAGTATTTTCTAGACTTACTCCCAGAAGATTCCCCCATGAGTAAACTTCCCCATGCCTTAGGTCTTAGCTGGGTTTTTATTTGTTCTATTTGTTTTTTATCTTCGTCTCTCCCCTGGGACTAAATACTTGAGCATGTTTATCTTCTTGGGAGTCACCTCCAGGAAGCCTTCCTGGACCCTCCTCATGCCCCAGACCAGAGTGTTTCTCCAGCCATATGTTCAGCGACCCAGCCCTGCAACCACCACGCTGCCCTGCAGCTCTTCCCACACCCACCATCCATCCAGTTTGGGCTCCTGGAGGGCAGGAGCTGCCTTGTTCACCTGTGAGTTTCCAGAGCTTCCTGGACAGCTGGGTGTACCTGACAAGCCAGCATATAGTGAGGGGGAAGATGTTTGTGTTCTTTGTTCCCATAAACAGATGTTTATGAGCCGTCGCTGTGTTCCAGGCCTGCACTGGGCACCACCTAGGAGGGCACATAGAGAAGCTAGTTACTGTCCTGTGTGTCCCCCCAGCCCCCCCCCACACACACACACACACCCAGGGACCGCTCTAAGCACCTGTGTCTTCACTTGGCCGAAAGCATGTGCCCTGGGGTGTTTCCTTCCTGAAAGTTTCCCTTTCAGAATGCCGATTCAGAATGCACACGGTCAATCTCAGTTTTCTTAGGCCCAAAACACATTCTAAAAACAATTCCCATCATTTTAGAACCCAGATACACCATTGGTTTCAGTAATCTTTAGAAGACAGCTTTTTGTCCCACATGGGACATACAAGCCAGCCTTTTTTTTTTTTTTTTTTTTTAATGTATTTCTTATCTAAGCCGTAAACATCACCGATGCTGTTCCCTGTAATTAACTCTGTTTACGAAATATGGAGAAATTATGGGGTGGAGTGGAGGACAGCAGATGTTTTCTGTGCAGGGCCAGGTACTTTAGGCTCTCGGACCACGTAGCTTCTATGGTAGGTAGTTTCCCAGCTCTGCTGTCATAGGCTGCAAGCAGCCGGAGACAAGATGTAGAGGATGGAATCAGCTGTGTTCCAATAAAACTTTATTTACAAAAGCAGGCTGCAGGCCAGCTCTGGCCCCCATGGCTCGTCCGCCAGTCCCTGGTGAGTAGGAGGAGACTTGGACACAGTGTGAGAAACCCTGGATTTCGGGTGAGGTTTGCTCCTTGCCAGCCGTGAGACCCTTGATTTAACCTCTGCGGCCAGGTGCTCCATCAGTAAGTGGAGGCCAAGAGGCACCCCCAAACAAGGGGACGTCGGGTGCACCTGCTTACCCAGAACCCGGCTAGGGTGAGTGCCCGGGAATGTAATCACTGCAGGGTGCAGTCTCTGCGGTGGGTAAGCAAGGCCTCTGGTATCATGGAGATAGGGGTTTGAACCCTAGAGCTGTCTCTTCACTTCTCTGGGGCTGGGTTTCTTTATCTCCAGACTGGGGGTAAAAGTAGCACCTCCCTCCCCAGAGGGGGTGTGGTGAGTCAGGGTGAATAAAGCACTGACCTGGCACAGGGACTGGCAGATACTTGCTCTGTGATTGTCACATGTTATCATTGCTGCTGCTGATTCTCACACATCTTGGCTAACGCAGCAAGCACAGCAGAAGCAATTCCGGAGGCCCTGCCAATCTAGGACACTGTTTGTTCCATAATCCATGGCTGGGCTGCCACTTTACGTACGTATTTATTAATTTGTTTGCTCATTTATTGTTTTTAAAGATTTTATTTATTTATTCATGAGAGACATAGAGAGAGAGAGGCAGAGACACGGGCAGAGAGAAGCAGGCTCCATGCAGGGAGCCTGACGTGGGACTCGGTCCCAGGACTCCAGGATCACACCCTGGGCCAAAGGCAGGCGCTAAACTGCTGAGCCACCCAGGGATCCCCGTTTGCTCATTTAAAGACACGCATATATAGCGCTTTATATGGCCCAGATTTTGTTCCGAGCACAAGGACAAACGTTAACTTACTGCATCCTTTCAGCAACCCTATGAAATGGGTTTCTTCATTATCACCACCATTTTACAGCTCAAGAAACCGAGGCACAGAGAGGTCGAGTAGCTCATCCAAGATCACACTGCTAGTGGCAGTGCTGGGATTTGAACCAGAGTCTGTGCTCTTTACCCCCTCCGCTCTTATGAGGAGATGCTTCTCTACACCCAAGGCCTTCCTCTTGGACACAGGGCCAGGCCATGCTTAGCTTACTTGTAAGTAGCGCTCAGCTCACGAAGTCATTTCCTGCCTCCGTACACACCCACGTAACCGCCCCCGGGTTGTCCCTGTAGACGGCAATGGGGCAAATTGTAATAACTGTACTAGCAGTAGCTAACATTTATTGACGGTTATCAGGTGCCAGGCCCTATTACGATGTCACTTAATCTTCTCTCCAATCTCTGAGGCACATCCTGTTATCATCCACATTTTATAGCAGAGGAAAACCAAGCGAAGAAAGGTGAAGTAAGGGCACAAAGCCAGTCACCGAGGGAGCCAGGACTCCCGTGGGCCCTGCACGTCAGAGCCCGACCCTGAAACCTATCCTCTGCTCCCTCCCTTGGTCACCTTAGAAACAAAGGTCGTGAGGCCAGCTGACATTCCTTGAGCATCTCCCACATCCCAGTCTCTGCTCTGGGTGCTTTGTATGTACCGACTCATTGATTCCTCAAATAACATCATAATGTTGGTCTCTTAAACCCATTGCAGATAGGGAAACTGAGGCACGGGAGGTCAGTTTATTTGGCAGGCTGCTGCAATGGCCTCCTTCTGCCCCTGCAGAGAGCGCTGCCTCTGCTGAAGAGAGCCACCTTGCCCATGCTTCTGCCCCCCTCCCCTGGCAGCCTCGGCTCAATGATTGCCTGATGCGGGGAGGGATATAAAGGTCCCACTGGGGGCAGCTCTGAAGGGTCACCCATCTCCAGAACTCCCCACAGGACTGGCTGAGGCTCTAATTGAGGCTGCATTGCAACTCACCTGTGCCCCCTGCCAAGTCCTGCTTCCTCCTTCCCTCCCATGAGGACCCCCTGATTATCTCCATTTCAGAGCTGCTTCTTGGGGACCTGACGCAGGACAGTGGCAGGCACACCTCTCCACTGGGCTTCAGCATGGAGGCTGTAGGGAGGGGGTGGGCGGGCTGATGGGATCCAGGGGCCCTCCCGAGGTCACCCGCACCACCAGGGTGCTCTGTTTCGGGGCGGGGGGCAGTCCTGGTTCTGCCCTGCCCTGGTTGGAACCCGGGGTGCAGAAGCCAGTGCAGGGAGCCCCGGAACAGTGCAGTCAAGGCGGGCTGGGATGAGGGTTTGCAGATAGATGTGGCTTCTAGGCCTCAGCCATTTTTCTGGACTGATGACACCAGTAGAGGACATCCCCAGCCCCACCATCCCATTCACCACCAGGAATGGTGGCTTTGAAGCAAAGCCCGACGTGGACTGTGCCCTCGTCTCCCAGATGCTGTGTGCTTCCCACAGTTCACGGGTTCCTTCCCCCTCGGGCACCCAACCGTCCCCTGTCCGGGGACTCCTGTGGACCTGAAGCCAACGGCATCCTTTCACACCTTGTGGGGACAGACCGTTCCTGTGCACTTACCTGCTCCTGCGGTGTCTTCTCTGCTTTCCAACAGTGGCCGACCACCCTCTGTAGGATGCTTTCTCCAGCAGCGCAGCCCCTCTCCTACCCACCCCCCCACCGCCTCCTTTCCCCTCCGCAGGTGGTTTGGGTGCTGCCTCTCTGCACTCATCAGGGTTTCAGCCCTGCCTCTCCTGGTGTATCGTGCGACACTGTGACACAAGAGTGTGTGAGTCCCATCTGTGGCTCTGCCCTGCTGTGAGCTTCTCCCCAGAGGTGGCATCCTGCTCTCGGGTTCTGCAGCCCCCAGCACAGCCTCGGGCTCAGGCCGGGCCCAGGACACCTGTCACCAACTGCTCCTCACCCTCCTTCTTGTGATTTACCAGCGGCTTCGGTAAAAGTTCTGGTAGGGGAAGAAACTAAGACCCAAAATCACCGGAAATTAGGTTTGCAACTCTCCATCTTCTTCCACAGACCGCAGTCACCGTGGTTTTTGTCTGGGCCAGCTGCTCACACCCATGACTGTATCAGACCTAAACATGCGGCCTTGCGAGACTGTTCCAGGATCTAAGCCCTGTTTGTCTTTCAGCTCCTTCTGCACAGAGTTCGTGACGGACCTCGTGAAGTGGCTGGAGTTGCCCGAAGCCGTCTTGCCAACCATGACTGCTTTTGCCAAAGGCCTGGGAGGTGAAGGAGCAGACGTGTTTGCTCCGATTTTATTGAAGGACCCCATCTTGAAGGATGACCCTTTGGTGATCATACAGGTACACGCACCACCCCAGGGGCAGCTGCTGGGGAACATAGAACAGATCATTTCCTTTTTTTTTTTTTTTTTTTTTTAAGATTTTATTTATTTACTCATGAGAGACACAGAGAGAGAGGCAGAGACACAGGCAGAGGGAGAAGCAGGCTCCATGCAGGGAGCCCAATGTGGGACTTGATCCCGGGACTCCAGGATCATGCCCTGAACCAAAGGCGGATGCTCAACCACTGAGCCACCCAGACGTCCCTCATTTCCCTTCAAAGTCAGTCTGAAAATCGCATCTAGTGGGGTGATGTAGTTGAAAGATAAAATATTCTGGGGCCCCTGGATGGTTCAGTCAGTTTGGCACCTGACCATTGGTTTTGGCTCAGGTCGTTACCTTGGGGTCGTGGGATCGGGCTCCACTCAGTGTAGAGTTTGCTTGTCCCTCTCCCTCTGCTCCTCTACCCCACCCCACTCGCTCACACTTGCTCTCTCTCTCTCTCTCTCAAATAAATAAAATCTTTAAAAAGTAAATAAGGAAGATAAAATATTTCATCCTGTTATCACAGGATGATGATCACAGCTAATAGTGAGTTTACATTATTGAGTATTTACCATTGATTTAATTCAGTGCTTACATGGTGCTTCTTATATGGTAGCACCCTCCGAATATTAACTCATTCAATTCTCAAAGCCACTTTATGAGTAGGTTGTGTGATCATTCCCTTGTTATAAATGAGAAAACTGAGTCACAGGGAGGTTAAGTGACTTGTTCAGGGTCAGGTGGCTCAGCCAGGATTTGAACCTTGGCAGTCTGACTCCAGGGTCCGGGTTCCTGAGTGCTGAGCTGGGGTGCCTCTCTTTGGTTTGTTTTGTTTTGCTTTGTTTTTTATTAAATTTTTAAAGATTTTATTTATTTATTCACGAGAAACATGGAGAGAGAGAGGCAGAGACACAGGCAGAGGGAGAAGCAGGCTCCATGCAGGGAGCCCGAGTGGGATTCGATCCCGGGTCTCCAGGATCACGCCCTGGGCCGAAGGCAGGCGCTTAACCGCTGAGCCACCCAGGGATCCCCAGGGGTGCCTCTCTTTGGAAGCAGCAGCTGTGCTAACCTGTTAGCAGGTCACTAACCTGCTCTGTGTGCAGTCAAAGCAGGCAGCTTGTGACATGGCTATTGTCAAATGAGCAGATTTCACTCCTTGGGGTTCTCACACATCTGTGCATTTATTGGCCTCCCTGTGTGTCTGGCTCAGCACTAGAACACAGGGCAGGGATACTTGGTCTATCTTGTTCTCTGACTTAGTGAAAGTCAGTAAATATTGGTCAAATGAGCAGGCTAATTACCCATCAACATATTGCTAATTCCTGTTACTTTTCTCTCCCCAGGACCTTCTGAGCTTCTCACTCAAGGATGGTGAGCTGATTTTCTTTCTAAGTTCTGTAAACCTTTTTTTTTTTTTTTTAAAGTTCTGTAACTTTCGGGTGCTCATCTTCCCACTTGGCCAGTAAAGCCAGAAATGGGTGTTGCCACCTGTGGGCCTGTCCCCCATGGCCCCATGTAGTGCGGGATTCCACCTGCATTCTGGTGCATGAAAGGAAAGGAACCCTGTGTCCTTGGGGAGCCAGTGAGCACCTCATTGGTGCCAAATGCTGTGGTTATTTCCTTTCTCCTCATAAGGCCCCATGGTTTTACCTCCTAAGGGGCTCTTGAGCCTGGCTCCACCCACCAGCCTGGTCTGAGCCACCATCCCCCCGCCATCCTGGATGATGGCAGGGGTGTCCTCACTGGTCTTCCTGTCTCCACACTAGCTGGCAGGCTGTTCACAGAGCACGGCAACTCTGAGCTTTCCGAGGCACATGGGACCGTGCTGCCTCCCGGCTCCATCCTGTACTCAGGAGAGGGGCTGGCCCTGGCCCCACCCCCACCTCTCCTCTCTGCACTCCCCTGCCCACTCTCCACCATGGGCCTCCCCGAGTGCCCGTGCTTCCTGCACCATGGACTTTGCACATGCCCTTCCCCTGGCCACAGAGGGTCCTGTTCCTCTTGCCCAGTGACTCCCTACCTTGCCTTCATCCCTTGGCTCAGGTATCACTTCTCTGGCCTCCCGTCTGGGATGCTCCTCCCAGGACCACGTGGCCATGCTTGTGGTTGAATAGTTAAGGCATTTCTTTGCAGGCTTCCCCTCCAGACCATAGCTCCAGGCAGACAGAGCCCTATCTGATTTTCTTCACCACCACCACCCCACCCCGCCCCCGGCCATATTCCTGGTCCCTAACACAGCACCTGGAGCATAGTACATACTCAGTAGATCTCTAATGAATGAATTAATGAGATAGATGTTACTGCCCCACTTTGTGGATGAAGAAGTTGGCTCAGAGAGGCTAAGTGGTTTCCCAAGGCTGCGCAGTCCGTGGCAGTGCAGGATTCCACCTACATTCTTGCCTAGGGCTGTTGTAAAAAATTACCAGATGCTGGGAAGCTTGAAGCTGCAGAAATGTATTCCCTCACAGCTCAAGAGGCCCTGAAAGCAGATGTCAGCAGGGTCTCACTCCCTCTGAAGGCTGTAGGGAGAACCCTTCTTGCCTCTTGTGGCTTCTGCTAACTCCAAGCATTCCCCAGCCTGGGGCTGCGTCTCTCCAGTGTCTGCCTTCGTCCTCCCGAGGCCTGCTCCTCCCTGTCCTCTCCTCTCTGGGCCTCCTGTAAGGACCTCTTTCATTTATTTCTATCTGCAAAAACCCTTTTTCCAAATAAGGTCACCTTACAGCTTCTAGGACTTGGATGTGTCTTTTTTGGGGGGTCACCATGCAACCCGTTGCAGCACCCCAGAGTGTTCTGCATCAAACCACTACAGAGCTGCCCACAAGCACCTCCCTGAGCCTGTGGCTCTGCCTCAGTTTCTCCCCACCTCCTCCCTGCTGGGCTCCCCTGTGATTGTGCGTGTGGCTTCTTCCATTCCCTGAGCTGGCAAGAGGTTTTGGCACAAAGACCTCCAATGTTTCTTCTGATGGCGAGCAGGGAGGGGGAGCGCAGAATGGCAAGCGAAACCCCAACAGCCTCCAAACCGTCGCTTGGGAAAAAGTTACACCTTTATGAAAAATTACATAGGGTGCAACTGTACCAAGCCTGCCTTGGAACCCCGGCTCATGGGGGAGCAGAGGGGCGGGAGGAGGAAAAAGAACAGGAAGAGTGTGTGCAGGAGCATAGGCAGGAAAGTGCACACAGGGGAAGGTCCCCGGGGCAGGGCTTTGGGCCACCTTGGCGGGCGCGGGCAGCCGAGCTGGGAAGGGAGCAGGATGCGTCTCACCTGGGCAGATTTTAGGAGGCATCTCCTTCAGCCAGGTGTGAGGAAACACAGCATCACCGAGGGCAGCAGAGACCCTGGGGGTGAGGGGCTGACCCAGGAGTGGTTCTGACCGAAGAGATCGCAGAATCGCCAACCGACCAGATGGAGGAAATTCAGGAAAGGAGCCGGGAGCAGCGTCTCAGCTCTGGAATTCTGGTTGCCCGATGCCACTGACTAGGGTGTTAGGGTGCGGCTGGTGCACCCTGGTGTTTGTCTTGGGTGACCCCTTCATGCAGAGTGGTGGTTTGGGGACCCTATGAGAAGGGCGCTGGGACCTCCTCCAGCCTACACAGCGGGTCACGTGTATCCTCATGCATGCTTGCTCATGAAGCTGTGTTCAGCACGGTCAACTGGCCGAAGCTGGTAAGGGGCAGAGCTGGACCTTCTGAAACAAGTACTAATACCCAAAACCTTAGTGGATTTTACCCACAGGGTTGGGATATACAGACACATCCCCACAGAATATACTAATACCTTGTATCTAAGATGCACCCTCCCCAGTGACCTCAGGAGGTGCCTTTGGATTATCTGGTTAGCCTCCCCAGGCACCTGTGGCTTTGCCACCACACAGGGACCCCACATGGTCAGGTGCGAGGGCTCCAGAGGTCTACAGGGGTCAGAGATGGGTGGATCTTCAAACCATCTAGACCACCCTCTCAGCACACAGGTAGGAAAATGAGGCCTGGAGGTGGGGCTGGCTGGCCAGTAGTTGTCGTGCCCAATGCTTCATATTAATGAAGAACCAGGGACCAAGAAGTGGGGGCGTTTGGGGAGTCAGCCTGCCTGGGTGTTAAAATTCAAGCTCCACTTCAGCAAGTTACTGAATGGCTCTGTGCCTCAGTTTCTCAGGCATTAAATGGGAATACCAGTCGTCTTTACCTTAGAGGGCGGGAGTGGAGATTAAATGAGATATCCCAAGCAGAGCGCTCCAAACAGAGCCGGCCGTGAGTGCTGCTCATGCGTGGTGGTGGTTAGAAGTAAAATGGCAAAGCCCTGGGAGTCGGGAAACCTGAATACTCCTCCTGTCTCTGAGACTCTCGTTGTGTGACCTTGAGCAAGTCATTTAACCTCTGTGAATGCAGCATCAAATACAAATAAGGGGCAACAGACAGATGCTCCTTAAAAACAAAAAACAAAAAAAATAGTCTTTGGTTCTAAGAGCATGCTTAAGGATCTTATAAGGAGAAGGTTGGTGTCAAAGTTGGCCATTTGTTCAGGTGGTTCCCCCATAAGCTCCATGAGGGCAGGGCCCTGGTCTGGCTTGTTCACCATGCCATCCCAACATCTGCACTGCTAGACACTTGGTGGGCATTTAGTGATTGCTTACTGGATGGATAGATGGAAGGATGGATGGATAGACAGAAGGGTGGATGGAAGGAAGGAAGGACGACCTTTCTTTAGAGATTGAGCTTAGGTACTAGCAGGGTGGTTTGTCTGAACTTGAGGGTTAAACCATCTTCTACAGAGATCAGGAAGATAGAAACCTTACGTGCCGCTGGGATTCTGAGTATGAGGTGGGGTGATTAGTCATGGAATCAGCCCAAGAAATCAATAAGAAAGGCTGGGTTTCTCAGAACTTCCTGGAAGGTTGACCTTTACCGACACTATTGGGATCTTAGTCACCAGACAGTGCCATCTTGGCAGCTGGGTGGACTTCTGTGTGTGGTAGCCGCGGTCTCTTCACCCAGTCACAACCCACCAAGCTCTTTTCCCACACAAGTGAAAAAATAATTATTTTTCATGCTGACAGTTAAGCTGAATTTAAGCTGATAACTCTAAATCAAGAGTCGTCAAGCTCAGCACTGTGGTGTTTGGGACTGGATCATTCTTCGTTGTGAAGCCATCTGGGCCCTGTAGGATGTTTAGTGGTATCCCGACCTCCACTCCCTAGCTGCCAGTAGCACTTCCTGAGCTGTGACAACCAGAAATGTCTCCATAATTGCCAGATGTCATCTGGAGACCAAACTGTCCCTGGCTGAGAACCACCACGCTAGAACCCAGCATTTGTCCAGGTCTCGTGGGGCCGGTTTATTTGTAGTTGGGGATCTTTGTAAGTTATCCTAGTTGTTCTAAGTCCTGCATGTAGATTGTGGATTGCTGCATAGTATATAATCTTCAGGTCAACTGTGAAGGAAGCTAACATTATCCCCGCTGATCGGGGAGGAAGTCAGGCTCAGGAGGTTAAATAGCCCAGGGTTACCTTTCAGAGTGTTTCAAAACCCCATTTAGGGCAAAGCGAATGTCACTGGGAGCTCTGCATTGATGCCCGGGCAACTTCACCTGAATTACAGGGTTTGCCCTCTGCACCCTGAAGCCAAAGGAAGTGCCTCCCACAGGCGACAGCGGTCTTAAAGCAAGCTTGACTCTACTTTGTGACCTGGGCTTTATCAGTGAATTGCAAACCCTACCTCCCCGGTGAATCAGAAACGTTTGAGATACTGGTGTTTGGGCATGATGAAATTACACACACTGTCACCTGATGGCAGCTAGTGTTTAGGGCAGCGCGTCCTTTGATGAGTAGGACAGCACTGGACAGTGAAGGTCAGGGTGCAGTAGTTTCTCTATTGAGAGATGCTGGTGGAGGAAAGAGCCCAGAAGTGTGGGTTCTGGCCCCCACTCTGTCCTGGGCATACTGGGTGACTTCGGACACGCCCCTTGCTCTTCCTAGGCCAGAGGGACGAGTTAGGCAGCAGGGGCTTGCACAGTATGTGGTTGTGTGTCTGGGGGTGCCCCCCACCCCGGGCTGCTCAGCAGTTGTGCAGGGCTGGCACACTCCTGCCCCCTGGTGGCACAGCTGAGATCCCTGGGTCCCCCCCACACACACCCCATCATCACCACCACAACCACCTAGATTTTCCAAAGAACCTGTCCTCGCCTTTATATGTGTTTACAGACCATGGCCTAGGCTATACCTGGAGGTGTGTGTACACCACATAACCCCTGAAGCCAGAAAGAGGATTGGCTGCAGACCATGGGATTGTCCAGGAACCTCCAACTCACTCGAGAGTAGATTTGCCTTTAAAGGACAGCCACAGTGGAATGGATGGAAACGTTGGCATCAGATAATCCTGGCTTGTTATCTGAGCTCCACCACTCTCTCAGCTGAGTGACTGTTTTACAAAGTTCCTCTGCACCTGTTCTTCCCTCTTGTGAAAAGCTGAGCATCGTCATACCAAGCTCCTAAGACCATTGGGAGGGTGAGCAATGACACATGCCAGCTCCTCGGGTGATGCCCGGCACTTAGTAGCATGGCGGGGTTCCTTCCTGCAGGGGCAGCACGGGGGCCATCTCCATCGTGCCCCTGCCTCTGGGCCTGAGGGCACCCGGACCTTATCAGACCAGGAAGCGCCAACCCGTTTGCCCACTGCTATGTTTCTTAGTGTGGGGACCACCTGCTTCAGAATCAGGTGGCCAACTGTTAAAAGTACAGATTCCCAAGCCCCATGCCAGACCTCAGGCGGGGCCGAGGAATCTGAATTTTGGTGAGCTCCCCTGTGACCTGCCGTTGTGGGTCTCTACCCAACGTCACATCATCTGGGCTCAGGTGCTCAGTGACTTGCAGACTCTGGTCTCCTGAGGTTGGTGAAAGATCTTGCAGAGGCTGCTTTGGGGCTGTTTCAAGTCCTAGTGACCTTGGACTTTTGAAGATACCCTCCCCCTGAGGTTGGAGGGGGTGAGGACAGGCACCCCGAAGCTGACCCTTAGATCTCTGAGCTGGAAGGGACCTCAGGAGACCAGCTTCTCTGGCCTTGGTCCTTCAGGTGGGTTTCCAGAAGTGCCATCCCAGGCACTGGGCTGGGACCTGAGCAGTCCTCAGGAGCAGCCGAGGCGACCTTGCCTGCCTACTGCCCACTACTGGGTGGGCTGGGGAAGATGAAGGCCCAGCCCAGATTCAAGGGGAGGCCAGGAGGAAAGAGTGGAAGCCAAAAGCAATATATGGGCTTGGGAGGTGTGTAAAGATAGCGTTTTGCTGCCTCAGCCCCGGTTCCCGTGTCCTGGGCGGTGCCAAGGGCACAGCCTCTACAGCCAGACCAGCTGGGTGGCCCAGGGCAAGTGACCCAGCTGTCTCTGTGTCCTCTTTAATTAAACAGAGATACTACAGCAGCTGCCTGCTGGGGTGGCTGTGACGTTTAGGGACTCAATTCATATGGAGGGTAGCACCAGATCTGGTTTGGAGGGAGCGGTGCATAAATGCAGCTTCCACTGTTAACATGAGTATTAATCATGGGGTGTTTCTGCTGGAAGGGGATACAAATCTTATGCAGCATAATTATCCTCCCCTATTTTGGACCTCTCCCAACACAGATCAGTTCATTCGTTCATTCCTACAAATATTCCATTCTTTATTCTTACCAAGATTATTACGTATCTGCTTTGTTTTAGGCACAGGCCTGGCTGCTAGGGATGTATAGTGAATTTGGAGCTTAAATTCTAGAGAGGGAGTCAAACAAGTGGGCCAATCTAAAAATCAGGTTTTGTGGTTTTTTTTTAGATTTTATTTATTTATTTATTTGAGAGACAGAGAGAGAGGCAGAGACACAGGCAGAGGGAGAAGCAGGCCTCATGCAGGGAGCCCGATGCAGGACTCGATCCCGGGACTCCAGGATTAGGCCCTGGGCCGAAGGCAGATGCTCAACTGCTGAGCCACCCAGGTGTCCCTAAAAATAGGTTTTAAATGGTGATAAGGAAATACCTCCTGATAAAGGAATAGAAAGCAGTGATGTGGAGTCAGGAAGGACTTCTCAGAGAAGGTGACATTTGAGGAAGAAACGGAGTGATGAGCAGATCCAAGAGAGTATTCAAGGCGTTGTCAAGACTTTGACATTTGAGAGTAACTCATTGCTGTAAGAGATGACCCTACCCAGAGGAGGAGCGAGGCCTTACCCAGCAAACCCACTGTCCGCCTTGTTCCCTGGGGCTGCAGGGCTCAGAGGGTACTGGAAAGAGAGAATAAGTCTTGGCTGGAGGTGGGAGGCGGAAGAGGGTGGGCACATCGGAGAGCTCCAGTGAGCCAATACCTCTCACTAATTGCTGGCCATCATCCTGGGCCCTGGGAGACAATAAGGAACAGAGGCAAAGTTGCTGCCCTCATAGGACTGACAGTCTGGTGGGGAGAGCCAGACAATAGAGCTATCCACAGATGCACCAGTGGTAGGAACAGGGTTGGGGACGGTGTGGTCAGAGTGCTGGTAAGGGTGGCAGCTGGTAGTTGAAGAGGGAAGGTGGTCACAGTGGCCACGGCAGGCAGTGGTAGTGGAGAGCCGGGGTCGGACTCAGGATATATTTTAAAGGTGCAGCAGGGACGCCTGAGTGGTTTAGTGGTTGAGCATCTGTCTTTGGCTCGGGGCGTGATCCCTTAGTCCCAGGATCGAGTCCCGTATCGGGCTTCCTGCGTGGAGCCTGCTTCTCCCTCTATCTATGTCTCTGCCTCTCTCGCTCTGTCTCTCATTAATAAATAAAATCTTTTAAAAAATAAAAAATAGAGGTGCAACTGACAGCATTCATTGGTGGATGGATTGGATGTCAGGATAGGGCAACAAGAAAAACCAGGAACAGTGCCCAGGCTTTTGACCTGAGCTCCACAGCAGGATAGTCAGGCCCTGGAGGAGTGAGCTGGCCACCTGGCAGGTTGGCAGTAGAGCCAGGACCAGGAAAGCCCAGTGTCGGGGTCGCCTGGGGCTCATGCCCATCCCTCACCACCTACCCTCTGCCTTCAGAGGGCCTCAGCTGCATCCTAGTCCAGCAGGGACTGGATGCCTGGCCACCAGTGACCCTTACACAAGGCTGACATTCCAGAACCCCGTGCCTGAGTATACTTTGGGAGGTGATCCCACCTATACACCTGGCAACCTATATTCCAGGAGCTGAATCACTGCTGCCTTAACCAGTGGAGTATGAATTCGCAGCTAATTATAATTGCCACCAATTAATCACTGTGGCCAACGCTGGCTTGCTTTCCACTGCTCCACTATCACCTGGGTGCAATAGTCTACGAAAGCGGAGAGCTCCTTTGTGAAGCTTTAACTGACCTAGTAACCCCAAGACACGACATGTCTGTTCCCCGACACGTAGACAGTTGCAGTCAAGGACAGCAGGCCAAATGCCACCAGATTGCGGCTCGTTCTGGGTGCCCTGGTGCTAGGAAGGAACTGGCTTACTCTGCAGAAGCTTGAAACCTCAAGCTTCAGGCCTTTGGAGGGCTGTGCGTGGTGAAGGCTAGCCACTACTACTTTAGTATAATATAACTGCCCACATCACGGGCACCCAGCAGAGGAGTCTGATCCCATAACATTCATTAGGGGCCTCTCGTGGACCAGGAGTCCTCTCCTCATGCCTTTGTGAGGTGACTCTCACCATTTCTGTTTTCCACCCGAGCAAGGATGAGCTGTTTGCTCAGGGGTAGGCACAAAAACAGGATCCCACCTCGGGTCTGTCAAGTTATTCATTGAACATATATTATTTGTGGCAAACACTGCTCGGAGAACTAAAGATAGGGCAGTGACTACCTTTATAAGATTGCCCTTATAAAGTTTGTATTTTGGGAGGAGAGACAAACAAGCAAAAGTAAACGAATATATCAGAGAGTGGAGCTCTGTGAGGAACAAAAGGCAGGGAAAAAGTGATAACGAGCTATGGGCAGGTGCTCAGGAAGGCCTCCCTGGGCAGGAGGCTTTGAACAGAGACCTGAACGAGGAGGAGAAGCCTCACATGAAGATCTGATGAATGAGCCTTTTAGGTGGTAGAAAGAGCAAGTGCTACAGCCCTAAAGCAGGAACATTCTAGAAGGCAAGGTCAGGGACTTTGACCAGGGGCCTTGAAGGTCATGGTAGGGTTTGGATTTGGTTCTAATCATGACAGATCTCTATATTATCACCAAAGAAAGAAGAAAGCAGAATGTCGGGAGCCCTGACTGGAGTCCCATCTCCAGGCCTGGAGATGCTTCTGGGCTGGGGGATGAACCAAGGAGGGCAAGGGGGAGCCAGAGGGAGGGAAGCCCGAGAGCAGAGTCAGGGGGGACAGCAGCTCTGTTCCTCTTACTTCTGGCCCCAGAGCAGTGGTCCTCCAACCTGGCTGTGCACTTGTAGAGACAGACTCAGATGCTCAACTGCTGAGCCACCCAGGTACCCAATGGAGACATTTTGAGATAAACTAATGGTCTCGGGGACTTTTGATGTGTGGGATGAAAGAGGAGGGTGGACAGATTCCCCACCTCCAGCTTGGGTGGCTGAGCAGGATCATGTTCTGAGGTCCCTCATGCCTCACTCACCTGATCACAACACATTCATACAAGCTTCTGTGCCATATAAATAGAGCTTGGACAGACCACCTTTGGTTAAGTTTTGATCAATTAATTTTTCCAGTTATAACATCAGCCCAAGTTTGTTATGGATAATGTTGAAAAGGAAAAAAAAAAAATCCTGTTTGACATACTTCTCTCCCTTTTTCCTGTTCAGTGGGCTTTTCTTCCTTAGTTGGGGCCCTATGGCTTATTATCCAGTCAATCTAGCCCTTTAAAAACATGTTTCATTACATAAGCATCTTTTTCAGATTTACAAACTTTCCTTAGGAATCTTTTTTTTTTTTTTTTTTTTTTTAGGGCTTATTCTCCATGGGGCGGATGTGCTGTAGTTTGCTTAACAAATCCCCTGATGTTAGAAATCTCCAGATGCCTATCACTTCCACGTTAGAAATGCAGCAGTAAGGCCTTTACTCACTATTTTCCACATTTAGGATTGTTTTCTTAAGATTAGCATCTCAGAGATGGAATTCCTGGGCCAGCGGGATGCACATCTTTCCTGCCTCCTTTTTTTATATATATATAAAATACTCATAACCTAAAATGTGACATTTTATGCATTTTTAAGTGTACCGTTCCGTAGTGGTAAGTGCATTCACCATGTTGTGCTGCTAGCACCACCATCCATCTCCAGAGCTCTTTTTTTTTTAAGATTTATTTATTTATTTGAGAGAGAGAGAAAAAGCACAAGCAGGGGGAGGGGCAGAGGGAGAAGGAGAGAGATCCTCAAGCAGACTCCCAACTGAGCATGGAGCCCGGATGCGGGGCTTGATCTCACAACCCTGAGATCATGACCTGAGCTGTAACTGAGTCAGACAGGACACTCAAATGACTGAGCCTCCCAGGTGCCCCCCAGAGCTCATTTCATCCTGCAAAGCTGAAACTCCGTCCTCCTAAATGCTAATTCCTCCTCCCCCCACCCCCAGCCCTTGGTCGCTGCTCTACTTTGTGTCTCTATAATTTGTGGGGTACACACTGTCCTCACATTCTGATCCATATTGTCAAATTGCCTTCCAGGCAGTTCAAATCAATGCACCCTCCCACCAGCGATGTCCTTGAGCACCCACCTGTTTCCATCACCTCCTTCACAGCTTTGGGATCAAAAACATTGATCTTTGCTAATTTGGTGAAAAATACCACCTTGCTTCTGATCAATGGCTTTCAGCGTTGCATGGTAGCGCATCCGGGATGCCGTCCTGGGGTTTAGTTGACCGCTGCCCGCGGGGTCATGCATGTAGGGTGTTTCCAGGGCTGGGACTTTATCCATCATACTGTTGTTCGGGGTTCTGGGCTTAAAAGCTTAAACTGATTCTCTGCCCTTGTTTCTCTCTTTCGAGGGCGCTACGATGCGCGGGCCCGAGTCCTCATTTGCCACATAAACTCCTTCTTCCGAGTGCCCTTGGGGGAGCTGGATCTCCTCGAAGAGACGTTCCTTGAGAGCCTGAAGGAAACCAAAGAGGAAGAATCTGAGTAAGGGAGCCCTGTGACCCTCACTCCTGCTAGCCAGGAAGCAAGGACTTCCCCTTGAGTGTACTGTTCAGATAACTGATGCTCCCCTCATCACTCCCTCCTCCATCACCCCATTAAGAGATGGTGGTGCACTGAGATGGGAGGAGCACTGGACCAGGAGTCCCAGTGCAGCCCAGACTTGCTGTGTGGCCTTAGCAAGTCATTTCCCCTCTGGGCCCCAGTCCTCAGTTATACAAAGTGTTAAAGTCTGTGACTTTAACAGTCCATGACTTTAACACCATGCTCCACCTCAGGCTCTTGTGACACCTCGCCCATGGGCTGGAGTGGCCTGGATTAAAATCCTACCTCTGACACCCATCTACTTGTCGACCTTGGGCAGGGGTCCCCCATTCTCTAAAGATTTTATTTATTTATTCATGAGAGACGGGGTAGGGGGGAGGCAGAGACAGAGAGAGAAGCAGGTTTCCCATGGAGTAGGGAGCCCAATACAGGGCTGGATCCCAGGACCCTGGGATCATGACCTGAGCTGAAGGCAGACACTTAACCAACTGAGGCACCCAGCCCCCTCTTGTCTAAACCACAATATTCTTTTCTGAAAAATGGGAATAAGGATAGAGTCTTCCCAGGGTTACTGTGAAAAACGAATGTGGTCATGTAGAGGGCTTGGCCCAGGGCTGGCACACAGCAGGTGTGCCATAGATTTGAGTCCTTCCCTTCCCCCACGGACCTCTGAGCTACCAGCTGCAGAGCAGCCTTGCTACATATGGTCAGGTGTGTATAGAGGGAAATTATCCTGGCCAGAGCTCAGCTCTTGGGGGAATGAATAAATACCTTACACAGGATCTGATACTAGAGCAATAAGTCAATCCCAGTCACAACCTAATTGCATGCTCCTTGCACCAGGCACGTCTCCCAGCGTCCTTTCTGTCTGGCCATGATGGCTCTCTGTGAGCAAGCCAGTTTGTGCAAGTTCCACCCAGCTGGGAATGTGGCTTTGAAGCCAGCTTCAGAGCTAGAGCTGCCCTCCCACCAGGGTTTGTAGGGCAAAGGAAGGAGGTGTTTCCTTGACTAAGGAAGAAACTTGATCTGTTGAAATAACCTGAAAACAGACTTGTTTGGATTCCCAGAACTCTGTCAGTGAGGAAACACCGGGATCCAGGCCAATTGCCATAATCAGAAACAAGGCCCAGACTCTCTGGATATATTACTGTGCACAGACACACACGCACGTATCTGTATGCCTGGAAATGGAAGAAAATCTTAGCTATTAGCTTGGAAATCTTATTATCAGAAAAAACATGTCAAGAGGATTTGTTCTGACCATACTGTATAATGGCAGATCAGGGATGATGTGAAACAAGTTCTAGGACAGCCTGGCTCTGCCGCTTGTCAGGGTGTGGTGTTGGGGGAACACTGGGCTTGGGCTTCCATTTCCTCATCTGCAAAATAGGACAATTATAGCACCTCCTTATAGGGTCCTTGGGAGAACTCAAATGAGGTCATACATGTGAAGTGCTTTGAGCAGGCCTTCCATGGGGTAACTAGTTGAAAAATATCATTATTTGCTGTAGTAAAGTCATCATTGTTGACATTGCTACATTTGGTCTCTTGCCTCTGAAAGATATACCACACGTGTGATTTTTAAATTCTTCTTTAGGGTCTTTGGAGACCTCTCAGGTTCTTCCTAGGGTTGCTGGAAGAGTCTGAGATCCAGGGGAGGCCAAGTTCCCAGTGTCTGTATGGTCCTGGGCGCACTACTTTCCCTCTCTGGGCAACAGCACTGGGTTTTTTCACCTATACAAGTAGAGGATCAAATTCTGTGCAGGTTCCTTTTAGCTCTGTGGTTTGTATTTCTGCAAGGTGAGCTTATCACTCGACACCCCGAGGCGATCCTTTGCAGCTCCGGTTCAGAGTGTGATGTACGACATTTCTGTTATTGGGTCCCCATCTGAACCCTGAGGCCATCTGAGCTTCCCCCGCCTGTTTGGTGACTTCACATCCAACAGGGGGGTGATGGTAATATCCCCGTCACAGGGCTGTTGAGAGGATTCAATGAATGGATACATATCAGAAGCTTGGACCAGTGCAGAGCACATAGTAGGTGCCTGCAAGCGTTGGCGACTGCCCTGCCAGCAGTTCACACGGATCACATCAGAATGACATGGCCAACGTGTAGCTTTCAGTGAGCTCTCCGTAGATGCAGGACAAGATGCCATCTCATCAGATGCGCAGACAATCCCCTGGTGTTTTTGCAGAGGAAGAAACACAAGGTCAGAGGAATGATGTACCTCGGTCGAGGTCACAGCGCTGGCCAGTGGCACCATCAGATTCAACCACCATATCTATCTGAATGGCACCCAGTACATCCCTTGCGGCATGGTTGACATGCCCAGGTTCCTTCCTTAATTCTGAAGAAAGTAGTAAAGATAATTCTTTTTTTAAGTAGGCTCCATGCACCGTGTGGAGCCCAATGAGGGGCTTGAACTCATGACCCCAAGATCAAGACCTGAGCCAAAATCAAGTCAGATGGTTAACCAACTGAGCCACCCAAGCGCCCCAGTAAGGATAATTCTTAATGGAGCTTTCTGCGCTTTTACTAGGAAAGTGTCTCTAGACCTCCCAGAAATAAGCTCTCCCTCTATCAACTAGAGGAGGTGATTAAAAATAATGATAATAACAAGGTGTTGATGTTGAGCGAGAAAGGTAAGAAACACCCTCTCATGGGAGATGAGGTGGCAGTGGGTGATATTTATTCATGGATCCCTCAGATGGTGATGTGGGTGTCTTGCTCTTCACCATGTATCCATGGCTCTAGCTTCTGTCCTTGAGTGACAGCTCAAGGACAGCTTCTGTCCTTGACACCCAGCCTTGGGTGTCCTTGGAAGGCTGACAGGGAACACCAACTCAAGGTCATTTCTGGCATCCCAGACCATGAGTGTGGCCAGGCCTGGATGATGGCAGAGATTTGCCATGGCATCTGACCTGTGGGCAGTCAGTAATGGGAACGGGGCTCCCTTTGGATTTACTGTCATGCTCTGAATTTCCCACTGTAGAGTAACTCCGAGCGCATTGTAGAGTAACTCCGAGACAGCATCTCCTGTGGTGCTTTAGATGTTGAAATTCAGCCAGACAATGGAATTAATTGCAGAAGTAAAATGCTGTGTTAGTTAATGATGATTGGCAGATCGCTTCATTTTACGTACAAAACAGTTATTAGGGACATTCGAGTACTTAAATAAGTAAGGCAATCAGTCTGCGTAAACATTGAGAAAGAGGTCCTTAGCTAAATAACTTTGGAGGGAACATTGTAGTCTCTTTGATTCAGCACATTTTTATAAACCTTTAAATAAGAATACTAGAGATTAGAATATAGCATCCATCTAATCTTTGCAAAATTGATTTGATACACTAGCACTCACACATTTAAGTAAAAGAGCTTCAAGGACTGTAGCTCCTGTTTAGTTACTTTATTCCCTTTAGGATATGAGTCGCCCCCCTCCCCTGCATAAACTCAGCTCAAAGGGAAGATGATCTAGTATCGTGGTTGTGCAGATGTCACCGCAGGAAGAATCTAGAAGCAGAAATTTACAAAATTTTACAACATTTCAGATTGGTCGTAGTATCTCAGAAGTTTTCTTCTTGACGGCGATTGGCCTGTTCTCTGGCTAAATATTTTATTTAGCCAAAATGCCCGGCTGGTCTTATAGATGTGGGCATTGAGTGGAAGAATAGATACCGCAGCAACGTGTTCACACGCAGTCCTTGTTGGAATGATTAGGTTCAGTTCAATAAATGTTTTCTGAGCGCCCTCCAGGTCCCACGCCCGGGCAAGCTGCTGAGGGTAGAGAGCAAGAAAGGCCCTGTCTGTGCAAGTGTCAAACAAGATACAGGGGGTCCCTGGAGGGCTTGCTACGGGTACAGCTGCCTCACCCTCATGCCCAGAGCTTCTGGCCCAGGAAGCTGTGAATTTAACAGCTACCCTGGGGGTTTGTGATGCAGCTGATATACAAGGCCCCACCCTTTGAAAACCATTGGTCTAGAATTCCATGCTGAGTACAGAGGGTTAGGGACCCCAGAGTCCAGGCAGTTAGGCAACCCTGGGGCTCAGGGAGGCTTCCTGGAGGAGGTGAGTCTTGAATGATGACTAGTGTTTAGCCAGCCAGAGGAAGGTGAGAAGGTCCTTGAAGCCGAGGTCCCCCGGGAGCACAGGGACCGAGAAGTCCTAGGCAGTGTGCCTGGTGGCAGTGTAGTGTTTCTGGAGGGCCAAGTGTCAGTGAAGAAATAATGAGCAATGAGGCTGGAAAGGAGGCAGGGTCCAGGTCACCCAGGGCCTCAGTGTCATGTCAGAGAGGTGACACTATTCTCACTCAAGGCAGAGGGAGGGGGCACAGAGGCTGGAGAGAGGGAGGCAGAGGGTCAGGGTCATACTGTCTATCGCTGTGGTGGTGCTGTCCTCATCCCCCCCATTTCCAGTCCCTATGGGAGAAAATTGTGGCTCAGGAGCCTTGGGGGATCCAGCGAGATCGTGGCAGAGCTGGGCTCGTCAGGATACCTCTGTCCCAAATTTCCACACTGTTTCCCAGCCCGTTAAATGAGATGCTGCTGATTCAGCGCCAGCTGCTCTGCACTTGATGCAGTGCACGATCCTGTTGTACGTCCGCCCTCAGCAGCTGGAGTCTTTTCCTCAGACCTTGAACTCTGCTGAAAGCAGCTAATTGCCAGCCTTCCCGTTTGCATGGAATGGTGCTAGCAGTCAAGGGCCAAAGTATATCTCCAGCCTGCATGGAGGCGGATGTTATCATAATAATGAAAGGAATGATAATAGCAGCAAACATACCTGATTACAATATGCCAGTCGCTGCATATGGATTATCTCATTGACCCCCACGGTGCCCTCGGGATGAAGTGCTATAATTATCCCCACAGGTGGGGTGAGGCAAGTCAGACGGGTCAAGTAATTGGTGCTTAGTCACAGTTAGTAGCTCAACCATCAGGATAGACTGACTTTTGCTGCAGTAACAAATGACCTCCAAGTCTCAATGGCTTGCTTGCAACAAAGGTGCATTTCTTTAAAAAAAAAAAAAAGATTCTATTTATTTATTCATGAGGCAGAGAGAGAGAGAGGCAGAGACACAGGCAGAGGGAGAAGCAGGCTCCCTGCTGGGAGCCCGATGCGGGACTCGATCCCAAGACCCCGGGATCATGACCCGAGCCAAAGATAGATGCTCAACCACTGAGCCACCCAGGTGCCCCCAAAGGTGCATTTCTTCTTCATAACACATGTCCCTGGCAGACTGGCGGTGACTTTAACCCACTCACTGTCTTGGTTCTGGGTCCCACGCAGGGTGACAGAATGACCTCTGTCTGGAATGTTGGTAGGTTGAGGCAGGGCAGGAGACTCATCAGACCACCTGCACTAACTCTTAAAGATTGTGCCAGAAGTCACACACGGTGCATTTCATTAGTGAAAGTGTGTGATGCCCTCCCCCCTTCTGCTCTACAGGGCGGGGATGTGTACTGTTTGTGTAGGGAGGACCAGTACAGGGGAGAGATAAGCACACCTGGTGGGCAGTGCTCCTCTACCACACAAAAGGGGCCGAGGCCAAGTTCACAGGGTCTGCTCCTGGCAGGTCAGGACCCACGTTCTGTCGCCATCCTGCCTCCAACTCCCTTAGATATACACAGTTGAGCCTCATCCCATGCCCGATGGCATGAATCTCAGCCACGGAAAACTGGCACACCTGTGGTATGCAGCACGGGGACGTTTATGTGCAGTGTCTGCTTCCCTTTAGCAAAGTAGCTGTGAAGGGCTATCCTCGGCACCCCGGATGGGCCGTGGGGAAAGAATTTGTTGGGGTGAACTGGCAAAGAACCATAAGGCATAGCAGCTCCTGCACACCCAGCTCAAATCCCACTTCTCTTCGATGACCCGAGGATGAGCTACTTCTCGATATAATGTGCGATTCGGGAGGAACGAGATGGCAAGGAAACGGGTGTTGGTCGAGGGCTGTGTTGTCCTGCGCACAGACATCCAGAAGTGCCAGCCCGAAGCCCACTCTTGGTGACCAGCTGTTGAATGGGTGGATGAAGAAAGAGTGCATTTCGTCTTTACAACCCACTTCTGACATGACAGTTGTTAATTAATCCCATTTCACAGAAGAGGAAGCTGAGGCTCGGGGAAGTGCAGGAGCGTGGCACCAGCCACCGTTTTGGTCATCTGTCCCTTGCAGTGTGCTGTTACGCTAAATGCTTGGCTGACATTCTCTTCCTCGATGCCCGCAGCCCCTCAGGAGGGGGCTGCTGTTGTCCCTTAACTGGTCTGTGATCCGAACACAAGAACAAAACCGCTTCCAGGGTAAGAGAAACCATGCGAAGCACAAAGCACGGCGCTGGCTAGACGCAATCCCTCAGTAAATATTAACCATTTTCCCTCTTGATCGCCGTCATCTGCTATCACGCTGTACATGGAGTTGTTGTCCAAACTCCAACTTCAGCTCAGAGTTCGCACTCACGAAGACTGCACCGACCGGCCCTTGATCCCTCCTCCTGCTCCTGATTGCCCCCCAGCCCTGAGGGCCATGCACCTGACACGAGAGCTGCTGGGCTTGGTGACACTCTGCACACACAGTGGCCATCCTCAGCTTCATCTGACCCAGTTTATCCCCAACGCTTCCTTCCTGCTCAATTTTATAGCTTTTAAACGTCAGGTCTGGCCGATTCTAGCTTTTGCTCCAAGGCCAAGGTCTCCCCGATGGCCCACACTTGCAGAGGGAGATGGGATCAGACGGTGGGGAACAGGGAGGGAACGGGAAGGCAGGGCGATGGAGTCTGGGATCGTATTTGGTACTTGTTCTGGGTCCATCTGTTCAAAGATATTGTCTGTGCTGCTTTTGCTATTATTATTTTTTTGTCTTTTATTATTCAAATTGCAACCCCGTTAGGATGGATCCATGGGGTAAGTAGCACATCCTGCACACTGGGATTTTCCAGCTGGGTTTTAGAAACTTCACAGCTTCTTAAAACCATCGCTGGGCCCAGGGTGACTTTGGTACCTCGCTCTGCATGGCAGCGTACCCAGCATTGATCCTAGTTTGGGGGGCTCACTGAGGCGGGGTGGTCTCAAGGGGTCCCAGGCACAGCCAGCCCTAAAGACCAACCTCTTTCCCCCCAGAACGGCTGAGGCATCCCGGAAGAAGAAAGAAAACCGGAGGAAATGGAAGCGCTATCTCCTGATAGGCCTGGCAACCGTCGGAGGAGGGACAGTGATCGGTAAGGCCAGCCCACGTCGGGCCGGTGGCACATGGGTCAGGGCAGTGCAGAGCAAGGGACGAAGCCAGGCTCACGAAGCTAGAGAGGAGAGTGTAAGGGGTCAGCTGGGAGGTGGCCCCCGGCGCACACCAGGTGCCCTGTCAGCAGGAAGTGAGTTCATCTGAGTTCATAGAAGCATCCGTGAAAGGCAGTGAGCAGCCAACGGGGGAAGAACCCGATAGGCCGCATCTTCCCATCTTTACCTACTATGGGCTGTTTTCCTTGCAGGCGTGACCGGGGGTCTAGCTGCCCCTCTTGTGGCTGCTGGCGCCGCAACAATCATTGGCAGTGCTGGGGCAGCGGCTCTGGGCTCGGTGGCCGGCATCGCTGTCATGACCTCACTATTTGGTGCAGCTGGAGCTGGCCTGACAGGTAAGGTTCCAGGGGAGTGGTGGCCTAGGGGGGATTTTTAGCCAGGGTGGCCAAGCTCTTATGGTACATGCCCAGATTCTCACCTGAGATGGCTCTCCAGGAGACAGAGGAGGACGCGGCTCTTCTTAGGCTGAGTCCCAGCACGGCTGGAACTCTCAGCAGGTTTCCCACAGAACTGGCCCAGTAGCCTGGCGTGAGCCAGAAATGGGCAGGGTGTGGGCATCTGCACCTGTATAGACTTTCTGAGAAGGATCTGATTGGAACTGCTTGTCTCCATCCAGGAAATTTCCAGGCTGGCCATCTTGGAAACACGTGGCTTCTTCATGTTCAGATGCCGTATGGCCATCCTGTGTTAACCAGTATCACGGGGGCGGGGTGGGGGTCCTAAATCATATGTACCAGCAGCACCCCAGCCCCCAGTAACTCCCCAGGTGGAATCCATCCCTCCCCACATTGAGAAACATGGTCAGTTTACATCCATGGTGTTCATGGGAAGAAAAGATCTAGAACCACGGAGTCAGGATGGAGCAATGAGTTCCAGCTCCAGCTCTGTGGCAGAGAGCTGGCTGGTCTTTGGAAGCCCCTTACCCTTGGCTGTAATCAGCACCTACCTTTAATGACTTAAAAAATGGGACATTTGTCCAGGGGCAGGACACACAGTTGGCACTCACTGTGAGTGTGTATGAGCGCAGAGCGCCACTCTGACTAACGTTCCTGGGGTCCTCAGCCATCTCCACCCTCATTTTTGTATCTGGGTTTTTAGGATACAAGATGAAGAAGCGTGTGGGGGCCATTGAAGAGTTCACATTTCTGCCTCTAACAGAAGGCAGGCAGCTGCACATCACCATCGCCATCACAGGGTGGCTGGCGTCCGGCAAATACCGTGAGGACCAGGGGCAGAGCAGAGAAGGGTGGGGGACGGGGGAAGTGTTGACTGAGCTGGGACTGCTGCTGTGGGCTAAGCTCTGGTAGGCTCTTACCTGTGTATGTCTCTAGAGGGGTGGGGGGAGCCCCGTTTTGCAGAGGGAGAAACTGAGGCTCAAGAACTTGAGAGGACTTCATCCCATACCCGTCTACTCATCCACCCTTCATCTATCCGCCAGTCTGTCCACACACTCACCCATCCATCATACATCCACCTACCCACCCATCCACCCATCTACCCATTCGCCTACCCACCCACCCATCCACGCATCCATCCATTCTTCTATCAATTCATCCATTGAGCAGTATTTATAGAGTATTGTACATACCACATGCCACACACTGAGCCAGACCCTAGGAATTCAGTGATGAGTAGTAATTACAGGGAAGTTTTATGGATGGCCCAGTAAGGGAATCAACAGAGTGTTTCTGGGGAGTGAGGGAAAGGTTCCTGGAAAAAGGGACATTTAAGCTAAAAACTGGGAGCTAACTGGGTAAAGATGGAACAAAAAGTATAAACTGAGCAAAGGAGCAGCATGTACCAAGGCCCAGTGGTGCAAAAGGTCCAGCACAGGATGGCTGGAACGGGGCGCTGGAAGGCAGGAGTAATGACAGGGTCGGATCATGCTGGAGCATGTGAGGTATGGCAAGGAGTTTGAATTTATCCTCAGAGCCAGTAGGAGAGAACAAAGGACTTTAAGCATGGGATGTAAAGTTAAAAAGACTTTAAGTAGGTGAGAGTGCGTCTTGACTGTGTGACCTCAAGCAAACTTCTTAACCTCTCTATGCTTCAGCTGCTTTCTTTGTAAAGTAGAACAAATTATCCCTGCCTTTCAAGATACTGGCAAAGTTTAAATTAAACAAGACAACACATGGCAGGCACCCGGTTTCTCACTGACATTCTTTCCCTTTGCTGCTCTCGTTTGAACATGTGTTTTGGGGGAGATTCTAACCAGGGTGGCCTCAAGGGCTAATACCATGGTCCACCCCACTGCCTGGCTCACTGTTGCAAGTGCCTCGTGTGAGGCTTAGCAAACAGTTCATTACGAAGAGAGAGAGAGAGAGAGAGACAGAGCGCAGGGCAGGTCAGGGAATCTGGAGCATCCCAGCCAGACACGAGCTAACAGCCTTCTGAGTTTCCAAATCTCTGGGATCTGAGGGTGGAAGCCACAGCTCTTCTAAATGACACAAGCAAGCAAGTGAGAAAATGTCCAGGCTCCATGTGGAGGCACGAACAGGTGCCAGAGTCTGATTAGTGTGTGATCGCCAAGCCCCTGCCACATGCAGCACGTCTCTAATGTTAGTGGAGCACCTAGTCCGTACCTACCCCGAGTCACATTTTGCCCACACAATGGGAACTTGATAGGCATTACCTCGCGAGATCCGCACATCCACACCCTGAGGCAGGGGCTGTTCTTGTCCTGAGTGGGCAGGAGAGGAAACCCAGGAGGGGCATGTGAGGTCAGGTGAGTGGCAGATGCAGGATTCGAACCCACATCTCCTGACCCAAAGTTCATAGCTGTCTCCCTTCTCTGCTTTCCCTGACAGCACGCTGCAGGCAGGAACAAGAGCAAGCATCTAAGTTAAGGAATTTGCGATTCTGACCAATGTGAAAAGCAAATTCCTTATCTTTGTTTTAATCCCCTTCGCTCGGTTTGCCCCAAGTCAAAGACCAAATTCATTGTAGGGGGAGGGAATCCTGTTCAGGATTCTCCTCCAGCAGCCATTGCAGTGCTCTCCAGGAGAAGGGAGGGCGGGTGTTTAAAAGAAATGTGGGGGATCCCTGGGTGGCTCAGCGGTTTGGCACCTGCCTTTGGTCCAGGGCGCGATCCTGGAGACCCAGGGTCAAGTCCCACGTCGGGCTCCCTGCACAGAGCCTGCTTCTGTCTCTGCTTCTCTCTCTCTCTCTCTCTCTGTGTGTGTGTGTGTGTGTGTGTGTGTCTCATTAATGAATAAATAAAAAATCTTTAAAAATTTTTAAAAAGAAATGTGGGAAGCTAGATGACGCCAACGAGGGAGATAAGGCATCTCTTCCCGTCTCTGCCAGGAGAGAAGCCTTTGGGTCATCCCACGCTTGCTTCTGTGTGTGGTGGCGATAGCTGGACTCTCTGCAGCCCACCCCTTTATTAAACAGGATTATATGCAATAATGACAACAGCTTTGCAGCCAACCAGGCTCCACCCCAAGCATCTCGCATGCCTTGCTCACTGAGCCCCTCACTGCAAGCCAGGGAGGTGGGCATCACCGTCACCCCCATTTTATAGACAAGGAAACTGAGGCTCGTAAGGGCTGCTCAGGGTCACCAGGCTAGCCAGGGACCAGGGCAGGGCTCACCACCGTTCTCACTGGCTCCACAGCCCCTGCTCTGGGCCACGGGGTGATACAGCGCAGACGGTGCTTTAGAGTTTACACAGTGCTGTGCATTCGGCTTCTCACGTGATCCCCGTGGATCAGGAGTCAGATGTTATCATTCCACTCCTACAGGTGTAGGGACCAAAGCCCACGAGGGCGGCCTGCCTGGCTGACGAAGCTGCTTATGACACAGCCCTCCTCATCCGTACTCTCCCCCACCCCAGCCCCTGCTCTCCATCCTGAGCTGTCGCGGGCCGTGACAGGGTCCCTGCAGAGCAGGGAACAGCCCCAGGGTGGCCCCGGCATCAGCATGGCACCCTCAGCTAGGGGTAAGGCCTTGGAGTGCAGCAGGGAGCTGACACCCAGAACCCGAAGCCTCAGGGAAGCTGATGCCACACATTCATTCATGGTCATATTTTTGTGAGTGTTTGCTACGTGCCATGTCACCAGGCTTCGGGCTCCTAATCCATGACAAACAGACCGTGGGAGATGTGCACTGAACACAGGTGCACAACCATGCGTGTAATTGCACGCTGCGACGAGAACTCTCAGTGGAAAAGGACGGGGTGCATTTGCTCCACCAGAGGGGCCACGTGGGCTTCCCCGGGGAAGACGCTACTGAACTGGAAGCTCAGGGCAAGTAAAAGTGAACAGAGAGAGTGATGGTTTAGGCAGGGGAGGGAGGAGACTCCTGTTTTGGAAAGGTTGCTTGGGCCACAGGCAAAAATGCATGGGGGGCCAGGTTAGGCATCCTGCTGTGCCCCCTTGTCCTTCTCGCAGAGCGGGGCGACTGTGTGATGTGTGCACAGCCCTGCCCGGGCCCAGCCTGAGGCCTAGGTGGCTCCATTTCCTCAGCTGTGAAGCGGTGGCAGGATTCGAACCCACGTCTCCTGACCCACCCTATTTCAGAGGCCTTGAGAGGAAGCATGTGTTTCTGGGGGGCAGAGTGTAAGTGAGAAATTGGGGAGCAATGGGTTGGGGAGGAAGGCAGGGGCCAGCTCACCGAGGGCCTCGGGGTCGTGCCGGAGAGGTGACATTATCCCCAGAGCCGAGGGAAGGGATGCGGAGCTGGGGAGAGAGGGAGGCAGAAAGTCAAGGTTCGACTTCTGCCCGACGTTGGTCACTGTGGTGCTGCTGTCCTCATCCACCCATTTCCAGTCCCTAAGTGAGAAAATTGAAACTTGGGAGCATTGGGCAACCCAGTGAGATGGTGGCGGAGCTGGGCTCAGGTGCCTCTGCCCCAAACTTCCAGACTGCCTCCCAGCCTGAGTTTGTTGAATGACTTCCCGTTGACGCCCAGAGCCAGCTGCTTGTTGCAGTGCACGTTCCTGTTGTACACCCTCAGCAGCTGATGCCAGAATGACTGCAGGGTGGGAGAGAGTGGCACTGCACACACATAGAAGCTCGAACACTTCGTTCCTACGACTCCACTATAAAGAGAGATAGATACTCATCTCCCCGCTGCACAGATAAGCACAGTAAGGCTCAGGGTGGATAGTGGTGTGCCCAGGGTCGCCCAGCTACTAACGAATGCAGAGCTGAGACTCGAACCCCAGCCTGCTGACTCACGAGGTGGCGCTGTGCTCCGTCGGGTGCTTCATCTGTTCTGCTAACTGCTGCCGCTCATCAGCAGGGGTGGGCCTCTGTCTTTCCACAAGGGCACATGGTCCCCTGTCCCCACCTGCCTGGGAAGGTGGGGTGGGGCACCCTCTGTCACAGATAGGAGAGACCCCACCTACCCGTGTTCTCCCTTAGGCACCTTCAGCGCCCCATGGGCGGCCTTGGCCCGCAGCCGTGAGCAGTACTGCCTGGCGTGGGAAGCCAAGTACCTGATGGAGCTCGGCAACGCCCTGGAGACCATCCTCAGTGGTCTTGCCAACATGGTGGCCCAGGAGGCCCTGAAGTACACGGTGTTGTCTGGTAAGCCCACCCGCCCCAACCCCACCGCCCGCAGCAGCATGCCCACTGCTCCCAACCTACACTGGTGCCATATCTTTACACACCCTAGTTGCCCCAGACAAGGCCAGAGTGGACAGTCGGCTGATCCATAGACACATGAGCAGGCCCAGCTACGACCAGCCAAATGAAGCCTCACAATTTCTCAGCTATTATGAGAAATGACTGCTGTTTTAAGCTACTGGGTTTTGGGGTTGCTTGTTACACAGCAATAGCTACCTGATACGCTGTGTGACAATGTGATCGGTTGTTTACCTGTCACCTCCCCACAAAGACTATACACTTCATGGACAGGAGTGCAGCCTTAACCTCTCTCTGAGATCCTAAGGCCCAGCAGAGTGTCTGGGGCCACTAGGGCAATTCGGGCAACTCGGCTCTGCTCCATTTTTCTGTCAACCCCCCCCCCCCACTGGGATCAGCAGGCTAGCCCACACCAGCTATAGAGGTGCACGAGAGGCCAGCCCCGATGCACAAAGTCATTTCAAGTCTCATGTCTACTAATATCTTGTTGGCCAAAGCAAGTCACATGGCTGAGCCTAGCGTGGACAGCAGGGCAGGGGCTGGGGCATTGCAGAGTATAGCACAGGGTGGGAGGACAGAGTGGAGTGACAAATCAAGGCCATCTTTGGAATCCCAATCATGACAGGTGCTTGAACAGAAGGAATCTAGACCATGAATCAAAAATACATGAGTTTCGATTTTCTTCATTGCTCTTCAGTGGTTTGGCAGCACTTGGACAGCCAACAGGTTCCAAGTTCAAGACTCTGCATGCATTCACTTGGGCATCCATTGGCTAGCCCGTCACTCCCCTCACTGCTTTCCTCGCTGATATCCTGTCTCCCCAGGCATCGTGGCTGCCCTGACCTGGCCAGCCTCGCTCCTCACTGTTGCCAACGTCATCGACAACCCCTGGGGTGTGTGTCTCCACCGGTCAGTGGAGGTTGGCAAGCACCTGGCCCATATCCTGCTCTCGCGGCAGCAGGTAAGAGGGGAAGTGAGCAAGTTGACCTGTGCACAGACATCAGCCCTAGAGACAAGTCCACATGGAGGTAGTCTAGTGGCTTTGGGCAGGTGGACGGTCTTCACCGCCCCTTAGTTGAAGTCACAGAAGCATCCCAGGATTGACGAGTGAGAATTTTAGATTGTGCATTTCTAGCAGGTAGTTAGGTGAGGACTGAATAACAGGGATATCTGTGGGTATGGACAAGGCCAGGTGCTCCTTCCTACACGTGTAGAGCTACCATCTGAGTGGATCTTCAGTGGCCCAAATACCGTGTAAAATGCTCGGGAAGATAAATGAGCATCAAACTTCTAAAATTTGGGAGCACCTGGGTGGCTTAGTTCATCAAGCAACCGACTCTTGATTTTAACCCAGGTCATGATCTCAGCATCCTGGGATCGACCCCCCAAGTTGGGCTCCATGGTCAGCAGAGAGTCGACTTAAGGATCCTCTCTCCCTCTCCCGCTGCCCCTCTCCCTCATGATCTCTCTCTCTCTCTCTTTCTCTTTCTCTTTCTCTTTCTTCTCTTTCTCTCTCAAATAAATAAATCTTTAAAAAAAAAAAAAACTGGGGATCCCTGGGTGGCTCAGTGGTTTAGCGCCTGCCTTTGGCCCAGGGCGCAATCCTGGAGTCCCGGGATCAGGTCCCACGTCGGGCTCCTGGCATGGAGCCTGCTTCTCCCTCCTCCTGTGTCTCTGCCTCTCTCTCTCTCTATGTCTATCATAAATAATAAATAAAAATATTTTTAAAAATAAAAAAATAAATAAAAATAAAACCTTTTAGGGGCATCTGGGTGGCTCAGTGGTTGAGCATCTTTAGTTCAGGTCGTGATCCTAGGGTCCCAGGATCGAGTCCCACATCGGGCTCCTCTTGATGCTGTAACAAATCACCACAGATTGACTGGCTGAAAACAACACAGATTTATTATCTTAGAGCTCTGCGGTCAGAAATCTGAAATGGGTCTTCAGGGCTGCGCTCTTTACGGGCCTGCAGGGAGCATCCACTTCCCTGCCTTTTCTGGCTGCCAAATGCCATCTACACTCTGGCTGGTAGCTCCCTAGCTCCATCTTCAGAGCCAGCAGCGTGGCCTCTTCAGATCTTTCTCCGTGTCCCTTGCTTCTGCCAGCACGTCACCTGTCTGACTCTGACCCTCCTGCCTCCCTCTTTGTCATATGAGGTAGCATCCATAGGGCCCCGGGCTTAGGATGGGACGATCCCTGGGGGGGGCGGGGGAGTGTTACTCTGCCTCCCACATGGGCAGCTTTGCAGCACCAGGAGCCCGGACTCCTTCCAAGCCATGATCACATGTCCTCAGCATTTTGTCTGTCTTGCGGTCCGACACAGATCTGCTGGCACTACGCCCCCCTTCCAGACAGTCAGAGGCGAGAAGGTGGAGCGAAGGGCACGGCAGTCACACCGTTGCTTCACTTCTCATCCCTTGGTCCTCCCTAGCTGCAAGGGAGTCGGAGAAACTCTGTCTCTGGCCTGGGAGCTGTGCGCCAGCAAAACTCAGGAATTCTGTTACCAGGGACCAAGGGGGAGTGGGCGTTGGGGGATGACAAGCAATTGTAGCCACACGATTTCTGTACAACTGGGTATTATCTGATCAGGGATTTCCTATTGTCATCAACGGGGTTGGGGTGGGAGCAGGGAAGGGTAGACATGCCTATGTTGGCACAAAAACAAGGAAAAGGAATAGACTGGCAGGACCAGACTGGACCTTTGGAGCTCCTCTGCTCCTTTCCCCTCCTCCCATGTAAAACTGGCACCCAGATACCCCAGGTAACTTTCTTCTTCTTAGGAGTTGTCTTTCCTATAAGTTCTTTAGTCAGAAAATTCCTCTCTGTGTCTAACTTACTACCTTCTCTTATTTAAAGCCAATATTTCATCCCCACCTTCCTGTCTAGAAACAGCACAGTTATCCCTCACATGTCCCTGCCTCTTTACCCATCACCACAGCCGGCGGAACCTGCCACCTCCTCTCCCTGGCTCTAGAAGGGCCTCACAGATGAGTCCTGACCCCTGGGGAGAAAGAGTCGATGGTCAGATAATAGTTCGAGATGAAAGGGAATTAACCCAGCCAGAGGCTGCCTGGAGGCCCTGGGAGGAAGCAGTTACAGGGCAGGTGCACTCCTGCATGAATGAGAGCCCTGCCCATCCTGATTAAGGCATCAGAGCTCCGGGACCGGGGGTTGTACATACATGAGTCATTGAGCAGGAGGCAGGCCCAGAGGAGGGTGCAAGGGCAATCCCCTCCAGGACTGATGCTTTGCTAGAACTGGCTGTGTACCCCCCTCCCTAGACACCTGTGTCCTCTCTCCTGCAGGGCCGGAGACCTGTCACCTTGATTGGCTTCAGCCTGGGAGCCAGGGTCATCTACTTCTGTCTGCAAGAGATGGCTCAGGAGAAAGGTGAGTCTGGCTTACCGTCCCAGGTGAAAACGCTTCCCAGGTTCATCCCCCAGGCAGGAGGTTTGGGGCCAGGGATCGTGAGCCTGGTGAATGTGTTCCCAGTTCTTGGTGATAGTAGTTAGAAATCAAAAATAGTTTGAGAATAGCACAACAGGTAAGTCATTTGGAAAAGCGTTTATTCTTTCTGTACATAAATTTTGAGTGGAGGTGAGACGGTCCTTTAATAATGACGTTGGCTTGGTGTTCTCATGTGCGTCCTTGAGTGGGAGGGAAAGGAGTCGGATTAGAAGTCTGAGACCGAGGTATCGGCAAGGCCACGTTCCCTCTGAAGGCTCTAGGGGACGATCTTTCTTTGTCCTTCCAGCTTCTGCTGGTGGCCAGCAGTCCTTGGCCCTCCTTGGCTTGTAGACGCATCCCTCCATTCTCTGCCTCTGTCCTCACGTCACTTTCTCCTTCCTGTCTTCTCTTCTCTTCTAAGGACAGTGTCATTGGATTTAGCCCCCCCACCCCCAAAGTCAGCATGATCCCATCTCAGGATCCTTAGCTTTATTACATTTGCATAATTCAACTATTTCTGAAGACACCATTTCCAAAGAAATTCCCATCCATAGATTCTGGGTGGACATACGTTTCTGGAGCCACCATTCAAGCCACTGCAGACACCTGGGGGTGTGTGTCAACCCTTTCCGATGACACACTTCGAGTGTCAGAGCAGTGGAAAGCTTGAGTTCTGTTGCTCTGGACCTTGGGTGGGGGAGGTCCCCAGGATAGAGTGACAGTTTGGGACAGATCAATCAGTAGGGGACAGCTGGGGGAGGCGGGTGCAGAGCTTGGGGCTCTCGGAGTGGCCCTCGGTCAGTGGGACCCAGACTTACCCCTCTCCTGAGCAGGGAGCATCAGGCCCCTGAGGCAGGAGAAGGAGCTGACACAGTGACTCCATGGCCTGGGAACAAAGAGTGGGCAGCAGAGGGGGCCACAGCTCCACCCAGCCATCCCACTGGGGGTTTCCTGGCTCACCTCCCTGGGTGTTGGCTTCCCCACTTACAGAATGGAGTCCGAATACCCAGCCTGCGTGCTTGCGTTGAGGTGCCCTGTGTATAGTATTTCTGCAAATTGTGAAACCCCTCATTGATCAAATCTAGCTCCAGGATGTCAGTTTGCAGCATCTGCTCTTTGGAGCTGCTGCCAGCCTGAGGCTAGCCCTGAAGGTGGTCCCTGGCCACTCCTTGGTCAGCCCGAGTATGTGACCTGATTGCTGACCGATTGCTAGCAAGTGAGAAGGCGTGAGAATGTCTGCCGTTGTCTGCACCTGAGGGAGCCGGACGGGTTGGGGCTGACTGGTGTTATTTTCAGCGTTGGCATCCTTGGAGGGCGTGGGAGAGACCCAGGGGCTTTGGGGCCTGATTCATTCCTGTTCTTTCTCTTTTGCTCAAATGTCCCCCAACCTTGGACTGAGGATCAGAGCTGTTTTCCTGGTTACTAGGGTAAAGTGGGTGCGCCGTCCCTGGCATTTACCATGGAAGGGCCAAGCCCCTGTGTATGAGCCTGCACAAGAGCCTCACATCTCCTGTCATTTTGGAGGACCCCACCCCCACCGCACCCTCTTCACTAGTAGCTATCAGCAGCCCCCTTATCATTGTTTTGTCAGCATCACTAAGCAATGGGGAGGCACCTCTGTCCTGCTTCCTGTAGCTTTAGATACCCCAGGACCACCCTGCAGAAGGGCCTAGGGAGCTAGCTTGGAGCTGTGTTCACCAGGAAAACCCAGGCTGGGTTCAGAAGTCAGGAAAAAAACACTGAGGAGGGATCCCTGGGTGGTGCAGCGGTTTGGCCCCTGCCTTTGGCCCAGGGCGCGATCCTGGAGACCCGGGATCCAATCCCACATCGGGCTCCCGGTGCATGGAGCCTACTTCTCCCTCTGCCTATGTCTCTGCTCCTCTCTCTCTCTCTCTCTCTCTCTCTCTCTCTCTCTCTGTGTGTGTGTGTGACTATCATAAATAAATAAAAATTAAAAAAAAAATAAAAACCACTGAGGAAGCGGGGCTGACTCTGGGGCTCTAGTGAAGGCAAGTTAGTTTCCACTTCCACCATGGGGAAGTACTTTTTCTCTTTCTATATAAGTTCTTCCCCTACCTCGGCATCACCAGAGCAGAGCAAGTCAAAAAGACATCCCTCACCTGCCTTTCCTGCTCTACCTGGTACAAATAATGCACCGGGGGCCTTCTGGCCGGCTGGGAGGAGCCCCCTGGAGACGCACTATGTGTCTCCATCTTCAACTCTTCATCCCCTGCAGTAAAGGGCTCTGTTGGCCCACAGCAGCACCATTGACTCCTGCATAATGCCATGTTCTGTGCTTCTACAACTTTGTGCAAATGATAACTGTTCTGTCAAAATCTCTCAGAAAATTGGGGGGATGGCATTTCTCATACAGGACACAGGACCTTTGTTTAAAATGTGCGGGTTAGGGACGCCTGGGTGGCTCAGGAGTTGAGCATCTGCCTTTGACTCAGGGCGTGATCCCGGGGTCCTGGATCAAGTCCCGCATCGGGCTCCCTGCAGGGAGCCTGCTTCTCCCTCTGCCTATGTCTCTGCCTCTCTCTCTGTGTCTCTCATGAATAAATAAAATCTTTTTTTTTAAATGTGCAGGTTATAGAGAGGCAGGGCGGGTATACCAGTCAGCTTTTGCCACAAAGATGCGGCATAACTGGCTACCGCCCAAACTCAGAGGGTTACAACACCAAATATTTCCGTGCTCAGGATCCGCGGGTTGGCTACTGTTCGGTTGCTCTAGAACAGGCTCTGTTTCTCGCCATGGGTTGGACAAGCTTGGCCTCAGGCTGTGGGCTGGGCTCACGTCGGCTCCATCTGCATTTATTGTGGTGGGGTTGAAGGGGCAGCGGCCACCCAGGGCATGTTTCTCTTACGGTAGGTCAGGGTCACTAGAGTGCCAGAGCCAAGGCAAACCACACATGCACATCGAAGACCTCCGGTAGGCCGTATTTACTAACGTTCTGTGTCTGCTATCCGTTGCTGCAGACCACCTCTCCAAACTTAGTGGCTTAAAACAGTAATAACTGGATATTTCTCACAGTTCTGTGATTAGCTAGGAAGTTCCTCTCCTCTTCATGCCTGGGCTCACTCGTGCAGTTGTGGTCAGAGCCGGAGTGCTTGGAACCCGCAAGCAACCTCCCTCACTGACTGGCCGCTGCTGCAGGTGGTGACCTGGCATGCCTCAGTCCTTCCTGGGACTCCTCGTTACCTGGAGTGACATAGTCTTCTAGTAGGACCCATTCTCAGTTGTTGTTTTTAAGTTTTATTTATTTATTCATGAGAGACACAGAGGGAGAGGCAGAGACACAGGCAGAGGGAGAAGCAGGCTCCTGCAGGGACCCGATGTGGGACTCGATCCCGGGACTCTGGGATCACACCCTGAGCCGAAGACAGACGCTCAACCACCGAGTCACCCAGGCGTCCCTCGTTCTCAGTTTAGAGGAGGACGGCACGTCTGTGACTCCCACTGGCTTAAATTACACGTTAACGTCAGATCACTAATATAAGCCAAGTCTTCAATTTCCCTGCTGAACAAATTGAATTAATTACCATTGACCATTTGGCTGTGACAGTCACAAGTGAGGTCACACATCAGCTGAATGTGAGGCTGGAAACTGGCAGGAGGGAGGCCCGTGGCCTCTCGGTGAAACACTGAGATGTTCCTGTCCCTCAGCCTTTTGGGGCACCTTCCTTCCTGCCTCTTTCCTGGTCACTGCTCCCTCCCCTGGGTCTTCATGGCCCACTCATAAGAATTGAAGCTTCAGTATTAGGCAGACCTGGATTTGGGTCCCAGCTTCGTTGCCCACTAGCTGTGGGACCTTGGACAAGTCACTTAACCTCTCTGAACCTCGGCTTAGTCATCTGAATACGAGGTTTGGTTACCTGCAGCTTGAAGGCTGGTTGGGAGATGACAATGAGATGATGAATGTGAAGTAGGGACACTTACTGCCCTGATTTGGGGACACTCGGTGTTTCTGCTTCGAAACTCTGATCTGAACACCTACTCTGCACAGGGAACCTTGGTGAGTGTGGTGTAGATAAAGGAGCTCATCATTTTGTGTCTACTTCCTGGCCCCCTCTGAGACCATGAACTCCAGGTGGGGGGGGGGGGGGTCTTCCCAGGCTCCACTGACTCCCTGGCGCCTGGCACGTTTTGAGTGCTCAGGAAGCTGGAGGAACTAGGTTTGGGACAAGGCTACTCAAGCACACGCTGATGGGTTCATGCGCCGGGTTCAGACTCCCCATGCACCAGGCCACATACAGAGCGCTTACATGCAGGATCTCGTTCCAGCTCATAGCAACCCTGGGAGGCAGCCATTCTCATGCTTCATGAACAAGAAAACTCAGGCCTCCAGGGGCAGCCATGCAAATCCCAAGTGTCAGAGCCAGGGTTCAACCCCAGGGCACCGGGCTCCAGAAGCCTCACTCTCAACCCCTGTGCTATGCCTTGCAGAGGACCTTGACCTTGAACAGTGGGCAGAGGTCATCCAGTGGGGCTAGAGGGAAGGGCACTCTAGAGAGTCAGGCAGGCACAGGGAAGGAGGAATTCTCACCCCCTATCATGGAAGTAGCTCCCCCGACAGGTGTGATATGCAGCCCTGACCGGGAACCACAGCTCAGACGGTGGCAGGGGGAGCAGGAGGTGCTGCTTCTCTTTCTCGTCACTGCGTCCTGAGCCTGTCGCCAGCCCATGTCTGGCACACACTCAGTGCCAGTGGACCTGTGAGGAGTGAACCAAGTGGAGGAACGAGCCGTGAGTTGGGCAGGGGTCGGCATGTCAGCCTCCCCGACTCTTGAAGCTCCTTGCAGGGAAGAACCAGGTCCTGCTCAGCTTTGTGCACCTCCAGCACCGAGCACAGATGCTCATAAATTTTTACAGGGAAAAGGGAGGCCTTTTGGTGTTGGTAGCATAGCTCGTCTGTGTTGATTGAGAAAACCTCTGCATTTTAAAAGAAGCAGAAGAAACTAGGATGGGAAGCTTTCCAAATAACAAGGGTTTGATAGGAATCTGAATAGAAACCCAGCAGTCCAGGGGCACCTGGGTGGCTCAGTGGTTGAGCATCTGCCTTTGGCCCAAGGCGTGATCCTGGGGTCCTGGGATCGAGTCCCGCACTGGGCTCCCTGCAGGGAGCCTGCTTCTCCCTCTGCCTGTGTCTCTGCCTCTCTCTCTCTCTCTCTCTCTCTCTGTCTGTCTCTCATGAATAAATAAAATCTTTAAAAAAAAGAAAAAGAGAAACCCAGATGTCCAAAGTGCAGCTGGTTTTCTCCTTTCTGCCCACCAGAAGAAAGAACTCACGGCCAGAAGACTGAGCAAGTCTTTATTCATAATCCATCTGCTCATTTCCCCGCTGTTAATAACATCCCGCCCCACCTGTGCCTGGATGGGAAGCCAGAGGGCTCTGTAACCCTCTGCCTTGACCTTGGTCACCGATGCTCCAGGGGCTCTGCCCCTTAGTTAGCCCTGGCTCATTCCCCGCGTAGTGGCAGTTGTGCGCACCTCCGTGGAGATGTGGCCTGTGGCCTGGCTGTCTCGGACAGAAGGCTCCTTTCATGCCAGGGGTGTGCAGGTCACGCTCGGTTTAACCCGCTTCACGCCCTTGGCCTTCTCAGGACTCCATGTGGAGGGGCGATCTCTCCAAATCTAGGGGGAGCTCAAAGGGCCTGAATCCCAAGTGCATGACTCCCCGACAGTCCTTGAGGAGCCCTGGGCCGAGGAAGCAGGCAGGGACTCTAGCAGCACCTTGTGGGCCTGACTTCTTTAACCCACACCAGAAACTAAAACATATAAAAAACACAGACACACACAGGCCACAAATACACACATGCGCACACACAGGTGTGTTTACGCATCTGCCCTGCGGTGAGACCCTCAGAGCCCCACTGGGTGCGCCCTTCTACCGGCAACCTGGCGAGGCCCTGGCCTTCAGAGCTGCACAGCCTACCACTCCATCCCCCCCATTCAGCAGACTGGGCACAGCGGGAAAGAAGGGAGCAAGATGCAGGTCTGGGTGCTCATGAGATGACGGAAGGCACAGCTCTTCCCCACCAAGAAGCATCCAGCTCGGGAGCTGCATGCGTGTGGGCTCTGCAGGGGGGGTCCCAGACCCACCACTCTGCGAGTCACCTGACCTGTCTCCACTGCACTGATTTATATCTCTGGGGTGCCCGGGCGGCACAGCCAGTTAAGCAGGCGACTTGATTTCGGTGCAGGTCACAATCATGGGGTCCTGAGATCAAGCCCCGTGTTGGACTCCACCCTCAGCACAGAGTCTGCTTAAGACTCTCCCTCTGCCCCTTCTGGCCGCCCCCGTGTGTGCTCTCTCTCTCTCTAAAGTGAATAAATAAATCTTTTTTTAAAAAGATAGTATCTCAGTGAGGTTGTTGTGGGATTAGACACAGTGTGCGTAAAATGCTCATGTGTAGGAGCCCAGTAACCTACTGAGCGCTCATGCTAGGCAAGGGAATGTCGGGAGCTTTATAAAGGGGGCTGGCACCTAGGACCGGAGCACCCCCTGCACAGGGTGCCTGGCACACAGACCTAGCAGAGAAGCAGCCGGCCTCTGGCTTCTGCACCCACCTTCCTCCTCTCCCTCCGCAGCCCCTTCCCAAGCCTGGCCTTGTGTTACTGATGGGGCATCTTCGAGTCCCCGGCTGGCCGTGATCGTGAATGAATTATTCACCCTTTCCCATCTACTTCATTCCTGCGCAGCAGTCTGGTTTCATGGCAGCCCTGCTTGCTTAACACCCAGTTAATCTGCGCCTTGAGGAGGACCCTCTCCTAACTGCAGGAAAGCTGTCATTATCTGAGTCAGGGGGTGTAAAAAAGGAATTGCTATGATGCATCTGAATCCATTCATTGTTTTCTGGAGTCCCTCGATGCTTCGTAATGAAATGGAGCCATAAATCCGGAGTCACCCCAAGCATATAATGCTTCAGCCGGCCTCCTCCTCCCCCCCACTGCCTCCTAGTGCAGCTCATTCTTCCTTCCCTCCCGCCCAAGAAAAGCTGCCTGCAGAATTAACCACCCTCACAGCTTCATCTCCCCTTTGGGGTGATGTCGCAAACAGCAGCGGGTGACTGCTTTGAGGACACGTCACTGATTGTGAGGTGCCCCTCACCGCAGGGTCTGCCCTACTCCCCGGCTCCGTATGATCAGCTTCCTTTCAAAGAGTCCTTGAGGGCAGGGACTGTGTCTGACTGACCCCTGTGCCTCCCGTACCTGAGATGAAGCCACCAGACAGTGCCAGCTCTTTAAGTGATTTGCACTTGAAGTGTAGCATTATAAGCATTCACATCGTATCCACCAGGATAGGCTAAGTTGTGTCGCAGTGACAGACATTCCCCAAATCTTAAAGGTGTTACACGACAAAGGTTCATTTCTCTCCCATGCTACCCATCCACTGTGGGTAGGCAGGGGCTCTGGTCACTGCTGTCATTCAAAGACCCAGGCCGACAGAAGCTCCATCTCAATATGCACTTCCTCGGTCGGAGACTGAGAATGTTTGAGTTATGCACTGGCTCTTTTTTTTTTTTTTTTTTTTTTTTTAATTCATCAGAGACACAGAGAGAGAAAGAGAGAGAAAGAGGCAGAGACACAGGCAGAGGGAGAAGCAGGCTCCATGCAGGGAGCCCAACGTGGGACTCGATCCCAGGCCTCCAGGATCACAACCTGAGGTGATGGTGGCGCTAAACCACTGAGCCACCCGCCTGCCCTGCCCTGGGTCTAAAAATGCTTTTCCCTGAAGGGGCGCCTGGGTGGCTCCGTCAGTAAAGTGTCCAACTCCCAATTTCAGCTCAAGTCTTGATCTCAGGGTCATGGGTTCCAAGCCTGGCATTAGGCTCCATGCCCAGCATGGAGCCTCCCTTCAAAAAATAAAGAAAGAAATGAAAATAAAGATGCTTTCCCCTTGAAGTAACACAGGTCACTTTTACCCTAGTCCCATTGGCCAAAGCAAGGCAGTGGACATTCCTAACGTCCAAGAGGGGCCAGTAAATGTACCCACACCATGTGCTCAGAAGGCGGGGGGGGGGGGGGCCAGGACTGTGCGGTGAGCAACAGTGGTGATTGCCACCCACTCATTATTCCAGTATCCACTATGGGGGCCTCGTGGTGCCACAGAAGTAACACTGCGTAGCGTATTTCCTTCTCTGAACACATACTAGAACTTCACACTCAGTTAGCCAAAGACCTTAGTTGGATTCTGGCCTCTGATTAATTCTCAGGGGAAGCCTCAGTTTCTTTACAGAATGCTGACTTGCCCACCTTCTCTTACCTTGCCTTACAAGCTGGAAGTACACCTTGATGGAAGGTCTGTGTGGGGCCCTGGGATGCTTAGGTGAGAGTCCCAGCGATTGGCAGTGCCGAGGAGCGCCTAGCCAGGAGACCCCACGCAGACAGAAGCAGGAGGGACACCCGGCATACTGAGGCCAGTATGGAGCTGGGTCCAGTCTGGCAGGGGGCGGGCCCGGGGAGATTCTGGCCGGACCTCTAAGTTCTGTTGATGGCAGTGGGCTCCAGACCACATGCCCTGGGCCCAGAGAATCGGAGGTGATGAGCTGGTGGAAATGCCTTGACAATGTAGAGCTGCCCACAAATGGGAAGGGCTCTGGGGATATTAATAGCACTGGGAGCGCAGGCCAGTGCCGTACACGGAGGCCCAGCTCTCTGCCTGGCTTTCGCTGGGAGATTTGTATGCATCCTGCCCAGTCCACACAGCAGCCCTCTGAGACAGGTCATTCTGCCCCCATTTTTCACATGACAAGAGGGAGATTCGGTGAAAGGTGGAGTAACTTGCCCCTAGGACCGAGATCTTGAAACCTTTCTCTGACTCCAGAGCTCCTCTTTATTGTTTTGGGCCCCTCCTGGCTGGATGTTTTCACTCAAAGCAGCCGCTCAGCCCAGACCTGGCAAGCAGAAGGCCTCTAAATAAAATCCACTCCATCGGCTCGTATGCATCCTGCAGCTGGTGTGTGCCAGGCACCACACTGGGCCTTGAGGGGCAGTGAGTAAGCCCGTATACCCCCCTCTCCCCACGGAGCTTGGGGTCCAGTCTGCAGAAATAACCTGCCATCTGAGACGTGAGCCGGGGTCTTGCAGGATGGCTGTGGAGGTCTGCAGGGATGTGTGTCAGTCATCTGGAAAGCACCTGGCACACAGTAGGCGCTCAATATGGGCCATTCTTACCATTCTGCCAAACGGCCGCCTGGTTGGGGCTGACATCCTTAACCTGAGTGCCCTGCACTTAGGGAGAGAGCACGATCTTCCTCCCGTAAGTACTTGGCTTAGAAAACAGAAGGAAACACAAGCGCCCGCCTGCCCGCGCTGCCCCAGGACGCAGTCAGATGCTCAGCAGGGCTGCTCTGCTCCAGGCAGGTGGCTTGAGTGTGCAGATAAACGGCTGAGCCATGCTCTACCCATGGAGCCTTCTCCCTCTGCATCCCAGGTCTCAGAGCAGCCATGCGGCGTAGTCACATATGCCCCCAGCTGAATGAGAAGGATCGACTCCCCATAGGAATCCCTTGTCAAAAAAAGGGGGGGGGGAGGAATCCCTGTCTTCTAGAGGAGTATTTCTTTTTCTTTTTTTTTTTTTTTGGTTAAGATTTTTACTTATTCGTGAGAGACATAGAGGCAGAGACATAGGTAGAGAGAGAAGTAGGCTCCTCACAGGGAGCCCGACGCGGGACTCGATCCCAGGACCCTGGGTTCACAAGCTGAGCCGAAGGCAGACAGATGCTCAACCACTGAACCATCCACGTGTCCCGGGAGGAGTATTTCTTTTAAATTCTATTTATTATTAAAAATAAATAAATAATAAATAAATAAATTCTATTTATTCGAGAGAGAGTGTGTGTATGAGTTGGGGAAGGGGCAGAGGGAGAGGGAGAGAGAGAAGCAGACTCCCCACTAAACTCATATCTCAGGACTCAGAGATCAGGACCTGAGCCAAAACCAAGAGTCACACACCTAACTGACTGAGTCACCCAGGCGTCCCTGGATGAGTATTTTGAATGCCTCCTGTGGCCGAGGAGTCCCCTCTTCAGACAGAAATAGACCCAGATTCAGCTAGAGTGTGCTCCCTGTGTGCGTGACTGACTCATTGCAGTCCTCCTCACCGTCCTCATCCTCTCCCCACCTGACAGCTAGCGGGCACTTATGATGTGCCAGGCACAGCCAAGTACTATACATGCCATATTTTATTCAATCCTCATGATAATCCCGTGAGACTTTAACTATCCCCATTTTACAGATGAGGAAACTGAGGCTTACAGGGATAAAGCACCTGGCCCCTGGTTCCAGGGCTGGTAATGATTCAGCTGGAACTTGCATCCACAGTGGCTGACTCATGCTCTTATTCACGACTTTGGTCCCTGATCCTTGCAACAACCTAAAGTCACGATGATTATCTCCAGTTTGCAGCAAAGGTTCAGTGTGAGGCCGAGCGATGTTCCCAGGGGCCTCCGTTAGGACTTTTTGGTTGCAAGGCCTTAGATTCCCATCAGCTGCTTTTCTCTCAGAGCTGCCTCGTGCCCAAGAAAGAAAATTGCAGGTTCAGGACATGTTCCCTCTGCTTGGGTCAGAGCATCCTGGGCTTTGTACCTGTGCTTGCCGCCCAGAAGCTGTGTGCCTTCTCCCAACCCAGGCGAGGTGCCGGCTCAGACACAGCCTTCAGGGTGTGGCTCAACAGCCCCTCCTCCCCCATGCCTCGTGGGAGGAAGTCTCTGGAGCAGTTGGAAAAGAAAAGGTGTTTCTTGGGATGCCTGGGTCGCTCAGTCGGTGGAGCATCGACTCTTGATTTCAGCTCAGGTCATGATCTCAGGGTCATGGGATCGAGCCCCACTTCGGGCTCTGCACAGCACATGGTCTGCTTGAGATTCTCTGTCTTTGCATTCTCTCTCTTTCTCTCTCTCTCTCACAGATAAATAAATCTTTTTTTAAAAAAATAATGTTTCTCAGGGCACCTGAATGGTTCAGTGGTTGAGCATCTGCCTTCAGCTCAGGTCATGATCCCCCCAGGATCAAGTCCCACGTCGGGCTCCTTGCAGGGAGCCTGACTCTCTCCCTCTGCCTGTTGTCTTTGCCTCTCTCTCTCTCTCTCTCTCTCTCTCTGTGTGTCTCCCATGAATAAATAAATAAAATCTTAAAAAATAAATACCGTTTCTTGCAAAACGATATAAGCCAGTCAGATTTCAGCAAGCCAAGCTTGCCAGATCTCACACACACACACACACACACACACACACACACACACACACACAGAAGGCAGGCTTCTAAAGAGAAAACATACACACTCATGAGTCCCAAGGTTACCCGTATTCGTCAGCCTGTTCTTGGTAGAAGCACAGGCCTGTTCTGAGGAGGCTGTGGAAGCCACATGTGGCATCAGAATCTTCAGACCGGAGGGCACCAGACCTGGGACAGAGTTGCTCTCGTGGAGGAGTCAGCAGCTTGTGGGAGGTGCTTGCTCATTTGGGGAGCTAGAAGCCATGAGGTGACCCTCCTGGTTTTGTTTTCTCTTGGAGGACAGAGTGCGGGGTTGCTTCTGTCTCAGGTGTTGGCCGCCACAGGGTGGGACATCCATGCTTGGGCCTAGTGGCCCAGTGTTGTTGACTGACGCCCGCGACATCCTCACGGGGCAGGTATTACCAGTCTCAGTTTACAGAATGCTGGGGAAGGAGGCAGAGACCCAGAGAGCTGAAGGGATTTGCCCCAAAGGCAGAGCCGGGAGGTCGCAGAGCTGGGATTCCTGCCCAGTCCCCAGGCCCTGAGTCAGGGCCATTCTGCTTCAGGGAGGTGGCCTATTCCCCGTCACACAGGCCAGCTGGGCTTGCACTCCCTGCACTTGCTGTACGGGGGCCTACAGGTCTCCCTCCCCAACCAGAGGGTGGTCAGCCCCACGGAGGACCTACCTGGCTTTTGGGTTCACCTCTCTCCCCACCCCCAGGCCTCGGCACATAGGAGGTGCCTGATTCGAGTTAGTCGTTGATTCATTAACGAGGCACGTGCAAGTGGCCAGGAAGCTCACTGTGAGTGCTGCCTGCAGAGGACGGTGCACAGCCCCTGGAAACCTGGGCCAGCCTCCCCGTGACCCAGGGCACCTGGGCCACCCGGGCCACCCCACTCCCAGACTACCCAGCACACATGATCCTCTGGCACATGCACACCCCGTGCAGTGATCCTGCCCCCTCAAAACTGAGACAAAATGTGCACCTGCCAACAAATGTTTGTGCCTTTGGGCAGGAAATGAATGGAGCCAGAATTCCCAGGGCCACTTCCGACAGTCCATCTGCCAGCCAACGGGATAAATGTGCTTTGGGAGTGACTGACCCTCCCACCAAGGGTATTTCTGGCCCTGGCAGGTGGGCAGGGGTAGGGTAGCGGTGCCTGGTGCCAAGAAGAGCCACCATCCAAGTACTCACTGAGAGGCTCAGGGCCCCAGATCGTAACGGATTGTTCACTTTTCTATGTATTTGTTTTAAAAGGTCTCAAAAATTAAGTAGTTGGAAAGCGAGCCCAATTCAGACTGACTCATGGTATAGCAGGCTGCGCCAGGAAATGGCCACATGAACTAAAAAAATCAGTCCTGTTTCAGTCTATTTATGCATTTATTCTCCTCTTCATTCCAAAAGGATGTGAGGGGAATTAATTAGAGGCATTACATATTGTCCCTGCCCTGTGGCCCTGTCCACGTGGTCAGCGAGACATCTGAGATGAGCCAGCCCTCCTGTCGGCGTATTCATTGCGCAAATAAAAGCCTGCCGGGCGTGCTGCACGCTGGGCACCGGGGTGCATTCATTAAGTGAGTCCTGGCTCCCCCCATCCCTGCTCCATCTGTAAGGTGGCTCCATTTGATCGCTTCCCTGTATCTTCAAAATGCAAGGGATCATGGCAACCAAGGCAAATGACATATAGAAGGAACACTGGACCCGGAGTCTAGAAACCCGAGTTCCAACCAGGCTCTGCTGGTTACACTCTGGGTGCCCTTTGGCAAGTCACTCCACCTCTGAGCTTCAGGCTAGTTGGTAAAATTGGGATACTGAGGTCTCTCAGGCTGGTTCTGGGATTGACTACTATTTATTGAATACTTACCATGTACCAGGCACTGTGCTAAGCACTTTGCATATTTTCTCTTCTTTGATGTACAAACAGCACTAAGATGTAGGTATTGATACTCCTGGCTTGCCTGGGAGGAGGTTGAAGGCAGGCAATCTGCCATTTCCTTCTCCCCTGTGTCACCAGCACCTGGCACAGGACTTGGCACAGGGCAGAGGTGCGATCACTACACATGGTGGACCCGGGGTCCAACTCTAGCCTTTCCATACAGTGGATGTGACAACACGGTGCTTGGCACACGTGGACCCTCAGTAAATAAGAACTCCTGTCTCCCTTCTCCGTTAGTTTATCCAGGTGGATTTTTCCAAGGCTGCTTCTGAGCTTTGCTCTAAGACAGGAACATCTTTAGATGGCAGCTCCCAGGGGAGGAATGATTCAGCAGAACATGGGATCCATTTGCTGTTTTCATCTCAACTAACGGGGTCTCTCTGCCAGGCTTGGCTGCATATTAAGCCGCTGACTCCCTTTGAAAGGCACTTGCATCCTCCTGGGGCTGCGGACATCCTTGACCTTGGCTGTTGCCACCTGCTGAAATGCATTTATTCACACATGGAACCTGGGTGAAGAAGGCAAGGATTGGAGGGAGGGCTTGCTCTCACCTGGCCCCTGGGGCCTGGCCTCTCTGCTCACCATCAACCCTCAGGGCAGAGCCACCAGCTGTCCCACTTCGTCCCACAGACTGGCCACCAGCCCCCAGGGCCTACTAGATGAGTCCACTTACCTTTCAGTGGCCTCCGGAAATCAACTCATCATCTCCCTGGCCTGTCTTTCCTACCACCTGGACTAGCATTTGTGCTTCCTCCTCCTAACTGTAATATATACGTGGAATGAGGAGGTTAACTCTATGAAAAGTCATAGAAGAGTCTGTTGATAACTACTTGGAAGGCCACGGTTCTCCATGCAACAGGGTCAAGATCACGGGCTCAGTGTCAGAAAGCCCTGGGTTCAGATACTGGCCTCACTACCAACTCTGTGACCCTGTGCAGGTTACACAAGTTCTTCAAGCCTTCCTCAGGAGTGAAATAGAGCTAATGAGACCCACCTTGCGGAGATATAAGGATAAAACAGCACATAGGGGCACCTTGCACAAGCCTAATACTTAATAAATGCTTGATCACTGGTTTGAGTCTTGAAAGCATTAGAACTTTGGAAGAGGCATTTAATGCTCTAATCATAGTTTGATGATGCAAGGGCATTTTTTTTTAAGATTTTATTTATTCATGAGAGACAGAGAGAGAGAGAGAGAGGCAGAGGGAGAAGCAGGCTCCATGCAGGGAGCCCGATGTGGGACCTGATCCCAGGACCCCGGGATCACGACCTCTGCCGAAGGCAGACGCTCAACCACAGAGCCACCCAGGCACCCCGATCCAGGGGCATTTCACAACATCCTTGGGGTCAGTCAGCAAGGACTTCAGCTCATTCTTCCATCCCATCAACACCAGAAGTACAGATTTCCTATATGCAGGTTCTGAAGGATTGTTTGGAATCCTCTGGTTCAGACCTCCACACATCCAGGATCCCCTGGGCAGCATCCATCAGAGGTATCTTCAAGCCCATGCTTATCTGCTTCTGGGAACAGGAAGCTTACTACTCCACCCCAGGGTGGTTAGGATTTAGCAACAGGTCGGTTTCATCTGAGCATCAGTGGCTTGTGGCTTGTGGGACATCAGGCTCTGTCCAGGGCACCTGTTAAAGCTGCATGTTGTTCAGATGTTGTCCAGGGTGGCCACGGGCCCAGTGACAGAGCTCCAAGTGCTGCAGTGCCTTGGTGGCCGGCACATCCCTCGGTCTCCTGGGCTTTTCAGAAACATGATTTTGTCTCCTTTGCACCCAGAGCTGATCAGAGTCCCATCAAGCAAACTCAAAAGACACAGTGCTGAGAACTGAATGCTGATTCATTAGGTCACCCATAATTGTCACCCTCCAATGACAGCAGATGGGAGCAGATGTCTGTACTCACTGCCCAAGCTCCTGGGGAAACAGATTATCTGTCAGAATTTCTGTGGTGAGCACAGAGATAGGGAGGGGATGGTCCCTAGGAATATTCCCTGTCGTGGCCATGGTTGGCCCTGATGACCATCCCAGTCTCATGGACAGATCCCGCTGCTAGTGGCCATTCTTGGTCTCTTTCCCTCCCGGGCCATCCCGGGCCCAGAATTTTGTATAAATAAGGTCCTCTGTTCAAGTCCCGGTTGATAAGCATGGAAGACTCCAGATGCTCTGCAGTGAAGGAGCGCTCCCATGGGGGTTGGGTGGATTCCAACCAGGGAAGAAAACACCCCAAGTCCCATTGATTTACATATTAATTAACCATCTCAGTTCACAGCATTCTGTAATGGAAACTTGTGGTTTTTCCTTGTAGCTAAGGTGCTCCGGTCAGCAAGCCTGCTTAGCCAGTGTCGTCAGACTGTTGTCTTGTAGAACAAGGCCAGGCCTGTTTTGCAACCAAAGATAAAAACGTTCCCACCTGTGGGTCAGGGTGTCCCCATACTTGGCGTTTTAATGACAGGGTCTGAGATTTGGGGCCCCCGTCCCTGCCACCCCAGCACGGGATGTCCCGTGTGAACTCTGACCTTCCAGGCCTCTAGAATGCTCTACATTATGGTGTATTTCTTCCAGTCTTTTGTTCACCCATTTTCTCAAATGTCCATTTTTGCATAATTTATGCAAATCCCCATTTCCTTCCTCAAAGTACTTACTGGACTTCTCAGGAAATACAGCTTCAAGTGCAGCAGCTTATGGATAAATGTAGAACATCGGAAGCAGACAAAAAGCGCATGTGAGCAGAGGCCTGAGCCCATTGGGAAGCTCAGATGCAGGAGAGCAGGGCTTGGAGCTGAAGGGGCTCAGACTCTGCAGCGAGGCGTGGGTCCGAATTCCAGCTCCCTCGCTCAGCCAACAGGCGCAGGCACCTAATCCCTGTGCCTCAGTCTCCTTGCCTGTGAAATGGGTTGAGTAGTACTTTCTTCAGAGGCTGATCAAGGGAGACAGTGTATGCAAAGCACTCAGCAGAACGGCTGGCAAGTAGTTGGCATTCGGCAACCACTAGTTATGTCACTGTTCCTGTTAATCATATGTTCTCCTGTTATTACCCAGTTGCAATAACTGAGCTGTGATTTTCACTATTAGCTTCCTAGCAATCGAAGTCGTGGAAAGCCAGGACTGCGGATTTCTCACTTCTGTGAGGGGGAGAGCAGACGCCAGCTCCGTGGGTAGCGAGCCGCTCCGTCTCCCCCCACTCGCTCTATCTGAGCGCTCAGGTACAGAGCCTCAGATGTCTCTGCCTTTGGTTAGCTACAAAGATCGCAACTGGAAGTTACAAACCTGGAACCACGAGGACAATGTCCTGGTTGGGAATCACCTCCCCAGGGTGCCACCGAGTTATCAGGAAGGTTGGCTCAGGGGCTTCTTTGGAAACTCAGACCGGAGGTAATGATCTCTTGAGCTGTCTCGTGAGACTAAGTAGGTGACAAGTCCCCAGTTGCATTTCCATTTGGGCTATTTTACATTTTGTCATCTAGCAGTTGCCGGAGACTGAGGCTGCAGGGACCATGGTTGAGCCTGGATCATAGGCTCAGACGACAGTGGAAAGTATGGTTTTCTTTTTAGTTCACTCCACCACGCTTTCCTGAAGTTTGACAGAGAACAGCTGCTCATCTCCAAGACAAGAAACCATCTTTGCAAGGTGGAGAGTGGGGAAGGGAACCGATGGTCGTTGCGCACCTAGTGTGTGCCAGGCAGGAGCAGGGCCCACCTCGATCTTGGAAGGTGTGGGCATATTACACCTGGAAGCAGGTGTTGCGTTTTCCATTTTTACCAATGGGGAGCCAGAAGCCCAGGGTGGTTAAGCGACTTGTCCAAGGGCACACAGCTAGTTATCTGGGATTACACACAGGACACCTGGGATGCTAACATAGATGCGTCTGACTCTAAACCATTTCCTGTGAACCCTTTAATGCTGTGTCTCACGATAAGCTTGCTGCCTTCAGGTTGCCTGTAATCTAGTTAAGAGAATAGATGCCAGCCCTAAAGCATAAACAACAGTACCAAATGCTTACAATGCATGGGCCTAGGCAGTAAGCAGGTCAGAGGAGAGAGTGCTTCCTTCCAGAAGGCAGGGATGGCTTCAAGGAGGTGGCAGGTCTGGAAGAAAAAATGACCCTTGAGAGGCTGGGAGGGAGACAGGAAGCCTCCGAGCCCAGGACTGGCAATAGAGAAGATCCAGAGGGAAAAAGGTGAACGGTCTGGGAGGGCAGGCCACTGGCGCCCAGGTTTCTCTGGGACGTTGGGAGAAGGTAGGTTGGAGAGGTGAGCAGGGTGCAGAACTCAGGGCCTGACCTGTCAAATGGAACATGGAGACCTGGATGTAGGCGATGTTTTGAATCTTTGATATTGGCACTTCTTTCCCTTGTGTTTATTTATCCACCGATCAGCAGAACTAGGGTGACCTGCTAAGAGGACCTCCCGTGTGCCACGACCCGTGCAGGGTCCAGGGGACAGAGGTCAGCCAGGCTCCAGCCCCACCTGGGGAGATCTCAGATGGGACAAGACCACCCACCCTTCCAACCACACTCATGCTCCCTGTCCCGCATCCCTGCCTCTGGCTGCGCCCACCCACCCACCTGTCTGTGTGTCCCAGGGGCCTCTTTCCTTACTCCACTTCCCCAGGGCTGAGGCTGGGTGAACCGCACCGCACAAAGCCAGCTGACCGAGAGCCCTTCCTGCCGGGTCCTTCCCATGTAGTGTCATCAACCGGCACAGCCAGCTTGGGGGGGGGGGGGGCATGGTATCCCCGGTGCTCCAGGGAACAGGCTCAGAGAGCCCAGGGAACTTGTCCACCGCCACACAGATGTAAGTGAAGGCGCCCACAGCAGGCCTCTCTCTACTCCCACAGGGACCCTCCACTTGTCCCTTTCATTTTTAAAGATTTATTTATTTGAAGAAAGAGAGCGTGCATGTGCATGAATAGAGGAGGGGCAGAGGAAGAGAATCTCCAGCAGACTCCTCACTGAGCGTGGAGCCTGACTCGGGGCTCCATCTCACCACCCATGAGATCCTGACTGAGCCGAAACCAAGAGTTGGATGCTTAACCGACTCCATCCAGGCCATCCAGGGGCCCCTCCCTTTAATTTTTTTAGCTGAGCATTTACCCAACCTACCCAGGCTGCACAGCTGGTAAAGTCTGGGCCAAGGCCAGAGCCCTCTTCTTATGGATCCTCTCAGGGGTCCCCGGGGAGCAGGTGCTCCGCAGTGTGATCAGCCCTTCCCCTGGCAGGGTACCCCCACACTCTAATCTGAATGGCATTCCAGGGAGCCCCTGGAGTAGTGCTGGGCCCTGGAGGCAGCAGGAGCCTTTGTGGTCACCTCAGCACCACCTTGTGGTGGCAAAGGGCTCCTCCAAGCCTAGCCGGCCCGTTTCCAGCAGGTGCTGGCTTCTGGGGGAGGGTCTGCAGACTGCCTTCGTGGAGGGCCTGTGGAGGGCCTGTGTGGCTGCCTCTGCTTCCTGAGAAATTCCCATGCCACCCAGTTATACCCTTCTTGTTGGCATTTCTTAGGTACCAAAATACAGAGAGGGTAAAGAACGGATATTTATCGAGTCCCCACTGTAATAGGTGTTTCCAGACCTTCCCAACAGCCTTGCATGTTAGGGATTCATGGGCTACTTTCCAGACAAGGAAACAGAGAGGTGCCCTCCGGCCCCAACTCCCTACAGCCAAGCAGCATGGGACCAGCCTCAGACCCCTGCTTACACGTTCTCGGAGCAAAAGCTCTGGCCATCCAAGCACGACTGGACTTACTGGCAGCCCAGAGTGTGCTGCCATTTCAGTGACCTCATTTTTTTGCAGATGAAAATCAGGAGGTAACGGTCTGATAAAGAATTTCTTATGAGAAAATGCAAAAAAAAAAAAAATTGGATCCCATCGGTGACAAGTCACCTTTTTTTGAAAATGACCAAAACTCTACAAAAGCAGGGTTGTGGGGCTCATTTTAAAAGTGAAAGGGAACTCAGAGGGGACTGTTTGAGAATTCCACAGCCTCCCAGAGGACACTAGGAGGCCCCTACCACGTGAGAGACCCATGTGGAAAAAGTCATTGGCAGAGAGGTTGAAGAACGATGAGCAAGTTCATGATGTGTCACCGGTGACCTGGGCTTGGGCTGAGAGGTCCACGGATGCGCACTTGCTCACAGAGACACTCAAAGATGCCGGCTGCTGCTGGATCTTGGCCCTTCCAGAGCCTGGGGCTCTGCCGTTTGGCAGGGCTGCTCATGAAAAGAGATGGTGGAGTTTGTCATACAGACTTAATACCACCAGCAGATTGATCAGTGCTCTCTGCCTTGACTGTTCTCACCAGCAATCGCTATGCCATCTGTTTCAAAATGAAATAAAAAGTTGCAAAGCAGCATCCCCAAAATTAAAGGAAATCATTCAGAGATGAGAAACAAGGAGGAAGCAAAAAATGAGAGTAGTAAGCATGTGCCCTGGCTGGAGGAAAAGAAAAAAAAGTCTCCTTGGGGAATTCAGAGACACATGACCATGCCTCACATGGATTTAGGGTTCTAACACCCCAGGATCCAAGAATCCCCAAGTCAAAAAATTGACACCAAACTACTCTGGAGAAAATAAGTCGTCAACCAGGCCACACAGATGGATTCTGCATAAGACCAGCTTTAAAGATGAGCTCATAGTCCACACGAGTTAACAAGTTTTTAACATAAGTTAAAAACCCACCAGATGGGAAAGTTACAGAAACAACAAACATCAGGAATAGACTCTCAGTCTTTGTAGAATGGTCGGAAGGAAAGGAGCCTCCCCCTAAAAAGAGAAGAGAAGAGAGAGAAGAGAAGAAGAGAAGAGAAGAGAAGAGAAGAGAAGAGAAGAGAAGAGAAGAGAAGAAGAGAAGAGAAGAGAAAAGATTTACAATTATTAAAGACCTAAATTAAAATGTTATAAATAAATTGAAAGAAGACATTACTGAAAAAAAAAAAAAAAACCACCAGGGAGATTTGAAAATAAATCAAGTGAAACTTCTAGAAGTGAAAAGACAAAAGTCATTGGGATGAAAACCTTAGCGGATGAGTTAAACAGCAGATTAGACAAAGGGAGAGAGAGAGATCATCAATCGGAAGATTGATGTGAAGAAATTACCCACAATGCACCAGGGAGGATAGGGAGAGAAGTTCAGAGCTTAAAGTTGCCTAGTATCAGCGCCAAAAGAAGACAGCAGGAGAGGGACACCTCGATGGCTCAGTGATTGAGCATCTGCCTTTGACTCGGGTTGTGATCCCAGGGTCCTTGGATCGCATCCCACATCGGGCTCCCCACAGGGAGCCTGCTTCCAGAGAGTCTCTGCCTCTCTCTCTCTGTGTCTCTCATGAATAAATAAATAAAATCCTTAAAAGAAGAAGAAGTAGAGATGAAAACAGGAGAGAGATATGCTTTATTGACCGAGCATTTTCCAGAATTGATTCTGGAGATTGAAGGAGCGTGAGTCTTCGGATAACTGTTTTACACCCACACCCATCATAGTGAGATTGTGGAACTGGCAAGATGAAAAGAAGATTTTTAAAGAGGGGAGGGCAGCCCTGGTGGCTCAGCGGTTTAGCACCACCTTCAGCCCAGGGTGTGATCCTGGGGTCCTGGGATCGAGTCCCACGTCGGGCTCCCTGCATGGAGCCTGCTTCTCCCTCTGCCTGTGTCTCTGCCTCTCTCTCTCTCTCTATGAGTCTCATGAATAAATAGATAAAATCTTTTTAAAAAAAAGGGGGGGTGGAGAAAACATCACTTACAAAGAAAGCTCAACTAGGCTGATGAGACTTCTCAGAATAACAATAGAAGCCAGAAAAAAAAAGAAAAAAACAATAGAAGCCAGAGGAAAAAGAAAAAGAGCAGTCAACCTAAAATTCTATCTTTGGTGAAACTATAGTTCAAGATACAGATATTTTCACACTGAGCAAGTTTATAAGAGACCTTTGCTGCAATAACCACCAAGGATCTACTTCAAAAAGCAGTGGATGGGGCTCCTGGCTGGCTCAGTCGGTGGAACAAGCAACTCTTGATCTCGGGGTCGTGGGTTCGAGCCTCACGTTGGCGTAGAGATTACTTAAAAATAAAATCTTTAAAAACAAACAAAAACAAAAAGCAGTGACGATATAGAAAGAACATCGAGCACAGTGCCCAGAACCCAGGACCATGCTTTCTCTCTCTTAGCAATTATCTGTGCACCCACTTGGTTTGTCAGATGAGCCAGAGATTACCGAAACAAAAGGTCACGTACCCGTGGCCTGGATGGCTATCCTGTGCACACATCATTAACCTTTTAGCAAATTTTAACCTACTAATACGTCTCCTGAGTCAACCAAATTGTAAATGTTCATCTTGGCGGCCTGTGTGTGTCCCGCATTTCATATGCAATTGTGGAAGATGTCACGGTCATCCATAAACATAGATTTTGGTTCAAGTTTATATTTGATAGACAAGGAAGAGGGGACAGGAGAGTAGGAGAGAACACATAGGAATAATCAAATGCCACGATGCCACTTACGGTGTGAACTGGGACAAACCCTAGTGTCTCTGAGGCAAGCTTTTCCCATCATAGAATAGGAGTAGTTGTACCTACCTCCTGGGATCCTTATGAGAAGTAATGAAATAATATGCATATAAAGCACTGAGCCTCTCTCAGAGTAAGCTGTGGTGACAGTAATAATGATAAAGAAACAGGAGGGAATTATAAAATCAAATTCTAGAATTTTGTTTACGAAAATTAAAAAAAAAAAAAAAAACACTTTTGCTGCAAGATTTCTCTGTCCAGTCTCATGCCCAGCCCCTACAAGGCTGGACCAGCATCACCACCCCTAATGTCTGTGAGATAAACCCAAGGCAAAAGAGCTTGTCAGTAAGCTCACACAGATGCATTTGGGCATCGTGGCCCTTGAATCCCTAAGCTCCCACTTGGCTGAAAACTGCTTCTGAGCTGTCCCTAGATACCAGCTGACAGGCAGAGCGGACTGCTGTTCGGTCAGCTGGCTCTCTCATCTCCATGATAGCAGACATCACGTGTGATGTGATTTATTTCCCTTCCAGGGGACTGCACCCACCAGTTGCCTTGTCCTCAGACAGACCAGGCTTCTGTCCCCCGGAGGAGAGCAAGGAGAGGCCGGGCATGGAGATCAATTCCCAGGGTCCCGGGATGCGGGTGCCAGGCTTACCACCTTGCACAGCTAGATCAAAGAGACGGGAATCCAAGTGGGGGATGAAGCCTTACTCTTTTCCTAGAGGATTCATCCCAGATCCTTACAGTATATCCAGACAGGCTCCCTGAGGCGATTCTTTCCAGTGTGAACCTCATTCCTGGGCAGGCAGGGGACAGTCAGAGCTTCCCTTTCTCCAGCTCCCTTCTTGCCCGGCCACCTGCTCCCTCCCTTTCTGGCTGCTTCTGTCTGTGTGTTTAGCGCATGCATGTGCATGTCTTTGGAGTGGATTTTGTTTGTATTAGATGCAGTTCATATCATTTCCTTCAAGGTTTGTTTTCTGGACCCGCAGTCAGGAGATAATTTCCTCCCCCGTTTCCCACCTTATCGCTCCCGACACACATGCCCACCCCACCCGCCCCCGCGCCAGGAGAGAGAAAATGCTTCTTTTTTTGCTTCTCAAGTTTGAGATCCTTTGGTCTTTGCAGGCCAGGAGAATCTCATTACTGGCAACGTGATAGGCATGTGGGAGTGTGTGATGTCGCCTTTCCAGCCGTTTGATGAGATTTCTGCGAACTCCTAGAGGGAGTTGTTTGGAAATACCTGAAAAGCTCTGCACAGGCCTGCCTCACTTTAAGAAAGCCTACTGTATGGAAAAGACAAAATGACAAAGGCCAAGCCAGGAGGGGTCGTCCCCAGTGATACAGGGTCCCCTCGCTGTACAAAAAGATTCTCCAGGGGGCTCTTTGGAAGAACCGACCCTCCTGGGTATGTTGTAAGACTGTTTAGTTTCACAAAACTTAATCTGTATAGTTTTCAAGACCAACACAATAGTGTAAACAAATTTGCTGTCATAAAGACGCTGTCTATTCTCAGTTCTCTTTTTTCTTTCTTTTTTTTTTTTTTTTTAAGAGATGGAAAGAGGAGAAGGAGTGGCAGAGGGAAAGAGAGAGTCTCAAGCAGACTCCCCAGTGAGCGCAAAGCCCAACCTGGGGTTCAGTCTCACACCCCTGAGATCACAACTTGAGCTGAAACCAAGGGTCGGACATTTAACCAACTGAGCCACCCAGGCACCCCCAGTTCTTGGTTTTGGGGGGGTTTTTTGAAAAGCTAAGACAATCTTCAGAGTGTCAGGGCATGAAAGTGTCTTGTCAGGAGTGTAGTGTGAACTGCCAGAACCGTGTGAAGACAAGATCTAAATTCCGCTTGAGGGATCCCTGGGTGGCGCAGCGGTTTGGCGCCTGCCTTTGGCCCAGGGCGCAATCCTGGAGACCCAGGATCGAATCCCACATCGGGCTCCCGGTGCATGGAGCCTGCTTCTCCCTCTGCCTGTGTCTCTGCCTCTCTCTCTCTCTGTGTGTGACTATCATAAATTAATTAATTAATTAATTAATTAATTAATTAAATTCTGCTTGATAAAAAGTGAGGCTGGGTAATGCGACAATGGGAACATACTGAAGGCTACTGAACTGTACACTTAAAGATGGTTAGATGGTAAATTTTATGTTCTGTGCATTTTATCACAATTAAAGATTATGCTTTAATGAGGAAGTGGCTCTGCTCTCCCTGCCACCCTCTGCCGGGCATCGCCTCTGCCCCCCTCTGCTGAGCCACCGCCGCACCTGCGCCCAGTGGCCGGCTAGAAACAGGCATGCCTCTCTAAGTGGTCGGGCCGTCTGCAAAAACTTGCTTCGTGCACTCCATTTCCACCTGGTTCCAAACCGATCATGTGGGAACATAGATACCACGGACCAAGCCCTGTGCCAGACGCTGCCCTGAACATACGGCCTCTCTCTCCCGCCCTGGAGAATCAATATTATTATATTTTCTCCATCTGACAGCTGAGATAAGGCAGCTGAGAATCCACATTATTTTTTTTAAGATTTTATTTATTCATGAGAGACAGAGAGAGAGGCAGGGACAAGTAAAGTAATTCTCACCGACCTCCTCAGCTAACGGCAGAGGGAGAAGCAGGCTCCCCACGGGGAGCCCAATAGGGACTCGATCCCAGGACCCTGGGATCATAACCCAAGCCGAAGGCAGATGCTCAACCACTGAGCCACCCAGGTGCCCCGAGAATCCACATTATTGAATGACTGACCTCATTTCAGACCACAGCGATGTTGGGATTCGAACACAGGTTTCTCTCATGCCACAGGCCAGGCTGCTTTCCCTGGACCGGTGAGTCCTAGCCTTCCTGAGCATGTGGGTCCTTTCTAATGGCAGATGTCTTCACAGACCTGCCCCCGGTGGCAGTCCTATTGTCAGGGTCTCCTGGTTGAGATATGAAATGACCAAAAGCGGCCTTACCAAGCATCCTGTGAGTCACCGCAGCATCTGCACAGTCTTGAAATCATGACACCTGATGTGTGAGTCATGGGAGACATTGGCTTGGCCAACAGCAGTTGGTGCTTGTGCAGTTTCTTAGGCCCTTGGAGTCGCTCTGGATCTCTGGCCCCAGAGATCGGGCACCCCTGGGCTGTACCATGAATCAGCTGAAGGGGCTGGCGACCTGGAGACTTCGTATGTAGGCCAGACGCAAGGGCGTCTATAAATACAGCTGACATCAGGGTCTTGGGAAGGTTACCGTGAGCCTTTGGATCGCATCCTCTGAGGCCAGGGGAGGAGACAAGGGCAGTGGTAGCTTCAGACCACTGAAGCTACTTGAAGACTACTTGCTTTCTGCCCGTTTCAGACTGCAGTCGTGAGAAGTGTGGCAAGCAAGATATACACTGATTTATCTAAATTCCGCTCCCCCAGAACAGAGCTCTAGAACTGAGCAACTGTAGGGGCTGAGAACAGCAGTTAAAGATGCGTCCGTTTATTTTCAGCTGGGTTAGCATCTTCATTTGCTTTTATCCAGCCTTCGGAGATCCCCAGCTGTAGCTGCTGGGAAGAAGTTGTGCCAAGAGCAAAAAAAAAGAAAAGAAAAAGAAGTAGCCTCTTTGCATGTATTCTCAACGTGAAAGGTTCACACTGCTCAGTTGCGTTGCTTGCTTTCATTCATTCCACAAATAGCTATCGCACTCAGCAGCTGTGCCAGGCACTGTTCCAGGCACTGGGGATTCACTAGAGGGGAAAAAAAAGACCAATCTCAGCCCTTGGGGAGCCTGCATACTAGTAGGAGACAGGCTATAAATGAGGCTTTTAAAAATAAAACAGGTAGAAAGTCAGGTAGTCTTAAGGGAATGGAGAAAAATCAAAGAAGGAAGGTGAGGCACATGGGGGAGGGTGCATTCGTCTACCCTGGGAGGGTGGCAGTTAAGCAAAGAGGTGAGGGGGAGGGTATTAGAGGGAAGAACATTCAAGAAGAGGGAACAGCCCGGCCGTTGTGGCTGGAGCAGAGTGGGCAAGGTGGAAGCATCCAGAAGGTCACTTGGGCCCTTGACGGCTGTCACAGTGACTTTGACCCCAGGGAACATGGGATCCACAGGAGAGTTTTGAGCAGAGGAGTGAAATGATCTGACTTTCCTACAGCATTATTTACAGACCCCAAAATCCCCCATTCTGTGTGTACGATTCAGTAACTTTTATTCAACATACAGAGTTGTGCAGCCGTCACCGCGACCCAATTTTAGAACATTTCCATCACCCCCCGAAAGACGCCTCATGCCTACAGCTTGCATTTTAAAGGGATCACTCTGGCTCCTGTGTTAAGAATCAAAATAAGAGGTAGAAGCAAAGAAAGTATGGGAAAGAAACGTTTTTCACCACACATGTGAGCAACAGAAAGGACTAGATGTGCAGAGGTAAAGACATAACTAGCCAGGCTTTTCTTTCCGAACTCCTGGAGTCTCAGAGCCTCCTTTGCACCAGTTATAACAGTGGTAACAAGGCAGGATATTAAAAATATACAGATAATTGTTTTTATTTTTTATAGTTTTTTAAACACTTTATTTTTTTAATTTTACTTAAATTCCATTTGCCAACATATAGTAACACCCAGTGCTCATCTCGTCATGTGCCCTCCTTAATGCCCGCCACCCAGTTTTACCCCATCCCCTCACCTGCCTCCCTTTCTGCAACCCTTTGTTTCCCAGAGACAGGAGTCTCTCATGGTTTGTCTTCACAGAGTTGTGTTTAAAAGTGAGAAATCTGGGGCGCCTGGGGGGCCCAGTCATCTGAGCATCTGACTCTTTACAGCTTAGGTCATGATCTCGGGGTCATTGATCGAGCCCTGCATTGGGCTCAGTGTGGAGTCTGTTTGGGATTTCCCCTCCCCCCTGCTTATGTTCCCTTGCACATGTGCCTGCTCTCTCTCTCTCTCTCTCTTTCTAAAATAAATAAATATCTTTTTTTAAGTGAGAAATCCAAGCCTCAAAAGCCTCCAAGTCTCCTGACTTGAAGATAAATGAATGCATGTTGTATCCCTCCCTCCCTTTACATTAAAAATCTATTTGTAAAGCTGTAGAATTATCTTCACACCTTAAAAATTCACAGGAACAGGGGCACCTGAGTGGCTCAGTCCGTTAAGCATCTGAGTCTTGATTGTGGCTCAGGTCATGATCTTAGGGTCGTGAGATCGAGCCCCACATTGGGCTCTGCTTGACATTCTCTTGCTCTCCCTCTGCCTCTCCCCTGCCCCCAAGAGTGCACGTGTTCTCTCTCTCTTAAAAAAAAAAAAAATTCAGAAGAAGAAAATTTGATGGTAGCAATAGGAGTAAATCCAAACGTGTTTCGGCAAACATTCGTTGTCCCTGCAGCAAGAAGGCAGTGAGGACACTAAGCTTGACACTAAGCTGGACCTGAGTGAGAATTTTCTTTTTTTCCTGAAAGAATGAAATGTTCTGGTATTATAAGGTTTGGGACCGGATGGTGAAATTAGACATTTTTTCCTTCCCAGCATCTACTACAGCAGCCAGTGTTCCTCTTTTTCCTGACCCCAGATTTCCGTGCTGGACCATCCCATTCCCTGGAACAGGCAGGTGGTGATGACCTGCCATAGAGGACTTTACCTTGGATGGGTCTAAAGTAATTCTCACCGACCTCCTGAGCTAACGCCGGTGCGTTACTGAGAGCCTGCCGCAGGGCTTGTCACCAGGTTTGCAACCTCACAGAGAGCAAACCCTCTTTGGGGCATGCATCTGAGTGTGGCCAACAGCCTGATGACAAAGGGCCAGCCAGGCATCATTGATGGGTAAATACAATTCCAGCTCACTGCCCACCGTGACTTGCTTTGGCTCCGGCCTGGACTGTTTTGTGAGGTTCGACTACTGGTCTCAGTTCAAGGTCACAGGCAACTACCTTTTCTGGTTTTTCCTATGAGCTTTCTAGTAGCCGCTTCCAGGATCCTGGCAGTGGCTCAGGGCCACCCACCAGGGATGCTGCTTTACCACGGCTGGCCACAAAGCTGCTGAGCTCAGCCAGTGGCCCTCCGTGGCACTCTGGGAGCAGTGATGACCCACATGTGATCACGGTGCTTCGTGTTGTTAGTGCAAACAGCAGAGAGCATGGCCCCGGGGACCCAGCTGCTGCCCGTGCAGTCTGGGCTTTGGTCTGTTTTATTCTCACTTCCTGTGTGGCCTTGAACATGTCCCATCCCCTCTGAGACCCAGTTTCCTTGGCTACAAAGAGAAGGGGGGAGGATAAAATCCCATTCTCTTCAGCTTTGCCAGCCACATAAGCACCTGAAATAGCCCATCCACCGAGGGGCCACTGAGTCATCCTTTCTATTCAGCACACACACTGCCAGCTTCCCGAAGTTTTAAATCCCCTTCTGTCGGGTTATCATCCTCCTGGAAGCAAAAGGAGCGAAATCAGAATTCTGTGCCATGGCATCTTTCAACATCAGAGACACAGGAGCTCTTAGAACACGTGATACTCCAGAGGTTCCCAAACACCTGTTAGCCTGGAACCCTTTCCTCAGACATGGAATCCCAAACAGAGTAGTTGGAAGTGCTCTGGTTAGAAACTGGAGCCCAGAGAGAGGAAGCCACCAGGCCTGTGTCACTCAGCGAGCAGGGACACCCCTCTTGGACACATTCCCCAGGAATGACACTGAGCATAGGGCTTCCCGGCACCTGCAGAAACTCAGAATCCTAAGACAGAACCACCTTTGGGGAGGCGGAGGCGCGGGACAGGGGGAGGGCACACTCACTTCACCTGTGCATCACCTGTGCTGGGGTTTTCCCACACTGTGACCCTCAGGGCCAGAGGCATCTGGATGGCTTCATGGTTGAGCATCTGCCTTCGGCCCATGTCATGACCCCAGGGTCCTGGGATCGAGTCCCACTTGGGGCTCCCCACAGGGAACCTGCTTCTCCCTCTGCCTGTGTCTCTGCCTCTCTCTGTGTGTCTCTCCTGAATAAATAAGTAAAATCTCTTTCAAAAAATAAAAATAATAAATAAAGACCCTCAAGGCCAGGGTCATTACCCACCAGGAGGCAAGTGACCCAGCCAAGTCCCATACTCAGACGTTATTTGAAGCTAGGGCCTTGCAACTGCAAAGTACCTATACTGGCTTCCCTGAGAGATGCCACCTTACTTACTCTTCGTTCGTTCGTTCAGATCTTTCCTGAGCACCAGGCACCTGCCAGGCACTGTTCTAGACGCTGCCGCACAGCTGTGACTGAGGCAGCCGAGCACCTGCCCTCACTGAACCTAGACAACATGAGCAAACAGTACGCGACAGGAAGAAAACCACAGCAGGGGAAAAGACAGGGAGTGACAGAGTCGGGGGGACGGGACAGGGGGACCGGACGGGGGTGCATGTGCAGCTCTCATTGGCCGGGAGCCGTGCTTCTCAATGTCCACTCTCACACCCGTCTGTGAACTGCTGGGTCCTAGTCCGCCACGAGGGAGAACTGCTGCTTCCCTCTCTCTGTATTTAGAGGACAGACGGGGGTGCCTGTAAGCATCTGCCTTCAGCTCAGGTCATGATCTCGGTCCTGGGATCGAGCCCCGCATCAGGCTCCCTGCTCAGCGAGGAGCCTGCTCCTCCCTCTCCCTCGGCCTCCCAGTCCCCCTGCTTGTGCTCGCTCTCACGCTCTCTCTCTGTCAAATAAATAAAATCTTTAATAAATGAAAGGACAAACAGTCCACGGGCCAGCCCTGGTCGGTTGGATCCCACTTTGAATAACCCCGCCCGAAATGTTCCTGAACCAACTGGTCAGTGCAGCTGATGAATGTACCCCCTGTCCTGGGACCCAGTCGGCCCCACCTTCCCTTCCCTCCCGCCGTCCCGCCACGCTGCGCGGGCCCCGGGGAACTGCTGCCAAGGCAGGCTGTGGCGTCTCCGTCCTGGCAAGCACGATGACCCGGGGCCCACCGGTCCCTCCTGAAGGAAGATGTCCCCTCCGGGTCCATAGCTGGTTGGGCGCTTCACGGATAGTGAGACTAGATCTGGGTCCCAGCTCAGGCCGTGTCACTTCCTAGCCGCGTGACCTCGACAATGTCTGTGGTTCTTCTTAACCCTAAAATGGGGAGAATGGTGCTTTGCAGGAAGAGAGCAGTCCCAGGGCCTGGGCCTCCGTGGGTGGAAGCCCCCGTGACTACCTGTGCACAGACACGTGTGAGCATATGTGTGGGGTGAGCACGTGTGCTTGCACATATGTGTGTGACACCCATCTCTTGGAGAGTCCCCTCCAGGACGCACTGCGGCCAGGGACACTGACGGCCTCTCCTGGGTTCTCTCCCTAGATTGCCAAGGGATCATCGAGGACGTCGTCCTGCTGGGTGCGCCCGTGGAAGGAGAAGCCAAGCACTGGGAGCCCTTCCGGAAGGTGGTGTCGGGGAGAATCATTAACGGCTACTGCAGGTCCGTCCAGATCTTGCACCGGAGGTGATGGTACTAACTGAGCACTTAGCGTGCCCGGGCCCAGTGCTGGGGACACAGGTGTTCGAGGCCTGGCCCCTGTCCTGGAGGATCCCGGGACCAGTGGGGCTCTGGCCTGCTAGGAACAAGGCGTTCTGACCTGGGAAGCCTCCATCCCCATAGGATGAGGGTAAAGTGTCTCCCTGTGTCAGGCCTGAGTCCAGCTAGCAGGGTGACAGGAGAGGCCACGGGGGTCACCATCATCTGGGGGTGGAGGATGTGGGTGAGTGGGTCAGACTGGAAAACAAAGATGGGGCCCCAGCATGAGGTCTGTGGATGCCTCGTGGGAAGGGGTGGGCGGGCGTGTGGGCCGAGCTCTCAGAGCACCTGAGGCAAGGCAGGGTGACAGAACAGGCAGTTAAGGTTGGAGGAGCCGGGACCCACACCTTGGAGGAGCAGGGACCCAAGCCGCGCAACAACCCTTGGCAGGACCTGGGGGAGCCTGAGGGCCAGCAGCAGCGAGGCTGGAAGGGAGGTGCCCCTTGTGTGGCCTTGCAGAAGAATGCCTCGGGAACTCTGGTCAAGGCCATGCCCCAGACTTTGGGGAAGAAAAGATGAAGCCCACCACTGAGCCTGAGAAGGTGCTCGGGCCCATCAGCCTCCGAATGAGGCAGAGGATGGGGTAACAGTGTTTAAGAGCAGTGATTTAGAATTGCACAGACCTAGGACTTCATGCTGGCCTCAGTTTCTCCATGTGTACGGGGGGGACAGCGAAATGATAGTAGTAACTCCCCCCAGGCTGTGATGATAGTTAAGTGATCCACAGAGTTGCACATGGTGCACACATGCTCTGTGAGTGACGGGATGTTACTGTGGATCCTCAGCACCGTCGGCCTTGGGATAGTCCTTCAGCACACTCGTGAGCACCAGCCTCGTGCCAGGTGCACTAGGGAAGGAGCCCCAGCCCCATGGAACCCAGTGCCTGGTGGGGAAGCTGGTCGGGAAAACAGGCAGCTCCAGTCAGGCATCTGGAAGCTCGAGTGCGACACCAGAATCCAGAAGCTCTGAAATCAAAGGCTTTTCCCCAGGTTTGGTGCGTCCTGAGCTGCCGAGAGACGTTTCTAGGCTTTACTCCTCCCACTGGGCTTTGGGCTGGATGACTTTGGGGCCCCACCCCAAACCTTGCAGGTGGATTATGTGATGTGCGGGCTACAAGCTGGATCACCTCCCTAAAATCCAAGGCATTATTCTGAATTCTGAAACACAGTCAGCCTCCGAGATTTTAGATAAGGGATCTGCATTTTGTGGATCAAAGCGCAGGCTGTTGACAAGAAGGTGACATTCTGGGCTCAGATCCGAGGACAGGTCTGGAGTTTAGGAAACAGGAAGGTTGGCTGACTAGTTGTAGACTCTGTGAACACAACTTAAAATACAACAATTTAGAAAACGAGGAGGTAGGACTCGGGGGAGGCAGCTGATCCACTGGGTCACGAACGTGACGTTTCCACCAACCGGCAGGAAACGTGGCACTAGAGCTCAGAGAAGGCAGAGCTGGAGTGAGGGCCCGTGGGGTCACCAGCTTCCGCTGAAGCCAGGGGTCAGGGGCGATCGTTGGAAAGGCAAAGAGTAGAGAAAGAGCAAAGTGCTGGATTCCTGATTCTAAAGAATATGTTTCGGGTTTGTGGGGAGGAAGAGGCTCCCAGCTGAGGTTAGAAGAAAGGCGGGATCATCCAGCATTCTGGGCCCGAGGCTATGGCTGGGCCAGGATACAAAGATGGGTAGGATGGGAGGGACTCACATCTAGTGGAAAGGACACGTGGAGGGGCGCCTGGGTGGCTCAGAGCATGATCCCAGGGTCCTTGGATTGAGTCCCCCATCAGGCTCCCCGCATGGAGCCTGCTTCTCTCTCTGCCTGTGTCTCTGCCTCTGTGTGTCTCTCATGAATAAATAAATAAAATCCTTAAAAAAAAAGAAAAGAAAAGAAAAGGACACATTGAAATCGACAATTATCAAAAAGTCAAAACTAAAAATGCAACCATGCCGCAATGTGAGGGGGACGGATATCCTGAGTATTAAACTCTTACCGCCTGCCAGACCCTGTCTTTGGGGTCATGATCTCCTTTAATCCTCCCCCAAACCCTGTGATGTTAGTACTTTAATCCCCTTTTACAAATGAGAAAACTGAGACCAGTCTACCTTAATTTTGACCTAAGCCCGATCATCCTAGTTTTTTAGGACCCAAAACTAAATGGAAAAAATTGGGAAAGTCTTTATCATTTTGATGATTTCGCCCAGAGCAACAGCTGTGTAGTTCAGAGCTAACGATAAAGATGATTCTCCGCCACAGGCAGAGACTGTTAGCCAGGACACAGGAGTTCTGACCATCAGCTTGGCTCGATCACTTATACTCTAAGCTGAGTTCTTAGAATTAGGATATGGTAGGAAGAACAAAGAAGCAAAAGGCAGAGACATAATATATAAAGAGCTCATGCAAATCAATAAAGCTAATAAGAAAGTGTTCCAAGGATATCTACACATAAACTCACAGAATAAATATAGTCAATAAATTTTTTTAATTTAAAATTAAAAAAATTATAAATATTAAATAAGTTTTAATTATTAAATAAAAATTATTAAATAAATTTAAAATTATTGATTTTTAATAATTAACTTTTAAATTTAAAAATTATTTGAGAGAGAGAGAGAGCGTGCATTGGGGGATGGGAAGACAGAAGGAGAAGAAGAGAAGCTCAAGCAGACTGCCCCCTGAGCACAGAAGCTGATGCAGGCTCGATCTCACAACCCTGAGTTCATGACCTGAGCCAAAATCAAGAGTCAGACACCTAACCGGATGAGCCACCCAGGCGCCCCACAGTCAACAAATATTTTAAAAGATGCCCAACCTCATCATGAATGCAATGAATGCAGATTAAAATCAGTAAGATACGACTTATCACCCATCAGATTATCAAAGATCTGACACATGAATAACATCAGGCGTTGGTAAAGATGTGGAGAAACAGCACCGCCATATGCTGTTGGCGACAGTTGAACTTAGTAAATACTCTTTGGAGAACAAGTGGCCATATCCACCAAAATTTTTAATGTCCCGGTTTTCTGGTCCCACACATTCTAACTTCTGTGATCCTGCTGTACTAGGTACACACACGCACAGAAATGGATGTACAGAGAATCGTGGCAGCTTCATTTATAACTAAATATTTAAAACAATTTAAATGACCACAAATGGAAGAATAGGTACAGAGGGAAAAAAAGGGAAAAGGCAAGTGCAGCGGTACAGACTAGGATTCCATGTATGAGGGGGAAAAACTTCTGTGTGTACATCTGAGTATCTAGGTGTCTGTAAATGCGCAGGAAGGTCCCGAAGGACTATAGGAAACTGGTAACAACGGCCACCCCTAAAGATTGGAGGTAAAAAGAGATTTTAATTTGATTTTTTAAAATAAGGATTTTTTTTAAGATTTTATGTATTTTTTCATGAGAAACAGAGAGACAGAGAGGTAGAGACACAGGCAGAGGGAGAAGCAGGCTCCATGCAGGGAGCCCGACATGGGACTCGATCCCAGGTCTCCAGGATCACGCCCTGGGCTGAAGGCGGCACTAAACTGCTGAGCCACCCGGGCTGCCCAAATAAGGATAGTTTTAAAAAACAAGAGAAGAAAAAGAACCGACGAAGCTTTGATGTCAGAAGGACCTCAGCTGGGGCCCCTGGGTGATGCAGTCAGTTAAGCATCCGTCTCTTCATTTCGGCTCAGGTCGTAATCTCAGGGTCCTGAGGTCGAGCCCCAGGTCATGCTCCACGCTCAGTGGGGAGTCCGCCTGAGGAGCTCTCTCTCCCTCTGCCCCTGCCCCTCACTACCATCACCACCCTGACCCCCACTCATGCTCTTACTTTTTATCTAGTAAAAAAAAAAAAAAAAAAAAAAAAAAGGTCCCCAGTTAAAATCTTGGCTCTGCCAGTTATCTGTGGAATAATATTCCCTCCTGCTGCACAGGGCTTCTGGAAAGATTAGAAAAGGGTTGGCACATAGTAGTTGCCCAATAAACTATAGCAGTTATAATAACTGGGCCCATTCACATCGCACATGATTTTTTGGTGCTTTTCATGAACAACAAAGGGAAAGAATTACGATTGCACGGGTGCGATATGAAAGCAGCAAAAACTTATTAAACCCATCTGTTCTGCTGCAAACCTGAGGCTAATAAACTTGGTTTTCAATTATTTTGTGAGATCCCGAGCCATCTCTCTAGAGAGAAAGCAGGAGGAGGAAGAGGAGGGAGACTTGGGGGGTGTGGGGGGACACAGACCAGCAGTCACTGTAGTTTCTTGCTTAAACTAAGCACCAACCAGGATTTCATGTAATTGGCCTGCAGAGGTGTTCTACTTGCTTGGAACCTCCTTAAACGTGGGGAGTGGAGGGTCCGTGTGCGGGGAGCTTCAGGCCAAAACTACCGAAAAGTAAGCATATTTAAGTGTATATAATATATACTAATAAAGCTCTCTGCAAATCCGTTCACTTACTTGAGCTTCCATGAACCTTCTGGAAGCCAGCCAGGGCGAGCGGTACTTACTGCTCCCTGTGGTACCATAAGGAAACTGAAGCTCAGAGAGGCTCAGGGGCCTGGCCAAGGTCACACAGCACAGCCAGGATGTGAGCTGAGGCAGGCCTGCATCACTCCACAGTGGGCCTCCTGGGGCACTCCTGTGGCCTCTGCTCCAAATACCCCGTGAGGAGGGGATGACAGTAAAAGGACCAGGGGGGACCCCTGCTTGCACGTGGCCTCCAGGCCTGTGAGTAGACGAGGCAGCCGTCCCACTGGCCATGTGACAACAAATCCAGAGTTTGGTTGTGGTTGCTGCCTCAACAAAGCTTGGGGGCGGGGGGGGCCAGAAGCCTACCTGGCTGGGCCCCCACCCTGGAGTGCCGCCCCAGCGCAGGACACAGGATATAGGACGAAGGCGCAGTCCTGCCGTCAGTAAGCTCTCTGCCTAGAAAAGGAAAAAGACCCAAGAATGGACACACAGAGGACATGGGACTCATGTCCCCAAAGGAGCACATGTTCCAAGCACATGAGGCTTAAAGGATTAATAATACCAGGTGGAGGGGCTCAGGGGCACTCCCTGGGGGGGTGATGTCCAAGCTGAATTCTGGAAGGACGGATGACAGCCCATTGGACGCTGGAAGACCAGGCCCAGCAAGAGGGCCTGGGGCGGGAGGCAACATTGGACCAGATGCTTCCCGAATATCCACGTGGGTGAGCGCCGTGTCCATGACGCGGTGCCTCACCGTGCGCCCCTGCCCACCTGGGAGGTAAGAGGCGGTGAGGAGACCGAGGCTGGGGGGCCAGGCAGCTGGCCCACGCTCACGCAGCTAGCAACTGCCGGGGCGGGACTTGATCCCGGGCCCGCCGGGGATCCCGGGGCCAGGTGCGGGGCTCCCGAGGCTGACACCCCGTCTCTGCCCGCAGCGGGGACTGGCTGCTGAGCTTCGTGTACCGCACGTCGTCCATGCGGCTCCGCGTCGCCGGCCTACGGCCCGTGCTGCTGCAGGACAGGAGGGTGGAGAACGTGGACCTGTCCTCTGTCGTGAGTATCGCCCACCCTGCCTGGGGCCCTGCATTTGCCAGCGGGGCTGCTTCGGGACCCCAGCCGCCCCCTCCCCGGGCCCTGGGACACTGGCCCATTTCACCCCAGAGGAGGGAGACTGTAAGAATTTGCTTGGGGCAGGTGGGGGGAGGGGGGGTAGGTAACTCCTGTTGACGGGCACGTCTCTGAGCTGGGGCCTTTGTCACCAGGTCCTTTATGCACATTGTCTCTAATCCTCACGCAGCCCCTGGGGCAGTCATGGTTGTGCCCATGTCACAGACTGGGAAACTGAGGCTTGGGAGTAGCCCAGGTGTGCACCCCCAGAGCTCGCGCTCTGCACCCTACAGTAGAGCCCTCCCTCGCTCCCCACCCCCAGTTACTCGTCAGGACAGCCCGGTTCCCCCCCAAGTACCGAGAGCACCCACAGGTCGCAGGTGGATTGGGGCGAGACCGCAACGGAAGCCCCTGCCTGCCAGGCTGTGCCCCTCTGCCATGCAGAGCAGGGACGGTGTTCCCAGAACCCCCACCTTGGAATCATCTGGGGTTTATTTATAATGTAGGACATCCGCCCCCGCAGGGGACACCAGGAAATAATCCCCCCTGACCGCCCCCCCATGGTCCTTGACATCCAAGGCTAAGCTGAGGTCGGGCATGCAGATGGTTCAAAAGAATTCTTGCAAAAAAAAAAAAGAATTCTTGCTGGGGACAGGGTGGGACAAACCGAGCTTGGGGTTCTCGAGCCACCCTTCGGGCTTGAAGGAACCTCATCCACCTGCACGTGCCTGTCACGGGGAGCTGAGAGCTTCGCGTGGGACGGTGTCCGTGTCCAGCTCTGCCCTCCGCCTTTGCCGGCACCACGTCCCATTGTACAGATGGGGACACGAGGCTCAGAGAGGCTGATGGACTTGCCCAGGGCCACACAGCGGGACTCAAACCCAGGCCTGAGGCCAGTGGGCATCGCTCCTGCTCGGTGGCAGGAGGGTGCGGGCGCAAAGCTGCAGCTGCATCACAGGCCCACTGCGGCCAGTGCAGATCCTGGCGACGCAAGGCCCCACGAGAGCCAGAGCGCTGGTTTCCAGTTCCTGCGCTGTTGGCGGCCAGGCTCGAGGGCCAAGCACCTCCCGGGCCCATCCCTGTTTCCCCAGGGTCCGCATAAGGCACCACCCTGCCTGCAAGCAGACACCCAGACCCCGTGGGGGAGGCGCACTCGGGAGGACCCGGGCTCCCCGCTGGGCTTCACAGCAACCCCCACCCGCACCTGGATGGGGGCCGGAGCCAGGCACCTGGTACGTATTGGGCACCTGCACCTCACGGGCTGGAAAACAGACCTGAGAGAATGGGCTCATACGGCCAGAGGCCGTGGATCCGGGCCCTGCCACCAGGCCCAGGGCTGTGCTGTCCAGCTCCCTGGGGGGCAGGGAGTGACCAGACACCAGGACCAGAGCGAGGCCTCCTGCCCCATGTCCAGGGCTTGCTGTCCTATTAAATCAAAAGTGAAAAGGATCAGAAGAAACTTCCTTGTAAATGAAATTCCCTGTAAACACCACAGGGCCCTGGCAAGACCCCCTTTCTGTCCTGGGATGCCCCTGAGTGGGATACGGTGACAAGAGCGCAGCCTTTGGCCCCAGAGAGGCCAGGCTCTGCCGCTGGTGTGCTGGCTGTGTGACCTTGGGCCGATTGCTTAACCTCTCTGTGCCTCAGTTTCTCATCTATGAAATGTGGAGAATTGCCTTCCAGGGGAGGCAGCGCGTGTCGGATGCTTGGCCCACAGTAGGCCTTCATTTAGATGCCAATCCCCTCCCCTCCTGGCCCTGCCACTACCTTTGGTTCTTTTGCCCCTGAGACCGTCTCAGACCGTCCCCCTCCTCAGACCGTCTCTGGAGCGGCTTCCCGGCTCTTAGGGGATCGTAGCTCTGTATCACACGTCAGGAGCACAGCACGAAAAGCAGTGCCTTTCTCTTCTGGGTAAATTGGAGGTAATCAGCATTGCCTTTGTGCTGCCCTCCTGTTTTTCTTGAAAATTCTTGCGGGCGGAGAGGAGAGGCCGCCTGGTGCTCAGAGCAGAGGCCTGCCTGGGCCTCCTCCCTGCGGGCCACAGACGGGAGGGGCGTCTTCCGTGGGGGGAGGCAAGCAGACGAAGGCCAGGCCCCCCACCTGCCTTTCGGCCTCCGCTGTGCAGGCACAGGGGTGCGGCAGGTGGGGCTTTTGCCACCGAAGGGGTGGGCTCGTGAAGTTTCTGGAAGGGGGCAGACGAGAGACCCAGCACAGGGGCCTCCTGACTCCTCACGTCCCAGAGGAAACGCCAGCGGACTTCCAGAACTTCGGACAGGGCGGGGCACGAGCTAATGACAACCAAGCCAGCAGGTGCCAGGCCCCCGGTCCCGGAGCGGCCCCACGCACAGGCGGGGAAGCTGAGGCTGCCTGCGAGTGCTGGAGCCCCAGAACCCAGGCTCGTCGCCAGCGCACTTGTGCGGCCTGAGTGGTCTGTGGGGTCCCGTCAGTGACCTCTAGCTCCGGGTCAAGGGCTCCGGCCCATGGGTCAGCTCCCTGACTGCTCACACCAGCACACATGGAGCAGGTGCCGTGCCGGCCCCACTGTACAGAGGAGGACACTGAGGCCCAGGGGGTAGAGGAACCCGATGGGGCCTGGTAGGCTTGGAAGGAGCCTGGGGCGGGGGAGGCGGGGGACAGCCAGCCCGGTTTGGGCACGTCCCCAGGTGCCTCGCCAGGCAGCAGCGGGCGGTGCTGAGGCCCGTCCGGACAGCGCGTGGCGCGGAGTGACTCGGGAGTGCTCCCTACGCTCCCTCGGCCCAGAGTCCGTCAGAGAACACGGACGAGCAAGCAGATGAAGATGATGGGCGCAGAGAACCTGCCACAGGGGAGCCCGGGGACGGTCCCTAGCCAGCGTGGGAAGGTCAGGGAGGGCTTCTCAGCCCCGGTGACACCCAGGGTGAATGTGGACAGGTGGCGCGTTTCCATGGAGGCAGCCAGGGAGGTGGTCGTGCATCAGCCACACAGACCTTCCCAATACCGAGGAGAGATCCTTCTCCCACCCGCCTCACCTCGGTTCTCCCGTCCCTTCGAGATGGGATTCCCTCCATTGGGACTCTGCCAGCGAGTTGTCCCCCTGGGGCTTTGCAGAGTGGCAGCTGGAGACCAGGGTTGGCTGAGACCCAGGCCAGCGTGGAGCCAAGGAAGGGCTGGAGGAGCTGCATGGTGGGATTTCCACCCAGAATCAGCTACAGCCAGGGGCCACGAACACCTGCCTTCCTTCCTGTCTGCCTCCACCCGGCCCAGCAGCAGCCCAGCACCAGCCCTTCAACAGCTGTTTGTCCCTGTGGGTCTAGGTTTCTGCTGGCTGGAATTGAGACGCGATGGCTAAGAGCTTGAGCAGCTATTTGGGGTCCCCAAATGGATCGGCCCCACTAGGACCCCGCCCTCTGTCCCCCATCACCCCTCCCAAGGACACTAAGGCAAGGGAGCTCCTAGTTACATGGCTCTGGCAATGTGCCAGGTGCGGTACCTCGTGGCTTGTATGTATTATTTCTTCCCTCCCACCCCATGAGCTACGTATCACTAACTCGAATTGGGTGAGGTCCCTCTGAAAGTGTTTTGGGCCATAGATGGAACATAATAGTCAGAGGTCACATATGCTGATTCCTAAAGAGTGCCAGGCCCTTGAACTCTAGTAGTAGACTTTCAGGATGGGTGTCAGGATCCTCATGTCACAGATGGAGAAGCTGGAGTTCAGGACATTGTAAGGACTCACCCACTACTAGTATGAGAAAGCTGAGGCCGGAACCCCATTGCTCTGACCCCAAACTTAGGTTCTTTCTAGGGCCTTGCAGCCAGTAATGTCCACCCTCTGTGGGAAGACGCTGCCTTGACCTCCACCTTGACCTCCACCCTGAACCCAGGGATCTGAAAAGCCCCTTATATGCATGTATACGTGTGCGTGTTCACTGAACACTGTTTTAAAGCGTTTGTAAAGAAAGGAACGAGGGGCGCCTGGGCGGCACAGTCAGTTCAACATCTGACCCTTGCTTTCCGCTCAGGCCATGATCTCAGTGTCCTGGGATCGAGCCTTGCGTCAGCCTCCGTACTGGGTGTGAAGTCAGCTTGGGATTCTCCTCCCCCTACCCTTCCCACTTGCGTGCTCGCTCTCTCTCGCTCTCTCTAAAATAAATAAAATCTAGAAAGAAGAAAGAAAGAGAGAAAGAGAGAAAGAGAGAAAAAGAAAGAAAGAAAGAAGAAAGAAAGAGAGAGAGAGGGAAGGAAGGAAGGAAGGAAGGAAGGAAGGAAGGAAGGAAGGAAGGGAGTCGCCAGCAGGTTCTGGTTGTAAGAAAATAACAAAACCATACGGGGAATTGTCATCTTGTGTTCTTGAAAACACATTTGAATAGCTCAGTGTGATTTGTGATTCAAATGGAAATGCAGATGTTATCAACTGAGCCTTTGTGTGGTTCCCTAAGGGTCCCCCGTGTTTTTCCTGCCTTCTTTCTAAACAAAAAGAAAGGTTCTGTCCTGAGCAGACCCCCTGGACTGAGGGGGGAGAGCGCAGGGCTGCATTTCAGGAGCCGAGCTGAGCTGAGCAGACTCCAGCTGCAGCATTGCAAGCAGAGCCCCATGCGCCTTTGCTCCTCACGTGCTGTGTGTCGCGAAGCAAACCACCATCCCTCTCTGGACTTTGCTTTCCTCTTCGGTAAAACGACAGTGATTTTCAAAGTTCCCCTCCCCAACTCATTGTCAATGAGGACAGTAGGTCCACATTCAAAACCCAACTCTGACGGATCCTGGCTGTATGTCCTGGGGCAAGTCACCTTACCTCTCGAAGGCTCTATTCCTTCATCAACAGTTAGCAGCCAATACCTGTCAAAGGACCGTGTGCACTGAGTTCATCCACAATGTACTAAGGACATACTACGTGTGGGGCATTGTCCATGACCGCCGTCAGGCAGAGGGCATTCCCAGTCACCCCTTCCCTTCACTCACTGACACATCCCAACACAAAAGTGGGGGTATCTCTATTCTCTGAGGAAGAAGGTGGGCACTTCTCTGTTCTCAACCTTTGTCTTAGTGACAATTCCTGCCCCCAAAGGACCCAGATTTTATAAAGAAACATCTTTCATCTTTATTTAATAAATTCTAGAATGAGGGCCTCTGGGTGGCTTAGTGGTTTAGCATCTGCCTTCAGCTCAGGTCGTGATCCCAGGGTCATGGGATCGAAGTCCCACTTCAGACTCCCTGCAGGGAGCCTGCTTCTCCTTCTGCCTGTGTCTCTGCCTCCCTCTCTGTGTCTCTCATGAATAAATAAGTAAAACCTAAAAATAAATTAATAAAAATAAATTCTAGAATGGCCATGAACCCACCCCAGAGGCTTCCCACCCCACTCTGGATTTGAGAGTCATTGAGAGCTGGAGTCTTGGCGTTGGTGATCGGGTAACTGAGGGAGAGGGTGAGGCCCAGGAGCTTAGCTGGGCGCCCTGGGAAGGGCAAAGCTCTGACCACCCACCATGACCCTCGCTCACTGTCCTCCTACAGGTCAGCGGCCACTTGGACTACGCCAAGAAGATGGACGTCATCCTGAAGACTGTGGGCATCCACACCAAGCCGGGCTGGGATGAAAAGGGGCTCCTGCTGGCCCCGGGCAGCCTGCCCCAAGAAGAGCCTCACCGGACAGCCACCACCTCGTCATCAGAGAAGACCACACCCGGAGACAGCCCCAAAGTGGCCACATCCACTGACCCTACCCGAGCCCAGGTGCCAACAGGGCTGGACCAGGAAGGGGCCTCCCCTCCTGCCGCTACCAGCCCGGCTAAGAGCCCCCAGATCTGCAGCCATGGCATGGACCCCAACCCACTGGGCTGCCCGGATTGTGCCAGCGAGACCCAGGGGCCCTGCCCCGGGCTGGACTGACCGCAGAGGGGGCTTGAGCTGCCTTCCCAGGTTCCTCCACATAGCTCGCTCTTACCCTCCACCAGGTGCCCCACACGAGCTCTGAATTTCCACCTGTACCTTTCCCAAGTGGAAGGCATTGGGATTGAAAAGAAAGGAACTGGAAGGAGGGGAGTGGCAGAGAGACAGTGTTCCCTCCCCCAGGAAGCCAGGCTGGAGCCCTGCAGAGACAACCAAGCACAGTCTAGAGCTCCAGGACTCTACCACCCTTGGGCTTCCCATATTTCGGGCCGCAGGTGTAGGGGCTGGCTGACCACCTGGGGGCCCAGGGGGCTCCCACACCACCACTCTCCCCCAGTCCCAGTAAATCCAGGTGAACGCCTGCTCTTCCATCCACATGCCAGGCTGCCCGCCAGCCCCCAGGCATCACTGATGCACCTACAGAGCAGGTGCAGGTGAGAAGCCAGCCGCTCACTCTCTGCTCTTGGGAGGCACGATCAGATGTGCCTTGTGCGGCCACTCAAGCTGTGCACTGCAGAACTACTGGGGTGTGGTCACAAGGATGTGATGTGAAGGGTGCTGCCGCCCTTGTTGTGCTACGTGGTAGCCCTGGATGTAACTGTCACAGCGTGGTGAATATATGCTGAATCAGCGTGCACTGTGTGTGTGGATTGGGCCTGGTGACAAGAATGAATTCCACGGGGCAAGGGTTTCCTACAGCAGGGAGGGGAGTGATGATTATAATAATAAAAATAATCATAGAGAACTTACCACTCATTGAGAATTTGCCAAGGACAGAGTGCTTACCTGGGTTTCCTCGGCTGACCTACCAATAACCTTAGGAGATAGCTACTATTATTACCTTCATGCTACTGAAGGTCCTTGAGACCCAGAGAGGTTAGGTAGCCTGCTCAAGGTCACACAGCTGGTCAGTCTCAAACTCCACTCAGGCTCCAGAGCCTGAACTCTTGGCCACTGTATCTCAGCCTCCTGTGTTCCTTCCAGTGTCCCTGAATGAGGGGGCCAGAGACGGTTCTCCTCCATTGTGCAAATGGGGAAACCAAGGCTCGGGCAGAGAAAGTATTGATAAGCTCTGGGGGAGGCAGCCCAGAGGGGGACAGCAGAAGGAACTAGAATATTAGAGCTGAGGGGATCCTCACATATGCGCGCTTGCTTGTTCATTCAACAAATATTTACAGAATGGCTGCTAGGAGTTCAGACGGCTCATTTTGCCCAAGGTCTCATCCCACTTCACCAAATGCTTCTCCAACCCCAGGGGCCCCTCAAGTGAATCCAGTCCACACCACGGTCACCGCCTCAGGTAGCGTTTATTCGGAGTCCACTCAGGCAGGGCTGGGGGCAGAGAGGGAGCCCCAACGAGCACCATGGCCCCTCTGTGGCCAGTGCCCAGGGCCAGAGTTGAATCTAATCAGCACCAAGGAGAGCGCCAGGCCACTGTGGAGGGCTCCCTGGGAGTTTGGCCTGATGGGGCCTCAGAATGAAAAGGACCGCATGTCAGGTAAACTGTGGGGACCAAGAGATTTTTTCCCCCACCCTCAAAAACAACCCAGGCCCCTGTGCCAGGGTCCACCGAGCTGCCTGAGGGCAGCGACCCACACCAGAGACCGCTCTGCTGACCCAAGTGGCTGCCGCTTCTATTTCCCTGGCTGACCAGGGATGCCAGGAGGCAGTGGGGCCATGGGCTGGTCTATCTCCATCAGCTGGTTCCCTTCCACGTCCAAGGAAGTTCAGGGTGGAGGGAAAGCCATTCCTGGTGTTGAGCAAGAAACCACCAGCTCCCTCTTTGCCCCCAGGAGTCGTGGTGGAGCAGCCTGGGAGTGGGGATGGGAGCCCCACTCGGCATCCAGAGCAAAGAGTTGGGGAGCTATGGTCAGTCAGGTGGTGGGATGTGGACCAGGGCTGAAGGGGAGGAGGGAGATGGGAAAACAGTGGGAACAAACAGCCCCTCCGGGCCCTCAGCGAGAGGCCAGGGGGTGCTGGATGACCAGGAGTTGTACCAACAGCAAGTACCACCTACAGCAGCACCACCCGTGGGTACTGGGTACTTTGTACATGGAATACCAGGCTCTGAAAGGCTAAGGAACCTTTCTGTCCAAGAGCTAGTGAGTAATGGAGCAGAGATTCAAATTTAGGCCTTCCTGACTCCCAGGGCAGGTGTTTTTCTGTGCAGCCCCACACACATCTGAGGCAGTGGCTAGACCGAAAACCAGCAAATCATCCTCACAGTTACAGATCATCCAAGCCAGCGCATCCCAAACTATAATGTGCACACATGTCACCTGGAGCTCCTGCTAACGTGCAGATTCTAACTCAGTGGGTCTTGGGTGGGGGGTAGGTAGAGGCGTACATTTTTAACGAACTGCAGGGAGGTGACACTAATGCTGGCAGCCCCCGGAGGAGTGAGGGATTCAGCCCAACACTAATCTACCTCTGCAGATAGAGGCATCCCTCCCCTGCAGTCTCATCAAATGTCAAAGGAGATAATTGCCTTCACCCTAACTTGAACCAAGAGGTCCTTTTCCCCTCTGCCAGAGCCCTCCAGCCACCTCCACACACACCCACAGGTCACACTCAGCAAGAGCATCCTGGAGAAAATTTTATCTGAGCCAGCTGTTTTCCCAGTGGGCGGGCAGTGGGGGCTGGGTCAGTGAACCCCACTGGAACTCAGAGGGCTTCCAGGAGACCTGCAGCCTCCCAGCCCTAGCCAAGAGCTGGTCCAAGGCCTTTGGGGACTTCATCCCATCTAGTCCAGCGCTCCACTGACCAGCTCCAAGCCCGCGTCAGTTCGTGGGAGCGCCAAGTGGGTGCAGCTGCAGCTGGGGCTCGACAGGATCGATGTTGAAGAAATTGACTACAGCTGCAACCCTGGTGGGGGGCGGGGGCTCCCGGGGGGCCTCTCTAGGCAGCAGGGGCTGGGCCGTGCGCTGCTGGCCTGAGGAGCCACCGGAACCCGAGCCTGAGTCAGAATTGGAGTCAGGTGGCAGAGGCAGTGGCAACACGTGCTGCAGGCTCAGGCCCGGCCGGGGGCCGCTGTGAGAGGTTCGCATAGAGGGTGAGGCAAGGCTGGCCCGGCGTTCCCTGGGGCAGTGGGGACATGGCAAGAACCTGCCCAGGGCCCGTTTGAAGTCCCGCATGAAGAGTGGGTAGATGATGGGGTTCATGGTGCTGTTACAGTAACCCAGCCATGTGAGCACATCGAAGAGGTCTGGGGAGATGCAGTCGCACACAGCCTGGAGAGATGGGGTACGTCATGCTCGGCCCTGGAGCAGAGCCACAGACCACCCCAGCCAGCACGGATGGGACAAGCACCCACAAACACATATGCCATGAGAGGCAGCCCGCCCTCCTCTATCCCCGTGTCCGGGCTGGGGTGCAGTTCGGGGCCTCCCCCAGCAAGGCCTGGACTCACCTGCCCCCTGTGGTGGCATTACCTGGACTATGTTGGCCACAAAGAAGGGCAGCCAGGTCACAAAGAACATGCCCAACAGGATGCCCAGTGTCAGACTGGCCTTCAAGGCCTTCCTGCTGTGCTTGGTGGCCAGACGCCTGCTATCGGCTGACTCCATCCCTGGGCGTGGGGTCCTGGGCACCTGTCAAACACAAGGCCACACACATAAGTCACCTGAGAAAAAGCCCCAGTCTGACCCTGATCCCAGCCACAGACTGAGCCTCGATCTTCATTCTACGCGGAGCCTTAGTCCCAGCAATAAACCGAGTCCTCCTGAGCCTTGACTGAGCCCATCTGTAGTCCTAGATATCCCAATAGTAGACCTGACCTGGACTCCAGAGTAAACCTTGATCTAAACCAAGTGCTGACATCAGCAATAAGCCAAGCCCCTGCTCATGGTCCCAGACTGAGCCTGAGAATTGCCGTAGATTGAGACCCACACAACCAAGGTCTCAAACGGAGCCTTAACCCTGGACCAGACTGAGCCCAACCTTAGCCCCATACTGTGGCCTGAGCTCAGCAATAGACTGAGCCCTGATCCTGACACAAGGATCTCTAGGAAGGGCAGAGAGACAGAGCAACACTATCAGACAATTCAGAAGACCCCCCCACACCGCCACCGCCACCCACCTCACAAAGGACAACACTCGGTACCAGTCAACACACATGACCATGAGCCCCAGCACCACACAAAGCCTTTAGCCCTCCAAGAATAGTTGCTATTAAACAGTACTTGACAAAAAAGATCCTGCTGCTGCCCAGAGCATGACAGTCTCTTCATATATGGATTCTCCTCATATTTGGGAGTAATGATTTTGCCTGGACCGCTACCCTCGTGCTACACAAAATACAGTGCTTTTCTGAAAACATGTGCACAGAGTAAATGTTTGCAATGAAGTCAATTTTAGACTACGAGGGGTGCTAGTGACCTTGGCATTTGACAACTCAAATTACACTGTGGACAGGCAGACATCTTCATTCCCAAATGTTAACCTCAAGAGCTGAAGTATGGGGCAGAAAAGAAGGAGAAGGGAGCTGCCCTGCAGCAGCCATCGAAAGGGACACAGGCATGAGGGGGTTAAAATTTGACTTTGCAAACTGGCAACCAGCAGTCCCAAAACATCAAAAAGCTCTGAACCAGACAATCCTTTAGTCCAGCTGTTCTTTTAACTTTTTCAACCTCCTGAGCTCATTGAGAAGCCATGAAATCTATTTTTTAAAATTTCCCCAAAGAACAAAAAGCTTATAAATTTGTACACATGCACTCACAGAGAAGAAAACATCCCACATTTCTAGCAGGTTCTGAGACCACCGTGAGGTCCAGCCATGAAGCCCCCCTCTAAACTGTGTGTTGTAATCAATTTGGAGTTTCGTACATCGGTGTTACACAAAGTGAGACCCAGCCACATTTACAGTTTAAGTAAATACCAGCGTGCCAAGGTGTGCACAGTTGACTGAACTGTGTAAAGGTTTCATGTGTTCCCTGGGAACACACCTGGACTTTGGGAGCAAGGGCTTCCTCCAACTTTTTTTTTCCTTTTCTTTTTTAAGATTTTATTTTTATAAAATAATCTTTAAAAAAAAATTTATAATCTCTACACCCACCGTGGGGCTTGAGCTCATAGCCCCAAGATCAAGAGTCACATGCTCCTCCAACTGAGCCAGCCAGGCGCCCCTCCTCCAACATTTCCTAAACTGCAGGAGAGCCCAGCTGAGCTCTTGAGGGAGCCAGAGGTGGGTTGAGTGAGTATAGGGTAATTGGAAGAGTTAGAAGGAGGCAGGAAGGGAACCAGATTCCCAGGCAACCTTCGCAGATGGAAAGGGGGCGGAGGAGGCAAAGCCAAGAAGATGTGTCAGTCCCGGGGAGCACCAAAGCCAAACCCCCACCCAGCTCTCAGGCGCAGGGGCTCCCTTCCCAGCCCTGTTCTTCCCGCCTCCTCCGGGTGGCCAGGCTTGGGGTCCTGTCCATGGTGCTGAAACCCCAGGTCTACGCTGTCTTCTATGGGATGGAGAGGCCGGAGTCCAGAATGGCAGTGGGCAGGAGGGGAGAGAGGAAGCACACTCCCACCCCCTCGGTATGTGGATCCAGGTGAAATCTGGTTATATGAATGCCAAGGACAAATTCACAAAGAGCAGCCTAAGAGAAGCCCTTGATTTCCCCTCCTCTGTCTTGGTGGGGCAGCCTTGTGCGGAGGCCAGAGCTGGACTTGTAAAGACAAGTGATCTGGCTTCAAGTCATGCCTCTACCACTTACTCGCTCTGTGATCTTGAGACAGTCTCTGTTTCCACATCTGTAAAATGGGAAAAACAATACTCAGCTTGTGGAGTTGTAGCGAGGCTGTGGATAATAAATGCATGCACAGCACCTGACACAGAGTATGTGCTACATACATGGTAGCCTTGAGGTTGGTTCAAGTGGAGTTGGAGGCTGGGGAAATTTTGAGCACCCTCAGGGGCCCTGTCCTTCTGCCAGCAGCTCAGGCTCCCCAAGCAGCCTGACAGATGTCAGGACAAATGCTCTGACTCACCATGCTGTAGCAAGGGAGGGGGAAAGGCTCTGCTTTTGTCTTTCGTCTTCTCCTTTTCTCCCTTCCAGAGTAGACTCTAGGTGGCTTCTGTGGCCCCACCATGGTCAGCTTGGAGGAGAGGCTCCTGCTTCCTCCAAAGATCTGTCATACCTTCATATTGCTGCCATCAATGGGGACAGACAGTAGGGAAGGAGGGAGCCACCACCTCCAGAGGAGCCACCCACACAGATACCCCCCTGACCTCTGGTAACCTGTGGGGGTTGGGGGAGCGAGAGACAGCCCTGATCTTATCAGAGCTCTATGACACTGGGGAACGGAGACACTGGAGAAATATTTGGGTGGGAGGCAATCACTAGGATGGGAGTTCCAGAGAAGGAATTAAAGATGGCCTCGGATTCCCTCTCTAGGAATTTTCCTGGGAAAATCCTGGGTTTTCTTTCTCTTCTTCTCCCTAAAGAGTTGACCCAAGAATACAGGACAAAAGGAAGAGAGAAGGAAACCAAGGCTCAGAGAGGATAGAGGACCTTGCCCAGTTCACACCGTCCCAGTACAAGGCCTCAAAGCAAAGCACCCCAAGTGACCCCCAATCAGCACCATCGTCTGCATTTAGGGAACAGTTACTACATGTCAGCATTAGTCAAGCCATTAAGTCTTTCCATGGGGTAGGTATTATTCTCCCCCTTTTGCCAGTGAGGTCCAGAGAGGCAAAACAACTTGCCAGAAGTCACACAGCAGCTAAGTGTTAAGTCAGGCATTCAGAGTCATTTCTAACTCCAGAAATTGCATTTCTTCCACTCCATCACACCGCCTCCATGTTGGGGGGGGGGGTTATAGAAATCCCCACCTCTGTCACCAAGAGGCCCTCATGAAGCAGAGGTCAGTGGCAGTCCCCAGCCTCACCCTGAGATCTAGCTGATGCCAGCCTTACCCTGCCCACTTCCCTCTGCCCTTGTCACCATGTCCTGGCGTTTGTGTGCCCCTTATACATGCATGTGTCGCCATCAAGGGCAGCCTCCTGGAAGACAGTCTGTCAGTGCCCTTCCAGGAGGCAGCTCCACCACTTACAGGTTCCTACGTTCAATAAATACCCATGCACGTCTGCACGCTCGGCATATATGGAAATGTGTATTACAACACTATTCCTGGAAAAAACTGGAAACAGCCTAAACGTGCATGGAAGGATGGTGGTTAAACAAACCATGGTAGATTCCCACCATAGACTACGACACAGATGTTTAAAAGAATATAATTGGCCGGGGACCCGTGGGTGGTTTAGCGCCTGCCTTCAACTCAGGGCATGGTCCTGAAGTCCTGGGATTGAGTCCCATGTTGGGCTCCCTGCATGGAGCCTGCTTCTCCCTCTGACTGTGTCTTTGCCTCTCTGTATGTGTGTGTCTCTTCTGAATAAATAAATAAAATCTTTAAAAAAAGAGAATATAATTGGCCAAATGAAAAGATCTCCAAGAGATAATATCAAAATTAAGTAGTAATGGCAAGTTGCAAAATAATTGATACAACAGGACTCCATTTGCTTAAAAAATACATGAAACAAAGAGCAATAAGTCCCTTCAGGTGCATAAGCAAACATGGAAACGCAAAGAAAAAGGAGTGGAAAGACATATCCTAAATCGTTAAGAGTGTCCCTGGGAACAGAAGGTGACAGGGTGGGATTTGGGAGGGTCTTTCACTTTATCTCTCTGGCTGGATTTTTTTTTTTTTATTCCTTTTTCTAAGTAGGCTCTATATCCAATGACCCCAGGATCAAGAGTCAAATGCCCTAATGAATGGGCCAGCCAGGCACCCCCTGGGCTTTTATTTTAAAGTGTATTTATGTATTCTTTTGTGTAATTCAAAAATTGTTCCGATCATCTACTCGTAGTGCGAGGGTTCTAAGACAGACTCTGGAGCCAGACTGTCTGGTTTCAAACGGTGGCTCTGTTGCTGCCTAGCTGTGTGACCTCAAGCGAAGAGATTCACCTCCCTGTGCCTCAGCTGTCGCATCTGTAAAATGGCAATTTTACAGTGGCATCCGCCTCATAGGCTTGTGGTAAGGACTAAGATAATAGGCACAAAGTCACCTGACCAGGGCCTGGCACACAGGAGGCCCCGTGTAAGAGTCAGCCGGCATTTCCGTTATTAGGGTCCAGCTCAGCTCTTTGATTATGACGATGACACTGTTATTGGCAGCCTTCGTGGGCTTTTTCCCTAGAGAGGCTCAAATGGATGATTTCTCCAGAACCACACATCTTACCACCAAGAGGAAAGGGGCGGAACTAACACTTGTTGAGCACCCAGTAGGTGCCAGGCTTACAGATGTTATCCCACCGACTCTTCAAACAGCCTCATGTGATAAGCGGCATTACCCCTGGGCTCGTGGGAGCCGAATGACTTGCCCAACATCATCAGCAGCGATGGAAAGGAGGCGGGATTTGAACCCCTGACCGGCTGGAAGCCCAAGCTCCTGCACCCAGCTCTGCTGCTCCAGGCCACCTTGTTCCCCGCAGCAGCTGAGGCTGCCATGCTCGGCACTGCTCCTGTCAGCCTCTCCCCAGCTCAGCCCCCTCCTCCTCCTCCTCCGAGATATTTCTGTGATCACAGCCTCCTCTGAGGAGGAGGAAGGACAGCGGTGGAAGGGGAGACAGATCGCTTAGACAAAGTGATGCAGAGTTGGGTGAGGGAGGGTGGAGAAGGCTGGCGGAGGAGGAGAAGGGGAGAAACTGATGGGAGAGGGGGTGCGAGGAAGATGGGGGGATGGGGAAGGCAGGGAAGGCAGCGAGAAGGACCTGGAAGAGAAAGGGGTGGGAGCAGGGAAGAGCAGGGCAGCAGGGAAAGGGTTCCGGACCGAAGGCACAGGTCATGGCACACGGACCAAGAGGCTGGGGAGGGACACTCCCCGACAGATTCCTTCTCCCCGGCCGCCCTCCACCCCGGAGCTCCCACCCTGGTCCCTCCCGAGGATGAGCACCGTGCCACCCTGGCACACAGCTCTGTCTGCCTCTCTCTCCCTCTGCCCCTACCCTGGCCGCATCTCACTCACTCCGAAACTGCTCTCCCCACGCCCCCTCGTCTTCCCCAGTCTCTGCCTGGGCCGGAAGCAAGACCCCCTACCTCATAGTCGAGGGGCCAGGAAAGCTGGGCCGAAACCTCTGAGCTAATCAGTGGCTTCTGAAAAGCCTGTTCACATACTTACATAGATATGGGGGTTGGGGGGGCTGACTAAAATGCTCTTGCCTGTTCAGTCACCGTGTCCTCAGACCCAGAGGAGCTGAGGCCTCAGGAACCTGCATCCCCCTTTCCCTCCACCCTCCGTGGGGAAGCTAACGGCTGGATTGGGGAAGGGAGCCAAGGGCGAGGTCGGGCTTGAAACAGGAGGAAGGAGAGCAATGCACCCCAAGTTTTGTTCATCCTCATCAGTTCCTTTAGGTCCAGGCACTTCAAGCCTCCACTGCCCAGCTGGAAGCCCGGTCTCGGGGGCAGGCCAGCTTGAGTGGGAGGGAAGAGGTCATGACCCAGGAAGATGGAGTCTATATCCCAGAAACAAATTCCACAAATGTAGGCAGTTGTGCAGACAATAAGGAAAACAGGCATGCAGGAGGCTTGCTTAGCAGCTGGGTCTGACACTTCCCATCTCTCTCTCTCTCTCTCTCTCTGAACCTCAGGCCCCCCATCTCTCAAACAAGGATGATGGTAGTCCTGCCTGGGTGGGTGTTTGGAGGACTTAGCTCGGGGCCTGGCACACAGTGAGCACTCAGAGACTGTGGGGCTGCAGCTGTCAGCACCCCTGGGCTCCTGCCCACGTCTGAGGCCACAGTCTCACATTCGATCCTGGTACCAGCCACTTACCCTCATGGACAGAAAAGTGTATCATGGGGGACAGAAAATCCAGACCTGTCCCACCCCGGCCCCACCAGGACCAGTCACCTTCTCACATCCTTAATCCCTAGAGCGAGCTCCCCAATGCGCAGAAGTGGAAGATGACCCGAAGTGGTAAATGGACCCATAAAATAACTGAATGCCAGAGTGAGAACATTGGCCTTTTCCAGCACTCTTCCAGCTCTTCTGGTTGTGTCAAGAGAAAGTTGGTGTTGATGCTGCTACGTCTTTAACATCCGCTAACACCAAAGAGGAAGCGAGCCTGGGGCTGGGCCACTACAACCATGACCGTGAAGCCACTGCCGGGGTTCCTGCCGCTCACTGAGGCTGTCTTTGCCTTCTGTGCATGGCAAAAGTTTCCATTTCCGGAAGAGATAAGTTTCCTTTCTAAACAAATGCATGGAAGTAAAAAGATAAGTGAGGTGATGGAGAGAAAATGCAAAAGAACAGGATAAGGAAGCCACCTGAGGCGTGTGGGTGGGTGGAAAGTAGGCAGATAGATAGTCCAAGGTGGTTCCAGATGCCTCAAGTTTGGGAACCACTCCTTTGAAAGAACCCAGAGAGAGAGTGTGGATGGCCCAGGGCAGCCTTCCCACTGCTGGGGAACCAAGTCAGGGTCACAGCCACCTACTGCGATTCTGGAACATTCTCCAGTGAGCACAGACAGAGGGAGGGTGTAGGACTGTAGCCAGGACCTCCTGTCCACCCCAAGCCCTGTTCCCCTGGTTGATGGGGAGGCTGCAGCTCTGGGCCACATGGACCAGGGGGACTGTATTTCAGCCCCCATCCACCCCAAACCCCCAGGTACCCACCCATCCCGTAGGAGCCTCCTCCTGGGGCTACATCAAGATCGGAGAGCCCAGTCTCAGGGCCTATGACCTCATCCTTTGGGGCTCAGGCCTGGTCAACCATTTCTTGGGGGATTAGGACAATAGACACTAAGACTGTGATGCCTTATGGCCTAAGTGACAGGAGCAGCACTGCAGGGCCTTACCACTAATTACTAAGTAATTAGTAAGCACCTAGTGCGTACAGCGGCGATGAAAACCGCCCCAGTCGTGCCCACCCTACAATCTAGTGGAGGAGATAGACAATGAACGAGTCAACAAGTAAACCCATTGTTAAGATAGAGAATAACAGGGTGAGGGAGTGCAGATGGGTCTGCAGACAGGGTGGACAGGGACACACTCTAGGAAGAGGTGACCCGTGAGCTGAAAAAGAGTCAGGCAAGGCAGCCCCAAGGGAAGAGCGTTCCAGGCAGAGGGAACAGCGATGCAAAGTCCTGGACACAGGAGTCAGTCTGATGCCTTCCAGGAACACCAGGAGGGCCACGTGGCTGGTGCAGAAGGAAGGAGGGCAGGGGGAGGAGGTGGAGCTGCAGAGGTTGGCAGGCCCAGATTCCCAGGCCACATCCTGACATGGGATGGGAGACGTCTCCTCTTTTAGCTTAAAAGTGACGGGATCACTTTTGTTTTGTCCATTGCTCTGGCTCCTGTGCCCAGAACAGACAGGAGTGCATCCGCAGTGGAAGCTGGGGAAAGCCCGAGGGAGACTCGTGGGGACTTCCAGGAAAGAAGCAACGGCGGCCTGGTTGACCAGGGCGGCACTGGAGGAGGTACACTTTTAGGGGGACCGCACCAACGGGCCTTGATAATGAACCCCGTGAGCATGAAGGGAGAAAAATGATTCCTACGTTCCTGTGGGGTAACGCCGTGATGGTTCCATCTGCCATGATGGGAAAGGCGGGGGAGGCGGAGGTGGGGCGGGTTGGGAAACCCTGAATTCCCCTGGCCCGCCTTACTTTCTGGAAGCTGCCCCACATGCCCACGGCGCTGTCCTGTAGACAGCCCTGAGTCTGGAGCACCCAAGAGGGCTGCGTCTGGAAATGGGCACCCAGGGGTCACCAGCCAGCGTATATATGGTGAGATGCATGCGGGGCGGGCCCCCCACGGCTGCTCTTTCCTCTCCACCCCGCGGCCCGGGTCTCCCCACGCGCCCCCGGTACCTGCAGCGTCTCCAAGGCCTGGCCGGCCGCGCCCGTGGTGAGGGAGGCCACCTGCACCGCCTGCTTGCGCGCGGCCAGCAGGATCCTGCAGTAGGTGTAGCAGATGGCGCCCGAGGGCAGGAAGAAGGTGAGGCCCGACGCCACGAGGACGAAGGGCAGGCTGGCCAGCAGGCGGCACTGGCCGGGGGCAGGGGCCCGCGCGCGGCCCAGCTGGTGCCAGCCCAGCAGCAGCGGCAGGAAGGAAGCGAGCGCCGCCAGGCTCCAGGCGCCCAGGACGAGCCCCAGGGCGCGCGGGGGCGTCATGCGCAGCTTGTAGCTCAGCGGCGAGAGGATGAGCAGGTAACGGTCCAGGCTGATGAGGCACAGGTTGAGGATGGAGGCGCTGCAGCACATGACGTCGAAGGCGGCCCAGAGCTGGCACAGGCCGCGCGCCAGCACCCAGCGCCCGTACAGCGCGTTCAGCATGGCCGGCGGCATCACCACCAGCCCCACCATCAGGTCCGACGTGAAGAGCGACACCAGGAAGAAGTTGGACGTGTTGCGCAGCGCCGGCTGCGTGCAGATGAGCGCGATGAGCAGCGAGTTGGCCGCCGCCGTCAGCGCGATGACCACGCACAGCGCGGCCGCCACCCAGCCGCTGCCCGCGGGCCCCGACGGCGGCTCCGAGCCCCAGGCCGGGGTGCTGTTGCTGGCAGGGCCGGGCTCGGGGACCATGGGGGCGGCGGGGGGCGGGGGGCGAGGAGGGCAGGCCCGGGAGGGGTCCGCAGGCCTGGGCGAGGCACCTGGAGGGCGTGGGGTCCGCGGTGCGCGTAAACCGCCAGCAGGGGTCAGGTGGGAGGCCAGGGACAGGGCGCGGGGCGGGGTGGAGGGGCGGCGACCCAAGGAGCACGGAGGGGGGGACACGTAGGGGAGGGGGCGCCTGATGGGAGGCGCAGAGCCCCCCGGGGGAGGGGCGGGGGAGGGGGCGGGGACGCGAGGTGACCCGGAGTGGACAGGTGGGAGCAGAGTCCCCTAGAGGGGGCGGGGACGCGAGGTGACCTGGAGTGGACAGGTGGGAGCAGAGTCCCCTAGAGGGGGCGGGCGGGGGGAGGGGCCGGGGACGCGAGGGGACCCGGAGTGGACAGGTGGGCGGGGGGGGGGGGCGGAAGTGGGCCGGGCCGGGGCCGGGCGCTGGGTGCAGGGGCCCACCGTGCGCTCGGCCGAGGGCAGCCCCTCCGCGGCAGGTGGGCGCCCCGAGCGCTCGTGGGGAGCCGCGAGCACTTGGGGCGGCAGGGCGGGGGCCGCGAGCGAAGCCCCGCGTGGGGAGGGCGGGGGTCCGCGCCGCCGCAGAGGCAGCCCGGGCGCGGCGGCCACGGTCCCCTGCGGCGTGCGGGGCGGCCCGGGCGGCCGCGGGCACCGGAGCAGCGGGGGCCGCGCCGCCTCCGCCTTGGGTCCCGGGTCCCGCGCCCCGCGCCCCGCGCCCCGCGCCCGCCCGCGCTCGGTACCTGCGCTCGGAGCTGCTCCGCTGCCGGCGACCGCGGGGCTGGGGGAGGCAGCGGCGGCCGCGGGCCGGGCGGGCGCCCAGGGAGCCCGGGAGGCGCGCGGGGGGCGGGTGGCGCTTCCAGGGGCGCGCGGTCCCGGAGCCGCCGAGCCTGCGCCCCGCCCCGCGGTGGGCGGGGAGAGCCGAGCCCCCGCCCCGCACCCCGGCACCCCCCCCCCCCCCCCCCGCACACCCCTCTCCGACCTGCCGCGGCCGGTTTTATCGAGGACTGCTCCCCGGGGGGGGGGGGTCACCCACCTGCCGCGGGGGGCGCCGCGCGCTCCGGGGACCCCTGGGAGCCGCTGGGGAGCTCGCTTAACACCCAGGTGTGTACACACACGCGCACGTATGACATGTAGATCATACTACACATAATATATAGTGACCCCAGAATGCTTCCTTCCAACCTGTAAACAGCTGGTTACCTCCTCCTCCTCGGGGTCCTTTGAGGTTTCTACCCACCACTCTGCGACCGCACCAGGCACTAAGGAGGAAGCCCCTGATTTTTTTTTTTTTTAAGATTTTATTTATTTATTCACAAGAGACACAGAGAGAGAGACACTGAGAGAGAGGCAGAGACACAGACAGAGGGAGAAGCAGGCTCCATGCAGGGAGCCCGAGGGGGGACTCGATCCCAGGACCCCGTGATCATGCCCTGAGCAGAAGGCAGACACTCAACCACCTGAGCCACCAGGTACCCCGACTTAATTATTTTATAACTGGAATTTTGTACCTTCTGACCACTTTCACCCATTTTGCCCACTCTCCAAACCCTGCCTCTGGCAACCACCAACCTATTCTGAGCCTATGACTTTGGTTTTGTTTGTTTTAGAATCCATATATAGGGATCCCTGGGTGGCGCAGCGGTTTGGCGCCTGCCTTTGGCCCAGGGCATGATCTTGGAGACCCGGGATTGAGTCCCACGTCGGGCTCCCGGTGCATGGAGCCTGCTTCTCCCGCTGCCTGTGTCTCTGCCTCTCTCTCTCTCTCTCTCTCTGTGTGACTATCATAAATAAATAAAAATTTAAAAAAAAGAATCCATATATAAAGGGGATCATATGGTGTTTGTCCTTCTCTGACTTATTTCACTTAGCATAATATCTTAACGTCCATCCATTTGTTGCAAATGGCAAGATTTATTTTTCTTTCTGGCTGAATAAAATATTCCACTGTGGTTATCTATCTATGTATCTACGTATCTACCTACCTACATCAGTATATATATTACATGATCTCTCTCTCTCTCTCTCTCCATATATATATATATATTTATATAAGTATATATAATATGGAGAGATATAGAAAATGTGAGATATATGTATCATACATTAATGATCTACAGAGAGAGAAAGAGAGAGAGAGAGAGAGGCAGAGACACAGGCAGAGGGAGAAGCAGGCTCCAAGCAGGGAGCCCGACGTGGGACTCAATCCCAGGTCTCCAGGATCACACCCTGGGCTGAAGGCGGCGCTAAACCCCTGAGCCACCCGGGCTGCCCCGGAAGCCCCCGATTTGTTGGTTCCGCCAGTCTAACAATGAATGTGGATTAGGGATTTGGGGATCCCTAGGCCAGGTGGGGTAGAGACACTGCAGGTAGGGGTGTAGCACCCCATGAAGGTGACCCACTGTGTGCCTCTCCCCCCTAGCGAAGGAGTGTGTCTACCAGACTCTTCACAGATCAACACTGCGGATTCCACTCATTCATTCAACGCTTATTGAGCACCTCCTAGGTGTTAGATGCTGCTCTGGCCAATCAGGACACGACAGTGACCAGTGACCACGACAAAGATCCAGCTTTGTGGAGTTTACAGTCTAGTGGAAGGGAGACAGACAATAAACAACAAGCATAACGGACTCTTACAGTCATCATAAAGGGATCACTGCTATAGAAAAAAAGAAAATGGGCAGCCTGGGCGGCTCAGAAGTTTAGCACCTGCCTTTGGCCCAGGGCGTGATCCTGGAGACCTGAGATCGAGTCCCACATCGGGCTTCCAGCATGGAGCCTGCTTCTCCCTCTGCCTATGTCTCTGCCTCTCTCTCCGTGTCTCTCATGAATAAATAAATAAAATCTTTAAAAACAAAAAAGAAAAGAAAAGAAAAAAAGAAAATGAAGAGCAACAAAAGGGAATCTAAGGGGAAGAGGGTGGGATCCCTGGGTGGCGCAGCGGTTTGGCGCCTGCCTTTAGCCCAGGGCACGATCCTGGAGACCCAGGATCGAATCCCACATCGGGCTCCCGGTGCATGGAGCCTGCTTCTCCCTCTGCCTGTGTCTCTGCCTCTCTCTCTCTCTCTCTGTGTGACTATCATAAATAAATTAAAAATTAAAAAAAAATAAGGGGAAGAGGGTGTTTTTCCCTCCACAGAAACAGAAAAGTCGTACCTCCCATGTGTACAATTCCTGTTAGTTCCGGGGGCTTTATCCCCTTGTTCCTACCACTACAATAATGCTGACAAGTAGGTGTTGAACTGGGGCTCAGAGAGGCCGAAGGCCCCACCCAAGGTCACCAGCAGCAAGAGACCCCATGGAACTGAAATTAAGGACTGTCCAGCACCCAAGACAGAAAAACTTCAAGACCCTGCAGTGCCCCATCCACACCCAAACCACCCTTTGGGGCCTAGAGTTCCAGTTGTGCCCACGGATAGTCCATGAAAGCAGGAGAAGGCCTGTCCTCCCTCCCATGTGACACCCCTGTGAAAATCTCTGCCCTGCCCCAGAGGACAGGATATCAAGCACCAGGCTGAAAAAATCCTAAAGATCAGACTTGGAATCCCGTTGCTCTTGCTTACTGGCTCTGTGCTCTTGGGGCCTTATTTTTTTTTAAGGCCTATTAAAAAAAAAATGACAACTTTGTTGATACTTGTGACAGCTTCACAGACATTTGTTTTATTATGATCTGTACTTAACTATAATTTTTTTAAAAGATTTATTTGTTAGAGCCCATGCACTCTGGAGGGAGAGGGAGAGAGTTGTAAGCAGACTCCGCACTGAGCGTGGAGTCCGACAGGAGCTTGATCTCACCACTCTGAGATCACAATCTGAGCCAAATCCAAGAGTCAGACGCATAACCCACTGCACCACTCAGGCGCCCCTTAACTATAATTTTTTTTTTTTCCAAGATTGGGCCTGGGTGGTGGTGCCACCTTGTGGCCACACTGTTATCTTGAATTTAAGAACTTCTCAAAAATTTGTTGTTTTTTTAAGATTTTATTTATTTATTCACTGTAGACACAAGAGAGAGGCAGAGACATAGACAGAGGGAGAAACAGGCTCCTCTCAAGGAGCCGGATGCGGGACTCGATCCCTGAATGGGGATCACGACCTGAGCCAAAGGCAGACGCTCAACCACGGAGCCCCCCGGGCGGCCCTCAAGAGTTGTGTGTGTGCTCCTACGTTTATCATATCTGTCATGGAATCATAAAGCCCTAGATTTCCTTAACCTCTCAGGGTAGATAGGGACCTTCGGGGATGCTCAGAGGCCTTTGCTTGCTTACTTCTAGCCACGGGGAGCTCCCTCTCTGGAGGAAAAAGCTGATGCCACGACGGAACAGCTGACTCTTCAGAAGTCCTCTGCCCCGGACCTCCAGGCCCACCCGAGCTCCGCATTACGGGGGTGGAGACACCGCGATCCGGGGAGGCTGTGAGGCCTGCTCAGAGCTGCTGTCGCAGAAGGCGTTGATTAACTGGATAAACTCCCCGAGGTCGGGGATTTGTCTGTTCCGTTCACTGCCGTATCCTCAGCACATAATGGGCTCTCAACAGACATCTGTTCAATGAATGAATGAACAAAACTATCAGCCTCGCCAGCAGCAGTTGTGACCCAATCATTCGTTCTCAATCATTACGCTGTCGGGCAGCCCGGGTGGCTCAGCAGCTTGGCACCGCCTTCAGCCCAGGGCGTGATCCTGGAGGCCCGGGATCGGGTCCCACATCGGGCTCCCTGCGTGGAGCCTGCTTCTCCCTCTGCCTGTGTCTCTGCCCCTCTCTCTGTGCTTCTCATTAATAAATAAATACAATTTTAAAAAAATCATTACGCTGTCAACTGGCATTTTTCTTGCGTGTGTTTTGTTCTGTAATGTAAGCTCCACACCCAACGTGGGGCTTGAACTCAAGATCCTGAGATCAAGAGTCACGGGCTCTCCGAACTGAGCCAGCCAGGTGCCTCAACCGCTGGCATTTTTCAAGGTCTTGCTACCCACCAGGCACTGGGCCAAGCTCCACTTGTCCCTTAATTTATGTGAAGCTCACCAGGACCCCGGGAGTGAGAGAGGTGTGGTCACTGGTCTCCATTTTGCAGACGGGCAAACCCAACCTCAGGGGGCTTAACTGACCCGGCTCCAGGGTGACACAGCTAGAAGTGGCCCCGGATCTGAACCCAGGCTGACTGGGGATTCCCAGAGGCTTAGAGCAGGGGAAGAAAACGAGCTGGGGGTCGTAGGCTCCATGTAGGCAAACAATGGGGTTTAGCTGGTGCTAATTATCGGCCCTTGCAGAGGGGCCTGTGCTGTCAGGTTCCTCCCTCCTAAAGATTTCAGGTCTCTGCTCCCTTGCTGAGGGGCAGCGGGAGCGAGGCTTAGGGGAGGATCTGCAATGTTTTTTCTGGGCTTTCTTGGGGGTGCAGCTTGAGGTTGGCAGGCAAATCAGAGTCACTACGCCCCATCTGAGGCCCGTTGGCATGCGGGCACAAGTGTCTGGCTCACACCTGGCTCCACCCACTTGCTGCTCCCGCATCCAATCAGCGGCGCCCTCCTGCCTGGCCCCGTGTCCCCAGCGCCGCGGCCTCTTGGGTCTCAGCTCCGGCCCAGACTGTTGCAGTCACCACCGCCCGTCTCCACTCTCCCGGGAACCCAGCTCTGCGCAGGCCCCTCTGGGCTCTGCAAAGTCGGAAGTCTGAACACTGGCTGGCCTTCCAGACGTGCCACCACCACGCCAGCCCACCTTCCTGCTTTCCTCCCAAGGGGACTCTTCATTTCTGTCACCCGTGCCTGGTTCCAACACAGGATGCAGGCGGCTCCTGACCAAGAGTCATCCTGCCAACGCGGGGCTTGCTTCTCAGGGGTCCAGCACCGGGCACAGGGCCTCAGGGGGACCTGCATCTGGACCTGGTCTCGGAGTCCCCGGAAGCCCCAGAGCATCTTCTCTGTGCCCTCGGGTCGGGCCTCACCTCCAGGCGTGTAGAATGGCCGTGAAGACGACCAGGCCTTGTCCCTACCAGACTGGGGGTCACTGAAGTCTGCAGGCAGGACGTGTCCTCCTCTCCAGCCCAACTCCACGTCAGGGCCCCGGGGGATGGTTATGTCCGCACAACTGCAGGGGGCGCCGTCCACCTGCCCAACAGCGCAGAGCCGCCCGGAGGGGACGCGGTGTCGCGAGGAAGTCATGCGTGCGGTACACAACCGAGCCACCAGAGGGCCCCTAGATTAGAAATGTGGGTGCCGCGGCTTGCGGGCCCAGGCACAGCAGCACGCCGGCAGCATAACATAAACGGGTTTAGGCGCAAAAGGATTTTCCAGATTCGAAATAATACACGTGAATTGCCTGGTAGTGGTGTTCACAGCCCTGGGCGTGAGGAAGAAAGGGTCGAGGCCCTCAGCCACCCCACAGGCCCTGCTGTTCTCAATGATGGAGAATTCGGGGGGACCAAATGGGATGGGGGTAACGATCCCCAACCCACAGGTCATTGTGAGACAGTCTGGCACCCACCTGGCACAGAGTAGGAGGTGGACAAGTGACAACCGCTAAGGTGATCCCGACAGCAGTGACCAGGCCTGGGCTCGAGGCCTGAGGCTGCCGTCGTCAACCGCTGGCCCTGGACGGAGGACCACCGCTGGCCACTTCAGATGCTTTCTCTGTACGGCGCAGGCAATATCCGCATCACGGGCCGGTGCTGAGGACTGAGTGCGTTCCTCTGTGTAAAGTACTTAGCACAGCACCCCACTGCACCCCACTTGTATATTCATCTATAACCACCGGTTTTGTCTCTTTCCCCTTTTTCTGGGCCAGGCTAGGCTGGGGTCTAGAGAAAGGCTGATGCTGAGTCACTGTGAGGGGGAAGAGACATGAGGCAGGCCCAAGGGGACCAGGGGTGAAGGTTGGAAGTGCCTGGTCTGGAGGCCCACCCAAGGTGTCTATACAAGGCCAGAAATGGGTGCCCAAGGAAAGAGGTGGGAGCCAGGGAGGCAGGAGCCTCGGGCGCACCACACAGGAGGGACGTGTGAGGAGCGCCAGGCCGCAGGGCGGGCTGCCGGGGGGGCTCGCTGTGCAGCCGGACCCCCTCCCCGTGGCCCCGCTGGGGGACCCTGGGTCAGCAGAGCCACCCAGTGAGGAAGAGAACACAAGCATTGAACGAATTTATTCATGAGAAAACTCAGGGAAACAATCTACTCGTTACAAGCTCCAGAAGCTCTTGTCGGAACAGCCGTGAGGACGGGCCGGGGCACCCCCGGGACAGGGGCTGGGGGAGCTGCCGGCGCCCCGGGGACAGAGGAGCAGACTCACCCGCCCTGTCCCCAGGACCCCACTCCCCCTCTGGGTTAAAGTGCAGCTGGGAGGGAGGTGTGGGAACTGGGTGCCGGGAGAGCTGTGGGGACACTGGCCGACAGGAGCCCTCCCCCCTCCTCTTCCTCGTTTCTTGAGGCTCAGCCAGGGTCCATCCCACCCGGGGCCCTCCCTGGAGCCTCCACACCAGTCAGATATTTAGGAAGAGCCCCCCAGGAGGGGAAGGCTGGCTCCATCAGCTTTCTGTGGGGTCCAATTTGGGGGGGCAGTGGGAGGCACTAGCATCTGGGATGGGGAGGGGTACTCAAGAGATGCTCTGGGAGTCCTCCCCTCCCCCCCAGCCCAAGTAAGCTCCTCCCTGGCCTTCCTCCACCCCCTGGAAAGCCAAGGAAGCCCGAGAGCCTGGCTCCAGGCTGCAGGGCCATGAGTCAGCAGGGTCCTGCCCAGACCTGACTCCTGAGCACGCCATCGAGGGAGGGCCACTTTGGTGCCACTGGGGAGAGGCTGCCCTGGGGATGGGAGGCTTTGGGGGAGGCCTATGGGGCTAGAGCTTTGGCCAGGGGTCTTCCTGGCCGGACCCAGCCCCTCCCTCAAGGCTGCTGTGGACAAGGTCGCCGCCCTTAGCTCAGGGCCCCCCACCCCCACTCCACCCTCTGCACCCCAGGGGCCCTGCCCCACCGGGAGCTGTGAGGACCTGATGCCCACCTCAGCAGCTTAGCCAACCTCCCTCCCCCCAAGGCACATCTCTAGGAGGCAGAAAGGAAGAGAACCGCCCCCCCACTCCGAAAAAGAACCCTGAAGACCTCCGCTACCTCCCCTCACTCTTGAATATATTAAATTGTGCGGCTTGGCCCCGACCCCGCCCTTCAGATCTCCATGGCAACCGGAAAGCATTCCAAGTCCAAGTCTGAATCCGAGTCCATCCAGTGCCAAAGGGGGGCTTCGGCCTTCCTCCCCACCGCTCCCCCACGGGTGAGACCCAGCATTCCACAGGGGACGAGAGGGGAGGAAGGGCTGGGGCCTCAGTCCTCGGCCCCCTCTTCCTCCGCGTGGGGGGCCCCGGGGGGATCCTCGGGCTCAGGGGTCTGCCCTCCAGGGTGAGGGTGGGGACGGGGGCCCGGCTGGGAGCCCGGCGCATCCTCGCCCTGCACGTAGACGCTCAGCCCGTGACTGGGCTCCTTGCCGCACGCCTGGCAGCTGCAGTGCAGGATCTTCTCCACCAGCTTGTCCACCCTGGGCACCTCCTCGTGGCCGGGGCACTCCAAGGTCACCTGGGGACGATGGGACAGAAGGGAAGACCTGTTTCCCAAGGGCCTACTCCTCATGGGACCCACCATCCCAGAGACCCCAGAATGCCTGAGCCAGGACGGGGTGGGGTACCCCAGGTAGCTCTGTGGCCCCTCGCAGGGAGGAGGGTGAGCATCAGCAGGAGCCACCCGGCGTGTCTCCTCACATCCAGTCCCGCCACCTCCCTACCCATCCCCTCACAGCAGCCTGAGGCAGGATATCCAATGTGGCCTGCCCCCGCCTACAGTTCCCCTCGGTGCTCCCCACTGCACTCAAAGAAGAATCCAGACTCCTTACTAAGACCCCCCAGGACCTCCGGGCTGCCTCTTGCTGACCTGGTGCCACTCCCACCAACTCTGAGCTGCCCGACCTGCCTGAGGCTTTGCACATGCTGTTCCCTCTGCCTGGAAGGCCCTCACCTAATGCAACCCCGACCACCTGTCCCAAACTGGCCAGGTAACTCCTACTTAACTGTTGGGTCCAGAAATCCCAACCCCAAACCCGCAGCCCAGCCTAGGTCTGCCCCACTGACCCCTTCAGCACCTTGTGCTTCCCCTAATGCCACACTCTTCCCACAGCTCTTCCTGTTCCCTGTCCTTCCTTCCTTTTCTCTCCGTCTTTCCTTCCACAGAGCACCCCTCCCTCCCAGCTCTGGGCATGGTGGCTCAAAGAATTCAGAGTCTAGCTGGGGGAACAGACTTGCCAAAATCACGGCAATGCAGGTGGAAAACTGTGACGGGACAGATGTCAAAGCAGAGGCACACAGTGTTCAGGGGAAGGGAAGGGCCCTGAGAATGACGCCGAGCTAAGGGCAGAAGAATGAACAGACGTTAACTGAGTGAGGAGGAGAAGAAAGGTATCCCAGGCAGGGGAAAGAGCATGTGCAAAGGCCCCGTGGTGGCAGCAAGCATAGCACGTACGAGAGTTGGAAAGAATGTCAAGTGTCAAGAAAGTAAAAAATAAAGCTGAGAGACGCGAGACAAAGCTCAAGGGATTGGTGAGCCAGGCCATGCTGGGCACCATGGGACACGGCAAGGATTTTGGTCTCATCTTAAGACAATGGGAAACCACTGCAGGGGTTTCATCATGTGACTGACATCAGGATGGAGCTTCAGGAGGAGCTCTGGTCCTGTACACACTGGTGTCAGACTGCTAAGCCATCAGGCGGCAAGGACCACGTCCGTACCCCGCCCCCTGCACAAGCCCCGGACCCGTACACGGGGGGTCTGACTAGTGAACCCCGCGGCCAAGGCCAGGGCTCTGGGCGGAGGCTGGGCAGGGGCGGGCAGCAGTACTCACGATCTCCCACATGGACTGGGCCGGCATGCAGGAGTCGCAGTGAACCAGGGACTCTGTAGACTGTGGGAAGGTGTTGGGAACGCTGTAGCTGAAGCACTGTCCTAGGCACGCCCTGTGGGGGGAGAGGTCACTGTGCCCAGGACACCGAGGCGGAGGCAGGGATGGGCAGCCCGGGCCTCCGCCTCCCTCCCGGCCCCTGTCCTCAGCCCCTCCGCCCGCAGCCCCTGCGCCCACCTGTTCTGGATGGACTTGGCCTCACAGCCGCTGTGGCCCACGATCTGGGTGATGTTCTTGGCCTCGCACCAGGCGCTCTTGTCCGGGAACAGTGCCAGCTTGTTGATGGGCGGTGGAGCGGCCAGCAGCATCGCGGGGAGGACGGCCCCGACCAGGACCCGAAGCATCGTGCCCGCGGCCTCTAGAGCCCTAGAACTGAGCGGAGACTGCGGGTGAGGCCAGCGGGGCCCAGGGAGCTGTGGACGGGGGGCCGGTGGGGAGACACCCGACTGCCCGGATTCCAATCCTCGCTCTACTACCTACCAGCGAAGCACAACCTGGGACAAGTTATTTCTCTTTTCTGAACCTGGACAGTGAGGCTGCTAACCCGGGGGCCTGGGGAGGGCATCACCACGGTCACACGACAGCCCTCGGCGGGGAGGCTAGTAGAGAACGGGGTCACCGTCACAACCAACTGTGCGGTTCTGAGCAAGTTAACATTTTATGTCTGGGCCTTGGTTTCTTTGTCTAAGAAATGGGGATGGTGAGCGGGGATGGCAGGGGACTGTGATGCTGGGGGACCTCCGGGCAACACAAAAGCTAGCCACCCAGCGCGTCCCCTGGGCATGCTGCCCAAGTGTCGGCCACCAGGAAAGCTGACCTCCGCCGTCCCCCACGGCGACTTCTTGCGCCACCTCCGCTGGCTGGACGTCAGGTGAAAAAGCTAACTCTGGACCAGGCTATTTCTTTTTTGTTTTTTTGTGTCTGTTTTTTTTTTTTTTTAAGATTTTATTTATTTATCCATGAGAGACACAGAGAGAGAGGCAGAGACACAGGCAGAGGGAGAAGCAGGCTCCATGCAGGGGGCCCGATGCAGGACTCGATCCCGGGACTCCAGGATCACGCCCTGGGCGGAAGGCAGGCGCCCATCCGCTAAGCCACCCGGGCGTCCCAGGCTATTTCTTTTCTGGATTCCCCACCAGGGCTTCAAGCCCTGCGTCTACACCCCCACCCCCACCTCTGCCAGGTCCAACCCAACCTCGCAGACCAGCCACGCGCCTGATCCCGTCAACGGATGGGAGACGCTAAAGCAGAATCGGCCAGAAGGTGGCGCTGCAGGGCAGCGTGTGTGCAAAGCGCTGCTGAGCGGGGGCTCTCCCAGGGTGCCCCAGCTTCACCCTCTCCCCTACCTCCAAATGGTGGAGGAGGGAGGTGTCAGGGCATCTTGGAAACGAAGGCAGGGCCTGCAAGGGGGTCCTCTGGGGACAGGGCACGGGAAAGGGCGCTGGACTGGGAGCCAGCAGGCCACACCTGCTGTGCGACCCTGGGCACCAGGCCTCGGTGTCCCCGCCTCTGAAAGGAGCGAGGCGCCCCGGGACGCTGGTTTCCAAACCCAGCAGACCATGCAAGCCCCCTGGGGACTTGCGGAGTGAAGGTCCTGGGTGGAGCGGGAGTGGGCACGGCTAGCGAGCTTCCAAGGCGCGACAACTGGTCCCGCTCAGCCGGGGATTCCGGGCCTTGGGACAGTCCCAAGAGGGGCCCGGGCATGGCTGAACCGGGATCAGGGCCCGGGGCTGTCCCACAGATGCCCAGCCTCAGAGTGGGAGCCTGGTCCTACCCTCAGCCCGCTTCCTTGGTGAAGCGTCCAGGAAGCGGGGGTGCCGGGGGTCTTGCCCCTTCCTACAGGGAACCCCAGGTTCCCTGGCTCAGCTGGGCTTGTGCGGGGGGGGGGGGGGGGGGGGGGGGGGGGGGGGGCAGCCTGCAGGGCTGTGACCACGTCTGCAGCACCGCGCTCTCCACCCAGAAAGTCTGCTCAGCTCCATCTCCCTGCAGAGACCAGTCTCCTCTGCTCCCAGCCAGCGGGGAGGGGCGACAAGGGGAGAGGAGGGGAGTCGGTCGGTGTGCCCCATCCCGCCTGCGTCTGTGTCACGACCCTGGCTCTCACCCCCAGGTTTCCGGTCTCGCTCACCAGACGGCCGGCAAAGCCCACGGTTTAAGTCCAACCACATCCTAACAAAATACAATGAGCTCCTTCCCAACTGGCAACCTAACTGATTTTTCAACAAGCCGGGCGTCCAGGAGGCTTCCTGACCCCACTGGCCCTCCTCCGTCCGTGCCCAGGGGGTGAGGCTCTGAGTCCACAGCACCCCACGAGGGTCCCTGCAGGCACCCCCTGCCCAGGCCAGAGCTCCCGGGGCCTCCCCAGGCTGGACGGGCCCCTCAGAGACCTCAGCCAGCCCTGGGGACTCTGCCCACCCGATGGACAGGGCAGGAAGATCAGGCCTGGGCCAGGAGGTGAGGGGCCAGGAGCAAGTTCATGGGGAGTAGCCTGCAGCCCAGGCGGGTCTGCTTTGCACCTGAGCTTGGGGGGGGTGGGGATGGCAGCCACGGGCCAGGGTCAGGCTAAGGGGGCAGCGCGGGGGCTGGGGGGTGCGGGGGCTGGGGGGGTGCTGGGGTTAATAACAGGCTTACTGAGACAGGGCAGGGGTGGGTTTTTAGGGGAGACACAGGCCTGGAGCACGGGGACTGGTTATTAGGGTCAGGTTCTAGCCATAGGGCATCTGCCTCTCCAGCAAGCAGCCCAGGGCTAATCCAGTGGTGCCCACGATGGGGGGGATGGGGGGCAGGGGCTGCAAGCCAACCCGCCAGGCCCAGCCAGGCCCTCAGAGGGGGCTGGAGCCACAGTCTGCTTGTCCAGGCCAGCTGCCCTGACTTCCAGCCAACTGCCCTGCTTGTGGCACAAGCAGGGCCCCCACCCCCAGTCCCCTGGGCCCTCCCACCTGGGAGCCGTGTGACTTCCAGAAATAAAGCTCAGCTCCCTGCCCCTACTTGCCTCAACCATAGGATGGGGAGCACCGCCCCACCGCTGGGGAGGACGGCTGGGAGGATGCAATCAGCAGGCACCCAGCCCTGGCCAGGCCTTGTCCCCTGGGAGAGCGCAGGGAAAGCGAGGCAGGCCTCAGACTCCTGGTGCTGGAGCAGGAGGCAGGGGGGACCTGGGCAAGTCTCTCCCACACAGGCATGCCATGGGGATGCACCCACGTTCCGCCCACCCTCACACCCACCCCCCAAGAATCCCTGCTGCCCCCCTCGCACTGGGGTGGGCTCTCTGCTAGCAGGTTTTCTTCTTTGCTGGTTTATGTTTTGTTTTTTGTTTTTTTTTTCAAGCAGCAACTTAGCTAATTTTTTTAGACAGCAGTGGGACCTTCCTTCCGGAACAAGAGCCTCACCCAGAGATTCTCATCTCTTCCTCCCTCCCTGAAGGTCGCACCACAAATCACAGGACTCCTAGAAGGCCAGGGTGGGAAGAGGGTTCCCCCCAGGCCAACCCCCCCTTGCCTTGCAAAGGGGTCAGCCCCAAGCATCCCCCACACAGACACACACACCCCGGCAAGTCAGGCCAAGCAATGCTCTTCCCCGAGGCATGCGGGGTCCCCGCAGTGTGACGCTCAGTCCACTGAGCACCTTCTAGACGGTGGAGGAGACAGCAGAGGGTGAGGCAGGGCAGCTGGGGGCCCAGACCCTACGCCCCCTCAGAGCCAGAGCCTGGCCCGGGAGGTCCAGGGAGGAGTTGTGCAGGTGGGCAGTCAGGGGCGGCTGGGCCCGAGGGAGGAGAGACCCTTAACTCTGGACTTAAGTCAGGATTAGAGTGAGCTACCAGCGATGGGGCGAGGAGGGGGCTCCCGGCTGAGGGCACCGCAGGGGCAACGGCAATGAGAGGGGCTTCAAGGCTGAGAGCCCCACGCACGCCGGCCCGTCTCACGGGCGCAGGAGCCGCCGCGGACTGCGGACAGGGCACTGCTCTGGGCTCTCACACGTACGCATTCCCGTGTCCTGACACCCCCCAAGAGCTAGACACTGCTATGCCCCCCATTCTACAGATGGGAGAAACTGAGGCACAGGGAGCTTAAGAGATATGCTCAAGCTGACAAAGTGAAGGTTGACGACACCAGGATTTGAACACGGACAGTAATAAGGTAAAGCACCGGCCACAGAGGAAGAGAAGGCGCCCAGGGAACCCAGGGAATGGTCCGGAGGCAGACGCCCTATGGCTAGAACCCGACCCTAATAACCAGTCCCCGTGCTCCAGGCCTCTGTCTCCCCTAATGGTCCGGAGTTGGCGAGAGGCCCGGAGCTCCCTGCCCCTGCCCAGCGGGCTGTGTCTCTCATCCTGACTCGCACAACCGGGGAGCAGAATTCAAGTCCCGCTCCCGACTCCCCCACCCACGAGATCCCCCAGTGACAGCGTCCAGCCAGGGCCAACCCCTGGCTCCTGGGAGCCTCCGAGTCGCGGCGCGGTTCCATCGGGGGTGTCGTCAGCCCGGGGTGACTGCCTTCTCACCGCCCTACTGCCGCTCCCAAATCCAAGCCCCCCAGATCCTCAGGGGCCTTGTGCCACCAGCAGGCGCATCCTGAGGCTGCCAACAACACAGAAGGGAAGTTCCCTGGGGGGAGTGGAGGGGACGCTGGCTGGTGGAGACGGGGACAGCACCCAGCTCTCACACCGGGGACAAGAGGGCAGAGAGCAAACGCGGGAGAGCCACTGGGGGGCTGTCTCCCGCTCCTTGGTTCAGAAGGTCCCCAGGAGGGGCAGGGGCGGTCGCAAGAACGGGCTTCCGGGTTGGGCCCTGGGGTCCTCTCTGTTTCCACACCTCCCAGAATCTAGCATCTTCCCGGAGATGCTCGGAGATGCTCGTCAATACCCAGAGGCCCGGGCCCCAGCCCTGGATGTTCTGACCCCACAGGTCCAGGGTGTGGCCTGAGCACCGACAAGTGCTCCCACATGATTCTGAGGCCCAGCCAGGTTAGGAGCTAGGACTCCCCAGACTCCCCAGGGAAGGGAGCCCCACAACAACACGGCTGACGGGAGCCTCCCAGCCTGACGCCTGGATTCCAGGGCCTGGAATGAAGTCCTTGGTCACTGGAGGGGCCCAGGTTTCAAGGGAGACCTCCAGGCCACCCACGGCCTCGGTGAAACCCTTTGTAGAGCAGAGTCCATTTTGCATAAAAAGTGAATCACTGCCCATTTCCTCGTTGGGGTAAATCTGAATATTCGGGCCATGTAAATCAGGGTCTTCTCGGTAGCAAGGTCTACTCCCCACCATTCACACATACACACCGGCCCCTGGTGTCACTGTTCCCAGCAACCAGCCAGGTGTGGAAGCAGGTGAGGGCAGGGCTAGCAATCCCTGGTGGCAAAGGAAGCCTCTCCTCTGCTTCCGGTACCTCTCCTGGGCACCTTTCCCACATAGGACCCCCTACCCCCCCCCCCCCCCCCCCCCCCCGGCTGGATGGAGGCTTCCACCTGTGGGCCCACCATCCGGGACACTGCGACTGGCCCAGCCAGCACATGGGGTTGGTGGTGTGTTGCTCCTGAACCGATCGGATGACCCTAGTGCCCCTCTGTCCCACTTTTCCTGTCCACATAACACACAGGATCTGGGTTCTCCACAACACACTCTCCACCACTGACTGCCACAGACCCAAGTTCACAGCCTACCTCGGCCAACTTAAACTTTCCGTGCCTCGATTTCCTCATCTGCAAAGCGGGCACACACTGTGCGTGGAAAGGTCTGCAGAGGGCAGCTGCCACGGGATAAAGCCTCAGTGAGGTTAGCACCACTAGTGCTAGCCTGGGGTCCCTGAACCCGGCCCCCACCCTCCTGCCTCCAGAACGGTGCCCCTCCCCTCCCCACTTCCTCCCACCAGATCCTGGGTGGGTCCTGAAAAATACCTAAATCCGGCGTTGCCCCAGCCCCCATGAAACTGGATTTAGGGGGAAACTCAACCCTGCAAGATGATGGCTCAGAAAGGGTGTTTCAAGCTGTCGAGTGCTGCCTCACATGCTCACTGGCCAGGGTGGGAGCCCAGAGGGAGACCCCGCTCAGACTCCCACCCTGGGGCCAGTGACTGAGGCACAGGGTCTTGAGAGATCAGCCACCTCGAGCCCACCCTGGAGGAAACAGGCTGGGCCTGGCTGCCAGGCTGTCCCGGCTGCTGGTGCGGAGGGTGTGGCCTCTGGGGCCCGCGGGCCTCGGCTTGGGCTCAGCCAGGGTGCGGCAGTCCCTGCAGGTCCTGGACGGAGCACAAGGACTTCCTTGAATGGTGCAGCTGGAAAGGTCGCTCCGGGACGCCGGCCAAGAGGCGTCAGACCCCGGCCCGGCTCTGCTCAGCGGGCTCTCCCCGGCCCGCTCTGGGGTCCGAGGACAAGTCCAGGCCCAAGCTCACCCACGGACTCATTGTGCGCCTGGGCGAGGGAGAGTCTCGTGGTCACAGACGGAGCCACTGAACATTCGCTTTGCCTCCCTCGGCCTCCCATCTGCCGCCTCTAAAATAGGGAGCGTGGCCTGGGAATGTCCATTCAAGCGGGTTCCCTCAAGGGCAGCCCGGCTCGGGCGCGCTAGGACCACTGTGATTCCATGACCCCAGTCTCACCCAGGCTGGCTTCCTTCCTCCCCGGGGCCGGCAGCGCTGGCAGGGCATGAACTGACCGTCCGGGGGGCGGGGGGCGGGGGGCGGACACACAGGGCCAGGCCCATGCCCCGAAGGCCGGCCCGCCTCTCCCAGGCAGCTCCACCTTGCCGGCCACAGCCCCCAGACCCTGTGGCCCCCAGACCCGGACCGACGCTCTCCCACCTGCAGACCCTCCTGCCCACAGCCCGAAAACTATCCCCCAAACAAATCTATGCTAATGGGCTGCTGCAGGGCCGGCCTGCACATCTGCTCAGCAGAAGTCCCACTGCAGACCTCACCAGCATCCCTGCCCACTCTGCAGCCTCCGACCCTTGGGGCTGGGGGTGGGGAGAAGGAGCCAAACTGAGCCTGAACTCTCACTTTAAAAAGAATGAGGATAGGCCCGTGGCTAATGCAGACCACCTACTCCCCCCTCCGCCCCTCCACGGAGGCCCAGGAGACAGAGGTCCAGCTTGCGGGGGCGGGGGGAGACAGGGGCAGGGGTCGCCAAGCAAATGCTCCAGTCGCGCCTTTTCTTTGGCCCCAACTAAAGGCAAACCACACCCAAGCAGTGTCAGCATCTGGGGGGAGTTTCTGGAGGCTGGTGGTTTCCACAGTAACAAAGGGTGAGGGGCTCCTTGTTGACAAATTGCTTCCCCACCCCCCTCCCCCCGCCAGCGCCCAGCCTTTGGCCTCCAGCCCTGACCTCTGTTTTCCTGGGGTTCCCGTAGTTACAGGCTGGTGTCCTCCAGCTGGGCGAGGGCCTCCGAAAGCCTGAAAATGTGCCCCGGTCCCCCGATGCCTGCCAAGCCCCTGGCCACGCCAAGGCAGGCAGCTGCCCCCTTTCCTGCGGCTTGTAAAAGCTCAGGATCGCCCCGCCCAGGGAGCAGGGCGGGCAGGTGGCCGGCAGCGGGGCCCCCGGTCCAGGCCGCCTCGCGGGGGTGGAATTCTTAAGAAAACTGAGCCCCCGGAAAGGCGGGCTCCCCCTGCCCCAGACTCAATTCCAGGGGGATGACCCAGGCCAGGCCCCGGGGGCAGGCGGAAGGGAGGGGGAGGGCTTCGCTCCGGTTCCCGGGTCTAGGAAACTATTCATGAACCCCGCGGAGACGAGGGGGGGCTCGTGCCTCCGACCCCGGGGATCCGGGAGATGCACACACACGGAGCCCCCCGCTACCCCGCGCCCGGGGGCAGATGCGAGAGACACGGCGTGGAGGCAGAGGCTCGAGCGCGGGGGGACCCGACACGAAGGCAGACCCGGGGGAGGGACAGAAAGGAAGGGACGGGGGCAGGGGGCGGACGGGGGCGCGGGGACAGGCGGCCGGACAAAAAGGAGGCAGGAGCCGCGGCTCGCGGGGGGGAGCAGGGGGCGGGGGAGCGGGGGAGAGGGGGAGCCGGGGAGCGGGGGGAGCGGGGGAGCCGGGGGAGCCGGGGGAGCGGGGGAGCCGGGGGAGCCGGGGGAGCCGGGGGAGCGCGCCCCGCGGCCGAGCTCCGAGCGCTGCCCCCGCGCCCCGGCCCGCCCTGCGCTCGGTGCCCCGGGGCCGCCGGAGCGTCCGGGAGCCGGTCCGGCCGGGACTTACCGCGCGCGGGGCGCCGCCGGGTCCTGCGGAGCTGGGTGCGGGGCGCGCGGGGGCGCGCGGGGCGCACGGGGCGCGGGGCGCGGGGCGCGGGGGGCGGCGCCCCCGGGGGCTCGGGCGGCGGCCGGCGGCGCTGGGGCGGCCCCGCGAGGCTGGGCTGGCTGCGCTGCGCCGTCTGCGGCCCCGGGCGGGCGCGCGGTGCGGGGGAGCGGCGAGCCGAGCGGCTCCGACGTCAGGGGTGTCTCCGCTCCAAATAGGGAGCGAGGGCGGGGGCAGCGGAGGGAGGGCCGCGCCGGAGAAAGGGCGGGCGCACGGCCGCTCCCTCCGGGCCGCGGGAGGGGGCGCCCCGGCCCCGGCCCCGGCCCCGGCCCCGCCCGACGGCGCGCCCGAGCCCCGCGGAGCCCCCGCCGGCCTCCCCGCGCGGGGCCCCGGTGACAAAGGCGGGGGCGGCCCCTCCGCGCGGCCCCGCGGCGCTCCCAGCCTGCCCGCCCTCGGGCGCGACCCGGGTCCCCGCGGGGCCCGGCCGCCGGGACGCCGCCGCCCCTCGCCCTCCGCCCGGCCTCCCCCCGCCCCGGCGCCGGTCCCAGCGTCCAAGCGTCCGGAGAAGCGCGCGCGAGCCCCGGAAGGACTCCGGACCCCGACTCCCTCGTCCCGGCCCCCGGGGAGGGCGGAGCGCAGGCCCCCGCGGCCCAGCTGCTCGGGCGCGCTCGACGGTGGCCCTTGTGCCCCCTCGGCTCCGGGTGCTCTCGGGGGAAGGAGGACACGGCTCCGCTCCTGCAGAGGAGGAGCCCCGGACACAGTCGTGGGACCTGGAGATTTTGCCCTCAGAGCTGTGCACGGCCCTGGATTTCACCCCGGCCTGCCTGGAAGCTCCCGCCCGGGGACCTATGTCACAGGTGGCTGAGCACCCTGGGGGGCTCCCGGTGGGCTCTGATGGCCCCACACCCAGACGCATCCCGGTGCCTCTACCTCCTGCTTATGCCGTTGCCTCTGCCTGGGGTTCCCTTCTCCTTTCTTCTCCCCATAACGTGTTCTGCAAGCACCACACTGGAAAGACTTCCCAAGACCCTCGGGTAGCATAATCCATCCCTCCGGCTGTGCCAATTCCCCTCTACACCGGTTGTGCACGTCTCTCTTCCCCATTAGACCGAGAGCTCCTTGCAGGCAGGGATTTGCCTGTTTATTCCAGTGTCCCCAGGGCCTAAGGAGGGGCCGGATGTATTTGGCTAAATGGAAATAATTATTAGCTCCCATAGGTAAGTGTTCCCAGGAGAATGACAATAATACCAACCCTACAATATATAAAATGCATCTTATGATATGTATTTGGATGTGGAATGACAATCGCAATAGCTCACACATACCGAGCACTTCAGTGGGGACCCGGTCCCATTCTAGCCACCTGTCACCCGCACAATAATTCTATAAAATAAACAGTATTGTTATTCTCATTTTATAGGTGAGAGAAGCAAAACCCAGAGAGAGGTGTTAAGTAACTGGCCTAAAGTCACACAGCAGGAGACGAGGCCAGCTACTGTCTGTGGGATGACCCTGTCCCACAAAGTCTGGCCTTGCAGCCCGGTGCAAAGTAGACACTCAGGAAATAGTTACCGCTGTGCCCATCATCAGCCTTCTCTCTCTCTCTCTCTCTCTCTTTTTAAAGATATTATTTATGTATTCATGAGAGACACAAAGAAAGAGCCAGAGACACAAGCAGAGGAAGAAACAGGTCCCCTGCAAGGAGCCCAATGCGGGACTCGATCCCAGGACCCCGGGATCACGGCCTGAGCTGAAGGCAGACGCTCACCCGCTGGGCCATCCGGGTGCCCTGCCACCAGCCTTCTCAAGGCAGGGGGGAGTGGAGGCCTGCATTTTGAGAGAAGCCACTCCAGCACTGCAGGAAGCTAACTGTAGCCTCGTGAGCTTGTCAGATCACACAGAAAGCTGGGCGTGGTAGCCCTTGACGGTTCAGCCACAACTCTGAAACACAGGGAAGTTCTAGAGCAATCCCAAACACCTCATCAAGGACACGGGGCTTAGTGTTGAGTTCACACCTGCCTGGGGAAGACTGGTCATCTCAGAATGACCACAGTGTGGCCAGGGGTTCTGGAAGGTGACCTGTCAATAATACCACCAGCTACCGTCATGTGCCAGGTATTATGCCAAGCGCTATGCCTGCTTTATCCTATCAAATCCTTACCATGGTCTCGACATTATCCCCATTTTAGAGGTGAGAAAAATGAGGCCTCGAAAAGTTTAGCGACCTGCCCCAGATCCTACCAGTAGTGACTGACAAATTGTAACCTGAACCCAGACCCGACCAGTCCAAAGCCTGGGCTCCTGTGCCCACCACACCCTGTTGGCTGCCTCCGAGCCTCTCCCCATCAGGCTGCCTGCCGTGAGGATGCTACTCCACTGGGAGCCAGGGGGACGGGGCCCCTGCAAGAAAGGCAGAACCTGTCACGTCAGAGTCCCCGAGCTCGCAGAGACACACCTGGTTGGCAGCAGCGCGCCAGTTGCCCCGACAGGCCTGGCTGGCACAGGGCACGGGCCTGAAGCCAGAGCCTGCTGGCCCCGGGCCAGCCTCTTGGGGCCGAGTAATGTGGGGCCCAGGGCTGGGGTAGAGGCCTGAAAGCCTCTCTCCCCAGCTCATTAGCAAACATCTGGGCTCAAGAAAATGACCGACCTGGAATGTGGCTGGGCTGTGGGGAGCTGCTCCCTCCCCGAGTCCCGGGAATGTGAGCTCCCTCCCGCAGGGCACGGGCTCGGGCCAGCTGTTTCCTCTAATCCCGTCAGCCCGGCCTCGACAGGGGTGCAAACCTCTGCACTCTCCTGGAGAGTGAAAACAAGCAAAAGGCCTTCCTTCCCAGTCCGGCCCACTCAATCAGGGGGTTGGTACTGGGCCCGGGAGATGCTCGGTCCCTCCCTCTCCTCTGAGATAAAGACCAAGCATCTCCACGCTTCCGCGTTTGCAGCTGGGAGGGGCCGCTAGGACTCCTCACGGAAGGTTCTGGAGCCTTCCTGCTTGGGTCTGAATCCTCGCTCCATCACCCGCTGACTCCGCGACTCCGTGCAAGCTGTTTCCTGCCTGGGCCCCGGGTTCCTCCCCTGCCAAGCGTACCTGGTCATGGCACCCCACAGACTTGCTGGTCAGGACTCATTCACTTACTTAACAAATACTCATCGTGCCTACAGTGCGCCAGAAGGCACAGAGTGTGAGGACACAGCAGGGGACCCGACCCGTAAGGTCCCAGCCCCTGAGAGGCGAGCGTCCTGGGACACGGAGCAGAGCCCGCAAGAGCAGGTGAATGGGTTTCCCATCGTCACGTGCTGTGAAGAACTAAGTAAGCCAGAGGGGGCGGTGGGACGGGGGAGCCCCAGGAGGCGGCTCAGAGGGGACACGGAAGGTAGGGATGTGATGAGTCAGGATGCGAGGAGTAAATGGGTGCAAAGTGCTTGGCACCGTTTCTGGAAAACACCCCGCGCTCCCCAGGTTTAAACCATCTCAGGAAGGTTCGTATGTAGTAGCAGAGGGAAGGCGGGGGTCGGGGTCCTAGGCTTTTGGCACAGGCTTCCTCCTCCCCTTCCTCAACTCCTGCACTTCCTGAGTCTGTTTCTTCATCTGTGAGAGAGGAATTTTAAGAGCAGGCAACGGCAGGCTCACCGAGAGCCACAGCCACGCACGCGGAGCAGCGCGGAGCCCGGAGCGGCAAGACCCGCTCTCAGGAAGTGGAGCGGCTGCTGTGGCCCTGGGCCCTGGACGAAGGGATTTGCCTGAGTCTGCGCAGCCTGGGAGCAGGTGCAGGAGCAGAATCAGATATTCTGACTCTGGGCCCGCCCCCTGGGCTGTGTCCTCTGGCCTTGGCGGCGGCCTCCTCCTCCTCCTCCTCCTCCTTCTCCTCCTCCTCCTCCTCCTCCTCCTCCCCCCCACTCCTGCCTCTGGAGCCTCAGGAAGGCTCTGGCCCCACCTTGGGCTCAGAGAAAGCGGAAGGAGAAGGTGGTGATGCTCTCCAGCGTCTGCAGAGGGATGGCCCTGGCTGGACTGGAGAGCCCCCAGGGGAGGCCCCGGGGGAGGGCCCGGGGCCCCACGAACAAATTTGAAATACCCTTTTGGGGGCAGCCGGGGTGGCTCAGCGGTTTAGCTCCTGCCTTCGGCCCAGGGCCTGATCCTGGAGACCAGAGATCGAGTCCTATGCTGGGCTCCCTGTATGGAGCCTGCTTCTCCCTCTGCCTGTGTCTCTGCCTCTCTCTCTCTCTCTCTCTGTCTCTCACGAATAAATAAATAAAATCTTAAAAAAAAAAAAAAAAAAGGAAAAAAGATTACATTAGGAGATCCCTGGGTGGCTCAGTGGTTTAGCCCCTGCCTTCGGCCCAGGGCATGATCCTGGGGTCCCGGAATCAAGTCCTGCATCGGGCTCCTTGTATGGAGCCTGCTTCTCCCTCTGCCTGTGTCTCTGCCTCTCTCTCTCTCTCTCTCTCTGTGTCTTTCATGAATAAATAAAATCTAAAAAAAAAAAAAAAGCAATACCCTTTTGTTGGCGGGGGTGGGAGGCCAAGCATCAGAAAGAGGGATCAAGTGCTAAGAATGGAGGAAATGAGGGCGAGAAGACTGTCAGAGACGAGAACCGAATTCTGGAAATTTGTGAGAAATTTCAGCCCAGGTCCACCCGAGCCCAGTGGCTGTCCCTCCCGCACCCAGGCAGGCAGGCTCGCAAGGTGGTCCCAGCTGTACCTCCGCTCTGACGGTGGACGCCCTGATGTTGCCAGCGGTGGGGTGCTGGGGGCTGTGCCCAGCCACCCCCCTCGCCCCACACCTGTTTGCTTTCTCCCCCCTCCCCTGTGGCAGCGTCCGAGCGGGGCTGTCAGGAAAGGGGCACGTGTGCGTCACCCTGCTGCTCGTGTGAACACAGTGAGCAGGGCTGTCATGCCGGCGGGCCACACCAGGGAAGTCACTTCCTGGACACCGTCACTTGCCCATTGTTTTCTCACATCGTTTCTTCCATTTCTCAGCTCCCGTGGCCACGCAAGCCCACAGAGAGGAAAGCTCTCCTTCCCCAAGAGTTGGTCCTTCTGGGCATATATTTACCATCCTACAGAACAAGAACAGCCTTCTTTCTTAAGGTTTCTGTGCTCCAGATAAATTCATTGAAAAGTACCCTTTTTAGGAACATGGGAACTCAGGGAGAAAAAGAAGGCACAGAAGCATATCATCTGGGGGGGTCTGTGCAGCCCCTCTCCTGGGGACACGGCCTCCAGCTACATCTGCAAACAGATCGGGCCATCTGGCAGTGAGTGTCCTCGTGGAACCTGCCCTCCCGCCCAGGCAGGCCAGACCCCAGTGGGTGGTGAGCCAGGCTGCACCCATCAGATGCTCTCTGGAGGAATCTGCACTGGGGCCACACGGGGCGGCTCAATCATGGTCCGAGTGGAATTCTAGAGATGTCTGGCTCCTGAAGAAGCTGACGAGGGCTTGGGTCTTGCCCTGTACATCCTTGACACGCACCTGTCCTTGGAATCTCTGAGTTTCTCGCAGTCTTTTTTTTTTTTATGATTTTATTTATTTATTCATGAGAGACACACAGAGAGAGAGGCAGAGACACAGGCAGAGGGAGAAGCAGGCTCCCTGTGAGGAGCCCGAGGTGGGACTCGATCCCGGGTCTCCAGGATCATGACCTAAGCCAAAGGCAGATGCTCAACCACTGAGCCACCCAGGCATCCTGAGTATTTTACAATCTTAAGCTAGTTTGCAGACGTTTATCATTTACCTCCCCAAAAAGTGTGATTAAAACGTCTTTCTTTGACCACTTCCTTAAGTGTCCAGCACAGCGGCAGGTACAGGGACAGAAGAAGGCACAAGGGGAAAGGACAGACACAGACAATGAGAAGTAGCAAAGTCCCAGGGGGCTGACATGCCTAAGAAAGGCTCGCTGGAGGAGGCAGGATTTGAACAGGGGCTGGAGATGTGAGCGAGGCTTGAGCCAGTCAGGAGCACTTGGGTGGCTCAGTTGGTGAAGCGTCTGCCTGTGGCTCAGGTCATGATCTCAGGGTCCTGGATGGAGCCCCACATCTAGCTCTCTGCTCAGAGGAGAGCCTGCTTCTCTCTCTCCCTCTGCCACTCTCAAATAAGTACATGCTCATGCTCTCTCTCAAATAAGTACATAAAATCATTAAAGAAAAAGGAGGGCGGGGGAATCCCTGGATGGCTCAGCGGTTTGGCACCTGCCTTTGGCCCAGGGCACAATCCTGGAGTCCTGGGATGGAGTCCCATGTCGGGCTCCAGGCATGGAGCCTGCTTCTCCCTCCTCCTGTGTCTCTGCCTCTCTCTCTACCATAAATCAATCAATCAATCAATCAATCAATCTTTAAAAAAGGGGGGGTGGGGCTTGTGCAAGTCAGGAAAGCAGTCCATACTAAGAAAGAAAAGGCCAGGAAAGGAAGTTTGTATTTGACAAACGTGTGGCCCCCAGGCCTCCACAGCACTACAGCGGATGACAGTAATGTTAACACCCCTGGGCTTGGCCCAGATACAGCCCCAGAATCCTTCACATCGCTCCTCTAGACAGTCACCACCAAATGGGTACATGTGGAGATGAAACATGGGTGACTGAAAATGTCACCCCTAGGGAAACGTGTCTCAGGAATAAATAATGAGTTTGATGGAAATAGAGTTAATAGACTACTATTCACTTACTCAGAAAATATTTATTGAGTGCCCACTGCGTGCTGGCTAAGGATACAGCAGTAAAACAAACCCCAATCCCTGCCCTCAGGGAGCTTACATCCCAACGAGAAGAGACAGATGGCCAACCAAACATGTAGGTGCCAAGGTTGTGGGAAATGCTGGAGAGAAAAATAAAGCAGAGTGGTGGGTTAGGGTGTATGTGTAGGGTCAGAAAGACCAGAGTGGTCAGGGAAGATCTCACTAAGCACGAGACATCGAGTAGAGACTAGAAGGAGACGAGGGCATGAGCTCTGTGGGTACCTGGGCAAAGAGCGGTCAGAGACCACGAGCCGAGGACAGCAAGTACAAGGCCCCGAGGTGGAAGCCTGCCAGTGTGGTCAGGCACAGCGAGGACAGAACGACTGGAGCAGAGGAACCAGGGAGAGGGTGGTAAGAGTCAAGGTCGGACAAGTACCGGGAGGGCCACACCTTGCAGGGTCTTTGGAGCCCACTGGATTGACTTTGGCTTTTTCTCCAAATGGGATGAAAGGCCACCGGAAGGTTTTGAGCAGGTGACTGACATAATCCAATTTCTGTTATAAACAGGCTGCTGTGTGGAGAATAAAGGGGGGGAAATTATGATATAACCCAACATGACTGTAGGCCAGGGACCAGGCAAAAGGCTTCTCCTAGAGTAACGAAGTCATATGTTGATGAATTTATTCTCCTAGTAACCTTTTGAAGGAATCGTCACCGTTCCCGTTTACAGATGAGGAAAGCAAGGCATGGACAGAGTAAGTAACTTCCAGGACCCGACAGCGAGTAAGTGTCCAAACTGGAATTCAAACCCTCACCACCACCCCCACCACCCCCAAAGTGTGGCTCCAGAGCTCAGGCTCTTAGCCTTTAACTTACTCTGGAGAGGGCAGTGGGCAGAAGAGGCCGAGGGAGGAGCTGGTTGGTGGAGGGTCTTGAATGCTAAGCAAAGAAATTTGGACTGAGACCCTGTGCATTACTGGGGAGCTGCTGAGAATTTATGAACAATGGGCGCAAAACAGTGTTAAAACTTTTGGGGGTTCAGGAGGCACCTGGCTGGCTTCATCGGTAGAATATGCAACTCTTGATTTCAGAGTTGTTTTTGTTTTTTTAAGATTTTATTTCATTTTAAAGATTTTTTAAATTTTCTTACTCATGAGTGACGCAGAGAGGGAGGCAGAGACATAGCAGAAGGAGAAGCAGGCTCCCTACAGGGAGCCCGCTGTGGGACTCAATCCCAGGACCCCGGGGTCATGACCTGAGCCGAAGGCAGACAGTCAACTGCTGAGCCGCCCAGGTACCCCAAGATTTTATTTTATTTTATTTTTTTAAAGATTTATTTTTATTTATGATAGAGAGAGAGAGAGAGGCAGAGGGAGAAGTAGGCTCCATGCCGGGAGCCCGATGCGGGACTCGATCCCGGGACTCCAGGATCGCACCCTGGGCCAAAGGCAGGCGCCAAACCGCTAAGCCACCCAGGGATCCCCGCAAGATTTTAAGTAATCTCTATACCCAATGTGGAGCTTGAACCCATGACCCCAAGATCAAGAGTCGCCTCAGGGAGCTTACATCCCAACTCTACTGAGTCAGCCAGGGCCCTCCTCGGGGTTGTGAGTTTGAGCCCCATGTTAGGTATAGAGATACTTAAGAATTAAATCTTAAAAAAAAAAAAAAAAAAAAACCTGGGGTAAGGGGGTGAGGCTGGAGGTTGAGAGGCCACCGCAAGTCTTACAGAGATTCTGGTAAGGTAAAAGAAATCCCCCAAGACCTCCCCTACCTTGACTGAACAAGGCTTGGGGTCAGCCCAAAAAGCAGCTTTATGACTGGTTTCTGGGGCCCATGGAGTGGAGTCAAGAAACCTGGAAGGATGTGGCTTCTGACCGACATGTTCTAACGCTCACCTTCTATGGCTCTATCTCCTGGTCTTTAAGGGATCAAGGTGGGACGCCTGGACGGCTCAGTGGTTGAGCATCTGCCTTTGGCTTAGGGTGTGATCCTGGGGTCCCAGGATCCAGTCCCACATCGGGGTCCCTGCGTGGAGCCTGCTTCTCCCTCTGCCTGTATCTCTGCCTCTCTGTGTCTCTCGTGAATCAATAAATAAAATCTTAAAAAAAAAAAAAAAGAAAAAGAAGGGATCAAGGAAAGATCTATAATTACCTTATACCCCTCGACAGGAGGACTTTTCCTAGTAAAACAAGTGGAACTTGAATTTTGTGCACAAAGTCCACCATAGAGTGAAGAGGAAGTGAAGTCTTTATTTCTGTGCTAAAAAGAGTCTGTCGGGACGCCTGGGTGGCTCAGTGGTTGAGTGTCTGCCTTTGGCCCAGGGCGTGATCCTGGAGTCTCAGGATCGAGTCCCACATCAGGCTCCCGGCATGGAGCCTGCTTCTCTCTCTGCCTATGTCTCTGCCTCTCTCTCTCTCTGTCTCTCATGAATAAATAAATGAGATCTAAAAAATAATAATAAAATAAAATAAAAATAAATAAAAAAAATAAAAAGAGTCTGTCGTGTGATATTGATATACGTCCATTTTAAACGGCAAAATGATTCACCTGGTCATACTTGTTACATAGTTGATTATATAGTGAAATATTATTTAGTGGGCTGTCCCACTTTTCTCCAAAATAACACGGTGCACGCATGACCTCACATGTGTAGTGTGGCAGGAAGGGATCATTACAGCCGTCTTACAATGAGGCCCAGAGAGATTGAGTGACTTTCTCATGATTACACAGTGACCTAGGGAAGCAGCTCAGAAGAGAACAGAGGATGCTCTATAGTAAAAACCTGGGGAAGCCTTTCTTCTAATTGAAAGTCACTGACCCATACAAATGATCAGTCAGGGCCACCCACTTAATGATTCTATTTATTTATTTAGGAGAGAAAGAGTGAGAGAGAGCACGAGATGGGGGAAGGTCATAGGGAGAAGCAGACTTCCTGCCAAGCAGGGAGCCCAATGTGGGGCTCGATCCTGGGACTCTGGGATCATGACCTGAGCCAAAGGCAGACACTAAACCATCTGAGCCACCCAGGCGCCCAGAGCCACCCACTTGAAAAAAAGGTTAATTTAGGGGTTTTGAAAATGTATGGAACATTAAACTCAGCTCCCTAACTGAAAATTAATAAGGATAAAACTGTTTCATAATTATTAGGACAAGAAAAACTGTACTCTGGGTCCTGATCGCTTCCAGAGGTGTAGACAGCAGAAAACGTAGAAGGTAAGGAAAAAGGACACGCCGAGAGACCAGAGGGAACTCATACTCCGCCTCTCGGGGATCACAGAGGATTTCCACTCATCAACACACAGGAGCCAAGTAGATATCACGGATAATAAATACTGCTCTTTAGCAATTAAATCCCCAAAGCCAGGTTTCTCACTGCTAGATAAGGGAGTTACAAACTAGGATGGGCTAGGCCAGACAAAACCCTAGGTCTGGGACTTTAGTTATCAGTACAAACTCAAGGTCACATATGGGATCCCTGGGTGGCGCAGCGGTTTAGCGCCTGTCTTTGGCCCAGGGCGCGATCCTGGAGACCCGGGATCGAATCCCACGTCGGGCTCCCGGTGCATGGAGCCTGCTTCTCCCTCTGCCTGTGTCTCTGCCCCTCTCTCTCTCTCTCTCTGTGACTATCATAAAAAAAAAAAAAAAAATTTAAAAAAAAAAAAGGTCACATACACGCACCCACACACCTATTTCCTGGCTCTGCGGAACAGTGACACATGGACAGAAATGGGCACAACTCTCCCCTAAAAGGAACCAGGGCTCCCTGGAGAAATGGCAGGATTCCAAGGCTGGGGTAAAGAAAACACTGGAAGAGTCTGGACTACCTTGTCCTTATGGAGTGGGTATGTCAGAAGAAAACAGGTGCCAGCTTGGAAGAGCTCCTAACAGGCATACCTGGATAATCTGAGAAACAAATGTTGACAATCATGGATTATAATCAATTTAATAAAGTGAGACCCCATGAGTCCATAATGATAGAAATAAATGAACAAATAGCTTGGGAGGAAGGGAAAGTTCTTCCTCATAATGACGTCAAGTCATGAAAAATAATGAATTCTGGAAATTGCCACCGGATGCTAAAAATCACAATGGCTTGATGAGGAACAGGATATGTACGGTGTCAAAAGCATCTCCCCCATAATTTATTTATTAATTACAAAGAAAAATAATAAATGTATACTGGAGACACTAAGCCAGCAGCCCTTACACCAAGTGAGCAAAGTTCACTGCACTACTGTGAAGACACGTGGACATCCATGCATCAGAAAGATACATCTCTGCCCAAACTGCAAAACCTAAATTTAATCATGAATCGTGAGGAAACCACAGGCAAACCCAACTGAGGAACACTCTACAAAGCAACTGGTTTGTCCTCATCAAAAATGTCAAGAGCAAGAAGAAAAGCTGATGAACCGTTGTGGATTAAAGAAAGAGACTTAAAAAAAAAAAGAAAAGAAAAAAAAAAAGAGACTTGACGACTAAATACGGCGCATGAGTCTGGACTGAGCAAAGGGCAGGAAGATGTGTTGTTCTGACAATTCACAAAATTTAACATGTACTGTGGATTGGAGGATACTACTGTATTAATGTCAATTCCCTGATTTACTAATTTTTTTTTTAAAGACTGTGCTTGTTTACTTGAGCGAGCTTGCACGTCCATGAGACCACGAGTGCATGTGAGCAGGAGGAGGGGTACAGGGAGAGGGAGAGAACCTCAAGCAGACTGTGCACTCAGCACAGAACCTGACACAGGGCTCGAACTCACGACCCGGAGATCACCACTTGAGCTAAAAGTCGGAGACTGAGCCACTCAGGCGCCCCTTGTTTTTAAAGATTTTATTTTTACCATCTCTATACCCAACGTGGGGCTCGCACTCATGACCCCGAGATCAAGAGTTGCATGCTCTACTGACTGAGCCAGCTGGGCACCTATTAATTCCCTGATTTCGATAATTGTACTGTGGTTACCTATGAATGTCCTTATTCTTAGAAAACATACACTAAAATAGTTGTGTGTCTATGGACATAATGTCTCCATCTTACTCTCATATGGCTCAAAAATACTGCACACACACAGAGAGATACACAGAATGGTACAGTGGACAAGGAAGAGTGTGAACAATTGGTGAACATGGGTAAAACGTACAAAGGAGTCCCTTATTTTCACAACTTTTCTGTAAATGTAAAATTTTATCAAATCAAGTTACTTATCCTCAGGGATCCCTGGGTGGCTCAGTAGTTGAGCGCCTGCCTTCAGCCCAGGGCATGATCCTGGGGTCCCGGGATCGAGTCTCACGTCGTGCTCCCTGGAGCCTGCTTCTCTCTCTGCCTGTGTCTCTGCTTCTCTCTCTCTCTCTCTCTCTCTCTCTCTCTCTGTCTCTCATGAATGAATAAATACAATCTTTAAAAAAAAAAAATTTAGCCTCTTAAAAGTAGAGTATAAAGGTAGTATAAATATCACCAGTATACATTGTAAAGAGGGTTTTCATTTTCAAACCAGGCGACAGGTACATTTTACTATTTGTAAATGTCTTAAAAAACTAATTGAAAAGTGTAGTTTTTGGGATCCCTGGGTGGCACAGAGGTTTAGCACCTGCCTTTGGCCCAGGGCGCGATCCTGGAGACCCAGGATCGAATCCTACGTCGGGCTCCCGGTGCATGGAGCCTGCTTCTCCCTCCGCCTATGTCTCTGCCTCTCTCTCTCTGTGTGACTATCATAAATAAATAAAAATTAAAAAAAAAAAGAAAAGTGTAGTTTTTAAAATGCCCGGGTCAATAAAATGTCATGATGCTTCCTCATGTTTGCAAGGAAGCTCTGATTCCCAATTATGTTTCTGATTAATAAACAGGAATTGTTTTTTAAATAAAGACAGCTGATTTCAAATTGGATCAACTTGTTATCAGTTTAAACTTAATGGAACGGATTTCAACTAGTTCAAGTGTGTCAAATCAGACTTAAACTGGATCGAGAGCCCCTCTGAATGACCCTCATCAGTTTATTTATTTATTTTTTGGACCCTCCTCAGTTTGAACAGTTTACAACTGAGTAGTTAAGAGCTTAGGTTCTGGAATCAGATAAAAATCCTGCCTGTATCACCTCTTGGCTGTTTGTCCTTGGGCAAGTTCATTTATCCTTTCCAAAGCTGTTTCTTTCTTTTCTTTTCTTTTTCTTTCTTTCTTTCTTTTTCTTTCTTTCCTTTCTTTTTTCTTTTCTTTTTCTTTTCTTTTCTTTCTTTTCTTTTCTCTTCTTTTCTTTTCTTTTCTTTTCTTTTCTTTTCTTTTCTTTTCTTTCTTTCTTTCTTTCTTTCTTTCTTTCTTTCTTTCTTTTTCTTTCTTTCCTTCCTTCCTTCCTTTCTTTTTAAGATTTTACTTATTTTTTCATGAGAGACAGAGAGAGAGGCAGAGACACAGGCAGAGGGAGAAGCAGGCTCCACGCAGGGAGCCCGACGTGGGATTCGATCCCGGGACCCCAGGATCATGCCCTGGGCTGAAGGCGGTGCTGAGCCACCTGGGCTGCCCCGTTTCTTCTTCTATAAAATGAGGATATGAGTACTTCTCTCGTTGGGTGTGTTATAAAAATTAAGCATCATGATGTATATAAAGCCTTAGAACAGTAACTGTCACCACGTATGTGCCCCATAAATAGTATTATATAGTCACTTGAAGTGATCAAATTAAGCTCTGCCTGGCTCAGACTGGCTGGACCAGGAATAGGGAAAGATGACTCGGCTGACAGTTGATAATGGGCTCCTTTTTCTAGTCCCAGTTTCTCCCCTATTAAAGACTCTTCTCCTGCCCACTCCTGAATTCCTCCAAGAATTCTTGACATCGCCTTCCCCCACTCGCATCTCCTGGCTCTGTGCTCCAACCTGAGGATCGCATGATTGAAGCCAAATATCCTGAACACACATGTTCACTCGCGGTGCCGCCTCCTACCATGCCCGAAGCTCCCCGAGGAGGTCTTAAGTTCCCTTCTTATTCCTTAGTGTCCCCTGTCCTCCTGCCCCTCCCAGCATACCCCGTGCTCAGAGTAACTCTGAGTGTTAGCTCAGGTAGTTACAGAAGGGAGATGCCACAGTGGCTTTGTGCACGCGTATCTCAATGGAGCAGAGTGAAGACAAATGACACTAATACTCATGAAGATGCAGTGTTTTCTAACTACTTTCAGTTTATTACACGAAATTCATTTGAGACATCCATTCCCTCTCAGATCTTGCTAATTTAGACTCTTAAGAACTGGACTCCCAGGATGCCTGGGTGGCTCAGTGGTTGAGTGTCTGCTTTTGGCTCAGGGCGTGATCCCAGGGGCCTGGGATCAAGTCCCACATCGGCCTCCCCACAGGGAACCTGCTTCTCCCTCTGCCTGTGTCTCTGCCTCTCTGTCTCTCATGAAAAAATAAATAAAATCTTAAAAAAAAAAAAAAAAAAAAGAACCAGACTCCTTGAGCCTTAGGATTACACCCATTCCGCACTGGGACAGTCCCCTACCCACCCTTAATAATAAATACGGTGTACTCCATTCTGATTCAAATAGCAACCACCTCCTTTTATTTATTTTTTATAAAAGATTTTACTTATTGATTCATGAGAGACACAGAGAGAGGCAAGACACAGGCAGAGGGAGAAGCAGGCTCCCTGCAGGGAGCCCGATGTGGGACTCGATCCTGGGACTCCAGGATCACACCCTGAGCTGAAGGCAGACGTGCAACCACTGAGCCACCCAGGCGTCCCTCACCTCTTTTTAATACTTGTGTTAGCACATATATGTAACTCCCAAAGCCTATACAGTAGGGATTCTTTTTTGTCCCTTTGCAGAGAAGGGAGTCATCTGGCAGGTAAGTGGTGGAATGGGAACTTGGACCCCCGCAGCCCCAACCCTGCTCCTGACTAAATCCTATGCTCTTTCCCAGAGTCCTCCTGCCTCTTCCTTGCTCCCCATCGGTCCTCTTCCTTGGGGACACTTCTGGCTCTAATAGTGATCACAGATTCTCACACCAGCTCCACAGACAGGCTGCGTGGTGAACACGGGAACCTCTGCCCTGCTCCTGCCCAGGCCTGTGCTCACCCCGACCTCATCCTTTGGTGTCCGAGGGGAAGTGGTGCTGCAAGCACACTTAAGGAAAAAAGTGGTGATAGCTTCCAGATGAGCTTGTTATTTCTAAACTTAACATTCTTTTTGGTACTTAGAATTTCCACTTTCTCCCTTCCACCCTTCTGCATTTATGTAATTAGAAAGCATGCAATGGGAAACTGTTTGTGTCTCTGTACACTCAGGATGAAGGCTGCTCCAGCCCCATGGAGTACATCCTTGTGGAAGTAGTTTGCAGAGTTTATTTGGACAGATTCAAAAATAGTCCTTCAACAATACAATCAGATGGAACCACAACAAGTAAAATGTAATTATGGCTTGGTTACATTAAAAAAAAAAATGTAAACAGTGAGTCTTGGGAAAACTAAGTCTACAAAGATATCTCCTTCATTACCAATCTCTGCATTTCCTACAAGCAAGATTTCAAGACTGCATTCTTGGATCTTTTGGAATGGGTGAGAGAGGATGACACTCACTTAAGGAGACAGCTCAACAAAGTGTGTTCTGAGGCCATTTTTCAGAACAAAGACCTATTTCTGCATAAGGCAAATGCAGCCTGATAAAGACTCCCTCAGTGGGTACTTGGAATGCCAAAGTCATTCACCTAAATGAGTTCAAAATACATATTGTTCTGGGCCAAATTATACAGTGTCAAGCTCAGACTGTATGAATTTATATATGTTGGCAGAGCAGGCCACTTTCAGGGCGCCACAGCTTTATCCTAGTATCCTGTGCCCAGTTGGGTTCCCATCACTCTCTCCCCAAACCCATGAATTTCCTTGTATTTGGTTCCAGAAGGGCAGACAAGAAGCAAAGTCAAAGTTTCACGGCCCCACAAGGGAAAAGAGCCTCGGAGGACTTGAATTTCTGATGAAACTTAAAGTAGAACAGAATGTGTGCCTTTGCCAAAGAGCTGGAACTTTCTGGAGGTTGATTTGGGATGGGGGCAGGGAGTGGGGACAAGATTGAGTACTGTGCTTTGGGCCAGTCTCTGCTAAGAGCTACAAGGCAGGAATACAAAGTACTCTGGAATTAAAGCAAACAGTCAATGCTTCCTTTGGCCGGCCTTTGCCCAGAATCATTCCCTCACAGAGCTGACCAGTTTCTCAAACACATAAGTGGCGACTCAACGATGCTGGGCAAAGGGACCCTCCAAACATAATGCCCAAGCCCATGACTATAACGAGATAGGGAAGCCGGCTCCCGGTGTTCATTTTCATTCCGTACTCTCCTGACATTATCCAGAGAACCAGTGGGCATGCTGTGTTTTCTGTTTTCTTCTTTTTTGGAAAGGGACCTATTATTCTTCTCTCTGCCTGAATAAATACAGAAAAACTGGAGGGAAATAATAACTCTTAAAGCAAATGTGAAGACAAGAGTAAGGGATGAAACAGGTTGCAGAGGTATTTTTCTTTGAACGACATGGGTTGTCTTGATCACGGAATGAAGGGGGCAGAGTGGAAAACAGCAGATGGCTATGGCGAGCCATGGCTGTGACTTAGAGTCCTGGGCTCAGGCCCACTTTGGGCTTTAAGTGATTCAAATAAACAAAAAGGCCCACAGAGCAGAGGAGTCTGGATGGTTTCAGGGCAGAGAGCCACTGCTGCCTGTTCTGGTCCAGAGCTTAGCTTACCTTTTTGGAAGGGGGGATGGGATGAAGGAGGAAGGAGGGAAAAAAAGAGAGGGTATTTCTACCCTGAATCTACTCATTACAATGCTGGCAAGAACCGTCTAATCAAGGTTCCACAACTGGGCTGAGACACTGGTTCCACCCCACTGCCGGCCCCCACCCCACCCCGCCTTGCCCCCCGTGCTCTGGCTCCACAGACCCCCTCAGACGTTCCCAAACACCATACACACTGCGCGATTTTGCGCCTTTACATAAGCCACCTTCCTGCTCTTTCTCAGGGGCTCGAATGTCCCCATCAACTCTAAGTATCAGTCTGTGGTATTCCCTCCTCCACCAGGCCATCCGAAGGACACCTCGCTGCTCCTTCTCCTTGGTTCCTCTGTACTCCTACGCCCCTCTGCTTCAGCATCAAGAGTCTGCGTACCCGGTTTTCCAGCACATGCTAAGCACCTTGAGGGCAGGGGCTTGTGTCTTACCTTTCCATCTGTCTCTGCTGCCTGGAACGGTGCCTGGCTCACACAAGCTGCTCAGTCCACATGTACAGGATAAAGTGGGGTCAAGCTCTGCCCATCTTCTTTTTATTGTAAAGACAGAAACACAGTAGGAAAGCCTGAGCTCCCTCTGGGTTTCTGTACATTTTCAGAAGAAATGGCTGTGATATTACTTGTGAGTCCAGCCTCCTGGGTTCCAGTGAAACCAAAGGGATGAACTCAGGGAGGGGCATGACAAGTGGCCCCTCCGTCCACAACCTTCAGCTGCTGTGTGAAGGTAAAATTGACCCTACCAGGCAGACATGCCACCAGCTGTCCCCACCCCCTGGGGCAAAGCCCCCTGCACTGAAGCCTGGACTGTGTCCAGCCCCATGAAGCAGCAGGAAACCGTGACATGGATGGAGTGAGCCACCGCCATCGCCGCTCGGGTGTGCACCCTTCTGTATGGCCACCATCCGCCCGCGAGCGGCAGCCACAGCCGACGGGCCGCGACATGCGGGTCTCACAGAGCTGCTGCAGCAAGACAAGGCTCCTCGAGATGTCTGTCATCATCAGCAGACAAGGCAGCGGCCACCTCCAAGCACCAACTAAATGGGTGGAGGCAGTTTTGAACACAACCCGGCAGGGGACCAGGGGCGGGTGGTGGAAAGGGTGCACACCAGCTGTGGTTTCGGGAAGGCTCTGTGCGAGGCAGGGACCAGGAGGTTACAGCTGCTGGCAGTTCAAATACAGCCGTCCTTAGGCTCAAAGACCAAAGGCAAAGAAACGCAGGCAATGCACTGGGCTGCCTATTTTTAATTTATTTCCTTTAAGACCACCTCCTTGCGATTTCCAGAGAGAAAATACAAAACAAGAAACAGACTTCGTTTCAAATACATAAACAGTGTGCTGGAGTTTAAAGCATTACTGATAACATTGTTACAGAAGAATGTCAGCTTACTCCAGGGCACTTCAGTATTCCTGAGGAATAAACATGGTTTCTCTTTTCCTCCCACTGGGATGTTCTCAGGTGTAAGTCACTGCTCCTGCTCCTGGAAAGTAAGGACACTCTGATTACAAGTGTGCAGACAGCATTTTGACACCATTGCTGACCTAAGGGATCGAATGGCCCCAAACCTTAACACCTTGTTTGCTTTACAACAAGACGACTGTAAACACCCCTCCCAGGGCCTCAAGAGTGGCTCCCTAAACCTGAGGGGAGGACAGAGGGAGAGGACCAGAGCAGGACTAAATAGTCAGTATCCGGACAACTGTTCCTAAAACTCATCAAAGGGCCGCACCACAGGTGAGCGGACACAGCACGGCTCTGCAATCACACAGCCAACTACTGATGGGACCTTGTGCAACTTCCTTAACCTCGGGAAGACTGTGTTTCCTCATCTGCTGAAAGAGGGAAAAGTAGAACCTCTCCCACTAACCTACTGGGAGGGAGGTCTTGAGAAAGAACAGAAGGCAAGGCACCTAGGAGGGCCTCGCAAAGGCACAGCAGGCACTCAACAGACAACTACCATAAAATGACTACCTTGAAACAGCCCTGTGCTGTGCTCTTCTCTTCAGAGAATGGAGGATGAGCACACAGGGGCACAGACTCAAGTCCAGGTAAGGTTACAAGGCCATTTTGAAGCAGTACATACAAGGCTGTTAAAAAGGAACAGTGTTTTCCACAGTAGCTCCCAGCCATGAAATGTATGATATGCATATAATCACCCCTGAGCCATCATCCATGACAACTCAGTTTGAAACAATTAAAACATTCTGAACAAAGAAAAGACCTGAAGCTCCGCTCCTGTCCTTTCTGTTCTCTCCCCAATCCAGCTGTCGTGCCAAAAAAAAAAAGGGTCCGGGAGCGGTGGAAACTGCCTGTCGTCGGCTGCGGTGCCAGGCAGCTGCGCCTCTTCTCACACTGTCCCTATGATGACCCCACCCGGGCGCTGGCGCAGCGATGGCTCACTAACACGGAGGGCGGCCAGGCCTCCTGGCCAGACAACTGCCCCCTGCTCCAGTTCTATCTCTGAGCACACGTAGGCTGGTGGCTCGGCCGGCAGTTGGCGACCTGAGCAGGTTCTATGACAGAGGCTACTGAGCTGCGGTGGGTCCTGTCGGTGGAAATTTGGTGACCCTTCTGGCTACAGCTCTTGACCAGAACTGGGACAATCCATTGTACCACATCTTCCAACTCCACTTGTTATTATGGTGCAACAACGGTAAGTCAATCACCCTTTCTGGGCTAGCCTCACTACCACCAACATTCTTATTGGTATAGCACTTCACAGCTTAAAAACATTTTCACAACAAATTCTCACAGCAACCACGTAGGCAGGAATTATTACTTTCGTTTTACAGACAGGAGACAGAAACTCAGAAGTAAAAACTCAAGATCACATAGGAAGCAAGTGGTGGGTGGCCCAGGACTCAAACCCCAGACTCCCGGCTTCGGGGCCCTTCCCACCAGCTCCCTGCTGCTGCCCAGATCAAAGCAACTAACTCTAGCTCAAGGGTGACCCAGAAAGGAGATGGTTTTACACATCCAGGCAACAGGATGCTCTTCACTGAAGCTGGTGTTGCTACGAAGAGTAGGCCTTAGTAAACCCAAGGCCTCAAGCACATCTAATAGGATATATAGTTTACTTCACTCATTCATTTCATATTTATTTGAGTGTCTACTTTGTTCCAGGCCCTGGGGATACAAAAATGAATACCACCCTGTCCTTGAGCACTTGGCCTCCCATGATCCTTTCCCCCAAAACCCACAGTAATCAATCATCTAACGTAAGGCAATGGGGAGAACCTCAGCAGATGTGCTACCTTCTCCCTGCGGAGGTGCGTGCTACAAGTTTTCATCTTGTCCACATTATTAAAAATCCATCTGTACACAAGAACTTACAGTCAAGAACCCACCCTCCTCAATAAAAAGCGGAATAATGTTGAGTCCCAGCTGTCTTTAGGTTTAGCCTGAGCATGTGTGAGCTGTTGACAGGGCACTCAGATCTTGAACATAAATGCTACTTACAGATATTTAAGACAAATCTACTGTACGGTGATGATAAACACCCAGGCAGGTTCATCAGTTCCACTCGCTAACATAAAAGTGTATAAGTGAATGCACAGGTACATCTCAAAGTACAGTGGGAGGGAAGGACTTCAGGCACCATATCGGTGTTAACATCTCTAAAGGTCAAAGAGCAATTAGGAGCTTAGTGGTACTATGATCACACACCTAATTTATTAATTATATGTGCTCTGAAGAATTCTTCAAGGACTCTGGAGAAATTCTTTGCTTTTAACAGAAAGAGAAATATTGAGATGCCTGGGTGGCTCCGTGGTTAAGCAACTGCCTTCAGCTCAGGGCATGATCCTCAAGTCCCAGGATCGAGTCCCACATCAGGCTCCTTGCATGGAGCCTGCTTCTTCCTCTGCCTGTGTCTCTGTCTCTCTGTCTCTGTGTCTCTCGTGAATAAATAAAATCTTAAAAAAAAAAAAAAAAAAGAAAGAAAGAAAGAGAAATATCAATTCTGTACGTACTTTGACATATTTTCCATGTAGAAGATATGGAGCCTGGAAATCATGCTGACAGTTGGAGTAGGCCATTCCCAATCCCATGCCAGAACCAAAGGCTAATGGCCACATTCTTCCTAGTGAGCAGAAAAAGGAAAATCCCAATAGGGAACCATTAAGAGAAGATAAAGCTTTTTCTGTGGCTTAAATCCATTTGCTTAGAGTTCAAAAAATATTCAACATGCATCCTATTGATGACTACAAGACGCCATACATTTTTATCGATATTTAATCAACAGCTAAAAACCAGAAAAGGGAGCCTATTAGTGAGTTTACTAATTTAGCAAATATTTACCAAGTACCTATGCTGCTAGGTTCAAGGTCTTAACAAGTGGTGCAGGACAGCCCGGATGGCTCAGCGGTTTAGGGCCGCCCTCAGCCCAAGGAGCGATCCTGGAGACCCGGGATCGAGTCCCACGTCAGGCTCCCTGCGTGGAGCCTGTTTCTCCCTCTGCCTGTGTCTCTGCCTCTCTGTGTCTCTCATGAGTAAATAAATAAAATCTAAAAAAAAAAAAAAAGTGGTGCAATATGAAAACAGTGGACATGGTTGAACCTTTGAATTTTTCTTTATCTATTCTAATCATTTGCTTATTCTAACTAATTTCTTATCAGAAATACCACCTTTCAGTAAGGTGCTTGAATTTTAAATGGAACCATGTGAACTTTGATTGCGGTAAGCCATAAGGCTTATTTATGCCAATACTATAAATGACTGTTTTGTATCAGCACTGTGAATTAATTATGACTCTCTAATGTATTCCCCACTCATTCTTCACAGAAAGGGGTCAAAGTGACCCCTCTGGCTTCTGTTCAATAGCCAAACCTTCAGAAGTTCTTCCACAGAGTGAAATGGATATTGTCTGCCCCTTGCTTAGGAGAATTTCTGGCCAAAAAGCATGTGTATTTCTGGTCCACTTGTTTTTATGACCAGCAGGACTCTCATTTTCAAGTTCCTTTAGAAAAGATTATAATTAATTAGAAATATTTGTGCATGCAGATTTGGCCAAATGACTCACTGGCATAAAGTACAGGCTTTTCGGATGATATCATATTGAAGTTATCAGGCACCCTGACTCAACGCCCAGGGGAACTCTGGAGGTGCCCAACCCATTCTGACCTCTTCAGAGTCCACATTCTCTGCCTAGCACCTTTGACAGTGGCCTACCTAACCCCATAAATGGATGGGTGGCAACCACAAAGCTGTGTCCTCCAGAAGTGTGCCTGTTATGTATGTATGCACACTAGAACATTATGCTGAAAAGGCAGTAAAAGTCACACTTACTTTTAAAGAAGGTAAGTGAGAAAACAAGTCCTAATCCAAAACCAGTACCTACAAAGAGGGAGGAAAAACATGTTAAGTCTTATAATAGTAATTTAACAAAAGTAAAATGAACATTTCATAAATATGAACATCTGTAAAACAAATTGTTTCTTAAATAATTTGGTACTGAATTGATTTTCTCATTTCTAACCTTCTTATCACAGAGGCTTTATAGATGCCTTGGGTCCTTCTGCCTATAATAGAGGATAGAAACTTTATTCCCAATTCTGTCTAGACAAGTCTGGCAGGGTAGGGGAATGAGCCAAGAGACAGTTCTTGAGTAGACGCTCTCTGCTCCACTTACAAATAGCGTCTGGCTTCTTGGGCTCTCCTAGCCATCTTCCTTAGGGGTGCCAGAGACAGAACATTAGATAAACAATGCCGACTGGAAGCTCCCCTTGTCATTTTAGCATTTTGAGTGATGGCTACTTTTTGAGGAATAGGGAAAGGAGTGATCCAGAACATTCCCAAAGGCTGTCGCATGTCAGACACAAGTCAGAGTAACCAGACAGAGGGAAAGAATTTCCTCAAAAGCCCCAAATGTGGAGATCAATTCCCTTCCCTTGTTTACACTCATACTGCATTTTCAACCACTATCGGTCAAAATAAAAGAACAAATGCAAGCGTATTATAATTGTCTGGCAGAAAAAAAATTTAAATACCTAATTTCAGTCAAACATCACAGGAACTGGAACACCTGGGTGGCTCAGTGGTTGAGCGTCTGCCTTTGGCTCAGGTCGTGATCCCAGGGTCCTGGGATCAAGTCCTACATCAGGATTCCAGAGGGAGCCTGCTTTTCCCTCTGCCTATGTCTCTGCCTCTCTGTGTCTCCCATGAATAAATAAAATCTAAAACAAACAAACAAACAAAAAAAAAAAAAAACAAAAAACAAACAAACAAACAAACAAAAAAACACCTCACAGGAATCTAAGCTTGTGGAGGAAAAAGACTAGATCCCTATTTTTACCAGTATTTCTCAAACTTTGGTCATCCTAGTGCTGCCATCACAATTTTTGCTAAATCTACACCACCTTCACAATTCATCATTTTTTTTTCTTTAAAAGATTTTATTTATTTATTCATGAGAATACACAGAGGGGGGGAGGGGCAGAGACACAGGCAGAGGGAGAAGCAGGTTCCATGCAGGGAGCCCGACATGGGACTCGATCCCAGGTCTCCAGGATCACATCCTGGGCTGAAGGCGGCGCTAAACCGCTGAGCCACCAGGACTGCCCCATCTTTTTCTTTAAAAAAAGAAAAAGAAAAAGAAAATCAATGCACGTATTTAAATAAATGAATTTGGCTTGAACTTAAATAACATTGGTGTAATTATAGCTTTGAGTGCTAGTTATATCTTTTTCATAAGATGTGTTAAGATGAATGTAAAACCATTAAAAGATTTTTTTTTTGTCTATGGTACCATTTTAGGGCAAAAAAATAAATCACCCCTGGTACTGTAGCGATCAATACATGTCCCAAACTTTGAGGTAAACTCATTTTTCCATTATTGAAAAAATAAGTTATATATATCAAGGAAACACACCAAGATCTGATTATGTATTTTTTCTCCAGACTTGACCATTGCTTTCAGACCTCAGAGTATTGAGGCTCTTTATATAAAGCATCTACTCCAGAGTCCAACTGAGCCCCCAACCAATCTCTTGATAATTAAGCACCACCAAAAAATTCCAATTCTCACTTTGCCTTAATAGTTTTCCAATTTGTGCTGTTGGAATTCCAAGAGCTTCTTCCCAGTCTAACCATGACTGTAGGCTACTGCAGTATAAACATTCAAAGTACTCCCCGGTCAACCAGCCTAACCTCTGCTCCAAACACAGAACTTCAGCACAAGTAAGCAAGCCAAGTCACATAATCATGCAATCACCAAGCTGATGGTGGCCTGAAGAAAGTATTTATGCAACTTACTCAGAATGATTTCTGATCATTCTCTCCTGACACGTATATGGGGCCATGGTGTATGTTTCTTTCCTATGACTGAATGCTATACAAATATGAATTTTAATTAAAAATCATTACTTTGCCCTGTCCAAAGACCCTGCATTAGGTTTAGTGCCCAACTTTGAAATGCAGTATCTGAAAATCACTAAGGTCACCCTGATTTCTGTATAATTTATAATCTGGTGGAAAACTAGTCAGTTTACAGACCACAATAGTTAACTCTGTTCAAAGCTAACATCATCTGAAGGAAAAGGAACATTTTTGGTATTTCCCATGAGTACCCACCATTCTCTCCCCTTCCCACCCCCAAATTCTCTGTCAAACCAAATGACAACCTGATACAGGATTATCCCTTATTTTTTCCGATGCAGAAAATACTTTGCTCAGGGATACTCTGTTTAGTTAGGGGTATAACAGTGAACGGGGCCAAGGTCTGCCAGACTCCAAAGCCACTCTACCCACTATGTCTTGACACTGGCCCTACAATTTCAACCCCGAAACAATCACTATCCTCCCAAGGGAAAATTGGAGTGTCAAGATTTCTACTGCCAGTGAAGATAGAGCCAAAAACCAAACTGTGCTTCCCACGCAACAGCCCAGAACGCTCGGCAACCAGGGCAGTAACAAGTCTGCACAAGGCCAAAAGGGCTTGTTCAGATTCATTCCCAAACTAATCCTACTGCACACGTCACAGACACAAGTCCACCTGGTAGGTGAGATTCCAGAGCTTTAGAGAAATGCGAGCTATCACGATTGATACTCCTTGGTGAGAGAGAATCTGCTGTTCTCCGGTTTATAAAATGGCACCGGGTTCAATTTCAAAGCAACATGCCTCACCCCCTTGCAGCTGGAAGATGAGTAAGACAGTAAATTGGTACTAGAAAATGAGGTAAAGGATTTGGACTGGCTTACAGATTTCAAACCAGGCAATGGGATGGGGAGGTAGGCCAGTAAAAACATAATGGCTTACAATCAGAGCTTTTGGTCTTCTCCATCTGGAAGGCAATTTTTTGGCAAACAAATCAAAAGCCCAAAAGGAAAATATTTCAGCATTTTTCTTGTCCCTCTGACTCCATGCCTGTCTCTCCTATTTTTCCCCAAGGAAAGAAAGCTCTCTGATGCTCAACTTTTCCAAGTAGTAGACCAAGAATGATGGTAACCCACTGCTACCAGCATCGCTCACCACGGAGATGAGAAATGCTTCAACATCACTCAATACAGAACAAGAAATCTTTACCCTAGACACTTAAGCTCAGGTATATACCCCAACCACCTGGTTCTGCTCCCAGCAAAGGCAGCTATCTGCAAGTCTGAGATCCAAATCCTAGGTCAGACTAACCAATAGATGGAGTGTGCTCTGTGGTGTTCAACTGGGCTACTACCTCTTCAATTCTGAAGAGTGATCCCCCCCCCAACATCTTTTCTATATTTTTAAGACACAAAATAACAAGACTGTCCTCTTCAGAAGAATAGAATATGGAAACTGATTTTTCAATGCCAATGTTTTACTTAAACTTAGCTATCTCGGTTATTTGAGAGATTAGCAACCTGGAGCCACTGATGAGTTTCACAGGCTCAAGTTCTCACATGCTGGATTTGTTTTAAAAGGCAACATGCTGCCTCAAAGAAAGTCCCACCTGATCTGGGGACACCCACTCTGCAGCTGTTTCCACTAAAGATTGGCACCTCTAGGCCACGTTTAAACTTTGTAACAATAAAACATGAAAGGTTTGTCTTACAATAAAAACAAACCAACATGGAAAAGAGAAGAGTTTTCTCCGCCTTTGGCCACTTTTTTGTGTTGTTGCATGACAAGCTCTCTTAGAGGAAAAAAGCCAAAGGAAAAAGTACAAAGCATTTTTCACCTTCCCTGGAAGCAAATATTTAACTATGAATAAAGTTTATATAACTTTGCCTTCCCCCTACTCAAGCCTGTTCTTTTGCTCCATGCTGTCTGGAATGACAAATAACCCTACAGGAAAGAAATGCCTGATTATAGGTACACATCTTCCTCATGGCAAAGTCCAGTTATGAGGGGAAGGAGGGGGGCAAGGCCAAAAAGGAAAAAAAAAAGAGGAGCCTTATGGAATTGACATTAGGCAAGGAGCCCATGCTCCGAAACCATTTCTTTTGGAGAGGAAAAAGAATTGGCACAAATTCTTTCAAAAAGAAATTACTCCAAATCAATCTAACCCTGCACTTCCCTGCAAGCTTAGTGCCCAAAAGGACATCATAAAGCTGGCTAGCAGAGAAACAGATTTTTAGGAAGGAGCAATCCCTTAACAGTTCATCTGATACTATTTTTTTTATTTTTTTAATAATAAATTTATTTTTTATTGGTGTTCAATTTACCAACACAGAATAACACCCAGTGCTCATCCCGTCAAGTGCCCCTCTCAGTGCCTGTCACCCATTCACCCCCCGCCCTCCTCCCCTTCTACCACCCCTAGTTCGTTTCCCAGAGTTAGGAGTCTTTATGTTCTGTCTCCCTTTCTGATATTTCCCACACATTTCTTCTCCCTTCCCTTATATTCCCTTTCACTATTATTTATATTCCCCAAATGAATGAGAACATGTAATGCTTGTCCTTCTCCAATTGACTTACTTCACTCAGCATAATACCCTCCAGTTCCATCCACGTTGAAGCAAATGGTGGGTATTTGTCATTTCTAATGGCTGGGTAATATTCCATTGTATACATAAACCACATCTTCTTTACATCTGATACTATTTTAATAACAAAACAAGAAAGAACTCACTCCCACTAATGACATGTAAAATACATATAAAATATTGCCATATCTTATGCCCAACTGGATTTTGTAACAAATTTAAAAGAAAAACAACCCAAAGCAGTACACCCATGTGTGCCTTAAGCTTTATTCTATGTAAGAAAGGGGAGGAAATAAATACATGTTGATGGCCATTATTGTGACATGTGGACAATTTCTAGTTCCAACTGTATTTAGAAAAAAATCTTTGCTCTTGCCATACCACCTATCATAAAGCTTTATTTCGCTGCAAATCATTAAGAAGCAAGCATAATCAGCAAAAATTAACAAGCAGGCTACATAATCTGATTGCAGTCTTGGGATGTGAGCCCCTACACAGAACAAGTTGGAGCAGTACATGCTCCTGAGGAACCGACTTTGTAAAAGCTGCACTTGCCAATGGACTTCCAGGCAAGGAGGAGGGACTCATTGTTTGCAGAGACAGAGAAAAAAAAAATCCTCATAAAGTCACTTAGAAAACATTTCTATGAAAGATCACAGGGGGGAAAAAAGACCATGGGCCCATTTTATTTATCAATAAGTTATTACAATAACTAAACTCACTCCAGCTTATATTTAACGTCTTACTATTTTTTTATTTTTTCACTTTTATTTATTTATTTTTTAAAAGATTTTATTTCTTCATGAGAGACACAGAGAGAGGCAGGGAGAGAGGTAGAGGGAGAAGCAGGCACCATGCAAGGAGCCCGATGCGTAACTCGACCCCGGGACTCCGGGATCACACCCTGAGCCAAAAGCAGATGCTCAACCCCTGAGCCACCCGAGCATGCCTAGGTTTTTTATTTTAATTCCAGTATGTTAACAGCATACTAACACTATTGGCTTCAGGTGCACAATATAGTGATTCAACAATTCTCTACATTAGTACTCATCATGAGAAGTGGACTCACATGTCACACTTTAAATAAAGCTCCTATATTCATAAGCCTAAATCACAGTAATCAATGCTAAAATGTGATCTGTATCTAAAAATTAAGTGAAAATTACACAGCAACTCCATCGTAATTTCTATACCTTAGATCAAAATGTATGAGCAAAAATTTAAGTACCACAGCAATGGGCAGTTTTGTGAATATGAGAAGCTTCAGGAATTCCAAGCAAGTTTTTCAGATCCCTAGAAGCCATGTGCCAAGCAACTTTATCCTTAAATGTCGAAAAGAAAAGATAAAGGTCCCAGGACACCTGGGTGGCTCAGTGGTTAAGCGGCTGCCTTCAGCTCAGGGCGTGATCCTAGAGTCCCAGGATCGAGTCCCACATCAGGCTCCCTGCATGGAGCCACCTTCTCCCTCTGCCTATGTCTCTCTCTCTCTCTCTCTCTCTCTATCGCTCATGAATAAATAAATAAAATTTTAAAAAGAAAAGATAAAGGTTCCAAAGCAAGGAGGGCTTTAGTCTCCTGAGTGGCCTGGCAAGAGAACTGGTGCCATCACAAGACGAGCCCACGTCAGCCACTGTTGGGCAGCTAGCTCTCTGACCTCATGTTCATTATCTAACACCACCTGGCCTCAATCTGCTCGGCCATAGAGTAAAAACAATCTCACAGGGTTACTGTAGCAGGAAAATGGAAGGTATCTTGGCAGTGTCTGGAACAAAATTCAACAAGTGGTAGGTAAGCTGTTACTTCTCTAATGAAACTCAAAATAGGTCAAAAGTGTCATGTAATAGTTAATCCTCTATTAAAATACAACCCACTGGCTTGCCTAGGATCACACTGTGGGTGGAAAGTCACAATTCCCCCCACCGCCAACTCTGCATAGGTATCAGCAATTTTTTATAGGAACACCTCCGGTTTTGACACACATTTTTTTAAAAATCAAGGATTCCTTCAGACTCATGACTAACTAGAACATTTTGCTTAAAATATGATAAAGATTTTCCTAGAGCTATCTGGTGTTTCATATTTATGCTTTGAATGTGGATTAATATCAAACTGATCTATTTATAACGGGCATGCTTTCCTGTTCAATCATGTTTCGATCAATGCTATTAAAATCATCAAATGCATTTGTTATGACAGAACAAATAAGAATGTGCTTTTATAGAGACATACCCTTGGGACTGAGTTTAGTGAGAATTACATTTCCAAGAAACATTCCTGATTTATGAAAGATGCTCAGGGCCCAATTTATGAGGGGAAAAAAAGTTTTAAGTCCGCTCCAAACTGTGTTACTTAATGCTCTGAGGCAAAGACAGATTGTCCCAGGTGTCCATGTGTAAACGCCAAGTCATGTGAGTTAACCAGGAAAAGTGTGCCGGACCAGAGACCCAGAGATGGTAAATTCAGACTCTCAAAAGTCAACACTGCTGCAGGGTATATAGGAAACAGACTAAGAAGGTGGCTGTTTTACAAGACCTCCACCTTCCTGTGGCTCTCCGGACTAGACGGAGGCTGGAACATCTGTAGGAATTTCTCGAGTGGACGTCAATTCCCGGGATTCTGATCAGAACAAGCAAAGCAGTCAGCTGAAAGTAGTAAAGATAGGGAAGGTAAATGTGGAAGTCATTACTGGTGTGCTCTGCTTCAAGAAAGGCCCAACTCACTAAAAGGGTCCTTTTAAATGACTGCGTGTAGCACATGATCCAACTTACAGAATTCTGACAGCCATTCAACTTTTCAAGAATGCATAAAAGAAGAAACAGGTTTGGTACACATTTTCCTAACATAGAATTAGTTAATAAATTCACATGTGGGCATAGCATGCAGGAAAATGAAAAAAGGCTCTGAAGACCGAGGGAGACTGAAAAGAGGGAGACTGAAAAATACACACAATTACTAAGTTTCAATAAACACAGTAAAAGACGCAATGCATTACATTGATTTGAGGGGAGGGTGTTTGGAGGAACTAACATTTATAGAGTGTCCGGCACTGTATTATGTTTCTAAATATTATTTCATTTGACCCACAGAAGCACCTTGTAAGATGTACTATGATCCTGTCTTCCAGAAGAGGAAACAGTTCAGTGGAACTGACTTACCCAAGTACACACAACTAAAAAATGTAGAATCTGAACCCAGGCTGTCTGACTCCAAAGTCATGGCTCTTTCCTATACAAAGGGGTAAACTTCATGGAGAGTTGAGCAGAGCAGCAAGGGCAACTGGTCTAATGTTACATATTAATACCAAGCATTTTCTACGCTTGTAGCAGGTAGTTTATGACTATGTTACTCTTCAGTCACTCAAGAAAATAATAGAAACCACAGGAGTTTGACTTTTCAGGAGCGGTAACAAAAACCTGAAATTACTCAGAATCAATGAGAAAGAGTCAACAACTCAAGCTGGGAAGTACTTCCCTCTGTGCACCGGCTGTAGAGCAAATGACTCCAAATGGGCTGAGAGCTGATAAAATGGATCTAATTTCATCCAAACTGCTCAAAAGGGTGTCTTCTAGCGAGTTCCTTCCCTTCCAACACTCCCAATCCCTCTAGCCCATCCCCATTCATACAGTAACTGGATTCTCATCTTTGGGAAAGGAAATAGAGAAATCAGGGATTCAGGATACCCAAAATGTACATCATTATAGCAGTTATGTTGTTACCTACTCCTGATCCGAATGAAAAATTCAGTGGCGAAACAAGAACCAATAATTTCTTTTCTTTACACATTTACTTGAGCTACACTTATTAGCATTTATGAAGTAGAAGGCAAAGGTGTTTATTCTTTGGAGGTGGGAATTGTTACTCAGTGGTCTATTTCAAGTGATAAGGTTGTGTGGACTTGGGGGTAAGACAGGTTAAACGTGAATGAGAAGACCGGTTAGGTAACTTATTAGTTGTGTCTCAGTCCTTGGGCAGATGATAGAACGCTCCCAGCATCTGTTCATATGGAAATCAGGAATACTAAGAGCTCCTGCCCCAGACTAGGGACCAGTGAGGGTGACACAGCAGAATATGTGTAAAGAGTCTGAAGAACTGTGCATTGCGCATAGTAACTGTGATCCCCTTCTCCCAACCAGCCAAACCATCCTGGTGGGTCAGAGGAAGGATGGGGGAGAGGCTGGTAAGATTTGTTTCAAGAACAAATCAAAAGTTCAAATATTTACTGAGTGCTGTAGGGCAAGGCTACAGGGGTTCAACAAAGGTCAGAAATGAATAAGACAGAGCCTCTTCTCTGGGGAGCCTGTGATCGGGGAAGGATAACAAGTCAGGGACCCAGGAAACTGACTGGGACAGTCTTCTGCTGGTCCAGAGAGAACAGGTAAGAGGAACACACTTAGCTGGGAAGATTTTTTAAAATACTAATGAGGGAGGTCATTTGAGTTGTCTTAAAAGTAGACTTTGAACAGCCCTAGTTTGTGAGGAAGGGCACATGGCTCCATCCAAGGCTCACGGGGAAATTTGGGGGACTGGTGGGGGAAGGGAGGCAGTCTGCCTGAAGCTTGAGGTGTGTCCTAGAGAGGAGGTAAGGCTAGAGAGGGATTCAGCCCATTCTGAAGGCCCTAAAAACATGATGGCACTGAATCTAGTAGGCAAGAGGCTGCCCTAAAGAGTTTTTAAAAATATGACTGAAGCTGTGCTTTAGTAAGATTCATCTAACTAAGGTGTGTAGGATCACTTGGAAAGGAAGAGACATTTTGCTGGCAAAATTTACAGGACTTAACAACTGATTAAATGTGTGTATGTGGATCTGGGGTTTGGGGGCTGCAGCAGGGCAGGCTGTCAAAGAAAATGCTGAGAACTTCTATCTGGATAACTAGAAAAACATTGGTGCTATTTATAACATTCATCAAATAACCTTTTAATACCACAGTCCCTTAATCTAAAATATAACTGGGTTTATAAAACTGTAACATCTGAGGCACCTGGGTGGCTCTGTCTGTTAATCATCTGCCTTTGGCTCAGGTCCTGGTCCCCTAGAGTCCTGGGATTGAGCCCCATGTCGGGCTCTCTGCTCAGTAGGGAGCCTGCTTCCTCCACTTCCTTCCTGCTTTCTCCCCTTCTTCCTCTCCCTCTGCTGTTCCCCCTGCTTGTGCTCCCTGTCAAATAAAGTCTTAAAAAAAAAAAAAAAAAAAAAACCCTGCATCATCCAGGGGCACCAACTCTCAGTTGAGTGTTGAACTCTTGATTTCGGCTCAGGTCATGATCTTGGGGTCATGGGATTGAGCCCCATTCCGGGCTCCGGGCTCAGCTTGGAGTCTGCTTGTCCCTCTCCCTCGGCTCCTCACCTCCTCCCCAACTCAGGGTCAATCTGTCTAAAATAAGTAAATAAAATCCTTTAAAAAGGGGAACATGTACAATGTTTTCAGGAACACCACACAACATTTACTTGAAACACATTCACTAAACGCTTATGCTTCAGTATCCCATTATCTCATTTAATCCTCACCATTAAACTTCTTTTATTAGCTCCATCTTACAGGCCAAGAAACTGAGACTCAGAAAGGTTAAGTAACTTCCCCCAGGTCACACATCTGGGATTTGAACCCAGGCAGCCTGATTCCAGAGACCTGGTCCTTGATAGTCCGCTCACAGATACACAAAGCTATTATGATAATTGACTACCTAAAGTAAACTAAAACCTTCCCAAATTTGTCCTGACCAATACTATGTTGTGAGCATTTCCTTAATCACACAAGCTGAGTACCTACTGTGTGCCAGGTGCTATGGTAGGCCCTGCAATCGCTAGGTTCACTGTCCAGTGCTGGAGCCAACTGATCATCAGAGACTCCAAGGGCAAGGTACAACGATGGGAACAGGATGCATGAAAAGCACTGAGAAGGATGCCCAAACCATTCTGGAGGGTTAGAGAAGGGGCAAGGGAAATGCTCCCAGGAGTTCCACGTTGCCACATTATCCAGCGTGAGGGAGACAGAGCATGAGTTTTTCAGGCCACACTAAGGACTCCGACCTCTGTTGTAAGCAGCAGGGAAGCAATAAAGGGAATTAAGAAGGGAAACAATATATCTGATGAGCACTTGACAAATGGGGGCAGATGTGAAGAGACTCCCATCAGAGATGGGGGTACTGCAAGGCAAGAGCCATCACAGTAGCTCAAGTGGGAGGCAGGTCCAGACCGCAGACTCTCCTCTGTCCATCTACTGAAAAATGTCCTCTTACATACTGTAGTCTCTCAACAGCCCTGCCTCAGCCTCTCTTGTTATTCCCTGCTAGGCAGCACCGACAGGGACAGTATGAGGGACGGTATTTGAGGTGAGCAGCACAGGTTCCACGTGACTCTGGCAGGGGATGGGAAGTGCTGAGCAGTGGGAGTGACCACACTCAGTGATGATTCTTAGATGATGGATCCTTAAGACATAGTCATGGAGGCACGTGGGTGGCTCAGTGGTTGAGCACCTGCCTTCAGCTCAGGTTGTAATCCCAGTATCCTGGGATCAAGTCCCACATCGGGCCCCCCCACAGGGAGCTTGCTTCTCCCTCTGCCTATGCCTCTGCCTCTCTCTCTGTGGGTCTCTCATGAATAAATAAAATCTTAGAAAAAAAAAAAAAAGACAGTCATGGACAAAGGTATAAAGAGATAAAAGGGGCTCAAATATTTGAAGAATATACCAATGGTTTTGAATTTCAGGTATCGTTGGTACAAATGGGAATATCCCAAATCAGCATTTGCAAAGGTATTGGAAGGGTTCACCTGAATTTCAGGGCCTTATATGAGTAAGCAACATTTTTTTCTGCTATTCAAATCTGACTCTAATAAGGGGCCCAAGCCTAGGCAACAGCACCCAGCTGACTTTATATTCCAGTGGTACTGTACTATCTTTCTTATAGGCATCATTATTGACAAAGCCCCATAAATAAACTTCTCCAAGTCACTGGACTTGCATATGTAAAGAAACCAAGAATTCAATTTTCATAAACTGAGTAAAGAAAAAAGTCTTCTAACACAGAAGTTATGAGCTGAAATAAAATGAATTTCAGGTTGTAGCGGGAACAAGAAAAATAAGCTGTGATTTTTTGAGGGTCACGGCCAATATTTTCTGGGAATTCGTAAGATTGGTAGCATATATTCTAATGTCAACAATATATGACTACAGCAGCAATATACTGTATTTATGCTTCTAATCAGAATGGGATATTTATGAGCTCACGAATTCAGGGTTTGTCACATATAGGTCTATACTAAAACAGTGAAACACACACACACACACACACACTCTCACACACAAACCCTACAACTAATGGATCTCAATTTAATCATTTGAGATGATGCCAAGAAAGTGGCAGCTTTCTTAGGACTGCTTCCTAGTAAAAGGTGAATTATGTTGCTTAAATCATTCACTTCAGTTAATCATTTAAAATCTATCACACACAAATTCTGAGTGGTTTACATGTGCAGGTCCTGACAATCAGAAACATTTGTTCTAACTTGTAAACATTTGTCAAAGTCTACAAATCTGTCAACAATTATGTCAGTGTTACAATAATTATAAATTATCCTAAGCATTCTAATGCAGCTTTATGTTGGATAAAGAAACTTGACATAAACACACTGGATTTCAATTCCTCCCGTATACAATGTTAACTATTAATCACACAGTTTTAAAATTCTACCTGAAGAAGACACCCAACTGAAGCAACTTTGGAAAGTCTGTATGGTTTTTAAAAAGCACTGCGATCTGCTCATTCTGCCAGCCGTGCCTCAAACCATCTTGCTACTCAGCTCTTCATCATTCATTAATATTTTTTAAAAGATTTCTGTTTATTCATGAGAGACATGGAGAGAGGCAGAGACACAAGCAGAGGGAGAAGCAGGCTCCCCATGGGGAGCCCGATGCAGGACTCAATCCCAGGATCCCGGGATCATGACCAGAGCCAAAGGCAGGCACTCAACCACTGAGCCACCCAGGCGTCCCCGTCATTCATTAATATTGACTCATATTCTTGTATTCCATATTCTTCTCATATGCACACATGTGGTGTTTCTTTTTAAGGCCTTAAAAATAATGGGCTATTTTTTTTTTTTTTAAACAGAGATAGAACCAGAGAGCATAGCAAGGGGAACGAATAGCAGAGGGATAGGGAGAAGCTGGCTCCCCCCTGAGCAGGGAACCCAGTGAAGGGTGTGATCCCAGGCCCTGGGGATCATGGCCTGTGCTGAAGGCAGACGCCTAACCAACTGAGCCACCCAGGTGCTCCGGGTTACGCTTTCTTTAAAGTCATTCTAATTATTCTGTTTGTTCTTTTTTTTTTTTTCTTCATTTCCCACCTCAATTTCAGTTGCTGAAAGAGTATGTGCATATAGATATATGAATATATGACCTGTGTTGTGTATTAGTCTGAAAGGCTGTGGCAGGGGAGTCATAGGGAGTAAGAAGTTTAGAGAAGTTACATAAGCCTAGGGCAAGGTTTCTCAACCTTGACTACAGACATTGAGGGTGTACAATTCTTTGATGCTATTCTGCGCATTGTAGAGTGTTTGGCAGCATCCCTGTCCCCTACCTACAAGGAGATCAGTAGCACCCCCACTCCTCCATCCCCTATATAACAACCATACAAGCCTCCAGAGATTGCCAAATGTCCCCAGGGGGTAGGAGGTGATGGTAAATCACTCCCAGTGGAGAACCACCGGCCTAGGGGTTTACAATTTATGAAGTGCTCTCACATCCACTTATATTATAGTATCCTGAGCCTCATCAAAATCATGTAGGGACTAGCATCCCAAGCATAGAGACGAGGAGGGGGTCAGTGGGTAGAGCATGTGACTCTAGACCTCAGGGTCGTTGAGTTTGAGCCGCACACTGGGTGTGGAGCATACTACCCCCCCCCAAAAAAAAGCAAGTTTACAGACAAGGAATTTGAGGCTCAGAGAGAGCCAATAACTGCCCCAAGTCCATGTGGCTCTTCACTATCCCACACTGCTTCTCCAGCTCAAGACCCTCAGCTGCCTTATCCTTAAGTTTATGAATTCATGGAGGTTATTTGACTGGGGCCTTCCAAGGTAACAACGGGCCATCACATCCACCAAGAGCAAACTCATTAACAGGTCACCCAAAGAGAAACTCCATTAACAAACACCAATATAATTTCAAAGTTGGCGGAAAGCTTAAAAAGATTTTCACTTTATAAAGTACTAACCTGTTAAATAACAAAACTAGATCCAATGTATTCATTTAAAGATTATTCAAAACCTTCGACTAAAGGAACCAAATGGACTCCACAGATAATTTTTTTTAATTTTAAAGATTTTAGGTTTAAGTAATCTCTACAACCAACATGGCTCAAATTTACAACCTTGAGATCAAGAGTCTCATGTTCCACCAACTGAGCAGCCACATACCCCAAATAACAATTTTTTAAAGACAGAAACTATTCTTTATTTGCTTACATTAAGCAAAGTTGATGATCCTCCTTATCTAACATCATAATTCCCAAGAGATAATTTGGATTAAGTTTATTGTTTATCATTCCATTTATATAAATAGGATTATACATCATGCATGATGTTTTACAGTTTGCTTTTCTCACTTTATAATTATCAAGGACACCATTCTTTAACAGTGTGTCTTTTTTTTTTTTTTAAGATTTATTTATTTGCTATTTGGGGAGGTGTGAGAGAGCACGAGTAGGGGGAGGTGCAGAGGGGGAGAGAGAGGGAGAATCCCAAGCAGATTCCCCACTAAGCACACAGCCGGACCTGGGCTCGATCCCATGACCCTAAGACCATGACCTGAACTGAAATCTAGAGTCAAACACTTAATCCACTGAGCCACCCAGGTGCCCCAACAGTACGTGTCTTTTAAATACTTTTTATTGAAATGCAACATATAGAAAGCTGCACAATTAAGTGCACCACTTGATGTATTTTCATAGCAAAAACCCCCAACGTACCAGGAGCCAGAGCAAAGCACAGAAGATTACCAACATCCCCAGAAGCCTGCCTTGTGCTCCCTTATCCAAAGCTCTCCATCAAGAGCAATCATATTCTGACTCCTACAAGTATAGAGTAGTTTTGCCTGTTTGTATAGGCAAATTTCTATAAATGGAATCACAGTATTTTAGCCTAACACTTGTGAACAGTTGTAGGTTGTTCACTATCATTGCCATAGAGTATTCCATCATATTGGTGTATCACAATTTACTTATTCAGTCTCTTTTGATGGGCATTTGGGTAGTTTCCAGTCGGTGCTATTATGAATAGTGTTCAATGAACATTCTAGTGCAAGTCATCTGGTGAACACATGTATGCATGTCTGTTGGGTAGATACCTGGGCATGAAACTCTTGTGTCACAGGGTATACAGACGGTTAACTTTAGCAGATACTGCCAGTTTTCCAAAGTAGTTCACCGACTAATATTCCCACAGGCAGTCTGAGTGTTCTGGTTGCTTTTATCCTCACTGACATGGTACATTTTTCATCTTTTGTTTTTAAATAACTTTTGGGGTATAATTTAGTAGAATGAAATGCAGCCACTTACAGTCTTTGACAAGTGTATATACCTGTGAAACCACCTGTCCAGCCATGAAACACAACACTGTTGTCATCCCCAGAAGCTTCCTTGTGGCTCTTTGCAGTCTACCCTTCCCTCCGCCCTTTGCCCAGGCAACCACTTATCTACTTTGTCATTACAGATTGGTTTGCATTTTCTAGAATTTTATATACAAATGGCATCACATAAATGGAATACTGTAGGGGTGCCTGGCTGGCTCAGTTGATGGACCATGTGACTCTTAATTTCGGGGTTGTGAGTTCAAGCCCCACACTGGGCAAGAAGCCTACTTTAAAAAGATTTTTTTTAATTTTTTTAAAACAACACAATATACAATCTTTTGTGTCTAGTTTGTTACTCAACATAATGATTTAAAAAAAAATTTCATGAAAGACAGAGAGACAGAGGCAGAGACACAGGCAGAGGGAGAAGCAGGCTTCCCACAGGGAGCCTGATGAGGGACTCGATCTTAGGACCCCAGGATCACGACCTGAATAGAGGCAGACGCTCAACCACTGAGCTACTCACGTACCCCTCAACATAATGATTCTGAAAGGTATGTATGTTGTTGTATGTATTAGTGTTTGTTCCTTTTATTACTGAACAGTCCACTTTATGGATAGTCTGTATTTTGTTTACCCATTCACCTGTTGATAAACATCTGGGTTCTTTCACATATGGGGGCATTATGAGCAAAGCTGCTATGAATATTCATATATAAGACCTTGTGTGAACAAAGGTTTTTGTTTCTCTTGGGTAAATACCTATGAGTAGAACTGGATGACATAAGAAACTACCAAGCAGTTTTACAAAGCGGTTGTACCACTATACAACCCCATCAACGAGAATTCTGGCTATTCCATATTCTAGTCAAATTTTAGTGTGGTCAGTCTTTAACTATTTTTTTTTTAAAGATTTCATTTATTTATTCATGAGAGACAGAGAGAGAGAGAGAGAGGCAGAGACACAGGCAGAGGGAGAAGCAGGCTCCATGCAGGGAGCCCGACGCGGGACTCGATCCTGGGACCCCAGGATCACGCCCTGGTCCGAAGGCAGCTGCTCAACCGCTGAGCCACCAGGCGTCCCAGTCTTTAACTATTTTAATGGGTGTGGGTTCAAATCTCCTTATGATTGAAATTTGCATTTCCCTAATGACCAATTATATTTAATGTCCTTTCATGTGCTTATTTGTCACTAGTATAATTTCTTTTGTGAAGAATCTTATCCAACAACAACAAAAAAAAAAGAATCTTATCCAACATTTTACCCATTTTCTCAAATGGATTGTCTTCATACTGTTAAATTTAAGAGTTCTTTATTTATTATGGGAACACATCCTTTGTCAGATGTATGTACTCCAAATATTTTCTCCCTTTCTGTGGCTTGCCTTTCTGTTCTCTTAACGGTGTCTTTCAAAGAGCAAAAGTTTTAGATTTTGACCAAATCCAGTATATCGATTTTTTTGTGACTCTTATTGTGACCTAAGAAATGTTTTTTGAACTCAAGGTCATAGACATTTTTCTCCTGTATTTTCTTCTGGAGTTTTTATAATTTTAGCTTTTACATTTAGGTCTGTGATACTTTAGAGTTTTGGGGTTTTTTTTAAAGATCTTATTTATTTATTCATGAGAGACACACAGAGAGAAGCAGAGACACAGGCAGTGGGAGAAGCAGGCTCCCTGCAAGGAGCCTGATACTGCACTCCATCCCAGGACCCCGGGGTCACAACCTTAGTGAGCCAAAGGCAGATGCTCAACTGCTGAGCCATCTAGGTGCCCCTCTTTCGAGTTAATTTTTACACATGACAATGAGGTTCATTTTTTTTTCTCTATATGGATACCCAGCTGTTCTAACACCATTTGTTGGAAAGATTTTCCACTCCCTTGTAAAACTCCCTTCTACTGATGGGTCTATTTCTGGACAGTGATCTAGATGTATCTCTCCCTTCTCCAATACCCAGGTCTCATTTACTGCAGCATTACAGTAAGTCTTAATTTCAGGTAATGTTACTTTTCCAACTTTTGTTTTTCATTTTAAAAACTGCCCTGGCGACTTTGGATTGCTTACATTTTAATGTAGATTTAAAAATCAGCTTCTCAATTTCTATAAATATCTCTAAGCCTTATTTTTCCTGCTAGAGAAAGAGAATATAAACTTCCCCACTGAGTTGCCAGGAGGGTAAAAAGGGGTAATATGTTGGTGTACCAAGTATGGTGGCAGATACCAGGCATTCATTTAATGTTAGCTTCCTCTCTCTTGGTCTTTAAATAAACAAGATCCAATCTAGCAATGCCCTCACATTTTACTAGTGGGTCAATGGCCACAGTGAAAATATTACCACACCAAAAGACTTTTATAAGTAAATATTTGTATTTTCACTTGGATTCAATACTGAAATGCACTTGCCAGAGAAAGCAATTCAGCATATTTACTAATAAACTCTTTCAGGCCACATTTTAGGAAAGCATAAAACCACAGCCAGAACAAAAATTTAAATGTTTTCAAGTTCCATATACGGCCTAATTACATTATTCTATAATACTAACAGAAAATTCTCCTCTAGCAAGATCACAATTTTCCATTATTCATATTGCTGCCACAAATGGAAAAAGTATTTTTGCTCTCAAAAACTGTTTAGAAATACATATAACAAAATATGGCTACTAACTCAACAATTAACATGTACTAATTTGAAACCCAAACCTATAAACAGCCAAAAACCTTTGAAGTATTTTAGTTCGGCCTAAGTGATATCACCCCATGAAATGGAGACATATCAGTTTGCAAACACAGGCTACCAAAAGACAATTTCTGGTGAGCCACCAATACTTTGTGGTAAGCCACATTTATCAGATGAACTGATATTTAAAGACAAACAATAATTTGCTTTCTTTTTCCATGACCTTATTCAATGGCTTCTTTCCATATAGTATTTTTTAACCTGAAAACGGCCTTCACAATTAATTTAACTACACTCAATTGATTACTGGATGAATACACAAAATCTACTGGTTAATTCTAAGGCAGATCAGCTGCTAAGTTATTTACTGTCCTACTTTCTTAACAAGGAAGAAACAAGACCAAATCCTTTCTTCTCATGAAAATGAATGCTTGGCAAAGCAATTTCATCTCTGTTGACTGAGCTGCATATAACCAGCGACCTATCTCAAGATGTACCAGATGCACCAGAAATTAATAAACTGCAAAATGTTGCTTGGGCTCCCCTCCAAGGGCAAGGGCTCCCCTCCAATGTGTCAAGGGCAACACCATTGTCCATCTATCTCCATACACAGATATGGCATCATCCCAACTCCTCTCACTCGCAAGCATTTCAAGTTCCATAAAGATGACTGCTGCACAGCACCATGACATCTGTCCCCATTCTACTCCTCTGTCCTCATCTGAGTTTTGGTCTCCTCTAATCAGATCACCTCATCTTCAGCATGAATTTGCAATAATATACTAACCCCATCCCTGCCCTCATCTTGGTCCCTTCTAATTCATTCTCCTCGTGCTACATCAGTGATCTTTCTGAAATCAGAAATCCAACCACGTCACTCTTCATCTTCACGTTCTGTGGTTTTCCTCAATGCTATCCAAAGAATGGCCATACAACCCATCAATTCCACCCCTAGGTACATATATACCCAAGAGAAATGAAAACATGCCTCCACGTAAAAACTTGTACACTTGATCAGAGCAGCATTACTCATAATAGCCAAAAAGTACAAACAACTTCAAGGTCCATCAACTGGTAAGTGGATAAACAAAATGTGGTATGATTCACATCAGTGTTCTAGGTCAACAGAATAAATGATATTAATACTAATGGTATTAATGGAAATAAAAATAATATTAAATACTAATAAACAATATTCTGTTTGTTAACACATGTCAATACTATCCAAAACAATCTACAAATTCAGCGCAATCCTTATCAAAATCCCATGATGAGGAGCCTGGGTGGCTCAGCTGGTTAAACGTCAGACTCTTAGGTTTTGGCTGGGGTCATGATCTTAGTGTCATGGGATCGAGCCCCACATTGGGCTCTACACTCGGTAGGGAATCCACTTGGTATTCTTTCTCCCTCTCCTTTTCTCAAATAAATGAATCTTTAGGGGGAAAAAAAAAATCCCATGAGCTGTCCTACACAAGTCAGAACCACCTATCCTAAAATTTATATGGAATCTCAAAAGATCCCTGAATAGCCAAAATAATCTTGAAAAAGAAGAATAAACCTGGAGGACTCACATTTCCTGATGTCAAAACTTACAACAAAACTACAGTAATCAAAACAGTGTGTACTGGCATAAATACAGACATACAGCCCAATCGAATAAAATACACAGCCCAGAAATATATTCTTGCATATACAGTCAAATGATTTTTCACTAGGGTGCCAAGACATCAAAAGGACAGTCTTTTCACCAAATCATTCTAGGAAAACTGGATAGTCATACACAGAAGAATGAAGCTGGATCCCACTTCTTTTTTTATTTTTTATTATTTTTAAAAGATTTTATTTATTCATGAGAGACAGAGAGATAGGTAGAGAGACAGGCAGAGGGAGAAGCAGCAGGCTCCATGCAGGGAGTCCAATGTGGGACTTGATCCTGGGAATCCAGAATCACATTCTGGGCCAAAGGCAGGCGCTAAACCGCTGAGCCACCCAGGGATCCCCCACCCACTACTTTAAAAAAAAAATTTTTTTTATTTATTCATTTGACAGAGAGTGAGAGAGCACAAGCAGGGGGAGCCGCAGAGGGAGAGGGAGAAGCGGACTCCCTGCTGAGAACAGAGCCCAATGCAGGGCTCGATTCCAGGACCCTGGGATCATGACCTGAGCCAAAGGCAGACACTTAAGTGACTGAGTCACCCAAGTACCCCTGGATCCTTCCTTACCTGACACCATATGTAGAAATTAACTCAATATGAATCAAAGAGCTAAATGTCAAGCCTAACACTCTAAAACTCTTAGAGAAAACATAGGGCAAAAGCTTCATGACATCGGATTTGGCAATGATTTCCTGAATATGACACTGAAACAACAGAAAATACATATATTGGTCTCTGCCCCCAACTCCCAGCAGAGCTCCTATATCCCTTGGAATTTCCCAGGTAATAGGAGTGTCTTGATCTAATGAGGCAAATCTTGGTGGGTTCCTGGATAGCTTCAGGGTGGGATGTGGTCAGGAGAAAGACCAAGCCGACCTTGGAATTTTCACCCCACCCCACATCCTCCCAGAAGGGGAGAGGGGCTGGAAGCTGATTTAATGACTGATTGTGCCTCCATGATGAAGCTTCCATAAAAATCCCCGTGTGGGTTCTGAAAACTTTGAGAACTTCCAGGTCAGTGAACATGTGCCAGGAGCGTTGCACACCCCTACTAAACAGAAACAGAAGCACCTGCATTTGGGCCCCTTCAGGTCCTCAGTATGTGTCTCTTCATCTGGCTGTCCGTTCATATTCTTTTTTTTTTTTTTAAGATATTACTTATTTATTCATGAGAGACACACAGAGAGAACAGAAGACCTAGGCAGAGGGAGAAGCAGGCTTCCTATGGGGAGCCTGACATGGGACTTGATCCCAGGACGCCGGGATCATGATCTGAGCCAAAGGCAGATACTCAACCACTGAGCCCCCCAGGTGCCCCATTCATATTCTTTAATATCCTCAGTGATAAACTGGGAATCTAGTAAGTAAACTATTTCCCTGAGTCCTGTGAGCCATTCTAGCAAATTCCCAAGCCCTAGGAGGGAGCCATGGGAACCTCAGGTTCATACCCAGCAAGTCAGAAGCAGAGGTAAGAATCTGGACTTGTGATTGGTATCTAAAGTGGGGGGCAGTATTATGTGACTGAGCCCTTAACCTGTGGGGTCTATGCTAACTCCAGTTAGTGTACTGAACTGAATTAGAAGACACTCAGCTGCTGGCAGAGAATTGCTTGGTGTGGAAAACCCACACAGTGGATGCCACAACTGCAGGGGAAAAATGGATAAACCACAAAAAGATTTAAATTTTGTGCATTAAAGACAATGTCAACAGAATAAAAAAAGACATCCACATAATGGAAGAAAATATTTGCAAACATATATTTGACAAGGGTTAATATCCAGATATACAGAGAACTCCTAAAACACAACAATAAACCAATTCAAAAATGGACAAAGGACTCAAGCGGACATTTTTCCAAAGAAGATATACAAATGGCCAGTGAGCACATGAAAGGAAGTTCAACATCACTAATCATTAAGGAAATGCAAATCTAAACTACAATGTGATACTAGCTTACATCCATTAGGATGGCTACTATCAAAAAAAGGAAGGAAATAACAAGTATTAGTGAGAGGTGAAGTAATGGGACCCTGGTGCACTCCAGGTAGGAATGTAAAATGGCCCAGCAGCTGTGGAAAACAGCATGGCAGATCTTCAAAACGTTAAAAATAGAATTACAATATGATCCAACAATGCCACTTCTGGGTATATCTCAAAAGAACTGACAGCAGGTCTCCAAAAGATAGTCGTATACCCATGTTCATAGCAGCATTATTCACAATAGTGTCCATGAATGTCCATGAATAGTGTCCATGAATAAGCAAAATGTGTTACACACACCCACACCCACAGTGGAATATTAAGAGTTAAAAAGAAGGAAATTCTGATGCTACGACACGGATGAACTTTGAGGGCATCACACAAAGTGAAATAAGCCAGTTTCAGAAAGACAAGTGCAGTATGATTCTACTTACAGGAGGCACTTAGAAGGGTCAAAATCAGAGACAGAAAGTAGAACCGAGGTTGTCAGGGGCTGCCAGGATGTAGGAATGGAGAGTAAGTGTTAAATGGGTACAGAGTTTCAATTTTACAAGATGAAGAGTTCTGGTGATAGAAGGTAGCAATAATCCTTACAAATGTACTATCATTTACTTGCACATTTTTAAATGGGTCAGATGGTTAAGTTTTGTTATGCGTGTTTTTTAAGATTTCATTTATTTGGGCAGGCCCGGTGGCTTAGAGGTTTAGCGCCGCCTTCAGCCCAGGGCCTGATACTGAAGACCTGGGATCGAGTCCCACAGGCTCCCTGCATGGAGCCTGCTTTTCCTTCTGCCTGTCTCTAACTGTGTCTCTCATGAATAAATAGGTGGAATCTTAAAAAAAAAAAAAAAAAATTGTGGAGAAGAGATGGGAAGTAACCCATAAGGCTATGAGGCTTAAATGCAATGACGTACATAAAATGTAACGTAAAACGCCAGTATCTGGCAGCACAAGCTAAGTGCTTGATAAACGGCAGCCACTAGCCTCGTTCTCTGCAGAAGCCTCTGGGACACCGCCCGGACAGTTTCCAAGGCCTAGAAATCAGTCCTCCACCTGGTCCACCTACTAAATGCCGACAAATGCTCCAAGGTGGAACTCCAATGTCACCACCTTCTTGGCACATTCCTCAGAAGGTAAGCCCCTCGGGGTAAGGCCAATGCCTATTATCTGTGCACTGCACCCCCAGGCTTCCCACAATGCCTGGCACTAAATTGTTTGGAGAAGTATACATTAATGGTTACTATTACATATATAACTGGAATACTGATCATCGGGCTTCCATACTACCCGCAACAACAAGATAAAAGCAAATGTGACAATTATTTTAACTTATGACTGCTATCCTTCATTCACATGCCTGCAGCTAATAATTATCAAGTACAGGTAATATCCTAACTGCTGTAGAGAGAGTATCTCATTTTACCCTTACTTGTAACAACCCCCGAGGAAGGTACCACCATTCTATAGATGAGGAAAATGAGGCACAGAGAGACACTTTTGATACCTTTTTTTCTTTCTTTCATGTGAACTCTACGCCCAATGTGGGGCTCAAACTCAGGACCCAGAGATCAAGAGTTGTACACTCTATAAACTGAACCTCAGAAAAGAAAAGGAAAGGACCAGGAATGCCCCATAGTCCACTGAACAGCACACTTTCTAGGGCTGCTTCCCAATGTCCACGGCCTGTAATTTTCCCTGTTACTAAGAAAATGAAAAACGCACCTGTGCTGAATACATCTGGCTGGCAGGGACAGGCTTTTCCAGGAAAGCACCGCAGTTTTGGGCAACCCCTAGCCCAACCACGACATCTCCTTCCCCTCTTCTAGATCTCCTAACCAACTCACAGGTTAGTGAGACTAGATATTGGTACTCTGGCCTCACAGTGGGAGTGAAATGTGGGGAAGAGGGGAAGAAGGACCCAATCCATGGTCCAACTTTACAAGTCACATTATGAATCCTGGAATTGGATTTTCCTCAGAGCCTCCTCAGGCAAATCTGCAACTCTGAGGCCCGGACCACTGTCACACAGACATCAACTTGGTCATGAGGTCACAGCTGGGCAGCACAGATCTCCAGCATTCAAGAGTGAGTTATAACAAGGCTCTGGGGGCAATGGCAGTACTTCCACGACCCACACGTGCAGAGCTTAGAGATCCTCCTATCCCAAGGAAGCATCTCCCTAAGTCTCCGGGCTGGGTTTTTCTCATCTCCTGAATTATTTTCCCAGGTAAACAGAAAATAGATATAACAGCCCATCCAGTCCAGAGTGATGAGCACAAGCTGAGGGCACCAGCTCTGCTCAGAGGTTTTAAGCCCTCTATTTTGGCATGATAGCTATGCCTTCTATTCTCATTAACAAGAAGATGTGATTGATTCATGTGGGTACACATATGAGACAAATTACTCGCTATGTACAAGGGAAGCGAACGGCCCAGCCCATGAACAGAGTGCAAAAAGAAAACCAGAGCATTCAAAAAAATCTGATAAACCTTAAAAATAAATCCATAAAATTAGCAAAAAACCATTAATGACGCATTCCCATAAAAACTAACGGAACATGCCATTCATAAAATGTAATATTCCTCACTCCTTTTTAATTTCCTGCAATAAGGCTTTGGCACTACTGCTTAAACCAACATCAGCCTTTACTTGTTTAAATACAAAAGTGCTCTCTGGTTCATGTTTCTTAGAGGACTACTCCCAGACATTTCTAATACTACTTTATTATGAAGATCTGACAATAATTCACATTCCCAGATGAAATAAAAAGTTGGTAAAAGTCCCAAGATTACAGGGACACATGATCAAACATGTGAATTGGCAGAAATTCACATGAAATCTACCTTACTTGACTTTTCTTATTTTTTTTCAGAGTTTATTTATTTTTAAGAGTTTATTTTTTAAAGAGAAACACAGGGAGACAGAGACACAGGCAGAGGGAGAAGCAGGCTCCCTGCAGAGAGCCTGATGTGGGACTCATCCTAGGACCCTGGGATCATTGAGCCACTCAGGCGTCCCCTTACTTGACTTTTTAATTTAAATGCTAATTCAAAAATAAATAAAAATAATTTTTAAAATAAAAAATGCTAATTCATTTGGTTAATAAACACACACTGAGGAGGAAATATGGGCAGAGAATGTAATTTGCAAAATTCTCGGCAATACATATCATTCATTTAATAGTAATCACTGTATGCTTCCTCTATGCCAGGGGTTAGGGGATCAACAGTGAACAAAAAAAGTTTCTGGGTCTCACTGAGTTCACATTCTAGTGAGGAGGAACAATCACATAAAGAAACAAATCACAGATTTCAGATGGTGATATGTGCTACTGAGAAAAATTAGGGACGTCATGGAGTATAAACAGGACACCTAGGAACTTATTCAATGCTAACAAGTTTATTTTAAGAAAAAGATACATTAATCTCAAACTTTACAGAGGAAGTAGGCAATGCACATGAGTGGCAGGAATAACACGGGCCAAAGAGAAGGGCAAAAATGTGAGGGGGAGAAAGGAAAAGAAAGGAACAGGAGCTGAAAGAGAGAAACAGATGTGTAAGGAACAATGGCCTATTGTGCCTATTACAGGGAGGCATGTGTTTTGTTTTCTTTTGTTTGATTCATGGGCTTGATATATTAGGTCAAACTATTAGAAACCACCTATCCTACCACGCTCCTATTACACACAAAATAAACTGATATTTTAAAACCAAAATTAACAAGGAAAATAAAACTGTTTGTCTTATGACAGCGGAGGGTATTCATGAATAAACGTAGCTCTTCCTATAGGACAAAATCATAGGAGAATTTTCTGTTGAGACATTGCTCAAGCTTCAGAGTAAGAGATCCATGAAAAGCAGTTGCTTTTATGTTTTTTTAAAGTCTAGGGGATGACTGGGTGGCTCAGTGGTTTACTGCCTCCCTTCAGCCCAGGGCATGATCCTGGAGTCCCGGGATAGAGTCCCGCATCGGGCCCCCCGCATGAAGCCTGCTTCTCCCTCTCCCTGTGTCTCTGCCTCTCTCTGTGTCTCTCTCCTGAATAAATAAATAAAATCTTAAAAAAAAAAAAAAAAAGAAAGAAAGAACTACTGTCTAAAGTACAAGCTTATATGCTCTTTAACTCGGCTGTACTACATCTAGGCTAAACGTGAGCAATGAAAATAGACATTTTTCAGCAAACCAGTGGGAGAAGAACAAAAACACTTCACATTTAAGGCAGCCAAACACACAGAGAAATGCTCACAAAGGGAGCTGTCCATTCACCCTGGCTTCCCTCAGTCAAGCCAGAGCATGAAATTCCCAATATGGAGCTGAAAGCCTGCACTGGCCCCTTCTTCCTCGCCTACATCTTCTCCGAAACCTCTATCTTCTGGCAGGCTGCCACTCTGAGTCTCCACCTCCTTCCTGAAGGACAGGGCAGCAAGCAGCCAAGGAGGTTTGAAGAGTCCCCATAACCTCACCGATTCCGGGAATTGGGCCCAATACGCTCACTATAGAATGTGCTCGTCTTCACCGACTCAAAGACCTCTCAGACCAAAGCCTCCCCAAGTAACGCATCTGTGCTTCATCGATTTTAAGCACTTTCTCTAAGCTTACTACTAACCGGACAATGCCCTCCAAATCTGAACTCAGTTTCTCCAGCAAAATTAAAACCCCCTACTCAACTGCATTATCATTCTCAAACAATTCAACCATGTAAGCAGAAAAGCAACCAAAGTCATGACCATTGTTCTCACTGTTCTCCTGCCATCCCCCCATGGTCAGTTTCTAGTCTTTCATTACTTCAGATAAATGAGGTATACACACACACCCCTCTTGTTTTGGGTCCAGCTCCCATCAGTGAATCACCCCTTAACCATATATATATATATATATATATATATATATATATATATATATATATATTATTTTTTTTTTCTTTCTAATGAGAGCTAGAGAGCAGGAGCAGAGGGAGAGGGAAAAGCAGACCAGAGCAGGGAGCCCGATGCCAGACTTGATTCCAGGACCCTGGAATCGTGACCAGAGCCAAAGGCAGACGCCTAACTGAGCCACCTAGGCGCCCCCCCTTAACCACATTCTAACCTTAGAGTCATCTTTGTAAGAAATGGAATGAGGCAAAGTTAACCAGTTGGAGAGAAAGATGAATAAAATAGCATTTATTGAGTTCCTACTATGAACTTGGCACTGTTCTAGCCTAGGAGGTGGGAATTACTATCTCCGTTTTATAAATGGGGAACGAAGTTGGACGTTTCTCAAGTACACCCATTCCTCTCTGGTCTAACAGAGCAGGCTTTCATCACTTCACATTCACAGCACCGCTGGCCTCGACTCCTGACCTGTTCTGTATAAAACACTGCCAGAACAATCATACCAAAATTCCATTTATATCACATCAATTCCCCGTTGAGGGAAGTGAAATGCCTTCTGCTCCTCTATTTGCCCACTGACTGGCCCAGAATGCAATAAATATTTGTTGCTTAAAACCATCCCATGATTCTCCACCAGCCTAGACCTAATGAGCCCGAGAAGCAGAAATAGATCTTTTAAGACAGCCGTGTTGAATATGCACCATGCATGTAAATAAAAAATCCAAAGGCAACTCAAAAGCCTTTCAGATAAAGTGGAATTTCTCTCAGACATTTCACAATTCTGACTCCACCCAAACCAGCCTCCTTCAGGGAGGAGGGGTGTTGGACTTAGAATGCCTGATTCTAACTCCTGCTCCAACACATCTAGCTTCTTAACGTCTCTGTGCTTCAATCTCCTGCTCTACAAAAGTTCACCTGGCCTCTGTTCCAGTTCTCCCGCCCTCCCTGACCATCCATGTCCAAGTCATTCTCCAGAGGTCAGATGAAGGCCCATTTTCCTTGCAAACTCACTGGATGACCTCAGCCCATCACTGAGGGACTGACTGGACTCATAACAGCTCTACTGCAGAAAGAGCCTGCATCACTCATTTCAACTTTTACCTGTAATCCTGTATCACTGTGCCTCATTTAATTATTCTCTTGTGTGTTACCCCCACACCAATGTCCCACTTACGTATGACAGCGACGCTACTCACAGCCTCAGGTGATCCTCAGTGGCACAAAATATTAACGTCAACAATTATCATGACCACCATCTGTTGACTATGTAAGTGCCAGGCCCTGTGCTCAGTATCCTATGTACTTTTACTATCCTTCAATCTTCCTAATCATTTTAGGTAAATCTTTTTTTTTTTTTTAAGATTTTATTTATTTATTCACGAGAGACAGAGAAACAGAGACACAGGCAGAGGGAGAAGCAGGCTCCCCGTGGGGAGCCCGATGTGGGATTCGATCCTGGGACCCCAGGACCACAACCCAAGCCAAAGGCAGACGCTCAACCACTGAGCCACCCAGGTGCCCTAGGTAAATCTTTTTAGCTCCATTTCATAGTGAGGGAAGGGAGCCTACGCAAAGATACAAAACTAGCGAGGACAAGGGTGAAGTGCCAGAGAGGTGACTTCAAAGTCAGCTGTCTGCCTCCCAGTCTTTACTGCCATCACGCTGCTTAGTACTTACTGTGGTCATTTAATATCTACATGTTAAATGTGAGTGGTTTACAATAACAAAAATTGTATTCCTTGGCTCACTTACAGAATAACCCATTCTTTTTTTTTTTTTTTTTTTATTCATGAGAGACAGAGAGAGAGAGGCAGCGACACAGGCAGAGGGAGAAGCAGGCTCCATGCAGGGAGCCCGACGTGGGACTTGATCCCAGGTCTCCAAGATCACACCCTGGGGGGAAGGCAGCACTAAACCGCTGAGCCACCTGGGTTGCCCAGAATAACCTTTTTTTTTTTTTTTAGAATAGCTCATTCTATTTTTTTTTTTAGAATAACCCATTTAATAAATGATTCCCAAGCCTTTACTTATACTAACTCATAATCCTTTTTTTATTTTATTTTTATTTTTTTAATTTTTATTTATTTATGATAGTCACAGAGAGAGAGAGAGAGAGGCAGAGACACAGGCAGAGGGAGAAGCAGGCTCCATGCACCGGGAGCCTGATGTGGGATTCGATCCTGGGTCTCCAGGATCGCGCCCTGGGCCAAAGGCAGGCGCCAAACCGCTGCGCCACCCAGGGATCCCACTAACTCATAATCCTAACAACTCTGTGAGATAGTAACCTTGGCTACTGTCAATTTACAAATGAGACAGAAGGACAGAGGGATCCAACAACTCGCCCCAAATCACAGAGATGAGAAGCGAATTCAAGGCTGTCAAGCCTTGGCTGCCAAGTAAGTACTCCTCTTATTAACCCCTTCTCAACAACTTTTTTTTTTTTTTTTTTTTTATTTGTGATAGTCACAGAGAGAGAGAGAGAATGAGGCAGAGACACAGGCAGAGGGAGAAGCAGGCTCCATGCACCGGGAGCCCGACGTGGGACTCGATCCCGGGTCTCCAGGATCGCGCCCTGGGCCAAAGGCAGGCGCCAAACCGCTGCGCCACCCAGGGATCCCTCAACAACTTTTTTAAGCACAAGAAAACCGAGAAAAGGCCTAGAGATACAGCAGTGACTAGACCACAAATCATCTCTGCTCTCATGGTGCTCCCCATCTTAATTCCCTTCCAACCCTGTCACTCAAAGGGCACAATCCTAAATCCTCTTCAATATTCAAGTTTCCCATGCAAAAAAACAAAAACAAAAACAAAAACAAATTTTGGATAACAACAGCCAGTCCTCAAAGAAAAAAAGCGTGGGACCTGAAGCCAGAAAACCTGAGTTCAAATTTCCAACTTTGCATGGGGCGAGCGACTCTGTCACTTACCCGACCCTGGACGCATCGGTTCACCTCTCCGCGTCACCGCCTGTGGGAGCTGACGTCATGCGTCGCACACCTAGCACAGCGTGCGGCCCTTAGGACGGGGCAGTGACGTCATAATCCGTGTCGTCACTGAGCACGTGTTGCAGGCTCCGCGGGAGTTACACCAGGGACACCCCGCCCCATCCCGCCCCCAAAAGTGTCCAGTGTCTTACTTCCCGGGGCAGTTCTCATCCGAGATCTGGAGGTCTCCAGTCTCAAGGCCGCGGGCGACTCGGGCGCCAGGCGGTCGGGCTGCGACTCGGCATTGACAGCCACGCTCGCCAGGGCCCGGCGGCGTCCACAGGCGGCTCCCCGTGACCTTCCCGGGAAGGCGCTGGCTTCAGCCGCCGAGCTCGGTGCCCCCTGACCGGGCTCCACGCCCCGCCCGGGGAAATGCGGCGGCGGGAGGGCACCGGCCGCGCCCCGCAGGCCGCCCTCTGCCCGAGCAGCTCCGCAGCCCTGAGCCACCTGCCGGCCCGACCGCGCCCGCGCCCGCGCCCGCGCCCCGGGGCTGCAGCAGGCCGGTCGGCCCGCCCTCCCCCGGGGGCTCCCCCTCCAACCCCGCCTGGACAGCGGGGCCCGGAGCCGGCCGCCCGGCGCGAGGCGGGGGGCCCCTTACCTATCTTCACGACCGCATCCGCCATGCACCGGTCCCACTTCCTGCCGAGCTCTGAATCCGACATGTTCCCCACCCGCGGCTCCCGCTTCCCTTAAGGTCGGGCCCCGCGCGCTCCGACTCCCGGCAAGTCTCGCGAGAGCCGGCCGCCGCTTCCAGGCCCGGAAGGCCGGCGCCGGCCTGCCAGATATCGCGAGACGGTCTGCACGCGCCCGCCCCTTCCGGTCCCCCCTCCTCCCCCCCGTCGGTCGTCAAGGTGACGGGTTTGCCGGGAGGCCCGAGGTGACCCTGACCTTGGAGCCGCGCCTACCTGAGCCCGCTGCGCGGCTGACGGGCTGCCCAGGCGGCCCAGGCGGCCCAGGCGGCATCCAGAGCTGGTCGGGAAGGCCCTTCCTCCGCACCGGCTCCCGACGTTGGCCTTGGCAATTCCCAGGGCAGATGAGGGCGCAGCGCATGATTTATTCATTCCTGTTACTCGTCTTGGCTGTTTCGACTGATTGCGGCGGGGCTCCCGCCTGCACCCCCAGCCGCCGCGGAAAGGCCACCTAGGGCAGAGCTAAGGGATGCTCTGGACCAGCCGCCGCGGAAGGGTCACCTAGGGCAGAGCTAAGGGATGCTCTGGACCAGCCGCCGCGGAAGGGTCACCTAGGGCAGAGCTAAGGGATGCTCTGGACCAGCCACCGCGGAAAGGCCACCTAGGGCAGAGCTAAGGGATGCTCTGGACCAGCCGCCGCGGAAGGGTCACCTAGGGCAGAGCTAAGGGATGCTCTGGACCAGCCGCCCCGGAAGGGTCACCTAGGGCAGAGCTAAGGGATGCTCTGGACCAGCCGCCGCGGAAGGGTCACCTAGGGCAGAGCTAAGGGATGCTCTGGACCAGCCGCCCCGGAAGGGTCACCTAGGGCAGAGCTAAGGGATGCTCTGGACCAGCCACCCCGGAAGGGTCACCTAGGGCAGAGCTAAGGGATGCTCTGGACCAGCCGCCCCGGAAGGGTCACCTAGGGCAGAGCTAAGGGATGCTCTGGACCAGCCGCCGCGGAAAGGTCACCTAGGGCAGAGCTAAGGGATGCTCTGGGGACTCGGACACGCGCTGGACCTCCTTGTCCCCGCGCTGGACCTCCTCGTCCCCGCCTTCACTTTGCTCCGCGGGCTCCCAGGACCCGGCCTTTCCGAGTCCTGCTCCGGACTCGAATCTTTAGGTGCCCTCCCAGGGTTGCCCTAAGGGTGCACCCATCCATCTCCCCTTGGCTCTGCACACTGTCCCAGAGCAATTGCAACCACTGCCAACCTCCATCTCCAGATGCAACGGTCCAGCTCAAGCCTCCTGTTCACAACTCAGCCTTTCTGCTGCTGGCGTTGGCCTCAGCCCGCCTTCCCCTTTTACATTCCCCCTCCGACCAACAAATACACATGTGAGCTCATTCGTCCTCTGATTAGAAGCTGTCAGTGAGGGTGGCGCAGCAGTTTAGCGCCTGCCTTTGGCCCAGGGTGCGATCCTGGAGACCCGGGATCAAGTCCCATGTCGGGCTCATTGCATGGAGCCTGCTTCTCCCTCTGCCTGTGTCTCTGCCTCTCTCTCTCTCTGTGACTATCATAAATAAAAAAAAAAAAAAAAAAAAGCTGTCAGTGACTCCCATCTGCCTGTGGGATATTGTGGAGGCCGACAAAATTAAGGCCTTTCCACCTCCAGTTCAGCGTTAGCACAAGTACAGACCTCTCAGGCCCCTGTGCTTAATGCCTGTGGCAGGAAGTCCCATATCAGAATGAGAACAGAGCTTAAGAAATTCCTCCACCCCTTCTGGAAATCCCCTAGACCAGCCCATAAAAATCCAGCTGAAACCCACCTCGGGGTCCAAGTCCCTGCTCCGCCGTGTCGGTTATACTTGGACCCAAGCTCGAGCTTGTTAATAAACCCTCCTGTGCTTGCATCGGTGTCAACTCCTTGGTGGTTTCTCGGATTCGCAATCTTGGGCACAACAATATATGCCCAAGCCTCAAGGAGTTCATTCTAGGAAGCTTACACTTAATGGATCTTAGAGCACCACCCCCTTCCCAACCTCATCTACTAATAGAGCTTACAGCCCCCTCTATCCTCTTGTTGTCCAAGTAGCTTGCCTCTCCCATAGAGACCTCTACATTCTGTAGAAACAGCTCTTTATAGATGTTTGTATCTGCCAGTAAAACTAGAAACTCCTTATGGGTCTGAGCTGCCTCTTCATCTCCACATTCCGGGCACAGAGCAGAATGCCTCGGACAGTAGGATCTTCTATGAAGTGCTTATTGAACTGAATTGAACTCATTTACCCAGTAATTTATTCATTTATTCTTGGCAACTTTATGTTTTTTAAGATTTTATTTATTCATGAGAGTCAGAGAGAGAGAGAGGCAGAGACACAGGCAGAGGGAGAAGCAGGCTCTACACAGGGAGCTCAACGTGGGACTCGATCCCAGGACTCCAGGATCATGCCCTGGGCCACAAGCGGCCCTAAACTGCTGAGCCACCCAGGCTGCCCTCTTGGCAACTTTAATAGTAGAACTCCTGTGCCAGTCCTTGCTAGACAGAGCCCCTTCCCTCAGGAAGTTTTTCTCCATGACCACCTTTCTTCCAGCTCTCATCTGAGCTACATTTCAGATTGTATTGTAATTCTTTGTGTACAAATTCTTGGACCAAACTGGGAGTTCTTCGGGAACGAGGGCTGTGCCATTTTTTGCATCTCCAGTGACTAGCAGAGGGCCTGGTGTGTATGGAGTCTCAATAAATGCTTTTTGAATGGATGTATAAATGAATGACTGATTGAATGAGTTAGAGAAAAAGATTCTCTCAGAGTACCTGGCTGGTTCAGTCAGTAAGGCCTGTGACTCTTGATCTCAGGGTCATGAGTTGAAGCCCCATGTTGAGTGTAGAGCATATTAAAAAAAAAGGGGAGGATCCCTGGGTGGCTCAGCGGTTTGCCACCTGCCTTTGGCCCCAGGTGCGATCCTGGAGTCCCGGGATCGAGTCCCATGTCAGGCTCCTAGCATGGAGCCTGCTTCTCCCTCTGCCCCTCTCTCTCTATCGTGAATAAATAAATAAAGTCTTTTAAAAATTTTTTTAAAAATGTTCTAAGGATATTGTGTAATGTAACAGTTGTGTTGAAAAAGAAAAAAATTTAACTTCATTAAATACCTATGATGTGTCACAAATAGCACCGGGCATCTCCTATAATTCCATTTATCCTCTTAGCAGATTGAAATTGGTATCTTCATTCTCACAAATTTGGAAACTGAGTCTCAGAGAAGTCATGTGGAAGATGCACAAGGCTCTGCATTGTGTTGAGTTAGAAACTGACAGAGGCATTTTTATTGGATTCAAGAGAGTTGTAAACTTTGGTAGAAGGCAGAGAGCAACTTACAAAAGCAATCAGAGGCAGATGGTATAGCGTGAATTCTGGAGCCAGGCTGTCTGGGGTCTGATCCCAGCTTTGCCATTTCCTAGCCTTGTATCTATTATTCTCTCTTTCCACGGTTCCTTTCCCAGCACGATGTTTTGTTCACTGCTGTATCCCCACTGCTAGAACATTATCTGACAATGTTTGCCTGATAAATACATGGTGGTGGTCGAATGAATAAAATAAATGAAAATTCCGGAGTTTTTATAGCTCTCGGAGAACAAAGACCAATACAAGTGTGGAACATATATATTAAAAAAAAACTGCAATACATTCATTATAAACTTAGTTATGTTTGAAATGATTAAAAATAGATTTCTCAAGCAGGAGCGCCTGGGTGGCTCAGTGGTTGAGCATCTGTCTTTAGCTCAAGGTGTGATCCCGGAGTCCTGGGATCGAGTCCCACATCGTGCTCCCCGCAGGGAGCCTGCTTCTCCCTCTGCCTGTGCCTCTGCCTCTTTCTCTGTGCCTCTCATGAATGGATAAATATAATCTTAAAAAAAAAAAAAGTCCCAATGCTGGAGAAGGGAGTTACAAACATGGAATAGGGGAACCCTTGCAAGAATTCTTCACTGTTGGATTAGAATTGAATGTATTGGTATGAATTCATGGTATTTAATATAATAGAGATAAATTTAAATATACGTATGTGTATTTCCTGATCCTGTCTGCTTAGAGGGTGTAAAACCACAACACTGGGCCCCTGGGTGGCTCAGTTCGTTAAGTGTCCAACTCTTAATCTCAGCTCAGGTCTTGTTCTCAGGGTTGTGAGTTCAAGCTCCACACTGGGTGTGGAACCTACTTTGAAAATAAATAAATAAATAAATAAATAAATAAATAAATAAATGCAAGCAATGACACATCAGTAGCAATAAGCAAGCCTAGCTTTTGTCTTCTAAATACCAGGACTCCTTAGAAAAATGATGGAGACTCCAGAGCTGGAGCAGGGAAAATACAAGATGACCCTGGAATGTCTTCTTGTGTCACAAACACAAAGTAAGGAAGTCTTCAGAGGTTAACAATGTCATGCCAAAATGTTTTTATAACTCCAAACTGCCAAAGGAGTGCTTGGTTCCTAACTGGAACTCTGTATAAGTCACTGTTATCACAGCTAGGACTTCTCCCAATGGTATGAAACAAGTTTCATGAAGATGAAGTTTGACCTTCAGATGGGTAAAGACAAGGGGGATCCCTGGGTGGCTCAGCGGTTTAGCGCCTGCCTTCAGCCCAGGGTGTGATCCTGGGGTCTCAGGATCGAGTCCTGCATCGGGCTCCCTTCATGGAGACTGCTTCTCCCTCTGCCTGTGTCTCTACCTCTCTCTTTCTCTCATGAATAAATAAAATCTTTTAAAAAATGGGTAAAGATAGAGTCTTGCAATAAAGCAATTCCACAGCAAGAGAGCCAGCATCCTTTTATACTGAATAGGAGAAAAATGAAAAAGTGAAAACTGTCACTTAAGTAGTCTAGATGTCACCCTCAACTGATTACTCAGGTACACATAAGCTCTTTGTTTAGTTTACTAGATTGTAAATCCAGCTTAGTTAACCAAGCAGATTAGAATATTTTATAGCACAGCACCTGCATAAATAAAGGTCTTTGCGATTCCAAGAGGGTCTTTTTTCCCCTAAGTTCCCTTCAATTAAAAGTGAATTCCTTTCCTTTTTCTTTTTTCTTTTCTTTCTTTCTTTTTTTTTTTTATTTTATTTATTTTTTTTAAGATTTTATTTATTCATGGAACACCTGGGTTGCTCAGTGGTTGCACCTCTGCCTTCGGCTCAGTTCATGATCCTGGAGTCCTGGGATTGAGTCCCACATCAGGCTCCCCTAAGGGAGCCCCCTTCTCCCTCTGCCTATATGCCTCTATCTCTTTCTCTATGTCTCTCATGAACAAATAAATAAAATCTTTCTTAAAAATGGAATGAAGGGGTCCCTGAAAGAGAAGACGATGAAGACACTTTGGAAAATCAATGCTTTGCAAATAAGCAGACCTACTGAATTGAATAGTGCCCCCTGCCCCCAATTCATGTCCTTCCTGGAACCTCAGAATGTGACCTTATTTGGAAATAGGGTCATGGCAGATGTTATTAGTTAAGATTAGATCATACTGGAATAAGAGGAGCCCTAAATCCAAAATGACTGGGGTCCTTATAAGAGGACAAGAAAGACAGAGACAGGCAGATGCAGGAGAAGGTGGCTGAGTGATGATGAGGGCACAGACTGGAGTGATGTGGCTGCAAGCCAAGGGATGCCAAGGACTCCTGGCAATCACCAGAAACTAGAAGAAAGGCATGGAACAGAGTCTCCCTCTGACCCACCAACCAGAAGCCAACCCCGCAGATGCCTTGATTTTGGACTTTTAGCCTCCAGCTCTGAGAATAAAGTTCTATTATTTTAAGCCACCCAGTCTGCAGTACTTTGTTACAGCAACCCAGGAAAACAAGCTAATAGGGAACTGGCTAGATGGGAAATCGGAAATTGTGAGCTGGATCTCAGTCTACACTGACATTAATTGTTGGTTGTGTACATACATGGAGCAGCTCCCATCAGTTGGGCCCCCCATCAACTCTCTCTTCAGATTCTCATGTTTGCTTCTTCCCCTTGTACTGTGGACATAATACCGGTAAGGTTCCCACTGTTACTAACTGCGAAGTATTGAACTCTCCTCCATGTCCCATTTTGAGCGTACCACGTGTTTCCTACCAGGATCCTGGCTGCTAAACCCATGACAGACCCTTCTCCTCCCCTATTCTCTTTCTGGCCCATCACCTTCTTTCCTAGTGCATATCAAAATTTGCAATCATATTCTCTGTGTACTCCTCTCCTCTCTGCCCTGCCCTGTTTCTCCCACCAGACTTTACATTCCATGAAAGCAAGGACTTCATGGGTCTCATGGTCATTGTATCCCTAGTGCTCCACATGGTATCTGATCATATTGAAAGCATTTTAACTAATATTTCTTAAAAGAATGAATGAGGAGCAGGAATGATGGTGTGTGTGTGGGGGGGGGTTCTTTCATTTCCACATCTCTAGCACCAGCTGTGCCAGGTACGAAGTGGTGCTCAGTCAACACTCTGTGTTCTCACATGGCCCCCCATTGGAGGCCAGAGGGTCCCAGGGTGGGACACAATTGGAGGGTAACAACCAGAGCAGATTTAAGTGTAGCTTTGCGGTCAGTATGTGTTTGAATTGATGTCAGAGAGAGTTTGAGTCTAAGGGAATGCTTGGAAAGATGTGTTTGAAGGTGCATTTATATGCATTTGAAGATACACTGAAGGGGCATGGAAATGGATTTGTCAGAGAGTGTGAGTTTGAGACAAATACCATCACTGAGTTACTTTGGATTTAAATGTATGAACTTGAGAGTAAGAGTTGGTGCACGTGTAATCATTATAGCCTGAGTGTTGATAGTTCAAAGACCAACCAAAGCCATGGATTTATCCACAGGACAGCTCTCCTGGCCAACTTAATGTGAAGTTAGCTTTGATTTTTGTCTGGATTGTATGAACTCAGCCATAATGAAGTTACTGGCTATCACTTGCCTGTTCTGTTTGGTTAACAAAAAATTGGGGATTTCTTAGTCAATGCAATTCATTTGGTAGGGAAAATATATTTTTTTCTTAAAGATTTTATTTATTTATTTGAAAGAGAGAGAACACAAGCAAGGAGGAGGGGCAGAGGGAGAGGGAGAAGCAGACTGCCCACCGAGAGAACCCAACACGGGGACTGGATCCCAGGACCCTGAGATCATGACCTGATCCAAAGGCAGACACTTAACCGATGAGCCAACTAGGTGCCCCTAGTAGGGAAAATATTTCTAAATATAGGCTCCAAAGAAAAGAAAAGAAAAGACTTTCTTGGCAGAAAATAGGTTGAGTAACTTCATTTTTATCTATCTTCTGTCTCACAGCCATATAGGTGGGTGTCTCAGCCCTGAACTGGCATTTAGGTCTGTCGGGTTCACAAGTTACACCTCTATGGGAATGTAAGTTAGCATAACCACTGAGGAAAACAGTATGGAGTTTCCTCAAAAAAAAATTAAAGATAGAATTACCATATGATCCAATAATTTCACTACTGGGTATTTACCCAAAGAAAACGGAAACACTAATTTGAAAATATGTAAGCACCCTATGTTTTTTGCAGCATTAGTTACAATAGCCAAAGACACGGAAGCAGCCCAAGAGTCCATTCACAGATGAGTGGATAAAGAAGATGTGGTGTCCGTATACACTGGAATATTACTCAGCCACAAAAAAAAAAAAAAAAAAGAACGAGATCTTGTCATTTGCAACAACATGGATGGAACTACAGGGTGTTACATAAGTAATATGAGTCGGAGAAAGACAAAATATCATTTCATTTATGTGTGGAATAAAACAAAACTAATGTAACATAATTGTGTGTCAATTATATTTCAATTTAAAAGAAATCTAAATACATAAATAAGAAAAAATAAAGTTATACCTTTATCTGGAAAGTTGATGGATGGATTTCAGAGGGTCTTTCCACAAATCCTTGAAACTCTATGCAAATCTTTATGGATGAATGCATATATTTTTTGAGTCTGTAGCTTGCCTCAGATTGTCGAAGGGACCCACGGATCCAAGAAGGTTAATGGTGGACCTGGAGCCAAATACAGGCCTTGGGGAGGACTCCAGTCCCTCCAGCAGAGGGCAGTGGCACCCACAGTCGCTGACCTCCTTGACCTTACAACACTGGTGTCGAGATCCTAGTGGTTGAGCCAGGTAGGCCTGACCTAAGAGCACCAGAACACCAAGCTTCCCCTGTTCTTCCCCTGTTGGGTCGGTTTTGAATCCCATTTCCAACACCCAGGTGCCACATCATGGGATGTGTGAGTTCTCAAATAGCGGCTCTGGGGAAGGCTCCCTTCTATCAACTTCTTGAAAGGGCCTGGAAAATTCTTCCCAGGAACATATATTTTTTCTCAACTTTGTTGCTCCTTTGTCAATGCTGGTTTCTCTTGCCTCCTTCGTGGATATGTTTAGGCCACCAGGACAAACACTGACTCAGAGTTCCTGGTTGGGAGACATTTTTCAATGGAAACTTAAATGAATTGACTATGACTCTCAGTTGGATGCCCTTGTCTACAGAATAAACAATTCTCCCATTTACTTAACATTCAAAGCCTTTCGAAAAGGCTCCACTCCCTCTCCAACTCTTTCTTTTCATGGGACTTTCTCCCATACATTAGGTCTCCTTGGTGGCCAAACTATCCTTGCAATTGCTTTGGGCTTTCTGACAAGCTCCTGAAGGGATCTTTCCTTCCCTCCTGTTTTCCTGTCTTTCCCATCCCTCAGCCCCATCCTCCACGGAGCCGTCTCCAGCTGAGAAGCAATGGAACAAGGTTAAGGACTCTGAAAGAATGAGGAAGCAAGCCACACAGATACTGGCGAGAGAGAGTCTTGTAGGCACATAGAAGAGCAAGCACAAAGGCCCTGGGGTAGGAGTCTGCTTGACTCTATCTATAAAGGCACAGTGTGGCTGGAACGGAGCGCACAAACAGGAGATAAAATCAGAAGGGTGGTAGAAGCAGATGGTATAGAACCTCTCAGGCCATAGCAAAGCTTGGTTTTACTCTGAGTGAGACGGACAGACATCAAAGGCTAGAGGGGAGGAGTGACCACTTGCGTTTGAAAGTGTTGAGAACAGAATGTGGGGGCGAGAGCAGAAACCGAGAGCTGGACAGAAAGACTCTTGTGATCATTTAAGAATTACGGGAAAGGAGGCAGTGAGAAGAGCTTGGCTTCCAGATATATTTTGAAGGTAGAGCTGATAGGATATGCAGATGGATGGGATGTGGGTTTGAGGAAAAAAGAAAGAGGACTTAAGAACAGTTCTAAGATTTTGGAAGTGAGGAAAGAGAAAGGTAGGAGTTGAAGCTGTGATAGAAGAAAACAGGCGGGGGGCACCTGGGTGGCTCAGTGGTTGAGCCTCTGCCTTTGGCTCAGGGTGTGATCCCGGGGTCCTGGGATCGAGTCCTGCATTGGGCTCCCCGCACGAAGCTTGCTACTCCCTCTGCTTGTGTCTCTGCCTCTCTCTGTCTTTCATGAATAAATAAGTAAAATCTTTTAAAAAAAGAAGAAAACAGGAGGATGGAGTTTGTGCAGGGGAACAGAAGCAGGAATTGGGTTCTAGCTAGCTTAAGTTTGGAGCTGCTGAGACCCAGTTTATGGGCTGCCCTATATTGCCTCCCTCCCCATCCTCCCCACTCGCTCTTGACTCAAAGAAAGGCCTGACCACCACCGCTAATGGCCTCCTGCTGCCTCAGCCTCTGGGCCCCATCGTGCCTGCTGTCTGGGGACCTGCACAAGCTCCCCGCACCCGGCCCACATGTCCACACACTGAGGCTACAGCTTCTCCAAACACTTCTGAGCCCAGATTAGGCTCTAAAGCATGGCTGGGAGAAACAGCCTCCTAGGGAGTCCAGAAAGGCCGGGGACCACAGGCCTGACGTGCAAGGGGTAAACTCTTATCATTGAGAGACAAGACATAAGAAGGAGCCAACAGATGAAATCTATTTCCTTCTACAGGCCAGAAATAAACTCTTCTCCTTCCTGCGAGGCAGCCCCGAGGTGCTGTGGTCCCTCCTGACACACACACACACACACACACACACACACGGCCTCTCTCTGGACATGTTCCCGTGTGACCGAGCCGCTAGCTGTGTTCTCTTGTGAACATATGGCTAGCTAGATAATGCACCTCTCTGTGTTTGCTTGCCCTCCTTCCTTGCCTCCTTTCCCCTTCCCCCGCCCCCCATCTCTGCCCTGGGATTGCACTCTTCCAACAGAGCATGCCCAAGCATAAGCTGGGCCTCGGGGTCTGATTTCTAAGGCACCCAGGCTAAGTCAACATTTGAGGGGAAATACAGAGTAAGCAGAGGGAGAGGTCAGTGCAGTTGAAAAATGGGGAGTTCAATGCATACATGTGCTTCTCTAAAATCACCTAAGGAACAAGTATAGAGGAGGAAAAAGGAAGAGCAAGTGCTGAGCCTATGAAAGTCTAGCCTGGGGAGCAGAGGATGAATCAGCAAATGAGAATCAGAAGGAACAACCGTGGGTGGAAGGAAACCCAAAACGAATAGTTTCCTGGAAGCCAAAGGATGAAAAAAATGTTTCAAGAAAGAGAATATGACTGGCTTGGTCCAAGGGAGGTGAGGACCCGGCCGTTGGATTTCTCACCAAGGTGGTTCTTTGGGGTTACGTTGACAAGGACGGTGTCCTCGGAGGGGTCGGAGCCAAAGACTGGAGATGGTGGGTTTGAGAAAGACCAGGAGGAGAAGGGTTGGAGACGTTAAGTGCACCGATCTTTTCGAGGAGTATTTCTCTAAAAAGGAACAAAGAAAAGCGGTGATAGTTCGAGAAGCAGTGGCATCCAGAGCAGGTTTTCAGGGTCAGAGGAATTAGTCATGTTTGCAGGCAGATGGGAATGATTCAGGGAAGAGGGTAAAACTGGTGGAACAAGGGAGAGACTGCAGCCTGCAAGATCCCCTGCAGAACCCTGAGGGTTTAGATTCCATGGGGCTGCAAGTAGGAGGTTGACTTCTGACGAAAGAGGGAGAATGCGAGACATCTGGAATTTCCTCTCCATGGATGCCTGGGTCTCTAGGGCCCAACTTTTATTTTTTTTTTTTTTTTTTTTTTTTTTTTTAAATTTATTTATTTATGATAGTCACACAGAGAGAAAGAGAGAGGCAGAGACACAGGCAGAGGGACAAGCAGGCTCCATGCACCGGGAGCCCGACGTGGGATTCGATCCTGGGTCTCCAGGATCGCGCCCTGGGCCAAAGGCAGGCGCTAAACCGCTGCGCCACCCAGGGATCCCTAGGGCCCAACTTTTAAAGTTGAACATTCACTTTTTGATGTGGTTAGAATCCCTGAGCCCGCAATATGTTCCCGAGAGAATTTAATTCAATGGGAATCTGGCGTGCATCTGTGACTAATTAATGCTGATCAAAAACAATTAAATATTAAATGTCAGTGCTGTTACCTGGTTCCTTACTAATAATTGCAAAGGGCTGAATGTAATTATCAAGTCCTGACCGCCATAGGAACCAAGTTCATGTTAAAATAATGAAAGACGAAGACTGAGCTAATGGAAAAGCAGATTTTGTAAGTTTTTAAAAAATATTTGAAGCAGTGAAATGCTAAATATCAAAGCGAGGGTATTGCTTAGAGTTCTCCTCAGCATATGGGTTGGGAAGGGCCTTCTCTCTAAGAGAAATAATGGCAGCACCACTTAGCAATGTAGGGAACATCTCTAACCATTCCCCCCGCAAGAGAATATGTCTTCAAACGCGGATAACTTATTATATGATATACATAAAATGATGTAATTCATTCAACAACTGTTGAATGAGGACTTGATCTGGCCAGTGCTTGAATAGTCCTATGGTAAGCTTTGAGGATAAAGAAACACATACGACAAACCCTGTCTACACAATCTAGTCTGGTGTTTCTCTGGGGATGCTCTAATGTCCACATGGGGTGCTTGGCCCCTCGTCTCTCCACTTTCCTGCTCCCTGTGAGATCGGGGGCGGGGGGAGGGCTGCTGTTTTCTCCTGGTTTAATAAACAATACTCTTGTTTTCATATCCTGCACTGCTTGTTTTGGAGTGCTTTCTTTTTAATGATGGGGGCAGAAATGCCCTTATTTTGCCCTCTTGGAACTGGCAGGCAGGCCCCCACGATCCCTGTGGTCCTGGCGAGGGGTGGGGTGCATCCAGCAGACCTGACAGACGGGCTGCTTCTTACCCGTCGGCGCAGTGTGGGAGTTCGAAGCACAAAGACCAAGCAGTGACTTGGATCAGTGTGGTTGCCGAGAGCCAGGAGAGTGAGTCAAGCCCAGAGGACCATCCAACACAGAGATGGGTGGAGAATAGGAACCATAGTACGAAGCCAAAACAAAGAGAGTTGAAGACTAAGAAATTTATGAACGAGGAGTAAGCAGGGTAGAAAAACAAGGAGGTGGTCTGGAAGGATTCCAGAGACAGACTAGGGATGCTTGTAGTGACTTCAAATCTCGCCCCTGCACCAGCTTGAATGTGCTGCCCACGTCACCGGAAAGGATCATGGTGGATGGACAGTTTGACATGATCTCCTCCGCTGCCCATCTGAAAAGTGGTGAGCTCACTTCCTGAGAGTCCGAGTTCTGAGCTGTTGAAAACTGTAAAGTGCTCGTCTGATGCTCTTGGGATGGTACCTGGTACTCTGAGTTCTCAATCTGTAAGTAGGGGACAGGTGTAGTTTCCTCCCTCTGCTTTACAGACGCACGGGGAAGGTTGTGTAGATTAATGAGACTTGCATTCTGACTTTCCCCTTTGGCTACGCAGGATGCTCAGATAGAGACCATTTATCCTGAGAGCTCAGACACGTCTGTCTTCATCTGGAAGCTGAATGCAGGAGAGGGATGTAAGAAGAAGGGGAAGGGGAAGGGGAAGGGGAGAAGGAAAGGAAGAAAGGAAGAAAGGAAGAAAGGAAGAAAGGAAGGAAAGGAAGAAAGGAAGAAAGAAAAGGAAGAAAGAAAAGGAAGAAAGAAAAGAAAGAAAAGAAAGAAAAGAAAGAAAGAAAAGAAAGAAAAGAAAGAAAGAAAAGAAAGAAAGAAAAGAAAGAAAGAAAAGAAAGAAAGAAAGAAAGAAAGAAAGAAAGAAAGAAAGAAAGCAAGCTCACAATTCTCTTTAGCATTCTTTGGGTGCTAAGCACTTTCCATGTGTTGCTTCCTTCAGTCTTTAATAGCCATCTGGCCTGAGCCTTCTAACCCACTTTTATACATAAGGAGAGCAGGCTCTTGTAAGCAGAGAATATGGAATTTCTTTTTTTTTCTTTTTTTTAAATTTTTATTTATTTATGATAGAGAGAGAGAGAGAGAGGCAGAGACACAGGCAGAGGGAGAAGCAGGCTCCATGCACCAGGAGCCCGATGTAGGATTCAATCCCAGGTCTCCAGGATCGCGCCCTGGGCCAAACCAGTGCACCACCCAGGGATCCCGAGAATATGGAATTTCGACACAGGTCTCTCTGACTCCAAAAGTAAGATCTTTCCAGTACAGCGCAGGGACTATGGCTCTGCCCACTGCCAACTCTTTTCCTCCCTCCCTACTCATCTCAGAGAGAGAAACACTGCTTCCCGAAAGATGAAGATAAGCTGACTCGTGGCTGAACTTCCCTCTGAAATATGTGACTCTGATCTTTTGAACCATGAATAAAAATATTTGACTTTGACTTTTAATACGGCTAAATGTAAGAGATCCTCTTATCCTTTGAATAAATACATGCTGAACACCTACTTTTTAGAAGATACTGTGCTAGATTTCTGGAAGATCTGGACATGTACAAAATATACATGAATCATATAAAATTACTTTCATGGTTAAGATTAATGGGACTCTAGACATACTAAAAATGCCCAGTTTTCAGTTTGAAATTTGACTGGCATTCACAAGAGAGGTCAGAGCTGGACCTGCCAGTTGGGAAGTCACACACCTGGAAGTATTGAAACCTTGAAAATGAATGGATTTCTCAAAGAAGATAGAATTACACGGGATAAAAATAAAGACAACCAGAGAGCCTTAAATTACACCAATTGTTAAGAGCTGTAAGAGAAAGTCAACCCGCAAAGCCCTAGGGATGAAAGAGGAGGAAGGGATGAAGGAGGAAAAGGCAAACAAGAATAATAAGTCTAGAAAGGTCGTGCACACAGAGCTCCAAGAAGTGGAAATGGTCCAAAGTGCCCAGTGCTGTATAGAGGGCAGGACGAATGGAGTTGGTTTTTTTTCTAAAGTCATAAAGGAAGAGTATTAAGAGGTCAATGATTCTCTGCAGATGTGGCATCTTAAGACAGTAGCCAGAGCAGGGACACCTGGGTGGCTCAGTGGTTGCACCTCTGCCTTTGGCTCAGGTTGTGATCCCGGGGTCCTAGGATTGAGTCCTGCATCAGGCTCCCCACAAGGAGCCTGCTTCTCCCTCTGCCTATGTCTCTGACTCTCTCTGTGTGTCTCTCATGAATAAATAAATAAAATCTTAAAAAAAAATAAAAAGACAGTAGCGAGAGCAGAGAGACGAAGATACGTTGGGAATGCTGGTTCATTACACAGTGGTAAAAGGAAGACACACCCACATAATACCCACATCCAGAGTAGGCTCCAGAGGGGCTGAAGACCTAAATTTTTTTTTAAGATTTAAGAGAACCCAACCCATATCAGTTGATACAGAAAGTGGTTTTAGGAAGCAAGCTAAAATGAGATTTTAGAGCTGGATCACCTGCCAGGTGCCTGACAGTGAAGACCCTATCATTGGTGGGTTGTGGAGTTCCAGCAGCCTCTCACATGCAATTACTGCGCAATTGTTAACATTTTCACTGGGGGTGAATGGAATAGGACAGGAAGGGAATTAATCGATGGGGGCAATTGCTCAATGGTTTCAAACACTGGAATTAGATGGCTATTCCTGGAGGCTACCAATGCCCTGGAGAAAGATGATGAAAGACCAAAGAGAGAGGGTGAACCAATGGAGGGTGAACTCACCCTCGTGGTCCTGGAAGATGGCAGTGGACTACTGCAAACCCTACCAAGGAACAGCAGCAATGGCAGCTGCTGTGCCGGATGTGATATCTTTGCTAGAGCAGATTAACGCAACCTCAGAGACAAGGCATAGGGTCACTGAATTGGCACATGCATTCTTTTCCATCCCTACCAGAAACGAAGACCAGAAGCGGTTTGTCCACATGGGACGGAAAGCGTGTATGTGCACAGTCTTGTCCCAGGACTATGTCAACTCTCCTGCCATTATCTAAACGGGCTGGGACCCCAGATCATCTCTTGAATAAGAACCAGTCTTGGCCCTGGATTATTTTATGGTCTAGAAAGAAAGAGACAGGGGCACCTGGGTGGCTCTGCTGTTAAGCGTCTGCCTTCCCCTCAAGTCATGATCCCGGGGTCCTGTGATGGAGCCTCACATCGGGCTCCCCGCTCAGTTTGGAGTCTGCTTCTCCCTTTCCCTCTGCCCCTCCACCTACTCCTGCTGTCTCTCTCTCTCAAATAAATAAAATCTTTTAAAAAAATAGAGACAGAAGGTAACCAATCACAAAACAATTTACTCAAGGATTGCTCGTACTAGTCAGGATTCTTGATTGTGATCGCAAGGGACAGAAACCCAATTCCAACTGGCTTACACAGAAAGTCCCAGATTCTAACCTCACGGATCAGGCTTGGCTGGTGCGTGCATCCCTGAACCCATCACTATGGTTTGGGGAATGGAATACTCTGATTGGCCAGGCATAGTCATGTGCTCAGTCCTGGGCACATGAGGGATGACATAGGGTTAAGATCTGCCCCTTGGACCAAAAGCCAGGAAGGGAATGGTTCCCTAAAGGACAACTAAGGACAATCAAGAAGTTGGTGCTGAGCATGTAAAATAAGCAGATGTCCCCTGGAGGGCTCAAGTAGAGTGGCCATCTTCCCTGGGGAAGTCAAAGGAGGCTTCATGGAGAAAGTGGACATTTGATGCAGGCTCCAAAGAATGAGTAGGAGTTTATCAGGTGGGAAGGACATTCCAGGCAGAGGGCCAAGCAGGTACAGAGGCATAGAAGTGGTTAACGGGAGCTCCAAGTCTAGAGAAGAACGCAGTTCTCTGTGTGGGGGATGGGGCAGGAGACTGGTCCCCACTGGGACCAGTGTAGAGAGCAAGACACTGTGGACCCATGCCCAACACACTGATATGAAGTTATTATTGTCAAATATTAATGTGATGGGGGGGCCTGGCTGGCTTGGTTGGATGAGCATGCAACTCTAGATCTCAGGGTCGTGGGTTGGAGTCCTGTGTTGAGTGTAGAGTTACTAAAAGAAATAAATAAGCACTAAAAAATATGAATGTGGGATCCCTGTGTGGCTCAGCGGTTTGGCACCTGCCTTTGGCCCAGGGTATGATCCTGGAGTCCTGAGATCAAGTCCCACGTCGGGCTCCCTGCAAGAGGCCTGCTTCTCCCTCTGCCTGTGTCTCTGCCTCTCTCTCTGTCAGTGTCTCTCATGAATAAATAAATAAAATCTTTAAAAATAAAAATAGGGAAGCCCAGGTGGCCCAGTGGTTTAGCACCGCCTTTGGCCCAGGGCCTGATCTTGGAGACCTGGGATCGAGTCCCACGTTGGGCTCCCTGGAAGGAGCCTGCTTCTCCCTCTGCCTGTGTCTCTGCCTCTCTCTCTCTCTCTCTCTCTGTGTGTGTGTGTGTGTGTGTGTCTCTCTCATAAATAAATAAATAAAATCTTAAAAATAAATAAATATATAAAAATAAAAATAAATCCTTATAAACCAAGCATCTTCTGGATTCTGGGCTCTGTCACACACTCGTGACTGCACAACAGATTTCTGCTGGTGGCATCCTTATCCCCATGATGCCTATGTTATAGACATAGGAACGAGAGCACAGAGAGGTTGAGTAATTTAGCCAAAGTCACAGGTAAACAATCCGCAAAGGCTGGATCTGAGCCCAGTCAGCCTAACCCCAGTCTTCAGTTCTTTTTTTTTTTTTTTTTTTAATTTATTTGAGAGAGAGAGAGCACAGAGGGAAAGGGAGCGAGAGAATCTCAAGCAGACTCCTCGCTGAGCGTGGAACCCAGTGCAGGGCTCGTCTCACAACCCTGAGATCAGGACCTGAGCCCAAATCAAAAGTTGGACACTCAACCCTCTGCAAACCCAGGCGCCCCTCCAGTCTTCAATTCTTAATTACTACCACCCTGCCGCTGGGCTATGACGCTGTGCTGATTCACAGGGGCATGTAGGGCTTGGCATATGATCCAGTTTGTTTTAGTAACATAAACACGGGCTTTAGAAATCGCCTGGAGTTTGGGCGCCTGATTTTTCACTGAGCGGCTGGGTGACTTTAATGTCTCTGAGCCCCAATTTCCTCAGTTATAAAGGGGGGGAAGAGTAGGAATGCCCACCTTGCAACTGGAAGGATTTCATGAAGTGATATCTATAAAGTTCCTGACATGGTTCCTGCCACGGCCCAAGAGATGTTTGCGCCTTATTTATTGATTTTTGCTCCTGTCTTGTCAAGGATATTTATCTTAGATCGGGGTCTTAACTTCTTTGTGCCATGGGCCCCTTTGGCAGTCTGGGGAAACTGATAAAGATTTCTCCGAATACCCATTTTATTTTTACTTTATTATTATTTTTAAAGATTGTATTTCTTTGTTTTAGAGACAGAGAGTAAGAGAGCTGAGGGAGGAGCAGAGGGAGGGGGAGAGAGAGAATCTCAAGAAGACTCTGCCCTCAGCCTGATATCATGTGGAGGCTCGATCTCACGACCCTGAGATCATGACCTGAGCCAAAACCAAGAGTCTTTTTTTTTTTTAGTATTTTATTTATTTACTCATGGGGGGTGTGGGGCAGAGACACAGTCAGAGGGAGAAGCAGGCTCCACGCAGGGAGCCTGACGTGGGACTCGATCCTGGTCTCCAGGATCACACCCTGGGCCAAAGGTGGCGTTAAACCGCTGAGCCACCTGGGCTGCCCCAAAATCAAGAGTCTGATGCTCAACTGACTGAGCCACCCAGGTGCCTCTCAAAATAATGATTTTAGAGTCAAACAGTAAAATGCATAGAATTACCAGGGAAACCAAGTATGACAAAATACCATTATCAAAAATGTCTTAAATTCAAATTTACGATAGAGTAATTAATACATGTGCTTGCCAATGCATGAAACCATAAAGTGTAGTGGGGTCTAATAGTTACCATAAGTTCAAAGAGGTGATGAAGACAAAAGACATTTGAGGATAATCTGTGGCACCAATCATGTAAAGTGAAAATATCTGTGATCCTTATTGGTAACAGTCACTGGCCTTGCTAAGTCTACTGGGGTTTGTCGCCTACATTCGTTAAGTGAAGGAAATGCAAAATTCCAGGAAGAGGTTAGTGGGGGAAAAAGATGTAATTGTTCTCCCCATCCAAGTTCATGGACCCCCGAGTTGAAAACAGGTGGATAAGAGGAAGGTGACGTCAGGGCACCTGGGTGGCTCAGTTGGTTAAGCATCCAGCTCTTGATTTCAGCTCAGGTCATGATCTCAGGGTCCTGGGATCGAGCCCAGCGTCGGGCTCCAATGCTTAGTGCAGAGTCTGCTTGAGATTCTCCCCTCTGGCTCTCTCTCTCTCTCAAATAAATAAATGAGATCTTTTAAAGAAAATAGAAAAGGTGATGTTGGGGAAACCCTGAAATCAGCTGGTTTTTGTTTGGAGGCTCCTCATAAATGCACCTCTTCGGTCTTGCCTTTGAGTGTTATTTATCTGGCTCCGTGTGGAGAGAAGTTACGTATCTCAGAACTCACTATGTCCAAAAGCAAACTCCTGATCTCCCTTCCCTGCCCACATCTGCCCCACTCAAAACCAGCAGAAACCTTGGAAGCGCCCTGCTGCCTCTCCCTCTCACAGCGCATCTAATCCAGCAGGAAATCCTGCTGACTCTGCCTTCAGAATAAATCCAGAATGCAACCACCATCCGCTGCTCCCAGCCCCCTCTGAGCCACTACAGTGTCTCACCTGGGACTGCAGCAGCCCTTCCCGGCTCTCCTGCCTCTTCCCCGCCCTCTGTGGTCTAGTCACAACACGGCAGCGTGGCCCTTTATGTGTAAGGATTCCTTGCACACTCTGCTCACCCTCACCTTCTTGCTGTTGCTCAGACACTCCGGGCACACTCCCACCTCAGGGTCTTGGCACTGACTTGACTCTTCCCTCTGACAGTAATAATTTCCCTCAAACACCATCCCCACCTCTCATCCTCCCACCAATGTCACCTCCTCCGTGAGGCCTATCTTGATTACCCCGTTTAAATGTACAGCTGTGTCTCCAGCCTTCCCAGGGCCTTAGCCCACTCAATTTTTTTCTTTTGTCCTCAGCATGTAAGACGTATTTTTTTTGTAAGACATATTATTCATAATTTACATATTGATTACATTTTTTTCCATCTACCTCCTTCCTCTGCTCCACCCCCAACTAGAATAGAAGCTCCATAGAAAAATAGATCTTGGGGCTCCCCATGGAGAGCCTGCTTCTCCCTCTGCCTGTGTCTCTGCCTCTCTCTCTGTCTCTCATGAATAAATAAATAAAAATCTTAAAAAAAAAAGAAAAATGGATCTTTGCTCACAACTAGAATGGGGAGTGGCACATCATAGATGCTCAATAAATTGAGTAAATCAACGAATAAAGCGCGGTTAGCGGATTGCCCGTGGTAGTGACCCCGCTCACGCCTAGGACTCAGAGTCAGGCCGTGTTTCCTGTGGACAAGCTGTGCTCCCCTGGGGCACCACATTACACCTCTCTGAGCCTCAGCTTCCTCGTCCGTAATATGGAAGTCACAAAACCCATGTCACACCGCTGTGGGGATTCAACAAGCCTGGCACCTTGCAGCTTTCCTAAATGCTGGTTCCGGCCCCCTTCTGATCTGGAGTAAGCAACTTCCTCCTCTTGGCACAGGGTCCCGGGAACTCCCGTAAAAGGGCAAAGGCTTGTGTCCCCCTCCTTCATCCTGTTCCCAAAAAAAGCTCAGAATAGAACCACCGTCTCCCGGCTCTCCTCTTGGAGTTGTAGCCAACAGACCACACGACCACTTTTTTCCTGTCCACTACTTTCTTTTGAGGTGGAAAGTAGTCGTTGGAATAACTTACCCAGGGGCAGGGAAAGGAAAAAACAGCAAAAATTGTTTTAAAAGGGAGTTATACAAGCATATGCAGGAAAACCCCATTGAGGGACATAAATGCTGATTCAAAGGAGGAGGAAATATGAAATTGGACAGCTTTCCAGGCCTTCCCTGGTTCTGAATTTCCTCTCTTCCATCACACATTTTTCTCGCCCACAAAATAGGCATTAAGGAAGATGACGGGTCAAAAAATAGACCATGCAGAGAGGAGGAGGGGGGTTGAGGTTGTTGTTAGCAAGAGCAGAAGAGCTGCCCCCCGTTACCACCAGCCAGTTCCCTGAGCAGTGCCGGGGACAGGCAGGCTGGAGCAGAGGCTGATGTCTCCCCAGGGAAGGGGAATGAATTCTGGATCCCCAATGGAGCCCGGCTTCCAGGGCTGCTTTGATCTTCTGCTCTCTTGGGGCTGGGGGCCGGCGCTGGGACCCCAAGGACCACAGAGGGCCCCCCGGCCCCAGGCAGCTGTCGCCCCATCCAGCCCAGTTACGGGCTCCCCTGCCCTTGCCCCGCAGCCCCAGGGAGCCTTGCCTCCCCTGTCCTCCCCACCCCAAGGCAGAGCCGAGCTGGCGTCTGCAAATGAGTAAGTGTGAAGCGAGACTGCACACTGGTCTTCGTTGAGGATCTGTTTTTGCCAAGCGTGGTGGAGAAGATTGCATTTCTCGGTTATTTTTAAATCTGGGTTTCTGGAATTTGATTTGCAAGAAGAAACAATGACAACAACCAAAAACCCCCTAGGGAACTCCAGTCCTGGGGGGGCCAGGGGCTCCAGGCATCCTCTCTGGGCGGCTTCATATTCCCTGGAGCCCACAGGAGCCCAGGGAGTGCTGGGCTGGCACAGAGGGGATGCTGAGGGGTTCCGGGCAGTTCCAGAAAAGCATCGCCCCTGCTCTCAGGGGGAGAGAAGGCCCCACCTATGACGTCCCACTTCTGGTGCTCTCGCAGGGGCATTTGCTGCCCGCCAGGCCCTGCGCTGGGGTGATGATGCCAACAGTCTGGGTCCCTGGTTGTACGGGGCTCATCCTTCAGATGAAGAAATTGATGGTTGCAACATATTTACGACATGGGGCTTGACGGGAAGATGCAAGGTTGTAGGCGGAGCTGTGGACCTAGCCCAGAATGATCCAGAAAGACTCCAACACTGAAAGCTGAAGAATGCATGAGAATCAGCAGAGCACAGCCAGAGAGGACAGGGTTATGGAGAGGGTGGGGACCACAAGACCGAGGGCACTTCTAGTTCTGTTCCACCTCTGACAAGCTGTGTCATTTAATAAAGCAAATTTGCTTACCTTCTCTGCACCTTGTTCTCCTCATCTGTGAGGTAGGGATAATCCGCACCTTTTACTTTAAAAAGTTAACATTTATTGAGCCTGTACTAGATGCCAGGCACTGTGCTATGCATCCTACATTAACTCAAAAGATGACTTTCAAAAAAGATAAAATTTTTTCTCTCATAAGGATATGAAATGAGCCTGCCTCAAAAATTTTATGGAACCTGTTAAATAATGAGGGAACCAGTTAGACATTGATGAGTGCAATGGAGAAATTAAAGTTTTCCATCATTATAGGGAGATAAGGAACAGCAAAATTAATCTGTAAACACATACAAAACAGGCAAGGTTGGTGGATACCCACAAAACAATCAACTGCACTCTGCTAGACACAATTTGCATATCAACAGCTAAGAATAATCTGCATTACTCTCAATTTTCTACAATTATGAGCTGCAAAGTAGCTCAGTGGTAATGAAAGAGGTAATGTGAATCCAGTCAGAATGCCCACTGCATTTCTAGGTCTTTCCAACTTGTCCCTTTGGTCTCTGCCAACCCCTTATGATCATAATCATCTGAAAGAAAAATTATTCTTTTTTTAAAGTTTTATTTGTTTTTTTGAAAGAGAGAGAGAGCAAGCATGAACAGGGGGAGGAGCAGAGGGAGAAGGAGAAGCAGGCTCTGCTGAGCAGGGATTCCCCTGGCGGGGCTAGATCCCAGGACCCCAAGCTCATGACCTGAGCCAAAGGCAGACGCTTTACTGACTGAGCCACTCAAGAGCCCCGAAAAATTCTTCTTCTTTTTTTTTAAATTTTATTTGTTTACTCATGAGAGACACAGAGAGAGAGGGCAGAGACACAGGCAGAGGGAGAAGCAGGCTCCATGCAGGGAGCCCGACGTGGGACTTGATCCCAGGTCTCTAGGATCACACCCTGGGCCGAAGGCGGCGCTAAATCGCTGAGCCACCTGGGCTGCCCCGAAAAATTATTCTTGATCACAAAGTAAGTCTCATGAGATTTGGTCTGATTGTTTACATAGGTTCAGTGAGTTTATTAATTTGTCATATGGACCTCCTAAATTTGCTTTTCAAAATTTAAAGCCATACGGTTTTAAATAATTACACAATTAACTTTTGTCTGGAAGTTTTCATAAGGAATCTCCAAGTGGAATTTTAAAAGGCTCTATTATCTGTAATTCCTAGGTTAAGAAACCAACCTAGATTTCTTTCACCTGTCATAGATAAATTCGGGTGAGTTCATCTCCTTTTGAGGTCCCCCAAATATTCCAAATATCATACCTCAGCACCAGTAACTCAGGCACCAGGACAGTTTTCTTGGAGAGCTCTGTAGGCATAAGCTTCTTAAGTAAAGCCAAAATTCCATTCCTTAAAATGTCTTCTCATACCTGATTTGATGAGCATCATTCTTAAATACGACACTTGGTGCCTTGATGTACAATTAATTTATCCCGGTAAGAAGTAGGACACACTCTTATTGAACCTGCACAAGTAGCTATTACCATGCAAAGTAAAAAGATATCAACAGTTTCTGGATTCTGTAGGGTCAGTGAAAATCAGATATTTTAAATGGTTTAGTTCAGTTTATAAAAGCAAAATCAACTAAGTTGTTATGGATAACAGATGGCTTAAGAAGAAAGACAAAGGGCTTCCTTATGAATCTGGAAAACAGAACATTACAAGATCAACAGTATTCCAAACAAATAACTACCATAACATTTCCCTTGTCAGTTCAATCAGCCCTATGTAATTAATTCTTCTTCAGCTGGCTCTTGAGTTAGAGTCTCATGAAGCCATCTGCTTAACTATAGAGTCCTGGAAATCCTGACTCAGTCCACTGGTACAGTCTAAAAGCTGTCTAAGCTGAGTCAGCTCAGGTTTGAGTGCCAATAGTTTTAAGTATCTGGTATAGTCGTTTGCCACGAAGCTCTGAGACTGGGTTCTTTGAAGGAAACACAAACCCTGTGTTTACAGCAGGGTCTTCGGGTAAGCCTCAGAGTTATTGTGGATGAAAAAATAAATAAATAAAAAAAGAGTTATCGTAGATGGCAATGACTTAAAATGGCTCTGGTTAACTTATTTCTGATCATTTCCCAATGTGCAAGGGCTGATGACGAATCATAACAAGAATCATGGAACTGGGGGCACCTGGGTGGCTCAGCAGTTGAGTGTCCGACTTTGGCTCAGGTCGTGATCCTGGAGTCCCAGGATCGAGTCTCACATCAGGCTCCCCTCAGGGAGCCTGCTTCTCCCTCTGCCTGTGTCTCTGCCTCTATGCGTCTCTCACGAATAAATAAAATCTTAAAAAAATAAAAAGAATCCTGAAACTGACTAGGAAACTGCGTTGTTTCTGGCAAGCTAAACAAAGATGATGAAACCATTCCAAAAAGAATAAAATTTAGGCAAAATACTCTGAAGATAATGATTAAGTCTATTTTCTAAGAAGTTAGCTAATGTTACGTCTGATCCACAAAAATAGACGAACATAATTGGTACAGAGGAAAGCATCTTAAGAGAGAGCATATAATAATCCTGAGACATAATTTTTTTTATACCAAGAATATCAAGTAAAGAGATTCAGTAAGTTTAAAGTAGGACCTAGAAATCTTATAGATGCCTGCAGATCTCTATTCCACAGTAAGTCTAGAGTGCATCCCACTGGATCTAGACCATGCTAGATCCAAAATGAAGAAGGAAGACTACAGCAAGTAAACATTTTAAAGAATATCCAGGCTCATTATACGTGGTGCTGTAGTTGCCAGTTTCATCAGTCGAAGCACTGACAGGACTCTGACATGGGAAAACTCAACAGAGCTATTTCATGATGGTTTTTGTTCTTAAGAGAACCAGCTCCTAAGAGTGTTTTCCTACTATGGAGAGCAAGGAGGTTGTCCGAGGGACTTCCCATAAGGCATACAATTTTAAAATATTTATACACTTTTTAGTAGGCTCCATCCCAACACGGAGCCCAACGTGGGGCTTGAACTCGCAACCCTGAGTCACGGTTGGGTCAGATGCTCATCCGACTGAGCTACCCAGGCATCCCTGAATTTTTGTTTTTAAACAAAGCTTTACTTTTCTACCAAAGTAACTAACTTCCATTTCATAGATAATACTGGGGCATGTGGGGATAGCTGATGAAGACCTGTCAGCCATACCCCAGTATTGTAGCAGATGAGCAAAACTTACAGTGCAACTTTCTACAGCCACACATTTCTCTTACACCTTTTAAAATGCCCTGTTAGAGTAATTAGAATAATTCAGAATACAGCCTTTATATAACAAACATATACGCAAAGTATAAAAGTTGAAAATTATGCCTAGTAAACAATGTTTCACTGTTGTATCTTAGAAATTATTTGGGTATCGATGATTATCCATTCAATAACTCAATTATCAGTTCAAGGTTTTCGGTCCTCTGAAGACCTTGGGAATGATCTATCAGCTGACATACTGTTAAGACAGGATCACTGTTAAAGTGTGTCACTCCCTTTGCTCAGCAGGGAGCCTGCTTCTCCCTCTGCCCCTCCGCCTCCCCATGCATGACCTCCCTCGCTCTCTCTCTCAAATAAATAAATAAAATCTTAAAAAACAATAGCGTGTCGGAGTGATTTGATTTAGTTGAATACAGATCTTCATTTCTTCATTTTGTAAATGTTACACATGAATACGTTAGCTTATTTGATCAATAATCCTGAATGAATTCGGAGTAAACAAACCCAAGTATAATAAAATGTACACTGTTATTATACTCACGCTGGTAAATCAGACATAGCTGTTTTTATTAAAGCAAAATTGTTAAGCTAATCTTTTTTTGCCAAAGATTTATCTTATACATGTGAGGCAGGCAGGCTGGGTCCAAGGACCCAGGGGAGGCTCCCACAGGACCAGCCAACAGGGTCTTTGGCTTCTTGCAGATAGAAATCAAAGAGGAGGGGCGCCTGGGTGGCTCAGTCCTTTAAACCTCTGCCTTTGGCTCAGGTCATGATCTTAGGGTCCTGGGATAGAGCCCCACGTCAGGCTCCCTCTTCAGCAAGGCAGTCTGCTTCTCCCAATCCACGCCCCCCCCCCCGCTCATGCTCATTCTCTCTCTTGCTTTCTCTCTCTGAAATAAATAAAATCTTTTTCAAAAAGAATGGTTTACTTATCACACATTAAAGTATTAGAAATTTGGGATCCCTGGGTGGCGCAGCGGTTTAGCGCCTGCCTTTGGCCCAGGGTGCGATCCTAGAGACCTGGGATCAAATCCCACGTCGGGCTCCCGGTGCATGGAGCCTGCTTCTCTGCCTATGTCTCTCTCTCTCTCTCTCTCTCTCTCTGTGACTATCATAAATAAATAAAAATTTAAAAAAATAAAGTATTAGAAATTCAATTTCCTCATTTTATTCATATTTTAGAAATATGATCACTTTTTAAAAATCTCTATGAAATTCAGAAAAGAGCTCCTTTACTTCAGAAGACTTCTTAACCTGATTTACTAATATCCTCCGAAGATAGGAAAACTTTACATACTTAGAAAAGAGATAAGAGCCTTGCTGTATTACAGATACACAAACATACAAAAAGCCTCCAGCTTCAGACCTACACTGTAGCCAAGGGTCAAGAATAAACTGAAAAACATGTAAAACTCACTGGTCCGGATATCAAAGAGCTCTTTTCCTTCCTGGCAAGCATAAAAGTCTTCATTGATTTGAGCTCAAATAGACAAACAAAAAGACTAACGAGCCAGATTCTCTGCCTCTCTCAGCAGAGAATAGATCTCTATAATCCATTAACCCATTTACAGAGATTGCTAAATGTTCTGACCGTAAAAATCAAATTCCCCATTACTGTCGCCACTAAAGGAGAATAATTTATTGGCTGTAAATGAGCCAAAACAAGAAACAAAACACAATCTTAGTAGAGAGAAGAGAGAAACAGAGAGTTAGGAAAGTCGAGATTCCCTTGTTAGTTGGGATCTATTTCTGAGAACCAAGAAGCTACGGGCCTGCGTTTAGACCAGCCCCGAGGCACACTCCTGCAAGCACGGACCGGCTGTCAGGTGGGTCTGGACCAGCCGTCAGGTGGGTCTGTAGGATGTTTTGGTGGAACATTAAAGGATAATTCTCCAAAAAAGTAAAATCCTGACTCTTAGACAGAGTGAACTTTGGGCAGCCCGGGTGGCTTAGCTGTTTAGCGCCGCCTTCAGCCCAGGGCCTGATCCTGGAGACCTGGGATCGAGTCCCACGTCGGGCTCCCTGCATGGAGCCTGCTTCTCCCTCTGCCTGTGTCTCTGCCTCTCTCTCTCTCTGTGTCTCTCATGAATAAATAAATAAAATCTTAAAAAAAAATAGAGTGAACATTGTCAAAGACTTTACTGAACTCAAGTACTGAGGGAACCACTCAGATACTATGGGTAGGAATAAAACTTTGAAAAGTTGGAAGTGCTACCCTTGATAGACCGGGGATACTAAAATGAATTTTCAAATAGATGCAAAACTGACAAAACTGGCCGAATTCCCCAGGGCAAAACCAACTGCATTTCATCACATACAATTTGCATTTCTATTAGCAATAATTATTGCATTACTATCAGTTTCCTATGACTTACAGAGTTGCAAAATAACTCAAAGACCATGAAAGGTAGCAATAACTGTGACGGGTAAGTTCATCAGACACCCATTTGTGGGTTTTTTTGTTTTTGTTTTTTTTCCCATTTCAAAGTCTTTCACAATTTTTCCCTACTTTTTTTTTTTTTTTTTTTTTTTTAAGTAGGCTCCATGCCCAGCATGGAGCCCAATATGGTGCTTGATTTCAGGGCCCTGAGATCAAGACCTCAGCTGAGATCAAGAGTCAGCTGCTTAACTCACTGAGCCACCAGGTGCCCCTCCTTACACTTTTTAAGTAGGTACTATTATCCGCAGTTTAGAGAGAGAGAGAACCCAAGGCAGAGAGGGATTGAGTCTAAGGTCACACAGCTATGTTAGAAGTTGAACTATTATGAAATGTATCCATGATTTCATCTTTTTTTTTAATATTTATTTATTTACTTATGATAGACATAGAGAGAGAGAGAGAGGCAGAGACACAGGAGGAGGGAGAAGCAGGCTCCATGCCAGGAGCCCGACGTGGGACTCGATCCCGAGGCTCCAGGATATCGCATCCTGGTCCAAAGGCAGGCGCCAAACCGCTGAGCCACCCAGGGATCCCCCATGATTTGATCTTATAAAAAATTTTAAACAATTTTTAAATTTGGGAGCACCTGGGTGGCTCAGTTAGTTAAGCATCTGCCACTGGCTCGAGTCATGGTCTCAGGGTCCTGGGATTGAGCCCCGTGTCTGGCTCCTGCTCAGCAAGGAGTTGGCTTCTCCCTCTCCCTCTGCTTGCTACTCCCCTTGCTTGTGCTCTCTCTGTCAAATAAATAAATAAAATCTTTAAAAAATGAATAAATAGGGCAGCCCAGGTGGCTTGGTGGTTTAGCGCCGCCTTCAGCCCAGGGCCTGATCCTGGAGACCCGGGATAGAGTCCCACACTGTTCTCTCTGCATGGAGCCTGCTTCTCCCTCTGCCTGTGTCTCTGCCTCTCTTTCTCTGTGTCTCTCATGAATAAATAAAATATTAAATAAATAAATAAATAAATAAATAAATAAATAAATAAATAAATAAATAAATAAAAATATTTAATCTGATTTTAAAGTAACCTACCTCTAATGTGGGGCTGGAACTCACAACCCTGAGCTCAAGGATCACATACTCGGGATCCCTGGGTGGCGCAGCGGTTTGGCGCCTGCCTTTGGCTCGGGGCGCGATCCTGGAGACCTGGGATCGAATCCCACGTCAGGCTCCTGGTGCATGGAGCCTACTTCTCCCTCTGCCTATGTCTCTGCCCCTCTCTCTGTGTGACTATCGTAAATTAAAAAAAAAAAAAAAATCACATGCTCTATTGACCGAGCCACCCAGGTGCCCCTCCATGACTTGATTTTAATGAGGAATGGTAACATGTCAGACAACTGACAGATGGAGGCAACTGCCTTCAAAAGAAGGATTTAGGGCAGCCTGGGTGGCTCAGCGGTTTAGCGCTGCCTTCAGCCTGGGGCGTGATCCTGGAGATCCAGGATCGAGTTCCACGCTGGGCTCCCCGCATGGAGCCTGCTTCTCCCTCTGCCTGTATCTCTGCCACTCTCTCATGAATAAATAAAATCTTAAAAAAAAAAAAAAAAAAAAGGATTTATTACTTAAAACTCCCAAGGAGTTAAGTTTAGGGTCACCCCGTGTGGAAAAGCACCAGGACAAGTTAGACACAAAAAGCACCAGCATAAGCCTTGATTGCGGTTTTCAGGGCAAGGAATGAGAGAGGCTAGACAAGCAGTTGAGGATTGGCTAGTTTGAATTATGTCAACAGGCTCCAGGCTATGGGGTGACCCTGGTTGTCTGGCTACCTGGCCTCCGGTTGTCCAATTAGGACAGGGAAATATTGACTTGCTGCATGGGGGTTGGATGGAGGAGGGGCTCGGGGTGTGGGCTTTGAATTGACTGGTGTGTGTAGGATAAGGCATGCTTGAAGGCCAGTCATTTACTGTCTCTACGAATTAGCTAGCCCTGGGAGATGCAATCTCTCCGGGATTGGCGAGGCCCTGAGATGTTAAAGCATCGTAAAGTTCTGAAAGTGAAAATATGATTAATGCATAAGCCTGAACGTGAACTCCAGCAGACCAATTGTGTGTATCCCACGGACCCTGCCTCCTTTCATAGAGTTCTGGTGAGTGCTCACGTTGGGTATATACTGCTCACGTAATGCTTAGCACATTGCCTGGCACTTAGTAAGTTCTTTATAAATCACCAAGACTATTATGCAAGAGCCAAGAAGTAGGAGAGAGAACAAGGCATATTTGGACAACTAGGCAATGCAGCCTGGCTTTACTAAGGAATGCTAGGGAGCGTGGGGGGTGGGAGAGGCCAGGTCCTGGAGGCCTTGTTAAGGAGGGTGGAATTTACCCTGAAGGCAAAGAAGAACAACCAAAGAGTTTTAAACAAGGCTCAGATTTGTTCCGTTCGGAGGGCCCCTTTCTGGCTGCAGTATGGAGAATGGATTTACCCCAGGACAGCGCTGGAGGCAGTGTGACCACCAGAGCTCCACTCGGGCTTTGTCTCCCCAGCAACCTAGCAGCACTCCTGGAGGTTCCTCAGGGCCTCTGCCTCCCCCTCTCTTTCAGGGCTTTGTGTGGGGATGGGGGGGAATCGGAGCTCTTGAGCAACCCAGCCCAAGCAATAACTCAGCCCATTTACGGGGTCGCTGTGATTGGGTCCACAATGAGTCTAAAAACAGTGAGTGTCAGAACTTTGACTACTAGAAAACCCGCTTTGGGGGGCCCCTGGGTGGCTCAGTCAGTTAAGCATCTGCCTTCGGCTCAGGTCATGATTCTGGGTCCTCGGATCGAGCCCCACTTTGGCCTCCCTGCTGAGTGGGGTCTGCTTCTCCCTCTCCCTCTGCCACTCTTCCTGCTTGTGCTCTCTCTCTCTTTCTCTCTCTCTGTCTCAAATAAGCGAATAAATTTTTTAAAAGAAAAAGGAAGGACAAAAAGAAAACATGCTGTTGTGTGCAGAACTTGAACCTGAAAGGATAGGAGAACTGGAGCTACTGCAACCACCCTGCTCCGTAAAGGAGAGCGGGCCTGGAGGTGCCTGGCTGGCTCAGTTGGTAAAGCCTGCAACTCTTGATCTCCTGGTTCTGAGTTTGAGCCCCACATTGGGTATAGAGATTACTTAAAAATAACATCTGAAAGAAAAAAAGAGAGAGAAAGAAAGAAAGAAAAAAAGAGAGAGCCTGGAGCTGCTGGGGGCATGACCTAGAATAGAAGTAAGCCAACCCCGTGGGAAACAGAAAATGAGTTCCAATGGCAATATCTGAGCCCTGAATCCAGCCTTGCCTGAAGCTATTTACTTCCTAAGGCCAACTTTTTGCCAAACCAATTTGAGTTTGGTTTCTCCCTAATTCAATGGAGGTAAAATGAAAGCAAATGGCTCACTGCAATGTGTTCCCTAACACTGACCAGGTGCAACAGGTAAAAAGCAGCACAGTCCTCCGCCTTGACTGGATGTGTCCTCACCAAACTAATATACTGGAATCTAATCTCCAGTGGGATGGTACTGGGAAGTGTGATCTTTGGGAGGCCATGTGGGCAGAGCTCTAGAAAATGGGATTCGTGCCCTTATCAAACAGATCTCAGAGAGCTCCCTTCCCTCCCAACACAGGAGGAGGGCAAAAAGACAAGAGTTTGTGAAGTGGGAAGCAGGTTCTCATCAGACACCCAGACTGGCAGCACCTTGACCTTGATCTTAGACTTCTCAGCCCCCAGAACCTCGAGAAATAAATTTCTATTGTTTATGTGCCACCCAGCCTATGGTAGTTCATTCTAGCAGCACGGACAGATTAAGACATCTACTGATGGTTTTTATTAGTGAGAAGAAAAAACAAGGTTAGTATCCCAAGCCCTCCAATGCATTAATGGTAAAAGCTGGCACAACTGCTGGACCCTAGGATAAAAGTTGGACCCCAGATATTAAAACTTTATACCCTCTGACCCAGCAATTGGACAGTAAGCGATAAATTCTACATTCTTACACAAGCAAGCAAACAGAAAGATACAAATAGAGCATTATTTATTAGAGCAAACATTAGAGATAACCCAAATGCCCATCAAAGAGAGACTGGAAAAATAAATTATGGAATTTCTATAAAATCAGAACTACCACACGCTGGCAACTCCGGCAACATGCACAGCCCTGCGCACAATGAAATACGATGCAACGCTTTATTTTTTTTATTTTTATTTTTTTTATTTTTATTTTTTAAAAGAGTATATAAAGACATGGTGAATTGTCCATGATGTATCCAAGAAAAAGTCACAAACATATATGGTATAATCCATTTGGGTCTAAGAACTTCCTATTTTACTATGTACTAGAATATCCAGCAAACTGTCAATTGTGGTTGTCTCAGAGAGTCAGCTCACCGGGAAGTTTACGTATTCTGGGTTTTTTTTTTTGCTTTTGTTTTTAAAGATTTTATTTAGTTGTTCATGAGAGACACGCAGAGACACAGGCAGAGGGAGAAGCAGGCTCCATGCAGGGAGCCCGATATGGGACTCGATCCCAGGATCCTGGGATCACACCCTGAGCTGAAGGCAGACGCTCAACCACTGAGCCACCCAGGCACCCTTATGTATCCTGTTTTATCTAGTCCTTTAATGTTTTATTTTTCTAAGATATTTCTCACTTCCCTAAGGAAAAAAAGATGAAGGTGAAATATTTTTTAGAAGTCTAGATATGTGTCTACCTCTGTTCTTTTAACATTAAAAAGATACAGTCCGCATGTGTCTACCTCTATTCTTCTAACATTAAAAAGGAAAAATAGCTCAAAATGCTCTAAAAACAATGACATCATTGAAGGAGGTTAAGAGGAAGTTGTACAGATATTTCAGCAAATGTATTTAGGGTCCTTCTCTCCAAGTTCTGCACATACACTTCTAAGGAGAGCATGAGCATCAAGCCCTTTGGCATTGACAGAGCTCCAAAATTACCAGATCAAAAGCTAGAAGTTCTGTTTTTGTGTTGACAAGCATCCAAATGTTTGAAAACATGGGGGAAATGGACTGACCTTTCCCCTTCTTCATCCTGTTGTTTTGGCTTTGAGCAGGAAGTGCTTTTGTATCCCATTTCAGGGCCTGATGTCTGACCTAGAGCCACGGCTCCTAGCAGCAGAAGAGGAGTCAGAGGGAATGAATGACCAATGAGTTGGGAGGGAAGAGTGAATAAGAAGGTGTTGATCTCTTGGTGGTAACAGAAAATCCAGCTCACGCTGGCTTAGGCAACATCTCTTGGAAAAGTCCACTGACTTCAGGTTTGGCTGTATCCGGAGGCTCAGCAGCATGTGACCGGTCTCTGTCTCTTTGTTGTGAAACTATGTAGAGAAAGAAAAAAACCCACTTTGTATAGGAAGGCCCTTTCCTAGCTGTGGCACTGGTGCTAGCCATTCCAGGCTTATATTTTGTTCTCTCTTAAAACTGGCAGGAAAGTGGTGCCTGGGTGGCTCAGTCGGTTAGGCATCTGCCTTTGGTTCAGGTCGTGATCCCGGGGTCCTGGGATCCAGTCCCACATTGGGCTCCCTGCTCAGCGGGGAGCCTGCTTCTCCCTCTCCCTCTGCCTGCTGCTCCCCCTGCTTGTGCCCTTTCTCTCTGTGTCAAATAAATGAATAAAAAAATTTTTTTTTAAAAAAAGGTTTTATTTATTTATTCATGAGAGACACACAGAGAGGCAGAGAGAGAAGCAGGCTCCATGCAGGGAGCCCAATGCGGGACTCGATCCTGAAACTCCAGGATCACACCCTGAGCCAAAGGCAGATGCTTTAACTGCTGAGCCACCCAGACGGCCCATGAATAAAAAAAATCTTAACAAAAGAATGGGCAGCAAAAGATGCTCTGTTTCTCCAGCAGCCTCACTGACTTAAATTGGTCCTGATTCTCTTTTATCTCAGTGCGGTCACATGGCCCTACCAAGGCAGTCACTGCAGCCAGAGGATAAAGCAGGGGGACCAGTGCAGCCTTGCCCATGTGCCTCTTCCTGGGGCTCTTGAGAACTATTCCAGTTAAGCCATTTGAATTGAGTGGGGAGGTGGGGGGTGAGGGGAATGGTCCCCCAAGGAAAATCAGAAGAAAGGAGAGTTTCAGAAAAACAGACGTAAAATGCAGAAACAGCCAGGTGGCTAGATGGGGCTTCAGCTCTGTTTCAAACAGTGACAAATGCTATGAAGAAAAATAAAGCAGGGTACCAGGGACAAGAAAAAGCAAACTGTTTCGGCTCTGCTGTGGGACTAGAACCCCTTGCCCTGCTCTTGAGGCTTTGGGGCATTTAAAAGGTCAATGCCTCAGCTCTTAGTTTTATAGTCTGGAAATTCCCCCAGTGTGAAGTAAGGGAATTCAAGATCAACATTCCGAGGTGGGGGTGGGGTGAGGGGGTGGAAAGAGGTTCATTTTCACTCTAGGGCGCTTCAGGGTCCCGAGCTTCCCAACGTTCAAGGGAAGCAGTGCCCTTCCCGGGTCAGGATTCTTCCATTTAACATATATTCATCGAGGGCACCTGGGGGGCTCAGGGATTGAGCATCTGCCTGCAGCTCAGGTTGTGATCCCGGGGTCCTGGGATGGAGTCCTGCATGGGGCTCCCTGCATGGAGCCTGCTTCTCCCTCTGCCTGTGTCTCTGCCTGTGTCTCTGCCTCTCTCTCTCTCTCTGTGTGTGTGTCTCTTATGAATAAATAAATAAAATCTTGAAAAAAATAACATCTCTTCATGGAGTGCTACTCTCTCTGCTCCAGGGCGGGTCCACAGGGGCACAGCAGCCCTCGGGCGTTTGCTCTCTGAGATGAGTCAGACAGTGAAGAAATGAACAGATGAGTATAGCGTGTCTGCTGGTGGGAGATGCCAGGACGAGAGAGAAAGCAGGGTGAGCGAGATCAAGGTCACCTTCTCTGCCGAGAAGACATTTGAGCTAGGACTGAGGGACCCCATCCGGTGGAGTCCCGCAGCTACCTGGGGGAACAGAGCTCTAGGCAGAAGGCAGGGCAAGATCAAGGGCCTTGCGGCAGGAGAACACTTGCATAATCGGACAGAGAGAGCTCAGGGAAGAATGGCAGGAGATAAGATCAGAGAGCCAGTGCGGGGACAGATGACGCCGGGTGGGCCATGGTGACAATTTTGGCTTTGACCCTGAGTTAGACAAGAAGCCACTGGGCACCGTGAACAGAGATGTGATGGAACCAGACTTCGGGTTTGCAGTGAAACAAACAGTAGAAGGAATATTCTAACAGCTGTGTGGACAACACACTGGAATAAGCAAGGCTGGGAGCAGGGAGACGGATAAGGTACCTGTTGCAATGAGAGATGACCCTGGCCATATTTTCTGGATGAGGGCTGCTGCTAGCGGGAGAAGATTCTGGATGGGAGGCATGACAATGAATGAATAAGACAACCATGTCTACCTTGGTGGGTCATAAAACAATGATTGTGCTGTTCGTATTTATGAGGCCATTTGGAGACTTTCAGCCAATCAACATCCAGCTCCCTCTTCCTCCTATTAGGACCTGAAACCCCCTGGCTAGGAACTCACTTGGGGTCTTATAGGAAGGGCCAGGCCTGGCACCCTGATCCACCCTTGTAAATGGGGCCAAGAGGGCCCAATCCTTCCGCCTTCTGTCCCATGGTACAGAATGGCCGCAGGACTTAACTCTTAGCCAGTGGCCTCTCTAAGGACACAGAGAATGGAAAAAGGGGTTGGAAACCCCAGACCCTTCACAGAGGCAGCAGGTGAGCCTGACCTGACCTGTAGCATAACCTTAGCTATAGTTTCTGCTGCCCAGTGTCCCTCCAGACAAGGCCACCAGTGCATTGTACAACTTTGGGGGGCACCACTTCATTCTATTCTAGATTAGTCTACAGCAGGGATGAACAAACGCGTTGGGTAGGTATTTCAGGCTTCGCAGGTCATGTGATCTCCGTTGAAACTACTCCACTTTGCTGTTACAGTGCCAAGGCAGCCATAGGCAACGTGTACACTGAAGAGTATTCTAGGGCCAGTTATTGTTCTCTGCAGTCCCGACGGAGGAAACCAGCAGTGTTGTAAGAGAGAGGTAGTTCTAATAAAACTTTATTTGCAAAAGTGTGTGGCAGGCAAGAAGTGACCAGCAGGCCATGGTCGGCTGACTCCTGGTCTGTAGGAACAGTGCTTTTCGCCCCAAGAATTGTACAAATGTGGCTGCTGGGCTTCTGGAATTCCCTGGAAAACCCCTTCCTGCTGATTTTCCAAGCCAGACCCACAGCGTCCTCTTGATTCTGTGAACCCCCATAGCTTTTGTCTCGGGCAACACAGGCTGCTGTAACAAAATATCATAGACTGGGGGACTGAAACAACAGACATTTATTTCTCTTTATTTCTCACACTTCTGGAGGCTGGGAAGTCTGAGATCAAGGTGCTGGCAAGGTGGGCTTCATCCTGAGGCCTCTTCTGTAGGTGGCTGGCATCATGCTACGTGCTCACATGACCTCCTCTTTGTGTATGCTGTGGGGAGAGGGGGCGCTAGGCCTCTGGAGTCTCCTCTTACAAGGGCACTAATCCCATCATGAGGGCCCCACCCTCATGACTTCATCTCCTCTAATTACCTCCCAAATGCCCCCTCTCCAAAAGCCATCACACTGGGGGTAGGGCTTCAAAATACGAGTTTTGGGGAAACACAAGCATTCAGTCTATAACATCTCTCCTGATGTATTTTGGCTTTGCCTAAGCGAGAGTTCATTTCTGTGGCTTGCAACCAAGAACCCTAATTGATGTAGCACTTACTCAATTTGATTTAATTCCACGAGGCCCTTAGCAAAGGGGATAGCTCAAAGTCCCTCGCTCCCATTGCTGGAGAAAGCACTCGAAGCCGATTATGACTAACAGGAATCATTAGTGTCATCGTGATTTATGATACATCTGTGTGTTTAAAAGTCTCCTCACTGCATAGTTTTAACTTCCTATCTCTTTCTTAGAAGGTTGCTGGTTTCTTCAGTCGAGGCTGCTACAAACAATAACTACCCCCAGGACGAGTTGGTTCAGGAACCAGCCTTCCTCCCCACCTCCTCCTCCCATCAGCTGCTTGGCTTGGCTGTTAGAACTGCGTGCTTCCTGTTTACAAAGAGATATGAAATATATTAGTTAAAGAGTCCTCCCCTAATGCTTTGCTACTTCCTTCTGCTTCGCAGGATGAATTTCACTTGGCCTTGGAATTTTATTTGTCTTTGGAAGTCATGGACTTGATGATGTTTGGAAATTTATGACTATATAAGAACAGATCTGTAAGGTACTCAGTTCACATTACTCATTTGTATTTTATATTTATTGACCTCACCATGTTCCAAAGAGGATTTCCTAAATGTATATTGTGCAAAAGATTAAAAAAAAAAAAAAAGTCAGTGATGAAACTGGGCCAAGCAAACATTAGGGGAGGGAATAAATCAGATGAATTAAGAGACAAAATAAAACATGATGTTGCCTAAACACATATTGCCTAAAATTCTGGGTAGAGGTTTCCCCGCTGGCTCAGTTGGTAAAGCATGTGACTCTTGATCTTGGGGTCGTAAGTTCGAGCCCCGTGTTGGGTGTGGAGCCTACTTTAAAATAAACAAATTTAGAAAAAAAATATAAAGTTCCTGGTAGACGTTAGAGATGTACTACAAATCTTGTTTTTGAGCTTCCTGGTTGTCATAGCAAATAAGGAAATACTTCTAATGTGGTTTTAAGATTAAAAACAAACTAATTACCCAAACAACATAGCTCGTTCTTTTTTTTAGATTTATTTATTCATTTGAGAGAGAGCAAGTATGAGCAGGAAGGGCAAAGGGAGAGGGAGAGCGATTCTCAAGCAGACTCTGCGCTGAGTGCGGAGCTTGACACAGGGCACTGTTTCATGATCCTGAGATCACGACCTGAGCCAAAACCAAGAGTCAGACACCTAACTGACTATGCCATTCACATGCCCCGAAATGACTGGTTCTAATTCTTTATCCAACAAGGGAAGTTGAATAGTTGCATTTTTTTGTTGTTGTTTTACTCAGAAAACTCAAGTATTTTAACCCCAGAAAATGCTTTTGATGCCCTTAGGAAAACTTAAAGAAGGTTTAGCGCTGCCTTCAGTCCAGGACCTGATCCTGGAGACCTGGGATCGAGTCCTACATCGGGCTCCCTGCATGGAGCCTGCTTCTGCCTTTGCCTGTGTCTCTGCCTCTCTCTCTCTCTGTATGTTTCTCATGAATAAATAAATAAAATATTTCTAAAAAAAACTTAAACAAAAATCTCACTTTTCAAATCTGATAAATTAGAGTTGGCTGCTCTCACTGCAAAATAATCATGCTTTTTCACAAGCAGTCCCTTTAAGACACTTAAAAGATACTTACTATTTAAAACTTAAATAGTAATAACATGACATTTTTAAGTATTTGCTTACAGATGGATTTCTATAGGGTCTGGTGGGACCTGAAAAGTCTTCCAGTTCATCCTTCCAGTCCAATATGGAAAGATCATTAACATTTTTTTCAGATTGTAGAAAAATCACATAGCATTAGATTTATCATCTTAATCATTTTAAGTGTACAGTTCAGTAGTGTTAAGTATATTCACATTTGTTGTGCAGCAGATCTCTAGAACCTTTTCATCTTAGAAAACCAAAACTCTATAACCCATTTTAAAATTTTATTTATTTATTTATTTATTTATTTGACAGAGAGAGAGAGAGAGAGAGAGCATGCACACAAGCAGGGGAGGTCGCAGAGGGAGAGAGAGAAGCAGGCTCACCACTGAGCATGGAGCCTGATGTGGGACTCAATCCCAGGACCCCAGGATCACAACCTGAGCCAAAGTCAGATGCTTAACTGACTGAGTCACCCAGGGACCCCCTTTTTAAAAAAATTTAAACTCTATACCCATTAAAAAACTTCCCACCTCCACCTCCCCCCAGCCCCAGGCAACCACCATCCTACTTTCCGTTTCTACAAGTTTGACTACCCCGAGTACCTCGTATAAGTAGAATCATACAATATTTGTTTTTCTGCAACTGGTTTATTTCACTGAGCAACATGTCCTCAAGATTCATCCATGTTGTAGCACTGAACTGATTTCCTTCCTTTTGAAGGCTGAATAATATTCCATTGTATGCATTACCACGTTTTCTGTATTCGTTCATTTGTCTTTAGACATTCGAGTTGTTTCCACAACCCAAACTGTGAATAATGCTACAATAAACATAGGTGTGCGAACATCTCTTAGAGATCCTGCTTTCAGCTCTTTTGCGTATAGACCAGGAAATGGAATTGCTGGGTCATATAGTAATTCTATTTTTAATGCTTTGAGGAATCTGCACTCTGTTTTCCATAGTGGCTGCACCAGTTGAAATTCCCAGCAACAGTGCACAAGAATTCCACATCCTTGCCAACATTCGTTGTTTTCCATGAGATTGTTAGGTTTTTTGTTGTTGTTGCTGCTAAAGATTATTTATTTATTTATTTGAAAGAGAGCATGGGCCAGGGGAGGGGCAGAGCGAGAGGGAGAAGCACACTCTCCACTGAGCAAGGAACCCGATGTGGGGCTCAATCCCAGGACCCCAGGATCATGACCGGAGCTAAAGGCAAATGCTGAACGAACTGAGCCACCAGGTGCCCCACATCATTAGCTTTCAAGGAGTAAGGGAATAGAGACCAATGCACTTACAGTTTTGTGTGTAATGGCAGTGCCTCAGCACATCAGCACTCCAAGTACCTTTCTAAGATATCCTTCCACTATTTAAATTAAATATTTGGGATTCCTGGATGGCTCAGCAGTTAAGCTCTGCTTTCATCTCAGGGCGTGATCCTGGAGTTCAGGGATCAAGTCCCTCAGGGAGCCTACCTCTCCTTCTGCCTATATCTCTGCCTGTGTGTGTGTGTGTGTGTGTGTGTGTGTGTGTGTGTGTCTCTAATGAATAAATAAAATCTTTAAAAAATATCTTTAGGGGTGCTGGCTTAGTCAGTAGAGCATGCGACTCTTTTTTTTTTTTTTTTAATTTTATTTATGATAGTCACAGAGAGAGAGAGAGAGAGAGAGGCAGAGACACAGGCAGAGGGAGAAGCAGGCTCCATGCACCGGGAGCCCGACGTGGGATTCGATCCCGGGTCTCCAGGATCGCGCCCTGGGCCAAAGGCAGGTGCCAAACCGCTGCGCCACCCAGGGATCCCGAGCATGCGACTCTTGATCTCAGGGTCATGAGTTCGAGTCCCACATTGGGTATGGAGATTACTTAAAAATAAAATCTTAAAAAAATAAACATTTTTAGCAAAGTAATACACTCATGGAATAAAAAGCAAATGGTGTATAAGATATGCAGATTGGGGAGGAAGAGATAAAACTCACTTTGTTCCCAGGTGGCATGATCGTGTTTATAGAAAATCCCAAACCATCAACAAAAACCTGTGGAACTAAAAAGCAATTACAGCAAGGTTATAGGATACAAGTTAATACATAAACACCAATCACCTTCCTGTATACTAGCAATGAACAATTGGAATTTGAAATTAAAAGTAATACGGTTAGAAAGGGGAACCCTCAGGGATCCCTGGGTGGTGCAGCGGTTTGGCGCCTGCCTTTGGCCCAGGGCGCGATTCTGGAGACCCGGGATCGAATCCCACGTCGGGCTCCCGGTGCATGGAGCCTGCTTCTCCCTCTGCCTGTGTCTCTGCCTCTCTCTCTCTGTGACTATCATAAATAAATTAAAAAAAAAAAGGGGGGGGGGGACCCTCTTACACTGTTGGGAATGCACGCTGGTGCAGCCACTCTGGAAGAGTGTGGAGTTTTTTCAAAAAGTTGGAAATAGAGCCACCGTAGGATGCACCAATTGCACTACTGGGTATTTACCCCAAAGATACAAATGTAGTGATATGAAGGGGCACCTGCACCCCAGTGTTTATAGCAGCAATGTTGACAATAGCCAAACCATGGAAAGAGCCAGATGTCCATTGACAGATGAATGGATAAAGAAGATGTGACATACATATAGAGATATAGATATAGATATCTATATATAATGGAATACTACTCAGCCATCAAAAGAAATGAAATCTTGCCATTTGCCATGACATGGATAGAATTGGAGGGTATTGTGCTAAGGGAAGTAAGTCAAGCAAAGAAAGACATTTATCATATGATCTCATTCATGTGTGGAATTTAAGAAACAAAACAGAGGAGTATAGGAGAAAGGATGATAAAATGAAACAAAACAAAATCAGAGAGGGAGACAAACCCTAAGAAACTCTTAATCATAGGAAGCAAACTGAAGGTTGCTGGAGGGGAAGGGGGTGGGGGAATGGGGTGACTGGGGGAGGGGCATGAAGGAGGGCACGTGATGTCATGAGCACTGGGTGTTATATAAAACCAATGAATCATTGACCTCAAAAACTACTAGGAAACTATATGTTAATTAACTGAATTTAAATTTTAAAAAATTGAAAACAGCAACAAAACAAAACAAAGCAAAAGACTCTGCTCACCTCTCTGCATTTCCATCTCTTTGATCCTTAACTATTCCCACCTTTAACTTTGGGCTGGGTTTGTGGTGGTTAAAGGAAGCTTTGATTTAAAAAAAAATAATAATAATACTGTTTACATTAGCACCCTCCAAAATTACATATTTAGGTATAAAATCGAACAACATATATACAAGATCTAGATGAGGAAAACTACAGAACTCTGATGAGAGAAATCAAGGAACAACTAAAGAAATAGATATTGTTTGTTCATGGATGAGAAAACTTCATATTGTTATCGGTTATTCCCCACTGGATCTGTAGATTCAATTCAGTCAAAATGCAAGCAAGTTATTTTGTGGATATCAACAAATGAAGTTTATTTTTTTAAATTTTTTATTATTTTAATATTTTATTTATTTATTCGTGAGAGACCCAGAGAGAGAGGCAGAGACACAGGCAGAGGGAGAAGCAGGCTCCCTGAGGGGAGCCCGATGCAGGACTCGATCTCTGGGCTTGGGATCACGACTTGAGCCGAAGGCAGAGGCTTAACCACTGACTGAACCCCCTAGGCATCCCTCCTTAAACAAATTAAAAAAATAAATATACGGTAATCAAGACAGTGTGGTATTAATGGAAGAATAGAGAAATCAGTGGAACAGAATAGAGAGCTCAGAATTCGACCCACACAAATGGAGTCAATTAACTTTTTTACAAAGGCAATTCAGTGGAGAAAGGATAGTGTTTTTGACAAATGATGTTAGAACAACTGGACATCCACCTGCAATAAAAAGGATTCTAGATACTGACCTTACATTTGTTACAAAAATGAAACTCAAGATAGGTCATAAAGCTCAATGGAAAACATAAAACTGAAATACTTCTGGAAGACAACATAGCAGAAAATCTAGGTGACCTTGGGATTGACCAGTAGTTTTTAGACACAACACTGAAAGCACAAACCATGAAAGAAAAAATTGATAAGATGATCTTCATTTAAACAAAAACCTGGGATCCCTGGGTGGCGCAGCAGTTTGGCGCCTGCCTTTGGCCCGGGGCGCGATCCTGGAGACCCGGGATCGAATCCCACGTCGGGCTCCCGGTGCATGGAGCCTGCTTTTCCCTCTGCCTGTGTCTCTGCCTCTCTCTCTCTGTGTGTGTGACTATCATAAATAAAAAAACAAAAACAAAAACCTCCTCTGTGAAAGACAGTTCATAGCGTGAGAAGACAACCCACAGGCTGGGAGAAAATATTTGCAAAACACGTTATCTGATAAAGGACTTGTATCCAACACACACAAAGTCTTTAAACTCAACAAACCAGAAAACAAGCAACACAACAAAGAAATGGGGGAAAGCTCTGCACCAACATTTCACCAGAGAAGATGCACAAATGGCAAGTAAGAATATGAAAGGATCTAAATACCACATATCATTAGGGAATTTTGAGTTAAAAGTCACAATGAGGTGGCACTTGGGGGGTTCGGTGGTTGAGCGTCTGCCTTTGGCTCAGGGCGTGATCCTGGGGTCCCGGGATCGAGTCTTGCATCAGACTCCCTGCATGGAGCCTGTTTCTCCCTCTGCCTGTGTCTCTGTCTCTCTGTGTGTGTCTCTCATGAATAAATACATAAAATTAAAAAAAAATCACAATGGGGGACGCCTGGGTGGCTCAGTCGGTTAAGTATTCAACTTGTAATCTCATCTCAGGTCTTGATCTTACGGTTCTGAGTTCAAGCCCCAGAATGGAGCCAAGAAAGAAAGAGAAGAAAGGAAAGAAAGGAAAGAAAGGAAAGGAAGGAAGGAAGGAAGGAAGGAAGGAAGGAAGGAAGGAAGGAAGGAAGAAAGAAAAAAGAAAGAAAGAAAAGAAAAGAAAGAAAGAGAAAGAAAGAAAGAAAGAAAGAAAGAAAGAAAGAAAGAAAGAAAAATTAAAACCACAATGAGATGCCACTACACACCTAAAATCCAAAACACTGACAACACCAGATGCTGGTGAGGAAATGGGGCAGCAGGAAAGTCCCTTTCACTCCTACGGGAATTCAAGATGTACAGTCACTTTGGAAGCAGGTCCTGCAAAATTAAACATCATCTTACTGTAAGATTCAGCAATGACATTGCTACAGTTGCATTTGTATTTACCCAAGTGAGCTGAAAACACATGTCCCCACAAAACCCTGCACATGAATGTTTATAGCAGCTTTATTCACAGTTGCCAAAAAAAATCAGAAGCAACCAAGATGTCCTTCAGTAGGTGAATGGCTATAAGCAAACAGCGGTACATCCAAACAATGGAAGGTATTATTCAGGGCTCAGAAGGAAATGAGCTATGGGGCCACGAAAACCCAGAGAGGATGTTTCAATGCGGATTGCTAAGTGAGAGAAGCCAGTCTGAAAAGGCTTCGCTCACACTGTAGGATTCCACTATATGACATTCCAGAAAAGGCAAAACTATGGAGGCAGGAAAAAGATGGGTGGTGGCCAGGGGTTCAGGGAACATGAGGGCTGGTGGGGATCGGGGGTGGGGACAAAGGAAGAAGGGCAGCCCGGGAGGTGGTTTAGACAGTGAAACGATTCTACACGATACCATAATAGTGGATTCGTGATATTACGCATTTGATGAAACCCATAAACCATAGACCTCAATGAAGGGCCCCCACTGTACACCATGAACTTCGTTGCTAGTGATGTATCAGGAACGCGTCATCAGGCAGGACGAATGTTCTACGCTCCTGCAAGATATTAAAAATTGAGGAAATTGTGCTCGCTTCGGCAGCATAGACACCAAGATTGGAACGGAGAAGACTGGCCTGCCATCTGCACAAGGATGATGCGCAAAATCGGGAAGCGTTCCATATTAAAAAAATTTGAGGAAATCGCGCATGAGGTGAGGGGAGAAGGGCTATATGGAAAAACTCTCTGTACTTCTGCTTGATTTTCCTGTTAACCTAAAACTGCTCTCAGTAATCAAGTCTATTAATTTTTAAAAAGTGAACGGTCTTGCAGCAGACAATGCTGTGCGTCTTCCCGGGACCACCGCATGTCCCCTGTGTGTCTGAGTTCCCGCGGGTAGGATGAAGCAATGTGAGCCATTTCCAGGGGGGGGGGGCCTTCAAAAAGTCCCTCCAGCTTTTTCTTCTTTTTGCAATGACCCTGTTCCAGATGATGGGGCTACAAAACTGAAGAGGGCTCTCCCACCCACACCGGATTCTGGAAGAATGAGGGGGGAAAAAAACCCCACCTGTTATCGTGCTAAGCCACGGAGGTCTTTGGGATTTATTATTGCAACATAGCGTAATGTAACTGGACCAAAATAATCACCAAAAGGGTTATAACAAAACAAACTACAACAAAAGTAGCAGCTCCCCTACCTCACCTCTCCTCGTTTCAGCAGGCAGCTTCTTTGAGCATTTATGTTCACATTTCTTTCTTTCTTTCTTTCTTTCTTTCTTTCTTTCTTTCTTTCTTTCTTTCTTTCTTTCTTTCTTTCTTTTTTTGGTAAAGATTTATTTATTTGAGAGAGTGAGCGAGAGAGAGAGCACGAGTGGGGGAAGGAGCAGAGGAAGAAGCAGACACCCCGCTGAGCAGGGAGCCCAATCTGGGGCTCAATCCCGGGACTCTGGGATTATGACCTGAACTGAAGGCAGACGCTTAACCGACTGAGCCACCCAGGCACCCCTATGTCCACATTTCTAAATATGATTTTACTTCTAACTTCGTATTTATCCACTTTAGGTATTATCTATGAACTTCCTATTACAGCAGATCACCTTTAGTGTTCTTAAATCATCAACAACCCTGACTGTCCCCTTTCCAACTTTGCAATGTGATAAATGTGACCTTTGGGGTTAAATCTACATTTAGTTTATACATTATGCAGGATATGCAAATATAGAACACTGATGAGCCAGATAGTATAATGGGTTATGTGTCCCCCCCTTTTTTTCTTAAGATTTATTTATTTATTTCAGAGAGCATGAGAGAGAGTGTCCGAGTGCAAGGGGTAGAGGGAGAGGGACGGAGAATCTCCAGCAGACTCCCCACTAAGCGCAGAACCCAATGCAGAGCTCAATCCCAGGACCCTGAGATCATGACCTGAGCCAAAATCAAGAGTCAGGTGCTCAACCGACTGAGCTGCTCGGGTACCCCCACGTTTCCTTTCTTGAGCAAGTTTAAGTTTTATTTGTATCTGTGTCTATATTTGTCTCATTTTATTTTTATTTGCTTAGTTGATTTTTTTTTTTTAATTTCCGGGTCAACAATTTTTTCCATACTTCTACAGTGGATATTTGTCATTCTTCCTTGTTGCCCAGATGTTAAACCCTTCCTGTATTTGGGGAATTTCCCCTTAGGAGACTTGTGGGAAGCAGAACGTCCACCAGAGAAGTGAGAGATTCTAGAAGCTCACTGTCTCAGCCTCTTGCAGCTACAGCACTTAACTTGGACATCACCCATCAGACGCACTCATCTCAATAGGTAACTACTGGGTGCAGAAGCAGAAAATGCGAGGACTATTTTTTTATTTTATTTTTATTTTATTTTTTTTTTGCAGAAGTTACAGTGGGGCAGCAATGCAAGACAGCAGCAATCAACTGTGCCAGGGACCTGTCAGTGGCATCTCTGCAAGCTGTAGGCCCACTACTTGGGGACAGCATCAGTGTCATCCTCGCTACACCAGCTGACAGCCTGGTATGAGGAGTTGTTTCTAGTTGGGAGGCCATGATGGGCGTTCTCCAGCCCTTGTGGGATTTTATGAGTCACCTAATACTTTTTTTTTTTTAAGATTTCATTTATTTATTCATGAGAGACACAGAAAGGGAGGCAGAAACACAGGCAGAGGGAGAAGCAGGCTCCCTGCAGGGAGCCTGATGGGGGACTCGATCTCAGGACCCCAGGATCACACCCTGGGCCAAAGGCAGACGCTCAACCACAGAGCCACCCAGATGTCCCCAATCCTCTTTTAATAAATTCCCTTTTTCCTTAAGTCAATTAGAGTCGGTTTCTCCTAGAAGAGCTATCGAGGCAGTCTTCCACGGGGTCACATGCAGGACCAATTTCCTGGGTGTCTGATCCCTGCAGGAGGCACCGTCTCTGTTCTCCAAAGAGCCCACCCATTCGCTTTGCTTTCACCATCTTGAAATTCTTAAGTTTTAAGCAAGAAGCCTCTTCGTTTTCATTTTACACCGGGCCCTGCAAATGTTGCGGGCAGCCCTGGTGGCCTGGAGCAGATAATGCGTGAAATTCCCTATTTTCCAGGAGAGCTCCATCCCGGGGCCCTCTGCCCCCCATTCCCGTCTGGAATGAGCCCCTGCACAGGTGCCTTACTGAGTCATCCTCGTGCCATCAGCCTGGGAGCTTTCCTGGCCTTTCCCCTGGGTTGGAGCCACTGTCTCCTGGATACGGGTCTTTTTGTTTTCCTCTCATCTGGGTGGAGCACATCATCAATCACTTTCTGAGAGAAAGTGCATGCGAGGTAAAATGCTTTGAAAGTTTGCATGTCTGAGGGGCGCCTGGGTGGGCCAGTCAGTTAAGCACCTGCCTCGGCTCAGGTCCTGGGCTCAGGTCATGATCCCGGGGTCCCGGGGTTGAGCCCCACGTCTGGCTCCTGCTCAGCGCGGAGTCTGCTTCTCCCTCTCCCTCTGCCTGCAGTTCCCCCTGCTTGTGCTCTCTGTCAAATAAATAAATAGAATCTTAAAAAAAAAAAGTTTGCAAATCTGAAATTATGTTGATTCCCCCTCACACCTAATCGAGGGGTTGGCTAGAGGCAGAGTTCCGTGTTAATGGTATTTTTTGTGCAACCTTTTGAAGGCCGAGCTCCTCTGCCTTCTAGCTTCTTCTTCCTCTTCTTCTTTTTTTTTTTTTTTTTTGCCTTCTAGCTTCTAATGCTGTTTTGGGGAAGTTCAGGCCATTCTAGTTCCCAAGGGTTTCCATGCGGCATGTTTTTGATTTTACTTTTCTCCATCTCTCTCTCCCTGAAAGCTTTTTGCCCACAGATTTCCTAGGGCTGGTCCTCTGACTACAAAACATATTTCTTCATACTTCAGAAGGTCCAAGCTGGGAATGATAATTACAGAGCCTCCCTCTTTCTTTCACTCACCAAGTTATTTATTGAGCACTTCCTGAGTGCCAGGGAGCGTGCGAAGCGCCGGGTTTGCGATGGGGACACCGTGGGACAGGGTCCCGCCCTCACTGGAGCTTGTGTGACAGCGAGCAGATGAAGCGCGTGGAAATAGATCAAACAATTGCATGTGTCAGTGCTTATGACGAAAAAAAGAGGGGGTTGTGAACGTGAAGCATGAGGGTGGTCAAGGAATGTCTCCCTGAGATCAGAAAGATAGGAAAGAGCCAGATGCGTAAAGAGGCAGGGTAGAATGTTCCAGGTGGAAATTTCCACAGATGCTGAAGTTCTTATGCAAGTCTGGTGTTCAGGGGAGCCTGATTACATCTAGAATCTCACCTCTCACTCCCTGCCAGCCCTTTTGGCCTCCCTGCTGTTCCGTGAACATAGTGGGTATGCCCCAGCCTCAGGGCCTTTGCACTTGCTAAGCCCTCTGCCAAGAATGCTCCTCCCCCCCATATCCGCATGGCTTATACCCTCACCCCCTTCGGGGCTCCAACCTAGCCTTCTTGAGCCCATTTCTGGCTCCCATATTGGAAACTGCAAATCCATTCCCCAATATCTCTACTCCCCTCTCTCTGCTTTTTTGGTCTCCCTTCGTACTGATTTCCATCCAACGTACTGTATTTGTTTACTTCTCTTGTTTACAGTCTGTCTTCCTTCAACATAATATAAGCTTCCCAAGGGCAAGGATTTGTGTGCATTTTATTCCCCACTCTATCTTCAGCAACAAAAACAATATCTGGCACACAGAAGGTTCCTGATAAATATGTTCTGAGTGAATGGATGGCTCTGGGTGGGAAAGAGTTTGGCGTATTTGGGCACAGTAGAAGGTCAGTGTGTGGGACACGGTGAGCAGGTGGGGTAGGGAAGGAAAAGAAGTTCAGAGAGCTGGGCGGAGGGTAGACACATGGACCTGGTAAGCCATGGAAATGAGGGTGGATTTTATCCTAAGAGTAACAGAAGACCTTTCAAAAGAATCTAAGCAGGGGAGTGACATTATCCAATTTGAATTTTTTAAGGTCCCCTCATGGCACCTGGATTTAGGGTAGAAATGGAATCTGGAAATGGGAGATGGGTTAGGCAATTGCTGGGATAGTCCAAGCCAGAGGGGATGGTGTCTGGGACTCAGGTGACGGTGGTGTAGACAGAGAATGTGACCAGCTTCCAGATTTGACAAGAAATCTGCACTTGACTCTCGTCTCAGGCTCCTTGCTACAAAGTGAACATGGGCTTACGGATCTTGACCTCTTTCTGTAAGATCTTCCTTCAAATTTCAAGTCCAGTTTGGTAGTTAAAGTTCCAGTTGGAAATGGAATCAGAGGAAGGGGGATCAGAGGAAGGGGATACATTAGATCCCACCTGTCCTCAGAAGTTATGACCAAGAACTCAGAGGAATCCTTCCCCTACATTCCAAGTCCTCAACCTTGGATTTTTCTCTTCTCTGTACTTGGCTCATGGCTGATTCTACTTAGTATTTCTTTCTTTCTTTCTTTCTTTTCTTTCTTTCTTTCTTTCTTTCTTTCTTTCTTTCTTTCTTCTTTCTTCTTTCTTTTTTTTAAGATTTTATTTAATTTATTTATTCATGAGAGACACATAGAGAGGCAGAGACACAGGCAGAGGGAGAAGCAGACTCCTTGCAGGGAGCCCAATGCGGGACTCGATTCTGGGACCGGGATCATGACCTGGGCTGAAGCCAGACACTCAACCGCTGAGCCGCCCAGGGATCCCCTACTTAGTATCTCTTGAATCAGACCAGTCTTCTCCATCCCAAGGAAGCAATTTTTCCTTGTTCTCTTCTGCTCTGCGCTCTTAGTTCACCTGGCTTACGGGTAAACCTCTGCATTTGCTCTGGATTGTAATGACTGATTGGCTTGCCTGTCTTCCCCAGCAGACCATGAGGTCTTGGGACTCATGGGTCCACCTTGGTCCACCAAGGACCTTGTGGACTCATCTTTGTGTCCTGGCCTTGTCTGCAGCAACTGGCATGTAGTAGGTGCTCAGTAAAAGACTGTTGAAGTTGGGGTGCCTGGGTGGCTCAGTCAGTCAAGTGTCTGTCTTCAGCTCAGGTCATGATCCCGGGGTCCTGGGATCGAGTCATACATCGGGCTCCCTACTCAGTGGGGAGTCTGCTTCTCCCTCTCCCTCTGGCCCCTGCTTCACCAGTTCATGCACTCATACTCTCTCTTTTTCTCAAGTGAATGAATAAAATCTTAAAAAAAAAAAAAAAAAAGACTGTTGACCTTGATGGCCATAGCCACACTGGCTGTGCCCTCAGGACAGCCTGATTGCTAAAGTCCTCATTGTGAGATGAGGAGAGCTGGCTTTTATCTTTATCAGCCTGCAGTTCTCAATCTGGTCAGACACAGACACTCTTTCCAGGCACTTTTCCATATTAGGCAGGGACTTCCCAGATGCAAAGGACTATGAGAGGTCTCTCCAGTGAGTGCAGGGCCTTGGCGAGGCAGGGAAGGATCCTGAAGTTATCTCTAAGTAAGTTGAAAGGATTAGCTGCTGTTAGAACCACATGGGAGCCCTCAGTAAGGAAATAGCTTCTCTGAGACGGACCCTCCTGAAACTGATAACATGGTTCTCCTAAATATGAGCTACTGACTGGCCTGCTTGTCACAAAGCCTGACTCTTCCTTCCCAGCTGGGTATCTGGTGGTGCCAATCCCCCCGAGGACTGGTGTGCAACAGCTAACCACAGAGGATCCCACCTGGGATCCTAGGGAGGAAGACATCCTCAATTAGCCAGCAGGCACGGACCAGTAATAGTCATATCACAGGTAGAGTGTGGGTTCAGGCTTTCTGAGTGGTGCTGAAACCATACGGAGGATGAGTTGTCAGAAGTTTCCATGAGTCAGATCTTGTCAGAAAAACACTCATTCAACCTTTTATCAAGAGTATTCATGCAAATGTTAATGTGAGTTTTCTATCACTGTGTAACGGATCATCCCCAAACACAGCAGCTTAAGACAACACTAATTTTTTTTTAAGATTTTATTTATTTATTCATGACAGACACAGGGAGAGAGAGAGAGAGAGAGAGAGAAAGAGAGAGAGAGAGAGAGGCAGAGACACAGGCAGAGAGAGAGAAGCAGGCTCCATACAGGGAACCCGATGTGGGACTTGATCCTGGGTCTCCAGGATCATGCCCTGGGCCCAAGGCGGCGCTAAAACCACTGAGCCACCAGAGCTACCCAAGACAACACTTATTACGCCATAGTTCCCGTGGGTCAGAAAATTGGGAGTGACTCAGGAGGATGGTTTTTGCTCAAAGTCTTTGAGGAGGTTGCAGTCAACTCTTGATGGGGGTTGCAGTGATCTGAAGGCTTGACTGGGGCCGGGGGACCTGCTTCCATGACAGCGTGCCCTCACGGCTGCTGGAGAGAAGCCTCAGTTCCTCATTGCACACACCTCACTCAGAGCTGCTTGAGTGTGCTCATGACGTGACAGCTGTCATGGAAACCAGGGCAAGCGATCCAAGAGAGATGGGGATGGAAGCCTCGATGGTTTTTGTGACCCGGTCTTGGAAGTTGCACACTGTCACTTCCACTTTATTCTGCTGGTTAGAATTGAGTCGCTAAAGTCAGCTCACAGTCAAGGGGAAGAAGGGAATTAGAGTCCACATGTTGAAGGGAGGGTCAGAGTTGGGGTCATATTCTTAACCACTTTATCCAGTCAAGAAGAAACAGGAGGGACTCCTGGGGGGCTCAGGAGTTGAGCTTCTGCCTTCAGCTCAGGGTGTGATGCCGGGCTCTGGGCTCTTGGCAGGGAGCCTGCTTCTCCCTCTGCCTATGTCTCCGTGTCTCTCTCTCTCTCTCTCTGTATCTCTCATGAGTAAATAAAATCTTTAAAAAAAAAAAAAAGAAGAAACAAGAAAATTGGAAGTCTCGAGGCTGCAAAAATTCCTATTGCCACGAGATCAAAGGAATTCGGCCTGAAGAAGTTCCGCATGGAGCTCTGGGTTGAGAAGGACGGCAAGTCTGTTCATTAATTCACTCATCCGTTCATTCTTTTCATTCCACAGCTGTCCATTGAACATCTACTGTGTGCAGTTGGGAAACTGAACTGGAGGCCAAAGGCCTCACGAAGAGGCACAGGTATAACTAAAGTAACAATTGCTAGCCTTTATAGAGCGCTTACTGTGTACCCAGTGCTGCAAAGAGTTTTATATCTAAATATCTCATTTCATTGTCCCAATAATCCTTTGAGATGGGTACTATTATTATTCTCCATTTTATAAATGAGAAACTCAGACTTGGAAAGGCAAGGTTGGGTGCTGTCCAAGGGTAGAAGCCATGATTTGAACCAAAGGACTCTGACCCCAAAGCCCTCATGCTTCTAACACTACACTGTGGAAATAATGGTCACAAGTATTATTCCTACTTTATTTATTTTGTTTTAAGATTTTACTTATTTATTTGAGAGAGAGAGAGAGAGAGAGCACGAGTGATGAGGGAAATGCAGAGGGAGAGGGAGAAGCAGACTCTCTGCTGAGCAGGGAACCTGATGTGGGGCTTGAGCCCAGGACCTGAGATCATGACCTTAGCCAAAGGCAGACCCTTAACCAACTGAGTCACCCAGGCGCCCCTCTTCCTACTTAGTTCTGTGCTCCTGTTGTCCAGCTGAGGGCTGTGGGGTTCAGAGAGGTTGAGTGACTCTTGCAGGCTCAGCTTGTCTGGAGCTGTGGGCTGCACAGCTGGTTCCTGGGACCTGCAAGTCTGGGCTCTTTCCTCTACACTCACATAAGACTAAGACCTTTTCTGTCCTTCTTCCTGCAGAAATGGAGCTAAAATGGAAAAGGGCCCAGGGGAGCGGGGAGGGGTTTGGGAAGGGGAGAAATGATTGCTGAGGCCTGGAAGCTTTTACAAGTGTGGATCTGCCCTGGTTGTTGAAGAACACGTCCGAATCTCTCCAGAGGCTGCAGTGAAGATGCTCTGGAATTCCTGGTGCGCCTGATGAGGTGTTGCTGTGCTCAGCCTGTCAGCCAGCTGGCTCCTTTAGGGATGGCCCCTGTGGGGTCTGGAAGCTCTGGATCCTGAGGCTGCAGTAAATCAGGTCAGCTGTGGCTGGAGGGTACAGAGTCCTCGCCGAGCATCAGGCATGTTGCTAAGGTGCTGGGCACAGTCCCTCAGGGCATCCTCACGGCTGTAGACAAATCCATACTGTTTATTATTCCCATTTTACAGAGGAGAAAGCTGAGGCAGAGAAAGGGTGCCTTGTCTGCACCCATGCAGGTATCCAGTCTTAAAGTGGGTTAACTGGGGTTCAGAGATGGGGAGCCCTGGTGGCTTAAACCCAGTGGCCTGGGGGTATGGGACTTGCAGTCAGAGGTCCTGATTTTATGGGCACTCTTGCCTTTTGGGACCCTTCTTTCCGTAATAAATATTAAATGTGATATCTTAGGGGTATGTTGGAATAAAGGTGAATCTAATCCAGACTGAATTCATTATGATATACTCTTTATCGTTATTTTCAATTCTCTTCTGATTGTGAAATAAGTGAAAATGAAAACAATTTTGTGGGCTCTCAAGGTATTATAGGCTTTACACACCATGCCTCCTGTGTCTAATGGGGAAGTGGGTGCTGTCTAGGCATGAGTCTTGCCTCCCTCACCTGGGCAGGGTTACTTTACCTCTCCACCCCGCACTTTCCCTCCCTGGAATATGAGAACGAAGGGTAGCTCTATTATATATGGTGATAATGAAGGTGAAGGGAAGGAACACATGTAAAATGCTCAATAAATCAAGAAATGGTAATTGATTTTTCTGATGGAAACGTATTGGACATAGAACATCATGTGAACTTAAGGTGTACAACAGGTTATGTACACGTCTTGTACCTTTATATGTAGTACGATGATTGCCATTGTAGCGATAATTAGCACCTTTATCATGTCACATAACTATCCTTTCTTTCCAGTGGCTGGAATAATTAACTTCCAGTCACTTAACAAGTTTGATGGTTACAATGTAAGGCTGTTGTCTGTATTCCCTAGACCATGCATCAGATCCCTAGGACTTAGTTACTACTTATTGTAAGTCTGTGCACTTAAATGACATCTGTCCAATCCCCCTATAGTCTTGATTTTTTAATTTATTATTTTTAAAAAATATTTATTTATTTATTCATGAGAGACACAGAGAGAGGGGCAGAGACACAGGCAGAGGGAGAAATAGGCTCTTCGCAGGAGCCCAATGTGGGATTCGATCCCAGGTCCCAGGATCACGACCTGGCCAAAGGCAAGACGCTCAACCACTGAGCCACCCAGGCATCCCTTGGGGTTGATTTTGATCTTGATCTCCAGCTTCATGTTGGGTATAGAGATTACTTTAAAAAACCCAAAACAAAAAAACCCTAGACTTAACCTCCTCAATGTAACATGAGAATAAATGACAACACACATGCGTACACACACTAGCAGAACAGCCAGAGCTAATTGTGTCACAATGAATATATTATATGATATTATATTTTATATTATATATATTCCATTATTATATAATGAATAAGATATAGTCAATAGATTGTGCATTTTCCAGAAAACTCTTAAAAATACATTGTGGTAAAATACATGTCACATAAAATTTTACCATTTTAACCGTTTTCTTTTTAGTGTACAATTCAGTGGCACTAAGTAGGTTAACAATACTGTGCAATGGTCACCAATGGCCCCCTCCAGAACTTTTTCTTTTTTTTTTAAAGATTTATTTATTTATTCATGAAAGACACAGAATGAGAGACAGAGGCAGAGACATAGGCAGAGGGAGAAGTAGGCTCCATGCAGGGAGCCCAATGTGGGACTCGATCCCGGATCCTGAGATGATCACGACCTGAACCAAAGACAGGCGCCCAACCACTGAGCCACCCAGGCGTGTCCCCCCACCCCCCTTCCAGAACTTTTTCATTGCCCCACACTGAATCTGCCCCCAGGAATCACTAACTCCCTAACTCCTCCTCCCTCAGCCTCTGGATAACCACTGTGCTATTTTCTGTCTCTATAAATTTACATCATAGAAGTTTTCTGGGATAATCCCGATTTTAATAATTGCTCCCATTTTCCTCATGAGTATATGCAAAAACTACAAAACAAGTTTGTTTGTTTTTTTCTCTCTCTCTGCTACTATTCACACCAGCAACACTTCTGATACCAAATGTGTGGGTTTTTCCCACACAGAGCAATTCTCAGCAAAACCAACCTGTGCCCCACCATTCAGATCTGACACGAACTGCCCGGAGTTGGCACAGACCCCACAGGGAAGTGCTCAGCCCCCCAGTCCAGACCTCCACTACTTTAGATTCCACTGGAAGTCTGAGCTTCCAGGACTTCTTGACTCTAAGCAGGGAGTTCCCATGCCCCGCTCCTTGGGTTCAATAATTTGCTTTGAATGGCTCGCAGAACTCAGGAAACCAGTTTACTTATTAGATTACCAGTTTATTACAAAAGGATATTTTATTTTATTTTATTTTATTTTTTAGAGATTTCTATTTATTCATGAGAGACACACAGAGAGAGAAGCAGAGACACAGACAAAGGAGAAGCAGGCTCCACGCAGGGAGCCTGATGTGGAACTCGATCCAGGGACTCCAGGATCACACCCCGGGCCGAAGGCAGATGCTCAACCACTGAGCCACCCAGGCGTCCCATAAAAGGATATTCTAAAGAATAGAAATGAACAGCCAGGGACGCCTGGGAAGCTCAGTGGGTTTAGCATCTGCTTTTGGCTCAGGTCCTGATCCCAGGGTCCTAAGATGAAGTCACACCTCCTGCTGGGCTCCTGGCTCATCAGGGAGTCTGCTTCTGCCTCTGCCCCACCTCCCCATTTGTGTGTGTGTGTGCTCTCACTCTCTCTCTCTCAAATAAATAAATAAAAACTAAAAAAAAATGAACAGCTAAGGGCGCCTGGGTCCTTGGACTCAGGTCATGATCCCAGGATCCTGGGATCCAGTCCCACCTCTGGCTCCCTGCTCAGTGAGGAGCCTGCTTCTCTCTCTGCCTCGGCCACTCCCCCTGCCTGTGCTCTCTCTCTGTTAAATAAATAAAATCTTTGAAAAATGAATAGCTAGGGATGCCTGAGTGGCTCAGTGGTGGAGAATCTGCCTTTGGCTCAGGGTGTGATCCCAGAGTCCTGGGATAGAGTCCCACATTGGGCTCTGTGCATGGAGCCTGCTTCTCCCTCTGCCTGTGTCTCTGCCTCTCTCTCTGGGTCTCTCATGAATAAATAAATAAAAACTTTAAAAAAAAAAAAAAAAAGAACAGCCAGATGAAGAGACACACAGGACAAGGTCTGGTAGGGTCTTGAGCACAGTAGCTTCTCCTGCCCCTATAGAGTCTGGGGTGCACTAGATGCGTTCTACCTGAAGGCTGACCTGCCTGGAAGCTCTCTGAGTCCCTTAGATTAATGGATTTGTTTTGTTTTGTTTTGTTTTAATTTTTTATGGAGGCTTCATTACATAGGCACAATTGATTAAATCTAAATCCTAGGCCATCAATGGTTGAACTGGCTCTTCAGCCTCTGTCTCCTCCCCAGAAGTTGGGGGGCAGGGCTGAAAGTTTCAACCCTCTAATCACGTGGTTGGTTCTCCAGGCAACCAGGCCCCCCAACCTCCTGGGCTTTCAAAAGTCACCACATTGACATAAACTCCGGAGCCGCTGAAAGGAGCTTGTTATGAATAACAAAAGATGTTCCTTTCACTTTTATCCCTCTGGAGCTATTTCAGGAACTGGGGACAAAACCCAAATTTTTTTTTCAAAACCCAAATATTACAATAAAAGATGTTCTGATTGCTCTTATCACTTAAGGAAATGACAAAAGACTTAGGAGCTCTGTGCCAGAGACTGGACAGAGACCAAATATATTTCTTATTATATCACAAGATCACAAGTGTCTAGTTTTAGCCAAGAAGCCCGAAGATAGTTTAGGAAAATGTGTCCCTCCTGGGGTCATGGAATAGGGCTAAGGAGGCACAGGTGGGAGTCAGAGTGACCAGGCTTCAGGCGAAGTGTGGGATAAGGTGGACTTAGACTCCTCCAGGGTCTGGAGAAGAGCCCTCTCTCTCCATCCCTCCCCCACCACCTCTACCCTTGAGCCACACACAGAATTCTGAAGGCTGAACAATGAAATCCCACCCCCCTTTTTTTTTAAATTTTTATTTATTTATTTGAGAGAGAGCCCACAAGGTGGGAGGAAGGGGTTAGAGGAAGAAGCTGATTCCCTGCTGAGCCAGGAGCCCAGTGCAGCGCTGGATCCCAGGACCCTGAGGAGTCAGACACTTAACTGATGATGCCAACTGAAAAACGAAATTCTGCATCGAGGAGGTCACAATGCTGCAACAAACAAGCAACAAGCCAGATTGTCACAGGTAGATCAACAGACTGGAAGGCTGGAGGGGGTCTTAAGCCTCATCTAGCTCTCTGGAGTCACAAGGCTTTTTGTTTGTTTGTTTGTTGTTTTTATTCATTCATGAGAGGCACAGAGAGAGAGGCAGAGACACAGGCAGAGGGAGAAGCGGGCTCCCCATGGGGAGCCTGGTGCGGACTCGATCCAGGAATCCCAGGATCAAGACCTGAGCGGAAGGCAGATTCTCAACCACTGAGCCACCCAGACGTCCTGTCACAAGGCTTTGAGGTGATAGGAACCGGAGCTGGATGGTCTTGGCTTTGAATCCTAGCTCTGTTACTTACTAGTTGTGTGACCTTTGATTCCTCTGGGCCTTGATTGCCTCATGTTAATGGTAGATCAGAATAATGCCTACTTCTTAGGGCCATTAGGTGGCTTTAAATGAAATTTTAAATGAATTTATGTATATAAGGCTCTTAAAACAGAGCTGGGTGTACTGTAAGTGCAATATAAGTCTTAAATTTAAAAAAGAATGACGCAGTGTCCCAACTAATGGAGAGGCCAGGTCCCTGTCCTCACTGCAGGCAGAGAAGCTCTGCTTTTATCTGTTCTATATGTCAGGCTTTCTTGTAAAATGTCATTAAAAGGAAGAACAGAGGTTGACCACCCCTGTGGTAATATAACCCCGTATTTTACAAATGGGAAACGTAGCCCGGACAGCTAAGTGCTCTGCCTAAGGTCCCACAGCTAATGAGAGGCAGGCAGAGAGGCTAGGGCAGGGCTGTTTCATCTATGCTGTGCTGTAAGAAAATGGGATTTGGGGGTTTTGTTTCCTCAGGAAAATCTTACTGATCTATGTCAGTAGCTCAACTTCACGCTGGCTGGCCTGGATACAGACTTTTTTTTTTTTTTTAAGATTTTATTTATTTATCCACAACAGACACAGAGAGAAGCAGAGAGAGAGAGAGAGAGAGGCAGAGGGAGAAGCAGGCCCCATGCAGGGAGCCCGACGTGGGACTCGATCCCAGGTCTCCAGGATCACGCCCTGGGCTGAAGGCAGGCACTGAACCACTGAGCCACCCGAGCTGGCCTATTAATGAGCTTTTCACTCCTTTGTGGGGAAGGTCATTAAAGGTGCCACACCAAGGAATTGTGTTCGCTGTTCCCGGGGATCACGGAGAAAATTTTGAGCACTCTGGACAGTAGTCCTGGGGGCCAGAACCTACCCTAATATAGACTTTGGGGTTGGCGCCTCAACTTCCATTACCTTCCTCCCCTACTGATTAATAGCTGTGAGACTCAAGGAAGTGATGCCAGCACCAAGCCTCTGATTATTCTATGCGATCACGGCAATCTTGTGCCTTTTGCCCATGATTGGTTCAAGGACAGCAGGTCTAGGGTGATATGGGTCAGTGAGACATTGGAAGATGTTTGCCAGAGTCTCAGTCCTGTTCATCGTGAGCTAGAAATACATCGCTCTGGTTTCGATGGGAAGTCCTCACACAGCCATGAAGAAGCCAGCCCAAGAACTAGACCATGTGTGTGAAGTAGGATAGAGAAAAATCCAGAGTTCTGACCACGTGGTACGCAAGCCTCCACTGTCCAATGCGGTGGCAGCTAGCCACATGCGGCTGTTGAGCACTTGCAACGTGGCAAGGTCAAATTGAGATATGCTGTAAGCATAAAATACATGCCGGATTTTAAAGACGTAGGATGAAAAAAAAAATAATTTTATTTTTTTAAATTTTTATTTATTTAAAAACATTTTTTCATTAATAATTTTATATGGCATGTTGAAATGATAATATTTTGGAAATACTGGTTCAAGTAAAATTGTTATTAACACTGATTTCACTTGTTTCTTTTTACGCTCATTAAAATGGCCTAGAAAACTGTAAATTACGTATGTGGTCTGCATTCTGTTTCCATTGGAGAACGCTGGTCTCGACTTGCAAGTTTGTGGACTGGAGAATCTCAGCCATGTGCTCCTTTACAGGAAAGTGCGAGCACTGACTATGGGACGTCTATGCTCCAGAAGAGGTAATTCTGGAGGCTTACTTACGATGGTGAGTTCTCATTCTTTTGGCTGGAAGTAGGGGTGAAAAGTTGGACATTTTAATGGAAATTGTTAAACATACACAGAAGTAGAAAGAATAATATAATGATTCCCTCCACTCCCCAACACCAACCGTTGTCAACTTATGGAAGACCCTTTCTGTACCAAAGCTTGAAATGTGCTGGGTTATCCTAAAGCAGAGCTCAGATGTCAAATCCTTCCATTTGTAAGTGCCATTACATATTTCTTTTTTAAAATTTATTTTTAAAGATTTTAAATTATTTATTCATGAAAGACATGAGAGGGAGAGGCAGAGACATAGGCAGAGGGAGAAGGAGGCTCCCTGTGGGGAGCCCGAGGTGGGACTCAATCCCGGGACCCCAGGATCGCGGCCTGAGCCAAAGGCAGATGCTCAACCGCTGAACCACCCAGGCGTCCCTCACATTACGTATTTCTAAGAAACAAGACCTCTTGGGGTGCCTGGGTGGCTTAGTCAGTTAAGCATCTGCCTTTGGCTCGGGTCATGATCCCAGGGTCCCAGGATCAAGCTCCCCGTTGGGCTCCCTGCTCAGTGGGGAGTCTGCTTCCCCCTCTCCCTCTGCCTGTCCCCATCCATGTTCTGTCTCACTCTTTCAAATAAATAAATAAAATCTTAAAAATAAATAAATAAATTTATATCATAACAAATTGCATTTCCTTATGACTAACCTTGTAAACATTCTTTTCTGGTTGTAAAATAAAAATAGTACATGCTTATTGCAGAACATTTGAAAATATAAGAAAGTATAAAGAATGCATGAAAAGTCTCTTATAATCCTACCACACAATATATTTTTGTAGTACATTCTAGTCTACTTTCTCTTCGTGGAAACCATTATAATAACAAATTTTTTTCTACTTTTTTTTAACTTTACAATCTCATTCAGAGTATACTTCAAAAGTGTTCTTCAAAATCTGATTTTTAGATCGCTTCAGAGTAAAGTACCATATAAATGTACCACGGTTTCTCTTCAACACAAATTACCCTGTTTTTGAACTGTAAACATAATTTAAACTGTAAGGATATAACATAAGCAGAGATTTCATAAATCACCATTCCCCTCTGGCTGGACATTTAAGAAGATCCAGTAAATATTAAAAATACCAAATGGTTTCTCTTCTTCCTACGAGTTTCCTGCAAATCTGGTTCATTTGTCCAGTTTACCCCCAACCTCTTTCTTTCTAATCCAGCATTCTAAGCTTAGTGTGCAGGATGTATGAACGATAACAGCGGGGGTTAAGTTGGATGCTTGCCTGAGGACCTCGGATCTCAGACTTTATTTTATGGGCAATGGGGAGCAAGCAGGGAGCTTTGAATAACAGAGGGCCTTGAGCAGATCAGATCTGTTTTTCAGAAAGATCAGTCTGGTAGGAAATGCACAGGAGGTGCAGACAGGAGGTGATGAAGGCAGGAAGTCTAGGTAAGAAGTTTTTCCATTAAGTTCGATTGGGAGTCAGTGAGCAGTGAAAATAGAAACAAGACAGATGGGAGAAAGATCTTGCAGAGAAAGAAGGACAAGACTTGGTCATCAATGTGGAGAAAAGAATTTGGTAGAGAGGCCACTGATAATTGAGGATGGTGAAGCCATGTAAGTAAAACCTTGTCCTTATGCCCGGCAGCCTCTGCAAAGCAAACAGCTAGTGTCTACTCCAAGGGGATTGCCCACCCTACGGTAGCCCCCTAATCACAAACAGCTTCCCAGTCAAGAGGATGATGTAAGACATCTTAGACTATTCCTGTGCTCTCCACATGTTCTCTCTCTCACTTGGCCTTTCTCTTTCATCTAGCCTTAGGCTCCATCTACCGCAAACCCTTACAACTGAGTCCATACCACCTATTTCCGTCCAACCAATATCGATAGGTTCTTGCAGATCTTTGGGCATTACATTAAAAGACCTGCCTTCGGGGCACCTGGGTGGCTCAGTGGTTGAGCCTTCGGCTCAGGTCATGATCCTGGGATCCTGAGATCGAGTCCTACATCAGGCTCCCCATGGGGGGAGACTGCCTCTCCCTCTGCCTGTGTCTCTGCCTCTCTCTGTGTGTCTCTCAGGAATAAATAAATAAAATCTTAAAAAAAAAAAAAAAGACCCACCTTCTCATCTCTTTCCAGGGTTGACAGTGGGAAGGAGCAGAGAGAGTGCAGAGCCCAGAGAAACCCAGTCTGCCACATAACCAAGAGAGGAAACTTATAAAGGATCAGGTTTGAAATTCATAATGCTAATCGCCCCTCAATGCACTGTCCTTTAGTGACACAGGTCTTGTCTGCTGTTGGACAGAAGGTGTCGTGTTCTTGGCAGGTGATGTCGTTGTGGTGATCCAAGCAATAATGGGGACAGTATTTGAGTCTCCGTTTATCTACCTCTAATGTGGCCCGAGGGTTATCAGTATCGTTGCAGCTATGCCTGATGGTAAACTTTCCTTCAAAATCAAGTTCTGCTTTCCAATTCAAAGAATTGTCATCTTTGCCAAAAAGTTGTGTCTGGGGGAGGAAGCTTGACCAGGTCCTCACATTTGTCAAGGTGTCTATTGGTGGAGAACATCCTTTTTTTTCTGCCTTCACGTTTCCATGTGGCAGGAGATCCACCACACCAACGTCTCAGCTGCTCTCTGTCCCCTGTCTCGCTATTTCCCAGAGAAGGAGGATTCATTGATTGATGGCTCAGTGCTGTCCTTCCTTTCTTCCCTCTGGCAACACAAATGTTTTCTCTGTTCCTCCACGGGGCTCCCCCATCCAATGCTGTCTCAGACTGGGTGGCTACATCTGCCTCGTTCTGGAGGGAGGAATTACAAAGACCCTAAGTCATACCCCTAAAGCCAACATCTCCATAATCAGCTCTATAGATAATGATACTTTCGTCTCTACCAACTCGATTCCTGTGTCGTCTCTTCATTTGGTTCCAGATTCAAGCAGGAAAAAGTGGCATGTTATTTACCGAGCTTTTCCTAAACCCTAACGGTCCCTGTAGAGACACATCTAAGATGCCTATAATCAAATTAGAGAATTGGACCTCCCAATAAATAGAAATAACACATAATTCATTTTAAGTTTAACAACAGAGACAACACATAATTCATTGTAAGTCTAACGATGAAGTGATGGGATTTCAAAAAAAGTCATGTTCTTCCAATCTGTAGCTAAAATATTTACATGGGGCCCTGGTGATATGCAGGCGGTGGTTTACAGAGCACAGCCTGTTCAAACCAAACAGTTGCTCTGTTCCTGATTTTGGAAACTCGTCAAGGAATCAGTGTTTACTTAGACAACTAGGGCCCCAAGCGGCTCTTGTGTAGGCTGGATTCAATCCAAGGAGAAGCCATGGCCCGGGAACATTCCTCCTTCTCCCCTGACCATTGAAACTCAGACCTCTCAGCTCTCCAGGGCCCTCTGGAGGGCATCCAGTCCAGCCTCCGGTCAACTGTCCAGTCCCCTGGCTGGACTTTGCAGACTGAGTTCTGTTTTAGAATTGGCCCCTTGGCGCCCAACCTAATGAGTAATCCTGTGTGTGAATGTCTTATTCATTTAACTCTCAAAGAGAGGGTGTAGGCCTCAGGGCAAAGGATCTGATGCTTAATATGTGGATGACTTGAATTAGTCTAGCGTATAATGCAGGGGTGGGCCAGCTGCGAGAAATAGACCACAGAGAACCTAGGAAGATCAGGTCTGAGTATCCAGAAAATCAAATCGACTATTTCTACTCAAAGTAAGAAAACAAATCACATTATTGAAGAATAACGTGTGCAAGTATAAGGATCAAGAGTAATGCATGGGAAAAGTATATGCCTTTTCCTAGGTTCTGGATAAAAGATAGCAATTGCAGGATCCCTGGGTGGCGCAGCGGTTTGGCGCCTGCCTTTGGCCCAGGGCGCGATCCTGGAGACCCGGGATCGAATCCCACATCAGGCTCCCGGTGCATGGAGCCTGCTTCTCCCTCTGCCTATGTCTCTGCCTCTCTCTCTCTGTGTGTGACTATCATAAATAAATTAAAAATTAAAAAAAAATATAGCAATTGCTATCCATGTTCTCACTGAGATAATTTTGAAAATGAATGAGATCACTATGTGGGGAAACCCTGTGGCAATTATAATCATGGGGTGAAAGTAGCAAATAGCAATGGTTTCTGTGTGCTCCATCCTTTCTATTTGGCAACCACCTTTCCCCAACCTTAGACAATTCAATGGGACTGTCACTCTCCCTGCTAGTACAGTGATGGACAATGACTTAGGCCAGGCCAATTAGGGTAATAATCTTTCCTTCCAATGTGATTGGTCCCAGAACAGGCATGTCACACAAGCAGGGCCAATGAGAATTGTTTTCTGAGATTTGGACCTGTCCTCTTCCCCTGAGGTGTATTTGTGGGATAGAAAGAAGGTGAGCCATGGTGTCTGAAGGCATGGATTCTGGATCATGAAGTTGGGCAAGTTTTGTTTTGCTTTTTACTTCTTTGAGCCTCAGTGTCTTCATCTTGGTACACAACAGAGTAAAGCCTATCTTGCAGGGTTGTGAGATTAACGAAGATAAAATACAGAGCTTGGCACATGGTGGACATCGATGAATGGCTTCTGTTGAGAGCATTCATAATAAAAAAACCATCTTGCCTGATCGATCTTCACTCTGTAAAGCACTTCCAAACAGCTATAATTGGGAGATCCCAACTTTTAGTGGGGAGGGGCCATCCTGAATTTTCCCCGACTCTTGAACTCTCTAGAGTGTATAGATGGGATGAGAGAGTAAAATCTTAGGATGGAAAAGTAAGTCACGGTCCAGCCAATCCATTGGTAACAGGTGGCTGGGGTCCAAAGTTCAAGAGATTATCTTCAGTCTAGATGCTAGATCAGTGCTACCTGATAGAACTTTCTGCTACATTAGAAACATGCTGTATCTGTGCTGTCCACTATAGTAGCCATTAGCTGAGTGTGACTGTCAAGCACTTGAAATATGGCCATTGAAACCAACGCACCTAATTATTTATTTAAATTAATTTAAACGTAAATGCCCACACGTGGCAATGGCTGCCATGTTGGTCAGAGCAGATGGAAGCCTTGAATTGGCAGACACAGAGGTAGGTGAGGATGATATCCCTTGCTTGCATGGGCAAGAGCTTGTGCAAGAAGAGCTAACACTTGGGAGCAGGTGGGTCTCCAGGGTTGGAGCAGTTGGTAAAGGAAAGTCATCTATCTAGTTAGCAACTTCAAACAATGCATACTGGTTTCTGGGCTCTGTGCGCCAAACTACAGGACTTCTGAAAACCATGTCTGATAATTGCTTTTTTGTTTTTTTAAGATTTATTATTTTTTTCATGAGAGACAGAGAGAGAGAGAGAGGCAGAGACATAGGCAGAGGGAGAAGCAGGCTCCCTGCAGGAGCCCGATGTGGGACTCGATTCCAGATCTCGGGATCACGACCTCAGCCCAACCGCTGAGCCACCCAGGCATCCCATGATAATTACTTTTTAAATCTATAAATTGTAAAGTAATTTAACCACGTTGCAGAAAGATTAGTCTCTAGAGGGGGGAAAAATCCCTCTGAATCTCCCCACACAGTGAGGATCATATTTATAGGTTTTCTTTCGGTCCTCTGCACATGTATGTTTATAAACTATAAGCTCTATGGACATATATTTGTAGCTCACCTTTTCCCTTTATCATAAAGACTTTTCTGTGTCATCACAGTCTTTGTATCATTTTCAATAACATAAAATATTCTACTGGCTACACTCACTATAATTCATAGGACCATCCCCTTATTTCAGTATTTTTTAGAATGTTTCCAAGTTCCTTCAAAATGATGCTGGGATAGGTATCCTGGTGCACATAACTCCCCAGTGCTCCCCCCATGTTTCTGCCTGGCAGAGGAGGATTAGTTTTGAAGGCAGGCAGACCTGGGTTTAAATCCTGAGCCTTCATTCCTTGGTAGCTACATGACATCCAATGAGATCATTCATCTCCCTGGGCTCCAACTTCTTTTTTTTTTTTTTTTTTTCCAACTTCTTAATCTATAAAATGGGAACAATAATATCTGCCTTTCTGAGTTGGATATTTGTAACTTGCCTCCCATACCACCTAACACTGAGATATTCAATGAATTAAATACTGTTGTGTATTTTAAAATATATATAACAAGTATATATTAAGCATATAAGTATATAATATGTATAATATAAAATAAATATAATTATTGGAGATGCCTGGGTGGCTCAGTAGGTTAAGCCACTGACTCTTGATTTTGGCTCAGGTCCTGATCTCAGGGTCATAAGATTTAACACCGCATCAAGCTTCCTGCTGGACATGGAATCTGCTTGAGATTCTCCTTCTCCCTCTCCCTCTGCCCTTTCCCCCTCTAAAAAATTATATATATATAATTATTTTTAGGAAGTTCAATTACTGGTAGTCTTTACAGTCTAGTCAGAGGATCTCCAAATTTCGAGAAGTTTCCTGATTTGTTTATGCTAATGAGTCTCTTGGCTGGTCTCCCTTGGTCGGACCAGAAGGACCAGAACCCCATGGGCTTAGATGCTGGGAGGCCATGGGTCCCAAAGTGGGAGCTGTGAGGAATCGGGGAGGCATGGCAAGGGGAAGCTGCAGAACAGTCTGGGGAGGTGGGTGGGAGGGAGATCTGTCCTTCACCGACTAACCAAATGCACATCCTCCCCCTGAGGCTTACCTCCTGGAGCTCTTTTCTTCCCAGGGACAAGGGTGGTATGACAACTGAAAACAGGAACATCAAATTAAGGGCAGAGATGGAATTAGAAGGTGCTGGTAAAATGCACTTTACTGCCAGAGTTGGCAGCTGTGGGCATACAGATAAGGCACAGCATTTGGAATCCTGCCCCTCTGGGGATTTTAGTCTCCCCTGAGCTACTGTGAGCAAATCATTAAGCCTCTGTGAGTGATTTTCCTTGTTGGCTAAATGACAAAGGAGAATAATGTCCATACGGAATGATGAAGCTCCAATAACAAAGAAACAACAGTTTTCCTCCCCAGGCTTGGAGCACCTGCTGGGTACCAGGTTCCAGGGGCATATGGTTAGCACACATCCCCTTATCCGGTTGCCACGGCAATTCCCAAAGGTAGGCATCATTATTGTTACTTTACAATAATATAAAGGAAATCATGGGGGTGAAGGCCACTGCTTACCCCTGGATTCCTTTCTGCTTTATAAACTGTAAAGTCCTGGATTGTTGCAATTTGTTGTTAAGATCTGGAGTTCTTCTCAGCTCATTCCCTGGAGATTTCTGCTAGAAAGTTCTAGAGGACTGCACAGGGAATTGAACAAACCGATTTGACTTATACTTGTTGGACACCTGCTGTGTGCTAGGCATGGTGCTAGGGATTCAGCAGTGAACACCACAGACAAATCACCCTCAAAGAGGGTATATTTTTGCCTGGGAAGACTAACAAATGAACCAAAAATGAAAAAAAAATATTTAATATATATATTTGATATGTCAAATATATATGATACATACATATTATACATATATCATGTCCTGTGAGAAGTACTGGGAAGCAAAATTAAACTGAGAAGGGGGTTGAGTGTGACTTTATGTCCAATGGTCAGAGAGGGCTCTGTGATAGGACGACAGTTGTGGTCGCCAGCAAGGCATTAGAGTCTACAAGAAGGTGATCTCTGTAAGGGCAGGCCCCCAGTTCTTGCTCATCCCTGTAGCTCCAGTCCCCACCAGAAGCTCTGGTTCCTAGTAGGTACTCAATAAATATTTGTTGAATGAGTGAATAAACAAACAGCCATTGTGCCAGGTGTGCTGGGGAAATGCCCACTTTAGGGTAGGCATGGGCTTTTCAATCCAGTTCCTACCAGCTGGCAGTTATGGAGGACCTTCTGTGTGCCAGGCACTATTCCTGCCTCCGTGGCTGCACAAAGACCCTTTTCCTTGGAGCTTGCAATTTAGCAGTCTAAAAGAGGAGGGAGGGAGGGAGGGAGGGAGGGAAGGAGGGAGGGAGGGAGGGAGGGAATGAGAAGGAACCAAAGAGAATAAGGGAAGAGCAAGGGGTTAAGTGCAAAGAATAAGAGCTTCAGGGTCAGGAAGGAGTTCAGCAAGTGTATTGCCTGACATTTTTTTCTTGGTGCAAAAAATAGCTAGTTCTGCTTTTTGGACTGGGACTCGCTGAGTCAGGGGTTCAAAGAGAACAGCATGAGGATGGGAGTGGCAGATGTCATCTGCGGCAGATGGTGATGCCCCAGAGACTGGCTGTGGCCTTGAAGATGCTTCCCTCCACCCCCTCTGGCCCAGGAATCAAGGTCAGGGGCAGACAACCAAGCTCAGCTCCCCGGGGTCCCAATCTCAGCCTCTCAACCAGGCCAGCCCTTCCCGACAACATCACCCGTGTTCCACCCTTGGACTCCACACCGGGTTCAGCAGAGTCTCAGAGGCCAAGGGTGTGAGAAGAATCATCTCAGCATCTGTTATTAACCATTATTTCCATTCTTTTGGCCGCTCCTCCTCCTCAGCCCTGAAGACGCTGGGTCAGTGCTTCTTTCAGCACAAACGAACCGATCTGCTGGGCCTTTGTTCAGCCTCACAAAAGAAGAGGATGATTATTAAAAGAACAGATTTTGCATTCCATCTTTACCCCAGACGACATTGCCTTGATCCCTAAAATAACTCCAGATCTCCTGGGTGGAACTTGTTCGTTCCTTTTCATCTTGCTATTTTGCAAACTGTTTATGGAGACCATCGCCATAGCGATATTATCAGAGCAGGTCAAATGAAACTCCAAACCGTTGGGTTGTTCTTGGTTTTTCCTTTGTACCTCAGAACACGACTTTTTCACCCCAAACCAGCTCTTTCATTTCTTATAAGCGCTTAAGGTCTCCACTCCAAGGCAGAAGCAGCTCCTCCCGACTGATGCCCAGCAGTTAAAATCACAGAGGTGGTCCATGCTGGGACAAGGGGAGGAAGTGCTTGAGCTGAGTTTCCAAACTGAAAACCATATTTACCAGAAATCTCCTTTCCTTCAGATAAAACTTGGGTCAAAGTTTCAGGGTGTTGAAAGAGGCACTAAATAAACTAAGAGTCTGAAGGACCTTCAGTGTTTGGTCCAAGGAACATGGCTACAGAGTTCAACAAATAAACACAGCTGGCGTGGGGTGAGCCTTTAGCAAATGCTTATCTTCTTGATTATTTTTTTTTATAATCATCATCGTGGACAAAAGCCTTTATTATAGCATTCTTATGCACTGCTTGTGGGGTTGTGAATTTGTATGACTTTCATAATAGGGAACATGGCAACGGGTAGGAAAAAACTTGACAATGTGCCCTTCCTTTGATGCTAGCTTCTACTTGTGGGTTCTTTTTTTTTATTTTAATTTTTATTTATTTATGATAGTCACACAGAGAGAGAGAGAGAGAGGCAGAGACACAGGCAGAGGGAGAAGCAGGCTCCATGCACCGGGAGCCCGACATGGGATTCGATCCCGGGTCTCCAGGATCGCGCCCTGGGCCAAAGGCAGGCGCCAAACCGCTGCGCCACCCAGGGATCCCTACTTGTGGGTTCTAAGGAAATAATGAGGGATGTGATGAGAGGAGTACACACAAAGACGCTCATTGCTAATGATGGTGAAAAATCAGAAATGACCTAACCATACAACATGAGGGGGTTGCTTTTAAAAAAAATCGTGACCTATCCATATTATGGATACTAAGGCACCACGGAAAATTATGCCATAGGAGTCTCTTTAATAACGTGTGAAATAGGGGATCCCTGGGTGGCTCAGCGGTTTGGCACCTGCCTTCAGCCCAGGGCCTGATCCTGGAGACCCGGGATCGAGTCCCACGTCGGGCTCCCGGCATGGAGCTTGCTTCTCTCTCTGCCTCTCTCTCTATCTCTCTCTCTACGTCTCTCATAAATAAATAAATAAATATTTAAAAAAAATAACGTGTGAAATATTCATGATGTGTTATTAGGTGTGGAAAAAAGCAGGTTACAAAAATATGCCACTTTTGTAAAATATTTATATATGTGCAACAGACAAAAAGGATGGGAAGGGTAGGTTCTAAAAAGACAACAGTGATGGTTTCTTGGGTATTTTTCTATTTTTGCAGTGCTTTTATCTGTAATTTTTCTATGGTGAGCGGGTTTTTCTGTAGCCAGATGCTTAAAATGCTATTTTGAAGAATGATAAGCTGTCATGCCTTTTCAAATCATCTCTCTGATGGTCCTAGTGGGCGGAGACAGTCGTATGCCCAGAGCCTCCTTGCATAAAACTCATGAGATAGGAAGTCCTCAATGATCTCTTATTGTGGTTGGAATAATGAATTCACTCCGTGGTCATGAAATCCATAAATATTTAGCAACCATGGATTTTCTCTCTATTTGGAGTTTAAGGTCACAGGCTGACATATACATAGGTGTAAAATGCATGCACACCCTAATAAGACTGGCAAATGTGTTTACAAAATGCCAAGACTCGTTTGATGTTTGGTGAGAACAGTGAAGATTGTTGGGGGGCAGGGGATAAATACGAATAGCATGCTGTATGCCATCAGTTGATTGATTATCTTATTTAAATATCGTAACAACTGTGTGTGGTAAGTATGATACCCCCATGTTATAGATGTGGAAACCAGGATATGGAGGTTCAGTCACCTGACCTCTCAACATCACCAGGGAGAAAGAAGATGCATTTAGTCATCAAAGAGCCCAGTTTATGACTGGAATGTTGGAGGTAGAAAGGAAGAAGTGGCTAGAGAAGGAAGACCTCTACATTTACGGCATAGTCCCAAGAGCCTTTTACCAGATTAAATGGTAAACATTTAGTTTGCGGGCTAGGGAAATTGATAATAATTTTAACTACCAGTCTTTGAGCCCTTGGAGATGATGTTGATACAAAAATGAGGACTCAGGGACACCTGGGTGGATCAGCGGTTGATCGTCTGGCTTTGGCTCAGGGCATGATCCTGGGGTCCTGGGATTGAGTCCCGCATCGGGCTCCTCATAGGGAGCGTGCTTCTCCCTCTACCTGTGTCTCTGCCTATGTCTCTGCGTGTCTCACATGAATAAATAAATAAAATCTTTAAAAAAAATGAGGATTCCAGGGTGTCATTATATTCAATCTCACTCGCTTGTGGCAAGTGGTGGAAGCCCTGCAATAATATATAGCACAAATGTGTGGGCGAGTAAATTATATAGAACCCTAGAGTCTATCCTCATTATGATCATCACTCAAAATATCTAGGTACTTCTTTGTTTTGGGGTGATATGGAAGAGTGAGAAAAGCGTAGGCTTTGGAGTCAGACAGATCTCTCCAAACCATCCTGGAGCTGTGGGATCTTTGTCCTGCCTTCCTGGCTCTACCTTGAGATACCTATGGAACCTTCACACTTTAGTGGAAATCCTGCTTAAATTGGTCTCCCCAAACGTTTCCTGATATTGGAAGCTATCATGGGGAGCTCTTTAGACCTCTATTTGTTAGGATAATGCTAGCTGCTGAAACAAACGGCCCCCACCTCTTAGTAGCTAACGACCATACAGGTTTATTTTCTCCCCGAGACAGTCTTGTTGGATACTTCAATGGATTGTCCTGGGAGAGGATTCAGGCTTCTTCCACTTTGGAGTCCTCCCTCACATCCTCTGCTTTCAACTGGCTGATGAACAAAGAGAGAGATTGAGAGTATGGCACAGGTCACAAGAGGCATTTTATGGCCATACCTGGAGGTGGTTCAGGTCACTTCCTCCCACATGCCAGTTATACGACCACAACCTACCTCAAGGGATGCTGGGAAATACAGACTATGTTTGCGCCCAGGAAGAAGTGGAAAAGGTGGATGTGTGACCTGCCCGTGCTGCATACCTGCAGCAGTCACAGGTAGTGTGGGGCAGAGGATGAAAAGTCATCCAGATGAAGCCCAACAGAAGTGTAATGGCAGCTGTCCAGGGAGGGGTGCCTGACAGAGAAATCTGACAATCAGTTTTTTTGATCCATATAGATTTTAAATGGGGCCAGACCTTATAGGATCTTAGATCAAGTATATCTGATCCTATCTGGCTATTTTAAGCTGTCAAACAGGCAACACCAGTGAATGTTTGAAATGGGCAACATTGCTACTGGCATTGCTCCGGGCCTCTGCCCTGAGTCAACCTGACCCACCATGCCCTCTGCTTTTCTCCTTTGCATTCCCCATTGGCCTGCCTTCAGATTTGGTGATTCATTTTCCCTGCTTACAGTCACTTTACCTGCTGGGCCAGATACTTGCCGACACTACTCCGCCTTTGACCTTTTTGTCCAGAATCTGGAGTCTTTCTGACTGTAACGACATGAATTGCCTTAAATAAATAGGTCACCCACCGGGTCTCGCCTGGTCCTGGGAGTTAACAATCTCAGTAAGGGTCCTCTTATGCTATGCACTCCATTGATTTCCTTGAATAAAAAAGAAAGCTAATATTCGTGTTTATTTATTTAGAAGAATTGAAGCTTGCATAGTGAAGAAACTGTCATTTTCTTTCAAAAAGATTTAAAGTCCTATATGAGGTTAAATAATGCTTTACATGGCTCTGAAATCCTTTTCTTAAATGGTATCTTTGGAAAAGGAAGATAGTTCTATTTTAATCAAGTTCTAGTTACTGGGTCTTCCGTAGCTAGTGTATTTTATATCCTAAGACATTTTATCTACCCAATGTTGTGAAGATTCTCTCTCATGCTTTCTTCCATAAGTTTGATACTTTTTAACTTTTTAAAAAAGATTTTATTTTCTATTGGTGTTCAATTTGCCAACATATAGAATAACACCCAGTGCTCATCCCATCAAGTGCCCCCCTCAGTGCCTGTCACCCAGTCATCCCCACCCCCCCCACCTCCTTTTCTACCACCCCTTGTTCGTTTCATTTTTAAGATTTTTAAAGTAATCTCTACACCCAATGGGGGGGCTCAAACCCACAACCCAGAGATCAAGAGTTACATGTTCCTCCAACCAAACCAGCTAGGTACCCCAGGTCTACGGTGCATTTTGAGTATATGTTTATGTATGGTGTGAGGTACGGGTCAAAGTTAATTTTTTTTCTGGGCGCCTGGGTAGCTGAGTCAGTTAAGCATTCAACTCTTGGTTTTGGCTCAGGTCATGATCTCAGGGTTGTGAGTTGGAGCTCCATGTTGGGCTTCAGGCTTAGCAGGGAGTCTGCTTGAGATTTTCTTTCTCCCTCTGCCTCTGGCCCTTCCCCAACTTGTGCTCTCTCTCAAATAAATAAATCTTTTTTTTTAAAAGAAAAAGATTCATTATTTTCTATAGAGGATCTTCAGCTCTTCTGGCATTGTTTGTTGAAAATACTATTCTTTCCCAGTTTAATTATTGAATTACATTGGCATTTTCATCAAAAATTATTTGAATGTATATGTGTGAGTCTAATTTTGGGCTCTTCTGTGTCAACGATCTGTGTATCTATCCTTCTGCCAATGACACACTGTTTTGATTTCTGCAGCTTTATAGTAGGTCTTGAAATCAAGTAATGTATGTCCTCAAACTTTTATTTTCCTTCCTCAAGATTTTAAGGCCTTTGCATTTCTGTATACATTTTAAAAAAAAATCAGGTTGGGGTGCCTGGGTTGCTCAGCTGGTTAAGTGTCTGCCTTCATCTTGGGTCATGATCCCACGGCCCTGGGATAGAGCCCCATATCAGGCTGCCTGCTCAAAAGGGAGCCTGCTTCTCCCTCTCCTTCTGTGATTCCCCTTGCTTGTGTTCTCTCTCAAATAAGTAAATAAATACAATCTTTTAAAAAATCAGGTGTGTATTTCTTTCTTTTTTTTTTTTTCTTAAGATTTATTTGAGAGAGAGCAAGCATGAATGGGGCAGTTAGAGGGAGAGAGGGAGAATCCTCAAGCAGGCTTCCCATTGAGCATTGAGCAGGGCTTGATCCCTCAACCCCAACATCATGACCTGAGCCAAAATCAAGAGTCAGATGCTTAACAGACTGAGCCACTCAGGTTCCCCTCCATATACATTTTAAAACCAGTTTTGCAATTTCTCGAAAAAAACTTGCTGGGATTTTAAATTGGATCTCACTGAATCCATAGATCATTAGAATGAATATCTTTTTTAAAAAATCATTTATTTATTTACTTATTTATTTATTTATTTATTTATTCATGAGAAACATAGAGAGGCAGAGACGTAGGTAGAGGGAGAAGCAGGCTCCCTGAGGCAAGCCCAATGCGGGACTCGATCCCAGGGTCTTGGGATCATGACTCGAGCCGAAGTCAGATGCTCAACCACTGAGCCACCAGGTCTTAAGATGTTAAGAATAAACATCTTAACAGTACTGAGTCTTCCAATTCATGAATAGGGTACCTCTATTTATTTAGTGATTTAATTTCTCTCAGCAGTGTTTTCTAGTTTTCAGGGTACACAGGACTTGTGCATCTTTTATTAAATGGATCCTTAAGAATTTTTTATATATATATAGATTTTTTAAGATTTATTTATGCATGAGAGAAACAGAGAGAGAGAGAGAGAGAGGCAGAGACACAGGCAGAGGGAGAAGCAGGCTCCATGCAGGAAGCCTGACATGGGACTCGATCCCAGGTCTCCAGGATCAGGCCCTGGGCCGAAGGCGGCGCTAAACTGCTGAGCCACCGGGGCTGCTCAAATTTTTTATGTTTTGATGTTATTGTAAATTTTTTTAAAGAGATTTATTTATTTACTTGAGAGAGAGAGTGTGCATGAGCAAGCACAGGGAGAGGGGTAGAGGGTAGAGGGAGAAGAGAATTTTTTTTTTTTTTTTTTTTTTTTAATTCATGAGAGACACACACACACACAGAGGCAGAGACACAGGCAGAGGGAGAAGCAGGCCCCATGCAGGGAGCCCGACGTGGGACTCGATCCCAGGACTCCAGGATCATGCCCTGGGCTGAAGGCAGGCGCCAAACTGCTGAGCCACCCAGGGATCCCCCCCCCCCCTTTTTTTTTTTAAGATTTTATTTATTCATTCATGAGATACAGGGAGAGGCAGAGACATAGACAGAGGGAGAAGCAGGCTCCTTGCAAGGAGCCTGACGTGGGACTTGGGCCTGGGACTCCGGGACCACACCCTGAGCCAAAGGCAGAGGCTTAACCACCTAGGCGTCCCCAAGGGAGAAGAGAATCTTAAGTTAAGCAGACTCCCCACTAAGCACAGAGCTGACAGGAGGCTGGATCTCAAAACCCTGAGATCATGACGTGAGCTGAAACCGAGAGTCAGATGCTCAAATGACTGAGCCACCCAGGCGCACCAGTAAATGGTGTCGTTTGCTTATTTAAATAATTTCTATGAAGTGGGATTCAAACTCATGACCCTAAGATCAAGAGTCACATGCTCTATTGGCTGAGCCAGCCAAGTGCCCTGGTAAACGGTATTTTTAAACATCTGATTTTCAGTTGTTTGTTGCTCTGATTCATTATTCCAACATTTTACTAGACTGGTCCCTTAGTCCTGCCACAATACCAGCTCCTACGTCAGTTCTGCATCTGGTTTAGTTTCATTTGCAACACTGGTTGGAAATGAGGGATGAGCACTCTGGAGGAGTTGAGGCTTGCATCCTGGACGACTGTGCTTGGAAGTTCTCTGGCTCACCATCCGACAGGCTTTATTCCCAGAGTACCATATCCCAGGGGCTATGCTAGCTGTTAGTGAGAGGACTCAACAGCCCCTGCCTTGAGGAGCCCAGAAAGTAGTGGGGGCAAATTGCAACCGTAAAGGTGTTGAAAGTACAAGATTTCCAGAGGAACACAGAGTGGGAGGCCCCAAACTCAGCTTTTGAGGGAGAATTGTCAGAGAAAACTACATGGACGAAGGGTAAGCCTCAGACATGTTGAAGAAGCCCATCCCAAGCCTGGTGGGCGGCTGGTTGGCCAGCTTAATAAACTAAACATGAATTCTCCCAAATATGCATATAAAAACTCCAACAGCTGGCCCACATGTGAGAGGTCTTTTTGTAACTCTAAGCAAGACCCCACAGATGGTCAGGATACAAACAGTTCTGGTCCAGCAGAAGGCAGCTGTGAGTTCTCCCAGGTACCTACTCGAAAAGCCACAACAAAAGCCCTGAGATGATGATGTCTAACCTCAGACAGAGATGTCTTCTGGCCCTGACTCTGGGGATGTATTAAAAAGAAGTGGATTGCTAGTGGCCTGTTTACCTCCCTGCTTCTTATTACATGTTCTTTCAAGATGCTAAGCTAAGGGGTGGAAAAAGTTGATCTAAGCTGTCTAGCCAAGACCGCCTCCTCTACAAACCACACAGTGTTCTGTCTTCAAAGGAAATCAGGATTTTGTTTTGCCTGTTCCCAGTCCTGCTTAGGGGCCCAATGACTAGAAGTTTCTGAGACCCAAAAGGAGTCTGTTTCATTGCTTTGCATGAGCTTACGCAGAATGCATGACTGTAATAAGTCTGGAAAGAACACAGAGAAGCAGCAGTATAGAGGTAGGATTAAGACCAGGAGAGTCACTCGATGTCATGGAAGCCAATGGAAGAAGAGGCTTCAAGGAGAAAGAAAGAAATGACCAACAATGTCAAATGATCCTGGGGAGTCAGAGGAGGTGAGGATTGAGTGAAGCCCATGTGGTTTGACATAGAGGTGTGGGTGACCTTGGGGTCATTTCAGTGGAGGAGTGATGAACTAGAATGGGAAATTAGGAAGTGGGGAGAGGAAATTCTGACAATTGTGTAGCTGTGGGAGGCAGAAGATGGGCAGTAGACTGGAGGGGTTATGGCATTCATGTAGGCTTTTTCTTTTTTCTTTTTTTTTTTTTTTCCTTTAAACATAAGATGGGAGAATCCTGGGACTCCGGGATCACACCCTGAGCTTTATAAAGGCAGATGCTCAACTGCTGAGCCACCCAGGCGTCCCACAGAATTTACTTTGATTATTGTTCTGCAGAAAGCACTGTAGCCCAACTCAGGGTAAGGGTCCATCCCCAAAATGATGAGTATGGCCAAGACCATTACTTTGGCTTCAGCCAATCAGGATCCTCCCCTCTGGAGCTGGGGGTGGGCTCAACTCTGTCAAACTAAAGATCTGAGAATGGTTGAGCTGTAGAAAAGAGAGAGTATGCCTAAGTGGGAGATACCCCAGAAGTGACCTCTGAACCAGGTGAATGGTGGGGAAGATGGAATCACCAGGAAGAGTTCCTTCCTTCTGGTACTCTTGGTAACAAGACCCTTGAATCCCACTGAAACTATAGTATATGGAGTTAGAACGTTGAAATGTGGTTTAAACCCCTTGTCTCTAGGATTCAGTGTGGTGAGAGTTTCGAAGCTGGCTAATTCTAGGGTTCTCTTGTGTCTCCAAAGACATAGTAAAACATCCAAAACCACTGTTAGTAATCCAAGAAGATGTCCAATTCAAGGGGAACTGAAAATGGCGGGGAAGTAGAGGATTGCTTGCCAGGGCTCATTTGAAATTTGGGGACATCAAACTAAAGTGACAACAGTCACTTTCAATTTTCCAGCACTGTTCAGATGTTCCGATGCAGGTGGAGTGTAGGGGAATAGCTGAGCTTAACTATGTTTGCACAAGTTAGAGGAAAACAGAGAGCAAAGGGTTAGTGGTTTTTGCAAGGAGGCGAGTGTAGTGGTTATTACTGAGTGAGGAGGGAGGGGAGCATGAGAGGGAGGATAAATACAAGGATCTGGCAAGATTCAAGATTTGCAGGGCTTGATGAGGTTGAAGAAATGCTTGTGTGTGGTACGACAGTAATGAGGTTAAAGTCAGACTTGAGATTATTTGGGATTGTGTTTTCTGAGTGCAATTATGGATGGGAGCAAGTACCCGGGGTACCCAGGGTGGAAGGAAGGAAAAACTCATTGATAGGGAAGAAGTCAGTGAGGGATCAATAAGATTTCTGATGGATTATGCTTATGGAGGTTGAAGTCATAAAAACTGGTACAGGAGAGGAGGAGGTTAGTTCATGAGAGCAAAAAGGAGGGGTGGTAGGTAGAAAATACAATAGCATGAACTTTAAGGAGGGCTGAGCTTTTGAAAGAGGAGGGGAAGGGAAAGAGTACTAAAAATATCTATGGTGCTTGCCTGCCAACCCACAACCCCTGGTAGGCAGTCATGTTTAATGCCCATGGTCCTCATGCCTATGGCAATAGTGGACTGGTCATGGGTGGAATCCAACCTGTGGGGACCCAATCTAGGGACCAGCCGGGGACCTGTCCAATGAGGTGTCATTGTTAAAGCATAAGATGGGGCCATTGGGTTTGAACTATGAAACATAAAAATAGTTTGCCAGTTAAAAGAGCAAGCTGATGCAGAGAGTAAAGGAGGGACAGAGACCACCAGTATGGACCCCAAACAGGCTGAAATGTTGAGGGAATAGCGCTATATGCAAGCTGAGGATGTGGGACCGTAAAGATGGAATGCAGCAGATGCATTCAAAGCAGAAATGGGGCTGCCTGAGAGAGATGGAATAGCCTGTCCTCCGAGCCCTCTATGATATAACTTAATTTTCAAAGCAGAGAACTTGATTTTTTGAGCAGGGAAGCGACAGGATCAGGCCTTGGGTGACGAATGTGGGCTCTGGTCCCAGACTGCCTGGCTTTGAACTTATTAGTTATATGATTTTGAGCACATGACTTAACCTCTGTGTGCCTCAGTTCCCTTATCTGTGAAATGGGACTAATAGCATTGACCTCACAGGGTTGCAATGAGAATTAGATGAGAATATACAGGTAATGCATTTGGAACAGCAAGGTTCCCTATCAATCTTTTATTCAAATAAACAATTCAAGTGTTATTTCTTTCACAAACCTTTCCTTCATGCCCTGATCCCATGGCTACAAGGAGGGATACCATCTCCTCTTGGTCTTCCACGTCCCAGGTCACACTTTCTCCATCTCCTTGCTGGTTCCTCTTTACCACCTTGACCTCTTCTCTCTACATTCACCTTCTAAGTGAACTCACCTAGATGTCTTGTGCCCTTAAGTACTTTAAAATGTCATTTATTAGCTGAGAGTTCTCATAGCAACTCCAACTTCTTCCCCAGCTCCAGATTTCCATGTCCAATTACTTGTTAGACATTTCCATTCAATTCTCCAATAGGCATCTCAGACATAACTTGCCCCAAACTGATTCATTCTTATCCTGCCCCCATCACAACAAAACAGAAACCAAAAAACAAAAACAAAAACAAAAAAAACCAACCCAAACCCTGCTTCCCTACAATCTTCCACAGACCAATAAACGACAAATCTTTTTGGTGTTAATCAAGCTAAAAATCTCAGCATCATCCCTGACTCCTCCCTTCTCACACCCACCACCGAGCCATCAGTAAATATCCAGAAGGTGATGTTCCCTTGCTGCCTCTGCTGCTACTGCCCTGGTGTAAGCACCTTCAGTTCTTTGCTGTGTGACTCTCAGTTTACCTCTTCGGGCCTTTGTTTTGAGGATTAAATGAGTTATTATTTGTAAAGTACTTAACAGTGTTCATCACATAGGAAGCCCCATTTAAGTGCTTTTTAAATAAATAATACACGGTTTAAGTAGCTTTCTCCTGGCCCTAGCCCCCTACAGTCCATTGAGGACACAGCAGCCTCCTGATCCTTCTCAAGCCTAGGGCCCCATCCTGTCACTGCTTGGCACCTCTCTGACCTCAGCTTCCACTGGTCTTCTGCTCAGTCTGGGCCAGTCACCTTGGCCTCCTTGGTCCATGAACACACCAGGGACGGGACTGTCCCCATTGGGTCTGTGTCCTTGCTGGTTCTTGTGCCGCCCTCTGATTGTTACTTTCTAAATTAGCTCTTCCCAGGCCCCACTTTACTAACCTGCCTGCCAATTCCCTCAACTTTAGTTTCCTCCACATCTCTAATCACCACCTGACACTATGTTTACTTTTCTTTTTTTTTTTGACACTATGTTTACTTAGTAGCTGATGGTCTCCCCTCCAACCATTCTCTGCAAAAGCATGGGCTGGGACTGTCACTGTTCACTGTTCTAACCTTAGGGCCCAGAACAGTGCTCAGTACACAGCAGGTGCTCAATAAATGTTGACCAAGTGAAAGAATTCCTAAGTGCCACTCTTTTCTCTGAATTCCCGTAACACAGGCCTTAAACACTTACTTGTATCGATTTTTTTATGCCACTGGTAGCTTTTATTGGACTATGAGCTCCCTTAGGAGGGGGGTGCCTAGGATATGGCCTGGCGTGGGGTCATTCCGCCATTTGTGCAACCCTTTACAGTTTACAATCCCCTCACAGGTGACCTATTCGGTTTTCACAAAAAAGAGTGAGCAAGCCGGGGAGGGCAGGTATTATTAGCTTATTAGCAAGGCTAGAGTCCCAGTTCTCCTGCCTTCTAGACTAAGCTCAACGGCTGTTGCATGAAGAGAGAGAAAGAGGAAAAAGGAAAAAGGAAGAAGAAGAAGAAGAAAGAAGAAAGAAAGAAGAAAAAAGACTTTCTGAGTCACTCTGTGGAGCAAGGCAGCCCCACCGGGCAAGTGGGCTGGTTCTCTGTAGCACCTCTACAAATGCTCGCAAACTCCTAGCATTTATGGATCTGATTTTCTACCTGTGTGGTCCCCACAGCTACGCTGCAGCAGGTAGCTCTGGGGGCATCCTCCTGTCCCGTGCACCTCTGCTTTCTTTCGGCGCCTCCAAAAGGGCCTGGGATGCTCAGCGAGGCGTGTGGCCCGAGACTCCCTTTTTTAGAGATCCGGCTCAGGTGCAGCCACTTGCTCCGGGTCGTGCACGTTGCAGGAGGCGGCGCGGCGATCCAACTGCCCCCCCCCTCCCCCCCGGGCCCGCGCTGCCGCTCTCTCCGGGATGGACCGGCCCCGGGGCAGCGCCAGTTCCGGGTCCGCGAGGGAGAGCGCGCGTGCAGCGGGCGGGGCGGACAGGGCCGGCGCCTTCCGCGTCCCCGCCCGGGAGGCCGGCCGCCCCCGCCTGCAGCAGCCCCAGGGCGCCGGGCGCGGCGGGCGGAAGCCCCCCCCCCCCCCCGCCCAGGCCGCGGGCCCCGCCCCCTCGAGGCCCCGCCCCCAGCAGGCCCCGCCCTCCGAGGCCCCGCCCCGCGGCCCGCCCCGCCCTTCCCCCCGGCGCTCCTCCCCCCGCGCCGCGCTCCATACTTGGCGATCGCCGCGGCCCCGCGCGCTCATTGGCCGAGAGCCGGCCGCGTGGGGGCGGGCCCGGCCGGCCGGGGCGGGGAAGGAAGGCGGCGGCGGCCGGCGCGGGGGGAGGGGGCGCTGACCCGGATGTTCACTCCTGGGCACCCGGGGAAGTGGAAGCGCCGGGCCCTGCCGCGGGGGGGAGAGCACAGACGCCGGGACCCGGAGCGCCGCCGCCGCCGCCGCCGCCATGGTAAAGGCCCGACGTCAGCCTCCCCCGGGCCCGGGCCCCGCCGGCGCCCGCGCCTCCCCGGCCCCCGCCGCCCCGCCCCGCCCGGGCAGGGTGGGTCCCCGGGTGGGGGAGGGGCGGGGCCCCGGCCCAGGTGGCCCGACCCAGGTGGCCCCGGCGCTGCGCGCTCGGCCGGCGACCTGCGCCCCTCGCCCGGCCCCCGGCCTCTGCCCCCCGCCCCCCGCCCGCCGCCCCCCGCCGCTGGGTCAGCGGGTCTCCCCGGAGCCTGCGGTGACCCGGGAGCGGCCCCCTCCTCCCGCCCACGGCCCGGGCTGGGCCCCCTTGGCCCGTCCCCACGGCCTTCCCCGGCCGCCGTCCCCCCCGCCCCCCCAGGGCCGGGCTAGGCCTCTGGACCCGGGTCAACCCCCCTCCGGGGGCCGCAGCCTCGCTCCTCCGTGGCTTCAGCCCGAATCTTCTCTTCCTGCTCGCCCTTCGTGGGGACCCCCTCCCCTCCCCACCCCTCCCCCCCGCCGTCCCCTTCCCCGCACTTCTCCCCGCTCTTAGCGGAGCCTGCGTCAGCCGGTCCGTCCCGGGCTGCTCCCTCCCTCCAGGGCCCTGCTCCCTGCTCCCTGCCCTGCCCCCGACCCCGGCGGCCCCTCCCCTCCCCCGGGAGCCCCTCTGCGGCCCCTGGGGAGCGAGGGAGCGAGGGAGCGAGGGGCGCTCTCCTCCGCGGGGGAGGGTGGTGGTCCCGGGCTGTGCCTCCGCGGGGGGGGGGGGCCCTGCCTCCACTGGGAGCAACGAGGGAAGGGCGGGCACCTGTGTGCCCGGAAGGCAGGAAGGCAGCGCCGCGCTCTGCTCTGCGGGCCCTTCCCGCGGCCGCTGCCTCCGGGCCGAGGGTGCGGTGCCTGCGGGGCGTCGTGCCGGGGCCTGAGCGCGAGCGGAGGGCTGAGGGTGGGGGGAGCCGGCAGGACGGGAATGAGCGCACAATCGCCCTTGTGAGGCTGCAGGCCCTTTTGGGGGGGCGCCCAGCGGGCCCCGAGGCCAACATACGGCCTGGACACGATGCACCCCAGCAGGCGCAGCCTCCCTTTCCCCCTGAACTGTCAGCTCGTGAGGGTTGGAACTGCTGATTATGGAGGTGCCTCGGATCAGGTGAGCCAGACTCCGAGACAGCGAGCCAGCTAGTTCCACTCGTGGTGTTTGTTTTGATAACGATGGCAGGTGCTCCTAGGTTGTTGGGATGGCCCGAGGTGTCGCCTAAGGCCCCCCCCAAGTGAGCCTGCCTTGCCCCTCTACTTTGCAGCCTTCTGCAGGGCAGGCTCACCGCTCGTTGGAAGGGCCAGAGGGCTTCTGCCTTACATGGTCAAGGAACCTTTGGAGATGGGCTAACAGAGCTCAGCCCATCCACCTGCTCCTCCTGCCCAGTGCTGGCAGGTGCCTGCGTGTGAACTTTGGAGAATCTCGGTTTCTTGTTTAATGAAGCGATGTGGCTGCTGAACCAGGATGACTAATAAAGAGTGGCTAGGAGTTTTCTTGCTGCCTTGCTGTATTTTGATTAAAAATGTGGCTCATGCCATTTTTGATGCTATTGGACTTCTCCAATGTGTGTGTTGCCTGGAGGTGGCCCCACCCCAGGGCTGGGTGGGGAAGTACTCTGGACAGTTTTGGGTGAGGACTGTGCAAGTGGAGTGAGGCTTTATAAATTTGCTCTCAGGACAAAAGCAGGGGAATGTGGATCCGGTGGCCAGGTGGGGGCTGCTGAAGGCAGGGTATCTGGCAGGGAGGGGCATCTTGGCTTAGCCCTGATTCTCCAAAGGTAATGGGAAATGCCCATGATGACCCAGGAGGAGCGCAGTGACACAGGATGCTTCTCACAAGTCCTGTATTTGGGTTTTATTTGGATAGTCTGAAAACTGGGGTGGGGGTGGAGGAAAGGGCTAACGTTTCTTGAGGATTACGAGGTGCCTGGCACTGTGCTGTGCAGCCCTCTTGTATGAGCCCGTTTAATCTGCACAGTCCTTTGAGGTAGTTGCTGTCCTCATTTTACAGGTGAAGAAGCTGCCGCTCAGGACGTCCAGTAACTTACTCAAGGTGTTGGCTCGGTCAGTGGAAGCATATCTGGCGGTCTCTGACCTCCATCCTCCCCATTGTCCCACGCTGCTTCTGTGGCCAAGATATAAAGGACACTGTTTAGAAAACAGAATAATGGGGTACTCAGAGATGGCAAGGGAGGAGCAGCATTTACTGACTGTTGGTTGTGTTCTGGGTCCTTTACATAAGAGACCTCGCTGACACTTCACGGTGCAGTAGTCGGATGGTGGTACAGCCATATCTGGCATAGGCCAGGACATGAGCTCTTTGAGGGCAGGGATTTTTCTCTAGTGTTTTCCATGGCTTCATCCTCTGGGGCCTAGGTACCAAAGGAAACACCTGGTACCAAAAGAAATGGCTTGGAGTGTTCTCTTTTGGGATGTGTCTGTGTCCATGAACTCAGCCATTTGGATTTTCATACTTACTCTCTCAGTAGCTTATTCTTAGTATCCCCTATGGTTGTAAGGAATTTCTAACTGCTTGTTGTCAAATTGGTCCCTTACATGGATACTCTAATAATCCAGACTAGGCAGTTGGGCTACGATACCAGTGATGGTGTGGGGTTGTAATAGGTCAGTGAATTAAGACCACTGTGGTTCTTATTTTCATAGTAGGTTTGGTGGTAGAGAAAACAGCCAGATCTCAGTGTATCCATGGAAGGGAAATAGTTTGAGAATCTAAAATGCATTGGACTTTGAAGTAAATTCCAAGATATTTGTTGGCATCAGTTAAGTGCATAGGCAAGTGAAATTTATTTGCATGCCTTCCCTTAGTAGGTAACAATCTTACCACCCCACCCTAACTCTATGGTTTCGGAGCATTTTTCCTTACACAGCTGTAGCTTCTAACTCAGGAATGATTATTCTAACTTAAGTGTTGTGATTCAGGTGCTAGATGGTGGGGGCTGTAGCAGTGCAAGGACTGACAGGGGCCCCTCATGAGTTGTCCCTCCAGCTCACAGCTGGTTTTGCCTGACAGGAGCTGATAGAAGCCTGTCACATTGTTGCAAGGTGAAACAATAGCATTGACACTCCTGTGTCTTGGCATGTGTCTTGGCTGTGCTCCTGGTGGGGATCAGAGACAGTTCAGCCCAGATCCCACATCACATACAGCCCTTTTCCTTTGAACCCAACTGGCCTCTGGTAGAATGCTTGAGAAAGGTAGCCAACAATCGATAGCTTGAGATTGAGATGATAAATCACAGTTTGAGAGCAGATATTCCTTTGATAATTCAGAAGTCCTGTATTTTATATTCCATGGAGGAGAGAAGAGGACCGATGACAGCCCGGGGAGATGGTACCTGGGCAGGTACATATAGCCTGTTGCGAGGCCTGCTTCCCAGGCCGGGAAATGATTGCCAGTAGGCAAATACGGAGGTGCCGTAGGGGGTACCTGAAGCTATAGGGTGACGTTAATTCTGTGAAATTTTTTTTTGATTTTTAAAAATTCTGTGAATATTAGTTGCTTTCCTTGTGCAAATTTATGTGCTGAAGATGCAATGATGAACAAGACAGGGGTCTCTCCCTCATAGCTTACATTGTTTGGGGAGGGGGGATGTCACTCTTACCTAAAATTTAAGGGAGAAGAGCCTTGTTTTATATGAGGGCAAGCCATTTGCATGAGACTTGGTGGGAAATTTAAGAGAATATTGGGGCGTGTGCCCTGTTTCACTCCCAGACCTTCTCTGCCATAACTGTGGACGTGAATTGTACTGCACACCAGAAGCTCCTACCCAGAAGGTGTAATCTTGTGGTGCCGTGGAAGCATGCTCTTCTAACCTGGGTAGCTGCCATGGATGGAGGATCTAGTGTGATCCAGAAACATGGCTTAGGTAATACCTCATCCCTGATTTTATTTACGTGGAACCTGAAGCTTGAGTGACCTGTGTGAGTGGCAGGGCTGGGACTCAAAGCTGGGTCCCCTTCACTCCTGTGCTGGACGCTTACTCTCTGTCTCAAGCTATAAGCAGAAGGGCCCACAGTACAGTATCTGGGCCCATTGCTTCTTGCAGCAGATCCCAGCAGTGGAGTGGGGTGTGGAAGGCTGGAGGGTGTGGTTGCAAGGCCACCCACATTAGGACCAGCTAGAGCCATGTCATTTCTAAACCTAAGCTTTTAGAGAGTTGTGTTTCAGCAGAAGGAAGTAGACATGTATGTTTATAGGGCACCAGCCGTGTGCATGCACTCCGCTGGGAGCTTTAGCTTACTGGATCCATGTGTCAGCCCCACCAGAACAGCTCAGCCTTAGGTGGGACGCGGCATAATATAAGCAGTTAGGACTTGGAGCCAGACTGCGTTGGGATAATAACAGGACCTCCTTGTAAGGCTTGTTTTGAGAATTAGATGAGATAATATGTGTCAAGTACTTCCAACAGCATCTGGCACATAATTATATAATACTCATCATTATTATTATTACTGTAGTACAGATGAGGTTCACAGGGGTATGTGGTGAGTGCCTCTGCTGCAGCTGGTTAAGCGGAGGCACTGGGTTTTCTGACTCCAGAGATACACCCCTGTCCTCCACTCCTGATGCCTGCTGGAGTTGGCTTGGCTTTGGGCTATGCCTTGAATGAAGAGCTTCTGTTACAGAGCCTATGGCACCTCACCATAAAAAAAAGGCTCCCTGTACAGGGGACACCATGTGCTGTCATAGCCTGGTGCTATACATCTCTGGTTTGGATGCCTTGTCTGTGCCTGGTGGAGCCCCTTAAGAATTGGGTCCTCACCCTCTTCCCAGGATGGAAGAAGAGGGTCAGCACTGGGGACACAGCATGTGAGCTCCGTGAGAGCAGAGCCCTGCCTCTTTGGTCCTGCTAACCACCCCACACCTTGCACCAGTCGCGTGGTGCTTGGCGGGTGCTTCTTCAACGCCGAGTGAGTGCGTGGTGAGAGTTGAGAGTGGTTGCACTTTGTTTGCTGCCTGCCTTGCAGAACATGGGCTCTGGAGCTGGGTGCGTGTGGGTTGCAGTCCTGCATCTGCCACTCAGCATGTGATCTGAAGTTGGGGTTCTAATCTCCCTTGGCCTCAGTTTCTTGATCTGTAGCACAAGGATAACATTTTCTAGGGATACTGGGAGAAAGACAGGGAAAATGGCATGTATTTAATCCAGGGCTTGGCACACGGTAGATGGTAGCTGTGATTATTATTTGTCTTATTCTGCGTACTGGAGAGTAAGGGACACAAATAGAAGCCATATAATCCCTGTCGTCTGATCCAGAAAGGGACACTGGATGCATCCAAAAAGTTTAGTGCAGCAGGAAGGACCCAGTATAGAAAAGGCTTAACGAGCAAGGGGAACATGTCTGTTTGGCCTGCATTCCACTTCCTCCAGGAAGTCCTGCAGACCACTTCAACCCACAGGCAGCCTGGGTGGGGGCTGGGTGTGAAGCCCGGGAGACCTTGCCCAGGGTGAGAGGACAGGGTGGGGTGCAGTCAAGGAGAGGCCATTGTAGGCGGTGCTTGGAACAAAAGCAGAGTTCAGGGGTACGGTCAGCCTGGAAGTTGGGAGACCAGCCAGAGTAGACCGCACGAGTGGGGGTGCCGCAGTCCCAGGAGTCCGTTGGGGAGCGCCACAGTTGCTAAGCTAAGGACTGTATTTGATCTGGGACATGGTGGAGCCAGCTGAACATTTGACGGGGGCAGGTAGAAATCTGAGGAGGCTGGCAGAGTCGTGGTATTTTAGGAAGCGTCATCTGGCCGTGGTGTGCACGAAGGCCCCGGGAGGTGAGAGACGGGAGGGAGGCCTTCGCCAGCACCAGCCTGTGGGGTGATGAGGGTCCCAGGCACTGTGAGGCCATGGGCATGGAAAGGAACACAGGGTGGAAGAAGATGGAGATAGGAAGGCAGAGTGAGATGCCGTGATTTAGCGCCGCTGGGGCCGAGGGGGAGCGCTTCTGCGCCCAGAGCTCCCTGCTTAGGCAGCCTGATAGGATGCTCTGTCATTGATCCGGCTGCCATTTCTGGTCAGTTCAAATCCTAGATAGTAGCGTCTGCAAAGCCTTGGTATCCTGTTAACAGCCGAGCAGGGATTTTAGTCTGGTTAGCCCAGTCAGCCTTCTGGATCCGTGAGTGGCACCCAGCTCTGCTCCGCTTCCGCGGCCTCAGGCTCTGGGCAAACAACCACCTAAGACAGTCAGCTGAGGGGGTTGGAGGCTCTGCATGCTGGCTGTAGTAATAACAGGAGCTAGTTTTTATTGACTCCTTTTTAATACCCAGAGCAGCCGTCTGAGGCAGGTTCTCACGTTACCCTCATTACGCAGGCGCGGGAACCTAGGCCTGCCTGGGCAGTCTGACCCGAGTCCGTGCTCTGGACCCTCGGTGCTGCTGCCCTAGGGTTCCTTCCATCCAGCTGTTGGTTCCGTGGATGCTCGCTGAGCCATTAGACAGACCTAGTAGAATAGGAGTCTTACATGGAAGAGGCAGGTGGAGACAGGGAAGTCTCCGATTCTGACAGTGTGGGGCACAAGTGCAGAGCCAAGCTTGGTGGAAGTCCACAACCGAAGTCCCTGAAGCTTAAGGGAGCCACTCTGTTTTCCCTTCTCCCTGCTTCCTCCTGTTCACATTCCAGGTCTTTCTGGCATGTCTGCAAACCTGGGGAAGGGAGCCTTTCTCTGCAACTTTCTAGTGATGAATCTCCAGTCTCCAGTCCAGCAGTCCCATTTCTTCCAAGACAGCAGCCCCAGTGGCCACCTGGATGTGCCCCATACCGGTCGGTTATTGTGAGGGTGGAGTGAGTCTGTGTATGGCAGGTGTAGATAGTGCCTGGCACTCTGTAAGCGCAGCAGGAGTGCAGGCCATGATCTGATCATTTTATTAATATGGATGCTTGCTAGGTGGTGGTTGACAGAACCTCCCAGCCAGCCCGGAAGGCAAGGGTAGTGCCCCGTTCTGCCGAGAGCCCGAGAAGTAGAGTCCCCTGCCAAAGGCTGGCAAATCTTAAGGGCTTGCAGCCTGGTGTTTTGTGGCCATGAGGATCTTACCACACTGCAGACTGCCGGTAGTGATGCTCCTGGACGTTCCCCCACCACTTGAACTGCTTGCGAAGGCTTCCTGTTCCAGCCCTGAACTCCTCGGGGCCCTTCTGAGCTAGGACCTGCAAAGAGACTGTGATGTTAGTATTATTTGGGTTTACTGTTTCAGAGGTTTCTTTAAGATTCAGGCGGAGGATTTTTCAACATTTATCTGGTAAAGTTTCTTTAATTTAAAATATTAAGGTTATGAAAAGATGCTTTTGCTCCTGGGCTGAGTGAGTAGCAAGCAACCTCCCAGTGGAATTCTGTTTTCTGGTGGTACCAGATGCCCTTGTCCTTATCTGTAGCCGAGATCGGTGGATGGAGGATTCAGGGTTGGCTTGCTCACATCTGATGTTGCGATTCAAGGCTTTTCCGTGGTGAGGCTTTGGCCCTGAAGGGGTGTGTCTGATTTCCCAGGGTTGGGCTTCCTGCATATATAGATAGTGTTGTGCTAACAGACTAAGCCAGGGAGCTTTATCCACCACCACCCCCGCCCGCCCTCAAATGAAAAATCTGATTTTAGAGACAAAGGCCACTGAAGGAGCTACTCTTGTATTTCTCTCTGTCTCATCTTTGGCTTTGTTTTTGTGTTTTAAGATTGTATTTTTAAGATATCTCTACAGCCAATATGGAGCTTGAACTTAACAACCCTAAGATCTATAGTCGCATGTTTTACTGACCAATCTTTGTTTTTAGCAGTCCTTTTCCTTCTCTGCCGAGCAGAGAAGCTTGTCTCCTCGGCAGTGTATAGCCACTGGGGCTGGATGTGGACCCCTCACTGAGGAATGCACACCCCTCCACGGCGGGGGGCCAGGTTTGGCTGCTTTATGTGCCTTGCTCATTGAGAATTTCCAGTGTGGGCTGTCCTTGCTTCCTTGTGTATCCTCCTGACAGCTCCCGTGTTGAATCGCTTTTGGACGTAGGGGGTGTGGACCTCTGGTCATCCTGAGATTTGAAGCCTCTAACTTGGTCTACAGGAGTTCCCCTGTTCAACGAGAATTGGAGGTGCCTGAGCTAGCAGTCTTCATCCTGTAGGTTATTAGGTATTCCCTCCTGGATTCCCCAGGAGTCTGGAAAGTGTCTGCCTTCTGTCGCTGTCCCTACGCTGTCTCTACACAGCCGCTGTCGTTAATTCTCTCGACCCAACCCTATGAGGGTGGTTTCCTCATTGCGCAGATAAGGAAACTGAAGCTCAGAAAGGTTTAGGGGCTTGCCGAAAGGCCCCCACCTAGTTAGTGGCAGAGTTGATGTTCCACTGCAGGCCCATCCCACTCCAGAGTGCGTGCTCAGTGAATTCTGCTAGCCCGTGTGGACTCACAGGATGCTTATTTTATAGATGAGGAAGCAGAGAGGTCGAGAGGTTCACCTGCAGGTCTGGCCATGATGGCTGAAGTCTGGGTTTAGACCTTAGAAGGTTTTGTTGGTTCAGGCTGTTAAAATGAAAGCGGATGGATCTTTCTGAGCTGTGGTCTGTTTTTGGGAAGCTACCTGCTAAGCCTTCGAGTGGTAGATGCGTCTTAGCCTGCCATGTAGAGTCACGTCTCGGCATTTGAGGTAGGACAGTAGTTCTTACTGTGCGTATCCTAGTGATTGTGACAGGCCCCCAGTGACAACTGTTGGTTGAACAGAACCTGGCAGGATTCCCTTGGCTTTTTCCGGTGAAGCCCTAGCCCAGCCGTGGGTGCCACATGCAGTGGCAGGTTGCAGGGCCTCTGAGGGGAACGAGCATCATGGCCCATTCCAAAAGTTATTTGACCTTGAGCAGCTTCAGTTGGTGACCCTCACAAGGCCTCAAGCTGTTTGTTATCCTTAGGAAGGAACATGAACAATAAGTGCCCCCTCAGAGTATGAGTGCCATCACAGCGTCATGCTGTCCTGGTGTGCCGGCTGTTGCTCTGTAGTGTTTGTTGAATGAATAAATGAATGTCTGCTAGGCCCTTAGTAAATGTGAGTGCTCCTCCTGCTTTCTGGTGTGAGACTTCCTGGCGGGGCGGAGTCAGGTTGGGTCCTACTTGTCAGTGTCACTTTAGGTAGAGGTGACAAGAACCCAGCAAGGCCTGCCTCTCAGATGGGTTCAGTGTGCCCTTTAGTTGTTTAGGCCACCCTGCCGGTGGAGGTTGTCTGGAGGCACTGGCAGTGGCGGGCTCAGGGCTTGGTGGGACAGTGATCCTCATGGCTCTGACCTTCCCCGGTGGCACTCCGCACACCTGGCGTGGAGTTCCCTGGTGATCCCAGGCAGTCTGGATTCCGGAGTGCAGGGGTGGGGAAGGGCGGGGTCTGGAGTCTGAGTTCAGACCCAAGCCTGCAGACTTGGGCGGCTTCCTTTACTCCCTGCCTCAGTTTCCTTGTCTGTGACCTGGTAAAAAGGGTTAAACGAGTTGACATGTGAAGCCTGACGTGGTGACTTTGTTATTATTCTTAAATTAGTGGTGGTGTTGTGATGTGGACTCCTCACCTGCTCTTAGAGCCGGAAGAGATGTCACAGTGGTAACTCTTGCTTTGTGCTGGGAGGAGTTTAGACTTTGTGTTGCTGCTTATCTGGCAGGGAAGTGTTCCTTTGCCCATTGCTCACTGGAGACTTGTCAGCTACGGGCCTTGCCCTGATGCACCTGACTGTCCATGAACAAGGTGTTGGAAATGGTGCTTGTGTTCCACGTTATAATAAAAGTCACTCTTCTGGAAAATGGCTGAGTTTTTTTCTTTCTCACAGCATAGCATGAGTGGCCCAACCGTAGAGTGTCGGTCATATTTGGTATCCAGGGCCTTTGAGGAGAGTGAGGCATGTGCTAGTCAATGATGATTGTCAATCCTACCCCCCCCCCACACACACACCCCCGTTCCTACACACTGTGGTTATTTTCTGAGCCATTTTCTTCTCTTTGGGAGATGGTAGGTGTTCCTAGGTGCTCCCAGCTTCTACTGACCACGGCTGCATTTGTGAACTGCCACAGACCTGCAGACTCCACTGCTTCGGGCTGAATGCCCTAAGGGCATGGGTTGATTTTTAAGGCTTGTAGAGTGGAGTTTAGGGAGAAGGGAGGCAAGATAAAATGGGCAGAGGAAGCCCTTGTTGGAAGCAGCCTGGTAAGATAGAGTGGAAGGGGACTCCTGGCTCTAATTTCTACTGTGGCTGCCTGTGAACTGCATGAGCTTCAACTATTACTTCGCCTCTCTGACCTCAACTTCCTGATCTGTAAAATGCACGTAACACTTGCCTCTTCACAGGGTAGCTAGAGGATTAATTAAGAACAGTGTACACGAAGTGCTGTAGCTCAGGCCTCCTGTGTGAGCATTTAATACAGGTTCACTATCATCTATAGGAACTTCATCATTCATCATGTAAATTAACACCATTCCACAGGGAAGAGAATTGAGCTGAACCTAAAAATCCCTGTATTGGTGGGGCACCTGAGTAGCTCCATGGTTGAGCGTCTGACTTTGGCTCAGGGCGTGATCCTGGAGTCCCAGGATCCAGTCCCACATCAGGCTCCCTACGGGAAGCCTGATTCTCCCTCTGTCTATGTCTCTGCCTCTCTCTCTCTGCTTCTCATGAATAAATAAATAAAATCTTAAAAAAAAAAAAAAATCCCTGTATTGAGGAATACCATACATCTAAAAAGCAGATCCAGTGATCACACTAACGGGAAGCCCTGACTTTTTGGCTGCCAGGGGCCTTGCTCTTGAGCTGGACTGCCCTCCGCACATCGGCTTAGAGGATTTATCACGCCAGGAGACTTGGATCAGGGTAACCCGGGTGCTGAATCCTGTGGATGCCATCTCACGTAATCTATACCATAGCCCCGTGTTGGTCATGGCTCCCCAAAACGTTATGCATATATGGAAACTCGGTCTTCTCTCTTCTGATTCCAGATTCCGGCTTTCAGTACTCAGTGAAGGCTGGTCCAAGGATGTTGTTTTTATGAACAGAGGAAGTCTTTAAAATGTGGAGGTTCTAACCAATGTTCTTGAGTGCTTTTATACATTTTGAAGCTCCAAACAGACTGCATTAGATGGCTGCCCCCAGTTCTGCTTTGATGACTTGGAGCTCATCTTAAGATGCTACAGGACTGCGGGGCACCTGAGTGGCTCAGTTGGTTAAGCATCTTCCTTCATCCTAGTTCATGATCCTGGGGTATTGGGATCGAGCCCCACATTAGGCTCCCTGTTCACTGGGGAGCCTACTTCTCCCTCTCCGGCCCCTCCCCCTACTCCCGCTACCCCCTCCCCCCCCAAATAAATCATAATTTTTTTATTTTTTATTTTTAAGATACTACAGGAATGAGCTTGCAGTGGTTGTGGTTCTTCTTTTAAAGGGGAGCCCTGTTTTCCACATAGTAAATTCTAACCTATAGTCAGGGTTTGGAATCACTTTTGACACCCTGATGCTGTCATCTTTATTTCTGAGGCCTCTGTCTCCTCTGTGCACACTCAGGTGGACTCTGAAATAATGCAGTATGGGGTATAAAGTTGTTAGTGACTAAGGTGGCATTTGAATTTGGGCCCAATGTACTCCATCTCCTGGCTGTGTTACACCTGCTGCTAGGGCCAGACCAAGCAGAGAGGCTATAGTTGTCTGCCTACCTACAGAACCAGTGGAATTAGTCCAACCCCAAGAGGTAAAACCAATCAGATACTGAAAGAGGCTTCTGACCTCAGCTGGGAGCGCTGGGCTGTGAATGTCCCCACCTGTCTGCAAGATGGACAGAGTCTTTGACCTCTGTTTGTGGTAGCCTCTCTTTTCGTCTTACTTGGCACTAGGTGATATGCCTGGAAAATGGTTCCAGTCTTCACATTTTCTTAACTTTTATTTCTTCATTCTGCCTTTATATTTTATTTTAAAGATTTTATTTATTCATGAGAGAGAGAGAGAGAGAGAGACATAGGCAAAGGGAGAAGCAGGCTCCTCACAGGGAGCCTGATGTGGGACTTGATCCCTGGACCCAGGGTCACACCCTGAGCTGAAGCCAGATGCTCTGCCACAGAGCCACCCAGGCATCCCTTCATTCTTCCTTTAAATCACTTCCTCCAGAAGTGAGTATCCACCTGTTACCTAGAATTCCCTTGTTCTTTTGCCTGCCATAAAACTGGTACCACAAGGCTATAAGGCTTTCTCCCCTCTTGGCCACAGACTGGTTTCTGAGCTTGTTGAATTCCAGATGGAGAGCACCCAGGAGCATCCTGGGAATTTCCCCCAGGATCCTGCTTTTATTTTGATTCCACAGTATCTGTTTGGTACATATTGATTGTTGGGGAGGCATTTCTTGAAATAACAAGTGAGAACTGGTTGCCATGGTCCCCAAGGAAGGGCCCTCCCATCATGTGACTAATTGGCAGAACATGGACACTTAAATAGAGCGTTGGACCTCTGTATGATGAGCTCAGAGTGCCTTGTGAGCCATTGAATTAACTGATAAAATCCCAGGCGTTGAATTCCTTAACATTGCTGGAATCTCTCAGGAAAGAAAAGAAAGGATTTCTAAGCCTCAGGTGATGGGCTATGTGTTGTAACAAGTACCAGCAGATTCCGAGTTAGCTGAAGCATTCAGCGGGCCCTCAGAGTTAATAAGGAAGGCACTAGCATCTGTTGCTACCTACTTTACTTAGCACTTAACATGCATTATCCTCTTTAGTTCCCAGATTTCTCCTAAGCATGGGATCCTGTGAATTTAGGATCTTATATGAATCATAATTATGGAAACTTAGAGACTTTATGTAAATTGCTAATAAATGACAGAGTTGGTACTTAAACCTAGCTGCTCTGATCTTACAGCCTTTGGACGTAACCTCTGCCATCATGGAATTCTGCTGCTCACGCAGGGCTTGAGGCCTGTCCAAATCCTACAGTAAATCGCTAGTGCAGTTGGGACAAGGGTCCTGTGTCTGACACGCTTAGAAGCTGGACCCTGCCAGTAGGCTCTTATCTTTTCTGCTGCATAAACTTTAGCACACTTGAAAACTCATCTTTGAACATGCTTCCCCAGTGCTGCGTCCCAAGACCACACTTTCCAAAATGACATTGCGAGAGTGAGCTTCATGGCAGTGGGGTGGACCTGCCCAGAAAGCCAGTGCCCTTAAAGAAGAAATCTAGGGACAGGGCTGGATTCAAACTCAGGTGCCTTTGATTTAAGCCCCTGCTTTGTTGCCATGTCTGTAAGAGGCAGGGATTACAGTAGCAAGGCTCTGGGGAAAGTGGATGTCCAACAGTCGGTTGACAAATGGTGGTACAGCAGCATAACAGTAGGTAATACAGCCCTTAAAATGTGATGGTGTCGAGGGCACCTGGGTGGTGCAGTCAGTTGGGTGCTTGACTCTTGATATCAGGTCAAGCCTTGATCTCAAGGTCATGAGTAGCTCCATGTTGGGCCTACTTTAAAAAGTGTATTTAATAGTGTTGAATAAAGCAAAGCACTGAATGGGTCAATTCTGAATTCTGTCCTCATAGCTCTCTAGAATGTTCATGTTAGAATTGCCTCCCTCCTTGGGTTTGCGAGGATTCAGTAAACGACCAGCTTGCAAGCCCTTTACTGTATCTACAGTAGATATTGATTATTTACCTGCACACACACACACACACATATGTATGTATATATGTTTTCCCCTCTTTAGAGTCACTTCCTTACGATAAATCCTTAGCAGTGAGTTGTGGGGCTAAGGAGGGCCAGCGTTTTTTCCCCATGCATTCTCTTAATTTTTCCCTAAGCTGCCTCAATTTTTTTTTTTTTTTTTTTTTTTACCAGAAGTTCTTTAGGAGGGAAACTTTGTCGTTACCGTAAATGGGAAACCAGTATCCGATGCCCCAAGTATACATGGAGGTAGACTCCTGTAATGACTAGTAGAGGGATGCTTATCAGGGGACCACCTAAAATCGGTGGCCACCAGATCCTGGCTGCCTTCTACCTCTGGGCCTCAACGTGCAGCGTCCCCTTCTGGCCTTCTCCTGCCTTCCGCTGTCCATCCTGCTGACCCTCCAGGCCTGGCTCTGGTGCCTTGTGTCCACCAAGCCTTCTCTGACTATCACAGCCCTGTCCATCCCGTCTGTGCCTCCACCCATCCATGCAGGTGTTCGGCAATGCCCTCTGCTTGGAGGTGGGCATGATTGGGTACCCTCCATATCTACACAGAGACCATTCAGGGTGGGGGGCCACAGTCAGAAGAACCTGTTGAGTGGAAGATAATTGCTGTGTAAGGGGGTATGTGCAGGTGCAGTGAAAGAGGGTGTTGGGCAGAGGGCAGCACAGCAGGGGTCCCAGGGGAGAGGCTCTTGTTGGAATGGAGATGAAAGGACTGATTTGCCAGGAGGACAAGTGGTGGAGACACGGGCGAGGGAGGCGGCGGGGGGGGGGGGGGGTGTGTGTGAGAGAACAGTATGTGTAGGAGAACCGTGGCATGTTCAGAGGGACTGGCAATAATTTAGTTGTTGGAGCCATAAGGGTAGGAGTGAGAGGGTTTGATGCCACCTGGCAGGGGTCACTCATGAAGGAGGCTCCGATTTCACCCTTGTCCATTTTCATGCCCTCTCCACACCCTGACCTGACCTATAACACAGCCTTGCCCCATGTGATTTACCAGTCGTCTTTCTTCCCTTGAGTAGTATTTGCTGGTGGTTTGTTACCCGTCCTCCTACCCCATCATTATTTGCCGAGTGCCTCCTCTGCTCTGTGCCAAGTCCTGGGGCACTTGGCCGAATGAAAGGAGGACCCTGCCTTAAAGAGCTCACAGCCTGGTCGGGGAGACACATGGCTATCTATTTGGGTGTGAATGCCGGTGACGGGGACCTTGGCAAGCGTCCTGACCCCCTTCCTTGCCTTATATAAGGGATCCCTTTGGAATCTGACAGTACTATTTTTTAAAGTTTGTAATGTTTTTCCTTTTATTGTAAAAAGTAATGTGTTCATTATAGAGAAGTTGGGAAATATAAAAAAGGAAGGGGAAAAGTGGCCTGTAATCTTGCCCTGCCAGCAACTCCAGTTAACCTTTTGTTTTGCTTCATTGTCTTTGTCTCTGCATGGTTTTTAAAGGTTTCTCATAGATTGCATTCGTATTTTTATGTTATTTATGTCATGCTGTTTTTCACAATAACTTTGTTATAAAAATTTCATGAACGTTTTGGATGACTTAATATTTCAACTGATTAAGATTCATTTGCTTAACTGTTCCCCTGTTGTTGGAAGGTAGGGGTTATGCAGTGGAGGTCTTTGTACAGCACTTTTTTTGGGTCCTTCTTATTTGCTTGTTGCATGCTATGACTGTTCCTGTAGGTTGTATGAAGTGTGAACTCTCCTCGCCTTTGTGGTTGTGTCTTAAGGTATGAACTCTCTCGCTGCCCATGTGATTGTGACTTGAGGTATACACTTTCTCCTTGTCCATGTGATTGTGACTTGAGGTATGAACTTTCTCCTTGTCCATGTGATTGTGACTTGAGGTATGAACTCTCTCTCCACCCATGTGATTGTGCCTTGAGGTATGAACTCTTTCCTGGCCTGTGTGATTGCATCTTGAGATATCAGTTCTCTCCCTTCATGTGTGATTGTGCATGGTACCGCTTAAATGTAGAATCTAGACAAATAAAAGTGAAACTTAGTTGAACAGTGGTTGCCAGGGGCTGGGGCATGGAGGAAATAGAGTTTGGTAACAGGGCACAAACTTTCAGCTACAAGATGAATGAAACATAAAAAAACCTTGTTGTATGTGTTTCTATTTAAGGACACCTTTTGATACAGTTAGTTCATTAGTGCTTCATTCTGGACGAGCAGCACCTTAACTCATGTCTGGATGAAGCTCCTCTAGCACACGCATGCTCTCCTTGGCACACACAGCCTTCCTGTGCTTAGGAACGCTGGACAGCTCTGTGCTTGGGGACCATTTTAGACCGTGAAATCAACAGAGCGCACAGAAATGTGGGAAAGGTGACACTAAAGAGACTGTGAGAGGGACTCTTGATAGCGCAAGAGCCGAAACAGGAGCATTGCCTTGTTCCACCTCAGTTCATGCGGGTTGGGCAACTCCATTTTTGCCATTCTGTGCATGTCTGGGAGTGACTGTGGAAGGGCCACGAGTATTGCTTTGAGGGCTACAAATAAATTTGAGTGAGTAGGTGAATTTGCACACATGGAATCCATAGACAGCAAGAACCAACTGTGCACACAAAGTGCTGGATAAGCCTAGTGTGTGGCCACGTATCCACCTGGTGACACAGGTGGTTACAGTGATGATGTTTTAAAAAAACAAGAATTCAGGGTTGCCTGGGTGTTGCAGTCTTGATTTTGGCTCAGGTCATGATCTCAGGGTTGTGAGATCGAGCCCTGCGTTGGGCTCCATGTTCAGTGTGGTATCTACTTGGATTCTCTCTCCCTCTGTGCCTCCCCACCGCACTCATGCTCACCCCCTCTCTCTCTAAAATAAATCTTTAAGAAAAATAAAAACTAGGGGCACCTAGGTGGCTCAGTGGTTGAGCATCTGCCTTTGGCTCAGGGTGTGATCCCGAGATCCTAGGATTGAGTCCCGCATCGGGCCTCCCGCAGGCAGCCTGCTTATGCCTATGTCCTGCCTCTCTCTATGTGTCTCTCATGAATAAATAAATAAAAAATCTTAAAAAGAAAAAAAGAAAAAAGAAGATTGTAATAGAATTCTTCCACAAATTTTGATTTTTGTTGTTGTTGGGAGGGGAATTGTGGGGGAAACCATAATCCCTGCAAGTGTTGGAGACATAGATTTCTCATAATGAGTGAATCTTTCTCCAAGTCTGAGAAGACTCGAGTGCTTGGTTGGGTACTGCTTCCTCTTGGACACAGTCTGACTCTACTGTGATCATAAGACCCTTTGTGTCTCTGGTGATTTTAGATGAGCCTTTCATTCCTAGGACCTTCAGGGGGTGGGTGGGCACAGCTCTTGAGAGCCTGCCACCCTGTAGTGTCTTCCAGCTGCAGATCCAGCATCTGACACTGGTGTGGAAACAGAGAAGGGGAAGCATAACCAGGTATTTCGGGAACCCAAATTGTACTTTAAACCAAAACAGCCATGGTAATTTGGGAGGCTCTGGGGGGGCTTCTGGCCTTCTCCCTGCAGCAAAAAAGAGAGGAGGGTTGGATGGTGACATCTGCTTCACTGAGGGAAGAGACCCACATTAAACATTTCACAACTGGCTCAAGTATCCGGAGTGGAGTAAGGCTGTCTGGACAGCAGTTTTGGGGTGGGAAAACGGTTGGCTTAGGCTGGATGAACTTAGGAACAGGGATGCATGCCCTCAGCTGCGGGCACTCACTTCCTGGTAAGAGCTGGCTTACCAAGAGGCGCTCCACACCTCTGTTCCTCTCTCTCGCTTTCACCCTTTCCTCTGGTTTCTCCCTTTAGCCGGCTGCCAGGGTGAGCCCAGGGTAGAGTTGCCCTACCCAGCTGTCTGCCAGCATATGGTGCTGTATTTTTATGTTACCTTGATCATGACTTATATAATGTTTTTCTTTAAATTGCCTTGAGCCTAACACCTCAGTCTACTTTTGCCTCTTTCTAAGCAGAAACATCCGTAAGGTCATGTTTGAGGTGCTAGTTACATTTTTTCTGTGCATATTAAAAACAGGTAAGCACTGGATCCCACTTGTCTATACCCTTCTAAAACCCTCTCAGACCCCAGGGATCTGCACACCATATGGGAAATGATGCAGAGGTGGAGGGCACAGCTCTGGGGCTGTGGAGCCCCGAGTACAGGCCCCGTCTTGACCCTGCGGGGCTGTGTGATCTCTGGCAGGGGGGTTTCTTCCTCCTTTCTTCATACTGGACTGATGAGAGCACTGGGGGCCCTCCAGGCTCAAGGATCCCAGGCTCTACCTCTGTGGTCTCCCAGCCCTTAGCAGCTCGGGACTCTGACCTGGACCTGTAATGCATTTACTCAGAGAAATAGAGATTTAAAAATATTGCAGCTCAGGAACATTTTGTCTTCCCACGTGCTTCTTATTTTTATTTGGGTTTCAGCCCTTGTGGCTTATTAGCCAAAGAAGCTGCTTGGTCTAGTGCAAAGAATAAGGACTTGGGGCCTGGCAGCATCATGAATCTTTCCACCCAGGCCTCCTTCTCAAATGTGGGAGTGGATGGCCCTCGTGGCAGGCCTGTCACACTGTGGAGGAGGCTGGGAGGGCAGAGCACCATGTTGTGTGACGGTGCAGCGGTAGTGTCACGTCAGGTCCGGGAACAGAGTAGTTGTTGGACACAGATGTAAAGCCCGGCTCCTGGAGCCAGGCCCCCTGAATTTCTGTCCTTGCCCCTCCATTTTCAGCTGCACACATAGCTTTGGGTGTCATTTAACCCTGGGGCTGATCCCCCGTCAGAGTGTCTGTTGGAGGGTACACCAAATAAAACAGGTAATGCGCCTGCCGTCGTACCTGGCATGCAGTAAGGGCTCTAGGCATGCTGTTGGTGGCTCTGGTGTTATTATCATTAATAACGTGTGGCACGTGTCAGATGAGTAGTAAGTAGCACCTGGGTACATAGTAAGTGCTCAGTAAATGGTCACTGCTGATTTGCTAGTAACACAGTAGCTGGAGGGGTGGGAGGGGCAGTGCCGGACTCTGGGCTGAGAAGATATGATGATTTTCTGCATTGGACTCTGGTTGGCCCTAGAGACTTGCCAGTCCACTACCCTTTTAAGGTTTTGTGCCTACAGCTCACCGACAGGAACTGGACATCCATCAGATCACCCCACCCCAGCTGAGCCAGGACCCAGAGCTCTCCTCTGAGTCCGACCTTGAAAGAGTAACTCAGCTTTGGAGTGGGCGATATAACCTCAAGATTAAAATAAAAATTGTTGGGACGTCTGGGTGCTCAGTGGTTGGGTGTCTGTCTTTGGCTCAGGGTGTGATCCCTGGGTCCTGGGATTGGGTCCTGGATCAGGCTCCCTGCATGGAGCCTGTTTCTTCCTATGCCTGTGTCTCTGCCTCTGTCTCTGTCTCTCATGAATAAATCTTTATAAAAAAATAAATAAAATAAAAATTGTTGCATAAAGTACTGTCTCCCTTCTGTCCTTGCCCTCATGGGCATATCTCCTCCAACCTGCCTCTCCTTCCCCAAATCCATGGTCCAACGCTGGTAATATTTCCAAGTCTTGTCACTTTGGTTTTTTTCCTTTCTGTAAATTCATAGAAATGGAATCACGGTATATAGTCTTTTGTGTTTGACTTCTTTCATTTAGCTTGATTTTTTTTTGGGGGGGGCGGGGGGGAGATCCATGCACGTTGATGCATATATTGAGATTTTGTGCCTTCTTATTGCTGTGTAGGATTCTATGGTATGGGTATATCACAGTTTGTCCATTTACTAGTTCTTGAACATCTGGGGTTGCTTTCAAGTTTTTGTTATAAATAATTCTGCTGTAAATCTTCATGGGTAAGTTTATGTGGAGACATGTTTCTTAGCTCATTTTTTAAGACATTAACAAATAAATACAAGTAAATTTTTTACTGTCCACCCCCCCGTTCTGTAAATATAAAAGGGTGAGGTAGGGCAGCCCTGGTGGCTCAGCGGTTTAGTGCCGCCTTTGGCCCGGGGCGTGGTCCTGGAGACCCAGGATCGAGTCCCACGTTGGGCTCCTTGCATAGAGCCTGCTTCTCCCTCTGCCTGTGTATTTGCCTCTCTCTCTCTCTCTCTCTCTCTCTCTCTCTCTCTGTGTGTGTCTCTCATTAGTAAATAAATAAAATGTCTTAAAAAAATAAAAAAGTGAGGTATTATAAAAATGCTTCAGCACTCTGGTGTGGTTTTTTTTTTTTTTTTTTTTGAAAGGGCCTTACTGCCTGATGGAAGCCCCAGATGAATCTTTAATTTGGTCATATATCCTAACATCCCAGGAACCTAGGGTGCCAAGTGGCCTTCCTGGCTTCTGGAGGGGGTGCCAGCCTGCAGGGACTTCAGAGAACGTGATGGAGGTAGGAGTTCAGAGAGGATCACCCTCTGGGTTTTATTCCATGTTGCAGAGCTGCTTGCTCCCTGGACCATTGGAAGAGGTGAGTGGGAGGCTGTGCTGGGCTTAGATGAGGTCACATGCGTATTTTGGCATTAGAATTAAATTGTAAAAGAAATTAGCTTGTGCACTGAGCATATCCTGTTGTAGAACACGGGCGTTTAGCAGAGGCAAACTACTGGGCCTTTTATGGTCTTTCTGTGTAAGTGAGCCTTGATGAATGGACCACTGACCTATTTTGAAGCATGTTCAGTTTACTGATGTGGGTGGAGGACACTGGTACAAGTTAGGTGTTTGCTCGGAACAGATGTAATTAAACTCCTATTTACTTTTACCTGACTCTGGTCTTCATCGCCTTCTAGATCCTGACACCCTCCTTCCCCCAGTAATAAATTGTAACTTTTGAGGGAGATTAGGCTTGTTAAGAATATCCAAATTTGCATTAAAAAAAGGAAGGCTAATGGGATCTTTTCCTGATCTTCTGGTAGCGCTGTTAGCAGGCAGTAGGATTTAGGAAACCAGATGCACTGTATAGGAAATACGCTTAAGGATGTCTTCTGTCTTCTACAGCTGTGCTGTCCACTGCAACTTTCCGTGATACTGGAAGTGTTCTCTATCTGTGGTCCAGCAGCCACCAGACACATGTGGCTCTTGAGCACTTCACTGGCTAGTGTGATTGAGGAACTGAATATTTAAATTTTACTTAATTTTTCTGAACTTATTAAATAACCAGGTGTGTAGTGGCTACAGTATTGGGCTGTGCAGGTATGGGTGAAGGTTGACTCCCACTGAAAAATACTCTTAAACTATTCTAGATTATAGCTGTAGGGAATGCCATTAAGTGATTAAAGAGCAGATTGGGTGATTATGTTGTTTCATGCACAGTACTACTTACATGTCCTGTGTACTGTTTGTGTAGCACCTTTGCGGGCACCCTCTGTTGATAAGGCACCATGCTGGGTAATCAGAGGTTACCTTCCTTAGGGCTCAGTTTCCCCATCTGTACCGAGGCTGTTGGACCAGATGGGCTAGATTTTTTAAAAATTTTATCTTTGATAGCAAATAGCACTCATTTATTGAACAGCGCCATGTGCCGGGAGTGGTATTTGAGACGTTAAATAAATGCATTGTCTCATTTCAATGGAATGATTTCATCTTTGTACCAAGGAGACTAATCTGTGTTGTTATCCTAGCCTCCTAGATGAGAACGTGGAGGCTTGGTGAAGTCCTTTACCTGTAGCTGTGTCGCCAGTTGACTGTAGAGTTCAGATACCTCGTTCAGATTTGCCTCATTCTAAGCTCATTTTTAGTGAAAGCTTTATTTATGCAATGGCTATGTTAAAAATAGATCTGTTTTCTTAAACATTAAAAATTTTTTAACTCTTTAAAATTTCAATTAGATTTTTTTTTTTTTAAGAGAGACTATAGCAGTGCTGAAGTTAGGGGTCAGTGGCTATGAGGGTTTAGGAGTGGGGTAAGCAGGTGGTATAAGCAGAGGCCAGCCCATCTGGCAAGCTTGTGTCCTCCTCCACGCATTTCCGTGAAAGGCTTGCTTTGAACATGCTCCCATTGGGATGCCCATGCTCAGCGCAGGTCAGGCGAAGCTCAGCTTCAGCCAGGATCTCTGGGGAATGGCAGTGGGCTGGGGGCCGAGCTTGGTCCTCCAACATTCTCTTGCTACCCCTCACCCCTGCCCCCTGTGCCATGAAGCAATAGACAACCATGGGAAGGCTTTCTGTTTGGGAGTGAAAAGTTGACTACCCATCTGCTTCCTGGCTGGGCATCCTTGTGCAGGTCACTGTCTCTCCATGTCTGGGAGGTGTCACTCCTACGTCCACCAGCAGTCCTTCTGGAGGTTGTCCTGTGAAACACACTGTTCTGGGTGTGGAGGACGTGGCTGTGAATAGAGTTCTGCCTTCATGAAGCTTGCGTTCTGATTGATGGTGAGCTCTCCTACTCATCCTTGAAATAGGAGCACTGAACTCAGTAAACTACCGCATGGGGTTGTTTTGAAGAGTAGATACCCGACTGATACAGCTCCTGGTGCCCTTCTTCAGAGATGGCTGGCTTTCCTCAAGCATCTTGAGCTAGAGTCATTTACTGCCTGCTGTCTAAAGAGCCAGGATGGGGCACCTGGGCGGCTCAGTGGTTGAGCATCTGCCTTTGGCTCAGGGTGTGATCCTGGGGTCCTGGGATCTAGTCCCACATCGGGCTCCCCACAGGGAGCCTGCTTCTCCCTCTGCCTGTGTCTCTGCCTCTCTCTGTGTGTCTCTCATGAATAAAAAATGAATGAATGAATGGCCAGGACACTCTTCAGCTTAATCCAGGGGGCAGATGGTGTAGATGAAGCCCCTAGAATAGTGCTGGGACTGGGGTAGTCTTCCAGTACATGATGTTTCTTTTTCCCAACACCTTTTCCCTTTGTTAGACAAAGAAATCCTTCCATGTGGGAACTCTGAAGTAGGGGCTGGGAAGCTGAGCCAGGAGTGGTAGGATGTTTCAAAAAGAAATAAATCAGGGGATCCCTGGGTGGCGTAGCAGTTTGGCGCCTGCCTTTGGCCCAGGGCGCGATCCTGGAGACCCGGGATCGAGTCCCACGTCGGGCTCCCGGTGCATGGAGCCTGCTTCTCCCTCTGCCTGTGTCTCTGCCTCTCTGTCTCTCTCTGTAATGACTATCATGAATAAATAAATAAAATCTTTTTTTTAAAAAAAAGTAAATCAAAGCAAATCTCTCATTCTCTTTTTAAAAACACTTTAATTTCCTATTTTTCTCACTACAAAGGTAATACTCCATTAACTTGGAAAACAAACTGTCCCTTAATTCCACCCCTCTGATAGTGCTAGGAGTGATACATATTTGTCTAGAGATTTTCTGTGTGTGCTTAAACATTTTTTTTTTTAAATTGTTCCACCTCTACAGACCGCCATTCAGTCTGCCTTTTTCAGTGTGTCTTCTTGTCCTTCAGATCCTTTTTCTGGGCACAAGGAATCAGGGTCCTTTACTTGAACAGCCTTGGTCTTGTCCTGAGGCCAGTAAAAGGGAGCAAACGTTCTCTGTGACTCTGGCGTGAAATGGGGATCCTGGTTAGAGATGGAGGCCTGTGGAAGGCTGGGCATAAGTGGGGAGCCCAGCAGGGGCAGCCCTGTCCCCCCACCCTATACCCACTCACACACCCTTGTGCATGGGTTGCATCCTGGCTTTTTCTAACCAAGTGGAGGCTTTCGCTCTCTGGATTTATAGCTTAGAAGTGCCACTCCCCGAGTGCCATCTCCACACAGTGGTAGTTGGAGAGCCCGCCTGCGTCTTTCAGAATTGGACCTAAATTTGGTGAAATTGACCTTTATTGGCTCTTTTCTCTGTTAGCTGTTTCATGTGGAGATCCTCTTGGAAGGATCTCCACATTTTTGGATTACAGCACTGTACACATAGGCTTTCAGACCCATCAACTTGTTTTCCCACATGTGTGGAGGTGTTTCTCTACATTAAGAGGGAGTGGGGGCATAGGACAACGACAGATGCTGTGAATGTCTGAAGTTATTAAAACTTAATTATAAAACTGTTAATCTGAACCATACGAAATTGCGATCTTTGTGGGCCAACAGTGGTTGGCTACTGGCAGTTTCATAGGGTTCAGTCTCTTAAAACTTCATTGTGAGAAGTTTGGATCATAGATGGAAAAATTACTTGCTAATTGTCTCATTTTTTAATAAGTCCTTTCATTTCTCTTGTGCCTGTGGATTTTGAGTAGTGATGGTCATAGGCCACGTGTAGTCTTTTATCTTCCTTTTTTAAAGATTAATATGACCAGACAGTGTGCCGTCCCCTCCCCCCATCTGTTAGAACGGCCCAAATCTGGAACATGGACAACACCAAATGCTGGCGAGGACATGGAGCAGCAGGAACCTGTGTTTGTTGCTGCTGGGAGTGGAAATGTAACAGGCCCTTTGGAGGAGTTTAGTGGGTCTTTACAGAACTAAATATGCATTCCGGCAACCATGCTCCCTGGAATTTACCCAAAAGAGTTGAAAACTCATGTCCACACAGAAACCTGCACGGGGTGTTCAGAGCAGCTTTATTCATAAGTGCCAAAGCTTGGAACCACCAAGATGTTCCTCAGCAGGTGAGTGGATGAACAGACAGTGGTCCATCCCAGTGGAACAGTATTCAGCACTGCAGAGAAGGAAGCTGTCGAACCATGAATGGACACAGAGCCCTACATGCACGTGTTACTGAGTGAAAGAAGCCAGTCTGAAAGGGTCACGTTCTGTGTGGTTCCAACTGGGGGACCTTCTGGAAAAGGCACACTGTAGAGACAGTGAGAAGACCTGTGGTTGTCAGGAGTTGGGGAAAAGAAAGGCCGGGACAGGTGGAGCACAGAGTATTTATAGGGCAGTGGAAGGACTCTGTGGCAGATACCTGGTGGAAAACTATGGACTTTGGTCCATAGTGATGGAGGCTATGTCGGTGCAGGTTCATCACTGAGAACCACTGCACCGCCCTGCTGGGGAACATTGGTAATGGGGGAGGCTGTGCAAGAGTCGGGTGGGAAATCTGCACCTTCTCAGTTTTGCTGCCACCCTAAAACTTCTATAAAAGGTGAAGTCCATTAATAATAACTTCTTTGACCTAAGACTTCTCCCCCAAGAGCAAGAAGTCTTCCTAGCTGTCCATCCATGATGGCGCTAACCTCCCCGTTGTCCGTCTTGAGGCTGCTTCTGGCTTTTTTGCATTCTGAGCAGTGTTAGAGTGGGGTCCCTTATGTGGTTTTCCCTGTATTTGGGCTCTCGTGTAGGATAGACCCCCAGGGGTGCTATTAATGTGTCTGCGTGGGAACACTTTCACAGCCTTGGTTAGATACTGCCAGACTGCCTTGCCAGGGGGTCAGGCCAAGTCATAACGCCGCCAACGGCATGAGGGTCCGTGTGTTCCTTCCTTGCTGGCCTTGGGTGTTTTCCCCCTAAATTTCTGATTTCATAAGCAACGAACAGGACCTCATTTTCTGTTTGTTGGTTAGTGGGGTTGACTGTGTTTGCTCACACACGTGCTGGCTGGGCGTGCACTCAGTGTCCCCTCTCCCCACCCAGGAGTCGTGTGTGTCGATGTGCTCGTACACACCGGTAAGTTGTATATTACCGGTGGTAGCCGTGTCAGGCCAGAGCTCCCCGAGTGTACACAGTGGATTACGCGGTGCCCTCCGAGCCGGCCCCTGAGCCATTGTTGGGGGAATTAGAGGTGCCTAATTAGTGCGGATCAAGCTGGAAGCCAGCACTGTGGGCCTTGTCTGCAGTCCCTGGGGCCCAATGGTGACTTCAGTGGCATCTTCCACCTTCAGCTGTTCTGTGAACTCAGCTGAAATTTGATCACATTACAGTATGGTTAAGGGGCCTAATTAGCCGGAAACCTCAGGAAATTCGAAAATTAAAGAGTCCATTAATCCCTAGGCCCCTCCTTTGGTGAAGGGCTCCAATTCCCCTTTGGTTTGCCTGATTTTCCTGCTGTGCTTTAGCTCCAATGAGACTTGGATAGAGTGACAGCTTTTCTGCTGGAACTTCCTCCCTTTCTGAGGTTAAATGGAACCCTTTAAACCTCTCATCTTCCCTCCCCATACCACCGAGCTAATCTCCAAGTAATAGTCTGGAATGCTGGTCATTGTTCCATTTCCTGGATGAAAATCCTCCTGAGCCCAGTTAAGGTGAGTGTCATGACCCCAGCCAGGCCCCTTGACCCTCCTGTGACGTGGAGGAGCAGGAGCGACCTGTGCAGTAGTGTCCCTTGTGCAAGCTGTGTCTGAGAATAAGCACCCCCATTCCTTGTCCCTTTGAAACATTGGTGGTTTGTGTTGTGTTTTAGGTTCCTGTGGTCTGAGCAGTTTTGTGTGGTGGTAGTCTGCTCCTTCCCCCTCCTCGGGTGGCCCGTGGGGGCAGCCCAAGTGAGATGGTGTGAGATGCTCTAAGGATGTCATGTGCTTTGTTGGGCTGATACTTGGCCAGGCCCGTAAGCTGGAGTAGCCTTTCTGTACAGTGCAGTCCTAGTCGGCATGGTGGATCTGCATTCCATCCAAGACGAGGCAGTTTAGCCACAGTTCCCTTGAAGGGCACCTGCATTTAAGAGAACTGGACTGGGATCCTGAGGCTGGCGTTGCTGGAAAGATGTGCCCGTATGACAGCCTCAGTATGAAACCGAGATCTATCTATTGCATGTGTGCGTGTGTTGTTAGCTTCTTACGGAATAGCTGATCCTGCCTTGGATTCGCAGCTGACCCTCCTCCGAGAGGTTTTATTAGTATTCAAAGATTATTTTTGCATTTCTTTTGTTTATTTCTCAAAGCTCTTCTCACTCCAGCTCCTCGTTCCATTTACCATGGGAGCATATTATTTGGTTGCTCTTAAAGTTATGCGCCTGCATTTAAGAACCTATAAAATACAGGAAATGGATCTTTATTTTTCTTCTGAAAACAGTCTGCCCTGAGACTGTGCTCTCTCCATGGCTCGGAGAGAAAGAGTCCGGTACCGTGTTACGTGGGACGTGACCGTGTCCGTGGACCTTGGAGTCAGCCTGCCCTTTTGGAAGGCTTTAAGATGAGTGGCACATGTGGGCATTGGGGCTGTTCTCTTCTCTCCCTCTAGCTCCTCGGCAACTTTTACAGAACAGGATCACAAATCCAAAGGTCAGCTGTGGCAAGTGGATGATGGGAGTGACCTGGCCAGGGTGTGGGTGTGCTACTGGTAGTAAACTGCCGATGTAGTATGTTGAAAAATAGCAGTCACGTGGCCATTGGGGATCAGTGAGGGGTTCCTGCCTGTCTGGACTCCCATTACCTGCTTGGGGACACCCATCAGCTGGCATGTAGAGGGCCTTTGAAATTGGCCCCTTTCAGAGAATAAAGCTTGCTTGTTGAGTTAGATCATAGAAATGGAAGCAGACTATCATCAAAGTCTCAGATCCATGAGCCCCTGGGAGCCCCAGGCATCCTCATGGGTGTTTGCTGGCTGGTAGTGGGTGCTTTGGCCACGCTCCCCTCCCCTTAGCAGGGACTCAGCCCAGCTTTGGCCTTCGCCATTTCTCAGATGGCACCTGTTTCCTCTCCGCCTGGGTAGCCCTGCCTGCTTGCCACTCAGGAGGTGTTGGTCGCCTCCATCTGCCACTCCGTCCCTCGGAGCCGCCCATAACCAGCTCGGGAGGCTCGAGTGGGTGGCCCCACGGGCCCCGGGCTTCCTGGCTGCTTGGTGTGCAGTTCAGCTTCCTCTTTGCAGGCTGGTTCCGTGAATTCACAGTGTGCACACAGCCCCTCAGCCCCTCCTTCCTGTACCAGGGCTTTATCTTTTCGGGCCAGCTCCTGCTGACGGCTGCAGTTTCACAGCTTTAGGCTATGGTGGGGCCTTTTAAACCATCCGCTTAGCAGAAGTGCTTCACCAGAAATGGTCTGCCTCTGCCTTGCAGTCTCTACGCTCCACTACTTGAACCATCATTTGAAGTCTGTTGGAGAAAATTGGGACCGTTTCCTGACACATGTTATTGAAGGCTTTGGTGTTGTGGTAAAGAGGGCAGGTTTGCGCCTGGATCCCCCGACCCACTGCTGTGTGGGCAAATCACTGAGCTTCCCTGCTCGCTTGGGATGAATGTGTGTCCACAAGTTCACCAGGATAGAGATTGGACATAAATGTGTAAGGTAGACAGAACGACTAATAGTAGTTCTTAGTAATCTTAGATAACTTTCCAAAATAAAAGCAGTAGGAAACCTTCTCCAAAAGTCATTTGTGTGATATTTTGTGGAAGAGAGTTTCTAAAGACCAGGGTGTAGCTATTACAGGAGACATTCTAGAACTGACTTGCTCTCTGGGGTCTGTCTCATGTGGCCAGTGCCTCATTCCTCGTCCCACCTGAGGGGTGCCTCATCCCCTAGTGCTCGTGTGAGTTGTAAGCATGCTGTCTTTTGTATGGCTTTCCTCTCCAAGGTTTCTCGGATTCCTTCATTTCTTTCTTTTTTAAAAAATATATTTATTTAGACAACAAGTGTGGCGGCTGTGCAGCCGGCAGGGCGGCGAACTGTCTGGCCTGTAGCCTTCCTCCTTGGTTGAGGAAATGATCAACCAGTACAGTATTCTCTTCAAACAAGAACAAGCCCGTGATGATGCCATTTGGTCAGTTGCCTGGGGGACAAACAAGAAAGAAAACTCTGAGACGGTGGTTATGGGGTCCCTGGATGACCTGGTGAAGGTCTGGAAGTGGTGTGATGAGAGGCTGAACCTACAGTGGAGTCTAGAGGGACATCAACTGGGCAGGGTGTCTGTGGACATCAGCCACACGCTGCCCATCGCTGTGTCCAGTTCTCTTGACGCTCATATTCGTCCCTGGACTTGGATAACGGCAAACAGATAAAATCTAAAGATGCAGTGGATGCCTGGACTTTGGCCTTTTCTCCTGATTCCCAGTATCTGGCCACAGGAACTCATGTGGGTAAAGTGAACATTTTTGGTGTGGAAAGTGGGAAAAAGGAATATTCTCTGGACACGAGAGGAAAATTCATTGTTAGTATTGCATATAGCCGTGATGGGAAGTATCTGGCCAGTGGAGCCATAGATGGGATCATCAATATTTTTGATATTGCAACTGGAAGACTTCTGCACACCCTGGAAGGCCGTGCTATGCCTATCTGTTCCCTGACATTCTCCCCAGGTTCTCAGCTCCTGGTCACTGCATCAGATGATGGCTACATCAAGGTCTTTGATGTACAACATGCCAATTTGGCAGGCACGCTGAGTGGCCATGCATCATGGGTGTTGAATGTTGTGTTTTGTCCTGACGACACTCACATTGTGTCCAGTTCATCTGATAAAAGTGTGAAAGTTTGGGATGTTGGAACAAGAACCTGTGTTCACACCTTCTTCGATCACCAGGATCAGGTGTGGGGAGTAAAATACAATGGAAATCGCTCAAAGATTGTGTCCATGGGTGATGACCAGGAAATCCATGTCTATGATTGCCCCGTATAAACACGAGAGTCTCGCAGGCTGGTGTGCAGGTCATGACATTCCGTATCTCTCTAGCTTTAACAAAACAGAGTGTTTATTGGAATAGAAACTTAAATTTTGTAGATATGATATCTGTTCATACTTTAACATAAAGTGTTCATAACACACACACACAAATATATATATTTATTTATTTAAATTAAATTTGCCAGCGTATAGTATAACACCCACTGTTCATCTCATCGTGCACCCTCCTGAGTGCCCATCACCCTGTCCCTCCACCTACTCCCCTTCTGCAGCCCTTTGTTTGGTTCCCAGAATTAGGACTCTCGTGGTTTGTCTTCCTCTCTAATTCTTCCCATTGAGTTTCCCTCCTTTCCCTTATGGTCCCTTTCATTACTTCTTATATTCCACATATGAGTGAAACCATATAATTGCCTTTCTCCAATTGACTTACTTCACTCAGCACAATACCCTCCAGTTCCATCCACCTTGATGGAAATTCATCCTTTCTGATGGCTGAGTAATATTCCATTGAATATATATATGTGTGTGTGTGTATTGCCATTATCTTGATCCATTCATCTGTTGAAGGACATCTCAGGTGTGTTCACAGTTTGGCTATTGTGGACATTGCTGCTATGAATACTGGGGTGCAGGTGTCCCATCATTTCACTACATCTGTACCTTTGGGGTAAATACCCAGTAATGTAATTGCTGGGTCGTAGGGTAGCTCTATTTTCCTTCATTTCTTTGTTTCTTTTTAAAAAAAAAGTATTTTATTTATTTATTCATGAGAGACAGAGAGAGAGGGAGGGAGAGAGAGAGAGGCAGGGACACAGGCAGAAGGAGAAGCAGGCAGGGAGCCCGACGTGGGACTTGATCCTGGGTTTCCAGGATCAGGCCCTGGGCTGAAGGCAGGCGCTAAACCGCTGAGCCACCGGGGCTGCCCCCTTCATTTATTTCTAAGCTTTCATCTAGGACCTCCTGTGAGAGCGCCAGCCCTGTGGGAGATGAGTCTGCAATCCAGTGTGACGAGAAGCAGCTCACATGGGGTCATGGTCACTAGTGTAGATGCTGGAGCTGGTTGCCTGGGTTTGAATCCCACATGTCATGTCTGTTCCTCACTTTCCTCCTCTAGAATGGGAATGGGGTAGTTGTTTGGAGGATGAATTAATGCATCTCACATGCTTCTTGCTCTGGTGCCCAGAAGGGTACAGTAATTGTTTGTATTAGCACTGTCAGAGGCATTGATTCAGCAGATATTCACCCAAGTAGTGAACAACAGAAAATCCTTGCTTTGTTGGGATGAGGGAGATCATAAACACAAGCCTTTCCTGTGATAAGAAACAGCAGGTGGTGGGCAGGCAGGGACGGCGGGGCCCCCTCCTGTGGGGCCCTCCAGGCAAAGCGACAGTGCCAAGAGGGAGCCAGCCCCAGGGGACCTGATGGGGACAGCCTGTGTAGGGGCATCAAGGTGGAGGAATGTAAGACAGGGTCTGCTGCTGAGTTGAGCCAGGTCAGGTCATCAGGGCCCTGATGACACGGGGCCTTGTGCATCAGGTTCTATTGTGATGGTAACAAGGAGACTTAGGGTTTTAAGCAGGAGAATACTGTGATCTTATTTATTTATTTATTTATTTTTTAAAAAGGTGGGCAGCCTTGGTGGCTCAGCGGTTTAGGCGCCTCCCTTCAACCCAGGGTGTGATCCTGGAGACCCGGGATCGAGTCCCACGTTGGGCTCCCTGCATGGAGCCTGCTTCTCCCTCTGCCTGTCTGTCTCTCTCTAATAAATAAATAAAATCTTTAAAAAAAAAAAAAAAGGTTATTTCAGCTGCTGCACAAATGAAGGATTGTGAGAGACAAGGGTAGAAGCAGGGTGAGGACAGTGGGATGCTCAGTGAGAGAGACGGTGGTACAGTGGATATGGGCAGAATTGGGCTTGGGTCAGGGTCACAGGATGGCTAGGTTGACATTGACGCCAACCTGGAGGCACCTGGAGTTTGCCGGCGGCTGGGTGTTGCTCGCCCCAGGGCTGGTCATCACCAGGCCTCACCCCATCAGGACGTGTTGACTCCACGTCCACTGCTCTTCCCACACCTCCCTGCAGCCTCTCACCATCCTGGCTGCATTCACATGGCTCGCTAGGGACTGGGAGTCAGCTCGCAACCTTTTCTCTTCTTGGTGCTCAAGCAGATATTTATTTATTCACTGACTGTGGGTCAGACACGGTGTCAGATCTGGGCAGTACGAAGGTGACGAAGAAGGACGTTGCCCTTGCCCCCCTGGAGCCTCCAGACCCTCCAACCAGGTAGTCACTGCTCCCAGAGGGAGGCATGCTGCCACGAGGCTGCAGGAGGGGTAGACTTGAGCTGAGGGAATAGCAGCCCGGCCAGAAGGAACCACAGTGTGCGAAGCCCCGTGGCAGGAAGGAGCTTACGAGCATAGGGGGGTGGAAGGAAGACAGTGGTGGCAGGGAGTCGGATGGGAAACGAGAATGGAGAGATGGGCAGGACGCTCCTCCTAGTCACCGTTTGGGGGTGGTGGGGTGGGGGTGGTTTCCCAGGAGGCTTCGAAGGGCGTAGACCATGGGGCTGATCAAGTTTGAGTCTTCAGGTTTGCTCTGCCGCAGGTGTGGAGAAGGGGGAAGGGTGCTGGGGTGGGTGTGGGTCGGTCAGGAGACCACTGTGGTAGGCCAGGGGAGACGTGCCAGGCCAGGGGAGACGTGCCATGGGCAAGAGGGGGAGGGTTGGCACTGGGGATGGAGAGGAGTAATGATCATACTCGTACTAAATGCTTCGTAGCCGTATGACTGGCGTATAGTAGATGCTCAGTAAATGTTCACTGTTTGCATAACGGATAGGCTTTGGTGCGGGCAATCTCTGAGGTTTCGGGTATGTAGAGGCCTCGTACTTTAGAGTTGTTCAGAGCAGTGGAGGCAGGAGTAACTGGCTGGTTGAGGGATGCGTCCTTTGCCCCTCTGCCCAGACTGTCGTGTGCAGAAGGCTTCTCACCTCCGGTCCCAGCCTTGTCACTGGGGAGCTGCGGCCGCTTGGTCTTGTGTAGGTGGGGGGTGGCACCTGCCTTGCCGCTTCGCCGGAGGGGCTGCTGGCCCAGGTGGAGGCGCCTCGCAGGCTCCTCTGTGCTGCATACACGTGAGGTTCCTTATCCAGCGTTAGTCCTCTCCGTCCTTCCGCCACGTGTTAGTTGGGGGTAGGAAACAAAGCTGTCATGTTTTGTCCCCTGGCGTCCTTAAAGGCTTCTCGATCGCCTGTGGCGGTGCGCCCTCCCTCCCACCCACGCTTTTCCTTCCCGTTGTTTCTGCGCCTGCCGGGCCCCCTGGGCCATGATCCGGCGCCGGATCTCCTGCGGGCTTGTCCTGGGGAACTCGGTGCTGACTCGGTGGGCATTTCCGAACCACTCCGCTGCCGAGGTTGAGGAGTTCTCGGACTGAAGCGTTGTTAAGGCCTGAAAGTGAAACAGGAACCTCTGGTAATAATCATGAAAGGAACAGTAACAGTCCACGCGCAGAGCTGACGGGTGCCTGTCAGCCTGCCCTGCACGGTGACACGCACTGAGCAGGGATGATTTTTGCAAACCTGATGATTCAGCAGTGTCCCCTTGGCTCCAGATGAGAGCAGTCCTGGCATGCAGGAATGAGTCTTGTAATAGCAAAGAGAATTCTTACAAATAATAAACATCCCTTTCTATTATCCAAAGATAAACATTAGAGTTGGGGTCACCAGGGTTTTTCATAACCTCTTGTGGACTCTTGACTGGTCTTTTCCAAAACAAACGTGGTGAGTTGTCTGCATTCGAGATACTTCTCTTCCCTTGCCCCTTTATCCTTCAGAAGTATGAGATTTTCCAACACAGGCCTCACTATCAGTCGACATTGCAGAAGTATCAAAGGATAGGTTTTTTTTTTTAATATTTTTTTTTAATTTTTATTTATTTATGATAGTCGCAGAGAGAGAGAGAGGCAGAGACACAGGCAGAGGGAGAAGCAGGCTCCATGCACTGGGAGCCCGATGTGGGATTCAATCCCGGGTCTCCGGGATAACGCCCTGGGCCAAAGGCAGGCGCCAAACCGCTACGCCACCCAGGGATCCCCCAAAGGATAGTTTTTAAGGGTGTTTGCTTCCAAGGGTTCTTGTGCCAGCTTGTCTTTTTCTGGACTCTCTTTTCTTGTTTATGAAACAACCGAGTTGAACCTCGCTCATCTCCAAGTGATCTTCCTCCTGCTTCACAATGCACCCAGTCCAGGCGGCCTCTGCTCTGAGGCTGTAGAGATGCCCCTGACATGTATAGTAGGTAAAATGGACTTTGTGTAGATCAGATTCACACTTAAAGGACTATATAATGAACTTTTAAAAAGTTTTTAAAAATAAGAATTCCGGGCAGCCCCGGTGGCTTAGCGGTTTAGTGCCGCTTGCAGGCTAAAGAATCTGAGGTTGGGTAATGATATTCCCATTTCACAGAAGAAACTTTCTTTGAGGTTGGGTAATGATCAGCCCAGGGTGTGATCCTGGAGACCCGAGTCCCGCGTGGAGCCTGCTTCTCCCTCTGCCTGTGTCTCTGCCTCTCTCTCTCTCTCTGTCTCTCATGAATAAATAAAATCTTTAAAAAAAAAAAAAAAACAAACAATCCTTGTTTGTGTGATTAACCCTGGCAGGAAGTCTGTTTGGAGGTCAGAAAGGCCTAGAATGCTCATGTGTTTGGATTCCCAAAGCAGGGCCCACCCCTGCTGGTGAGTCAGACGTGGTCCTGCTTCGAGATGCCTTGCTGTTGGCCTCTTCGGAAGGGCTCCAGCCTCATTTTGTGAATGCATGCTTGTCTTCCACTGGTCCAGACTGTAATCTGCAGCAAAGTCATCGCTGTCACCCACCTGACCCCCCTGAAGTTGAGTTCTGGCCCATTTGGGAGAACTGGGGCTAGCATCCCCTGGCAGAGCATGTGTTTGAAAACCACCATACCACTCTTGTCTAGAATCTAATATGCCAAAATGGCAACCACAGCCTTCTGAAGTCAATTCCAAAAAGTAGATTGCTCCTAGGTATGGCTGCAGGAGGAGAGAGCGGAGGTTTGCTCCCAAGACTGTCAGCATCAATTTGTCTATGAACTTGGACTGAGTTAGGGACAGCTGAGGGGATAATTGAACCAGGTGGATCAGGTTTCGAGTGTGAACAAAGATACCGAGAACTACCTTGTAATCATTTCAATGTGAGGCATGCTCCCTTCTCCCTGGACCTTTAAGGAGGCTGAAATAGTTGAAAGGGAGCTGCCGAGAAAGAGGAACATGGTGATACCCTGTCTGTCTTCACCTGGAACTTGATCTGAAAAGGAAGTGGGGATTGTGGAAAGAGCGAGGGCCCTGGAGTTGGGTAAATGTGGTTCCAATCTTGGGTTGCCCTCTTCCAGGCACGGTGGCTCGGGGTGAGCTCCTGAACCTCATTTTCTTCCTTTCACCTACCAAGGAGTTAGAAGCAGTTGACTCAGTACATGTTAATGTGCCTAGTGGAGTGAGCATCGAAAAGTGGTGGCTGCTGTGGGGAATAGTATTTGGGCCTCCTGGAAAGGGTGTGATGATTTCGATGCCGGTCCTGTGCCTAGAGATCTACCTTGCTCTCATTTCATCTTGAGGAGTCTCTGAGGTTAGGTAATGATATTCCCATTTCACAGATGGAAGAAACTTGCACACGTGGAGGTAGGATTTAAGTAACTTGCATGAAAGTTTCATGAGAACTGCTGAGGACTGATTACTGGCGATCCCTGAGTGTTAGCACACAGAATGATTTTTTTCTTTAAGGACTCAAAAATGATAATAGTCATGGTTTTCTCCTGATTTAGTAATAAATTGTAGAAATTTAGAAAAAAGAGCAAAGTATAAAAATAAAAATCACTTTAATCCCACTACTTAGACAAAATATTTGTTGTTTTGGAGTATTTCCCTCTGGCCTTTTATGACTGTTATTTAATGTTCTGGTGTATATATAAATAGGTACCGTTGTGTTTCTCTTCTGTTCTGGGTGGCAGTTAAAAACCTGGCTTCTGGAGCCAGGCTGGGTTCAGATTCCAGCTCTGCCATTTGCTAGCTTTGTGACCCTCGACGAGTTCTGTAGCTTCTCTGTACCTCAGTCCTCTCGTCTAAGAAATAGGATTAATAGTGGAAGCTATTTTATAGGCCCATTATGAGGATCGAATGAATTACCACTAAGCACTTGGAACGGTGTCAGGCACACAGAAATCCTTTGTCAGTAAAACTGTGGTTAAAATCATAATCACCATTTTTTGTGTAGCGCTATATTGCCTTTATAAATCTGATTTTAGCTGTTTTGTAACCCACACTACGTAGACCTAGCATAATTTGCCTTGAAGATCTGCCACTGCCTTTGTTACCCTGATCGTGCTAGTGAAGAGCTTAGGAACGAGGCCCGATGTCCCGGTGTCTCCAGTCTGAGCCCAGATGCGGAGCACCGAAGACTCCCCTCCCTGCTTCCTCAGCTCCAGTGCCAGATTTGATTCACATCTTGTCAGACCAGGGCATTTCTTTTTCTTGGCTGTTGTCAGAATCTCCAAGCCTCAAGACCCCCACTTTGCTCTCTTACCCCCGGTTCCGGCCTTGGAAAGTGTGGCCTTTCAGTCCCGCTCTGTGATACACAAGCAGACTTTGTGCCCGTCGGCCGCACATCGACTCCAGGGTCAGGAGGTGTGTGGCGGTGGAGCTGCTGGGGTTTCATCCGCAAATGAAAACCACCTGGCCAGCTGCTCGGGTCAGATGGAAGCCAGATGGGGGAAGTGAGGAGGGGGCCCCCCCGGGGCGGCCTGGAGCAGAGTCCGAGTGTCCTGTCCTGTCCTCTCCGCCCATCCCTGGCCTCCGCAGCCTGCAGGGGATTGTTTGTAACCCGGGTGTCTCTCCCGCGCCCAGATGGGTCCAGGGTGCAAGGTTCTCCCCTGTCCCGGGCCACAGCCAGCCTGGAAGATGTGACCCAGAACCTACAGAGGTGACACGCATGTCAGATCAGACGGAAGAAGAGGAGCAACAGGTGGCTAAGTGGCCATTGGGGTGGAAACTGTAACTGTCAGGCTGAAGGGAGGCGGCAGGGAAAGTAAATAGCAAAGTTAATGGACTCCATATGGCACATGGTTTTGGATGTGAGCAAGGCCAGTGATTAGACCGAGAGACGTGAAAACAGCCCCCCAGGAAATGTGTTGGCTCAGTGACAACCTGCTGCAGACCGGGGAATAAAGTGGGTCTGCTCCCCAGGCCGCTTCTCATGCGCATGAAGTATTTGCAGTTGAGTGAAGGAGAAAAGCATTTATGGAAGGTAGGAGATAGCAGGAGATAGCGAAGCACTTTGCATCTGCCTTTGGTCTGAGTTGTCCCAGTTGCCACCAGGATTTGATTCGTGATTCCGAGAGGAAAAGAGGAGGAGGTTTTTACCTCTATGGATTAAGGAGGTTGCCGGAGTGGAAAGTGATGCGTTCATTTCAGTGTCTAAACACTCGTATTTGGGGGCAGAAAGAGTAGAAAAATATTAATTAGATACCCTGGCGGGAGGGGAGGAGGGAGGAGGCAGGGAGAGGCAGAGGCAATAAGCCTGTTCGGACTGATTTACAGCTAGGAGTAAGAGTTCTGCCTCGAAAGGAAAAATCCTCTCAGAGATAGAAAGAGCCGAGAGAGAAGGGTGTTCTGGATGTTTACTTTCTCCTCAGGAGCCTCCCCAGCGTGCCTTTCCTCGCCAGCAGCACGGCTTGCTGCTGAAACCACAGGCTCTGCAGCCGCAGTCTTAGGTTTGATTACTTGGAGATCGATTATTGGCTTCCCATGTTGGCTGCCTATTAACTCTCCGAAAGGAAAGCCCACCCACACCAGGGGAGGCCCTCGTGTGCCCCCGGAGCTGCCTGTTAGCTCCGTCCCCACCTCCTGGGATATGCAAGTGAGAGTGCCCTAATTAGGGCGCTAACGTCACACCTGTTCCAATTCTTAAATGTGAGATGAACTTTGTGGTGTAACTACGGTGAATTGCACCTTGCTCCCGTGGCACAGCATTCTGGTTGAAGCCGCCACGCAGAGGAGCGGAGGGCCTGTGAGCCCCTCGGGGCTCTGAACTGTGCCCTGTCCCGCCAGTTCTCGGCTGCACTCCGGACTGCTCTGCACCTGACCTTGGGGTGACATCCTGGAGGCACGTCTCTTGGGGAACCTGCCACCTGGAATCATGTAACTGGACTGCTGTGTCTGCAGAACACTCTTGGGAAGGCACGAAGGGCTTGTGGCTCCAGCTTCCTTCCAGGTGGTACAGGGGTCCCCCAAGGACGAGGCCTGGTTCCACCCGATGGGTCATTGTATTTTTTTCTCTCCCACTTGAAAACAGAGCAGCAATAACGACAAAATCCTTATTCCCAAAGAGTGACAGAAGTTTTATGTGCTCCCAGTGAGGGCTGGGATAGGTGGCACACGCCTCCTGGGGGGCCCACTGTGATCTGGAGTGTGGCAGTTGTCATTTTTTAGTGCATGGGGTTGTGATTCCAGAAAGCAGATTCACCATTAGAATTTTATGTCTGGAAAATAAAACCTAGTTTCTACACAAATACAAACCCTAGAGGGTAAAGTTAACGAAATCCACTTGGCAGATGGATCGTGGGTATTTTAGAGATTGAGGAGTACTTTTTTTTTTTAAGATTTTATTTATTTATTCATGAGAGACACAGGGGTTGGGGCAGAGACACAGGCAGAGGGAGAAGCAGGCTCCATGCAGGGAGCCTGATGCGGGACTCAATCCCAGGACTTCAGGATCACGCTCTGGGCCAAAGGCAGGTGCTAAACCGCTGAGCCACCCTGGGATCCCCGAGGAATACTTCAATAAAAATTTTGGAAATTTCAGAAAAACAGGTAAAAAAGAAAGAGTCAATTTCCCCACACAGGGCAAAACACTACTACCATTTTCATGTTGTTTCTCTCCAGGATTTTGGCTTTTTTTTCCTTAGTTGAGATTAAATATTTATATCCAACTGTGCTAATTTAACATAATATAGATCATTTTCTCATGTTTTAAAGGACTTTCTCTGCAACATTGTAATGGTTACAGACTGATCATTTTCCTGTTGTTTGGGGAGGTTATTTCTAGCTTTTTGTAACCTATCAGTGGACATCTTTGATTTCTTTAGGGTAGATTTTCTTAGAAGGGTACAAACACTTTGAAAGTTTTTGACACATAATTCCCAGTTGCTTTTTAAGGGAATCCTACCCATTTTCTGGCCTTTCTGGCGCCCAGATTGGTTTTCTCTTCTGTAGTCATGGTGCCTTTTATGTAATGCGTGATTCTCCGCTCACCTTCTCTTCCACATGGCTCACTGTCCTGTTGCTCATTTTCACTTTGGCCCATTTGTATTCACCTTTGAGTACTTCCAGGGAGTAACATCTTGTCGTGGCAGCTTTAGAGTTTCTGTTGGATGAGAGCAGTGTTCTCAGTTTTCGTGCACGCAGCACATCCTGAACCTTGTGTGGTATTTGGGCCCTTGGGCCAGTGCTCCGTGTCCACCGCCACTTGTCATTAAGGGCAAGCCTCATGAATGGCTGTGCCCCGTGCGCAGTGGAGCTGACCTCTGGCCCCCGCAACTCTTCACTCTCACACATTATCTGATGAGCTTCTGTGTGCAGGAGGTTTGTCCAGTGATTCCTGAGAAGCCGCCAGCTTCCTCTGCCTCTTCCTTGTGGTCTTGGCAAGTGCTCTTGAGAGAAGCAGGGTGCACCCCCACCCAGCAGAGGCGGGCCAGCGCGGGGCCAAGGCTCTAGTTCTGCTGCTGGTATCTTTGGGGTTTTGCAACTGCTTTACCAAGGTATAATTTACATATCCTAAATCTCCCTGGTTTTGAGCGTACAACTCAATTTTGTACATTTTGTAGTAAATTTACAGAGTTGCAGAGCCATCACCACAATCCAATTTAACATTTCCAGCGCCCCCAGAAAGATCCCTTGCACCCATTTGCGGTCGCTCCCCGTCCCCACTCCTGCCTCAGGCAAACCACTCATCTTTCCTTCTTTCTGGATGTTTTGTATATATGGAATCCTATGGATTGTTTTCTGAAGAAATTACTAGATTCTTGCAGTCTTGCTTGTGTTAATCATGTGCTAGTTACCTTTGGGGAGTGATGTCCTCTGGGTGGTGGGATTATAGGGGGGCTTTGCGCTTTCTGTGATGATTGAATTTTTTACAGAGAGCCTGTACCACATTCACAGTCAGAAGAAAAGGAGAAAAGGGCAAAAGGCACATATTTCATTTGTGGAAAATACAAAATAGTATACTGAGGATGAAAAACTAATAGTCCTGAGAATCGCCCCCCGCCCCGGATAAAACTGCTTTTACTTTGGTGTGGGGGTTCCCCCCCCATTCTTCTCTGAGCGTATTTTTAAAATATAACTCTCATATTTTAAACTTTGCATCCTGCTGCCTGTACTGGCATTACAGAAGCCCTTTTCTCACCTAACTGAAAACACCGTTACAAACTTCTTGATGATTGTGTAGTGGTTCATTTTATGATTCACCATAATTTAAGTACACTGAGCTCTAAGGTCGGTTTTACTTTTTGCTACTGTAAATAATGTGGAATGAATGAATGTGTTAAAAGCTTGGTGTCTGACCTTTGCAAAATCCCTGGGTCAGGGACGTCCTCACCTGAAAAAAATTATTTTTCTCCCAGTTGGCAGCTGATTTTGCAAAATTGCTTTCTAAATTTCTTCTCTGAGCTTCACCTACTCCTTGAAATTATTTATTTGGCTCCAGGGATGGGGTTTAGATTTCTAAAAGATGGCCCTTTATGGCAGCTTGAGGTGCAAGGTGGACAGTGGCAGGGAAGTGAATGGAAAAGCCAAACTGGGGCCTCTGAGGAAGGAAGGCAGTGCCCTTGGGAGCCAGGATGTAGTTTATCTGAACAAAATCTAGTGTTTATAATCTAAACAGGGCTGAGGCACCTAGGGTTTTCTGTAAACAGTCCCTTTTTGTTCATCTTTAGTTTTCAGTAAAGGTTTGTTTGTATGAGTGAGAAAATGTCTTAGTTGTTTTAAGAGGGTTCAGTCTAAAGAGATTTTTGGTCATAGTCAAACCGGAGTTGCCAAGGGGTGGGGAGATGGGTAGGGAGATGGCAGCATGGCAACAGCAGCTCTGGGCACACAGGGACCCCAGGAGAGGCGTGGCACAAGCCCTTCAGTGATCCAGAAGGATGTTTGGGGATGGGAGGGATCTGTGAACCCGCCAGCTGTCCTGTCCACACTGCGGTGTGTGTGTGCGCACAGCATTCATCATTGCATCTCTGGCCTTGCGAGGGGTGGAACCCTGAATGTTCCAGAGAGACTGGTGTCTTCCTTAACAGGGGACACCCCTATTGCAGCCCCTGCACCTCAGTTTGCTCTTTATGAAGGTGCCAAAGTGCTGGGTATGTTGGAGGCACTCAGTCACATCAGAGTTCTTATTTGAATTTGGGCTTGTAAAGTTTTTAAGGGAGCCATGGACCTGAAATTGCTCCGAGCAGCCTTATGTACCTCTTCCAATGTGATTCTGTTATACGGTGTTTTATTTTAAAATAAAGAACATATATATATATATTTTAAAATCCTTTTATAAAAGACGTACTCGTTGTAGAGAACTATATAATTGTCGGCGCTTTTTTTTTTTTTTTTTTTTTTTTTGAGGGGAGGAAGGCCATGAAACCAAACCATTGCTAGCCATATACACATTTACCCCTCTGTGCCCTGAATGAAGACTTCTTCCATGCAGTTGGTGTCGACTTAGTTACTGCCGCACAAGGGAGCAGTATTTTTGTAATGTGTAGAAGGAGCCAAGGTAAAGCCAGAAGCAATGGAACTTTCCTAAAACAAACCAGAGTTGGAGATTCTAGAGCGCCCGGTGGCATCTTTGCAGGAAACCAACGAAAGCAGAGCTTACCAAGTTGAAGAGTTCTGGTGATTTTTGAAGACCCTGTGTTTTTTCAGTCCTTTAAGCGCCTGGCTGCTGCAAAGTGTCCTGTAGGGCTTCCTTGGAGGAGCGGGGAACTTCCCTGGCCTGAATGCAAGTGGGAGAAAGCTGCCTAATGACGGATAAACAGTCCTTGGTGGCTGTAAGAGCCTGGCTTCGTTGGCACCTGGGGCAAATGCACTGGGGTGTCGCCTGATTTCAATTTGTATAAAACAAAAAGCAAAAAACTTTTTTATTATGGAAAATTTCAAGCATATAATATAACGAACCTCCGTTTACCTGTCGCCATGGCCAATCTTGTATCCTCCATGCCCACCCACTCCACCCTCCCCTAGCTTAAATTAGTTCGAATCAGATCGTCTGGTTTAAGTTTAATGAGCAATCTGGGCAACCATTCTGAGAACAAAATTTTCCTACACTCTGTACTGAAGTCTGAACAAAGAGTGAGTGATTGCTGGCTTTTTTTTTTTTTTTTAAATTGTCAGTTTTAAACCTTATTTTTAAGTTTAAAAACTCTTTTAGCTTTTTTTGTGATGAAAAAATAATGCATGCTCCTTATAATTGGAAAGCACAGAGTTTACAAAGATAATGAAGCGCTAGTGAGGCCTCATCTGGAGAGCCCACGTGATGATTTAGGAGGGCCCCCGTGCACGGCTCGCTTCTCCTGTGCAGCGTGGGGCAGCCGTCTCCTTTGCCTTCTGCTCTGGGGCCCCCTGTCAAGCTGCCCCTCACCCAGCATTCCCATTGCCTCTGACACTCTGGAGCCCGGGGAGGGTCTGAAGTGAGCAGTTCGAGAGCTCTAGTTCCTAGTGTGTTGGTGACACACTGTGTGTATGTTGGGCAGGAGGGGTGAGCATGCCCATCACCACCCGGCAGTTGGTGGCTCGTTCTTTCTACACATGACGGGTGCCCAACAAATGGAGTTAAATGAACATGCTGCACCCCACTTCCCCTGGGCCCTCAAAGCCTTCTGCGTCTGCCTTGAACCCTACCTCTACCCGGGCTGGCTGGGCGAAAAAAACGAGTCCTAGAGGAAATGTAGTGCTCCTGAGCACACCTCCCACACTCCCTCTACTTCCAAGAAAAGTCCTCAAGCAGATGAACTCCTGGTTGGCCCAGGCTGCCTGTGTGCCATCCATGTGTCCCTACCCTCTGAATGCGGGGGGTGGGGGACAGACCCCAGGTTCTGGCTTGGACACGCAGGCTGCACAAAACCAAGAAAATGCATGGCAAAGTACCGTTTCAGTCTTTTAAGAGTTTGCAAACCTGCTTGTTTATATTTTGTGTATTTTAAATTCATTAACTGTTCTTTGAAAGCGTAGTTTTTAATATACTAGCCTGTCTTTTTTTTTTTTTAAGATTTTTAAAATTTATTTATTCATGAGAGAGAGAGAGAGAGAGAGAGACAGGCAGAGGGAGAAGCAGGCTCCATGCAGGGAACCCGACGTGGGACTTGATCCCGGATCTCCAGGATCAGGCCCTGGGTGGAAGGCGGGCACTAAACTGCTGAGCCACCCAGGCTTTCCAATATACTAGCCTGTCTTAAAGGATGAACTAGAGTCGAGTTGGATGCAGTAATACCTGTTGGGACACTACTTCTGAATCACTCTGCCGAGGGGCCCTCACCTTGCGTGTCTGTGGACCTTTCCTAGCAGCGTGGCAGCTTGGCCCAGTGGCTGCCACCCAGGACAGCTGGCCTGAGGCTGGCTTGGAATTTACCCTCTCACTGCGAGGAAGGGAGGACTGAGCTGCCAGGGTTGGATTTCAGGAGAAATGCTCAATGTACATAAAAGAGCAACTTGTTTTTTACGTCCTCTTTCCCAGCCTCTGTTTCTAACACGTATCTTTTATTCAAGCGTTTCCAGGATGATTATACCTCCAGGTACTTTCTAAGTGGTTTATTGGACTCATTGGTAACATGTGGTTTTTACTTCAACTGTGGGAAAAGTTGACAGTAGCGCCGCCCCCCCCCCCCCCCCACGACCCTGTTGTGCTCTCTCCTGTCTGGCCACAGGATGTGACAGCAGCTGGAGGGAGACTGCCCAAGTACAAGGGACCTGGACTCCCTCAACAAACAGCACCACAATAAAACAAGTCCCGGTGCTGCGTCTAACCCGAGGAGACTGCAGCGAGTGGCGAGTAGCAGGCACGGCCTGAGTCAGTGGGGCAGACTCTGGGGGGACGCCGGGTGCAGGGGGGGTTCAGAGCTGTGTCACATGCAGAACTGGCAGCGTTGGGCGGGGCACACTGCTCTGTGGGCCGGGACACAGGCACTCGAGGGCCGGCGCACCTGGCGCATCTTTGGCGCATCTGGGGGGTGGTGAGCAGGCCAGTAGGTGGGTGGAAGTTGCGGGTGTAAGAGCTGCTTTGTGAAAACAGGCTGCTCTGGGAGGGTGAATTCTCCCCTCTGGTGATGACCAGGCAGAGGCTAAGGAGCCCAGAGCCGGAGAGGTTTTGTGAAGGAGAAGGGGGCACCCTGGGCTCACTCGAACTCTGACCTTCTGGATGCTTGAAGAACAACAGACCTTCAGCACCAAGACTTTTACTACTTGATGCCATCTTTTCCCACATTCATATAGATGTGGATGGTTGTGCTGTACGGGAAGGAGGTTGCCTAAAGTTAGTTTTATGCCTTTAAAAAAAAAAAAAAAGATTTTGTTTATTAGCATGAGTGGGGGGCAGTGGGGAAGGCCGACTCCCCACTGAGCAGGGGGTTCAATGTGGGGCTCAATCCCAGGGCCCTGGGATCATGACCTGAGCTGAAGGCACTCAACCGACTGAGCCACCCAGGCGCCCCTAGTTTTACAACTTTTCTTCCTGTAAAATGGGGCAGTCTCTTGCTTTATCTCACTTTTCTGATGTGGGAGTTCTGGGGATATATAGTTTTGGGGGGAGATCTGTGGTTTCCTGTCTCCAGTGGGCTAGCCTGAGGCCAGGAGACCTCTTCCCCCATGGGGACTCTCTTACCTGGGATGTGTCACCATGTTCCCCTTCTCTTTGGACTTTGGTAGTCTTGGGCGGAACCTGCCGATTTTTACATCCTACAAGCATGCATCCCGGCTGCTGAGTCGTTCCGTTTTCCATCCCTGATTGGAAAGGGTTTCTACCCCTGCCCCCTTGCTCTGTCTGCATTTAATTTTCCTGTGAGAATCAGCTAGGCTGTTTTCCCCAGTCGGAGGACGTCCCAACCTTGACCAGCTGCCTGCGGTAGGTTCTAAGGGAAACTACGAGAAAGAGAGGGGCCGGGCCGTTCCTGCTGATGACCGTGAAGGCCACTGAGGGCCTGTCAGCCTCCGTGGGGAGTCGGGCAGATACCCTGTTACTCCCTTCTTGAACAACACGGTGTGCTCGAGGGCTGACATCCCAGCTTGGACAGGCCTACAGGGCCGCCGCTTCCTGCGCTGAGTCTCGCTGGTGAAGGGAGCACAGCCCTGTGCCTCTCTGAGCTTCAGCTCCCCGGAGGGCAGTAGGAAGCTTCGGTGGCCACTTTTCCAGGGTCCTTGGTGCACTACTCGGCATTGAGATGCTTGGGAACGTCTCTCTTCCCTCGGCATGCTCTGGGTTTCCTGAAGCTCACTTCCTAATTGAATTTTCTCATTAAAACCTGCTTTCCCAAAGCTGTCGGGCAGCAGGGTCCTTTTGAGTTGATAGAAGAGTGGCTGGCTCTCTGTTTTTTCTCCCTCTCCCAGCTTGATTGAGGTATAATTGAGGTACACCAAATGGCACATGGTTAGAGTGGACAGTTTGATCATCGTTGTTTCTTTTATGATAACACATAACATCTGCCTCCCCGCGCTTGCCTTCCTCCTGTGCTTTCCAGAAGCCTCTCATGAAGCAGGGATTCCAGCTGGCAGAGCTGCAACAAGTGTTTCCATAAGCATTCCCACGATCCTTTAAGTGAGGAGCGTGACCTCGGAACCATGTGCCCGGCCCCCCTCCCCTGACGTAGGAGGAGGTGGGAGGTAAGAACAATACTGGGAGGGCTGGGGTGGCTGCGCTCCCCGTCTGGGGCACGGCCGGAAAGCTGAGCATTTGTAGGCCATCCAAACACTGTCGTTCTCCTGGGATCCCAGGGTTAGAAGGGGAGAGCGAATTGATTTCTGCCTTCACATTAGAGCAGAGACAGCTCGCACAACAGCCCCCTCTACTTTTCTGAGCTTTCCTTTGGTGCTTCCCATTCGTTTTGGTCACGGGACTTACGAACTAAGTATAAGAGAGTTGGCAAACTTGGGATGTGTGGGTGGCTCGGGCGGTGAAGCATCCGACTCTTGATCTCAGCTCAGGTCTTGATCTCAGGATTGTGGGTCCAAACCCCGTGTTGGGTTCCTCTTTCTTGAAAAGAAAACTGGCAAACTAAAGCCAAGATGCTTTCTCTTTGTGTTGGGAAGCTCTCAACTAACTGGTGAGTTTTCAGGTAGGGGGTTCCTTCAGTTTCCCCGGGCTGGTGGGAACACGGGGATTCCAAGCTTTGGAGCACTGGAGGGTGTCTTGCTGTGACTGTGCCTGGACTGAGTCCCGCTGCCCGCTGGGCCAGTTCCTAATCACTTCTCCGGTTGTAGAGATCCTCCGTTCATATCAGGTTCCTGTCAGGCCCAGCCGAGGGGGCCTGCGTGGCTTCAGCTGGCTGACTCTGCATTCTGTGCTCACTCCTGTGACCAAGTGACAGGCAGTGATCAACATGACCGTTTATTTTATTAGAAATTAGCGAGCACCCCACTGGAAGCCTTGTTCCCTGGACGTCAGTCGTGCATGGCTGTGACTGGAATTTTCGTCTGCAGGTGAGGAAGGCACAAGCAGTGACTAGAGGTGGTGAGGGGAGCTACACCTTCACCCTCGAGTCACTCAGCACTTGGCCTCAGATCACTCCCTAGCCTGTTCTAGAAGCAGGTTGTGAGGGCCTTTGACCTGAGCCACATGGTGGCATTTCTTATATTCATGAAAGACCTTACCGACTTCCGGTCTTTTATGGTAAGACTCTCTGCTTTTAATGAAAGCTCGTGGTGGATTTATACATCCAGATGAGAAACCGCATTATCTGCCACGGGCGTGGTGGTGGCGGGGAAATACTGTCCTGAGGAATCGAGCGTTCAGGTTCCTAAAGAACCATCCGACAAGCCATCCTTGGGTTTCCACTTCGTGGAGGTCTGTGCTGAATTAGGCCCCGCTCACAGCATCAAGCCTGGGCCGGCCCTCCTTTGATCTGACAGGGACGCCGTCGGGCTCTGCAGGCCCCAGCCCTCCCTGGTGCTCACGGTCGCCGCCGTGCTGCAGAAGCAGAGTCCAGCACAGTTTTCTAGAGGTTGACAGAAGGCCAGAGAGACCTTTATTTTGAAGTTTTAGATTACATCCTTTTATTTTCCCCCCTTCCCCTTCGCTGTTGACTTAACATGTAAAATTTACGGAGCAGTGACTACATCCCATGTACGTGCTAAGTGCTGTATAAGGAATACCCCCCCACACTTGATCCTTAAAATAACAGGATGAAGCGTGTGCTGTTACTACCTTCACATTACAGGTTAGGAAACCTGAAGCCCAGAAGAGGAGGGTAATCTGTCCGGGGTCACACAGCTAGAATCTGATGCACTCAGGATTTGAATGCACACAACCTCTTTCAAACCTGTATCCTTAATGAGAGTGTTACACCACCATCCTCTTTTGCCGCCCAGCTGGCGAAAGTGGGTGAGAAATAATGGGCTTCTCTTCTTTTGGAAGACTTGAAAACCAAGAGGTTAGCAGCGGTTCTTAGGCCACAAAGAGGGCAAGGTGGCAGCAGGTGCCTGGCTGCCGAACGGTACAGGGTGGTGCTTAGGCACGGCAGCTTTGCGGCCAGAGAGACCTGTCTTTGAACCTCTGCTTCAGCACACTCACGCGTGTCACCCCTCCCATGCTCCCTGGGGCAGAATTTCCACGTCTGATGGGAATACTTGTAGTGACCTTCTACGATTGTGTTTTAAGATTAAAGAAGATATCGACATATAATCACTGAGAACAGTACCTTAATACGTTTTTGCTGCTACTGTTAAAGCATTTGAAGTCCGTGGATCCGAGCCCGCTGGCGGAACTGCTCAGTGGAAAGTGGTAGTTCCCAAGGTGGTTGTATTTGTGGGCTGTGGTGGGCAGACCTGCGGCGGTGCTGGCGCCAGAGACGGAGTCACAGTTGCGCACACTGTTGGGGTGTATTAGTTCCTCATCGTCAGAAAGATATTTTGTATTTGGAACTTGCTGCTTCCCTTTCTTTGATTCTTTCTGCTCATTTAGGGACGCTAAGCTCTTTACTCATCCAAGTTGCTTGAGACAGAGCACTGAGTATTCAGTTGAGGATGGAAGGGAAAGAAGATTTGAGCTCAAGAAAAGGTCTTCTTGGTGAGAGACACACCAGCACTCTAAGGAAGCGTGTGTGTTGATGGCAGAGTAGTTTTCACTCCTAAAGATCACTTTCATGTAGCCCAAAAGAGCCAAAAAGAAGTGGCCTGGCCCTGACTGGATTTTCAGGCTCTCGTTGGAGGGCTTACCCACTTGCCAGCGTGTGTTTTAATTCCATGAAGGAACGTTTGGTTCTTGTGCCTTCCGGAACTAAATGCCATGTGAAAGGATGGTGATGATATCTTTCTTTGTGGAGTACTTCATATATTTCAAGAACCATGCTTGTTTCTTTTCCGATTCTTTGATGTTGTCCTCAAAACATTACTGCAAAGTAGGTGCTAGTAATATTCCCATTTAACAGATGGGGGAGTTGAGGCTCAGGGAGGAGGCTTGTTCACATCTTCTTTGCTTAGAAAAGGCAGGTGAGAGATTTACCCTCTTGTCCGTCTGACCCCCAAGACCCTTTGCGCCAGCCACTCACAGGCATATTGTCTGCCGTAGGTCTTGGATATTGAAGCCAGGAGGACCATAGATTTTTAGGCATCTCTCTGCTTAGCCTGTCCTGATGACCAGAAGGGAGGAACTTTGAGACAGGTCCTAGATTGGATTTGCAAACTTTTCGTGGGTTTGGTAAAATGTTGCGTTGTTCTTTACCATCACTAAAGCATATGAAAGTGTTGGTGTGATGTATCTGAGAGTGCTGGGGGCTGGTCATTGTTGCAGGACTCCGTTGTACTGTGGTGTGTTGTGCCCGTGGAGAACAGTGTAGGGGGTAGTCCCCTAATAAGGAGCTGCCCTTGAGTTGCAGAGGACAAGCAGGGCTTGGAAGATTTTCCATATTTATTCATATCTGAAATGGGACATAAGGAACCCAGGAGAGAAGTGGGCCGAGTGTTTTGCTTGATGGATTAGCATTGTGTTCCTCTTTTCCTCAAGCCTCCCTTTGGACATAAGTCAGAAGGCTGCACTGCCCCCTTTTAAGTGAAATTCTTGGATTGGTGGAGCCAATCCTTTAAATCTTGCTTTTCCATCAAGATTTGTCAGTTTGCACTGTTTTCAGGACACTCAAGCTCTCTCCCACCTCTTTGGAAGCCGTGTATTCGTGTCATTGGTGCAAACCAATGTTAAATTTCACCTGGGCCGTCTTACAAATCCATATGGGAGGAGGCTTATGTGAATTGGCTGCTTCTGCTATGAAAAAGGAGTCTGCTTTTCTTAGACTTCCTCAGTGAACATGTGGGTGATGTTTTTCCCAAACTTTTTTTTTTAATTTGTGTTTGAAATACTGTAGCATTCTACTTTAATCGTCTTTCACTTCCATGAAACATGACATCTTGAATTTCTTGTGCCATCGAGGTAGTAATGGACAGCATGTATGACTTCCATGGAAGATGTCTCAGGATTGCCCCTAATTACGTGCCTAACTACTAGCCGACAAAGTGGAAGGATTAGAAGCTTGTTACGTGACACCAGTCAGGAACATGCCGAGGCGGGTGGCTATAGACATCTGTGAAGCATTAATAATCAGACAGTAGGTAATGGTGCCCCGCACATCTTCCCAACAGGTCCAGGAAACCATCAGCCAGAGAAACTGCCTGAAAAGGTGGTTCGTGTTTTCAAGAAATCCACCCATCAGTGATGTGTTTGTGAGAACAGGGTCTGTTAATCCAAGGTGACCAGAGATTTCAGAATTTGGTTGTAGATCGAATTGTTCATAATTGGCCCAGTCTGGGAGAGGAGACGCACCCTGATTTTGTGAGCTGGCAAGCTGTCTCCAAAAGTCATTTGAAATGAGTTCTCTTTAGGTTGGGTTTTTTAACATTCTTTAGAGAGTGTTTGGTCCTGGGAGGCAGTGCTGGGGATCTGGGACCAGTCACTTAACTTTTCTGAGACATGGTTTATGCATCTACAAAACTGGGATGAGCGTACCTGTCTCATGGAGCCGTGGTGAGGCTTTCACAAAACCCAAATGTGCAGGGCCTGGTTCATAGTAGGCACCTACCTAAGTTTGGATTCTTAGTGTTCTTGATAAAGGATGACTAGTTTGGAAAATAAAAGTATATGGATGATATAGAAGTATTCTTTGGGATCCCTGGGTGGCTCAGTGGTTTGGCGCCACCTTTGGCCCAGGGAGTGATCCCGGGGTCCTGGGATCGAGTACCGCATCAGGCTCCCTGCATGGCGCCTGCTTCTCCCTCTGCCTGTGTCTCTGCCTCTCTCTCTCTCTCTCTCTCTCTGTGTCTCTCATGAATAAATAAAATCTTTTAAAAAGTTCTTTAAAACATCATTGTTGGGGCACCTGGGTGGCTCAGTGGTTGAGTGTCTGCCATCGGCTCAGGGCGTGATCCCGAGGTCCTGGGATCCAGTCCCGCATCAGGTTCCCTGCGGGGAGCCTGCTTCTCCCTCTGCCTGTGTCTCTGCCTCTCTTGTGTCTCTCATAAATAACTAAATAAAATCTTTAACAAAAAAAGGGGGGGATTTTTTGGGGGGTGACTCTATCCCCAGACTTGAATTTTGATTTAGTTAAGCAGACAGCACTAAACTGTATAATGAAGAGACTTGTTTCTGGTCCTGGTTCATTTGCTTTTTAGTTATGTGATAAGTTGGAATTAAAAAGCTTTGTAAGCCTGGGTCTCAGTTTTTCTCATTTTTAAAAGAAGTTGCTGATTAGATGGTTTCTAAGGCTCCCTTTAGCTAAACATGTCCCTGATTCTGTGTCTTACAATCTGGAGAGGTAGAGGGAGGCACACCCAAGATAAAATGCTCCACTTCCCCCAGCTGGCTCATTAGCAGAGCCAAGAGCAGTACGTAAGAAATCTGGCAGACACGGTCCTTTCCATTGTCATCTGACCTGGGGTGTTTCCCTGCGTAAACTCATCCCCTCTTCTGTGCGTGGCAGTCCTAAAGGGCGAGCAGCAGTTGCCTTTGAGTTGAGTGCGCATCACGAGCCGAGTTTCAGTGCCTGGAACAGGGGTCAGGAAGCTTTCTGGAGCCCTGGCAGGGGTGGGTAGAGGTGGCGGCCGCAGGAGGTAAAAGGCTTCTGCCCTGCAGGGGAGGGAGGTAGACGGGCAGCTGCACCTGTGCTCCCTCCCCTGGTGGGGCTGGGACGCGCGGTGCCCTCCAGAGCGAGCGCCCACAGCTGTGCCTCCTTCGGGACTCGGTGGCTGACTCCTTATTGAGAATTTTTTGCCATCCCACCAAGTTTACCAAGTCAGCTTTGATGCATCCCTGCAGAGAAGCCATCCTCTGTTCTGCAGTTAGAGGTTTTTGGGCTGTAAACACTGAACTGGCTGTCCCAAACCTTTCTTTAACCCACGCTATGGCAAAGATACAGCTCCACCTGCTGAGCGTGATTCCTTTTGGATCTTTCACTCCCCGAAGGGATGTGTAAGGGAAACATCAGCTGATGGCTGTTGTAGTATTTGACACAGAGCCTATATAGAGGTTGCTAAGTTTTGCTCCGGAATAAATATACCAGGGAGAGAAGCACTTGGAAATTCTCACTGCTGGGTGGGGAGTCGAGGTCGTTTGGGGACTCTCTGAGGGCTGTTTGTCTGCTTTCGACGGCCTCAGATGGGCTTGGGAACAGCAGTAAATACAGAACTGGTAGAGATACTCCTTGATGCTCTCCTGGCCAGAGGGCTTCAGAAAGAAAGCCGAACAAGGAGAGAAGAGTGCAAAAAAAAAGATCTTTTTGGGGTGCATATGGAATTTGATCCACTCTTCCTGTCTTTTGGCTTTAGGGGAGCCACGGATCCCCTGTGCTCCCTCCTAGACAGGGTGGGGGGCATGTGTGGGGTGGGAGTTGTGGGAATCTGCCCTCCTTTGTTGGTGCTTCATGACTTGGAAACGGAAATAACACTCCGCCTGCCTTGCTGGAGACTCCTGGCAGCCTAAATGGAAAACCTGCGTCAAGTGAGCAAAAAAATCAGGGAGGAAAGGGCCCTTGAGCACCCACAAACTGTCGTGTAAAAGTCCTAGTGTACAAGCCACATGCTTTACGCTCTGGGAAGACCCCTGCCGCTCACGGAGGATGGGCCATGGGGAGCTTCTGGCTGCCACACTCGCCACCTCGTTTGTGGCAGCCCGCAGCGTGGAGAGCATCCTTAGGCCTGTGCTTCAGGGTTGCAAAAGCCAAGCCAAGGCTCCCAGGATTAAGTGGTGACTGATGTAGCTCCACCCTGCAGGTGAAGTAGGAGAATAGGAATTTTTATTGTTATTAGAGCCCATCTGTGTTTTCGGAGTCTTATTAGACTGCTTTGACAAAAGCTGTGTACCCTTAACCTTGGAAAACTGTGCGCACATTTGCACACACACACCTGCCTCATGCATGTACACCTCGACCTTCACATACCTACACACACACACACACACACACACACACACACCCCTGCCCTCATACACACCCTTTCACACATACGTTACCCTACCTTCACACACATCCCTCTACTTTCTCACGCATGGATACGCCTGTATCTTCTCTCTCTCTCACACACACACACCACACTCTTTTCTCTCATGCATGAGTACACACCACACACACACCACAGGCACCTGCCTTCACACACACAGCCCTTCACACTCTTCATGCATACATATACACCTCTACCTTTGCACACACAATTCTTCCTCCCTCGTGTGCATGCACACACTTGGACAACACTCTTGCATCCTTATACACCTTTATCTTCACATCCCACACACCTGCTTTCTCTCTCATACATACATACACACCCAGACCTACACAGACCCCTACTTTCTCACGCATGCGTATACATACCCCTGCCTTTACACACAGATCCACACCACACACCCCTCCACAAACTGTCTAGGTGCTCACAGCCGTGAGGAGGGATTCTATACCCCCATTAAGAACCTGGGATTTCTTTCTTCCATCAAAGTTGATTTTGTTTTTTGGTTGTTTTTTGTTTCAAACAAAACTAGGTTTCTAGTTTCCACATTCATAGGAGATTAGAAGCAACATATTAGATGAGGTAGTGTAGTGAAGAGCAGAGCAGAAAACGGTAGAGAGTAGACCTGGGCCGTGTTCCAGGAGTGGTTCCTCCCCATGGCGTCCCTCTGCCAGGGAGAAACGGCCTGTGTGCACTGCTTTGTCTTCTTTGTAAACACACGGACTCTGTAAAACTCCCCAGAAGGCCTCCCTGTCTTTCAGGATTAAGACGGGGTTGGTACATCAGTTCCCCTGCGGGGCCCCCCCTTCAGTGACAGTGCGGGGAGCGCAGGCTGGTGGTTCTGAGGGTAGAGCCGGGTAGTGTCCTCCTGCTGCTTTTTCCCTGGCTGTCACCTTCCTTGGGTCACAAGCTCCTTGAGGCCAGGGACCATGTCCCTCGTGCAGCCCTGTGTACCCAGTGTGTGCCCGTCACTCACAGGCTTCAGTGACTGAATGAAGCGGAAAGACAGCGTGGAACATGGTGGAAAAACCTGTCAAAGTGAAGATAACAGGCTCACGTACTGACTTTGCCCTGACTTTGTGACCTTGCCACACGTTCTCTGAACCTCAATCATTCATCTGTGAGATGAGAGGGCAGGACTTGCGTGAACTCGAAAATTCTGTCCTGTGATCTTAATAGAATTAATTTAGATTTTATTTACTTATTCATGAGAGACACACAGAGAGAAGCAGAGACACAGGCAGAGGGAGAAGCAGGCTCCCTGCGGTGGGGAGCCCGATGCGGGACTCCATCCCCACAACTGATCCCCAGACCCGGGATCATGACCTGAGCCGAAGGGAGACACTCAACCCCTGAGCCACCAGGTGTCCCCTAATAGAATTTTTTTGGAGCAGAGATTTGCTTGTGAAGAAGGCATGGTGTTTCCAGCGTGGTCAAGGTCACATCGGCCCCGCCACTGAATCCGTTCACTGAAAATGCTTCCTTTAGGTTGTGTGGTTTTCTCCTCAGTTTTTATTTTTATTTTTTATTTATTTTTTTTTTAATTTTTATTTATTTATGATAGAGAGAGAGAGAGAGAGAGGCAGAGACACAGGCAGAGGGAGAAGCAGGCTCCATGCACTGGGAGCCCGATGTGGGATTCGATCCCGGATCTCCAGGATCGTGCCCTGGGCCAAAGGCAGGCGCCAAACCGCTGCGCCACCCAGGGATCCCTCCTCAGTTTTTATTAAAGGACAGTGATGGACACTGTGCTGAAGTGCAGTAGACCCCAGACAGTTGAAGGAGGTTTGATCTGCCCGGTTGGCTTGCACTGTGGCATTGACCTTCTTGGTGTAGTAGAGGGTGTTGGGCTTTCCTGTGCGAAGGAAGAGTCGGGGGGTGGGGGGATGATGCTTGTGTTTGTGTTGGGGGGGCCATCACTACCGTGTCCCGCCCAGAAGATTCGACCTGAGGGCAGTCAGTCAATGGAAGAAACAGTTTTCTTTGTATTAATCCAGATGTGCAGCTTTCTGCAGGGACCTGCAGAGAGACCTTCAAGATGAGTGTGGGCTGGGCTGGCTGGTGCCTCCTTCTCCCCAGGGCCCCCCCGCACACCCCGTGTTCCTGTGAGCCTGGTGGCAGGACACAGATTCAGCTTGTACAGAATTGCTGCTTGGGTCACAGAGGATACAAGACAAGCCATGGTTAAGTTAGACTGCATCAGTGTGTGGGAGATCACCCTGGGCTCCTGGGAAGTTTACCTTCGTGCTGTCAGTGAAGTACGAATTTGCTAAGGCTCTCGGGAATGTAAACGAGGGAAGGTCTCGGTGAACTTGACAACAGACTGTCCAGACCTTGAAGCTTTGGGCGGTTGTTTATGTGTGGACAGATGCTGTGAAGTGCAGATCTGCCCCAGCCAGCCACTAGAGCTGGCCAGGCAGGACTTCTGCTCAGAAATCCCCGAAGTTGGAGTTACTGCTTGTCCTTGAGATGATGAACAGTGTGCTTGCAAAGGGCACACACAAACCATACGCACGCTAACGAGGCTTCGGCACTGTCTTCTAGCAGGTGGTCCCTGCTAGGAAACGGAGTCATCTCCAACTTCTTGGGCTTCCTGCCCTTTCCAGTAAGTACTCTCCTCCTGTCTGTCCTGTCTCTTAAAGGCCCTGGCCCTCCCCTCCTCTCCAGCCAGGCAGCCACCGCCCTTGTGGCTGCAGAGGCTCCTCTGCTGACTCTCCTGCCCCTGGTCCTCCCACAGTCACCAGAGATGTCAGTTACAAGTGCCAACTGACAGGATCACTCCCGAACCAGGTGACTTAAAACATCAGTAGTCTTTTTGGCTGGTGCTTTCTGTGGGTCAGAAATTCAGTAGGGTCGTGGTTCTGGCTTGGGCTCTCGGGATGTTGCAGTCAGAGACCTGAAGCTGTAAGAGGGGCATCTCGAGGGTTGGCTGAGAGTCTCACGGTCCCTTCATGTGGCTGCCTTGTGCCGGCTGGCTTGGGCTTCCTCACAGCATGGCCTCCATAGGGTGCTCCAGCTGTTTACATTGCAGCTCCAAGCACAAGTGTCCAGCAAGCAAGGTAAAAAAATGAGTAGCCTTTTATGGCTTGGCCTCAGAAATCACAGATGATCAGTTTTGCTATTCTCTGTCAGTGGAAACAGTCGCCAAAGCTCTCCTATGGCGGGGGTGGGGGGCGGTGCATAGACTTTGCCTCTCACTGGGAGGATGTCAGTCACTCCTTGGAGGAGGAGCATGCCGGGTGAGAGATGGCCTTGTGGCCATTTTTGGACAGGATAATCTTCTTACCTTCTGAGACCCAAGGCTGTTCCTGTCATTTGTCTATGGAAGAATCTTTAGGGCTACTAATCCCTCTGAAGACATAGATTTTAAAGTTTTCAAGGCCATGGGGATCCCTGGGTGATGCAGCGGTTTAGCGCCTGCCTTTGGCCCAGGGCGCGATCCTGGAGACCCGGGATCGAATCCCACATCGGGCTCCCGGTGCATGGAGCCTGCTTCTCCCTCTGCCTATGTCTCTGCCTCTCTCTCTCTCTCTGTGACTATCATAAAATAAAAAATAAATAATAAAAAATAAAAATTAAAGTTTTCAAGGCCAGAGAACATGGCACAGAAGCCTTACCTACAAAGGAGACAACCGCACAACTAACTGCTGGGAGACAGGTCTGGAGCCTGGGCCTGGAACCCACTTAGGAAACTGCTGCCTTCTGAACCATTTGAGGGGAAACCAGCCCGACTGTAGGCCCCTTGGGACAAGGCCCCAGTTACCTCCTCATGTCACACCTTCCTCCTGCATGACCGCACCATGCACGTGCTGTGCTCTTGCACACCCATCCTTCATCCCGCTGCACCTGCAGAGGTGCCTCCCACCCCCCACCCTGTGTCTCCTGTTGCACTGCTGGGTGCATGCAGCTGGTGATAACCAGCTCAGGTACCCTTCTCCTGAGAAGCCTTTTCAGGTTTCCTGTGCCACTTAGTGTCACCTTTACTGTAACTTCGTTCATTCTTGTGGGTTGGTGTGTTCACTGTGTTAGACTTTGAGTTCATCACAGGTTGGAGCATGTCCTGTCCTTTCATTTCTGCCTAGGGCTGAATAAACTAATGATGATTTCCAAATTGGTCTGTGCCCTTTTACTTCATTTAATGGGGCTGAGTTTTACTGCATGTAAATGATGGGCAACACTGGCAGCTGTCTGAATTTGGTAGGAGATTTTTTAAGCTGTAGTGTTTTATTCAACTTACTATTCTGAAAAATTGTTCTCGTCTGTGTTAACAGTTGTTTTACTTGTTGTTGGTGATTGAAGCAGTTTTGCACCTTTTCTCTAAGTTATGGGAAAAACTAGCAGTAAGTGAAGCCCTTTCTAACTTGGTTTATGTGTTCACACACACAGAACACTTAACCCGATCCCGTCGAGCCTCACCAGCCTAAAGTGGGATAACTGCCCCTCCTTAGTCTTTGACATCCTAACAAGACCTAAAATCTGTAGATTTTAACCACCGCATAAGTTCCTGAAGACTTTGTTTTACTCACCATTCAGTATCAGAAATGGTGCTTGTCACCTAGGAAACACTCAGGTAATGATTGAATGACTAATGGAGTGGGCAGCGAACTCTGGAGAGTGACGTGGAAGGGGTCATTCTTTGACTATTTACCTTGCAGCCTGGACACCACCCCCAGTGGGAGGTACTCCTGGTGAAGCGCACTGCCTGAAGGGACCATCCCGGAGAGAGTCCTTAGTCACCAGATGACTGTCCACACAATAAATAGAAAGCCGGTTGGGGGCAGGGACCAGGGCTGGCATCCCACCCCTGCCATCACTGTCTTTCTGGGGTCACTCCTGTTGTTACCTGGGGCTGCGGGCCATCTGTGTTTTCTCCACTCTCCAGAGCTGTGTCCTATCTGGACCCCTTGGGGTTTGGGATGACTCCCAGGTGAAGGGCTCCGGTTCACTCTAATATTAACTTTCACAAGCTGTCATTAAGCGTCCTCATGTTCTGGGAAATCTTTAGTCATTTCCAAATGTATTGATAGACATCCTTAGCCCTAGAAATTTATTATGCAGTATTTCCAATTAGGATTCATTGGGATTAATACAAAATAGGAGTTAGAATGTTTAGCCGTGGTATGTTTTCAGTGCTCAAATAGATATAGTCGGACAGAGGACAATCGGGAAGGGAGCCTTTATGCTGCTGGCACCCTTGGGGGCAAGGCTGTGACAGGCAGCATGCTGGTTTGGGGCATGTGAGCAGGCTCCATGGAACGTGGACACGGTATCTCATATTGATCTTTCCCGGCCAGGTTACAACTTTTCTTCCTAGATAATACGCTGCTCAGTTTCTAGTTTATCTCCTCTGACTCCCTGTATGTTCTGGACAAAGGTTTCAGTGTAGCTAGCTTTGCTTCTGTCTGAATCTGGTTTTGGTTCTCAGGAAGATGATTAATACCCAGTTGAGAATATTTCTAAAGACCAGAAGTTTTTAGGGGTTATGAGTGGTCTGTGGATTAGAATTGCATATAAAATGTTTCTGTACATGTGCAGTTTTCTGGAGCTTTGGCTTTCATCAGAGTCTGGGATTCTGCAGTCCCTCCAAAATGATTGTTTTATTTACTTATTTTTTTTAAGATTTTTTTTTTTTAAGTAACCTCTACACCCAACATGGGGCTCAAATCCATAACCCCAAGATTAAGAGTTGAATGCTCCACTAACAGAGCCAACCAGGTGACCCCAAAATGGGTATTTTATATTTTAGATTTAAAAAAATTTTATTTTAGAAAGGGTGAGAGTGTGGGTGAACAGGGGGGAAGGGTTGAGGGGGAAGGAGAGAGAGATTCTGAAGCAGACTCCCTGCTGAGCACGGAACCAGCCGTGGGATCTGATCTCAGGACCTTAAGATCATTACCTGAAATCAGTAGTTGGACGTGTAACTGACTGAGTCACCCAGGTGCCCCCCAAATTAGTGTTTTAAATCAGGGTTTTCAAACTTGACTCTGGCATTTGGGGCCAGGTTGTTGGGGTGTGTTCTCTATATTGTAGAATGTTAAGAAGCATCGCTGATCTCTACCTATTAGATGCCAGTAGCTCCTCCTCCCCCAATGATGACAATCAAAAAAATTGTCTCCATACGTTGCCAAATGTCTCGTGGGGGTTTGTGGGGAGGACAGAGTCAACCCCAGTTGAGAAACACTAGTATGTACCTTTTTTTCAGTAGCTGTAATTTTTTAGAGTAGTCTTTGGTTCATAGGAGAGTTGAGCAGAAGGTACAGGGGGTGCCCATATATTCCTTGCCCCCACATATGAGTGGCCTTTCCCACCAAGTACAGTTGCTGAACCTACATGGACACGTCATAATCACTCAGTCCTCGGTCTCCTTTAGGATTCACTCTTGGTGTTGTACAGACTGTGGGTTTGGACAAATGTATAATGATGTATATCCACCACTTTAGTAGCCTGCAGAGTAGCTTCACTGGCCTAAAAATCCTCCGCGCTGTGCTCTGCCTGTTAATCCCTTCCTCCCCTGATCTTTTTACCATCTCTGTAGTTTTGCCTTTTCCAGAATGTCACATAGTTGGAATCATGCAGCATGCAGCCTTTTCAGATTAACGTCTTTCACTTAGTAATATGTGTTTAAGGTTCCTCCGTGTCTTCACATGCTTGATAGCTTATTTCTTTTTAGCGCTGAACAATATTCAGCGTCTGGACGGACCACAGGTTGTTTATCCACCCACCTGCTGAAGGACATTTTGGTTGCTTCCAAGTTTCGGCAGTTGTGAATAAAGCTGGTATAAACATTTGTGTGCCGGTTTTTATATGGAAATAAGTTTTCAGCTCCTTTGGGTAAATACCAAGGAGTACAGTTGCTGGATTGTATGGCAAGAGTATGTTTAGTTTTGTAAGAAACTGCCACACTGTCTTCGAAGGTGGTTGTATACCATTTTCATTCCCACCAACAGTGAGTCAGAGTTCTGTTTCTCCACATCCTTGTCAGCAATCAGAGTTCTGGATTTGGGCCATTCTAATAGGTGCGTAATGGGATCTCATTGTTGCCTTAATTTGCATTTCTCTGGTAACAAATGATGTGGAGCATCTTTTCATATTTTTATTTGCCATCTGTAAGTCGTCTTTAGTAAGGTGTATGTTTAGGTCTCTGGCTCATTGGTTTACATCTTTTTAACTAGTTTGACTCGAATCATTTAGGGTTTTCCTATTCTGGCACGGTTGTGGGGGTAGGGGTGGGGACACACAGCTGTTTATGGAGTTTGAGCACAGAGCTCCAGTTTACAGCAACAGGAAAGACTTCAGGGTTAGGTTGAGTGGGGTGAATGCTATAAAATATTTATATTTTAAAATGTTTTTAAAACATATATTTATACACACACACAGAAAATACTCCCAAACACATACTACCGTATATTAAAAATTTCACAGGTATTCACTGAACCATTGCAACAAGCCTATGAAGTAGATACTGCCCCCATTTTATGGATAAATAGAGGCTTAGGTTAAGAAATATGCCCAAGGTTATAGCTAACGAGTGGCAGAACTGGAAGTTGAATATAGATCTCTCTAGTGGCAACTCAGTTTATCTGCCTTCTTGACCCTTGAAGTGGTGTTAAAATGTGTTCCCATGCCAGCAGACCAGACCCACGTCACCATGGCATTGCCTGGCAAAGAAGGCATGGTATGATAGAAGGTTTTCACTGAACAGAACCAACGCTGCACCGTTTCTGGGGAGAGTGAGTGAGAGAGAGTGTGTGTGTGTGTGTGTGTGTCTTTGTAGGGTAGTAGCCAGTTTGTTGTGTATCCCAGAATAAATAGTCACTAACCATCTTCAGCAGGAGGCAAGTTGGTGCTTTATTTTTTTTCTTTTTAAAAACAGCCTACTGTATATGTCCTACTGATTATCTGGGAATGAAATAGCCTCCAGTTAACTTGATGTGTGTGTTCTTTGGTGAAATATAAAATGAGGCCTTGTCCCATAGCCTATTTATGGTTCATATACCTGGGGTGTAGATGGTTATATTTGAAGGTTCTATTTCATTACAGCCAATTATGGCGTTTCAAGGATTACTGTATATATTTTATGAAGATTCTCAATAGCGTGTTGATTAGGCTTTTAAAATTCTGAGATTGGCCTGGGCACATCAGATGATGTCTCCAGCGGGTTGCGTCGGCTACTCCGGTTGCCTTAGCTGTACTTCTCAGAGGTACGTGCGGTGGTCTTCCCTGCTCTAGCCTGGGCCGCCTTGCTCACCTTTCTTGTCATACCTCCTGAGGTCTAGCCTTCTGTGCCACAGCCCACCGGGCACTGAATTTACTCTCACTTTACCCCCGCTTAGTTTTTCCTCCTCCTTCCTGCCTCCATTATTGATCACATATTTATGATGACTGGTGGGTGGTGGCTCTGAATAAATATTTGCAGCCTGAATGTCAATTGAGGCGAGACCTGGGGAGCACACGGTGTGATCTTTATCCTCATGGGCCCCTGCAGCCGCAGAGACCCCAATTTGCTGCCTTTGTGTGCTCTGCAGCTGGAACCATGCTCCAGGTCTTGGGTGGCCTTTGCCAGCACCTAGCACCTGGGGTCACATCCCAGGCTCTTGTTAAATGACTGAAGCACTTTTTTTTTTAGTATATGTGCTGCCGAAGCGAGCACTGAAGCACTTTAATGTTGGCGTGCATCTTGCCATTGGTTCTTTGCCTGGCTTTGTCCCTGGCTTGGAACTCCTCAAGGGACCTGGCCTGGTGACATTACCTGACTCGCATGGCCAGACTCTAGCAAAGGAGAAAGGCTCTCTTGCTACTCGGGCATGCTCCCTTGCAAGGCTGATCAGGAGGTAACACATCTGCCTCTCCCGTAGTCTGTTGAATTGGAAAAGGAAAGCCGAGGGGTCTTTGAGGTGTGGGTGGAATCCTGGCCTGCTTCCTACTTTGAGTATCTTCGGACATCTCCACCTCAGATCGTGCCATCACAGAGCCTGTCCCCCCCCTCTCCAGGAGATGTGTCAGAGGGCCTGCTCCGGGCCTGCTTGGTGTTAGAATACCCTGGGCGAGCTGAAGCTGCAAGAATGCTTTTTAAAAGGGGGTTTTGGTGCTTCTGTTACCAAAGTGACGTAAATGTTTCTGTTTCTTTTTGCAGAGTGACCAGCAGCTGGACTGTGCCTTGGACTTGATGAGGCGCCTGCCTCCACAGCAAATCGAGAAGAACCTCAGCGACCTGATCGACCTGGTACGGGCTTTGTTCGTATGGTTTCTTTTGGCCGGTGGCTTATAATTGGTTGCCTCTGTGTACCTTTTTCCATGAGGCGTTCAGAACCTAGAAGAAACCTACCTTCCACCACCAAGCTCTGAGATTCCTCCACGTGGTTGTGTCTCAGAGCCAGCAAACTCCATAAACCCCAAGACAGGAGCTTGGAAGTTGATCACCATCTGTCCCCTTGCCCCAACTGCATATTTTCAGTTTCTAGAAGCTTGCATTTCAGCACGGGGAGGAAGAGGCCACACACACCCAGCGGGCATTCAGCAGTGCCTGCTGCCAGGCTTCCTTCGTTTGTTCGCTGTTGCGGAGGTTTCTCCAGCCAAGGCAGTACAAAATCAACCCTATATAATACTGCAGAGGCTTCACTTCCACTTTGAACAGCACAAAACAAAAAAGTCAGCTTTCAAAGAGCTCATCACACCTGTTTTTGAAGTATCTTTCTTTTTTCTTTTATGTTAATTCAGAATAATTTGTCTCAAAATGATGCCCTAGATTAATTGGCACCATAGTATTATTTGAAATACTCCAAAATATTTAAATAAAACCTATAAAGCTATGGGAAATATTGCAAAGAAGTAAAATAAACTAAAATCGGGCCCAAGAGGCCAACTGAGTGACTCTCTTATTTGGCCAGTGCGTTCTGGCTTTGTCACCAGGTCCTCTGTTATATACACTGCACCCCTGTTGTCTTGGATGTGATGACCAGCTGCCAACCATGGCTTATCGATGAGGTGTCTTTTACAGTAATGGTTTGAAAACTTGTCTGTATGCTGTAGCGATACTTAATTCTACTGTATGAATTCAGAGCAATGGTAGTGGGGGAAACATTCCTGCGGGAGACTCGTGTCATTCATAGAGGGGACATCCCAGCAGTCCGCAGGCCATAGTCACAACCATGTGTATGGTTTGGTTTGGTTTGGTTTTTTAAAGAAGCCAATTCTGGCTATTTTATTTTCTATTTTTTAAGATTTTATTTATTCGTGAGAATGAGAGACAGAGACGTAGAGGGAGAAGCAGGCTCCCTGCGAGGAACCTGATGTGGGACTTGATCCCAGGGCACTGAGCTGAAGGCAGACGCTCAAACAGTGAGCCACCCAGGTGTCCCACCGTGTGTGTATTTATAGGCCCCCACAGTCCCAGTCAGGAGGCAGCTGTGTGACACAGCTGGGTGAGGGGGTGTGAGCTTCTGCAAAGTGAGGAGGTTTCTTGAGGTCAGTGGTCCTGATGAGAGAGGCAGCGACAGAGGCCCTTGTGAGGGAAGGGAGGAAGGTGGATTTAAAGACATGGTAGGTCCTGGCTGACACAGACGTGTGAAGTGAGTGTGAAAGAAAGAGAGGGTTGAAATGGGAGGCACACAAGCCTCTAAATGTGCAGAATCAGGTCAGAACCCAGAGCCAGGGAGGCGTGAGGGATGTGGTGGCAGGCCCCATCTACAAGGACAGTGGCCCCTCTGCTCCAGCTGCTTGCTGTTGCCCTCTGGGGACAGCAATGGTCCTCTGTTACTTATTTTCAGACTTTTCTGGAAAAGCCATACATTTGGAGTTTGACATGAGACCTCTTGGTTTTTCAGTGTTGGCCCAAACATTGAATTGGTTACATCTGATTTTGTGCAGAGTGCAAGTTGGGAGGTGAGGTGGGTTGGGCGGGGTGTTTAGCAAAAGCAGTCCTAACTGAGAAATGGTGAAGTGCGCAGTTGGACAGTAGCGAGGGGTCCTTGAGGGTCAGGGGGGTGGCTTGAACTTGAGGCGGTGGTCATTGCCGCTGTTCCCCACTCACTGAACCTCGCGTGTGCCACACTTGGTGCGTGGTTTGCTTGCTTGGCCTGATCTGACCCATACAATGCTGTATTGCTTCGTGTTTCTCTCAGTCGGAGATTTTTTGTTTGATCCTATGGGGCAGAGGTGGGCAAAGGATGAAGGTATGATCAGATCCCTAATTGGGTCAGTGGCAGAGGCTTCTTTGTCTTTCAACTCAGCGTGAAAGCATGCTTGGCTGAGTGTAAACTTAGTGTGCCGATTTAGCTATCACTGTATTTTAGAAATCAGCCAGAGAAGAAATGATAAGCGAATTTTTCTCAGACCCTTGGTGTTCGACAAGCTATTTTGTTCTTATGGCAACTGAAGTGTATTTTCTCTGCGATCCCCCTCGTCACTCTTTATTTCAGAGAGGTGCACGGAGCTGCTTTTATGGGCACCTGGTGAGCTGCTTCCTTCGCCGGGTCTGGCACTTGTACTTGGGCTCGGCATGAAAAATCACAGCACTGATGCTGAGTGAAGGAGAACCTTGGGAGAACCTCACCCTCAGCCGCACACTGGGTGTGAGCGCTCAGCCCTGACGTGCCAGTTTGCAGGACGCTCCTTGGACTCCGGTCGAAGTGCCACCCTGTTCCTGTCCCTGATAGGGGACGTGCCGTGTGGCATCCTGTCGGTTATGGTTAGAACCACGCTGCTCTTCCCCTTACAACTTTGTCTTCTGCAGAACGTGGCAGGCGAGGGGTTGGAGGTGACATGGGGTTGCGGGTTCAACACCCCTAACAGTTATTGAACACCTGCTGTGTGCCCAGAACGGAGCTGGATGCTGTGGTTTGTGTTAGTACCTCAACTGATTTTCAGTCTCCCTTGAGTGTACCTAGGACGACCTCACCCTTTTTCCTCCCTCCCTCCCTTCCTTTTATTCAAAAGAGACACAGAGAGGCAGGCTCCCTGTGGGGAGCCTAATATGGAACTCAATCCAGGACCCCCCAGGATCACGCCCTGATCCAAAAGCAGATGCTGGACCACTGAACACCTAGGTGCCCCACCACCTCACCTCTTTTAGATGATTTGGATTTTATGAGGAAGAAGCCAAGGAGCACAAGGAGCCCCAGTTCCTTCTGTGGGGTAACTTGCTGGGCCCCTGGGGGTGAGCCCCTCACACCCAGAGCAAGAGATTAAATACCGTGTGTCTTCCTGATGTGTCCCTCTGATCTGTTAAGGGGAAAACTGTTAAATATTTCATTAGTGATCTAAAACATAAAACAACTGTTTTATAGAGAATAATTTAGAGTTACTGTAATTGAAAACAACAGCAACGCTAGAGACCTGAAAGAGGTGCCCTCCTTAGGGCCAGGCCTCGTGGGATTAGCAGTTTGTGGGATTGATTAGCAGTTTGTGGGATTAGCAGTTCGCTTTTGTCCGCTGCTCCGTGGGGGGTGGGGGGGTTGGCCCCTCAGCTGCCCCTCGAAGGTTGTGTGGAGGCCAGCCTTGGCCCCCTCTACCTCTACCTCCTCAGGCTGAACAGGAGGCCACAATAGATTCCCATCATCCAGAATGGGCTGGGGAATGGTGTTCTCCTTAATTTTTTAATTTGAAGTATGACGAATGTCAGAATGGAAATGGAGCATGGCTTTTCACCGAATTGGGATCTGGTAAAGCACACCTCGTTAAAACTATACTGACATGCTTCAAAAGCCAGTTTTTGATTAATGGCCTTGCTTCAAGGTCCTTGCTATGCACCGTAGTGTCTGAGGGGCATTTGGGCTGGTTTTGTACAAGATCCTATGACCAGTCCTAGAAATTACTTCTTTGAATGTTTTCCTTTCATTGCTGCTGTTTTTCTTCTGTTTGCCCTGGGAATGACGGGGCGGGGGTCTGTTTTGTTTTTAACTGGGTCTGCAGAATTCCGTCGTTAAGAGTTGGTGCTGAGTGTACTCCTGTGTCTCTGAAGTTCACTTGCAGTTTTATTTCTTCCCAGGGCTGTGATTTCAGAAAACTCACACATCTAGAAGCAGTGTGTCCAGGCCTTTGTTTCACGTGATCTGGGCTCAGTCAGAGGTTTTCAGAGCAGCGAATGCTCCGCTCGGTGCAAATTGCAGTCATTCCTCCCATGCTCACCTGCCTAAAATAATGAAGGGGAGGTAGTTGTTTTTGAGAAAAGTCTCCAATTTTAAGACTGACAAGAATGTTTGGATTTGCCAGCATTCTCCATGAAGGGAATGGCCACGCTTAGATGTTGGAGCCAGAGAACCGTAGGGGAATTTATCCGGTCCACCAGTGGTCCGGTTACAGAGTAGTATTAAAGAGAAATGTGGCGTATGCTTGGCAGCCAGGCCAAGGCAGCCCAATTTATCATGCCAGATGAGCTTCCCTTTTTCTTTTTTCTTTCCAGCATCAGGGCTCTTGCTGCCTTGGGATTATGGTGCATGCTGGGATAGATGGGAAATGACCTTCTCTTGCACATGGCCAGAACATCATTTTATTACATATGAATCCCATTGTACTAGAGCGAAGCCGACTGAAATCCATTGTTAAGCCCTTTCAAAAATACCCACTCATCTGTGTGGGCCAAGAATCCTATGATGTTTAGATGTTCCCTTGGCTTCTTACACTTTGGCCTTCTAGGGCTTTACTCGGTGCACTGGCAGTAATAGCTGAAACTTGGCTGGCGTGTATTTTAAGCCCCAAGCCGAGGAAGGAGTTTGTTTCTGCAAATTGGCACCCAGCAGGCCATCCGTCCTTTGCCCTTTTTAAGAGCAGACCAAAAATAGCCCTAAATCGTTTTAACCAGGCAGGAGAGTTTTTGCGTGCAAATATTAGTCGTTTCATGTTTAACTCTTTCTCTCTCTGCTGTAGCCACCCAAAGGTACACCTTGGGGGGTGTCCCCAGACCTTACTCCAGGCCCGGGTTTTGGTGGGGGGATGGGGACTGCAGCTGGGAAGAGCCCTGAGCCATGCTGGCCAGGCCTGTGGGTTAGAGGTGGAGGAGGTGCCCTGGTGGTTGGACGGGGGAGCTGGGAGCCTGCTGGGATTTCGTGGTGGCATACCCTCTTTGTAGCAGCTGGCATTGCCTTCCAGAAATCGAAAGGGCCAGCTGGGTGCAGGGTTTTGCCCTGCCAGCCTCAAACGGACCTGTACTTTGAACGACTTGCTAGAAATTGTCCACCTCTCAAGCAGCATGAGGGCTGCAGGGTATGTGCAATCCTTCTCGCCTGACAGGTCAGAGGCCTGGGTGCACAGGGGGCCCCGGCAAATGAGCCAGTGGAGACCTACTGCCTAAGTCTCTGAAAACCTGCGCTCCGTGAGGCAGCCGGTGGACCACACCCTCACATTTGTGATTGCTGAAATAAAGGCGAACGTTGTATTTAATGGTTCATTAATATTATCTGTCTGATTTCTGCTAAGCATCATTACTCAGCTTTCAGTCTTTAATGGCGGAACCAACGAGTTCTGTAAATTATCCTTCCAGTGGTAGCTTGTGTGGAACCAAGCACCGAACTCAGCTCTGTCCCCAGGTGGTGAAGACGTGCTGGGCCTGGGGACCAGGGTCCCTCCTGCAGTCCAAGATGACCCAGTTTTATCTGTGCCCTGCAATGAGGAGGCTTGTGTTTTCTTCCTGCCTGACTTGCTGTTTATCTTCCCCATTTATTTATTTATTTTTTGATCTTCCCCATTTAAAAGTGGTCTCATACCAGCATTTCTTCCTCCTTTGTTGCAAAGATGACCTTTAAAATGTCTTCTCCTTTCTAAAGTGGTCTGAGTTTAAGCGGTGAAAAGTTAATGGATTCAGACCCACATTTCCTGAGCAGCCCCTCTGAGTCGGGCACTGTGCACAGCCCTGGGAAGAAATGCAGCCTTTATTCCCTGGCCGTCCTTCCACAGCAGAAAATGCCAGGATCCTAAAACTTGACCCCTGTTGAGAATGACCTTGGCTGGGTTCTCAGCCGATTGTTCTTCACCCGTAATTGGCTCCGAGGAGGGCTGTCAGAAGCTGCAGAACTAAGTTATTCTCTGTATAAGAATTTCACTACACAGTTCGTCAAATACTCTTCCAGGTGCCGGGGCTCCGGGATGAAAGGCCTGGCTCCACAGGGCTGGCATTTCGTGGAGAATGTAGGGAAGACTTTGGGAAGAAGGAGGACTTGGCCGTGGCCAGCTTGGCACTCTGTGCCTTCCAAGCAGATACCCAGCCGGCACTTTTGTTGGTCTTTGCTGTTGAGTAAAGGTGGCCCAGGCTCCTTAGGGGTGTGCCCAGCCAGCCGGTGCCCTCTCCCCTGCCTGTCTGCTGGCCACCCTTCACCTGGCCCCTCCCTGTGTTCCTCAGGTTCTTCCCCCGAGAGCAGTCCTGGCAGTTACCTAGATGCACGTCTCTGGAGTTTGGGGGCACAGCCCAAAGTGGCTGCCTGGAATGGAGGGTTTTATGTTTCTTCTCTTTAAATAATTACATTCCAGTCCATAACATGCCCACATGATGTCAGACATTTTAATATAAAATAAATGCTTTCTGCCCTGAAGCTTTAAGTCAAAGTTGAGATTTGGAGAAGTTGGCCTTTCCTGCCTGGGGCTTGGGGAGTAGGCCTCCCAGCTGGGCATCATCTTCCCCCTGCTGGGCACCCATCAGCTGAGCTGGGGGTAAGGGGCCACCATGCATAGGGCTGGGGCTGGGGCATGCTGGTTTCGGAGCCCTGTGCCAGCCTGCATTCGCTGGTACCGAGGGAAGTTCCCTGTGAGTTTGTGTCAGGGGTGGGGGACCTTGGGTTCCATTCTCCCTTTTGGCCTAGGGTCTGCCTAGGGTCTGCCTAGGATCTGCCGGGAAGTTTTCTCTCCTAGGCCGGATATTGTTTCTGGAGCAGGAGCTTGGGAACAGATCGAATAATTAGTAATTATGCAAAAGCCCCTGTACAGTTTCTGTTGGACTGATGTTTCTGAGCTTATCCTGAGCTTCCCTACAGGCGACACTGAGCTGCAGTTCCCATTTTACAAGGGGAAAAGCATTCCAGCCAAGGGCCTCCAGCAGTATTTTAATGAACTCCATTCCTTGGAAAGTTGTGGTGAGCCTTTTCATGCAAGCGTTCTTGCTCTTAGAATGGACTGCAGCTGTGGAGAGTAAAAGCGAGGGAGGGGAGAGAGCCACCCCTGGAGCGAGGTGCTGCACTGGCCCCTTCCCCTGCCTGGGGCGGCCTCTCCAGAGGGAGACGGCCTTCCATGACCCCAGCCTGTTGCTGAGCGAGGACCCTGCCACCTCACGACGCGGCCTCTGATTGTGCCAAGGTGACAGCTAGGCAGCCCTTGTAAACTAGGGCAGAATGGCATTGTGGACTTGGAAAGGGAAGTGGGACTCCCTGGGCTGCCCTCCCCTGACCTCCCTCAGAGATATCCCACACACACCCCAAAGGTCTTTGATATTCCGATGAGCCCAGTTATACACAACAGAAGAATGGGCCCTCCTTTGATCCAATAAAAATGAGATGGATTGCCTCCTGCAGGAGCAGCCCAGACAATGAAAACTGGAAGCCAAGTGAGTGAAGGAGAACTCGGGGGTCATTTGCTTTCCTTTGGCGCATGTGTTCCTTGGGGGGCCGGGACCATTTCCAGGAGACTAGTGAGGTGTTCACTGGTTCTGAGCAGTTCTAGAACAGTGATGGAGGATGACTCATAATGGCCAAGGGCTCAAAATTCTCCAGAACTAGGTTATGAGAAAGCAGTCTCCTGTCACTGCTAATGTCAACCACCCGGTTCACTTTGGTTATTTTTCAGAGGTAATTTTAAAGTTCTAGAGATTTTGTGTTTGGGCCCAGATTGAGAAGTTGACTCTCTCCTCTTTTCATTCTTCCTAAAGTTGCTTGCAGTGAAATGGCGTGGGAAAATAGCTTTAATGGAGACCCATCAGATGTCAGAAGCACTGATATGTATGGGCCACATTATTGTACACATGATCTGTCACCTGGTTTCATCTTCTCAGCCCCTCTGTAAGGTGAGGACAGTGAGGATGTCCCATACCCGATGTGTCATCCAGGGGAAAGTTAATTCCAGTGCTTGTCCACTGGATTATGGTCTTAGAAAATGAAAACATGACGGTATGTCATTTCTCGTACGTCTTGTTGCTAAAACTATCTTTTCAGGTGAAACTGTAAAAGAAATGTGTGACGAGGGTGTGCTAGTGGCCGTGGAGCTTGTAAGTGCCTGAGGAGCGAAGCCTTCATAAACTTCTCTTCCTGCCTCTCCTGATTTGAAGCTCCATCAGAGCTTGGGGCGGGTAGAAACCACTACCTGATTGCTGCTATTTGGGCCTGGCTGTTCGGAGCAGTAGATGTGATGGGAATAGCGGTGCCGAGGTGACGCCGTCAGCAACTGTCTCCCAGTACACGCGCTCATATTCCTGTGTCCGCATGCTCACACACACATACTGTGTCCTTTAAAACACCGTTCTGTCCAAACACAAGAGTGGGCCACTATTTCTTCTTTCGGTTAATAAAGTAAATCTAAAAATTTTAGAAGTTCTTGGCACTGCAAGAACTAAAGGAATGGGTCCATTAGGTGGCTACATTTATTTGCTTGATTTTCTTTATTCATGAGAGAGGAGAGAGGCAGAGACACAGACACAAGGAGAAGCAGGCTCCCTGCGGGATGCCCAATGCAGGACTCCATCCCAGGACCCCGGGATCACGACCTGAGCCCAAGGCAGATGCTCACACTGAGCCACCCAGGTGCCTCACGTGGCTCCCTTTTAATCAGACATACCAGGATCAGCACACAACCCAGCACAAGCCACTTGGGATACAGGAAGGACCTGGGGTGGAAGGACAAGATCCCTCTGGTGGCAGCAGGACAGTGGAAGCTGCAGGGAAGCCTGGTGCCCCGAGCAGCAGGTGGGCCATGTGTGAAGGCCCCACGGAGCTCAGAACCTGGGGCGGAAGCCAGCGGAGTCGGTCCGCATGGCAACGGGCCCGTCACATAAGCAGTTAGGATGTCTTATAAGTGACATTTACGTTTCACTTGAAGAAACAATGGAATATTCAGTCAGATGGCTGACACAACTAAAAATGTCGAAGGCCAACAAGTGAAGTGGCTCTTGCCCGTCACGTGCTCCTCCCCGTCCCGGGCCGACCTGAGTGGACAGGCAAGGAGCAGAGGCAAGGCCTTGACGGTGTTCGGTGCTGGGTTGGGGGACGCTTGTTCCTGAGGCGCAGAAAGAATGCCGAAAGGATGGCTTTGACCACATGCGATTTTAACTTAAAAGCTGAAACAAAATGAAAGGCCCAAGAGCAAACTCTGGAAAGTATTTGCCGCTTATGATAAAGAATGTTGAGAAAGCGCCTTCCGAGGTCATCAGTGTTGTTCCCGCTGGACAGAAGCAGCAGCGGGGCCTGGGCGTCTCGGCCAAGGTCACCAGGTGGCCATGGTGGAGCCAAGCTTTGGACCCAGGGCTCCCAGCTGCTGTGTGCTGTCGCCGTTGATAAGGAAAGTGAGAATGCTCTGTTGGAACAGAGAGCCAGGTACACAGGTGAGTCACAGAGGGAGCAGGGCAGGGGTCTCGTACACATCCTCTGCGTCCTTCTCAGAGGAGTGCAAAATGAAACAGGAGAGGACGGCTAGAAAAGTCACCCTCACGGATGACCTGGCTTTTTCTGCCTCGTGGATGGATTGAATTTCCTCTGGGATGCGACCTGCACAGTGCCTGTCATGAAGTTGGTCAGCTCACCTTGATGAGCTTCCTGAGGAACAAAGACCATGAGCAATGGGGTAAACAACATGGCCTACTCTGCCCCATAGGAGCTTCACCATCCACATTACTAGAGGTTCTGAGAAGTCCTGCAGTTAACAGCAACAACATTTCCTTGAACCCAGCATTTCTCTAGCTCACTTTCATGGACTCTGCTTTGGAAAACATTGGTTTCCTAGAAAGGTTCATAACGTGCATATCAGATGACCTGGGTTCCAGACCCTCTTTGGCAATGGCCATAAGTTTGATGTTAGCCAAGCTTACAATTTTGGTGACCATCTGGTAAAATGGCATACAAAGAACACAGCTTTCCTTGTGGTTTCTTCATATAGAGAACTGCTTCAGAGAACTTCTGGCTCCTTCAGTAGGGAGGAAAGAGGAAGGTGGGGAAAAACCACTGTGTACAGTAAGCAAATCTTATCAGAAGTCAGGGACCCTGGGTCTTAGCGTTGGGTCTGCTGCTGTCTTCTCTGTGATAGGTGGGTCTCTCAGGGTCTCCTCTCTGAAGTGAGGGCCAGATGGTCACAGTCTCAGAACCTGAGTCCCGTTGCCTGGAACTAAAAGATCATCACCATGGATACTGTTGTGTTGTCATCACTACTTTCAGGACCCCTTTTGCTGGCATAAGAGACATTTCTGTAAGGTTTGTGACCGGATAACCTGCCTTGTACAGTGAAAATGTGGAGAGAGCCGAGCAGGTGGGGGGCCTCTGGCAGATGCCCCCGGAGTTGGGCTGGCTCCATTGCCTCTGCAGCTCACGTCTGTGGGTGGAGTTAGGCTGACTGGGACTTGAATCCCGTTCCGTCATCTTCCAGCTTTGAGAGCGCAGGCAGGTTGCTTCACCTCCCAGATTGCTCCGGCATACAAGATCTGGGTCAGAAAACCCCATTCCTGGAGCACTTGGGAGGGTTTGGGATGTGTGTCACATGCTGCTGTACATGACAAGTGGTTAATAAGTGCTGGCTTTCCAGGACCTGTTGCTAACCCCTGGGTTCCACCAGCCTGGGGGCCACACCCCGACGCCCCAGGCTGCCTTCTGTGTGCACACAGGTGGATGGTCCCAGTCCTGATTTTCATGGGGTGGGGGTGTCATAACCAGTGTGCCCTTGCAGGGACTTGGTATGTTTAACCTGACAGGGGGGAAGGAGGAGGTGAGAAGGCCTTCCACTGAGGCATCTGTCTTGAAAACCATTCCCCTACCTTCTGTCAACTCCTGACGGGATGGAAAGCGGGAAGACGCCATTGTCATTGACCCCAGGGCCAGCAGAGCAGCTCAGAGTCAGATTGGCAGGCCAGTGTCGTTGCCAGGAAGGGCAGCCGTCGTTCTGCAGAGTGGGATGATGGACTGTCCGGCAGAGGGGGGCTCCCGGCCTGTGTGAGTCTTCTCTGCTCATCATGCTGGTGGCTTGGGTGGGCGCTCTGCTCCCTCCTTCAGTTCCCTGAATTCATAATGCTCAGTCCTTTCTTGGGAAGGCCCGGTGGGAAAGCTACACAAAGTGGCTGGGTGGTGGGACAGGTAGGGAGTGTGATCTGTCCAAGGACCGGCTGGCGGATCCTCAGGGCCCTAGGTCACTTCAGCCATGCAGAGGTGCCACGTAGGCCCCTGGCTGTCATCCAGGGCCCTTCTCTGTGGTCCAGTTTCCTGCTCTCTCTGCCTCTGCCTCCTTCCGTCCCATCAGGGCTGCTGCTCTCTTGCCCCAGCCTGAAATCCCTATCTCTCATCTGTCCCATTCCTCACTGCCATTGTGCCCCCCAGGCACCCCCTCCCCAGTCTGAGAACCAGCCCCCGCGTCCGTGGCTCCTCCAGGGTCAGCCCACAGTGGGCCTACCCCTTCCAGGGCTCTTCCCCTTCATCCTCTCCCTAGTCTGTCTGTCATGGTGGGGAGGCTGCTTGAGCACCTCGCCTGCTACCACGTGTTCCTGGCAGACATGCCTGTGAGGGGCCCCCAGCCACAGTGTGGATGATAGGGGTGGGCTTGCAATAGTACCCGTTTATTTTGCACATGTCCTTGGTTACTGAGTGATCTCCCCCCACCCACGTACCCTTTATGCGTCCGGCCACAGAAGCCTATTTCAGCATGCTTGTGGAGGTGGAGCTCCTGTAAAGTTCTTGGTTGGGAAGTTTTAGGGCACCTATGAGTCTGACACTGGGTCCCTGATACGGTTGAGCACCTGAAAGCTTGAAGGCCCAACCAGACTGTGTTCTCATCCTCACCATGTCTGAGCTGGGTGACTTCTGAGCCATGGGGGGTGGGGGCTGCTGATGACACTGCCCTTGGAAACGAGATGTGGTGTTTGGAAAGCTTCTGGAACAGTACCTGGCATAGAGAAAGGGGTTCTCACCCAAGTCTGGTGCAGCCATCGTGCGGATGAATGAAAGCTCTGCTGCTTACCTGTTGGTTAGTTGGTAACTGTCAGATGCTTCTCTTGACCCTTCCCATGTTTATTTAAAATACACACCACATCTTACAGGTGAGGAGACCAAGAGAGGCCTAATTAGGTGGTCAGAGCCTCACAGCTAATTACCGAGTAGCAGGGTCAGGCCATTGGACTCAGAGGCCTAGTTTCCTCCCACCATGCTGCCTGTGTGCACAGCTTCTCCAGGAGCAGTTTCCTCCTCGTGCTGCAGGTCCTCACCCGACAGCAGACTCTGAATGCAGATATCACCCCGGTAATTAGTGCCAGTAAGAAGTTGTTCAGTCCTCACAAAGTGGAGCTTTCCCCTTCCCATGTTGAACAGGAGGCCTATTTGAGCCTCCCATTGTTAGAGACCAACTGCTGGTGGAGGCAGCCCTGGTGGAGGCAGCCCGGGTGCTGATCACGTGACCCCAGGTCTGTGTGCCGCCACCGAGTAGTACCCCTCCTTGGTCCTTTTCTCTTGGGAGGTTGGAGGCAGGTGCCTTCCAGCCCCCCAGAGGCTTCCCGTTTGCTTGCATTAAGGAATCAGCGCTCTAGAAACGGTGCAGGGGTGAAGAATGATTCCACCCTCCTTTTTTGGGGTCACTGGCCCTCATCAGGCGGGACACTTTTTATTCATTAGTCAGGAGGTTTGCGGTTGCCGCATTGCCACATCTGTTGCTGCCTTCCTGGGCCCGTTGCGCTCACAATTAAGGTTCATTAAAGACCCTGTCAGTCACAACAGGCATAGAACCTGCCTTTGAGAGGCCTCTCGAAGGGGCTGTCCCTGTGCCCTCCCCTTTGCAAATGATCACCGACCAGATTCTGGATGTGTGGTGTACCGGGCAGGGGGGACGGCGCTTGTGAAACTCCAGACTCTCAGGTCCTTGGGGGCCTGTTACCTTGTGTGTAATTGAAACCTTCACGCCAGGACCAGAATTGATGTTACAGATGGTGCTGGTAGGAGTTGTGTCAGATGGAGGCTTTGGAAGAAGTATCTGACAGCAGGCCGCTCGAGGAGAGATCCGGGGCCAAATACAGAAGAGATTTAATTATCGTTAATCTGCCTCTCTCCTCTTTCTGGAATGTGTAGGCACACTTAATTACTACTGACTGGAAGCTAAAATAACAGTCTGGGTTCAGAACAAAACCCTTTAGGAGATTTGCCCCAGGCTGGAAATGATTATTCTTCCTACAAGTGGATTTCCCCTCATTCTGACCATGCCGAATGCAAGTAGGGAGTAAGGGGGGGGGGTGTTGGCCCTGGAAGGTCTCTCAGTGTTCCTTCCCCAGCGTTTTCACGCCTTGTTTCACTGACCTTCCCACTTGTGAGCTCTGCTTGCTGGGGAGCCCCATCTCCAGGCCGCGTCCCTCAACGGGGCCCGGCTGACCTGCACTGCTAGCGCCCAAGGGCCCTCTGGCTCCGGAGCGCCTGTGGAATAGTAATGCTGCTCATCCGTATCCCGAGTCTACGCGGTGCCCGGCCTCATGGATGATGCTAAATAACTAGTAGATGAGCCAGTCACCCCACCCGGCCCCAGGCTTGGAGAGAGGACTCTCTGTCCATACCTTCTAAGCTGTGTAGTCTGAGGAGGGGCGAGGACACGGGGCAGAAGTGCCACGTGAAGCTGAAACGCAACTCAGGAGGCCTCAGCCCCACGGGGTCAGCGCAGGGATCGCGGTCGGTGCTGGCGGCCCCAGCACGGGGCAGTGCAGAGGGGCAGCAAACCCAGCAAGTGAGCTGGGTCTGGTGCACCCTGAAGACTGAGGTGACCTTGAGGAAGCCGCTTGGGCTGTCTGTGCCTCTGTTTCCCCATGTGTACCATGCAGGGAGTTGTGAATTCACCTCATTCTCAGAGGGCAGCTGGGAGGATTAAAGGGTGTGCTGGGGCATCGTGGGGTGCTGTGATGAGCGCTCCATGGGCCTTGCCAGCTGCTGTGATGGAGAAGAATACGTTGGCACACTTGCCTTGGCTTCTGTGCCAAGTAGTGAGTGCAGGAGAAACCCGTGACCTGGAGCAGCTCGCCTGTTGCAGTCCGGCTGTCCCTTAAGGACGGCTGTGTCCCCTCTCAGAGCACCCTGCATTTTCTTGTATGGCAGGTGGTGGGCGAGTGCTTCTTGATCAGGCTCTGGGGAGGTGGTGCTGTCTTCTAGCCAGGAGGGGGGTGGCGTGGTGAGTGGGCTTTAATGCCCTCGCCCGTGGTGCTTGACCTCTTCTTGGGTCTGGGCAGCTAAAGCATGACGACAGGGCTCGTGGAAGAGCTGGCTCTGGGAGTCTAGCACAGAGGCAGGCCCCAGGAGCATTGGGAGCAGCTCGACAGCCGGTGGAGTCATGGTTCCAGATGCCCCAGGGTGTCACCTCTAAGGAGTGCCTCCCACCCCCTCCATCCTGTCGGCTAAGGGCGTATTAATCACTTAGCGCCGTTCGGTGGACGTTTATTGCTCCTACCCTTCCCTGGGTTACTGGATCTTTCTAACAGCCTCTGGACCTCCCTGCCTGTAGTCCTCCACCTGCCCCATCTCCCTCTCGGCAGCCAGAGTCATCTTTCCAAAATGCGCTTTTCATCATGACCCTCCACTGCCCTCTGACTCCATACTGTTATCAGGATCAAGCCCAGAGAACATTCTGGGTTTAGCAAAACTTCTTGATCTGGCTGGCCCATCCCTCCTCTGTCCCCCTCCCCCCACTCCTGAGGCCCTTCCACTCCAGCCATACTGATCCACTAGGGTTTCTCAAAGGTCCTGTGCCCTGTAGTGTTGGGTCTTGTACTCTCCCTTTACTGGGAACACCTCTCCACAGCAGCTCTGCTGGTCTTTCAGACCTCTGCTTGGGCCTCGTTCCCCCTACTCTGTGCCTTGGTCACCGCAGCCATGGGAGTCCCCTGTACTCTCCATTGGATTAATTATGTGACTTTCACTGGCTGCTAAGCTGAGGGCAGAGATCTTGTCTGCTCTGGTCACCTTTGTATCCTCAGTGAAGGCGTGCTCAGGCCCCTCCTGCGTGCTGGAGCCTGTGCTGAGGCACTGGGGTCAGAGTGTAAGTAAGATACTGTGTGTATCTGAAGAGCCCACAGCCCTTGGTGATGGGTGGGTTTCAAGGAAAGCTGCTTGGAGTAGATGGAGTCTGAGACAGGGTGATAGAAGGGAGCTAGCTGGACACAGAGTAGGAGCGCATGTTTGTGCCCAGATTAGGATGTCAAGCCTTGGGCATTGGTGAGTCCCTTGCCCAGAAGTAGGTGATGGGATGCACTGCGGTCCTCCTGAGGATCAGCTGTTGGTTGCCACTCAGACTTTCTGGTTGCATAATGGAAGAGACAGACAGCCATTGATTTATTGTTTGTGATTTTAAGGTTAGAGCTGGGAAACGTGTCTCTTCCCTACATTGCTCCCCAAGCCTCCCTGCCTCTCGAAGAGCCACCATCGGTCCTTTCCTGGGAAGCAGTGACCTTGCTGGTCCTGTTGACACTGTGCGCTCGCTCAGTGGAACTGCCAGCACCACCTGCCTTTATCATGTCTGACCTCAACAGGGACCTTGGTCTTTCCCAGTCAGATCTTTCAGGCTCTCCATCACCTGGTGTCTTCCTCACAGCTCTGGTTGGTAACAGCTGCTGCTCCCAAAGGAACCCAAAGTAGGCCTCCGGCTTTCTGTTTTTCCTGAGCACTTGGGTTTTGGTGGAGAAAAGGGGCGCAGAGCCTTTACCTTTATTTCTGATCCTTGTCACCTTTCTAACTTAGACTTGGGAACATCTTATAACTGCTAGGGGGCACAGGCTGTCCTCCAAAGTAGAGCTAAAGCATCGGTTTAAGAAGACTGTGCCACAGTGCTGCATCGGACATCACAATGTCCCAGAAAGAAGAGTAGAGACATAGGTGTTGGCTGTGTGGGAAGAACCACTGTCTCCTTCGCCACTTGGGAGTCAAAGAGGCATGCGTTCCCTCTGTAGGGAGCTGGAGGGGGGGGATATCATTTTTCTATTTTATTACAGATCCTTTGTCCATGTGCAAGATATTTAAATCCATGAGAAATGCTTGTGAGGTACTGTATAATAACATGCAAACAAGAACTGCAGCCCCAGGGTCCGAGGGGCTTGCTTGTTTTCCCTAGAATTCTGTTTCTGCCCTAAAACACCTTGATGGAAGAGCTTTCCTGTGTGCTGTGGAAAGAGCCCTTAGGAAGGGGCAGGTCCCACCTGCCTCCTCCCAGGCCAGGGCATCGTCCTCTGTTGCTCCAAGGGACCGATTGCCAGGACTCCTGAAAAGGTGACAGGGACAAGACCAGGGGCTTCACTCTCCACGAGAGTGTCAAGCAGAATGCGAACTTGTTGGTCACCCCGTCGGTTTCCACGTTCTTTCCATTCCGGAGATCCGGGGAAAATCTGCCGACGCTCCACAGGCTTTGCAAATCTTGCCCTAATTAAAGGGCTGCCCAGCTGTGCGCACAGCTCCTCTGCCTCAAATCTCTGCCCTTTTGTGTTTGTGTTTAAAATTCCATCTTTCCAAAAAGTTTGCCACTCAGCAAGTCTCCTTGCAAGCCCCCACTTCTGTTTGGGGAAAGTTTTCTCCTCTGGTTTCTGTTCTGTGTGTGTACGGGAAGTTCAGGTCTCTCTGAGGACGTTCGTGCAGGTGCTCTTCTGTGGTCATTTTTGTTAGCCTTGACGTGTGTGTCTTGCCACAGCTCTGGGAGGTGGCAGTGGGCGCTCCTGGCGTCCGAGCTCTTGTACTCCTGGACACATGAGGGACTGGAGTAGCACTTTGGTTTTCTTCTGGACAAAATGAACAAAAGAGCTTAATCCTCCTGTGATTCTGGTTAGTGGGTGGGCAGTACTGCAGGATCAGGGAAGTCCTTCCGAAGGAACCTGACCTAGAGCAGCGTCAGGTCCGGTAGCAGGAGGCTGCGCTGTCCCAAGGTGAAGAAGATACCTGTGGTTCTTGTCCACCAGAGCTGGGAGGCATAATTCCTCAGAAATACACGAAGACCCCTTTCTTGGCTTTACCTTGCCTGTGGGGGGTAGGGTCCTCTGGCTTCTGCATTATAGGAAGCGTGTGGCATCCTGTTGTTGGTGGACCCAAGGAAGCAGTGCTTTAGGTAACGTTTGGAGAGCTTTCACTGAGGTCTGAAGACTTAGGTTAGGTCCTGCCTTCTGGTGGATGAGAAACAGTGAGACAGAATAGTGAGTTGGAAAAAGAGTCCGCTTCCCCAGGACCTAGAGAGCCAGAAGGCATTTCCTTTCTGAGAGCCACTGAGGCAGCACAGCTTGGCAGGCCCCAACCCTGGGTGAGGAGTGCCTGGTCACCCCTGTGGCACACATCTGGTTTGGGGAACAGATGAAAAGTCCTTGAGAGCAGTAAGGCCCGCCTGGCTTGCTTTTCCCCGACAGAGTCGGTCTGGAGTGTGAGCTAGGACATGGAGCAGCCTGCACATCCTTTGGGTGCCTGGGAGTTCTGACGTGTGTCTGTCACCAGGCCCTTAAAAAGCCAGTGGCGTGCTAACTGCCAGTGACCAGGTCTCCGACGAATGAAGGGGACACCATAGTTGATGAAGATCTGTGTCGTGGGCAATAGGAAATCCCGGGCTTCCCTTTAGTGAGTAGAATTAGGGTGGGAGGCTCAGGGGTGGGAAAGCATCCTGGAAGAGAGCAGAGAGGGAGTAATGTAGGTTCTGTGTACAGATAGAGAAATTTCTGATGGACTTGGACTTGGAACCTATGGTCGGGAGCCCGTTTCTTCTCCCTCGGGCTGTGCCCCTCATAGGCAGGCCCAACTCTTAATCACTCTTGGGTGGCCAGCAGTGCCACACTTAGTAGATGTGGGTTTGGTTTTAGGACGAACATCACAAACTTCTGATGAGCTTGCAAAGCCATTTCCTGGAGGGTCATAGAGATGAGTACGTAGTCTGTCTCGAACTGTGAGACTTTGCAGGGTCTATGGTTCAAATGAACCTTGCTGGTCATCTGGTCAAGTTACTTTCAGACATTTCTTAAATCGGTAGAACCCTTTTTCAAGCTATATCTTATATAGAACTGGCATGAAACAGAGAGTGGTGGGTGGGCCTTCTTACCCTGTCCCCCACCTTCTTACCCCTCCCTCCACCAGCACCCACCAGACATCTCTCCTCTGCCTCGGAGAACCAAAAGGACCATCAAATGATCTATTCCCATTTCATTAGAGATTCAGCTCTGAATTCCTGGCTGGTAGTGCATCCCCTACAATGTGCTGCGCTAATTTATTAATTTATTTTGACGTAGGAAAGCTCTGGGTCGTAAGAGTCAGTAGTCCAGTAGCTATTGAACGTGAAATAAAAAGGTAACACTGCCTCTGGTCCCTGATGCCCAGAGTCACTGCTTACTACCCCAAACTTAGATCACATAACATACTCTGCTGAAAACACAAACTGATCTTTTTTGCATTTGCATTGAACTTCGAGTTCCCTGGGTATATCTGTGCTCTCCACCTGGGACATTCTCTCTTGATTCACCTTTGTTTTTAAACAACAGCTTTATGGAGGTAGAGTCCACATTCTGTTAAATTCACCCTTTTAAAGTGTGTGTTTCATTGGTTTTTAGAATATTCACAGAGTTGCGCAGCCATCCGTCTCCCACACCTTGCTCCTGTGGCCAGGGGTGCTCCCCTTCTTTGCCTCAGTCCCACAGGCTTCGGCTTCTCAGGTCTTGCCTGGACTCTGCCCTGTTCCTTCTGCCTTCCTGAGGAGCTCTGGGCAGCCCTCCTCTCCGTTTCCATAGCATCCAGGACTCCCTGTCCATAGCACCTACTGTGTGGCTATGTCATTTGTGCCCCTCTCTCTCCTCCTAGACGTTGAGCTCCATGTGGGTGGGGACACTGTACTTAACCCCTCATACAGTTAGGTGGGATTAGGTGGAGCTATACATTTGAATTGTATCTCTTAATGGGCCAAAGTGGAGAGGAGCTCTTGATCCTAAAGGCCTAGCCAATGAAGGGGATGCATCGGTGGCTCTTAAGTGGAGCTGACTTCCCCAGTAGGAAGAGTTATAGATTTTTCTTTGTCCATGCGTGGTCATTTTCTCTGGATGACTCAGTGAAATTAAAACCTGATGAGACATCCATCCAATGGAAGGAATCCAGTGGGAAACGTTGTGGCCAGCCAGCCAAGACGGTTTTATGCAAAAAGGGGGGGGCAGAAGGCCCTGACTTGTTCTGAGTATGCCTCACATAACGTGGCACATCAGTGTTGGCCTCGAGCCCCGCTCAGACACACAAACACAGCACGAACAATTCCACTTGAAAGGAACCGGCCGCATCCCTGGAATTTTGGTAGACTGTTAGGGTTGTTTAGAAGTTTGTGGTCTTGAGAGTTTGGGGAGAATATGTGGTGAAAAGAGCCGGAACTCTGGCAGATGACTCAGTGGCTGCGTGGCTCCAAGCCCCTCTGCTTCCCAGGATCATTGGCCTCTCGGGGTGGCTGTAGGGACCTTGAGGGTGAGCTGTACCCAGGCCTGGCTCGCTGTGAGCCTCAGCAGGTGGTGCTGGGGTGGCTTCTATTGGTCTACCGCACCCGCTCTGGAAATCCTGTTCCTTGAGCCATGGTGAACCCTCCCAGGTCAGCAGGAAAGAACCTTTCTGCATTTCACCAGCGTTGTCCATCTGGCAGCTCGCTTCTCATTCGGGCGGCATATGCCCGTTGTCAGATTTCCCTTCCAGAATCTCGTTTCATGGATCTCCGCGCCCCTTCGCAGCTTTCAGGAAGGCTGGAACACGGAGGCTTCAACGCACGTTTCAGAGAGCCCGAGGCCAGGCCCAGACCTGAATGCCCAGTGATGAGGAAGCGGGCTGGTTCTTCTTTCGCCTTCCACCGTGAGAGCTCGCTGCTTTACCCCGGCGGCTGTGATAGGGACCTAATCATGCAAAACCCACTCTTGCCGGGTCCTTGTCTCTGCCCTGCTGTCCAGCTGGTGATCCTTTCAGCTGAGATGGTTTTGTGCTGCGGTTTCCTGTCAGGCCGTGTGGCCGCTGTACCTTCCTGTGCCTCAGCATCTTCCTCTGTGAGCGCTACTCGTTTGGGGTGACAGTAAGGCCGCAGCGTGCTGCAGGGTCCCACGGCAGGGAAGTGAGACAGTGTGAGCAAGCGGTTCAGAGAACACCCGTGGCCGCCAGGGTCCCAGCTCGTGGAGACGGAGATGACGCTGGAGGTTCCCGGTCCTGCCACTGAAGTCACAGGGCCTTAGTGAAAACATCGTTATTCTAAACCGGTTGTTCTGTGTAGTTTCACCTGGTCTTTTCCCTGAATGATCTGACGTGATTTATAAGAATGCGGCCAATGCGGTAATCCCTTAGCAGGAGGCGGCCACAGCTCTGTGCCCACACTTGCTTTCCTCTCACGGGCCGGCCCCGGCCCCTACCATCTCCACCAAGGGGTCATCCTCTCCCCCGGGGCTGAGAACTTGCGTCTTCCTCTGCCTGGGGGTCCGGTGGTCATGGAGCCGCAGTGCCATCGTGGGTCACCGCTGTCACCCTCACTGCCAGCCAGCACCCCCATGCCCCGACCTTGGCCCCAGTCCCATCTCTGGGAGAGGCTCTGAAGCATGTTTTAGGAACCTGCTTCCCACAGAATGTGACTTGGACTCCGGGAGATCAGAACTCTGCCCGGGGGACCATGTCACCAGCACTAGGAGCCCTGCCGGCGTCAGGCCCCACCTCTGTCCCGAATGTGTGAGGCCCACAACCAAGGCCTTGTGGCCACGAGGAGCACAGGCTGGGGAATCGGCTCCTCTCTGAGGCTTTGGGGTTTCATGGGAGAGGCCAGGGGTCATTAGGTCCCCGGGGCAGGGCAGCCTTGGGCGGGATGGACTGGGGGGCACGTTGGGGCCATGGTGACTTGTGTCTGCTGACTTTTCGGCCTCTGGCTTTGCGAAGGTGTTTGTTTTGTGCTCTGTTCCTCAGGAACAAGGCCTTAATTAAGAGGAGCAGGCAGGTTAGACTGCCCTGGGTTCTCTTGACTTCCTCCACCAGAGGAGGAGTCGTGGCCCTGGCCAGGGAACGGTTAATTTAATTAGGTTCCGAGTGCCTAGTTCATCCCCTTTGGGGAAGCATAGGGTTACATGTGGACAACAGGAGCCTTGTGTGTGTGCCTGTGGTTGACTCACAGATAGTGATTTTAATTTTCCCTCAATTTGCTTTCTCTTTGTTGTGCCCCTTCCTGACCCTTCCTTTAGCAAACTCTCCTGGCCTCTTATTCCAGGCTGTGAGCTTCTAGAAGGCAAAGCTTTGGAGTCTTGAGTATGAATGGCTGAAACCCAGCCCAGGAAGTTTGCCTTTATTATTTACCTGGGGTGGTTTGGGGCACCTGTCTGAGAAGAGGAAGCGGGGAGGGACTTGTTTCTTGAGAAAGTTCTTTGTTGTAATGGCATGTGAAAAATTTGTTTCTAAGTAGAATAAAATATTTGATCAGAAATGCTTTCCTCGTGCTAGCCCTGCTGGCCAGCTTCATTTAGACACTGGGGGCACTACAGGCACCACCAGCCTCTTGAATCTGGGGTGCACACGGTTCACCATATTTTAATGTTTTCAAAATAGGGAAATTGCTTCTTACACTTAACAGGTACCTTGAATGATATTCTTGTTATACACTTTGCAACGTATAGACGTCTAATGAAGGTCATAGTTTGTACTTTCATTTAAAGAATATCATTCTTAGAGTCAAGTGACAGCTTAGTTGGAAGAGGGCTGGATCTGAGATGGGAGGGAGGGCAACCCCGTGCGTGCATGCGTGTGTGGTTGGGGTTGGTGGAGGACTGAGTAACCTTCGGTTCAACAGGTAACGACATGCTTGTTTCTGGTCCTGCTCTGCGCTGAGTTGGGGGGCTTTGGGTCTCTGCCGAGATCCACGTGTGGCTGGAGGGCTTCGTGTGGGCAGGGAGCCCCACAGCACAGTCCCTTACCGTTGCTGGCTCCCTGTCCTGGGAGGGGTGGCTTTGTGGCCACAGATTCTCCTCTCTTCCTTACACTCACCTTGGGGCCTCCTGCCCAGAGCCTGTGTGCTGGCTCCTGCTCCTACACAGTGCCCCCCTCTTTCCTTCATTTATGTGCCATCTCTGTGCCACCTCCTAAACCACTGAGTCCCCACAGTCTTGCCCTTGCCACCGGGATGGCCCCTTGTGCCTTGTCAGTGTCCAGTGGCTGGAGCGTGCTTCAGGAGAGCAGGCTGCGTGTGCCCACCTTACCTGCCCCTGTGTCCCTGGCACCTAGTACATCCCTGGGCGGGGGGGGGGGGGGGAGCCCTCAGCATCCACTGAGTGGCGTGAATTTCTCTTTGAGGCCAGTATTGTAGCCCACATTTCTGAGGTTAAGGAAGGGTACACTCAGCCAGGAAGTGGCAGACCAAGGATCTGAAGTTGTGTTTGCTTTCAAGGTTGGTGTTTTCCAGAATGCCACACTGTAGACTGTTTCTGACACCAGCATGTGTGTCGCCAAAAACACTCTTTAGTCTTATATTTCATTTTTCTGTTTATTTATTTTCATTAGTGAATAAAGGGGAGAGTTTGTAGCCTTAGAAAAAATGAAAGGAAGAAATGAAACTGTAAGCAGAGACCTCTGCTGGCCACCGGGAGCTCGGGCATGCTGACACCTGGCTGCCAGGGAGCCGGGCTTCTGATGCGGGGAGAGGGGCGCGGGGAGCGGGGCGGCCTCTGCCCAGCCCTGATTTCCCCAACATTACTCATCCGAGTGTTCGACCCAGCGAACAGGGTCTGTTTTCGATTCTTATCTCTCTGGTGGCGGGCTCGCAGCCAGCGGGCAGATCAAAAGATGGAATGTGTTCGTTTAGCTTTTTTTTTTTTTTTTTTTTTTTTTCCAGAAACAGAGGTACAAGGGCGCACTTCTTAAAGACGGGAGTGCAGTGGATTGGATTATCCATGGGGTTGAACTGGTCTGGCTTTTGTGCCTTTTTTTAAGGGTTCATCTCAAGTTTCTTTTTCTGGTTGAACAATTGTTTTCAACGTTAATAACTAATGGAGAAGGGGAAGAGGCAAAGTAGAACCACATGGCGGCACAGACACGAACCTCACTTGTGGCCGGAAACTTCTGATTTGTATCTCTTTCATGTGATCCGCTGCTGGGTTAGATAGTAGAAGAGCCTTCAGTTTGAGGCAACAGCAAGAGTGGATGTAATTTTTTTTTCTTAACCGAGCTGTTCTGTATCTCACATGTCCTGTCTTGGGCCACTGGCAAATAGCGCTGCGACTCCGGCGCAGTCTTCCTCCAAGGCCCTGTTTTGCTCTTCTTTAAAATAAGGATTCTCTAACTGTTCTATGCCTGGGGCCCTTTTGAGGATTAAAGGAGGTGTTGCCGGGAGAGTTTATAGTACAGTGCCCGGCGTGTACCACCAGATGCTGGCTGTGACTCCTGCTCATCATCCTTGGCCTCATTATTATTAAAGGATCACCTGCAGCTGTGGCTCAGGCCGTCCTAGCCTCTTTTACCGTCTACCTCCTGGGGTCTTTCCCTTCCTGTCCCAGTTCGCTTTCTTCCCCTTCCGCCCTCCTCGGGTGGCCCCCTTGGCCCCGGGGAGCCAGGTGACGGTGTCCGCTCCTCAGGTGTAGGGGGCATGGTGCCTCCTGCTCCCGGGGGTGTGGCCTCAGGAGTTTGTGGCACAGGAGAAACTGATCGGTGGAGCCCTGAACCCCCACCCCACCAGCACGGTGCTCTGGCCGGGGCAGTGCTGTTTACTGTTCCAAGTCACTTAGAATTAAGTTTAAGTCCCCCTAACAGCCTGGACTGATCTGACACCTTTGGTGTTATCCGAACATTCCTCACAAAGGCTGTTAAGCTGTTCAGATGGGCAGTTTGGACAGAAACCATCCGGCCCTCGGGTGTCGGCACCAACCACGTGTTCTCGCTCAGGGGCAGTGGAGCCGATGACACACGCACCCCGGAGTGAACTCTTGCCTTTGTTTGGACCTGTCCTTTCATTTAAATTGCTCTGCAAACTCCTGATCCTTGGGACTTAATGTGATTTCTTCCGCTGTTCTAAGCACTTGACAGGACTGAGTGGGGGCAGCTTTGGGGGTTGAGGGTAGGGAGAGCGCCGGTAACTAATTGACAACAGAGATAAACTGCCTTTATTCTGGGTGTAGAGTAAGACCTCCAATCAGTCAGCAGACTTGCTGGAGCCCCCAGCACCCCGTGCGTGTCTCTAGGCTGGGTCTAGAGAACTGGGCTCTGCTTCCCTGGGCTCGCAGCCGGTACCTGCCTGGGCGCACACTCAGTACCTGCCTGGGTGCACACTCGGTACCTGCCTGGGCTCCCACTCGGTACCTGCCTGGGCTCACACTCGGTACCTGCCTGGGCTCCCACTCGGTACCTGCCTGGGTGCACACTCGGTACCTGCCTGGGTGCACACTCGGTACCTGCCTGGGCTCCCACTCGGTACCTGCCTGGGCTCCCACTCGGTACCTGCCTGGGCGCACACTCGGTACCTGCCTGGGCTCCCACTCGGTACCTGCCTGGGCTCACATTCGGTACCTCCCTGGGCTCACACTCAGTACCTCCCTGGGCTCACACTCAGTACTCAGACTCAGAGAATGTTAAAAGTAGCGAGGAAGGAGTGAAGTGATAGCTGATGGCAGGATTAGAACAGCCATCCCCGATGCATTTGGAATTCAGTTGATCTCAGTGTTACTATAGAAATTCCAAAGAATTTGGCCTCCTGATAAAGAAGTCAGAACTTGGGCTGGGTTCTAGAGGGTGGTAGGATTTGAGAGGAGAATGAGGATGGGTTGCCAAGTTTAGCGAATAAAAATGTATGTCCTGAGTATGAGATTCATCATGTATCAGAAATTAAAAATTAACTGCCCAATCCTGTATTTTCTCCAGCAGTCCTGAAAGGGAGGATATTTTAGGCAGAAGAACACGTGTGCTAACTTGTGTGGAGAGAACAGCGAACAGGACGGTGGTGTTGGGAAGCTGCCAGCAGGAGTGGGGGGTGGGATAGAATGGAAGACAGGTTGGTGGGTGGCACTAGGTCATGACTAATGCAGCCTTGGGCAGCTGCTCTGGCACAAATCTGTGGACACACCATGCCATCCACACTTTTCAGTCCCCATGACAACCAAAGAGGATTCTTTGATCAAAGAAATAGGACTGATGGAGGAGAATGGATACAAAGGTATGGTTCACCTTGAAAGTTTACCCAAAAGGCGAAAATTGTACTTGCTTGGGCAAAGGATCGGCCGGCTGTATCACATCCCAGATGCTCTTCATGGAAGGGCACGTCCTGCGCCTTCAGGAGTTCTCTGCTTTTCTGTGCACTGCCATAACTGTGGTGACACTGTAGATGTATGTTCTTCTGAGGTTGGTTAGTACCTGGCCATGGACTTAAAAGCCCACTCACAGATCTTTAGGGGTGGCTGGGTGTGGGAGCCCAGGTAATATCACCGCTCAGAAGCTCACACAGGCGCTCTCCTGATGCCCACTGCAGCCCGGAGCCCTCACCCACACCCCTGCTTCCCTCGCAGAGAGAATATAAGCCATCTATCTCCCCTCAGACCCTGGAGCAACCTTCTGAGAAGGCCCATCCGTGAGTCGCCTGGGGGCTGATGTTCAATTGCCTGTGGGCAGCAGTGGAGTGAAAGTCAGCTTTGCCCAGACCTCCTGGGATTGGGAAGCTTCCTGACCAGGATAGGAAAGGTAGGCTGGGCAGGCCACGAGAGCGGCCCTTTAGGGGACAGCTGGTACCACAGATTGACCCTTTGCACTGCTGCCTTAGCTTTGTGCTTTGAAGAACATGAGTTACGAAATGGGAGGAGTAGAGTCCCTTCCGGTTCTTTACACTGACCTTGGAAGTTACCCTGATCTATTTGGACAGGCGGGGAGGGCTGGATCCCATTTTCTAGACCAGTGGCTGCCACATTGTTGTATTTCACAGGCCAGAAACATTTTTTTTAAAGGCGAGATGGGGGCTGGTGGAGAAAGAAAAACAGAAGAAGAGTAGATCATTAGGTTGTCAATTTTTTAAAAGATTTTATTTGAGAGCACAAGCAAGGGCAGAGGGAGAGAGAGAAGCAGACTCCCCATTGGGCAGGGAGCCCAATGCAGGGCTCAAACCCAGGACCCTGGGATCATGACCTGAGCTGAAGGCAGGTGCTTAACCAACGGAACCTCCCAGATAGCCCTGGTTGTCAGTTTTTAAATAAAAAACCAAGTAAACCTATTATTTCATAAAACTAAGGGCATCTTGATACCCTGCCCCCCAAAAGGCAGTCTCCAAATAAAAGATGAACATGTTTAACTACATGAAGAATTTTGTCATTTTGATTATAGTCTCTCTTTACCTGAAGTATTTTCACCACAGCAGTGATGGTTTTTTGTTTTTGTTAAGATTTTTAATTTGCTTATTCATAAATGAGAGACAAGAAAGAAGCAGAGAGAGACACCTGATGTGGGACTCAATCCCAGAATCCTGGGATCACAACCTGAGCCAAGGTAGACGGTCAACCATTGAGCCACCCAGGCACTCCAACAGTGACGTTCTTATTACAGACCAGCAGCAGCCGGTCTCCAGCAGAGCTTATCCAGTGCATTGGACACATGAACACCAGAGCAAAGGCTAGAACCCAGTCTCTTAGTTCCCAGTCTGGCCACCATTGCTGTGCTGCTCGGGGTCACATGGTAATAAAAATGTAGGACTTTAATTAAAATGCCAGCTCTCTTTGTCTAGGGCTTTCCCACTACCTCGCGATTCATATTTGGGGAATGTCTGGTTGGAACTACAAAGTGAAGCGGGTCCTTGTGTCCATCAGAGTTCAGTTCTTGACGGCAAACTCTTGATAAAGATCCTTACTGCACACCAATTTATTAACTTCAAAACAAAGCCAGTAGGTGTTCTGGAGGCTCCATGTGGTAAAATTCCTCCCTCCCATCCAAATACACCCGGCCCTCACTATCGCCAAGCACGGCTGCCATAGGTGCTGGGAATACAGGCCTGAACAAGGTGAAGTCCCCACCCTGGCAAAGTCTGCATTCTAAGGAGGGGAGACAGACAACAAATAAATCAGTAGACGTGTTAGCAAGAAATTACTGAAATACTTGTAATTCGTGGATTAACCTTTTGATCAGTGGTGCAGCTGAGCCTATTTTATACTGAATCCCGTTATCTTGTAAGCTTTCCTATGTGGGGGGCCGGTGGGGAAGGGGAGACAGCTTGGCTCCAGGCAGAACTGGGGATCAGAACCGGATGCTCAAAGGTCTGTTTTTATGCAGTGCCTGAAGCAGTGTGGTGAATTCAGGTGGGACCCAGTTTGACGTTGCCCTCAAAGAAGCACATACAGCAGACAATGCTGAGTACAGAGGAGGGAGGGTGGCATGTGGGTGTTCGATGCTAGCGTGTGTGCCCTCCCCCTCGTTGGGCACTGGACTGAATGCCCAGTGCAGGTCTTTTGTGATACCCCAAATCACGGTGAATAGGTTTTGCTATCCCCACATTACAGATAAGGAAATCAGGTCTTCATAGAGAAGTGAAAATGACTTGCCCAGGGTCCTAAGGGTGGTAAGTGGTAGAGTCAGGAAGTCACACTTCAGAGCCTGTTTGCTTAGCCTCTGCCACAGTCCAGGATGAATCGGGCCCCAACCATTTCAAATGGGGTTTGAAGCAGAAGTCAGGGCGCAACAGGGAAGCTAAGGCAACACTCAACAGAACAAACGGTGGTGCAAAGGGCTTGTGGTGACCAGCTGCCACATAGGTGCTCAGGACCATCCGCAGGAAAGCAAGCGATTTTCCAATCCCAGCTGCCTTGGATGGAAGCTGTTCCTTGCCTTGGCCAGGACTTCTTTCCAGGCTCTGTGGCCGTTGGTTGTTGAGCAGGGAGGTTATTTGCCGCCTTGGATGGGAGGGGGTTACTTGCTGCCACAGTGTGCCTTTGGCATGCACTGTCCCTGCTCTCAGTTGTCTGTTGAATCAGAGTTAGTCAGAGGGGGAGATTTCAGCCTCCCCTGCTTGCTTCCTGTGTAAGCCTTGGGCAGCTTAAGGACTCTGGTCCTCAACTGTCTAGTCTTTACAGACAGATGTCTGTAATGGGCATGAAGCTGCCTGCTTTACAGGAGGAGAGTGAGCTCTCAAGTGCAGTCTGCCGAGTATATGTAAAGGCCTCGCCTAATCCCTGGTACCTGGCAGACACTTGGATGTGCTAGGGGTTTGATGTGTGTGTGTGTGTGTGTGTGTGTGTGTGTGTGTGTGTGTGTGTTTTAAGATTTTATTTATTTATGCATGAGAGACACACACACAGAGAGAGAGAGAGAGAGAGAGGGGCAGAGACACAGGCAGAGGGAGAAGCAGGCTCCATGCCAGAAGCCTGACATGGGACTCAATCCCGGGTCTCCAGGATCAGGCCCTGGGCTGAAGTCGGCGCTAAACTGCTGAGCCACCCGGGCTGCCCGGGGTTTGATATTCTCATCACGAAAACTAACCTTGAAAATAGCCTCATTTGGGGCCCTTAGCTGGCTCAGTCGGTAGCACGTGTGACTCTCGATCTAGGGTTGTAAGTTTGAGCCCCATCTTCAGTGTAGAGATTACTTAAAAAATAAAATCACAAAAGACAAAAATAGCTGTGGGGGGGGTTGTGGAGGACACGGGTGGCCGTTGCAGATTGCGCCGGAGGTTAATGGTGTGGACATCTCTCACAGGCTAGAGGACCGGCAGTGGTCCATGTAGAGGAAACCGATGGTTTCACTGAGGCCAGAGTTTATGCGAGACGAGGTGACCATCTTCCAGTTGTGGCAGCCAGGGCCGTGTGAGCTGCTCCGAAGCACCTGGGGGGCTGGCAGACGGGCCCAAAGAAAGCAGCCCCCGGAGGCTGGGTGGTCTCCGAGGGGGCGGTCCCCATGTCCTCACCTTCCTGGAGGCGGTCGGGGTCTTCCAGCCGGTGGTCTGCCCCCCCCGCCGAGCGGCTCTTCTGGGTATCTTTGCCACATGACTTAACTTTTCCATTTGGAAGGGCTGTTGGTGCAGTTGGCAGCCACCATCCTGGTAAACGATATGGTGGGGCCTCCGTAAACCCAGGGCCATGAAACGAATAAGTCAGCACATTGAAAATATAGCGTGGAAGTGACTCAAGCCCGAAGGAATCCGTTTCTGAAAGTGCTGCCATCCCTTCCTGGAATATTTTGGTGGAAATGGATGTTTGAATTAGGAGGAGGCGGCCTGGTTGCTGGTGGGGCCCTGTGTCCGGTTGGGCAGGATTTGCGCTGGGAATCCGCCCCGCCTGGCCAGGCCCCGGGGCCCTCCTCCTCAGTGACGCGGCTCCGTGTGGGTCCGAGATAAGCCCGCTGGAGCTCGGCTCTGCGCGAAGCTAGTGTGAAGCACCTTTGCAGCAGGTAGGGTTGACTCTGCGAGCCAACCTGGTAATGCTTGGCCAGGGGCCTGGAAAGTATTGGAAACTCCACCCCGCACGGGAGCCGGTGGGAGTTCTCGAGCACGGTCGGGTTATTCTCAGAGTTCTTTGGATTCCTATGTATTTCAAATGTTTACCTTCTTCTCAGGACATGAGCTTGTACTTTGCCCACCAGAGACCAATACCAAGCACATACGTACTTAAACGTACCAGACCACCCTGGCGACCAGGTAATTAAAGCTGCACGCAGATTTGGAAGGAAGGCTGTGTTGGAAATCACGCTCCGCTGTAATTCAAGAACAGGTTTCTTTATGGAGGGACACAGTTGGTGTCAGACACATGTGGAAAAGAAAAGAACAGGCCCATGATTCTGGCAGAGTACCAAGGGCCAGATGTTAAATGTGCTGACCATGATGTGGCTCCGGTTGCCATTAGCCAACCTGGATTCGACGTGTTGTTTTAACCCCTGGCTCTGCCTTTTCCTTCCTTCGCGCCAGGTCCCCAGTCTGTGTGAAGATCTCCTGTCTTCTGTTGACCAGCCCCTGAAAATCGCCAGAGACAAGGTGGTGGGAAAGGATTACCTTTTGTGTGACTACAACAGAGATGGGGACTCGTACAGGTGAGCTGCCAGGCCGGGGCCAGGCGCAGTCCCTGTCGCCTGGGACCACTGAAGTCCGGCCGTCCTTCTGTCTGTCTGTCCTCCCTATCTCCCTCCCCACTTCCCTTCCTCCCATCCTTCCTTCCGTCCAGTCCAGCAGTAGACGTTTGTGGAGTGCCTCCAGTAGAAGCGTTGGAGACTCGGCATGGAACAAAGGGCCCCTGCCCTGGCAGAGCTTCCAGTCTAACAGGAGAAGGCTGTCGTTACCACACGGTAGTGGCAGGAAGTCCTGCTAAGTTTGCAGGGTGTAGGGTGTGCATAAGGTGGGGATCTGGAGCACGAGGAGGGCCTATGTGGGTCAGGGACGTCGGAATGAAGCTTGGTCCACTACATACACGACTTTCTTTGTCTTCCATCACCATGCTGAGGGCTTGGACAATGAGGTAGTCATTAGTCCCTGCCCTGAGCGATCACTATTCTAGATCGGGGGATGCACAGGGATGCACTTAGTGGCGGGATGCCGTGTGCTGTGATGCATGCCGCCAGGGCCAAGCTTATTCAGAATTTGAGGGTAGCATGGAAGAGGCTGGGGAAGCTCCAGGATAATTTCCTGAAGGAAGTAATGTCCGAGCTAGGTTTTTAAGGGTGTCTAGGAGTTCTTCCTATTAAGAAAGATCAGGAATCCCTAAACTAGCCACCATTTCTGTGGTGGATTGCTGTAGTCAGTGCCTCGGAGAATGGTGGAGGAATGCAGTCTGCTTTAGGTTTATTTAGAGACCACTGAACCTGGGCTGAGTCTTAAAGATTCAGCTTAATGTTCTTTTGGGGGCCAGGGGCAGGGTCTGAGAGGGGGAAGCAGGGAGAGATGCGTGGAGTCAGCCGACCTCAGCTCCGAACCAGCACTGCCGTTTTGACAGATTACTTGTTATGTCTGGTCTTTTGTTTTCTCACATACAATCTGGAAATAAGAGGATCCATTCTTTGAGCGAATGCACGGGGACCTCTCTGTAAGCGTGCACTGTACGTGTTGGCCCCGAGTCCAAGTCCCTCTTCTGTGGGGCTTCCATCCCAGTGAGGACACCAGGTCGCTGGCAATGCCAAAATGATAGGGACCCGGGAAGGTGAGTCGGAAGGAGAGGCGGGGCGGAAGGTCAGGGAAGGCACGTCTGTGAGTGGTAATACGTGAGCTGAGACGTGGAGATGAGACAGCCGGGTAACGCACCGTCGGGGTGTCAGGTCCCCGTGGGAGCCAAGCCGGTGGGGCTCCAGCTTGGCTGGGAGGCCGGAGCGGGGGTGAGGTCAGAGGTGCAGCAGGGCAGGTGGCGCCAGGCCGTGAAGGATGCAGCAGAGTCACCGGGGGTTACCAGAACTGACACACACCACGTGTTCCAAAACGGAACTGGGTGTGAATCACAGAGATTTCATTAATACTGACTTTTCAGAGAGACCAGATGAATGTTTTATAATCATGTCCCTTTGCCAGCTTCGGATGGAAGTTAGGTGAAAAATAGATTTGGGCCTCGTCCAGACCAGAGACCTGAGTGGAGATGGCGAGCAGTTGTCGGACTGGAGGTCCCTCCTGAGAGCAGGGCCAGCAGCCGCACATGTCCCGGGGGTGGGGACACAGTGGTGGAGGGTGACCCCAAGGCTTCAGGCCTGGGCAGCCGGAAGGCGGGAGCCACTGTGTGTTGAGGTGAGGAAGACCCTGGGAGGACCTGCTCAGGGGCCATTGGAAGCCTGAGATGTCCGTTCAGTGGCAGTGGAGGTGTCCCGGAGGCTGTGGGTAGCCGCAAGCTCCAGGAGCGAGGGCAGGACGAGGGGGAGATGCAGAGGCAGGAAGGCCCCAAGTGGAGGTGCTGAGGCCCCCCCGGGGTAGATTGGGTCTCACTTGGGAGGGCCAGTCTCTGTGCAGGTCGCAAGCATAGCGCCAGGTCCCGTCCTCACTGGAGAGAGGTCTGTGGCAGCACCAGATGCTCTGACATGAGGCGACATGTGGCCGACATGATCCAGGGAGAGGTGATCCTTGAACTGAGTCTTGCTCACTCAGCTTCATTGTATTTCTTCTTTGTTTCTTTTCTTTCTCTTTCTTTTCTTTTCTTTTTTTCTTTTCTCTTCTTTTCTTTCTTCATAAGAGACACAGACAGAGGGAGAAGCAGGCTCCCTGCAGGGAGCCCGATGCGGGACTCGATCCCAAGACTCCAGGGTCACGCCCTGAGCCGAAGGCAGACGCTCAACCACTGAGCCACCTAGGCATCCCGTATTTCTTCTTTCCACCTGAAAACTCCAGTTGGCCGTGTACAGCAGCTGCTCCCCAGCAGCCCGTGGACGGCTGGAATGGTTTCCGTATCCAGTACCCAGGACCGGGCCAGGCTTCCGGGGACTTGGTGCCCACAGCGCCTCTAGGTTGCCCCACCAACTCCCGCATTCCTGGGGCACTGCCAGGGGCCGGGGGGGCCTCAGCCACCGAGGAGCCCAGGGTGTCAGGGCACAGGACTGTTCTTTCCTTTCCCCCCTCCTCAGTATAAAACTTCAAGGTCTTCTGATTCTCTCCACACATTTCCATCCTAACTGTGTTTGATCGTTTGCTTAAATAAGATCCTTATGGCGTGACCACTGCCAGCAGCACTGTTTGAAACCTGTTAGCTCAAACAAAAAGCATTCTCGGAGGGAAATGAAAGCCCTGACTTTTGAAATCTACCCGTTCCTGTCCATCTGTCTTTTTTCAAATGGCCTCCATTTAAGCTCTTAAATGTGTTCTGAGTGCCCCTTCCACTAAGAATATCCTGGGTAATGTTATGATTTTTTCCCCCAGCTACAATTACCCCGGCTCCAGGACTAACAGCTTCAAATGCTGTCGTCTGTGAGCCAGGAGAAATGTGAGTTACAGGCTTCTTGAAAATCCAGGGCCCCAGCCTGCAGGAGAGATGGACTCTTGTGTCTCATCAGGTCACCACTAAATGAAAGCCAGTTGGAGAGGGTCTTCCAGGCCCACAGGAAGGCGAGGGCTGTTTAGCTGGGGGAGCAAAGGTCAGGTCTGGGGGTACTAAGACGTCCTGAAGGGGGCATGTGGGGGAGGGGGCCCGGGTCTCATCCCCTAGCCTCTGGCAAGTGCAGGTCCTGAGCCTGTGGCCTTGTGTCCAAATCAGTACCCTTCCACTGAATCTTTGTCTCAGGAGCTGCCAGGAGGCCTTTTTTGTTGTTGTTAAGTGCTTAGGTGTCCCTCAGAAAAAGCAGAAGGTGGCTCCTTCTCTTTGGTTTGGAGGACCACCAGCAGAGTCCCCCCCCTTGGGTCTTTCTTTCCCACCCTGAGCCATGAGGCTAAGGCCTGGGAGCCCTGTGCTGGGGTGGCAGGTGTGGACAGGGTGGGCTTCTTCCCCACACACCCTTGCACCCTAGAGAAGGGAAGGGAAGAGCTGTGGCAGGTGCAGGAATCCACATCCATATGTGAAAGTGAGGGGCCAGGGCGGGGTGTAGCTTCTGGGGCTGTGGGGGTAAGGATTTCTTCATCCTTTAACAGCTTTCTTGAAGCCATGGTTGAGTGCCAGGCTCTATTCTGGGTGCCAAGCAAACGGTGGAGAACAAGACCGGAAAGACTAGCCCTCTTGGAACCTCTGTTCCAGAACTGATTACATTAATTCAAGTAAAGTAGCCACTAGCCTAGCCGCATCTCACATACTCTGTAGCCTCCTGAACCTCCTGTCCATTTTGGACAACGCTGATAGAGAACATTTCTGTCCTCGAGGAAAGTTCTCTGAGGCAGCAAAGTTTTGGAGGATGAAGAAGACAGGTTATAATAAGAACAGATGCATCAGCCGTGCTCTGGAAGGGAGAGGCCCCTCAGTGGGGTTGCGAGGGTGCCCAGTGTCAGCTTCATAGCTGCCCCCTGAAGCCACGTAGGCCCTGGTTTATGGGACAGCTCTTTCTCATGTCCTGTGCCCAGTCTGGGTCGTCACAGGGCTGGCTGCTGGTCATGGGGCAGAAGGGAGCATCTTACCCCATTGTTGAAAAGTCTCCGTACCAACAGTGAGGAGAGCAGTGGAGTGAGAGAGTCTGCCTGGAAAGAAAGGTTTCCAAAGGCTCCTTGAGCTTCGAAGTGGTCAGGGCTACTGCTGCTTCCTCTTGGGAACCAGGCGCAGTGACTCCTTCCCTGCTCGCCCTTGGTGGCCCAGCAGCCGAGGAGCTGGGATCTCCGTGGAGGCAGCTTGGGGGAGCGACCACCCGGCTCACGGCCCACTCTCTGGTTCCATACTTGTGATGTGATGTGCCGATGTAGGTGCCGGGGGTGGGAGGGGGGTGTACCAGTTCCCTAGAAGAATGATGTGCGTGCACGGAATTCATTAAAACTGGGGTTCTGAGGACCATGATCCCTTTTTCCATAACATGAATCCCAATTGAAAGGTTCTTTTGAGGCTTCTGTGAGGCAAAAGTTGCTTGTCAGCAGGGAATACGGAAAAGGCAGCAGAGACACTGAGAGGTTTCCATCCAGGAGTGGGGAGGACTTTGTCCACAGCCCATGGCACCACTGCCACCCTCCATTCCTCTCACCTTTTCCTTCTCGTTCTTTCTCTGAACTCAACCCGCAGGAATTAACAAGTAGGTACTTTCACTAGAACCCCCGTTTCCAAGTATCCCTGTCATTAAATGCTTTCCTCATGTGGCAAAATACATTTTTTTTTTTAATGCAGCAAGTCTTTGGGCTGGAAAAAGAGAGGCTGTTTCTCATTACTTAGCAGTCTTTTTTTCTTTCTTTTTTTTTTTAAGATGTCATTTATTTATTGAGAGAGAACAAGTGTGCGTGCACACAGGCACATGAGCGGGGGCGGGGGGGAAGGACAGAGGGAGAGAGACTCTCAAGCAGACTCCTGTTGAGCACGGAGCCTGACACGGGGCTCGATCCCACGACCCTGAGATCATGATCTGAGCCAAAACCAAGAGTGGGACAGTCAAGCAGCTCAGCCCCCCAGGCGCCCCAGCTTAGCAGTCTTTGTGCCCATGGTCTCGGGTGTTGGGAAGGCTGTCCCGTCCCCCGTGAGGACCCCTCAGGTTTTCTCACAGGTAGTCAGCAGCTACCTGCCTGCCTCCATGACCAGCAGCTCTCAGTCCTTAGCTGCATAGAAAGATCTTTGGGGTAAGAGTTTATCCAGAGCTGCTGGCAGGTCCCGGAGGCCAGAGGGGCATCTGTTGATCCATACAATGGTGAAAACAGAGGAAACTTAGGAGAAGAGTGAGGAGCTGTCACGACATTGACAGCACAGACCAGGCTGTGGTCTGGCACTTGGTATATTTTCTCCTCTGTCCCTCACAACAGCCCTGCGGGTAGCACATGGTAGCCTCATTTTACAGGCTCGGAGAAGTCAAGACACTTGCCGGAGGTACACGGCTCATGAGAGGTGGCACTGGAGGTTCATGCCGGGGCCAGTCTGCCTCCGAGCCCTTGCTCGGCAAACCTCGAGAAAGCTGTGTGTGTTGCAGGGCCTGGAAACATCTTTGCTGTGGGTAGTGGCCTTGCCTCTGAAACGTCAGACAGCCGGAGCTCAGGCTCACGGCTCACAGGCCACCTCTCCGGGAATGATTGGTGTTATTTCCTTCTCCTTCCTCCCCTCAGGTCACCATGGAGTAACAAGTATGACCCTCCTTTGGAAGACGGGGCCATGCCTTCTGCTCGGCTGAGAAAGCTGGAGGTGGAAGCCAACAATGCCTTTGACCAGTATCGAGACCTGTGAGTTACTTCCTCCCTTCCCACTTCAGCGCTTGTGATTTAGATAAGTGAGTCCCAAGGGAGGGTGGGAGCAGGCCAGGCAGCCTTCCTTGAACCCTGTCACCTGGCTCACCTCGCCAGTGATAACTGAGCGCTCACGGCGGGCCGCTGGGCACTAGCCTGGTGACTGGGTCAGGGATGAGGCGACTCGGCAGTGGAGCACTCTCGTGCGCAGACCTGCGTGTGCAGGTCCCACGTTGTGCTTCCTCGTGGTCGCAGGTACCCCTGGGCCAGCACACACTCTGCACGTCCTCTCAGACCCTCACAAACATGAGAGCTCTTTTAGTCCTCATCGTTCAGATGAAGAAGTTAAGGCCCAGGAGGATCCGGGCATTTGTCTGAGGCAAGAGGACCCCAGCCTGTCTGTTTCCAGGGCCCCTCTGTTTTTCCATCCTGTGTGCCCCGACCAGTCGTGCCTGGGGCTCAGAGACCCCCACCTCAGCTGAGGCCCTTGCACGCTCTGACCCACCGTGTCGCTGACTCCTGAGTTCTTTAGGGCCTAGTCCCTGTCTTGGAAGGTGTTTTTGCTGGGTCTGCATAGATTCCCACCTCCCTTTCCTGCTTCCCCCCGGTCCTGCCACCCACCATAGCACCAAAAAGAGCAGCCACTTACCGACTGGCCTTGCAAAGAAGGGCTCTGGAGAAGCTTAGCCTCTGACACAGTCCTTCCTTGACCGGTAGAATCTCATTGGAAATTCAGGTCTGTACTGAACACAGAGCACAGCTGTGAAAGGCACGGCTCCACCACACAGACTCGGTCGTTTCTGTGAAGGGCCGGACAGCGTGGTCAGAGTGTCGGCGTGGCGGGTTGTAGGAGCCTCTGTTTACTTTGAGTGTTTTCTTGTTTTACGTGTATTATCCTCTGAAAGTGTAAAAACCCAAAAAATAGACAATAAAATAAAAACATGAAAACCACCTCTTGAGCCTTGAGGTGGGTGGGCTTTGACCCTGGGCTGGTCATTTCCCCACCGGGACTTAGGGTCTGGGCAAGAAAGTGGAAGCAGGAGAAGCAAAGCACCTGAAGTGCTGGAACCATTGTCCGGAACTGTTGGCAGCACGCGTGGTGTGGGGATTCAGGACTCCGTCCCGCAGGCACTTGGAATGGCTTTCTGGCTCTTAGCAGATTTGGTAAAACACCCTAAAGAATTTCTCATAGGAACTGGCTTGGGAGGAAAAGTGCCACTTCTCAGCCTGACCTGCAGGCAGAAAACCCCATGACACTTAAGCAGACGAATGCAGTACAAAAGCCAGGTGGAGCAGATGGCCCTCGATGTCTCTGTCGCCCCTGAAGTCACCCCCATGTGACTCAGCTTTAGCTTTGGCGTTGGCCAGGAGCATCCGTACGTACGTCGATCCCTGCAGGAGCGTGTTGGGAAAGAGGATTGCCCCTTACAGGTGAGGGGACAGTCAGCCCAGGTACCTTGCCCAACCTCCCAAAGCCAGTGAGTGGTGGACCTGGGATGTGAAGCCGTCCTCATCCAATTCCGAAGTCCAAAATCTTCACGTACTTGCCCAGCGCTGAAGGTACCCACCAAGTACTGGAGGGTACGGCCTTGATCATGGCATCCCTGCCCTCTGGGGCGTCCTCTGTGGGAAGACACCGCATGTGAATGGATGCCACGATGTATGGTGCGATGGGGACTGACTCGTGCTTCAGGTGGAGCGGTAGGGAAGGCCTCTCCAGGACGTGGTGGCCTTGGAGCTGAGGACTGATGCCCGCAGGGGGCCAGCCATGCCCCAGCCAGGAAAGAGTGGTCTGGGCGGGCACCTCTTAGATTCTCCAGGGGTCAGAACACTTAGGGATTAGAATGGTGACTTCCTGAATGAAGCGATTCAGACATGTGGCCTTTGTACTGCCCTTTTGAGCCAGGCCTAGGGAAGAGCCCAGGTCTTATCTTTGACTTCTTTCCTTCTCCTTCCTATCTTCCTGGTTCACATACATAGTGATGCATGGTCATCATTAGGTGTGTCCTTTCTGTGGGGTCTTTTTTTTTTTTTTAAGATTTTATTTATTCATGGGAGACACAGAGGCAGAGACATAGGCAGAGGGAGAAGCAGGCTCCCCACAAACAGCTCGACGTGGGACTCGATCCTGGAACTCTGGGATCACAACCTCTCCGAGATCACAACCTGAGCCAAAGGCAGACGCTCAACTGCTGAGCCACCCAGACATCCCCCTTCTGCAGGGTCTGGATCAACCGGGGCGGTCACCCCTTCTTAGTATGCTCACACCACTCCGGGTCCAGCAAGGCCTGGGACTCCCTGGGTGCATCTCCTTCGGGCACCTCCTGGAAAGACTTTCCTTCCTGGGCAGATGTCCACTTTGCAGGTAGCGGATGTCTGTGAGCCTGTGCTCGCCTCTGAAGAGGGAGTTGACCACTGGGGGGCTGAGAGGGGCCGCCAGGACCGCTGCCCGCACCCAGGTGGGAGATCAGACTGGACCAGCCCAGACCCTGAGGTGCTGCGGCAGTTTGCAGGCATGGAACACAGCCAGACGGCACACCTCTGTCCCGGCAGCATCCGTGTGCTGCTGCTGGTGGGGAGGAGAGTTCGGGGCCTTCAGTGCCGGGGGAGCGGAGAAGCCCATGTCACCCACGTGACAGCAGCTACAGGCTACCATGAGGGTGGTGGTTAGAGCGTCACTGGGGACCCAGAGTCCTGTTTCAAGCCACCCACTGTTATCAGAGTACTGAGGACACTCTCTCCTGAGACCATGTGTGGGGAACATTTTCCCAGCTGGACCACACATGATGAGTTAAAATGAGACCCATTTCTGAGCTAAAAATTATGAAAACAAATTCTTTTTATTCCCCTTTCCTGCCTTTTTTATTATTATTTTTTTAACATCTTGGTACACTGCTCCCCTCCAGAAGTTCCCATTCTCAGAGTGCCCTGAAGCTGTTGGTGGCCACGCTGGTGACCCTAGTACGGCCCAGAACGTGACCTCTTTCATTCCTTGTGGTTTTGGAGCAGAGTGAAGTCAGCCTGTGGGTTAGGAGGCCTTGTCTCTGCCTTGTGCACAGGCCAGCAGTTACCTGGGTGTTCTAAGGGCCAGATGGTTTCATAGGATGAAGGGACAGTAGGTCACGTCATGTCTTCCCTTTGTCCTTCATCTCTGCCCCTTCCCATTGGAAAGATGCGTTCCAGAGGTGCCTGGGGTGACTGGGGCTGGCTCAGTGGGTAGAGGGCAGGACTCTTGATCAGTTGTGAGTTCGAGCCCCACATTGGGTGTGGAGATCACTTAAAAATAAAACCTTTAAAAACAACAGTAACAAAGACACATTCCTTTCCTGTGGGAAGGCTCATGTGTTGTCAGCCCCAGGGAATGAAGCCGCAGAGCTCCACCTGTCTTCCTGTCGTGTTGGCAAAGGTCACTCTGAGGGGAGGCATTCATTCCCCGCAACACAGCCCTCTGTCTGCTGGCCCTGCTGGTTCTGAGCTGCTGCGTGAGGAGCCGGGAGGGTGGCTTGCGTCCCAGGCCTGGAGAGAGATGCCCAGAGCCCCAGGCAGACCAGACCCACCCACCCTGCCAGGAAGAAGAGGGAGCGCTGCCGCCCTGAGAGCAGAACAGGAGCACCATTGTGCCCAGGAGGATGAGATGAGGAAGGCTGCCGTCTCCAGGGCGCCCCAGTTCCAAACTGGAGCTCGGCCTGCGCCCCATGGCAGTTGAGGAATGCGAGGAGCCTACCCATCCCCTGTGCTCACCTGGTCCTTGATTCTTGATGACCCCAGATGTTTCAGATTCTTTGGAACCCTGATGGGTCACTGAGTTAGGACTGGGCTAGCCTTGCTCTCTCGACTTTCTGACCGCGGTGGACACTCCAGGGAGCTGCTCCTGTGGACTGCTGGTGGGAAGGCCCCCCCCCCCTGCGCTGGGAGGCCCGCTGAAGTCAGTGCAGAGTTGTTGTTCTGTCCTCTGAAGGTCTGGAGATTTGACCCCCACACACACCCCTCTGTGGCCAAGGGCCTGAAGTGCTTTCTTGCCACCCCTCCCCTGCCGCCCCCACTGGCTGTGCCTTAAGACTGACCCTGTAGGAATATTTTGTCATCCAGCAAACCGGCAGACCCCTTGCTCCCTCTGCTCGTCGTGGACCTATTAACCTTGTTCCTGTCCCCGATATTCTCCTTGGAAGGACGGATGCTGGAGACTAGAACTGAGATATGACCCAGGCCTGAGACCTAGAGCCACCCAGGCTTTTCCAGAAAGGAAATGCTCGCTGTTTCCCCGGAGGCTGCTCTCTGCCTGGAGAGATTACAGCTTCCTCATTAGTGTCCTGGGGGAAAGCCTGGATTCTGTCCTCAGGTCTGTCAAGGCTCTGACTTTGCAGGGAATTAGAATGAATTATGAACCGGAGCTGGTCCGAATGGTCACAGGGAGAGCAGGGCCAGGGTTGGGTGGACCCGCAGGCCCTCCATGTGTAACTCCCGGGGGGGGGGGGGGGCATGGTGCCCCCACCCCACCCCTGCCTGCACAACCGCCCCCCCTTGCAGAATAAATGTGCCCTCCTTTGGGGTGTGGGCAGAAGGCGAGTAGGGGCCCATCCTCGGAAGCAGGTCAAGTCCCTGCTTGCCTGACTCTCTGCAGCTCCCTCGCTGTGTTCTCCCCTGAGTCCCTCTGACATTTATCGATGTCCTTTTTTGCTGTCATCATGGCAGAAAGGCCTGTGGTGGCCGCTTTCCCCCCGAGGAGGAGTAACTATCCAACAACTGTTGATTGCCTCACGCAAGCGGCCCTGGTCAAAGTGTCGCACGTCCTTGGGGACATCAAGCCTGTTCTGCAGGCCGGCGGGGTGGGATCTACCCTGATTCCGAGCCTCCCACCCTGGTCACCAACATCCGGGCCACTCGAGTCCTCTCTACCAAGCCCCAAGGTGGTTTTCTACCTCTGAGCACAGGCCCTGCTCAATCCAGGGACTGTCCCTGGAACAGACGTGGCACCTGGGGAGTGGGAAAGGTAGCAGAAAGGGCAGGCTCTTGGGTGGCTGGCTCATGGGATCGTTTCACACTCGTTCTTGGCAACGTTGACTGCTTTTTTAGGCCGAAGCCTAGGGTAGCTCATCAGTCACAGAACCCCATCACCGGATCTGCGCGATGCATCTTTCTTGGGAGAGACTCAGCAGTGAGACCCGCAGTGTAGGGTGGACACTTGCTGCCAGAGACTTCGCACTTGGGGTGTGAACCCCAGGATCACCGCTTTGATTTTTGGGGGGGGTTCCCAAGGAAACCTTCCCAGCTCTAGCTTTCACGTTGGGTCTCACTGTTGCCTCTGTCGGCCTGGATTCTGCTGAGACCAGATGTTCTAACTGCAGGGGCTGGCACGGCTTTCTTCCAGAGATGATTACTCCCATCTGTGCCAGACATCTTGCCCCGTGCTCTGCAATCCTTGGCTCTTGGCTTGCAGCAGATAATACCTTCAAACATGCGGTTGCAATTTATTGGCCTTATAAGTTAATTTTAGTGGGTGTGCAATTGATTGAAATCAAAGCTTAATGAAGGCCAGAGTCTGGGGGGTGGAGGAGCAGGGCGGGAAGGCATTTTGTGTTCTTCCCTTGCTTCGGGTCTGAGATAATCTTCAAAAGATTTAATTAGCTTTTCTAATCAGCCCTTCTTGTCTGGAAGAAGTTTACAGAATGAAACAAGTCTGGCGTCCCTTTGGCAGTCCAGAAACCCACGAGCCTCTCCGGGAGCAGCCAGGGTGCTTGGTGGATGGGCCTTCCCCCAGCTCTGTGCCTTCTCTCCCCTCTGGGGCCATGCTAGAATGGTGGTTATTCCTGCCTCTTCCTCCCATTCTCTGTCCCTCTGTCATTTGACATTTGGGCAGCGCTGGCCCTGGAAGGGCAGGGCATCCATACTCGTGTGTGGCAAAGGTTTGCTGCCGTGGCTTCGGGAGTCCTGGAAATTCCCGTGTTCCTAGCTGCCTTCACAGACCTGAACCCTGGGCCCCTTGGGGTCTTCCGACACCCACCCCCCCACCCCGCTCCCCCCCATCATTGGATGTGAGCATCAGGCCTGGGGAATTTCAGGGTTTCTGTCCTGGTAGGAATTGCAGAGGACAGTGGGGGCTTTTCTGAAGAAATGGGAGACGCAGGGGCAGCAGGTCGGCGATGGTAGGAGATGCTGCTCAGACGGGAGGTGAGGACACCCCAGGAGAGGGCTCAGGCCCACCACCGTCCAGCCAGCTGCAGAATCAGGAGGAGCCGGGCCTTGGAAGGACCTGGACTTGGTTCTCTCTTGTGCCCTGCTCGCTCAATGACCCTGGGCGAGTAAGTGAACCTTGTTGGCCTCTGTTTCCTTATCTGTTGAAGAGGGACCCTGCCGGCTTCAGGGCTGAGGGAGGCATTCAGTGACGTGCAGCTTGTAAGGCTCCTCTTGCACTGACTCGTCGTGTCCACGTGGTGACCTTTGAGTTGTCAGGACAAGACTGTTGTAATTTTGCAGCAGTTATCCTGTGGGTGTCTTAGGTTCTGTGCCGTTATGGCTGTGGATACGGGGTGGTTTGGGTGCAGGCGGTGTCATGTCACCGGCCACCTTGGAAGGCTGTGGGTTCTGCTTGGGGCTCTGTTCCCGGCCCACAGTGAGACCTCAAGTAAATTCTGTAATTTACTCGAGTAATTCGAAAACAGAGTGACATAGTTCACATCTGTGGTGATGGGAGAGTTGCACAGACACTGAGAACCGACCATGCTCTGAGCAGGGGGCACAGTGAAGAGTGGGTCGGGTGCACACAGGAGGGAGGGAGCCAACGTACGAAGCGCTTGCACAGGTTGCAAAGTGCTGTGAAGGGCCAAACCCAGGCATGGAGGCAGGGCCAGCAGGGGGGCCTTACTCTAGGTTGGGGCGGAACTATGGAGTGTAGCGGGTTTGCCCTTGTGCAGGAAAGAGTTTGAGTAGCTAGCGTAGGACTGCTGCCTTTGGAGGGCTGGCCCTTGCCTGGTGTCCAGGAACTTTGCTTTCTGGAAGGTTCCTACCATTCCTGATAAGAATGGCTCATGATGCTTAAAACTTTTTGCACAAACACTGTGGGTTATGCTGAACTCCTGTCTCCCTTCTGGTATGTGCTAGGTGGAGAGCGCTCTAGCAGTAAAAACCCCGGTCACTGAGTCTCATGAGCGTCCCTGTAGATGGCACCTCACATTTGTCATAACTCATTGCTGGAGAAATTAAGTGCATCCTGTGTGACCTCTGGGAGAGGGGTCACAAGCTCTTGCAAACTTGTGTCTGGTTTCCTCAGGACTTCTCCTTTCCGTTGCCTACTCCTGCCCTGTCTCCTTCCACTAGAATGACTCCTGGTGGCAAGACTGTGCTGAGTCCTGTGAGCCTCTTCGTGAATCACTGACCCTTGGGAGGTCATGGGGAGCCTGGGCTCAGCCATGAGGCTGGCAGGAGCCAGGGAGGGTGGTGGAGGTAATGCTCTGAGCAGTGGGAGTCACTCGGACAGTCCTGAGGTGGTTCCTGGGCTGTGGGGTCACTGAGTGAAGGCCGGGGCAGAGTGTGAGCAGTAGGGAGACGTACCCAGGCTCTTGTCAGGCATGGGCTTTGAGTGTCCTTCTCAGTGCATCAGGACGGGCCTGGAGGGCCCCAGGGGCGCACAGGCCAACTCTGAAGCATGTCCTAAGAAACTCTTTATAAGCAGTTTGGAGGCTGGATTGGAGAGGCCACGAGTGGAAAGATCCTGCCTCATACTTCCTGTAGTCTGGCTACTTGGTCCTAACTACTCGTCCTGTAGTCTGGCTGGGGTGAAATCTGTAGCTTAAGGTCACCCAGTGCTTCTCACTACCAGAAACAGCTGGCCATTACCTTCAGTCTCCAGAACCACAACCCCACTGGGAAGTGCACGAAAGAACTGAACAGGGAGGCATGAAGTGGTGGGAGATAATTCAGGAAAGTTCTGGAGCTGGGTGAAGCCTGGGCCGTTTGGTTTGGCACATCCGCCCTCACTCCCTGCCCCTTCACATGGGTCTGAATGGCTCATGATGCATAAACCTTTTTGTTCCTGCCCGGAGCTGGAACCTTTCCTCTTCCCAGATAGAACAGTCTCCAGCCAGCCCTGCGACAGGCCCCACGACAGCCCCCGCATGCTGTGCTCCAGGGATGGCCGCGCGAGGATGGGGTCTGCATCTGGCTTTCCACTTGTCGGCAGTGTAATTAGTACTTGGGTTTTCACATGTATTATTTGTATCTTCAGCCATGCGTACAGAGGGCCTCTGAGAACCCTCCCCGCCTGCTGTGGGACTCCGGCTTGCCACAGCCTCGGGCTTGTGTGAAAGTGCTGGAAGCACTTCTTGGGGAAACCTGGGCCCCCGTCCGTTGTGCCATTTTCATTGACTAGTGGAGAGAGGCCAGTCGACTTTCCAGGGGCGCTGAGCTAGTTAGTCTGCAGCCAGCCCCCAGGGGGCTGTTTCGGCTCTGCCGTGCTTTCTCCAGCCCCTAAAGAGAGGGTTTGACAAGCCTGCAAGCTGCCCCCAGCCCGCAGAGCCATGATGGGAGCGGCCACCGCAGGGCCCCTTCATCTGGCGTCCTAAAGCTGCAGCTCCGGGGTTGGTGGCCCTGGCAGGCACTGGCTCTCACCTGCTAAAAGAAAGTCCAACAAAAAGTAGGAGTGTACAGAAAACCATTTTGTGTACAAACATGGCCCCCTGAATCAGCATCAGAGACCGTGGTTCCTCCAGAACTCTGAGGTGCTTACAAGCGTGTGGCACACAGTCATGCTTTGGATTGTGCAGTTCCACGCATTGGGGTGCAGACACCCATGTGGAAGGAGGGACCAGCTCCCCCCATGGTCGAGCTGTGCTCCTGGCTCCCGGGAGACACGTCTTTTCCCAGATGCTGCTTTGTGCAGGTATTGAGGGCAGGTGGTCTTAGGAGGGTTTAGCCAGCAGGCCCTAGCTGCCTCACTGAGGTGAAGGAGCCCCCTGGCTGCTCAGTGTGGGATCCTTTGTTCCTCTGACCGTCTCCCCCCACCTTGAACCAGCATTGTGTGCAGAGGCGCTGTTGTGTGTGTGTGTGTTCATCTTAGCTAAATTCCACCACACAGGCTGAGCCAGTGCCCACCTGCACTGCTGCAGGACCCCCTCCGCACAGAGCCAGCCAGACCCAAGGGTCAATCCCAGTCCCAATCCCAGTGGCTGGGGCACATTTCTGTCGCTGTCTAGGTTTCGGTTTTCTTAACTGTGAAATAACGTATTCAAAGCCCTTGACACAGAATGGGTTCCCATAAATGGCAACTCTTGGGCGAGAGTGGCGACCCTGCAACTCCAGAAGGCCTGGATCGTCAACATTTTGAGTCGTGGGCAGAGTGGGCTGGCAGGATGGTTGAAGGGGGTCCAGAGATCCAGGAGACGGTCGCGGCAGCACAGCTCAGTCAGATCCCAGAGCCACATCTGCAGCCCTTGCAGCAGCACCCTTATTTCTAGAGAGGCCCTCATCGTGTCTCTGCAAGTACAGAAATATCAAAAACCTATAAAGAGGCTGTAAAGGAATAACAGCCGTGATCCAGATGTGCACTTTCAATGCACAACTGGCATTAAAGCCACACATGCCTAAGCTGATTGGTGTGCTTGCTCGGGGCACCGTCGCACCTGTGTGTCCTAGAGGGAGTTTCCACAGAATACCTGTCCTGTGTCCACAGGCGGATGTGGTGGAAACAGCTGGTCACACACACACACACACAAGGCCCATTGGATCTCAGTGGCACATCCCCCAGCCCAGAGCCAAGTACCCCCCTTTCTCCATTTGGTGCAGAGCTAAATGCAGCCCCCGGGGAAGTGGGATGGGACCGTGCTCACGGGGCAAGCAAGACCTTGCTTCCTGTGTGCAGTTCAGAACAGGCCAGGGTTAGGAGGAGGGAGATGTGTCCTTGTCGGCCCAGAGAGACTTGGGAAGTCGACGGCCACCAGTTTGTGCCTGCTCTGTGCCAGCCCTTCTGCTCTCCTGTTTCCTGCGAGCCTCCTGCTGCCTCCAGGAGGTGGTCTCAGGGATGCACCCGAATGGAAGCTGGTACCCCAGAGTGGCGGAGGAGAGCCCACGTGTCCCGGGCCTCCTTAGCTGTGGCTGTCAGCGTGTCTTCAGCTCTCCGCAGGCTTTCCAGAAGCTGTACCCACCGGGCAGCACCCACGCCTCCTGTCGGATGGGGAGGATGCTTAGCCTCTCAACAGTGGCGTGTTTGGAGCCAATGAGAAGGGAACGTTGGGCTGCACTGCCAGGACGGAGGCCAGGTTTTAGATGCCTCTCCAAGCAAATTGGAGGGTTTTCTTTTTTCCTGGAGTAGAATTGAATTGTTCCCACCTGTAGGTAGCAGCTGCCTTTTTATGCTGTAAGGATGTTTAAGGATGATCAGAAAAACCAACTGCTGCTGGTAGCTGAGAACTTCAGTTTCTTTTTTAGGCTGGGAGGAAACAAGAAGTTATTGTTCTGGGGCCAAACCTGAGCCACTGGTGGAATGGGTCTGCCTCGGGGCTTTATTCTCCCTGCCTTTGCCATAAAATCAGTCAGCGGGCATAAGAGTTTCTGTTTGAACAGGTGCCCACATGACCTCCTTGTCACTGTCAGGACCAAGTGCCAGTTACAGTAAAGTGTGAACCTCAAGCCTTGCTGCTGCTCGATGAGACCCCAGAAACACAACGGACCGCGGACGTGACCCGGGCACCCAGAGTAGGGAAGGAGAAACCTCCTGGAATCTAATGGTTTGGGACATTTTAAGGGACAGTCTTCCTAGCTTGGGACAGGATCCTGGAAGGATTCCACTTGTTTTAAATGGACTGGCATTAAAAATATGTGCAGCCAGAACCCTTGGCCTGGCATTTCAGCTGGTGCCACCACATCTGTTGGCTCTGTCCATCCCTCCTCCTCGCTGATGGACCCTGCGGTCTCTAGTCAGATCTGAGGCCATGGGAGTCCCCCACCCCCACCCCAGCCTTGATACTGCCCCCTCAACTTGAAAGAAGTGTCTAGGCCATAGGCATCCTTCCAAATTGATCATCCCTTTCTCCACAGAAGCTTCACTCCAGCCTCCAGGACTTTCTAGAGCCACTTGGGAGAGCTGGTGCACACAGTGTGGAACTCGGTCGAACTCATCTGGGTGGCATCCTACTTCGTGTATGTTCCCACACATAAGGGTCTCCAAGGAAGAGTGGCTTGGATCAGACACGGATGACAGACTCAGAATCCCCAAAGATACATGGAAATGGTGAAGCCATGACTCTGAGAATTAAATATAACAGATCTGAGTGGAAAATCATATTCTTAGGTCCAGTATACCAGGTTTTTAAAAATCTAGGACGTGGGAGAGAATTTTACAACACGATTAAAAAAAAAAAATTTCATGGGAGAGGATGAGGACAAGCTTGTCTGTGTCAATATGAGTGACACGTGGTGGCCAGGAAAGCTGCTTCAGCCCTGGGCTCTCTGGAGGGGGAAGTAGCCTCCCCCCACAAGAGATGTGCTGATAAACACACAGGGCGTTGACTTCTGTTCTCGGACCCTTACGGTAGAGGGTAACCAAGGCGTGGGGACTTGAAGTCATGTCTTATGGGCAATAATGTAATGACAGGAAGGCCAGAGGAGAGAAACCTTGGCGTTAATGTAAGCCATCTTTAGTTAAAAAGACTCCATGCGAGAAGAGCATTTAGTTCTTATTTTGTGTGGTTCTGGCGGGCAGTCGGTGCAGGTGGTCAGTCCAGTGGGAACTATTTGAACTCTTCAAAACAAAAATGGTGGCCCCGGTCAAGTAGTGAGTTTCCTGTCACTGGAGGCGTGTAAGCAGAGTCTTGACCACCTTGATCACGATGTTAGTAATCTGCGCTGTGGTTCTCAGGGTCTGCCTCTTACAGGCTCTCTGATGCAGCCACCAAATCCCCGGCAGTCTGAGCTTGGGAAGACCCCACTGAGCTTGTGAGCCAGCTCCTTCATTTTGTAATTGGGAAAACAGGCTTTGGCACCACACTGGTGCCAAATAGATATTCCTTGCGTTCCTCTTGGCGTATTGAATGAAGCCAACAGCAGAAGAAAGCCCCTACACGCTCTAGCATCTAGGGGGGCTTACCTTATAATGCCCCTGACTCGGCTTGGGGCCTTGGGCCTTGGAGCTTGGGGATGATGGCCTGGGCTTCCGCATCGCACGTGACAGCACGCTGCCAGGGGCTGCGTCTGCTGCAGCCTCCTGGCCCAGCCCACGTATGGCGAAAAGACCATGTCTGTGTGAAGCCAACAAGGGCCCGCTCCCAGCAGCTCTGTCCTGGCTGCGGTTCTTCTGGGAGAGTCGTGGCCTGTGACTCATCACCTGCCGGGGCCTCCGTATGAGACGCTCGGATCCGGCTCTTCTCCCCAGAGGCATTTTGAAAGGAGGGAGCTCAAGCCAATCACAGCCCCTTCAGTGCATTCCAGTCCCATCTTCCCTGATACACGTGCAGCCCAGTGTTGGCCAAGACTGGGGATTGGGTCATGCTCGCTTACAGCCCAGGTTCCCAGAACAAGTTTCCACTTCCTTTTGTGAAGTTGGTCATTTTGAGTGTGAAGTCTTATGTTTTTCCCTTTTTTCTATTCTGCCCCCCGCCCCGGAGATCCTGCGGTTGAAGAATTAGGGACACAGAATCTGTGTCTGTGACTATGATGTGATTCAAGTGCAGGGGTCATTTTCTGGGAAAAATGCTGAACTCTGAGGACAGGAGGATTAACTGGCACGTTGGGCTTTTAGTTGGTCCACGTTCAGGGATCTGATGGTAGAGAGTACACGTGACCGGATGCTTCACTGTAATTGCCTGTGCTGATAAATAGGTAACCCACCTGCCGGTCTTGCCTTGTGCTCCTGGCTCGTCCTGGGCACAGGTATCCCATGGTGCCCCGAGCTTCTGGAGTTTACGGAACCCGTATCTGCCTGTTGTCATCAAGTACTCGTTTTCAGATGGCCTGACTTCCGGAGCCAACGCACGGTGGCTCCGTCTCCTTAGTGCCAGCCGTCTGAATTCTCTGTTCCATCTGCCTTAGAGAATGTTCACCCTCGGGGCGCCTAGCTGACTCAGTGTCTGGAGCCCACAACACTTGATCTCCAGGTCATGAGTTGGAGCCCCATGTTGGAAATGGAATCTACTTCTTAAAAATAAATATTTGATTAATTAAAATTTTTTTAGAAAACAGATATGAAGCGTTTACCCTTACTGAGAATGTCTCAGAAGCCCCCCAGGACCATTGGTGGAACCCTCCGATGTGTGGTTGAGGGGGTTTGCTCTTCAGTGACACCAGCTCAGAGTCTGACTCGTTTCCCCCGCTGGTGTTCCTGGGGCTTTCAGAGGCCCCACTGCCTCATGGTTCGAGACTCTCCGGAGTGGCTTCTCCGGTGTCCCTGCCGATGGTCCTCGTGTTGTCCAGCTAACAGATCATTCACCCTCTTCACCATCTGTGGGTTTCAGGCCTAACCAAGAAAAGCCTATGCTCTTGTCTTTGGGCTTCTGTGTCTGAAAGTTCTCTGAGCTGCCCTCTGACCGGAGGGTTCACCGCAGGAACTCTGGGCCTTGCCTCGTGAGCTCAAACACCCCGTGTCGTGGCAGTTGGTACTGGGCCTGTCCTCCCTCCCTTCCTGGATGGCGGAGACTTTGAGAGGATCGACCCCTGGCAGAGCCCAGGGTAGGCCTGGTTGCTTCCCCCGTAGCCTGCTCTGCGTCCTGGGCCACGCTTGAGTGTTCATTCACGTTGACATGCAGGGCCCGAGAGCGGGTCGCTGGCGATGGTAGAGCCACCTTATTGAAATGGCATGTTAGCATTTAAACAATATTAATACTATTTGACTCATTAAATATACAAAGGCCAGTTAAAGTGCTTCCATGTGTGTGCTGTTAGTTCTGGCGGGCGACTCCTCAGATGGCTTTATGTGGTTTCAGACAACATTTTAGCACATTCTTAAAATACCCACAAAAGCCTTTATGTAAAAACTCATAAATGTGAACCACATAAAAATTATTTTTTTCCTGTTTCATGTCATTATGATCAAAGTACAGTAGGTAAGAATAAATTTTCAAAAACTTGTTGAGGTCCCTCTTTAATTAATGCTTCACTCACAGAGCAAAGCCGTAAACCATGTAATGGGGGGCTGTCTGTATGCCCCGCAGTTACCCCGCCACCAACCTGCTCACTGCGGTCCTGACGGCACTTGTTGGAGAGGCTGGTGTTTCTGGGAGATTCTGAGCCGGCCCTTTCTGATCACGCAGTCCTCTGCTCCCTTTGTCTTGGAGCATCAGGTTGAGACTTGCTGCCACCCTAGTCCCTGGAGATGCCTTTTAGTGAATGGAATGCAGGTCCGTTGTTGAATTGTTGTGGTCTTGGGGCCCGGCCTGCAGAGGCCGGGTTTCAGCACGTCCGCCTCACCCCGATAGGGAACACCCCAACGGGACTCAAAGTCAGATCGCAGCATCGCCTCCAACTCGGCTGCCGTTCCTTTATTACACGTCAGATCGACTGTAAGTTAGGCTGCTACCCAGTGGAATACTACCTCAGCTAGTAAAATCACTTCTGGAGATCGTGTGGCTCCCTGGAAAAGCGCTAACGAATTCTGTGCCAGGCGCAGAGGCCGAACTCAACACGGCACCATTGCTGCGCTTGTCGTTACGTAAAAGTTAACACATCTGGACAAAGACTTGAGGGGATTTGGAAGAATCAGATTTATAGGATAAGTTGATACGTGGTATCGTGAGCTGGTTTTTATGTCTCCCTGTTTTGTCATGTCCTTGCAGTGAACTTAATTTTGGAGAAGAGAAAAGCTACTCACATAGAGGTCAGAACTGAGTTTGCTTTTTTACCTCCTTTGTCTCCCACATCTTGGAACTTTGGGCCCAGTCAGCGCGGCCCACAAAGGAAGCTGAGGATGCCAGGGAGAAGCTGCCCGAAGCGAGAGCCAGGCCACCGGGTGGGGCGCCAGAGTGGAAACGGCCAGTTCCACCTTATAAAACATGAATGCGGTTGTTATATTTTCCGGAAGAAAACAAACCTAAGGGATGGGACTGAGGAAGATCAACCGTAGGCTGCCTGGTGCTTTGGAGCTGGTCTCCGGGTGGTGTCGCCAAGGGCTCTCAGGCCACCGGGGTCTCTCCCCAGGTTCCCTTCTAGGGCAGCCTGGCCCACCTTCCCTGGTATTCTAACACGGTGCGGGGCCTTTGGCAAGACCACCGTTGCTCCCTGGTCGTGGGGATCAGGGTGGAAGGGTAAGAATGACCACTGGGCATCAGGCCTTCACTCCTGCATGGCCAGTGGAAAGAAGGGATTATTGGCCCTTTCTAAATGTCAGCACAAGAAAAGCCACAGTTTGTCGAGCTGTTTCTTCCCTTTTGATGTGGGGCTTCTCTCCCTACAAGCCGACCAGAGGGAAAACCAAGGGTTAGAACCCAGCCCTCTCCCTAGCAGCACTGGGATTGGCTGGACTGCTCTTCCTTCAGGAGTGCCGAGTGCCTCCTAGTGAACTTGTGAGCTGAGGGAATCACCAGGACTGAGAACAGGGCAGGAAGGCTCCCCCAGGCCCTGATTCGAGCTCACCCAAGCACCACAGGGTGTCTGGTCTAGAGGTGACCGATAGACCTCCACCCATCCCAGGTGCATTCCAGGGCAGCCTGTGGGTGCCCAGCTTCCTGCGGGGCTGCTCCAGACCAGGATGGCCCTACAGAAGGAGGTGGGGCACAGGTCCCAGACCTAAATACTTCTCTACCCCCTCCCGTCCCTGGAGAGCGGGAGTGTGGAGAGTGAGTTGGAATAAGTAGGGTCCCTGAGTGCCCACTGTTGCAGATTTCTTGGAGATCACCTAGGATAGCACTGAGCTCTGCCCCGCCCCCCCGCCCCCCCCCCAGGTGTGTTTGTGCTCTGTGTTGCCCTGGCCTGGAGCCAGCCGCTTCCTGCCCTGGGGCCAGCACCTCCGTACATCTGTCCAGCAGACCCTCACCACGCTCCTGCTGCGTTAGCCCTGGGAGGGTAGGCAGTGCTAGGAATGGCAGCTGACAGCTTTATCACAGTGGAGCCTGCGGGGATGGAGAAGTGGGGACAGGATGTGGTGGCAGCAGCAGGCCGGCCCCACTCTGCCCGAGGAATTCCAGCGGGGAGAGGGGAGGGTAGCAGACCTTGTAGGGACCCTTGGGTGCCCTGTGGGCCTGCAGTGGGTTAGGGCCACGGCACCCTCCAGCCCAAAGGCAGGAGGCTGTCATTCTCATGAGGAAAGGCTGCTGCTTGCTCCAGCTGTTACACACTGGTGTAGATCACCAACTGATCTTCGGATCAAAACTTCTTAGTTTGAAACAGTTTCGGATTTACAGTAAAATTACCCCCAAAAAAGAATTCTTGTGTACCCTTCACCCACATTCTCTAAATATTAGTGTCAACTGTGTACATTTTTAGTATATAACTACTTTGTTGAGAAATCACAGACATGTTTATTTTTAGTACTTATTTTTACTAAAATCAATAATAGTTTTTGGTAAGATTATTTATTTTCCTGGGTTTTTTTTGTTTGTTTGTTTCTCAACAGTCCCATAAAGTAGGTATTACTGTTACTATTTTATAACAAAGCTAATGCCCAATTCAGTGGGTACCTGCTAGCACTTAAGAAACAGTTGGTGGGTAATGTGCGGCCACAGCTCGTGATGGGGGGTGCTGGGCCCGTGTCCCCCCCCCGAGCACATGCTCATCGCCACCCACGTGTGTGCTGCTGGCGAGGCTCCTGGACGCCTGAGCCCATGCTCACACACACCAGCCCTCCCAGCAGGTCCCAGAGTGTGCCTGCCACACCGTGGATTCCGAGGTTAATTAGGGTCACAGAGGCCACAGACTTGCTGGTAAAGAATGTGCTTCAGCAGCGCGCTGGTAGCGAACGTGCTAGGCCGCAGAGACGTGCGTTTTCCAGTGATCTCGTTGGTCGTCAGCAGAGTTCAAGGCCCCACATGGCAGCTGGTGACCTGCCTGTGCCCCGGCAGCCTCGCTCTGCCACTGTCACCTTGGGTCTCGGATTTGGGACCTGGCCCGATTTCCTTTTCTTCTCTGGCCTCTTATATTTGTTCTTAGGGATTTTTCCATATCGATTCAGACCTGAGTAGGGAGCTCCACCCTCAGCTCAGCTCTTCCTTTCTGGGGCTCTGGGAGGGGAGGAGTGTGCTGCTGTTTTCCCCCTTTGTCCCCCCTGTGAGATAGCCATCCCCAAAGACAGGAATGTCGAACAGTGACCGTTATCCCATAGTAATGACCCACTGACCGTCCTTTCCACGTCACACACTTTGCTGGATGCTTCCTCTGGAAGAAACCTGGAGCCCAGAGTTGTTTAGTGAGTTTGCCGAAGACCACAAAGCTAGAGTCAGTGGCAGAGCTCACACTGCGGTTCATCTTTAGGACTCATGCACCCGTGATCTTTCTGTGACTCCTCCCCCAACCAGCAGGTGCTCAGGACACATGTGAGCATCAGCCCTGGGACCATCACAGGGAGGGAGGGTCCTTAACCCCAGACGTTCAGATGACGTTTTGTGAATGAACCCCCAGGCTGCTGATCTTCAGTCTGACAGGCTTAACGTCTCATGCTCCTGTTTCCGGCAGGTATTTTGAAGGCGGTGTCTCGTCTGTCTACCTCTGGGACCTGGATCATGGTTTTGCTGGAGTGATCCTCATAAAGAAGGCTGGAGATGGATCCAAGAAGATCAAGGGTTGCTGGGATTCCATCCACGTGGTGGAAGTGCAGGTACGCCTCCCCAGCGGGTGTTCTTGAAGGGGGAAGTGCTGTGATGTGCAGACCCCCCCCCCCCCCATCACTCCTAAAAATGCCCCGGAGCCCGTGAGATAAAGATAAGTCAGGATTGCAGTAGTCACTGACAGTAAAGATCCCCGAAGAACTGAGCACACATCCCAGATTCGGTCCCTTAGAGACCGGCTGGAATTTTACAAGGTCACGTCGTGGCCCCGTATCTAAGTCAGGGACAGGTTAGAGTGACCCCGGGTCCAGGGGCCGCCTCAGGCTCTCCTCAGCTCAGAGTCCCTCCTGGGCTTCTGATCCCTTCCTCCTCCCGCAGGAGAAATCCAGCGGTCGCACCGCCCATTACAAGCTGACCTCCACCGTGATGCTTTGGCTGCAGACCAACAAATCCGGCTCTGGTACCATGAACCTCGGAGGCAGCCTGACCAGACAGGTAGGGTCTCCCCAGGAGGTTTGATCTTTGGGTCTGGGTCACGGCGTTTACATTAAAATGCTCCTGGGCCGGTTAGGACACACCCCTGATAACATGTAGGATGAGTGACTGTCGCTGTGGTGACTTAGATCCCTCGGGAGGACTGTTGGTTGCGAGTGACAGAAGTAAAACGCTGCCGTTACGCAAAAATGAAAACAAGGCCGTTCGCATAACTGAGAGGCCCAGGCTTGGTTCGGGGTGTCCGGGCCCAGGACAGGAGCGCCCGGCACCGCCTGGCTTCTGCTTCTGGCCCCGGGCAGTCCTGGGGGGAGAGCTCTTCTTTCAGAATTAGGTCTGCCCTCACCCCAGAAATGTCTCCCTGGCCTCGGTTGCTTGTGTCCACCACAGGATCACCTCCTGAGGCCGAGGGGCATGAGGCAGGCTGGGGGGGGCACGTGACTGCAGGGAGTGGTATCAATGAGAAAGGGGTGTCGGATTCCTGCACGAAAACCTGGCTGCTTTTCACAGAGGGGGGGTGGCTGCGGGCAGGCAGCAGACCCGGGCCCTGGGCAGAGAAGGGGCGGGGGGCGGGACTGGGGGTGACGGCACAGCCACAGGGCGGGCGGCCGGCTGCTGGGGGCCGTAGGCAGCGTCTCCAAAACGAGGAGAAAAGGCCGAAATAAAAGCTGAGAGGATCCGGAAGAGGATGTGCCTACATGAAGCATCTGAGCGGGTTTCCGGGCCTTCCTGCGCGCGCGGGGGGGACCGGTCACGGCGGCGCGGGGCTGAGCCTGTGTCCCCTGAGCCCCCGCCCCCGCACAGCCGCGGGCCGAGGACGGAGCCGCGACGCTCCCCGGCATCCCTCGGTGCAGGCTGGAGCGGGGAGCCTTTCAAAACTCCTCACGTTCATCCCCCTCACGAAGAAAAAGCTGCTTTAGTCGCAGGATCCCGACGTTGGAAGAGCTCAGAGCTCCCCTCCCAGCCTGATGCGACCCCTGCCGCCCCCTCGGCCGGACCAGGACCAGGGAGCGCGCCGTTCCCTTTACGCTGGCCTCTGGGAAACGTCGGAACAGACCCTGTCGCCCAGCGTGCCCCGGGTCGCTTCGGCAGCACCTCACCTCACGAGTGCGCCGTGTCGCTCCCACCCCTTCTCTCTCTCAGCAGCCTCGGGGGCTCCAGCGATTTCTCGTGTGGTTGGTCCCTAAGAGGAGATTAGTGTTTGTCCTCACAGTTTGACTTTCATCCGCTCGCTCCTCAGCAGTGAAGCTGACTCTTGGTCTCAGCTGTCCCGGGGGTCGCCGTTCCTCTCGGTTTTGTCATTTGCACCTTAACCGGGATGACTGTGACGTTGTGGTTTCGAGGCCAGATGCAGAGCCCTCCAGCGGGGCTACCGGACACCTCCTCAGACGGAGGCATCGGTCTGATAATCACCTTTCGTAGGTGCTTTTTCTTAGGGGGAGTTGGCTGACCGGCTGTAAAGCCACCGTCTGAGCAGGGCTTCACATTTTTAAAGAAATGCCCTTGGAGTGGTCTGTGGTCCGATACCCACCCGCCACTTCCGTCTGGCTCCCTGCCTCAGTAGGCCGGGGGGCTGCAGGCGTGGCTGCAGCTGCTTCCTCCTCACCGGGACACACCCTGTCACTGTATCACTGTAGCTCAGGCCCATCTCCTCCTGCAAGGAACGGGGCTGTGCTGTTTCCCACACCTGGCCGCCACCCACCCGAGGCAGCCGTGTCCCTGGATCGTCCTCAGCAGCACTGAGGAGCCCGTTGGACACGGAGCTCTTTGGCCCCCTGTCCTGACCCACCAAATTGTGATCTCAGTTTAGCAAAAACTTCCAGGTAATTTATATGCACACTGACATTCGACAGGTGCTCCTCTTGGGTTCTGCACCCCATTCCACCGTTGGTGGAGGGTGGTCCCGAACCCACACCATCTGCAGCACTTCTCTGGCCACTAGCAGGGCATCCCACAGTACAGCTGCCTCTGACGCTGTCCACCTGAAGATGGCCTCAGATCCCACCAGTTGAGGGCTCAGGCTCCTGCCCCCCGCCCCTCCCCCACAGACCTCTTCAGATGCCAGCCGCAAGTCAGGGTGCCACCTGTGCTTCTGACCGACCAGCTGGGTGTCTGAGGTTTCCGTGACCCCCTCCTGGGGTCTGATTACTTCACTGGAGTGGTCACAGAAGCTCACCCAGGGACTCATTAGACTGGTTTATCAGAGTATACAAATCAGCAGCCAAGTGGATACATCAGATGACGTCATAAACAAAGGAGCTTCCGTCGTCTTGGAGTTGAGCTGGCCCAGCATGGTGGCACTTAGAAGCATTCTGTTCCCCAACCTGGAAACTCTCTGAAGCCCCCTGCTCCCCTGCCTGGAAACTGGGGGGTACTGAACGTCCCCCAGTCACCAGAGGTGTTTTCTAAAGTCACTCCATTAACACGAGCCCAGTTGTGGTAGGAAGGGGCTCATTATGAGTAACAAGACCCCCAAGTCACCTGGACGGCCCTGAAGTGACTTCAGGAACCAAGGACAGGAAGCCAAGAAAGATGGCCCCATAGTGGCTCAGGAGAATCCGAGGCTTATGGGAGCCCTGAGCCGGGAACCGTGGACCAAGACCAGTACACGTGGGGAATGTATGTGTCTTGGTCATCTGAACGAATATATGTGTTTCTTACAAATCAGGTTGTCCCAGCTCCACGTGCCTCTCCCCCATCTTTTGCTTCAGTGTCCTTAGCAGTCATGTCCAGGATGTCCCTCCCCTCCAAGTATGTCTCAGGTGAGCTGGGAGCTGGACTCGGAGGTGCTGCTTCCCCCAGAGCAGACCCGTCTTCCCATCCGCTTCAGATGCCTCTTGAAGCATCTGCGTGTAGGACCCGGGACGGCCTTCGCCTGGTGTCTCTCTGTGAAGGGAGGAGAAAGCACAGACCCAGGAACCCCTGGTCTCCCCGAAGTCGGTGCTGGCCACAGCACAGCGTCCTGGGGAATGTCATCCAAGGGAGCGCCCCACCCACCCCGGGGCCAGTAGTGCCTGAGCTCTCAAGGGTTCCTTTTGATGGCAGACGTCGTTTTAAGAGAGATGAAAATTCCAATCTTTTAATACCTCTGTTTGATAGAAAAAAACATATGAAAAGGATGAATTCAGTGACTCAAGTGCATCTGTAGCCACGAACCATGGACGTGCACTTGAAAGCTTGCAGAGCAGGTGTTTTGTCAGCAGGCCTGGGGCACATATCCGAGCCTTACGCTTTCCGTGCTAAGCCTCCACCGCCTCCACTGAGCCTAAGCAGCCTGAAGCCACCAGGGATCTTGGGTGTCCCTGGGTGGGGCTGTCTCCACTCCTCGGAGCCAAGGCTGGTGCATGGACCACAGGCCTTTGTCCTCCAGGAACGACTGGCCGGGCAGCCAGCCGAGCCCCCAGGCAGCGAGCTCTCCCGCAGCCCGCCTCCCCCACACCCTGCCACCTGGGCACCAGTGGAACATCCTAAATCTGTATCCGGAGACAGCTTCCTGCACCACTTACCGCTCCAAACTGTTTATTATTCCACTGGTTTACGGCGACCGGACAAATATTCCATCCCCAGCCTTCCTGGTAGTTTTGGTCAGAGCGGCCAGCCCATGGCCAGGGTCTGGTTCCGGCTCGCCGCGAGCAGCGTCCTGCCAAGCCACACGGGCCCGATGAGGGGCTGTCCTCAGCACACCGGGCCGTGGCTGCAGGACTGTTTGGACTGCCTGGTGCTCTTGGGCTTTGATGAGGAAATTCATGCCTCTGTCATCATCCCTGCGGCCGGTCACATAACTCATCTGAGGTGCATTAAAGCCGGGGCTGGTTTCCAAGGTAAGTAATGTGAAAGGAGAGCCAGGGCAGCGGCGGGGGAGACACATCTCCGGCAGTGATGCATGGCTTCTGAGCAAACGGGAAACGGGTCGCGGGTTGAGCCGTGTGTCCCAGATGAACCTCGGGAAAACATCTGGTTGCCTTGGACGGGGGACACAGGGGTCCCAGGTGAGCCGAGCAAACCCATGGTAAAGGGTGAACATGCATGGTGGTTTGGGGGGCTGTCTCCGGGCTTATACGCAAGCAAGGTAGTGTTACCTTTCCCACGTAACAGGTGAGGAGACCGACATTTGAGCCATGAAGTGATTTCCTCGCGATGATCTGGCTAGGGCAGGGTGAGGGAGCTGTTAGAGTCCCCCAGGAGTGAGGTGACTCGGGCCAGATGGAGGCCACTGGGAGGGCTGGAGGGGATAAGCCCGTACCCAGGAGGTCAGTATGTGAGCTGGTGTCAGCCTCAAGGCAGGAAATGACGGAGGGCAGGGAGAGGGGAACAGAGAGGGACACATTTTGGGATAGAGCGGGCAACGTTTGGGTGACCTACCACCACGTGAGCCATGGGATCAGAGGAGGCTTCCCCATTTGAGCTCCTCCATCAAGTAGTGCTTGCAGTGACCAGACCCAAGGTGTCCCTCTGGAAGCTAGGCCTCGCTGCAGCCACACACTCAAACCTCGTGCCTCGTGTGTGTCTGGAAGGACCCATGTCACCAGGCACCAACCCTGCAAGCTCTCCTGGCCAGTGATGAGGCACATTCCTCCACAGAGCAGCCCCCCCGCCCTCGCTTCTCAGGGCACAGCCCCTGTGCTCCCTCCCCTTTCCTGTTCCCTCTGTCCCCAGGGGTCCCTCCCCAGCTTCAGAGGCTTTGTCCCCAGCCCTCTCCTCTCTCAGTTGAGGCAGCTGTAAGTGTAGGACGTGGAGAACTTCCTTCAAATGGTTGGTAAGGGATCCCTGGGTGGCGCAGCAGTTTGGCGCCTGCCTTTGGCCCAGGGCGCGATCCTGGAGACCCGGGATCGAGTCCCACGTCGGGCTCCCGGTGCATGGAGCCTGCTTCTCCCTCTGCCTGTGTCTCTGTGCCTCTCTCTCTCTCTGTGACTATCATAAATAAATAAAAATTAAAAAAAAAAGAACTTAATATTAAAAAAAAAAAAAAAAAAAACGGTTGGTAAATCTAACAATGACCCATGAGATGAGTCACATGTCGCCCTCACCCATCACCTCCCCTTTGGCCCGCCCTTCCCTTCACTCCCACCTAGCACAGTCTCCCTTAGGGATGTCCCTGGAAACGAGGCAGGTACATAAAGTGCTTTGGCAAATCCACGCAGCCAGGGGGTCTGGGGAGGGAGGGCGCGCGGTGGTCTGTGTGGGAGCCCCGCATAGCCAGATCATGCAGTCCTTCCAGGGGAGGAGGGTGGAGGGAAGGCTGTGGAGCAAGTAAGAGATGTTGCAAGCCAAGTACCAACATGTTGAAAAGGAAGTTGCATTGAGAGGTCACTTCTCCTGTGTGACAGCTGGAGACATGAGAAAGAGGCAAGATCATAAATCTCTGGAAGGAGATCCAAGGTTTCCGATCCAGGGATGGGCCCTGCAGATGTTCGTTTGATATTTTTTTCAGATTCTAAATATTTAGAAACAAAGGTGGAATGTTTTGTCGAGTAGGGGGGATTAGGCTGGTCCTTTGCAAGCTGAGCTCTCTCCCCACTCAGACTCAGGCGCCCTGTGACAGATCTTCGCGCAGTAAAACTCCAGCAGAGGCACCTGCCTGGGTGTCATGGCAGAGAAATCCTCTTTGACTCGAGCTTGGCAGTCAGGCAAGGCCAGGCTGTCCATCCTGGTGAGGGGAGGAGGCCCTCGGGCTCCCCCGGATGTAGGGGAGCAGGGCTACGGGCTCAGGGAGTGCTTTCTTGCTGTGGGAGGCACAGCTACAGCTGCAGCCGGCTCCCTGTGTTCCCGGAGGTGGCCTGGAGGCTCCAGCGTTGTGGCTTCTAGGGACAGCCAGGCCACAGAGGAAGGGACTGGAGATCCCGGGGTGGGGAGGGGGCCGAGCAGGGATGGATACTATTGGGAGTCTCCAAGCCCTGGACTGTGGTCCGTCTCAGATTTTTTTCTCGTAAAGAATGTACATGAATGTGAGCACACGGAGAGGTCTCGTGGAAGAAAACAAGCTGTGGAATCGTCCAGACCTGGTTCAGTCCTAGCCTGCTGCCTTCCAGCTGTGTGACCTGGACAGACCACTCCCCCCTCCCTTTTCCAAAATATGCATTTTTACCCTCAAGCTAATAATGCTTATTTGGAAAAGTTGCTATAGAGTAGAAATAAAAAACCACTTGGACACATAGTTTGTGCTCAATAAATAACAGCTATTTCTGCTACTACCACATACCTTACAAGCAGAGACTTTTCCATCTTCTAGAATACATGTAGTTTTAGGCTCAATTAAAATTTCCCTAAACCAGGCAAACCGAACCTTCCTTGAGAGGCCTTCTGGCCATGTTAAGTCCTGGCCTCCAGCCCAGCTCCTAACCAGAGCCCGGTTCAGTCATCGGGAGGACGTCGCCGGCTTCTGCCCAAGAGCCAGGACCGGAGGAGCCCCGGGAACGGAGCTGCCATTCTCCCGGGCTCCGTCCTGATCCTGCGTGTAGTAGCTCGTTCAGCAGAGGCCCGTGGGCTCCAGGGGCGGAGCCGTGGAGCAGGCGCTGGCTTCCCTCAGGGACCCCCCACGCCGGCTGTGCTGCAGAGCGGCCGGAGAGGCTGTACGTACACCCCTTCCGAGGTAGACAGCCTGCCTTCCAAACACTCACCGTGTCCTTCCCATCTCCAGGCCACAGAGAGGAGGAGGAGGGGTGCTTGATGGGGACGAGCGGGCTGGGCCCAGACTTCAGACTTGGTTGGAACCACCTTGTGGAACATCTGTGCGGCCACAGCACATAAAAATGTTTTCGTCTGGCAGCCACTTTTATAAGGATGTAATAATATATGCATTGCAAAAATAGTCCTATTTTTGGTGGGTCAGCATTTCCAGCAAGCTGACCCTGACCAGGTGTGGAGGGAGTCAGCAGGGGTGTGGGCAAGGGGGCCGTGGAAATGTCTGTGTTGCAAGACCTCTGCCTGCACCCCAGCCCTTGTCTTCCTTCCCCTCCCCGGTCCCTGCTAGGCCTTTCCTTGGGCTCAGATCCCCTGCTACGAGCTTAGGGACTTCTTGTGCCCTTTAGGGGAGACCAGGCCTCCTCACTTTGCCCCTCCCTGTCCCCCCTGCTCCCACACCCACCCCAGACCTGTCTTACCTTTGGACAATCAGTAGTTTGATCCTGGAGCCCAAGAGGTTGGGCTGATGTGACTTTACTTACCCTGATGGCCCAGAGCCCTTTGCCAACAGCTCTGACCCCATTGGGGTGCCTGGCTGGTGTAGTCGGTTCCGCGTTCAGCTCTTGGTTTCGGTTCAGGTGGTGGGACCGAGCCCCCGTCTGGCTCTGTGCTCAGCCCGGAGCCTGCTCCAGATTCGCCCTCCTGCTGCCCATCCCACTTCTATGCATTGCGCACACACTCGCTCTCTTTCTCGCGTAAATAAATCTTTAAAGAATTAATTAAAATAACATAAAGTGGGCCCCTCCACAAGCTCAGCCTGAGATTGCCAGGAGTCCACCCCCTGCTCGGGACTGGGGAGGGTGAGACTCAGACTCTGTGGGAGGACAAGACTCGGGGGGGTCGGGCCCGTCGGGCTTCTCCCTGCCCAGCCCAGCCGCGCTCCAAGCTGCCCTCTGGCCCAAAGAACCTTTTCCGTGTCAGGGAAGGGAGCACACGGTCCTGAGTGGCTCAGTCGCTCAGTTGGTGAAGCGTCTGCCTTCGGCTCAACTCGTGATCCCTGGGGTCCTGGGAGTGAGTCCCGCAGGATGGAGCCCTGCATCGGGCTCCCTGCTGGGGGGGGGGGGTCTGCTTCTCTCTCCCCCCTGCCTGCTGCTCCGCCTACTTGTGCGCTCACCCTGCACACGCTCGCTTGCTCTCGCTCCCATTCTCTGCCAAACAAATCTTTCTTAAATATTTTTTTAAATGGGCAGATGGGGCAGCCCCGGTGGTGCAGTGGTTTAGCGCCGCCTGAAGCCTGGGGTGTGATCCTGGAGATCCGGGATCGAGTCCCATGTCAGGCTTCCTGCATGGAGCCTGCTTCTCCCTCTGCCTGTGTCTGTGCCGCTCTTTCTGAATAAATAAATAAATAAATCTTTTTAAAAAAAAAAGGGTAGATGGATCACCATCCTTCCTGAGTGTGCTCCCAATGTCCCTTCAGCATGCACAAACTCCAGTTGTCCTGACAGTAGTATTTTGGCTGAGGGCAAATGTTCCAGCAAATGCTATGGGGTGGCCCAGGGGGGTGGGTATTTAGGAAACCTGGAAAGAGGGGGAGTAGCTAGCACATCTCCGTTCAGGAGCAGTCTGACTTCTATTTTGTCAGGACCTGTGTAGTCTTCTGAGGATCAAGACTCCCCGGGATCGCTGGCCCAGGGGTGCTGGGGGCAGGGCAGATACTCCATTCTTGCCCATTCTTGGGGTCAGGGCATTCAGACTTTCTAGTGCATGAACTCCAGCTTTGCCCATGGGTCTCTAAAACTCCGGCACCGGAAACTGAATCCAGCCTTGCAGATGTGGCCGGGCCCAGACCTTCCTGAGTGTTGGAGCCCCGCGGCTGCAGCGCCATCACGTGGTCGGGCCAGGCCCTGCCCCGACGGGGACACCGGGAACCCATCTGTAACCCGAAGTTGTGTGAAAGCTCTTGTGGCTGCTTGTCACAATCTCACTGAGCTTGAAATCCTCCCAAAACCATGTGTCTCTTCACGGGACCGGGCTCCCATTTTATACTTAGCGAGGTTCATGTTTGAGGTGGAGAATGTGACTTGCACTCTCCCCAACTGGGGAGCCACGTTTGCGGAAGAGCAAACGTGCTGTGGTCCGGGCAGATACCGTGACATCCTTGAGCTTTCATTCCCTTGGGTTGGAAACAGAGTTCTTCTAGGGACTGAACAGAGTAGGTGAGTCTGCACCTGGCAGCTGCTGTGTCCCGGGCCAGCCCACGGCCCTGGCTTCCGATCATCTGGACCCTTGGTGCTGTCACCAGGATGCTTGTAAGGCGCTCTCAGCTGTGCCTTCTTTAAGCCCCGGGCAGGCAGGCTGGCTCAGGGCCAGGCAGGAGGCCTGCGGGATGCCGGGGAGGCCGCCCCTGGGAACCTGCCAGTGGCGTGAGCTCCCTGGAGGGATTCTTGCAGAACTTGGTCACGGTGAGCCCATGTGTGGATTCCTAGATTTGAGAGAGCTGGTTTAGATGTGCCAACAGATGATTTTTTAAATTTTTATTTATTTATCCACTAGAGATACAGAGGCAGAGACACAGGCAGAGGGAAAAGCAGGCTCCCTGTGGGGAGCCCAATGCAGGACTCGATCCCAGGACCCCGGGATCACGCCCTGAGCCAAAAGCAGGTGCTCAACCACTGAGCCATGCAGGGGTCCCGCCAACAGATGATTTTTAACAGTCTCATCAAAAATGGTGTGGATCAGTGTCAGACTCATGTCTTCCTTGTTTCACGAAGGTAGGGCCAGCCCCCGCGTGTGCTGACTGGTCAAGGATGGCTGTTCCCCAGGATGGGGCTGGCCTCACTCACTCCGGGAACCTGATTAGTTCAAGTGACGTGGGTCTCTCCTACCATCTGCTTGCCCAGTTGTGGCTTCATCTTGCTCTTAACTGGGTCTTTTCTACCATTTCTGGCCTCGAGATCATTCTCCCCGATACAGAAGTCAAAATAGGTGAGAAGCAGCAAAGCCTCTGGGCTCCGAGCACACCGCCGTCCAGGTCTCCAGCCCCAGAGCCCCCCCCCCCCCCACCGCCGCCCCAACCTTCCCGCGTTTTCTCCACTTGTCTGAGTCCATCCTGAGCTCTGGCTGCCCCGATGACACGCTCTGATCTTTTCATCCTGTCCCGGCCTCCACGTCTTCAACCACTGTCCATTCCGTGACCGAGATGCTCAGCACCCTCTGGGGCACCCCGCGAGCTGTGGACACGGGGACCTCTCCTGGAGGAATCGGCCTCATGGGAGACGGGGGTTCTCGTGCGGGAGCGCCCAGGTCACGAAGCCCCGGCCCCACCCGCTGCCGCCTCTAATAGCTGTAACGGTAACGATTATCCAGTCAGAATGGACCCCGCGAGGCTCGATCGCTGGGTCCCCCCCAGGACCCCACTCGGTCACAGTCTAGGAACCTGGGTCCCGACGGCCGGCCCCGCCACCAGTCCGTGCGTCCCCTCAGCCCGGCTCCGGGCTGCTGGTCCCTCCCTCCGAAGCTGCCGCCGCAGGGCCATCGAAGCACAGAGGAGGCTCCCCCACAGGGGACGCGGACAGCCGGAGCCCGTGCCCGGCCGGGTGGTCCTCTGCTGGCCGAGCTGCGTGGACCAAAGCTGAGGCCCCCCCGCGGGGGTGCCACCCGGAGCAGCCGGCTCTGTGCGGCCCGGGCTCGTTCTCAGGAGCGCGCCGGCCTCTGACGCCGAGGGACCCTCTGATCTCTTGCAGATGGAGAAGGACGAGACCGTGAGTGACTGCTCCCCGCACATAGCCAACATCGGGCGCCTGGTGGAGGTGAGTGCGCCCCGGGCTCCTCCCCGCGGGGCAGCCCCAGCTGCGCGAGTGTTGCTCGTTGCTCGGGCCTTGCCTCCCCAAGCCCACGGGCTGGCAGGTGCCCCAGCTCAGCCAGGACGCACCCGTCGGGGCCCTTGGCCGCACTCTGTACTGGTCGGGGGACCAAGGGGTGGAGGCGTGGCACAGACACGGGGAACTTGCCAGTGGTGTGAGCTCCCTGGAGGCCCATCGGTGTTGGCCGCTGGTCCCCGAGTGTTGGCTTCTCAAGCCCAAAGCCTGGGAAGCGCCTGGGGGCCAGCCTGGCTGTGGCGCGGTCCTGCACCTCCCCCCTGTGGTGGCGGCAGGGACTGCAGGGGTGAGCGGCCGGTGGGGAGGGTGGGCCTGGGGCCTCCCGTTGGCCGCCCTGACCTGACCGACCTCCCTTCCAGGACATGGAAAATAAAATCAGAAGTACGCTGAATGAGATCTACTTTGGAAAAACAAAGGACATCGTCAACGGGCTGAGGTAACGTACCCACAGCACAGGCTTCACGACCAAAAGACGTGGGTTTGAATCCTAGGCGTGCTGCACGAGGTGGCACCGGCCTCGGGTCGTCCTGGCTCCTGCCTGCTGTTGTGTTTGCTGGGGGCGCTCACGTGGAGCCCATCGGTGCCCTCGGGACCGCGAGGGAGTGCAGCCTGTCGGGCGGCCTGCTCTGCTCTGGAGCCCCCGGGGCTCTGGTGGCCGTGACCCTGTCCTGGGCTGCCCCCCCCCCCTTCTGGTGCCCTCGGTTCTGCAGCGCTGGCCCAAAAGAAGGCGGAAAGGGTTCTCTGGGCCGTCGAAGTCTGGGGGGACAAGGCAGGAGATGCAACCGTGGGACGAGCACTGGCCTTGGGGTCAGAAAACTGAGAGCTCCTGCAGGTGCTGTGCAACCCTCGGCCGGTGGCTTCTTTCTGTGGGCCTCCCCCGGCCCGGGGAGCAGGTGGGGTAGCCTCTGCCCTCAGCTTCAGTCCCCAGGGCCCCGTTCCATGTGTCAGGCTCTGCTTTGGGGCCGACAGCAGAGGCAGGGAGCCGCTCCGGGGGCTGCCCTGACTTGTGGATTCACCCAGGAGACAGATTCCTGGTCTCCTGCTTGTATGGTTTGAAATAGCGAGGAGCCCCCTGGATCTGCATCTCTCCCATTTCCACCTGCCGGTGGGGAACTCAGTCTGGCCCCTGGCGGGTTCTGTTCCTCCTCTGGCAACATCGCTGTCCTCTGGTCACCTGGGGCCCACGCTCCGTCCCGCAGACACGCTCCTGGCAGGGGGGTGGTGGCCGGGCCCCCTCCAGCCTCAAGCTCAGCGGCTCCCCCTCTGTGCTGCGCCCCGGAGCGCAGGGCCCTTGGACACGGCTCTGCCTTCTACCCCGCACGCCCCTGCGTCTCCAGCAGTCATGTCGTGCTCCTAGGTGCGTGTCCCTCCCTCCCGCCGCACTCATCTCTGACCACTCTCTGTAGATCTGTTGACGTAATCCCCGACCACCCCAAGTTTCAGCAGCTGCAGAGGGAGCTTTCCCAAGTGCTGACCCAGCGCCAGATCCACATCCAGCCTGATAACTAAGCCGACGCAGGTACCCTGCCTGAGAGGCGTGAGCACCCTCCCCACTAAACAGGACTCACCAACCCGCCGCCACCCCCGGACCAGCTGTGGCTGCGCGGTCCTCTAAACCACCACTAACCCCCGTGTCGGCTCACGGCTGTGGGCGGCCGCGGTAACACGTAGAGTCGGCCCCGTGTAACCCAGACCCGTATCACGTGTGTGCTGTGTGTGTGTCTTGCACTCTAGGCAGGGGTGGGTGTGGGACAGAGACGGGGCTTGGCCCTGGCTCTGGAGGAAGCCCAGTCTGGGGATTAACCCTGCGTCTCCAGCAGAAGCCGCCTGTCTGCACCGCTCTGGTCTCAGAGCCGGGGTCTGGGCACAGCCTTCGCTCGGCCGCATGCCCCAGGGCAGCCTCCCCGAGCCCCCTCTCTGTGCACCGGAGCCTCTGGCCTCCCCACCAAGCATCCCAGAGGCCAGATGAGCCTTCTCCATGGGAAATGGACAGTTTGGGGCCGTGGCTTGTGAAAGGGGTGTGTGGCCCCGAGCCGGAGGCTAGAGCACAGAGCGGAGGCCAGAATCCCCCCGGCTGGGCTTGCTGCACCCCCAGACCGGTTGCTGCTGGAGCTGCTTGGACCGGCATAACCTTCTGCCCCTAACAAGCTGCGGCCGTCCTCTTAAACGCCTCACACTGACGGAAAGGAGCAAGTGTTGCTTGTTGACCACAGCTGTGAACCCCGACTTGAGCCCATGACAGATACAGATGGGGGAAAGCCCGCGTCCTGGGAGAGGAGGGAAACTTTTAATCCAAGGCACTCAGAAGGCCTCAGGGCAGGGCTAAGGGATTTCTGCCCAGACCAGGGACTGGCCACTGGAGGCCTGACCCAGAAGAGGCCCAGCAGGATTTCGGGGGAGCGGGGGGCATTGATGCAACCAGGCTCCTCTGTGTTCATGGGACTCCAGTGTGTCTGGGCCTCTGAGTACCACCCTCACGCCTTGCGCTGGGACATCCCATTCCCATCGCAGCGAGAGGAAACCTTCTTAAGGCGTGCCGTGGTACTGCCGGCGTCTTCCCCAGCCTCTCAGCTTTTGTTGAGGGTGGGGTGGGGTGTAAAGTCTTCTAGAGCCCTGCCCTGGGTCAGTCCCTTGGCCACCCCCTGGAAGATTTCCAGCATAGAGCCCCCCCCCCCCCCCCCAGCAGCGGGCAGCCGGGCTCTCCGTGGGTCCAGGACACGTCCTCCTTCCCACTCTGAGCCAGCAGTTCCTCTGGGCATTGATTGGACATTGCTTGGCAGTGACCTTTCCAGGCTGTGTCCCCCAAATTATATCTCCAGGCCATTCTGAGCCCAGTCTCCCGTGCCTTACCTAATCTCCCTCTGGTTCTAACTCTGGAACTTTCTCCCTTGTGGAGGTTGAGGACAGGGCCCAGGCCAGGCCTGGTGTGCTTGGCTGCTCCTTCCCAGAAGAGCCAGCACCCACGCAGGCCGGGGAGCCGTGCGAGCTGTCGCTTCCTCCCCCCGGAAGCTTTTCCAGAAGCACATGGTGGGCCAAGAACCGAAGCCCGGGGCCACCAGGGCTGCCGTCTGACGCTTCCCTTTGCTACCGCTGAGCCGGGGCAGCCCAGGATGCTTGTTCAGAAACATTCCACCGAAAACCATGGCACTTCTCCTGAGAGTTTTTTAGTGGTTTACGGATCAGCTTATCTGTGCCACCCTCAGACTTGGGAGGCCACGTGCCATGATTTTTCTGGGATTCAGTAGCCAGAGCTCAGTTTGGGATGTTCTTGGTTCTCCCAGTTCTGGAAGTCGAGGATTCTTTTCTGCCCCGTCTTCCGGCCTTTTCACGGCCGATGCATTTCAAGCCTGAGATTCCCACGGGCCGCAGTGTCCACAGCTTTCCTGCCAGGCAGCCTGCACCCTTCCGTCACTGCTTCAAAACTGTTGAAAAGATTATAAGAAGTTTAGCAGCTTCTTGGTCAACACGTTGGGTCAGTTTGACAGAGCGACCTTTCAGGCCCTTGGAGGGGGGCACTTCCCTGAGCCTCAGTTTCCTCGTCCGTGGATTGGGGAAACCAGGAGGCCCCCCAGGATCTTTGAGGGGAATGAGAGCTGTGTGGGAAGCACTGTGTGCGCCGCCCGGCCTCTGCAGAGCTTAGCGGCCGCTTGCTCCGGTGCAGAGCTTAACGCCCGTGCGCAGGTGCACCGGTCCACACGGCCCCACAAATCCAGGATCGGACAGCAGGGACCCAGGGCCTCTCGTCTCCGTCCCATGCTGCCTCCTGAAATCCAGGCTGAGGGAGCTTCTCGGCCAAGTTCAGCTGACGGTGCCGCACAGCAGCAGGCTGCCCGCGCCTGCCCTTTGGGGCTCAGATGTCCAGAGGTTCTTAAGCGTTCGCTGCACCCTGCACCCTGCACTTGGGGGGTGAGCCACGGGCCGCCTCTGCCGGGCAGGGGGGCGGTGAGGGGAGGCTCCCCGGCAGGGCCCCTGAAGCACGAGGGGCTCGGCTGCGTTGCTCTCAGAAGCCCCGGAGCCACCCTCTGGCTCAGGCTGACTTGGGACCCGCGCCCGGAGGAGTGGATGGGGTTCGGTGACCCCAGGCGGGCCGTGCACGGAGGCCCCCGCGCCTCTCCAGCGCCCCCAGCCGACGTCAGCCCGGCGGCCCCACGGTCACCCGAGGAGGCAGCATGACCCGGCCCTCGGGCCGCCGCTCCCCGCCACGCGCACTGACGCCCTCTTTCCCCCTCCCGGCAGGTCTGTGCAGACTTTCGCAGACAAATCAAAGCAAGAAGCTCTTAAGAACGACCTGGTGGAGGCCTTGAAGAGAAAGCAGCAGTGTTAGAGCCCCGCTCCGCTCGCTCCGGACACGCCACGCGCTCGGTAGAGTCCTTTCTTAGAAAACTCGTCTTCTGCCCCCGCCCCGCCCCGCCCCCACCAGGTCCCGTAACACCGGCATCGCGACCGCACAGCGCCATCTCCCCAGAATAAAGCCCAGTAAACACCCCTGTCTCCGAGGCCTACTTCCCACCACGTTTTGCTATCAGAACTCTCCTTGTTTCCAGAGCCCGTGTGCTTTTGTTTGCCCCAGCCCCCCCCGCCTCCCCTCCCTCCCCCCCTTTTTGTTACATTGGTGTAAAAAATGTAAAACAAAAAAATTTTATGAACTAACTGTGGTGTGTGAAAGAGAAGAAAAACTGGAAATCTGATTCCACGTGTGTTTGGGAGTTGCTTGGGGTTGGGGCCGGGGGGACAGGGGACAGCTCCCGGAGAAAGGAGGTGGCCCTCAGCGTCGTCCTGCACAGACTGGCCCCTGTCCCACGGAGCCCACGTGGTGGGGGCGCGGAGTGGGGCCTGCTGACCGTCTGCTCTTCTGGCCAGGTGCTTTTCTGTCAATTTTTATGGAATGCAAAAGGAGTTTTTTGTTTTATTTTGTTTTTTTGTAAAGCTTAAAAAAAGAAAATCTACATCTTATACTTGAGCTTCCATACTTAAAAAAAAAAAAAAGAAAAAAAGAACAAAAAAATAAATAAACAAACTGGGACGCAGTTAGCACCGGCCTTGTGTTCTCTCTCACCTCGCCGGCGTGCGTGGCCTGGGGAGGGCTGGCCCCGGGTGGTGGCAGAGGGGGGACCCCCACAGTGGGCGAGAAGAGGGGCCCTTGCGGGGCCCAGGGCTGCTGCTCTGCTCCCCAGCCCACGCGCCCGGAAGAGCTGGGCACCCCACGTCCTGTCACCCTGGGTATGGCCTCCCCCACCCTCACCCCTACTTTCATCCCCGCAGACCCCCGCTGTGTGTGGGACTCCGCGGTCCCTGCTCTCCTGCTGACACCAGGCAGCTGGGGGGCCAGTTCGGGGGTCCCACGCCCTGGCTGTGGGGTGAGCTCTGCACCCACTTAACACCCCTGGGGCGGGTGGTGGTCTCAGGCTCTTTCACCCCGTCACTGTGGTCTTGACAAGTCAGCCTCTGGGCCTTGCTGAGCTCCCTCTGGGGCCCCAGATTCCAAGACACACACCCCCACCCCATTCCAAACTTTGCATCACTGACTGCAGCACCACGTGGCACATCCCCTCGACCCTCAGCCACCGGAGGAAGCAGGCAGCGTGGACGGGGCCTCGCTGATGCCAGCGCCACCGCCACCCCCCAGCAGCCGCCTGAGTGCGGCCACACGGCCCTCCCCTGGCATGACCCAGGCCCAACCAGTTCAGTTCTCGCCTGACACTCTCCGACAGGAAAGAGCTGGTCCCACAGGGAAGGTTTCCTGCTCCCAAGATCCTGGCGCAGCCCCGGCCCCTGACTTTCCAGCTGCCACCCACCCGCTCACCTTCACCTTCCCTCCCGGAGCTCCCCACAGGTGCCTGCAGCTCTGCGCCAGCGAACCCTAAGGAGGCTGGAGGGAGGGCAGCTCCCCACCTGCTGGCCCGTCCTGGAATTCTCGGTGATGAAGCCTCTACAGCAAAAGCTTCCCTTTTTTTTTTTTTTTTTAACGATTTTATTTATTTATTTGGGAGAGAAACAACACGAGCAGAGAGGGGCAGAGGAAGAGGGACAAGCAGACCACGCTGAGCGTGGAGCCCGACGCGGGGCTCCATCCCATGACCCTGAGAGCATGACCCGAGCCGAAATCAAAAGGCACCCAAGTGCCCAGAGCTCCAAGCTTTTTAAAAATAAAGTACATCTCGTTCCAGTTAATGTTAAGAATTACCTATCATAGAAGTGAAAGTGTTTCATCATTATTTTCTCAATGTAACTAACATTTGTAAAACTTTCAGCCCGAAAACCAGATTACTTAATCCTACCTTGTCGGGTCGTCATTTCAGCCGGAACCTACCTGATTTGCTACAAATATTTTGAGTGAGGGCTTGTTACTGATTTTGCAATGCTCTTTTCTGCCCTTAGGAAGCGGATGATCTATTATTAAATAGATAACTTTTTTAAAAAAACGAGTTGGTGCTATTTTTGTGTCATAAAAACCTTGATTATAATTCACAGCACCAACAGTCTATTCACTTTTTTAAAAGATGAAGTTCACAGCATAAACATTTTCTATAAATTCAATTTAAAGAAATTTTCTAAAGTCTATTGAAACGTACAAAACTTTTTAATGTCGTATTTTTAATTTTCTATAATTTTCTCTTTCAGAATACTATGTCAGGGGCACTTGGGTAGTTCAGTCAGTTAAGTGCCTGACTCTTGGTTTCGTCTCAGGTCATGACTCAGGGTTGGGAGATCGAGCCACGTCGGGCTCCCACTCAGCAGCAGCATCTGGTTGAGATTCTCTCCCCCTGCATGAGTGCACGCATGCTCTCTCAATTAAAAATCTTTTAAGATTTGATTTATTTTTGTTAAAGATTTTATTTATTTATTCATGAGAGACACAGAAAGAGAGAGGCGGAGAGACACAGGCAGAGGGAGAAGCAGGCTCCAGGCAGGGAGCCCGACGTGGGACTTGATCCCAGGTCTCCTGGACCAGGCCCTGGGCCAAAGGCAGCGCTAAACCACTGAGCCCCCCGGGCTGCCCATCAATTAAAAATCTTTATACTTCCGAGACACGCACCCCTATCACTGTTCTCTACCTTTGTTGTTTTTTTAAGATTTCTTTTTTTATTCATGAGAGACAGAGAGGCAGAGACACAGGCAGAGGGAGAAGCAGGCTCCCCGCAGGGAGCCCGACCGACTGGATCCTGGAACTCCGGGACCACAACCGGAGCCAAAGGCAGACGCTCAACCACTGAGCCACCCGGGCGCCCCTGTTCTCTATTGTGCAACCTTTAAAAAAGTTTTAAGTAATCTCTACACCCTAAGTGGGGCTTGAGCTCACAACCTCAAAATCAAGAATCCCACGCTCCACCATCTGAGCCAGTCCGGTGCCCCATCTCTGTGCAACTTTTCAACGTCAATGGCCAATTCCTGCTTCACAGAATGAAGACAGTGTCACATACGTGCAAATTTTTGACCGGTCTAGTGATGAAATTCTTCACAATTCCTCATGCACATTAGGCATTTGGGTTACCATCAAATAGTAGAAATGTTGCAAACTAGAATATAGTTTTAATTTTTTTAATTTAAATTTAGTTAACACATAATGTATTCTTGGTTTCAGAGGTAGAGGTCGGCGATTCATCGGTCTTCTAGAACACCCAGTGCTCACTCCGTCACGAGCCCTCCTCAATGTCCATCATCCAGTTACCGCATCCATCCACCCAAGATGGAATATATTCTTATACCTGTAACTTCCATGCAGATTTAGTAATCACTAACCTGTTTTTTTTTTTTTTTAAAGAGTGTCCTGGAGCTAGAACTCCTACACCATACACTCCCCTGTGTCAAGTGTACACATCCGGTAGTGCTGTGATTGTGCGTCATGGGCCTGCTTCCTCCACCAGGTGGAGGGCTCCTGGAGGGACAGTCACTCTCATTCACTTACTGAGCACCTACTGTGTACTGCGGTGAGCAGGACAGAAGTCAGCCCACATTGTGGTGGGGGTAGGGTCGTGCCCACTAATAAAAATCATCTTTACGGACCACTTCTGTGCTGGGCCCAGAGATCCCAATGGGTGGCTGTGTCCTTGGGGCTGCAGGACAGATCAACAGTTCCCCCGGAGTTAACCCGAGCGGAAGGCAAGCCCCACTCCCGCCGCAGGGCTAACAGTAACCTGACCAGGTAAGCGCTGGCAAGTTGGGGCAGGGAGTCAGGTCTCAGCACCCGGCTGCCTACCCAGGGGCCTCCGCGGTCCATCCATCCAGCAACAGTGAAGGCCAAGTCCAATAGCAGAAGAGGTAGAGAGGGGAGTGAGCTGTGGGGTGCTCCCCTTTCTCCACTTTGGGGGCTGAAGGCCACATCCACGCTGTGGCTTAAACCCCAGGTTCACAGAATTAACCCAGGGGAACCCTCCTCCCCGGCTGGGAGGGTCTGGGGACACACATGCAGGACCCTTCCTGCTGCCACAGAGATCGCCACCTGCCTGCTTCCCCCACCCCACCCCCACCCCGCCAGGACTCCGGGGACACGGGGACCAGGCTCTGCGCAAGGCCAAGGCGTCTGCACTCACGGCATCTCCGTAGTTACAGGCTAGGCCTCTTTGGGGGGGCCGGCCCGGCCTCCTGCTCCCCATGAGTGTCCAGAGGGACAATCCCTCCCGGACAAGGGCGAGTGACAAGTGCGGAGCCTGGGCCTGAAACCCGAATGCAGAACGCGGCCGCACACACGAGGCGGGAGGCAGGGCCTGAGGCCGCACCTGGAGGGCAGGCCCCACCCTCTGCAGCCACCCGACCCCCTGCACACCTGGCCGGCGCCGTGGGGGTGGGGGTGGGGGTGGGGACTGGCGGACCCTCGGCCGCGGAGGACAAGCTCCTCCATTTACTTGGCCGTGACCGCGTCGTCCGCAGGGCGCTCCGGGGCCTGAGCCCTCCCAGCCGGGCCTTCCCGAAGGGGAGGGGACCGGAGCCCAGAGCCGTGAGGCGGGACACAAGGCGGGACACAGGCCGGGCACCGCAGCCGCCAGCCACCGCCTCCCGGGCCAGGGCCGCGCGCAGGGCTGTGCCGCTTGTCCCCAGCCATGGGCACGCGGGCTCCCGCCACCACGCGAGCGGGCCACCGGCGACCAGACGGGGCACAGGACGCCCCAACTGGCCCAGGCGGAGCCGGCGGGATGGGGGGGGGGGGGGACAGAGGCTCAGCCCGCCGGGGGTTGGATCGCGGGGCGGAAAGCTGCTGGGGCCCTCAAAGCCGGTTTTGCATCCTAAGTGCCCGACCCGGGATGGCCCAACCCGGCCCCGCACGCAACGGGCGCTCAATGGCCGGGCCGACTCGCCCTGGCTGCCCCCCTGCACCTCAGACCCCCCCATGCTCTCCCCGTCGTGTCGTGTCCCCCCGACCCAGTCTCCCGCCGCCTCGGCCCTGCCCCACGACCCTGCCGTCAGCCTGACTTCTGGGGGCCCATCCTGGGAGCAGCCCAGACCCACAGCTCCAGGCCTGTGCACACACCTTCCCCTTCCTGACCCGCTCTGCCTCCAGGATTCTGCTCCACTGGGGGCCCCTGGGGGGCTCAGCCTGTTAAGCATCTGCCTTCAGCTCAGGTCATGATCCCAGGGTCCTGGGATAGAGCCCCACATTGGGCTCCCTGCTTGGCGGGGAGTCTGCTTCTCCCTCTGCCTCTGCTGCTCCCCCTGCCTGTGCCCATTGTCTCCTCTGTCATATAAATACACAAAATCTTAAAAAAAAAAAAGGAAGGAAGGAAGGAAGGAAGGAAGGAAGGAAGGAAGGAAGGAAAGAAGGGAAAAGAAAAGGAAAAGAAAAGAAAAGAAGGAAAGGAAAGGGGGAAAAGGGGGAAAGGAAAGGGAAAGGGAAAGGGAAAGGGAAAGGGAAAGGGAAAGGAGAAAAAAGAAGAGTCTGCTCCAGGGCCCTCCTCCTCCATGAAGCCTTCCCGGTCTCCTCTGGGTCAAAGCCCTTACCCCCAGGGCCCCGCAGCCGTCTTCCCTCCTTCCCTCCGTGCTGGCAAGGACAGGAGCCGGATCCCCCCAATCCCAGCCACCCAGTGCGGCCTGGGCACGCTGCGCCCCGCAAATCTGAGCGGCACCTCACTGAGCTGTGGGCCCCCTGCGGGCAGAGGGCAGACCCCGCGGCTGAGCTCCCTCCGGCCCCCAGGGCAGAAGAGACTGGGAGAGCCTGAGACACGCTTCTCCCCCCACCAGCCCTCGGGCCCCACAGGGTCATGGCCAACAAGAAAGTGGACTCAGAACAGGGTCTGGGAGGCAGTGAGGTTGGGGCTCAGAAGCGGAGCTCCGGGCTGAGCTGTCCTCCCCCTGTCCTCCCCCTGCCCTTCCCCCGGCCCTTGCACCTCCTCCCTCCTGCCTGCAACACCTCCCACGCTCCCCCTGCTATCTCCTGCTCATCCTGCAGGTCACCTCCTCCAGGAAGGTCTCTGATCTGCAGGGCGATCTGGACGTGCCTCTCCTCCAGCTATAAATGGTCAAAGCTGACCTTACGGCGCGCTCACTACGTTCAGGCTTCCGGGCTGACGTCCGCCGCTACTTACACCATCTTATAAGAACAATAAGAACATATGAACTGGGAACAGTGTCATCCCATTTCACAGACGAAGTAACTGAGGCACAGAGAAGCTGAGATGCAGACCCAAGATCTGAACCTTAACTACTCTGCTTCTTCCTGACAACGCGAGGCCGGGACCCTGTCATTCTCGCTGCTGCGTCCTCACCCCCAGCGATGGGGTCTGTTACCCAGGAGCAGGGGAGAAAACCCGAGGTCCCCCCGAGGCCGGGCGGCCCGCTTGGCCCTGCCACAGCCCGACCTCCGGGCCCCGACCTGGAAGCTGCTGCTCAGAGCAGCGTGGACCCCAGCACCTCGGGGAAGGAGCAGAAGGACGCCTCGCTGGCAGGGACCGTTTACTCGGCCGGCCGGGGTCAGCAGCAAGGTCCTGGGGTCACCCAGCTGCGGCCACGCCCCGCTCCGAGGAGTGTGCACGCAGGCGGACGGAGGGGGCCGGGGGTGCAGCTGCAACCCCTCCCTTGAGGCTCCCAAGGGACAGCAGCTTCAGACTGGGGGGTGTCCCAAGGGGACGGGGGCTGGCTCTGGCGCCCCACTTCCTCCTCGCTCCCCGCAGAGTCCGGATTCCTGGAAGCAGCGGCCAGGAGGTTTTGGAGGTGGGGACGCAGCTGGGCCGGGGCCTCCAGGTGCCCCCGGCTCCCTCCATGGCCCAGTCCGGGGGCAGCAGTGCCGGGCCGGCCCATACTTGTCCCCTCCTGGGAGTGGCCTCTGGAGGTCCTGGTCAACTGGGGAGGAGGGGCTGGCGCTCCGAGGAGGTGGCGGTGTCCCTGTACACCAGGAACTGTATGGAGATCTGGAGGCGCCGACGTCAAGGCCAAACCGAGCGGAGGCTGGGATGGACGTACCCTGGGGGCCGGCTCCCTGGAGAGCTGCTCCCCTCTCCCCTCCACCCCGCACCCTGCCCCCACCCCGAGGCCAAGGCCCCAAGCCGCAGCTGCAGCCCCCCCCCAAGGATCTCGAGGACAGCCTCTTCCCAGTTCCAGCCTGCACTCCTCCGGCCTGGACGGGCTCATCAACCCCCCCCCCACCCCCGTTCCTCAGGGCCTTTGCACAAGCTGAGGCAAGGTCCCCCCTCCCCGTCCTCCTCCTCCCAGGAGCACTTGCAGAGGCCTCGGCTGACCTTCTAAACCAAGACAGCCCCTGGTGTGACACAGGTTTCCCCCGAAGTGCTCAGTGCCACCGCCAAGAAGGGGGTGCCGACGGCCGCTTCACCGAGCTGGGAGCTCCCTGGGGTGCTGGGCACACGGACTCCCCTCTTGGATAGACGGAGGCTGCCACCTGCCCCCCGCTGCCCCCGACCCCGGAGGATACGATGGTGTCGAGCAGCAGCACGCCCAGGCTGCCCACGAGCCAGGGCAGGTGGTGCAGCAGGTAGCTGCCCTCGCTCTGGCCCACCTCGGGGTTCTTGAGCAGCACGCTCAGCCCGTACAGCGTGTTCCCCAGCATCACCAGGGCGAACAGCGAGTAGGAGACGCCCTGCGTCGACTTCCTCAGGAACTGGGGGGAGGGGGGTCAGAGGCCTGGGCCGGGGCTCCTGCCACTCGGTCCGCCCCGTCACACCGTGCGCCCGAGCTGGCTTCCCGCCGTGGGCCCGCGTCCAGCATCCGCACTCCCACCACCCGGCCCAGGTCCCCGGGAGCCTGGCTGCCCCTCGCTGCCCCTCGCTGCCCCCCCGCCACTCCCTCCTCCCCTCGGAGGGCTGCAGGCCGAGCCCCCCCGCACCTGCCGCTGCGCCCCAGTCCCGGAGGCAGACACGGAGGCCCGGGGGAGCCTTCCCCGCCCCGCCCGCCCGAGCTGGGCCCGGGCCTTCTGCACACAGAGCACGAGGTGACCGAGCCCCCCCCGCCCCTGCCCCGGCTCACGTTGGTGCGGATCTGAGGCAGCCGCGACAGCAGGTACAACACGCTGGACACGGAGCCGATGACGAAGCCGATGATTTCCTGCTGAGTGAAGGGCTGAGAGGGCGGGGGTGCTCAGCGCCCACGAGGGGCCGGGGTGCGCCGTGCCATCGGGCTCCCTCGCGGGGGGAGGCCCACCCGTGGCCGGCGGGGCCCCAGCCGCCACGTCACGCACCCCCCGCTCACCTTGCTGCCCGGCTCCACGGACAGGAGCATCCGGCCCCGGAAGACCTCGGCCGGGGCAGCCTCGGGGCCGGCGCGCCTCAGCAGCGGGGTGCCGCACGCCACCCCCAAGCCGACCAGGAGCACCGCGTTGATGGGGGCAGACACTGCGCCGGGGGAGGGAGCCAGGGTCGCACGGGGCAGCAGCGACCAGGACGCAGGACGCGCCCCAGCCCCTCAGGGCTACCTAGCCCGCCGTCCGCAGCAGCACCCTCCTCCAGGGCGGGGCGCCCACGCAGAAACAAACGCTCCCGGGCCGCCCCGCCCGCAAGTGACCCCGGCTGTCACCCCTGCTCAATCCCCGGGGCCACTGTGACCTGAGTCCTTGTCACCTCGGCTCCAAGCCCAGGTGAGGTCAGGTGAGGCCGGGGGAAGCCCACCTCCCCCGAGGCCCGGCCCTCCCGCCACCCTGTCCCCGTCCCCGGCCACCCGCCCGGCCACCCGCACTCACACGCCGAGGGCCGTTTCTTAAACTTGTAATGAAAGTAGAGCGACAGCATGAGCAGGTCCGCCAGCACGTAGTACACGGCCGTGTAGGTCTGCGGGAAGCGGGGCTCAGGGCACCAGGCGCGCAGCAGGCGGCCCGACCCACGACCCCGCCGCCCGGACCTCCTGGGGCCCCGTCTGGGTCCCCGTCCCCGAAGGACGCGGAGGGCCCGGCCTGCACGGACGGAGGGAGGTGGCGGGCGCGCCTCGGCGGGGCAGATGGGGCTCAGGGGTGAACTGAGGGTCCCGGCTGAGGCCTTCCCAGCGGGGAAGATGCGATGCCGGCCTGTGGTTCCCGGCACCTGCCACCCCGCCCCCCGAAGGCAAATCTTTCCTCCTCCAGGCCCCCCCAACCCTGGCAGCTCAGCGGGGTGCCCAGCACCCCAGAGGCACCCTCTGGTTTGATGTGCTCGTTCTGCAGACGGGCGACAGGCCCGGAGAGGGTGTGGACCAGGGCTGCACGGCAGGAGCAATGGTCGGGGGCGGGATGCTCCTGCCAGCTGCCCCCCACCCTCACCCCCCACCCCCCGCGGGACCCACCTGCAGGGGCAGCTGGTCGGCCAGGAAGGAGCCGATGAGGTTGCAGGAGTCTCCTCCGATCCAGCCCAAGAGGAACCACAGAGACAGCGCCTGGTCCATGTTGCCGGCCTTGCAGGCCTTGATGTACTGGCTGCAGGAGAGGAAGAAGACAGGGGCTCAGGGGAGGGCAGGGCTGCAGCGGGGGACCGGGGGGGTGGGGGGGGATGAAGGCGTCGGGGGCGGGGGGCACAGGTGGTCCCCTGGGAGCCCAGCCTCCCTGCAGGCAGAACCCCCAGGAGCCTCCCTGTGCCCTTCGCGGACGCTCACCGGGGGGGTTCTCTGCCAACCAGGGGTCTCTAGGGCATCAGATTCCCCTCCACAGCACCCCGGAGACTCCCCGGGGGCACCTGGAGTTTGGTGTCAGGACCCCACATTCACTCGCCTACACAGGGAGGCAGGGGTTCAGACGACGGTGGCAGTGGCGGGAGCCAGGGCCTGGCCTGTGCTGTGTCCCGAGCGGCAGAGGAGAAGCTGGGCCAAACCACAGCCCGGTTCCTTCAAAGGGCAGTGGGGAGGGCAGGGCTGTGCCCCCAGAGCTCATGCCCCGGTGGGCGGCTGGGACCCCCTGGTTCCTTTCCCAAAGGCCCTCTCTTCAGACCTCCGGCCGGTGTCAGTGCGAGGTGACAGCACAGGTGACAGGCCTCAGCAGAATCCCGCGCCCTCGGTGCTGCTAACCTGCTGGCCCTGCAGAAGCCCCAGAGGGCAGCTCTAGTCCGTGTGGGACGGGCCAAGTCACGTCACTCGGGGCCTTGGCGCCAGCGTCACAGCCAGTGTCAGAGCCAGCCCCCAGGCTCTGGTCGCTCTGATCCTTTCTACAACTGCCATTTACTCTACATTTCTGTTTAATCGTCTGTATTTATTTTACTTATTATTATTATTTTAGGGGGGCGGCAGAGGGAAAGAAAAAAAAATCTTTTCTATTTAAGGTTTATTTGAGGGAGAGAGAGTGGGGGTGCGGGTGGTGGGGGATAGAGGGGGAGAGAGTGAGAGAATCCCAAGCAGAGTCAGTGCAGAGCACGGAGATGGACGTGGGGTTCGATCTCACGACCCTGAGACTATAACCTGAGCCGAAACCCAAGAGTCGGCCGCTTAACCGATGGAGCCGCCGGGGTGCCCCTCGTCTGTGTGTATTTAAATTAAAGGACTAAAGAGCACCTCATCCCACCCATCACCCAAGTCAGAAGCCGAGAAGCCGGATATGGCCCCGGTTCTTCCCACGGCCACCCTGCCCTCTCCTCCTCCTGTCGGGACCCACCCCTGCCCGTGCACCTGCCTGTCCCCCATCCGAGCCTGGCTCCCCCTGAATCTGTCCTCCCTCTCAAGGGCCCTTCTGAAACCCCAGGCTTGCCGAAGTCACTCGGATCCTTCTGCTGCTCTCCAGCGAGGGCCTGCATCCTCCTGAGCGTGTCCTCACAAGGCCCCCAGGGCCAGCTGTCCCTCTGTCCCCCCCCTCCACCAGGACTTATTTCCCTTTCTCCAGACTCTTCATCGGCAGCCAGACAGCTGACTCTCTCCTCTTCCTTTTTGTCTTTTGTGGCTCAGGAAGTATCACTTCCTCCCCACGCCTTCTTGACACAAGCTCGCCCGTGTCCTCTACTTCCTCCTCCGTAACACGGGATGTCCTTGTCCCTCCCAGACGCAAGCTCCCTGAGGGCAGGAAGAGTGTCCAATGCAGGCCTGGCACCCAGAAGGTCCCTAAGTAAGGTCTAGCCTATGGCCCTTACAGCCCCTTGTAGCACACGTGACTTGGCAAGTCGTAGATTTCAGGGACCGTGACTGTGTCACACCCAAGGAAGGCTGAGTCCTAAGGAGGGGCAGAAGAACAGGCACCTTCCTGCTGTCACCTGGGGCTCTCTCCCAGGCCTCTGACCCCCTCCCTGGTGAGCCAGCCGGCCTCAGGCAGGGCCAACATGATCTCAGCCAGCTCCCCAGGTAGCTCTAGAGATGCGCTCACTCTGGAACAGGGCGTCTCTCCATCAGCCTCTGTGAGTCACCCACACCTGTCCTGTCAGCCTGGAAGGGCCTCTCCAATGCCCCCGACAGCGCTGCTTGCTGGATGGCTTCCACGGCCTCCCGGCTGGTCCCCCTGCCTCCGGTCTCACTCCTTGTCCTACCAGTCCTTTTTCCCTGAGACTCCCAGACTGCCTTTTCAGGGTAGCCAGAATGGAAGCGCTGTAAACCCAAGGACGGCACCTATTTTTGTTTACTTGCAACCTGCCTACTACATACAGCACCTAGAACAAGCTCATTCAGCAAAACTGCCAAGTCCACAACAGGATACTAGGATAATTCAGCGGGGAGATGGTCTTTTAAACACATGGTACTGGGACAACTGGGTATCTCCAAGCTAAAGAACGAGATTGGACTCCTCCCCCATACCGTGCACAAAATACGACGCAAACTGTACCAAAGACCCATTAAAAAGAAAACCACAGGGACGCCTATGTGGCTCAGCGGTTGAGTGTCTGCCTTCAGCTCAGGGCCTGGTCCTGGGATCTTGGGATCGAGTGTCACACTGGGCATCCTGTGGGGACCCTGCTTCTCCCTCTGCCTGTGTCTCTGCCTCTCTGTGTCTCTCATGAATAAATAAATAAAAATCTTTAAAAAAAAAAAGAGAGAGAAGAAAGAAAGAAGAAAGAAAGAAAGAAGAAAGAAAGAAAGAAAGAAAGAAAGAAAGAAAGAAAGAAAGAGAAAGAAAGAAAGAAAGAAAGAAAGAAAGAAAGAAAGAAAGAAAATCACAGGCCCAAGGTGGAGTCACTTAGGCCAAATCACCAAACAGGGGCTTAAAAACTAACCTAATCATATTTCAACCTCCCCCAGAAATGTAGTCTTAATCGCTCAGGAATTTTCTGGTCAGTAGCAATGAGGTAATCTGTCCCATGTCACATGTCTCCACCCCCCACAAAGGAACATGACGTCACCTACCAAGACCCCCTGCAGGAAAGTGAGCTTGCAGGATCTAATCCCTTCTTTTTTTTCTACTAATTCCTTGCCCCACTGTCTTTCCTATAAAAACCTTCCATTTTGGAAGCTCCTTAGAACATCTATTTGCAAAAAAAAAAACAAAAAAAAAAACATCTATTTGCTGGGCGCCTGGGTGGTTCAGTCAGTCAGCTGTTGGTCTTCAGCTCAGGTCATGATCCCAGGGTCTGAGTCCCCCACTGGGTTCCCTGCTCAGTGGGGAGTCTGCTTCTGCCTCTGCCCCTCACCCTACTCATGTGCTCGCTCGCTCTCTCTCTCACAAAAACAAATCTGTTGAATTTTTTAAAGATCTATTTGCCGTGTAGGATGCTGCCCAATGGCTTAATAACCCAAACTGTGTCTTCAAATTTCACCAGTGGAATTTTGTTTTTTAACAGACCTAAATTTTTTTTTAATTTATTTATTTATGATAGTCACAGAGAGAGAGAGAGAGGCAGAGACACAGGCAGAGAAGCAGGCTCCATGCACCGGGAGCCCAATGTGGGATTCGATCCTGGGTCTCCAGGATCGCACCCTGGGCCAAAGGCAGGCGCCAAACCGCTGCGCCACCCAGGGATCCCAACAGACCTAAATTTAAAACCTCCTCTATCATACTGTGATTCATAATAAGAAATATAGGGGCGCACCTGGGTGGCTCAGTCAATTAAGCATCTGAGTCTTTTTTTTTTTTTTAAAGATTTTATTTATTTATTCATGAGAGACAGAGAGAGGCAGAGACACAGGCAGAGGGAGAAGCAGGCTCCATGAAGGGAGCCTGATGTGGGACTTGATCCTGGGTCTCCAGGATCAGGCCCTGGGCTGAAGGCGGGGCTGAACCGCTGAGCCACCCAGGCTGCCCAGCATCTGAGTCTTGATTTTGGCTCAGGTCAGGATCTCAGGGTCCTAAGATGGAGCCCGTCTTGGGCTCCACGCTGGGTGTGGAACCTGCTTAAGCATCTCTCTCCCCCTCTGCCCCTCCCCTAAAAAAAAAGAAAAAAGAAAAAAGAAAGTAAATTGGTCTTCACCCCATCCCTGGCATATTGCTAAGTAAAATTCCTGGAATTTCCTAAGTGATTTGAGCAATACAGGTGCCATTCGTTATGTTAAAATTCCTGGAATTTCCTAAGTGATTTGAGCAATACAGGTGCCATTCGTTATGTTAATGAGGTGCCTTTTGGAACACCTCTGGGTCACCTCAAGATGAGGGCTGGTGGCTGTGATGTGACTAAACCATTGGTACTTTCACTCCCATTGCCCTGACCTCTGGGGAAGCGAGAGGGACTGGAGATGGGGTCCAGTCGCCAGCTGCCAATGATGTAACCAATCAGGCCTGTGCAGCGAAGCCTCCAGAACTCGAACAGACAGGTTCAGAGAGCTTCCAGGTCGGTGACCAGAGGACCCAGCAGCTCCAGGCCCCCGTCCGCATCCCCTGCCCTGGGCATCCCTGCCAGCTGGCTGCTCCCAAGTTAACCTCCTTTTGTAAGAAGTCGGTGATCTAGTGAGTCGACCGTGAGCCGTTCTCCCAAATTAGTCAAACTCAAGTAAGGGGTTTGTTGGGACCTCCAGTCTATAGCTGGTCTACACGTATCAGAAGCACAGGTGACAACGTGGACTTGCCACTGACATCTGAAGGGGGAGGGGCAGTCTTGTGGGACCGAGCCCCTAACCTGTGGGATCTGATGCTGTCCCAAGGTAAACAGGGTCTGAACTGTTAAATGCTGGACAGTGTGGGGAAAATATATATGTGGACACTGATGTCAGAATCAGGTAAATCTACAAACCTGTTGTGGAAAAGACAGCAAAAGAGGGCTTGACTACCACCATTCTGACCTCAAACTTTTTATACATTTTAAAATGTAAAAATTTTTAAAAGATTTTATTCATTTATTCAGGAGAGACACGGGGGCGGGGGGGGGGGGTTGGCAGAAACACAGGCAGAGGGAGAAGCAGGCCCCATGCAGGAGGGAGCTCAACACAGAACTCGATCCCGGGTCTCCAGAATCAGGCCCTGGGCTGCAGGCAGCACTAAACCGCTGAGCCACCGGGGCTGCCCTAAATTTAAATTTAATATGACAACATATAGTGTAACACCCAGTGCTCATCCCATCATGCACCCTGCTTAGTGCCTGTCACCCAGTCCCCCCGTCCCCCCACCCACCTCCCCTTCTGCAACTCTTTGTTTGGTTCCCAGAGTCAGGAGTCTCTCGTGGTTTGTCTTCCTCTCTGATTCTTCCCACTCGATTTCCCCCCTTCCCTCATGGTCCCTTTCACTATTTCTTACATCCCACGTGTGAGTGAAACCACATGATGATGGTCTCTCTCCGACTGACTCATTTCACTCAGCACAAACCCTCCATTCCATCCGTCCTTTCTGAGGGCTGAGTACTATTCCACTGTGTGTAGACACCACACCTTCTTGATCCATCCATCTGTCGAAGGACATCTCAGCTCTGTTCAGTTTGGCTATTGTGGACACTGCTGCTACGAACACTGGGGTGCGGGCACCCGTTGTTTCACTACATCTGCTGGTAAATACCCAGTAGTGCGATTGCTCGGTCGTAGGGTAGCTCTATTTTTAACTTCTTGACAAACAGTGTTTTCCAGAGTGGCTGCACCAGCGTGCATTCCCACCAACAGCGCAAGAGGGTTCCCCTTTCTCCACATCCTCACCAACATGTTGTTTCCTGTCCTGTTAATTTTAGCCATTCTCACTGGTGCAAAGTGGTATCTCATTGTGCTTTTGATTTGTACTTCCCTGATGACAAGTGATGTGGAGCATTTTTTCATGTGCCTGTTGGCCATGTGTAGGTCTTCTTTGGAGAAACTTCTGTCAAACTTTCTTTCTAAACTTTCTTCTTTAAGTAGGCTCCATGCCCAGCGCAGGGCTTGAACTCGTGACCTGAGATCAAGACCTGAGCCAAAAATCAAGAGTTGGAGGTTTAACTGACCTAGCCCCCCCCAGGCGCCTGCCCCTTGGCCTTAAACTTTCAATCTTGATTAAGTTCTTCTTTCTAGCTTATCCCTTAACTCAGGCAAAAAACCACGTGGGCAAAGCATCCTGGGAAAGGAAACGAAAGTACCTGCTCAAGCAACAAGGACTGCCCTGAGCCAGCAAGACCCGGAGTGACTGACCCCAAGAGAATGCCTGATCTGACCTTCACCGCACCCCCGTATGTTCCCACCGACCAGAGTCCCCCACTTTCCTTATATAAACCTGGAGGAATTTTCAACACCTGGGAGACAGTCTTTGAGACACTAGTCTGCAGTCTTCCCAGAGTCAGCCTCGTGGAGATAAGCTCCTTTCTCATTTCACCACCACTCATGTCTCTGCCTTTGGGTGAATGCTCAAACCTGATTTGTCTGGGACCCCCTGGAGCCAGCTGCGCTCCTCATACCATAAGGGTAGGTCTCTGTTACTTGGGTTAGGCAACGATGTTTTTTTAGATGTGACACCAAAAGCACAAGCAAAAAAAGAGATAAGCTGTACATCATCCAAATTTAGAACTTCTGTGCTTCAAAGGACACTCTCAAGGAAGTGAAAAGAGGACCCACAGAATGGGAGAAAATATTTACTAATCAATCACATGTCAAATGAGGCTATCGTATTCAGACTACATAAAGAGCTCTTACAACTCAACAGCAAAATGAAAAATAATCCAATTGAAAAGTGAGCAAAGGGGGCACCTGTGGTGGCTCCGTCGGTTAAGTGTCTGTCTTCAGCTCTGGTCATGATCTCAGAGCCCTGCATAGGGCTCCCTGCTCAGCAGGGAATCTGCTTCTCCCTCTGCCTCTGCCTGTGCTCTCACACGTGCTCTCTAATAAATTAATTAAATTTATTTATCTTTTGCCTTTTTTTCCCAGAAATAAATTAAATTTTTTTTAAAAAGAAAAAAAAAGGGCAAAGGATCTGAAAAGATCTTTTCTTAACATCACTAGCCATCAGGCAAATAATAATCTAAAACCATATACAAATCATAAACTATAACGAGATAACACTTCAAACCCATTAGAACGGCTATAATGAAAAGATGGAAAAACATATGCATTGAGAAGGATATGGACGCACTGGAACCTCACACACGACTGGAAGGAATACAAAAGGAATATAAAATGGTGCAGCCTCTTTGGAAAACAGTCTGGCAGTTAGTTCCCTGTTAAAAAGAAAACCGCAGGGGATGCATGGCTGGCTCAGTGGATGGATCATGGGACTCTTAATCTCAGGGCTGTGAGTTTGAGCCCCACGCTGGGGGTAGAGATTTTTACTTAAAAAAAAAAAAAAAAATCTGGGCAGCCCGGGTGGCGCAGCGGTTTAGCGCCACCCGCAGCTCAGGGTGTGATTCTGGAGACCTGGGATCGAGGCCCATGTCGGGCTCCCTGCGTGAAGCCTGCTTCTCCCTCTGCCTGTGTCTCTGTCTCTCTCTCTCTGTGTCTCTCATGAATAAATAAATAAAATCTTAAAAAAAAAAAAATTTTGGGACGCCTGGGTGGCTCAGCAGTTGGGCGGCTGCCTTTGGCTCAGATCGTGATCCCAGGATCCGGATTGAGTCTCATATGTGGCTCCTGCAAAGAGCCTGCTTCTCCCTCTGCCTATGTCTCTGCTGCTCTCTCTCTCTGTCTCTCATGAGTAAACAAATTTTAAAAAAGAAATTCTTAAAAAAAAAAAAACAGAGGCCCAAAATGACATCACTAGGACCAGACTAAGTCATGAAATCAGGGCTTAATAATGTTTTTTAAAACATCCTTAAAAGAGGGACACCTGGGTAGCTCAGCGGTTGGGTGTCTGCCTTTGGCTCAGGGCGTGATCCCGGGATCCGGGATTGAGTCCCACATAGGGCTCCTTGTGTGGAGCCTGCTTCTCCCTCTGCCTGTGTCTCTGTCTCTCTCTCATTGTCTCTCATGAATAAATAAATAAAATCTTAAAAAAAAAAAAATCCTTAAAAGAGGAACACCTGGGTGGCTCAGTGGTTGAGCATCTGCCTTTGGCTCAGGTTGTGGTCCCAGGGTCCTGGGATCGGGCTCCCCGTGGGGGGTCTGCTTCTCCCACTGCTTATGTCTCTGCCTCTCTCTCTGTGTCTCTCATAAACAAATTAAAAAAAAAAATTAAAAAAAAATCCTTGGGGGATCCCTGGGTGGCCCAGCGGTTTGGCGCCTGCCTTTGGCCCAGGGCACGATCCTGGAGTCCCGGGATCGAGTCCTGCATCGGGCTCCTGGTGTGGAGCCTGCTTCTCCGTCCTCCTGTGTCTCTGCCTCTCTCTTTCTCTCTCTACATCTATCATGAATGAATAAATAAATAAATAAATAAATCTTTAAAAAAAAAGAATCCTTAAAAGATTAAATACAGTTACCACATGACCCAGCAATTTTACTATGTAGGCATACACCCAAGAGAAGTCAAAACGTATGTACCCACAGAAACTGGCCCATGAATGTTCAGTGGCCTTCACTGTAACAGCCAAAAAGTGGAAACAGCCCAAATGTCCATCTGGGAATGAATGAATGAATAAGATGTGGAACATCACACATTAGAATATTCTTTGGAAATAAAAGGAATGATGTCCTGACATCTGCTACAATGTGGGTGAGCCTTGAAGCCGTTCTGGTAAGTGAAAGAAGCCGGTCTTTCACATGTTCTATGATTTCATTTACAGGAAATGTCCAGAGTTGGCAAATCTATATAGAGACAGAAGGTAGACAGGTGGTTGCCAGGGGCTGGGAGCTTCGGGGGGAATAAGGAATGACTCATTTCTTTAGTTTTTTTTTTTCCCTAGGGTGATGAAAATGTTCTAAAACTGATTATGGCAGTGGATACGCAGCTCTGTGGATATTCTAAAAACACCGAATTATACATGTAAAGATGCTAATTATATGATATGTGGATTATCTCTCCAAAAAGCTATTTTTCAAAAATGCCGAGCTCCTGATGAAACCCTTATCTTCCTCAGGATAAAGAGCCCGTCTCCTGACCGTAGAGAACCCTCACATTGCAGGGCCTTCGGACCTCACGTCTCCCCGTGCCCCTGACCCCCACACACTCTGTCCAGCCCCGGGACTCTGCCCACATTGTGCCAAGGCCCAGAGCCCCGTGCTTGACGTACACTCCCTCGTGCCATCCTCACACCAACCCTGGGAAGGAGGGAACAACATTCCCGTTTTGCAGATGAGGAAGCTGAGCCGTGGAGCAGCAAAGTGACTCTCCCAAGTCACAGTGCGTCTCCGTTCCTCAATAGCAGCAGGGATCACACTATTTTGTAATCACTGCTTGCCGGCCACCCACCAGACTGTCACAGGACAAGGGCTGTGTTTGGGGCATCTGAGCCCTCCCACCCCTCTGCTTCCTCTCTTCTTAGCTGTGCAACCCAGGGCAAGTTACTTAGCTTCTCTGACTTTCCATTCCTTCCATCCATAAAGCAAGGATGGTAACTGTACCTGTTTCACAGGGTTACGAGGATTAAGTGAGCTAAGAACACTTCAAGTGTTTAGGACTGAAGTACATAGTGTGCACTGAACAAACAGCGAGTGTTAAGGTTGTTACTACTATCTGTGTGTCGGCATCGCCCAGCATAAGGTGGGACCTAGGGTGCAGTTCAGTGCAGGGCCCTCCAGGGTGGGTTGGAAGTCAGCAAGTGGGAGTGGTGGAGGGCTCACGCTTGACCTTGAGTCTGGAGAGGCCCAGCGCCCGTGATCTGCCTCCGGGCAGTGCCTGAGCCATCACCCACCGCACCCCCTGTCCCGGGCCCCGCGCCCTGCCATTACTCACGGGAAGGTGGATGCTGCAAAACAGAGAATGGAGATCAAGCCCAGGCCCACGCTGGCCTCGTCCCAGCCATCCTGGGCACATTCGCCGAACACGTCCCATATCCAGGGGCGGGAGCCGTTGGGGCAGTCGGAGAAGTTGCCGGAGCCCACCTTCTTCCAGACCATGGCTGCTGTGGGAGTTCGGGAGGGGTGTCCAGGGAGAAAGAGAGGGGGCCTTTAGCCTTGGGAGGTCCGGCCCCTGGGCTCCTGAGCTCTTCGCCCCCTGCCTCGCCCATCCCGTTATCCCCCAGCACAGGGCAAGCCCCCAGACCCTAGGACACGCTCAGCCTGGAGGACAGAGAGCAAAGCACCCCTGTGACAACCACCTGTGCAGGGAGAGCGCTGGGTCTGCGCGCAGGGACGAACGTGCTCAAATGCCAGCTTTACCAAAACTCGTCAAGGCTGCGACTTTGGGCAAGAGCCTCCGCCTCCCTGGGCGTCAGGTCCCCCATCTGTAGGGTGATTACCCGGCCTCCCTCCTACAGTTGCCCTGAGGCTGAAAGGCTTCAGGCAGTGAACCCTCAGAATCACTTTGTTCCTGCTCCCCAACATTTACATTGTGTCCAATCTTTGGTTTGTGAGTTAGACCAGCAGGGAGAACCAGTAGGTTCTCTTATTTAAGGTAGGGCTGTCTGCCCACAGGGGTCAGAGGACACCGCCCCGGCCTGGGGGTGGGGGTGGGGGTGGGGCAGCTTGCGCAGGCCGCGGGTTCGAGCCTGGCACCCCGCCGATTCTCCACGAGCACGTGTGGGACGCCTGCGGCCAAGGAGTCGGAGCCACCTTCCCATTCTCACCGCCCACAAAGCCTGAAAGTGGCGGGTCCCAGGAGCGGCAGGAATTTCCCCTCCTGATGCCCGGGCGCCCTGCAGTGGCCACGGCAGTCACCGTCTGCGCGACAGTCCCAGACAAGGCAGAGCGAGCGGAGCCCGACGGCGCCACCTCTACCAGGAGAGACTCACCAGGCCCCGGATCACCAAGCTCTGCTCCTAGCACCTTGCAGGCATTGCCTCATTTTGTCCCCACATCAACTCCATGAAGGGGACACGGGGGCTCCTGATACACCCCAGGCACCAGGGAAGTGACTTAACATCGGGCCAGGAAGCGGTGGAGGCAGGAGTCAAAGCCGGGCCTGGGACCCCAAGCCGCAGCTCCTGGCCACCCTGTCACGCTGCCTCAGGCGCTCTGTCCCCGTGGGGCAGGCTGCCCAACCCCCCCAGCAGCCAGAGGCAGGCCTGCCCTTCTCTCCCTGTGCCCAGAGGCTGTCCTCGCCGGACTGACTCCCCAGCTACCTTCAGTTCCTGCTGCCCTCAGCCGGCCCAGGATCCCCATAAAGCAACGCCCTGTGCTCCAGACCATGTCTGTGGCCCCCCAGATTCATACGTGGAAACCTAACCCCCCAGTGTGAGGGCATTGGGGGGGGGCCTCTGGATGCGCTTGGGTCAGGGGAGCAGAGCTCTCAGGAATGGGATGGGCGCCCTTATACAAGAGACCCCAGAGGGCTCCCTCGCCCCTTCCGCCACGTAGGGGGACACAGAGAAAGACAGCCACCTGTGAACCAGGAAGCAGACCCTCACCTAACACTACATGTGCTGGTGTCTTGACCTAGGACTTTTCCAGCCTCTTGAATTGTAAAAATCAATGTTTGTTGTTTATAAGCCACCCGGTCTTTGGTCTTTTGTCATAGCCCTTGAATGGACCGTCACTCTGGCCAGACTCTTGGAAGTGAGGAGGGAAGGAAGCCAGTCAGCTTCTTTTCTCAGGAAGTGGGACTCTCAGGCCTACTGTGATGGGCCATGGGCAGAAGCCCCGAGCCGGGGGTAACAGTGTCCAGGTCACGTGTGCCAGGGTCACTGCTGTATGTGCAGGGCCCGGCAAGGGTGGCTGACAGCCTCTTCCTGCATCCTGGCCACCCATCTGGATGACCTTTAGCACATCAAGGAGCTCTTCACCTGATGTCCTGCCACCAGCACCTGCAAGGCCACCCAGGCTAGCAGACCGTCTGGGTAAGTACTGTCATCTTTGCTGCACTAAAGGCATTTCCAAGCAAGTCCTTTGTCCCCCTACTAGACCCCCACATCGACCCCTTACAGATTCTGTGTCTGCCCATCCAGTTCACTGCCACCCTCGTAACTTCCCTGTGAGGTGGGGGATACTGTCCCCATTTTCCAGGTAAGGTTGGGTAGCATTGCCCAAATAAGGAACCTGCCTGAACCTGTCTGTAGAATGAAGATGATGACCTGGCTCCTTGGGGTTTGTGGTGCAGATGAAATGCACATAAGGAAGGCTCTCGGCCCATGCGTGACCAAACGTGTGCTGGGGACTATTTTAAGGATGAGAATCCAGGAGTTCAACCACCCTGAGGTCACCCCTTGCTTGCTTCTCACCAGGTTAGGGAGGAAATAAAGTGAATACATCACTGGTGAGGGAAGGGGGTGTCTTGAGCATTATAGCTTGGATCACAGGGCCCAGAGCAGTGGGTGGGTGGTCCCCGATCTTCACAGGGCACATGCACAGCTCAGGATGTTCTAAGACACACCTGATCCTGACCCGAAGAGGCCTTCTCCCGGGGGCCATCATCTGTAGGTTCTGACCCAGCTAGGGAGCCTGCCTGGGCGCCAGGCCTGGCTTCTGGGAACGGGCCCACCTCCTGGTCACACAGCAGCATGAGAATGGATGTCCAGGGTTGCAACAAAGCTTGACTGCATCCAAGGTTTGACAAGGACCACAGCAGGGGTGGGTGCCTTGGTGCCACAGAGGGCACACGTCCAGAATTCAGGCTCAGTGTCTCTGGACTTCAGATCAGGGACTTTGGGTTTAAGAAGCAACCCCGGGTGTGCACCTGGCTGGCTAAGTCAGTAGAGCAGGCAATTCCTGATCTCAGGGTTGTGAGTTCAAGCCCCACATCGGATGTGAAAATTACTTAAAAATAAAATCTTAAAAAAAAAAAAAAAAAAAAAAAGCACTACCAGTTGTTTCTGGTGCAAACAACCACGCTTGGAGAAAGCCTGCGCTGGAGAAGGCATCTCCGGCCGCACCCAAGCTCCTCTCTTGGATTCCAAGCTGAGTCAGGAAGATGCTTCCCACGGAAGCTTCCCATGGAAGTGGCAAGCCTCCAGGCTTCTGCACATGTGGTCTCTTCCCTTAAGAGGGTCCTTCTCAGGGGATCCCTGTTTGGCTCAGTGGGTTAGCCCCTGTCTTTGGCCCAAGGCGTGATTGATCCTGGGGTCCTGGGATCGACCCCACATCAGGCTCCGTGCATGGAGCCTGCTTCTCCCTCTGCCTGTGTCTCTGCCTCTGTGTCTCTCATGAATAAATAAAATCTTTAAAAAAAGAGTGTGTCCTTCTCCCCCTGGAGGGCCAGGTAAGGAGACACTAGTACCTCGTTCTAACATGCTACCTCAAAGACGCCTTGCAAAGGCTGGTCAGACGACACCTGTCACCTCTTCCCCTCCCCCCCATTCACATATCTGAAGAATGCTTATCACATTCCTCAGCTAAGCCTGCTCCTCAAGCTCATACCTCTCCCTTCACGCTAGTTGTGATGGACTCTCAGGGCCAGAAGCAGCGGCTGCACAGTAAAGGTCCAGAAAGAGGGGACAGAGAGAAAGAGAGACCGCGAGGAAAGGCAAGGGAAGAAAGAAGGAAGGGAGGGAAGAAGGAAGGAAGTAAACAAACTAGCTGTGAGCTCAGATGACCTAGGTTCGAGGAGAGAGCACTGTAGAACTGACCGGCCAGGTGTCCACAAGCACAGAACTGCAGGGCAAGTGACTGAGCCTCAGAGTTCCAATCTGTACAATGGGGGGGTGGGGATAACCTATGTCTCCAGCCCCTAGACCGACTGCAGAATTAAATGACATAATCCAGGCCAAGGGATTAGAACGGTGCCTGGCAGATTAGCCACTCCATGGTAACAGCCTGGGATGGCTCTAGTGGGGGGACCCCCCCCGAACTCCTCCTCCCCCACCCCCCCCGCCACCCTCCCCGGGGCACCAGCGCGAAGCAGCCTTCGGTAGGTGAATGGACAAGGCCCGGGCCAGCCCTCAGCCTTCCAGACCCAGCCTCCAGCCACACACTCCAAAACTCGTCCTAGGCACAGGAGGGGAGAGGGCCATCTGGGCTCCCTGCAGAACACGGCGTCCCCACTGCAGGCCTCCGGTCCCCGGCCACCTGGTGACTCAGGCCAGCGCCGCCTGTTTGTCGGGGATAATGACAGGGCAGCTGCGGGGGTCAGCGCTCAGCCGCGCCGAGGCCCCTGCCCTGGCCTGCCCTGCGGAACGCAAAGCCGTCGGCCCCGTCCGCCCGCACCAGGCGCTGCAGTGAGGACCCAGATCCCGACCCCTGGCCAGGCTGGTCCAAGAGACGCCCCAGGGGCCACCTAACCCCGGCCCCGAGCCTCGTCCCAGGACCTCGCGCCCCGGGGAGGCGGACGGAAGCCCCAAGACGGCCCAGCGGCTGCACGAGGCCCCTGGAGAGATGCGGCGGGGGCGCCCCGGAGTCCCGACCCCCCAGTTCCAACCCGACTCACCGCGCCACGACCCGCCGCCCGCCCGGCTTCTGGGGTCAGACTGCACAGCCCGGGTCAGCTGACCCGAAGCCCCGCCCCGGAGCCGCGTGGCCCCGCCCCCGAGCCGCGTAGCTCCGCCTCCTGCGCGAGGGGCGGGAGCGAACCGCGCGTGCGTGGGGGCGGCGCGCGTCGGCCCCGCCCTCCCTCGGCCCCGCCCCCAAGCGGGTGGGCGGGGCTACGGGCGCCCAGTGCGCAGGCGCCGACGTCATGCTGCGCGCCGTGGGTCGCGCGGTGGCGGGCGGTGCGCTGCGCTGCGCCCCTGGTGTCCCGGCGCCCGAGCTTCGCGCCGCCGCCGCTGCCGCCATGTCCCGTCCGCTGTCGCCGCCGCGGGCCGCCTCGGGGACCCCGGCGCGGCCCGCCACCGTGCTGGGCACCATGGAGATGGGGCGCCGCATGGACGCCGCCGCCAGCGCCGCGGCCGTGCGCGCCTTCCTGGAGCGCGGCCACACGGAGCTGGACACGGCCTTCATGTACAGCGACGGCCAGTCGGAGAGCATCCTGGGCGGCCTGGGCCTCGGGCTGCGCGGCGGCCACTGCACAGGTGACACCCCCCCGTCCTCAGGCCCGTGCACCGGTCGCCCCGGACACCGCTTTGTCCCCCCCTTCCCCTGGGGGTGCAGCTCCGGAGCCGGGTCCAGTCCTGCGCTTCCTCCCCGCCTCGCCTTCTCGGGGCCCCTCCCGAAGGCGGTGGTCTCCAGGCCCGGCGCTGCCCCCTCCAGCCCTGCCAGGTGCCCCAACCCGCCCCTCTCGGCGTTGCCCTCCTCCCCCCCACCCCGTGGCTCCCTGAGCAGCCCCCTCTTCTCATCCTGGTCTTTCATCAGCCCCTAGACTTTGCTCCCTGCAGTTGGCAGTGCCCCGCCCCCCACCCCCCCACCCCGGAGACAGCTGCATCTAGGCCACAGAGCAGGCGGGGAGAGAGCTGGGACGGAACATCCGGAGTGAGGAGGTTTGTTCTGGGGCTGCAGGTGGCTCCGGCCCACCCCCCAGGGACCTTACAGTCTAATGGGAAAGGTTGAAGCCCAGAAGAGGAAGCACTTTGGGGGGGATCAAGGGGTCCAGGAGAAGCACTAGGGAAGGTTCGGAGAACACCAGAACTGGGCCTTAAAGGGTCAGTTGAAGTTTGCTGCGGGGGACCCCTGGGTGGCTCAGCTCTTGAGCATCTGCCTTCAGCTCAGGTTCTGATCCTGAGGACCTGGGATCGAGGCCCACATCGGGCTCCCTGCGTGGAGCCTGCTTCTTCCTCTGCCTGTGTCTCTGCCTCTCTCTCTCTCTCTGTGTCTCTCATGAATGAATAAAATCTTAAAAAAAAAAAAAATAGTTTGCTGGGAAGAGAATGGGAGAAAGGGGCTGAAGGCTGAGGGCACAGCTGTGCAGACCAGGCTTGGAAATGCAGCGTCTGGTATGTGGAGGGACAACCTGTAGACAGGTGCGACTTGGGTAGTGGATGGATGTGCGCCGCAGGGACTCTGTCCCTCATTAGCCTGACGCCATTGGAAGTGCCGTGGAGGATGCCTGGCACATGGTAGTGAGTAGGAAAATGTTGGGATTTGGAGCCGACAGCCGGGAAAGAATTTTTGAGACTTCTTTGGTGCAAAATAAGGTGGTTTTTAGCAAAGCACAGAGTGGCGGTAGGACCCGTGGGCAGAAAGAGCAGCACTGGGGTTGTGATGGGTGACTAGTTCTATTCTTTCAAGTTGACAAGGGTTTAGGATCAGCACAAACCTCCAAGGTATTTTGGACACTGGATTTCCAGGACCTTGAGGGGGCTAGCTCTTGTTAGGAAAAAGTCTGCTTAAAGGTCTCTCTCCTCCTCCTGCTCCTCCCTCCTAAAATAAATAAATCTGGGATCCCTGGGTGGCTCAGCGGTTTAGCGCCTGCCTTCGGCCCAGGTCGTGATCCTGGAGACCCGCGGTCGAGTCCCGCATCGGGCACCCTGCAGGGAGCCTGCTTCTCCCTCTGCCTGTGTCTCTGCCTCTCTCTGTGTGTCTCTCATGGATAAATAAATAAAATCTCTTTTAAAAATTAGTAAAAATGTTAAAAAATATAAATAAAATTTTTTAAAGGAAAAGTTTTACTTTTTAGTAAAAACTCAATCATGAGGCCCTTCAGATGTATGTTAGTGGTCCATAGGCTTGTTGGATGATTGCTAACATGTATCTTGTGGGGAGGGGGGTAGAGATCAAGGAAGTTTCCAAAGGAATTTTTATTTTTATTTTTTATTTTATTTTTTTAAAGATTTTTATTTCATTTACTTATGAGAGATACAGAGTGAGAGAGAGAGAGAGAGAGAGAGAGAGAGGCAGAGACACAGGCAGAGGGAGAAGCAGGCTCCATGCAAAGAGCCCGGCATCACGCCCTGAGCTGAAGGCAGAAGCTCAATTCCTTAGCCCCCAGGCGTCCCTCTTGTTTCTTCTTGACTGGATAAAGTGGTTAAGAATATGACCCCAACTCTGACTCTCCCTTCAACATGTGGACTCTAATTCCCTTCTTCCCCTTGACTGTGAGATCCATGCAGGGAACCCGACGTGGGACTCGATCCTGGGTCTCCAGGATCAGGCCCTGGGCTGCAGGCGGCGCTAAACCGCTGCGCTACTGGGGCTGCCCAGGAATTTTTTTTTTTTTTAATTTTTTTATTTATTTATGATAGTCACAGAGAGAGAGAGAGAGAGAGGCAGAGACATAGGCAGAGGGAGAAGCAGGCTCCATGCACAGGGAGCCCAACGTGGGATTTGATCCCGGGTCTCCAGGATCACGCCCTGAGCCAAAGGCAGGCACCAAACCGCTGTACCACCCAGGGATCCCGGAATTTTTATTTTTATACATTAAAGTAGACCTACGGGATCCTGGGGGCAAGGGGCAGACCAAGATTGCCTCTTGCCCTTAGCAAAATATTAACATTGAGGCTGCTGAGTCCCTAGAGAAATGTCCCTCTGCCTGTCTCAAGGACTTGTCAGGGGCACCTGGGGGGCTCAGTGGTTGAGTGTCTGCCTTCTGCTCAGGTCGTGATCCCAGGGTCCTGGGATCGAGTCCCGCATCAGGCTCCCTGCAAAAAGCCTGCTTCTCTCTTTGTGTGTCTCATGAATAAATAAAATCTTAAAAAAAAAAAAAAGAAGGACCTGTCAATAGGCTGTAGGCAGTAAGGAAATTTAATTTTTTCTTTCTTTTGCCTTTGTTTCTCACATCAGTAGGGCCCAGTAAACTTTCACTCATATTTTTACAAACATCCTCTGCTGCTCTTCTGTCCTTCCCAGCTCTTGTGCGGGAGCCCCTCTGGGTCCTCCTTCAGTTCATAGCTTGGTGGGGCTGGAGGAAGCTGTATCTCAGACCCACGAGTTCTGGTTAACCCTGCTGCCTCCCCCTTAACAACGAAGATTTAGTTTCTGAATTGGTTTTTCTCTTCCCAGCCTTTCCCTGCGTCCTGAGCCTGGGCACTCGCTGAGCCAAAGTCCACAGGTTGGACTTAAGGCAAAGTTCACACCAGGAGTACAGAGGATTTGAGAATTGTGGGGGGAAATGGAGAAAATATGGGCAAGAAGCTGTGGGCCTGGTTCTCTCCTACATCCCAAGTGGCCGTGTGCCTCCTCTCTGACCTGCAGAGTTGCCTTTGCCAAGTGTGAGAAGTGTAGAATCCAGACACCTGGCGCGCTCTAGCCCTTCTGGGCTGCTTGCGTGGCAGTACACTATCCCATCCTCATGGGGATCGTGTGTCAGCTGTGGATGCACAGACGCGCACTGCCCTGAGTGCAGGGGCAGGGCATCTGCAACCGGCTTCTCCTTTTGCCTTGTACCTCTCAGATTGATCTCTGCCAGCGGCACCTGTTCAGGCAGCTGCATCTCTGCAGAGTTCTCGAGGCAGCCTCTCGCCTCCCTGTGTCCAGGCCTGCCCCCTTGAATTCCCTCCCGACTTCAGACACAGTGAGCATAGCTTTGATTGACAGTATTTGAAAAAAAGCATCTGCGATTAGGTCTGTCACCCTTCTCTACTTGTCCCCTGTCCCATCGCTCTCTGCCTGGAGTTGATGCTCTTATAACTCCGAATTGCAGGGATGGGCCTCCACGGACTGTGTGTTTGCCTTTGTGACTCTGCCCATGTTCCCAGGGTCCAGAATGTGCTTCCCATCCTTCCATGTCGGCCTGGACTCATTCTTAAGAGACTCAGCTCCTGGGTCATGACTACAGAAAGCCTACCCTGGAATTCCCAGGACAGCCACACTCCTCTACTCTGGGCTCCTTTAGAGCCGGGGAGGCTTTTCTCTATTGTACTTACCTTAGTGTAATATCACCTTTAGGCTATGAGCTCCTTGAGGGCAGAGAATAAGTGTGCTTCTAGGCAAGGCCTGGTGTGGCCAGCAGTTTGGTGACTAATACTAGCGATTATAACAGCAGTGAGCATTGATGACATAAATGTCATTATACAATGCTCATGATCTCCCTATGAGGGCAGTACCATTGTTATACCCCCATTTTACAGATTAAAGAATTGAGGCTCAGAAAACTGAAGTAATTTAGGGGGTCATATAATAAGCCTCTTAACCATTTTTTGCTCCCCTCAAAGTGAAAATTGCCACCAAGGCCAATCCCTGGGAAGGGAAGTCCCTGAAGCCTGATAGTCTCTGGACTCAGCTGGACACATCCCTGAAACGATTGCAGTGCTCCAGGGTGGACCTCTTCTACCTACATGCCCCTGACCACGACACCCCCGTGGAAGAGACGCTGCGGGCCTGCCACCAGCTGCACCAGGAGGTGAGGCCAGCCCCCGAGCTCCAGGAGGTGGTCTGCTGCTCCTCTCCTCAGCCTGTCATCACCCAGGAGAGGGGAGGCACCAGGGTAGTCCCAGAGCAGAGCTGGGGACAGACCCCAGCCCCACGGGGCCCACCCCTGTATCCCCTTTCTAATGTCCTGGGCCGCGGTGGGTTCTGACGGGGACCTCTCCCCCGCAGGACAAGTTCGTGGAGCTGGGCCTCTCCAACTATGCCGCCTGGGAGGTGGCTGAGATCTGCACCCTCTGCAGGAGCAACGGCTGGGTCCTGCCCACCGTGTACCAGGTGAGGGCCGGGGCCTCAGGCGCCCGTCTGCGGGGCTGCTGCTGATCCCCGGGTTCTCTTGGCCCCTCCGACAGCCTCCTGTGCCCTCTCCATCCCCGCCACTCCCCTGCTGACTGCCTGGAGGTGCTCCCAGGTGCCGTGGGGCTGTCGTGCAAGCCCTTTAGCTTGTCCAGGAGGCACCTGCTCCCTCTGGCCCTGGCTGCCCTGCCGCCTGCGTGTGTTCCTTGGGCCCTTCCTTCCTGCTCTCTCACTGAGTGCGTTAGCCTGGGCCACTTTTCCCCTTCTCCCTGGTAGAGAAGTAAGTGCTCAGGCCTCACTGAGGTGGCTCGTCTCCTGGAAGCCTTTCCCGATGCCCCAGCAGAGCCTCCAGTATCTAGGCATCACCTTTATGCATTTAGGGAGTATTTGTGAGCATCTGCTGTAATCCCAGAACCCACCTCCATAGTGACCACCTGTCTTCTTTTTGTGTATCCTTTTAATTGAAGTATAATTGATACATCGTGTTATTTTAGTCTTTGATACATCGTGTTATTTTAGTCTCTGGTTTACAACATAACAGTCTATGTTATGCTGTGCTCACCACCAGCGTGGTAGCTACAGGGTCAACATGCAGAGCCAGTCCAATACCATTGACTTATTCCTTCTGTTGTACCTTTCATCCCTGTGACTTTCTGGTTCCCTAACTAGAAGCCGGTGCCCCCCATTTTTGCCTATCCCCGAACCCGTCTCTTCCAACAACTGGCAGTTTGTTCTCTGTGTATATGGGTCTGTTTCTGCTTTTTTGCATTTGCGTTTTGTTTTTTAGATTACACATATAAGTGAGATCACACAGTATTTTCTTTGGCTTATTTCATTTAGCATCATACTCTGTAGGTCATCCCATATTGTCACAAAAGGCAAGACTTTATCCTTTTTTACATGGCTGAGCAGTACTCCTTTATCCATTCAACTAACGACGGCGACTTCTTTCTTTGTGTTTAGTCTGATGCTAACACCTGTGGGATGCAGAGGCAGAAACCTGGCTGGACTTGCTCGTGTGTGGCAATGCAGTGTCCAGCCACAGCTGGCAACAATAGCTGTTTGTGGAATGATGTAGCCGCCCAGCTTTCCTGCCTGGGCCCATCCCCCACCACCACTAGGAATTTGGGAAATCATTGCTGAAGTCCTGGGCAGCTTTTGACTGATAATTTTAAAAGAAGGCTGGGAATGGGGTCCAGAGTGGGCCCTGGGTGGCGCAGTGGGTTAAAGCGCCCAACTCTTGGTTATGGCTCAGGTTTGATCTTGGGGTTGTGAGGTTGAGCCCCACATCAGGCTCTGCGCTGAGTGTGGGATCTGCTTTAGTTTTTCTTTCCCTCTTCCTCTGCCCCCCCTAACCCACGTAAGCTCACACACATGTGTGCGCGTTCTCTTTCTCAAATAGATAATAAAGAAGAAAAGAAGGTGGCTAGGGTTCCTTCCCTTGACACAAGCAACCTCTCCTGGCTCTTCTACCTGCAGGGCATGTACAACGCCACCACCCGGCAGGTGGAGACGGAGCTCTTTCCCTGCCTCAGGCACTTCGGATTGAGGTTCTACGCCTACAACCCTTTGGCGGGTATGGGCGGCTGCAGGGGTGGGAGGCAGGCTCCCCCTGGGGTGGGAGGCCATTCCTGGTCCCGTCTCTGCCTATTCCTGACACGGTGGAGGCAGGGAGGGATTTGAGAGGCTGGGCTGAGTCCTCCATCCCTCCTGGGCCCCCCGACCATCCCCTGCCCAGTCCAGAACAGCCTCTGGGAGCAGCGTGGGCCTGCTGATCTGATGGCGGTCTTCCCGCAGGGGGCCTGCTGACAGGCAAGTACAAGTATGAGGACAAGGATGGGAAACAACCCGTGGGCCGCTTCTTTGGGAATAACTGGGCTGAGACCTACAGGAATCGGTGAGCTGGGGATGGGCTGCGTCAGGGTGAGTGGGGTGCAAGGTGAAGTGGAGAAATTCTAGGCTGCTTTCCTGGGGGTTCCAGGTCTTCCCTGCTGTCTGGACCTATGTCTCTTGATTCCTGCAGAAATTACCAAATTCTGGCATTTCTTGTTTTCTCGGGACCTCTGTGAGCAAATGGAAATCCGTAGATCTTACACCGGGTCTTCCAAGTCATAGCTCTTCCCTGAGAAGTGCTTATCACTTGCCTGAAGGAAAGAGTGAATCCCAGATTGATGATCAGGACCCCAGGCCTCAATCCTGCCCCTGGTACTAGTTACCTTTGCTTCACTAGGTAAAGTAAGGGCAGATATTATGAGTTTTTAAGAACTCATGAAAAGGTTAAAGATGTTTTTGAGGACTCTGGTAAGACCCCTTCAACTGCCTTATGTGCCCAGTGGTTCTGCTGCCCAATAAAGTAGACGTGCTGCTGGAAGATCACTGGTCCCTCTTCTCTGCAGAGTTGGGTGGGCATAGCTGCTGTGCTTGGCTTTGTGGCTGTAACCTCAGTGTGACCTCATGTTATTGACCCTTGTGCCATCCTCCCCACTTGCCCAGCTTCTGGAAGGAGCACCACTTCGAGGCCATTGCCCTGGTGGAGAAGGCCCTGCAGGCTGCGTATGGCAGCAGCGCCCCCAGCATGACCTCGGCTGCCCTCCGGTGGCTGTACCACCACTCCCAGCTCCAGGTAACCCAGCCTACCTGGAGGGGGCACTACTACCCCTTTTAGGAGAGCTAGAATTACCTTTATGTGATTTCTAAGTAGTACATTCCCCTCCCCGCCCACCCAAAGACTTTACTTGGGGAACACCCAGCTGGTTCAGTCAGTGGAGCATGTGACTCTTGATCTCAGGGTCATGAATTCATGCCCATGTTGGTCATGGGGCTTGAAAATAAATACAAGAAATTTATTTTTAAGTCATCTGCACACCCAGTGTTAGGACTCAAACTCACAACCCTGAGACCAAGAGTTGTGTTCTGCACTGACTGAGCCAACCAGGCTGTGTGAGTGCCAGGCCCAGGACGAGGGCTATGCGTCCATGTACTTAGTACTCAGGCCCTATGCAGTGTCATTCCCCCACTTCTACAGATGAGGGAGTGGGTTCACACAGCTGTGCAGGGGGTAGACAGTTTCTCAGAACTCAATAGCCTCACTCTTTGGTGGGAGTTGGGGGTTGCCCTCTCCTTGGCATCCTCTGTTTTCCTAACTAAAACCTTTCCCTGCATCAGCCCATTCGGTTGCATGGTGTTTGAAGTACACAGTGTAGTTTCTCAATAAACGGGCGCCAAGAGTGCCTGCCATGGTGTCTCGTTCCCATAACCATGTTGAAGATCGAGAAGCTGGAGTCACAGGGAGGTGGTGTAACCAAGCGGCCGTATGTGGCTGCTGGTCTCAGAACTGGGCTCTGAGCCTAAGTCTGTCTGAGGATGAGCAGCGTTACAGCAGAGGGAGAGAAGACAGGGCTTGTGGTCACATAGTTAAGGTCCTTGAAGGCATCTCAGGTTCCTTGTGGAACTATATTCAGTGTAAATAAACACCAGAGCTCAAGGCTTGGCGAGGGCGGGGCGGGGCAGGGAGGAAGTGTGGCCGAGGTCGCCACGGTGCGCAAGTGTGGTCCCATCTGGCTATCTCCCCTTGCAGGGTGCCCGTGGGGACGCAGTCATCCTGGGCATGTCCAGCGTGGAGCAGCTGGCCCAGAACTTGGCGGCGACTGAGGAAGGGCCCCTGGCACCGGCCGTGGTGCAGGCCTTCGATCAAGCCTGGCACCTGGTTGCCCACGAATGTCCCAACTACTTCCGCTAGGGCCAGGCCCGCCTCCAGCTGCCAGAGGTTTCTCTCTTTCAGGTCACCTCTTCTGTTCTCATCCCAACCAGTCTGCCTTAAGCTGATTTAGTGGACTTTTTTGATTGTCTGGATCAATGCATTATTTTTCTAGATTCCTATCTGGCTCCCAGTTGCCTTCACAATGTGGAAAGGTTGGGGCTGTTGTCCACTTGGGAAGTTCCTGTCTGAATAAAGCAGACACCTGACCTGACTGTAATCTAGGCCCTGAGTAAACCCCACGAACCTGTGTCCTTTACTGTCTGCAGCCTGTTTTCATCCTGCTTCAGGGAGGCAGGACCGTAAACTGGAGTCTCCAGAGGGCAGAGGTGCAGCACACACTGCCCTCAGGAGGGTGCCTCCTGATCCCTGTCCAGAAACCAGCCTGAACTCTCAATGGCAGGACTGAGGTCTCCTCACTCTGCTGGTCATAGGAGAAGAAAAGGAGGCCATACACCCAAAAGTAAATATTCTAATTCAGAATCACTTCATGAAATAGAAATAGAATTCTTGGGGCAAAACCTACTGTTAGCATCCCCACCAAGAAGCAGAAAGATGCCCCTGGGGACCCCTAAGATGTTGGGTGACATTTTTAACAGCCTCTCAATTTCACCAGTGGCTTTTCTCTTGTCCTGGTGAAAGCCTCCTTGTCGCCTTGTCATCTCTAAGACTCTCAGCCTTGCCGAGGGTCTCCTGCTGTTGAAAGTGGAAATGTGACATGGGCAGCCGGGGTCCCCATTTCCCTTGGCAAACCCCTACTCCAAGCAGGGGACACCTGAGGCTAAAGAAGAAAAACCTCAGGTCTGATGGTGGCTATTTGACCATTCCCAGTGCAGAAAATCAGTCTAGCCCTGGGCAGGGAGTTGGGAATTAGCCAAGCAACAGAGGTCAGCAGTTGGAGCTTCCAGATCTTGAAGTGAGACAGAGGGCTCAATTTGGAAATGTCAGACCAAACCACCAACCAGAAAGTTTTTGTTCTAAGAAATGTCCTATTTGCCATCTAGAAGGAGATACCTTGCAAACAAAATTTTATTCTCTTAAGAAGTGGTCACCCTCCCTTGTCTTCACAATAAAATGGATTCTTCCCCTGAGTGGGATGGTATATCAGTTACCATTGCACAACTAGCCATCCTAAAATCGAATTGACTAAAATGGCAAAAATCCTCCAAGTTGCAATTAATCTGAAGATTCAATGCAATCTCTACCGAAAGTCCAACCGGTTTTTTGTTTGTTTGTTTGTTTGTTTGTTTTAACAGAAACTCGTAAGTCCTAAAATTCGTGTGGAAATTCAAGGGACACAGAATAACTAAAATAATCTTGAATAAAAAGACTGAGTTCTCTGATTCTTTATTTCAAAACTTACCATAAAGCTATAATAATAAGACGTGTGATGCTGGCATAAGGGTAGACATATAGATCAATGAAATAGAATCGAGAGTCCAGAAATAAATCTTTACATATATTTTCAGTTGGTTTTAGAGAAGCATGTCAAGACAATTCAATAGGAAAATAGTAGTTGTCAACAACTGATGCTGGGACAACTGGATATCCACATGCAAAAGAATGAAGTTGATCCCTCTCCTCACACCATAACACACACCAAATGAACTCTAGGATCGTAGACCTAAATGTAAAAGCTAAAACTATAGCGGATCCCTGGGTGACTCAGCGGTTGACCACCTGCCTTTGGCCCAGGGTATGATCCTGGAGTCCTGGGATCGAGTCCCACATCAGGCTCCCTGCATGGAGCCTGCTTCTCCCTCTGCCTGTGTCTCTGCCTCTCTCTCTCTCTCTCTGTCTCTCATGAAAAAATAAACAAAATCTTAAAAAAAAAAAAAAAAAAAAGCACCAACAGAAAACAAGAATTTGACATGATCAAAATTTAAGATGTATGTGCTTCAAATGATCCCATCAAGAAAGTGAAAAGGGGATCCCTGGGTGGCGCAGTGGTTTAGTGCCTGCCTTTGGCCCAGGGCGCGATCCTGGAGACCCGGGATCGAATCCCACGTCAGGCTCCCGGTGCATGGAGCCTGCTTCTCCCTCTGCCTGTGTCTCTGCCTCTCTCTCTCTCTCTCTGTGACTATCATAAATAAATAAAAATTAAAAAAAAATTAAAAAAAAAAAAAAGAAAGTGAAAAGGTGGGCAGTCCGGGTGGCCCAGCGATTTAGCACTGCCTTCAGCCCAGGGCCTGATCCTGGAGACCCGGGATCAAGTCCCACGTCGGGCTCCCTGCATGGAGCCTGCTTCTTGTCTCTGCCTGTGTGTGTCTCTCTCTCTGTGCCTCTCATGAATAAATAAAAAAAATCTTTTAAGAAAAAGTGAAAAGGTAACCTACAGAATGGGAAAAAAATATTGAAAAAAAAAGTCCTATATCTCCTAAGGAACTGGTATCTACAAGAACTCTTGCAACTCAATGATAAAACCCAATTTAAAAAGCTGGCAAAGGATTTGAATAAACTTTATTCTGAAGAAGATGTACACATGGCCAATAAACACATGGAAAGCTCTTCAACATTATTACCCATCAGAGAACGTAAATCAAAGCCACAGCGATCCTGCTTTGCACCCAACCCACCCGGATGGCCATAGTTAAAGATGAACAATAACAAGTGTTGACAAGGATGTGGAGAAACTAGAATCTCCACTGCTGGGGGGAATGTAAAATGGTTCAGGCACGGTCTGGAAACTGGCAGTTCCTCAAAAGCTAAGACCTAGAGTTGCCATATGAACTGGCACCTCCATCCCTTAAGTGTCACCAAGAGAAGTGAAAACATCACACAAAACTTTGTATGCGGATGTTCATATTGGTAGCCGAAAAGTGGAAATAGCCTGATGTCCATCAGCTGATGAGTGGATAAATGAAAGGTGGCCTATTCATATAGTGGAATAGCATTAAAAAGGAACAAGATGAAAAAAACATTGACAATGTGGACGAAACATGTTTGAAAATATGCAAAGTGGAAGAAGCCAGTCACCAAAGACCTCCTAGTGTATGATTTGGCTTACATGAAATGGCTGGAACAGGCAAATCCACTAGAGACAGAAGGTAGGCTAACGGTTGCCGAGGGCTGGAAGGAGTGTTGGAGGAAATGGAGAGAGACTGCTAATGAGGTCAGGGCTCTCACGGGGCGGGGGGCGGGGGGTGATGGAAGGCTCCAGAACTATGATGGTTGTGTAACTCCAAATACACTAAAAGTCATTGAGTTATATGTTTATGTGTGTAATATGTGAATTATATCTCAAGGTGGGATTTTGTGGGGGCGGTTGGTTTTTCTTTTGGGCTTTTTTGGGTTGTTTGGTTTGTTTTTTAGAAAACAAGTCATTGGGCAGCCCCAGTGGCGCAGCGGCTTAGTGCTGCCTGCAGCCAGGGGCGTGATCCTGGAGACCAGGGATCGAGTCCCACATCGGGCTCCCTACATGGAGCCTGCTTCTCCCTCTGCCTGTGTCTCTGCCTCTCTCTCTCTCTCTCTCTCTCTGTGTCTCTATGAATAAATAAATAAAAATCTTTAAAAAAAAAAAAAAAAGAAAGAAAACAAGTCATTTAGCATGAATCTGCTCTTGGGCAGGGCTCAGTGCGGAATGCTCATCTGCTCCCAGTGTCTGAGAAGTGACTTTAAAGCTGAAGGTAGAATCACCTGGGGGCCAACGCACTGACATGTTTGGTGGTTGATGCTGATTGTCAGCTGGAAGGCCGGCTGCTGTGGTCAAGTGGTACACTTCCATGTGACACCTTCACGTAGCCTGGGCTCTCTCAGAGTGTGGCTGCTGGCTTCTAAGGGTGAGCATCCAAGAAAACCAGAAGAAGCCTTAATGCCCTATACGTCCCATCTTTGGAAATCCGTAACATCACTCTTGCCCCATGGGGTGATTGTCAACATTATGTCGTAAGACAGTATGAGAGAACCAACAGTCATCTTTGAAAGACAACCTCTGCCACGGGAGCAGTGGTCCTGAGCAGTCAAGTCAAGAAGGTGACTGGTCAGGAGACCTTCAGTCCTGAGCAACCCCACTAGGGATGCGTTCTCTAGGTCATGTTCCGTCTAGTAGACGTTTTGGGTAGTGCATCTCATGTGTTCCATGGTTGTTTGAATTCACCCGTTTTTTACCTAAAATGAAGTTTTTTTCAAAAGACAGAGGAACAGAGTAAGATCTGGAAAACAGCACATACTTAACTTCAAACTAAGGTATATAAAAGACTGGAGGATGATTTGAAATAGATTTTGTATATTCAAACTAATGTGGTAGAAAACTGCTGAAGCCAGAAGCTCGAGGGAGGGGATCTGGGCTGATATATGTGTTTACTTCCCAATCTGGTCTACTTGTTAATATTAGCGGTGTCGAATGTGAGGGTTAACATCAGTACCTCAAATTTGCATTCTGAATACTTTTTAGAGGCCATAAAGAAGATGGGAATGCAAGGATCCATACTACTCATGAGAAAGTACATTTCTTTTTTTTTTTTTTAAGATTATATTTATTCATGAGAGACAGAGGAAGAGACACAAGCAGAGGGAGAAGCAGGCTCTCCACAGGAGCCCAATGTGGGACTTGATCCCAGACCCCAGGATCATGCCCTGAGTCAAAGGCAGATGCTCAACCACTGAGCCACCCAGGCATCCTGAGAAAGTACATTTCTACTCCTAAGTAGATTTCTAATTTAATAGGACTTTTAAAAAAGATTTTATTTTTCATTATTTGAGAGAGAGAGCACGAGTAGGGGACCAGTGCAAGGCTCGATCCCAGGACCCCAGGATGATGACCTGAGCCAAGGCAGATACTTAACCGACTGAGCTACCTGGGCACCCCAGGACTATTTTTAAAATGACACCATGGTGCACCAAAATTTGTGTGTGCTCATTGCAAAGACATTTCATCTTTGATGCTGAACTTTGTGATTGAATTTAAAATAGCATTCAGGGGATGCCTGGGTAGCTCAGTCGGTTAAATGTCCAATTCTTGATCTCAGCTCAGATCTTGATTTCAGGGTTGTGAGTTCAAGCCCCATGTTGGCTGTGGAGCCTGCTTAATTAATTAATTAATTTAATTTAATAGCATTTACCCGAGTGCCAGATGTTTTACCTTTGACGAACTTCCAAAAGCTTTACTTTGCATGCAGTGGATAGAAGAAAAGTTTAATGATTATTAGAATGAACCGATTTTCGACTTGAAGTGTCTGGCACTGATAGGATATTGGCATTTTCCATTTGTGAAGTGTTTCTATCATTGATACCAGCACGTCAACAGCTACTGCTGGACACTTAGGACATGCCTAAGGAAACTTGGATGACAAATGAGCAAATTTAACTGAGAAGGATAACTACTTAATCTAGATCAAAAGTTACCTGTCACAGTAATAAGAAAATGAACCTTCCAGGGACACCTGGGTGGCTCAGTTAGTTAAGTGTCCGACTCTTGGTTTTGGCTTGGGTCATGATCTCGTGAGTCCTGAGATTGAACCATGCTCAATGGGGAATCTACTTTATTCTCTCCTCCTGCCTCTCCCCTCACTCGTGCGCTCTCTATTGCTCTCTCTCATAAATAAATTAAAAAAAAAAAACTGAACCTTCTGCATTGCACAAGGTTATGACTAAATCATAATCTCCAGATACTATTCTACTTCAAAAAATAGCAGTGATTTCAAGATGCTCGTGCCAGCTGTCTTAGTCTGTTCAGGCTGCTATAACAAAATACCATAGACTGCTGACTTAAAACACTTATTTCTCACAGTTTTTAGAGGCTGAAATGTCCAAGATCAAGGGGTCAGTGTATTCAGTGTCTGTGAGAGTTCTCTTTGTGTTTTGCAGACAGCTGTCTTTTTGCTATATACCCTCACATGGTGGAGAGCGCTAATCTGTCTCTTCCTCTTTTCAGAACATTAGTCACATCGCGGGGCTCTACCCTCATCACTTCATTTAAACCTAATCGTTTCCCAAAGGTCGCACCTCCTAACACCATCACATTGTGGGGGTAGCGTTTCAACATAGGAATTGGGGGAGGGTAAATAAAAAAAAAAAAAAAAAAAAAAAAGGGATCCCTGGGTGGCGCAGCGGTTTGGCGCCTGCCTTTGGCCCAGGGCGCGATCCTGGAGACCCGGGATCGAATCCCACGTCGGGCTCCCGTTGCATGGAGCCTGCTTCTCCCTCTGCCTGTGACTCTGCGCCTCTCTCTCTCTCTCTCTGTGTGACTATCATAAATAAAAAAAAAAAAAAAAAAAAAGGAATTGGGGGAGGGGGCGGCCCGGGTGGCTCAGTGGTTTAGTGCCGCCTTCCGCCCAGGGTGTGATCCTGGAGATCTGGGATTGAGTCCGCATCGGGCTCCCTGCATGCAGCCTGCTTCTCCCTCTGCCTGGGTCTCTGCCTCTCTCTCTCTCTCTCTCTCTCTCAGATAAGTAAATAAAATCTTTTTTTTAAAAAAAAGGAATTTGGGGGGAACTCAGTCATTCAGTCTGTAACACCAGTTCAGTTTCGTGTTTTCTGCTTGTCATGTGGCCAGTGGGATCATTACGTTCTCTGTGGTGGATATAAACGCTGGCAACCTGTATGAATAAGGTATAGATTCATTATCAGTTTTCTTAAGAAATGGAAATCCAGTATTTGTTATTTGATTAACTAGACATCTGGCCTTTCCAAATTAGCAATTCCTTTGACTGATTCGTTGGCTAACTTGTTAGAATAATAGCTCCTCCGTGCTGATGTATATCCTGCCTTAACAGAGGAAACCTGGACATACAGCCTGGGAAAGTAGTTTAGGTTTATAATGAGGTTCGGGAGAAAAAAAGGATTCTCCCCAAGGGCTCTGCTCATGTAAAGTGATGTTGCTATGGCTTCTGGATAAAAGGATCAGTACTTATGAACTGAACTGAAATTATTATGAGAGCTTTTGAGTATTTTGTTGAGAGTGCATTGGCCATTTCCCTCACTGGACTGCATAGTTGATATGTCCATTTAGAATTACTTGAGCAAGGTGCAAATGCCTTGACATGCTTTTGAGAATCAGTCATGATTCGAAATCCCCACAGATTGCTTTCATAAATTCAGCGGAAATCATCAAAGGGAGCTGCCCATACTCCAATAAAATCTTTTTAAAAAGAAAAGAGGGATGCCTGAGTAGCTCAGCAGTTGAGCACCTGCTTTCGGCTCAGGTCGTGATCCCCAGGTCCTGGGATTGAGTCCTGAATCAGGCTTCCTACATAGAGCCTGCTTCTCCTTCTGCCTGTGTCTCTGCCTCTCTCTCTATGTCTCTCATGAATGAATAAATAAATAAAATCTTTTAAAAAAAGAGAAAAGGAAAACACATTCATCATTCAAGGATTACTACAGTGCTATCTCCCAGTTTAACAGCCCTATCTCTGAAAAGAGATAGTAGTACTTGGCAAATTATCATGGACTACTGAGGTTTAAGTAAAAAGTCACCACTCCTACTTCATCAGCACTGACCATTGGTGACTGAATTGTCGCCACTGCTGGCACTTGGTATGTGACGTTGGATTTGATAATGTCTTCTTTTCCTTTTTATATATATATATATTTTTTAATTTTTTATTTATTTATGATAGTCACAGAGAGAGAGAGAGAGAGAGAGGCAGAGACATAGGCAGAGGGAGAAGCAGGCTCCATGAACCGGGAACCTGACGTGGGATTCGATCCAGGGTCTCCAGGATCGCGCCCTGGGCCAAAGGCAGGCGCCAAACCGCTGTGCCACCCAGGGATCCCCAATGTCTTCTTTTCCATATCCATTAAGGCAAATATGCTTTCACCTGGCAAGGTATGAAATACGCATGCTCTTCCTTTTGCTGAGTTATTTAAAACTCCCCTGGATAATTTCATTAATGAGTCAAACGCTAGCACAATAATATCTGCTGAGAGATGTCCACATATTCCATTACAATAATGAAACTAAGAGTGTATTCTAATAGTGGTTCCCACATAAGACAATGGTCTCATTGCATGCAGTCCAAGCACAGCTAAAAAAAATGGACAAGTCTTGATTGAGGACAAAATTCAAGCCACATCCCTCAAGTAATCTTTAGGTGGGGCTATGTAGGCCACTTCCAAAGGCTTTTCACAAGTCATATTAGACAATTTATTGGCTTGAGGCCCTGAGTCATGAAGGATAAAGCCTAACATTATTACGGCCCAAGGACAGCACATTCTGACCTGGAAATTCTATCAAATCTTTGTATCATGTAATTAGATAAATATCTAAACGTGAGGGACGCCTGGGTGGTTCAGCGGTTGAGCATCTGCTTTTGGCTCAGGGTGTGATCCCGGGGTGCCAGGATCGAGTCTCACATCGGGCTCCCTGCATGGAGCCTGCTTCTTCCTCTGCCTGTGTCTCTGCCTCTGTTTCTGTGTGTGTCTCTCATGAATAAATAAATAAAATCCTTTCAAAAAATAAAAATAAACGTGAAAGAAGCCTCCTAAAGTAAAAAGCTTTGAAAGTGGTCTGGGCAGCTATAAATCAAGCTCTACTTTCAGATCCTCTATCCCATTCAAACCCCCAAAGAATCATAGGTGTCCATAATAATCAACACAGCTCATTAGAGGCTTTGTCATTTAGACATCACTGGTATTTGTGTCCTCTGAACTTTGACCTGGATCTTTCTGTTGCACAATGCGTACCTTCTGAGCCACTCTATTATTAGGCTTTAGTAGATAGACTGTCGTTTAAGAGGAAGCTCTAATTCTCTGACCCAACATCCCCATCCTTAATAAGTTCTTTCTGAATCAAAACCATGAAAATTAGGTCATGTCTGAAAAAGAACTACTGTGGTATGATGTTAGAAGATCCAATCAAGGGGAGAAAAAAAAAGATCCAATCAACGGACAGAGCCTGGTCAAGGACAGAGCCTGGTCCCCAAGACCTTAGCCATGTTCATGAATAAATAGTCCACCCACCCTTTAGAGACTGAGACTATCTCAGCTGCTGCTTTACACAAATCATGCCATTTGTGGTAACATGAGTGAACCTAAAAGGTATTATGGGAAGTGAAATGAGTTAAAACAAAACAAACACCACATGTTTTCACTTATATGTGAAATCTAGAAAAAACAAATTAATAAACAAAAAATCAGAAATATAAATGCAGAAAACAAACTGGTGGTTGCCATGAGATAGGGGATGGGAGGATGAGTAAAATATGTGAAGGGGATAAAGAAGTACAAACTGCCAGTTATAAAATAAATGAGTCCTGGAGATGAAAAGTACAGCATAGCGAATATAGTCTATAATAACTACACTTACCGTGGTGAGCAATTCACAGTGTACATAATTGTCAAATCACTATGTTGTACGCCTAAAACTAATATTGTATGTCATCTATATTCCTTTTTTTTAAATTTTTTCTATTTATTTATGATAGTCACACAGAGAGAGAGAAAGAGAGGCAGAGACACAGGCAGAGGGAGAAGCAGGTTCCATGCACCGGGAGCCTGACGTGGGATTCGATCCCGGGTCTCCAGGATCGCGCCCTGGGCCAAAGACAGGCGCTAAACCGCTGCGCCACCCAGGGATCCCTATATTCCTTTTTTTTTAAATTCATTTATTTGAGAGAGAAAGAGTACGAGTGGGGGGAAGGGAAGGGGGAGAGAATCTCAAGCTGAGTCCCTGCTGAGCACAGACCCAGAGGCAGAGCTCGACCTCACAACCTGTGAGATCATGACCTGATCCAAAATCACCAGTTAGACGTTTAACCAACAGCCACTCAGGCACCCCGTTCTTAATGAAAAATTAAAAACTAAAAACTAAAAAAAAAAAAAAAAAAAAAAAAAAAAAGAATTCAGGATGCCTGGCTGGCTCAGTTGGTATAGATGGTGACTCTTGATCTTGGAGTTGTGAGTTTGAGCCCCATGTTGGGTGTAGAGATTAGTTAAAAATAAAATCTTCTTTTTAGAAAAAGAAAGAATTCAGTATCTTTAACATATGATATGACTCAGACAGGAGGCCTGGGAGGCTCAGTAGTTGAGTGTCTGCCTTTGGCTCAGGGCATGATCCTGAGGTCCTGGGGTCGAGTCCCACACTGGGCTCTCTGTGAGGAGCTTGCTTCTCCCTCTGCCTCTGTCTCTGCCTCTCTCTCTGTGCCTCTCATGAATAAATAAATAAAATATTAAAAAAATATATGGCTCAGATGATCTATTTCTTTTTTTTAAGATTTTATTTTTTAAAAGTAATTTCTATACCCATTGTGGGGCTCACACTGACAACCCCAAGATCAAGAGTGACATGCTTTACCGACTAAGCCAGCAAGGCACCCCTCTATTTCTTCTTGAATGGGCTTTGGTAGTTTGTGTCTTTCAAGGAGTTTTTCCATTTTTTTTTTAAGATTTTATTTATTTATTCATGAGAGACACAGAGAGAGAGAGAGAGAGAGGCAGAGACACAGGCAGAGGGAGAAGCAGGCTCCATGCAGGGAGCCCGACGTGGGACTCGATCCCGGGACTCCAGGATGGCACCCTGGGTGGAAGGCAGGTGCCAAGCCGCTGAGCCACCCAGGTGTCTCGAGTTTTTCCATTTTATCTAATTTATGAAATTTATTGACATGAAGGTTTTTATAATATTTGCTTATTATTATTTTAATTTCTCTGAAGTTTGTAGTGATGTCTCTTCCTCTGTTTCTTCTTTTTTTTTTTTAATTTTTATTTATGATAGTCATAGAGAGAGAGAGAGAATGAGACAGAGACACAGGCAGAGGGAGAAGCAGGCTCCATGCACCGGGAGCCCGATGTGGGATTCGATCCCGGGTCTCCAGGATCGCGCCCTGGGCCAAAGGCAGGCGCCAAACCGCTGCGCCACCCAGGGATCCCTGTTTCTTCTTTTTTTAAAAGACTTTATTTATTTATTCATGAGAAGCAGAGACACAGGCAGCGCGAGAAGCAGGCTCCCCACAGGGAGTCCAATGTGGGACTCGATCCCCAGACCGGGATCATGCCCTGAGCCGAAGGTAGACGCTCAACTGCTGACCCACCAAGGTGTCCCTCCTGTTTCTGATGTAGGTAATATGTATCTTTTATTCCTGATCAGTCTAACTGGAAGTTTATCAATTTTATTCATCTTTTCAAAAACCTTGCTTCAGTTTTTTCTGTGTTTTTTTTTTTTTTTTAATTTTTGGTTTCACAGGTCATTTATTTTGGCTTTTATCTGTATTATTTCTGTCCCAACTTTGGATTTAATTGGCCCTTGTTTGGGGCAGCCCGGGTGGCTCAGAGGTTTAGCGCCGCCTTCAGCCCAGGGTGTGATCCTGGAGACCCGGGATCAGGGATCAGGTCCCACATTGGGTCCCACATCAGTCTCCCAGCATGGAGCCTCTTTTTCCCTCTCCCTGTGTCTCTGCCTCTCTCTCTGTCTCTCAGGAATAAATAAAAATTTAAAAAAAATTGGCTCTTGTTTTTCTGGTTTCTTAAAGTGGAAGCTTAAATCATTGATTTGAGATATTTATTTATTTATTTATTTATTTATTTATTTATTTATGATTTTATTTATATGACAGAGAGAGAGCACAAGCAAGGGTACCAGCTGAGGGAGAGGGAGAAGCAGACTCCCCACTGAGCAGGGAGCCCAACGTGGGCTCTGTCCCTATATCATTTTTTTTTATTTTTTTATTTTTTTATTTATTTATTTATTTTTATTTATTTATTTATGATAGTCACAGAGAGAGAGAGAGAGGCAGAGACACAGGCAGAGGGAGAAGCAGGCTCCATGCACTGGGAGCCCGACGTGGGATTCGATCCCGGGTCTCCAGGATCACGCCCTGGGCCAAAGGCAGGCGCTAAACCGCTGCGCCACCCAGGGATCCCTCATTTTTTTTTTAAAGATGTTATTTATTTATCCATGAGAGACACAGAGAGAGAGAGAGAGAGAGAGAGAGAGAGAGAGAGGCAGAGAGAGACAGGCAGAGGGAGAAGCAGGCTCCATGCAGGGAGCCTGGTGCGGGACTGGATCCCAGGTCTCCAGGACCACGCCCTGGGCTGAAAGCAGGCACCAAACCGCTGAGCCACCCAGGATCCCCTATCTTTTGTATTTAATATGATTATTGATATGATTGGGCTTAAACCGATCTTGCTATTTGTTTCATCTCTCCTTTGTTCCTTTTTTTTTTCATATTTACCTGCCTTCTTTTGGCTTAATTCAGGATGTTTTATGAGTGATTTTACTTCTACTATTACCTTCTTAGTCACACCTTTTAAATTTTTTCAGTGGTTGTTTTAAGGTTTATGATTTACGTTTTTAACTTATCACAATCTATCTTCAAATAATAGTACACCAGTTCACTTATATTTGTTGTAAACATCTACCTTTGCATGATAAACAACATATTGTTATTCTTTTCCTTTAAACAATAGCTTTTTAATGTTTGTATTAATATATAATTTACACGCTATGAAGTTCACTCTTTTAAGGGTATAGCTCTTTTTTTTTCTTTAAGTTTTATTTATTTAAGTAATCTGTACACCCAAGGTGGGGCCTGAACTCCAGATCCTAAGGAAGAATCACATGATCTCCATGAGTGAGGCAACCAGGTGCCCCAGGGGTATAGTTCAGAAAGTTCCAACATAATCACCATCACAATCAAGATGTAGAAGAGCTCCATTACCCCATCCTTCTGTCTTCCTACCAGAGGGCCTGGGAAGGACTGATTAGACTTGTCTCTCTAGCCCTGTCTTTGCAGGAATGTCCTGTAAATGGAATTATCCAGTATGTAGCTCAGCAGTTGAGATTTATCCATGTGACTGTATGTATCAGTTAATTCAATGCAGTTTATCCATTCTGCAGTTGAAGGACATTTTGGTTGTTTTCAATTTTTTGTCTACTACAAATAAGGCCTCTAAAAAACACTGGTGTAGGGGAACCTGGGTGGCTTAATGGTTGAGTTCAGGGCATGATCCTGAGGTCCTGGGATGGAGTCTGTCATCAGGCTCCCTGCATGGAGCCTGCTTCTCCCTCTGCCTGTGTCTCTGCCTCTCTCTCTGTGTCTCTCATGAATAAATAAATAAAATGTTTTAAATTAAAAAAAAAATAGGAAACAATGGTGTATATATAGGCTTTTGTATGAACATAGGTTTTTGCTGAGTCATATGGTAAGCTTATGATTAACTCTATAAAAACGCAGTATCAAAAAAAATTAAAAAAATAAAAACGCAGTATTTTTTTAAAAAGTTAAAAATGAGGGGCGCCTGGCTGGCTCAGTAGGAAGAGCATGTGACTCTTAACATCCAGAGCTGTGAATTCAGCCCCACGGTGGGTGTAGAGGTTACTGACGTAGGTAACCTAAAAACAATGGTTGAAAATGAACATGTTTTATGTTGACCCACCTTGACCATCCCCAGCACTTCATTTTTGCGAGTGTATATTAAAATTTCCTTCCGTCTAACGATACTTCTATCTAGTAGGGTGACTTTGCTACTATGAATGCTCTCGCATCTGCTCGTCTGAACAAAGTGTTTATTTTGCCTTCTTTTTTTTTTTTAAGATTTAAAAAAAATGTATTAATGAGAGACACACACACAGAGAGAGAGAGAGAGAGGCAGAGACACAGGCAGAGGAGAAGCAGGCCCCATGCAGGGAGCCCGATGCGGGACTTGATCCCGGGACCCCAGGGTCACATCCTGGGCCAAAAGCAGACGCTCAACCGCTGAGCCACCGGGGTGTCCCTTGCCTCCAGGTTTGACTGGCGTTTTCGCTTGGGGATACTTGATTCGAGGCGGGCGGTTGTTTGCATAGTTGACCGTGTCACTGCACAGGGGCACGGGCTGGGGCCACTGGCCAGTCCCCACGGGAGATGCACAGGGTCGCCCCTGGGGCCGCGGGTCGGGGCGGCCCGAGCCCCCAGCCGAGACCTCGTTCCAGGCTCTGCAGCGCCCAGGAAAGCCCCCACCCGAACGACCCCGGGGCCCTGGGACGGTTCAGGGCGAGGTGAGGGAGGGGGGACACGTGGCCGCCACGTGCTGGGCAGCACGGAGATGGTCACCAGAGCGCGGCCCCCCGGAGCTGGCCCCGGCCTTGCCGCACAGCGGCGGCCGGTCAGAGAGCATCGAGGGCGGCCTGGGCCCCGGGCTGCGTGGCGGCGACTGCAGAGGAGGCCGGGTTCCCCGCAGCCCCGGGGCGCCCCCACCCCGCTCCTCAGGCCCGTGCACCTGTGGCCCCGGACACCGCTTTGTCCCCACCTTCCTTTCCTCTCCTTTACCCTTCCGGGAAGGGCGCGCGGGAGCCTCCCTCCAGCAACGTCCCACCCCAGTCTGGAAAGGACTTGGTCACAGGTCTTCTGGGATCCCCCCAAAAGCGTTGATGTGGCTCTGGGGAGCCCCTGCCCCCTTTCCCGGCCCCCGCAAGTGCCCCGTGCGGGCCCATCTGCTGGAACCCGGCCCCTCCTGTCCCCGCATTCCCGGGCTCCCCACCCTGGCGCCCCACGATCAGACTTTGGAACCTGTGGGGGATCTGCTTCCTCCTTGCTCTGGGCCCTAGACTTTGCTCCCCGGGGATCCCGGTGCCACGCTCAGTCGTGGGAGCCTCAGTGGGCGGTAATGGGTGTGGGGGTGGTGGGGTGTCTAACATTCCTGTGCTAGCCTCTGAGGTCGTAGAAGGCAAGTTGAGGGGAACCCACCCCACGGAGCTGAGAGGCTAGACAAGGACGGCAGGCCCGCAAGAGGGAGCATTGACATTGAAAACCTGAGGAGTTTGCTGGAAGAGGGACGAGGACAGGCCTTAGTGCTGTGGGTGTGCCAAGGCAATGGGATTCGGCAGTGCCGGGGGTGTTGGGGCAAGCAGATACGGCGAAGGGGGGTTGTGTAAGGGCAGGGGACCGACCATCATCAGTCTGGTGCCATTTGAAAAGCTGGGGCAGCGCCTGGCAGGTACCTGGAGTTCAGCAATGTAGGCTTTTAGTAACAGTAACAGTAACTAACGTTGTTAGCACCCGCTCGTCTGTCGCTCACACTCCTCTCCTCTGCCAGAGTCTCGCTTGGTTTCTCCGGTGATTCACAGCGCGCTGGACCGGGAACAACTGGCAACATGCCCGCGTTTCTAGATCCCCTGGATGCTCCTCTGACCCCTCTGGCTTATTTCTCAACGTCTTCTTTTTTTTTTCTTCTCTCCAAGCCCTCCTTCTCTCTTCTCTCCTTCTGGTCAGGCTGGCGAGGCCAAGGTCCTTAAACCTCAGATCTGAAGTTTCATTCACACGAAAAAGAGGTGGAGGAACAGAACAATTCCAAGCGAGCAGTCCTCCAGTCCACGGGGAGCCCCCCCCCCATCAGTCCCGCCACCGAGGATCCTTCATGAGGGCCAGAGATCAAAGTATTAAATTAACCCCGTCCTGGTGCGCGCAGGCGGGAGAACACCAGCCCCTTCTCCCTGGGATAGTTCTCAGATGGATTTCTGGATTTCCCACCTTGGGGCCCATCTGTGGCCTCCTGCCTCTCCTGATTTCCTGTCATGGTCTCCTTGCTGGTCACCCCACCCCGACCTGCTGCCCGAGGCTCTTCATCCACGCTTTCTTCACATTTATCTTTCAAAACTGCAGAACTGGGGACATCCGGGTGGCTCAGTGGTTGAGCGTCTGCCTTCGGCTCAGGGCGTGACCCCGGGGTTCTGGGATTGAGTCCCGCATCGGGCTCCCTGCACGGAGCCTGCTGCTCCCTCTGCCTGAGTCTCTGCCCTCTCTGTGTGTCTCTCATGAATAAATAAATATCATCTTTAAAAGCAAAACAAAACAAAACAGAACTGACCACTTAGCTCCTCAGCTGGAGAGTGTTCAGAAGTTCCCAGGGCCCCATAAAGTCCAGATTCTGTGGGCGCTCTCGAAAGCTTTTGCATCGCGTCTGTGGCCCTTCTCTTGCCTTGTGTGCCCCCTGGACCTGGTGCTCTAGCTCCCTGGAACCGCAGGCATGGCTCCTCACACACCATGTTCTTTTTCTCTGGGCTTTTGTCCTTGTCATCACCCTCTGGAGTGAATTTCCCATCCCTCCTCAGCTGGCAGCCTCTGACTTCCTGCTGGAGACCAAGATGCAGATTCTAAAGAAGCCCTTGCCTGAGCTCGCAGGGGGCCTTCCTCCTGTAGGCCCTGGGCCCCCAGCACCTGGTGCACATCCCTGCTCACTGTAATGCAGCCCCTTGGACAGTGAGGCCTCGAGGGCAGAGACTGACTGCTGGGCTTACCAGCTCGTAGGGTCTGGGAGATAATCCATCATAGTGATGACACTAGTGAGGATGACAATGAGCACGCCCATTCAAGTTCTGATCCATCCTTGGGACCACCACACAAGATAGTACCACTGTCACTACCAGTTTACAGTTGAGAGGAACGAGGCTCGGTCAAGGTCACAGTTAGTAATGACAGAGCTAGGATAGGAACCCAGGTCTTTCTCTTAGTCATTACTCTGGACTCTCTCCAGTGTTTGGTAAACTGGCCTGAACTCTCATTTCACTCCGCACTCCCCGCCCCCCCACTCCCTGCCCATCCACAGTGAAAATCGCCACCAAGGCCAATCCATTGGATGAGAATTCACGGGAGCCTGAAAGTCTCCGGGCCCAGCTGGACACATCCCTGAAGCGGCTGCAGTGCTCCAGGGTGGACCTCTTCTACCTACATGCCCCTGACCACGACACCCCCGTGGAAGAGACGCTGCGGGCCTGCCACCAGCTGCACCAGGAGGTGAGGCCAGCCCCCGAGCTCCAGGAGGTGGTCTGCTGCTCCTCTCCTCGGCCTGTCATCACCCAGGAGAGGGGAGGCACCAGGGTAGTCCCAGAGCAGAGCTGGGGACAGACCCCAGCCCCACGGGGCCCGCCCCTGTCTCCCCTTTCTAGTGTCCTGGGCCGCGGTGGGTTCTGACGGGGACCTCTCCCCCGCAGGACAAGTTCGTGGAGCTGGGCCTCTCCAACTATGCCGCCTGGGAGGTGGCCGAGATCTGCACCCTCTGCAGGAGCAACGGCTGGGTCCTGCCCACCGTGTACCAGGTGAGGGCCGGGGCCTCAGGCGCCTGTCTGCAGGGCTGCTGCTGATCCCCGGGTTCTCTTGGCCCCTCCGACAGCCTCCTGTGCCCTCTCCATCCCCGCCACTCCCCTGCTGACTGCCTGGAGGTGCTCCCAGGTGCCGTGGGGCTGTCGTGCAAGCCCTTTAGCTTGTCCAGGAGGCACCTGCTCCCTCTGGCCCTGGCTGCCCTGCCGCCTGCTTGTGTTCCTTGGGCCCTTCCTTCCTGCTCTCTCACTGAGTGCGTTAGCCTGGGCCACTCTTCCCCTTCTCCCTGGTAGAGAAGTAAGTGCTCAGGCCTCACTGTGGTGGCTCGTCTCCTGGAAGCCTTTCCCGATGCCCCAGCAGAGCCTCCTCGTTCATCCAACAAATGTCCGTACTCCTACTTGGTGCCAGACATTGCTCACAGAACTTAGTGGACTGTGATTGCTTCTTTTCTCGATTACACCTGCTGACGCTCCACCTGGCTATTAAATCTCTCAGAGCAGGGACCTTGTCCCATTGGACAGTGGGTGGAAGTTCCATGTCCAGCCCATGGTTGGTGCTCAGAGTGTGGGCTGAATGACTGAAGTGTCCTTTCCACTAAATGTATGCCCGGATTGTTAAGGTCCTAGGATTGTTAGGGTCTGAACTGCAGGCTCTGCCAGGGAAGATTTGGGGTCCCTTCCCTGACATGTGCACCCCCTGAGGCTGGTCCTTCTACCTGCAGGGCACGTACAATGCCATTACCCGGCGGGGGGAGGGCCGTATGTCTTGAAGTAGATTTTCTCACTCTGAGTTTCTCACGCAAATAATAATTTGTGCAAAACCCAACCATGAGTCGCTACCAAGAATAAAAATTCCCCAAGATGTTATGGGCAGTTTTCCTATGTGCTCCGGGTGTCAGCAGTGACTTTACTCTGGTCTCAGCGCAAGTGTCCAGCCTTACCATCTGTGAGACTCTCAGCGCTGGCTGGGTGGGGACAGAGGTGCGGGTGGAGGAAGAGAAAGAAAGGGGTAGGAAGGGTGACCAGGGTTCCTCCATCCCTTGGCAAACCCCCGTTTCGAGCAGGGGCACAAGGGCCAGAAGAGAAGCCCCGGCTCTGGTGGCAGCTCTCACGTTCCCAGCCGTCACGTCAAGCAGGAGCCAGTGCTGGAAGCTGGCTCGTGGTAAACAAAAGGAATCCGGAATCAAAACAAAAGCCCAAAGCTGAGGCCTTTTTCCTAGGAAAAGTTCTCTCTTTGCTGTCCACGGGAGCCACCCTGCAGACAGCTTTATTCCTTACAGAAAAGCAGTCCGTCCCTCGCCCTCCCTGCTGTTTGCCCAGTGGGTGGCGCCCCTCAGTCCTGGTCCAGGGCCTGTCAGCCGTCGTCCTCCCCTTCAGATTCTTCCTCCGCAGACTCCGAGGCACTCTCGGGCAAGTCCTCTCCCATCTGCTGGAACCTTCCAGACTGTGCATCCCACATGTATCTGATGGTAACTTTGAATTCAGCCATCTCATACCCGAAAAGCTTCTGCAAGAGACACAGGGAACCAGTGATGAGAAGCAGGTGTGACTCAAAGTGGCCAGAGTCCCTGGTGCCACAGCACACCGACTGCGGCGGGGGAGTACTCACCAGCACGCGGGCCTGCTCTGGGGTCAGCACATCACCCTCCTTGCACACCTCGTGGTCGGACAGCAGGGTCACCACACCTGCGGGGAACAGGCCCCCACACAGCTCTCTGCCAGCTGCCCAGAGCTGGGTCGGAGCTGGCTGGCCCCCCGCCCTCCCTTGCACACTCAGGCTAAATCCACAAGTGTGCAGCTGCCCAGGAGGAGCTGTGGGGCAGATGCCTTCCTCACGCCCCTTAGCTGCTGTGTCCTGGCTGCAAGTTACTGTCCACTCTTGCCTCGACCAAGAGATGGTCACTTAGTCCCATCTTCACCTGAGACAGTGGAGGCTGGCAGAAATAGGCTGCTCAGCCACAGGGGCCAGAGGGCATGTGTCGGGTTTGGGAGCTTGTGTTCCCAGCAGCAAGCTGTGATTTCCCCATACCTCTCTTTTTTTTTTTTTATTTATTTATGATAGTCACAGAGAGAGAGAGAGAGAGGCAGAGACACAGGCAGAGGGAGAAGCAGGCTCCATGCACTGGGAGCCTGATGTGGGATTCGATCCCGGGTCTCCAGGATCGCGCCCTGGGCCAAAGGCAGGCGCTAAACCGCTGCGCCACCCAGGGATCCCTCCCCATACCTCTCTTGAGGGCAGTGGGCAGGCCCAGCTGCCTCAGCTGTGGCTCCATGGAGTGGGGGAACTGCTCCAGGGGCCCTGGGTCCAGGGTCACGGTGAAAGTTGCTTTGTTTCCTGCTCGAGCGAAGTCCATTTCCGTGTATTTTGTAAACCACCTTGGGGAAAACACAAGAGGTAGGAGGGGAGGTTCCTGACTGGCCCACCTCCCCGCATGAAGCCAGGCTCCCTTGGCCTGGCCTCCCCTCCTAGTCCGTGTCTGCTGCGAGACAGGCATCAGCGTGGAGCACGGTGCTGCAGAGAACGAAGACTCAGGAGCGGTGTTCCAGGAACCAGTTTTTACTCAGTGCCTCCATACTGTACAAAGTATCCGGATTATTCCTTCCCTGCTACATCCCAAAAACACTTACTCATTCACTTCCTCCTTGGTGCGGTTGGTGAAAAGCAGGCCGACCTCACCCTTCAACTTCTTGCTGACCTACAGAATGAAAGGGGCCGGCCCAATCCCTATCTTGCAGTATCTGCAGATGTTTTTGGCTGACACAGCTGGTGGCAGGGGGTGGACGTGGGGGACTACCTAGGGTTGGGGGTTAAGGAGAACTGAACCTTAAATGAGGTTTTGCTCTCCCCATCCCTCCACTGGCGACATGGCCAGAAACTCACCTGATGCAGGTTGTCTTTGTACTCGTCAGCTGGGCTTCGACCCAAGGCCACCATCATCACCTTGTTTTTGCCAAAGAACATCCTATGGAGGAAAAGGGGTTTGTGAAGAGTGCCCCAGGGACCCTCCCCAACTTAGGCGCCTGTACACCGGCTCTGGTCCTCTGGAGCCGGAACTCAGGCCCAGGCTGTTCCGCAGCAGAAGGTGTGGCCAGAGGCTCCTACTCCTTCCATGTAGCCCTGCCAGCCCACTGTCCGCAGCCAAGGACCCCTTTCGTTATTTTCATTATTTCAACATTCACAATACTTAGTCTAGCGGCCCACTGTGGGTATTACGTGCTCCCCTAGACTTCCCAGTCTGGATGTAAGGAAGAGGCACATTTACTGGTCTGAGGCAGACCAGGGTCAGCACTTGTACCAACACAGATTCAGTCCAACGACAGGTACCTGCCATGTGGCTCACGCAGCCTGCCCTCGTGTGCATCCTCGAGTACACATTCTAAAATTGATGAGATGTTCCTAAAAGGACCAGACCCCAGGGGGAAGGGAGCCCCTTCTCCTGAGGGATCACTGTTCCAACATTCCCAAACAACTACCAAGTCCTCCCCGCAAGGAGCTCAAGGCAAGAGCAGTTGTAACGGTTAAAAAGTGCCTCTGGAGAGTGTGGCACTTTGTCCTCACGAAGGTGGTTATCTGTGGGACCCAGGTACCCGAGGGTCAATCACCACCCCTGTGCTTGGAGAGCATCCTGCCTCCTTCCCTACTCAGAAAGACCCTCGTCCCATCGCCTACTTACCGGCTGTGCTTCCAGGCGTTCCGGATGTCCTTCAGCTTGCTGTTCCTCATGTTGGCCACGGAGAAGATGAAAAGGTACTTGTATGTGTCCACACATTTCCGAAGCTATGGGACAATTCATGGGGCTCTGGAGTTCAAGGGGCAGCATGGGTTGGGCCTCAGAAGGGGAAGAATCTGCTCTAGGTCCCTAACAGCCATGGAAGTTTAGAGCTGGAGGCTTCTAATCTGGTTGTTTCCTCTTTACTTCTGTCACTGAAGCCAAGCTCAAAGATTACAGGGGCTCCCCCGCGGCAGGGCAGGTGTGGTCTCAAAGTGCAGGGTAAGCAGAAATCCCATGGTCTTCCAGGTCTCTGACTTACCTGTGCCTGGGAGTGGAATGGATCGCTTTGGTTTGCCCATTAACTGACAACCTAGAAACACTTAGCTACACTTGGAAGACTCCTGCTAAATGGAAATCTATAAAGTCTCATTATTTACTCCCAAGGGGAGGTGGCTCACCAGCCCTGCTCTGCCCATATTGCTGGCTGCAGTGATGATGACGTGGTCTCAAGGAAAAGGAATCATTGTGCTGGAGGAGACTCTCCTCTCACGCAGCCTGCCGTAGTGTGGGCAGTGGGCTGGCGCATTTACTCACATCTGATAACCCCACTGTTGTTTTTTTAAGTAATCTACTTTACATGGGACTTGAACTCATGATCCCAAGAGCAAGAGTCCCATGCTCTACCAATGGAGCCAGCTAGGCTCCCCCCTAACTCCAAAGCTTTCTGACAGGCCACCAAATCTCCCTAGGCTTCTGTCACCTAGCTGCAAGACAGTGGTAACTCCTCCAGGCACACTGCAAAGACGGGGTACACAGCACACATGGAGCACTTAGTGGGGGTTCAAGGCACAGAGGAAGAGCTCTGTCAAAGCTGGAAATCACTGCCACAGGAGTTTCTAATGCTGCTGCTGCAGGGGGAACCAGCACCCTGTGGTGGTGTGTTTTTTTTCTAAAATAGTTTTTCTGGCAGCCCCAGAGGCACCCTTAGAAACCAAATTCAAGGTCTGGAACAATAAAAAGAATGAAAAATAAAGAAAATGAAAAGAATGAGCTCTTACCTCTTCTATCAGGTTCTGTTTCAGTTCTAAGCCTTTCTTGGCAGTTTTGGTTAAGGAAACTAATACAAAGAAAAGGAGAGATGATGAGAGGCGAATCCAGAGGCCCTGTGGACTCATTTCCCTCTCCCCTTTGGTAGCTCAGCTGCACCAAGCCGGCAGGAGGAAAGGCAAGGCTGTGTATTCCCAGGGTCCTCCAAGCGCCTCCTCTCTAGTGTTCCTGAGCCTGGAGATCCCCTCGCACATTTCCTATTACTTAATGAACCAGGTGGTCCTGCGCTCCTCTCAGGCTAAACTACAAATCCGAGTGGGGATACTGAGGCGTGGGGGCAGGGCTCGCTCCTGTCCTTGAAGTGCTTTCAGGGGCACTTAGCAGACTTAGCTCGCTGAGGCAGCTCCCTATCTGCTCTCCACCACGGCGCACAGAGAAAATCTTTGGTGGCCTCAGCTGTGGCATGATGAATCTGGGGGCTCTGTCTCCTCTGCTACGTCCTGTTCTGCAGTTTGGACTCCTGGATAAAGCAGTGTCTCTGTGGGGAGGGCAAGCACCTCTCCCCAAGAGCTAGGGGCTCAATTTCTTCTTAACCAGAAAGATGGGATTTGTGAGATCTCACCAGAGCTCCCTCCTCTCCTTATTCATCCCGCCTGGCACTCACAAGGCATATACATAGAATGGCAATCACACCAGTCAGGGCAAGGGCAGCGCAGGAGCGGAAACCAAACGCCCTTGTCCATTTCCCACCATTTCCACTGCTATAACTGGACCAAGCCAGCCTTACCCCGTCTTACATTACTGCTGATCTCGCTCATTCCAACTTTGCCTTCTATCTCCACCTTCCCCAATCTATTATCATCAAAGCAACCAGGGTGATTTTTTAAAAAACTTTTTCAGAGAGAGAGAGAGAGACAGAGGTGGGGAGGAGCAGATGAACATGGGGAGAGAGAATATTTTTTTAAAGCATTTTTAATTTTTTTTTAAAGATTTGATTGATTTATTCATGAGAGAGAGAGAGAGAGAGAGAGAGAGAGAGAGAGAGGCAGAGACACAGGCAGAGGGAGAAGCAGGTTCCAAGCAGGGAGCCTGACGTGGGACTTGATCCTGGGTCTCCAGGATTGCACCCTGGGCTGAAGGCAGCGCTAAACTGCTGAGCCACTGGCGCTGCCAGGGGAGAGAGAATCTTAAGCAGGCTCCACACCCAACAAGGAACCTGATGTGGGGCTTGATCTCATGAACCTGGGATCACGACCTGAGCCAAAACCAAGAGTCTGACACTCAACCGACTCAGCCACCCAATGCCCCTAGAGTGATCTTTTAGATGCTGACCCATGCTGGGGTCCGGGGTGGGGCGGGGAGGGGAGGGGGGCACGGGGGTATTGGTCAGTTAAGCGTCTGACTTTGGCTCTGGTCATGATCTCAGGGTTGTGGGGATTGAGCCCTGTGCCTGGCTCTACACTTGCTGTTTTTTTTTTTTTTAATTAAAGATGTTTATTTATGTATTTGTTCATGAAAGACACAGAAAGAGAGAGAGAGACAGAAGAGAGAGAGAGGAAGACGGGGAGATCAGAGGCAGAGGGAGAAGCAGTCTCCATGCAGGGAGCCCGATGTGGGACTCGGTCAGATGTCTCCAGGTCAGGGTCTCCAGGATCACGCCCCGGGCTGAAGGCAGACGCTGGACCGCCGAGCCACCCGGGCGTCCCTACACTTGGCGCTCAGCTTGGAGCCTGCTTCTCGCTCTCCCTCTGCCCCTCGCCCTGTTCACGCTGGGTCTCAAATAAATAAAATCTTAAAAAAAAAAAAGTGCAAGTGTGTCATCCCTGTGCTCCAGCCTTGGGTGTGAAAGCCAAAGCCCTGCCCACTGCCCCTTCCTTGCACACTCTGCTCCAGCCACACGGGCCTCTTGCCCCCGACCTTCCCTCTCCTTGCAACAGTCGCTCTCCCAGGGAGCTCCGAGGACGCCTCACTAACCTTCCTTAGATGTTCGCTTATTTACTGGCTCATCAGGCACCATCCCTGGCTGCACTAGACGGAATAACATCACTGCCCTGTCTCCCTTTTATTTAGCTCCTGAGACTCATCATGATGTGACCTGATTTGACTTTTGGTGTTTTTTTTGGGGGGGTGGGGGTGGGATGTATTTCCCACGACCAAATCGTTAAAGTCCACGAAGGGCCTAGGCCTCGCTTGCTGCACCTGCCGCCCCGCCAACACCGCGAGCGCCGGGCCCCGAAGCATCCGTCCAGCGACTGTGCTGGGGCCGCGAGGCAAGAGGCGCTACCGCCCGGCGCAGTGGTCAGCGACCGCCTCCCAGGAGCTGGTGGCGGAGCCAGGCCCAACTACAGGGCGACCCGGGCACGAGCGAGCCACGCAGAGGCCGTGCGAGCACCAGGGCCGGATTCGGGAGCGAGTCCCACCGGGCGGCGAGGGCGCAGGGGGCGCCGGGCCGCGGCCGGGGTGGGGGTGGGGAAGGGCCACGGCGAGGTGGCGCGCAAGCCGCGGAAGGGCCGCCGACGCCCCGCGCTCTCCGCTCCCTGCCCCGGCAGGCTCGGCTCCCCGCAGCGCGGCCCGCAGCCCGCGGCCCAGCCGCCCGCCGCGCCCCCGCGCCCCCGCGGCCCCCGCTCACCTTTCTTGTCGCGCTTGGATTTGGGCATCGCGCTGCAGGCACGTGCGGCGGCAGGCGGCAGGCGGCAGGCGGCGCTGCCTGCTAGGACCCCGGCGGCGCGGGGGCCTCTGGGACGGCCCTCGGGGGCTGCCCCCGCGCGTGCCTGCCTCAACCCACGCCGCAGCCGGCTTCTCCCCGCCAGGCGGGCTCCAGGGCGACTTCCCGCGCGCCGGGGGTCCTAGCTCCGCGGGGGCGGAGCCTGCGGCGCGGTGCATGCCGGGCGGGGGCGGGGCGCCCGGCTCTCATCATGGCGGCGGCGGCGGCCGGTCTCCGCTTCTGGCTCTGGGCCGCCCTGCTTGTCCTTGCGGCCGCGGTCTACGAAGACCAAGTGGGCAAGTTCGACTGGTGCGTGCGTGTGGGTCACGTTCGGGAGCTGTGCGGCTGTTTTCTCAGCGCCAGCCTCGCGCCTGCTACGGGGAGGACGGGTCGCGGGCAGCGGGACCGGCCGCAGCACCTCCGGGGGGCCCGGTGCGAAATGAAAATGTGGGTCTCCGCGTTCGAGAGCTGAAAGAGGCGGGAGACGGCCGCAGGAGAGCGTTGGACGAAGCAGCGTCAGGGCCGCTTCTCAGCCCGTCTCCGCGGGCCCGGCATTGAGGCGGGCTTGGGGTTCTGGCCGGAGGCCCGGTTTCCGTGCGGGTCAGGCTCGGGTCTACCGGGCGGCGGGGCCCGTGGCCCCTCAGTGGACTCTCGCTTTTCCTCGACTTGGCATCTCGGGTGCGTGAGCAGGGGCTCGGGTCTCCCTGCGGGTCCTAAACCGAGCCCCTTCTCCGGTCATTCAGCCCCGCCCGGCCCCGGGCTCAGGACGGGCCCAGCACGTCTCCCATCAGCTGGGAGGTGCCAGCTTGCTGGCTTTCTTTTCTTTTTACTTATTCATGAGAGACACACAGAGAGAGGCAGAGACACAGGCAGAGGGAGAAGCAGGCTCCGTGCAAGGAGCCCGACGTGGGACTCGATCCTGGGTCTCCGGGGTCACGCCCTGGGCCGAACGCAGGTGCTAAACCGCTGAGCCGCCCGGGAGTCCCTGTAAAATGATCTTATTAATAGTTCATCATTACCTACAGTAGGGGTGAGAATGAATGAGATCGTTAAGTTAGCACAATGTCTGGCGCGTGGAGTACAATTAAGTATTACCTATTATCAGGACTATTCAGGAAACAGTTAATTCTTCAGAGCCCAGCTCAGGTAGCTCCTCCTCTGTGAAGTGTTTTCTGTATCAGATACATTGATTCATGTTTTTTTTTTTTTTTTTGTGTGTGTGTGTGTGTGTGTGTGTGTCTGTAGAGGTCAGCAGTTGTTTTGGGTGCTGTAGATGGAGAGGTAAGAAAGCACTCAGTCGGGGATCCCTGGGTGGCTCAGCGGTTCAGCGCCTGCCTTTGACCCAGGGCGTGATCCTGGAGTCCTGGGATCGAGTCCTGTGTCGGGCTCCCTGCATGGAGGCTGTTTCTCCCTCTGCCTGTGTCTCTGCCTCCTTCTCTCTCTCTCTCTGTCTCACGAATAAGTAAATAAAATCTAAAAAATATAAATAAATTCAACCTAAGTCATATTTTTAATGATGTGGACAAATGCTCACAATACAATGTATATATTGCGCATGTACAGCCTGTACGTGTATGTAGTATGGTTCTAATTTAGCAGAATAGTACAAACATGTCATTACAGATACATAAACAGAAGGAAGTACCCTAAAACATTGAAGAGTTTATGGTGGTGGTATGTTAAGACATTTTAAATTTTTAAGAAATGCTTTTATGTATTTTTCGTATTTTCTATCATGAGCAGACATTGCTTTAGTTTGTCCCCCACCCCGCAGAGAAAGAGCATACACGAAGGAAGGGCAAAGGGAGAGGGAGAAAGAATTGTAAGCAGGCTTCATGCTCAGATGACACAGGGCTGGATCTCGTGACCCTGAGATCATGACCTGAGCCGAAATCAAGAGTTGGATGCTTAATTGATGGAGCCATCCCTGAGCCCTGAGCAGGCATTACTTTTACAGTCCAGATAAAAGATAACGATATTTTATTTTACTTATTTATTTTTAAAGATTTTATTTATTTGACAGCACGCGCATAAGCAGGAGGAGTGGCAGGCAGAGGCAAAAGGAGAAGCAGGCTCCCCACTGAGCAGGGAACCTGACGTGGGTCTCTTGAGGCTCATGAGCCTGGGTCATGACTGACTGAGCCACCCGGGTGCCCCAGATAACAGTATTTTAAAAGAGAGCATGGTAATTAGAATCAGAAAGTCTTAGTCTTGTGTTCTATTTCTGACTATAGTTAGTTGACCCCAACAGACCTTAGTTTACTTATCTGTAAAATGAGAGTAATAACATTTGTCCTATGTATTTCATAGAGCGTTCAATGGATATAGAGAGAATTAAGTACATGAAAATACAGGTAGAAACTGTTATGTCATATAAGCCTGTTTCTTTACTATCTGCTGAGTTGCTTCCTTTTTTTTTTTCTTAGACCAAACAACATAAGAGAAATTTAGTGTAAATGCCATGTGTGTTTAGTTTGCCAGGGATGAGAGTACTTTTCCTGTAGCAGCAATGTGCAAGTACCTCCCGTGTACTTGGTAGCGTGCCATGCAAAGCTAATTATATTCCCTTTATGCTTGAGAGGGGTGTTGAAAAGGATGGGAAATATTCCAAGGAAAGCGTGAGTAATGAGTCAAATGGATCCTGAACATCGGGTGGGCTCGAAAAGGCTGAAGAGAACAGAAGCCTGACCCAGTTTGTGGAGTTTTGTTGGAAAATTCGCATGATTTTTTTTCTCCAGGAGTCAGAATAGAAGGGCCAGTTGGATTGTATGCTTGTGGACACAGACTTTGTGTCTCTTCCCTCGTGTAATAGGAGTGTCTGGTCCCGTTAATGAATACAGAGAGGACTGATGTTTGTTCCTGTAGGAGATTTAGACCTGGTGTTCTTTTGGGTGGCCCTTGAGATCAATATGTGCTTGCATTTAGAAGTAAGAGTTGGGGGCAGCCCGGGTGGTTCAGTGGTTGGCGCCGCCTTCAGTCCAGGGCATGATCCTAGAGACCCGGGATCGAGTCCCGTGTCAGGCTCCTGCATGGAGCCTGCTTCTCCCTCTCCTGTGTCTCTGCCTCTCTCTCTCTCTTTCTGTCTCTATGAATAAATAAATAAAATCTTTTTTTTTTTTTTTTTTTTTTTAAAGAAGAGTTGTACTTCTTATCTATGAGGGTCTATTCTCTCTTCTTGTTCTCTTGGTTTCTGACTACATTGCCTAGAAATCTTGCTTTTGATCAGATTTCCTCATTAACAGACATTCTTCACACGTCCTAAGATACCCATGATGGTGACCACCTCACGTGTTGGTGCAGTGGTCTCTTCACAAAACACTTTTTGCGCAGTGATGATTTTGGCCTTCACACTTCTTGTCCTCACTTCCTCAGGAGACAGCAGTATGTCGGGAAACTCAAGTTTGCCTCCTTGGAGTTTTCCCCTGGATCCAAGAAGTTGGTTGTGGCTACAGAGAAGAATGTGATTGCAGCATTAAATTCTCGGACTGGGGAGATCTGTGAGTGACCAGTGTGGGCCGTAGCTTGGGGTGGAGTGGCTGAGCCTCATGAATCCAGGATGGCCCATGGCCTGTGTAGCCTTCCTGGTTGCTTCCCAGGTTAGGGACAGATTGGCCGAAAGATGCATCTCTTACTGGATTCTGATTCTTTTTTTCAGTTGTGTTAGCTTTGAATAGTAACTGTTTCCCTATAACGACTTTTTAGTTTATCCCCTTAGCCTGAGTTCTAAGAGTTCTTAAGATACTATTTCAAAAAATCCATTTTTCTCTTGCTACTTTTAGGGATGTTTTTAGGCACTAAAATCATGGTGATATAACTTACAATCACTATTTTTCTTGTGCATCTTAAAGATCCTGTTATTTTGTCATGCATTTGTATGTTTAGGGTGGTTGGGGGGGGTGGGAAGTGAGGAGACTTCAGATTGGGACAGGACTGGCTCCTCTCAAACCTTCCTCCCCTCAGTACCCAGTGAGTGTGAGGGGATCATTGTCAGTTAAGTGTAATCCTCCTCTCCCTTGAAATAAAATGAAGTAACCAAGGTGCAAAGACCTCTTTGGTTCTCTGCTACCTTTTTGCACACCTCTCTCTAGTTAATGGTAATGTCTGACTCTCGTGTCTCTCAGTGTGGCGCCATGTTGACAAGGGCACAGCAGAAGGGGCAGTGGATGCTATGCTGCTCTACGGACAGGGTAAGCACAGTCCTGCCTGGTCTCTCTCGTGGTGTTGGTCCATCTCCCCATTCCTCAGTTCCTTCCTTCATACAGGGTCTGCTAGTGAAAAAAAGGAGTGTTCCCAAAAGGTAAGGGGCAGGTATCATAAATAACTTCTATTTGCATCCATACATCAGAGGTGTGGCCACTGCTCATAGCCCATCAGAGGATAGTCTGATACCCCAACAGAGTACCAGTTGGGGAGATGACTTCACCATGAATTTTTTCTCTTCCAGATGCAATCACTGTGTCCAATGGAGGCCGGATCATGCGTTCCTGGGAGACTAACATTGGGGGTCTGAACTGGGAGATTACCTTGGACAGTGGCAGGTAGAGGGCAAGAAGCTCTATTTTTTTTTTAACTTAAATTATTTTTTTATTTTTTAAAATATTATATATATTTATTCATGATAGAGTCAGAAACAGGCAGAGGGAGAAGCAGGCTCCTTGTGGAGAGCCTGATGTGGGACTCGGTCCCAGGATCCTGGGATCACACCCTGAGCTGAAGGCAAATGCTCCACCACCGAGCCACGCAGGCATCCCAAAATTTTTTTATTTTTAAAGATTTTATTTATTTATTCATGAGACAGAGAGAGGCAGAGACATAGGCAGAGGGAAAAGCAGGCTCTCTGTGGGAGTCCAATGTGGGACTTGATCCCAGGGCTCTGGGAATTCACCCTGAGCCGAAGGCAGACGCTCAACCACTGAGCCACCCAGGCGTCCCTGGAAGCTATATTTCAGGTAGCCGTGGTTTGAGGTTTTGCTGAAACACAGGTCTGCATGGACAGCAATTTAGGGTCTTTTGACTTTTTCCTCACAGGCCACTGAAGAACCAAATAACATCAAACACCCTGTGACTTAATGATCTGAGGTCATGGAACATGTGGTTACTCTGCCAGTGTTTCTTGAGCACCGATTGGATGCAGAGCTCTGTGCTAGGTGCAGTGTTTATCCTTGCACTTGAATGCTGCTCCTAACCTTACTGTGATATGAGAACTCTGATGTCCTAGATATAGGAATGTAATATAAATCTTACAATGTTTTAATTTTATATTGAGAGAATAGCTTGGGCAACTGTTACATCTTTCCTGGGATTGTTTCAATTTTGGGGTCATTTGCATTAGTGTATATCTCTTCTGATAATAATTTATCTGATTAATATTTGGCACACCCCCAGGCAGTGGGAATGCACATGTGACTCGAGAAGATTTCTGTTGTCAAGAAACACATTGTCAGCAGTGGGGAGGCAAGCACATAGCCTGTAATCTCAGTACGGGGTGACAGATGCCATGGTAGAGGGATGATCTACTTGCTGGGAATTCCTAGGGGAAGGAGGTAACAAGACTGAGGAGGTTCACAGGGCTTCAGGGAAGCAGTACAGCCAAGTGCTTGAAAGCGCAGCCTCCCAAGTCAGCTAACCAGAAGCAGAGCCCATATTAGGATCCTGATGCATTTGACCCCAAGGCCTATTTTCTTACCTACTAAGCTACAGTGGTAGTGTTTCAGATTATCTCCTCTCATCTGAGACCCTGGAGGTGCTGGCAGTGCTCACTCCTGCACCTGTGCTCAGTTTCCAGGCACTTGGGCTGGTGGGTCTGCAGGAATCAGTGAGGTACATTGCGGTCCTGAAGAAGACCACTCTTGCCCTGCATCATCTCTCCAGCGGACACCTGAAGTGGGTGGAACACCTCCCCGAAAGGTAAGGCCACCTTCCCACCAGGTGGTGGCTGCCTCGTTCTGCTCTCCACAAGCTCCTGTTTCTGAGGGTTGTAACATTTATTCTGACTCAGGCTCCACTTGTGTTGGCCTCATGTGTCTTGTGTTGGGCTCAGTAGATAGAAGCCTGCACTCAGAGGCCGTGCTACTTCTGGCATTTCTTTGCAGTGAGTGGAAGATTCTCAAACTGGGCACTAGAGACAGTCCAGCAAGGGGAGTGGCTTATTCAATTATGGTCATAGCACTCTGGGCTTTTTGATTTCTAATTCAAGTCAGACTGAGCCTTTCATTCATGTTATGAATCAGAACAACTGAAGAAGAGCTCAAGGGAAGAACTGAGCAAGGTTTGAGATGGTTACCAGAGGTCCTAGTCATGGAAAGCATTAAAGCTCTGAAGGATCAGGAGGGAGGAAAGAAAGGAAAAGATTTGCTTAGACCTGTGGCTATTTTCAGGGCATAAAACTCAAATTTGCATGTGGCCAAATGCCTGGCACCTGGGAGCAAAGCAGGCCCAGTAGGAATTGCTGGCAGCTGCAGTGTGTCTGACTTACCTCCGGGGGGCAGCCTTACTCAGCTCATTGACGCCCTATAGGAATTGCCTAGCGATGCTTCTACTTTTTAAGAGCCAGGAGTCTGGTTTTTACATGTAAAGTCAGTTCTAAATTTTTTTTTTTTTTTTTTTTTTTAGTTTTAAATGTTGATGGCTGTTTTACTTATTTACTTTTAGTTTTTAAAGATTTTATTTATTTATTCATGAGAGACACAGAGGCAGAAGCAGGCTCCATGCAGGGAGCCTGATGGCTGTTTTAAAAGAACCAAACCAAACAAAACCTCCTTAGGGACTGCTAATTTGTGATCTGTGGGCAGGGACCTGGCTGATTTTAGAGGACCTGGGAGTGGGCCTGTCCTGCCGCTGAAGCTGTTGCTCCTTGCTTTTTCTTCCCTTAGTGACAGCATCCATTACCAGATGATGTATTCCTACGGTTCTGGGGTGGTGTGGGCCCTTGGAGTTGTTCCCTTCAGCCACGTGAACATTGTCAAGTTTAATGTGGAAGATGGAGAGATTGTTCAGCAGGTATGGATGGCCAGGCATCTGGCTTGAGGAGCCTTATTGATTGTGGAGGGGAATATATGGAGCCCTTCTTTGCATTGGGGTCCAGGGAACTTGGCTGGGCAGATGCAAAAGCCATTCATGGTCCCTGATTCTGTTCAGTTGGAGGCTGCTTTCTCCTCATCAGGTGTTGGTTTAAAGCCCTCACATTTCATGCATGGTGCTTTCCTGGGAGGGCTGGAAAATTATGTAAGTGTTTTCACTGTGAGTTTCTTAGAAGGTAATACTGTGGAAGTAGTGATAGAGAACCACATATGATAAGTACAGTAGAGAAATGCTTATTTGAAGTGTCAGGTCTTAAAAATGACCTAGTATATTTTTCCAGTGAAAAGAAAATCTTAAAAAAAAAATTCTGATTTTTCCATCTTTGGAGCTCTTGAGAAGTTGGGAGGGATGGGAAGAAGTCCTTTGGAACCAGCCATGAAGAGAACCCTCAAGCTTAGGCCCTGGTGGTGACCTTGCTGATGAACAGAGAGGAAAATGTAGAAATTCTCACAAACGTTCTGCTATCTTTTTTGTAGGTCAGGGTGTCAACCCCCTGGCTTCAGAGTCTTACTGGAGCCTGTGGTGTGGTGGATGAGGCTGTCCTGGTGTGCCCTGACCCAAGCTCACGGTCCCTCCAGACCTTGGCCCTGGAGACAGAGTGGGAGTTGAGGCAGATACCACTGCAGGTGAGAGGTAGTGCTGCTGCTCCCTGGCCTGAGGCCTTGCCTTTGCTGCTTAGGAAAGTCTTTCTTCCACTGACACTGCTTGCTTCCTGAGCCTTGGCAGTTGGAAGAAAGTCAGGCCTCTGGCTGAACTCATGTAAAGGGAAATAGGTAGGCCACTCTTCTCTGTAGGGAACTTGAATGGCCACTCTTCTAGAACCATATGACTTGGCCCAGGTAGAGGCCTGGGATTGATCGGTGGATCAGTGACTTGCCTGCTTTTAGCCCTAATCCTCTTTCTTCTTGCCTTTCAGTCTCTGGATTTAGAATTTGCAAGTGGATTCCAACCCCGGGTCCTTCCCACACAGCCCAACCCAGTGGATCCTTCTCGGGCCCAGTTCTTCCTGCAGTTGTCCCCAAGCCACTATGCTCTGCTGCACTACCGTCACGGAGCCCTGAGTCTGCTCAAAAACTTCCCACAGGTAAGTTCAGGCTGTATGGGGCTAGGATTCAGGAGGATCTAGCCAAGCCATGATACTAGTAAGTCCTGCTTGTGAATCTGTAGATGTTTGCTCTGGATCCAGACATCTCTGTGTGTGGTGTGAGAGGGGTTAGCATTAGAGCAGAAATGGAACACTTTTTCTTCTGAGAATTAACAAAGGATCTTCCTCTGAGTCCATAGGAGAGTGGGAGTAATTCAAGCTTCCCTATAGATACCAAGAAAAGCATGAGACTTAGGGTTGGCCTCTACCTGTGTTGTAGTAGGGGAAGGGCCTGTTTTCAGCTGTGGAGGCACCAGGGGCCTCCCTCTGTTTTCAAGTATCCTGGTTGCCATGCTCCAAAGTCAGGAGCACTTTCAGCTCCAAGGCCAAGGGACCTCCCTAGGGAGATGCTCCTTTGTAAGGCCGCTGGCTGGTATAGGCCCCATTTAGGAACTGACACTGCTTTATTCCCAGGCTGCGCTGGTGAGCTTTGCCACCACTGGAGAGAAGACGGTGGCTGCAGTGGTGACCTGTCGCAGCGAAGTGGTGAGTGTCGAGAGTAACGGTCAGCACTGGAGGGTGTTCCTTCCTTATGTCTATCGGGAGCCTTGAGAACCAAAAGTCGGGGCAGTTTGAACCCAGGGGGCAGGAAGCTGTTGAGAAGTAAGTTTTCAGTTGCTCTATAGTGCTTTCAGCACACCCCCTTGTCCTCAGGAACAGGAACCTAATATTGCAACCCTACTTTCATCCGCAGCTGTTAAGCTATGTAGACTTGTGAGCAGTAGTGAGGAGTGACGTCTTCTCCTGGGTGCTGAGATGACACGGAAAAGACGGCTTAATTTCAGGGACTGGGGAGTGACCCCGTGGCTAAGTTTTCTTTTCCATCCTTTTCTTTTCCCTAGCAGAAGCCTAGCAGTTCTGAAGATGGGTCACTGGGGAGCTTTGCGGAGAAGCCCAGTCCCCAGGTACGGTGTGGCATTGGGCACTATGGACCCTGGATGCCAGGGTCCAGGAAGGCTGGAGCGGGTCTCCCAGAGCTTTCAGCCTCAGATGGCGTTTGCTGCAGTCTATGAATCATGTTTGTCTGGATCCTTTGTAGTTAGGAAATTGGATGTAGGATCCCTAGAGTCTGCTCTCAAGCACTTTTTCTTCTCGCTCTGTTTGCGCATGTCCTCTGGGGCCCTGGCTGGTATTGCTGAGTGGTGATCTGTGCAGTTGTGCTGCAGCAGGACACAGGACCCTGGGTGGGACACTTTCTGCTGTGTCTTCCAGCTCCTGAGTTCCTTTCTTTTTTTCTTTCTTTTTTTGGAAGATATTTATTTGATGGAGAGAGCACCAGCAGGCAGAGTGGCAGGCAGAGGGAGAGTGAGAAGCAGGCTCTGAGCGGGGAGCCCGTTGCAGGGCTCAGTCCCGGGACCCTGGGATCATGACCTGAGCCGAAGGCAGATGCTTGACTGACTGAGCCACCCAGGCCCCCCTCTCCTGAGCTCTTCTGAAGAGCTTTGTGATTTCCTTGCTGGGGTCTTACCTCTGTAGGGGAGGTCAGCTGCTCTGTACTGACTTCCTTCTGACATAAGTACAGTGGTCCTGTTTGCTTACTCAGATACCTTATTTCTGCCTTTCTTTTTTCCTTTTGTTTTTCTTTGCATTTCTTTCTTGACGTGGCCCTTCATTAGGGTAGTTAACCCCAATTCCTGAACTACTTTTGTGGGACTTGGCTTTAGGGGATCTCTCTAGGTGACCCGTGCTGTCTGTACCCATAGGACTCATTGACTTGCTTCAACCAGACCTACACCATTAATCTCTACTTAGTGGAGACAGGTCGGCGGTTGCTCGACACCTCCATCACCTTCAGTTTGGAACAGAACGGCACTCGGCCAGAGCGGGTGAGTCAAAGGCTTTGTCTTTGGGCTCTGGCCCGTGGGCTTCCGAGAGTGGGTGTCCCTTCCCTCAGGGCCAGGTCACAATTCTTGGGTCCTGTGTTTGGGCTCTCTGGACATGAGTTCAGTTCCTCTGAACAGCTGACTTGTCAGAAGTCCTCACGATTAGTAGTAGAGGCAGGTATCATTTGTGCAAAGTGGTGAGCGTGCCAGGCACTGTGCTGAGCTACTTACTGATACACTAATTGATTTAGCTTTCTCACCAGTCTTGCGAAGTGCTTACTACTGCCCTCATTTTAAAATTAAACTTGTGCCTTGTGAGATCCAGGAACCTGTCCAGAGTCACGGAGCTAGTAAGTTGTCACCAGTGCCCCAGCCTGCACTTTTGGTCGTCGTCTTATATGGCCTCCATGCACAGTTAGGGTGTTCTTCAGCTTCCCTGGGCTGTGGCTTCCCCATCTCCAAAATGGAAGCTCTGATCTTGGCCTTCTGCTCACTTTGTGGGGAGTGATTGGAGCATATGGAATGACACAGTGCCTGAGAGGCAGTCCGGTTCCTCCTCTGAGAGGTCTGGGCTGCAGCCTAGTGGCACTGTGCTGGCTCTGACAAGTTCTTGTTATCTCATTGAGGTCTAGGCAGTAAGCCATGTTGCTTACATGATGAATAACTTCGTGTGCTGAGCCTTTAACAACTTCTGATACCTTGAATCTGGGGGTCTGGTGCTCAGAGACATTTGGGTTGTGGCTGACTGCAGTGGTTGGGACTTTGCTTACAGCTCTACATCCAGGTGTTCTTGAAGAAGGACGACTCTGTGGGCTACCGGGCCTTGGTACAGACAGAGGATCACCTGCTCCTCTTCCTGCAGCAGCTGGGTGAGCAGACCTCATCCAGCCTGTTTTTTTAAAGCCTGCCCAGATTTCTAGTCAGACTATATTTTTGGGGCCGTGGACTGGTTTCTGGGAAAGATTCCAGGGGAGTGTGGCCTGAATATTTTTTAGAGCCATATGTCATCTGTTTTTGAATAATCCCTTAGCATTCCAGGGTGGGATCTGGAACTTCCCTTGGACTGTTAAATGCCGCCCCCTGCTGTGGCTGCTTCTCTGCCTGACATGAGAGCTGCTGGAATCCCTGAGCCACATAGAAGAGCCTTTGGGCTATGAGGGAGGCAGGCTTGGGTTTCGTAACCAGGGTTTCTGTAGCAGGGAAGGTGGTGCTGTGGGGCCGGGAGGAGTCGCTGGCGGAGGTGGTATGCCTGGAGATGGTGGATCTGCCCCTGACCGGTGCGCAGGCTGAGCTGGAAGGAGAATTTGGCAAGAAGGCAGGTATGCACGGGGGACTCTGGACAGCATAGTGGTTAGAGGGGCTGCTCCAAGAATGAGTCTGGTAGTTAGACGACAGGAGATGTTGGCTCACGGCATCTCCGGCTTTCTGGGTGCAGTCATTTTGCCAGTGTGTGTGGAACTAGCTCTGCGACCAGATTCCAGTGCGTACATGGCCACGTGGTTTAGGTAACGGTTCTTCTCTCTGAAAGGAGCCACTTGGAAACCCTTCTATGGGAAGATCCTGAGGAAAGAGTCTTAACTTAGTAGAGTAGTAACTACCATTGTCTCAGTACCTCAGATCTGCCAGGCACTGTATCATACTTTGTCCCCCAGGCACCAGCCACCTCTTTCTGGAGAGGTGTAACTGGGTTGATGGGGTTGTTGTGGTAATTGGCAGTGTCCTCTGCTGCTGGCCAGTCCCAGGCCCCAGAATGGACTTGGTTCATTCCACTCTGGTCAGTCCTGCCTCCCGCCTCTCCCTCCCATCCCTCACTCTGCAGCCGTAGTTACTGAGGGCCTACTCTGGGCCAGGCACCTTGGTAGGCATTGTGGGTTCTCTTGAGCCGAGGATTAATTTGACTTTACTATTTATTTCTGCTGCCCGGATCCAGCAATTCAAGGTAAAATCTGCTTCCTGCTGCCTTGTTGCTCATTGCCTGCCCACGTGGCTAGCTTTTGGTTAATTCTTTGTTTTTCCTGACCTGCATCAATGAGGTACATAACTGTGTGTGCATGAACTCCTGTTCCTGTGACTTGTCCTGTTTGCCTCTCACTTCCTTGACCTGAGGTTGCTGGAAAGTAGCATACGCAAGGGCACCACTCTTTAGTGAGCACTCACTGGGGACCCTGCATGGCATGAAGTCCTGTGTGTAGGTCTTGTGGTCTTCGGACTATATACAAGTTTACAGATGAGGAACCAGAGGCCAGAAGTTATGTACATTTCCCAGGTCACCCAGCTAGTGAGTAGTAGAGCTAGGATTTTAATCCAGGCTGCCAGACGCCAGAGACCATCTCTTTACTCATGCTACCTTGCTCTGGTGGCCACACTTACCCTGTGGGGAAGACTTGAGGGTGGCACCCTCATTGACAGGGTCAGGGGTGAACGATTGCCCAGGGAAGTTGGTGGCAAGTAGGTCTGTTGGGTGTAGGTTCAATAGTGAACAGGGTGGGGGTAGAGCAGTGGGTAATGGAAATTCCTGTCCACGGCACACTTACCTCTGCATCCTGCGCTCCCACATTCTCCCCTCTTCTGGCTTTCTTGTGGCACCCAGAAGCCTTCCTCTGGCCATTCTGGATGCGGGCTGTGGTGGAGACATGCTCAGCATGGCCACGTCCTGCATGGCTGATCCCTGACCTCCTGGTCTCCCTTTCCAAGATTCCAGGAGGTGAGAGAACTGCGAGCCAGGAAGATAGGTTTTAGAAGTTCCTGCATGGCTATACCCGAGTGTGAGATTAGTAGCTTCAGATAAGGACTGCCCTTTGGGCTTGCTTCTTCATGTATGGATGACTTGAGTGTTCCAGGGGAGCAGGAGAGATCCCCCATGAGGAAAAGCTTCTTGCTGGAAATACCTGGTCTGATAAGGGGTGAGCCTCAGCTGTGTTACCTTTTCCTTGACACCAGACGGCTTACTGGGGATGTTCCTGAAACGCCTCTCGTCCCAGCTCATCCTGCTGCAGGCGTGGACTTCTCACCTCTGGAAGATGTTTTATGATGCTCGGAAGCCCCGCAGTCAGATTAAGAATGAGATCAACATTGACACCCTAGCCAGAGATGAATTTAATCTCCAGAAGATGATGGTGATGGTGACAGCCTCGGGCAAGGTGAGGTAGAGGGTTTTAAGCCCCCAGTAGCAAACCTGCTGAGGTTCTGTGAGTGGGAAGCAAAAAAGCCTTTGGTAGACACTGGTTCTAATTTCTAAGGATGGAAAAAAAAAAAAAAAAAAAAATTTCCAAGGATGGAATCAGTTCTTCAGTTTGTCTTTCTAGTAGTGAGTCAGTTATTTGTTTATCTTGCAGCTTTTTGGCATTGAGAGCAGTTCTGGCACCATCCTGTGGAAACAGTATCTCCCCAATGTCAAGCCAGACTCCTCCTTTAAACTGATGGTCCAGAGGACTACTGCCCATTTCCCCCACCCCCCGCAGTGCACCCTCCTGGTAAAGGACAAGGTGAGGCTGTCCTTCTCAGGTTTGAGCCAAAGTGGGGGTGGCTTTTTAGTGTTGTGTAAGTTGAATTTCTCCTGGGCCTTTGGAATTCTGGGAGAGCTAGGGACAAGTGTTCAGGAGTTAGAGCTCTGTTTGTTCCAGCTGTTTGTCTAAGTGGAGGAAGCACCAAGGACCGATGGGGGTTGACTCTGGAGGGGGTGTGATGTCACCAGACCTGGGATGAGCCAGCCCTCCTTCCCAGCTGAGCAGCTGCTTTCTCTTGAGACAAGGGAGAGCAGGATGCAAAGCTATTTGTTTCTGCCTCCTGGAATTCGCTGGATTTTAGCGGATTCATTCAGGTGTCATTAGAAAGGGGCACTTTCTTGGCTTGTTAGTCCCTGTTGGAATGGCTGCCCGGGGTTCCCGAATCTGTACTTGACCATTGTGTTTGTTCCTCAGCATGTGCGGTACTTGCTTAGCTTCAGAGCCAGGGACTGTTTAACTGTTCACCTTCTGACACGTACATTAGCCTTGAGGATGGTTCGCCTTTAGGCGAAACTTTATTTTGCACAAATAGGAAATCCATACAGAGGAGTCTAGAGAATCTGTCAGAGTTGAGCTGAAGTCCCAGCAATCAGGGACAATTTACCTCTAGCATTTGCATTCTTTTCCTGTTGGTGGGGTCTGACAGTTTGCTTGCCCATTTCAGGACACGGGCATGAGTTCTCTGTATGTCTTCAATCCCATCTTTGGGAAGTGGAGTCAGGTGGCTCCCCCAGTGCTGAAGCGTCCCATCTTGCAGTCTTTGCTTCTCCCCATCATGGATCAAGACTATGCCAAGGTGCTGCTGTTGATCGACGACGAGTATAAGGTAGGAGATTTCAGAGTGGCTGGAGAACCTCTGGTGGGTTGGGTGGGAGGAAGGTGGTCCTGAGGCAGCTGGTGGCCAGAGCTGGAGCTCTGTGCGGTCAGCCCGTGTGTGGGCCTGAAGGGCTTCTCTGCGCCACCCGATGGCACTTCTGCACTTCTGCACTTGTGAAAACTCAGGCTCTTAGCAAAATTAGATTTAAGCCTATTTGGGTTCAGTGGACCTTTTTTTTTTTTTTTTTTAAATTATTTATTTATTTATGATAGTCACACAGAGAGAGAGAGGCAGAGACACAGGCAGAGAGAGAGGCAGGCACCATCCAGAGAGCCTGATGTGGGACTCGATCCTGGGTCTCCAGGATCGCGCCCTGGGCCAAAGGCAGGCGCCAAACTGCTGCGCCACGCAGGGATCCCTCAGTGGACTTTAATTCTTTTCAGATGGACTGTTTGATTCTTAAGGCTTTTTGATGGTGAACAGTGATGAATCTTGAGAAACTGTGCACAGAGAGCATCCTTTAGCTTTAACTCTTTCCTTGGGGTATCTGGCATCTTCAAGGTCACAGCGTTCCCAGCCACTCGGAATGTCTTGAGACAGCTACATGAGCTCGCCCCTTCCATCTTCTTCTATTTGGTGGATGCAGAACAGGGACGGCTGTGTGGATACCGACTTCGAAAGGTAGGGAAAGCACCTCCTGGGGACCTTTCAGGAGAGGGGTATAAGTGTTTCCTGGATATTGGCTCAGAAGTGGATTATGTTCATTTATTGTAAATATGGGTCAGCATAGTCCTGATGTCTGATTCATAGTCCTTTCCATGTTGAGCAGCTGCTGCCTGGTAGGCAAGGTTCTAGGTGCTGTGAAAAGAGCAGTGCCCGGTAGATGAAGTCTCTGCCCCCTTGGAGTTATGTGTTTTTTTGTTGTTGTTGTTTGTTTGTTTGTTTTTACAATTAATTTAGAGAGAGTGCGCGTGAGTGGTGGGAAGGGCAGAGGGAGAGGGAGGAGGAGAGCACACTTGAACAGACTCCTTGCTGAGCAGGGAACCCGACGTGGGGCTTGATCCCAGGATCCTGGGACCATGACCTGAGCTGAAATAAAGGGTGGGCCGCTTAACTGGCTGAGCCTCTCAGCTGCTCCTGCTCTCCCCATGAGTTTTTGTTTGTTTGTTTGTTTTTTGTTTGTTTTTGTTGCCCCCCCCCCCCCCATGAGTTTTTATCTTGTGTTCCTTTCCTCTAGCAAAGGGAAGGGATGTTGTTGTTTGTTCTGGAGAGGTTGGGAGGTAGGAATGGGGCTTGAGTAATGGCTTGTACTTCTGTATGAAGATGATAGTATTGACCACTCTGGATAGAACGTGTGCTTTGAATCTTATTTTTAGGATTGAGATTGATTTGCTCTAATGCTGGCGTACTCGAGTCCAGCGCTAGCAAACCGTGATAGACACTGGCTCTGAGGGCCAGCCCTGAGCTCACAGGAGGCTGGCCTTGACCTCATTAGCTGGGCATGTACTCACGAGAGGCCCTCCACCCTGTCCCGCGGGGCGTTTTGAGAGGCAATACAACATAGAGCTTAAGAGCTTGGCTCCAGCTGCCCAAGTGTGAAGCCAAGCTCTATCACTTACTTACTTTGTGACATTGGGCCCGTGACTTCTTGGGCCCTGTTTTCTCATCTATAAAATAAGATGAGAGAGGACCTACTCTAAGTTTGCTGTGAGGAGACAGGGAGTTAATGTGTGGTGTGCAAGTCACAGGAAGCAAGGCCTGGCACATGGTAAATGCCATCTAAGTTTTAGCTGCTGTTGTCTTAAAAATGCAGTGACTTTTCTTGACATTTTGTAACAGTTGACCTTTCCAGAAACAGCATGGGAAATAGTCTCCCCAGAAAACATTCTTTACCGTTGTGCATAAAAACATTGCCCCTTCCAAGTTGTTAAAAAGGGGGACCTTGAGGGACCCCTGGGTGGCTCAGTGGTTGAGCCTCTGCCCTTCAGCTCAAGAGGTGTGATCCTGGGATCCGGGATTGAGTCCCCCCGTCACAGGGAGCCTGCTTCTCCCTCTGCTTGTGTCTCTGCATCTCTCTCTCTCTTTGTGTCTCTCATGAATAAATAATCTTTAAAAGAAGGGGAGGTGTACCTTGAAAGAGATGCACTTTATGGATAGAGGAGAGCAAGTCTGCCAGTGTCATGATGGGTGAAATCCTGAGGAAATGGGAAGAAACAGTGGCCAAGGGAGGGCAAAGTACACAAAGCTTATGTGGGAAATAAGCCAAGTGCAGTCTTGGGTCTTTGACCTCCAAGTGCATTTACTGGGGCCTTCCTCCCTGGGGATGCTTTAGGAACTCCTAATGGTTTCACAGGAGGCCATATCAAGGAAGCCTAATTTGCTCTTAATAAAATTTTTATTAAAAAAAAATTTCAGTAATGCATGAATATATTCTCACTGTAAAAATTAAATGTAGGACATGAACAGACTTCTTCAGCCCCGCACTCAGCTGCCTCCTGCACATGGAACATGTGTAAGTGGTTGGCCATGCATCTTTTTTTTTTTAAGATTTATTTATTTGAGGGAGTAGGGGGAGAGAGAAAGCGTGCACGTGTGAGTAGGGAAGGGGTTAGAGGCAGAGGGAGAGTCCACAAGCAGACCCTTTGCTGAGTGCAGAGCACAACACACAGGGCCAGGGGATATTTCAGGACCCCAAGATCATGACCCCAGCTGAAACCAAGAGAGTCAGCCACTTAACTGACTGAGCCAACCAGGCGCCCCTTCCCCCGGCCTTTCTGTGTTTTTACAGATACAGAGTAACAGTGATATGGACTATAATACATATGGGGTTTATATTTAGGTTTTCTTACTGAAACAGAATTGACCTGTATTTTTTAATGTAAAATTTGTTCCTTTCGCATAATGTATTTTTTCATTATTTTGTTAAGTCCATTTTTTAGAACATTGAGAAAATGCAAAATCATGAGGTTATGGCTCGCTTCTTGAATGCACTATGTACGTGGCACTCAGATCAGGAAGCAGCATGGCACCAGGGCCCTTTCCAGTCACCCCTCCCCTTCCTCCCAAGGCTTCATGTATACATAGTATGGATGGATAATTATTTAACTATAGGGCGCCTGGGTGATGCATTCAGTTAAGTGTCCAACTCCTGGTTTCGGCTCAGGTCATCATGATCTCATGGTTGTGAGAGTGAGCCCCCTATTGGGCTCTGTGCTCAGTGGGGAGTCTGCTGGAGATTCTTTCTCTCTCACCCTCTGCCCCTCCAGCTCATGCTCGCTTGCCTGCTCTCTCACTAGCGCTCTTTCTCTCTCTCTCTCTCTCTCTCTCTCAAATAAATAAATCTTTATCTTTTTATTTTCAAAAGATTTATTTATTTATTCATGACAGACACAGAGAGAGAGAGGCAGAGACAGAGGCAGAGAGAGAGAAGCAGACTCCATGCGGGGAGCCTGATGTGGGACTCGATCCTGGAACTCCAGGATCTTGCCCTGGGCTGAAGGCAGCCTCTCAACTGCCGAGCCACCCAGGCATCCCAATAAATAAATCTTTAAAAAAATAATATATTTAACTGTAAAGGTTTGTGAATTGGTTTTCTTGACCATAGAGAGCATTTCCTGTAATGTTTTGTTTGTTTCTTTAAAAAAAAAAAAAAAGATTTTATTTATTTATCTATCCATGAAAGGCACAGAGAGAGAGAGGCAGAGACACAGGCAGAGGCAGGAGCAGGCTCCATGCAGGGAGCCTGGTGTGGGACTTGATCCCGGGACTCCAGGATCATGCCCTGAGCTGAAGGCAGATGCTCAACCGCTGAGCCACCCAGGTGTCCTTCCTGTAATGTTTCAGTGTCCCCGCTAGCTTAGCAATTTATTGCTGGATTCAGATACAGGAATCGTAGTTATTATCAATAAGTGGTAAACTTTTCTTGGATAGTTCATATTCAGATAAACAGTGGGATACCACTGAACATTCCTTTCTTACTAGCTTCAGTATCTTGCCTCAACAAACTAAGAGTTCCATAACTTCTGTACAAACTAGATCCTTTTTTGCTGTTTTCCTAGGAGCTCTGATCTCTGTTTCTTCTGGTACAAAGGCCCCAAATAAAGGTGTGTGGGATATATAACTGTCATGGGTCTGAGTGTACCCACCAGATTATAAGTGCTGGCTTTCTTGCCCTTGCCCTAGGATCTTACCACTGAGCTAAGTTGGGAGCTGACTATTCCCCCAGAAGTCCAGCGCATTGTCAAGGTGAAGGGGAAGCGCAGCAGTGAGCACGTTCATTCCCAGGGTCGAGTGATGGGGGACCGCAGCGTGCTCTATAAGGTATGGTTCTGTAGTTCCAGGGTCGGGAAGGGCAAGGGTTTGGATTCTGGCTCTAGGATTTGGTAGATACTTGATCTTGAGTGAGTCATTTCATTCCTTTGAGCCTTAATTTATCACCTATGAGATGAGCATAACATCCCCTCCTAGGGTCATTGTGATGATCACATAGATGCTCGTGCCTAAGGTAGTACCTGGCATATGGCTGCTACCCAGTACATTAGCTCTTGTTTTTATTGATAGTGCTGATAGAACTTTCTGGAGTTAAGCCTTAGTTAATCCATTAGAAACTCCATCTCTATGATCCAACACTAGTTAGTGGCAAGGGAAGGGAGACAGAGCTAGTGGGTTGCAAAACTGCTGGGAGAGAAGGCAGTCCTTGTAATGCATGGTCATTAATTATATTAATTATACCTTCTGCAGAGCATGGATTGAGTTGGAGGAGGATGTGTGATGGAACAGGGTAGCATGTCCAAGGTAGCTTATGGGGAAGCTGCTTCACTGGGCGTGGGGCAGCACTGCAGGGTGTAAGCCAGCTGGACTGTCCAAGTACAGACTTGGCTCCACCGCACGCTAGCTGCTCATCATGGCTAATTTTCATATGTTTCCTAAATGTGTATTTTTTTTTTTTTTAAGATTTTATTTAGGGACCCCTGGGTGGCGCAGCAGTTTGGCACCTGCCTTTAGCCCGGGGCGCGATCCTGGAGACCTGGGATCGAATCCCACGTCGGGCTCCCTGCATGGAGCCTGCTTTTCTCTCTGCCTGTGTCTCTGCCTCTCTGTCTCTCTCTGTGTGACTATCATGAATAAATAAATAAAATCTTAAAAAAAAAAAGAAAGATTTACTTATTCATGAGAGACAGAGAGAGGCAGAGACACAGGCAGAGGGAGAAGCAGGCTCCATGCAAGGAGCCCGACATGGTACTTGATCCCAGGTCTCCAGGATCATGCCCTGGGCCAAAGGTGGCGCTAAACCGCTGAGCCACCCGGGCTGCCCCTGAATGTGTATTTTTAAGAATATAATGGGGTTAAGAGCACCTACATTGTATGATTGTTTTTGAAGATTAACAACAACATATAACATGGTTAGAACAGTGCCAGCCGTGTAGTTAACGTTATTATCACTCTTGATTTGAAATCTTTATTGATGGATGCCTTCCATATGGCTGCAGTTTGACTTATTCAGAAAGGCCAAAATAACATATTCTAAAGTACATTTGATTTGTACTAGAAAAAGTGTGTTCATTATGTAAATTTACCTTTATGAGTTAAAATTTACTAGAGTACTTGTATTCTTCTACATTGAAAAAAATAGTAGTCAGAGTAGGGTTTTTTGGATTTGTACACATCACACAAATTTTTTAGTTTTTTTCAGGAAGCTTCCTTCTGTTTGGCCTAGTTTTAGATTTACAGGAAAGCTGCAAAGATGGTACATTGAATTGGCATGTACACCTTACTTGGCTTTCCCTAGGGACTGTGGTGCATCTGTCTGAACTAAGAAACCAGCATCAGTACAAGACTGTTAACTACAGACTTTCTTGGGGTTTCACTGGTTTTCCCATGAAGGTCCCTTTCTGCCACAGGCCCAATCCCAGGCCGCACGCCCCATGGAGTTGCCATGTTTCTCTAAGTCTCCTCCAGCCTGTTTAGTCTTTCGTGATTTTGATAGATTTGAAGAGTACTAGACAGGTGTTTTGTAGACAATTTTGGTTTGTCTGATGTTTTTCTCATGGTTAGACTGTGGTTGGGGGTTTAGATGGAATACCACAAAGGGAAGCTGTACTTTTTTTGTAGGAGTGGGGGCTTGCTAGCGGGATGTCAGGTACTCTTTTAGACCCTGGGGATATATCAGTGAACAAAATAGACAAAATTGAGGCTGTTAATATATTCAGGAGCATATCAGAGAGATGATTAGTTCTACAGAAGAACAAAGCCAAGAAAAGGGGAGTGGGAAGCTGGGATTGGAAGGGGGTGGAATTTAAAATAGGGAGGTTAGGGAGGGTCTCACTGAGATAGTGACACCTTAACGAAGGAGGGAGGATAGTGCGTAACATAGAGGAACAGGCTTCTGGACAGGAAGGCTGGAGTGGACCTGGAGCGTTCTAGAAACAGCCAGGGGGCGCAGTATGACTGGAATGGGGTGAGTGAGGAGAGTTCAGGCTGCTGGGGTTGGAGGGTGGCGGGGCATATCATGGCCACCACTCTCGCCTTGATGTTGAATGAGTTGGAGTGCCAGTGGGAAGTTGGGAGCACAGATGTGACATAAGTGACTAAGGTTAAGGGCTCACTCAGCTTGCTGGGTCGAGATCAGAAGACCAAGGGAGACAGCAGGCTGGGGGACAGCAGGCTGACCTGCTCTTGCAGTAAGCCAGATGATGTGGTGGCTTGACCTGGGTTGGGTGGGGGGTGAGGTGAGGGGGACCAGAGTCCAGGTGCTTCTGAAGGTAGAATCAGTACGATATGCTGATAGGTGGGATGTTTGGGGAGCAAGAAGGGAGTCAAGGAGTTGGAGGTTCCGGATCTCCACCCTGACACATTGGGGAGGCCTGCAGGGAGCAGGCTTTAGGCACGGGCAGAACAGGAGTTCCCTTTGGGGCATGTCAGGTTTGAGGTAGGACATTTAAGAAGAGATACTGAGACGTCAGCCTGGAGTTCGGAACAGTGCAGCGTGGGTACGTGACCTTGGCCGTTGGCAGTACCCCTGAGTGGCCTGACCATGAGAGCCAGTGTAGATGATGTCCAGGAGACTGGGGAGATGAGGAGCCTGCAGAACAGACTGAGAAAGAGGGGCTAGTGGGGTGGAGGAAAACCGAGGAACACATGTCCCGGATGCCAGGTGGAGAAAGTATTTTGAGAAGGGGTGATCATGTGTGTCACTTTGTACTAGCAGGTCAGGTGAGACGAGGATGGAGACTCGTCCATTGGTTTAGGGTAGGGAGGGTACTGGTGCAAAGAACTAGCATTGCCGGAGCAGTGGCTTAGGTCAGTGAGTGGGCAGACCGGATTGTATCTTTAGTTAACCATTTACTGTGTCTGTGGCGTGAGCAAGCTGCTTAACTACCTGAAGCCTTTCCTCACCTATTACATGTGGATGACGGTAGCTCCATTCCCAGGTTTGTGGGATTCAGTGAGGTGATGTAGGTAGAGCACCTGACTTGGCACATGGCACCGAGTACAGTGACGACGGACACCGATAGAAAGCTCTTGTGGTCAGGAAGCCCGATTCCTCCACCGGGCAGGTGGGCTCCAGGTCTGCCTCTCCACCCAGGGCTTACAGCACAGCAGAGCTTGTGATTGGCCATTGTGGCTCTGAAGGAACTCTTCCCTCCTCCTCCCCAGAGCCTGAACCCCAACCTGCTGGCCGTCGTGACAGAGAGCACAGACGTACACCATGAGCGCACCTTCATTGGCATCTTCCTCGTGGATGGTGTCACCGGGCGCATCATCCATTCCTCCGTGCAGAGGAAGGCCAAGGGCCCCGTCCACATCGTGCACTCAGAGAACTGGGTGGTGGTAAGGAGCGGCAGGTGGACGGGTGGGAGTTGCAGGGATGCGACCCAGCCAAGGCTGTGTGGCTGGTCTCCCTGGGTCTCAAATACTTTCACTGCCTCTTGTTCCAGAAATTGGTGCTGCTTTCTATTTCTGTTGGATCTAGACCCCTGGATGGCAGCTGAGGTGCTGGTTAGGTCCTGGCTAGGCTCAGGAGCTAGATGGCTCTGGGCTGGTGGCAGCCCTTCCTTGTCCCGCCGGTGTGACCTTGAAGGGTTATTGAACTCTCCGTGTTGTGTAACTTGTGAAGTAGGGCTAGGGGAGTGTCCTCTGGTCTGACTTGGAACAAGTACCCAGACCCTAACTCCTAAGTATCTTGAGAATCCTTTGTCTTATGGCAAACTTTGGGTAAAGCTAGAGAAAACTACCCTGAGAGTTAGTAAAGTTGGTAGCAAGAAGGTGGTGCTGGGTGGTTTCTTTCCTTCCTGCCTTCTTGTGCAATACCCCTTTTGAGCTGAACTTGGCAGCTCAGTCCCCAGATGCCACCCCTCCTCTCTGCAGTACCAGTACTGGAATACCAAGGCCCGGCGCAACGAGTTCACTGTGCTAGAGCTCTACGAGGGCACCGAGCAGTACAATGCCACGGCCTTCAGTTCCTTGGACCGCCCCCAGCTGCCCCAGGTCCTCCAGCAGTCCTATATCTTCCCCTCCTCCATCAGTGCCATGGAAGCCACCATCACCGAGCGTGGCATCACCAGCCGGCACCTGCTTAGTGAGTAACAGGGGAAGGGTCTCTGGGGTGATGGTTTCCTCCGTGTGCCACGCCCAGGACAGAGCTGGAGGCACGCTGCACGCTGCCGGCACAACCCTGTTTGACCACTAGGGGACGTTAGTGAGGAGGGCTTTGTATCAGTAGGCAGAGTTCCTTAGTCCAGCTTTGCCACTGTAAGTGACCCACTTTTTTGGATTTGAAACTCTATTTTAAATTTCTGTGATAATGGTATTTTTTGTGACTAGTCCTGGTTTGGATCACTGTGAACACTGACTTCTGTTTACTTGTTTCTGTGCAGTTGGGCTACCTTCTGGAGCAATCCTTTCCCTTCCTAAAGCCTTGCTGGATCCCCGCCGTCCCGAGATCCCAACAGAACAAAGCAGGTGAGATGCTTGCAGGTAGTGCTGAAGGCCCCCACCCTAAGGAGTGTGGCCTGTTGGTTACGTTTGGTCCTCAGCCTGCTACGTGCTGCCTTGCTATGCTGGGGGCTCGGGCTGTAGCAGGAAACAATCGGACGAAAACCTCTGCCCTCGTGGAGCTAGCTTAACATGCTGGTGAGGGGATGAGACGGACACTGAATAAGATAGGCAAGGGAAATAATACTGTGTTAGGTACTTGTAAAGGCTACTGAGAAAAAATTAAGAGGGGACCAGGGCTATGGAGGGTTGGGAGGGTGGTACGAGGGGTTGTAACTTGAGAGAGTGACCTGGAAACGCCCCTCTGGGAAGGTGACTGAAGACTGGAGGTGGTCAGAAGCCGACCTTTGGCTGTCTGAGAGCAGACTTCCCAGGCAGGGGAGAGCTGTGCCCATGCACTGAGACCATGGCTGGTGCGCCAGAGGCAGGGAGGAGGCCACGCTGGCTACAGCTGTTGCTGGGGGTGGGGGATGTGAGGAGATGGGCTTAGGGAGCTAATGGAGCTGGGTCATGTGGGGAAGCCAGTAGCTTGTGACCGTTGGCATTCAGTTTTGTATTGCCAGCCATCATCTATCTGGTACTTTCTCACTTTTGTTCTGAATTCTGTTCATTTAGGGGTGTGGGGAACTGAGCAGTGTCAGGGGAGAGCAGATCTGCTTTTGCACAGGAGGCAAGGGGGAGTGCAGTGTGGAGAGTGGGGCAGCTGAAGCTGGGCAAGCATGTGGGGTGAGGCTAGGGTTTTCTAAGGAGCGTGGACCAGGGGTGGGAATTGTCCTAGAGGCTCCACAGGTGGGTTTTAGAGTGGCCCTGACTTCCTCCTCTATTGTGAAATACTGGGTGGCTGTTACTAGATGTAGAACAAGGTAGGAGTACAGATCTCACTCTCCACACAGGTTTTTCTTTTGTAGCCCTTTCTAACATTAAGCTGCTAAATTTTTAACTACGTGATGCAAGGAGACTTTGAAGGAAAATTTGAGGCTACACATGTGGCCTCAAAGCCTCCCAGGACTGAGAAAGGGCAGCCAAGAGATCCCCTTGCAGCAGTTCTGAAGGCTGGTCCTGGCTGATGTCTTACAGAGAGGAGAACCTAATCCCATATTCCCCAGACGTGCAGATACACGCAGAGCGATTCATTAACTACAACCAGACGGTTTCTCGAATGCGAGGTATCTACACAGCTCCCTCAGGCCTGGAGTCCACTTGTTTGGTGAGTAGAACTCACAGCCATCCTGTGTGGCAGCCGCTCTTTGCTTCACCCTGGGGAAACAGCTGAGGATTCCATTTCCTTTCTGACCAGAGTTTGAGGTTGTGGTAGACCACTGGCCACCTCTCTTACATATTTCTCATTCTGTCTGCCTTCCAGGTTGTGGCCTATGGTTTGGACATTTACCAAACTCGAGTCTACCCATCCAAGCAGTTTGATGTCTTGAAGGATGACTATGACTATGTGCTGATCAGCAGTGTCCTCTTTGGCCTGGTCTTTGCCACCATGATCACTAAGAGACTAGCACAGGTGAAACTCCTGAATCGGGCCTGGCGGTAAAGACACGGGATCCACTGCCAGAGAGCTGAGGGCAGTAAGGGCCAGACGAGAAGCTCCAGCTGCAGAGTGACGGGCCGGGGGAGGATGTGTGCTGGGTGCTCATCTCCGCGAAGTCGTGGGGAAGATGGGCACTCGTGGAGACTCCTTTCAGGACATGTCTGCTGCAGCATCAGGGGTGGATGGAGGCTGAACTCATTCTCTCAGGCGGGAATCTCAGAGCATCTCGACGGACTTGCCCTCAGAGTCTGAAGGACATCGCCCTGTTTCCTTCCTCTGCCCATCTGCGAATGGTTTTTCTTTACTAAGTCCCCCAACAGATCGTTCTCTTTTGTGAAGCTCACTTCACATGATTTTGGTTCACCTTTTCTGTTTCCCAGGCTCATCTAGAAGTCCTTCTGACTGTTTCCTTGCCTCATGCTTCAGAGTCAGGAGGGAACTCTTATTGATAACTCCACCTCATAGGTGCTTTTGCTGTTGTATATTGGGGAGAAAGAAGATCTACGCTTATTTGAGGCTCAAAGATGGATCCAGCATCTCATGGATTCTCTCCCAGGAGTTGAAGAATCTATATATGGTGTCAAAATTCACTTGAAGCCCCTAGTTTGGAGTCTCTCATTATTTTGGGCCACCCAGTCCTTGGTGCAGTTTATCAAAAGTTAGGTGTGTCACAGTGTCCTGTTCTGCTGATCATTGCCCATGCTTTGCACATAAGGTGTGTCCGAGCCGAGGCCACCTTAATACTACTGAATTGCCTGAACCTGCAAGGGATTGCAAGGGAAGAGAGACTCTACCCATTTCTTGGTACCTCCTAACCTTTCATTGTATCCCCAGGCTGGTCTAGTCCTCTTCTGACCTAGTTAGAGACAGGTATCCTGTTTAAGAACCTTATTATTTATTTTTTACTTTTAGATACAAATTAATGAGTACATCACCATATTTCTCCTAAAGTGAGTAGATTTTAAACGTTACTGCTGTAACCCTTGCAGCTTTAAAAAAGGGGAGAGGGGACCGGGGTTATGAAACTGGCACATTGTGGAGGGAGCATTGCTGATTGGCTGGGCTGACATCTCTGCCACAAATGGAAAAAGTCCTAAAGGCTTCCTTTATGCAACTTGAGGAATTATGGAGTTTTTCCTGTGGAGGATTAAATGTGCAGAGGAGACCATCTCTAGCCTGTGGGGAGGAGCAGTTCCCTCAGATGTGTGAATAAAGTGGATGATGAAGGGCATGAATGTCTGACCTTTTTTGTGATGTGGGACTCTGAGACAACTTCTGCATTAGAGGGAACCAGAAGCTGTGTATTTTAGTAGGGAAACATGCCAATTTAATCATCTAGGAGTTGTGTTATTTATTATTACTTTTAAAGAGTTTATTTATTTGAGGGCGGGGTTGGGGCAGAGGGAGAGGGACAAGCAAACCCCCTGTTGAGTAGGGGAGCCCACCTTGGGTTTTGATCCCAGGACCCTGTCATGACCTGAGGCAAAGGCTGACACTTAACTGACTGAGTCACCCAGGCATCCCAAGAATTGTGTTATTTAAAAACAAAACTTGAACTCCTTTTGTCGTTATATATGCTGCTGGTTAATAATGCCAGAGGAAGGAAGAAAAATGAGAATCATTTTACTTGAGTAATAAAATTGTCAAATTGATTTTAATGAGTGAATGAACATCTAAGTATCTCCAGAAAAAACAGGCATCTCTTCATCCAGACTCAAGGCACAAGTTTGTTTAAAGTGTCCTGGGAGAAGGGAATACATACAAGTTAAAATAATCCCACCCTGGTTTTGAGAAAGCCTGGCTGGAATCTCGACTGTCCTAAAGAATGTGCAAACTGCATCATTAGCTGTCTACCACGTCTTGCTGCCTGCTGTTTGCACAGCACCCCAATCTGCTAGATGCTAGTTTTTACTTACCTACTTATATGCCAGAATCCGAAAGAACAAGCTAAGTGGAGGGAAGCTGTGTGCCTTTCTGTAAAATGCCCTGTATTTTGGCTTTAATCATTACCATTTTACCAAAAATTCTCTCAAAGCAGGTGTTTGAGAGAGCTAAGGCTAATGGCAGGGTCCTGTGTCCGTCCTGTATCATTCCTTTGCCTCTCGTCTTAAGGCCACACTTGGTTCTGACTAGCTTGGCTCAGCCTCTGCCTGTGGCTTTTGACCCTGTTGCCTGCCAGTGCTCTGATCTGCTTTCTTGTCTTCCTCTTTTTCTGTGCATCTCCCTCGAGCCATCTTCACCCCATCTTCATTAATTATGTTCATTTGGAGCCCCCTGCAATGTTTCACTTGAATTAAGTTCTTCAGTATTTTTTATGTCCTGATTTTTTAATTTTTAATTAGTTTGGGCAATATTTTTTTTTAAACATTTTTAAAAAAAATTTTATTTATTTATGATAGTCACAGAGAGAGAGAGAGAGAGAGAGAGAGGCAGAGACACAAGCAGAGGGAGAAGCAGGCTCCATGCACCGAGAGCCCGATGTGGGATTCGATCCCGGGTCTCCAGGATCGCACCCTGGGCCAAAGGCAGGCGCTAACCTGCTGCGCCACCCAGGGATCCCCCTAGTTTGGGCAATATTCAAGATCTTTTGGTGCAGAACTTTTTTAAGATTTTATTTATTCATGAGAGAGAGAGAGAGAGAGGCAGAGACACAGGCAGAGGGAGAAGCAGGCTCCATGCAGGGAGCCCGATGAGGGACTCAATCCTGGGACCACAGGATCATACCCCAAGCCAAAGGCAGACGCTCAACCACTGAGCCACCCAGGGATCCCCTTGGTGCAGAATTTTGCAGCTAAATAGTATTTAGTGATTCTCAGTCCCTGTGGGGAATAATGGATAACAGTCTGTAGCTTTTGTTATAATTTTCCCTACCCTTTGACTCTGCAATCAATTATTGGGGAGTGCTTATGAATTAAATACAGAGTTGGTTAGAACATTCAAGCTCAGTAAGAACTTTAAAAAAAATTTTTTTTGATAGATGAGGGGCACCTGGTGAGCTCAGCTGGAGGAGCATACAACTCTTAGATCTTGGGGTTGTGACTTCGAGCCATACAGTGGGTGTAGAAATTACTTAAATAAAACTTAAAAAAAAATTTAAAAAAATTTATAAGGGACATTATTCTCTTGGGATGGGGTTAAGTAGTAATGTATTATGCTCCATCCTCCTCTCTCTTAAAATTGTGATTTACTGATTTAATAACACTTTTGGAAGAGTGACATCTGTTCCCCTACCCCCAGCAAAAAAGAAGAGTAGGCTAACATGCAGATAACATGGTTTTACTGTCAAAGCAGTAAATGGGTGCTCTAACAGACAACTGACCCTGCAATTTAATAGCTAGCGGAGCAAGTTAGAGATAAACTTCTCTGAAACCTACACAATGTAGTTTTTTTTTTTAAATAAAGATTTTATTTATTTATTCATTAGAGACCCAGAGCGAGAGAGAGGCAGAGACAGAGGCAGAGGGAGACGCAGGCTCCATGCAGGAAGCCTGATGTGGGACTTGACCACAGGACTCTGGGATCGCGCCCTGAGCCAAAGGCAGACGCTCAACTGCTAAGCCACCCAGGCGTACCTATAATATTTATGTTCTGTTTAAAATCAAGGAAAAGAGACTTATTTTTAAGTGACTTAGGAGACAATTCCTGATACTGTGACCAGAGGGAAATTTCTCAATGGTTCTATAGGTAACATGATCAACAATGCCCTTAACAACATCTCTGGCTAAAATATGAGTTGTAAAATCCATTTGTGAGGGAGGATGGAGTCTGAGAAAATATAACCTCCAAATTCAGCCTAGATGCACAGCTAGTTCTCTGCTGGCTTGGTTTAAGCTAGGGATCAAGTTCAGAGTAGCTGGAGGAGAAGATGATAATATATATGTGGAGGTGCCCACCACAAATGTGATTCAACCGATCTCCTTCTGAGTTGTTGGTTATTCTTGTGGCTGTCTCTTTGCCCAGGTGGTTTCCATTGTATCTTATCATCTATCATTTGCCTTGTGTCAGCTGTCCCCAGTGCTTTATGTAACAAAGTGAGATGCTGACCATCCAGATCTAGAGTAAACTTCCTGGAGCATAGCTATTCTGTGGTGCCAGATAAGCAAGGGGCTGCTTATCTGCTTAAAATCTTAAAAAAAAAAAAAAGTCTATATATAACAACACACTGATCCTACTATATATTTTTTTAAAGATTTATTTATTTATTTATTTATTCATGATAGAGGCAGAGACACAGGCAGAGGAAGAAGCAGGCTCCATGCAGGGAGCTTGACGTGGGACTGGATCCTGGGTCTCCAGGATCAAGCTCTGGGCTGAAGGCGGCACTAAACCGCTGAGCCACCAGGGCTGCCCAAAATGTTTTTTTAAAAAAAGATTTATTTTTTATTTTTTTAAATTTTATTTATTTATTCATGATAGAGAGAGAGAGGCAGGCTCCATGCAGGGAGCCCGACGTGGGACTTGATCAGGCCCTCGGCTGAAGGTGGCGCTAAACCACTGAGCCACCGGGGCTGCCCTAAAAAAGATTTTATCCATTAGAGAGAGTGGGAGAGAACAGAGTACAAAGCAAGGGGAGGGGCAGAAGGAGGGAAGAAACAGGCTCCCCGGTGAGTAGGGATGCCAGGAAGGGGCTCCATCCCAGGACTCCAGAATCGTGACCTGAGCGAAGGTAGACACCCAACCGATGGAGTCATCCAGGTGCCCCTTAAAATGTTATTTATAAAAAAAAAAATAGGGGATCCCTGGGTGGCTCACTGGTTTAGCGACTGCCTTTGGCCCAGGGCGCGATCCTCAAGTCCCGGGATCAAGTCCCGCATAAGGCTCCCTGCATGGAGCCTGCTTCTCCCTCTGCCTGTGTGTCTGCCTCTCTCTCTCTCTCTATGTCTATCATGAATAAATAAATAAAATCTTAAAAAAACTAAAATAAAAATAAATAAAACCTTCCCCCATTCTCTATTTCCCAGAGGTCACCACTGAACAGTTTAGCATATATCTCTCCAAATCCCGTAATACCCTGTAACTTGATTTTATCACTTAATGTATCATGGGGAGATCCCCGCATTAGCAATATGGATCTCCCAAACCCTCTTTTTTATGGTCACGAGGTTGAAATTCTTTTTTTTTTTTTTTTCCGAGGTTGAAATTCTTAAGTGTTATTCCATTAGAGATTTTTATGAGATCAATCGAATGCTCTTTCAGACAAGTCTATTCTGTATTATTTAGACCATCTTTCCAGTAAGGATTTATGATGATGTAAAGAATGTGTGCATGCCTGCCTCCTCTTAAGGCACTACAGTATGACCCTGAGACTGACTAGAGCCATTTTTCTATGAGTGCTGAGGCTTATGTACATTTTTAAAAAATATATTTATTTATTTGAGAGAGAGAGAACATGCGTGCACAAGCGGGGGAACAGGAGAGGGAGAAACCGGCTCCCCACTGAGCAGGGAGCCCAATGTGGGGCTCGACCCCAGGACCCTGGAATCATGACCTGAGCTGAAGGGAGACACTTTAACCAACAGAGCATCCAGGTGCCCCCAGGCTTATGTAAATTTCTGATCCAGGATACTGAGAAGGTGCCTTTCCCAGTATATAGACTGATGACATTTAGGAGGGTGTCTTTATAAAATAGCCACAGATTTATATGGAAGTAAACTCTTGTCTGTTACTGCCTGACCTGCACTCAGATGTGTGAAAGTCAATAAACTGAAAATGAGCATTTAAAAGCCTCGTTTATATAAATAAGTGCCATTATTATTTACAGTTTTGGTGATGTTGTGTATCTCATGTGCTGTGCTAGATTAGAAGACTGACAAACCAGAATGCTGGTTTATAGAGGACAATGAAGACGACAGTCATGAAAAGCAAAATACTTATGTCTGCTAGTGGGAATGCATATCCTATAAAAAAAAGCCTATATAATACATTAAAATGTTATTATAAGCCTGTTTGGTTATTCTGGAGTTAGAATAGAGGAGGTGATACCATACGCATGTTTTGTAACAGGCACGCTTCTGCAAAGAGACCAGGACTCTGCTGACCAGGACAGCTCCTATCCCTTCTCCCCTCACTGGGTTGAAGGAATGTGATATAATCATTTTACTCCACTCTTTCTAGATTTTTACCTACACTACTTTATTTCTGCTAACTCCCTGCCATATATATCATATTTTCTGAATCACAAAGTATTTACAAACTTTTAAAAACTTAATTTTGATCCAATTTAGACTTACAGAAATGTTACAAGAATAGGACAAATAGGGATCCCTGGGTGGCGCAGCGGTTTGGTGCCTGCCTTTGGCCCAGGGCGTGATCCTGGAGACCCGGGATCGAGTCCCACGTCGGGCTCCCGGTGCATGGAGCCTGCTTCTCCCTCTGCCTGTGTCTCTGCCTCATTCTCTCTCTCTCTCTGTGACTATCACAAATAAATAAAAATTAAAAAAAAAAAAAAAGAATAGGACAAATAATTCTGATACCCTTCACTCAGATTCCCCAAATATTAACATTTTACCACATTAGCTTTATCTTTCTCCCTCCCATCTCTAAATCTGATGGTCCAAGATTTTGCTGAGTGTAAACCCTAAAGGATGACAATGGCAGGTCTGAGGAATAATCATTTTACAAAACAAAACTCGTCTTTTTTTTTTTTTTTTTAAGATTTTATTTATTTGAGAGAAAGCGGGAGGAGGAGCAGAGGGAGAGGGACAAGCAGACTGTGCTGAGCGTGGAGCCCAAGGCAGAGCTCAATCCCAGGACCCTGAGATCGTGACCTGAGCCGAAATCAAGAGTGGTAGCTTAAACCAACAGAGCCACCCAGGTGCCCCTAAAACAAAACTCTCCTGATACATTTGCAATGTTATGTAAGCTATCTGGGTTAAGCTGTATCTAATAAACTTCATTTTGTAGAAGTTTGCCAGTCAAGCTTTTACTATTTAATTCACATTAGCTATTGCTGAACAGCATTGCAAATTTGGATGTTCACCTTATTATCATTTTCATTTCAATTTTGATCTTTTTGTCCTTAGTTTCCTCTAAGTCTTGCTTCCTGCTCTTCAGTAAAACTGACATTCTATTCTAGTCCCTGTACAATTGCCAAAATTGCTTCTCTTTCTTTAAGCAAGAAGGCTGCAAGGCGCATTTTTCTTGTTTTAAATTCATACCATATAAAATGCAGTATTATGAGAAAAATAATCAGTATTTGTGGATTACAAATGACTCATATTATGAAACAGAATTAGGCTTCTAATCTATTTCCTTATAGTCTTGATGTTAAAAAAAAAAAAAAATCTCTGTTCATTGGTGAATTTCCAAAAAGGAGCTGCTCTTCATTTGTAGCAGTTTCCACAAAATATGCACTGTTGGTTCTTGAAACTTTGTAAAAGCTTGAGAACAGGATGTAAAAGCTTGAGAACAGGATGATCTCTGTTGAGCCCTGAGAGTTAATACATGTAGTTTATTCATGGAATGAAGAACACACAAGACCTACCAGGATTATTTCAAGCAACTCTTATCAGATAGATTTTTTTTTGAAATAAAAATGCCAGTGGGCAAACTGGGTAGCTCAGAGGTTTAGCACCTGCCTTCAGCCCATGGTGTGATCCTACAGACCTGGGATTGAGTCTTGCATCGGGCTGCCTGCATGGAGCCTGCTTCTCCCTCTGCCTGTGTCTCTGCCTGTCTCTCTCTCTCTCTGTGTCTAATGAAGAAATAAATAAATAAAATGTTAAAAAAACAAATGCCAGTATTTCTTGCTTTGGAGGTTCCTGGAGTGACAATGAACTCTTATTGTTTGCATTTTGTTTTTAAAGACATCTTTTAAGAAATGTATTAATTTATTTGTTAAGAGAGGGGGGGGAGGGGCGGAGGGAAGAACGAGAGAATCTTAAGCAGGTTCCATGCCCAGTGCAGAGCCCCGTTGGAAGTGTGTGTGTGTGTGTGTGGGGGGGGGGGGGGGGGCTTTGATTTAATGACCCTGAGATCATGACCTGAGCTGAAATCAAGTTGGATATTTAATCCACTGAGCCATGCTGGTGCTCCTTGTTTTTAGATTAAGGTATGATTTTTAACTGCTAATGTATATACATTATAAGTATACAGTTGAACAAATATTGTGTGTATATCCAAGCAACCATAACTCCTGTCAAGATGCAGAATGTTTTCACTTGCCAGCCGGTTTCTTTCTTTTTTTTTTAGATTTTATTTATTTATTCATGAAAGAGAGAGAGAGGCACGCAGGCAGAGGGAGAAGCAGGCTCCATGCAGGGAACCCGACACAGGACTCGATCCCGGGACTCCAGGATCACACCCTGGGCTGAAGGCAGGAGCCACCCAGGGATCCCCAACCCAGTGGGTTTCTTCACGCTTTCTCCTCGTCTGTATTCCCACACTGACACTATTCAATCATGGCTGCTGAATTTTTTTCTTTCACTGCATTTCTTGTAATATGATCATATCATATCTCTTGTTAAGTTTAAAAATCTTAGTTCCTTACTCAGCCACTTGGGATTAGAAGGAAACTAATACTTTAAATCCTTCAGTTAATAATCCCCCCAAATGACTATTCTTTAGTTTCTATCTTATTTTCTGGACCAGAGTATTAGAACCTTATGTTTCATCTAGAAGTCTGTTTTAGTCCTCTATGTATTGCCTTCCTTTCTTGTTTAAATTTAGAATGTGGAGGAGCATCTGGCTGGCTCAGTTGGTAGAGCATGAGACTCTTGATGCTGTGGTCCTGAGTTCAAGCCCCACATTGGGCACACAACACATCTCACTTAAAAAAATTTTTTAAGGGACGCCTGGGTGGCTCAGCAGTTGGGCAGTTGCCTTCGGCTCAGGTCATGATGCTGGGATCCAGGATCAAGCCCTGCATCAGGATCCTTGCACGGAGCCTGCTTCTTCCTCCACTGCCTGTGTCTCTGGCTCTCTGTGTCTCCCATGAATAAATAAATAACATCTTTAAAAATATATATATTTAAAGAAAAATCTTAATCTGGAGTGCTTTCTCCAAATCTATGAGCCAGAAATATTAAAAAGTAATGTGAGATAAAAAAAAAAAAAAGTAATATGAGTTTGGTACAGGAGCAAATTTCCCTGTGATAGTCTGCATTTGCCTTTTTACTCTCTCTTCCAGCAGCAGATGGATGGGGAAAGAAGGGAGTAGAAACATTTGATCTTCTGTTATTTCCTGAAACCTTTCCAAGAGAACCTCTGCAGATTAATTTTGTCCTTTGGGTGAAATAAAATTAATGTCCCAAGAGCCACTCTAAAATTTTAAGCCTTCTTCTTCAGGCACTGGGTTCAGTATTTTGAACTACTGCAATATTCACTGTGTTAGGGCAGCCTGGGTGGCTCAGCGGTTTGGTGCCTGTCTTCAGCCCAGGGTGTGATCCTGGAGTCCTGAGATCGAGTCCCACATCGGGCTCCCTGCATGGAGCCTGCTTCTCCCTCTGCCTGTGTCTCTGCCTCTCTCTCTCTGTCTCTCACATGAATAAATAAATAAAATCTTAAAAAACAACTAAATTCTTTTTTTTAATTTTTTTTAATTTTTTTATGACAGTCACACAGAGAGAGAGAGAGAGGCAGAGACACAGGCAGAGGGAGAAGCAGGCTCCATGCACCGGGAGCCCGATGTGGGATTCGATCCCGGGTCTCCAGGATCGCGCCCTGGGCCAAAGGCAGGCGCCAAACCACTGCGCCACCCAGGGATCCCAAAAACAACTAAATTCTTAAAAAAAAAAAATTCACTGTTATGGAAAGGCTTCATTCTCTGTCTTTAACTTTTCATATTTTCATGTTTAAGAAACCTGCCACTGACACTATTTCCCCCTGAGAAAATAAAGGGAAATCTCTACCGTTATCATTAAAGCCACGTTTTCCTCCAACACTAGCTTTGACTTGATTGCATTTTATTCCTAATGTAAAATAGCCCTTTTGCTACTACAAGTGCAAATCGATCACCAGGTCACCCGTTTAGCTATCAAAGAGGTACACCGGTGGCAAAAGGAGATCCTCCAAAACTTGGGGAAGAATTTCAGGGCTTCAGGGTTTTCAAACCATCCACACTTCTTGCGAAGGGGCCTGCGGGCCACAGGCTTGACGTCCTGCGCCGACACCCATGCGCCGCCCAAGAATGTTCTCGAAGCACGCATACCTTTCCTTGAGTCAACTGTCAAGTCAGACTGCTTTTCCCCTCTTAGATCTGGAACCCAGGTCGGTTTATCTGCAAAAAAAAAAAAAAAAAAAAAAAAAAAGGCCCTTATTAAACCTTCCATTCTTTCTCTGCTAGCATTAAAGTGGGGAAACACAACCTGCCGCATCAAATTGCAGACAGCAGTGAACAGTCAGGGCTGGCAACATAGTGCGGGTAATCAAGACACAAGGTGGGGGGCCCCGGGGAGCCTCTGGCTCAGCCGGTGACCCCGGGGTCCTGGGTTCGAGTCCTGCACCAGGCTCCCTGCGGGGGGCCTCCTTCTCCCTCTGCCTGTGTCTCTCATGAATAAACAAATAAAATCTTTTAAAAACACACACACACGACGGGGATGTGGGCCCAAATTCGGTAAGACTAGTGACTGCACGTTTTTTAAGTATCACCGTGCGGGGCGCGGGGCGGGGCTCTCGGAAGGGGAGCGAGCCGACTCTCGTCTTCAGGTGTCTCCGGCGGTGGCCCTTCCATCCGCAGACGCACAGCCTGCTCCGAGGCCCCGGTCTCCCCTCCTTCAAGCAAACCCCCAACTCACCTTTCCCTGATGCCCCGAAGCCGCATCCATCACTCCCACTTTCAGAAACGACTGCCAGCGCGCAGGCGCGGAGGTCGCCCCCACCTCCCCCGAAGGGGTAAGTCCTGCGCAGGCGCAGTTGCTCCGGCCCGCCTCCGCGTCGCGCCGAGCTTCTCCCGAGAGCAAAGGCTGACCGCCCCGCGCGTTGCGTGTTTTGCCCTGCGACCGCGTCGCGCAGTCTGACGTGTCTGTCACGTCACTTCCGCCCCCTCCCGGGAGGCGGCGCTGGGCCGGTGGCAAGCCCCCGGAGGGAGCCGCAGTAGTACGACGGAAGATGGCGACGAGCGGCGGCGAAGAGGCGGCGGCGGCGGCGCCGGCGCCCGGGGCCTCGGCGACGGGGGCGGACACAACCCCGGGCTGGGAAGTGGCGGTGCGGCCCCTGCTGTCCGCGTCCTATTCCGCCTTCGAGATGAAGGAGTTGCCGCAGCTGGTGGCCTCAGTCATCGAGAGGTACCGGGCGGCGGCCCCGGCGAGGCGGGCGCGGGGGGGGAGGGGAGGCCGCGCCGGATCGTCTGCACCCGCGTCCCCGGGCCGCCGCGCGCCGCTTGGCGACCCCGGGCCCCCGGCCGCGGCTTCGGGGCCCCGGGATCCCGGCGGACGAGGGCCGGCCGGGGGCTCCTCCCGCCGGCCCGGGTAGATGATCTGTGCCTCGGTTTCCCTCCTGAGCAAAACTTTTGGAGACGCCTTCTCGAGAGGGCGTGGCCGGCCCCGTGTGCGAGTGACTGAGACGCCGGGCGCTGCTGGCGGAGAACGTCCCCGGGGCCGCCCCCCCTGCGCTAAGGTCACAGCGCTGATGAGTCTGCAGTTCTCGCCCGCGCTCACCCCCCTGGCCTGCGCCCGAGCGGGGCCTCGGGGTGCAAGCTGGAGGTGGGCCGCACGATTTAGTAACGGTCTCCCCGCGGTGCCGTGATCGCCGGGGGCACGTGCTGCTCCTGTGCCTGGAGCCGCCGCGACCACGCAGGATGTGTCTTCAGGCCGCGCTTGGTGTCTGTGGCTGCTGTAACGGTCTAGGAGGAAACCGTGTCCGTGGGAGTCGGAGGTCACTTTCCCACGGAAACCGTGCCCTCCGCGTTCTCTCTCCCTCTCTCTCCCTCTCGCAATAGAATATCCTTAGATTTTGTTACAGACAGGAACCCTCCTCTGTTGGTTTGGTGTTAACATGGTTTTGTCATTTTGTATCGAGGTCCTAGATCGTGATAGTTTGTGTTCCTAGGAGGCCGGGGATACCAGAACGCCTGTCTTCCTGACTCGACCTTGCTCAGAGGAGTCTGTTCTTTGGTTTCATGGTAGACGTGCTTTTCTTTTTTCTTTTCTTTCTCTTTTCTTTTCTTTTCTTTTCTTTTCTTTTCTTTTCTTTTCTTTTCCTTCTTTCTTTCTTTTTTTTTTTTTTTTAAAGGCAGTCTCACTTTTATTTTACTACTCAAACCTTACTTCAGCCATCCCGCAGTTGCTGCCTGGGTCACTTTAGCTTCTGGCCAACAAGGGTGTATCTCAGTGTTCTCCACGTTGGAAATCGCTATTCTTATTCAAGGGAGGCCCCATGACTTGACAAATTGTTTATGATAGTGCCTGCTGTTAGGTTTGTGGTGCCTTGGGTACACGTTTGTTTGTTTGTTTATTTATTAAGTTGGAATAAAATGACGACTGGGTTTGGTAAATTCACAGTTTGCTTTACAGATGGGTTTTCCTACCTAATTATTAAATCAGGAAAGTTTTTTTTTTTTTTTTTTTTTAAGATTTTACTTATTTATTCATGAGAGAGACACACACATACAGAGGCAGAGACACAGGCAGAGGGAGAAGCAGGCTCCCTGCAGGGAGCCCCACGTGGGACTCCATCCTGGGTCTCCAGGATCACACCTTTGCGCTGAAGGCAGGCGCTAAACCGCTGAGCCACCCAGGGATCCCCAAATCGGGAATGTTTTAAAGATGGAAACCAAGTACCAAGATACCGCTCTCAGGTTATGGCCTCTCTTTAACTTGCTTTATTTTTTTATTTTTTTATTTCTTTTCTTTAACTTGCTTCAAACGTTTGGTTTGGTGGCATTTTTCCTGCATTATGCTCATCAGGTGACTTGTAATGGACACTGCTTCACTCTAGAACATTTGCTTTTATTTATTTATTTCACCCCAAAGATTTTATTTTTGAGTCATCTCCACCCCTAACGTGGGACTCATCCACAAACCTGAAATCAAGAGCGGCTCACCCTACTGAGCCAGCCAGGCACTCCTGCTTTTATGTTTTTTCTGGACAGGAGTTGAGTCGGTTACAAAGTCATTTGCTGACAGCCTCCTGTTCATCCCGTGTTCAAGTCATCTTTTTGAAACTATATAATGGTTTAGCAACTCTGTCCGGCTTGTAAAAGGACCCAAAACCCAATACATGAACTAGATGTGAATTTTGCCAAACAAGTGACTGCTTCCTTCTGCACCCTAAGATAATCAAGTGTTGCCTGTGTTTGTAGACACTAGTAAGAACTCTCTTCACCATTTAGAAAAGAAATCCAAACTAGTGGATGTTTAGTGACAAAAACTTTTTGTTGTAAGGCAAGATCCCTGAAGTCTTGGTTCTGGTTTTATTGCTAAGTTCACTTTGAAAGCCTGTTATGTGTCCTCCCGAGGCTCTATGAGAGTAATATAATCCTAAGAAAACTTTTCAAAAGAAATCTCTGACTTTCACGTTCTTTTACAGTTAAAAAAACAAACATATTACTGTTCAGCTTGGTGTAGAGCAGAGGTCAGCACACTTGTTTTGTAAAGAGGCAGAGAGTAAATATTTGCAGGCTATACATTCTCTGTGTGGAGTAGTCAACTTGGTCATTGTATAGCAAAAGCAGCCTTATACAGTAAGTAAATGAATGGTTGTGGCTGTTTTTCCAAAATCTTATTTATGGACACTGAAATACGAACTTCATATATTTACATGTCACCAAATAGCTTTAAAATTTTTTTCAGCCATGTGAAAACTGCAGAAACATTCTTAAATATAGGCTGTTACAAAAACAGTGCCAAACCCTGATTTAGAGCACAAAAATTAGTACCCTGTTACTTTCTCATAAGTTTTTTGCCTTTTAAAAAAAATGAGGGGCACTTGGAAGGCTCAGGCGGTTAGATATCCAACACTTAATTTCGGCTCAGGTCATGATCTCAGGGTGGTGAAATGGAGCTCAGAATGGAGTCTGCTTGAGATTCTCTCCTGAGCAGCCCGGGTGGCTCAGCTGTTTGGCGTCGCCTTCAGCCCAGGGCCTGATCCTGGAGACCTGGGATCGAGTCCTCCATTGGGCTCCCTGCATGGAGCCTGCTTCTCCCTCTGCCTGTGTCTCTGCCTCTCTCTCTCTCTCATGAATAAATAAATAAGTAAATATCTTTTAAGAATTAAAAAAAGAGATTCTCTCTCTCCTGCCTCTGCATCCCCTGCTCTGACACTGTCTAAATAAATAAATAAAGTCTTAAAAAGTGAAACGAGGGTGTCAGAATTGTGGATGTATTTTTTTTTCAAGACTATTTTTATTTATTCATGAGAGACAGAGAGAGGGACAGACACAGTCAGAGGGAGAAGCAGGCTCCATGCAGGGAGCCCCATGCAGGACTTGATCCCAGGACTCTGGGATCATGCCCTGAGCTGAAGGCAGGCACTGAACTATCCAGGCGTCCCTGTGGAAGTATTTCTTGACTATAGAGTTATGGCCACCAAATTTAGAACCAGATCAGAGTCAGCACTGTACAGGTACTATTGTGGGCTTTATTTTGTAGGTAATCAAAGGTTCAGGTGTCTAGGCCGCTACTTTATTTCTGGGGTTGCTGCTCCCATCTGGGGTTCCCCTTTTTATTGTCATGACTGCCATGTTTTTCTTCCTTGCCTCTAGGGACCTTCTGTTTTTCTGTTGCAGTCTACTACTCTCTGTTTCCCTTTTAGATATCCTGGCTCCATCATTGCCAGCTCTACCTTTCCATCTGACAGCCTGCTTGTCCATTGAATTCCTCCCCATTTGACTGTTGGGGATGATGACTTGCCCTGAGACTGCTTCGTGCTCCACCGTTCCGCTTGCCATCTGTAGTCTTTCATACCTTTATTATGTTTTTTTAAAATAAAGATTTTTATTTATTTATTTCATAGCTTTATAATTGGAATTGAACTTGGTGTTTGAAGAAAAGGTAGATACAATTTCTAGGTCTAGACCCTGTTTATTAAGTTTGACTTTGTAACCAAAATGTGAAACAAAGGAGGAATAGATTAGCATAGATAAATTGGGAAGCATACTCAAAAATGTCCTTTGACTTTTAAAAGAAAAACATATGTGAGTTTACTTAAAAGAGATGTTCATTTTTATTTTTACTGCCTGTTGCTAGCATGTCTTCTAGTATTAAAGATTGAAAATCTTTACAGTGTCCCTACTTTTCCAGACCAGAAATGGAGCTAGAACTAGTTCAATGGAGCACATGCCATATTTGGGATTAATTAGTATAATTGCTGAATGTAATCTTATGTTTTAAGGTACTATCAAATACAGAATTCCTTTCTTAACTCTTTGTAAGATAGGTTGGTGATCATGATTGTCATCGAACACTTTGACTCTTTGTAGATTACTAAAACAGGAAAAAAGAAAAACCAAAAAAACCCCTTTCCCATGAGCCAGTCCTTCCTAGGCTGTCCTGGCCTCCTTACTGATAAGTCTGTTTCGGTCTCTGCCTCCCAGGTGTTTAATAAAATTTAGGCCAGAGAGACCTACTTGGGAAGGTGGAAGCTGTTACAAAATCCATATTAGATAGTGTTCATCTATTTCTTAAATATCTTAAAAGGGAGAATGGGATACACAAATGCCAGTCTTCTGAATTTACATGCTGCAGGACAGAAATTCATGATTGATTTACAGGAAGAAGAAAAGCCTGCCACCAAGTGATGGAGTGTAATTGTGAGATTAGTCCTCATGGCTGGTTAATTTCTTAGTGTCACATTCACCACAGATTTGTCAGGAGTATGGGGATCTGAAAGCTTTTAGTTCTTTGGTTACATGTGTATTACTCTGTGACACAGCAGATGTTCAGTCAGCATATATTTTTTAATGCTGTTATTCTTTAAGTATATTTAATATGCTTGCTTGTTTCCTGGCTGTAAGGAATCATAATAGATTCTGTTCTTGGGGGTTTATGAGTCTGATGAAGGGAAAGGGGTTTGTGGAGTTTCCACAGTTTAGAAAAGAGATGTAAATAGTATCTAGGGGGAGAAGGGAGGTGAATCTGTAGTCTTTATTTTGTCCTCTTGGATTTCCACCTCTTCCTAAAAAAAGGCTAGATATTTCCAGACTTGAGGTAGTTCTTTTTTACTTACATGTCAAATTGGATTTCTCTGACCTGGCTGTACTGTAGCTGCTGTTTCTCTTTGTACTCTGCCTCACATTTATTTTGTATGGAATATAAACGTTTTAGAAAAATTCTGTGTCTCTCAGCAGTGTTTTAGCCCCAGTGGTGGTGTGGTTGGAATGTTTGTTAGAAGAAGCAGATGTTTGAGGAAGATAGCTTGACTGCCCAGAGGAGAGATGTATTTTTACCTAGAAGTCTTATTTTCCTTTCTCTTTGTTATATTTGCCTGCAGTTCTTCATTCTTCCCCATTCCTACCTAACTTCTTGCCTTTTGTCCCATTTTTTCTATTTCTTTGCGTCTTCTGGTATCTTGGTGTCTGTCAGATTCTTGGGGAATGAGGGTGGCAGCAAGTCTTTATTAGGTGACTCATACATGCTTGCTTCTTTAAAATCAAGAGATATGATATTGTCCTTTGGGCCACATATCCGCACGTCTCCTTACTCCTTCAAGTCTTTTCTTTTTTTTTTTTTTTCCTTCAAGTCTTTTCAAATTAATTTTCCCAGGTTCATCCTTAGTTGCCCTGAGCAAATTATAAGTGCAGTTTGAGAGTGCTCCATTTTTTTGGATGCCAGTGTCCATCTTTCCTCAAAGTGCATTCTTGTTTCTTTATTGGAATAAGGCAGTTGTGTATTTCTAGGGCAGGAACCAAGAACCAAGGTTTGTTAAATCACAGTGGGGCCTCATTGAACCAGGCAATTAAATGAGTTTATTCTTGCATATTGGATGTATTTCACTATCTGAATGGAAGTGAAAGCAACAGAGTAGGTTCATCCTCTGGGTGGGCAGTTTTTGTCTTAATTCTAGTAAGCCTGTCCAGCTGAAAAACACGGGGATAAGCAGCTCTGAACTTTTGAAATAAGACAGTAAATGACTCAGTGAAATATATCAAATTACAGGGTGAGAAAACCTTAGAACAATGACTAAGAAAATACAAGGATGGAATGAAGGAACAACTAAGTATATGAGGTAGAAGCAGGGGATTTAGTAGAGATTTTTCTGCTGAGTAGAATATGACCTGGACCAGTGTGTTGGCCACCAGAAACTGAGCATTACTTGGTGTTTAAAAGGTTTTCGTTTCCTCCTTTTTGTCCATTTGACAAATAGAAATGATCGTTGGTGGGCAGGAAGACCCTTGCGCATCATAGATGCTACATAAATATTTTTTCTTGGTGAAAGTTACTCTGAGATAAGGAACTGATCTTTGCTAAATCCCCGTTTATCCTAGATAAATCCCCACATAGCAAAGTGTTCGCAATGCCAGACTCTTAAGTGCTATTTGAGGTGATTCATCACTCACACTGGCACCTCCCCAGTGTTGAACTTGTCTTTTTGGCTCTTGTGTTCATTTGGCAAGTGAATAGAGTCCTGACTGTGTACATTTCCCTTCCTAGGCTGATACTTCTGGTTGGAGAATTAATTCGCTAAGGAAACTGTTTAGCCACAGCCCTCTGTCCCCCCCCTCCCTTTTAAAAATATTTTATTTATTTATTCATGAGAGACGGGGGTGGGGGAGAGAGAGAGAAGGGCAGAGAAAGAGGGAGAAGCCTGCTCCTTGAGCAGGGAGCCTGAGGCGGACTCAACCTCAGGACCCTGGGATCACGACCTGAGCCAAAAGCAGACACTCAAGGGACTGAGCCACTCAGGCTCCCTGTTCTTTACCTTTAATAAAATACATTTTGTTTTATTTTGTTTACATTGTCATTTTGTTTCATGGGTTGTGGATTAGCATATGATTTGACAGAAGGACATAAATGTGTATCTATCTCTAAGATCTAGTTGGGCTCTAGATTTTCACAGAAGAGGGCAATTTCCTCAGCTCAAGATAAGGGATGTGATTAAAACCCCTGAATTTGTTGTGATCTACCTGTGTCTTGGTTGGGAGTGGGATGATACTTGAAGTTTGGGTTTTAGCACTGATCAGGTGATTTCTCCCCAGGTTATTGATTCTTGCATTGTGGACTGGTCTTTGGTCTTCAAAATGGATTTCTGTGACCTGTATTCCCACTAACAGTATTTTGAGTGCTCCAGTCTCCTCCCTTTTGGTCAGCACTTGACACTATTAGCTTTTGGTCTTTGCCAACCAGTAATACAGGACAAAATACAGGCATCCTGTAATGTTTTTACTTGTACTTATTTAATTCTAAATGGGTTTGAAAATGTTCCCTGCCTATTAGCTTTTGTCACTCCCTAAGCCTGATACCTTGAGCAAGGTGTTTACTTTTAATTTGCTAAGGTTCACTTTCCTGATCTTGAATATAGGGATGATAACAGTGCCTCCCAAATGGGGCTGTTGTAAGGATTAAGTATAGTAATGCCTATAAAAGGATGGGGTATCTGGCATATAGGAAGCACTAAGTAAATGCTAGCTGAATTATCTTCTTTGCAGTGAATCCGAAATCCTGCACCACGAGAAGCAGTATGAGCCCTTCTACTCCTCTTTTGTTGCACTTTCCACACACTATATTACAACAGTTTGCAGCCTCAGTGAGTATTCCATTCTTGTCACTCCCTTTCTGAAGGCTTGGAGGGGTGGTGGTTGGGTCTCCTCTTTGTGGGGTGTCTCAACAGGTTGTGAATGAAGTCTGTATTTAAGCACTCCTGAGCTGTCCTCCCAGCTGGGCAGACCACTGTCAGTCTGATAAGGCTCTGGAAGTCCATTTACCTAGGCCAACCAAGATGGATTTAAAAAGGACTTGGTTTGGACACTTGCTTCATAACCCATTAAGTTAATTTTCTTTACCATCTTAATCAAAAGCATTTTATTGATTTCATACATGCACATGTAATTATTAGTGTGTTAATTCCTGAGGCTTGAGGGGAATGGGCGGATACTGACCTAGGGTTCATGGCCACTCATGAAAGCTCTGTTATTCCTTATTTGGTTTTGATGAGAAAGTAAATTCTACTTTTGTATTCTCTGGTATGTCAAGGGATTTCAGTTTCAGTTCCCTATCTTTTTTTAAGATTTTATTTATTTATTCATGAGAGACACAGAGACAGAGAGGCAGAGACACAGGCAGAGGAAGAAGCAGGCTCCATGTAGGGAGCTTGACGTGGGACTCGATCCTGGGTTTCCAGGATCACGTCCCGGGCTGAAGGCAGTGCTAAATCGCTGAGCCATCTGGGCTGCCCAGTTCCCCATCTTTTAAACATTTTTTTACCCTTATTTTCTACTATTTCTGAATTTTTGCACTTTTATTTGTTTAAAAAAATCCTAACTCAGAGAATTCTGAATAATGCTAATTTGTTAACTTAAATAGTTTGCTAAGTAAGTAAAATGAAGGGAAGCTATAGGGTTGCTGGATAACCTTTGTGTGCAGTGCTGTTTATTATAGGCATTGGCTGCTGGTGGAGGAATTACTTTTAACTTTGAGAAGTTTTGTGTAGGAAGCCCCTTGTAAAAGGTATTCAGAATCTATGGAAAAGGAGAGGTAGTATATTCTAGTAGTTAGTGCATGAACTCTAGAGCCAGACTTCCTGGATTTGATTCTAGCCGTATGACTTTGGGCAAGTCACTTAAGCTCTCCGTGGTGTAATTTCCTGATCTGTTGCGAAAAGGAGGGGGAGGGGATAATAATACTACCTACTTCAAAATGGTCGTTTAAGGATTGAGTGGGTTAATATAATATATTTGAAGTGCTCAGTGCTTACTGTGATGTATTTCCTATTATAATTAATTTCCAGTAAATGTAAGATAGGTTGATCTAGAAGTAGTAGATAGTTATCTGCCAGGATCCCTTTGTTTGGCCCTTGGATTGTTGGTTCTGAATGATTATTGTCATAGAATGGCTCTGGAAATGCTGGACACTGGCACTTGGGAATTGTCTGGTTTGATATACTGACTATGAGGCTGACCAAGCTGTGGTGGTCTAAGGTTAATTGAAGTCCATTCCTTTCCTAGTTCCCCGGAACCAGCTTCAGTCGGTGGCAGCAGCCTGTAAAGTCCTGATCGAGTTTTCTCTCCTGCGTCTGGAGAATCCAGATGAGGCTTGTGCTGTGTCCCAGGTGAGAGTGATGGGCTCATTTGCAGCCCTTATTTCAAGGTAGGACTGTGACAGACTAGTGGAATGATGGAGAAGGGTGGCATAGGGTAGGGGTTGGTGAACTTTTCCTGTAACAGGCCAGACAGTGAACAATTTGCTGACCATTAGTCCCTGTTGCAACAGTCTCTCTCTTTTTAAAATCTGCCTTTGTAGTATGAAAGCAGCCACAGACAATACATAAATGAGCAAGCATAGCTGTGGTCCAGTAAACTTTATTTACAAAAACAGGCAGTGGGCTGAATTGGAACTGTGGTTTGCCAGCTTCTTGTATAGAGGGCTGCAGAGGCTTTTGCAAAGATTGCAAACTTCCATGTTTCCATGGGTCAGGCAAATAACGTAAAATGAGTGAAGTATGCCAGTTGGAAAGGGTGCCTGACCCAGCTACAAAGGGCCAATCATTGTGTGGCATCAGCTGATTGTTGCCAGGTAGAGGTAGAGGTAGAGACTCAGTTACTGTGTCTTGTGCATTATTGAGAGATAAGAAATCTAGTTTTGTATATTAAACCTTCCATGTTTTAAAAAGTTAGCTATAACTTCAAATAAAAAAATAAAAATCCAAGAGCAACACTGTGAGAATAAGACACATTTGCAAGCCAGACATGGTCTGAGGACCATCAGCATGTGATCTCTGCTTTATTGTTTTCCCCAGTCTCAGTTCTTGATAAGAACCTAAATTTGGCTGTACGCCAGTTTGAAGTCCCAGGGGAGTAGTATCTTCTGAAAGATATACTTGATTTTAGGTTTTTTTTTTGTTTGTTTTTTTAAAGATTTTATTTATTTATTCATGAGAGACAGAGAGAGAGACAGACAGACAGACAAGGGAAGAGGGAAGAGAAGCAGGGTCCATGCAGAGAGCCCAACACGGGACTCGACCCCGGGACTCTAGGATCACGCCAAAGGGAGATGCTGAACCACTGAGGCACCCAGGTGTCCCATTGAATATATTTTCTTTTCAGAAACACTTGATTCTCCTCATCAAGGGCCTGTGTACTGGCTGTAGCCGACTAGACAGGACTGAAATGATAACGTTCACGGCAATGATGAAATCAGCCAAGCTGCCACAGACAGTGAAGACGCTCTCAGATGGTGAGCGTTTATTTGCCAGGCCTAGTTCTCTGACTGCTTCCCCGGCCAGCTGTTTTCCTGCATTGCCTTCTAGTGGCACTATGCTCATTCCTGTTGTTGGTTTTATACTTGCAGTGGAAGACCAGAAAGAGCTGGCCTCACCAGTAAGCCCAGAACTGAGGCAGAAGGAGGTCCAGATGAATTTTTTGAACCAGCTGACATCAGTTTTCAACCCTAGAACTGTAGCATCACCGCCTGGAGGTCCACACACTCCAGTGAGTTACTCCAGCAAAGTGTCCTCATCCCATGGGAGTTTTAAGAGATAATACTAGAAAAAGTAACATGTATCTTCTATTTGTGATGTGGAATGATGTATGTGCCTAGGGTAGAAAGCCAGTAGAAAAATACAATCCAAAAAAAGGGGAAAACTTCCCCTAACTTTCTGCCCACTGTTGATACTATTCTGATGATCATTCTTCTAAAATTTCTCAATATAAATAAATAGATATAAACAACACGTGTGCTTTTCTGTGAAAGACATCACACTCTCTACTAGTTGTAGAATGTATCTTTGTATATTTTTCTCCTGCTCTTGGGACAATAACTTGTGTTTTCCCTAACATTAGAGAGGGATTTCCTTCCCCCATCATTAACTGGGGAGTCTGCAGAGTACCCCTTAGAACTTCTTGGGCACTTGGTTTGATTCCAAAATGCAGGGCAGCAGTTGACAGATGATAGTATCATGATAGGCCTTTCAGATCCTTTGTTTCTCTTTAGGCCGAAGGAGAAAATGATGAGCAGTCATCCACAGATCAAGCCTCTGCTATCAAAACCAAGAATGTGTTTATAGCTCAGAATGTGGCTAGTCTTCAAGAGCTTGGTAAGACTCTTAATTATTGTCACAAAGCTGGTTCTCTGCTTTCAAAAATTCCGTAAGTGGAAAAGAAGCAGCAGCCAGATGCCCGTTGGTAAAGTTGAGCCCTGTCATTAATGCAGGTGGCTCAGAGAAGCTACTGCGCGTGTGTTTGAACCTGCCCTATTTCCTGCGCTACATCAATCGGTTTCAGGATGCAGTGTCGGCCAATTCTTTCTTCATCATGCCGGCCACAGTAGCAGATGCCACTGCTGTTCGCAATGGGTAAGGTGTTCCAGGGTGTGTGCTTTTTTTTCTAATGCTGCTCTCAAAAAGAGAAACTGGTTAGTCTTTTTTTTTTTTTTTGGCATGCCAACTTTCTTTAATTATCATATTATAGAAGCAAGGGATTCAAAGAGATGCTTTGGTTAACCTCCTCTCCTTCATGTTCTAGTTTTCATTCACTGGTGATTGATGTAACCATGGCGTTGGATACTCTGTCTCTGCCTGTGTTGGAACCCCTCAATCCTTCTCGTCTGCAGGATGTGACAGTTCTCAGCCTAAGTTGTCTGTATGCAGGTGAGAGGTTATGATGTCTGATTTCATTTTTTCAGTTAAGCACAAGTATACTTTCAGAAAATCATGAGATCCTCCTGAGTGCTCTGCTGTCTCCCTGTTACTTGGGCCTTTGTCCCTGAGGGTCATCTAAAGTCTCGTCTAGGTGAAATGAGGTCTGCATAGGAATCTTGTAAGTTATCCAATTGTACCACTGCTGGTGGTGTGTTATGTGCATATTTATTTTCATAGTATGCGCAGATAGTAAATGTTTACTAGGAAAAGCAAAACGCTAAGTGCTGTTTGGATATTGAGATAAATAACACGTAATCTGTGCCCTCAAGGAGCCTACATCGAGAACGGTTAGGGCCACATGGAATCATATAAAATAGGAGATGATAGGGACACCTGGGTGGCTCAGCGGTTGAGCGTCTGCCTTTAGCTCGGAGCGTGATCCTGGAGACCAGGGATCAAGTCCCACATTGGGCTCCTTGCATGGAGCCTGCTTCCCCCTCTGCCTGTGTCTCTGCCTCTCTCTCTGTGTCTCTCTCATGAATAAATAAATAAAAATCTTAAAAAGGAGATGATAAAAGCCATCAGAAGGCTAGTGTAGTTGGGTGCACAAAGAAGGGAGAGATGGATGGAGTCTTGCTGTGGGAGCAGGTTTGAGGAAGCCTTCACGGAACAGGTGCTGTTTATAAGTACATGAGATGTTATCCTTCATGCTCCCACAAAGTCCCCTTTCTTCCTGCTGCTCATGCTGCCTTGAAAGTGGGGACTGACAGCTGCTGTTTACTCTCTTTTACGTTATGATGACCGTGACTTTTTAATCCAATTCACTGATCCTTGGTTTTAAATACTATAGTCCTGGTGTGTCTTGGAAGGTATAACAATTTCCGATGTTTACTTCGTTCTCTGAATGAGGATTTGTATAGCCTTAGTAACCTGACCTTGGGAACACCAAGAAATTGCCGAGGTTTGTCATCTCCCTGCATTGTTTCACTAGCTTTATTTGAACATCTGGATGCAAATAGGGATATAAAGAGGAAGGCGCCTTCAGTTGGGTAAAGCAGGAGTAATGAAGGAGTTCTTTTGATGTACCTGTAGGGCAGGTAGGATTGCAACTTGGCTATCCTGAGGCAGAGGCAGAAGCAGGACTCAAAGTATACTATAGTTTGGGGGAACATAGTAAGTGTGTGTGTGGGGGGGGGGTGAAGGGAGAAGATATGTGTTTAGTGGGTATCCTGCAACCAGAGAGAAAGGAAACAATCACAGGGGTCTCAGAAATGCAGTCTAAGTCATTTGGACCATGTCCTATGACAGGAGAAACCACTGCAGATTCTGACCTATATCAAAGCAGCAACTTGCAGGATATTTTGGTGTGGGGAGATTTGGAGGCAGGAGAATTCTCTGTTAGGAGAATTTTTTGTAGTCGTTCAAGTGAGACATGATAAGAACGTGAGCTAGGGTAGTAGTGGTAGGAAGAGAAAGCTAAAGGTATGTGTGAAAATGTGTTCTCCCCCAGCTCACTTCTGGTGCTTATTTCCTCGTCCTCTGCTTTTGATCTTTGCAGTTTTAAGTTGGGGTTGTTTCAATTTTTAGGGAATTTCTTTGAGCATCATGTGGCCCTCAGTGTACTTAGTATTGGTTACAGAGTCCTTAACATTTTTTAGTTGGATTGAAGATCCCAGATTTGGCTTGTTGAAATTTGATGGCCTGGGATTTGATGTAAAGACAGGGATTTGGCCTTGGTATCTTTGAGGAACACCGAATGTGAAATGTATTTCCCCATGGTCTTGAAAAAATGGAAAGACGTCTTGTGATGTTTTAAAGTTAATAGGTTTTATTTTATTTTATTTTTTTAAAAGATTTTTAAATTTATTCATGAGAGACAAAGAGAGAGGCAGAGACATAGGCAGAGGGAGAAGCAGCAGGCTCCCTGCGGGGAGCCTGGTGCGGGACTTGATCCTGGGACCTCAGGATCACGCCCTGAGCCAAAGGCAGATGCTCAACCACTGAGCCACCCTGGTGCCCCAATAGGTTTTATTTTTAAAGCAGTTTTAGGTTTAGAGAGAAGTCGAGCAGGTCATACAGAATTTCCATCTACCTTCTCTCCCCAGTACCCCGTTTCCGTATTGTTCAGATTTTTTTCATTTTTAAGATTTTGCTTATTTATTCATGAGAAAGAGAGAGAAAGGCAGAGACATAGGTAGAGGGAGAAGCAGGCTCCCCACAGGGAGTCTACTGTGGGACTTGATCCAGGACCACGGGATCACGACCTGAGCCAAATGCAGGCACTCAACCACTGAGCTACTCAGGCGCCCCTTTATTTCATATGTTGTATTAACATGGTGCATTTGTTAAAATTGACGAACTCAGTATTTGATACATTATTATGATTTGTGAAGTCCATTACTTAATCAGGATTTTCTCTGTGTTAGACAGTTCTGTGGGTTTTGACAAATGTATAGCATCCTGTGTTAATCGTCACTATGACACAGAATAGTTTCACCACTCCTGTACTCCACCTCGTAATCCCTCTTCCTACTTTCACCTCCTGGGAACCACTGATCTTTTTACTGTTTTTGGAGTTTTAATTTTTCCAGAATGCCCTAAAGTTGGAATCAATTATATAGTATGTTGCCTTTTCAGACTGGCTTCTTCCTTGTGGAGTGTGCATTTAAGTTTCTTCCCTGATTTTTTGTGACTTGATTGCTTACTTTTTTAAAGTGCTGAATAATATTCCTTGTATGGGTGTGCCATAGTTTGTGGTACGTCCACCTATTGAAGGCATCTCAGTTGCTTCCAATTGTGGCAGTTAGGAATAAAGCTACAGTAAGTATTTGTGAGCAGGTTTTTATGATTGCTGGACCTGATGGTAACATTGTCTAGTCTTGCTCTTGTGGATATTATTCTCAGTTGTCAAATCATGGAATGGCTTCAGGGTGGGTTATGTTTTCTATTTCTATTTTGGTGGACTCCTGGGACTGTGCCATGATTGGAATCTGTGCATCTTTCTTTTATTCCCCCCCCCAGGTGTGAGTGTGGCAACTTGCATGGCCATCCTGCATGTGGGTAGTGCCCAGCAAGTACGGACAGGGTCCACAAGCTCCAAAGAAGAAGACTATGAGAGTGATGCAGCTACGATTGTCCAGAAATGTGTAAGCCGTGCCTCCTTGTTCTGGGGGCCTCCCATCATTCAGTGAGGAGATAGTGCCAGGTCCACTCTTCCCAGGTCGAGAAAAGGACATGGAGTACTCTCCATACCCATCCCCTTGGGTAGCAGTTCTTGTGAAAGATGAGTCACTCAGTCTGCATGTATACTTGAAGGCTTGCTGTGTGTGTGTGTCAGTGCACTTTTAGCAAGACCTGCAGTGCATGAGATAGTCTCAGAGAATGATGAGTGTGTAAGACAAGTCCATGTGATACACCACGATCTGATGTGGGCCTGAGTGTGTTGCTTTAGATTGTGTGAAGTGGACATCTTTGAGAAGGTGACCCTTGAGCTATGAAGGTCAAGGAAAGTGTGATGGAATCATATCTTTAGAAAGTGCTTTAAGGATATTTAATTCTTTGAGCGAAATTAATTATGGGGATTAGCTTTTGTAATGAAGTACTCAGCTTGCTCAGATTTTTGTGTTTGTTGTTGGACAGCTTGAAATCTACGACATGATTGGACAAGCAATCAGCAATTCCCGTCGGGCTGGTGGAGAGGTGAGAAGTAGGTCTCTCTGTTCCATCCCTGTCTCATAGTTCTAAGATCCGTGTGTTTATACATTACTTTCATGCTTTTTTAACAGCATTATCAGAACTTCCAATTGCTGGGTGCCTGGTGTTTGTTAAACAGCCTGTTCCTCATATTGAACCTCAGTCCTACTGCCTTGGCTGATAAGGGGAAAGAGAAAGACCCTCTGGCTGCACTCCGAGTTAGAGACATCCTTTCTCGTACAAAAGAGGGAGTGGGCTCTCCTAAACTGGGACCTGGGAAAGGGTATGTGTCTCCTTGATTCATGTTTTGTTTTGTGTCTTTGCCATTTTATATTGATGGGGAGCTAGGGTAACCCCTCTCATCTTCACATCAGTAGAACAATTTATCTCCATACCTGATTGAATTTAACTAAAGTGATGATCACAGTCTCCTATCTCTATATCATAGCCTTGTGATTTTGGACATATTGTTCATTCTTTCCAAGCTTGTTTGCTTACCTCTAAGAGGGGGAAAGTGTCTGTGTAATATACATTCTAGGGTTTTTATGAGGTTCAAAAAAAAAAAAGGGTACTTTTGTTTTGTAAGATGGGCTGGTATGAGTTACAGTTCATTACTCACTTGCATGTTCAACCAATAAAGAGGATTCAATCAGGTCCTCTGGGCTTGCTTCCTAAAACATTTGCTACCATTTTGACAAAGTCTGGACAATGAGCCCTGCTTGCTTGGAGAGGAGTTAGAGATAGGACTTCCATGTGGCTCAAGGTTTTATTTTCTAAGTCTAGGCATTTCTGGATATTATTTATTCATTCAGTTCCTACCATGTACTGGGTTCTTTCCAGGCATTGAAGATGTGAAAGTATTCAATATCTGTGCTTCTATGGAACTTATTTCTAACTGGAGCAACAGTAAACAAATTAATAGGTTCATGATAGATTTTCATATGAGTGTTGTGAAGAAAAATAAGCCAGAACAAGGGGCTAGAGAGTCATAGAGGCTGTTATTTTAATTAGGATGGTGAGGAATGGGCTTTAAGGACAAGATGTAGAGAATACATGTGAGGTGACAGAGTGAGCCATGCAAATTTTGGGGGTAGAATTGTTTAGGTTTGGAGGTGGGGGTATGATTGGTATTTTTAGGAATCAGTAAGGTCAGTGTGGCTAAAGTGGAGCCCTCCAGGAGGGAGAGTGGTAGAAAGTTAGGTTATAGAGGTAGCTAGGGGCCAAATCTCCTAGGGCAAAGTATAATCTGTGTGTTAGAGGGTTTTCCCAAGGAGAGTGATCTAATCTGTTAGTTATTAGTGACCTGAGAACCTAGCTGCTGTGAAGAGAATAGACTGCAGTGTATAAGGTGGGAAGGAGGAAGAGTAGTTGGGAAGATGATGCATTATTCCAAACAAGAGATGAAGGCACTTGGAATAGGGTATTGGTGGGAAAGGCAGAGAGAAAAGGTCAAAGCAGCATGTATGTGTTTGGAAGGTACAGCTGACAGGATTTGCTGATGGCTTGCATATTAAGTGTGAACAATATGACATCGGAATTTTTTTTTTTAAGATTTTATTTATTTATAGAGACCCAGAGAGAGAGAGAGAGAGAGAGAGAGACACAGGCAGAGACACAGGCAGAGGGAGAAGCAGGCTCCATGCAACAAGCCTGATGTGGGACTCGATCCCGGGTCTCCAGGATCACACCCCGGGCTGCAGGCAGCGCTAAACCGCTGCGCCACCGGGGCTGCCCGACATCAGAATTTTTTGACATGAACAACTGGGTTGTGTAATTTATGGAGGCCGGAGACACTGGCTTAGGAGTATCTTGGGTGGCCGGAAAGGGAAGAAATGTAGAATTCTGTCTTTGTCGTGGTGAGTTGAGGTGATTGTCAGACCTCTCTATGTGAGATGTTGAGTAGGCAGTTGGTATGGGCATCAGGAGTTCAAGGAGGAAGTCAAATTCTGGACCTCATTCAACAAATTATTCATTGAGTGTCTTCTCTGTCAGTTCTGGAATGCTGTGATATATAAGAAAAGGACACATTTCTGAGAGAAGTGAAGAGATATGTCAAATTGTATGTAGAGAGTATTACAGTAAGGGTATTTGGCCTGGTTGGAGAACTCAAGGCAGATTTCCTTGAGGAGGAACACTTAGCTGAAATTTGAAATAGACATTGGTAGATAGTAGAAACCAGGCAAAGAAGGGAAGTAAGAGAGAACAGTAGTTTGTGATTCTTGTGAGCTTCTGTCTTCACTCTTAGCACTCTAGCAGGAAATGGGAGGATGCCCAAAGGTCTATCCTTGGAAATAGTTATGTTTTAAAAATGGCTCGTTTCTTGACATTTCAAAAGAATATCTGTACTTTGTGTAAGTTACAAACCATAAGAAAGGGGGAAAAAGTCATCGCAAATTCTACCACCAAATTGATAAACATTCTTCCAGATATTTTTCAGTGCACGTATATAAGATGTGTATCTTTACAGAACACAATTGCCGTTAGAATATACTGTAGACAATTTTTCAGTGGCGCTGTTTGCAGATTCACTGTGTTTGTAATAGGCTGGTGGTATTCACTGTATAAACATGCTGTTGTTAACTAATTACCCTATTAAAACAGTTATGGCTATATTAAATTTTTTGTTTTGATAAATCTTCTAAAATGTAAGTCTTTGTGAACTTGTTTAATTATCCACTGGGGGTAAATTCCCGGAAGTGTGAATGTTAGGACAAAAGTCACGCCTATTTTATGTAAAAATTTGCAATGTTTTACTAGCCTGTCTTTTTTTTTTTTTTTTTTTTAAGATTTTATTGATTCATGAGAGACACAGAGAGAGAGGCAGAGACACAGGCAGAGGGGGAAGCAGGCTTCTGGCGGGAGCCCAATGCGGGACTTGATCCCGGATTCCAGGATCATGACCGGAGCCAAAGGCAGATGCTCAACCACTGAGCCACCTAGGCACCCCTACTAGCCTGTTCTGATTGAACTTTCACTAGCTCTGTGTGCGAATGTGCCCATTTCCTCAGGTGCTCTTTGACAGTGGCTGTCATTAATCTTCCTGTTTTTTAATATTAAAGGAGAAAGATGGCTATTATATCACTCCTACTTGTATTTTTTTGTTAGGATGACTATAACTGCCTGTGTCCTTTGCCCTAGTTTTCTCTGGTATTTGTCCTTTTTTCATTTTCTCATGAACATGAGCTCTCTGTATATTAGGTATGCTAATTCTTTGTCATGTGGTCATTTGGACAGAAAGAAAAAGTTTTACACATTAAATGTGAGTAAAACTTTGCTTTCATCCTCTTTGGTTTGTGACCAGATATAGAAGTGATTTTTACCTTTTTTCTTCTCAAAGAATGCCTTTTTTTAAAAACTTTATTGATGAGGGATTTATTATAAAAGACTGTAACCCTGAAACAGCCAGTTGGAAGAGATGCTTAGAGCAAGGTGTGGGGAAAGAGCACAGAGCATCCCTGCCCTCCCGTGTGCACTGCTCTCCCCACATCTCCCTGTATCCACCGGCCCAGAAGCTATCTCAAAAGAATGACCTTCAAAAAGTTCAGCCAGCCTTTGAATGTCAGCATCTTCAATTCATCCAGTAGTTTTGAACTGATAGTTTATTTTTATTTATTTATTTATTTATTTATTTATTTATTTATTTATTTATTGCTGCAAAAAGCTTTATTGTCTCCATTTGGTCCACGTTTTGGGAAAGGGCTCCAGGATGGTTAAAAAGCTGCCTAGTGGCTGCATGGGAAAAGGTTCAGGCACAAGCCCTGGCACCAGGGGGTTGCCAGAGGAGCCCCTCAAAGGCTGCTGTTCTCCAGAGGCTCCTAGTCGTGAACTGATAGTTTAAATTCCAAAATGTTATGTATTTGGAAGACTTTCTTCTTTTAAGATTTTATTTACTTATTCACGAGAGACAGAGAGAGAGGCAGACACATAGAGGGAGAAGCAGGCTTCCCACAGAGCCTGATGGGGGACTCGATCCCAGCACCCCGAGATCATGACCTGAGCCAAAGGCAGACACTCAACCACTGAGCCACCCAGGTGATTTCCAGACATCCTGGAAGACTTTCTTGTAGTTCTGTAGTTCTTAACCTGAAGCCTGTAGATCCTTAGGCGGGCTACAGATGAGCTTCAGGGAGACTGAGCTTTTGAAATTATATGCATATATTGTGTGTATAGTTTTTTTCCATTTGGGGAAAGGTCCACAGATTCTCAAAGGAGTCTAGGCCCCAAATGGCAAGATCCCTGTTTTTGAGGTTGTAATTTGTTGTGTTTTCCTTTTTCTTTATATAGGCACCAGGGATTTGGGGTACTCTCAGTAATACTGGCAAACCATGCTGTCAAGCTGTTAACCTCTCTCTTTCAAGACCTTCAAGTGGAAGCTCTGCACAAGGTGAGGGATTGTTGTCAGGGGATGAGCCTACTGACTGCTGGCTTCACTTCTAGGTAGGCTACCTTGAGCCATCTGATCCTGTTGTTACCTCCTGCTCTGCTAGAACATTAATTCTCTTTTGCCATGGTTACCTTCAGGCCTGGGAGACAGATGGTCCCCCTGCAGTCCTGAACATTATGGCCCAGAGCACCTCCATCCAGAGGATCCAACGGCTGATTGACTCAGTCCCACTGACGAACCTGCTGTTGACATTACTCTCAACCTCCTACAGAAAGGTAGGTGGCATAACACCACTGATAATTTGGAACATTTATATAATCCTTTCAAAATGAATAAGATTGTATACTGTGACCTTTATAAACTCAAATTTCGTGGTAAAGGTTTTGAAAACGAGTGGAATTCTTGAATGAGTCTACACTTTGTGTCTGTTATTGTCAGCGTTGTGATACATATAGCTGTGAGGTGCTTTGTGACAGGTGTCATGCTGATTCAGAAACTTAGAGGCTACTCTGGAAAGACTCCTGTTTCAATTCTTGTCTGTAGCTTTGGGTTTGGAGTGCATTGGGATAAAGGGATCCGAGCTCGGAAAGGAGGACACTGTTAGGAGGATTTCTTGGATTTAGAGGAAAGGAAAAGACACAGAGAAAATGTCTCATATGGTGAGTGAGGTGAAGCAGGGTGGCATCTTGTCTGTCATTGTCAGTTACGGAAGCTGCTATTTTCCTAGGCCTGTGTCCTGCAACGTCAGAGGAAGGGCTCCATGAGCAGCGATGCCAGCGCCTCGACTGACTCAAACACTTACTATGAGGATGATTTCAGCAGCACGGAGGAGGACAGCAGCCAAGGTAGAGGCCTCTTTTCGGTGTCCCGGGAGGCAGGCAGCAGAGAGCAACAGGAGCTCCCTTGCGTGGATTCTGTTAGTGTCCTGTTGCCGTCTTCACCTGCCTAGCATGGATCCTGATTTTCTGGGTCCTCGAAGGGGCATATTGTTGAAGAGTAGGTTGAGCTGTTGAAGACTGAGTGATAGAAACTTCTCCCAGTGATACCCAGATTGCTTTTCAGCCCTTCCCCTCCAAGATCAGGATCCATCTCAGTTCCTGCTGCTGTTTGTGTTGACCCAGCTGGTGAACTTTGAACTTTGTTCTGAGCTTCCCAGTGAAACTCCAGAGCTTGTGTGTGAGGGGTTTGCTCCAGCTATTGTCATGGATGTGTGGCTTGGGGAGGCATAGGGAGAGGAACTCCAGACTCCGTGGCAGTGAACAACAGGGCAAAACAAGCATTCCCTCCTTTCTTGGTTGGGAGAGAGATGGAGTAAGACAAATCGCTCAGGTTCTTTATGATCAGATTTTTTCTTTTATAATCAGGTGGGAGCCATGTATAGTATTGTGAAAGGTGCATCTGTTAATTTGGGCTTTACAATTGATAGATAAAAATTTGTTTTTCAAAATGTTTGACTTCTTGCCAGTAAAGTGAGGTTGTTCCTGTTTCTTCATTGGCTCCTTTATAAAAAAAAAAAAAATACTAGTTTTATTGATGTATAGGTTACATGCAGTGAAATGCTCCTGTTTTGTGTGTACATTTAGATGAGCATTGACAAATTTGTGCAACATGTAACTATCACCTGAAATCAAGATAACCCTTTGTTCCTTTTTTTTCTTTTTCCTTGTGTTTCTTTTGATGTAGACACTTCCATAAAACAGATGTACTAAAACTTTTTTAAAAAATGTGTTATTTTTATTACTTATCTCTTTCTTCAGATGATGACAGTGAGCCTATTTTGGGGCAGTGGTTTGAGGAGACCATCTCTCCCAGTAAAGAGAAAGTGGCACCTCCGCCTCCTCCCCCGCCACCTCCGCTAGAGAGTTCTCCTCGAGTTAAAAGCCCCAGTAAACAGGCTCCCGGTGAAAAGGGCAACATTTTGGCTAGTCGCAAAGATCCTGAGTTGGTAAGAGTGGATTTTTGAGGTTAAGGGAAAGGAGAGATGGGGAGTTGTGAAAAGTAGATCGTTTGAACTAAAACATTTTGTAGGTTGGGTCAACTGTAATATTTAAAGATATTTTTGGGTGTCTGGATGGCTCAGTCAGTTGAGCCTCTGCCTTCAGCTCAGGTCATGATCCAGGGTACTGGAATTGCACCCTTCATTGGGCTCCCTGCTCAGTGGGGAGTCTGTTTCTCCCTCTCCCACCACTCCCCCTGCCCCGCCCTGCATTAGTATTCTGTCTTGCTCACTCTGTGCTTGTGTGCGTGCACTCTTTCTCTCAAGTAAATTAAAAAAAAAAATCTTTAAAGATATTTTTACTTAGGACTTAAGCGTACAAATTGTGTTTGATTAAATAATTTGTACTCTTGATACTGTTTCTCTGATTGAGGGTTAGTAACATAGCCTTTGGAGTTAGAAGTGAGTTTGAATCCTGCTTTTACTGGCCATTTTACTTACCATTTACTGGCTCTAAACTTTGGACAAGAATCTAAACCTCTCCAAGACTCATTGTTGTCTTTTGTCATATGGGAATGATTGTACCTGCTTTGAGGGGTGTTGTGAAGAATTAAGGAGCCCCTAGTATAGGTGTGGTACATCTTAAGTGCTTGCTAATTATTTATTCAAACAGTATTTCTAGATGACATATTATCAGCACTGTTCTAAAGCTGTATCAGGAAACAAATCAGATATAGACCTTACTTTCATACAGTACAGCTTATTCTAGTCAAGATTGTGGGCATAAAACATTTACACCATAATTCAGTATCATTTTGAGAAAGAAGGAAGGAGCTGGGAATTCCATGTGTGTATAATGATCAGACTTCAGAATTCCTTATTTCAATAGTGTCCTTGAGCTGAACAAATGCAGGACCTTAGGGGAATGACAGAAAAAAGTCTGTCTAGAAGCCTCAGTTTTCACAGTGTTTTCTGAAGTCTTTTGTGTTCAACAGGTGCCATTTCATGTAACTGGTAGAATTATGATGGGAAAGACTGTTGTAATTAAACTTCATTCCACTGTAGGTGATTTAAAATCTGACACTAATTCATTGAGTTTGTTGCATCAGATCTGTAGGCATTTTTTTTTTTTTTTTTTTTTTAGATTTTATTTATTTATTCATGAGAGACACAGAGAGAGACAGAGACACAGGCAGAGGGAGAAGCAGGCTCCCTGCAGGGAGCCTGATGTGGGTCTCAATCTCAGGACCCCAGGAGCCAAAGGCAGTCTCAACCATTGAGCCACCCAGGTGTCCCATTTTGATGTGTTTTATTTTTATTTGTATTCAAGATTTGGAAGTACTTTGGGCTTATGACCCTGACGTAAGATTCTTGCTGTTCTTTTTAGTTCTTAGGTCTGGCTTCCAACATTTTGAACTTCATCACTTCTTCCATGCTGAACTCACGGAACAATTTTATCCGAAACTACCTGAGTGTGTCTCTTTCAGAACACCATATGGCCACCCTGGCCAGCATCATTAAGGAGGTGGACAAAGATGGACTCAAGGGTCAGTAGACAGGATCAAGGCTTGGTTGATGTTTTCTCCAGTGGAGTTTGGCTGTTGGCAGGGCAGTATGATGATGTATCAAGAGGCTGCTTGAGTAATCAGCGTCCTTATTGCCTTTAAGGTTCATCAGATGAAGAATTTGCTGCTGCTCTCTATCACTTCAACCACTCTCTGGTAACTTCTGACCTTCAGTCACCCAACCTGCAGGTTTGTGTGCACTGTGACCTTTGGCCATGCGCTGTGTCTGCTTCCAGTAGGCTGTAGTATTCAGTTGGGAAGAAACACAGTTTGTTGTAGAAACCCCCAACTGGAAAGAGTTTGAGACATTATGCTAATGTGTCTCACTGCCCCATTCAGATTATTTCAAAAAAGAGAAAATGTGTCCTTTATCCCCAAGTCATTCAGTAAGCTTAAAGTGAAAGGAAAACTACAAAAATAGCTCCTAATTACTGTCCTAGTAGACAGGTGGACAAAATAGACAAGAGGGCAGGAAAATATAAATGGCCAATAAATGTAGAAAATGCTTAATTTCATTAGTAATCTAAGAAATACACGTTGGACATGTGTTCTTTTTGAAGAGTCAAATTACAGAAGGTAGTTGCTCTCAGATACATGCCTGCTTGCAAACTCACCACCAAAATAAAGTGTAGGATCTTGATTGTGACCTTCTAAATCTTAGGGTTTTTCCTCTCTATTAGTTTCATATATATGTTTATTTTTACATATATACTCCTTAAATTTTACAATTATTTGATTGTTTTCAGCTTTATGGTAACTGATACCATGCTCTATATGATCTTGTTAGGCTTTCTTATTTCAGCTAATATTATTTGACACCATATTGCCAAGATTCGTCTATACTATTGCTAACTCTGTAGTTCTTGTTTTGACTACTACATGCTATGCCATTGTGTTTGTGACTATGCCAATTATTCATCTCCCCTCTGCTCCCACTGATGGATCTTTTGATTGTGTCAGGGTTTGTTACTACTCCAAGTATTACTGTGATCTTGTATGTGTCCCCTGAGATAACAAGGGGTTCTCTTGGGCAGGTAAGTGGGAGTAGAATTGACAAGATACAGAGTAGGTGACTGTAAGCAAGTAATACTGGACTGCTCTCTAAAGTAGCAGCACGGTGGGGCACCTGGCTGGCTCAGTCAATAGAGTATTCCACTCTTAATCTGGGTTGTGAGTTTGAGCCCCATGTTGGGTATAGAGATTACTTTAAAAGAAAAAAAGTAGCTGTACCAAGTTTTATCATCACCAGCAATGTGTCAGGTTTGTGGATTCACTTTCTCTCCCAACATTTGACAGTGTGGTGGTTGTTTTTTTTCTAAGCCCGATGTGGTGATTGAGCTTATGACCATGAGATCAAGAACTGAGCTGAGATTAAGAGTCGCACACTTAACCGACTGAACCACCCAGGTGCCCCGGCAGTGTTGTATTTTGATAATTTTTTGAACATGGTCAGACTTCGTCAGTCTTTTAGTGTGCATAAAGATCCTTGGGGAATTTGTTTAATAAATGCAGATTCCTATTTGCAGCTATCCCTCACCTCCCCAGAAGAATTAAATTTGTAGATCTCTCCAATATTTTGTCCTAAGATTGTTTTGAAAAGTTTTGTTACTCTTGAGATTATTTCAGTGGATTTCTCAGAATCAGGAGACAATTTAAGGATTTGCTCTTGCCCCCAAAGAGATAGGATCTAGGAAGCTATTTTAAAAGGTTAAACTTAATTCTTACCATCCCATAGTCTTTGAGAAATTCTTGAAAATTTATTTCATTGTTTAAAAAGATAATTACAAAACCTATTTACACATACCTACTGTTAGATGAAAAAAATTCTTTTGGGGATGCCTGGGTGATGGCAGTCAGTTGAGCATCTATCTGAGTCTTGGTTTTGGCTCAGATTGTGATCCACATTCAGTGTGGAGTCTGCTTGAGATACTGTCTCCCTCTCCCTCCCCATTGCTTGTGCTGTCTCTATCTCTAAAATCAATCAATCAATCAATATTTATTTATTTATTTCGTGGGAAAGGAAATATAACTTGAGTGGTAAAGTTGTTGACCTAAGATGAAGAGAAGAAAATGCTTCAATTAGTATATGGCTTGCAGCACCTTCCCAGACTGTATAGGGTCAGGATATCCTGCCAAAGTTATCAGCTCCTTGCTGAAATCTAAGTTTACTTAGAGAAGTTTCAAAGTTCATAGACTTGGCCTTTTCCTGCTTAAACTTGTCCAAATAATGGGGGAAGAAATATTTTCCTGTAGAGAATAGGAGTTCATAGGATTCCTGTAATGATGTGCCCTCTTAGCATTAAAAAAAAATAATTCTAGACCTTGTGTGGACATGTAGCTTGGCTGCCCATATCACTGACTTTATGCAGAGCAAATTATCAAACTTAGTCTTCATTTTATTTCCAAACATGGGACTTTAAATTCTTCCCCCAAATTTCATTGCTATGATGAAAAAAAAGTGAAGGATATTTAGTGTAATTATTTGCTATTGATGATTGTTTCTTTGGAATCCTGTACAATGTTCTTTTTTTTTAGGAGAGTGTGTGTTTGTGTGCACACACGTGCGCGTGCATGTGTGCACACAAGGTGGGGGGGGCAGACAATGGGAAAGGTAGAGAATGTTAAGCAACCTTCACACCAACGTGGAATCCAACATGTGGCTCAGTCTCATGACCCTGAGATCATGAGTTGAGCTGAAACCAAGAGTCCTACACTTGACTGATTCACCCAGCTGCTCCATGTACAAAGTTATTTACTCAAGGTGTCTAACTTGCAAGATGCACATAGTGTCCTTTAAGGGAAGTTCATGGAATGGAGTCCGGTCTATGAAAGTAAACAAATATAAATTACATCATAAAAGTTGTCTTCATTTGTCAGGGTAATAAAAAGCTTGTTCTGAGTTAGTAAGACCAGTAGGCTTTCCCTACTTAATAGAAGAAACCTATTTAAGATGACTTACAAACATCTTGGGAAGCGGACTTTCTGCTGAAAGGCCATGTGCTTGGTTGGCATGGGCTCTGTTTTCTTTCAAATTTGTTTAATAACACAGTCTACTAAGATGATTTGTGTCTTCTGAAGCCAAATGAGAAAGCAGGCTTTGTCTGGTTTTCTGTTGGCATTCTGCTCTATTGGCCATTGGTGATTAACTCAAACTCTAGCCCCAGTTGGTGGAGCTGAAAGTTCTAGCCCTTTAATCATGTGGTTGGTTCCCCTGGCGACCATCCCCCATCCTGAAGCTGTCTAGGGGCCTCATTATCATAAATACAGGTATTATTGAAGAGCTTATTATGAATGCCATACACGTTCTCACCCCTGTCAGGAAATGACAGCTTTAAGACCTCTGTTCCAGGAATGGGACAAAGACCAAATATGTATTTCTTCTTTTATCGTATCACAGGGAGTTAGTATTTAATGGGTATAGAATTTGAATTGGGAAAAATAAAAAAAAGTGCTGGAGATGGATAGTAATGATGTTTGCACAGTGTTTATGTACTTAATGCCACAGAACTTTCCACTTAAAAATGATTAAAGTGATAAATTTTATGTTACATTATTTTATCACAAAAAAAGTAAAATCTATCTGGCACATAGTAATAGTGTCTACTAAACATTAGCTGCTATCTGTATTTATTGTTATCATTTAGTATTAAGATTATTATATTCGTCTTATATTTATTACTATTACATGTAGAATTACAATAACTTAATATTACACAGTGATCTCGGTTCAACTCATTCGTTCACTGAGCATTCATTGAGCACCTACTATGTGCCAGGTAACATTGTAGACACTGAAGAAATCCAGATGGCTTGAATTAGTGTGGGATCATGAGAAAGGGGAGATACAGTATTGATAAAGGACCCATGGTAGAGATCATAGTAAATTATTTGAATGGGATAAAGGACATGGATAGGAAGAAGTCTAAGATCTTGCCTGGCTTTTCAACCCAAATGAGACCAGAAGCGTGCTGTTGTCTTTCATAGAAAGGGAACATCAGCAAGGAGAGTTGGTTTGGTGATAGAAGGAGCCGTATTGAGTGTTCAGGGAGCTCACTCTCCTAGGTTTGAGTCAGCTTGGGTTCTGTTTACTCATGGATCACTTATTTACTGCACGTTTGCTCAGAATGATCCTCTGGGTTCTTGAGCTATGTGAGGTACATTGTGCTATTTTCTTTGTGTTATGAAAAACAAGCAGTGTTTGCTTACCCCAAACAACTTTCTTGTAGTCACTTGTGGTTGGCCAGCCTGGAAACCACTGTGTGGTAGAGCTTGAGTGCGAGGCTTTCGTTTCATGAAGGAGTAAGCTAAAGGCAGTGAACGGTGGCATAACCCATGTGATTGCATGGCTTCGGTCTAATGAGAAAAGCAATTCGTGTATTTGTGTATACTGGAATTTTTTTTTTTAAAGATTTTAGTTATTTATTCATAAGAGACACAGAGAGAGAGGCAGAGACACAGGCAGAGGGAGAAACAGGCTCCATGCAGGGAGCCGGACATGGGACTGGATCCCAGGCCTCCAGGATCACACCCTGGGCTGAAGGCGGTGCTAAACCTCTGAGCCATCTGGGCTGCCCGGGAATTTTTTTTTTTTAAGATTTTATTTATTTATTCATGACAGACACACACACAAGACAGAGGCAGAGACACAGGCAGAAGGAGACGCAGGCTCCATGCAGGGAGCCGGACATGGGACTGGATCCCAGGCCTCCAGGATCACACCCTGGGCTGAAGGCGGTGCTAAACCTCTGAGCCATCTGGGCTGCCTGGGAATTTTTTTTTTTAAGATTTTATTTATTTATTCATGACAGACACACACACAAGACAGAGGCAGAGACACAGGCAGAGGGAGAAGCAGGCTCCATGCAGGGAGCCTGACGTGGGACTCCATCCTAGGTCTCCAGGATCACACCCTATGCTGAAGGTGGTGCTAAAACGCTGGGCCACCAGGGCTGCCCTGTATACTGGAATTAATATATAAGAGTTTTATATAGAAGTTTTATCAGTGTTTTTAGTTAAAATAAGGAGTTCCCACTACTGCTGTTAAAAAATTATTTTTAAAGGATTTTATTTATTCATGAGAGACACAGAGAGACAGAGACACAGGCAGAGGGAGAAGCAGGCTCCCTGCAGGAAGTCTGGTGCAGGACTCGATCCCCAGTCTGGGGATCACTTCCTGGCAAAGGCAGACATTCAACTGCTGAGCCACCCAGGCGTCCCAGAAAAAATAATTTTAAAGAGGATGACATTTTGAGGCACCAGTGGGATGAAAACATCTAGAAAGTAGTTGGAAATGTGAGTCTGAAATTCAGGGCTTAAAAAATTATAATTGAAAACGAAGCTTTGAGAATTGTCCACTAAGAGGTGGTTGTTTCAAGTAATGAGAACAGTAAGATGAGTGGGGGATGGCCCTAGTGGGGAGGGCAGAGGCAGAGAGCCCAGTAGTGATTAAAGGCACGGGTCAGCACAGGGTGCCTGGAGGGCAGGTGGGAACACTTCAGGCCAGGCCTTTGTGGGTGTGCTGTGACTCAGTTTTACTTAGGAAGCCAGTTCCTCTTACTCAGGGATAATGAATGTTGGAGTGGATTAGGAGAAAACCAGGTTCTGAGGAATGTTCACTCATTTCTTAGGGCTCTGAGGCCTGAAACAACAGATACAAAACAAAAAAACCCTCTTTTAAAAAAATATGACCTGGATAACAAATTCATGATTTCCATTTTTCCATGTTTCTGGATCCTATCTGTATAGTTGCAGTTTTACAATTAAAATCAGAACATTGATGCCTCTCTTTTTTTTTTTTTTACTTTTTCAAAGTTTACTATTTCAGATACCGTTTACCTTGGTCTTTATAGCTGCTACCGTTATGACTGCATGTTCCTTGATTTGAATACTTAGATGTTTTTTCTAAATTTTTTTTTATTATTACAGTAGTGTTACAGTATTTTATAGCTCAGACATGTTAATTTTTTTGAATCATTTCCTTGAGTCAGGAATTGAGAAAAGTCTTTAAGACTGTGAGGAGCATAAATGATTAAGAATGAAGATTTTAGAGATAAGCCTGGCTTTGAATACTTGGGAATTTTGTGGCTTAGGTCATGTTCTTAAACCATTCTGAGCTCTATTTCCTTCGTCAGTAAAATGGAGCACATACCCACCTAACACTCTGACTCTGAGCATTTAGTGTGACAGTAGGTGTGCAGTGCTTAGCCTGTGATAACTGCCCAGTACGAGTCAACTACTCTTCATATCTGCAACATTTTGAATAATTATTTCCAAGTAGTGGGGTCCTCTGGGATGTTTTGTAAGAATATAATTTAATTTGACAGACTTAGGAATTTATCCTACATCCCGAGGTAACTGTGATTTGTGTCTTCTGAAGCCAAGTGAGAAAGCAGGCCTTTGTCTGGTTTTCCATTGGCATCCTGCTTAGTTTGTGTGTGTGTTTGAAAAGATAAGTTGCAGCTTAGATAACTGAGCACAAGTCAAGCTCATTTGAAAGACACGCTACAACTGGAGGCAAAAACGACCCTGACTAATTCGGGGTGCCTTGACATCTAATAGGCAGACTCTCTGCTAATACTGTTGTAGAATACAAGTGGCAGGACCTCCCCACCTTGAGTGTTACTTGTAGTAGTATATGACTAGTTGTGAAAGAAAAACTGTCAGCCCATTTGGAAAATTATCCAGATTCTGCTTTCTCAGTGCATTTCTCCTTTTCCAGGACCCCACTTCTGACACTAACTATAGTTGTGAAAGGGGTTAGATTAGTACTTTTCCCTTTATAGTTTTGTTTGCTGAGCAAAATGACCTTTCTCCAAACCACATCTAAATCTGAATTTCTGCTCACTCTTTAAAATACTCTTCTTGCATTAAAGAGTAATATTTAGGGCTCCTGGGTAACCTTTGGCCTCATTCTCTTTTTTCTAACGGTCTCTTGTATGTCTTTCCTGGCAGAACACGCTGTTGCAGCAGCTGGGAGTAGCTCCTTTCTCTGAGGGCCCTTGGCCCTTGTACATTCACCCTCAAAGCCTCTCTGTGCTTTCACGCCTTTTGCTCATCTGGCAACATAAAGCCGGCACTCAGGGTGATCCCGATGTCCCTGAATGCCTGAAAGTTTGGGACAGGTAAGAGAACTCCAGGAGAAGCCCTGCAGAGAAGGATATGTACTTTTTAAAATTTGTTTGACCTCTTTGTAGTTAGCCTTGGGGATCTGAGACAGTGTCTGATAATAGAGTGTACAGTGGTGAGGGTGGAGGAGTAGGTTTCTGATGGTGTTGGGGGAAAATGCGCTGCTCAAGAAGCAGAAGTACCTAAACTATGGTCTGGAAACAAAATCACCCCTTAGCACATGGGGGATATGGTTGCAATTATGAGATAGAACCTGAATCCTGAACGTAACCAATTTTATCCTGACCTGATTTTTTGAAAGACAGGGAACGGGGAAGCCAACTCTGTGTTTGGTTGTTTTGCTTTCAACATGAAAACCACTCAATGACTTGCAGTCTTTTTTGGACAACTTTTAAAGAATTTTTTTACTTGGGGGAAGCTCAGATTAATCGTCTAAATCCTCTTTAGATGGACCTATATTTGCCATTTTTGTTTACATGGTTAGGAGTCTTCAAAGCAGTTTGTTTTCCTAAAAGGCTTTGCTTTTCTCTTCCCCATTCTATGATCAAATAGCTCTAATGCTGGATTTAAGAAATCATAAACCTCCTTGAATGCCAAAGACCCACTGTATTTTTCCTGGTGGATTCTTGCAAAAAGGCCAGGAGGTGGGGGAAGGGGGAGAGCATGGGGGATGGGGTGAGGGAAGCCCTTATTAAAACACAAATCTCTTCCCTAATAGCCAAAGGCAATGGAAACGGTTGGCTACATTCATTCCTTTTTTGCATAAAAGCTCTTTTGACAAGTTTTCTGAATAGTATAATTTCTTTTTTATTGCTTTTTAGTACATTGAGTTATTTTTGACTTATCACGCAGTGATAATAATCTATAGCGTAAACTCTAAAAATAAGCTGTAGAGTCAAATTATAGTGAAAAGTAATTGAACTGTTTCTAGTGTATAAAACTGTCCAGGTCTATCAACTCAAAAAAAAAAAAAAGAAAAAAAAAAAGCCACCCTTTGGGGACTTACAGTTCTTTTCATGTTCAGAAATGGCAGAATGGGTGTTCACACTACTGCCAGTGTCAATGGAATATTTTTGGCTGAATTTACCTTTTTTGTAGCCAAGATTGAGTTAATAATCTTCTCTTAACATGTAGATTTTGTCTTCCTTGATTTGTTATCTTAATGCATGGTTTTAAAAACTGAACTCTTCCAGCACTTGACATTATAGCTTTTGGGGGATATTCTGAGGACTTTGACCAAACATGTTCATTTCCTCTGCGACAGATTTTTGTCGACAATGAAGCAGAATGCCCTGCAAGGGGTGGTGCCCAATGAGACGGAAGATTTGAATGTAGAACACCTACAGCTGCTCCTCCTCATTTTCCACAACTTCACTGAGAAGGGCCGGCGGGCCATACTGACCCTTTTTGTGCAGATCATCCAGGAATTGAGTGCCAGCGTGGATGCACAGGCGCGCTCCGTGCCTCTCATCCTGGCTCGCCTCCTTTTGATCTTTGATTATTTGCTTCATCAGTACTCCAAAGCACCTGTGTATCTGTTCGAGCAGGTACAGATTAATACATTGTTTTTGCTTTACTTGCTACTGTCAAGAGAGTTTTTCTTCTCAAGTTGCCATGATCCAAAGCAAAATGACCTGCTCACTTTAAGTTTTAGCCATTTGTAGTAGTAGGTATATGATTAACTTTAGAAGTACCATTGGACTTACTTATATCTGTGCGCTCATACTTTGTATTTAGCCACGATCAGTAAGTATAGGTTATTTGATTTGATACTTTTGTGAAAATTGGATTATGGGTTCTGTTCACAGGTGACCTTTGAATTACCTCACTTTAGCTGGTGTCCAGCTCAGTGTCCTGAGCATCTGCGCTCCATGAGTATTTGTTAGTGGTTGAATGATGGTTGGGCAGTAAGTTTTATGGATTAGTAAACTCTTTTGTTGTAGGGATCCAATGTGAGGATGGGAGGGCCAGTTAAGGATTATTCAGCATTTCCTAAAATGTTTGCTTGGTCAGTGTTCCCATTATATGTCAGCAAAAAGATGCTCCCCAGAGAAGTCACAGAAAAATCTAAAACTTCATTTTGGTTTGTGAATTTCCCAAGCTTTAATATATTGATCAGTTATAACGCTTATAGTGAGATGTGGAATGTGGCTGTGTATCTTTCTTAATTTGAGTATTTGTGTTTTAAAAGGTGCAGCATAACTTGCTGAGTCCTCCTTTTGGGTGGGCAAATGGATCTCAGGACAGCAACAGCCGCCGGGTGACCACCCCTCTCTATCATGGGTTCAAAGAAGTAGAAGAGAACTGGTCTAAGCATTTTTCATCAGGTCAGAAAGAAGATTGTCAGCAAGAAACTGGCTCACTGGTTCTCACTGGGGGGATTGAATTTGGTGTTTAGAGATTACTTATTTATTTTATTATTATTATTTTTTAGTTTATTTATTTTTTTAGAGATTCCTTAAAATTCAGTCTATTCCATATAGGTGGCAAATACCAAGGGATTCAAAACATTTTTGGAAATTCACTGTCACATATCCCACATAAATTTAATTTAATTAATTTATTTTTAAAAGATTTTATTTATTCATGAGAGACAGAGAGGCAGAGACACAGGCCGAAGGAGAAATAGGGTCTATGCAAGGAGCCCGATGTGGGACTCGATCCCGGGACTCCAGGATCACACCCTGAGCAGAAGGCAAAAGCACAACTACTGAGCCACCCAGGCGTCCCTCCCACATTGATTTAAAAGCCAAAACCAAAAACAACATTGAGACATAATTAGGAATTCTTGTGTCTGCTCATAGAGTACAATATATGGATTCCTTCCACTCTGAGTAATTACATTTAGTTTTCCACAGGAATGTGGTTCTAACCCACAGGCTGAATTTCCTTTTGGGTCATGATGGGATACTGTCAGAAAATAATGGGAACTGTGACCTTTTCTGTGGTATTTCTCATGAAACACCATTCTTTTGATAAAGTACCTTTTGTGTTTATTTTTAGTGTGTATTTGCTCATCCTGAGGAATTGTTAGCTGTTAAATGTATTTTGTGGAAACTCTCATCAAGCCTATGTATGAATTTTCTGTGATTGGGAGCTCTTATTACTCAGTCCCTTTGATGTCGGGGAGATAACATATAAGGTTTTTTTTTTTTTAAGATTTTATTTATTCATGAGAGAGAGAGAGAGAGAGGGGCAGAGACACAGGCAGAGGGAGAAGCAGGCTCCATGCAGGGAGTCTGACATAGGACTTGATCCCAGGTCTCCAGGATCACATCCTGGGCTGAAGGTGGTACTAAATTGCTGAGCCACCCGGCTGCCCCAACATTTTAAGTTTTAATGTAGTTAGTCTAAGGACCCAATTTTGATGATTAATATGGTGATTGTAGGGCACCTCTGTTAGTTATCTTCTAGAGCAGTGGTTCTTAACTAGGTAGGGATGATTGGGCCTCATCCCCACAAAGGACCATTTGGCGAGATCTAGAGATCTGTTTGGTTGTCACCATGGGGAGGGTGCTAAACATCCTGTCTTGCACAGGGCTATAGAATTATCTGGCCCCGAATGTCAGTAGTGCCAAGATTGTGTTTTCAAGTGTCCAAAGTATTTTCCTAGTTTTTACATTTTATAGTTGCTAAACAGAGTTGAGATTGAGACCATTCTTTCAATGAGCCCATTGTTTTTTTAGATGCTGTTCCACAACCCAGATTCTACTGTGTCCTGTCCCCAGAAGCCTCAGAGGATGATTTGAACCGACTCGATTCTGTGGTACCAGGAATTTTAAAAGATTTTACTTATTTATTTGAGATAGAGAGAGCACACACGAATGGGGAGGAGCCAGAGTGAGAGGGAAAAGCAGGTGCTCTGCTGAGCAGGGAGCCCTTCTCGGGGCTCAATCCCAGGACCCCAAGATCCTGACCTGAGCTGAAGGTAGACGCTTCACCGACTAAGCCACCTAGGTGCCCCTGGTACCAGGAATTTTAAAACTCCATTTTACATGTGGGATCAGATGGTTTCCACCAAAATCAGTCTGTCAGGGAAAGAGGAAATGACTTGCTTTTTGTAATGAGGGAATTTGGCCTGTATTAGGATTTGAGCTTGTACTAGAAAGAAAATGTTATTTTGAGATTTATTTGCTGGGCTCCACTTTCACTGTGGGGGTTGTTCTTCCTGTATCTGTTAGTATCTTCATGTGCAGATAATTTTAATGGACAAAAATAGTTGCCTCGTTCTAACGCCTGCATTTGTGTGCTTCATAATAGCCCATAAACTGAGAGAAGTCCCTGAGTGGGCATCTTGCTGCAATGAGAAATTCTTATCAGTAATTTGAATGAGCTATTTTGCCAGTTGTGAGGTTAAATGATAATATACGAGTAATACACAGAATAATTCAAAAAATAAAAAATTATTTTTTTCCCCTCAATACTAGGCATGTGATGTTCTTTTCTCTAAGCTTGTCAAGTATGATGAGCTTTACACTGCACTGACTTGCCTGCTTGCAGCTGGGTCCCAGCTTGATACAGTCAGGAGGAAGGAAAACAAGAACGTAACAGCCTTGGTAAGACCATTGCAGCCTGGGATGATTTTAGAGAGTTTGCAATGTGTTTGATACTTGGGTAACAGTTCTGGGAATTTCTTTCTGGGATCTAATCAGTTCTTGAATTACCTATTTCCAGAACTGGCTGATATTTCAGTATTTCTAGGTAGTTTGAGTGGCTCTTTTTACTTTAGAGATACTTGAACCATTTTTGTCCTTTTTTTGTTACATTTAGGAAAATGTGACTTTGAGAGTTAAGGACTACTAAATATCATACCTTCAGTGAAGGGTGGTTGATATGTGACAGTGGAAGTCTCCCACTCATGCTTTTTCTATGGTCCCATTAATGTGTCTCTACCTCTAGAAGCCATAACAGCAGTTCAGGCCATAGAAAGGGGCACTTGATGATGGGGTTGCAGGGCAGAATGTCCTACTCTCTTTTGGTTACTTGCTAAATTTCTTGGGGAGCCAGAGTTGTCTTAAAACCATGATATTGGCCTGTGAGATGTGCACAGGTGGAGCAAATTATTTATATGTGTGTTTTACTATTTTCTGCATTATTAGCTATGTCTATTTTATAGACCTAACAGACCTATAGAACAGACTTGAGAGCCAGGTCTCAGTTGAAAATCAGGACTATACTGTCTACTTTAATTGTTGTATTTGGAACAGGTATTACTGTCAGGGAGTTTGTGACTCAATACCACAAGTGCTGCTGTGATTGTTCTTTTTGCTTCTTCTAGGAGGCCTGTGCCCTTCAGTATTACTTCTTGATACTGTGGAGGATCCTAGGGATTTTGCCGCCATCAAAGACTTACATGAACCAGCTGGCCATGAACTCACCTGAGATGAGTGAATGTGACATCCTACACACGCTGCGGTGGTCTTCCCGCCTCCGCATCAGCTCCTATGTCAACTGGATAAAGGTACCACACTGTCACATAGGGCTTGCTGCCGAGGGGTGGCCAAAGCCACTATGCTCTATACTTGTGGGAACTTGTCAATTTAAGGGTAATGAAAGCTTTAGACTCTGTGTATTAATCTCCTGAACATTTTTTCTTGCTGTCCAAATAGGATCACCTTATCAAACAGGGAATGAAGCCGGAACATGCTGGTTCTCTTCTAGACCTGGCATCCACCAAGTGCAGCTCGGTGAAATACGACGTCGAAATTGTAGAGGAATACTTTGCTCGACAGGTATGTTCATTTTGGGTTAATAACGACAGGATTTAGTTTCTGCCACAGCCTTTTGCCACAACTAATTAATGTCTTGGGTACTTTTAAAGATCTCATCATTCTGTAGCATCGACTGTACTACCATCTTGCAACTCCATGAAATTCCAAGTCTGCAGTCTATCTACACCCTTGACGCTGCCATCTCGAAGGTTCAGGTCTCCCTGGATGAGCATTTTTCCAAGATGGCCGCCGAGACCGATCCTCATAAGTCATCTGAGATCACCAAGAACCTGCTTCCAGCCACACTACAACTCATTGACACCTATGCATCATTCACTAGGTGTGATGGGCTGCCTGCCCACAGATGTTGGAAATGGGGAATTTAGATCCTTGGGTTGTTTACTTTCTTTAGAAGCCTGAAAATTCTTCAAATTGAACATAGTGGTTCTAGGACCATTCACTGTGCAGATCCTTAAGGACTCAGAATCTTAACTTTTTTGTTTTTTTTTTTTCTTTTTGTCAACTTGGTTTTTTTTTTTTTGTCTCGGTAAAATGTTTTTTTTTCTCTAATATAAATGGGTGCCCAATGAGAGAGTTTTCAAATAGTTCAGGAAGAGTCAGAAGAAGTTTGATTTCTATAAATCTTTAAATATTTTCTAGCATTTAACTTGTAGGATACAAGGAAAGATCATGAAATATCCCCAAACATATCATTGCTGTTATTCACTAAGATGAAGCTTTAAATGCTCTTTAAATTTCATGGTAGGTAGTTAGAGAAAACACATTCTGTCATGAGTCTGTATTTTGAATTCCAGTCCTTTCTGAGATAATACATGTTGCAAATTGCACGTCCTATAGACTTGTTTTGCTTGATGTTTAAATACTGTGGAATCTACCTTCAGTATATAAAAATGAGGAGTTTATTCACGAAACAAGATTTCTGTGTTTTCTTGTAAGAAAAAACTGGCAAAACAGTCTGACTTCATGTGACATTAGTACAGCACCGTTGAGGAATGGCTACCCTGTGTAGCTGTTCTCCTGGGCCCTTTTATGCTCATTTACTTTATCTGGTCCTTATAGATTTCACTGTGCCGCTCCTGTTCTGTGGAGCTTTTATGCTAAAAGGGACTTGGATCATTATAAAGCTTAACTAATGCCTAAGTGTGAATATCTTGCAGTAAGTAGAGTTAGGACCATTGCTGGAGGTACCGTTCTTGATGATACTTGAGCAGTAGGCATGAATAGCAAATGGGGGTGCTTGCAGTGTGTCAAGTACTTTTCTAGGTGCCAAGGGGATCACAGTAGCAAAGCTGACCAAGTCACTGCCCTCTGAGAGCTTCTCGGCTCCAATCTGGCCCATTAGGCCAACTCTCTGTACTAAGCTAGTGATAAATGTTCCTGGCAATTAAGTTGGTTAAGTTCTGAGTAAATACAGTTGAATTAGTTTTGAAAAAGTATAGTACAGGGGCACCTGGGTGGCTCAGTCGGTTAAGCGTCTACCTTCAGCTCAGGTCATGATCCCGGGGTCCTGGGATCAAGTCTCATGTCAGGCTCCCTGCTCAGCAGGGTGTCTACCTTTTCTTTTCTCTCTGCTGCTCCCCCTGTTTTTGTTCTCTCGTGTGCTCTCTCTCAAATAAATGAATAAATAAATCTTAAAAAGTATAGTACAGCTGGCCCTTGAACACCGTGGGATTGGGGGAATGATGCCCTTGTGCATTTGAAAATGTGCATAAAACTTTCGACACCCCCAAAACATAACTACTGATAGCCTACTATTGACTGCATGGGGAAGTAAAAAGGGCTTGAATAGGGCTGGAGTTAAGAGCAGAAGCTACCCTTTAAATTTATAGCCGTTTTGTCATTTTCCTGAATTATTGCAGTCATTGCGTTACTGAGAAGTTTGTTAGCGCATATTTTACATATATATGTATTATATGCTATATTCTTACAGTTAAGCTAGTGAAAAGAAAATGTTATTAGGAAAGTCATAAGGAAGACAATATGTTAATTGTGCTGTATTTGTATTTATTGACAAAAACCCATGTATAAGTGGACCTGCACAGTTAAAACTCCTGTTGTGCAAAGTATACTTCCTGAGAAGTATACTTCTCAGAGCTTTTGTTATATGCACTGCCAATCGTCCAAGACCAAGGAGAGGTGGGTAGGTAGTATTCACTGTTTGCCAGGCTCATTTGTCCTGGAAATTGTGTTTTGAGAACATTTCAAAGGATGGGATATTCTTTGGGAAAAAGCTACCCATTGGAATTATTACGAGATCACAGAGGCAGGTAATGTCAACTACAGTTAATAGATAGGAAACTGAGGTACTGGTGTTTCAATATGTCTAGGGCTGTTTCTTCTAACTATGATAGGAATAGATTCTTCAGCTTTCATGTATCCCCCTATTTTCTTTTTTTTTTTTTCAGAGCCTATTTGCTACAGAACTTTAATGAAGAAGGATCCACTGAAAAACCTTCCCAGGAGAAATTGCATGGTTTTGCTGCTGTTTTGGCTATTGGCTCTAGTAGGTGCAAGGCAAACACTCTGGGTAAGTGGATGTGCTTTTGAAATGCTATACTAGTAATAGGTCTAGTCCTGCCACTTCCATACCGGTCTACTGACATTTACCACTTCCTGGAACCTTTGTGAGTGTCAAAGGCTGACATAGGTTTATCTGTGTCAGTCCTCTCGGGAGCCTTACGAAGGATTACTTTCCCCTTTTACTCAGTAGGAAACTAAGTCTTAAAGAAGTTAATTTGCCTAAAGTCCTACATCTTGTAAGATGAGGCTGGAATCCAAACCAATGTCATTTGATTCTAAAGCATTAGCCTGTGTTGTTTTCCTTTTCATTTATAGAGATTGGGAAGATTAACGAGCTGCTGCTTTGTGCTGGCTAAACCCCCTTCCCGTGTTAAGAATGATCTAGTAAAAATGGAGGGTGGGGAAGCAAAGGGCTTCAGCAGTTAAGATAGTAGTTACCCTCTAAATTTATAGCTGTTTGTATTTTCTGCATTACAAGCTTTAAATGCCCTTTTAGTGTTCAGATAGGCACACTTTTGGAAATTAAATTCTCCTACTTCATAGAATGCTGTTCTTGATGTGCATTAAGAGTCCCTGCCCTCAGAGGCACCTGGGTGGTATAGTCGGTCAAGTGTCTGACTCTTGATTTCAGCTTAGGTCATGATCTCAGGGTCGTGGGGTCGAGACTGATGTCAAGGTCCCAACTCAGCAGGGAGTTGATGCTTGAGATTCTCTCCTTTGCACTCCTCGCCCCCCGACCCCTGCCGTGTCTCTCATTCTCTCTTTCTAAAATGAATAAATCTTAAAAAATAATAATCCTTTCCCTTAGATTCATCTTGAGGACAGAAGAGATCAAAGTGCTACCTGTTAGTAGAAGGTGTAGCAGATGCTGAGTAGCAGTTTTAGCCTGACTTGTAGTGACATGCCCCTGCCTTGCATCCTGTTTTCAGTTGTCATCTTTACTTGCAAGATTAGAAAGTGACTATGATAGGACGTGAAAACCTTATAATTGGCATTGTTAGCTATTAAGCAATTAGCTAGTTCTTGGATGCAGTACTGCTATTGAAAGATCCATCTAAGCAATCTTAGTAATGATGTTGACAGCTTGGGCAGTGGTGTATCTTTCTGCATTTGGGCTTGGCTTTAAAATACTATGTGTCATTCTTTCCATCTTGTGGTGAGTCCTTGTCCTTCCTGTTGCCTCCAGGTCCCACCCTCGTTCAGAATTTGCCATCCTGGGTCCAGGCTGTATGTGAATCCTGGAATAACATTAGCACCAATGAGTTTCCCAACATCGGATCCTGGGTGAGTGTCTCTTCTCAGAGTAGAAATGGGCACTAGCCATTCTTTGTTTTGTTCTTATTCCTTAGGCTGAAGCCAAGTGCCAAGAGGCTTGGTATGCCACAGGATATCTGCTATGGCTGAATTGATAATCACAGGCTCAGCTTAACCCAGGTGGTACCCAAGTGGCCATTTTGTTAAGCAATCTGTTATCATGTCACGGGACAACCACTTTATTACCAGGAGTCTCCTTTTCCTTGTCTGTTTAATCCTGAGATGTAAAAATTATTTTATTTTATTTATTTTTTTTTTTCTGAGATGTAAAAATTAATTGTATTACATGTAAGGTGCCTGACACAGTCTTCGGCCCCTGATTCTCAGTAAATGTGAACTGTTTTCATTTTCTTTTTAGGAAAATAATGTCATGAACCTGCTCGTTTTGTCATTGTTTTATAGGGTAGCTTTCACGTTCTGGAGGCTGTTTACTTGACCTTTGTGTATGCTTTGCTCAAATTGTCTCTATTAACAGATTATTCCCTTGTCACTGTTCTTTGGAAAAGCCAAGTACTATAATCTTGTTATCCCTGCTTTATAATTGTGACCTCTGTTTACATCACCCGGGGGGCTGTAGCAGAAGGATAATGAAGATATTTTGAGGGAGACCTGATACTTTGCAAAATACACATCCTTCTTAATTATTAGAGAGTGTAGTTTTAGTGTTAAATAGAATATATTTTAATTATTTGAAAACTGGCATTAGGTATCTTAACTCTTTAACCAAACTAACCTTTTAACTTCTTTTTTTTTTTTTAAGATTATTTATTTCTCTATTTATGAGAGACCCAGAGAGAGAGAGAAAGAGAGAGAGAGAGGCAGAGACACAGGCAGAGGGAGTAGCAGGCTCCATGCAGGGAGCCGATGTGGGACTTGATCCTGGGTCCCCAGGATCAGGCCCTGGGCTGAAGGCAGCGTTAAACTGCTGAGCCACCCAGGCTGCCCACCTTTTAACTTCTTTTTTAGAGGGGGAGAGGGGAGGGTGAGGGAGAGAGAATCTCAAGCAGACTCCCTGCTTAGCCTGGAGCCTAATGTCGGCCTCGATCCCATGACCTGAGCTGAAACCGAGTTGGATATTCACTGACTGAGTCACCTGGCACCTGAGACAGAACCTTTTTTTTTTTTTAATGTTTTATTTATTCATGAGAGACACAGAGAGAGGCAGAGACAAAGGCAGAGGCAGAAGCAGGCTCCCTCTGGGAGCCCGACGTGGGACTTGATCCCAGGACCCCAGGATCATGCCCTGAGCCAAAGGCTCAACCAATGAACCACCCAGGTGCCCTGAGAGAGAATCTTAAGCAGGCTTCATGGCCAGCATAGAACCTGAAATGGGACTTAATCTCAAGACCCTGAGATCAATACCTGAGCTGTAATCAGGAGTTGGAAACTTAACTCCCTGAGCCACCCAGGCACTCCTTAACTTTTTAAATTTTGAGTTACCTTTGGGATGCCTGAGTGGCTCAGTGGTTGGGTTCCCTGCATGGAGCCTGCTTCTCCCTCTTCCTGTGTCTCTGCCTCTTTCTCTGTGTGTCTTATGAATAAATAAATCTTAAAAAAAACTTTTTTTTTAGTACCTTTGAACTAAAATTTGTTAATTGTTTCCTTGGTTCACTCCACTTTCCTCCCCAGGATGAATAATAGTGTATACTGAGTAGAGCCATTGTCTAGAAACCTCAGTGAGGTCTTAGTTTATGCCAGTTGTTTTTTCCCCCATGTGAGAATTTTATCCTGGGTAGATGGTCTGTCCATTCATGTCGGTTTTGTTTCCTTTCAGCGCAATGCCTTTGCTAATGACACCATCCCTTCAGAGAGTTACATCAGTGCTGTGCAGGCTGCTCACTTGGGGACTCTTTGTGGGCAAAGTCTGCCTCTGGCTGCTTCCCTGAAGCACACCCTCCTCTCACTGGTCAGGCTGACTGGAGATCTTATTGTGTGAGTACCTACTATGGAGCCCTGTGTACTCTCTATGCCTGTTTTCTGTCATAGGTGAAGGACGATGGAGTTTATTATAATAATCCTTTTCTTGAATGCTTTTATAAGCAGAGAGAGTCTATTGTTTCAGAGTGGAGTGTGAGCATTTACCTAGAATGTGATGTGAAAAGTAGCAGAATACTTCCTTCCCTCTTGCAGGGAAGGCCATGCAGGCTTTAAATCCTATTGTAATTTGCTTTGTATTGGAATTTTAAGGTGGCAGTAATGTATTTCAAATCATGCATCTCCAGAATCCTCGTGAGTGTTAGATTCTGCTCTTGTGGGAACTGGGGCAAGCCAGTGCCTTTGTCTTCCAGTACACAGGTCATTGGTGAAGTCCTCTATCACATGGCCTTAAAAGTGACCCAGATTCCTGGAGTTCTACAAAAGTTGTCTGGGATGGGTTTCTAGCACTGGTTTCAGTTAATTTTCTTTTCTGAATATTATAAAATATATCTTCTATTTTTTTTTTAAGATTTTACTTATTATTCATGAGAAACACAGAGAGGGGAGAGAGAGAGGCAGAGGCACAGGCAAAGGGAGAAACAGGCTCTATGCAGGAAGCCCGACATGGGACTCGATCCCAGGTCTCCAGGATCACACCCTGGGCTCAAGGCGGCACTAAACCGCTGAGCCATCGGGGCTGCCCATATCTTCTATTGTTAATTGAACATTTTAATGAATGAGCTTTTTCCATGGAAATGATTTTTGTTTCTGCATAATGCAAAATGAAACTGAAGTCAAATGATTACACGTATATAAAAGATAAGTATCAAGGGAAAAAAGACTGGAATAAATGCCCTCCTTAGTAAATGATTGAATTGCCTTATCCTCGCTTTTGCAGCTTTCGGGGGGAGTATATTCACTAATAGGGTTCCCTTTTCTTTGCTGAAGTTGGTCCGATGAGATGAACCCGCCACAGGTAATTCGGACCCTGCTTCCCCTTCTTTTGGAATCAAGCACTGAGAGCGTTGCTGAGATCAGTAGCAACTCCCTGGAGCGCATCCTGGGTCCTGCCGAATCTGAGGAGTTCTTGGCTCGAGTATATGAGAAGCTGATCACTGGTTGTTACAACATTCTGGCCAATCATGCAGATCCCAATAGGTGAGCCTAATTGAGGGGGACATTCAGGCTCCTGAACCAACGCTGGCTTCTCTATGTCATTAGTTAATGGCTTATTGTGTTTTTTAGCAGAAAGTTCTATATCTGTGTGCATTTTATCTTCTTGTGGATGTGCACAAAAGGTTATTTGGAACCCACTTTTCTGATTGTTAGGAATTAACTTTGAGCAAATGGAAGGCTTAAATGGTTCACATCTGGAAACTTTAAGTTATTGAACAGATACTTATCAAGTATCATACTTGATGTAATGAACTGTACAGAGGAGTTTCATAGAATTTGTAACATTTCTGGAACTATACCTCTAAGATGGGTGTGGGGAATAGTTAGTCTCTCACCATTGTTTGACTTTGGTAGTTTAGGCCATAGTGATGTTGGTAAGCCTTTAGGACCAGTAGAGTAAGTTGTAGCTTGTCCCACAGAGAACTTCTTAAATGAAGGGTCCAAATATGGGCATTCTTGACTTCATTTTTGAGGACTCCAGAGTGTCTTGGGCTCTCTTTTTTTCCTTCCTTCCTTCCTTCCTTCCTTCCTTCCTTCCTTCCTTCCTTCCTTCCTTCCTTCCTTCCTTCCTCTCTTTCTCCTTCCTTCCTTCCTTCCTTCCTTCCTTCCTTCCTTCCTTCCTTCCTTCCTTCCTTCCTTCCTTCCTTCCTTCCTTCCTTCCTCTCTCTCTCTCTTTCTATAATATGAAACAGCAGTAATGATTCTTTGAACTCTTAGCCACTGACTGCATGCTTTATCTGAGATTTTAGGAACTTTTTTGTTTTGTTATAGTTTAATGTGTTAGACATGTACTGAGCTCCTGTGTAGCCAGGCTTTTATGCTAAGCTTTGGGAAAAAAAAAATGAATATTGCCATTAAGGGTCAGTCATAAACTTTGGATTTTTAAAAATAAATATAGGAAGATACTGAAACAGACCTTCATTCTGGTAGTAAATTTTTCTTTTTGATCCTCAGTGGACTGGATGAATCCATCTTGGAGGAATGTCTCCAGTATTTGGAAAAGCAGCTGGAAAGCAGCCAGGCTCGTAAAGCTATGGAGGAATTTTTCTCTGACAGGTTAGCCGTATTTTGTTTTACTCAGTGAGCATTTTTTGAATGCCTCCTGAAAGCATTAGGTATTTTTTTCTCGGGGAAAACTTAAGGCCTGCTTAGGTATTTGTACCATGGGGAGGACTTAGATTAATTGCTGACTCCTTCAGGTTATTGATGAGGGGTCTACCTCATGAATACCTGGTGTCGTTGATTGGCGAGTGACCAGCTACCCTTGGGGAGATGGCGTCATGAAGAAATGGAAGCGGATGCCTTTTTATGTGAGGCTTAATGTGATTCTCCCATTTTTTCCCTCTTCTGCCTCCCAGTGGAGAACTCGTGCAGATCATGATGGCAACAGCCAATGAGAACCTCTCTGCTAAATTTTGTAACCGAGTTCTGAAATTCTTCACCAAACTCTTCCAGCTGAGTGAGTGACAGCTTTTAGTAATCTTCTTATGGGAACTTTGATGTCCAGCTAATACTGTGCATATCTTCTGCCCGAGTATAACTACCGCATAACAAGTGCAGAGAATCCCTGCAAGGAACTTGAAAAGGAATTTGAAAACTTACTTGAAGCCTTCCTTCCCCCTTTCCTGGCTCCCAGTTGTTGCCTTCCCTCCTGTCCCTACCCTTCTTCACTGACCACCCTTCTTGGTCTGTCCCTAGCTGAGAAGAGCCCTAACCCGAGCCTTCTGCATCTCTGTGGCTCTCTGGCACAGCTGGCTTGTGTGGAGCCTACACGCCTCCAGGCCTGGCTCACCCGCATGACCGCATCACCCCCAAAAGACTCCGACCAACTGGATGTGATTCAGGAGAACCGGCAGCTGTTGCAGCTATTGACTACGTACATTGTTCGGGAAAACAGGTAGAACAAATACATTGGGTCATGTGTTCCTAAGAGCCCCAAGTGAACGTTGAGACCCATTTGTTGATTTCTTTCCTTCAGGCATTGGTCCTTAGCCTTTTGAGTGCTTCCAGAACTCTCCTCACTAGACTTAAGGAATCTAGTAGAGCTCCTTAATTTCTCCTGTGGAAAAGTTTTGAAGTGACTTGGCCTATCAGTTGTCACATGGGTGAATGTTTTGTGCTCTAATAGCTGAAGTCCAAAACTGGGTGCATATATATGGAGTAGGGAGGAAACGGGGGGGCAAGTCACATATTTAATGTTTAATTTTCAACATCCTTGTTTTGTTTTTTTAATTCTATTTATTTATTCATGAGAGACATAGAGGGAGAGAGGCAGAGACACAGGCAGAGGCAGAAGCAGGCTCCATGCAGGGAGTCTGACATGGGACTCGATCCCGGGTCTCCAGGATCATGCCCTGGGTTGAAGGTGGCACTAAACTGCTGAGCCACCCAGCCTGCCCAACGTCTGTTATTTTTATACATTTAAAAGTACAGTCAGATTCCTGTTGTGTATTTAATACTTTGCTATTTCTTTTCTACCAGCCAAGTTGGGGAAGGTGTGTGTGCTGTGCTGCTGGGTACCCTGATCCCCATGGCGACAGAGATGTTGGCCAACGGTGATGGGACTGGTTTCCCGGAACTCATGGTTGTGATGGCCACCCTGGCCAGTGCAGGTCAAGGTGCTGGCCATCTTCAGCTCCACAATGCTGCTGTGGACTGGCTGAGCAGATGGTAAGATGATGAAATTGGAGGAGCCCATTTATCGGTGCAGCACTGCTCTTAGAGAAAAGGGGGTTAATTTGTTGCAGGTTATTTTCTTTGTAGCTTGGAGTGAGTATAAAAGAACTTGAGTCTCCCTTTTTCTTGGAGATTGAGGGAGTGGCCTGTAACTGTTCACTTTAGATTCCACCTTCGTCCCATTCTTAGTAGGGTTTCTTGTTCATTATTCCTAAGAGAAGTCTTAGGGAAAGTGTGCCACGTGTTGGTGATCAGGCCAGAACACCCCAAACCTCAGTGCTTTCTCCGAATGACTATGCTTCCCAGCGTCACAAATTAAACCAGGATTCATGAAACTGGTTCCTTTTCTTTGATTCCTTAGATGATTTTTGTGTCTCTCCTGCCCCCCCCCCCTTTTTTTCCTTTGGGACAGCAAGAAATACCTATCACAGAAGAACGTGGTTGAAAAACTGAATGCCAATGTGATGCATGGAAAGGTAAGCGAAATGCACCTTGACAGCAGTCAGGAAGTGATGAGTCTTCTTTGTGGTCATGTAGAAGACTCTCCTTTTGACTGGTTCCTGGTCCTAGCCAGCCTGCCCACAATTTCAAAGCCCTGGGGGTGTGTAACATGAACTACCTGCTCTCAGGCTTCTACTAGGTTATGAGGAATGATGAGGGGAGGGAAGGGGGAATACAAGACGATAGACAAAACATCCAACTGAATCCTTAAAACCTAGTAAATTCTTGCTATTTTTAGATTTTGTTATGTTGTGGAAAATTGTTCCCTGCTCCTGCATTGGAACTTTGTGCTCTGAGTATGTGTTTTAGGGGGTTACCTACTGCCTTCTCAGCTCTAGTCCACTTGCTAGTATTGTTTACTGCTGAGAAGAAGGGTTTTTAAACTGACAGAAATCTTGCATTCAGGCATTTTTCCTACTTGCCCTACCGTGAACTGGACATAAGTGGCTAAAAAGAGCTAACTGGCCTCTGAGACCTAGCACAGCACCGTTCATGTCTCCTTTCCTTTCTTTCATGTTTCTTCTCTCAGCTCTGAACTGTCAGAGTGCAAAGGGAAGGAACTTAGAAATCTGAGGCCTTGACGCCAGGTGCTGGGATTTTAGGCAAACCTAAGCTACTGGTAGTGGTTTGCTGGAAGACTTTTTGCTTGGTTTCTGAGGCTGTTCCTTTCTTATTGCATTAATTTAAAACCTGGTAATGTAAGTGTCTTTCACCAGTGGTTAAAAAAATACTGATGGTAGGAAAAAAGCCAATGAGAGCCCATTCATACTTTTAATCTAGTCTTTTTTGTTTTCTTTTGTTTTTTATTTTTATTTATTTTTTATTTTTTATTTTTTTAAAGATTTTATTTATTCTTGAGAGACACACACACACACACAGAGATACAGAGATACAGGCAGAGGGAGAAGCAGGCTCCATGTAGGGAGCCTGATGTGGGACTTGATCCCCAGACTCCAGGATCAAGCCCTGGGCCAAAGGCAGGTACTAAACCGCTGAGCCACCCAGGTGTCCCTCTTTTGTTTTTTAAATTGAGGTATCCTTAACATGACACTAGATTATTTTCAGGTGGACAGCATAATCATTAGATGTTTGTGTAGGCTGTGAAATGATCACAGTAAGGCTAGTTAACATGTCTTCATACATAGTTCCAAGATGTTTTTTTCTAATAATGAGGGCTTTTAAGATCTATTCTCTTAGTGACTTTCAAATATGCAATACAGTATGTTTTTTTTTTTTTTCAGTATGTTGTTAACTATAGTCCTTATACTGTCTGTGTATTATATCCCTGTGACTTATTTATTTTATAACTGGAAGGTTGTAGGTTTTTTTTTGGTAAAGATTTTTATTTATTTATTCATGAGACAGAGAGAGGCAGAGTCATAGGTAAAGGGAGAAGCAGGCTCCCTGCAAGGAGCCTGATGCGGGACTCGATTCCAGGACCCTGGGATCACGACCCGAGCCAAAGGCAGATGCTCAACCCCTGAGTCACCCAGGCATCCCAAGGTTGTAGCTTTTGAACCCACTTCATCTGTTCTCCACTCACCCCCTCCTTCTCCCTGCCTCTGGCAACTACCATTCTGTTCTCTGTATCAGTCATCTTTTCTTGAATGATTTTTGCCTCCAGTTTTACCTGCTTTCCTGATTTCAGGTTTGCCTCATTTTATAGCATTTTGTGGAGAATGGTTTTTGTGCTTAAGAATGAAAGAATCACATTAATTCAGTACAGCATATTGACTGGCTACATGTGGTTACAGTGCTCAGAGCTGAGGAAATAGATAATGTAAACATGTTTTTTTGTCTGCTTTTAAACCATTTCTCTGATCTTCAGCTTTATTGGGAAAAGTTTGAGAAAACACAGTATATAATAATTAGGTATGGAGAAGCTAAGGTCTCTTTGGTATGATGGTGGTCTTCTCTTCTAGCACGTGATAGTCCTGGAGTGCACGTGCCATATTATGTCTTACTTGGCTGATGTCACCAATGCCCTGAGCCAGAGTAATGGTCAAGGCCCAAGTCACCTCTCAGTGGATGGGGAGGAGCGGGCCATTGAGGTGGACTCGGACTGGGTGGAGGAGTTGGCAGTGGAAGAGGAAGACTCCCAGGCTGAAGATTCAGTAAGTACCATGTAACCATCCAGGCAACTGGTTATTAGTGGCTGACTGACTGGCACTGACACAGCTCATGCTAACCAGCCTTTGGCCCTCTTTTCTAGCCCTGTGCGCTTCGAAACTCTCCCACTCCTGTCTGCTTTCTCCCAGCTTATATGACTAATGCCAGACCAATTTTCCAGGTCTCCAGAGCAAGCTGTGGGGATCTAATCTCTTAGGAAAGGGGCTGTTGAATAAGCATATGCCTTCTTCCATCCAGAAGTCACTTACTCTGCAGTTGTTTGGTTTTTGTATCATAATGGAGTCCTAGGGATGAATTCTTAATGGTTATGGTGTGAACTCCCTTACAGAGAAAGTGGAAAAACTTTTTTCTCCTAAAGATTTATTTATTTATTTAGGGGGGAGGAGAGGGAGAGCTTGCATGAGTAGGAGGAGGAGCCGAGGGAGAAGAAGAGAATAGCAGGCAGAGTCCCCGCTGAGGATGAAGCCCGATGCAGGGCTTACCCCCATGGTTGAGATCATGACCAGAGCTGAAAATAAGAATCAGATGCTCAACTGAGTGAGCCACCCAGGTGCCCCTAGGTTTATTTTTTTCTATTCCTACAACATTAAGCTCTCACTTGGAATTGTAGCGCATTTATAGCCTGCAGATTATTTTCCGGAATAAGTTTTACTGGTCATTTATGAATTGACTGTTTATTCTCTGTAGGGTATACTTTTGGGGGTGCCTGTGTAGAAGGGTGTATTTCTGATTAAAAAGATTTGTTATCTTTGAAGGATGAAGATTCTCTTTGTAACAAACTCTGCACTTTCACAATCACTCAGAAAGAATTCATGAACCAGCATTGGTAAGAATAGTTCTCTTTCAGGTGAGGATTTGTTGGGTCTTGACTGTTGGGGCTGCTGGGCTTATTTGCTCATTCTTATTCTTTGTAGGTACCACTGTCACACCTGCAAAATGGTGGATGGAGTAGGTGTGTGCACAGTTTGCGCCAAGGTGTGCCACAAGGATCATGAGATTTCCTATGCCAAATACGGGTCCTTCTTCTGTGACTGTGGAGCCAAGGAAGATGGCAGCTGTTTGGTGAGAGTTTGGAACATTTCCTGGGCTAGGAAGGGTGACTTATTAGTGACACGGGAATGCTAAAGCCAGATTGGGAAGCTGCCATGTCACCTTCATGGTGGCCTGGGTCTAGGAGTACGTTGGGTCTGTCACTGATCATGGCCTAAGTGCTTCACTTAGAATGTTAGAACATGCAGGGTCATTAAAAGGTCTTGTAGTTTTTTTTCTAAGATCTACTACCACAGGTTTGGATATTGTAATCAAGACCTGTCGGTGTGAGTGGGTAAAGTGTTAACTATTAGGTGGGTATCGTGAAAATCAGAATTTAGGCATTTGGATATCATTTAAATGGTTGGCTGATTTCTCCTCCTGGTCCAGATTTCCCTCCAAGATCTCAGGCAGTGTTTCATCTGGGTTGTGGTTCAGGCTTTGGGCCTCTGATGTTTTCTGTCTCTAGGCGCTGGTGAAGCGAACTCCTAGCAGTGGCATGAGCTCCACTATGAAGGAGTCAGCCTTTCAGAGTGAACCCAGGGTTTCTGAGAGTCTGGTGCGCCACACTAGCACCTCTCCAGCTGACAAGGCCAAAGTCACCATCAGTGATGGAAAGGTTGCTGACGAAGAGAAGCCAAAGAAGAGCAGCCTATGCCGCACAGTAGAGGGCTGCCGGGAGGAGCTGCAGAACCAGGTGTGCGTTTTGGTGGTGCCTGGGATGCTGGGTGGTGTGTGGAGCCTGGCAGGTTGGTTCACAAGCAGGCTAGGCGCAGGGCTGATATAGCAGTGCGCCTTGAGGGGCTGAGAGTTACTTTCTCTTTTCTGTGAGTTGGCTCATTTTCACAGGACTGATATGAGTAGGATGTGTTGTCAAGCCCCTGCCTCACAGGGAGGGATTTGAGACTGAGGAGTACTATGGGAATTTGCAGGAGAGGGTGTCTTTTAGTTCTAGAGTACCTTTCTTGGCCAGGGTTCCTCATCTGAAGTACAGACTACAGAAAGTGATTTACGTGATTGTTTTCTCAGTTTTCTCAAGGATGGCATGTAACTAGAATGATTCTAGATGCACAGGAGAGAATTTAATCATACGTGATGGATATATTCTAGCATTAGGGTAGGGTATCTGTGGGATTTCTTTTTTTTTTTTTTTTTTTGGTGGGATTTCCGGTTTAGAAAGATTGCTCTAGAGTTTGTAGCACAAATCTAATGTTATTGAGAGGAAGAGATACGGCTAGAATATCAAATTGGAAGTGAGGAAACTGGATTCTAGATTGTAGAGTTACTGGCAAGATGTATTATGATGAGTACGACTTGTTATTTTTTTTTTCTTTCTTTTTTTTTTTTTTTTTTTTTTCATTTGTGTATTTGGATTTTTCTCAGGCCAATTTCTCCTTCGCTCCTCTCGTGTTAGACATGCTCAATTTCCTCATGGATGCCATTCAGACCAACTTTCAGCAGGCTTCAGCTGTGGGGAGCAGCAGCCGGGCTCAGCAAGCCCTCCGGGAGCTGCATACCGTGGACAAGGTGGTTGAGATGACAGATCAGCTGATGGTGAGTGTGTCCGGAGGAGCATATTTACTGAAATGCTAAGTTATGCCGATACTCTGAGGAGGATCCTTTGGACAGCCAATCCCTAGCTATCCAGCATGAAGATCCATGTGTGAGGGTATCTTCAAAAGAAGAGACAGAAAAGGTCATTTGGGCCAACCCAGTGAATAAGTCCCCTTTTCAGTTCATAAAAATAGATCAACTCCCAAGATGTTGGAGATAGCATCTGGGGGCAATTGTAGTAGAATTTCTTCTGAATCTAAAGTAGAAAACCTCTTCTTCCCTAAGATTCCACTGGCTTGCAGAGTTCATGTTTGTCGTCTTCTGCTTATAGCCCTTCAGGCAACTCTCCCTAGCTCTTCATATGAAATGGCTTAGAAGTCCTGAGTCATTATCCACATTAAGTCCTCTTGCTCGCACTGAGGCTAGGAGTTCTGGTGTGTTCTGCTTGTCCTGTGTAGTAGCAAGTGTAAAGTAGTGAAAACCAGTGTTAAGTGTCTGTGCTTCTGTAAAGGAAGTGCACAAACGAACAAGGTATGGGAACCGATCTTAGAGGGTATCTGTTTTTAAGGGAGAAATATTCCCTCGGAAATACACACACGTACATACATACAGATATTTTGATATTTTGGTAAAAGTGGTAATGGCTTTTAGACTTCGAGCTATTAAAGATGAAGTTAATTATTGGGATAGTATTGGTGATCATAAAGTTGCTGACTTTAGTTTTGCAAGGTCAGATGAATGGAAACCATTCTGTCATTAGCATCATTTCACTTAAAAAAAAAAAGAGGCATTTTAACATTTCAAGAAGCCTATACTTTATTAATTAAATTTAGCTTGGTGAAACATTATTATGTTATTCTTACTGGATTGACAATAACTTTGAGAGATTCACCTAACTGTCCATAGATCAGAGACTGGAATCTGTTGCTTTTGAATGACTGCATCGTATAGTATCTCAGTCATATGAATAGTGTATGAATCCATTTGATCTCTTTGCCTTACTATTGCATGTTCTCTCCTTCCCTCTTTGCCAGGTTCCCACCTTAGGCTCCCAGGAAGGTGCCTTTGAAAATGTTCGGATGAATTACAGCGGAGACCAGGGCCAGACTATTCGACAGCTAATTAGTGCCCATGTGCTCAGGCGGGTGGCTATGTGTGTGCTCTCTTCCCCGCATGGGCGCCGCCAGCATTTGGCAGTTAGCCATGAGAAAGGGAAGGTGGGTTTCCGATTCTTTCCTACTCATTTTAGGTCATGTTTGTCTTTTTTTTTTTTCCTTTAAAGATTTTATTCATTTATTCATGAGCGAGACACAGAGGCAGAGACACAGGCAGAGGGAGAAGCAGGCTACCCAATGAGGGACTTGATCCCAGCACCCCAGGATCACGACCCAAGCCAAAGGCAGACCCTTAGCCACTGAGCCACCCAGGCATCCTGGTCGTGTTTGTCAAGTGCTAAACAAAACTGATGACTATGCTCAGGTTGGCCCTCTGGGAAAAAGTCTTGGATTCTAAGAATGCTTTAGGGGATGGAGCTTAATGAGCTTTTTCTACTCCACCCCTCAGTTTGTTGATAAGACTTAGAGGCAGTGGGACTAGAACAAAGTTGCTGTTTCTCATTAGTAGTTTCCCACTCAAAACATCCTTCAAGCCCTCAGAGAAAGGTAATGACGTGATTACCTAGGACAGCATGGCTCCCAGGCTTGGCCTGGTTTGGTCATGCTGGAGGGAGGGCACAAGTCAAGAGAATAAAAGTCTTCATGGGAAGACTCAGTGTTCCTTAGTTTTTCCCTGTCCTCCTGGCCCACTGTGGACACAGGGAAGCTTAGGTTGTTTTATAGAATTGGTAGAGGTTGGAACAGTGGCAGATATGTTAACATTTTTCTGTATTCTGGTTTCTTTATCATCAGTAAAGTTGTTTTAACTTTATCTTAAGTGAAAAACAAACTAGAAATCCAAATAGTCCATAAGATCCCTCTAAGATACTTAAAAACAAAACAAAAACTTGTACAGAAAACTAGAAAGGAAAAAAAAAAAGAAAACTAGAAAGGATGATAGCATACAGGAAGTGGGGTAATGATCTTCGTGAACTGATTATACAAGGAGGAGTTGGTTTCATTACTCCTCTCTTTTGTTGTCACTTGAAGGAGGAAATTAAAGGCATTCCATCTCTTTGAGCCGGGAGAAAGGGTTTTCTTAAGAGGCTTAGCTGTGGACTAGTACCCCACTGAAGGAGCTTTTGTTGGGCTCTATGTTCTCTAAGAGGACGGCGATAAGGAAATCTGGCAATTGTCCCCTTGCAGATCACTGTTCTGCAGCTCTCTGCACTCTTGAAGCAAGCGGATTCCAGCAAAAGAAAGCTGACTCTGACCCGCCTGGCTTCTGCTCCCGTCCCTTTTACTGTATTGAGCCTCACTGGGAATCCCTGTAAGGAGGACTACCTTGCTGTGTGTGGGCTGAAGGTAATAATCTGATCTAAGTTTGATTACTTCTTGCTCTAGGTCCTGCATGGATCGCATTCCTCTCCTCTCCTTTGTTCTCAGCGCCACTTTCTTTTTTTTTTTTTAATAATAAATTTATTTTTTATTGGTGTTCAATTTACCAACATACAGAATAACACCCAGTGCTCATCCCGTCAAGTGCCTCCCTCAGTGCCCGTCACCCATTCACCCCCACCCCCCGCCCTCCTCCCCTTCCACCACCCCTAGTTCGTTTCCCAGAGTTAGGGGTCTTTATGTTCTGTCTCCCTTTCTGATATTTCCCACACATTTCTTCTCCCTTCCCTTATATTCCCTTTCACTATTATTTATATTCCCCAAATGAATGAGAACATACAATGTCCTTCTCCGATTGACTTACTTCACTCAGCATAATACCTTCCAGTTCCATCCACGTTGAAGCAAATGGTGGGTATTTGTCGTTTCTAATGGCTGAGTAATATTCCATTGTATACATAAACCACATCTTCTTTATCCATTCATCTTTCGATGGACACCGAGTCAACGCCACTTTCTTGTACTCATTGTTGAGATGAAAACTTAAAAGCTTTTGGAATATAAAAGAAATCTTTCTCTGAATTTCTCCCAGCTCTTGCAGATCTTTCTTGTGTTGGAAGTGATTTTTGTGTGTGTTCTTGAAACCTGAGTGTATTATCTGACAGTGGGAACACTATCTGAAGGCAGGGAATGTTCAGGAAGACTTGAAAGAGCTGAAATGAGTTAGCCTGCCTCCTGCTATCTTTTAACCAGTCTGCTCCTTAAACCCTGTGCAGGACTGCCACGTGTTGACCTTCAGTAGCTCAGGCTCTGTTTCGGATCACTTGGTGCTGCACCCTCAGTTGGCAACAGGCAACTTCATCATCAAAGCTGTGTGGTTACCTGGTTCGCAGACCGAGTTAGCGATTGTCACTGCGGACTTTGTCAAGGTATAGTTACTGTTCTTTGATGATGTAGTCCTAGAATGGTTTTGTTTTTGAATCCAAAATGTCTGATCTCCATTCTGTGCTAGCTTGTCCCAGGAATTAAAGATAAGCAATCATGACATTTTTGTCACCTTTTGTTATGGTGCCGAGCAAGAGCTTTCTTTGTGTAGGTGATAGGACATTGATTCTGGTTCTACCCTTGCTATATCACGTGCATGGCTCTTTCTGTACTCGTCATAGAATTTGTAGATGCATATCTGTCCCCTAGTCATTCCTTGAGGGAGAATAAAAAGATACCCATCTTTGTATGCTCAGTGCCTGACACTTCCAGACCTTTGTTGGAAGGAGAAGGAATACCCATTACTCACCAGTGGCAGGTCTTTGGATTTGTCAGGATAATTTGGGGGGTGGGACTGAAATAGATCTCCCTTCCTTCTGTATTGCAGATTTATGACCTGTCTGTTGATGCCTTGAGCCCGACCTTCTACTTTCTCCTGCCAAGCTCAAAGATAAGAGATGTTACCTTCCTCTTCAACGAGGAGGGAAAGAACATCATTGTTATAATGTCTTCAGCTGGTTACATCTATACCCAGCTCATGGAAGAGGCCAGCAGTGCCCAGCAGGGACCCTTTTACGTCACTAATGTGCTGGAAATCAACCACGAGGACTTGAAGGTTTGGGCAGATACTGCTTTCTCCTGCTGTTCCAGATCTCATTAGCATAGCAGCTCTTCCGTTGTTCTTTTCTCTTTAGTCTCTGACTTTTCCCCTAATGGCAGAAATACTTGTCCTCGAGGACCAAACTGATTAACTGTGAAGTTCCTTGACTCTCAGGTTATTTTAAGATTAACCCACAGGGCTTAAATTTTTAGAGCCCATATTCATGATTTAAAACTAATAAGCAGCAAAACCGGATGCTGGTCCCGAAGGCAACACTCGAGATTAATGCAAGTGTCATATTTTTGCTCTGACAGGACAGTAACAGCCAGGTGGCAGGTGGCGGTGTGTCCGTCTACTACTCCCATGTGTTGCAGATGTTGTTCTTCAGCTATTGTCAAGGCAGATCATTCGCAGCCACCGTTAGCAGGACAACTCTGGAAGTATTGCAGCTCTTCTCCATCAACATCAAAAGGTGGGAAGGAGCACTTCATGTTCAGCTTTCACAGTGCCCGTGTTCAGTGGGGAGATGCCCTGGCCCAGTGCTGGCGTCTCTGAGGAACCTGGTGAACCTTACTTTGCTCCAGCGGTCCTTTCCCTTTTACAAGCAGAGGGCACCCAGTGTTGGCAGGTTGGCTGTCTGCATGGTTTGTCCTCCACCATGCAGACCCCAAGCTGTAAGAGGTGGTTTGGGGACCACTGTCACTCAGAAGGAAGAAGCAATGGTCAAGGCAGTGCATGTAGCTTGGGTGTGCTAACGGAGTTTTGAGAAGGGAGCATCAGTTGCTCCTAGACACTGACAGGACCAAAATACCCTTTAAGTTTTCCTGCTGGAGTAGTTGATCGGTACACAGAACATGGTGTCAGTAATGGGGGCATGGTTCACAGGATTGGGGGGCGGCGGGTAGAGGCTTGCATCAGGTGTACGGATAATAGAGGTGCACATGAGGTGGTGAGTATTTAGGGAGCTAGGAGGAAGAGACTTAGACTTTCTTCCTGTCTTTCCTTTCTGCCACTGAGGAGCCAGAAAAGTGCTGTAGGCCAGGTCTCTCTGGCCTCTGTGTTGTGAAACGTTGTGAAAAGCAAATGGGATACCATTCACACAGAATTTCACGTACTTGGAGATGCTTGATAGGACTGGGGATCATGTGCCTTAAGCAGCTCTGTTCAGTTGACGACCTCTAGGCACATTGAGACCCCTCTTTCCTCAGACAGTGGAAGCCAGCAGAGGAGATTTCTAAACCAGGACTCTTGCTGGGGCCACACAGTGGGTATGTGAGAGTATATATGTGGCTCAGAATAAACTTGAGACTCATGGGTAACTCCAGGCCCTGGAAAGATGCATTGCTCTGGAGTCAAGTGTTTGGTTGGGATGGCCTTTAAGTCAAGAAAAAAATGACTAGGGGTGATTGACACTCTGACTGTGGCCAATTTTGTTGTCTGCAGTTCCAATGGTGGCAGTAAGACATCTCCTGCCCTTTGCCAGTGGTCCGAGGTGATGAACCACCCTGGCCTGGTATGTTGTGTCCAGCAAACTACAGGTGTGCCATTGGTAGTTATGGTGAAGCCGGACACTTTCCTTATTCAAGAGATTAAGACGCTGCCTGCGAAAGCAAAGGTGAGTGCCAGATGCTCCTATCACTTGGCTGTGAAACCTGGTCTAATTTTATATTTACGTATTTGTATGTTATGTTCCTTGCCCAGCTCTTTCAGTAGAAGAGGCTTGTCAAAGAATTTTCACCTGTTTTCTCCTAGATGCCTTTTCCCTGTTGCTCTTCTACACCCCTTGACTAACTGTGGAACTAGTTGGATCTCTGCCTCTTTTTGTAGATTCTGATCTATAGTTGTGAGAACTCTTACACTCCTTTGTCCCCTATGCCAGATCCAAGACATGGTTGCCATTCGGCACACGGCCTGCAACGAGCAGCAGCGGACCACGATGATCCTGCTGTGTGAGGATGGCAGCCTGCGCATTTACATGGCCAACGTGGAGAACACCTCCTATTGGCTGCAGCCGTCCCTGCAGCCCAGCAGTGTTATCAGTATCATGAAGCCTGTGCGAAAGCGCAAGACCGCTACCATCAGTAAGGCCCTTCCTGAAAAGACTGGTGGGGGAACAGGGATGGCAGTCTTTTAGACAAGACTTGGAACAGACTATGATAAATCTCCATGAAGAAAGAGTGCCTCTCTTGCTTGCCTGTTTTGTAAAGGTAGAGGAATAGGTGTTAGTTAATTTCCCAAAAGCAGTGTCAAGTTTTCTGAGGCCAGCAGTGTTCTTGTGATTTTTAGAAACCCATGGGACAGATGGCAAGCATTCACCAGCTTTCTACTTTAGCTCAGTGGTTCTTAGGTGCCGTCAAAAGAATGATCTCGTGGACCTTGTTGGACAGATTTTTCTCTGGGTTTGGGGAACATGGCTTGCCTGACGTGAAGTATAAGATGGAACCGAGGGAATATTGCTTCCACTTAGCAGTTCCCCACCGAGCAGCAGAGAACCCATTATAGATCTCTGAGCTGGGTGTTTTGCTCCTGGCTGATAGAGGACTCTTCAGGATGTGAAGGCTTGAATTCAGGAATGAGTGACTCTAGCTAAGCAGAAACCTTTGCAAGAATCATCCCCTGAATGAAATTTGTCTTAGGGATCCCTGGGTGGCGCAGCGGTTTGGCGCCTGCCTTTGGCCCAGGGCGCGATCCTGGAGACCCGGGATCGAATCCCACATCGGGCTCCCGGTGCATGGAGCCTTCTTCTCCCTCTGCCTGTGTCTCTGCCGCGCTCTCTCTCTCTCTGTGACTATCATAAATAAAAAAAAAAAAAAAAAAAAGAAATTTGTCTTAGAGTCCATGTTTGAGGTAATGATGCAGCTCATCCTACTGTAAAGAAATAGTTTCTATTTATTTGTTTAAAAGATTTTGTTTATGTGAGAGAGAAGAAAAGAGAACAAGCAGAGGGAAAGGGAAAAGCAAACTCCCTTGTAAGTGGGAGCCTGATGCAGGGGTCGATAGCAAGGCCCTGAGATCATGACCTGAGCCAAAGGCAGATACTTAACCAATGAGCCACCCAGGTGCCCCACTGTTGTTTACTTTAAACAAACCATCCACGAGAGAGCCTATTGTTACTAACTACTCAGTACCACACCCAAGTTCTTTGTCCCACTTGTTGAATTGTGGTAAGGAATGATGACCATTGGGTTGCTGGCCACATGTGGGCATCATGCTGATAGGAATGTTATAATCCCAGTTGTCCAGAAGAGGTTAGAGTGTTGATTGTGGGATTGGTCTGGGAGGGACTTTGCCCGTGGAGTGGGTACAGAGGCAGGAGCAACACACTGATAGGTCTCTGTACACTGGTGCCATTCCCCACAGCGACCCGCACATCTAGTCAGGTGACCTTCCCCATCGACTTCTTTGAACACAACCAGCAGCTGACGGACGTGGAGTTTGGTGGGAACGACCTTCTGCAGGTGTACAACGCGCAGCAGATAAAGCACCGGCTGAATTCCACCGGCATGTATGTGGCCAACACCAAGGTGAGGACTGCTGGGTAGGGTATGGTGCCTGGGTAGAAGTATGGTTTGAAGACACGTCTGCTCTTAGAATGCAGGTGTGAAATCTATCCTTACAGTCACTGACCCTTGGACTCTAGTTAGTGGTCCTTGGAATAAATGGCTGGTTATTCTCGACTTCCACATAGAACGGCTCCTGTTCCAATGTTAGCAACAGGAGGTGGTTTGTGATAGGGAGGAAGTAGCCACAAATTGGAGACTGTCCACTCCCTGCCTCTATTTTCCTGTTCTCAGAAGTAAATAAGTAATTACCAAGGAGTTAGAAGGATCGAGGATTTGTCTGGGGTCGCACACTTTGGTGCCAGCAGACGAAGGGTTCCAAGTTTGCCTTAAAGAAATTGTGTTCCGTTTTCTGACTTGTGCATTTCCTCCCTCTAGCCCGGTGGATTCACCATTGAGATCAGTAACAACAACAGCACTATGGTGATGACAGGCATGCGGATCCAGATTGGGACCCAGGCCATTGAACGGGCCCCATCATACATTGAGATTTTTGGCAGGACCATGCAGCTTAACCTGAGTCGCTCCCGCTGGTTTGACTTCCCCTTCACCAGAGAAGAAGCCCTACAGGCTGACAAGAAACTGAACCTCTTCAGTGAGTCGCCAGCCCCTGGCATGGCCTGCCCTTCTCATTTGCCTGCTGACTTTGGGGCCACTTCTCTGTGGCTCTCCAGTATTCTAGGAGCCCTCTGCTCTCTGCTGCTCAGTGATATCTGCCATCCTGGACCTCTGAGCTTTACCGGAGGTGGACAGGAGGCAGGGGGGCAAGAGAGGAGTGTACTGAAGAATGCGAGGGGTAAAGGCGGGGCAGACTCTGCCTCTATGTCCCACATCTGTGGGGCTGGCTCAGCCTTGCTGGTGTGGTCTCCATGGCGGGGCAGAGAAGAGGCAAGCTTGGGATGCAAAAGCAGCATGTGTTCTTCCAGCACAAGGGTTTTGGTCACACATCACTAAGAGAGGGATGAGTAGCAACGCCTGGCTTTGCTGTGTCGGACACTTTAAACCCTTAATATAAATACTGTCCCTTTGACGAGCCTGGCATCCTTCTCTACTATTTACTGGTTGCCTGTCTCATGCTTTTGCTCTTAGAAATAGTTGCTGTTAGGAAGAATGATGATGATCTGTGTTTTGAACAAAGGGGGTGCTTTGAGTTCCCTAAGGGTGGAGGCTGGGGGATGCAGTGCCCTGATAGCCCCAGAGGATTCCTGCTGTGGTGCTCAGGGGTTCTTCTGGGAGGTAGACTTCCTAGGCCTCTGGTCAGTGGGACTGCTTCATATGTACTCGGTGTCTCCTCAGGGCTCAAGCGCTGTTCGAATCTCAGGAGACAGAGTTTCTCCATGACTAAAATCAGTGGGATGTGCTACTTTTCACTCATGAGTCTAGTCTTCACTTTGGAGGTGGCCACGTTTGCCCTTTAGAGAATGTGCTTCCTAGAGGTTTCTCTAACTTGTTGCAGTTGGGGCTTCGGTGGATCCAGCAGGCGTCACCATGATTGACGCGGTAAAAATTTACGGCAAAACGAAAGAGCAGTTTGGCTGGCCCGATGAACCCCCAGAAGAGTTCCCCTCTGCCTCTGTCAGCAACATCTGTCCTTCCAACCTGAACCAGAGCAATGGCACTGGAGACAGCGACCCTGCGGCTCCTGCCACCACCAGCGGAACTGTCCTGGAGAGGTACCTGCCTGGGCAGGGGGTAACTCCAGTCCCCAGCATTTTTCCCCTCCCCCAGCACAACCTGTCCTGAGAGCATCCATCCCTCAGAACTGTCCCAAGGGTAGCCTGTGAGTTTCAGCTCGCCCCCGAGCCACCTGACACCTTGCATCTCCTTAGTTTGCAAACGGAGCCTGACAGCGTGCTCAGAGCCGTGGGACTCCAGTCTGCCTGCCTGGGGGCTTCTGTGTCTTCTCTTAATGCTCAGGCGCCCTTTGGAGGAGCCAGAGGCTGCCCAGTAGAAGATGCTCAAGCCAGCATTAGAGATTTGGGTCCAGTCTTGCTGAGATTAGAGGGGAGAATCTTCCCGGTCATTCTGATGTCATCATCTTCTCTTTCTCTGCAGCGGCCACTTAGGTGGTAATGGCGCTGCTGGCGAGATGCTGGCTGCCGCTCGTGCGGCAGAGTTCAGAGCCTCCCCAGGCTCCCCCCAGTGGCCTTCTGAAGCATTGCGCTTGGCTTCTTTGTGCTAGGCGGCTGCTGGTTTGTGCGGTAGATGAGGCGACTCACGATGTAAGACGCTGAGTTTCTTACATTGTAAGTCGGAAGAATAGCCTGGCTTGGGATCACTGCCTTCCACCAGCAGCCTGCCCCCACTCTTTTCTCTCTCTCTCTCTTTCTCTTTCTTTTTTTTCCCCTCCCCTATTCTTATATTGTTTGCTTAGGATATGTTTCCAGGTTTTTCTGAGCTTCACATTTTTTTCCTTTTTTTTTTTTCCTTTGCTTCTCCCCCAAGTTCTGAAACTGAGTCCCTAACCAAGCTGGACCGGTTAGTATGCCCTCTTTCTTTTCTCTGCACGGGTGAGTGTGTGTCAGAGAGCAGTGTAACCGATGGTGTGGCTTCGCGTTGGTTCTGCTTCTGTGGTAGAGTCCTCCTGCTTCTTTCTGTTCTGGTCCTTGCATGGCTGCGGAGCTATCCCCATGTAAGAATGGAGTATGTGGAGGGTTGTATGTGCACACTTGGTGGTGGCCGCTCCAGAACCTCTTAGCTCTTTCTTCCATCCCCTGTCCCTCTCCGCTCCCTCCCCACAGTGGGTGAGAAGGGGGCAGGGGCGGGCAGTGGGATGATGGGAAAATCCTAGCATCTGACAAGCCAGTGGAGAGCTTGTTCCATCCACCTTTGTTTCACGCCTCAGGACCCCTTCCCTTGCTCTTTGTTGCCTTCTGCTACCCCTTGACCTGTTTCTCTCCAGCTGCCTTCTCCATGCCTTTCCCTCTATGCCTGGAGCCTCAGCATCAAGATGTTGGTCTTTTTACCATGCTACATTAAACTCACAGGAGTAAGCCCTGGGGAGAATGTTACTAGGTGCCCTTCAACAGCTGGGTTTCTGGTTCCTTTCCCAGGAGAAAGTGGCTCAGTTTTTTAAAGGTGCTTTGTTGTGCCCTGTGAATGTTGGCAGTTGGCATGCTCCTGAAAACTCAGTCTGTATTCTCCCCGGACTTAGGGGCTCACAGGAAGTGCCTTTGTACATTTGCTTGGAGGTGTAAATAAAGTACAACGTGGACCTTCCCAGTGTGAGAAGATGGCTTTAACCTTTCCCTTTGTGTATCCCTTTGCCTCCTGATCTCTGGGCACCTGAGCTTCGGGTCCCATTGCATCAGTGCTAAGCCCTTCTCAGTGATCCCTGCCACAGGCAGCAGAAGGAAACACTTATCCGCTTTGAGGAAGAAAAGCCCTGTCTTTCAGTTACGGATTATGAACACGGCCTCAGGTTGATCTCCAAGCAGGAGCCAGGTTTCTTCTGGCCTGTCACGCAAGGAAATGATATGCATGATGCCTGTGGCAGGTCTTATTGTGCTTTGATTTTGTATTTGGCATTCGTTAGCTGTTCCCAAGGTTCCCCTGACTGTAGTTTGTACAGGCTAAAGCACAACCAGAGAGAAGGGTGGTGGTTGTACTCAGGCCAGCTTTTCTGTCTCCCTAGGCTGGTTGTGAGTTCTTTAGAAGCCCTGGAAAGCTGCTTTGCTGTTGGCCCAATCATCGAGAAGGCAAGTGACTTTTTCAAAGCACGTGGAAGGTTTCTGAAGAGGCAGGAAGTCAGTGGAGTTGTCAGAAGCTTGCAGCTAAAGAATATTTGTAGAATAACCTTGATTTGCAAAGAAGCTCCAGAGAAATCTCCAGCTTAAGATATTCTGTCCTACTTCTGGGGGATCCATTGTGAGAGTGTTTCATAGAAGAAGATGAGTGCTGGCAAAAAGAACACTGTTCCAGGATCCATAGGCTTGGACTTGATTCCTGCTCCTTTATCATGGGAGGATAGCAGTTTCTGAAATTCCTCATTTTGCTCTTAGCAGTCCATGGAGCATAACCTAGCCCTGGTGGTCTAGAAAAGAGGAATGGGGAAGGGCAGAGTGTACATAGTTGGTTCTGCATGGATTTGGTGGGCCCAGTGATAACCCTACTGTCTTTTGCACCAGGAGAGAAACAAGAATGCAGCTCAGGAGCTGGCCACTCTGCTGCTGTCTCTGCCAGCGCCTGCCAGTGTTCAGCAGCAGTCCAAGAGCCTTCTGGCCAGCTTGCACACCAGCCGCTCAGCCTATCACAGCCACAAGGTAATTGCCTCTCTAGATGCCTTCCGTAGAAGTGCAAGTTGTGGTACTGACAGGGAATCAGGCCAGTTGGTTCTTCACATGCAAAGTGAGGAGGATGTAGTGAAGTCATTGAGATGAGACCCATAGCATCTAAAGTGTCCCCTGAGAAGTGAACAACTACCCCCAAAATTGAAGCCAAGCAGACTAAGGGGTCTCTGGCTTACACTGATTTTTTTTTTTTTTTCTCTCTAGTAGGTTCAGCAAGATCTAAGAGACTGGGAGGGTTCTCTGGAAAAGAACTAGAGCAGGGGAATCACTGAGATCCTTCCTCCAACTGTGAACCCTTGCTTAGGTGTACTCACTTGAGAGGGAATTGCTGGATAGTTGGAGAGACTCTGAGGGGGAAATTGGGACATGGGGTAGGGGTGGGGGATTCTCACCTATAACTAAAAGTAGTGGCCAAAGGCAGTAACTTAGGCCAATTACTGTAGATGGGAAAGGTGACCAGTCAAGGTGACCAGTCAGTTCTACAAGGAAGAAGCCAGTAGCCCAGACGCCTCGGTTAGCTTTTGTGCCTCCAGCCCAGAGGCTTGAAAAATGCAAGTTTAACCTGCTGAACCATTCTCTCATGGAAAGACAGGTTTAGAAACAGACTCTTTGGGGGATAGGAAGTTGCAGAGAAATGGCACTTCTACTGTAGCAAAGCCATCTGGGTTGTTGCAGTTCTGGAGAATCAGGCAATTCCACATTTTCCTGTTCTACTTCGATACTTAATAACTTTTGAACTTTGTGCTTTTAACGTTTTTTTTTTTTTTTTTTTTTTTTAAGATTTATTTATTTATTCATTCAGAGAGAGCGAAGAGAGAGGCAGAGACACAGGCAGAGGGAGAAGCACGCTCCACGCAGGGAGCCCGATGTGGGACTCGATCCTGGGTCTCCAGGATCACACCCCGGGCTGCAGGCGGCGCTAAACCGCTGCGCCACCAGGGCTACCCCTTTTAACGTTTTGTGTATGATGAAGCTTACCTGTCCTGGGCTGCTCTGAAGACTTATTCCAAGTAGTTGGCTGTACTTAACCTGTTCTCCTGAGAGCCAAATAGCCATCCTGATGACCTGCCAGCTGTCTTCTCCTGTTGGCTTTAGTATCCTATGAAGGCCTTGCTTTTGCTTCATCCTCTGCGACCCTTTCATTACAGGATCAGGCCTTGCTGAGCAAAGCTGTGCAGTGTCTCAACACATCCAGCAGAGAGGGCAAGGATTTGGACCCCGAGGTCTTCCAGAGGCTGGTGATCACAGCTCGTTCCATTGCCATCATGCGCCCTAACAACCTTGTCCACTTTACGGAATCCAAGCTGCCCCCAATGGAAACAGGTGAACTTGGCCTATGTGGTCGTGGTCCTGAAATCTGCTTGATACATCCTCTCTACCCTCTCACCCTCTTCTTGTTGTCTCTGGCCTCCACCTGAGTGCATGCTCTGAGACAGAGCTTTTACTCTTGTCTTTGTACCTTAAGACTTTCGACATTTAGATTGTACCATTTAAGAAGCAAATACTCTTTCTAGTGTTTATGCCTTGGAAAATCCTTGAGTTTATTTAGTGCTTTGGATGTCAGATATAATCCGTCTCTGAAGTAACTACCGCTTAGGATCTTCAGGGCAAACCTAAGCTTGTGCCCTGGTTACTTTAAAATAATAGGATCAGATCTTGTTTTTGTGCTATTTTTTGCCAATGTTTTTATTAACATGTTCAGTGGCCTTTCTCAGTGCTTGATTCTGTTTCCTCCTCTGTCCTCACGTTGGCTGGGTACCTAACTCATTTTGCTTTATCAAATACAGCTTATCAATGCCTTTACAGTTCTGTTACTTACATGCTCTCATTTGCTGTCATCGTCCGGTTCCTTCTGATATTCTCATCCAGGAATTGTGCCAGAAAATCTCAGATGTTCCCCTAGTTTTTAGAAGTTGAGCAGTTGGACCTGAGATCTCTGAATCTGCTGTAAAGATCCTGAATGCTCCCCTTTCTACTTAATTCTAACATACAATGTTTTCTGTGATATTCCTTTCCCAGACTGTTTCTTTCCTAGATGTGCCTGCTGGAGTCTAGGGATAGTTGGCATATTGATTGGGGCCCCACTTGAAACTCCCTCCCCAGGCAAGCTTCCTTGACCTGAGTTAACCTTAAAACAAATTAAATTCCCTGTCAGATTTACCATCGTTAATCATTTTCTTTCTCCTGCTCTATTAGAAGGAGTGGATGAGGGGAGAGAACCTCAGAAGCAGCTGGAAGGAGACTGCTGTAGTTTCATCACCCAGCTGGTGAACCACTTCTGGAAACTCCATGCATCCAAACCCAAGAATGCCTTCTTGGCACCTGCCTGCCTGCCAGGTATCATGTTCAAAGGGATACTTGAAGCCTGATCCAATTTCTGTTTTGGAACAGGTCGATCCCTTATCCTTTTGCTTCGTCATCCATCTCTTCCAGAATTAATAGTCAGGAAATAGAAGTCTTTGAGATCAGTGCATTCTCCGTGACACAGGAGCTTAGCAGTGTGGCAGAGAAGTGGGATTTTTTTTTTTGAAGTGGGATTTTCTTATACTGTATCTTCTCCTGGGAGATTGAATATTTCACGTAAAGAGGCACTTTTGTGTTTCCATGTATCCTCAGTGGTAGTTATAATTGTTTTTTTGAAACCTTGGGTAAAGCCACTTCAAAAGGTAAAAGTGAAGCATCACCTTGAGAATTGTTTTATTTCCAACCTACTGCTGTATCTGGCATCTGACTTCTCACTATCCAAAGTTTAAGTGGAAAGGTAAGGATCTGAATAGCCATCTAGGAAAGTAAAGTGAGCACTGGCGCTGATTTGTGTTTGCAGGTTGCTTGGGCAGTCAGCCTAAAAGGCAGGTCAGAGGCAAGTTTATTATCACCTAAGGGTTGGGGATTGTGGAGAACAAGTACAGCCTGCTCACATCTTCATACTTTTCTGCCCTTTTACTATCTAAGAGTAGACAACTACTCGTTGCTGTGATGTAGGATATCTGGAAAGGCTTTTGAGGACAGTTTGGGAGATTAGGAGACTGTTAATAAAGCAAATCATAAATAATGTTGGTAACTTGCATTCTGTATGCATGTTTTTTTCATCTGTTTTGTCGTGTGTGAGCACTTGTCATTTCTTTGTTAGCTTGACCTTTATGTAGGGATAAGAATTTGCACTTTTGTTATAGATTCACAAGTAGCTAGAAGTCTTTCTACTATGTTTTCCTCCCCTGTAGGCCTGACTCATATTGAAGCTACTGTCAATGCCCTGGTAGACATAATTCATGGCTACTGTACCTGTGAGCTGGACTGTATTAATACAGCATCCAAGATCTACATGCAGATGCTACTGTGTCCTGTACGTATTACTCCAGCCCCAGATAATTTTGTATTGGCCTGGGAGTGTCTGGAAATTTTTTTAGAATAACTTTGTTAAATTAACAAAATACAATAGACTTAAAGGAAGGTCGTGGAAAGTAAGAATTTTGAGTATCAATAAAAGCTTTATAATCTCGTTCATTCCATGCTAGAGAAAAGTTTGAAATGGAGATGGATTTTGTTTTTCTGGTTTAGTGCTAAATCCCAAGGGAATGTACTGGTAGTTGCTACATAGTTAGTGCTAAGTTAGTATTACTTAAATAAATCTGTGAATGAAAGTCAAAGATCGGTTTCCAGTGACTGTGTCATAGAAGCTTAGTGTTAGAAGTATTGATTTTAGCATAGAGCTAAGATGAACCTACTATCTGATGAAAGCCAAAATCTATTTAGCTTTAGCTTCCATTTGTTTTTGCTGGGAGCCAGTGTGACTTCAGGAGCAAATGACCTGCAAATCTATTGCTAAGAACTGAGATTGAGGGATGCAGGGAGTGGGTCTTACATACGCCATGCCAGGAAATGGGATTAACTACTGAACTTGGTCAGCAGGGTTGCAAGTGAGATTAGATAGATAGCTCTTACACATTTGTCTAAGTGACTGACCAGGAAAGAAAATCTTTATAATACAGTTTCATGATGAATATAAAATCTAATTATGCTGGGTTTTTTTCCCCCCCGACCTCAGGATCCTGCTGTGAGCTTCTCTTGTAAACAAGCTCTAATTCGAGTCCTAAGGCCCAGAAACAAGCGGAGACATGTGACATTGCCCTCCTCCCCTCGAAGCAACACTCCAATGGGTAATGTGAGGTCTGGGTTTAGGCTTGTGTGTGTATGTGATGGAGCTGGGAGAGGAAAGTATAGCCTTAGGAGATGTTGCTCCTTTTGACCAATGTCCTGGAAACTTTTGTGTATATCCATTGTTTTAATCTACCTTATTCCATAAAGAATTTAAGGTGTCCTATGAAAATGCGTATGGTAAGTAGAATAAAAATAAAATAAATTGAAGCCGTAGGAAAGTAAAGATACAATAGTAAAAGCAAGTCAAGGATGGCAGGAAATGTCTTTTTATTAAAAGATTTGTTTTAGGGATGCCTGGGTGGCTCAGCAGTTGAGCGTCTGCCTTCGGCCCAGGGTGTGATCCTGGAGACCCAGGATCGAGTCCCACATTGGGCCTGCTTCTCCCTCTGCCTTTGTCTCTGCCGGCCTCTCTTCTCTGTGTCTTTCATGAATAAATAAATAAAATCTTTTTTTTTTTTTTAAAGATTTGTTTTAAGGAGAGAGTGTACACATACACATGAGCAAGGGGGAGGGGCAGAGGGAAAGAGAATCTCAAGCAGACTCCCTAGCTGAGCCCAGAGCCTAGTGCAGGGCTTGATCTTATGACCCTGGGATCATGACCTGAGCCAAAATCAAGAGTTGGACACTCCTGACTGAGCCACCCAGGTGCCCCGGGTTCTGAAAATGTCTATCATAAGATTCTTACGTGTCTTGCATTATTGCTAAAGTGAAGATCTTCTGTTTGGCTGAAAGTGTCCTAAGAGCTTATAGCAAAAATAAGAACAATCACAAAAATCACATGACCACAGACAAAAAATGGCCCTTTTCCAGGAAAAACTCTATTTTTCCTGGCATAAAAAAACTCTTCATTAAGGACCCATTTTGTTGCCTAAGGGGTAGTAGCCCCAGTGGACTTAACCTACAGTCAGTTTGCTAGCACATTGCTCAAGAGATTTCTCTCCATATACTTGCATACAGGTCAAGGGCATACAGTTGAACATTTTTAGTAAAAGCAGTTCTGTGAAGTGTCTGAATGTCAGCATTATTATGTAACTCTGGTTACTTGGTTGGGCTCCAGAGGAAACTTCTAACAAAAGTCACATACCTAACTTTTTTCTATTATCCATTTTATGAAGAGTAAAGAGAAATATGCCTGGTATATAAAAAATACCATTTTAATGTGAGTCAATATGAAAAGTTATTAATGAGAAGTTTTCCTTTCTGAAAATGGTTTTTGGTAGTTTTCAGAATCTAGTGGGTAGCTTACACTAACACCACATCTCTGCTTGGACTAGCCACATTTTAAGTGCTTGGCAGCCACCTGTAGCTGGTGGCTACCTTGTGGTAACGGTTGCAGGTCTAGAGGAATGTGTATAACTTGGTGATCTTCAGATAATCTTCCTTTATAATCCTCACTTATTGATGTAAGCTTCAGTTAGGTACAGGCTGGAAGCTAGAGTACAGGGAGTTAATGTTTCCAGTTCAGGCCATGGTCACATGTTTTCACAACCCAATAAGTAGAAGGTGAGGACTCCACCATCTTCTGACAATTACGAGTCTAACCCTGACTTCTCCCTTACTCAGATGGCCTCTCACTTCACACAGAAGCCAGCGTGGACAGGACCTATAGTGGTGTCCTTTAGCTTCCATTTGTTTTGTTTTGTTTTTTTTTAAGATTTTATTTATTGATGAGAGACAGAGAGACTGAGAGAGAGAGAGGCAGAGACACAGGCAGAGAGAGAAGCAGGCTCCATGCAGGGAGCCTGATGTGGGACTCGATCCTGGGTCTCCAGGATCACGCCCTGGGCTGAATATGGTGCTAAACAGCTGAGCCACTGGGGCTGCCCTAGCTTCCATTTGTTGGTTTTACATTTTAGTTCTGGTTCTTCTCATGAGGATTATGCAGTGTGAAAACAACTAAACTGACCCAGTTATTTTGGACAGGAGTGAAATTATACTCCAAGCTGCCATGACATCACAGATAAACATCTCCAGTATACTATTTTCCTGGTCTTGTCCAGTCTCCTGGGAATTGGTGTGGGCTCATGGGGCATACTGGTCTTAGATTTCACTGCCTGTGGAGATCTCTTGGAAATCCAAGGTTTTTTTGGTGGTGGTAGGGGGACTGTTGTTTGTTGTTTTTGTCACATCATCAACTGGGAAAATGTTTTCCTAAGGGGGCAAGCTGTCAATGCCAGAGCCATCTTCCCAGATCCCGCCGGGTCCAGGAATAGGGAAGATAAGGCTGGGATGACCCTCTAAAGCACAGGGCTCTCTCTGGTAGCTTGGCTTGGGTTTATGTTGCTTTGTGACTTACTGCACCACATGCTGAGGGAGGAAAGAATAGGCACCTTCAGGTGACTGGGGTTTCTCTGACTTAGGAGACAAGGATGATGATGACGATGATGATGCAGACGACAAGATGCAGTCATCAGGGATTCCGAATGGTGGTCATATCCGTCAGGAAAGCCAGGAACAGAGTGAGGTGGACCATGGAGATTTTGAGATGGTGGTGAGTCTCTGGCAGCAGGAAAGGGGAGGAAGATTCTCTTCCGGCTCTTTTGTGGACTTGAAAAAGCTGCCATTTACCATGGGAAACTGACAGAGCTTTCTCTCTGCAGTCTGAGTCGATGGTGCTGGAGACAGCTGAAAATGTCAACAATGGCAACCCCTCTCCCCTGGAGGCCCTGCTGGCAGGTGCAGAGGGCTTCCCCCCCATGCTGGACATCCCACCTGATGCAGATGACGAGACCATGGTTGAACTAGCCATTGCCCTGAGCCTGCAGCAGGACCAGCAAGGTAGAAGGCAATGCCAGGAACAGAGCCGCCCGGTGGCCTTGCACAGCAGAGAGGGTTTGGCAGTTACTGATATCCAGCTGACTTAGCTTGTCCCCAGATTTGGGGAGAGGTTGATCTGGGTGAGAGCTGTTCAGAGACACAGGTGGAGAGTGAGAGGGGCATGGTGGGATTTGCCGTCTGAGTGTCAATCTCCTCATTTCTGTTAGTTTGGTCTTTGGGATTATTTCCTTCCAAATCTGTTAGGTTTCTCCGGCCTGTGTCCTGCTTGAGCCAAAGGAAGCCTTCCACTCTGTCTGTAACCGAATTCGGGTAGACAGCGGTGGCTGTTGATTTAACTTCCTCTAGGCCAGAGGGGGTCACACGCTGGTGAGTTTAGACTCTCGAGGGCAGCAGGTGACCAAAGCAGCACTGTGGATGGGGTCTGGAGGGAATGCTGTGCTCACTCTCCACTTGTTTCCCAGGCAGCAGCAGCAGTGCCCTGGGCCTGCAGAGCCTGGGACTGTCCGGCCAGGCACCCAGCTCTTCCTCTCTGGACGCAGGAACCCTCTCTGACACCACAGCATCAGGTAACTGTCCACAGCAAGGAGCACGGCTCAGGGCCCCAGGACCCTCTGGCCTTGTTTCCAGTGCTGTGAGAGTGGAACGGGCAGCTGCTTTGACAGGCCATTCTGGACTTCCTGCTTCTGCCTTTGCATTAGAAATATGGGTATGGAGGGCACAGTGATGCAGCTCGGCAAAGGCACTCATGGCTCCGCTTCTTTACACTTTGCATGCTGCCTGGCTCCTGCTGGTTCCCCAAGGAGAGGCTGAGAGAGTGGCTTGCTGGGTGGTTGGCTGTAGGGCTTCAGTAACAGCTTTCAGGGGTCTGCACCAGAATCCAAATGTTTTAGACAACATGAAAAGGGAAATGAGAAGTAGATAGAGCTCCTACCATTCACTGTTTTCTCTTCATTTACAAATAAAAGTGAAATTGCAAGAAGCTGAGTCCTGCTCCAGGTCAGCGTGGCTCACCATCAGGGGGCTGTGAGCTTCGGAGTGGGGGGTTCATGGAGAGTTAAAATGCATAGGAATTCTTCAGACCTCATTTTGCTTTTTACACTCAATCTCTTTGCTGATCTCATAAGGGAAAAAAATGTTCTGAGTAGAGAATTGGACCAAATAGAGGAAGAGGGAACACCTGAATAATCCCCTGGAAAATCAACTGAGGAATGTCCGGGTTGATTTAGAGTTTTCCAGAGTGCTGCTCCCCTGTATTTCTTTCTTCATTTTCTCCCTTTTTTTCTCTTCTCTTGGGAGTTTTACCCTGTAGAAGAGAAAGGGGAGACATTGGCTGTCCCCTCTCACCTGCTGCCATGGCGTGTTGCTTTTCTTAGTTTTCGTTAGCTGCTGTCATCTCAGGCTTGGAGGTGGCTGTTGTGGTGTGCCGATTGTGTTCCTCCTGTGCTCTGTGGCTCTCTTGGCTTTCTTCCCCCATGTATCTCATCCAGCATTTTCCTCCTGTCTCAGCTCAGCCCTGATCCTGGATGCTGTGGCTGTCTCTGGGGGATTTCCTTGCTTCATTCTTAGCGTCTGAGGAGGGGTGAAATTTCCCCATGAGCTCCCCTCTGGACCACCTGACCAAACAAACAAATGAACAGAGGTTGATTCCAGAGCTCATGATAAGTGATTTCCTACCAGAAGCACAAATTAACTGATTGCAAAAACAAATCTCATTAAAATTCAGAGTTCTGCGCTTTGAATGATAATGGGTAGTTTCTGATCTCAGCAGGTGTCAGTAACACCTAGACAATGGTGGCCTTGAGGCATTCTAGCTAGAAACCTGAGCGTCCATCATATCACAGATTCTCGTTGGATCTCTGCGCTGTCTCCTTGCACTATAGTGTAGCAGTGAAGGAAATGCCCAGCGAACTGGGGTTTCCCTCTGTCTCAGTATCGTTTGCTACGCACCGTGTATAGTGTTTGTTCCTGTTGGTGATGAACCAGCAAAGCAAATCTTTCCCTTTTTCCTTTGATGACAGGATATATAAACTGCACTGTGTCCTCTGCGCTATGTGGTTTGATGCTGTCACCCCCCAGGAGGGGTTTTTACCTGTAACAGCTCTCGTTACTCTCTCAGCTCCAGCCTCGGACGATGAGGGCAGCACAGCAGCTACTGACGGCTCCACCCTTCGGACCTCCCCTGCTGACCACGGCGGTAGTGTGGGCTCAGAGAGTGGGGGAAGCGCAGTGGACTCGGTGGCTGGCGAACACAGTGGTAATGCGGCTGGGGGGCCTGATCTCCTTGGGCAGGGGTGGAATGCTCTGGGAATCTCTGCCTGGGTCCTAGCTTTGGTGTCAGCAAAGGGCAGCTTTGAGGGCTTCCGAACTTCTGCTGGAATTCATTTAACCTCAACCCTGGAGTTTCAGATGTTTAGCGAAAAGAATTTAGGCACACCATAGTTAATGTTTGAACATTATATAGGGAGCTTTTAACTGTGTCTTACTGGAAGAAAGCAAGGACATGCTAATCCCGAATCAGGAGTAGTCCAAAACAGTTATGGTATGATCTTGAAGTTCATCATACTGTGGCTTTTGTCCCCTCTGTTGGGGAAAGCTGTTTTGGGCAGTCGTCCTGTTAACATAGGCCATTTTCATAGTCTACTGCTGATAGGGCAGGGCTCTAGAATGAGGAAGTGTGCAATTTTGGTTTGACCTTGTAAACCAGTCTGTGGTTAAAAATTGGATGTAAAAATATTTTATGGAGGGGATTAAGAGTAGCTGACAATTCCTAGATTCCCAAGTCAGTGTACATTTCCTCTGGGTTAGGAGATGGAAATTTAGCAGCAGCAGAGATTGTTCTAGTAGGTGGATCTTATATGCCGTCAGGGATGAGTGGCTACCCCGAGAGTCTTTTAGCGTACTGTTGTAGGGCCAGAATCTTGAAAGTCCTTATTTATTCTCTTTTGCCCACAGAAGAAAAAATTCTCTAAAGCTATCAGGTATCTCTGAACTATTACTGACTTGAGCGTGCATTGGATTCCATCATGCTGGGGGACTTGATTCCCACCTTTTTAACTATTTCCCTCTAGTATCTGGCCGGAGCAGTGCTTACGGTGATGCCACAGTGGAGGGGCACCCAGCTGGACCAGGAAGTGTCAGCTCAAGCACTGGCGCCATCAGCACCACCACTGGACACCAGGAAGGAGATGGCTCCGAGGGAGAAGGAGAAGGGGAAGGGGAAGGCGATGTCCACACTAGCAACAGGTTAGGACTTGGCCATTTGCAGTCAAGAGGCTATGGGAGAATATTTCAGGACTAAGATGATGGATTAGTTGCAGAAGGTGGAGTGTTTCTAGTCTCCTGGTGGTTATCCTGATCATTTCAGTATGTACGTTGAACTTAACTCAAAACTCAAGTTAACTCACAGCTGCATCTTCTTCCTACAAGATATAGAGGACCTTAGAAGACTTGGCCCCTTCGTACCAATTAAGCTGTTTTTGTGTATTTTAATTCTTTTTCAAAAAGGTTTTTGAAGCTTTCAATGGATTGTTTGTTAATGTTTCCTGTTGTTTATGTGGTCAATGTTCAGATTTACTCACACATTTCCCACTTTCTGTGCTCAGCATTGCTTGTATGTTCAGACTTTCTGTCTGGGATCATTTCTTCTTGAGGTGTGTCATTTAGATTTTCTTTTAGGGGAGGACCACTATTTATAAAATCATAGGTTTTCCTAGTCTGGAAATGTCTTCATTCAGCTAACATTTTGTGGACATATTTTCGATGGCTATATGGTTTTGTGCTGATAGTTTTTCTCCTCCCAAATTGAAAATGATATCCCCTGTTATTGCCAGTTAGAAGTCATCTACTATTACAACCATTGCTTCTTTGAAAATAGAATCCTTATTGCTGCTTATAAGATCTTTATTTTGTCATTGTTTTTAAGATATAGTTAGGGTAGAGTCCGTCCTTCCTTCCTTCCTTATTTATTTGAGAGAGAATACGAGTGGTGGTGGACAGAGGGAGAAGGAGAAGCAGACTCCCTGCTGAGCAGGGAGCCAGATGTGGGACTATAAATCTCAGGACCCCAAGATTATGACTTGAGTTTAAGCTAGCCAGGTACCCCAGGATGGATTTCTTTACATTTGTTCTGCTTAGTGGTCTTTGGGAATCTGGAATGTTTGGGTTAGTGTCTTTTATTGTAGGAAATTCTTACCTATTAATCTTCTCAGATACTGCTTCTGCCTCACTTTCTGTCATTTTTCTTCCTAAGGATTCTAGGTAGATGTTTTACCGTCATATTCTCTTTTCCATGTCTCATAATGTTTTTTTTTCTTTAAAAAAAATTCTCTGTGCTTAATTAGTTATAGCTTTTTAAGATCTATATGAGCATCAAAAAATATATAGGGGGCACCTGGGTGGCTCAGTTGCTTAAGTGTGCAACTCTTGGAAGCAAGAAGAAAAAAAGAGTTTCTGTGATAATTGGTATTATTTCATCTATAAACTCTTGTAAAAATTTGGCAGCAGAGTCATCTGAGTCTGGACTTTCTTTAAGGGAACATTTAAAATTACAGATTCATTCTTTAAATGGTACAGAATTATTTCTGCTTCTTCCTGTGTCAGTTTTGATATGTTGTGCTTTTTGAGGAATTTGTTCATTTTATTTAAGTTATCAACTTTATTGGCATAAAGTTGCTTATAACCATTTTTTAAAGATTTTTTTATTTTTATTTTATTTTTTTTAATTTTTTTTTTTATTTATTTATGATAGTCACAGAGAGAGAGAGAGGCAGAGACACAGGCAGAGGGAAAAGCAGGCTCCATGCACCGGGAGCCCGACGTGGGATTCGATCCCGTGTCTCCAGGATCACGCCCTGGGCCAAAGGCAGGCGCTAAACCGCTGTGCCACCCAGGGATCCCAAGATTTATTTATTTTAGAGAGCATGCATGCATGTGAAAGTTGGAGGAGAGGGCAGAGCGAGAGAAAAGATCTCAAGCAGACTCCATGCTGAGCACAGAGCACAATTCAGGGCTTGATCCCAGACCCTGAGATCATGACCTAAGCTAAATTCAGGAATCAGATGGTTATTCGATAGAGCCACCCAGGAGCCCCCATTACCTTTTTTTAAAAAAAAAATCATCCTTTTAACGTCTTTAGGGTCTGTAGTGATACATCTATTTTTCATTTCTGATGGTAACTTACATGTTTGTTCTCTATTCAAAAGTCAGTTTTGCTTGGAGCTGCCAACTTTATAAGGAACTTTTAGGTGGCTCCCTGCATGACTGTCTGTCATGAATAAGTAAAATCTTTTTTTTTTTTTAATTTTTTTAATTTATTTATGTTAGTCACACACACAGAGAGAGAGAGAGAGAGAGAGAGAGAGAGAGAGAGGCAGAGACATAGGCAGAGGGAGAAGCAGGCTCCATGCACCGGGAGCCCGACGTGGGACTCGATCCCGGGTCTCCAGGATCGCGCCCTGGGCCAAAGGCAGGCACCAAACCGCTGCGCCACCCAGGGATCCCGAATAAGTAAAATCTATAAAAAAAGAGAACCTTTAGCTTTGATTTTTTTGTGTGTGTTATGCCTGCTTTCTGTTTTATTTCTATTCTTAATATTCCTTTCTGTGCTTTCTAAGCTTTTATAGTACCTTATTTTGGGGGTTTAATTTTTTCTTTTTTTAGCTTAAGAAGATGGAAGCTTAGATTATTTTAAACCTTTCATTTTAAATGCATATTTGAAGCTAAATATTTCTCTCTGCACTTCCCTTTAAACTCTGCTTTGGCTGGGGCCCCACATATTTTGAGGTGTTGTATTTTTATTGCTGTTCAGTTCAGAATGTTTCTAAATTCTGTTGTAAGCTTCCATCTTTAGCCACTGGGATATTTAGAAGTATGTTGTTAAATTTCCAAACTTTTGAGGATTTTTAAATTATTTTTGTTACTAATTTATAGTTTAATTTAGTATGGTTGGGGAACATACTAAGTGATTTCAGTCCTTTCAAGTTTTTTGAGATTCAGCATTGCTTCTAAAATGATGTTCTTGGGATGCCTGGGTAGCTCAGTGGTTGAATGTCTGCCTTTGGCTCAGGTCGTGATCCTGGGGTCCCTGGATCAAGTCCCACAGTGGGCTCCCCATGGGGAGGGAGCCTGCTTCACCCTCTATGTGTGTCTCTGTCTCTCTCTGTGTTTCTCATGAACAAATAAATAAATCTTTAAGAAAAGAAAAAAGGATGTTCTTTTTTTTAGGAGGACCATTTTAGGTAACTTAACTATTAGTAATAGAAGTCTCTAAAGTGGTTTTAAGTTAACTTTTTTTCCCAGGGATAAGTTAATTGAACAATTATTGAATGACTTGTTTTAAATAATATAATTAACTTGTTTTTATTTGAAGTCACTAAAGAAAAGGAAATTGCAATTTTTGGTATAAGGTTAATTTTTTTGTCAGATTTTTTTTTTTTTTTTTTTTTGGTCAGATTTTTTAAGAGTATTATCTAAGAGTTTAAAAAGCCAACAGTCTGGCAATGTCTTGGTCCAGGTCCACATTCTTTGCATTTTGTTGATTTTTTCTTTTATATATGTGTATTCACAAGTATATCCTGCCAATCTGAAGATTTTCATCCACCTCAATGCTTGCTATGTTTTATTCTGCAAGTATAAACTGACCTGCTAAATTTGAACTGCTACTATTCTATTACTTCTTTGTTATATCTTATACATTCCTGAGCTGTTCTTGTTTGTGGTACCCATACAGCTTGCTTTATTCTCCGGATGTGTGTGTGAGCTTTTATGTGTGACTGTATTCTGAGGGACTGTTATTAGCTCATTCCTTTGAGTTATTTTTGGAATCATGGTCTTTTATCATTCAAGTAAGACCCCATACTTTGATTCAAGCTTTTATTATTTTGAAAATATTTTGGATATCTCCTAAGATATGTTAATACATGAAAATCACTTTTTTATGCATGTGTAGGTATTGTGGTTTATTTTATACAGCCTGTAAAGTTAAATGAAGCAAAAACAAACTATGAGAGTGAAGCCATTGAGTAAATGAGCTCTTCATCTGTGTAAGATTGTGTGTTAGGTGAGATTGCCAACCAGATTGTTAGCAAGACCCTAATGAATTATCATTTTGGTCCTCTCTTGAATCAGTATGTTCACTAGAGATCCAGAAGCACACATTTAGTAGAAAAGCCCAGCTGTGTATCTTTAGATGAAGAAGGCTAGTTAGTGCCCAACTGAATACATGGGAGAAGTCATGGTCCAGTGTGGAAAGGGTGGTGTTGAAATTGAATTTTCTACTAAGAAAAAGGAAAGGTAGGTAGGCAAGTTGAGAGGGTGTAAAGCAGTGCTGGTCCTTCCGGGAAGCAGGAAAAAAGGAAGGGCTGGGTCACTGTGCAACCGGACGATGTAGGCTTTGTAGTTGGAAGGATCCCAAAAGATAATGCTTGGAGGCAGAATTGCACCATGTGTTGGAAAAAGCTATAGAGCGTACTACTGAAGGTTTGGTTTTGCTACTGAGAACAACTAGGGCTGATTGCTTGAAAAATATTTTTAACTTTTCCTGTATCAAGTTTTCAGGGCCATCAGTTGTATTTTGGAATAGTGTGCTCCTTTTAACAGAGTGAGATTTCTCCTTCTGTGTTGGTGGTATACCAAATAGGTATTTCTGAACGTGTTGCTAATGGTAGGATTATTCCTAAGCAGTAGACTCCTTGTTTACTTTAGTGGCAGGAGGAAAGAACTATATCCAGCTGGTTAGTGGTTGTGAACTAGCTCACATCTCATGTATTTTCCTTGGCCTTTTAGGCTGCACATGGTCCGTCTGATGCTGTTGGAGAGACTACTGCAAACCTTGCCCCAGTTACGAAATGTTGGAGGTGTCCGGGCCATCCCGTACATGCAGGTATCCCACAGTTCCCCTGGGTCTGTCACATTATGGTTGGACCATCCTTCAGCATGTTCACGTCTCTCCTTTAGAAGCTCTGTAAGGCTTTGTTTGGTGTTAGGTTATAGAGTAATTGAATGCAATTTTGAATTGTAAGTTCTAGCCCTTAACTCTCTAGGTGAAAAGGCCAAGGTTCAGAGAATTTAAAAAGATGTCTGCAGTCATCCAGCTAGTTATTGACAGAGTTGGGAGCAGATGTCCGCCCCAGAGATTCTTAGTGTGTAGTGAGACTTTATTAACACAGTGTTGGAATGTGGTCTGGTAGTATTCTCTTACTAGCTGCCTTCCTCTTAGGCAGAAAATTCTTTACTTTTGAGCATAACACACTGCCCTTGTCAAGCCACCTTGGTTGGTTATAATGTAGTTTAGTCAATTTGTTTTGCACACTCTTTGCAAAACATTTTTGTGATGCTACATATGGCATATACCAAAATTGGACTCTTTTTCTGACTCTGGACACTTAAACTTTGGATTTAGGACCTTTTCATGGATTACAGTTACTGTTGACAGGGCAGTCAGGAAGATTGGGATTTCTTCTGAACCCCCCTGCCTTTAGAGTTGTTTTTAGGGTCCTGGTGCTCATGTTACACCTCTCTCTTGACTTCCAGGTCATCCTGATGCTCACTACAGACCTGGATGGAGAAGATGAGAAAGACAAGGGGGCCCTGGACAACCTGCTCTCCCAGCTGATTGCTGAACTGGGCATGGACAAAAAGGTAAGACTGGTGAGTCCGGCCATGTGAGAGAGACTGATGTCTGTTCATGGTTTGTCATCCTTCTCTTAGAGGGACTTCATATCATTTCAGAGTAACCACCCACTAAGGGCTCCAGTTCTGTTGGTTCAACAAAAATGTTGGCAGTGCCTGTTTTGGCCTAGATTTCCTGTTAGATCTAGACGTAAATGAGGAACGGACCAAGTCCCTGCCTCTACAGACCTTTTGTAGCTCCCCAAGCTGAAAACAGTAAATTGGTTGTTTGTATCTTAATACAGCTTTTTAAGCGTGTTGGACTCTAGGTAATCCAGATGTATTCCATGGAGGCGTTGGCACCCATTTTGACTCTGATTTCATGTGAGGAACAGTTAGTGGTGATAGGCTGAAGGGAACCTTGTTAAGAGGATGCCTCAAGCTTAAAGTAAGCATGGGCTCCTGGGCTCTGTTCCTTTCTTCAGGACGTCTCCAGGAAGAATGAGCGCAGTGCCTTGAATGAAGTCCATCTGGTAGTAATGAGACTCCTGAGTGTCTTCATGTCCCGGACCAAATCCGGATCCAAGTCTTCTATATGTGAGGTACTATCACTTTGAGCACAGGGGTGTGGGGAAGGTAAGAGGCTTGTCTGGTTGGTGCTAGGGCTGAGGGGCAGAGGTGATAGTTAGAATATGCTGTTGTCACTCTAGAGGAAAAGGATTCTAAGCTGTCACCTCTTTAAGAGCAGAGCTGCCACCTTTTTCAGAATCTCTTCCAAGCCCTGATCTTTGCCAGCAGTTCCTCCAATGGAAGGGTTACAGGGTTTTTGGAAGTTCTATTATTGAAAGGTGGGGACTGTTCTGCAAGGTCGCAGGGTGGCTAAGAGGATTCCCCTACTGTGTGTTGCTATAAGGTATGGTAATAAAGCAGAGAGAAAGCAGGGTGTGTGTGGTGGAAAGGAGATTAACACAAAGCAGAGAAGGTAGAAACGGAGACTGAACTGCATCCGATCTTAATGAGCTTATGAGCTGTGGGGTTTGCTGGGATTTGCAAGGCTCTCCTAATGGTTTTATTTACAGTGGCTTTTCTCCTGCTTTTTTATTCGTGTGATCACTTACCCCATCTCCTTTAGAAGCCAGTTTGCTGGGAGAGAGCCCCTATGGGGAGGGTGGGGTGCTGAAAGGTGCTTATAGTGGAAAGTTTTCCCTCTCTTTCTTGAAATGGGCTTCTTTTCTAATTGCCTAAGGGAAGAAGACAACCTGCCCCTCCCGGGAGAAGGGTTATCCAGTCCTTGTTCCCTTGGCCTCTAGCACGTGTGTGATGATGAGTAGAGCTGGGGACTGGTTTTGACCAGCTCTTACCATGCCTTTATTGGAGAGAGTTTGTGGGGAGTGTTTGAGTTAGTGGGGAGACTTCTAACTCAGGAGACAGACTCACTCCCCCCAACAGCCCACTCTGAGGCTGGCACCAGTTCTATCCCCCACCCTTGCCCAGTTCTCTTATAAGCCGGTCTGACCCCCTCCCTGTTGCCCCCAGTCATCTTCCCTCATCTCCAGCGCCACAGCAGCGGCCCTGCTGAGCTCTGGCGCCGTGGACTACTGCCTGCATGTGCTCAAATCCCTGCTAGAATACTGGAAGAGCCAGCAGAATGATGAGGAGCCGGTGGCTACTAGCCAGTTGCTGAAACCACACACAACTTCGTCCCCACCCGACATGAGCCCGTTCTTCCTCCGCCAGTATGTGAAGGTGAGGCCTTTCCCTGAACAGAGGACTGCTCCTGCCTTCCTCCAGAGCATTCTCTTCACTCTCCATGAGTACAGTGAAGGATTCAAGGACAAGGAGTTGCAAGAGGCAGACTGTGTGCCCTGGGGGACTTTGCTTTCAGGGCAGTTTAGTGGATGACCACTTCTTCCAACCTACTGGGGTTCAGAGTCCTATCACTTTGTAAAGTGGAACTGAATGAAATCAGACAGGCCTGTCCTTTGACATTAATAAGCTCATTAGAAAAAGGTGAGAGGGATCCCTGGGTGGCTCAGCAGTTTAGCACCTGCCTTTGGCCCGGGGCACGATCCTGGAGACCCGGGGTCGAGTCCCACATCGGGCTCCCTGCATGGAGCCTGCTTCTCCCTCTGCCTGTGTCTCTGCCTCTCTCTCTGTCTCTCTGTCTCTCTGTCTCTCTATCATGAATAAATAAATAAAATCTTTAAAAAAAAAAAAAAAGGAAAGAAAAAGGTGAGAAGGCACGGGGTAATGTCAGAGGTGGATCATGTCTGTGTGGGGGGTGAGGGGGGGACTCCCCCTGCTGGTGTCAGAGGCCCTTTAGTAGGGAGTTGGTTTAGAAGATGGGCTTTCTGGGATGCCTGGGTGGCTTAGCGGTTGAGCATCTGCCTATGGCTCAGGGAGTGACCCTGGATTCCCAGGATCATGTCCCACATCAGACTCCTTGCATGGAGCTTGCTTCTCCTCCCTCTCCCTGGTATCTTTGTCTCTTTTTCTGTGTCTCTCAGGAGTAAATAAATAGAATCTTAAAAAAAGGAAAAAAAAATAGAAGATGGGCTTTCTGATCAGGTGAGTTTGAGAACAGGCATTCCCACTTTCTAGCCATGAAGCTCAGACAAGTTATGTGTAGCTTTTGCATGCCTCAGGTTCATACCTGGAAAATGAGACTCCACATGGGGTCTCCTGTGTGGGGTTGTTGTGCTGTGACATAGTAAAGCCCAGTGCTAGGCGCCTGCCGGTCCGGTCTGGGTTAGTCATCACCGCCACTTCTGCACATTTGCATTTGGGGGTGGCTCGAGCTATGTTCCTCACTGCACACTCCCAACTGGTTTTACTAAGACAGGGTATATAACAGGTGTAAAATGTGAATCACATCATGTCCTTCTACTCTTTTAACCCTTTCTTGGTTTTCAGTGAATTTGGGGTCAAAAAGTTCTTTTGAGGACCCAGCCATCTACTTTCTCTAGCTGTGTTACTACAGCACCCCAGTAGCACGCAGCCCCCTATCCTGTGCTTTTCCCCAGATGTGGCATGTTGCCTTCTTGCTTTCTGTTCTCCTGAATTTCTCTCCCTCTGTATCACTTCTTCCCCTCTAAGCTAATTGCTAGTCCTTTAAGACCCAGCTCACGCACTGGATCTTGGGAAAACCCTCCCCAAAATGCCCTTCCTACAAGTGGGGTCAAAATGGCTTTTCCCCAGGTCCCCAGAGAGCCCTGTGCACACATGTGGAAGCTTCCCCTTGTTTGCACCCCCAGTGCTTGGCAAAGACTTGAGTAACTGGCGATTCAATATATGAGACACATTGTGCCCCAAACTCTTGCAGGCTCTTTCCAGAACCATGCAGCCTGCAGGACAACTGCCACTTAAGTGATCCTAGCCACCCTGATTCATTTATTTATTTTTAAAAGACTTATTTATTTCAGAAAGAGAGAGAGCGTGTGCGGTGTAGGGTCATGCATGCAGGTGAGGGGAGGGGCACAGGAAGAGGGAGAGAGAATCTTCAAGGAGACTCCCCTCTGAGCACAGAGCCCGAGGCAGAGCTCCATCCCAGAACCCTGAGATCATGACCTGAGCCCAAACCAAGAATTGGTTGCTTAACCAACTGAGCCACCCAGGTCCCCCTTTTCTGGTTTATTTAATTGTCTCTTATCCTAGAAGGTTTTGGTTCTAGGGAATAGACCGTGCATCTCTCAGAGAAAGTCAGAAATCCTCCACCACCACTGTTTTCCCCATTTTTTCCCATTAGAAGTTTAATTTTCGTGTAAGCAGAGTATAATCAGTGCAAAGTCCACAGTGTGAAATTTTGGAACTTTGAGGACAAGTGAGATCTGTGTCCCCTGGAGCCCTGGGTCCTTGCTAGTTTTAAACCAAGCTGTCAGGCCGTGATGGCCCCAGCTTTGGAAGGTACTGTTTACCAGCTCCAATATAAGCTATGCCTAATGAGCAGTAAACCAGCCCTTTTCCAAACTGTGGCTGTGGACAATTGTCCGTCGCAGGTTCTTACGCAGATGTTCTTCCCACAGGGTCATGCTGCTGATGTGTTTGAGGCCTACACTCAGCTTCTCACAGAGATGGTCCTGAGGCTTCCTTACCAAATCAAGAAGATTGCCGATACCAACTCTAGAATCCCGCCTCCTGTCTTTGATCATTCATGGTTTTACTTTCTCTCAGAGGTAAGTGAAGGCCCAGGCAGTGGGGAGGAAAGAACACATCAGTTGTGACAGCTTTTTTTTTTTTTAAGATTTTATTTATTTATTCATGAGAACACACACACACAGATAGAGGTAGAGAGAGAGAGAAAGAGAGAGGGGCAGACTCCATGCAGGGAGCCTGACATGGGATTCGACCTTGGGTCTCCAGGATCACGCCCTGGGCTGAAGGTGGCACTAAACCGCTGAGCCACTGGGCTGCCCTGTGACCCTGTGACAGCCTTTTTTAAAAAAAATTTATTTATTTGAGAGCGAGCGCATGCATGTGCATGTCAGGGGGAGAGGCAGAAGGAGCCAGAGAGTCAGACTTCCCACTGAGCAGGGAGCCTGATGCAGAGCTCGATCCCAGGACCCAGGATCATGACCTGAGCCAAAGGCAGAAGTTTAACCGACTGAGCCACCTAGACACCCTGGCTCTGACAGCCTTTATGGCCTCCTTCCGTCCTCACCGGCAGAAGTGTTTCCCCCAGTAGCACCCCTCACACTGTTTAGGTCTTTTCCCAGGTGTGCTGAATGGTGAAACCATGGAAGGTGGATGTCAAAACAAGCTATAGCTTTAGTTTCTGATTCTGTGTATATAACTTTTTTTGCCATGATGGTAAGGGATGGGTTTAATAATTTGGGACTCTGTCTGGAAACAGAAAATAGACTAAACTACAGAGATTTTAACACAGGGAACTGGTTGAACGGTCATTGAAGAACCAAAAAAAAAAAAAAACCCCACAGTGAACAGAGAAACAGTAACTGTAGGCAGCAGGCATCAGAAGCCCTGTGTCTGAAGTGGAGTCGGCCTGGTGGGCCTGAGGAGGGGTGCTGTAGCTGGTATCCCAGGAGCTCTGAGAGGACATGATGCAGTTGATTCTGGAAGTACGGGAAGATGCTGATGATTAGAACCAATTGTGGATGGTTTGTCCTTAAACACCAAAGAGCTGATGGAGGCTGCCAGAGCGAAGGGCTGCTACCAGGATAGCAGGCAGACAGGAAGGAGCTAATGGTTTTTCCTTGTACCCTCTCATGCCTGTTTTTGTTCCCTATTGGCAGGACTTGAGGGGGAGCCAGCTGTCAGAGAAGCATAGTTAGTACACTTCTGGACTGGCTATTGCAGAGCAGCGTGTGATGGGTGGGGTTAGAGGCAGCTGAGGGATGCGAGCTTAAGATTAGCTGCCATCACAGCAAGTTTGAGATTAACTCTGGGAAGAATAGGCTATTAGCATACCCGCGGTGACCATTTCAGGTTATATGGATGGAACAACTCAACCTCTTCTCCACCTCTTTAACCTGAAAGAGAGATTCTGAGTATGTTTTCCTGACCATTTCACTCTGGGTATGCTGGAGCAGAGGCTAGCTTCCCTGTAGATTCCAGAACCTTCCCAGTAAGAGAGCAGGAATATTACTGTTTCTCCCTCTTTGACAGCTTTCTCATGCCCATGTCAGGAATACTGAAGTTCACTGGAGGCTAGCTTGGCCATGAGGAAATAGCTTGGTGTGTGTTTCTTACCACTTTTCACTAACAGTTCATGAAAGCCCAGGGAGCCACTGGTGGTACACTTCCTAAGCCCTTAATTCTTTGTGTTGCCTTTCTTCTCAAGTACCTGATGATCCAGCAAACTCCCTTTGTGCGTCGTCAAGTCCGCAAACTTCTGCTCTTCATCTGTGGGTCAAAGGAAAAGTATCGCCAGCTCCGGGATTTGCACACCCTGGACTCCCACGTGCGTGGGATCAAGAAGCTGCTGGAGGAACAAGGGATATTCCTCCGGGCAAGTGTGGTTACAGCCAGCTCAGGCTCTGCCTTGCAGTATGACACACTCATCAGCCTGGTATGAGGGGTGAGGGGTATGGTGGGATAGGGAGAGGGCTTGTGATGAGAGTCAGGTAGGCAATAGGATGGATTGGTATAGGGCTTTTATGTACTCAGAGAATGTCAGCAGCCACAGTTGAGTTCAGGGTGGATCCATCACATGTATATTAAAGCATCACATGTATATTAAGTGTGGTTGGCTTCAAGATCTGAGATAACCCCCTCACCATCCCCACTCCACTTGGTAGTGGTTCCATCATGAGGAGGAGTAGCTTGGGCTTATTCCTGTGTCATTGGCTCATATGGATAGGATAGGATCAACCTGGAATTTGCAAATCTCTGATTTTTGTCCTTGAATACTAAAGAAATGATGTGCCTGAAGATGTTCAGATTTTGGGGATCGAACTGAATATATTGCATGGGAGCCTCTAGATGAGAATATCTTTGGTATCACGTATACTCTAAAACTCTTGTCCTTACAGTTGTTTTTTCAACAAGAGAAAAGTAAACTGGGAGGGTAGGAAGAAAAGAAAAAAAGGGAAACTGGATCATAGTTTCCCATCATGGCCTATCTTTCCTGCTGTGTTAATGAGTGGTGTGAAGGGTCCCTGAAAACAAAGGGTATTTGTGTGGTGGCTCACCGGGGCACAGGATCACCCTCAAGGGAGAGCATGTTTGGTATGGCACAGGCCAATTGGTGGGCTTACTCATTCTGGCAATTGGTTTCCCTTTCAGATGGAGCACCTGAAGGCTTGTGCAGAGATTGCTGCCCAGCGAACCGTCAACTGGCAGAAATTCTGCATCAAAGACGATTGTAAGCAGGGCAGCTCCTTTCAGTGCCTATTTGTTCATCCCTTTGAGAACTACTTATTGAAGCCTGCCCTGTGCCAAGCACTGAACTGGATGCCAGGGATAGGGCTGTGAACAAGACACATAGCTAGAACTCTGCCTAGCTAAGAAGACCAGTCAAAACTTGAGATTGATAAGGGTCAGATGCAAAATTGGGGGTACTAGGGGGGCACAGTAGGAGTAGCTGACCTCCAGTTTGTGGAGCTACAGCTAAAGAGGAGCCTGTGGAGTTAGAGAATCGTCTTATTGAAAGAAGTGGGGCTAGGTAGCTGTCAGGACATTTACTAGGTTATTTGTGCACAAGGTGTGAATTCTGGGCAGCATCTGGTAGAGAAGATTCAGAACGCCAGCTGGTGGGGTGGGGGCAGTCCCAGCATGTGCTGATGTGGCCCCTGCAGCACCTCTGTCCAGCACATTTGTCTCTGAGCTGAGACCCGTCTCCTCTGCCTGCAGCCGTCCTGTACTTCCTCCTCCAAGTCAGCTTCCTGGTGGATGAGGGGGTGTCCCCAGTACTGCTGCAGCTGCTCTCCTGTGCCCTGTGTGGCAGCAAAGTCCTTGCCGCGCTGGCAGCCTCGGCGGGCTCCTCGAGTGCCTCCTCTTCCACAGCCCCTGTGGCTGCCAGTTCTGGTCAGGCCACGACACAGTCCAAGTCGTCTACAAAGAAAAGCAAGAAAGAAGAAAAGGAAAAGGAGAAAGAGGGTAAACGTTACTCTCTTACCTTGGTGACCAGGGCAATGTGTTCTGATTTCTTGGAGCACATGGTTTATGGTCCTCCTTGGAAAGGGCTTTTATCCCTATTTACTAGGACCTGACAGCTCAGAGGCTGTCCAGTATCTAGTTTTGGTTCCATTGTCAATTACACCTTGATCATGTGGATTCCCATACCAAAGAAAGGTGAGAGTGCACTAAACATTTTTAGTAACCCAAGTTTTCCCATGAAGTAATACAGGACACCTGCCTTGTGGAGAGGTTGTGAGCCTCAAATGATGCTTGTAAACATGCCTGGTAAACTGTTAAATCTCTACACATGGAAGTGTTTTGGCTGATTTCTTACTATCAGGAAGGCAAAAGCCTTTCTGTTTTACTGTTTCTCATGGTCTGTGGAGTCCTGGGATGGGTGATTAAGGGTGGAGAGCAGTGCAGGCGGTTTACATTCTCCCAGTTAATTCTTCAGACAGCTGTTTCAGGGAGCAAACCCCTGAAAGGAGATTCCCCCCTCTAGGGTAGCTGTATGTGTGCTCAGGGCCAGGCCTGTGTCGGCACTTCGTCCTGTGCTTTTTTGGTAGCAGTATTATTGCTGGTCTCATATGGGGCTGGCCTTTTGTTCTCCAGTAAACAAGTTAAAGTTGTTTTCAAATTAAAATCATTTAGTTGAAACTCTTAGAAATGGACTGAACTGCCTCCGTCTCCATCTGGTAGTAACAGCTTTGAGACCCTAGAGCACATTTCCTGCTTTCCAGTCCTCAGTCCTCCCCTGATTTTGCAGGTGAGAGCTCAGGCAGCCAGGAGGACCAGCTGTGCACAGCTCTGGTGAACCAGCTGAACAAATTTGCAGATAAGGAGACCTTGGTTCAGTTCCTGCGTTGTTTCCTGTTAGAGTCCAATTCTTCTTCGGTGCGCTGGCAGGCCCACTGTCTGACCCTGCATATCTACAGGTAGGGTCCCAGGGTTCATTTTGGCAGTCTGCATGGGTCCAGGATCCCAGTGGACAATGTAGTTCTGTCTTGCTTTACATCACACATTCACAGTCCCAGTGTCAGTATTTATATCAGCCTGGGTCTTCTTGACTATTATAGATGTCTGCATCAAGTTATCTGCCTTTAAAGTGATGTTTTAAGTAAGAAATGATCATTTTTCCTGAGAGGGCTGTGTTTACAAGTTTGTAAAGCGACCAGGCTTCACTCTTTAGGCTACCTTCTGAAGATAGGAAAGATTGGAGCTATGCCTGTTAGGATCTACTGCCCAAAGAGTGCAGAAACAATTCAAACTTAACCCCTGGTTGTGGGGAGGTAGATATGTATATCTATAAAAATGGTACTTGGGCCTAGTTGATGAATAAAAAGAACCACAAGGTTTTCTGCTGATTGGTAATACGAACTATCCTTTATCTACAGAAACTCTAGTAAATCTCAACAGGAACTTCTGTTAGATCTGATGTGGTCCATATGGCCAGAACTCCCAGCCTATGGTCGTAAGGCTGCCCAGTTTGTGGACCTACTAGGATATTTCTCCTTGAAAACCCCACAAACGGAGAAGAAGGTAACAATTGACATATGGTCAGAGGGGCTGACTTGGCATATTTGACCTTTTTTTCTTTTGAGTTAAGAACATCATCAACCCGCATAGGGAGTGCATATGTGAAATCTTTTTAGGTATATGGTAAGCACTGCCAACATACATACCACACAGATAACATATGTTAGCAAATAAGTACAGGCTCAATTTGCCTTAGCCAACAGGAGGTAATCAGGTGGGGAGGAAAATGCAACCCATTAAAGTTGCTTTAGGAAAGAAGGTGTACCCCAGGTTTTCCTGGCAGCCCTGATGACATCCCTAAAAGTGTCTCTGCAATTGGATAACCATTTCATGACTTCTCCTTGGGAATAGAAATTATTTTCATGTACAGGGTCTAGAGAGATGGCTGTCACTAAAGATTGTTGGACACTTGTAGGAGTTAGGCCCAGCCTTGTATGATTTTACGTGGGGGCTGAGAGGCCTGGTGCTTCTTGGACAGTATCAGCTAGACAGAAGACAGAAGTCTTTGCCAGTAAGACTTTCCCTTGGGCTTTAACTGTGGCCTTTTTTTATTGACTTCTGTTTCAGTTGAAGGAGTATTCACAGAAGGCTGTGGAAATTCTGCGGACCCAAAACCACATTCTTACCAACCATCCCAACTCCAATATTTACAAGTGAGCTTGTTCTGCTTTCTCCCTGTTTGAAGTCCCAGTTGCTATTTCCACATTGGTTGGCCTTTACATAAGAATCAATACATCTCTGCCTAGTTGGTTTTCGAATCCCTCCCATGTAGCTGAGGCCATGTGCCCATGGGGTACTCAAAATGTGACTGCTAAATTAAGTCTTGGTAAGCAGAAATTTGAGAATGTCTCAATTTCAAGTGTCTAAGTCTAAATCAGATAAGTTTACAGAAAATAGCTATATTAAAAAAAACTTTTGAAAGACTATTTGCTGGTTAAACAAGCTGTTATTTCTTTAGTTTTAATAGTGACTTTTTTTCCCTCTAAACTTCATTGAGGTATAATTTATATATCACAAAAATCACCTATTTTTAGTATACAATTCAGTGATTTTTTTTTAGTAAATCTAATTGTGACTCTTCTTGGAGTCAAATTTTAATGTCACTTTTTAGGATTCCTCTGACCTCAGAACAGCTCAGAAATAGGAACCATCTTGGTAAATTGGTTGAAATTCCCTTCCTGTGACGTCTAAGCCCTATTGGGAGTTCTCACTTCCCCTTATGTTCTTACTAGGGTGGGGCTCACTTCAGGGAATGTTGAGCAGTGGCTCATTCATGGCTTCTTCGTGAAGCTCAGTGCTTTCTAAGATGAAGATTTCTTTATGCTGAGACTGGTTTCTTCCTTAGCACCTTGTCTGGCTTAGTGGAATTTGATGGCTATTACCTGGAGAGCGATCCCTGCCTGGTGTGTAATAATCCAGAGGTGCCGTTCTGTGTAAGTGCCGTCTTCAACAGGGGCAGTCATGAGGCTTGCAGGGCTAGTGGGTTTCTTGTTACTGGAGCTTGAGTGTGGCCACATAGGTGTTTGGTCACTGGTGGTATGGCATGCTTACTTGCCACACTTAACCACCCTTAATAGAAACTTTATCCATGGATGAAGAGTGGGTTACAGTGATCAGTTTTGAAGAAGGCAGGATGAGCCAGTTACCTTGAACTGATACAATGTTTTGTGTGTACTCCTGTGTTTAGTATATCAAGCTGTCTTCCATTAAAGTGGACACGCGGTACACCACAACCCAGCAGGTTGTGAAGCTCATCGGCAGCCACACCATCAGCAAAGTGACAGTGAAAATTGGAGATCTGAAACGGACAAAGATGGTGCGGACCATCAACCTCTATTACAACAACCGGACTGTGCAGGCCATCGTAGAGTTAAAAAACAAGTAAGGGCTCCTCAGACTTGGGAAGGGGCAGCTTGTAAGGCTTTGCTGGCTCTGATTGCTAGAATCGGGTAAAGCAGCATATCCGTAGGGATTGGTAGGATCTTCTTACCCCCTTGCGTCATGACGCAGACAAAAGTGAGACACAGTTCCTAAGGGTGTTGACAAAGGTTCTTTTAAAATCATGTCCATGGGGATCCCTGGGTGGCGCAGCGGTTTGGCGCCTGCCTTTGGCCCAGGGCGCAATCCTGGAGACCCAGGATCGAATCCCACGTCGGGCTTCCGGTGCATGGAGCCTGCTTCTCCCTCTGCCTGTGTCTCTGCCTCTCTCTCTCTCTCTCTCTCTCTCTGTGTGACTATCATAAATAAATAAAAATTAAAAAAAAAAAAGAAGAGACATTCTCTTTAAAAAAAAAAAAAAAAAAAACAAAATCATGTCCATGGATGGGGATCCCTGGGTGGCTCAGTGATTTAGCGTCTGCCTTCGGCCCAGGGCGTGATCCTGGAGTCCCAGGATCGAGTCTAACATCGGGTTCCCTGCATGGAGTCTGCTACTCCCTCTCCCTGGGTCTCTCATAAATAAATAAATAAAATCTATGTGTGTATGCATACATATGTGTATACATAGATAAATAATAATAAATTAAAAATAATAAAATCATGTCCAGTGGAGCCTTTGGGGTCTCAGGAAGCAATTCACAGCCTTCCTTGGGAGGGGAAGCTGAGTGAGGGAACTTCAGGCTCCTCCTACTCATGTTAATTAGGGCAGTTCTAGTTTTCTATAACATCTGTATTGGGAAGTAGTTGTCATTTTTTCAGTTAAGACACTGTTTTCTTGCTCATGGAGCAGGCAGTAAGTCTCAAGAAGCTCCTCTAGTACGCAGGCTGTCCTTCCATTTCCACATGTACCTTCCCTCTATATCTGCCCAAGTTGGATCTTTCTAGCTCACATCTTCCAGTGTCTGAGTGGGGGCATGTCGTTTGTGGGCCAAAGAAGGCATCAGCGTGGGTTATAGTGTTGACTCCCAGAAACCGATCTCTTGTTGAAATCTCAGGCACTGCTGTTGGGCAGAGGACGTGGGGAGGTGCTGCTTGAATAGTAAGACTTTTGGGGCTGTTGTGCACAGAATGGAAGTATTGGTATCACTCTGAGCGGCAGAGTAAAGCTAGAGTTTACCACATCATTGGACGGCTGCTAGGAGCACTGCCTGCAGGAAGTTTTCTTCCTTTGAGGAGTAGCTAACATTGGTGACCTGCAAGTAGAAGCTGCTCACTGGGATAACCCACCGCCTTTGGAGGAGGTGGATTTCATTTTGTGTCGTGTAGCATCGGTGCAGCAGCTGGAAGCTCAGACTCTGTAGTAAGACCGTGGGTTTACACCCCCGCCCTCCTACCTGTCTCGACATGGGAGTTGTGCTGCCTTTGTTTCTTTAACTGTAAAATGGAGATAAGTCCACTCTTAGGGTGTTATTTTGAGGATTAGAACTAGTTTAGTGTATGTAATGTGCTGAGAACAGAGCCTAGCACATATTAAGTGCCCAATAAATATTACCTGTGATTAATGTGATTATTCTAAATAATTACATGCTTTTTTTTTTTTTTTTTTTTTGGTCTGTACTTGGCACATGGTACCTCTTGGGATTCAGGCTTCAGGGCAGCATACTTTTGGAGTAATGTCTTTTGTTATTTTTTTAGAATCTGAAAAAATGATTCTACAGAGCACCTTAAAGTGCTTATATTCTTTTCTATAGTGAATGTTTTAAAAATTAGGTTGGTATTATTTGCTGTATCTTCACTTCTTAAAGTGATGACTACCTTAGGAGAACACACGGGGACAGTCTTGCTCTTTGTCTCCTCAGACCTCTGTCACTGGAGGGGTATGAAAGTGGCTCCCCGGCCCTCTATCCCTCTAGCTGCCACTCTCTCTCCTAGGCCGGCTCGCTGGCATAAGGCCAAGAAAGTTCAGCTGACCCCTGGGCAGACAGAGGTGAAGATCGACCTGCCCTTGCCCATTGTGGCCTCCAACCTGATGATTGAGTTTGCGGACTTCTACGAAAACTATCAGGCCTCCACAGAGACCCTGCAGTGCCCCCGCTGCAGTGCCTCCGTCCCTGCCAACCCAGGGGTCTGTGGCAACTGTGGAGAGAATGTCTACCAGTGTCACAAATGCAGGTGAGGGGGAGAGTGTGTCGCCCCGGTTGGGGCCACGTATGTCCCTTGTATCCCCTACAAGAGTCTCGGTGTTTGCTGCCTTCATCATTATTGGAGGGTTATGGGTGTGTGGAGTTCAAGGCTAGAAGGTGGTGGAAGAAAGAGCGGTGCCTGCACCTGTCCCGTGGTAGCCTGGGGGTGGGGATCCCTCAGCTTAGTTCCAAGTCATCCTTTCTCATTACCTGGTTGTGTAAGCATCCTCACCTCTTGTCATCCTGACACAGTTCCAGAATATGCGTGTGGCACTCACAGTCCCTGCACACCACTCCAAACCTCTGCTGCCGCCCCTCCTTGACCGAAACATTTTGGTTCTTTAGGTCCATCAACTACGATGAAAAAGATCCCTTCCTCTGCAATGCCTGTGGTTTCTGTAAATACGCTCGCTTCGATTTTATGCTCTATGCCAAGCCTTGCTGTGCAGTGGATCCCATTGAGAATGAAGAAGACCGGAAGAAGGTGAGGCTGGGTCTGTCCTATACTCAAGGACAGTGGCTTTGCTCTGAGCTTTGGGCAGCAGGGCTATTGGAGGGCAGTGTGCTTTTCCTTTTCACCCAAGTCTTCCTTGACTCAGCACTCTCTTTAGGACCTGGCTTTCAGGCGGGTGCAGATAATGGCATTGGAACATGTGATTTACATAGGACTTTGGAGCATGTTGGCAGTGAACTAGAATGTCTCAAGGGGCATGTAACTTTAGATTTGGAAAGGCAGGAAGAAGTCGGATGAGTGCCTTGCATTTATTCCAGAGATGTCTCGTATTACAGCTGTTGGCCTTCCAGCAGTGTCTGCTTATCCAGGGTCTGGTTCTCAGTCTGTGTGGTGTGGTGGGACTAGGGATTAGATGATAGTCAAAAGTGGGGAGCTTTTGGGATTGCTGCTAGAAGCAGCATGGGAAGCAAGAGAACATTTAGCTATGGAGTCAGAAGGACCAAAGTTCCAGTTCCTGCTGTGTCTTTTTAGTGCTATGTGACCTAATGAAAATGACTTCTCTCAGCATTGTGTATTTTTATGTATATTGTGTTAGATACATATTGTATGTTACTATAAATAATGTACCAACCCCAGGGATTATTGTGAGGAATAGAAGTGATGAATGTATGAAACGCAGAACCTGACCTGTAGGAAATGTTTCAGGAAACAGTTAGCAGTTGGGATCACTCAAGGAAAAGCCTTCACACACAGTTGTCTTCTCCTGCTAGGCTGTTTCCAACATTAATACACTTCTGGACAAAGCTGACCGAGTGTATCACCAGCTGATGGGACACCGGCCACAGCTGGAGAACCTGCTCTGCAAAGTGAACGAGGCAGCCCCTGAAAAGCCACAGGTAACCCCAAGCTAGAGGGGCATCTGGAGAGGGCTCTGGGTCTGAAGCAGGAGGCTGACAGCATACCTCTTGGGTTGCAGGATGACTCGGGGACAGCTGGGGGCATCAGTTCCACTTCAGCCAGCGTGAATCGGTACATCCTGCAGCTGGCTCAGGAGTACTGTGGAGATTGCAAGAACTCGTTTGATGAGCTTTCCAAAATCATCCAGGTAGAGGAACTGGAGCCGCTCTAGTGTTCTGTCAAGTGTTACCCCTCCTGTTTTCAGAGCAGGCCTGTTGCCCCGCTCCGGCAGTTCAAATCTTGGGTTTCCCTTGCTCAGTTGGCTGAAAAGGCAAGGTCTAGGTCGCTGCACCATTTAGCTTCTCTCCCACTATAGTTTCTGGTGCTTGGCAGAGACCTGAATTTGTTCCAGAAGACTAAGGATAACAGATGATTATAAATCTGTTTTCCAAAAAAATAAATAAATAAATAAATCTGTTTTCCTTGGCCCATTCACAACTCATCTTTCAGCAGAGGGGTGGCAAGTTTTAAAAAACTGGGTGTCAAGATTCTGTTCCCTCTTTTTTCTGATATGCCATATTTGTAGACTGGAGGGGCAGGGCACACCAGTGCCAGTCAACCAAGGTGGGCTGTGAGGCCAATGGAATATTACTGACCTAATCTCCGTGGGATGGGAGGCTGGCCACAGACAAGCTGGTTCTTTGCCCCCTAGAATTGTCTTTGTTTCATGGGCCTACATCTCTGATCTTTGTGTTTGTTCTTTATGAGACAGCATTACATGGAAGTTAAGGACATGTGCTTCTGATCAGGGCTTGAGTTCTGATTCTGCCGTTTGTCTTGGGCACACCAATCTTCCTAAGCTTCAGCTTCCTGCTCTGTAAAACAAGGATGAAATATTTAATGGGTGGGGTCATCACAAAGATTAAATTAGATCATGCATGTATCTATTTATGTATAGATATATATATATCTATTTATGTATCTATTTATCTAGCTATCTTTTTACCTACTTATTTAGTTGACAGAGAAAGCACAGGCAGGGAGAGCAGCAGAGGGGGAGGGAGAAGCAAGCTCCACACGGAGCCAGGAGCCCAAGGTGGGGTCAATTCCAGGACCCCGAGATCATGACCTAAGCCAAAGGCAGACACTTAACCGACTAAGCCACCCAGGCACCCCTAAAGTGTTTTTTCAAACCAAACCTGATTTCTAGTTAACTTTCCCTTTCTCCTTCCTTTAATTGCTAATTTGTATCTCTTTTATCTTTTTTTTTTTTTTCTTAGAAAGTCTTTGCTTCACGAAAAGAGTTGTTGGAATATGACCTGCAACAGAGGGAAGCGGCCACCAAATCGTCCCGAACCTCCGTGCAGCCCACTTTCACTGCCAGCCAGTACCGCGCCTTATCTGTCCTGGGCTGTGGCCACACATCCTCCACCAAGTGCTACGGCTGCGCCTCGGCTGTCACAGAACATTGTATCACACTGCTCCGGGCCCTGGCCACCAATCCAGCCCTGAGGCACATCCTCGTCTCTCAGGGCCTCATCCGGGATCTCTTTGATTACAATCTCCGTCGGGGCTCTGCAGGCATGCGGGAGGAGGTCCGCCAGCTCATGTGCCTGCTAACTCGGTCAGCGCCTGCCTTGGGATTGTGGACACAGTAACTCCTGCTGGCACAGAAATTGGTGGTAGCAGCCATGCTGGGAGCTTGGGGGTGCAAAGTGTGGTGTTTGTCACTGCCAGACGGGCTGGCTTACTTAGGAGGGCGGAAGTGCAGGAGATGGCCAGGGGTCTGGATGAGCAGACTCTGTGAGCATTTGAGACCAGATTTCCTCATAAAAAGAATATTTGGCTTGTACTTTGTTGGTTCCAGTGAAGTTCCCTGAACAGTCTCTGGATTCTGGTGAGGGAAGCGAAGGGAGTGACCGGACACTTGGACTTCAGACTCACATGGAAGAGGCCAGTGGAACAGTGTAGCCTAGCAGTGAAGCTTGGGCTCAGTGTTTGATCTCTGTGCTTTGGACAGCTTACCTACCTTCCCTGAGCTGAGGTTTTCGTCATCTGAAAAATACTGATAATAATAGTAAATACCTTAAAGGCTTGTGGCGAAGGTGGAATGGTATAACTCGTGGGCAATAACTTGTATTTATTGAGTACTAGTATTGTGGATGCAGTCGCCAGAGCTAGATTTACTAAGTGTGCGACATGAGTTCCGGGACATGTTAGGTGATTGGTAACTGTTTCTTGCTGTATTATTTATTCACTTAGTGGGTGTTTTTTGAGCATCTGCTGAATGCCAGGCATTGTTCTGGACTCTGTGCAGTGGTAAATGAAACAGAGTCCCTACTTCCTGGAGCCTGCAGTCCAGGTGGGGAGAACTGTAGAAAGATACTTGCACAAGTACAGTGTCAGGAGATTGGGTTGTGAAAGGGAGGTACAGCTGGGGTGGCACCCCTGACTGTGGCAGGAATTGCTGCTGGGAGAAGGTGGTCAGAGAAGACGTGTGTGAAGTAAGGGGACAAGCCATGAAGATGTCTCAGCTGTGGTTGCACACATAGGAAACCTCACATTTAAGAGCAAGAGGCAGGCCTGTGCTGGGGATGATGCGGGAGCTGTGTAGGTGGTGTGAAGGAGGCCACCTGGGAAACAGGAAGGAGAATGAGACGTTTCTGGGGGCCAGATCCTGGGGGGATCTTCTAGGCCATTGGAAGGACTCTGGTTTTTATTCGAAACAGGGAAGGAAGTGAGAAAGTGACCTAGTACAATTGACATTGTCATGACTAATACAGACATTCTTATGGTGAGGCGTCAGTGGGAAATGTGGGTACCTCATGGGAGGTAAAGTGGAGGCAGATGGAGAAAATGAGGAAAGTGTTGTAACCCATCCTGGCAGGGGTCCCCCGAATTCAGAGATTGGAGGATGTGGTGCACCAGGCAGTGCCTGGGGAGGTCTCTTTAGCCTGGGCTGTGCATGGGGAGATCTCTTAGATGCTGTAGTTGCTCTCCCCAGTGACTGCTGTGGGGCAGGTGGCTGTGATGGACACTCTCTTCCAGATCCAGGTCTTGTGGGGCCAATTTGTGGTCAGGCCCGTGGGGAGGCCAGGTGGCCCTTGGCATTGAGTGCCTTTTCTCTGTGCTCCTTCAGGTAGGTAACAGGACTTCCATTTCTTTGTTTCCCCAGAGACAATCCAGAAGCCACCCAGCAAATGAATGACTTGATTATTGGCAAAGTCTCCACTGCCCTGAAGGGCCACTGGGCCAATCCCGATCTGGTAAGCAGGACAGCCACACTCTGACTCCTTCCTCTTTCTCCTGCGTTCCCTCACTTTCTTTCCATCAGTCTCCCTGGCGTGGCTAGGGAGGCAAGGAGCAGCAGCCTGGAGAGCTCTTACCCTAGAATGACTGTCCCAGGTCAGAGCCAGCCTCAGGGAGAAGAGAAATTGGTGGTTGGCTGGATGGAGTACAGGGGTCTCTACCCCTCCTTTCTCTTTCTGATGGTGCCACTGAGTACTAGACATCTTAGTTCTGAGTTCCCTGATCAGAGCTTGGACATGAGGCCCAGTCCTGGTCTCACTTGCAGACTCTCCTCTTTTCATGTCTCCTCTCGTTGGCCTTCTAGGCAAGCAGCCTTCAGTATGAAATGCTGTTGCTGACAGATTCCATCTCAAAGGAGGACAGCTGCTGGGAACTCCGGTTACGCTGTGGTGAGCTGGTTAGGGGCTTTTCAGAAAGGGGATGGGGGCTTCGGGTGCAGTTCTAGCCACAGAGGTGGTGGGGCAGGGCAGCCGCCATGGACAGCCTTGCTGGAGCAGGTACAGGGTGCTATGACTGAGACTTGGCCTGTCCTTCCTATCCCTGCCCCTAGCTCTCAGCCTTTTCCTCATGGCCGTGAACATTAAGACTCCTGTGGTTGTGGAGAACATTACCCTCATGTGCCTGCGGATCTTGCAGAAGTTGATTAAACCACCTGCTCCAACCAGCAAGAAGAACAAGGTACCGGGTGGGGAGTCACAGAGAGCAAGGCGGCGGCCCCCTCCTGCCCCAGCCAGCATGGTGTCCTGCCTTACCCGGCACTCAGCCTGCTCGTGGTGGGGCACCAGCACTTCCTTCGCCATACTTCAGCAGATAGGAGTTGGGATTTTTTTTTTTTTTAAGATTTTATTTATTCATGAGAGACCCAGAGAGAGAGATTGAGAGAGAGAGAGAGAGAGGCAGAGACACAGGCAGAGGGAAATGCAGGCTACATGCAGGGAGCCCGACGTGGGACTCGATCCCGGGACTCCAGGATCACGCCCTGGGCTGAAGGCAGGCGCTAAACTGCTGAGCCACCCAGGGACCCCCCCCCCCCCACCTTTTATAGATTTTATTTATTAGGAGTTGGGATTTTTGAGAAAGAAGGTTTCTCAGAGGAAAGTCTCAAGGGTAAAATAAACATGAAAATCAAGAGCCTTGAACAAGACAGCTTTACTGGAGGACTGTCTTTCCAGTCCCATTGGAGGACAGAGGACTCACAGCTCCCAGAGAGCACAGTGTTCTTTCCTGCCCCTGTGACTTTGACCATGCAGCATGGTGCTTTGGTGAAGATCCTAGGCTCTGAAGCAAGACTTCACATCCCAGCTCTTCTATTTACTAGCCTTGTGACTTTGGGCAAGTTACTGACTCAGGCTCCTCAGATTGCCTACCTCTGAAATGAGAGCACAATACATTGTGAAGAATCAGTTACTTGATGCGGTCACATGCCCAGAATGCTGTGTGGCTCATGTTAGTCCCTAGTAAATGGTGGCTGCCGCTGCATGCTGTCTACTGTGTAGGATCTCCCCTCTCAGTGAGCTGCTCCTTAGAAGATCCAGTTCCCTGCTAGGCGGGTTGTGAGCTCCTTGAACCCAGGGACATTAGTTTAGACGTTTATTTTATGTCCAGGGCAGAGTGTAATATCTAGCAGATGATAGCCACTCAGTGAATCATTAAGTGAGAGAGGAAAGCCAAGTTTTATTCTAAAATAACCATAGCCTAGCCCCAGATTGATGTGCTTGTAACAGCCTTTGGAAAACATGGACCATAATTCTTCTTCACGGCCATGCCTGAGGCTCCTTGTCCCTTACTCCTCTGTGGTCCTTGGGCTATTTGATTCCTGCCCCATCCTGATAGAATCCTTTGGTGAGAACAGTCTTTAGCATTGTAGGAAGACTGCTTTCTGAGTGGTTAGCACTAGGGAGGAAGCTGGATCCTGAACAGTTCACTGAATTTTCTTTGACTCTCCTTTTCCTAGACAGTCCTTAGAAAAGGCAGGGCAGGAACGCCTGGGTGGCTCAGCGGTTGAACATCTGCCTTTGGCTCAGGGCATGATCCTAGCATCCGGGATTGAGTCCCCTATTGGGCTCCCTGAGAGGAGCCTGCTTCTCCCTCTGCCTAGGTCTCTGTATGTCTCTCATGAATAAATAAAAATCTTTTAAAAAGCTGGGGCGGGGCGGGGGGGTGGGCAGCCCTGGTGGCCCAGCGGTTTAGCACCACCTTCAGCCCAGGGTGTGATCCTGGAGACCTGGGATCGAGTCCCGTGTCTGGCTCCCTACATGGAGCCTGCTTCTCCCTCTGCCTGTGTCTCTGCTTTCTCTCTCTCTCTCTCTCTCTCTCTGTTTCTGTCATGAATAAATAAATAAAATCTTAAAAAAAAAAAAAGGCAGGACTGAAGTATCCATCTTCCTTCCCTTTGGTGAGGTTTATTTCCCCTCAGAGCTCATTCTTAGATAAAATTGGCCTTTGATTGAAGAAGAACCCTACTTTCAGATAACCATCGATTTTTTCCAGAGTGAGGCAGCAGATTTCTAGAGTTGCTTACCCTCTAAGCACCAGAGCCCCATATCGATGTTCACACTGTGCTTAACGCCAGCCTAGAGAAAGCATCAGTTCTAACATTGGGACTCCCAGATGCCTGGGTGTTGCCCAGACTATCCGGGAATCTGTGAGGTCAATGTCTGTTGCAGAATCTTCCGCTGACCCTGTTTGCCCCTTCAGGTCTGGCACCATTGGTGCTAAGGGCACATATTCAGTGGTGGGTTGGGCTGCTGGAGCCTCAGTGGGAAAGGCGACAGCTCCCAGCCACCCTCCTGGCCGGGCTCTTCACTGTCCTGTGCTTTGACTCAAGGGGATCCTTGGTGAAGCAGCACAAGTGAATTTTAGTAAATCTTGACTCTGGTGTACTTGTGTTTTTAATATTCAGTGTGGAAGTACACAGAAGTGCTCCTGCTACAGCACTTGTCTTGAGAAGCACATGGGGTATTATTTCAGATGCAGGCTGAGCCAGATGCTTTTCTTACGGAGCCCCTGTAAGAAAATGTGCTTGGGAAAATGTGCACCAGGCTAGTTGTCATTCAGAATTGGGTGTTTAGCAGACATTTTCTTTAAAAATGAATGAAGTATGCCTGTCACTTTAGAGGCATTGGCATAACTCAGTGAGCCAGTATTTTCCAAATGACCAGCAAATGCTACAGAATCATGAGTAGGTAAAACGAGTTTTAGTATAATGGACTATGAAAAGAAAAAAAAAAAAAAGGACTGTGAAAAGTTTATCCATTGATTTCAGCTTCCATGTAACAGCCAATCTTTAAGAACCTATAACTTGTTAATAGTAGTATCAGAAAGAAAGAAACCCACAATTAAATGAGCAGTCTAGTAAAACATTCTTCTCCTTTCCAGCTGTGTATCTGTATGCAGCTGGGTGTTTTTCATGCACTTCAGCCCAAACAACTTCTCCCAAACAGTTGGAACACAGAAGTAGGTTGGAGAATCCAGCTCCTACTAAGGCAGTCTGTTAGGCAAATTTTCAAAAACCAAAAATAGTGTCACTTCTTCAGATGATTTTTACTTTGGAAATATAAAAAATGTCATTTACATTGTCCCTTTGTTCCCATTTTTATTTTTTATTTTTTATTTTTTATTTTTTTTATTTTTTATTTTTATTTTATTTTTGCCTTTTTTTTTTTTGTTCTCATTTTTAAATGAAATTAGTAAATATTTTAAGAATTTCTCATGCTTCTTAGCATGGTAAATATCAATAGAATCACACGTACAAAAGCTGTTTAGAGTCTTAAGTAATTTTTTAAGAGTGAAGGCGTCCTGAGGCCAAAAAGCTTGAGAACGGCAAGCTTAGAGTGCTGTATGGATCTCTCTGCTGTGCACCTTAGTTCGGCTTAGTAGTGGCTCTTGAAATTCTGGAGACTGCTCAGAGACTCCTTGAAGATTTAGGTTAAGGAAACTGCGAGTCAGGTTTGGGATAGGAATTGGTGTTTGTGGTTGTAGGATGGTCTATAGGAAGCCAGCTACATCTTATCCTCTGCAGTCAAAGCAGTGACTTGAAGCCAAGCATGGAGTTGGTGCTGCTAAATTGGGCCAGAATGCTTTAACAGGAACACATATTTGGGCATAACTGATACAAACATTGATCCTTCTGATCCTTGCTTTTGCGTATGTCCCGCTGGGGCGTATGTGCCGTTGTATTGGAGCCCAACTCAGGTATGCTCTGAAGCTCCCCACCCTGTTCGGCCTTCCACCTGCAGGACGTCCCCGTTGAAGCCCTCACCACAGTCAAACCGTACTGCAATGAGATCCATGCCCAGGCTCAGCTGTGGCTCAAGAGAGACCCCAAAGCATCCTATGAATCCTGGAAGAAGTGTCTTCCTATCAGAGGTGTGTCTGTCTCTTCAAGACCGGGGAAGTCAACCCTCTTACCCATATCACGACAGCCCTGCAATCCCTACTTTCTGTCACTTCCTTTCCTTACCCCTGGTGAACCCCTGTGCCTGCCAGGGATAGATGGCAATGGGAAGTCCCCCAGCAAGTCAGAGCTCCGCCACCTCTATTTGACCGAGAAGTACGTGTGGAGGTGGAAACAGTTCCTGAGTCGTCGTGGGAAGAGGACGCCCCCCTTGGATCTCAAACTAGGCCATAACAACTGGCTGCGGCAAGTGAGTGACCACGTGCTCGGCCCTCTGCCCCAGAGCCAGGCAGCCCATTTCTGCTCCTCCCCATGTGTCTGCTCTGCTCTCTCTTCCTTTCAGATATAGAAAGCAATGGGAGGTTCTTGGTTGTAGCTACCAGTGTGGTAGACTGGTCAAGACAGGATTTTCCTGTGCCTTTCTCAAGCTGGTGTGCTTGCCACTATCCTCCCTGGCCCCTTAACCAGAAAAAAGCCTCAATGCTGCTTTCCCTTTTTCTCCTTTCATCCCTACCTCCTGCTGCCCTCTCTCTTTGTTCTGTCAAACATAAGGAAGGATTAAAGTAATTAAGGGCATCCACTTGTCCACTAATACATAAAATGAGAAATATTTTACTAGGTAGAAGTATTTAGTGTATAGCTATCCCAAAAATAGAGTTAAAAGAAATGTATGCTAAGAAAAAGACTTGATTATTTGACTAGTTCAGCCATTAGGGGCATCCTCCAGATTGCTTGAGGAAGAAATTTTCCATGAAGAAGGGGACTCCTGAGCAACCACGGTTGCATCTGGCATTAGCTGTTGGTTTTCACCTTTAATCTTTTCCCTGAGAAGTGCCCAGAGGACTTCTGGAAGGGTGGCAGTTGATTGTGCCATGTTGGGGGCCTGGCGAGGCAGGCTGTCCCCTGAGCTGGAGCTTCTCTCCTGTGTCCTGCAGGTGCTCTTCACTCCAGCAACGCAGGCAGCCAGGCAGGCAGCCTGCACCATTGTGGAAGCTCTTGCCACCATTCCCAGCCGCAAACAGCAGGTCCTTGACCTCCTCACCAGGTACTGCTTGAGTGGGGGGTGGAAGGGTGTTCAGGCTTCACCTGGGGTCAGCTTTCCCTATTTTCCTGGGGGAATCAATAGGTCAGGATGATAGAAGGCACACCTGGGCTCCATACCCATATTGTGCTGCATAGAAGAGCACAAAACAGGAAAGGACTAGAAAGCTGAGTGGTCCTGCTGCTGGTGGTAATAGAACATCAGCACTGGTAGCTCACGGTTGTTAAGGTTGTAGAAGCATATAAATGTGCAGCCTGCCCCATCTCATTTCATCCTCATAGCAGCCTAGGCTTGATGTGGTTGAGGGACTTGTCAGCTGAAGGCAGGATTGGAATCCAGGCGGTGGAGTTCCAAAGCCCACACCATCAGCCACTAAACTCCGTGGTACACTTGCCTTCTCCACAAGCCACTCCGAACTGCAGTCTCGCTCCCCGGATAGGCACTCTTAAATCTCGGTGCCAGTTGGTCCAAATGAGTATAGTTCACTGCATCGTGTCCCCGTTGTGTGCGCGTGTTATCCCCACATGTGGGGAGTTCCCCGGTGGGAAGTTCGGGGTTTCCTGAGGTGCCCAGAAAGAAGGGGGGGAGCGCAGGACAGCAGAGGACGAGGTGGGAGGAGCGGAGAGTGCCTGTTGGAGCCACTGGAGCGGAGTTCTCACAGTGCTCTGTGTCCCTTGGGGCAGCTACCTGGACGAGCTGAGCATAGCTGGCGAGTGTGCTGCTGAGTACTTGGCTCTCTACCAGAAGCTCATCACTTCGGCCCACTGGAAAGTCTACCTTGCAGCTCGGGGAGTCCTGCCCTACGTCGGCAACCTCATCACCAAGGTAGCCGCCCCTCTGCTCAGGAGAGCCCTTTTCTGTTTCTGCTTTCATCCTTCATGCCATCCTTCTTGGCGGAGAAGAAATGTTTGTTGAAAAATTTATCTTTATAGCTTTGTGTATCATAAGGAGGCAGCAACCTGCTGGGGGCATTTCGGCTGTTACTGGTCTTTGAGCCATCCTTACCATCATTGTAAACTGCCCCCAGCTTTTTAGGAGTTCTGTAGAGGTTCAGCTCAAGGGGTCATTGGGATAAAACGGTGACTGCAGAGTGTCTAGTTCCTGTTGCGGGCTCCTGGACTGCAACTGGAGGGGGCCAACATCGTCAGCAGTGCTGTCACTAACTCTGCTTGTTGTTCTGTATAGGAGATTGCCCGCTTGCTGGCCCTGGAGGAGGCCACCCTGAGCACTGACCTGCAGCAGGGTTACGCCCTCAAAAGTCTCACAGGTAGACTGAGCCTCCGGGTCTTTCCTTTAGGCACCCTGGGTATAGTTTGGGGGCTGACCTTTGTTCTTAGGGCACAGAGATTGACTCTGTTCTCTCTTGTGTTGACTCAGTGCCTATTTAAACTCTGTGTGTTCCTCTTTGGTGGGCTGACATTTTTGAGCGCCTGCTCTGCTTGGAAGTTGCTTTGGAGTTGATCATAATCTCTGGAAGTCATGAATTTCCTTACGGTCATTCCCATTCAGAGCCCTGGCAGCAGCTTTTTTCTGTCCCCACAGGCCTTCTTTCCTCCTTTGTTGAGGTGGAGTCCATCAAAAGACATTTTAAAAGTCGTTTGGTGGGTACTGTGCTGAATGGATACCTGTGCTTGCGAAAGCTGGTGGTGCAGAGGACCAAGCTGATCGACGAGACCCAGGACATGCTGCTTGAGATGCTAGAGGACATGACCACAGGTAGCACTGCCCAGCAGCCCAGAGCAGGGGGGATGCCTGCTAGAAGACGATGGCAGGCTTCTCTCTACTTTGAGGAAAGAGGGCGAGAAGCCCCTGGTGCTTGGAGCTGTAAAATTCCAGAACTGGGCTTAGTCCATTTAGACGTTTTATATTAAGGTCATAGAATAGAAGGAAGTGTGTGTCCTCAGATTGGTGTCTTTGCTTTCTGGAAAATTCTCCACCATCATCTCCTCAGTTGTCTTTGCCCCAGTCTCTCCATCAACCTTGTGGAACCCACCCTCTCATCCATTTCTCTTTACTGCTCTGTTCTGGGCTCATCTCACCATCTCTTTATGCTGACTTTGGAGGATTTTTTTCAGTTCTTTCATGTAGTTCACTAGTTTTTTTTTCACTGTGTTAGCTCTGCAGTCTACCTGTTGAGTCTTTGTGGTTCTCTATAGGTCACTTGTTTTTCACTCACATTTTCCATTCCTCTTGTAATTTGCAAACATAGCAAACATTTCTGTGTCTGATAATTCTAATGCTTGAAATATTTATCCAGTTCTGCTGTTTGTTATTCCAGCTCTTGATTCTGATGCCTTAAATCTTTTGTATTTTGTGATTTTTGACTGTGAGCTCATGTTTCAGGGTTTTTTCTGTGGAAAAAAATTTTTTTTTTAAGATTTAAAAAACTATTTTTTTTAGAGATAGAGTGCAGGGAGGGGGACAGGGATGGTGAGGCAGACTCCCTGCCAAGTGCCAGCACCTTACATGGGGCTCGAGCTCAAGACTCTGAGATCATGAGCCAAAACCAAGAGTTGGATGGTCAGCTGAGCCACCCAGGCACCCTCTGTGAAAATTCTTTAGGGCCCAAGCCAAGTATGGGTTTCTCCAGTGAGGATTTGTAACTGCTTCTGCAAAGCATCTCCAGGTACTGCCGAAGACTGGGGTAGTCGTTCATGAAGTTCTGAGCTTCAGGTTTTGTAGACCTCCTTAGGTAGTATGAAGTTTGAGCCACAGACCCCTGGGGGAGGGGCAGCCTGTTATGAGTTCTTTCCAGGGAGATTTTTTTCTCCTCTACTCAATGCCAGATTATAAGGGAACACCATTTCATTTTTGTGACTTGCCTGGGGAAGAGGAAGAGTTACTTCTAGTTGACCCTTGTACCATGGTGTAGCTCTTTTGGGGCACCAGACTTTTGTGTGTGGGGAGGGGTTCCCACTAGATTCTTCACCTTGGCAGACCTGGGGCTTTGTGTCTAGCTCTCAAATCCTGGCAGGTTCTGGAAACCAAAGCTCAGACACCAACTTCCTCTGTAGGTTCCGAATATCTCCTAGTTCTGGATTTTGATTCGTCTTTGCTAGTGTGACAGTTCACTGATAAATGTTACTTAAGTGGTGAGGAGTGGGAGTAGATCAGGAAGTGTAGTCTGTCATAATTTCAAACATGAAGACATTCCTGATGTATTTTCATCATGCCATGCTGAGCCAGTTTGTGACCTTGCCATGTCAGTTGGACCCCTCCCCCCCCCCCCCCGTTTTTTAAAGATTTTATTAATTTATCCATGAGACACACACACCCACAGAGGCAGAGACCTAGGCAGAAGGAGAAGCAGGCACCATGCGGGGAGCTCGATGTGGGACTGAATCGCGGGTCCCCAGGATCACACCCCGGGCTGAAGGTGGCGCTGAACCGCTGAGCCACCTGGGCTGCCCCTACTTCCCTTTTTAAAAAAGATTTTATTTTATTCATTTGAGAGCGCATGAGCAGGGGGAGGAATGGAGGGAGAGGGAGACCATTTCTAGCTGACTTTGTGCTGAGTGCAGAGCCTGTCACGGGGCTTGATCCCAGGACCTTGAGGTCATGACCTGAGCCGAAACCAAGAGTCAGACGGTCAGATGCTTAACTAACTGAGCTGCCCAAGCCTCCCACAGTTGGATCCTTTTGAAGCATATTCCTTCTGTGACTTGAAGTTGTCTCTCTGGTTTGTAGAGGGTAGTCCGCCTTTATCACTTAAGGTTGAAGCTTAAAGCTATAATTTCCCTTTGATTTGCCTGGAATACAGTTAGGATTGTTATTTGACGTTTTTGAGTACCTGTTTTGGCCAAAAGGATGCTAGTTGAATAAAGCATAGTTCCTCTCCTTGAAGTGATCATTCTGAGAGGAAGCAAGATGTACTATGTTGACTTGGGCACTCTGGCTTTCAAATGCCCCAGTGTGGTCTGAGCATGGAAATCAGTCAGCTTCAAGTTTCCAATTGAAATATTGATACTGCCATGCAGGGCATTTAAAATTTTACTGGAAAGAAAGAACCTGCTGGTGATTGTGCTTCATGTAAAGTCTCATCAGGGTTTGTGTATGTGAAGCTCTCTCCCAACTGACGTGGCCACTTTGATTTCTGGCAGGCACAGAATCGGAAACCAAGGCCTTCATGGCTGTGTGCATCGAGACAGCCAAGCGCTACAACCTGGATGACTACCGGACACCGGTCTTCATCTTTGAGAGGCTCTGCAGCATCATTTATCCCGTAAGCCATGCTTCTTCCTGTGCCTCCCAGGGGTCCGTGTGCGCCATTCTGCCAAGAAGCCTGTTAGTTATGGGTGGTCTTAATTTTCTTGCTCCTTGATGGGAAATCTGATGACCTTCCTTGGTCTTATGTCCTAGATTGAAGGTTTGGACCAATCTTAAGAATGGGGTCTAACCCCCCCCTTGCTAAGATCCTGCTGCTTTACCCATTCAGTATGCTGTGAAAGAAACAATATTGAGCTAGAGTAAAGAAATGCTCCCTCTCTTTCTGCTTTCCCCACCTCTGTTTGGTGCACGCACACATGTACATGTGTTTGTTTCTCTCACCTAGCTATCCGAGAGCATTGTATGACCCAAAGACCCTCTCCTGCTGAAAAATATCGGCGTTATCAGTTAATGATGAGAGTTCTTTGGGGTTTCGTGTGCCTGAGTGTTACATAATAGAAAGACCCTCCTTTTGGTGTGGGGGTCATCAGTGGCAGAGTCGTCCCACTGCGGATGGGCTAGCATTGCTTGAGGCGAGCAGGAGGAGGAAAGCCCTCTCTCCTTGGTTCAGTAACAGCTTTGATAACAGGGCCCATGTGCTGGTCATGGTGGGCTTTCTCTCCTACTCCACCCTTGAGTTTCAGAGGAGATGCTTGATATTGAAGGCTATTTGAAGTGTATGTAGAATCACCTTTGAGTTTCTATTGTTTATATCTTAAAACGTGTAAGGGGCTAGATGTTTCCTCCATGTGTTTGTTTCTATGGAATGAAGTAGCATAGTCTGAATCCAAAAGACCTCTGCCATCCTTCTGTAATATCTTTATGCCATCCCTGCCAATGCGTTCTTCTCTCTGTCCTTTAGGAGGAGAATGAGGTCACTGAATTCTTTGTAACCCTGGAGAAGGACCCCCAACAAGAAGACTTCTTACAGGGCAGGATGCCCGGGAACCCATATAGTAGCAATGAGCCAGGCATTGGGCCACTTATGAGGGATATAAAGAACAAGATTTGCCAGGACTGTGACTTGGTGGCTCTCCTGGAGGATGACAGCGGGATGGAGGTAATAAGTGTAGGATTGTTGCTCTCATGGCTAAGAACTTGGGCTGGGGTCACATCCAGGTACCTCCCTACTTAGTAGCTGGTTAACCTTGGGCAGGTAGCTTGCTTTAACTTCTTCCTCTGTAAATGGGGCCAGTGGTTCCCACCTATGTATCTTACCTGGTGTTAAGGTTAATTACCTGTAAAGGGTACCCAGTGCCTGCCATGCTGTAAGCAAATGGTGAGTGAGTTTTGCTTGTCACAGAGTAGGATTTTATTATTTTTGTTGCTCTGACAGATTTCCCAGGGGTTCCAAGTTAATTAAGCTCTCTAAATACTGGCACAGTGGCCCCTGTGCAGATTTCTGGCCCTGTGTCTAGTACCTTGTGGCAGACAACTCCAGGATCTGGCTTTGTCACCTATGGGGTGGAAAGCCTGTTCGGGGAAATAGAGAAAATGGTTTTTCTGGCAGAACCTAAGAGGGACTCTGGGTAGGAGAAGATCTTCGGCAGTAGATTTTAACTTGGAGTTAGTGGTCTGGGTTAAGGGTATTTGTACCCTCTGAAATTATGTCCCAGATTCTGTGTGTTGTGCACACGTGTGTGCAGTTTAGAGAGGGAGAGTTGATGAGTTCAGAACACAAAAGTGATGAGTTAGGAACTGCTGTCATTAAGTACCCTTTCATCTTGAAATGTACTTGCATTATAATTACTTGGAATAACAGCCTCGTCTCCTCTACTGTTCAGCTTCTAGTGAACAATAAGATCATTAGTTTGGACCTTCCTGTGGCTGAGGTTTACAAGAAAGTCTGGTGTACCACGAATGAGGTATGTGCTTGTTTTCTTGGAGGTGGGGTTTTACTTTTCTGACTTATGCAGACTTGTACCAGGAGGCACCGTTCTTAATCATCCCTGCCCAGCTTGTCACCGTGCTTCCACAGCCGTGCCTTTCCTGGCTCTGGTTGTTGAGAAAGCCAGTCATCTTGTCCTCCTTTTGAGGCATCTGACCAGTGGTAGAAGAGCTTCAGGGGAGGACAAGCGTGTCTGGCTTGGTCCCCTCAGGCCAACAGTGTCGGAGGAGGCATGTGACAGGAAGTGCTTGCTGTCCTGGATCCTTTCTACATGAGCACCTCTCCACTAAGATGAGCACTCTGCTTTCAGGGGCCTGCTCACGTGGAGCCTTCAGGGAGCGAGCATGGCTTCTGTCTTACTAGCAGGGAAATGAGACGCAGACAGGCAGTTCTTGAGGATAGGAAAGGGAAGTGAAGGAAGCATGGTGCTTTGGTCCTTTGGCCCCCTTAATACCGTTTGGCCTCTCTGTCAGGGTCTTAGGTGTTCTGTTTCCCCTCCTCTTCCCATCCCTTCATCAGGGGGAGTTTTTAGTCAAAGTAATGGAAGTAGGGCAAGCTAGTGTGCCATTAAAGCACGGTGAACTTTTCCATATTGAGTCCCAAATATTTCTGGAGAGTTTAAGACACTGGATTGGTGGTATCTGCTGGTATGTTTGGCCTTCGGTCTGTCACATGTTTTTGCTTCTCTCTTTTCTGTTCTCCCACTATGCTGGGAATCCTGGTCAGCAGGTATTGCTGCTGGTTAGCAGAGAGACGCACAGAAGATTGCCCGGTCCAGTGCATCTTGTCATTGACACTTAACGCACCAAAACAGAAACATACAGATTTGATCCCTGGTGTACACAAAAAATAAACACCAAGCTTCTATGCCTGCCTTGTAAATGGTGGTATGGAGCCCAAAGAGCATACATGGGCATCTTCCTCCTTGAACCATGAGGCAAGGTAGAAGTTGAGGATCACTGCCCTTCATTTTATTGCTCAGTCCACTGAGGACGACTTCTGGCAAAGTCCAGAGTTTGTGGTACCTTTTTATGAGGGCCTTCATCAACTTGCATTTTTGTTCTACCCCTCTGTTTCCTGATAAACAGCCTTTCTCCTTAGCTACTGACTAGAGCCTGGTCTGTTTCTGTGTCTCTGTTTCTGCCCTGTTCTCTGGCCGTTCATTCTCTTAAGTTGCCATTGGGCTTCCCTATCTGCAAGTGGCCTGACAGGTTCTCTCCCATGAGGCTTTCCTCTCCTGAAACTGAGCACGGACGTAGAGGCAGGCAGCGTGAATTAATGTGGTACCTGCACTTCAACTTCATTTCACACAGGGTGACTTTAGACCCCTGTTTCTCTTACCTCCAAAATGAGAGTAATGTACACAGTAGAGTGCCTAACTTAGTATACAGTATATAGTGACCTGTCCTGATCCTCCAGTCTAGTAAAGTGCTCTACTCTTCTAGTTTGCAAAAGACTTATTTCTAATCCTTCCATCAGGTTAGAGGTTTTAACTTGAGTAACTTGGAAAGAACCCTTTCCTTGTTGTGTGGTTATGTGAAGATTTCAGGATTAGCTTATGCTCTTACTTTTGATTCCTGAGTCTTGAATCACAGCTCTTTAATCTTTTTTTTTTTATTTTTTATTGAGTTCAATTTGCCAACATTTAGCATAACACCCAGTGCTCATCCTGCCAAGTGCCCTCCTCAGTGCCCATCACCCAGTCACCCCAACCCCCCGCCCACCTCCCTTTCCACTACCCCTTGTTCATTTCCCAGAGTTAGGTGTCTCTCATGTTTTGTCACCCTCACTGATATTTTCACTCATTTTCTCTCCTTTCCCTTTATTCCCTTTCACTAATTTTTATATTCCTCAAATGAATGAGACCATATAATGTTTGTCCTTTTCCAGTTGAGTTATTTCGCTCAGCATAATACTCTCCAGTTCCATCCACGTCAAAGCAATTGGTGGGTATTTGTTGTTTCTAATGGCTGAGTAATATTCCATTGTATACATAGACCACATCTTTTTTTTTTTAAGATTTTATTCTTTTTTTTTTTTTAAGATTTTTATTTATTTATTCACGAGACACACAGAGAGAGAGAGAGAGAGGCAGAAACACAGGCAGAGGGAGAAGCAGGCTCCATGCAGGGAGACTGACATGGGACTTGATCCTAGGTCTCCAGGATCACACCCTGGGCTGCAGGCGGCGCTAAACCGCTAAGCCACTGGGGCTGCCCATATACCACATCTTCTAAAGCTCTTTAATCTAATTGATCTTGCTTGTCCTGATTCTTTGGGTTGTGGTCCCTTTGGTTAGAGAGAATTTGTGCTCCTGAAGGAGGCACAGGCTTGGAATTAGACTGTGCTTATCACTGGATAACTCTAAAAAAGCTGCTTAACCTAGTGTAAGATGTGCTTGATTAGCATGGAACTTAGCACAGAGTAAAACACTCAATAAATAATAGTAATTATTTTGTTACATACAATTTTAATGAAATTAAATGAGATTGTGTTTATAAAATGCTTCGCACAATTCCTGGCCCATAGTAGACACTACATAAAATTGGCTTCCTTTCCACTACGTGAGTTGCAACATGCTTGAATTCTAGATGTTGTGGTTAAGATCATGTAGAGAAGTAGAAGAACGAGGCCAGGTATTAAGTCCTTTGCATTTTCTGAACCTGTTTACAAGCCCCTTTGTCTACCTGCCTCTGTTCAGGGAGAACCCATGAGGATTGTTTACCGCATGCGTGGGCTATTGGGTGATGCCACTGAGGAGTTTATTGAGTCCCTGGACTCCACCACAGGTAGGCCCTTACAGACACTGCTGCATGTTGGGTTGGGGTTTGTTTTTGGCTTTTTTTGGTGACGGTGGTTGTATATATTTTCATATATTTGAGTAAATAATCATAATTGGCTTCAGTCTCGTAGTTTAACATCCAAGTGTCAATGCTTTTCTTGGAGATAAGAAAGAGGGAACTAGCTGTCAGTCAGAAGAGGATTATTTGTTTTATTTCCATCCTTCCCTTCCCTGCCATTTCTGCTTGGCTTCCTTCCTCCCTCAGATGAAGAAGAAGATGAAGAGGAAGTATATAAGATGGCTGGTGTGATGGCCCAGTGTGGGGGCCTGGAGTGCATGCTCAACAGACTGGCTGGGATCAAAGATTTCAAGCAGGGACGCCACCTTCTCACCGTGAGTTGGGGACAGCATGTGGGACCAACCCTCTGCCTTGAGAATGGCCCTTGTGAAGAGAAGCTTGTGGCCACTGTGCTATGAAGCCCTAGAGGGTGGCATGGTGCCACAGGCCAGGGCAAGCCAGCCAAGGGCCTGGCAGCCTCCCTCAGCCTGCTGTTCCATCAGCTCCCCCTCCCCTGCTTCTTGGCCTTCCTCCCCTGGGCAAAGCCAGTGCCTGCCTGACTTTCCCTGTGAAACTGTACTTGAGTCCATTATTATCACTGTTGCTTTTTTAAATTGAATTTGTAGGTAGCTTTTTCATTTTTTTTGGTAGGATCTTGTTTGGGTGATGATCCAACTATTTTCTAAGGACTAGAGGATCCCAAAGGCACCATAAACATTACACTATTATTTTTCACTCCAGAGGATAGGAGAACATCTATTACTGTAATCGTATTTCAAATGACCTATGTAAAGAATTAAAGTAGTTTTTAAAAAAGCATTAAAAAAATAATTAAAATCTAAGAAATATATTTTTAATATCCTCTTGATAGAGGAAAAATGTTACTTAAAAAAGTAAATATATAGGTATGTGACCTACGTGATTCTGTGCTCCCACAGGCCATGAGCTTTGGAATCTTTCTGTTTACTATTAGAGTCTGAGTTAATACTGGGATTTCCCTGAAACAACAAAGCATCACCTGTTCCAGTAGGAATTGGTTATCATAGCCATAGTCTTAGAGATGATACGCTCTGCCGAGGCCACGTGGGCTATTGCCAGAGAATATTGCCATTTAAAATGCCAACCTAGGGATCCCTGGGTGGCGCAGCGGTTTGGTGCCTGCCTTTGGCCCAGGGCGTGATCCTGGAGACCCAGGATCGAGTCCCGCGTTGGGCTCCCAGTGCATGGAGCCTGCTTCTCCCTCTGCCTGTGTCTCTGCCTCTCTCTCTCTCTCTCTCTCTCTCTCTCTGTGACTATCATAAATAAATTAAAAAAAAATAAAAAATAAAATAAATAAAATGCCAACCTAGCTTGAGATCCTCCTCTACCTTATCATGTCCTTTCCAGAAAACACTTCTCCGTACTGTTCCCCACTTTTCAAGAAGAGTACCTACTGATTGTATGTGACCCCCCTCAGACATTTCTTTCTTGCTTGTCCTGTCTTACACTCTCAGATGGCCTCTTGGGTTTTGACCAGCTTTTCTTGGCAGGTACTCCTGAAATTGTTTAGTTACTGCGTAAAGGTGAAAGTCAACCGACAGCAGCTGGTTAAGCTGGAAATGAACACCTTGAATGTCATGCTGGGGACCCTAAACCTGGTAAGGAGTATGGGCTGCAGACAATAGAGTGAGCCTCAGGAGTCCTGGGTGGGGGCAGGGGCATCTCAGCTCTGGTCTCAGATGAAATGGGTTTGTGGACTTTTCAGACCCTTTATCTCTGTCTAGCTGACTGGCCCCAAGGTATGGACCATTTAAATTGTCTCTTTTCTTGCTGGCTCACCCCTATGCTGCTGCTGGGACATGCAAGAGTTTCCTGGTCCTTTTCCCGAATTCAGATCAGAGGTCAGAGGAAGTTAGTCTGTTAAAACAGTCCAGATGTACAGCGTTGGAGAAGTAGTGCCAACGTCCTTGGGGCAACCAAGATAGAGATCTGGAGCATCACGATTTCATTGTCTGCAGAAGTCTACACGTGTCTCTCTCTGACATGCGCGCGCACACACATACACGTATTGGGGGTAAGACCAGGAAGGAGCAGATCCCATCAGCAGTGAGCAGTTGTGGTCTTATTCCCGGTGTAACTGGGTCTCCTTTACAGGCCCTGGTAGCTGAGCAGGAAAGCAAGGACAGTGGTGGTGCAACTGTGGCTGAGCAGGTACTTAGCATCATGGAGATCATTCTGGATGAATCCAACGCTGAGCCCCTGAGTGAGGACAAGGTATGTGGGGCCTGTCTGTCTACCTGCAAACACTGGGAGCACATACTGTATCTCACTGGCAGCAGTGGGCTTATTTGTGTGTCTACCTGTGTCCACCAAGATTGATTGAATGAGCTCAGGTCAGAAATGACAAAGCTCAGCTAATGGTGACATGACAACACTGAAGCATGGAATCTGGATTTGGAGGAAACCAAGCTGCTAAGGATGTTCTTTGAATCAGAAGCTGCTCATGGAATCATGGAATGCTGACATGTTCCAACTGATAGGGGCCTTAGCCCAGCCCCTCACTGCCCAGTTAAGGGAACTCTAAGCCCAGAGAAGTGAAGGGAGCTGTTTAGTGTTCCATAGTTGGCTGCAGCAGAATCAGGTGGAGAACCCAGGTCTTTAGCTCCCGGTTCGGTTTCTCTCCGCCGATCACACCCTTACCTTCCCCTGTCCGTCTTGGTACTAATGTTTTGGTTAGAGGGATGATCCAGTCATTACCGGGCAGCCTGGATTCCCTTGGGGCGGAGAGATTATGTTAACAATTTGTCTGAGACTATAAACAGAGCCACACAAGATCTTAAAAACTGGTATCAAGTGGAACTCATACTATTCATTATTTCCCAGGAAGTGCCAAAACCATTCTTCGAGGGCTGCTTCTGATCGGGGTTCAGTGTGGGGGTAACGTCTGGGGTTCAGCTATCATCTGACCAGAGTCCTAACCCTGTAACTGAGTCTTCTGTCCTCTTTTCTACTGCAGGGCAACCTTCTCTTGACGGGCGACAAAGATCAGCTTGTGATGCTCTTGGACCAGATTAATAGCACCTTTGTTCGCTCCAACCCTAGTGTGCTCCAGGGCCTGCTTCGTATCATCCCATACCTATCCTTTGGCGAACTGGAGAAAATGCAGATCTTGGTGGAGCGGTTCAAGCCATATTGTAGTTTTGACAAGTAAGTGCTTGGATTTCAGATGGCTATGTGAGGGTCCTCACTGATACCCTGAGCTAGTTCTGTAAGACTTAATCACCTGAATTTCTATTAGATATTTGTGTGCCTTTCCGGCGTTTAAGGGGTTCCATTGTAACTGGGGAGTCAGTATATTACTGTGTTATGTTGGCTAGGCAGAGATGATGGAGGGGCTGGTGAGATGAGATGGGCATGACAAGATGGAATCGTGTGCAAAAGCAGGAAAACACAAGAGAATGTTGGGAGTTTTGAGGGACGTAGCAGGTAAGAGGGGGTGGCAGGAACCAGATCAGCAGGCTCCTTGTTGAAGATCATTAACCAAGAGAATAACAAGATGTATGTTTGTCATTTCCTTCACACTCTGAGTCTTTGCTCTGTGCTTCAGGTATGATGAAGACCACAGTGGAGATGATAAAGTCTTCCTGGACTGCTTCTGTAAGATTGCAGCTGGCATCAAGAACAGCAGCAATGGGCATCAGCTAAAGGATCTGATTCTCCAGAAGGGAATCACCCAGAGTGCACTGGACTATATGAAAAAACACATTCCCAGTGCCAAGAAGTGAGAACTCTATTAGAATGGCTGTTTTCTTTCCCTCTTCTGGTTCCTTTTCCCCTTTATCATTGTAACCTAAAGCTTCACATAGTCCCCTCTGGCCCTCCTGAGGGTCTCCCTCCCCTTCCAGGAACTGTCAAGGTGACCCCTTAGCTACCGCAGAGCCCTTTGGGGCTGAGGAACGGGTGGCAGCTTGTTGGTTTCTATTTAGAATACTCACTTCTATCTGGCTACATAGCTGAGCGAGGTGATCCTTTATGTGAATCTTCATGGCCGTCTTGAAGAGTTCTATTTCAGTAAGCCAGAATAGAATTAACACCAGGTTCTAGATAGACGTTGCTCCTCCAGCCTGCTAATCAGCCTTCTTTTCCTTTGCAGTCTGGATGCTGACATCTGGAAAAAGTTCTTATCTCGCCCAGCCCTGCCATTCATCTTGAGGCTTCTTCGAGGGTTGGCTGTCCAGCACCCTGCCACCCAGGTGAGTGAGTAGCCAGCATGCCTGTGGACTTTATTCTGGAAGTAGGACATGTATGATGAAGGAACCATACACTCTCATCTCATCTGCCGTGGCTGAATGAAGATAACCACCTTAATTAGCCTCAGGATGTGACTTCCCCTGGCATGTAAGACCCCTAGAGTAGAGGGGACTCTCAGAGGTCATCTGGTTCAGCTGTGTGGAGAGGAGTAAGCTATGCTTGTGATTTCCTCATTCAACTCATTCTTAAGTGGGGCTTTATCATCTCATGGGTTAACTGAAGGTATGGCTGGCCAGAGTGTAATATAAAACAGTTTTGATTTCTGGGTATAGCCATTGGAGTCATTTGGGACATTTATGGTAGCATCACCACCATTTCCTGCTCTGCTTCAGGCAGCTGGAAACTTTGTTCTCAGAGAGACCCACCATTCCATTTTGCTCCTCATCCCTGATCTGTCCCCACTGAACTGGTATATCTGGTACCCCTCACAGATCCTGAGTGGCCCAGACAGGTGGCCAGGCTAGATTTTTCTAAATTAAACTTTTCATTTTGAGATAATTACAGGTTTACAGGCAGTTAAGAAATCCTCTGTACCCATTTCTCAATGGTAATGTCATAGAAAACCATATGTAATATCATGGGATTATTGACATCGATATAGTCAGGATTCACGAGAGTTTTATCATCACAGATATCCCCCTGTTGACTTTTATACCCACATCTGCCTTGCCACTGACCCCTGGCAACCACTGATAGGCTCTCCATGGCTATAATCTCGTCACTTCAAGAATGTTCTATATGGCATCAGACAGCATGTAGCCTTTCAGGGTTGGCTTTTTTCACTCAGCATAATTTTCTGGGAGATTCATCTAGGTTATGTACATTGATGGTCTTTTCTTTTTATTGCTCAGTAGAGTTCCATGGTGTGGGTTCCACAGGTGGCCTAACCATTCACCCATTAAAGAACTTCTGGATTGTTTCCAGTTTTTGGATGTTACAGATAAAACTGCCATAAACGTTCATGTGTTGTTTTGTGTATGTTTAGAAATCTTCATTTCTCTAGGATAAATGCCTAGGCATGCAGTCGCTGGGTTGTACAGTAATTGCTGAGTTAGTTTTATTAGAAACTACCAAGCTTTTTTCTAGAGTGAGTGATTGCTCCATTTTTAATTCTAACCAGCAGTGCACAAGTGAGCTACTTTCTCTGCATCCTCATCAGCATTTGGTGGCACGTTGCCACTTTGATAAAGTGAATGGTGGTGATGTTTCACTGGGATTTTAATTTGTATTTCCCTAATGGTAAATGGTGCTATACAGCTTTCCATGTGCTTTGCGTGTCTTTTTCAGTGACCTGCCTGCACGTGTCTTTTGCCCGTTTTCTAAATGGATTTTTTTTAATGAGCTTTGAAGAGGTCTTGGGGCTGGATTTTTTTCTGTATATCGTGTTCTGCATCGAATGGAATCCCACATTCTCATTTCGTGATTTTTAGTTTAAATTCAATTTGCCGACATATAGTATAACACTCTTGTAATCTGTTCTGATGGCTCATTCCAAGAATAGGGTAGGGTAGCTTGGCTATAGGATTCTTCCCTGTGTCTCTTCCATTCTCTGTTGTCTAGACTTTTGTTCAGGTCAGTGGGGATAGTCATAATTAGCACACCTTTGTGGAAGTAATTTTTCTTACATGGGAGTCTTCACATATATTCATTTCTATGTTCTTGTAACATCTGTTTTCTATGTGGGTGAATCCAGGAGTAGGGCTGTGATATGGCCAAGCCCGGGTCAGCTGTTTTCCAGACTTCTTTGTAGTTACTAAGTCGAATTACTTTTTTTCTCTAGACTGAGACTTTATCTAGTTAGGAACTTGGCATTCACACTTGGGACCATTCACTTCCTAGCAACACATTTTTGTTGAGCGCTTGTTGTGTGTCTGTACTGTGCTAGGCTGAGGTGACGTTGGTGACCAGGGTGATCACAGCCTGTGCCTCATACATGATGATAACTGAAGTGTGAAGATGATTAAGTGCAATATGACAGGGGCCAAAGGGAGGAGGAAAGAATGGCACCTGTTAAGGCTCAAGAGCCAAAAGATGCTGGAAGTGCTCTGGGGCTTGAGAGCAGTTGCATGATGGGGGCGAGGTGTGGTGAGAGCTGGCCCCGATGCAGCATGGTTCCAGGGCATGTTCTCTGAAGAGGAGAGGTATACATTTTATCCTGAGGGCTGTGACCCGGGCCATGAACTGGAAGGAGGATAGATGACAGGAGAGATGGTTGGATGCCTTTTATCATAATCTAGGTAAGAGATGAAACCAGCTGAGCTAGAGTGTGAGGTGGATAGCAGATGGCTTCAGCAGCGGTGTGGGAGGCAGAATGAATGGGATTTGGAGATTGGTTACACATGGGGGTTGCCAAGAGGCTAGATGAGTCGAGAACTCTGTTCAGTTTCTGGGTTGGACGACAGATGAGTCGAGAACTCTGTTCAGTTTCTGGGTTGGACCTCCTCTAGGAGGTTTGAGGCAGGGTGCAAGAGGGCTCATTCTGTCACACTGGACATGCCCCGGTAGAATATAGGCTTCAGGAGGGTTGGGACTTTGTCCCCCTGGCACCAGAGCACTGCTTTACGCAGATGTGTATGCATGCACGCACCAGCATGGAGCTACCACCCAGTGTGAGGAGGTCAGGGTGCTTGTGCAGCATTCTGTAGGCAGTCGCCCAGTGGGCTCAGCATCTAGGAACAGGAAACATCAGATGCCCTGTAGTTTTGCTGAGGTGCAGGTTTGAAGCATACCTGCCCTGAGGGCAGGTTTATAAGCCAGTGAGTGGTCTTAGTTGAGTGTTGAGCTTTCACCTTGAAAGTTGGCTCTGTTGTTTTCTGTTTATTGTCAAACCTCTGCGGTAGTAATTAGCATTATACAATACACATATGCAGGGGATGGGGGATTTTAATAGTACAGTGCTCCTTCTCCACTCACCCGGAGAGCTTTGTTGGACTGGCCCTGCCTTCCATATTTGTTCTCCCATCCATGTTGATGGCGTGGCACTGTCGTGTGGTAACTGCCAGCCTTAAGCATAGGGATTTCTTCGTAATACCTATTTTTAAACAAGATCCTCACTTATCCCCACTCCCACTGTAGTTGTATCTCTGATATCTCTAGGCCTAGAAAATCCTGTTCCTGCTTTTGGTGGACACAGGGCTCCTGGAGGAAGAACTTAGCACAGTCCCTATGAATGTCAAGGTGTGCTCTGCTCTGTGTGGTCACTGACCCCACCACCCAGGCCTCATCAGGTGCTGCTGCTCTAGGGAATCTTTCCCAAGCCCCTTTCTCCTTCATCCTATTGGGTGCTTAACAGCTAATCATTTGTGACTAATTTTTAATCTTCATTGTAACCCTGACACCATCCCCACCTTATAGACTGGGCACTGGAGCCAGAGAGCAGAATGACTAGTCAGAGGTCAGTGACAGACCCAAACCCTCCTCTATTTGTTGAAACTTTGGAAACACACATTCAGAGGGATCTGTTTGAATCTAAACAGTTGACATGAGATTGAGTACAGTCTGTTGAGAGTTATAAACCTATAAGCTCCTGGACAGAATGCTTGTTTACCTAAATGGAAGCATGTATCTCTCTGGTCTCTACTTGATAGGTGCTGATTGGAACAGACTCCATCACAAACCTACATAAACTGGAACAGGTGTCCAGTGACGAGGGCATTGGGACCCTGGCAGAGAACCTACTAGAGGCATTGCGGGAGCACCCTGATGTAAACAAGAAGATCGATGCTGCCCGCAGGGAGACCCGCGCTGAGAAGAAGCGCATGGCCATGGCAATGCGGCAGAAGGCTCTGGGCACCCTGGGCATGACGGTAAGGCCACTCTTTGGGAATCCCTCACATTCTTGTCTACGCTGTTGAGGAGCTAGCCGTGCTTCTTTCAGGACAGAGCTGGTTTGAGGATGATGAAGGTGAAGGCTGACGAGAAGGAGGGAACTAGGTGTGGCAGGCACTGTGCCAGGTGCTTTACCTTCTGTGATCTTCCTGACAACCCTCAGAGGTGTGACTATGGTCCCTTTACATATGTGGGACTCAAGAGGTTAAGTGACTTAACAAGTTCACAAAAACAGTAAAAATGGGGATAACCCTTGCTTATGGAGGATTTACTATTTGCCAGGCACTATGCTTGGGCACCTTGCTTGTAAGATGTCATTTAAGCCCTCATGTGATCCTGTGAGGGTGATACTACTATACCCATTTTCTGGTTAAAGTAATAGAGGCAAGAAGCAAAGGAAATAGACCAAAGCATATTATTAATAAGAGGTTGACAAGAGTTTGAACCCACATATGTTGGACATGACAGTCTGCTTTTGTTGCCCCACATTGGAGGAAGCAGTGGCCCTATGAGTAGGGCTTTCTCCAGAGTAGCAAGCTGGATGTCAGCAGTTTCAGAACTCCCATGGGAACTGTCAAGTGAATCCTCATGCAACAGCCCTTGGCAGCTGAGACTTGGGAGTGCTGGCACAAAGAAAGGGGGCTTTTCTTATATCCTGTGGTAGCTTGCCAGACTTGCAGCCAGATAGTTTCCTCTGCCTCAGCGCTTCCTTCGGAAGAGAAGAGCGTAAGAATCTGGGTCTTAACCCTCATCAGAAGCTACCTACAGAGGTTTCCTTTCCATGCATCCTCCCTCTAGTGTCTGTGGAAGGGCAGCCCTGTTTCTGAGCATCGCAGGCTAGGCTGGGGGGGGTGGGTAGATATCCCCTTCTGACATGCCCTTTGGGTTTCCCCTGCAGACAAACGAGAAGGGCCAGGTGGTAACCAAGACCGCGCTCCTGAAGCAGATGGAGGAGCTGATTGAGGAGCCAGGCCTCACGTGCTGCATCTGCAGGGAAGGGTACAAGTTCCAGGTATGTGCTCAGCCCGAACCTGATGCACAGCCTGGCCGCTTGCTCCGGTGGCGTCCTCTCCTGCAGGCCTTCCCATTCTTTTATGGGCTGATGTCAGGGCATGTCTCAGGGCTGGCTGTCCTCTCTAAAGGGAGGAAGGCAGACTGCTCTGAACATTAATCTTCATCACCATCCTTGGCACCACTTATTGTATGCCTTCTGTATACTAGTCCCAATGCCCAGAGCTTTCTGTAATTTTGTCTGTAACCCTACAAAACCCCAAATTATGGATGTGAAAATAAGGGTCACATGGCAGAGCCAGAATTCTAGCCCACACTTCTCTGACTCTAGACTTAGGGCTTTTGAAAATATACCCTGCTGCTTCAGAAGATCAGGTCTTATACCAAATTAGATTTATGACTGAGAGGAGCAGAGCAAGTGACCCATTTGTTCTCCTAAAGGCCTGAAAGATGTCCTCTTCCTCCACCGTGAATGTCCTGCTTGGCATTCATGCTACTGAAGGGCTGCAAGCCTCATAAATCCTGCTATGGCACAGGCTCCTGGGAACTGCCTGATAACTTTTGTCGAGCAAGTGACTTACCAGGAAGATACTTTATTCTTCCTTTTATTTTTATTTATTTATTTATTTTAAAGGATTTTATTTATTTATTCATGAGAGACGCAGAGAGAGAGAGAAAGGCAGAGACACAGGCAGAGGGAGAAGTAGGCTCCACGCAGGGAGCCTGATGTGGGACTCGATCCCGGGTCTCCAGGATCATGCCCTGGGCCAAAGGCAGACGCCAAACCGCTGAGCCACCCAGGGATCCCTTTATTCTTCCTTTTAAAGTAAATAAAACAGCAAAGAGAAAAGAGTGACAGAGGAGGCTTCCATGTCCGCCTTCCCATCGGCATAGCACCTGCTTTATTGTGGTTGTCCCCCCACATTCCTCCTCTCACTGGGGTTGTGCCCAGCCAGGTGCTTAACCCAGCAACTGAGGTTCTGACCCATCACCCCCTCTCTGGGTGCATTTCTTCCCAGGGGAGGCCCTGGGGTTCCTGCTCTTCTGCTTTGCCTCCTCCCAAACCCTGCCTTGGAGTTCGTCTCACCTCTCCTTTTACTGGTGTCTTTGCAGCCTACAAAAGTCCTGGGCATTTATACTTTCACCAAGCGGGTAGCCTTGGAAGAGATGGAGAATAAGCCCCGGAAACAGCAGGGCTACAGCACCGTGTCCCACTTCAACATCGTGCACTACGACTGCCACCTGGCTGCCGTCAGGTAGGCCCTGGCACCTGTGCCAGAGGGCCCCTCGGGAGGCTTCTTCCTCTGGTGTTTCCATCCAGGCCTGTGTCACTTCAGAGGAATGGGCAGCTTGCCCAGGGCCCTGTGCTAGGAGGGGATAGGATGCCAACTGTGAGGTTTTCATCTCAGGGAAGTAGGGTGTCATGCCTTAAACCGTGGTCTGTAAGCCATTCATGCTATATGACTAAGAAAATCCACTTGGCTTTTGGCCTCAGGGTGGAGAAAGCAACCTTGCTTCCCTGAAGCAGTGAAGCTGGCATTTACCATATTGTAATGCAAAGAGCTTGTTCTCTATGGAGTCAGGTGCACGGCCTAACTTTTTTCCTTAGTGTTAGCAAACACTTCTCCATCCCCACTTGCCCAGGTGCTTGGTTGCCAAATCAATTCCAGTGGTCACTTTTCCCTGCTTTACTCCCAATCCAGGCTGGCTCGTGGCCGAGAAGAGTGGGAAAGTGCTGCCCTTCAGAATGCCAACACTAAGTGCAATGGACTCCTTCCGGTCTGGGGGCCCCATGTCCCTGAATCAGCTTTTGCCACCTGCTTGGCAAGGTGAGTGTTGAGCGTGTGCTTGGCAGAAAAGGGGGGTGGTCCCAGGAGATGGGGGAAGATCAGCAGCAATTAGCTCAGCCTAAAGGCCTGTCACTGTCTTTGGGAACCCTGGTCTCTGCATGCTGGCAGGGAAGCCGTTTGGCAGAGGGAGGAACCTGGCTGCGAGAAGCCAGCACCCCCAGTGTCTGGTGCACCACTTAGAACTTCTGGTTGTCTGCTACCTCTTCTCCCTTCTTCATCTTGGTGCCTAAGACACAGGACCCTGACTTTGTTGTCAAAGCCAAAATTTTCAGATATCTCTTCTGTGGTGTGTGCTTCTAAGGTTTGAATAATGCAGACAGCTCAGTGGCATGGGGAGATATCAGGCTGCTTTGAAGCCTCCCTCATTCTCAAATCCAGAGTAGAGTTCCTAAAACTTAGAGGAAGTCCCCGTTCTTGCCGATGCTTTGAGGAAGGAGTGGTGCCCAATCCTGAGTCTTCTCAGAAGGTTCAGGGATGGAAAGATACCTGGCAGTAATAACGATGGTCACTGTATTGAAGTGCTTACCGTGTGCTGTTACTACACACATTCTCTGGATGAAGAGATTGAGGCATAGAGAGGTCGAGTAAATTACCTGAGGTCACAGAGAGAAGCAGAGTGCATATATTGATGTAGAAAATTATCTTTCATTTGGGGGTTGAAGAAAAGATTCTTAGGGATAGATAACCTTGTCAGAATGCATGCCTTCCACATTTCTTTTTCCACAATGTACTTCCAGGCTTGGCCATGATATGTTATGTGACATTTGTCCATCAGGAAGTGCCCTCCTCCCCAAACTGGCGAGTTCTCAAAGCTTTGAGAGCATCACATTCTATCACGGCAGAAATGGAAATGTCCTCTGCTCCCATCTTGCTGTGGGCTCCAGCTCCTGTCCTTGGCTCTCCCCTTCACCCCTCTGCTCATGTGACCTTTGCAGCCATCAGGCCATGTGGCGCCCAGGGAGGCTCTGCCTTCCAACTTGGGCTTTCCCCAAGGGAGCTTGCTTTGCTCACCACATTTGTTCCGCTGTCCCCTAGGCACAACACTTACCTCCAGGAATGTACGGGCCAGCGGGAGCCCACGTACCAGCTCAACATCCACGACATCAAGCTGCTCTTCCTGCGCTTCGCCATGGAACAGTCGTTCAGCGCAGACACCGGCGGAGGCGGCCGGGAGAGCAACATCCACCTGATCCCGTACATCATTCACACTGTGCTTTACGTCCTGAACACGTCAGTATCTCACCCCCCATGGGCAGCGGCCGGCCCACCTGCCTGCCCACCCTGTGCCCCTCTGCCCAGCAAGGTCTCTGCTTTCTCACGTTTGCCTGAGTTAGCTGCAGACCCAATGGCTGACCTAAGGTAGCCTTTACTAAAGCATGCATGTTCATCTGCAGCTTTTTAGAGTCACACAGAATAAGGTAATATGGGTGACTTCCTTTCCAGATCAATCCCAGCTCCCCTTGTGGGCATCCGAGGGCTGTATCCTTGGACTGACTCTCATCCCAAAGGGGAGCTGGAACTGGCCAAGGCCAGACCTGCCAAAAGACCTCCTTAGCTTCTACTACCCCGTAGCCTCTAATTCTTGCGGGACTCGGTGTTCATGGATGGGAGAGGCCGTGGGTCAGAGCCCCACGCCATCACTGTCAAGGGCACACTGGGTGTAACAAGGTTTCACAACTAGGGGCTGTGGCAGAACCAAGGACCCTTCTCATAAACGGAAGACCGGACTTGCTATCCCTGTTTCCTCTCCAGTTAATAGTGCTCTAGCAAGTCAAGGGGCAGGGAATGTTGAAGATAATCTGAGAAAGTCAGCTAATAGCCAGGAGAAGAGCAGAAGAAGAGCTTGTATTTTCATCTGTGAGTCCCACATAGAGCTGTGAGGCTGATAATGAAAAGTGTAATTTTAAAGAAGCACTTAGGATAGAGAATAGTACTCGTTCATTTTCAGCCCAGATTTTAAAAGCGAATTAGGAGATTTAACATACTTTAGCTCTTAAACACTTGTCTGCTTTACCCTGTTTTCCAACAAGTCTGACACCTGTATTGGGCGGGGAACTGGCCGGCTGCAGAGAGGCCGGGCACGGTCCGCCTGAGGCAGCTGCAGGGCAGCTTGGGCGGCAAGGACAATCCATCACTTGTCCTTTCTGGTCTTCTGTCTTCAGCAATATTGTTTTCCTCTTCCCTCCCATTTCCTGGGGAGATAGGAGGCTGGCTTCCAGACCGCAGCCCTCATTGTGAAAAAGATGCACAGGCAGGTCTCGTCAGCACATGACATCAGCTGCTAAGCTGTTGGGACCGTCAGAAGGAACACCCACATCATCAACAGCACAGATGCTTGCACTCTCCAGACCGCTGCAGGCCTAAGCAGTGCTAATTACCGGTGTTCGTGGGGCCTTTGACAGAGCCCTTGGCCTTGTGGAGACCTGTCTCTTGGCAGCTCTGAGGCAGAGTGCACCGCTCTACTCTAGGGGGAAACACAGCCCCAGAAAGGCAGCATGATTTGCCCGGCAGAAGAGAGCCAGTGACTCTGGGTGGCACTGGCTTTCTCAGGTGCCAGATACTAGTAACTCATGCTCAAGTTGCTTGGTCGGGGAGGGAGTCTGCTGTGTCCTAGATGTCTGGGTCAGAGGCTGACCTGGATGTTTCATGGAGAGGCACTGCTGCCCATCCACTGACCGCTTCCCTAGCTGGTCGCTTCTTCCTGATGTGAGTGTGGTCATAGCAGTGCCTGGGTGGCACATCTGTGCACACAGCCAGGTGGATCCCACCGTGAGCTGGAGCAGAGTTGGGCAGGTACTACAGTGGTGGAGAGCTTCCGACTCCTCTAATTCCGGAAAGTCAAGTAGGGTATGTCCAAAAAAAAAAAAAAAAAAAAAGGGTATGTCCATCTGAGCCATCCGTATCTGTTCTTCAGGTGCAGAAGGAAGCGGCGTGTCCTTAAACCATCCCCACCTGCTTTCCCATAGTCCAGTGTCTGCCAGTGGTCCCTGCAGGCCTGGTAACTTTGATCCTCGTGGCTACTGGGGTCGAGTTTTCTTTCTTCTCCCACAGGATGAGGTTAGACCGTCGGGTGCCTTTGGTGTGAGAGCATCATCCATGTTTTAGGGTCAGGAATTTGTGATCAGGAAAGCTTACAGTGACGTCTCCACATAGCTCCAGTGGCTGCTTGTGGAAGCTGGGGAGGGAGTGGCATTTACAAGGATCGGAACATGGAGGGCTGGGTCAGCATCCAGACTGCCGGGGTTCGAAGCCTATTTTTTCCATTCCCCACTGTGACTTTGTGCAGAAAGCTCCGTTCTCTGCACATTCAACTCCTCTGTTTCCCCTTTGTGGAGTTGGGGTACTGCTGGTACCCCTGTGTCCTAGGGCCCTTGTCTGGGTTTAGGTAAGGTGATTGATTTCAAGCTCAGAGTGGGTGCCTGGTGGTGAGTTAGTGATCACGTCATCACTTTAGGCAAGAGGGAGAACAGAGCAGTGCTTGCCCAGAGTTAGCTATTCAAATGGAGGAGGGGACATAGATGTACAAGGAAACACCAAAGCAGAGTGCCCAGGGAGGGAACTGGTGGAATGTCGCACAGATAGCCAAGCTGTGAGGACTGCGTGGGGCAAGTGAGAACACAGGCTGGCTTGTAGAGTCAGATTCTGGGCTCACCTTGGCCCCCTCACTTACTGACTTGTTGGCTTTGGCAAGGTCCCGTCGTTTCTCTGGGCTTCTGATACTGTGGTAAAAACGTACTAGCTGTCACTTTTCAGGGTTGTTAGGACATTTGATGGAGTGTTTGTGTATGTGCCCACCATAGCCAGGGGCTCAAGAGCCAGGAAGTTGTTTGGAATTGTTTCAGAGCCGAGCTGCGGGTTGGTGGAGGCAAGGAGAATGCCACCAAGGAGGGCTTGGAAGGGGAGAAGCAGCTCTCGGAGAGGGGGTGGCTGTGTTCCATGATCCAAGCATTGCTGAAGCTGGAAAGATGAGATATTGACCAAATCTCCTTCCCTCTTGCTGCTGGTGCCTTGCTTGTACCCTGGTTTCATTGTGTCCCTTTTGTTACAGAACCCGAGCAACTTCCCGAGAGGAGAAGAACCTCCAGGGCTTTCTGGAGCAGCCCAAGGAAAAGTGGGTGGAGAGTGCCTTTGAAGTGGACGGGCCCCACTATTTCACAGTCCTGGCCCTCCACATCCTGCCCCCCGAGAAGTGGAGAGCCACACGTGTGGAAATCCTGCGGAGGCTGCTGGTGACCTCTCAGGCCCGGGCAGTGGCTCCAGGCGGAGCCACCAGGTCAGTCCCTGCTTCGGGAGGTACGGTCCTCTGGGCTGCCTAGTGTCTGCATGGTATATCCCTGTGTGTGCTAAGTGAAGGGCCTGCTTGTCTGACTCAGTCCTTTCTGTCCCTTCTCAGTCTCCGTCTGTCATGCCAAGAGCCTAGACCCAATGGCTGGTAGGTGCTTGGCCACCTCTGGGTCTCGAGTTTAGCCATTTAGGAAGGTGGAGCCAGGCTCTAGTCTGTGGAAGAGTTCAGAGAAGCAGCCAGCCAGGCATAGGGTGAGATGACTGATGAGAATTAGGGCCAGCAGGGAGCTGGGCAGGTAACTGGGTTTTCCCAGTCCTGGCTGGCCATTAACTGGGAGGGCTCCTGCATGGCTGCACTGGGGATTTTCTTTTCTGATCATCTTTTGTTTTCTGTTCATTATCGCATCTCCTTGGTCACATTGCTATCACATCTCCGCCATGTTCCACGAGCCTTTCTTTTTCTCCTGTTCATGTGGACACGTCCCAAAGAAGGAACGTTTCAGGAAGGAAGTGTCTTTGTTTTCATTACCTTGTACTGGGATTTGGGTCGAATGGGCGGCATCTTTAGAGAAACACCTGTAAACCACAAGAAGCTCTTGGAGTTGACTACATGGATCTCCACACATTGACTCCAAGGGCGCTGCTCTAGGCCCATGGTGACCCTGACGGTCTCTGCCTCCCCTGGGCTCCACCGTAGGGTGTAGGTTTGTCAGCTTGCTTCTGCCACTTCCCTTCTGGAAGATCCATCTTGTCTGCTTTTGCTGGGATCTGAGGGAACATTTCCACATTCACAGGCCAACAAAGGAGCAGAGGAGGAGCTTTCCAGCCCCTGACCATGGCAGACCAAGGGGGGAGCAGCCGTGAGCCTACCTTGGCACCCCTGGTATCTTCTGTCTACCTGGCTCTGATAAAGCCAGCATTGCCAGTCACCGGCACCTCCCACCCTCAGAGAGACCAGGTCAGGGCTCCGTTGTTGAGCCCGGCCAGTACCAGCTGCTTTGTGCAGAGGAGGAGGGGGCAAGTCTTGCCAGCTTCCTACCTGACCTCTGCCCCCATTCCAGACATATCACCTTCCAGTGTTTCCCAGAGTCCAAAGCATTCATGCTGAACTAGCTGCTTGAAATCAGAAGTTAGATCAGAAAGATACCAGGTTGTTGATAAGCCAGGCTCAGCCTGTATCCATGGCACAAAAAGTGGCTGTTGCGAGACACTAGCTCTCAGTGGCGGGTGTGAAATCTGAACCCACGGGAGCTGTTTTGCTTTCAGTGAGGAGACCAGAATTCAGTACTGTCCCGGGCAATTTAGGAGAAGCCTGCGTGGCCACAGCTTACTCAGGAACTCCGGTGTGGGCTGCGTTCCCGAGCTGCCGTTTTCTCTGTGGCAGTTTAGTCACCTTTGCTAATTAGCCTGAAATAATTAAGTTGGGCAGGTCACTCATGGTTCCTGCTTACTACAGCACAGCAGCCGCCAAACCTGGTGTGGGGTGGAGGCCCGAGCAGGTGCCCCTGAGACAGAGCGGGGGAGGTGGTGGGCATGAGTCCCATACTAGGATGCCCTCCGAGGAGAGACCGAGAGGGCATCATCCTGGTGGTTGGGCAGTGTCCCTTGCAGGGGACTTTGTCCTAAGTCAGTGATGGGGTGGAAGGCAGTAGCCCATATAAAAAATCTAGGAATGTGCTCAAGAGAAGAGGACCTCTTCTGCATGTTTAAATCGAAGGGAGGGTTCCTCTGCCAGGAACTTGCCGGTAGTTAGGCCTTGGACTTTCTTAGGCTTCCGTCAGAGCCTTATCTGGCGTCTTGTGCGCAGTGTGCAGAGGAGCGGGTGTCCGCCTCGGCCCCAGGCCTGCCTTGCAGCCGACTTCACTGTCGGCTGTAGAGTCCGCTTGTGGGCCTGGTGGGGAGAGTGGGTGCTCTGGAGACTGTTGGGGCGCAGGGACAGAACAGGAAGAGCATTGTAGCAAACAGAATTGCCTCACTCTCTTACTGTTCACATTTACTGGACGTAGGTATAGCCGGCCCACCCCATGCTCAGCAGTCCTTCCCCTTGAGGCCATGAAGGATAGTCCGGGCTTCTGTGATAATAAATAAGCTCTCTGCCTGTCTGTCCCTCCTGATTCTTATACATACACACACTCTAATACCAAATTTTAGCTCCTTTAGTTACGGGCTTTGTTCTACTGTGTAGTAGGATCCAGAATTTCCGTGATAAGGGTTCACCTGGCCTTCACTTAATGCAGATGTGAACGCAGTTTGCAAACAAAATCTCTTGTAGATCATGGGTGGTAGAAGCCGAATCCTAGCCCCGATCTTTCACTGCCAGTGCAGAGGGGAGGTCCTGGGTTCTCTGTATTCACAGTGGCTTTACCACCATGATGAAGGGTCATCGTTCCTCACACCAGCAGAGTCTGCTGAGCAGGCAGGGGATGGGGTCACAGGCCACCCCTGGTGTTCTGAGGGCCTGTTGGCCTTTCATCCTGCACTGAATCACTGGGCTAAGTGGAGATGGTCCTGGGCAGAGGCAGAGGGGTGTGGTGGCAGCTCTGGGATTACCCCAGGATTTAGGAGGTGTTGGTTGCACCCTCCGTCCTAGATATTACTCTTGCTCAGCACTAGCCACCCCCCCCCCCCCAATCTTTCAAACACAGCCCATGGTTGCCAAATCCCTGTATTGGGCTGGTTTGGGTCTGCTGACTGTTCATGAAAATGTGTCAGGAGGAGCGTCAAGACTGAGAGAGAACCGTTTCCTGCTTCATTTATGAGGTCCTGTCAAGTCCAAGAACTTATGTGGGACTGAACACAGGGATGCGAGGGTCTCCTTGGCATGTCTTCCAGGCAGTGGTCTTTGGTTGCCACGTGCCCCTTATGTTCCCCCACTTCTGATTCACCCCGGTTTGGAAGGGAGTCTGTACTAAGGATGAGTGCTTCATGGATCATTGGGTCAAGGCTTCAGAGGTTCTTGCCCACAGCTGCTTTTCTCGGATGAGATAGGTGGCTGGAGTGGAGTGGCGTGCAGAGTAATGGGGCTCTGGCCTGTCCTTGTGTGTATCTGTCTGGGGTCTTCATGGGCATGCTATGGGATTTTCTTTTCCAGGCTGACAGACAAGGCAGTGAAGGACTACTCTGCCTACCGCTCTTCCCTTCTCTTCTGGGCCCTCGTCGATCTCATTTACAACATGTTCAAGGTAGGCCTGACTGGCTTCTGCGAGGGTGTGAAAGTTCTGTGCTGCTGGCTCTGAGCCAGCCCCATGTCCGGGTGGCTGCTCCTCCACTGGCCTCTCACTGGAAGCAGACCACCTACCGTGGAAGGGGTCTACGCTGTACCTTAGAGCCTTCCGTCTGTGACATACACCTGGAACCAAGGCCGCTCCTGTCACCCAGTTTCAGGCCTGCCGCAGGTCATCCCTGGTTTGCTTTGTGTCCTCTGTCTGGGGAACCTCATTGCATTGTGTGAGTGTGACTCACTGCAGCCCAACTCATAGGGACCCTGCCTTCTGCCTTGAGAGAACCCTGGCAGGGTGTTCCTTTTACAGTCTGAATGGGACAGCTCAGTTGAAGCATGGTGAGAGTGTCCCTTTCCTGGGGGGGAAACAGGTGTGACCTGTGCAGGAAGAGCTGTCACTTGTAGCTTAGAGGTCACATGATGTGGTGCATCATAAAGGGGTTGCAAGAGGAATGACACGAGACTTTGCTGTTCCTAGAAGCAAAACACGTCCTCCAGGGAAACTTTGATGTATGGAGGGGGCGGGGGAAGAAGGGCTGCTTTTTGGCATTGAGACGGTAGGGACATTAAGTAATCCAGCCCCTGGGCCTGTCTCCTGTTGCTTCTTGTAGAAGGTGCCTACCAGTAACACGGAGGGAGGCTGGTCCTGCTCTCTAGCGGAATACATCCGCCACAATGACATGCCCATCTACGAAGCTGCTGACAAAGCCCTGAAGACCTTCCAGGAGGAGTTCATGCCAGTGGAGACCTTCTCGGAGTTCCTTGATGCGGCTGGTCAGTGTCAAGGTTTTATCTTTCAGAGATCTCCTGCAGCAGAACCCATGTGTGCCACAGGGGGGCTGGTCTTAGCTTGCATCTTCACAGCAGCAGAACTACTGGGAAGAACCAGCCTGTTGGTCCCTCCCACACGGTCTGCAAGAGAGATGGGAACACCAGGCCCCTGGGAGTAAGAACAGCAGCTGGGACATGTGGGGACTCTGCATCCTAGGCCCTGTGCTGCTCATGTGTTTGAGGTGGATACTGTGTTGCCCCCACTTCATAGATGGGGTAACTGAGGCGTGGACATTAGATGTTTCCTGTGGGGCATACCTGGAAAATAGGTAGAGTCTCTTAAATTCTTTTAAATTCCTGGCTGTTTCTCACAGTCTCAGAGAATTGACATGGAGCTGACCTGTCTTCTTCCTGCCTCTTGGGGGCTGAGACTTCTTATGTCACAGCTACCCTGGGGAGATGGAGAAGAGTCCAACTCTGATTCTAAATACCATTTGGTAAATGGTAAATATCAAAACAGAGCAAAGAGCATCTTGGCTTGGAAGAACAGGGGCAGCACTTTGAACTGTTGTCCTGAGACACCCTTAGACAGTCCTTCATCCCATACCTGCTGAGGACAATTCTAGTTCTCTCCTGGCTACGGAGGCTGTGTACAACACATGTGTCATCCTCCTCACAAACACGTTAAAATTTGTTTGCATCTCCTCAGCAAGCCCTGGGTGACAGCCGAGGAGGTGGTTGAGAAAATGCACCAGGGTGCAAACCTCAGGGCCCTGTCAGGCCGAGAATGCTGGGACACCAGAGTCCTGTTGTTGCCGGCCTTGCTGAAGTCGGGGGGTGGAGGCTCCCAGAGCCAAGGCTGAGGGTGCAGGACCTTGCCTCACTCCTGTGTCAGCTTGTTGCACTTTTCCCTCGTGTTCATTGTGAGGATTTTGTGAAGTGTAAGGAAGCAGGAAAAAATTCTTCTCAGACCCTACTATCAAGAGAAAGCCTGCACTAGCATTTGTCCATGCTTTAGGGTGGCCTGGGTGGAAGCTGAGCACGGCCACGGGCCTCTGTCGGCCTGCTGCCACACCTGTGATCTGGCGGTCCCGCGTCGGCACTGCCCAGCACAGTTCAGAAGAAACATTAGCCTCGACGTTTCTTCCCAGGAGTGGTCCCTGCCAATGAGCAGCTGACCTGTGTACTGCCATGTCGCCCAGGGCTCTAGGGAATGTCCGAACAAAGACTGTGAGTGGGAATGGAAGAGTCCGAGCAAGAAGGAGGAAGTGGCAGGGGAAGGAAGGTGTTTGCCTCATTCAGGGCTTCCCAGCCACCCTGCAGCTGGTGGCAGTGCCCCTGGCCGGAAGCCGGGGAGAGCGGGAGCCCAACAGGCAGGGGGAGCTGGTGGCTTCACTCACCGGGGTCTGGTTTTACAGCATGATTTTATTACTTTGTTTAAACTGGTAGAAGATTTCAGAACATCTGACACACCCTACTCAAAAGCAAGGGCGAAACACCTTCCAGAGCCAATAAGAGGTAATGATCGGTGCCAGCCTTCCCTCTGCCAGCGCAGATGCTGGGGAAGGGACTTGAGTGGGAATGTCACCAGGCCTCCGGCTTAGCCACTCTACGCCTGTGAAATGGAAGCACCCTGCTTGGTGAGGGAGCTGTGGGGGGCCCACAGGGCCACTGAGCCCCTTCTGTGCGCTGGCACCTTCACATACACGGCCTCATTTAGACCCACGGCGACTGAACCAGGACTTGTTACTGTGTCCGGTTGATGGTTGCAGAAACAGAGCTCCTGAGCTTTGGCAGCTCGTTGCAGGCCCTGGGACTCATGGTTGGAACGAAGCCCAGCTAAGCCCAGGGGCCTACTGTCCTGCTCCCTTCCTCTCAGCCCTTGGGGACACTGGTTTTAGCTTTTCCTTGGCCCTGGCCCCTCTGAGAATATGCTGAATGCTGTGGACTCTCTCCCCCCAGAAGACCCCTCCGCTTTGCAGTCAGGGTCAGACTGGAGCCCCCCTCTGCAGTGGTCCATGGCCCCGGATTAGAGCCTCTGCCCTGGGTGGCCATGGGGTCAGCCTCCCCCACATTAACGCCTTTAAACACCCAGTGGTGCCCGTTCTAGAACACAGCTGACTCCTCTGCCAGAACGAGAGTGCTTGCTCGGTGACTGTCTCCCCAGGGAGCGGCTGTGTTGGAGCTTGTCGGGGCACACCGTGTTCTCTGCGTGGATGGGGCAGCTGTGACTCAGTGGGGCTGGGGGCCCTGCGTGCCCGCGCCTCACCCCTCTGCCCGCCCCTGTTTTCCAGGCCTGTTGTCAGAAGTCACCGATCCCGAGAACTTCCTGAAGGACCTGTTGAACTCAATCCCTTGAACATCATGCGGAAGCTGCCGTTGGCAGAGACCGAAGCTAGCTTGCCTTCCATCCTCCGTGTTCTTCCCTCCTGTGCATTGACTCCCCCCACGGGACGCTGCAGCCTCACTCCTCCCTCCCCCCTCATGTCTTCTTGGAGTGGCTTGGGGTTTTTAGGCTTCCTGTTTTATCTTGTGTGTGTGGTGCACTAGCTATGAAGTTGTCTGTAACCCAAGCCACGGAAGGACGTGTACATACCTAGGAGCCTCGACCTGTCCTGGCCGACTCAACACTTGAGTGTGCGCATCTTGAGAAATAAACGAATGACTGAGTACACATTGAGAGAGGAGGTGTAGCCTGCTGCTTAAACCCACCCTCGGCGCCCCTGGCCAGCTGCTCTCCTTGGCCACGCGGCCCCCTCCCGCGCGAGCACAGGACGACTGCCGTGTCAGAGTCGCCGTTGGTAGTACCAGTGGAGCCCGTCTGCTCTTGGCCGGCGAGCTGGGGCAGCACGTTTGCGGAGTGTGAGCTTTCCTCAAACAGACCCCTCAGCCTCTCTTAGTTTTTTGGCCTTAAGAGCTGGAACCCAAAGACTCGTGGAGCCGATGAGTTGGTCCTCGGCCGGAGGCTGGCGTGGTGGAGTAATCCTGCCAGCTGTGCACCGGAGAGCTTTTGGCGACTTTGCTTCGGGCTTGCCGTGTCAGGGGAGGGCCTGGGGCTGTCTTCGCACTGGAATAACGAGTGGCTGCCTTTCCCTGAGCTGCTCTCTGCTGGGTTTGTGTGTGTGTGTGTGTGTGTATGTGTGTGTGCACGTGCGTGCATGCTCCTGTGCTTCCAGTCTTCAGGAAAGAGCCTGGGAACAGGCATCCTTTGCCCAGGGCCACCCCACCAGTAGCTGCCGGGGCTGCGGGCTTGTGCCCCCAAAGCTGTGCCAGCTGCATCTGGGGGCCTTGAAAGCTGCTTTGCCGTCCCCCTGGGCAGTGGCCTTGTTACTAGTGAGGAAGCAAGACTTGCAAGGACCTCTCCCCAGATTCTAGGGCAAGGCTACGCCAGATGTGGCCTCATGGGGAGGAAGAGTTTGCTAACGGCCATCTTTCGTTCCCTGGGAGCCGCTCTGCCAGTTGCTTCTCTGAAGACCGCCTCCTCTGTCTCGATGCCCAGCTTGTGTCGAGGCTCCTTCCTCTGGCCAGACCGTTGGGGAGAGGAGATCCCTCTCCACCCCATTCGAAGACCTCCACATCCCGAGGACTTGGTGACCCTCCCTCAGAGTCCCTAACTGGGCGGCCACGACAGGAGTGTCCTGCTTGGGGCTTCGCCAGAGAGACAAAGGCGATTTGTGGCAAGAGCCCAGCTAGAGGCCCTGGCAGGCGAGAGTGCGTCTGTGCCCGTGTGCACAAATGCACGTCGGTGTTGGTGCTGGGTGAGGAGCTTTCTGGGGGACTGACGGGCTCTGGGGAGGGGCGCAGCCGTGTGTCAGGCTCTCTCTGTGCTCAGATCCCAGCTTTGCCGCCTTACGTGTCTTCGCAGCCTCGCCCATAAGATGGGATTGTGGGCAACCGTGGGGGAGGACGTCGCCAGGTATATGTGGGCTTCCTCGTCTGCTCTGTAGTCGGGAAACCGCTGCTCTCGTTAAGGAGTTCATTTTCGGTCTGCGTGACCTGGCTTTTTTCTTTAGCAAAGCTCCAGGTTTCAGCTGAGGTCCAAGTGTGTCTAGTGAAGGAGGATGAAGGACCTTGGTGTTAGGGACACTTGCTCCTCACACCGACCACAGCACGCTCACGCCCACTCTCACCCCGCATCTCCCGCTGGCTCGTGGCTCCCCGAGGGCCTGTTCCAGGTACACACTCGCTCACGTGCAGGATTGCTATCCGGAACATCCCAGCAGGGAGAGATTGGAGCGGCTTCATCCGGGGTGGCAGAGCCAGAATGGAAATCGGGGGAAGGGGCCGGGAGAGACTCTCACGATGTCACCTGCCAACCGGGTGTCGGGCCTGCTATTTGACACCATCATAGCCTGAGCCACCTTCACGGTGACCCCTCAGGGCGTCGGGAGTGTTGACGGGCACCTGCACAAGCACATCCGCAGCCTGGCTCCTTTGGCCTGCAGAGCCAGAGTCACCAAAGCGCATTGCAAGGTGCTGGTTTATTTTTCTCTGCCCTTCACTTCTGGATTTCTTGCAGAAGCCTCAGGGAGTTCTGATTTCAGCCCAAACACCGCAGCCCCTTGCTCTCCATGTGACAGCTTTCCTGGTGTCCATGTGGACCACTGCGGTGACATCCTGGTCCCAGAGTGCTGGTGTGGCCGCCCAGGTCTGTGACAGTCCCAGGATGACTGGTACCTTAGGCAGAGCTTGGGCAGGAGCACAAACTGGCCTAGGGAGAGCCCCTGTCTCCTGACAGCAGTGTCGAGGGACCCTAGGCAGAAGGACACTGGGTCCCTGCCTTCCTCAACGGACAGCCTCAGTTGGAGAATTCAGAAGGTTCCAGACTGACAGCGCCTCGTCATGGCTGCAGTGGTTAAGCCCCTGAGGTCTGTGTTCAGCAATAAAGCTGGAGGAGGCATGTGGGCATCTTCCTCCCGGATTGCAAGGCCTCTGGGCTTCTCCGTTTGTGTCGCGCCTCTTCTGGCGGCCGGCTCTCCGAGTTCAGTTCTCTGTTAGGGGCTAAATGGGACGCTGGGCGGCCCCCTCCTCACGCGGCCCCCTTCTCTGCCCCGGTTGTGTTTGCTGCGAGCCGGGGGCTGGGCCCGGTCCTGCGCGTGTAGTTCCCACACGGGGCCTGCGGGTTAGGTGGCCGTTTATCCCACCTGGCCCCCAGAGGGAGCGTCCGGCCGGCGGGGGCTCCCCTACTGGCCTTGTGCGCACCTGCGAGGCTTTCCATCCCCTTGGCACTGGGCACTGGGCACGTGCTGAGGGCGTGACGGGGTGTCCGCGTCTCTGGCTTTGGAGAACCCAGGATCCTGTGAGGGGCGCTAGATAGGAATGGGTGAAGGTGAGAGGCAGGTGGCGCGGCGGCTCCCTCCCCGGCCTGGGCGCCTCTCCCATCCCCCGATCCCCCCCACTCCCCACACTTGCTCCCTGCAGTACGCAGCACCCAGGGGACGAGCTCCTCCAGCTTCCCTAGGCCACCTCGACCCTCCTTCTGCCTCAAGGTTGTTTCTCGAGGCTCCGATGCAGCAGAGGGAGCCGGGCAGCCCCTGAACGAGAAGAGGATGAAGACGGGCCTTTCCCAAGTGCCCGTGAGAACCAGACGCTTCACCTGCAGCACCTGCGTCAGCCCCTAGTGCCATCTCACGGGGCAGGTGGCCCCCCTTTTCCAGACTAGTGAACTGGGGTGCAGAGAGCCTGGTAGCCTGGTTCACTCCAGGGTAAGGACCCAGCTCTGCCTGGTTCCTGAGCCTGGAAGGGTCTGGGACCCGGTGTGGCCCCGGCCCAGGTCCCCCTAGTTGATCGTCAGTGTTAGTGTATTGTCGCCTAAGAGAATCGCAGACTGTCCCGGGTCCGGAGCCCTTGGGAGTCTCCCCTCCTCGTGTCACGGCTGCAAGGCAGATGTTGGGCCCCGACACGCACACGTGCACGTGCCGAGTTCTGCCGTTGCACCGGAGCCCGTTGCTTTGGTGACTCCTCTGCGTCCCGAGTCCTGTGTGTCTCTGCCACTCTGCGGTCCCTGCCCCGAGCGCCGCTCCCGTTCCTGCCTGTCCTTGCCTGCCGCCGGGTCAGGCGTCGTGGGCTGCCAGCTCGCCCATGCGGCCTCCCTGGGTCCCGGAGCGGCTGGGCCAGGCCCGGCTGGGTGCAGAGCACGGGGGCCCCGCCTGTGGCGGGAGGCCCCCGCCGCCTGCAGTGCCACCTGAGGTCGCCTGGCCTGGGGCCGGCCACCATCGGCCGGGGCTGGCATCCTCGTGCCCCTCACCTGTGCTCCTTTGCCGGCTTCGGGGGCGCACCCGACCCCTTCACTCTAGGCTGCGACAGTGGGGTGCAGAGGACGAGGGTCTCGCCTGAGGCCCACATCCCAGGCCAACAGGGTCTGGGGCACTTAGGCTCAGGGACTCCCGGCCTGTCCCCACTGAAAATGATTTCCAGGTTGGCTGATGAGAAGACAGAGGGACTGGTGACGGGCTGGGAGGTGGGGGCCTTCTCCTCGGGAAGAGCCCGTGGCCAGTGGGGTGCAGGTGGGGGGCTGGCCTGGACCCTCGGGAGCAGGAGAGGTGGCGCCTGGGACATGCCCAGCAAGAAGACAGCCACCGGGCGAGGCCAGGGGGCTGGGACAGGACCAGCGTTAGCCCGGGGTGACCAGCTCCCAGGGACATCGGTGAGGGACCCCAACTGCCTCCCAGGGTCCGGCGCTCCCGGCGTGGGCGGGCTTGAAGAGCCGGGACCCAGCGGTCTCACTGGTCGCTCTTCGGTCCCTCTGCCCCTCTGCCCCTGTCCCTGTCACCCCCCCTGCCTCAGCTGCCCCGGCCCGCTCAGTCTCCACAAGGGGGCTCCTGCTGGAGCCCCCCCCCCCGTCCGGCTGTTCACAAATTTAGATATTTGCCCCCCCGCCCCCCACTCCTGTACGAGCACCCGCTCGGGCCGAGCACTGTGTCAGACACAGTCTCGTCCTCGCTGTTCTTCGTCCTGTTTCACTCAGAGGTGGATGCACTTGCCCAAGGCTGCACAGCCCTGAAGGGGGGGCCGCCGCCGTCCGTCTGCAGGAGCCCCGCTCATTCCCCTGGGCCTGCTCCCCCTCTGCTCCGGGAGCCAGGGCCCAGCCAAGTGCCCACGGGCAGGTGGGGCGGGCATGCGCTGGGAACCACGCAGAGGGCGGGACAGGCGGGCGCAGGCCCTGGGAATGAGCTCCTGGCTGGGATGACAGGGCGGATCCGTGGGCCCCACTGGCCCTAATGCCAGGGCAAATAGGGCAATTAGGAGGTAGCTTTTGTTTGGTGGGGCCTGCGTGCTGGGCTTGGAGCCGCGAGTGGCCGGCGGCCCGGTCCCCAGTCACATGGCTGCCCTCGGCCCTGGTCTCTTCGTGGGGATGAGGTCACAGCCCCGTGGAACGTGACTGCATGCGGCAGGACAATGACACTTTGTTTCTTCTCCTGGCTCCGGAGATGGTGGCCGGTGGGCTGATTCTTTTCACAGCACAGGACACCGATCCTTCCCTCCTTCCCTGCCCCCGGTTGCCAGAGGGGCTCCGGCTTCCCCCCAGGGTGACCTTACAGGCGGGGCTCCCAGGCTGCAGATACTGGGTCCCCGAGCCTTCAGGTCGCCCTTCCTCTGCTTTCCCTGCTCTGGCAGCCGCCCCTGGTCCCCCGACCACCCCCCCGGCCCCCACCTGCTGTGCTGAGACGCCGGGGGCTGGCCCCATCCCTCCCCAGCCCGCCCACCCTCCTCTGCCCCTCCGAAGCTGCTCAGCTCTGCTCTGGGGTCCTATTGAGTTCAGCTGGCTGTGCAGCCTTGGACCAAGCCCTTCTCCTCTCTGGGCCTCAGTTTCTTCCTGTATAGGATGGACATGTCTCATCTGGCTGACAAGGCGCTTGCACAGCACCTGGCACAGAGGAGGCTCTGGCAACGTGAGTCGTTGGGGTTATGAGTGACTCACCCCCAGGAGGGGCTTTCGCAGATGTGGTGTGGGTCCCATCGAAGGAAAGCGCAGCCGCCAGCGGGGCTCCTGCAGCGACAAGAGCACTTTGGAGGGAGTGAGTCTCCTGTCATCGGAGGCATCCCGACAGCGGTCCACAGCGGCTGCTGTGAATCGGACATGCACGGGGCGGGGGGGCGGGGGGGGGATGATGAGGTCGAAGGTCATTTCCAACTCTAAGGGCTGGGGAGCAGGGGAGAAGTTCGAGGGCTCTGCAGCCACCCAGTGCGGGGTTCTCATTCGGCCTCCTCTATGCTGTGGGCCCTCGGCCAGCCGCCTCCCCCGGCAGCCCTGCTGGGGCCCTGTGAGGGTGGCCCGCAGTGCCGCCTCCCCGGATAAACGCCACCGTGTTCGTGAAGTGCCCAGCGCAGAGCAGGGCCCAGAGCACTGTGGGTCTAAGCAGCGTCTCCCTGACGTGGGAGCAGAGGCTTCTGAGCAGCCTCTCGCGGGGCCCTGCTGGGAGCCACCCATCCCTCCCGGGTGACTGGCTGTCCCCCAGCGGGTGGGGCTAGGCCGCGGGGCAGGACCCCACGGCGATCTCGAGGCCGAGGGGCCCTGGGGAGACGGCGCGTCAGAGGAGAGAGCCCGCCCACCCCCAGGGTCTCCGCAGCAGCTTCGGGGGATGGAAGGGCCCGAGCCTGGGCTCTGGGGCGGGGGGGGGGGGGGCAACCGCGAACCCGACAGGTAGGCTGGGCACCAGGCCTGGCTGCCCTCACTGCTGCATTGCGCCGCTCCGGGGTTGCCCGCGGCCTGGGGCAGCTGCCAGGACGGGGCGCACACACGTGCACGGAGGCTCTCATCTTCCTAACTCCTGGAGGGTGGACGGTAGGCAGAGATCTGTCCAATGAGCAACGTTTTGGGAAACTGAGGCCCAAGAGGGGTGGGACTCGCACAGGTTCATGGGTATCCGGCACCCCAGAGCAGGATGGGGCCACCGGACGCCTCCCGGCTTCGTGCCCGTCAGCCCGGGCGAGTGCTCCCGGGGAGCTTTATCCCCACAGCCGCCCCCGTGAGCTGCCACTCAGGTCATCCCCATCCCACAGGTAAGGAGCCCGCGGCCGCCGTGTCGGAAGCAGCAGAGCAAAGATCTGAGCCCAGGTCCACGGTCGTTACCCCGTTGCCACCTCCCCAGCTGATGGGTCTCGGAAACGCCCGGACTCGAGTGGCCAGGACTGCGCGGGGCCGTCATGAAGGACTTCTTACTGTCCCAGGGGCCCAACGTGGCACATCCGTTCCAGAAGGGTTTCCGGGGGCGAGGCGCATCTGGCCTGTACTTGCACAGCCTGAGAGTAAGAACAGTTGGCACACTTGTGAAGGGTTGGCAGAAACACAAAAATGTGTAACAGAGGCCGTATGTGGCCGCCAGAGCCCCACGTAGTAGGCCCGTGTCTGCAGGACACGTCTGCCGGGCCTGGGGCGAGCGGGGGATCCCCGCATCCGAGGTCCCTGACCCCCCGAGCCATCCTGCGCCCCAGGTCACGCAGCTGAGCTGGGAAGCACCCGCAGGCTGACTCCCCGGCCTGGCTGTGGGTCCGTCCCCTGAGCCCGCGTCTGTCCAGGCTCCGGCCCGAGGCTGTGCGAGACCACCCTGGGGCCCGGGAAGGGGGTGTTGGCGCTGCTGTGGGAGGTGGGGCGGCGGAGAGGCTCCCGCTGTGAGTGCCAGCGGGGAGCAGTCAGGGGACCCCACTGTCGCGCCCACCAGCACACCCAGAGTGGGAGCCCCGGGGCTGCTAGAGCCCGCGGCCCAGCCTGGCCTCAGGGCCCGGGTGGCGATTCCTGCGTCCCCTTCTTGGGAGACCTCCGTTGGCGTCTGGAGACATGGGACGGCCCAGCTTGGCTCAGACAAGCCTGAGTGTCTCTGGGGCTCCCCAAGCAGGGGGAGGGCACGATGCCGTCGGGTGGGCAGGGACAGTGCCTGTCCCCGCCCATCCTGGGGCTCCCGGCCTGCCTCACTCCTGCACACTTGCCAAGGGAACCGGTCACCTAGGCCACCACCCTGCACACTGGATGTGCCTGTGCCCCACGGCGCCGCCAGCCCCGCCGCTCTGGCTTCAGAGTCTGGGCAGGGGCATCCGAGTGGCTGAGGGAGGCCGGGAGGCAGCCTGGCAGGCCTGGGGGGCAGTGAGGCGGGGCCCCCGAGACTCACAGCTGGGTTCAGATGCTGGGTGGTCGGAGGCCAGACAGAAGGACAGCTGTCCGCCCCAGACACACCGGCAGTGACCTAGGGGGACAGAGAGTGCCCGTCACAGGGCAGCTTCTCCTCAGCTGGCCCGAGTCCCCTCCTCCACGAGGACCTGTGACCCCGACAGCAGGACCGAGAGTATGACCGCTGAGCACTAAGCTCTGTGCTGTCCCCGACCACCCACAGCCGTCCCCGGGGCCCGCCACCGCCCTCTGGCTCACGGGATGCAGGGCCGGCGTCCAGGGCAGGTGATAGGAGTCCTCGGGAGCCGGGGCACAGGCCTGAGTCCCAGCGGACCAAGGGAAGGAGCAGCGGGCCCCAGGGCGGGTGGAATCGTCAGGGCAGTGAGGTGTGCGGTGGCCAGAGACCTTCCAGGCGGGGGCTCCTAGGTCGGGGGACCAGGGACAGCGCAGGGGAGACATCTGGGGGGAGGCCAGCCCCGAGGGCGGTGTGTCTGCGGCCCACAGAAGCCCGGTGCTCGGAAGGGAGAGCCCAGCTGCCAGGTGTGCGGCTGGTGGGCAGGTAGGGGGTGGGGGGGGAGGCTGGGGGGACAGCGAGGAGTGGGCAGGGGAAGGAGGGGACGCTAAGGAGGGTGGCTTGGCTGCTGTGTGACCCAGGGCGAGCCCCTGGCCCTCTCTGGACCCCGCTGGTCCCTGTGCAGCATGAGGGCACTGGGAGCCCCCAGAGACTTCCCCCTCCTTCCCTAGGGGGTGTCAGGGGAGCTGGATGGTGGTGCAGGTTCCTGGGCACCCCCAGCCCCGTCCCCTTCCTGGGCTGGGCCGGGTGTGGGGACCGCCCCACAGCACAAGTGATCATACGACTCCTCTTCCTCTAAATGTTTGGCTGCAGCCAAGTCCTGGGATTCCGAGGTGGACGAGGCTGCCCCTGCCGGTAACGCGGGTGACGGGGAGAGAGACCCTCATGTTAAAATCCTCCGAAACCCAAACCGTAGTGATCCACGAGTCACCTCATGTGAGCTCCGACGGGCCACCCGGCCACAGTGGGGCAGGCACCCTCCCCGGGAGCTGCGGGCTGCCCCGAGATGTGAGGTGCGTGTGCTGCTTTGGGGTAGAGTCCTGGCTCCTGTGGTCCCATGGCCCCAGCACCCGAGTGAGCTTGGGGGGCCGCCGTCCCGAGCCTCCTGGGCGGCCACCAAGGTCTCCCGGCCTCGGCCCTCTGCTCTGGGAACCCGCCATCTCTCACCTGCCCCGCCTGCCCGTCCGTGGCCTCATGCGGCCTCGTTCCCCCATTTTACAGGTGAGCAAACTGAGGCCCAGGTCAGGGGTGATAGAGGGACCTTGAGGGTAGGGCTCAGCAAGTGGCTTCCAGAGTCTGGCCGGTGCCTCTTTCTTTGCCTCACAGCCTTCAGTTGCCTTTCGGTTCTCTTTCGTCCGCCCCACACGGGCCCCTTTCCCTCCAGCCGTGGCATTTTGCGGAGCTCGGGTCCGTGGCCTTGGAGGCTGCTCCAGCCTGGGTGTTGGGTGCACCAGGGAATGTCATTTAGCTGCTGCCTGTAACCGCGTGTGTCCTGCAAACGGGAAGGCAGCTCTGACGGCCTGATTGGGGGGGGGGGGGGCTCATTACAACTTGCCGGCCGAGCGCAGGCATGGGGGGAGCACCAGGTCCACCCCGAGGCGGGGCCGGGCGCCCTGAGACCTCGGGGCCTGCTGAACCCCCCGGCCGCCCCTTCCCAAGGCGGCGGCGAAGCTGCTGGGGACCGCGGGGCTGCCTCCCACAGACCCCCCACCCCGTCTCCACGGTGACATCTCCTTCGGGAGCACCTGCCAGCCCAGGCACCGTAAAACCTGCTCGGAGACGTGCTCCCCGCCGCCCCCGCTCAGCCGTCCCTGCACCTCGTCCTCAGGAGAGCCTGGCTGCCAAAACCTGACAGTTCCTGGCTCCTGGCCCCCGGCAGACAGGGCTCGGGCCCCGAGACGGCCCCTGTGTCTGCGGAAGGCCTCAGGACGGCGGGAGGGCCGGGAGCTGTGACGGAAGCACCTGACACATGTCGCCCTGCCTTCCTCTGCGGTCGGGGGGCAGCCCGCTCTTCCTGCCCCACCGCCAGGACAGGCTGCCCATCACTCCCAGGGCAGCGGGTGCCCGGCCCCGAGGCAGTGACATCACCTGCTCTTGGGCGAGCTTCGTCTGCCAGGGCGGGGCCCCCACCAGGAAGAGGCTGGCACGTGTCTGGGCACCTGAGCCAGGCGGGTGGAGGGGGGGGGAACAGGGAGGCAGCCACGCAGTCAGGATCCTGAGGTCCCTGTGTCTTGAGTTTCCCAGCCTGCCCTGGCGCGGCCCATGGTCCTCTCCTGATGGCCTGGGGCAGGAATTCTCACCTGTGACTCTGCCTCCAAAAGAGTTAGGGCAGCTGAGTGTCAGGAGATGGAGGAAGCAGAGAATTCACTGGGTGCACACTTCTAGACCCAGGGTGGGGATGGAGGGGGTCAGGCAGGTGCCCCCCAAAGGCAGTGGGGCTGCAGGCCTGTGAGGAGACAGCTGTACCCATAGAGACCTTTCTGTTCCTCCAAAAAACCAAACCCTTTTCCAACCCCAGGGCCTTTGCTTGGATGAATCCCCTTCCCGAGTCTCAGGGACCACTTCACGGCCCCTGGGGCTGGATCATGGGGCACCCCCTGACAGGGGCCTTCCCCAGGGACTCATCCAGTGCTGCCCCCACCCCGTCTACCCCGTCGCCCTGTCTCTGTGGCATGTGTCCCATCCTGAAGTGCCGTCTGGCTGTGTCTTGGTCACAGCTCTCTGGCTCGGGTGTAATTACAGTTAAGCATCAGCTCCTGGGTACCTGCGACCCCGAGGCAAGATCACAATCCTGTTCTCTCTGTACTCTTGGCATTAACCTGGGGACACCTGAGGATGCTTCTCCCCCCAGCCTCCCCGCTAGTTTGGCCTTTACAAGGATGAGCACCCAAGGGAAACTGAGGCAGCTCTCAACTCATTTTCGTCCGCAGCCCCATCTTCTGGACCCGAGCTGGACCCTACCTGTTCACAGGTGCCTTCCTGAGTATCCCTGGGACACTCAGGTGTTGGCCTGAGCGGGCCCGAGTGCCCAGCTGGCGCCCTGTCTCCCAGGGCCCATCTGCGCCGTCTGAGTGCTGAGTGAGCTTAATAAGGAGGAGGGAGGGGAGCCAGGAACGGCCAGCGGGAGGCCCCGAGCTCCCCCCAGTCCGTGGTTTTCACACCTTATTCTTTTCCAGCCAAACTGTAAATAGGGCCCCACCCGCCTCAACTCACCCTCACCCCATATATGAAGAGAAGCCCAAGGTCTAGCTCTGGGGACATAGTCCCGGTGGGAGCTGGAGTCCTACTTGCCGGGCAAGCCCCACCCCCAAGGGGGCCACGGCCGCATGCAGGACACAATACCTACCACTGATCAGAGAGAACAGTCTTGGGGCCCTTGGGTGGCTCAGCGGTGGAGCGTCTGCCTCCAGCTCAGGGTGTGATCCTGGGGTCCCGGGATCAGGTCCCGCATCGAGCTCCCGCACGGAGCCTGCTTCTCCCTCTGCCTGTGTCTCTGCCTCTCTCTCTCTGTGTCTCTCATGAATAAATAAATAAATCTAAAAAAAAAAAAAGAACAGTCTTGTTTTACAGATGGGGAAACTGAGGCCTGACAGGGGAGTGCCAGACGTTTCCACAGGCCTCTTCTCTTGGCCTTGCCATGCCCCGGCTACCACGGACCCCTGTCTGCCAGTGGGAGGCATTTGCGTGTGGCCCACCCTTTACCGGGACCACAGGTGGCTGCGGGCTGGCCTCGACCTTCTCCTACGCCCAGGGGGAGAGGGTGGGCCCCCCAGGATGCACTGGGGAGGGGAGGGGGTTTCTGAAGGGGTTGTGAGGAGGGGAGGGCGTTCATCCGCTTGCCTCAGCCGGTCTCGCATAGCTGGGGGCTGCGCCATGACTCAGTTTCCCTCCTGAGGAATTTGGGGGACGAAGATTGTTCCCACCGTGGGGAGTGGTGTCCCCAGCCGGCCAGGTAAGAGGCTCCGTGCTGAGCTCGGCTTGGGGCTGATGCACGCAGGAGCCTGGCCTGCCCGGGGCTCCCACGAGGCAGCCTGGGGGGCCGCCCCCCGCCCACCCGGCTCCCCTGCCCGGGATGCGGCCTGAGCGGAGTCACCGTGCTGGGCCGGGGCGCTGGCCGCACTCACAGGCCGGCCTTGGTCCCGGGCCCGCAGACGCAGGGGTTTGTCCTGCGTTGGGGCTGGGCCCGCCTTTGAGGTGGCCGTCTGTCCGGCGCACGTGGCATTCCCCGAGGAGAATGGGGCAGGCGACGGAGAACCCCGCACGACGCACGGGCCACCCCTCGGTGTGCTGGCCCAGTTAAAAAGAGTCAGCAGCCAGGCTGCTAGGAAGAGGGGCGTGCGTGTCCCCACGGCCCCCTGGGACGCCTGCCCCAGACGGCGAGCCCTGAAGAGCAGGGACAGAGCTGCCAGCGCCACCCTGTGTGACCGGAGCCACACACTTGCGAGTCCTCTGGAGGGGCTCAGGGGCGAGGCGAGCCGTCCCCCCGGAGGGAAGTGGGGAGGCGTGGGGTGCGGTGAAGGGGAGGTCAGGCCCGGGAGGATTCCCCGGCTGACACCCGCTAGCCATCGGATTTCTGTCCCGGTCTGAGCGCAGGTTTCACTGACCACACAACGGGTTTGCTGAGCCTGCCCTCCCGGAGCCGGTGTGAAGACTCAGCAAGTTACAGAGGACTTTGTAAACTGCAGCGCTGAAAACATGGTGAGCTGTTTTTATTACCTGCCACAGGCAGGCAGATGACTCAAAATTCCCGAGTTCCTCCCTGGCGAGGCCTACGAGCCGTGCTGAAGGGCTGGAGGTGGGGAGGGTGGCGGCCTGTTCCCCCGGGAGAACCTGTCCTGGCTCAGGCTGAGAGTGGCCTCCGTCCCAGTTCGGATCTCCAACTGGGGAGATCCACCTGGACACCAAGCGTGCTCCTCCTCGGGACTTTGGAGAGGACGCAGTGGTCGAGGGCCCAGAGTCTGCAGCCGAGAGATCTGGTTTTGAATCCGAGCTTCGCTACTTACTAGCTCCGGGAAGGGGAGTGTCCGCGGGGTACCAGCGGCCCGGAGGACAAGAGCCCGAGCAAGGGGAGAAGGCCACCCCTGTGGAGGGTTGGCCTGTGTGGGTGCCACAGCCCAAAGGGTCAGAGGTTGTCCACGTGGGGGAGCGGCCCAGAGGGGATGCCCGAGCCTGCGAGGGGTGAGGAGGGCATCCCGGTATGTGCGCAGGGGGTGGGAGGGGTGGAGGGTGGGGAAGCAGAGGTGGGAAACTGGTTACACATAAGGGATCCCCCAAACTGGTCAATATGCTAAGGATAAAGGAAGCCAGACTTGCACGTCCGAGAAGGGAGCTGCAGGTACAGAAAGGGAAAGAAGGGAGACGAGCCCTGTGCTGTCAGATTGGAATTTCAAGAGTCTGTGTGGTTTTCAGTATGAGAGACACAGAAATAAATACAGATTTAAACGTGTGCCTTAGGCTCTCCCCGTGCAGACACACGTGTGTATACATGCACATATGGGTGTCCTGCCCCCGGCCCCTGCTCTGTCCACTGAGAGGGCCCGGGAGCAGCACCTTCCCACTTGCAGCGAGCACCCTGGGCCCCCAGATGTTGGCTTCTATGTACCCTTCTCGACTACAGGAACCAGGGTTCTTTGGAGACCTGAGTCTAAGGGAAAGCGCAAGATGCCGCTGGGATATCTTGTGGCAGAAAGCAAGGGGACGCTCTCAGAATGATGGAGCTGGGCCCCGAGGCCCCAGGAGCCACTTGGAGGGGCACCCACGGGCCCTGGCAATGCTCATGATCACGCGCCATGCTAGCTATGGATTATAAGGTGCTGCATACAGCAAGGAGCCGTGCGTCCCTCCTGCTAGAACTCAGCAAGAGGATAAAGCGTGGGTCCGATGAAGAGACGGATGCTTGCACCGTTTCAAAGTGAGTCGTCACAAAGACGCATTAGTTACAAGGAAAGAAAGAGTAACCTGGCAGCAAGGATCCCTGGCAGGCACCACCTTAGTCAAGCCACCCAACCTGACATCACTGTAAGGGAAGGAATTCCAAGCCACGCAGGGGGCACCCAGGATGGTCCCAGCTCAAATGACTCTGGCCCACGAGGAAACATCCTCTGAAGCCACGTTCTACAGAAGAAAAGGACCTGGATGTCTTCAAAAGGAGGCACGAGTGTGTGGTTCAGATCGAGAAGCCCTGACAGCTCTGGATTCCACACGGGAGTGGGGGTGGGGGGCTTTTGCTATAAAGGGTGTTGCAGGGATCCCTGGGTGGCGCAGCAGCTTAGTACCTGCCTTTGGCCCAGGGCGCGATCCTGGAGACCCGGGATCGAATCCCACGTCGGGCTCCAGGTGCATGGAGCCTGCTTCTCCCTCTGCCTGGGTCTCTGCCTCTCTCTCTCTCTCACTGTGTGCCTATCATAAATAAATAAAATAAAATAAAAAATTTAAAAAAAAAGGGTGTTGCAATCGAGTCCCACGTCGGGCTCCCTGCGTGGAGCCTGCTTCTCCCTCTGCCTGTGTCTCTGCCCCTCTCTCTTGTGTCCCTCATGAATAAATAAATAAAATCTTAAAATAATAATAAATAAAAAAAATAAAAATAAAAGCTTAGCAGAAAAGCATAGGGGCCTCTGGGTGGCTCAATCGGTTAAGCATCTACCCTCCGCTTGGGTGGTGATGCCGGGGTGCTGGGATCAAGCCCTGCATCCGGCTCCCTCCTCAGCAGGAATCTGCTTTTCTCTCTCTTTCTCCCTCTGCCCCCTCCCCACCACTTGTTCCTTCTCTCTCTCTCTCTCTCACAAATAGATAAAAAAAATCTTTAAAAAAGGAAAAAAACAAATATATAAATGACGACAAAAAAATTCCCAGAGTGCAGTGAGGTGAGTGTGGCCCTCGGGCAAATCCTGACATAGTATGTGCTTAACTAACGTCCCTAGTTGCGCTGAGGACTGTTAACTCCTGGCCTCCTCTGCTCTTTCTGCCCATCCCCGCCCCTTCCCTCCCTGCTCAAAAGTCACCTCCTCCAGGAAGTCCTTTAAGAAGACGTCATGTGTATCAGTGCCTGGGGTCACCTGGCCTCTCCCGGTCCCAGCGTCCTGCTTTTTTGTCATTCACAGCCGCTGACAGCGCAGGATGCACCTGCACCCACCCCGTGTCCCCAAGCTCTCCTCCTGCCCTAAATTTCCATCATCTTCTGCTGGGGTGTCGGCCCCGTTCCTGGGAGCAGGTGCCTTCCCCACCCACCCACGGCGTCAAGGTCAAGGCCCTTCCTGTCAAGGTCAAGGTCCAGTCCCAGAAGACCTGGCTCATTGAGTCCGCTCCCCAGCCCCGCGGCAGGGCTGTTCTTAAACTGCTTTGGCAAAAGGGGGCCTTATCTTTCCTCCTGCATTTCCAGGAAACGGGGTCTCGATGGCTGGGCCGTGTGGCAGGAGCATGGCAGTGACATTCCCTGGCTCCCTGGCTCCTCACCCGCCGGTGCAGGCCGCCGTCACCCAGGGGGCGCCCAGCCCGGGGGGCACCCACAGAGGCCTTGCTGGTGCCAGTGCATTTGATGGTGGCCCGGGGTGAGGCTTCGGGGGTTCCACCCCGTTCTACAGATGAGGGGTGGGGGGGGGAGCCTTGTCAGTCGGCCTCGCTACCTGTGCCAGGTGCATTCCCAGGGGCTGCGCCGCGGGAGGGCCCTGCGGAGGCCCAAATCACTTTCTTCAGTTTTTAGGGGGCCCACAGCTCTGACCACTCGAGGGGGACAAGGCAACGAGTACAAACATACTTTGCTTTGGCAAATGCTGCAAAACGCACAAGCGCCCGAACCCACGGTGGGGGCTCGTCCTCGGCCCCGGGGGGGCCCTGGTTGCTCCCCGTCCATCTGGCGGCGCTCAGACAGGTGCGGTGACTCGTCCTGGGTCTCTCAGTTCGCGGAAGCTTCGGCCCAAGCTCCTGGGAAGCCTCCCTCTCCTGTCCCCTCCCCGGGTCACTTTCTTGGATCTTGCCACATTCTCGAGTGAGCCGGTCAGGTGAGGGCGGGGCTCTGTCTGGCTTCGGGGTGGGGCAGGTTGAAACCCCAGGCTTGGAGCCCACGGAGAATCCAGGTCCTTGGGCCCTCGGACACCCCCCGCCCCCTTCCGCCAGACCCAGATCTCACGGGCGGGGCCTGGGAATCTGCATTTTCAACAGGTCCCCAGGTGAGGTGGGTGCGGTCACTCCTGTGGGGACACTCTGCTCCCAGACACCCCCTCCCGCCCCGTCACCTCTGCGTTGGGCTCCCTTGCCAGGCTGCACCCGCCCTGGCACTGTGGCCGAGGTCGGGGTTAACAGCGGGGGCGGGGGGGGGGGGGGGGGGGGGGGGGAGGGTGCCTCGGCCTCACTCCCCAGGTATGCAATTAGCAGCCGAGAACAATGGCCTTGTTTTAATCATTACAGCTCCAGCCGCCTGGTAATTTGCTGCTGCTTTTACTGCAGTAACAAGCTCTGGCTTGGGAACAGGGGGCGGGGCTGTGTCCTTTCATCCCCGCATTCCCAAACACCTGCTGGGGGGGGCCTGGGGGCCTGCAGGGGAGGTGCACCGCCTGGGACAGTCTGGGGAGGCTGCCTGAGGGAGGTGGCTGCTGGCTGGCCCCTGGCAGGATCCAGAGAGGGGGCGGAATTGGGCCCCGTGCTGGGGATAGAATGGTAGGGGGGGACAGGGTGGACACCGCCCGGGCCCGTGGGGGCCTCAGTCTGTTGGAGACCAACCAGCAAAGAAGCCAGAGTGCTCGGAGGGGCGCATGTGGTGGTGGTCAACAGGGGCCCCAACTCAGCTGGGGTGGGGTGGGGGGGTCAGAGCAGGCTTCCTGGGAAGAGAGGACATCTCCCCTGAGCCCTGAAGGGTGAGTCGAGGTGAGCCAGGTGGAGGGGCTGGGGGCCGGCCGGGCAGACGGGTCTTCCGGTCAGAAGGAACAGCAGGTGCAAGGACACTGAGGCTGGTGATGCAAACTGGCCTCTTGGGGGGTCGGACCCCAACTGACACGCGGTAGGTTCTAATTCTCCAGAGGCGGCTTGTGACACTATCTCCCATCTCTCTTGCTCTTGGTTCAGCATGACCTTGACATTCCTCCCATCCCGATGCTGGGTCTGGGTCCCCTTCCCTGGAACCCGGGTGGAGCTGTGTAGGTGGCGGGGCTTTGTGTCTGACCTCCTGACCCAGGCCAGGTGATAAAGATGCCTTTCCGTCCCGCTCTCCGGGATGCTCGCTCCTTGAACCCGGCTGTCACGCTGCGAGGAAGCCCCAGCGAGTCCACCTGGGGAGAGGCCGCGTGGACGAGTCCGGTCCCGCAGGCAGCCAGCGCCAACCAACCGCCAGACTCCTCCAGATGGTTCCCGGGCCCACCCCGTGGTCAGCCCCGCCTTCGAGCCCAGCCGGGGCCCCAACGGCACAGAGCGGGATGAGGCCATCCCCCGTGTGCCCAGGGGCCGCGAGCCCCCAGACCCTGAGCGTAATAACGCGGGTGTTTTATGGCACTCGGTGCTGGGTACTGGGATCCTCAGCACTAGGAACCCCCAGAGGTGGTGCAATGGCACAGGACTCCCGCGGGTCAGAGGGACGCTTTGGAAAGTTCTGCACGTGGGGAGTGGGCTGGCCCGGCCCCGACTGGAGGCGGGGGGCTTGGTCTGTGAAGCAAAGCACAGGAGAAGTCATTTGCCCCGGGTCACACAGCACTAACAGGCACAGGGCTTGCCGGTGACCATTCAGCCTCTGCCTCTGTGACCCGACGCACGTCCCTCCCCAGGCTGCCCTTCCCTCTCTCCCTCTGAAGGTCACCGGGTTCCTCCTCGGGTCGCTTCCAAATCTGCTTCCCTGCAGCATCCCTGTGCTGGACGTCGTTCTGTCCTCGGGACTCCCATGCAACCGTCTCTTCCATCCTGTCCCTCGAGGACACGATGACAGGAAGGCTGCTGCACCCGGGCCCACTGCCTCTTGCGGCCCTCGAGAAAATCCAGGGAGACAGAGGGCAGGAAAACGCTTTACCCACCGAACTGCCAGTGGTGATGCAATTCAGCCTCGGCCTCACCTGCTCTTGGGGACCAGGTAGTGGCGGTCACCCTCTCTCCAGCTTGGCCCCTCGAGGCAGAGGCCCTGACTGTGCCATCACCAGGCTCACGGTTCCCCCCTGGGTGTGAGGTCACGGTGGGAGGCCGGGCCTTGCTGGAGGGGCCGGGAGTGCTGACGGTGTGGGGGGCGGTGCTGGGGGCGACGGTGCGAGGGGGTCACAGGTCCCCCACCTCTCCTGTGTACCCCAGGACCCCGCGGCCTCGCCTGGTCCGGTCCGGGTTTCCCTGACCTCACCTGGGCGGTTCCATCACCCTGACGGTGGGCGGGGCCGTGCAGGCTCCGGTGGCTTGGGAGTGAGGGGGGCTCCTGGGGTGCTTGTGGGGAGGGGAGGGACTGCAGGGTGAGGGTCCTGCCTCCAGCCTCCAGGCTTCGACCCTGACCCCAGCATCTCCACTTGGATATGATTTACATTAGACTTTGAAAAAAATTTGTTTCTTTTAAACAGAGTTTAAAGGATTTGCTCCAGTCCAGGGAGCCTAGAGAGGGGATTGGATTGCCCAGGTCCCTAGCCAGGCCTGGCCAAAATGCAGCTGGCGGCGGACACGGTAGAGATCAGTCACTGCCTCCACCGGCGGGGTCTCCAGGTCGGGTTACAGGTGGAGGCGTAGGCTGGAGGGTGGACATGTGACCAAAGCAGGCCCAATCAGAGTGAAGCTCAGGACCGAGCTGGGTGGTGGGGAGGGGGCCCTGGGGCTCCGAGCCCCAGGAGGGGCCTGGCTCTGCAGCAGGCCGGTAGTGATGGGGAAAAGTGGGTCTTGGTGGTTTTTAGAGCCGCTGGAGCCAGCCTCACCTGCTGGCTGACTTTTGGCCTCTTTGTAGTCTGGGCCAGGTCTGTAGTTCAGCGACCCACAGGGTGAGTGACAGCTTCGTCCTGCGGATGCGACGACTTCCCGGGCCTGGGATGTTGCCAAGACCTCTGGGCACTTCCAGGCTCGTGGCCCTTTGACCTCGGAGCCCCTCCTCTTTCATCCTCCACCCTCAGAATGTGCTGGCAGGGGGACCCGGGCAGGCGCCCACACGGGGCTCCCCGCCCCGCCCTTGGAACAGGTGGGGCTGCCTTTCTCACGGAGGCCACCCCCCCTCAGCCCACCCACCACCCCCAGAGCCACGACCCGGGGCGCTTCAGACCCTGAATCATCCACCTGCACAGGCCTGTGCACCTGCGCTATGAGGAAGATGCCTTCTCCGCCGAATTCCCCGCTCAGCCTCCGGCTGGGGGTGGCACAAGGAAGGCTCAGGAGGGGCTGCCTCATGACCCAGCTGTGCCCCAGGTGGCTGCAGGTCACCCAGGGGCTCTTCCCACAAACCTCTGTGCCCCAGTCTGCGGTAGCAGCAGCAATGCATTACCTGCCCACTGGGTGCCCGGCACCGCGCCACGGACTTTGAGGGCGGTCTTGGGCTAATGTACACTGTCTCCCCCAGGAGGCAGGCAGTGTGGGCTGGGGGGTTAGCACAGGGACCCCGGGGCCAGGCTGCCCAGGTTCGAATCCTAGTCGTGCCACATGCTAGCTGTATGGCCTGGGGCAACTTCCCTAATCTCTCTGTGCCTCAGTGCTCCCGTGAAATTGTGATGCTGCGCAACAGACTCTTGAGTGAGGAGTTAACACACTAAAGGGCTTAGGACAACAGTGCCGGGCCCGTGCGTGGTGCTCTACAATGTTGGCGATTGTTGGGATCCCTGTTTCACAGATGGCAAAACCGAGGCTCGGAGAGGATGAGTAACTTGCCCAGAGCACACCGCTGAGCCAGCCAGGTCTGTGTCATTCCAGAATCAATGGCCCATTTTATTGCCACTTGAGCGGCATTTTGTTGCCCTCAGTACATCACCTGAATGGCTTTCTGCAACTGGGCCCGGCCCGGGCCCTTGGTGTTCAGCCGGAGGCGGATGTTTAAGGACTCCAGCCGGGCCTTGAATCCAGCCACATAAGGGGAGGCCCTGGAGGTCATCCCTATGGGCGCTGCCCGATGTGGCGGTCCCTGGCCACGTGGCTGTGGGGCCGCCACATGGGACCATGGCCAGTCTAACTTCAGATGTGCTCTAAGTGTGAGGTGCACACGGGATTCGGAAGCTGTAGTGCAAATGAAGAATGAAAAATCTTGCTGCTTTTTGATATCGACTACGTGTTGGACTGATAATGTTTTGGTTGTATTGGGTTAAAGAACATATATTAGGGGCGCGTGGGTGGCTCAGTGGTTGAGCGTCTGCCTTTGACTCGGGTTGTGATCTCGGGGTCCTGGGATCAAGTCCTGCATCAGGCTCCCTGCAGGGAGCCCGCTTCTCCCTCTGCCTGTGTCTCTGCCTCTGTCTCTCATGAACAGATAAATAAAATCTTTTTTATTTATTAATTCATGAGAGACACACAGAGAGAAAGAGGCAGAGACACAGGCAGAGGGAGAAGCGGGCTCCCTGCAGGAAGCCCCACGCGGGATTCGATCCCAGGACTCCAGGACCACGCCCTGGGCTGAAGGCAAGTGCCAAACTGCCGAGTCACTCAGGGATCCCCTAAATAAATAAAATCTTTTTTTTAAAAAAGAACATATATTATTAAAATAAATTCCACCCGGTTGATTTTTACCTCTTTATATGGCCTCTAGACCATGTACAACTCACGTTATGTTTCCGTCAGACAGTGCTGGGCGAGGCATTATTCTATTTTACAGATGAGGCCAGGGAGGCTCAGAGGTGTGACTTGCTCAATTTCGGGGTTTCTGTTGGCCGAGCTGGGCCTCTGGGTCCCCCCCATCCCGGGGTGCTTTGGGGGGCGGGAGGGAGGCTGCACCACGAGAGAAGGAGTGTGGCCACCAAGCTCTGTGTTCTCCAGGCCACCGTGGCTCTGTCCCTTCCTCGCCAGCCGCCCCCTCCCCGCCCGCACCTGCTCACAGGGTGTCAGAGAATCACCCATCGGGTGTCAGAGAATCACTCCATCCAGCGATTTCTGAGAGGCCCTGTGACCGACCCAGTCTGCTGTCGGGAAGCACTGGCCGTGCTGTTCTAGACGGAAAACCCGTCTCTGCTTTCAAAGATGTTCTGGGAGGGAGGCTCCATCGCCCAAATGGCTTTGCTCATTCCGGACTCCAGCACTGGCTCTTCGGGGCCCTCCTGGTGTCTGACCCACACCCCTCATGCTGCACCGTGGGCCTCTTCCCCGCAGGCTGGCTCCTGGGGGTTTTCCCGAGAACGGGTTGGGTGGGGACGTCTGGCCAGTGAGGTCCTGGCGTAGGGAGCCGCCGCTCACCTCCCCGATGGTGCCTGCTGGGTCCCCCTCTCCCCCTAAGCGCCAAACAGGGGTGGTCTCCCCCTGTGGTCTCCTGAGCCCTCACTTCTGGGAGTCACCCCATCCCTGGAAGCCACGTTACAGTAACGTCATGTAGACCACAGTGCAGCCCATTGGCTTTTGAATATTTGATCACAACTCACAGTGATAAGCATAGTTTTCATCAGGACCTTGCCTACGACACACACGCACCTTGTTTATGAAACAAGCCTTCCCTTACGATCTGCACTATTTTTTGTTTGTTTGTTTTACTCTTTTCTACCTGATTCTATTTTTAAAATGCTGCCAAGTCGATTTCATACCCGCTAACGGTGACAATCTACAGATTGAGAAGCGCCGGTCTACACGGGCAAGAACTCAGGCTTTGGAGACAGAGGTCTCTGTGCCTTTCTGTCTGTAAAGGGAACAGGATCATCCCGCACTTGGGGCTGTCATGAGGGCTGGGCATAAAGGAAGGGGTGCGCCTGGCATACAGTAAGAGCACCAGAAGCAGGTGACGGCTGTTACTGCTGCATGGATGAGCCCGGCTGGGAGGGTGGGCAGGGTGGGACGTCACCCCTGGGCTGTGATCTGGGAAGCCCAGGCTGGATGTTTAGAATGGATGTGTTCAAGTATTACCATTAGATAGTCATTCCTTGGGATGGAGCATTGCCCGGCCCAGCTCCAGCCTTTCATTGTGTGAGTCCACCTTGTCACGGGAGCAGCAGCTCCCAGGTCCCCACTACTCTACCTGGAATGTGGGAAGGGGGGTTAAGAAGCTGGGGAGAGACCTGGGAGGTTCTTTCTGGCCACCTGCCCTGCCTCCCACATCTGCCTGGCCAGCCAGCCCCAACCTTCCACCAAAGTGACACTCTGGGGTGTGGGTCTGGCTGCACCACACACACGAGCCAAGTGGTCTCGGCTTGGTCCCTGGCTCCTCGGAGCTCCGGTTCCCTCCTCTGTAAGCCCTTGCTTGTACCACCCCCCCAACCCCCCTCACTGGGCGGAGCGGGGGCGGGTGTCAGGCTTAAAGAAAGGGTGCGTGCGCAGCACCCCACACCGCTGCCAGCACATAGTGGGACCCAAGGCATCTTAGTTGGCCCTTCCCAACACATCTCCCTTCCCTACATATTCCCTAAAAAAACCAGCGCTTGGGAAAAGATCTGCCACATGAAGCAGTGAGTTCCCCATTACTAGAAATATATGAAAGAAAAGAAAGAAAGAAGAAAGAGAGAGAGAGAAAGAAAGAAAGAAAGAAAGAAAGAAAGAAAGAAAGAAAGAAAGAAAGAACGAGCCAGAGACCCAACAGAGTTATCATAGAAGAGGTTAAGATGATCCTGGTTTCCAGCACCGAGTGGGTGCTCTGTACACGTCTGTGGGATAAATAAACAACCGCGATCCCTGCATGGGGAAGCCAGTTGTTCTGGAAGCCCACTACCCCCCGCTACTAGCAGAATCCCGGGAGCTTAGGGAGCTGGCTGCTTGCATCTCCCCCTCCCCGGGTGCGGCCTTAGCTGGTCTGCTGCGGCCCTGGCCCCGCGTGGGTATTTGCGAAAGGCCCCGGGTGATCCCACGGTTGAGAACAGAACATGGCATTTCTTTCCTTCCTACCCCAGGATCCCACGTCCGCCTTACAAAGTCATTTACACTTTGTGTACCTTTAAGGGAAAGTTACCCCCTACGCCGTGTGGTTTGGAGTCAGCGGCCGTGTAAGAAGCGGTTTGAGAAATGATCTTGGGGCAGCCTGGGTGGCCCCGCTGTTGAGCACCTGCCTTGGCCCAGGGCGAGATCCTGGAGACCCGGGATCGAGTCCCGCGTCGGGCTCCCCGCAGGGAGCCTGCTTCTCCCTCTGCCTGTGTCTCTGCCTCTCTCTCTCTCTCATGAATGAATAAATAAAATCTTAAAAAAAAAAAAAAAGAAATGATCTCGGATGCCAGGGTACAGCTGGATTTTCTTTCTAAGAAGCAGAAAGTGTTCAGATGAGTCAGCTAAGCCTTGATGCTGAAGGTGAGTGGCCCTTTGGCAGCCACGTAAGCGGTTCAAGGGGGTCCACGAAGCCTGGATGCAGAACCTTCTGGGACCGCTCAAGTAAAGCAGGAATCTCCTGTTTTATGGGAGAGGCCAAGACCCCGACTCAGGGGTTCCCGGGCTGATGGGGGCAGCACAGCCCTCGCCATCAGGAGGCTGCCAGCTTAGAGATGACTGTCTCTGCTCCCAGCTTCATCCAGTGGTTTTTTTCTTTCTTTCTTTCTTTCTTTATTTCTTTCTTTCTTTCTTTCTTTCTTCTTTCTTTCTTTTTTTTTTTTAAGATTTTATTTATTTATTCATGAGAGACACACAGAGAGAGGCAGAGACACAGGCAGAGGGAGAAGCAGTTTCCTTGAAAGGAGCCCGATGTGGGACTCGATCCTGGGGCCCCAGGATCACGCCCTGGGCTGAAGGCACCCAGGCGTCCCCATCCAGTGCTTTCCTGTCCACCACCCTCATGAAGTGAAGGGTCTAGTGGGGGAGATGGGGTCCCAGCTGCCAGGGAACTAGCTCGACCAGACCGTCCTTCCACCCTTGGAGAATTTTCTGTAGAATTCCCCTCCCCGGAATCCTTGGGCGGATGGGAGAGCCCCAGTGACTGAGTACACGTAGGGAGTCCTTGAGCTGATGCCCTCCTGCGTGCCTGACGGGGACAGAAGCAGAGTCCCTGTTCCCGGGAACCTCCTGGCCACGGGGGGCAGCTCCGCGGTGCCTTCAGCGTGCCCGGGTGTAATGGTCTCTCTGGTTGCTCATCTCCTCCCTCGGACAGGAGCTCCTGATGGGTCGGGACTCTATCCGTTTTCTCGGTATCCCCAGGTTTGCTTTTGACTCACTGATGGGCCAACTTAGTGAATGAATGAATGAGGAGGTGCGGGGTTGCAGGCAGCCCCCCAGAGAGGCAGTGCCCCCTGCTTATTTGCCCTGGACAGCCTAGAAACCCTCCCGCTTCTGTCCTCGGAGTCCCTGAGTTCCCCGAAAGGACTGTGTACATCGGTGCAGGTGCAGACTCTTCCGTGGGCCGCGTGGGCCGCGTAAAAACATGCCCCGAGGCCAGGCGGAGCCCGGGGGCCCAGGGAGGGAAGGATCACAGCTCTGCAAGCAGGACCCTGAGCACCTCTCAGCGTGAGCCTGTGGGACCCAACGAGGGGGGCCGGGGGGGGGGAGTGGACAGCGTCCTCCTCCGTGGTTTGTGGGGGGTCCCTTGCCTCTGCGCTCTGGTGCAGAAAACCGTGCCGACGAAGAGCTGGAAGGAGATGCACCCAAGCAGCAGGTGTCTTGGGGGGAGGAGGGGATACACCATCCCTTCTCTGCAGTTTCCAGAATTCCCAAGCACGGCTGCGACGACCTGCATGATTTCCGATTCCTGTGCAAGGCCCGCCCTGGCTGTCGCCCCCTCCGCGGCACTGCCTGTCCCCTCGGGGTACTTTGATGTCTTGGGATTCACTGGAATGTTCTCCAGGCACTGCCCATCAGCTGCTCACGGCTGCCCTGGTTGGCCTGAGCTGTTTCAGCGGTGGTGGCGGCGGCAGCGGGGGGAACTTGTCTTGTCGCTGGTGCAGGGTCCGGGCCAGGAAGGGGCCCGAAAGAGCCACAGGGGTTACTCAATATGTGTCACTATCTTGACGGCTGTTCTCGGGTGGGTGGCGGCGGGGGGCGGGGGGACTATGTCAGTGTGCCCAAGTCCTGAGGGAGGGGGGAGGCCCAGGCCACCTGCCGCGGAGCCTGCCACCCTGTGAACCCTGCCTTCCTGGGCCCCGCGATCTTTCTCTGCCTCGTTGATCCATTCGTGCCTTTACTCAGCCGTGCATTCGGGGTCTGGCCGCGCTCTCCTGTCGGGCCTTCCTCACCGCTTGTCCAGTTTCCTCTCCTGCCCCCCCCAGGAGACTGTTGCCCCCCAGGAGGCTTCAGTGTTCACCCCCCACCCCCCGCATCAGGTCCCACATGAAGCACAGAGGCCAAACTTTAAATCCGTAAGACTCGGGCTTGAAAGGAGGCATCACCTGGTCAGGAAGAAAGACGGGTAAATGAATAATCCAGGTGAAACGTGTTCAGTGAGGGAGTGGGGCTCGGGAGGAGGCAGGGTGGGGTGGGCGATGGCGGAATCAGGGCGGGCAGCCCGGAGGAGGAGTCGGGAAAGACAGTCTGGGCCAGGGGACGACTCCACGGCCAGCACCTGCGGGGTCACTCTCTCCCCTCCGCCCCCCAGCACGCCCCTCACCTCCTCCCAGAACCACTGTTCAAGGTCATCCCCAGGTGGGGGGAAGGTGAGGAGGGGAAATTCTTGCCAGCCCCTCGGTGGGAGGGTGGGAGGCTGCCCTGCGGTGAAATTCAGAGCTAAAGTCAGCTCCGGGGATTATCTGGGAGCCTCAATTATCCTGGCTTCAGTTTATCTGTCCATCTCTTCCCGGCTTTGTTGCAGGGAGTTAACACGATTATCTGTGATAATATCTGCTTGGGGGGGTGGGGGGGAACCCAGGCATCCCAGAAAAAGCAGCCCCCACTTCCCTGCTGGATCCCCTCCTCCCTGCCTGGGGATGCCCCGGGATCCAGAAAGGCCAGCGGGCCGACCCGACCGAGGTAGCCAGAGCAGAAAGAGGTCACAGTGCTGTGGGGAGGGGGCCGCGGCGTGTGGCCAGGTCTTGGCTCCCGGTGACCACCTGCTTGGCAAAATCTAAGGTTTGCCTTGCTTTGGCTCACCACCCGCACGATTTGGCAAGAGAAGCCAGGGGTCCTGATTTAAGGGCCAGATGGGGGTATCTCACCCTCAGGAGGTCCTTGGGGAAGCGAGGTGTCCGGAGGCCCCTGCCCCAGGCACGGAGGTGGGGGGATGTCCCATCACATCCACAGCCCAGTGCCGGGCTGGGCCCTGACTGTAGGGGGTGAGGGGGGGTCTCTGCGCCAGGTGAAGTCCTGCCAGGGACACCTGAAAACATGACCGGCTACATAATCAGTGGCCCCCGGTGCAAAATGAAAATGTGAGCCCTTTGTTCAGAAGTTACTAAGAATTTAGGGTGGGGGGCGTTGAACCCTCTACCAAGCAGGGGCCCTACTGGGCACAGGGCCTGTGCAGGGTCCCACCTGTGACCAGGAGGCCTGGAATGCAGGACTCACAGTCCTGGGGGCCAGAAGGGGCAGCAGGGCGGGCTGCTTCTGGGCCCTGGGGGGACGATCGGCCCCAGGGCTCTCAGGGGCTGGGTGCGGGCCACCCTCTTTGCGTCCTTGGCCTGTGGAAGCTTCTGACGCGGCCATCTGCTCCCTCCCCGAGGCCGCATCTTCCCTTGAGCGTGGCTGCCTCTCCCTAGAGTTCCTCCGCGGGAGGCCATGGGTCGTGTTGGGTTAGGGCCCATCCTAAGGACCCCATTTTACTCGATTACCTCCGTAAAGACCCTATTTCCAGAGAAGGTCGTATTCTAACATACGAGGCGTTAGGACTTCAAAATATCTTTTTGGGGGACACAGTTCAACCCATAACCCGGGTCCCCCCAAAAGCCTCCCTTTGGGCCAGTTCACCCAGGGGACGTTAAGAGACCCTTGTCTGTGCCCGGCTCCCTCCAGGGGCAGGTGAAGCTGCCCTGCAGGGATTTCCTGTCCCCCTGGGGGCCTCCCAAGGAGGCAGGCTGGCTCCCAGGGTGTGGTGGCCGGAGAGCCTCTAGAGGGCCAGAGTTCCCAGCATGGCTTCGTTGGGGATCCTGCGGCTGTGTCATCACCCGCGTCACCCGGTGGTGGCCGCTCTTCTGCTGCGGGCACCCACCGCCTCTGTGTCCTCACTGCGGGTCCTGCAGGGGCTCTCGGAATAGCCCTTGCCTGGGAAGGGCAATCAACGCTGTCCCTTCTTCCAAAAGGATGATGCCGTGGGGCCCGTGCTGTCCGGTGGAAAGACAGGACCTTTGTCCCCTGCGCTGTCGCTGACCAGGGACTAACCTTGAAGCCCCCTCCTCCGCCCCCCGTCCCCCGGTTTCTGTTTCTCCACCTGCATAATCAGGTCACCAGGGCCCACCTGGCGGTTCTGCTGTTTCCGAGACAGCCAGCAGAGCCGGGGACACTGCAGGGGCACTGGACGGGGGGAGCCGTTTGAACCCCATTTTCAGGTGCGCTGGTAGGAAAGCCACCATCTGCCTCGGAGGTACAGAGGCCTCACAAAGCCCGCCCGGGGGGCTGGGAGGGGGCAGATGTTTGGGGAATGACGGACGGGGGATGAGGGATGAGTCCGGAGGGCGGGGCGGTGTCCTTGGCACGGCAGGCCTGGGCTGGGTTCAGGGCCCTCCACCTGGCACACACCTGGGGCTCTTGTTTTTGGGCTCCAACCAGGGATGGTGTCATCCGTTCTTTACGAGTGATCGTTAATTACCTCCGAGGAAAAGCGCCAGCTGTGGGATTTGAGCCTTTTCCCTCCTATTTCTTTTCTTTTTCTTTTAATGAGTGTAATATGCTCGGCATGGACCTGACGGAGGGAAGCTGTTCCCTTTTTAGGGCAAGGCGTCTCCCCTGCCCTGACTCATCGCCTTGCTTTCTGGCCGCCAAGCATGCACCTTGCCTGTTAAAGCTGTCCCAGGCGCCACCCCTCCCTAGGAGGGTGGCCCCCACCTTCATGTTTGCGAGGTCGAGTCAGCAAGTGAGGTCACCCCTTGGCTTGGTGCTCAGACAAGCGCCTTCTTGCCCGGCCTGCCCAGTTCCCACTGGCACCCCGGCTCCACCCCAGCGGGCGTGTGGGCCGGGACCCTGGGCAGGTGGTCAGTTGTCCTTACCCGGTGTTGACTCTGGGCTGGGCTCCGATGTGGGCACCGGGGTGTGAAGATGAGGAAGGCCCGTGGGCCTGGGGAGATGTGCACACAGAGATTTCCAGGCACCGGACCATTGGCGCTCAGCAGCGCGGGTGCGCTCAGGGGGCAGCACCCTGCTGCCCGGAGGTCAGGGAAGGTGATGCTGGATGTGAATCTTGAAGGATGTTCCAGAAGCTGCCAGGAAAAGGGGAGGGGGTGGATTACCCAGAGGAACAGCATCCATCAGAGGGAAAGCATGTACAAAGGCCTGGAGACAAGTTTAGGGGAGCACGAGCAGGTTTCAGGGTGAGCCCGGGCAGAGCTGAGCGCAGAGCTCCAGAAGGAAGAAGGCTCACGTCACAGCAGGAGCTCAGGCCAGGACAGCGGGGACCGAGGAGAGAGTCGAGGCGTGGGAGAGACTTGGCCCCGTTCAGGTTTTAGGGCAGTGATGCTGGCGGCAGGATGGGGGCAGGTGGCAGGAAGCCCAGCCAGACACGGTCACGGTCATCATGGGGGTCAGGGGTGCAGAAGGAGGAGATGGGCTTGGCGAGCCCAGGGCTCCGGGTCCCGGGAAGCAGCAGGTGCTTCTCCTAGTTGCCGCTGTCCTCCCCTTGTTTCTGGCCTCCGTGCCACTGGTCCACTATGTCCCCCATGCTCGGCTCCGGCAGCGTGCCAGCCCTATGTCACCCTGAGGACGGAGGGGAGTGGGAGGCACCCCTCGAACAGATGGGGCTTCAGGGGCAGCCCGGGTGGCTCAGCGGTTTGGCGCCGCCTTTGGCCCAGGACCTGATCCTGGAGTCCCGGGATCGAGTCCCACGTCGGGCTCCCTGCATGGAGCCTGCTTCTCCCTCTGCCTGTGTCTCTGCCTCTCTGTGTCTCTAATAAATAAATAAAATCTTAAAAAAAAAAAAAAAAGAAAAGAATAGATGGGGCTTCAGGCCAACCGAGGCCGAGAAGCATCTCAGAGGAGGGTGGGCTCCAGTCCCCACCCCCCAACCCGTGGCTCTCCCTGCCCCACACGGCAGGAGAGAGCACCAGCTTCTGAGCCAGACACAGGCTCAGGGCCTGGCTCTCCCAGTCCCCGACTGTGTGACCTTGGGCAAGTATCCTGACTGCTCCGTGCTTCAAGGTCCCTCACCTGCAAAGTGGGCTGATCCCTGAGGCTTGAAGGCAATGGGAGACGGGAAGGCAGGGCCCCGAAGCCGGGATACAGTGGTGACAGGTGACTGTGTATATGGTTGTCACGAGCACAGCCCCCTGGCCCGTCTCCCACTACCCGGTACCTTAGACGTATGGAAGGCTCCGGTCTCCCGACCTCCGAGGCCGCGTCTGCCAGGTCACCCAACACCCACCTAGGCAGCGAGGACCTGCGTCTCCAGGAGCTTCTAAATAGCGACTGCCCCAGTGCAGGATAAATGCTGGGTGACAGGTATCTGGCTCCAAAGACCGTCGAATTGCTTTGTGCCCGAGGGCCGCTGTGTCACCTGCACCCGGCTCCCATGAGACGGGCTTCCCGACCGCGTCCGCTCGCGGGCCAGGCCTCGGGATCAAAGCAGGTGCCCGTCGGTGCTGCTTCTGTGCGTCAGCGCCACCCGCTACTCCCAGCCGTCGCTGGCAAGAAGTGGGTGAGAGTAAATGCGTGATAAAACCATCCGCCAGAAGCGCTTCTTCGCGTCTGCTGTGGGAGGGGAGCCTTGGACCCGGGTCACCAAGATCCATCCCTTTATTTGTCTTTTTCTGTCTCTTAAGAAGGTGAGTGAGGACTCGGAGGCAGTAATTCGTGTGCCCTCAGTAAATATGTCAAAGAACCGGTGAGGTGCAGATGACGCGGGACCACACAGCCGTGGGAATGGTGTCCTAGATCCATATCCAGCAGCGTGGACCCCGGGCCACATTGCTTTGTTAAAAGGAAAGATCCAGGGATGCCTGGGTGGCTCAGCGGTTGAGCATCTGCCTTTGGCTCAGCTCGTGATCCTGGGGTCCTGGGATCGAGTCCTGCTGCAGGGAGCCTGCTTCTCCCTCCGCCTGTGTCTCTGCCTCTCTGTGGGTCTCTCATGAATAAATCTTTAAAAAAAATAAATAAAAAGAAAGATTCAGTGATTAAATAGTATGGAGAATATCATCCTCCTTTGTCACATACATAGAATAGAGCCAGCCAGGAAGAGTCCAGAGTGAAGCACACCAAAATCTCAGAGAGCCGTTGCTTCTGGATGAAGGTTTACGGGCACCTTTTCCCTTCTTACCTGCATCTGACGGGGTTTGGCAACCTCCAGCCTGCAGGCCACATGCAGTCTGGGGCCTGTTTGCCTACAGCCCATGTGCTACGAGTGGCTTGTGCATCCCGAAGGCGTTGTAAAAACAAACAAAAACCAGAAGAGTATATTAGACAGAACATATGTGAGCCCCCAAACCTAAATTATTTAGGCCCTTTATACAGAAGAAATTTGCCAACTCTCATTCTAGAAAAAAAAAAAAAAAAAAAAAAAACCCAAACCCACGAGCACGTATCACTGCTGTGATGGTAAACGCAGCCATGTGCTTCCTTTCTGAAATGTCCTTAATTTAAAATTTAGTGAAAATATTAAATTCCCCTTTAGCAAACAGAGGCACCCAGAATCAGTTTTCTTTTTGCTTACGGTGTGGGCAGCGTGCTGGGAGCCTCCCTCCCTCCCTCCCTCTTTCCCTTCCTCCCTTTATTTGCCCCCCCACCCCCACCCCCATCCACATCCAAATATATCCCTGTATCCCGGGAACCTTCTAAGGCAGGCGGCTCACAACCTGATGGGAAGACCATCCCAGGCACAAGTTACCCTGACTCCTTGGCCTAAGCGCCGCGGTGCGTCTGTGGGTCCTTCGTGGCAAGAGGTCACGGGGTGGGAGGACTGGCTTTGCCTGAGATGGTGAAGCGCTTTCCAAGGAGGACTTAGCATGGGGTTTACCACCATCACCCAAGAGCCAGGCCAGGCCCTCGGCAAGGTGATTGAAGATGCCAGTGGCCCCGGCCAGAGCACCCCAGATCAGTCTGGTGACCAAAGGGGCTTGTTTGAGGATTTTTTTTTTTTAAGATTTTATTTATTTATTCATGAGAGACACAGAGAGAGAGGCAGAGACATAGGCAGAGGGAGAAGCAGGCTCCATGCAGGGAGCCCGATGCAGGACTAGATCCCAGGACCCCAAGATCACGACCTGAGCCAAAGGCAGATGCTCAGCCCCTGAGCCAGGGGCCCCTTGTTTGAAGATTTTAAGAGTCGAACATCGATACATGGAAAACAGAAGCAGATGTTGAGGTGACGGGGGATGGGCACAGCCAAAGACCAAGTGAAATGGGGCTTGGAAAGGCATTTTGGGGGAGCAATAGGTTGTGAGGTGGGGATCCATGGGGGCCGATCCTAGAAACCCGAGCAGCAAAATGTCAGGCTGGGGAGCTGGGCTTTGTCCTGGGATGAAGGGGAGCCCCAAGGGGCTGGGCGGTACGGGGCAGGGCAGGAGGCGGGAGGCTGTTGCAACCATGTCCTGCTCCTGCCCAGCCAGCTCCCTGCAGCCGGGGCCTGGAGGCCCACCCCTCTTTTCCTCCCTCTCTCCCATCAACTCAGTCAAACCAGTAGAGAGAATCGGGAAATGGCTGAGTGGGGCAAGGGTGGGTAGGCCGAGGACACCCCTTCCTTCCTCTTAGTCACTGGATCTTACTTTCAGTACATCTTTCAAGCCTTAGTCACACCTGAGATAATCTTGCCTTCCCTAGCACCCAGGGGACCTGAGGCAGGGAGCCACGGGGACTGGGAGGCTCTGACCTCAGGCTGCCTGCCTCCTGCCCCCTCTCCTGGGTGCTGGGATTCAGGGAACGAGCCCGATGAATAGGCCGGGCCCAGCCATGCCCTGACACCACCAGGACTTCTGAACACCTCTTAGCTCTTGGTACGGGACTAGAGGGGGGTGCTAGGGCTCGGGCAAGGCAGACCGTGGGTTGTTTGTTTGTTTGTTTTCTTAGACTGTGGGTTTTTGTTTGTTATTAAAGATTTTATCTATTTATTCATGAGAGACACAGAGAGAGGCAGAGACACAGAGGGAGAAGCAGGCTCCCTGCAGGAAGCCCAATGTGGGACTCGATCCCAGGACTCTGGGATCACAACCTGAGCCGAAGGCAGATGCTCTACCACTGAGCCACCCAGGTGTCCCCAGACCGTGGTATGAATCCCAGCTCTGCCTCTGTGTGACTTTAGGCAAGTCACTTCACCTCTTTGGACCTCAGCTTCCTTATTCTGAAGCAGGGACAATGAAATAAGCTACCATATAAGGACTGCCTGCTATCATGGCCATAAAGTACACAGTAGGCTTGCAATAAACATTCCTTCCATCCTTTGCAGACCAATAAGGAAGCTGTGTGAAGCACAAGCTCTGCCCTCAAGGGGTTGCCCAAGGAACGGGGACAGAGCAACGCCCTTGGGGACAATTAGGTATGCTAATGGAGCTGAATAACCTCACAAGACTCTGCTCTGCCCTTGGAAACTGCAGTTTGCATCACAGGCCTTGGTGGCTCCTTTAGGTCATTGCTAACTATGCTCTGGTCACACTGCGGGGCCCTAGGACAGGTGGTTCTCTCCACCCGCCACACTCTCCTTCTTGCTACCTACCCTGCCCCCACCCCACTGGGATCAGATCAGCATCCGGAGATGTCACCAAGGAGACCCTCAGCGTTTAGACAGTGGGGCAACACCCTGAGGGAGACCCTAATTGTTCCAAGAGGTATGAAGAAACTCTCCAGGCAAGATTAATTTGAATTCACTTGAATTAAAAGAGAAAAGATGGCACTCTGGTGCTTTGGTGGGTGGGAAGACGGAGACGTTGCTGGGAAGAGCAGCCAACAGGTCTAAGTCTCCACTGTCCCCACTGTGCTCACTGTCCCCACCGTCTGGGCTCCAAGGAGGCCTGTCCCCGCCTGGGAGTGGTTGACAGCTCCCTCCCTGGCATGCTCACAGCACTGGGGACACTCATGAAGCCTCATTGCATTGCTTTGCAGTGACTGGGTCACATGCCTTTCTGGCCCGCTGGCCTGGGCCCCGTCTCCACGGCCCTCACCTTCCCAGCCACCCTGCCCAGAAGGTTGGCGGTGTGTGGTGCACGACGTGGAGCCAGATGTGGGTACGGGTCAGAGCGCTGCTCCTTGTCCCCAAGGTTCTTTTTTTTTTTTTTTTTTTTAATTTTCTTTTTTTTTCTTTTTTTTTTCTTTTTAATTTTTATTTATTTATGATAGTTACAGAGAGAGAGAGAGAGGCAGAGACACAGGCAGAGGGAGAAGCAGGCTCCATGCACCGGGAGCCCGATGTGGGATTCGATCCCGGGTCTCCAGGATCGCGCCCTGGGCCAAAGGCAGGAGCCAAACCGCTGCGCCACCCAGGGATCCCAAGGTTCTTTGACAGCTTTTATAATTTTATACTCCATGAACTTGACTCTTTTTAAAACGCCTGGTTCAGCGAATTTCATTAAATACGCACAACTGTGTATCCACATCCATGGTCAAGGTTTGGCACGCTTCCAACACCCCCAAATTCCCTCGTACCCCTTTGTGGATAAACACTGCAAATACTGATAAATGCTGATGTAATTCCTGACACTGTGGATTTGCTTTTCCTAGAATTTTACATAAATGAAATCAGTCAGTATGTGATCTTTGGTGCCCAGTTTCTTTGCTTAGTATAATGTTTTGGAGGCTCCTCCACATTGGAGCTTGTATCCATAGGCTGTTCCTTTTCTTTGCTGAATAATATTCCCATCATAAGGCTGTATCGCTTTTTGTTCAATGTTCGCCTGTTGAAGGGCATTTGCACTGGATCGGTTTTGGGGGGATTATGAGTAATGTGGCTGTGATCGTTGGCATACAAATCTCTGCGTGCACATAGATGTTTTCCATTTGCTCAGGTAGATTTTAGGGCTAGAATTACTAGATCATGAGATGAAGTGCTTTTTAAGAAACCCATCAAGGGGCACCTGTCTGGCTAAGTTGGGGTGTGTGTGAGTTTGAACTCTTCATCTTGGGGTTGTGAGTTCAAACCTCACACTGGATGTAGAGATTACTTAAATAAATAAAACTTAAGAAAAAAGAAAATATGTATATATATAAAAAAAGAAACCCATCAGGCTATTTTTCAAAGTAGCTGTACCATTTGGCGTTCTCACCAACAATGCATAGGGTACTAGTTTTTTACATCCTTACTCACACTTGGAATAGTCAGGTGTGGTGTTTGGTTTTTTTTTATTTTTTATTTTTTTTAAAGATTTTATTTATTTATTCATGAGAGACACGGAGAGAGAGAGAGAGAGAGAGAGGCAGAGACACAGGCAGAGGGAGAAGCAGGCTCCATGCAGGGAGCCCGATGTGGGACTTGATTCCAGGACCCCAGGATCACGTCCTGAACCAAAAGCAGATGCTCAACCACTGAGCCACCCAGGTGCCCCTCTTCCTGAAATATTTGATAGGATTCACCAGTGAAGTCATCTGAACCTGGCCTTTCCTTGGAGGGAAGATTTTAAATTACCAATTCGATTTCATTAGTCAGTATTGAAATTGGTAATCTGTGACTCCTTTCTCTTCTGTGTTGATCAGCCTGACTAAAGGTTTATGAATTTTATTGATTTTTACTGCGAGCGAACTTTTAGTTTCATTGATTTTCTCCTGTTTTCTATTGTATTAATCTTTGCTTGTCTCTTTGTCATCTCCTATCTTGTACTCCTTATCTTTAAGCCTATTCTGTTGGTTATTAATACGGTCAGTACAGCCCTCTCATGCTTGCATTTGCATGGGACACCCTTTCCCATCATTTTACTTTCTTGTGCACAGTGTATAGTTGGATCTTGCTTTTTAATTCAGTCTAAAGCATCGCTGCCTTTTGGTTTAACCAAAAGTGGTTAAAATGGTTTAACCCATTCATATTTATTGTATTACTGACCTGGTTAGAGTTGGTCTGCAATTTTGCTGTTTGTTTTCTACTTGTCTCTTAGTTATTTCTCTCTTTCTTCTAAGCTTCCTGCTTTGGTGTTAAATAATTCCTTTAATGTATGATTTTAATTCTCTTCAATATTTTTGTGGGTTATGGTGATTATTGTGGGCGCTACAATATGAATCCTTACCTTATTGCAATCTTATTCAAGTAAATAATAACCTACTTCCACCAACTCTGCACTAGCCTGTTTGCACCCACCTTCCTTTGAGTTATTGTTGTCATATATTACCCCCATATTTGTTATAAACCCAGTGTGTTAATTCTTTCTTTCAGCAGTCATATATCTTTTAATGAAATTAAGAGAGCCAAATTAAAAATATGCCACATTATCACCAATTTCAGTGCTCTTTAACCTGTGGATTAGGTGGCATTTCCCTTTTCCCTTTTGTTGAAAGGTTTTAATCCATTTTTCCTTTATTTTTTATTGTAATGCAGATCTGCTGGCAACACATTTGCTCTTTTTTTTTTTTTTTATTGCAAATGTCTTTATTTCATCCTTATTTTGAAGGATACTCTTACTAGATAGAGAATTCTTTGTCGACAAGTTTTTCTTTCATCACTTTGAATGTGCCAGTACATCTTCTGGTCTCCATCATTTCTATTTCAGCTACTTATCATATTATTAGTCCTCTATATGTGATGTGTCATTTTTGTCTTGCTGCTTTCAAGATTTTGTCTTTGTCTTTCAGCAGTTTGACCGTGATGTATCTAGGCTTGACCCCTTGTGTTCAGCTTTGTTGTTGAGTTTTGTAGATCTGCTGGTCGATGTTTTTCACCAAATTTGGGAAGATTTTGGCCATTATATGTCAAATATTTCTTGGCCCACTTCTCTCTTCTCTCTCCTTGGGCTACAATTAAGCATAAGTTGGAATGCTTGATATTATCTTTCAGATTTCTGAGATTCTGTTGATTTTTCTTAATCTTTTTGTCTCTGGTTTTCAGTCAGGAGAATTTCTACTGATTTATCTTCAAGTTCATTGTTTCTTTCTTCTATTTTCTCACATCTACTTTTGAGCCCATCTTGTAGATTTACATTTGTTCTGCCCAAGATTGCGAATCCCAGAAACCACCAAGGAGCCGACACCGATGCAAGTACACGAGGGTTTATTTATAAGCTCGAGCTTGGGTCCAAGTATAGTATACTCCACACAGCAGAGCAGGGGCTTGGACCCCGAAGTGGGTTACAGCTGGGTTTTTTATGGCCTCGTCTGGGGGATTTTCAGAAGGGGTGGAGGAATTTTTTTCCATTCCAATATGGGGGAAAGGGTGGGGGAGTTTCTTAAGATCTGATATGGGATTCTCTGCCGAGGGCATTGTGAGCTCTGTTGTCTTTCTGATATGGGATTCCCTGTCAAGGACATTCTGCAGTTTTTCCTGTAAAGTTCAGCTCTTATTCACAGGGGCCTAAGATGGCTGTACTTGTGCTAATGCTAAACTTGAGGTGGAATGGCCTTAATTTTCTCGGCCTCCACACATTCTTTTTCAGTTATTGTACTTTTTAGCTCTAGAATTTCTATTTGATTTTTAAGTTTTGTTTCCTCTGTTGAGAGTTCCTATTTGTTCACTTCCTTCTAGTATATAGTCCCTTATTCTTTGAATATATTCTTTTAGTTCTTTGAACATATTTATAATAGCTTTTTTGGAGTTTTTCATCTATAGGTAACTTTTGGGCTTACGGGATCCCTGGGTGGCGCAGCGGTTTGGCGCCTGCCTTTGGCCCAGGGCGCGATCCTGGAAACCCGGGATCGAATCCCACGTCGGGCTACTGGTGCGTGGAGCCTGCTTCTCCCTCTGCCTGTGTCTCTGCCTCTCTCTCTCTTTCTGTGTGACTATCATAAATAAATTAAAAAAAAAAAAAAAACTTTTGGGCTTACTCAGTCAGTTTCTATTTACTGCTATTTTTGTTGTTGTTGTTTTATTTTTGGTCCTGATATGGATCACACTTACCTGTTTTTTGTATGTGTATAGTAATTTTGGCTGAAAACTGGACATTGTAGATAATACACTGTGGCAACTCTAGATTATTTGGCTTTCCTGAAGTTGTTACTTTTTTTGTTTTCATTAAGCAATTAACTTACCTGGACTCTGGCTGGCTTGGTCCATAGAGTGTGCGACTCTTGATGCTAGGATTGTAGGTTTGAGCCCAGTGTTGGGTGTAGAGATTACTTAAAAATAAAATCTTTAAAAACAAAAACAAAGGCCTTACCTGGACTCAGACTTCAAATTGTCTCTCCCACAGTATGAAGCTGCTAATGTTTCTGCTAAGATAAATTTTTAAAATTTTTTCTATTTTTAGTTGGCTCCCTAGGGGTCTCTTCTGTGTCTGAATAGTTCAAGGTCAACCAACGATTGGGCAAATGTTATGCTTAGGCCATCTCAAGCCAATGAGGATTTAAACTCTGTGCTATTGGGGGATCCCTGGGTGGCTGCCTGCCTTCAGCCTAGGGCGTGATCCTGGAGTCTTGGGATCAAGTCCCACATCAGGCTCCCTGCATGGAGCCTGCTTCTCCCTCTGCCTGTGTCTCTGCCTCTCTCTCTCTCATGAGTAAATAAATAAAATCTTAAAAAATAAATAAATTCTGTGCTACGTGAGCTCTGGGTGGTTTGAGGAGCTCATTCAATGGTTCTAGTTTCATGTAAGCTAAGAAGAAAGAGAAAGTGTTCAAGTGTCCCTAGGCTTTCCATTTCCTTTGAGTTCTTTGGGCTCTCCACATTTATGCTTAGCTTAGCATACAGCCTAAGATGTATGAGGAATTTGTTATCTTCACCTTTCTATGGTGTATTAGTCGGGGTTCTCCTGAGAAAGAAAACAAGATATATAGATACAGATAAATAAGCAAAGATGTATTACGAGGATTGGCTCAACAAATCTTGGAGGCTGAGAAGTCCCACAGTCTGCCACTTGCAAGTTGGAGAACCAGGAAAGCCAGCAATGCAATTCAGTCCAAATCTGAAGGTCTGAGAACCAGGGGAGCTGACGGTCTAAATCTAAGTCCAAAGGCCTGAGAATTGGGGCTGATGGTGTACATTCTGGTCTGAGTTCAAAGGCTTAAGAACCAGGAGTGCTGCTGCCTGAGGGCAAGAGAAGATGGATGTCCCAGTTCAGGCAAAAAGAGCAAATTCATCCTTCCTCTGCCTTTTTGTTCTGTTCAGGCCCTTAATGGATTGGATGATGTGAGGACAAAATCTCCTTTACTTAGTCTATTCAAACGCTAATCTCTTCTGGAAACACCCTTGCAGACACACCCAGAAATAATGTTTTACTAGCTATCTGGACATCCCTTAGCCCAGTCAGGTTGATACAGAAATTAGCCACCAACTGGCTCTTTCACTTTCACATTCTCTCTGTTACAACCCTCCAACCATGTCCAACACCTTTGGCCAGTGAAGATGTGGGTTGTTGCTGCCTGTACTGGGAGAAACCCAAACACCCCCAGGCATAAAGGTCACAAATTCTCTTTTCCTAGCCTCAGTAGTGATTTTTCCTGGTAAAGACTAGTCAAGTTGTTACCTGCCTTAGGTCATTTCCAGTGCTTTGTTAGCAAAATAATTTTGTCCAGTTTTATGCTTGTTTTTCCATAGAGGAGAATTACTAAGGCCTCATGTTATATTACTAGAAATCTTGCTCATTACAGTTTTTCAGGATTTTATTTTATTATACAACAAAACTAAGCTCATCATAAGTATTTAGAAAATAAGATAATATCTCAAAACACTGATAATCTACTAACAGGAGATAATTAACATTGTAGATATATCCTTTCATATACATTTAAATATATACATTAAAAATTTTAAAATGGGATAATTTGATGTATACTTTATGTAAAACACACATGAGGGGTGACCCGGGTGGCTCAGGGGTTTAGAGCCGACTTCAGCCCAGGGTGTGATCCTGGAGATCCGGGATCGAGTCCCATGTCAGGTTCCCTGCATGGAGACTGCTTCTCCCTCTGCTGTGTCTCTGCCTCTCTCTCTCTCTCCTCTCTGTGTTTCTCATGAATAAATAAATAAAATCTTAAAAAAAAAAAAAAGAAATACTATAACATTGAAAAAAAATCACACATGAGTTTACCATTTTAACTATCTTAAGTATACAGCTCTGTGGCATTAAGTACATTCACATCGCTGTTGCAACCATCACCACTGTCCATCTCCAGAACTTTCCATCTTCCCCCACTGAAACTGTGTACCCATTAAACAACATTTTTATCTCTCCCAGCTTCTGGCAACCCTCAATTCTACTTTCTGATTCTATGAATTTGACTACTCTAGGTACCTCATGTAAGGGGAATTATACAATTATTTGTCCTTTTGTGACTGTCATATTTCGCTTAGCATAATGTCCTCGAGTTCTTTTCATATTGTAGCACATGGAACTTCACATTAGGTCTGAATAATGTTATTCCATTGTATGTATATACCACATTTTGTGTATCTATCTTGGGTCGTTTCTCATTGGGGTTGCTTTCACCTTTTTGCTTTTGTGACCAATGCTGCTATGAACATAGGCCTATAGGTATCGCTTTCTTTTTTTTTTTTTTTTTAAGATTTTATTTTTATTTATTTATTCATGAGAGACACAGAGAAAGAAGGAGGCAGAGACATGGGCAGAGCAAGAGGCAGGCTCCCTGTGGGGAGCCTGATGCAGGACTTGATCCCAGGACCCCAGGATCATGCCCTGAGCCAAAGGCAGAGCCACCCAGGCATCCCTAGGTATCTCTTTCAATTTTTTTTTTTTTTTTTTTTTGGGTATATACCCCAAAGTAGAATTTCTGGATCACAGGGTAATTTTGTTTAATCTTTTAAGGAATCACCACATTATTTTCCACAGCAGCTGCAGAAGCAATGCACAAGTGTTCTGATTTCACACATCCTCACCAACACTTATTATGTTTTGGCTTTTGAAAATAGCAATACTAATAGGTATGCAGTGGTATCTAATAAGGTTTTGATTGCATTTCCCTAATGATTAGTGACATTGAGTATTTTTTCTTATGCTTGTTAGCCATTTGTAATATCTTCTTTGGAGAAATGTCTGCTCATTTTGCCCATTTTAAAATCAGATTATTTGTTTTTGTGCTGTGCAGTTATGAGAGTTCTTTATATATTGTGGATATTCAACCTTTATCAAATACATGATTTTCAAATATTTTCTTCCATTGTATGTATTGCCTTTTTATTCTGTTAGTGGTGTCTTTTGATGGACAAAGTTTCTAATTTAGCTAAAGTGCAAATAATCTATTCTTTCTTTTGTTGCTTGTACTTTTGGTGTCATATCCAATAAATCATTCCCAAATCTAATGTTGTAAAGATTTTCCCATATGTTTTCTTCTAAAGGTCTCATCATTTTGGCTTTTCCACTTAGGTCTTTGATCCATTTTTCAGTTAATTTTTGTATATGGTGTTAAGTAAGCGTTCAACTTTGTTATTATTTTTTGAATGTGAATATCCAGTTTCCTCAGCACCATTTGCTGAAGGGTTACTTTCCCTATTGAGTGGTCTTGGCTTTTGTTGAAAATTATTTGACTATATAAGTGAAGGTTTATTTATGGCTTTCCTTTCTCTTCCCTTGGTCTATATGTCAGTCTTTATGCCAGTATCATATTATTTTGATTACCACTGCTTGCAGTAAGTTTTGAAATCAGGACATGATAGACTTCCAACTTTGTACTTCTTTTTCAAGATTGTTTAGCTATTCAGGTCCTTAAAATTCTGCATAAATGGCTTTCTTTTTTTAAAATTGAGGTATAATTGACATAAAACATTATATTAGTTTTAGGCATACGACATGATTCAATATTTGTACATATTGCAAAATAATCACCACAGTAAGTCTAGTTAACATCTGCCACCATACATAGTTAAACAATTAAAAAAAAAACACATTTTTTTTTCTGTGATGAAGACTTTTAAGATCTACTCTCTTAGCAACTTTCAAATATGCAATATGTAGGATGGATTTTTCTATTTCTGTGAAAATGTTACTGGGATTTTGATAAGGATTCCACTGAATCTGTAGATAATATACATTGCTTTAAAACTATCTTTTTCACCAAATATTATGAATATATGAACAGTATATCATGAAATCTTTTATGTTCATGACAGAGTTCAATGATTTCATTCGTAATGTTTGCACAATACTCCACTGTGTGGATATATTATAATTTATTTAATCAATACCTATTTTGGTTACTTCCCAGTGTAACCAAACCAGTGTTTTGGTTACTTCCCATTGTTGATATTATAAAGAATTCATGATGACTATCCTTGTACCATTATCCATTCAAGTATGTCCTTTCTCTGGGGGTGGGGAGTCATCACTGAGTTTTAATTATAGAGAGAATATTGGCAGGCGAAGGAGCTCTTTTGCTGTATCTCCTCCATTTTACAAATGGAGGAAAACCAAAAGGTCCCACAGTGCAAGTGATTTGTGAATGGTCCCACACCTAGCCGTGGCTGGGTTTGAATCCTAGCTCCACCACCGATGAGCCAAATGCATTGACACAACTACCTTAACCTCCCTTCACAGGGAAAATCACGGTAACTCAGTTTGTAGGGCGAATGGCACAGCTCTGAACCCAGCCCAGAACAAACATTCAGTAAATGCTTCTCCTTCCTGGCATGCCTAGAACTAGAACCCAGGGTCTTTCTTACCCAAGTCTTATTTTTTTTGCAATCAGAGGCCTGAGATGCTTTCTGGTTCCCTAGTCTCATCTGAAGAGAAGGGGAAAACCCTTTCCTCTTTTTCTATCTAGTTCAAACCCCGACTACTTTAAGTAATTCATATTTATATTGATCGCATGCCATATTTTATATACTATCTTTTATTTGTATTAACTTATATTCTACGTAATATAAAATGATCATTTATGTTCCTTATCTGCCAGGCACTATCCGGGCACTTTAAGAGTGTGAATTCATTTAACACTTTGTGGCTGAGAGTGAAATGAGCTGGGACGGAGAAAGTACAGATCTGTGGCCATTTGTCCGTCTGGAAAGGCAGACACACAGAAGGCCAGCTGCCAAGAACCAGGAAAGAGTGGTCCCTTGCAGCAGGACCCTCTGCAGCTGTATAATGTAACAACTCATGTCTTTCAGGGACGCGCTGAGAAACCGCTTTCTGAGAGCACAGACTCCCTGAAACACTGCTGCTGCTCGAAATTTTATCAGCAGGAGTTTGGAGGAAGAACGGGAGGTAAGAGTGAAACGGCCCACCTTTGCCCTGAATATCTAAGTCACTTTGACACAGAAAAACAGACCCATTTCCAGCCCAAGCTCAGGGCTCCAGATAAGGGGTTTCTGAACACACCACATTGCGGCTGTCTCAACCTTGTCGTTTCCAAGGAGACAGGACTCTGAGTCCACTTGTGGCCCAGACTTGATGTTGATCCCTTTCAACACGGTTCTGCTTTGCTTTGAGGTGAAAACACTGCTTCGTTTAAATTCCACCCTTCTCCAAAGTTCTATAGTACCTCCGTCTTTTCTTTTGTTTGGTTCCTCCAGTGTGTGCTCTTCCCCGTAGCCATGGATTGATAAATCTGACTTTACCAGACTAAGGCTGGGTTTTGGCCTCAGTGTGATTGGGCTGGGAGGCGATTGTTATGCCTTGACTCCAAGGCTGTCCTTGAGGAACTCGGGCTGCATGTCACCCCTAGTCCAGGGCTTCTCAAACTTGAGCATGCGTCTGGATCCCCCAGAGAGCTTGGTAGAGCACAGATTGGTGGCCCCCACCTCCCAGAGTTTCTGCTTTAGTAGGTGTGAGTGGGAACCCTCAAGGTTGGCTTTCTAGCAAATTCCTAGGTGATGTTGATGCTGTTGATTCCAAGGGATCACAGTCTGGGAACATTGATAACTAACCCATATCACCTTCCCGTAGTAGAATTGTAAGGAATAAGTGACAAATGTGTGAAGAGCTTGGTTCAGGATTTGGCATATAGTAAGTACGCAATAAATGTAAGCTATTAACTGTTATTTTTAAATGAACCATTCAGATTTTCCAATAATCCACACACCCATCTGTCGTTTCTTCCAATCCATCGACAAGTCCACTCTTGTGGTCCTCTGGGAGTTTACATTTGGGGGGTTGGGGGCAGATAGACAACCAGTTAATGGCAACACAGGGCAGAATGAAATAAGCTCCTTGCACGAGTGTTGAAAAGATTTGGAGTCATATTATAAATATATAATTTTGTATATTTTCCCCCCACCAACTCTTTTTCCCCATCTCATGATTAGAAATCCTTCTGATCCAGAAACATTAGACTGCGTCTTTGATGAATTCTATTTAACCATTCTATTGTTGGACACTTAATCTCTTCCAGTCGTTTCTAATGTAAAGAACTCTCCTGTCAAGATCTCTGCATCTAAATTATATTAAAACCACAGATGACTTCTTTAGGGAAAAGGCCTAAGATGGGGACATGATGCGGTCCAAAGGCATAAACTTTTATGAGTCTTCCGACAGCTATTGTCAAATTTCTGTCCATCTTGGAACAGCGGGGCTGCTGGTAAAAGCTTCCAGATGGCAACATTAGGGCCCCTTTCAGCAGATGTCCATGCTTCTGAGAGGCAGGCAGAGATGATGGGGGCCCCTGCAACGGATTCAGTTTTGCCTTTCCCTGCTTCTTGCTGTGACTGAGCGTGCGCGTTGGCCGGACTCCTCCTGGCATCTGCCCATCATTTTCTTCCTTGATCAGAGGGCAGCCTTGGATCAGTGTTTGCAGTGCTGTCAGGGCTTTAGTTACCTTCTTTTACCGGTCCCTAATGGTGCATGAATGGCTTTATGGGTTTCAGTGAAACGTGAAGCTAATAGGAGTGAAATCATTTCCTGGTGACCTTTATTTAAACCAGGGCTTGGCTGAAGTTTGAATAAACTGAGGCAGGAAGTGGCTAAGTCTATGATCAGCTCTCATTCAAAATAAATCATTCTTCAAAGGGAGTAGCCACCTCCACCACCATCACCAAGGACCATTGAACTAGCCTTACCTGTGTTTATAGAGCATCCACTGTGGGCACTAGGCGCCACCTGTTCAGTCCTGCCTTTGCTTCTAAGGACTTGTGCCAAACCCGCAGGAGAAACCGCCCCAGATGCCCACAGTCCACATTTGTCTCTCTACCCCTGAGGGCTGCACTGGGGGCGGTGTTCTTTGCATACCTCGTCTCCCTCAATACTCGTGCCTATTGGTGGCCCACTTCACAGCCAAGAAAACTGAGGCTCAGAGCAGAGTGGGAACTTGTCCAAATGACAAAACAAGAGACTGAGGGTTGGAAGTCAGGTCACCAGTGTCCAGACCAGACTGGCTGACCCATGTCAGTCCCAGAGGGTCATTTGTGGCGTCTATGCCCTGCCCAGAGTCTTCTTCCACTACCGATTGCTTATATCATGCTTACAACCGTCGTCTGTGCACCTGTCTTATTTTATTATTATCTCAGACCTCGGATGCCTCACTTGCTATTCTCTGGAGGACCCAGGCTAAACACGGGGCTGGGCACAGCAAGGATGTGCAGAGATGCTTGAGGACATCCACTTTGCTTTTCCTTTCCCTTCCTTCTTCCGCCTCTCTGTCTCTAGAAGAAGTGATATTGGACGATCACATTTGTACTGAATGGGGGAGAAATGTCCTCATCTGTAGCCCTGTAGTTCAGCACTTTTGAGAGAGAGACCCGAATTATCTACATCACTCTTCCCTTAAAAACCACCACAGTCTTAGAGACAGCAATAAAACTTCTAGATAGTTCAATATTTAATAATCACGAAGTGGATCGGGCAAATTTTGGCCCCTGTCTCCCTGTGCTAAACGCTAGGCTGCGAAGGCCAGGGGGAAGCAGGTGGCCTTGGCTTTCTGGGCGATCCTCCCTGGGTCACGATGACAGGCACTAAGCATCAAAACCTGCCCAATGTGAGGTCACTATTCGGCAGACTATTTTTCAGCCTTATTGATAAATAAAATGATAATATGTTTTAAGTGTATAATGTGAGGATTAGATATATGTAGGATTCCTCTCATCCAGTTAATTAACACATCCATCACTAAGTGTGTGTGTGTATATACACACACACACACATATATACAGTGAAAACTATACATATATATAGTGAGAACCTTCAAGTTCCACTCTCAGCAAATCTCAATTATATGGTACAGTGTTACCAACTATATTCACCATGTTTGCACTGGATTCTCAGACCTCATTCATCTTAGAGCTCAGAATATGTACCCTTTTACCCACCTCTTTTTTTTTTTTTTTTAATCAAACCCACCTCTTTCTATTTCTCTTACCCCCTAGCACCTGGCAACTACTTTTCTACTCTCTGTTTCTCTGAGCTTGACACTTTCTTTTCAGACTCCACATATAAGTGATACCACGCAGTATTCATCTTTCTCCATTTGGCTTATTTCCCTTAGAGTAGTGCCCTTTCCGATGATAGAACATGAGAGACTCCTAACTCTGGGAATCGAACAAGGGGTAGTGGAAGGGGAGGTGGGCAGGGGGTTGGGGTGACTGGATGACGGGCACTGAGGGGGGCACTTGACGGGATGAGCCCTGGGTGTTATACTATATGTTGGCAAATAGAACTCCAATAAAAAATATACAAAAATAGGGATCCCTGGGTGGCGCAGTGGTTTAGTGCCTGCCTTTGGCCCAGGGCACGATCCTGGAGACCCAGGATCGAATCCCACGTCGGGCTCCCAGTGCATGGAGCCTCCTTCTCCCTCTGCCTGTGTCTCTGCCTCTCTCTCTCTCTCTGTGACTATCATAAATAAATAAAAATTAAAAAAAATATATACAAAAATAAAAAAATTAAAATAAATAAAATAAATAATAAATAAATAAAATAAAATTAAAAAAAAAAAAAGAGAATAATGCCCTTTCCTCCTTTCTCATGTATATACCTACACACATCATATCTTCTCATCCACTCATCTGTTGATGGACTCTTGGGTTGTTTCCACATCTTGGCTCCTGTGAATAAGGCTGCAACGAACATGGGAGAGCAGGTATCTCTTTGAGATCCTGTTTTCGTTTCCTTTGGGTAAATATCCAGAAGTGGGATTGTTGCTTTGCAGGGTAGTTCTATTTTTAGTGTCTTGAAAACCCTCCATCTGTTTTCCATAATGGCCGCACCAATGCACATTCCCGCCAACACAGCACAAGGGTTCGCCTTCTCCACATCCTGGCCACGTGTAATCTCTTGTCTTTTTGACAGTAGCCATTCTGACAGGTGCGAGGTGGTATCTCAGTGTAGCTTTGATTTGCATTTCCCTGATGATGACTGGTGCTGAGCACCTTTTCACGGACCTGTTGGCCATCTGGATGTCTTCTTTGGGAAAATGTCAAGTCAGTTCCTCTGCCAATTATTTTTTAAATATTTCATTTATTTATCTGTGAGAGACACACAGAGAGAGGCAGAGACACAGGCAGAGGGAGAAGCAGGCTCCATGCAGGGAGCCCGACACGGGACTCGATCCCGGGATCATGACCCGAGCCGAAGGCAGACACTCAACTGCTGAGCCACCCGGGTGTCCCTCTCTGCCGATTTTTAAATTGGATTCTTTGGGGGATGTTTCACTATTCAGTTGTGTGTTAACATTTTAGATATTAACTCTTTGTCACATGTATGACTTACAGAGAGTTCCTCCTGCCCCATGGGTTTGCCTTTCATTTTGCTGATGGTTTCCTTCTCTGTGCAGAACTCCCTTTTCGTTTGAGGTCATCCCACCTGCTTATTCTTGCTTTTGTTGCCTTTGCTTTTTAGTGTCAAAAAAAAAAAAAAAAATCATTGCCAAGACCAATGTCAAGGAGCTTACCCCCTATGTGTTCTTGTAAGCAGCGTGTTCTTTTTTTTTTTTTTTAAGGTTTTCTCAACTATTTTTTTTAATTTTTTAAATTTATTTATGATAGTCACAGAGAGAGAGAGAGAGAGAGAGAGAGAGAGGCAGAGACACAGGCAGAGGGAAAAGCAGGCTCCATGCACCGGGAGCCCGACGTGGGATTCGATTCCGGGTCTCCAGGATCGCGCCCTGGGCCAAAGGCAGGCGCCAAACCGAGCAGCGTGTTCTTTATAAGACAAGTATCGCTAGGATCCTGGACGTCAATTTTCTTGTGTTCCCAAAGGGAAATCAGGGCAACCATCACCAATGTGTGGTCTATTTGGGGCAGCCACCCAAGGATCCGTCTGCCCCTCCTCAGCCACCGCCGGGTGGCCCCTTGGAGGCTGTGTCCTGGGCAAGGCAGCTGCTGAGTTTAGCTGGGTTCCTACTGGACTCCCCTGGAAAACCACTGTTCTCTACGTGGGGCTGGGGATTCCTATCACCAAATCAAATCATGATGCTGTGCTTTCAAATCACAGAAAAATTAAAGGGAGAGAATATTCTCAGTGATAAGGTTTTTTCCTACCTCCTGCCTCTCGTCCGCAGCATAATCGAGTATACAGAGGGCATCCGACTTAGCCCCAGATTCGGTTTGATTCGTTGATATTTCATACTGTTCTCTGCAAAGTCACTTGAAGACACTGGGGAGCTGCTGGCCTGGAATACCTGAGCTGGATGCTGCCCTCAGGGACTGAGGGGTTCCCACCTTCCTGCGCCTGCAGCCCCCTGATTCCGTGCTCCGCTCACCCCTCACCCCTGTGCTCAAGGCAGGCTGCCCTTCTCGCATGGGACAAGCCGTGCTTCTGCTTCTGCGCAGGGGCCTCGCTCACAGCTTCTCTCTGCCTGGCCTCTCTCCTATCTCCTACACAGTTGTCGCTCCTTTGGGAGGTCTTCCCCGTCCCACTCCTGCCCACCCCAGGCTGGGTCCAACCCCCCGGGTCTGACCCCCATCACGGGCTCTTATAGCACCATAGAGCTCAGCACTAATCATGGCTGCATTTATTTATATTATTATTATTTTTTAAAGATTTTATTTATTCATGAGAGACACACAGAGAGAGGCAGAGACACAGGCAGAGGGAGAAGCAGGCTCCCTGCAGGGAGCCCGACGTGGGACTCGATCCCAGGACCCCAGGATCATGACCTGAGCCAAAGGCAGATGCTCAACCACTGAGCCCTCCAGGTGCCCCTCACGGCTGCATTTTAATATTCGTTTATGGACTCATTTGATTGTGTGCGTGTGTGTGCGCGTGTGTGTGTGTGCGTCTGTGCGCTTCCTACCACCATAATCTCCATTGTGCCCGGTGCTTGACGTGTAGTAAGCACCCGACAAATACCTGCTGCTTGAATGACTGCGTAGTGCTGCATGTTTCTTTAGGATCCTGGTAGGGCTGACTTCGTTTTACAAACGGAGAAACTGAGGCCCAGAGATGTGACTCGCCTGGGCCATCGTCCTGTGGCTGGGAGGGAGCTGAGCTGGGGTTTGAACCCGGGCCTCTGACTCAGTCTGGTGCCCTTTGCACTTGTAGGCTGCCGGCTTCCCTCGAGGTCTGGAGTGTTTAACAGAAACAAAAGAGTTCAGAGGGAATTTACCGGAAGGCAGCATGTTTACCAGCGATGATGTCACCTCGGGGCAGTGAGAGACTTTGCAGAGTAGAACCGGAAAGAAAATACCTTTGCAGTGAATGAGCTGGACTGCTGGGCTCTGGCTGACTCATGAGAAGTTTTCACTTTATAAGGACTTTCTTGGGGTCCCCCGGGCGTGCCTGGTGCCCCGTGTCTGGGCCTGGGACAGGCTAGGTGGGGTGAGCGCAGGTTGCAGGCCCGGCTCGGCCAGCTGTGTGTCCGGGGCCTGCCCCTCCCTCCGCCGCCTGGAACCCGTCTCTCCTGCCTTGTGCACAAACAGGCTCGGGTCAGCAGCACCCACTCCGATCTCAGTGGGTCTGGCTGCCAGCGGCGCCTCGGGATGTCCAGCCCCTGCCCAACCCTGCCCCAGGGGACTGGGAGGCCTGAGCACTCAGCCCCTGCTCCATTCACCCCTGCTGGTCCATCCATCCTTGCCTTTGGCCACTCCCTTCCCCCTTGTGCCTTTTGTCCTTGAAGTCACTTGAGGGGCCTGGCCAGTGCTATCTGCAGGAATGTGGAAATTCATGCCAAGAGCTGTTTCCCAAAGCTCCCCTTCCCTGGGCCCACGGAGCTGTGTCGGTGGCAGGAGGAGGGGAAGGGCTGCTCTTACTGCTCTAGTCATGCCTGGGTCCCTGCGAACAGCAGAGCCGGCCCCCTGCCCGGGCACCTGCTCCCCGGGGCACACACACACCTGTGCCACGGCCCCGACTGCATCTTCCTGCCTCTTCTTTCAAGTGACATTTGCCCCCTGAGAGCCGCTAGAGCAGATCCAGGCCTGTGCACTGCCCACTCTTGCTGGCCAACCTATCAGACCGTCCCCCGCTGTGTTTTCAACCAGGCAGAGAGAACTGGGGGGACCCCCAGCCACTTCCATGCACCCGTCATAGTCCTCACAGCCCAGGAGGTTGGATTATCACCCACCCATTTCAGAGATGGAGAAGCTGAGGCTCAGAGAAGGAGAAATCCACCGAGATCTCCCAGCCGGTGGGACGGAGCTGGGGCGGTAATGGTCCCACTGTCCTGTGTCCGTCCTGTGTCCTGTGGGGCGTGGAGCATCTCCCCTGACCTCAGCCTGCCGCAGGGGTTCACATCTGGGACCAGCTGGAGCAGAACTTGCAGCAGGAAAATTAGGAATGCACGAAGGTGATCTCAGGAATTCCTGGCACCTGCCAACTGATAAAAATCACTGGGGGGGGGGGTGATGTCACACATTGGTGACCCGTTGATTGGCATGTGTTTCTGCTTGTTCTGCTCAGGTCAGAGTTGGATAATGATTAAGCCGAAGGCTGAGGGTCAGGAAGCGGAAGGAAGTGTGGATTATGACCCTGGCTGCAGACTGTCGGGTGGGAGATTGGACGGCAGGAGCCCAGCAGTGACTCAGCAAACCCCTGGCGGGCAGTGTCCCCTGCCTTCTTTCCTTTGGGCTGGAAACAGACCGTGGCTTTGATTTCAGGCAAACAGCACAATCCCATCCTATTTCTGCTGTTTCCTAGCTGCAGACCTTGGAAGAGTCCCGTCCTCACCCTAAGCCTTGTATTCCTGCCTGTAAAACAAGAATATGGGGACCCCTGGGTGTCAGCGGTTGAGCGCCTGCCTTTGTCCCAGGACCTGATCCTGGATTCCCTGGATTGGGTCCCACCTTGGGCTCCCCGCATGGAGCCTGCTTCTCCCTCTGCCTGTGTCTCTGCCTGTCTCTGTCTCTCATGAATAAATAAATAAAATCTTAAAAAAATAAAATAAAATAAAATGAGAATGTAAGATGCTCTACTCTATGAGGGCGTCAGGAAGGCAACCTGAGATGGACCAGGTAAAGGGTTTTGCAGGTCGTGGATGCTCCACAAATGTAGGCTCTCCGCCTCCTCCTGCCGCATGGAGTCGTCAGCATCAATCAGCTCCGGAGAGAGACAGACCCTGGGTCGGAAGCCCACCCGTCTCATTTCCTGGCTGTTCAACCTAGAGAACGTCACCCCCGCCTCCTCCCAGAACCCCGGCTTCGTCTGTCGTAACAGGGATGATGACACAGCCCCTGAGTAGGGTTTGTGTAAAGAAGGTTCAAATATGACCGAGTTCATGAGACCTGATGTTTGTCAGGCTCCTGGCTGGGTGCCAGGAGTCTGCATTCTTAACAAGCTCTTGGTGATTTGATGCTGATGCTGCGGGTCCAGGGACCTCCGTACCCTGCGAGAAGTGAGGTGATGGGTGAAGGTCAGTGGGGTCGCCCGGGGGCAGTGGGTGGAACAGGTGCACCTGCTAAAAAGCGGGTGCTGCCTTCAGGATGCCACCTGACGGAGAGCTAAAGACCACCTGGCAATTCATTAATCTACTTAACATGTGTTCCATCGAGAGACGTGTCGGTGCGCAGGGGTTGGGGGATGAGCTCCTGTCCTCTGGGAGCACAGGGGTCAGGGCCCTGGCCCAGTCTAGGGGTCGGGCAGGCTGACTGCAGGTGACGGCCCTTGAGCTAGTGGCCGGGATGAGGAGGGATCAGCCGGGTGGAGGGGGCCGAGGGAAGCGTCCAGGCAGGTGTGCTGTGGGAGACGAGAGTCACGCAGACACGCACCTGAAGACGGAGTCTGTCTTTGCTGTCATCGTTTTACAGCCTCCCACGAGGAAAGCACCCAGGCTTGGGAGGCCGGGAGGGCTGAAGTCACAGCTCTGCCCTCAACATGCTGTGTGACCTCAGCGAGGGACGTCCCTCTCTGGGCCTCAGCTTCCTCTTCTGTTAAGTGGAGGCGACGTGGCCTGTCTGGGGTGCTCTGGGCGGCGGGAAGGCACAGGAGGCGGGGGGTGTGGGGTCTGGCTTCCAGCCGCTGGCCGACCACCGTGCAGTCCCTCCCCTGGTGGCACGGAAGGCCCAGGGGTCCTGAGCTCCGAGGGGAGCCTCTGCCCCCCCTCCCCCAGCCAGGCTTCAGGGCGAGGACAGGAAGCAGGCCAGGGTCCCAGGGAGACTGATTTTGTCAGTCTCAGACCTTAACCCCCTGCCCTGTCTGACAAGAAACCAGAGACCTGGCTGAGATAAGAAGGCTGTTATCATGGTAAACAGACTCCTCCTGGGATGAAGAAAGGACTAGAACAGCCTGTTTGTCTCCCCAGGCATGACACCAGGAGGCTTGGCTGCCCGGGACCCCCGGCGGACCTGACTTCGCAGCTGCCCCTGCCTTTTGACGGACAAATTTGAAGCAGTGAAGGGGGGCGGGTTAGTCAAGAGCCCCGGGGTGGACACCAGGAGGCTGGGCCCACTCTCCACTCTGCCACTAGCTTGCTGTGTGACCTCGGGACAGTCGCTTCGCCTCCTGGGTCTCAGTGTTTCCATCTACAGAGTGGAGAGTTGGGCCTCATGGTCTCGAAGTTCACCTTCTAGCTCTGACTCTCGGTGATCCCACGGTTCAGATGCTCGTCCCCCCTGGGCTGACGCTGTTGGAGGAAATACTGAGGACGGGAAAGATCCATGGTGCCAGGGACCCTGGGGAAAGGAGCCCAGCGTCGCACACCTTCTTAAGCACCAAGTAACGTCTGGGAAATCACACGACGGCGTCTTGCGGACACAGCGGCTGCTGGATGTCTTGCAACGCAGGCCGGGCACGGTCTCCTGACCTGTTCATTCCTTCGTTCCTTCCTTCTTCCCTCTGTCCTCTGTTCACCCAGCGCTTGCTGGCGTGGACCCCGAGGTTTATTTGCTCGGGTGCAAACCCTGGCTCCGCCAGTTACTAGTTATGTGTCCGCAGCAAATTACCTGACTTCTCCGCGTCTCTCTTCATCGTGGAGTGGAGGCCACACACCTGCCTTGGGGGGTGGGTTTTGTGTTACACGCTTTCCGGTGTGTAAAGCGCTCAAAACGATCCCTGGCAGTTGCGAGCTGCAACATTCATGTTTGCTACCGTCGGTCTTTTTTTTTTTTTTTTTCTTTCCCCTGGCATCGTTTACTAAGAGACAGTGATGTAGCAGGTGCTGGGCCAGGCAGCCACCAGGCATTCGGATCCGAAGGGCGATCCCCAACCTCGAGGAGGTCACAAATGCATAAACAGGCAATTGCAGTCATGTGGTCAGTGTTGTGCAGGTAAGCTCAGGTTGCCATGGGAACAGAGAGGCGGGGCACCGCGGCTGGGTGGGGGGTGTGTCCGGGAAGGATTCCTGGCCGGGATGTCACTTGATCTGGGTGTAGAAGCACAGGTACCTCCGTGTCTGCCAGGAGGTGGAGGGTGCAGGGTGCTTAGAAACTGTGGCGGAGGGAACGGCTTGTGGATCCGCTTGGAGGGGAGAACGGGGACGTCCGGGGAGCACACGGGGTTTGGTTGGCTCGTTGTGGGGGGACAGGTAGGTGGCAGATGGAGCTGGAGGGGGAAGCAGGGCCTTCACTCTGCTGAGTATTCCGGGACTACTGAAGAGCTAGTACATTATCAGTGAGGCCAGTGTCCCCAACTTTTAGGATCATGCTTGACGTAAAGAAAAGAAATCTCCATTAAACGGACACGTATCTATAAATAAATAATATACACGTACCACCATGCACATACACCGTGTACATAAGACGCAAAGAGGAACATTTAAGATATTAATCCCTCATCAGACGTACGGTTTGCAAATATTTTCTCCCGTTCAGTAGACTTCCTCTTCGTTTTGTTGGTGGTTTCCTTTGCTGTGCCAAAGTTTTTTGGTTTGATAAACAAGCAGTCCCACGTGTTTATTTTTGCTTTTGTTGCCTTTGCTTTTGGTGTCAAATCAAAAAAAAAAAAAAAAAATCATCACCCAGACCCATGGGAGGGAGCTCACTCTGCCTGTTTTTTCTTCTAGGAGTTTCATGGTTTCAGGTCTGATGTTCAAGTCTTTGATCCACTTTGGGTTCATTTTTGTGTGTTGTGTCAGATATAGCGGACCTGGTTTCATTTTTCTGTAGGTGGCTGCTCAATTTTCCCAACAGGAAAATCTAAAGTATGACATAAAGAATGCATATAAGTCGAAATTCTGGTACCTTTTCTCCTTTGAACCAATGGCTCTTCTCGTGCATTTCCTGGAATGCACCCTTCCTCCTCTTGGCATCTTGGGGTGCATCAAAGGAGGGTCAGTGGAAGAGAGTGAAGTCTTGTCTTTAAAAGTCATCATGACATTTATACATGTTGATATCCCCGCAGTCATTGAAATGAAGACTAATTGTCTATTATTAACACTGGAAGCAAAAACACTGCAGGGTGACAACTATGCCGGTTTGCCAGGACTGAGTGCTTTCCTGTGATGCAGGACCTTCCGTGCTAAACCCGGCATTGTTCTACGTGCACCGGGTCACCCTAGTAGTCTAGAACAATCCTATTTTGTAAAGAATATAAATGAATGTTTAGAAAAGCATCGGAAGGCGGTTCATCCACAATATTGACAGTGGTTATCACTGGGTGATGGTATTTTACTCCTGTTTATTAAAGGATTAATTCTGGTTTTGCTGGCCTGTGTTAAATATCTTCTCATGAGAAATTATGTAGTATTGTACGATTTTTAAAACATAGAAAACAAGAAATTGAGACTCCGTTTGTGTGGAGGGCATAGCACAGAGGGGAGGCTGAATAAGGCAGGAGTCCTGGGATGAGTTAGAGGGTGTCAGAGAACAAGGTGAGGGGTGAGAAGGGACCTTGGATTTGGCAGTGGTGGGGGGAGGGAGGAGAGATGACATGATTAAGAGATCAATGCAAGAGAAAGACTCTGTGGGACTCAGTGGCAGAGTCAGTGACCAATTAAACCATGGGAACTGAAGAAGAGGTGGGAATCCCCCCTTGTCCATAAGGGATTTGTTCCGAGACCTCTAGTGGATGCTCAGACCCAGGGACAGAACCGAACCCTGTCCCTGCTGTTTAGTCCTAGACATACAAACATGTGATAAAGTTTAGTCTATAAATTAGGCAGCATAAGAGATCAGCAATACCAATGATAAAATAGAACAATTATAACAAGATACTGTAATGAAAGTGGTGGGAATGTGGTCTCTGTCCTGGAAAATATCTGATCGTGCTGTACTCACCCTTCTCGGACGATGCGAGATGATAAAATGCCTGTGCGATGAGATGAAGCCGTAGGCATGTGACATAGCTTTAGGCGACTACTGACCTGATAAAACATCAGAGGGAGGATCACCTGTTTCTGGACCACAATTGACCGTGGATAACTGAAACTTCAGAAGGCAAAACCAGGGTAAAAAGGGACCACCCGCTGTAGCCACAAGTTTCCCCCCGTGATGCTGTTAACTAAGATGGGTAGTTCGGGAGAGGAGGAATTCAGTTTTGAGCGGGGGGGTTGGGGATCTGGTGTCGGCTTACTTTGGGACACATGGCTTGGTGTGGGACACACGGACGTGCCTGTGGGACATGCTGGAGGAAATGGAGGAGATGGATTGATCACTGGAACTCAGGCAACTCTGGCTATCTACAGGCCTGTTTCTCTGCTCAAGCCACTGTGACCAGCACTCTCCCTTTGAAAAATTGTCCAGACACCCAACAACATGCTCTACTGGCCTGGGTGTCCCTTCTGACTCATGGCCTAGTTTGAAAGGAGTTAAGTTTAAAGACACACGGCAGTAATCCACTGTTATCTCTTGTAAGCAGCCCCAGATGACTCATTTGCATTATATAGAAAGTTTTCTTTACCTTTTAGCTGGAAAAAAAAAAAAAAAAAAACAAACTTGGGCACGCCCTTATCATTTTTTCTCCCTCCAGAATCAGTGTGGGGATTTCAACCCTTTGAGATTGTATTGAGACTTGTTTTATGGACCAGTGTCTGATGTATCTTGGTGTGTGTCTTTTATAATGGCTACTCCGTGGTTGGGTGGCGTGGTCTCTAAATGTCAATTAGGTAAGTCAGTCGACAGGGTTGTTCAAGTTTTCTTTATCCTAGCTGACTTTATGTCTACGTGTTCTCTCAATTATGGGAGTGTTAAAATTTCCAACTCTAGTTGCGGGTTTGTCTGTTTCCTTTCAGGGGTGCCAAGTTTTGCCTCATGTATTTTGAAGACGTGTTACTAGGGACATATCTATCTGGGAGTTATATCCTCCGACTAGTTAATCCATTTCTCATTAATACACATATACACATCCTTCTTAATCTCTGGTCATATCCCTTGTTCTGAAGTCTACTTTGTCTGATATTAATAGAGTTAGTTTCTTTATTATATGTTTTCTCATCTTTTTACTTTTAACTTATCTTTCTATTAAAACTGGGGTTTTCATAGGCAGCATGTACTTGAAGCTTGCTTTTAAAACCAGATTGACCATCTCTGTCTTTAAATTGGAATGTTTAGGTAGTTTATATTTAATATAATTATCAATAAGGTGGGGTTTAAATCTACTTTCTTTTTTAAAAAAAATAGATTTTATTTATATATTTGAGAGAAATAGTGAAGAGAGAGAGAGAGAGAAAGAGAGAGGGAGGGGCAGAAGGCAGAGGAAGAAGCAGACTCCCTACTGAGCAGAGTCCGTTCTGGGGCTCAATCCCAGGACTCTGGGATCATGACCCGAGCCAAAGGCAGATGCTTGACTGACTGAGCCACCCAGGTGCCCCTAAGTCTACTTTCTTATGCTAAGCAAAATAATTCAGTCAGAGAAAGGAATACCAAATGATTTCACACATATGTGGAATTTAAGAAATAAACAAATAAGCAAAAAAAAAAAAAAAAAAAAAGAAAGAAAGAAAGAAGCAAACTAAGAAACAGATTCTTAACTATAAAGAATAATAAAGTGTTGATTGCCAGAGGAGAGATGTGTGTGGGGATGGGAGCAATAGGGATTAAGGAGTGCACTTGTTCTGCTGAGGACTGAGTAATGTACAGAATTGTTGAATCACTATATTGTACACCTGAAACTAATATAACACTATATATTAACTATACAGGAATTAAAATAGAAAATTTAATAAAAAATTATGATGGAAAAAGATGCTTATCTAAATAAAAGTAAACAAATTGTAAAAACAAAACAAAACAAAACAAAAAAACTACTGTCTTGCTACTTGCTCTCTATTTGTCCCACCTATTCTTTGTTCCTTAATTTTCCTTTGCCTGGCTTCTTTTGGATTAATTATTTCTTTATTATTCCATTTTGTTTTCACTTTTTGTTCTATTTTTTTAAAAGATTTTTATTTATTTGAGAGAGAAAGAGAGAGAGTGAGCATGAATGGAGGGGAAGGGGAAGGGGGGAGGGAGAAAAAAGATTCCCCACTGAGCAGGGAGCCTGATGTGGGGCTCAATCCCAGGACGCCAAGATCATGACCTAAGCTGAAGGCAGATGCTTAACCGACTGAGCCACGCAGATGCTCTGTCTCTTTGTTTTATTTTTAGTGGACACTTAGGGTTCATTGAATGCACCTTCCCTTATCTTATCATATTTGCATAATATTATGGCACTTCCTATATTTATTAAAATCTGATCAGAAAAACAGAGCTGCTGGGAATAATATAGGATAAGGGATTTATTATAGGAATTTGAACTTATATAATTATATGGAGCTGGCTAAACAATCTATAAAAGGCCATGTCTGGTGTTGGTACACTATGATAGTGAAAGGAAGGAAGTTGGGAAGGGGGATGGATTTAATGTGGGAAAGAGTGGGTGAGAGCAGGAACAAACCAGTACCTACCTGTCATCTCATGATGCCAACATCAATGCTGTGAATGACTTATAGGAGAAACTGGAGCTTTTCATCATTTAGCTAAACACAACTAGTCTAGAGATCAGAGAGCTTGAAGGACAATCCAGCAAGAAGTAGAGAAGCTGTAAGCCCAACTGCTACCTCATGATGACAAGGTGACCCAGCAGTTAAGGGATACTGTGTGTGAATTGCACCTGGTATTCTTGTACCAACTTTCTGAGTGGAAAAAAAGAAAACAAGGGGCAACTTCTTTATTCCACCTTCCAGATGTTGCACAAAATATCTTCTGTGACCCATGCTAACTTGGAACTATACAGGAAGAGGACTTCTGGGAAGCGAAGTTCCCAGAAGAGCTTAGCTGAATTGACCCCATACAAATCCACTATAGTAGATCAGGTAAGAAACCTGTAATGCCAGTTCATTTCCATTCCCCATTCTGTCCTTTTAATGCTATTGTTGTCATACATTGTGCTTTTTCATACATTGTGAACCCCAACATACACTATTAATATATATATTTTTTATCTTTTAAAGAAATTGACAAATGAGGTGGGGGAAAAGACCTTCATATTTATTTATTTTTTAAAGATTTCTATTTATTTATTAATAAGAGACAGAGAGAGGCAGAGATATAGGTAGAGGGAGAAGCAGGCTCCCTGCATGGGAACCCAATGTGGGTCTTGGTCTGGGGACCCCAGGATCACGGCCTGAGCCGAAGGCAGACACTCAACTACTGAGCCACCCAGGCATCCCGACCTTCATATTTATTTATGTGCTTATTACATAGCATAGATTCAAGTTTCCATCCAGTATAATGTTCCTTTCACCTGAAGAATTTCCATTACTATTTCTTATAGTGAAGATCTTCTGGTAACAAATTCTCTCAGGTTTTGTTTTTCTGAAAAAGGTTTTATTTCTCCTTCATTGTTTAAAAGATATTGTTGCTGAAAACCTAGAATTTTAGATTGAGAGCTTTTTCTGTCGGTGCGTTAGAGAGGTTCCATTGTCTCTTGGCTTGCATAGTTTCTGACGAGAAGTCTTTGTTTTAAAGATTCTCTCTCTCTCTCTCTCTCTCTCTCTCTCTCTCTCTACCTATTTATCATCCATCTGGAGCACAAGTGTGGAGAGGGAGAGGGAGAATCTCAAGCAGACTTTGTGCTCAGCATGGAGCCCAACGTGGGGCATGATCTCATGACCCTGAGATCATGACCAGAAGCAAACATCAAGAATCAGACACTTAACTCACTGAGCCGCGCAGGTGCCCCAGAAGTCTTCTTAAATCTTACTATTGTTCCTCTGTAAGTAACATGGTTGTTTTCTCTCTTTGCTTTTAAGATTTTCTTGTTATTATTGGGTTTCAGGATTTGATTATGATGTATCTTGGTGTAGGGCTTTTATGTTTGTTCTATTTGAGATTTATTGAAGTCCTTGGATCTGTGGGTTTAGAGTTTTAAGCAAATTTAGAAAATGTTCAGGTATCATTTCTCCCAACGCATTTTCTGTTTCTCTCCAACCCCCTCTTTCTCTCTCTTCTCTCTCTTCAAGTACACGTTGGACTACTGGATGTCATATCACAGACCACTAAGCTCTGTTCTTTTTTCCCAATCTTTTTTCCCACTGTGCCTTAGTTTACATAGATAATATTGCTATGTCTTCAGGGTCAATGATCTTTTCTTCTGCAGTGCCTAATCTGCTCTTAACTTTAATGATTTTTTAAAAAAATTTAGATACTCCATTTTTCATCTTCAGAAGTTCCATTTGATTCTTTTTTATGTCTTCCATGTCTCTCCTTATTGTGCTTATATTTTTCTTTAAATATTTCAATGAGTTATAATAACTATTTTAACATCTTTGTATGCTAATTTGCTCATTGCTGTCACTTCTGGGTCCATTTCTATTGACTGATTTTTCTTCTGGTCACATTTTCCTGCTTCTTAGACTATCTAGTAATTTCTGACTGGATGCTGGACATTATGAGTGGTATGTAGTTATGTTGAAGATTTTAATTTCTTTGTCTTCTTTTAAAAAGTGCTGGGGTTGGGATCCCTGGGTGGCGCAGTGGTTTGGCACCTGCCTTTGGCCCAGGGCCCGATCCTGGAGACCCGGGATCGAATCCCACGTCGGGCTCCCTGCATGGAGCCTGCTTCTCCCTCTGCCTGTGTCTCTGCCTCTCTCTCTCTCTGACTATCATGAATAAATAAATAAAATCTTAAAAAAAAAAAAGTGCTGGGGTTTGTTGTAACAATCAACAGGGTTACTTACAAATCAGTTGGCTCTCTTTGGAGACTGTTTTTAAGCTTTGCTGTAACCGGTCTGGACTAGCCCTCGTTCTAGGGTTAGCTCAGCTTACAGCTAAGGCATGACATCTACAGTCTTTACTGAATGTTCTAGGTTTTCAGTGACTTCTTACCACTCTGGCTGGTCACAAGACAAATGCCTCCTGTCCTGTGTGAGCTCTGCAGATTGTTCATCTTGCAACTTTCTAGTTTCTCTTTGCCCAGGATCATGGAACTTTACCCTGGTACTCAGCAATGACTCCAGAAGGCCAGACACAGATTTCTAGAGCTCTTTTTTGGGCACAGCTTCCTCCTTTCTAGAACTTCTCCACACAGCTTCTAGCTGGGTGCCTGAACCTCAGTCTCCAAATCCTCAAATCAACAATATTACTATAATCTGCTTTGGATCCCTCTCTCAGAACCTTGGTCTGGATTATGACTTCATGCAGAAAACCAGGACAATCAAAGGATTCCCTCATTTTTTCTCTTCTCTTAGGGATCACATCCTTCCATACCTATTTTTAATTGTTGGAAAACAGTTGTTTCCTATATCTTGATCAGCTTTCTAGCTGTTTGGGGTGGGTAGGTAACTTTAATCCTTGTTGGTCTATCACAGCCAGAAGCAGAAGTCAGGAATTAATATAAAGAAAAGCTCTCTAATGGCTTTTTTAAAATAAAGATTTTATTTATTTATTCATGAGAGACACATAGAGAGAGGCAGAGACATAGAGGGAGAAGCAGGCTTCCTGCATGGAGCCTGATGCAGGACTCGATCCTGGGACCCCAGGATCACGACCTGAGCCAAAAGCATATGCTCAACCACTGAGCCACCCAGGTGCCCCCTCTAATGGCTCTTTATTTTTTTTAATTTATTTTTTATTATTTATTTTTTTAATAATAAATTTATTTTTTATTGGTGTTCAATTTGCCAACATACAGAATTAGAATAACACCCAGTGCTCATCCCATCAAGTGCCCCCCTCAGTGCCCGTCACCATTCACCCCCACCCCCCGCCCTCCTCCCCTTCCATCACCCTTAGTTCATTTCCCAGAGTCAGGAGTCTTTATGTTCTGTCTCCCTTTCTGATATTTCCTACTAATGGCTCTTTAAATGTTATCTCTCTCTCATCAAGTTCTTAACTTCTGTGTTTTATGCCATCACACTCTGCCTTGATTTGTAATCACATACATATGTGACTCAGTGGACTATAGGGGCCTTGAAGGTGAGCACAGAGTCTTTCTTAGTGGCTTCTCTGAGTCTAGTACATGATAGGCCCTTGGGAAGTGAGGCCGAGTTTCCTCATGTGGCAGTGAACTAAAGTGACCCCGATGAAGTAATGGGTATCCCAAGCTGAAACCCAGGAGGACCGGCTCTCTCCCTTGTGTGATCAGCAGTAGGCAGACTCCCAGGTAGAATCACGAGGGTGCACAATTCTCCCTTATTAGGCAGGAGACCAAGCGATTGGTTAAAAGAATCTGAGCCTGTACAGACTTGTCAAATACATCATCCTGACATTAGAGCTCACAAAGCCTCAGATCTTGGCATAATGGAAGGGTTTGACCAGAGGTGTCCTGACAGTGTCACATGATCCCCCAGAGTGAGGCCAGACCATTCCCCAAGGGGCAAGTCCTAGAGTGTCCAGGAACTCTGTTGCTGCTCTTGCCCACTTTCCCTGGAAATGGAGCAAAGATGGGGAGTGACAAGGTTCGAGTCCTTGCCCTAGCTATATGACCTTAATCAGCTGACTCAATTTCCCCACCTGCAAATGAAGCCTCAGACAAATAGGTCTCTCAGGCCTTTTCCTGCTCTAAAGAGCTAGTTCTGGCAATGGATGGCTTGATGGTCCTGGAAGCCTGTGATTGCCTTAGCTGGTGAGTCTAGGTTTATAATTGATGGCATTGGGACGTCGGCTTTTTGTGGCTCTGTGATTAGAACAATCCATAGCTCTTGAATGATCCACTAACCTTCTATAGTTCTGACGGCCACAGTCAGTGACAATTCCGGGACACTGTTGTGTGGCTCTGTGACCCTGAAGCATTCACCTTATTGAGCTCCATCAGCAGTGATGCTGGTGTGCCTGGGACCCAGCTTTCTATCTGCTCAAGGACTCAAACCTGCTCCTCCTTCATTGCTCCGAGGGTCATTAATCTGAGTGATTCACTTGCGGGAGCCAGTGAGAAACAGAGGTACAGCGAATGCCAGTCTGGTCGCCCTCAGCCTGAAAGGGCTTAATTGTTTGCCTGCCTGAGAGAGCCGTTGTCTGGTGAGGGCCTGGCTGGGCCAAGTTCAGCTGGGTTGTCGTGAGGGTGCTGGGCAACACTGCATTGTGCCCATGCTGGAGGGGTGTTTTGCCCTCCCCGCCCATTATTGAGGATGAGAATGTGCACTACCCGGAGGGATGAGCCGAGGACAGGCAGGGGCCCATTGCTGATTCTGCCCCAGGTTCCTGGGGCCACCACCGGCTGGGCTTGTGCCTGTTTTTCCAACCCTGGGTGGTGGCCCTGGTTTGCCTGGTTTCTGGCCTGACCCTACGTGAGAGTCGGCCGTGCAGCTCTCTGAGGTCCTCCGGGCCTGGTTGTGCTGTCTGGCTGGGGCCTCTGGGCATGTCCCCTGGAATGGCTTGTTTCTATTTCATCTCCCCATAAATGAGGACCCAGGTGCTTCTCCCTGACCTGTTGGCCTGTGGACCTGAGAGTTCCAGGTCCTCTGGCCAACCTCTGGCAATCCCATAATCCTGTCCCTGGCCTGTGACTGCCTATGGTCAGATCCTGATCCATCAGGACAGGCCAGAGGAAAAGGGACCCCCACTCTGTCACCTGTTCCTGTGTGACAACTCACATCCCCTCTCTGAGCTGTGAGCTCAGCAACTTATAAAATGGAAGTGAGGGACTTCCCTCCCTGGGGCTATGGGGAGAAATCCATGAGAACCTGGGTGCAACTTGGGAATTCCTGTGCGGACAGTAGGGTTGGTTCTCCAGGAACACATGTGAGCCCATCTCCTACACCACACCACAGAGGGGGTCCCCTGCCCCCAGGGACAATGTCTGATGCGCACCTGGGTCTGCCTCACCTGGCAGGAATTGGAGACTCTCCTTCTGACTGGGGAGGATGTAGTCAAGAGAAATCCATTCTTCATTCATTCATTCATTCATTCACTCAACATTCATTAGTTCATTTGTTCATTCATTCATACATTGCCAGTCACTGTGTTTGCCACTGGTTTTTGTCTTGGCAATTTGACCTCGAGAATGATTTCGTTACACTCCAGCCTTGAAGAGGCGAGGGGTGGGGAGGTGGGAGTGGTCACAGCAGCCCAGCCCTCCCCAGGGAAACTGTTCCAGGCAGTACTTGAGCATGTTGGAGTCAGACACCTATGGGTCTCTGCCATTACCCTCCTGGCTGAGTGGCCTTGGGCGCCCTACTTAGCCTCTCAGTGTCTCCGACAGCTCAGCTGTAAAATGGCAGAAGGTAACGGCGATCCCCCTGCCAGGATTGCTGTGAGGCCTGAATGTAATCAGGTGTAGTCCTGAGTGGCCAAGGATGGGCTCCATAAACGGGGTGGAGGTTAAGGTCACAGGAATCAGGTGACCAGTTTGAATTTCAGCTCTGCCAATTGTGGGCCAAGGGCCCTTCGGCAAGCCACTTGGCTTTCCCACCTCAGTTTTCTCTGTCTCTTCTGTCAAATGGGACTCATAGGGATATTATGAGGCTTGAATTTCCTAAAAGGAAGATCACATAGCACAAGGCCTGGCATGTGGAAGGCCTCGATCGATTGCAGCCAATAGTATTATTAAATATTCCTCAGGATACCTGAGGACTTCATTCAGGAACTTCTCAGGGAAGCATGTGCCCCTGGGTGGCCTTGGAGAAAGACTCTGGCCACATGGCAAACAGGGATTTGTCTTGGAGCCTGGGATTTCTTTATATGGAACGAGTGTCCCACACCTGTCTCCCAGTTGGCCCCACTGGAATTTCTAGATTCCTAAGTTACCGGTGAAGGAGACACCCCTCCTTGCCCCTTGAGTTTCCAGGAAGGGTTTGGTCTCTGTTTTGGTGCCGTGTTGTGGGGTTTCCATGGGGAAACTGAGCTTGAAGATTGAATTGATCTCAGCTGCAACACCCCTGGTACCAAAGCCGGCTCACCTTCCGGTTTGGGAGGGAGGAGGAGGAGGAGGGCGCAGCCAGTGCTGGACCTTGATCAAAAACTTGTAACGGATCAGTGCTGCTGGGCTTCACATGGGCAAGGGGACAGCCCCATCCAGGAGCCTGCCCATCTGGGTGCTTAGCCTTCCTGGCTCTGACACCAGCATTCTCTTCCAGTCTGTTCCAGTTCCCTATGTCTTGAACAGCTGAGTGGTTCAAGAGTGAATATGAGCCTGGTACCCCTGCTCCAAAGGCACGCGTTCATTCACTTATTCATTCCAGATCTCACTGAGATTCCTGTACTGGCATTTGGGGAAACAGTGGTGGGCTTGCCCTCACGCATCCCACGGTTGGGAGGACCTGGCCAAATTATAACCCAACTGAAACAACAGTGTTACGACAACTTAAAAAAAAAGTATTTATTTTAAGTAATCTCTACACCCAGTATAGGGCTTGAACCTACGACCCCGTGATGAAGAGTCCATACTCTTCCGACTGAGCCTGCCAGGTGCCCCACAACCCTTTTGTGTGTTTGTGGCATAACTCCTTTAAGAACATGACAAAAATAAAGAAACTTCTCAGGAAATGTAATACACACACGCACATGAAATTTTGCTTATGATTTTAGGATGTTTACGGATTCCCCAGACATCTATTCGAGAACCTCCGATCAAGAGTTCTTCAATCATCATGGGAAAATTGCTGAGAGAGCCACGCTGGGAGGCTGGAGAGGTGCAGAGTTAAGGAATGCTCCTTGGCCTAGGAATTGGGGAAAGACTCCCGGGAGGAAGTCCTACTTACTACTCATTCAACAAGCACTTCCTGAGCGCCTCCATGAATGAAATGCCATTCACTTGTGATGCGCCACCAAAGAAAAAAGGCAAGGTCCTTCCCGTCCTGGAACTTACGGTCTAGTGGAGAGAGATAAAAAAATAAATAGATAAACAAACAAACAAACAAATTGAGGAACACAGAGATGTCTGGGGGTGACAAGGAGCCCACGTTAGGGGCAGTGCCAGGCAGAGAGAACAGTTAATAGAAAGGTCCTGAGGTGACCACGAAACTATAGGGCGGGAAGACTGTGTAAAAGAAAGCTAGTGTGGCTGGAGCTTAGCGAGCGGTGGGAGATGGGTGAGGTTGCTCACCCATCATACAGGCCTTGCAGTCTAGGGCAGGGAGTAGGATTTTGCTGTCAGGGTAATGGGAAACCCTGTTTCTCCTTCAGTTCAGCATTTTAAATTTATATAAATGAAAGCAGTGAGCACATTTCTTTTCACAGCTGCCTTTTTCTCATCCCACGATGTTTGCTAGCTGTTAAATCAATTTACCTTCAACTGCTATGTAGGGTTATATGGTGTACATAGTTACCCGTTCTTACAGTGTTGGGCATCTAGGCTATATCTCGTTTTAGGATTACAACTGAATCCGAAATGGAAGATCAGTGGGTTGAAGGGTGAGCACCTTTGCACCCTTATAGGAAATTGCCAGATGACTCCCTAAAGTTCGTGTAGTAATTTATATTCCCACTAGCAGCGTCCGGAAGTTCCCATTTCTTTATAACCTTGCCAGTAGTTGATAGGGTCAGCCTTTTAAGGTTTTGACAATGTTTTGGGTGTAAAATGGTAACTCGCTTTAATTTGCATTTCCATGATGACTAGCGAGTGAAACGTGTAATTTTGTATTTATTGGCTCTTGGGAGTTTCGTCTCTTGTGAATTGTCTGTTCACATCCCTTGTCATTTTCCCACAAGGATGTCTCTTTCTAATTGATTGATGGAAGATGTTTGTATATTCAAGTTACTAATCCATTGTCTTTTACAAATGTTGCAAAGCTCTTCTCCCACGCTGTTTACGGAAGGGTTTTTTAAGGAGAGGAGTGATATGTTCTGATTTACATTTTTAAAGATCACCCTAGCTACTGTGTGAAGAACAGATGGGGATGGTGGGCATGGGTGAAAGTGGGTAAACCGGTTAGAAGGTCATTACAGTGGTCCAAGGACGAAGGATGGCGGCCTAAAGTGGTAGGAGGGGAACTAGAGAAAGATGGACAGTCCCAGAGTACATTTTGGAGCAGAAATTGCTGATAGATTTGATGTGGGGCAAGAAGAAAAGATAGGAATCAGGATGACTCTTAGGTTTTTGGCCTGAGCAACTGGGTGGATGGTGGTGCCATTGACTGAGATAGAGAAACAGGTTTAGGCTGAGAGATGGGGAATAAACATTCCTGTTTTCTTTTTTTCTTTTTTTTTTTTTTTTTTTTTTGGCTCATTTCTGTTTTCAACATGTGAAGCTTGAGACAGCCTGTGGACATCCAAGAGGTTAAATCAAATAGGCAGTTGGATCCGTGAGTCTGAGTTCAGGGAAATCAGCCAGGGCTCAGGATAGACATTTGGGAGTCATCAGCACATGAATGGAATTTAAAGCCAGAGAGACTGGATAAGATGGAAAAGACAAGAGGCTCCCAGGTGAGCCTCAGCACATGACAACATTAAGAAGTTGAGTAGAGGTGGAGAATCCATAAAGAACGCCCTAGAATGTAAACTCTACAGAGTAGAGCTTTGTTCTGTTGACTGGCTAGTGTCTAGCCCAGGACTTAGCAAGTAGCAGGCTCCTAGTAAATATTTGTGGAAGGAACATGTAACAGAATAAATGAATGCATGAATGAAGAGATTGAGAAGGAGTGGCCAATGAGATAAGAACAAGCAGCCGTGGAAGCCAAGAGAAAGAGAAAGATTTCAAGAAGACAAGAACGGTTAGTTGTGTTAAGTGTTGTCCAGAAGTTGCAAGAAAGCTGGTCAGAGAACTGACCATTGGATTTGGTGACACAGAAGTCACCGGTGACCTTGACAAGAGTAGTCAAGCCTCGAAAGGGGCGGAGTTTGTCAGGTTGTGTGAGGTAGGGGGCAGGGTGGGAGTGGGGAGGGAAAGGATGCTCTAGGCAGTGGGAATGGCATGTGACAACGCCAGAGGACAAGGGGGGCTGGTTCCCAACACTGCAGGTTGGTCCAGCTGCGGGGAGGGGGAGAGAGTGGCCAGAGAGATGCGGCTGGGGCCGCTGGGAGGACAGGCTGAGAGGCTTCAGGCAGCCCAGGGGTGTTGAACATGGCTAGCTGGTTAAGGGGGTAAGTGTCCATGTGTTATTCAAGATTCAAGGGAGAATTCCAATTCTAGTTGACTTTTTTCCTCTTGTAACTGAAAAGTCCAGGGATGGATTGTGGCTTTAGGTCCAAGACTTGGGCTGTCTTCACTCTTAATTCTCCTTCTGTCTGTGTTGCCCTCCTTGTCAGGCAGGCCATTGTCTCAGAGGCACAAGATCTGGGTGTCTGTCCATCCGGTGCTCTTCTCTGATTGGCCAGGCCTGGGTCATAGACCCATCCCTGGAGCCGGTGGGAGGATGGATCTACCAGACGTAATCTCCCACTGGAAAGTCAAAGCGCCCACACCGGACCAGGGTGTGTGTATGTGTGTGTGTGTGTGTTGGGGGGTGGTGGTGGGAATGCCAGACAAGCCAACTCATAGGATTTAATGATTACCAAGCCCTGGAAGGGCATAGATTTGTAAAATATCAGAATATTAAAAAAAAAAAAAAAATAGGGAGTGTGTGTGTGTGTGTGTGTGTGTGTGTGTGAGATTCTTTCGGGAATTCCTACAGAGATTCCCTAGTACAAGTAGAACATGAGCCACAAATGTAACTTTAAATCTTGTGGTACCTATATTAAAAACAAAAAGACAAAAAAAAAAAAAAAGAGAGAGAGAGAAACAGGTGAAATTAATTTTGATAATGCATTTTATTTTATTTTTTAAAGATTTTATTTATTTATTCATGAGAGACACACAGAGAGAGGCAGAGACACAGGCAGAGGGAGAAGCAGGCTTCATGCAGGGAGCCTGATACAGGACTCGATCCCGGGAAGTCTGGGATCACGCCCTGAGCCAAAGGCAGACGCTCAACCACTGAGCCACCCAGACGTCCCTACATCCCTTTTTCATATTAAGTCTTCAAAGTCTGTATTTTATACTTACAGAACATCTTAGTCCAAAATCTAAATTTTCCCCAGAAATACTTGATCTGTGTTTAGATTTTATCAAATTTACAATGGAAGAAACTAGATTCCCATACCCACGTTGTTCCAAATGTATTTGAGAATTCTCCAATGACTTAGGACTTGTATGTTCATTTTAAAATTCAGATTAGGGGGGAATCCCTGGGTGGCTCAATGGTTTAGCGCCTGCCTTCAGCCCAAGGTGTGATCCTGGAGTCCCGGGATCGAGTCCCACATCGGGCTCCCTGCATGGAGCTTGCTTCTCCCTCTGCCTGTGTCTCTGCCTCTCTCTCTCTCATGAATAAATAAATAAAATCTTAAAAAAATTAAAATTCAGATTAATTAAAATTAGTTAATACAATTTCAAATGCAGTTCCCTAAGTCCCACCAGCCACATTTCAAGCAAGTGGTGACCATGTTGAATGATCCAATGTGTTTGCCAGGTGGAGGTGGAAGTGACGTCCAGGGGAGGGGAGCGGCCCTGCAAGGGTCCTGAACCGAGCAGGAGCAGACCCTAGGTCTTCTGATCCTGTCAGGGGCTTTCCACTCCACCCCACACCTGCCCTGCTCTGTGCAGGTCAGTGAGCACGGATCAGGGAAGCAGCATGAAGGTAGTGGGAGTCCAACTTTTGCTGAGGCTCCAATTCTTGCTCAGACTGTAAGAAATGCTCCTTTATTTTATGCTAATCTTGTCTGTAACCATCCCTGCCCCTGGATGATAAATGTGTTTGGAATGAGTGCATAAACACATCAGCAAAATGGAACACCTCCGTGTTCTAAGCACTGCACCCAGCCCTGGGACATGGAGATGAGGCTGGCCCAGCCCCTGCACTTGAGGGGCTCACCACCTGGCCGAAGGGGGACAGGCTGATAAATGCACCATTGAGGGTGCACACAGGATAGTGTGGGGCAAGCGCTTCTGGGAATGAGCAGATAGCAGGCCTCGTGGATGGGAACCACCAGCAAACAGCCTCTGGGGCTGGTTGAGTCCTTGGGAAAATCCATGGGGAGCCCACACCTGGCACTGCTGGGTGTTGGGCCTTGGCCTGTGGGCGTGGGGGTGTTTGGGTGACAGCCCAAAGGCTAGGAGGGGTTGTTTTGGTTATTGATGTTTGGAACAGAGAGGGGCTATTGTTAGGTGAAGTCTCAGCTCGTTGGTGTGTGGGGTTGGCCCGGGACCATGGGGTGGGTCCTGGCTGGGGTGTCTGCCATCAGCTAACATCGCTTTGTTGATGAGAACATCTCTTTACTGGGCACCCACAGCGTCCTCCTCTCCACTCACCATTGTGTGGGGGCTCTCTCTCTCTCTCTCTTTCTCTCACACACATGCACGCATACGCGGTTGCTACATAATTTAACTTAGGGAGCCCAGGGCACTACAAAAACTCAAGGTCCCTTGTTCCAAAATTAAGAATTTCAAGATGAGGGCATGAAAGCAGGGTGTTGACCCAGCGCGTGGCCCTGTACGACTGCCCAGGTCCTGGGTCCCAAGTCCCGAGTGTGGGAAGCCAACCCTCCACACGTGCAACACACACGAGGTCTCCGCGGGGTGCTGGACTTGTGCCTTCCCTCAGGGGAGCCCAGCAACTAGTGCCAAGTGCTTTAGAGATTCGTTATCTCGTGTGACCTGCCCACGTCCGGATGTAAGCGACGACTATTAGGCCCACTTTACATATCGGGACCTGGAGGTGCCCAGGATGACCTGGCACCTGCACCCCAAACTTGACTGAGTTGGAAGCTCAGACTTGTTCCTCTGCCTGCCTACCTCTCCTGCCCAGAGGAGTAAGCCTCCTATCTTTGGGTCCTTTCTGATTTTTTTCTAATGTTCTTTTCTTCTGAAGTTTTAGATGGTGAACCTGATAGAGAAGTGGAATCACCAGATTCCTGGAGCCATGTGGGGCTGGTCACTGTTCCTGTCAGTGAGTCCCCACCCTGAGGACCCGTGGGGTCCCCACCTGGCCCAAATCACCAAGGATTCTCTGGGGTGGGGGGCGGATCTGCGTCGCCTCCTGTGCTTGTTTCCTTTTCTCCGCCCCCACGTGGACTCAAGAGCTGCCTATTTTCCTGTAACTGCTTCTCAAGGTGTCGCTCACCTGAGAGGCACAGGCTTTTCCTGGGATCTGGGCTCCTGGGGAGGATTGCATCACAGAACAGCAAACAATGGGAAAGTGACACTAGATGCTTCTCCCCTTCATCATCTCCGGGCCCCCCTGCCTCCGTGGGCTCTTTCTTGATCAAGGCTTCGCTGGAGCCTCCTTCCATGGTAAGTACCTCCTTGCTTCTCTCCCGTTCCTCCCTGCTACGCAGGCTGTCTCTCCTCCATCTTTCCAAGGATATCCCATTCTTTCTTTTTTTTTTTAATTTTAAAAATTAATTAATTTATTTTAAAATATTTATTTATTTATTCATGAGACACAGAGAGGGAGAGGCAGATCCCACATAAGCAGAGGGAGAAGCACGCTCCCTGCGGGAGTCCAATGTGGGACTCGATCTCAGGACTCCAGGATCACGACCTGAGCTGAAGGCAGACGCTCAACCACTGAGCCACCCAGGTGGCCCATGTCTCATTCATTCATTCATTCATTCATTCCTCACAGAGCATCGAGTATACATCAGGTACCATGTTTGGTGCTGGAGATAGAGGGAAGAAGCCTCTGCCTTGATGGGCTCCCAGGCTGGTGGGAAGATGGACCCGAAATGCCTGACGCAGACACACAGATTGGCTTCTGAGTTTCGATAGTGACAGAAGCTATGAAGGCAAGGGATGGAAAAGTAGAACCAGATGGGGGAAGAGCCGTCTTAGATTGTGTGACGTTCAGGCCAAGACCTGAAAGAGGAGCGGGGGCCAGCATGGGAAGGAAGAGATGGGAGTGGGTCCTGAACACGGGGCACAACTGGGGGGGTATGTGCAGGGTAGAAGGGATCCAGGGTGCCCAGGCTGCAGGCAGCAAGGGGGACAGCAGAGGAGATGAAGTCAGGGAGCAGGTGGGGTCAGATGGTGCAGGGCTCTGCGGCCAGGGAAGGGGCTGGGCTGTGATTCAAGAAAGATTTGTCTAGCTTTTGGGCGGAGAATAGACTGGAGGCTCAAAAGGGCGAGTGGAAGTGGGGGACAATGGCCAACAACTTTGGGGTTCGCATGCTGGATGAGAATGGCCGGGTGTGGAACGCTGATGATGGGGGTGGAAGAGGTGGGCAGATTTGACATTTCTTTCAGTGGGAGAATTGGATCGTGCTGGAATCATGTTTGGTGATGGAAGATGGTTCCCACATTTCTGGAATATCTCCCCCCGTCCACAGCCTCACGGACCCTCCTCACTTCGCCTTCAGACGTAGCAATGATGCGTGACAGCAGCCACCCAGGGCACTTGGTACAAAACTGTGTTCCTGAGGGTTTGAGGTGGACAAGAAAGGCTGGTGGACCCCTTGGATGGTGTTAGAGACGCAGCCAAGCACCATGTGGAAGGGTTAAGTGGGGTGACCTGTGAGAACCCTATTTTCTTCCTTATCATTGAAGTAGCACACAAAAAAGTAAAAAGATTGATGATGTCACGTGCTGTTGGCAAGGACTTGGAGAAAGAGATATCTTGAACAGTGGGAAAACCACGCCAGGCAAGTCTTATTTTTGGAGAATACTTTGGGGTTATGTATTTACATTTAAACTATGCATAACCATAGACTCGGCTTCTTAGGATTTCCCCCTAAGGAATGAGTATGTACCTGCATGCGTGCAAGTGTGGACTGGGATCTTCACTGCACCGGTGTTCGCATTAGTCAGAAACTGTAAACCAACACCCCAGATAGTCACCAGTCGTGGGTAGATGGGCAAACTGTGGTCCATCCATACTGTAGACACCATGTGGCTGTTACAATGGTCGAGGTAGCTATCTTACCGAAAGCTCTCCCAGGCCACTGGGTAAGTGAAAGAACAAGTTACATATCAGTACGGTACACGTTAGGAGACCAATGATGAGAAAAAAGGAAAAAAAAAATCTACAGAATGTTGCTTATTTCTAAATGTGCATACGTGTCCGTGCAAAATGCACAAGGGACTCAGAGGAGTGACATTAACCCGCTCACAGAGGTCACCGCTGGGAGGGGATGGGCCCTGGGGTGGGAGTTAAAGATGACGCTGGCCTTCAGCGTTTTGGTTCACTACTTCACAGGAGTCTATTTTCAGGCATTACTGGTGTAATTAAAAAGCTCAAACTAAAACACATATTCATGGCAAACCCTCTGAAATGCAGCTATGCGAAATGAAGGAGGGAAAACTACCCATAATCTTACATCCCGAAGGTAACCATTATTAAGGTCTTTGCTTCCAAATCTTTCCTGTACTTTCCCATGCTTTAAAACTACGACTCTATTATTAAACACACTATTTTATGACCTGTGTTTTTTTTCACACTTTCCATGTCATTAAATATTCTCTCAAGCCAAGTTTTTTTTTTTTTTTTATGCGTTATTTTTTTGCTGCTGGGTTTTACCATTTCGTATTAAATCCTCTATGGTTGACACATAGCACATTTCTAATTTTTCTTTATTATATACAAAATCTTAAATCCCTCTTTATACAGTTGTCCAGTTGTTTATTTAGGAGAATTTTGTTAGGAAACTATATGGGTTAAGGTGATTTGGAAGCTCTTTTTTTTTTAAGTAAGTTTCCTGCCCAACATGGGGCTCAAACTCACAACCCTGAGATCCAGAGTCACATGCTCTACCGGCTGGACCAGCCAGGTGCCCCTGGAAGTTCTTGGTGTGCAGTGCCCAGTTGCCTTCCACGAAGGGGAAGCCGTTGCAGGCCAAACAGGACAGTATGTACCTGACAGTCCCCTTTACCTCAAGATTTTTCAAGAGGAGCTTCTTGTCCAAAGGGAGAAATAGCTCCCAGGAGAATCAGGGGTGTCTTCCTCATAGGAAACCTTCAGAGAGGGAAGACATGGAAGCCTGTCCAGGTTGGTCCTCAGAGGCAGAGCTGCCCAGGTGACCCCTGAAGTGCCTCCCAGAGTTGATTTGAGGTTCCATTGACAAGAAGAATACCATGGAAACTGTGTCAAGGTTAACTTCGGCACCTGGCTGGGAGTGCCAAGGCCGCTGGGTGGATATCTGAAGACTCTGCCCTCGGAGGGCCCAGGTCAGAAGTCAAGTTCCCTCTGGGCCCACGAAGGCAGAGTCTCTCCAGGTGTAGCCACCATACAAAGTGTGTACGCCTCCCCAAACAGGGTGCTGGGTGTTGTTAAGAGGTAAGGACGGAGTCATGTGATAGAAGGGCTCTGCTGGGTCCAAGAGGTGACCAGTAGCACCCCCCCCCCACCCGGGGTTTGCCTGAGGCTGGAGAGCTGTGGGGTCTGCAGTTGGATGCCAGGACTGGCTTGGGGGCAGCTTTTCCAGCAAATCCTCGACTGTCCATCCTTAGTACAAGCTCCCCATCTATCCATCTCCAGTCCAGTGCACTGAACATATTGATAAAAGTAACCATTCACATGATCGTTTTGCAGCGTAAACAGATTCAAATCATTATGTTGTACACCCGAAACTTGATATAATGATATATATCAATTATCATGTCAATTACCTCAATAATAATAATAATAATAATAATAATAATAATAATAGTAATAACCAACCTGAGGGGTGCCTGGGTGGTTCAATCAGTTGAGCATCCAACTCAGGATGCTCAGGTCATGATCTCAGGTTGTGAGATCCAGCCCTGCGTTGGGCTCCATGCTGGGCGTGGAGCCTGCGTGAGATTCTCTCTCTCCCTCTGCCCTTCCTCTGCTCACATTTTCTCTCTCTCTAAAAAGCAAAAAACAAAAAACAAAAAACCCAAACCATCCCCACATGATTCAGCGATGCATCCAGAACAGCCATCACCCCTGCAGCCCCCAACTGCTTTTCCTCTGCTGTTCCCTGCTTGGTTTTCTGCAAATGCGGAGTGTATTCCTAAATGCCATGGAGTCACAGTATCACTTTGCAGTCACCCTGAGCTACAGAGATCTCTCAAATATATCCCCTTTCCCTCTGTACCCGCTACATCACCTCTGCCATGCCCTCACCATCACCGTAAGGACAAAGACTCACATAGAGCTTATCATGGGCGAGGCATCGTTTTAAGCACTGTAGCATTTGTGTTTTCACTTAATACTCAGAAGACCCAAGAGAGGTAACAGGCTCACGGCCGATCTCCACTGTCCTTTTGAGTCCTCACGTGTGCCCGAGGATGGGTGCCTGGGTGTGGTAGTTGCATTTCCTTTTTTTTTTATTTTCCAAGATTCTATCTATTTATTCATGAGAGACACACAGAGAGAGGCAGAGTCACAGGTAGAGGGAGAAGCAGGCTCCCTGCGGGGAGCCGGATATGGGACTCAATCCCAGGACCCCGGGGTTGCGACTTGAGCCGAAAGCAGATGCTCAACTGCTGAGCCACCCAGGCGCCCCATTGCATTTCCTTTTCGAAATTAAGAACATTTCAGGGGTACCTGGCTGGCTCCGTTGGTGAAGCATGTGACACTTGATCTCAGGGTTGTGGGTTTGAGCCCCACATTGTGTGTAGAGTTTGCTTAAAAATGAAATCTTAAAGGGACCCCTGGGTGGCTCAGTGGTTAAGCGTCTGTCCTTGGCTCAGGGCTTGAACCTGGATAACCAGGATGAGTCTCACATCGTGCTCCTTCCCTCTGCCTGTGTCTCTGCCTCTCTCTCTCTGTGTGTGTGTGTCTCTCATGAATAAATAAATAAAATATTAAAAAAATAATAAAATAAAATCTTAAAAATAAAAAAAGAAGTTCACATTTCATCCACATAAAACCTACCTTGTATGTAAGATGTTAGTAATAATGATGATGATAATATTAATAAATTCACATACCCACATCCATCTTGGGAGAGCTGAGGTTACAAATTCCGGTGTGTGTGTCCCCACCTCTTCCTCTCCCTCCCATCTGGAGGCAATAACTACCCTGGATTTTGTTTTAATTATTCCTTTACCTTTTTTCTTTATAGTTTTCTCACAGTTGGATGCAGTCTTGAACAATATATTGTCTAGCTTCTCATGCCTTTGAAATTTAGAGAAATCACCTCGGATGGCATTTTCCTATGGTATGTGTGTGTTTGTTGCACGTTTTGTTTATGACATTCACCCATGCAATTGAGTGCAGCCGTAATGTGCTCATTTTTTTGCTGCCATAATGCACTGTGTTGTGTGAATAAACCACAAATCCTCAATTGGTGCTCCTCTTTATGGACACAGGGTTGCTGCTGTCCACATTGATCACTTCTCCTGATGCACACGTGGAAAAGTGTCCAGATGAAGCACATGGGAAGAGAAATGCTGGGTAGTGAGGTGTGTGCATCTGAACTTGACCTGACTAAGCCAAGTTGCTTTCCAGAATCGTTGTATGAATCTATGCTCCCCCGAGCAGTGTATAAGAGCCTGCATTGTTCCACAGCCCTGACAACACTTAGTGTTGTCAGACTTTTCCATTGTTGCCAATCTGATGGGTGTAAGTTGGCATATTATGGAGGTTTTAGGCTTGCATTTCTCTCATTCCTGATGAGGTTGGGCATCTTTTCATGCTTATTGGCAATATTGCTTCCTTGCCTGTGCAATGCTTGGTTATGGTCTTTAGTCCTTTCTCTAGCATGCTGTTTTTTTCTTATTGATTCTTTAGGACCTCTTTATATATCAGGATCCCGATCTTTTGTAAATTATATGCATTCCAAGTGTCATTTCCCAATTGGTGGCTTGTCTTTTCCCTTTCTAAGTGATGACTTTTTGTGAACAGGAGTTCTTATTCGTAACATAGGAGACTGTATTAAGGTTTTTCCTTATCATGTGTGCTTTTCATGTCTTTTTAAAGAAACTTCCCCCTCCCCTGGGGTCCTAGAGATCATCTCCTATATTCTCTTTCAAAAGTTTGCCTTGCACATTTAGGTCTTTTTGTCCACCCAAAATTGATTATGTAAAAATAAGGATCCAATTTCAATTTTTTTCCATGTGGATAAGCAACCCTTTATTTATTGAATACTTCCTTGTCTGCCTTATTTTGCAGAACCAGCTCTTCTCTAGATCACATTTCTACTTATGCTTGATTCTGCTTGTAGTCTCTCTAGTTGGATCCACTGGTCCATCCTGAGCCAAACCCACACAACTCCAATTACTAATGCTTGAAAATAAGTCTTAATGATTACTTTATATTGTGTATATTGATACCTGATAAGCTAAACTCTACTCCTTGTAATTCTTCAGGAATGTCTTAGCTCTTTTTGGCCTTTTTCTCTTCCTTATAAAGTATAGAAAGAGACTGTCACATGCCATGAGCACCTTGTTGGGATTTCATTTGGAACTGCACTGAGTGAAAATGGATTTATGCAAAAACTATATTTTATAGAGTTAATATTTATTCATGTTTACCTGCATGGTTGTCTCTTTTCTTCTCATTGTTTTGTCTTGCATTTTGGACCTTTCATCTGGGATAATTTTTCTTCTTCCTAAGATACATTCTTTTTTTTTTTTTTTTAAGATTTTATTTATTTATCCATGGGGGGGAGAGAGAGAGAGAGAGAGAAGCAGAGACATAGGCAGAGAGAGAAGCAGGCTCCCTGCAGGGAACCTGATGTGGGACTCAATCTAAGAACTCCAGGATCATGCCCTGAGCCAAAGGCAGATGCTCAACTGCTGAGACACTCAGGCATCCCTTAAGATATATTCTTTAAAAGTTTCTTTGTGGGGCACCTCATTGGCTCAGTTGGATAAGCATCTCACTCTTGATTTCTGCTCAGGTCATGATCTCAGGGTCATGGGATTGAGCTCTACATCGGGCTCCATGCTGGGTGTGGAGCCTGCTTGGGATTCTCTTTCTCCCTCTCCCTCTGCCCACCCTTGCTGCTTTGTTTGCCCTCTAAAAAAATAAATTAATTTTAAAAAGTAAAAAATAAAAGTGTCTTTGCCAAAGCTTTATTGGTGGTCAGCACACCCAATACTGGCTTGTTTGAAAATTTTATCCTTATTCTTGAAAGACAGTTTTGCTGGGTATACAATTCTAGTTGATAATTATTTTCCCTTGGTCTCTCGCTTCAGTTGTTACAGGTGAAAAGTCAGCTGTCCACAAAGTCTTTTTTTTTTTGTTGGTAAATCTCCTTATCTCTGACTGTATTTTCTCTTTGACTATGCTCTCCTGTAGGTTCATTATGTTCTATATGGATGGATTTGAACTTTCAACTTGCTTTTTGAATTCATGACAATTCACAACTTTCATTAATTTTGAAAAATTCTTAGCCATTATCTTCTTGATTATTGCTTTTCTCTATTGCATTCATTTCCTGCAGCCACAAACTTGGCTCAAAACAACAAAAATTCATTCCTTCACAGTTCTAGGGGCCAAAATCCTTTAATCAGTATGTTTAGGCTGAAATCAAGGTATTAGCAAGGCCATGCTTCCTCTGGAGGCTTGAGAGAGGGAATCCACTCCTTGTCCCTTCCAGCTCCTGGTGGCTGCCAGTGCCCTTGGGATCATAGCAGTTGTACTCCAGACTTCAACAGCAGCATCTTCAAACCTCTCTCTACTTTGTTTTCATATTGTCTTCTCTTCTGTGTGTTGTCAAATCTCCCCTGTCTCTCTCTTAGAAGGACAAATGTCATTGCATTTAGGGACCCTGGGTAATTCAGGCTAACTCCTCATCCTAGGACCTTTAACTTAATTATATCTGCAAAGACCCCCCCTTTTTTTGCCATATATGGTAACATTCACAGGTTTCAGACATTAGGACATGGAAATCTTTGAGGGGGGGCATTTTTAGCCTACCAATGACATGTGTGTTACACCCTCCTTCTGGCCCCCATGTCTTTAGTCTTTATTTCATAGTTTATCACATTGTCCCTCTGAGCTAGGTTCTAGGTAGTTTCCCCAGATATAGCTTCCATTTCCCTGGATGATCTTTTCAGCCCTGTGTAATCCACTATTTAAGCTGGACATTGATGCTTACAATTTCACTTACTATATTTTACTTTCCTAGAAGTTCGTTTTGGTTCTTTTTCAAATTTCCATGGTAACTTTCATAATCTTATGCTCCTTGCTCAGTTTGATTCTCTTTAAAAAAATTTTTTTACTCTTTTTTTTTTAAAGATTTTATTTATTCATGAGAGATAGGGAGAGAGAGAGAGAGAGAGGCAGAGACACAAGCAGAGGGAGAAGCAGGTTCCATGCAGGGAGCCCGACATGAGACTTGATCCCAGATCTCCAGGATCAGGCCCTGGGCTGAAGGCAGCACTAAACTGCTGAGCCACCCGGGCTGCCCTAAAATTTTTTTTAAAGATTTATTTATTTGAGAGAGAGAAAGAGAGCGAGTGAGCAAGTGAGAGAACGTGCATGTAGGAGTTGGGGGAGGGACAGAGAGAGAGAATCTTCAAGCAGACTCCTTGCTAAGTGTGGAACCTGACACGGGGCTTGATCCCACAACCCATGAGATCATGACCTGAACCAAAACCAAGAGTCAGACATTCAACTGCCTGAGCCACCCACTCAACAGGCACCCCAGTTTGATTCTCCTTTTAATTGATTCAATTCTTTGTATTCAATGTGGCTGGAGAAAAATTCACCACTCTTTTATGAAATCTTTCCTATGGAAATGATCAGAGAAATGGGCCAGTAGCTGGAGAGGAGCATAGGGTCAAGATAATCATAGTAATGATGATGATGATGGTGGTGATGGTGTTGAGGGGAGATGGAAATTTATATGGTGATGAGAACGACCTAGCAGGCAGGAGTCAGTTCATGGGGCTATGTCCTTGTGTGGGGGAGAGCAGAAGGAGTCCATTGCATGAGGGGAGGCATGGGGCTCAGGTATAGCTGGAGAGTTCACTTGTAGCAACCAGGGAATGACAGGGCACAGAGTCAGGTAGGTTGGAATGAGGTGATGGATAGGTGTGAACCATCTCTTCCGGTTACTTTGATTCCTCAGTAAATAGGAAGGAAGGCTATCAGCTGAGAAGGAGGATGGGCAGGAGGTGTCCAAGCTATGAGAGAGAGGAGGTGTCACATGGCCATCTGCGAGAGTAGGAATTCACATGGAGTGGATTGTCCAGCAGCACAAAACACACTGGATGTTGGCGGGCTGAATTTAATGAGAGACTGCTCAGCATGGGTGTATTTTTCTAAAGCACAGATTTGACCATGTCCCTCCCTTGCTTAAACCCTCATTCACCCACCTGCATCACACCCCTTTGTGTGGCATTCGAAGTTATCCATGGCCTCAGCTCCACTCCATCCCAGTCCTGCCCTTTACACCCCAGCAACTCGGAGCTACCTGAAATTCGCCAGACAGACTCCACACTTCTCTCTGCCATAGCTCTTGCTGCTCCCACTGCCCGGAACGCCCTTCCCTGCCTCACCCACAACCCCTGAGCTCCCCTTCAATGATGAGTCTGCCTAAGGAGTCTGCTTCACTTCCTTTTTTTTTCCTTTAAGATTTTATTTATTTATTCACGAAAGACGCACACAGAGAGAGGCAGAGACACAGGCAGAGAGGGAAGCAGGCTCTGTGTGGGGAGCCCGATGTGGGACTCAATCCTAGGACTCCAGGATCATGCCAAGCCAATGGCAGATGCTCAACCGCTGAGCCACCCAGGCGTCTCTGCTTTACTTCCGCCTCCCGTCCCTCACCCCATGGTTCCCTGGACAGAATTTTCTCATTTGATAAAGCTCCCACAATACTTCAATGGCTATCAGTCACTGTTTATGGTTCTGTCTTGTCTACCTCATCGAGGGCACAGAGCGCCTCTTGTCCTTTCTGTGTCCCTGGCATCCTGCATGGAGCAGGTGCTAAGAAAGTGTCTACGGAGAGGACTGACTGAGAACTTCTAGAGGAGAGCTGGGTCAGCCAGCAGGGGTGTTACCCAGAGGGCCATTAGTGGGATCACTGGACTGCAGGGAAGAGACAAGAACATTAACCAGGAAGCAGAGCCAAGGCCGGAGGTCAGGAGAAAGCAGGCCACGCTTCCAAGAGTAGGGCCGAGAGGGAGCGAGTGGGGAGTGGGCGGGGTGGAGCCTCATGTCCATGACACACATTTGCCAACTCTGAGCAACTGGTGAGGTGACTCTGTGCTGTCACCTGGTCCTTGTGCCGGGGAGGGGCATGGGCTGCAGCCAAGCATCTTTCTCTCTGGGAATCCTAGCTCTCTAAAGGTAGAAAAGATGTGGGGGTACCCACAGCCCCTCATTTCCAAAGAACCAAATGTTCAGCTCCCAACAGCTCCAAACATGCCTTTGGGGAATGAGGTCAAATGGGTGTCTGGACACAGCCTGGAGTAGTGCCAGGGGCAGAGCTTAGGGGCCAGGCTGCCTGTCACCCACAAGCTGTGGCACTGTGGGTGACAGCTCTGCTTCTCTGCGCCACAGTTCTCATCTGTGAAAGGGGGACGATGAAGGAGACACTTCACCTAGTTAAAAACGGGCAAAGGAATTTGCAACGGCATGGATGGAGCTAGAGGGCATTATGCTGAGTGAAAGAAGTCGGACACAGACAAATACCCTATGATTTCACTTATATGTGGAATCTAAAAGAACAAATGGACAAACAGAAAAACCTAGAAACGGTCTCATAAATACAGACAACAGACTGGTGATTGCCGGAGGAGTAAGCGTGGGGCAATGGGTGAAATGGGCGAAGGAGACTAAGAGGTACAAACTTCCAGGTATAAAATAAATAAATCACAGGGACGAAAAGTACAGCATAGGGAATATAGTCAATGATATTGGAGTAACTTTGCATGGTGACAGATGGTAGCTGCACTTATCGTGGGGAGCATTTGGTAACATATAAAAATGTTGAATCAGTGTGTTGTACATCTGAAACTAATATCATCTTGTATGTCTCCTATAGTTTTTTAAAAAAGATTTTATTTATTTATTCATGAGAGACACACAGAGACAGGCAGACACACAGGCAGAGGGAGAAGCAGGCTCCCTGCAGGGGGCTCGATGTGGGACTTGATCCCAGGACCCCGGGATCACGCCCTGAGCCAAAGGCAGACGCTCAACCACTGAGCCACCCAGGCGTCCTCACCTATACCTCAATTAATATGAAAGGACAAATGATTTGAATATATTTACATCCAAAGAAGATCATAGACATGGCCAACAAGCACAGGAAAGCTGCTCAGCCAATCCTTAGTCATGAGGGAAATGCAAATCCAACCGACAATGGGATACCACTTTGCATCCCCTGGATGAGAGACCAGGATTGAAACCTTCATGGGTTGCTGGGGAGGATGGCCAACGTGGTACAGTCTCTTTGGAAAAACATTTTCTCAAAATGCTAAGCATGAAGTTAGCAGACGACCCAGTGATCCTGCTCCTAGGTATCTACTCAAGAAAAATGAAAGCATGTATTTACCCCAAATCTTGTACGTGAATGTTCATAGCAACGTTGTCCATAATAGCCAAAAAATGGGACTGATGCAAACGCCTGTCAGCTGGTGAATGGAGAAGCAAAATGTGGCCTATCCATTTAGCAGAATGCTATGTGGCAATAAAAAAGAGAAGTATTGAAAATCCAAAGTATTGGATGGATGTATATATATTCAAATCATTTGTCCTTTCATATTAATTGAGGTATAGATGAGGGACGCCTGGGTGGCTCAGTGGTTGAGCGTCTGCCTTTGGCTCAGGGTATGATCCCCTTAAGAACATCATGCGAGGTCAAAGAAACCAGACTCAAATGATCGCACGGTATATGATTCCATTTATATGAAATGTCCAGAGAGAAGGCTCTATGGAGACAGAACATGGATTTGCGGCTGCCTAGGGCTGGTGGGGGGTGCTGGCCGGGGGCGCTGGGGAGCGACTGTAAGTGGGCTCGAACATTAGGTTGTGGAGACAGTGTCCCACTCTGTAAATACAATAAAATACATGGAGTCGTACGCTTAAAATGGGTGAATTTTGTGGTGTGTAAATGATACCTCGATAAGGCTATTTAAATGGGGAGGGACCCTTGCTGTGATCTATGGAAACTCCGAAAAAATTTAAAAAGAGAGAGAGAGAGAGAAGGGGAGGGAGATAATGACGTCCACCTTGCAAGGTTGGGGGGACTGAGTGAGCAGTTGAGTGTAGGGAAGCGAGTGCCTGGAAGGGAGTAGGTGCTGGCGGCTGGGGCAGTGGGTGCCCCACAGGCCCTCGCTCTCACCGCCCCAGAGCACACTGGCCCCACTGCCAGCTGCCAGCCCCTTGGGTGGTTTGCCTGGGGCTTTCTCATGCCGCATCCAGAGCAGCCATGAGGTGCTGGGGAATTAACCCCCCTTCCCAACACACTTCTGACAGCGGGGTGTTGGTGTACGAAGACCCTGCCTTGCTCGCCTGGTTCTTCGCTGGCTCCCAGGATTGCCCCGTTGGTGCTGAGCTCCAGCTGCCCAGAGCTGGCTGCCTTCCCCACTCCCCTCCCAGTATTTCCTGGGGGTCGCCTTTCCAATATACTCCGGGTTCAGGTAGTGAATCCGTATATATCGGGTCTACAGCTGCACTCCCAAGCCCTGGCTGTGACCATGGTCCTCGTGGCGCTGACTCTCGTGACCCCAGCTGGCCCATCTCCTTCCTGCTCCCAGGGCACTGTCCGTTGCCCTGTCCCACTCTGCTCTGCGGAGGGACATCTTGTTCTGGAAGGAGCTGAGGCCCAGGGAGGGGAAGGGAAGGACCCAAGGATTCCCAGATGCTGACAGACTGGATGAATTGAAGATTTACGGGTGCCTGGCACTGTATGCACGGTCCCTCCCAGGTGTTGTCTTCACAGCGGCTCTGTGCTTCACTCCACTGACGGTCAGAGAGGTCAAGTGACTTGCTCGAGGTCACTTAGCTATTGAGCTGTGATGTCTGGACTTGAAACCAGGGCCTGACTTCTTTGTCATCGCACTACTCGGCCTTTCACGGAGCCCTGGTAAGCAGTGACCCACCTTTTTTTCTGTTTAGACTTATGGGGAGTCTGGTTTTACTGGGGAGGTTTCACTCTGTCCCGCACTCTCTTGCATTGGCCCCGAGCCCGCCGGTAAGGACACCATCCAGGTGTGTCTTTGCTTGGGTTGTTTTTCCACAGATCTATAGTTCTGGGGAACCCATTCTTGGGAGAGAACCTGGGGAGTGGATGAGGAACCAGGGTGCTAGGGTGGCCTCCTTTGAGGTCCCACTGACTCATGAACAGGACAAGCCTCTAAATCTGTGTCCCGGCCCATAAACCGTGTTTACAGGGCACCATCCTTGGATTTGGAAGGGCCGCTGTGAGGACGGCCTTTGGCGTGGCCCTGGAGCCTGAGGCCCTGGGTTTCGGGTCAGGGACCTCTGTGAGAAAGCAGAGCTGTCCCAACCCCTCTCCAGCCCCACAGCCAGATCAGCGCACTGTGTCCAGCTGAGCAGGGGTTGTGGGGGAGGAAAGGAGGACAGGTGCAAGGGAGCCCACTTTTACTGTGTACATAGCCCAGACCTGCTGCTGCATCAGGCACCGCGAGCCAGTTCCCACTCCCACAGAACCCCGACACTTGGAGGCCGGGGAACCGAGAAACTGCCAATTACAATGATGGTGCAGTCATAGCAGCGAGCTATGACTGGATGTAGGGGCTTCACCCTGGATTGAGGTTTATTGAGCACTGACTGGATGTAGGGGCTTCAACCACATTTTGTCATCCAGGCCTTACACTGACCCACAACCTGTTGTTGCTGCCCCCATTTTACAGGCAAAGCAGCCAAGGCACAGCAAGCCTCAGTCATCTGTCCAACAGTAGAGCTAGAACTGAGAAGAGCCAGATTTGAACCCCAGTGGGCTGGCTCCAGAGCCTGTAGCCTAAGCATCCCCCTCTAAATCGCCTCACCAGAAGCGGGGGCACGGAAGCAACCTAGGGGAGCCTGTCCTGCTGGGGTAGGAGTGGGAGACACAGCGGTTTCCGTACTGACACCTGATTGGGGCTTTGAAGGATGAATAGGAGTTGGATGCAGAATGGGTAGGGAGTGTGTCTTGTCAGAAGGAACAGCCTGTGCACAGGTAGATAGGCCTGAGCTAGCATGATGGGTTTGGAGGGTTACAAGTGGGTCCATATGGCTGGAGCATAAAGCATAAGCAGGGGAGAGGTGAAGTGAGGCTCTAGACCAGGCCCTAGGCATGGAGGGCCTGCCCTGTCCTGTGTAGTTGTTTGCTTTTTGTAGAAGTCACAGTCCTCAGCCTCCAGGGGCCTTAGTTGAGCCATATCATCGGGAAATGATGAATAATCCATGGCCTTGCAGGGGCAAGTGTGGGGAGGGCAGAGGAAGGAGCCTGTGCTGGGTCTGAGAGGGATGGGCCATAGGGAGGACTTCCTAGAGGAGGTGCCATCTTGCTGGGGGTTAATAAATGGGAAGAAGAGGCATATGGACAAAGGTCCCGAGGTACCAAAGGACCAGGTGTGTCCTGGGGACATGGAAAAGATGACGGGGCAGGTGGTATGGGAAGAAAGATCAGCCAAACGTACGTTATGCTCGGGCCTGCCTACCTAAAGCCCTTTGCAGTCTGACCTGGGTTCAAATCCCGTCTCGCTGCTGCCCAGCTGGGAGACCTCGGGCAAGCCACCAAACCTCTCAGAGGCTGTTTCCTTCTCTTCTGTAAAATGGGTGGAAACAGATGACCGTAACCTCCCGGAGTTCAGGTGAGGGGTTCCTTCAGCCTGGTACCATCACGAGGATCTTTGGCGAGTCGGCCAATCACCTCCACCAGGGGCTGGCAAGGTTTTTCTATAAAGGGTCTCGTAACAAACGTTTTGGGCCATTGTAAGCTCTTCAGTCCCTGTTCTAACTACTCAGCTCTGCCATCGTAGCGTGAAAGCAGCCAGATGAAACGTGAGTGAATGGGCATCGGCGTGTGCCAACGAAACTGTGTGTGTAGACAATGAGATTTGAAGCCCAAGTAGTCACCGTGTATTCTTTTGATTTTTACCCCCAGCCACTTAAAAACGTAAAAGTCACTCTTGCTTTGTGATCCGCACAAAAACAGGCAGTGGGCTGCCTCTCTCTGTGTGTCTCTCATGAATAAATAAAATCTTTTTTTTTTTTTTTTAATGTATTCATGAGAGACACAGAGAGAGAGAGAATGAGAGGCAGAGACACAGGCAGAGGGAGAAGCAGGCTCCATGCAGGGAGCCCGACGGGGGACTCGATCCCAGGTCTCCAGGATCACACCCTGGGCTGAAGGCAGGTGCTAAACCGCTGAGCCACCCAGGGATCCCTAAATAAATAAAATCTTTTAAAAAAAGGAGGTGAGCATAAACATAGTCCCCAAAAAAGCGAACTGGCATCATTAAGCAAATTCTCACTGGGTCCAGCCCAAGGGTCCGAGCCTGGGGCCTTGTTCTCTCTTTGTTAGAGCTAGAGACAGGTGTCGAGGACAAATGAGGACAACACTGAGACTTTCTCTGGGACAAATTCAGGACCAAAGTGGAAAAGGGGTGAACGGGAGGATACTTCATGGTGGAAGCCAGTGTTATCACTGTGTCTCATATGGCCCAGCGCTGGTGTGTCTGGTGCTGTGCCCGGCGCAGTGCTGGGCAGCATGGTCCTGAGTGCTTATCAAGTTCTTCGACTTTTGGGGGAGAAAAATACTGCCCCTGACCAGCCCATCGGGCACGAGTCAACCCCTGCGAACTGTTTTGAATCATCTGAAGACAAGATGATGTCCAGAGCAGGGGATGACTATTGTTAATAAAATATGAATCACGGTATTGGTGGGTGAATTCTGTTGCTGAGATGTTAGTGCCGGAAGGCCTCAGAGCATCTTTTAAAAGCATCTCTAAAGGGACGCCTGGGTGGCTCAGTGGTTGAGCATCTACCTTCGGCTCAGGGCGTGATCCTGGGGTCCCAGGATCGAGTCCCACGTCGGGCTCCCTGTGTGGAGCCTGCTTCTCCCTCTGCCTGTGTCTCTCTGCCTCTCTCTCTCTCTCTGTCTCTCATGAAGAAATAAATAAAATCTTAAAAAAAAAAAAAAGTATCTCCAAAATAATAATTAAAGTTACAGCAAGAGTAAGTCACGTTCAGAAGAGCAGCTTAGGCCCAGTGAAAAACCCAGCTGGGCCAGCGGCGGATGCCCGTGGTCCCTTCCAGGCAGAGGCTACGTAGGGCTTCAGGAGGTTCACCGAGCTGAGACAGCGGTCAGGTTGTCGGGAATTTTAAGACCCCGGGTAAGACAGTGGCTTCTGACATGTGGCCTGTTGGAGGGTTCTGGGCCTCCGTGGTCTCCTCTGAAAAATGGAGATAATAATGCTATATGGGCAAGAGAAAGGGGCTGGACCAGACCAGCCCTCGAGATCCCGTCCCAGTCTTGTCAGCTCTTCCCTGCTGTACCCTGTCATCTCGACGGCCGGGCGCTCTCCCTCTGGAAGAACATCCCGAACCCCGGGGCTGCCCACTTGCTGCCTGGGGCCCAGATCTGGCCCTTGGCTGTGTTTTGCATGCACAACATGTCATCAAACCATTGGCTCAGAGATCTGTCACATGGCGAGCAGCTGAGTAACCACCAACTGGGCCAAGAGGGACCGCACGGCATGGAGGGCCCCCCAGAAGCCCCCTGTGCCTCTTCCCGTCACTTGACACTCTTTTTTTTTTTTTTTTTTAAATTTTTAAAAAACTTTTCATGATGTGGTATCTTTCTTCCGACACCAGGGGGTGTGGGGTTTTTCCAGCACGGGTTCTGCAATTCTCTGACACCAGCTAAGCACCCAACAATTCAGTTCAGTTCTGACGCTATGTGTTTGGAGTTCAGGGCTGAGTCCCCAGGACTGCCCCCCACTTCAGACATCGGTCGTGAGTCCTGGGGGCCACCGGTGCTTCTGACCAACTGGCTCTAAATCGAGGGTTCCCAGGACCCCTTCTTTAGGTGTGATACGTCACCAGAACGACTCATAGAACTAGGAAGACACTTTCCTTGGTGTCCTGGGTTGTTGTAAAGGATGTAACGTAGGAACAGCCAAATGGAAGAAGTGCCTGGAGGACCTGTCAGGGGCACCACCCTCCCAGTACCTCTCAGTACCTCATGCCTGGGGCCTTCTGGCCACCAGCACCCCGCCCTGTCGTGAAGTTACCTTGCCCCCCCATGCCTCCGTCCCATGACTCACTCGTGTACAAGGGACAGTTAAGTTCCAAGGGTTGTAGGAAACAGGAACCTGGGACAAAGACCAACTGTGTCTTTTGTATTAGATCACAGACCACCTTTAAGCAGGGGCCCGCACGCTCCACTTTGCTGCAGATCCCCCCACCCCCTGTTGATCTGTACAGCCCAGTTCACGGATTCGAGTTACCTGCTCAGCCTCGGCAGGCATTGAAGGGGTGATCCCTGCTTTAGAGATGCTTTTTCTCTTAATAGAAACAGTTGTCATCATCATAAATAATAATAATAATGATAATAATAATAATAATAATAATAATAATAATAAAAGTAACCATCAACTGTTGGGTATTTACAACATGCCATGGACTATTTTGAGCATATAAGATACAGTATCCCATTTAATCTTCACAGAAACCCTTCCAAGTAAGGACTCTTATGCTTGGTATTTTCAGATAAGGAAAGAAAGGATCAGAAAATTTTTTTAAAGATTTTATTTATTTATTCATGAGAGGCACACAGAGAGAGGCAGAGACACAGGCAGAGGGAGAAGCAGGCTTCCTGCTGGGAGCCCAATGCAGGACTCGATCCCGGGACCCCAGGATCACGCCCTGAGCCAAAGGCAGACGCTCCACTGCTGAGCCCCCAGGGGCCCTGATAAGAGAATTTGAGTACATTTCCCAAGGTGACGTAGCAAGTGGGGCAGAAAGCTGATGGAGGAGCCCAGACCATGAGGTGGGATTAGGAGTGGGACCTGCTCTAACCCTTTGGGAGCAGTTTCATCCTGGGGAGTGGCACAGGTAAGGGGGTCAGATAGGCTTGGGCTTCAACCTTTACACTGCCCCCCCCGGATAGGTGGCTCAGTCTTTTGAGACTCAGCCTCCCTATTTATCTATATAGCAGGGGCACAATGACAGCAGGGTCACTCTTAGGATTGAGCGAGCTAGGTATTGGGTAGATGTTCCATAAATAATTCTCCTCTGCATCTGACCTCAGCAGAGGGATTGCTAGAAAGCCAGGATCCCATGAAGCATGGGGATGAACCCCCAATTCAAGCCCATCTCCTCCAGCAGGCCTCCCCAAAATTCCCTGCAGCCCCCACGGTTCTTGTCCTTACTTTTAAATCCCCGGGGACTTTGGTTTACAGAACAGCATCCCATCGTGCACCTGCCGCGCCTCCTAGCCCGGTGTACTCTCTCCTAACTCTGAACACCTTTGACTTTCCAGAACTCCCTGGACCTTGTCACTCATCATTTTTGATCTGCGGTGGGTGGCACTGGAGGGACTGCTGGGTCCCCCGCACCGGGCAGCAGAGCCTCCTTGAGGGCAGGGGTCCAGTGGAGCCTTGCAGACCCCCACCCGAGCCTGGCACAGAGCTCAGCAGAGCGCACGCCTCTTGTTGGTGGACTTCAGCGCATCTCTTGTCCCTTTTTGGCAACGAGTTGTGCAGGAACATCTCTTTTGCCAGACAATGAACTGGGGCAAGCAGGTACACACCTTGTCTCATGTAACCTTCCCGTGAGTTTTTTGCCGATGGTACCAAAGACATTTTTTTTTTAATCGTGGAAAAATATGCCTAACATAAAATTTATCGTTGTTAACATTTTTAAGTGTACAACTCAGTGGTATTTGAGTACATTTCCAGTATGGAACAATGACGCCACTATCCGTTTCCAGAACTTTTTCATTGCCCCAAACCGAAACCCTGGACGCATTAGACAGTACGTCCCCACTTCCCTGTCCCCACGCTCCAGGCCCCCCGTAACCTTGGCTCCAGTCCCGTCTCCATGAATTTGCCTCTTCTAAGCCCCTCACATAAGTGGATTCATACAATGTTTACCCTTTTGCAACCCTTTTGATTGTCTCTTCTTATTTCCCTAGCGTGTCCTTCTATGGTATAGCATGGGTCAGATCCTTCTTCCCGTTGGAAGCTGACTGATACCCCATTGCACGTGTACTCCACATTGTTTATCTGTTCCTCTGTTGATGGATCCTCGGGTTGCTCCCGCCTCTTGGCCGGTGTGAACAATGCTGCCGTGAACATGGGTGTGCCAACAGGCATTTAGTCCCTGCTCTTGATTCTTGGGTGTATTCCTAGGGGTGGAATTGCACACCCAAGTGAGCAGCAGGGCGGAAGCAGGTGTCATGAGCCCCAGGCCTCATCGCTGGGTCCCCAACTCTCCCAGAGGCGTCCTGCTTCCTGACTCCTGAGCGCCGCCCCAGCTACTCGCCACCCTCTTATCTGACCCCCAGCACGGATGGGCACTGGGAGGCAGGGCCGGATCCCAGGCCCGCTGACCCGTGTCCAGGGCACAGGGGATGAGCTGTACTTCCCCAACGGCTCCTCCGAAACAGATGTCTCCACCCTGCCTGAGGGTTGGTGGTTTCAATCTCCTCTGACATGTAGGGATGGTGGCCAATCTCGAATGGGGCCCCCAGAGGAGGGCCATGATCCAGGGGCTCTTGATAGCTGCCCAGACTAACTCTTTGCCCCAGACAACCCCAGTGGTTGTCCCCGAAGGAGGCCAGAAGGTCCCGTGGGTGGATTCTAGCCCAACGGCACAGGTTTGTCTCAGCTGCAGGGGAGATGGGGACCTGTCTGACTTTCAGGAGCCAGAGGCTAAAGGGAGGTGTGTCCCTCCTCCCTTGCAGTGTCCACCCACTGCATCGGGGCAAAAAGTCAAAGGGAAAGAGTGTGGGGTTTGAGAGAGAATGTGGACTTTGCAGAGCTCAAGGTGCTGTCCTGGCCAGGCCACAAATTAGCTGTGTCACGTTTACAAGTTGCTTGGGCTTCCTGGGCCTCAGTGTCCCCGTCTGTAAAATGGGGAGGCGAGCACGTGCTCATGGCATCAGTATGAGGATTAAAAGGTTTCCTGCAGGAGAAAAGCAGAGCAATGTGCCGGGCCCCTAACAGCTGCGAGGCAAGGTCATTACTGTTTTCTGCCTGAGGTCAAGCTGCTGGGATTGGGCTGGCTGAGGTGCTACATGGTGGTCTTTCCTCCCCAGTGATGCTCTCCTCAGAGCGGTTCTTCCCCTGCCCTCCAAGGGCCTGCTGGCCCCCCAGCCTCCGTCTCCCATCGTCTCCAAGAGGTCGGGATGGAAAGTGGTGGCTGCTAACCTTCCCAGGCGTGCTTTCATTTAAACGAGTCCTTTAAAAGCCCAACAGCAAGGATCGGAGTCTGATGACTTCAGAAGTCTTCGGAGTACCAAACAGCAACAATAATAATAACGGCTATTTATTTAAAGTGCCTACCATGTGCCAGGCATTGCTTGGGACCCCTTACATATACTTCTTATTTAATTATCCCAATGCAAGCATGAGGTTGGGACTTTTATCATCGCCCACACTTTATGGATGAAGGAAGTCAGGCACAGAAGGGTTGAGTAACTCGTCCCATCTGGCACAGCAAGTGGCAGAGAAGGGACAAAGCCCAAGCAACTTGAGTCTAGAGCCCCCGACACCAGACGTATTTTCAAGACGCTTTACACACATAATTATCTCAACCGCCTCTGCTTCTTAATACACTGGGTTTCCCTTTCCTCGTGCCACCAACCCTGCGAAGTGGGTATTATCACCTTGATTTAAAGGTGAGAAAACAAAGGCCTGCGGAGAGAACTGCCTTCTGTTGCCTCTGCTGCTGTGGAAATATTACTTAGGAAGCCAGTCTGGACTTAGAAGCTGCTTTGTCCTGAACACGCCCCGGGGGCTGGCTGGTGGGGGTGTAGGAGTGGTGGAGAAGGCGCAGGCTTTGGGGACAGGGGTCCAGATCTGGTTTCCACTGCTGCCAGCTGCATGGCTCTGGGAAGATTCTGGAGCCTCGTTGAGCCTGGATTTCCTGTGAGGGCAATGAAGGGAGTTATGCTCATCTCCAGGGTTACTGGGAGCCTGAAATGAGATAAGAGGCTCAGAGCAGAAGGCACATAGCAGGTGCTCAATAAATCATACCGTTTTCCTCAAAGCTATGTCTTTTGTTCCATATTCTCTTAACACTTTGCCCTGTGGGTCTCCTGTCCTGCTTACCAGATGCGAACTAGGATTCTAGTTATTTAGGTACCGGAGGCTGGAACTTTCTCAAAGTCAAGGACCGACCCACGCAACTTTAGATTTCTCACTTGGCCCGGTGTCTTTTATTTATTTTTATTTTTTGTTATTTTTTAAAGATTTTATTTATTTATTCATGAGAGACAGAGAGAGAGGCAGAGACAGAGGCAGAGGGAGAAGCAGGCTCCCTGCAGGGAGCCCGATGTGGGACTCGATCCCAGGGCCCTGGGATCATGACCAGAGCCTAAGGCAGCCACTCAACCCCTGAGCCACCAGGCATCCCGGCCCGGTGCCTTTTATGTTGCTGTATGCAATCAATTCCTATTGCAAAGTGAAAATAGGGTTTCCATTTTTCTCCTTATGAGTAATATGTGCTCATTGCAAAATGGGGAAAGAATTTTACCGACCTTGTCGTCTTGATGTGAGGATCAAAGGAGAGAATGCTGGTGAAGTGCTTACCACTGTCCCTGGTGCAGAGCTCGGTGACAACTGCTATATTATTCAGAAAACACACAATGGTATTTTTTAAAGAAGTAAGAACCATCAGCTGACCTTTGGGATGTCCTTACAGGCTTTTTCTCTGTGTATACACAGAGGCAGCCCCACAGACAGAAGATGAATTCTTTTAAAATGGGTTTATATACCATGTGCCTCTTCGCTTCAGTGCTAAATGGTGGACCCCTTACCGTGCTGTGCCGATACTCGTCGCTGTGTATTGTCCTCTGGATTGTTTGCATAGTTCTTCTTAGGGATGCGCCATGAATTACTTAGTCCTCTGTTGTCCTTGAGTTGGGCTGGAAGGTGCAGGGCAGGTGCAGACCAAGGAGGCCTCTGGCTGGCTGAGGCCCTACAGTTACGAAATAGCCATCCGGGAAGTCACCAAGGCTGACACAGTGACTTTTGCAGAGAGTCATTTCGAAGTTGCGCGCTTAGGACAATTAGGGAGCTGATCCTGTCATCGGGGCTTGGGATGAGCTCAGACACATTCCTTCTTTTGTGGCACTGGGGCAGTCCTCCGGGAAGAGGCCTTTGACTCAGCCTATTTTTGCAGTTACGTCTGAGGAGGTGTCCCTATTGCTGGGACATCTGTTTCAGCGGACATGAGTCCACGAGGCCACCGAAGACCTGCCCTGCCTGACACTGAGGGCTTTCTCGGCCACGTGAGGCAGCCGATTGCAGGTTTACTTAGCTCGCCTGCTAATGAGGGCAAAGCAGCTGGTGGAGGCGAACACAGGAGGGACCCCGGGGTGGGTGGGGACTCCCCTGCCCTGCCTTGTGTTTTCTGGAGCTGCCAGGGCCTCCCTGCAACAATCCACGCATCCTGTTCCCCCACGTGGCTGCACGGCCCCGCTCCCTGACGTGAGTGTGGGCAATACCGTATCCACGCAGGACCCTGCCCAAGGTTTCAGACCGACAATCTCTGGGGCTCGGAAAGGGGGAATGAATCTAGCTTCTCCACTCCAAGTCTCGGTTCCCCATCTGTAAAAGGGGAATGGCAGTCCTTCCCCTAAATAGATGAGGCTGGGATAGAAGAAGACAAGGCCGCATGGAGAGCAGGGAAAAGGCTCTCAGTAGCTCTCGGTCCTTGAGATCAGGGACCCATCTCTTTGCACAGAGATGGACCCGTCGCTCTGTGCCCTTGGGCACTTAGTGGAGCTTTCAGATGATGAGAGGAAAGATCCAGGAGAGGTGTCTCCTCTGACAGGCTGCAGGCTTTAGAGTGACCTCGGAGAGGTCACCCCCTCTGGGGACCCTTCCTAGGACTCAGTAGGTGGCAATTCAATTCCCTCTTGCCACAGCTCTAGGGGGCAGAGGTACTTCTCCCATTTATAGGTGGAGAAACTGAGGCTCAGAAAGGTCTGGTCTCATGTACCCATTAAGGAGCCGTCTCATGGAGCATTGGGCTCGGAATTAATCAGGGTCCCTGAGAGAGAGGGTCCCTGCGTCCTTGGGCCTGGGCTTCTGGCTGCCCTGGAGGATAGTGAGTGACCTGGGACTGGGGTGATGGGGTCTGGATTCTCCTTCCCAAGGGAGCAATGGGTCAGACAGATGGTGTCCTCCTCTCCCTTAAGGAGCCCTCCCTCCATGAGATGAGGGTGACAGTGAACTGGTGGCAATGCCACACCACAGACAAATGAACCCACACTGGGGAAGAACAAGAGGCCCGGAATCTGGCTTGGGGGGTGCAGGGTGGCTTCCAGGGGCCGTGCTACCTTTCACATTCCTCAGAAAGTTTAAAAATGAAAAGGACCGATTATAGTAAATATTAACCAGGATATGGAGCAATCAGAACTCTCATGTGCTGCCGATGGGGGTGTCAGTTGCGTAGCCAGCTTGGAAGGCTGTTTGGCAGCGGTACTAATTCTAAACACGCGTACGCCCCACGGCACAGCAATCCCACCCCCTGCTTTATCCCCAAGAGGAGCAAGTGTTCACATTCCCCAAAAGACACATATGAGAGTGTTCATGCAGCTTTACCCTGAAAGACCCCCAACAGCGAATCATGTCCATCCACAGTAAAAAGGGTATAGTGATGGGCTCCTATCCCAGATTAACTACCCAGCAAAGGGGAAAAACAACATACAGAACTATGGATGGATCTCAAACAGACAACCCTGAGCAAAAGAAGCCCCAAAAGTGCTACATGCTTCCATTTACACGAGGCCGGCAGGGGATCCATGGTGAGAAAAGTGAGAATCTGATTTACCTCTGGGAGCCTTCGGGTGTGTGGGGAATGGTCCACAGGGGTGTGCACGTGAAGAAATGCATTGGGCTGGATGTGGAACATTTATGCACATTATTGCACATAAGATATACCTCAATACAAAGTCAGAACAAGACAGCAAATGGAGGAGAAGTGCTACCAAACTAAGATCCGAAGGATAAGTAAGAACTGGCCAGGAGGAAAGGCGAACAGTGTTCCTGGAAGAGCAGCTGGCATATGCAAAGGCCCCGAGGCAGGAGTCCATGGTGTTGCTTCTCAACTTGGCTCTGGGCTCATTTAATAATGCCCTTGCACCTCCATTCTCTGTGCCTCTTTCCACTCATTTGAAGGTCTCCACTGTGGAATAGGTTGGCAGAAATCCCTTCAACAGCTCATGATTCTGGTCTACGTCAGCATGTTCCATCTTCGAGCTGTTGAGGAGGGAGCTATAGCCAGAGCAGCATGGGCAGGACTTGGAGTTCAAAGCTGGGTTCAAAGCGCAACGGTGCCATGAATTGTGTGTTCTTGGATGGGCCCCTTCACCATCCCCCCAAGCCTCAGCTTCTCCATCTGTAAGAAGGGTCTTTAACACATGGAGTTTTGGTAATAGGATACAGGAGATGCTCAACAGATGTCCGCCATATGGGAGTCAGTCAATAAAGCCTGGAATCGAGCGCCACTCAAGTCATGGCTCCCCTTAGGGTGATCTAGCTTGGCGCCGGTTAGGCCTCTGCAAACTGGCCCCCCACCCCGCCCTTGATTCCTTGCCATAAGGAGCTCAGATCACCACCTAGAATGGCGCCTGGCGGGGCTTCAAGGAATGTTGGCTCATGATGGCCAGCGCTTCTATATGCCAGGCACTGCTTTAAGCTCTTCACACATGTGGATGTGCTTAATCCCCATAATAACCTCACCAACGATTACCCTCCCATTTTACAGCGAGGGAAATTGAGGCACAGAGCAGCTGAGTGACTGGCTCACAGGCACAGTCGATGGAGCCTGGCTCTGGATCCCCTCCTCATCACCACACCGCCATACCGTGAGATGACACAGTGCCGCCCAGGCTGGCCTTTGTGAGACAGGCCTGGAGAAGGTGCTGGAAGCAACCAGGGCTCCCCCCTCCCAAGGCTGCTGACCAAGATCAGGTGCTGTCCGGGAAGCCAGTGGGACACTCTGGCGCCTGGCAGTGGTGAAACCCACGCCCTTTCCGAGGAAGGCAAACCCACCCAGAATAATTGTCGACACAACATGCAGCTTAAGCCGCGTATAAGCCCAGAGGTGCCCAGGAGGGATGAGGCCTGGCAAGGTGCTGCTATTGCTGTTGCTGCTGCCGCTGCTGCTGCGGGCACAGCCACAGTCGCCCTTCTGCCAAGCTTTTTTTTTTTTTTTTTTTTTTTGGGCTGTTGTTGTTGTCATTGTTTTCCAGGAGGAGAGACGGGACATCTCAAGAATTTGCCTGTGCTGCTAGAATTAATTTTCACCTGTAGCATTATACAGGGCTTGAAGACACTCCCTTTCTTCTGTGCCGTCATTTACTGCCCTGCCTTTCATTTTACCAGGAAGAAACCGGATAGGAATGTTCTAGAAGCTACAGCCTGGGGTGGGGGTGGGTGGTGGGTGGGGATGCAGGCGAGAGGGAGCAGTTTATTTTCTCTGGCAGCAGCACTGCGGAGATGCCAGAGAGGGTCCCTGGGTGTGGGATTGTGGGAGATGCTTTTTCCCCTGCCTCTTTACACATCTGTGGGCTTTCTATAGGTGCGTATGCAAAAGAATGGAAAACAATCAATGGTGCTAATAGCTAATCTTTATTGAGCATTTACTACATGCCCATTTGACATGTATTAACTCACTGAACCCTGACAACCACCCTGCAAGGTCCTATTTTCAGTTGAGGAACTGAAGTGCAGAAAAGAAAATAAGGTAATAATGAAGAATCCGAACGACCAAAATTTAAAAAGAAGTTGTCAGGAGCAAAGGAATGATTCACGAAGGCTACAACATGACAAAAACATCATGCTCAGTGGAAGGAGTGAGACACAAAAGACCACGGATTGTATGACTCCATTTATATGAACTGACCAGAAAAGGCCAATCCATAGAGATAGAAAGATTAGGGGTCGCCTGGGGCAAGGGATGGAAACAGGGAATAAGAGTAGGTGGGCACCAGGGATGTTACTGGGAGAGATGAAATATTCTGAAACGGATTTATAGTGATGGTTGCACAGCTTCGTAAATGTACTGAAATCCACCGGAATGAGTGAATCATACGATCAACAAAATATGCCTCAATATAGTTGTAAACCAAAGTCATATTGTTAAGGTGAGAAAAATCTAACATTTACTGAGCACCTCTTCTGCACTTGACAGGAGTCTTCTCTAGCCCTAACAGCTCGTTTTGTTTACCTGAACTCATCTTCGTGGGCCACCAGGTGCCAGGCACCACGCCTGGATATGGGGTTTATAGTGAACTAGGCCTGGTTCTGGCTCAAGGTCGCTTTCCTGATGGAGATCACGGTCTAGCAAGAGTTGGAAGGTTGGGGTGGGGATGGGGTTAGAGATGAGGATGAAAAAGCCAGCAATGGCAAGAGAGTGTACCTGGGGGCTGTCATGGGGTAGGGGTCATGCTCATGTGGCCTAAAGGAAGCGCTCCACCCTCAGATTTGGGGGGTTCTGGGGGTGGGCAGAGGTTTTATGCATGAGTTTGACACCTGCAGGCAGAGGGGTAGTTACTGGGTAAAATCGCAGGGGAATGGGGTGGGGAGAATGAAGTTATTTGTCCATTCGTTATCAATGCTTTTATTCATTCATTCAGCTACCGTTTATCGAGAACCTACCATATGCCCCCAACTCTTTGACAGAGCAGGCAGGAGGGCCATGACAGGAGGCAGGGTGGACTCATGGGTGAAGCCCTGCCCTTTCCACTGATGAGAGAAGCCATCCTTGTTTGGCAGGTGGAGGCTGGCATCCCTCTTGGGGATATGTCTTTGTGCCAGTGAATCCCTCACCCAGTGAGGACTCACCTGTGCTCCCTTTGGATGATGGATGGGCGGGGGCAGGGAGGGCGGAGGTTGGTGAGGGTGTCCAGGGCTGAGGCGATGGAAACACTGACCTCACTGAGCAGCTTGGGGCAGGATTGAACATTAGCCAGGGGGTGGGGCCAAAATTCTAGACCAGGCTTTGCCACCAATCTACTGGGTGACCTGGGTTAATCCCCCCTCTCTGGACCTCGATTCTCTTGTCTGTAAAGTAAGAGTACTGGGCTTGGTGCTCTCTGAGCTCCACCTGGCTGACATTGATGATGAGCAGGACTTCCGGCCTCAGAAACCTCCAGAGCTACATGAACTTGTCTTGGTACACCTGGGACTTTCTGGTCTTAGTGTCGAGAGCCCTGCATCAAGAAGAACTCTTGGTCCTGGGCAAAGGAAGGTAGTTGGTCACCCCATTAGAAGGACATAAGGTTAGCCTTCCCTCTCATCTTACCCACAAAGAGCAAGATACATGGTGACTCACTTTTGCTCCCATGTGGCCACAGCACTATCTTCTAGCCATTTTTTTGTACATGTCATATTTCTACAACTCAGTTGGAAATTCCTTTTAGCCTGGGTACTACTTCCCCCATTTCCTTTAGATCTTCTGGTCTGCTCAGCTACCTCCTCTAGGCCAGGTATCCGTTCTTGCCCAACAACCTCCCCCTGCCACCTTGGCTCCAGAAGGTCTTATCGGTTGTGTGTTCATTAGCTCTACCGGGACTCCTTAAACTCTTGCCTTCTGTTAGCACCAGGTCTGTGCTGAAGGAAATGCTCAGTGAATGATCATGGAGTGTCTGAATCTCTCCAATGCCCAGGACAGGGCTGGGTGTCCCCTGACACCCCAACTCCAGGGCAATGCTGCTGGGTGGGACTTATCCTTCCTGGAACAGGCTGCAGAGACCCACTTCCAAAATGTGGCTTCTTAACCCTTTCTGTCCCCCAGGCTCCTTGAGCATCTGGTGAAGCCTTTGGACCTCTTTTCAGAATAATTTTTAAAAATAGCATTAGGATGGGATCCCTGGGTGGCGCAGCGGTTTGGCGCCTGCCTTTGGCCCAGGGCGCGATCCTGGAGACCCGGGATCGAACCCCACGTCGGGCTCCCGGTGCATGGAGCCTGCTTCTCCCTCTGCCTATGTCTCTGCCTCTCTCTCTCTCTCTCTGTGACTATCATAAATTAAAAAAAAAAAAATAGCATTAGGATTACAATGAAAACATTTTTTACTAAAATACAGTTATCAATATATTTAAAAAATGTGATGTAGTAACATACTTGCTTCTTTACTAAATAATAGTAAATAATAAGATTTAGTAGTGAGTGTAATAGGATCTTAATTTCAGAGTTGTGGTAGCTTAAATGGTATTTTGAGATATTCACAGTAACTGTAGTATTGATATAAAAGTATCTTTGATTTCTATTAGGACAGAATCACAGGAACTTCTACTGCCTGCCTGTACTCGTGATCAAAGGAGATGCTAAGTACCATTTAGAGATTAGTGACAATAAAGATAGGACTTTTGTCCATCCCAGTGTCATAAATTCTATCCTGGAATTTCTTGGTGGTGAGGGAGGGGGTGGTCAGGACCTCCAGCTTTATGGCAAAGGGGTTTTGATGCTTTAGGTTAAATAAACAAAATCACCAGGAGCTGAGAGAACAAAGAGCAAAGGACAGTGACCACACCAGGTTGGGCAAAGCAGAGAAAGGTTTTAAGACAGGTGAGTTTCGGTGCCGAGTGTTGTAAAGGTGAGCCCATTTTGGCAGGGAGCAAGGAGCTGTGGTTGAGGGAAGGAAACACGGGGAGGGTTTGCTCTTGTGACCAAATCAAAAGCAGCAGATTAACACAACAGGCATGACCTCCTCCCAGAGCAAGCCCAAGTCTCCTTTGTGTCTCTTTTGTCTCTGAGAACACCAAACCATTGTCCCTATAAGACAGGGTACCTGCCCTCAAGCTTACACAGGAGACCAAACACAAAAGTTAATAAGACAAAATTAAATTGCGATTCAAAAAATGCAGCTGGAAGAATGTGGAACACGCCACGTGTCTGATTAGGTGTACACAGTGCAAGCCACAGGCGTCAAGGTGTGGGTCATCTGCCCTCGGAGGTCTCCAGGAAGGATCAAACGGGAAAATGCACAAGAGGCCGGCGGTGTGGGATTGCGGGTTAGAGAATGTGCTTTGGGATTGCTTGTCGCTCCTCTGGTCTCAGTGACCTTCTCTGTAAAATGGGGATGATAACTAAGTATGGCCCCTGACACAGGGGAAGCGCTCAGTAACGGGAGCTATTATTATTATCAATAAGAGAAGAATGATGGCTGTTTGCAATTTGGTTCAAGGGACTCCAGGAGGCTAGAGAACCTGGGTCTTAGGTGTGGTGGATGTGAAAGGATGGAATGAACGAACGCATGAAGGATTGAATTCTCGGGTTGGCTCCGCCCTCCAGACTGGTTCCTTCCCCCCCGCGGCCCCCTAAGCGGTTGGAGGGAATACCCCCCAGCTGTGGGGGCCCCAGCGATGGGCGTGTGAGTGTGCAGCGGCGGGGCTGGTCATCCAGGGCCGGGAGCGGCTGTGGCCGGGCTGAGATTTAGGGTGTCACATTCCGGGACGGTCTCCGCTCAGCCCTCCCCGGCGCGGCACCTCGGTGGGCCCGGGGACCCGCCGACCTCGGGACCCCTAGGCGGGGCAAGCGGTGCACGGGCCCGCCCGGGTCCACCACGTGGGGGACGTGCGGGCGGAAGCGCTGCCCTATCCGGGGAAGGTCGATCCGGGCCGCCCCAGGCTGGAGTGGGGGTGGGGGGCGGACGCACCCTCGGGCGCTCGGGCCCCCCAGCCCTTCCAGGACACGCCGTGGGACTTTGGGGCCGAGGGTGTCGCGATGGGGAAGGGAGGGATGCGGAGCCTCCCGCTTAGAGGGCGTGGGGGAAGGGGCGCCCTAGCGGGGAAACGTGCGCGGCTCGGGCTGCCGGTCCCTTTAAGGGGCCGGGCTGGCTCTGCGGCGGAGCCGGCTCACCGCGGGGCTGGCGCAGCTCTGCGGTCCGGGTCCCCAGGCAGAGCCTCGGAGCCAGGCGGGGGGCGGGGCCCGGCGCGGGAGGGGGCGTGGTCCGGCCGGGAGCTGGGCGGAGCCAGCGCTGCAGGCAGCCCGTCAACGCCGCCCGGGGCGCGCGGGGGGCGGAGCCACGGGCGCGGGGGCGGGGCCCGGCGCGGGAGGGGGCGTGGTCCGGCCGGGAGCTGGGCGGAGCCAGCTCTGCAGGCAGCCCGTCAACGCCGCCCGGGACGCGCGGGGGGCGGAGCCACGGGCGCGGGGGCGGGGCCCGGCGCTGCGGGCCGCGGGGGCGGGGCCTCGGGCTCGCGGAGCGCCGCAGAGGGAGGCGGGATGGGCGGGGCGAGGGCGGGGGCGGGGCCGGGGTCTGCAGTGGGCGGGGCCCGCCGCAGGGGCAGAGCCGCCGGGAGTCCTCTGCGCGCGGCTGCCGCGGCGCATCCACAGCGCCCCTGACAGCCCCGGCGCCGGGACCCGCGCCCCGCGCCCCGCGCCCGCGCCCGCGCCCCGCGCCGCCCCGCGCAGCCTTCCGGCCTCCCGCGCGGCCCGACTCCCGTCCCTCGCCTCGGCGCCCACACCCGGGGGCGGCCCGGCCCGCTGTCGCTGCGGGGGCCGCGTCTGGCGCGCATCTGGAACCGCCCGGCCGGCCGCCCTGGAGCCCGCGCCCGCCCTGGCCCGGCCGCGCCGGGAGCCCTGCCCCGAGCTGGAGCCGCACCTGGAGCCGCGGGCCCGGGGCCCTGAGCCGCGCAGCCGGCGCATGGTCAACTCGCTGCTGTTCGGGGAGATGGCCTTGGCCTTCGGCTGCCCGCCGGGCGGCGGCGGCGGGGGCTGCCCCGGCGGGGGCGGCGGCGGCGGCGGGGCCGGGCCGGGGCCGTCCCCGGTGACGGCGGCGCTGCGGGACGACCTGGGCTCCAACATCCACCTCCTCAAGGGGCTCAACGTGCGCTTCCGCTGCTTCCTGGCCAAGGTGCACGAGCTGGAGCGGCGCAACCGGCTGCTGGAGAAGCAGCTGGAGCAGCAGCAGAGCGAGCGCGAGCGGCGGCTGCGCTACAAGACCTTCTCCCGCGAGCAGGCCGTGCAGACCGGGCCCGAGCTGCTGCGGCCGGCGGCGCCCGGCGCGGGACTCGGCAGCGGCGGCGGAGCGGCGGCGGGCGCCAACGCCAACGCCGTGGCCCTGGGCGGCCTGCCCCCCGGCGGCGGCTCGCACCCGCAGCACTACGGCCGCCTGCCCGGGACCATCTGGAGCTACACGCAGGTGCGGCGCACGGGCGGCGGCGGCGTGGAGACCGTGCAGGGCCCCGGCGTGTCGTGGGTGCACCCCGACGGCGTGGGCGTGCAGATCGACACCATCACGCCCGAGATACGCGCGCTCTACAACGTGCTGGCCAAGGTGAAGCGCGAGCGCGACGAGTACAAGCGGAGGTGAGTGGGGACCCGCCCCTCCCCCTCCCCTCGCCTCCCCTCCCCCTCCCCCTCCCCCTGCAGCTCGCGGGGCGGGGAGGGGGCGTCCGGGTCCACGGAGGCCGCGGAGTCAGTCCGTGCGGCGGGAGGGGCCGGGGCGGCCCGCTGGTCCTAGCAGGTGGGCTGGAAGCCGTGTTTGCAGCGCGCCCTGCACACGCTCGGACAACTCACTTACTGGCTCCAAGGATGGGGCTGGGTGCCGACTACCGTAGGGGACACCTCGGCGCTGTCATTGGTCCGGGCCGGTTGTTTTCTGGGTGACATAATAAGCGAGCGCTGGTGTTTTATGTGATCTCATTTAGCGCTCACGCCAACGCAGCGTGTAAGGCCTTCTTATCCCCATTTTGTAGATGAGGAGACTGAGGCACGGGCGATGCCGCCGGGCTTGCCTAAGGGGGCTTGGCCGATAGTGGCAAAACCGGGATTTGAGCTAGTGAACTGAACCACTTTTGGCTAGTTCATCTTCCTCTCTAGGTATTTTCCCAAGGATGTAGGAGGCAGGCTCCCCTCCCTCCATGGGTGAAACGGAAAAAAAAAAAAAAAAACTTAACCAAACCAACCCCCCAGGCTTTAAAAAAGATTTTTTTTTTTTTTGGTCCCTTGAATTAAATGAGATCATGTGTTTGAAAATAGGTAGCTCTGTCCCTACCAGCTAGGGCCGGAGTCTACCATATTGCTCCAGCTCTGCAAGGGTCCAGTTGGCAGGGTTGGATAACCAGACCTCCACCAGACTGGCCGCAAGCTTTTAAAAGCGCCTCTCTTCACCCCTCTTCTCCCCACCCCCTACTGTCATGAGCACCAACAGCCACAGCCCTAGAGGCTCACAGGAGGTGAGAATGTTGGTCTGGACACTGGATGTTGATTGGACCCAGACCACCATCTCTGGCTGGTGTGTGAGGCTGACTGCCTGCAGGACCGGCCTGCACATTCCTGCCTAGTCCCGATCCCCCAGATTCCCCAGCCGGGAAACCGACTTTGCTTCCTGCCTGCAGCCTGGCTGACGGGACTGATGGCTCAGCTTTCCAAGAAGAGGAGAGGGGTCTGTCTGTAGTCTCTCAGGCCCTGGTGGGGGCAGGGCCCTCTGCTGTCCCAGGCACGGGCGACTCTGCATTGGGAGCCTCCGCGGCTTCCGACTCTAGGGCTTGGAGGGTGTTGTGAGAAGCCTCCTTCTTTCCACTCCTTGAGTCCTGGTGCTCACATGAGCAAAGAAGTCCGGTCAGGGAACGTGAGGCGTGGATCTCCTTCATCACCTGCCGGGGAGATGGTCGAACCATTTGGAAGCCTGTTTGCTCACTGGAGAGAGATAGGAGTAAGAACATCTACCCCCCAGCTGCAGAAGGGGAGAGTAGGTTGGTGATGCTTTTGGGAAGGTATAGAGTAATCAGCTGATGTTATTAAAGGTGATAGGCATTGGCAGGCCAGCATGGACCAGAGGCCCGAGATGAGAGATGAGACGAGAGTCTGTCTCATGCAGGGTGGGCCTGGCTCTCTGGGGGGAGGTCTTACACCCCGCTGGGGACCAGCCACTCTCTTGGGCCCATCTTCTCTTGAGGACTTGAGAATGGCCTGGTTCCCTGCCTTGGCGGTGGGGAGGCTACCTCTGTCTCTGTGGGCAGCTTCTCTGGGGTGGGGTAGGGGAACAGGCACTTGCTCTCGATGGTGAAACACAGAGGGATGGGCCCTTCTGTCTCCCAGTGTTGATCGTGTCGTCATGCCTCAGGCTTGTGCTGTGTTTGTTTTATTGTGTGTGCTTTTTGGACCTGGCTACTAAGGAGATGGAAAAACTGTGCCCAATCTCAGAGAGAGATAGGTTGACGTTGAGCAATGCTCTGTTCAAGTTGCACGCAGGGCGTGGGGTGTGATGTCAGCTTCTGGCGCTGGCCTGGAATGAGACGGGCACTGCTGGGGCAGGTGGAGTGTGGGTGCCTCTCCTCCCGCCCGCGGGGCTGCATGAAGCACCTTCCCTTCCTCCATATTTTGGTGAACTGGGGAGGTGCATCTTTTCTGAAGTTGATTCTGGGCTCAAGTTGAATTTTTCCAAAGCAAGTGACTCCCTTCTTTGGGACTCCGTTTCCCTATCTGTAAAGTGAGGGGTGAGTGGGCTAGCACTGTGCTCTTTGAAGCCCCAGGCTTCCTTGGAGAGGGTCTTGGAGTTCCTCAAATATTACGTAAGACTTAATATTTTAAATTATATTACAGTGTTAATGCGGTGATAAAAATGTGCTCACTTTTAAGTTCTTAATGTCAACTCATTGTTAATTGTTCACTTGTTAGTAGTTGGCCTCAAATTAAAGCCACCCTCCTGTCTTCACTATTTGTCTGAAGAGTACTCTGAGATTGCAGAGCAAACCGCTAAAAACCCTTCCCATTTGTAGCTACTTATCTGTGTGAGTCAGGATTTTCCTGAAACTCTGCAGCCAAAACTGGAGATAGAATTAAACGGAATGTGGTACTGTCATCCATGGTCCCTGTTCTAAATGTTAATGAATCAAAAATAGCCTCATCAACTTTACTGATAGAATTCAGAATAAGTAACTGTTCTATTATGCGAATTTACAGTATAAATGTATACCAGTAACATTCTGTTTTTACTTGTTTCTGTATTTGGGTTTCTCATGAGAATTTCCTTTGGGAGGAAGGCAGGCATCTCAACAATTTAAGGGAAAAAATTTAAAAACCACTGGGCTAGATGATCTCAAAAGGTCTTCCCAGCCTTGAAAAAATACAATCTTGAGTTTGAGCTCCCAAGCCCACTTCTGGTCTCCTGTCCATAAGAGATGTCAGAGTCTGGAGGGATGGGACCACGGTGTTTGCTCGGGCTGTTGGCCACTGAAGGCTTTAGATCCTTTCCGGCTGTCTAGCACAGAGCCCCAAGCAGTGACCAGTGGAAGGGGTCTGTGCCAGGGAAGGAGAGCTTCGAGGGTTTCCTCCGGTTTACGTGGAGGAACTCACAGCCTTGGACACCCCCACTTGCTTCCCCAGAATGCAACCTGGTGCGCGGAGCTCTGAGTTCTCCAAGCTGGAGGCATTTCGGTTCTACCTCTGGGATTTGTGGCCTTATCCACGTACCTACCATCATCTGTATTACTACTTATGTAAAACTATTCTTCAGCAGCGTTTTTGAGGTGTAATTTGCATATCATCAAGTCCTCTTATTTTAAGCGCACAGTTCAGTGATTTTTTTTTTTTTAAGTAAATCCACAGAGTTGTGCAACCATCACCACAATCCAGTTTTAGAAAAATTGCATCACCCCCAAAAAGAGCCTTCATGCCAGTTTGCAGTTAATCCCGATTCCCACCCCGGCCCAGGCAACCCTGATGTGCTTTGGGTTTCTATAGATTTGTGTTTTCTGGACACTTCATATAAATGCAGCTGTAGCGTATGTAGTCTTTTGTGTCTGCCTTCTTTCACTTAGATAATATTTTGGAGCTTCACCCATGTTGTAGCCTGTTTCCTTTAGATTGCCTACATTCCTTTAGATTGGTGACTATTCCACTGTGTGGACAGACCACATTTTGTTACCAGTTCACCTATGTAGTCAGTAGAATTAATTAATTAATTAATTTATTGTCAGTGGAATTTAAATGTGAAGAGTCACTCGTGTCCCCCCTCACATCCTCTCAAGTGCCATCAATGGCATAGGAACCATGCCTTGGAAACACCAACCCAAGGCAGAGCCCCTGGCCTGGGGCGCCTGGACCCTGGCTTTGGTTTCCCCTTGGTCCAACCAGCTCTGAGCTCTTGCCCGTGAGGGAAATGTGGTTACCCAAACTGTACCGTCGACAAGGTTGTCAAGCGTTGATTTGGAAACCAAAACAAACATCTCTGCCCTGTCACCATCCAGCACCACCAAAATGTCCTGTTCTGAGTTTGCAAGCTGGGGGCTTTTCGCTGGAGATACCCGCTGAGTCTATCTGAGCTTGAAACAAGTGGGGATTTCTCTGCATCGCATCCGAGACACTCAGACTCCTGGTCTGGCTCTGCTACTAGGTGCTGTGTGACCTCAGGCCGGTTGCTGCCCTCTCTGAGCCTTAGGTCCTCCACTGTTGCAGGAGGGGATTCCTTTTGGTGAGCCCTCCCAACTTGCCCTATACTTTTGTTCTGTGACTCAAGGGGGTCCAGGTCGAGGCTGTTCATCCTGCCTTGCGGACTGGCAGCCCTCCCCCTCTCCTGCCCCAGGCCCGGTGTGGTTTGGAACCGTCTGTCTGGGTTTCCCTCCCTCCCCCTTCAGGTTGCCAAGTGCTGTGCCCCTGACTTGAGTTGGCATGAAGGGCTTGGTTTGTTTTTCCCTGGTGGTTGGGTGATCAGAGCTTTGCTTGAGAGCCAGGAGGGAACATAGTGATCATTTAGCCTGATGGTTCCCACAGGGGCCTTTTGGAGCCTTGGGATCCAGAGCTGCGTGCCTAGGGGCAATTCTGGGGACAGGGCATGGGGGTGCCGAGCCCCTAGGATCTGGCCCCCATCAACCACAGCAACTCTATTTCCATGACTGTCAGATTGGTCTTCTGAGGAAGGTTCAGTTGGAAAACAGGGTGCTACAGTTTAGAAAACAAAGAAGAGAGGGAGAGAGAGAGAAATCGGTGATTCAGCTGAGTTACTTTCATTTTTGAGGTGGGGAAACTGAGGCCCAGAGGGAGCCGACTGACCCACAAAGCTGAGTTGCCAAGACCTTGCCTGCCATCGAAACCTTTCCCCACCACTCTGAGGTGATGCCCACATCCTCCGCCCTCGGCTGGGTTTTGGGAGAGTTTGCGCCTCCTTTTCGTGTGTCTGCCTTGAAGCATTTTTTAAAAAGCTACTTTCAGGGATGGGAGGGACTTTTGTCACAGCTATTTCTGAGCAGGAGCCGGAAGGGGCTGGGCTGGCGGCCTGAATGAAGGGCTCCAGAAAGGGCTGGTGGGTGAGCCAGCTGGAGTGTCCCCTGCCTTTCCCCATCACACCCTGGGAGGCCCCTGAGCAGGTGTGTGCCGGCCCCCGAGTGCCCCAAGGCTGGAAGAACTGCTCCGGAAAGCAGGCCGCAAGGCTTTTCGTTCCCTGCCTCTTGTGTTATTTCTGAAGCGGTCACCGGCACGGATTCTTCATTTCTCGTTTCCCTGGGAGGCAGCCTGGGATGCTGGGGAAAGGGTTCAAATCCCGGCTCTGCCGCTCTCTCGGGGAGACTGCGGGCAACTGCTTAACCCCTCCGAGCTGCCGGAGCCACCGCTTTCTGTAAAAGAGGGGGGATAACGTGGCTCCCCTAGCAATCGGGGAGGGCCAATGAGCTCCTGTGATCAGGATCCGGGTGGGGTCCCCTCTCTGGCTCCCCCCCTCCCCACACACAATGTCTGTTCCCTCCGTTTCATAGGGCTTTCCTGGCACGGCGCTGGGCCGCCCAGCACATCCATTTCGGGACACATCGCAGCTCTGTGTGTCCCGTGGAAGGCGCCAGCGGTGGTGTCGGGGGCGGAGGGAAAAAGGGCGACTTCTTTGTCCAGCATCTAAGGAGGGTGTTCTTCCTACTTTTAGCGGTTGATTTGTGCCTCCGGAAATCTCTGACCACCGCCCGCCCCTTTCTTCCAGCCTCCGTTGAAAGAAACACACAAACCCCCTCCGGCGGCTCCTCGGCGGTGCTGGCATTCTCTTTGGGGACATATTTGGGAGGGATTTTCAGAGCCTCAAGCCAGAGGCTGGGAACGAGGTCCCAGAAAAGAAAGGGAAGCAGGAAGCCGGGAGACAGCTGACGCTGAAGATTCCTTCCCTGCGGAATGTGAGGCGGGGCTTTCGCCTTGGCCACCGGATGCAAGGCCCCTGCCCCCCCCTTGCACACACACGCACGCGCGCGCACACATGTGCACACGCACCCCCCGGGCTCCCACGCTCTCAGCCTCTCCAGGCCCGTGGCCCGCTCCCCCCGCACGTGTCGGTGTTTGAAGGACACAGAAGGGTAGACCGAGGATCTGAACTTGCTCTTTGCCGCAAGGAGATGCGTTGACTTCTAGGGGGATCGATCGCAACTGTGCCGTGCATCAGGGATACCGCAGGCTGTGGACTTTGCGTCGGGAGTCCGGGCTTTTGATCACACCGGGGAGGCCAAGCTGGGCTGGTGTTGTGTTGGTTTCCCCGGTTGTGGGTGGCTGATGGCCTGGGACAGGGTGGAGGTGCTGTTGTCCCCTCTGCTCGGGATCAGGACTTCGTCCACCAGGTGTGCCGGAGCCATCGCTACCTCTCGGGTCACGGCAGCCTGCACCGTGAATCTCAGTTGTCTGGGGTGTCTGCGCCCCCCCAGTGACTGTAAGCCCGTAGGGGCCGGCTCCCGGTCTGCAGAGCCCAGCCTGAGCCTGGCCAGAGTCCATGCTGAGCAAGCGTTTTGCAGGGAGGGAGGGCGCTGTGCCTGGCTGCTGGTGCTGGTAGGCCCCCAGTGCGGCTGGGGGATGTAAGGCACAGAGGACACAGATGGTCGACACAGGCTGCACATCTAGTGCAGGGAAGGGTGTGAGTTTGGAGGCCCGAGACCCACCCTCCAGGCCCCACATAGCAGTTCTGAAAAACTTGAATAACACCATCACTTGGTGTCAGATGCTGGGCTCCTGGAGCAGGAGTTAAAACCTGAGATTGGGTTACTCACTTTGTCTCTCTGGGTCTCAGTTTCCTCATCCGTGTCCCAAAGTTGTAGGCAGGGTAGATGGGCCCGGGCAGCCACGGCACTTTATAAACGGGGAAGTTCTAAAAGAGTTCCATGGCAAGATTTCACAGGGCAGAAGCGCAGGTCCCCTAAGGGGGGAGTGGTACGGGCTTCGGGAAATGGGCAGAAATCAAGAACCAGGCTGGAAGCTGGAGGGAGGGTGGTCCCTGCCTTTGTCAGCAGCGTCTGGGTGTCACGTAGCCTCTGGGCATTGCTGGTTGTGTGGTGCTTAGAGGATTCTGGGCCAGATGCGGAGCTGGGGAGGTTTTCTGAGGCTGCTCCCCCCCGCCAGAGCAGTGTCCTCCCACCTCCAGTGGGCACGGGGCGTTCGGCTTCCTGGGCAGGATGTGGTTACTTGCCCTAGTTCCTGGTACAAGAGAGGGTAGTTGTCACCCAACAGTAAATCTGGCGAATGCCTCTGGTTCACCTGAGGGACTGTGGCCAGGCTGAGCCCCTGGCTGGTGACACGGGGCAGCTCGAGCCCTGTGGAGTCCCAGCTTGCCTGTGGTGTGATCTGAGCTTCTGCTTGCCCACCTGGAAATGGGGGTGGTGGGAAGATGGGCCTGCCCAGTGCCCTGTGAATCCTGTTCACCCTGTAACTTCATCGGAGTGGTCTGGAATCAGGACACCATTTAGTCTTGCACCTCTGTTTGTCACTCTCTAAAATGGGGATAAATTTTCTTAGGAGTTCTGCTTCCCAGGGTTGCTATAAAAATCATTTGAGGTAATGGAATGTGAAAGCATGTTGAAAAAGGCTTAACAATAAATGACTTCATAGCCACCATTGACTGAGCAACTACTATGTGCTGGGCTCTGTGATGACTTCTTTAAGTAAGTGAGAGTTAATTATCAGATATCCCCAAGAGGTGGGAATTAATTATGCCCATTTTACAGATGAGAGGTTCTTTTTTTTCTTTTCTTTTCTTTTTTTTTTTTTTTTTTTTAAAGATTATTTATTTATTTGAGAAAGAGCAGGACAAGCAGACTCCATGCTCAGTGCAGAGCCCGACACGGGGCTCGGTCTCAGGATGCTGAGATCACAACCTGTGCCGAAACCAAGAATTGGATGCTTAACTAACCGAGCCACCCAGGCGCCCCGAGGTGAGAGGTTCTGAGGGGTGGAAGAAGTCTGCCCCAGATCTTGTGGCAAGTCCAGTCTGGGTCTCTAGACCCTGAGCTCAGTGTTCTTCCTGGGGGGAGACAAGCTGGCCAGGCCTCACGCCACCTGAGGGCTGCTGATGGCTGGTCCGGGGTGAGGACGCAGGCTGAGGCATGGGGTCCCCCCAGCGCCTGTCACAATATTGCCACGACGGGTGTAGAACAGGAGGCGGCTGCCACACTGGGAAGACTTCCTGCTATCGCTTGACAGTAATTATTTCTTGAGAAACCAGTGAGTCACTGGCAGTGGCAGGCAAATGAGCCTCCCGGGCCACTATAGAGGGCGGTTCAGCCCCCCTGCTCTTTGGAGGTGACCGTGGTGGGGGACCGGACTCGAGGTAGCAGAGAGTTCCTGGCCAGCCACAGAGGTTGGCACACGGAGCCTGGTGGGCCTGGCAGGGGGGAGGGACGGAGGGGGACATCGAGCACGGATGATCACCTGTCTGGCACTTTGCACATGATCTGATCGCATGCAGCCCTGTGCCAACTCTGCAGATGGAAACCCAGGCTCAGCACAGAGAAGTAACTTGCTCCAAGTCACACAGCCAAGCCGGGGCGACACGTGCGTCTCAGATTCTAAGTTAATGCTCCTTTGATTGTGCGCCGCACCCCCGGCACTCCCAGGGCAGCAGCCAAGGGTTCTCGTGAGCTTATAACAAGCAGGAAAGAGCAAAGGGCATTCTGGTGACCGGAGGGAAACTGGCCTTGGCCTTGGAGTTGGGTCTTCCGAGCTTGTGCTTTTGGTTGGTTCTGTGAACCTTGCCCGGGTACAGGGAACCTGTTACAGTCATTCTGTGCCTCCTGTCGGGGAAGATGAGCCTGCTGGGTGTGGATGTCTGAGAAGCTGAGGTTCTGTTCTGACAGTGGCTGAGCACGCTCCGTGTGCCAGGTCCCGTCCTGGGCACTGGGGGTGGAGCACACAAAGCTCCCCCCCCACCCCCCCGCCCTCAGGAGCTCAGAGCCTGGGGACACAGCCAACTGTGACCGTGCCATGTGACAAGTACCTGCTCAGATAGTACCTGTGCACCATAAGGACACAACAAATACTAATTAATTAATTAAACAGCTATTTATATAGCATTTACTCTTTGTCAAGCTGCATTTAAAGCCTCTTAGGGACGTTTGATTCATGTAACCTCCTAGTAACCCTGTGTTAGGTACTGTCGTCAGCCCGTGTTAGAGAATGAAACTGAGCCACAGAGGCTTTGACAGAACTCGGCCCGGACACGGCTAGCAGGTGGGAAGTGAAGATTTTAACCAGGAAGTCAGGCTCCGGATTCAGCCTTTTATGCTGTACCCGGGAAGGGACATGCCTACTGCAAGGAGCTTCCATGCTCTGAGCCTCAGTTTTCTTTCTTTCCCTTTTTTTTTAAAAAAAGATTTTATTTATTTATTTATTCATGAGACACACACAGAGAGAGGCAGAGACACAGGCAGAGGGAGGAGCAGGCTCCTCGCAGGGAGCCCGATGTGGCACCCAATCCCAGGACTGGAATCACGCCCCGAGCCAAAGGCAGACGCTCAACCGCTGAGCCACCCAGGCATCCCTGAGCCTCAGTTTTCACTTCTGTGAAATGGCCAGAGTTCCTCTGACCTCACCGAGCTGTTTGCAAGATTAAATGCAGCGATGTCTGTGGAAGCACTTTATAAACTATCGAGTGTTTTGCCCTTGGGGTCAAAATGATGAAGAAGCCTGGGTCCTGCCTACGCACACTGCTGTTTCCTCCCCAGCTTCCCTGGCAGCCTGGTGAGGTTCCTCAAAGCCCCGGGAGGTGTCCCGTCGTCGCCTTGCCTTTGCGTCCTAGCCGCCCCTGGATCCCGGGACAAGCCGTGATGGGATGTTGGACAGAACCCCGCAGAACCCGACGGCTTGCAGCAGAGCGTTTGTGTGCGAGCTGGAAGCTGGGAAAGGAAGAGGCTGAAGAGGGTTTCTGCTGCTTCTCAGCTGCGTGAACTTGAGAGCGTCTTTTGCGGCTCTGCGACATGGGGACAGTCCTCTGCGTGGGGGGCAGGGAGAGTGCATGGGGCAGCGGTGCTCAGACACTGGCAGCTGCCATCGTGTTACTAAGCGAGGCTGGGGGTTCTGGGGAGAAGAGCAGGGCTGAGGGTCCCCGCTTGGGCAGGACCCCCCCCCCCCCCCCAGGCTGCGCTGGCTGGGGGCTGCCTCGGGGCTCTCCCTGAGATGCTGGCTCAGTGCGCTCCGGCCTGCGTGCTCTGACTTCGGGATGTGCCGGTTCACACAGCCCCCCGCTCATCTGCTGCTCGAGGGGGACGCCCCCGCAGTGGAGACACTGCCTTCCGCCCTCTTAACTGGCCATTTTTATTACTTGGGTTATTTAAGACGGTACTTGGCTCGCTGCCGCCGGTCGCCGTCTTGGGGGAGGGGAAGAGCTGCTGGTCTAAGTGGACCTTGTGAAATTCCCCGGCAGACAGGCTCCTCTCAGGGCAGGGTCGGTGCATCTTCCCAGGGCCCGTCCGTGCCTCCTTTCTGCGCCCGGCCTGCTGTGGTCATGGGCAGAAGGCCATGCTGGGGGCGGGGGATGGGGGGATGAGGGGTGGGGAGGCACTGACCGGAATAGCTTTGGGGGAAGCTCGTTGCAAAGTCAGACTGCAGGACCAGAGGGCCTTGGAGCTCTGGGTGGGACCCTGCAGTGCTCACAACCCAAGGGTTCCGAAAGGTGCTTGAGCCAGCTTGGGGCCAGTCAAGGAAGGCTTCCTGGAGGAGATGTCACCTGGGTTGTGTTCGGGAGATCTAGTAAGAGTGCAAGAGAAGGGAAGGGTGCTCCAGGTAGAGAGAGCAGCTTGTGCAAAGGCCTGGAGGCGAGGTTGCCGTGCCAGCGAGCAGTCCAGAGCCCGCTGCTTGGGCAGGACCTTGCCTGCCTGTCATTCCTCTTCCCCTTCTCGTCCTCCCTCCCTCCTGCCTTCTTGGCTCTCTTTGTTCTGCTTTGCTGCCTCTCATCCCCGCTCCTCTCCCTCTTCCCCTTGTCTCTTGTTTTGGTCTTCACTTGCTGTGCTGGTTCTTACCTCCCCATCCTCCGTGTGAGGCGGGTCCTGTTCCCGTGCCTCTGCCCACGCGATGCCAGGCCTCTGTGGGGGGCTCTTTGTCTGCTGCCGGGGCTTTGTGAGCCTGTGTGTGCACACACGTGTGTCTCGGAGCCTCGGTCTACACCCTGTGGATTCGGAGCCTTGGGGTCAGAACCCTGCCTTTGGCCACCCCAGGCCCTTTGTACTACCCCTCGTATATCACAGAGGGGGGCAGGAGAGGCTCCCTGCAGCGAGCGATGGCTGTTGGGTCTTGCAGGTCAGTGTTGTCGCAGGAGACCTCAGCCCCCCACTCCCGGTGCCCATCAAAGAGGAGCCTGGGATCAGACGCGGGTAGGAGCATGGGGGCCAGGAGGCTCAGCTGCTCCCCTTACCTCCCAGGTCTGCTGCCCTGCCCATCCCTCTGCTCCCTCACACCTGTGACTCCATCTCACCCAGGCGGTGTGAGGCCTCTCAGGTCGCTCAGTCCATCCGCCTGCTTCCAGGCAGCCTCCTGCCCCCATCACTGCACATGACTAGACGTGCCTTTGTCTTTTGAAAAAGCACCTTCTGAGAGCTCATCCCTCAGTGTTTTATATAGTTTTCTCTCCACCCCCACTCACATCCCCATGACCATGTTCAGATGAGAACGCTGAGGCTCAGAGAAGGAGAGCTGCTCCTTTGAGGTCACACAGCAGAGTTGGGTTTGAAACCCTGGAAGTCATTTAAGAAGGGGGTTTTGAAAACTCCTGGAGGCTGGGGCTCTTGGGGTGAAAAAGTCTCAGAGCCAGAGACCGAGCCCGCCCCTGAGCCAGCATCTGGGTCCTGGTGCTGCCGCTGAGCCTCTGTCAGCCTAGGAAGGGACATCGACATCGGAGGACGCAGTGGGCTTGTCTCCTTAGAACAAAAGGAGGGCACCTTGGCTTGTCTCCTTAGAACACAAGGCACTGCCCTGGCCTCAGCCCGGCAGTCTCGGGCCATTCACTGACTGACTACCCATCTTGTGTAGATGGGATGATGAGACCCCCAGCGCTGTCGATAAGCCTCGCCCAAGAAGGGCTCTTCCCATCCTCTTTTCTCTGGGCTGGGCCCTGGAGTGGGGAGGTCGGAGAACTTTGCCTTACGCACTGGGGTTGTGTGAACCAGAAAGCCGGGTCCCCCAACCCCACGGAGATCCCTGGGCCGGAGATGTGGCGGACAAATAGTTCTTTTGCGTGCGTACAGTTTTATATGGAGACCCCTAATATCCTGTTGCGATTGTTTTTCTATTTGTCTTCAGAGAAAACACTGACCGTTCAAATGGCCAGACTTATCCAAGTTGGGGAAACTGAGGCCCCAGCTCAGCAGGCTACAGGCAGAGCCGGGATTCACCTGATGGCAAGTTCAGGGGATCCCCCCGCCCCCGACTCGTAGGCTGTTCCTTTCTGTGCCTTGCGGCATGATAGATCCACAGGCTTCCGCTCAGGTGGGGGCTCTGAGTCTGACTTGAGACCATCCTGAGCCGCAGGTCTCTCATCTGTAGAGTGGGGATGACATCCTGAGCTCATCCTGAGCTTCAGTAATGGAGCTCCAGTGAAATAGTGCCTGCCGGGTGCAGAGTGACGCGCTGACCCCCAGCTGATACTGCTCTGTCCCTTCTGGCCTGGTCTTCCCAGGCCCCAGACCCCATAAGTAAGGACTGCCTACTTCCTCCCCGCTTCTGGCTACAGACCGGCCTTTTGTGTTCAGGGCACTTCCTCTCCCCAGCAAAGCCTCCCGCCTGACCAGCAAGGAGGAGGTCACATCCCCTCTCCTCCCCAGCAGATTGTCAGCGCAGGGTCACTGGTAGGGCAGGACCTAGCCGTCCAAGGTTGTCCTGCACAATGTGTTGCCTGGAGCCTGCGGCTTCCAGTGGCCTTGTCGGATAGGGGAGAGTGTCTCAGTTTCTGTCGCCCAGACTGGACGGGGGGCGGGGGGAGCTCTAGGTCCCAGACTTCTTGTATGTGACCTCCAGCCTCAGGAGGTCACATCCCTGGCCTGAGGTCTCACCATGAGGCAAGGGCAGAGCTGGGATTTGAACCTGAGTCCGGCAGATTCTTCTGGACTGTTTCCCGCCACACTCACAGGCTCAGTCTTCCAGTCTGGGCAATGGGCTGCGCGTTCTTAGCCCTGGCCCCTGGGGTGAGATGGAGGAGCTAGAAGATAGAGATTTAAATCCCCCTTGGCCTCTCGGCAGCCGGGGTGGGGGGCAGATAGATGTGTCACAGGAGGATGGCTTCTGGGTTCTGGTCCAGCCCACAGATTGCCTCTGTGAGGCCTTGTGGGTAAAGTGCGAGCTCCCAGACCTTGGCAGCGAGGTGACGTCGAAGGCCGTGTTAGCATTGTTTTTCCAGGGTTGACGTCAGGGCAGCTGGTTTAGAGTTTCGTCTCTTGGACAAAGGCTGCTTTGTAGCTTCTGCCTGTGTGAGCCCAGGCACATCACCCCCCAAGGTGGGAAAGGAGACGGAGGGGATTGCGGGGCCCCGGGCAGAGAAGCCCTGGCAGGCGCGGCCCACCCTTGGCTCCTCCAAGAAGGAAGCCAGGATCCCATGATCCCAGAGCGCTCATCGCACAGTTTCCCTAGAGCATCTCTGGTGCCCAGTGAGGTTCGCAACTTCATGGACGTGTCCTCTTGAAATCCCAGCACTCTGGGAGGGGGACTGTGGTCATGCCCGTTGTACAGATGAGGACACGGAGTCTCGGCGTGGGGAGTGACTTGCTGCTTGTAATAGCTAGAAAGGGGCAGAGCTGGGATGGGAACTCGGGTCTCTCTGGCTTTAAGGATCACCGTCGGGGGACGCCTGGGTGGTTTGGCAGTTGAGCGTCTCCGCCTTTGGCTCGGGTCATGGTCCCGGGGTCCTGGGATGGAGTCCTGCCTCGGGCTCCTCACGGGGAGCCTGCTTCTCCCCCTGCCTGTGTCTCTGCCTCTCTCTTTCTCTGTGTCTCATGAATAAATAAATAAAATATAAAAATAAATAAATAAAAGATCACGGCCGGGTTCTGCCGCTGTTGGGCCTCATTTCAAACCCAGCTTTGGAAGTGCACTTCAGAAAGCCAAGGTGCCCTGGAGGATGGCTGGAGCAGATGAGTCTCATGGCTTTGGGGGTCCAGAGCTCCTGTCCTCAGGATTCAGGGCTGAGCCACCCTGATTCATGCCACTGTTCCTGGAGCATGTGTTGCATGTTCAAGTAGGCACGGGCAGGTGTGTGCACATGTATGTAGAAAATAGAGAAGGGGACTGGATGCTGAGGCTCTGTGGTTGTGGGAAAGCGAGCCGAGGAGGTCCTGTGGGCAAGTGTAAGGCATCATCCTGGGGGATGCCTAGGACCTTCTGCTCTTCCTTTTTAGGAATTACCCCACTTTATTATGCAGCCATCTCCCCATCCCTCCATCCATCCATCCATCCATCCATCCGTTTGCAGGGCCCCTGGACTCAGGCCTTGTGCTTGGGCCCCGGCGGTGATGCTGCATGCACCAGAAAGGCAGGCTCTTGTTCCTAGCCAGCTTGCCGAATGACTAGTGGTAAATCAGAGCTGCAAGAGGCTTGGCAGATGTTTAGTTTCTCCCCCGACGCACACTTGAGAGAGGGGCAGGGACTTGCCCAAGGTTGCACAGCAGCTTGGTGGCCGAGCTAGGTCTCACAGCCAGGTCTGTGCTCCCCCCGCAACGCCCAGCCCCTCTCTTCCCTCTGAGGCCCCCACTCCTGGGTGGGCAGCCCTCTCGCCCAGCCCTGTCTCCTCGCCTGTTTTGATGTGTTCTTGGGCTTTTCTGGAGACCCCCTGCAGCCTCTGTCCTGAAAGACACCCGAAGACGCCTGCTGGATCCCTGTGTAGGTAGGTCCCGGGCTGGAGCTGAGCTTGGCTGTGCTTTGCCCAGTGAGGACACCTCGTCTGGAACACCAGGTTGGCAGGGCACCCGAGTGCAGAGATTCTGAGGCCCTGCTTTACTTCTCCTTGTGGACACCAGCTTGCTACCCCCAGGGGTCTCCAGAGGTCACCCATTCCCCCCTTGCCTTGAGGTTTGGAACCTTTGCAGATCCTACTTGGAGATCTTACTGCCTAGGGAGGGCATTCCAGAACCTTCCCCTGGAAGTGCCTCGTAGCTCTTTCCTGGTCTCTGGCCATAATCCCATATGCTGCATTCCATGGGTAGGGGAATGGGTGGGCATCAACCACCTGGAGAAGAGGGCACCACGCCCTGCCTCCCCCGCCCCCCCCGGGGCTATACGTTTACCCTCTTCCCTCCTAAGGTCCCTCTTGACTCATGCACGCTTGTTAGGGCATGCTCTTTGTGTAGGAAGGATCTGGCTGGTCCCTTTGGGATCCCACCAGTTCCTGGGAGGGTGGCACATGCCCCCTCCTGGAGTCCTGGAACTCTCGGAGCTGGAAGGGATCACCCTGGCTCCACCTTTCCTCATGTGGAAACTGAGGCCCAGAGAGGTTGAGCAACATGTCTAAGGCCATTCAGCCAGCCTGGTGGGGTGGGGTCTCCTCTTTCACAGGGCAGTGCTGATTCTGGGGTTTAGGCCAGGGAGTGGGTTTTCCAGCCTGATAAAGGTGGCTGGTGGCCTTCTAGCCTGGCAGTCCCTGCCCCACATGTGTCCTGGGAGCCAGACAGCTGTTTCTACTCGATTCCACAGGGCTCCCCTGCCAGGAATCAGTGCCCTCCCCTGCTTGCCCTTTGGGTCGGCACATTCCTGGCGGTCTGGGACTGCCCTCAGGGCCTGGCGGCGGCACCTCCTCCACTCCCACCTGTCCCAGGGCTCCCTCTCACCCCACTGCCTCCCTGACTCCCTTTTGGCCTCAGGGAGGCCGCTCACGTCCCAGGTTGGAGGGCAGGGAGCCTGAGTGCACAACGGTGACTGAGTTGCCGAGGGGACTCGGACGCCTGTGGCCGGGACAAGAAGGGGTTAAGCAGTCTGCCTGCTGGGGCTGGACACCCAGCTGGTGGCCTGGCCCCTCAGGCCGACCAGGCCATCTGGCTTGACAGACGCCACACCGTGTTCCATCTGTCCCAAGGCAAAGTCACCAGGAGGAGACCCGCCTGCTGCCTTTGTGGGCTTGCACGGATGGGCGTGGACTCGGCTGTCTGTCCCCTAGGAAAGGACCCACTCCCGGCAGGCTGCCCTGGGGGTGGCTGGCCTACGGGTTTCCCAGAGGCAAGAGGAGGGAGAGCCGGGATGGTCAGAGCTGCCTTGTACAGACGGTCCAGAGAGGTGCTGGGATGGGCCCGGGGTCACACAGTGAGTTAGTGCGGGTGAGCGGCAGGACTTGCACCCAGGCCTCCTCACTGCTCTACCCCATGGTCTCAGCTCCTGAGCTGATTCACCCAGTAAGTACCAGTTGAGGGCCTACTATCTGCCCGGGTACTTAGAGAGTCTGGATCCCAGACAACACCCCCATCCCGGGATGGGGGAGGGAGCCCAGAGGATGAACCGTCTGCAGGGAAGAATGGGATGTCTCAGCCGAGCCTCGGACCCTGGACCTGGAGTCACCCCCAGCAGCTGGAAGTGGGGCCCACTCACTAAGATGCTGCTTGGTGTTCCTAATCTTGTATGATTCCCACAACCTGGGAGGTGGGAACTGCTGCTACCTCCCACTTCAGGGATGAGGAAACCAAGACTCAGAGGTAAAGACTCTTCTACTAGGTCACCAGCTTGGAAGTGGCTGAGTCTCTCTGTCTGATGTGGAAGTGTTTTGAGATAAGGGGCAGGGGAGCCGTGTGAAGGGCCTCATCCCTTCCCCCACACTGCTCCTTCTTGTCCCTCCGTCTTGGGCTGTCTCCGTTCCAGCTTCTTGCTCAGTCTGGGCCTGGGGTTGTGTGGCTGGGTGGGTGGGGGGGGAGCAAATCTCAGGGAGAAGAGAGGCCCTCATTGGGTCTGAGCTGAGAAGAGAAGCCGTGCAGGTTCCTTGGCAGGGTGGGGGTGGTGACCCTTTGCCTCCTCCTTGGCTGGGCACCCGGCAGCATCTGAGCAGTGCTTGGGGGACCCCCTTTGGGGGATCACTGGTCTCTAAAGGGCTCCCTGCCCACTGGAGGGCTCTGGAGGCTGAGCCAGGCCTGTGGGAACCTCGCTTCAGGGGCTGCACAGTCAGGGCCAAGCTGGGCCCAGCCTGGCAGGTCAGTGTGGGAGCCCCAGCACCTTGCCCTTGGGGCTTGGGGGTGATGCAAATCAGGGTCCATTCTGACCCCTGGGAGACTGCGGTACATACCTGCTGACCTCCTCCCTCCTGTTCTGAGGCCAGCTGGCATGGAGAAGGGAGCCCAGGCTGTGAGATGGGAGAGACTGTGTTCTAATCCAGTATTTGCCATGCCATCAGGACAGCAGGGGCAGGTGAGTGTGAGCTTGGGCGCCGGAGTAGACCCCCTGCGTTCGTGTCCTGGCTCTACCACTTTTGAACTCTGTGACTTTGCACAAGTCACTTCCCCTCCCTGGGCCTCAGTTTCCTCATCTGTAAAATGGGCAGAATAATAAGCACCCACCTCCTAAGCCTGTTGGGAGGCCTGACCATCGCAAGCTACCACTTTATGATGTGAGCTGTTTTAATTATGTGACCTTGGACAAGTCACCTCTCTGTGAGGCTCAGTTTCCCCTATCAGCAGAAATGAGAGGCTCCAGTAAGGTCTCTGCCGGAGGCTCTCCTGTCATAGCAGGTCCTCTAGGTGTCGGGTCCATTTCAACCCACTCTGTCCGTGGGAAGGATGCCCCAGCCCTGGGATGGGTGAGAGGGACACTGTGTGCGTGTGTATGTGGGGGTGTCCCAGTGCCCTCCTCACTGGCTGGGCCCTCATGATGATGGGAGGCTGGTATTAAGCAATGAGTCTGTCCCCTTGAGCTGTGTTTAGTCACTAATCCCTTTCTTGGTGCAGACGATGGCACACTAATCACCTGTCCAGCCAGGCTTGGAGCTGCCCCGGCCAGTTGTGACAATTAGGATGCTGTACGCACGGACAGTGTCTTCCCAGCCATCCGCAGTTGCACAAGCCCCACATGTAACAGGCTTCCTGGGCCCGTGTCGTTCTTCCCTACTTCCTCCCTGGCAATTGTTCCGTGTGTTCCTCCCCTTACTCTGGCATGGCAGGAAGCATCCAGGCTCTGGGTTCCAGTCCCTGCTCTGCTGCAGCGTGGCTGTGTGTGACCTTGGGCATGGCCTTTCATCGCTCTGAGCTTTAGACTTCCCATTGACAAATGCTTCAGAGCATCCCCTTCTGACATCTTGGGATCCCACGTTCTGAGATTTTTGTTTTCCACACATGGAATCTACTGTGCTTGCCTATCTTTGTATAACCCGGGTGGGGGTCATTCTCCCCCATTTCATGGATCAGGTGACCAAAGCTTGGGGAGAGCACTTGCTCAAGGCTGCAAAGCCTTGGTTTTGTTTTGTTTTGTTTTGTTTTGTTTTATTTTATTTTATTGTATTTTATTTTATTTTATTTTATTATTTTATTTTATTTCATTTCATTTCATTTCATTTTACTTTTATTTTATTTTATTTTATTTTATTTATTTTTTAAAAGATTTGCTTATTTATTCATGAGAGACACAGGCAGAGGGAAAAGCAGGTTCCCTGCAGGGAATCTGCTGCAGGACTCGATTCCAGGACTCTGGGATCATGACCTGAGCTGAAGGCAGATGCTCAACCACTGAGCCACCCAGGTGTCCCCAGAGCCTTGGTTTAAATCCAGGGTGGGGTGTGTGCCAACTCCTGTCCGGCGGGCTCTCCTTGGCTTCCTCCCCTTCTTTGTGCAGGCTGTAGATGTTAAGGGTAACCTGGACTCGGAGGCTGCATGCCCAGGGCTGCTGGGGTGCACAAGCGCTCCCAGGGAGTGATGTGGCTTCCATGGGGAGATTACACGGAGCTGCAGACCCACAGTGCCTTGCGCTTACCTGCGGGGGGGCACAGTTGCTCGGAATAAACAACGGGAGACCCAAAGTGCACATTAGATTTCCAAAATAGCCTGGGGAGTTGCTGTTTTTCCTCAAAGCTGTAAACAGAGCTCTGGGTGGGGCCTCCCTGGCCTCCTGGGCACAGACCCTCTCGAGCCTCCTGCTTTTCGGCCTGGGTGCCCAGAACCCCCGTTGGCTTCTGGACTCGAGCAGCAGCAGGGGCTCCAGTGCTGCTAAGGGTGCCTGATGCTGGGGAGGGTGGTGGGGTGGAGCAGCATCTCTGGGGGCTTGGCCCGGCCTGAGCAGGAGGGCAAAGTCCTGTGGGTAGAGCACTGTGAGTTCACTTTCCTGTCATCTGTCCCACAGAGGGTAGGCTCAGGTGACCAGGTGAAAGAAGAGGATAGTAGCAGAGCTGGCAGGTCGGGGGAACTGAGGCTGATGGGGAGAGGCAGGCAGGAGGTCATGCCTGAGGCCACACAGTAAATCAGTGCTGTACTGACTCCAGATGGGGTGTCCCAAGAAAGGCCCTGGAGGTGACACAGTCAGTATACCCTTTATCCAGGAAACGTTTTGGTGCCTACTGTGTCCCAGGCTCTGTGCTGGGCTCCAGAGTTGGAGTTGGGAACAAGAGATGGGCCTGATCTTTTGAGAGTTAAGGAGAGGGGGACCCAAAAGTGAACGGATAACCTGAGTAGCAAGTGGCTGGGGCTTTTGGAGCACAGAAGTAGGGCACTTGACCTTGACCAAGGAGTCAGCAAAGTCTTCCTGGAGGAGGGAGCATATAAGCTCGGTACTGAGGTTGGTATAAGATGAGGAGGAGAGGGAGAGAGAGGTGACAAAGGGGGCAGCTAGAACAGAGCCCTCCAGGCAGGGTGTACAGCACGTGCACAGGCATCGGAGGTGTGAGGCGGCTTGGCACACCTGGGGCAGAACGTGCCACGGGGGACGCTGTTTTATCTTGCCCCATGCTAGCACAAGGCTCATCACACACTGGGTGGAAAACCTCCACCCTTTCGGAAGAGAGGAATCGGGCCCATTTCTCCGATGGACCTGAGCTCCCCACACTTTGCTCCCTGGGGAGGGCAGAGTGCTACCCTAATGATGGTGAGGAAGGGCCGTATTTATGGCGGGGTCTTCCCCTATCAGCCTTTTGATTACTAGGGAAACTGAGGCCCCAAGCCGTGTCGCTGCAGGAACTGGGGCGGGGACCCAGGGGCCCTGCTCTTCCTCGGCTCCCTGAGCACCTGTCCCAGCTCCAGCAGCAGCTGAGCACACACAGCACCCTAGAGGGGCACACAAGCCGTTTCTCAGTCTGCCCCCTTGGCCCCAGGGCTCACTCCACCGAGATAACTGGGCAAGATGCACAGACAGGTGTGTGCCAGGATGATGTCCGCAGCGTTGTGTCTATGTCCCAGACTGCTGGGACTTGGGAATGACAGTGCAGGACCCGGTCGATCAGTGGGGCCACAGCCACCTGCCGCGTGACCCGCCCAGAAGGATGCCTGCTGTACATTAAGTGGAAAAAGCATGCTTGAGCGCCACATACGATCGGATCCCATTTTCACTTTGAAAAGCTACGCTTTCATAAGAAAGCCCTGGCAAGGATGTGCAGCTAAGTAAGGGTGAAGAGGGTTCTCGGGGAGGGGGGACTGGGTGGGGCTTTGTTTTGTCTCACTTACCCGACGTCTTTCTCTTCCTTGTGTAATCCTCGTGAAGTGCGCGTGCAGCCTGCCGCAAAGGGAGAGGCAGCAGGCATTTTTGTCTTTTTAAAGCTTAAACGATTTTGATTTTTTGACTGCCGGACACACGACCTCATTCACAATCTAAAAGATACAGGAGAGGAAGTTCCCGCACAGGCTAAGACACGGATGAGCCTCGAGGCCATTGCACTAAGTGCAATATGCAAGTCACAAGCGGACAAATACCGTGCGGTTCCCCTTCCGTGAGGTCCCTAGGGTAGTCCCCTGCTCAGAGACAAAGTAGAAAGGTGGGTGCCAGGGGCCAGAGGAGGAGGGCACGGGGAGCTCGTGTTCAACGGGCTCAGAGCTTGTTGGGCAAGGTGAAGGGTTCCAGAGGTGGATGGTGGTGATGATCGCACAACAGCATGTGTGCACTTAATGCCACTGCACTGGACACGTAAAAACGGTGATGGTGGTAAACTTCGTATTGTATCGTGACTTAAAGACACAGCAAGGGGCAGAGTGACCAGCCTCCCTCCCACCCCTGTTCCCCCCCACCCCCGCCACGTGGTTCCCTCTGTTTTCCAGGTGGTTGGTGCTTCCTGGTTTCCTCCCTCCTGTCCCTGGGTCCCCTCCATCTGTGGACAGTGCAGAGATGCCTCCTGGCTCTGATGGCCCAGGAGGAGCGGCCTCTTCCATCCCCGCTTCCAGGGCACGAGGCAGCCCAGACCTTCCTGCCCTGTGGGTCGAGGGATTGAGAACCTGAGGGTGAGGGAGCCAGAGATGCTGCTGGAGAGCCCCTCTCTGGGGGGAGGGGGATACTCTCATTCCACCCCCTCGCCCCCCTAGCCCTTGGCTCCCAGAGTGGGCACCTGTGAAGTGTTTGCTGAAACTGTCGTGGGGGGAAGAAAGTGGTATCCAAGCCCACAGATAGACGGAGCTGGGCTGCAGTGGATGCTGTGGGGCTGCTGGGCTCTGTGACCCTGAGACAGCCATTCCCTGGGGCGTCCTTGGGCCGGGTCTTTATGTCAGTGCCGGGATGCGCCGCTGGATTGGACACCAGACAGATGAAACAGTCGTCCTGTGTCTTTGTTTGATGGCTCTGTGTGTTACCAGGCATTGATAGAGAGGGTTCGGTTTGGCATCCGGGTATCCTGTCTGGCGCCCCAGGACCCTGGCCAGTTCCCTTAGTGAACTGCTACCCCAAGCCGAGCCACCCATTCTCCATGGCGGGAAGACCACATCCCGTGGCTCATCATAGCTTCCATCAGTTGAGCGTTTACTAGGACCTGGGCTCTACTAAGTACTTCTCGCATCCAGACTCGATACGCCAGCCCCACAAGGTAGGGGCTTCCATTTGCACCCACCTTAGAGCTGGGAACCTGGAGCTTTGCTCAGAGGCACACATCTGCCCTTCCTAGCATCCCAGTCTGGTGAAGGAAAGTGCCTGGGGGCCTGATGACACTACAGCCTTCCCCTGGCCATGGTTTCCGTAGAGCTGCAGGGCCAGAAGGCACAGACCACAGATGAAGAGACTGAGACCCAGGGAGAGCTCAGGGCTAGTTCATAGCAGCAGGACAGGGCAGGGAAGCAGAGCCTCCATTTATCCAGAGCTTGCATATATCCCCTCCTTCACAGACTAGAGAGCCCTGAAGTGGGTCCTTCATGATCCCCGTGTCACACTGTCCAAAGAGGGAGGAGGCTCAGAGGCAGGAAATCATTTGCCCAGAAGCCTGTGGCCGGTCATGTTGGGATTTGAACCCATTATCCGTCTGACTCCAAAGCCAGTGCCTCTTTTGCTGGTCGTGCGCTAGTCGTCGGGGTGGGTGGGTGGTGGGGCCGCCCGCGGATTGGACGCGGCTGCTGGAGGTGGAATGCTAAGGCCTTTCTCCACCTGGGTTCCAGGGTCTCAGAAGTGAGTAAAGCGGGCAAAATAAATACCCTGGCTGAGCAGCTCTTTTCCAAATCAATGACCGAGACCCCCGCGAGTCCACATCTGTGCATCTGACTCCGGGATGGGAATCCGGGTGTGTTGGAGGGCATGGTGGAGAGTGGGATTTATGGAGCTGGTAAGACACATTTGCCCCTGAGAGGCTGCTCAGCCGGGAAGGTCACATGGACTGGGCTGGACCTGGAGCCAGGCATTGCACCTGGACCTCTCTTTGCTCCTCGGTGAAGTGGGCATGAGAACCCCTGGCTCACAGAGCTAAGGTGGGAGAACAGTGACTAAACCAGCACATATTATGCATTTTCCAGTCAATGCACTTAACATTCCCTTCTCCTAAGAGAGCAGGTGTGATGGGAGAGGCAGAGAAGTGACAGTTTACAGCTCCCTGGATGCCATGAGGAAGGCGTGTGCCAGGACGGGAAACCCCTGCTGGGTGAGTAGTGACTCACCCTGGGGATGTCAGGAAGGGCTCCCTGGAGGAGAGGATGAAGGTGCAGGAAGCCTGGAAGAGGTTGGAGATGGTGCCCCTGAAGCCTCATTGTGGCCTATGATTTGGGATGCAGGTTCCTCCTTGCCATGAGATGCCCTTTGAGTGACTTTCCGTCACTCAAGTGGTCTGGTTTGTTGGGGGGTAGGGCCCACTCAGGTGTGGCTTCCAGCAGCGCACAGGCTGCTGCCCAGCATGCAGCTCTGGATTACAGGCATGCAGAGCCGCCAGGTCTCTCTCTGTAGGTGTTTCAATATGTGGCGCCAAAGTGGGAGTGGCGCTGGAATCTGGGTGAATGTGGACACTGGGTAACCGGAGCAGGTGACTCATAGAAACAGTCGAAACCTCAGATCGGCACGGGGGCAGGTGACCAGGGGCTTCTCTGAGCCATGAGAATGCCTTGTGCCTGCTGGGTGGTGTCTTGAGACTAGTTGGGCTCTGGCTGCCAGGACCTCTCCTGCCTCGGTTTCTTCTGCTGTCAGGGGGCCGTTGTCAGGTCAGACAAAGGGCTGAGCCCATGCCCATTCCTCCATATCTGGGAGCATGGAGGGCAGAAGCAGGGAATTGGCTGGGTCTTGTGGGCAGCGGAATTGGCAGTGCCAGCATCCAGCTTCTTTCCCTCTGCTACCCCCACCCCCGTGTGTCCCGGTCACCCAGCCAGGTGATGGTGGCATTGAGCTCATCATCATCATCATCATCATCATCATCAACGTGATTATTGTGGCAGCATAGTGGTTCTGGAGTCAGGTAGTCCTGGGTTCAAGTCTGGAACCTGCAGTGTGGTCCAGGACCACTCTCTCAGTCTCTGGACCTCTCTGATCATCTGTCATTGGGAGGTGATAAGGATGAGGATGGTGACACTTGAGTGGTGGCCCTTTTCTAGGCACCTGTCATACATGAGTCCGTTGAATGGTTGCACAAAACCCTATGAGGTGGGTGGTTTTACCGAGGCTCAGAGAAGGTCGGTAGCTTGCTCCAGGATGGATAGCCGGGGTTTGATCCTAAGACCCTCCAGAGCCCCTGCCCTTCTCCCTGCTGCACACACTGGTTTGAGCTCCAAGACTGACATCCAAGCTGCCTTGAGACCTCGTGGTTTATCAGATTGCTTTGTGGTCAGTGTCAGGCTTTTGAGGCTTTTGCCCCGGGACCATAGAAATTCTTTTCTGTCCTGGCTGTTTGGGCTCTTAAAATTTATCTAGGGGGATACCATTGCACCAAGAATGGGACAGTGATGCTGGAGGAGGGAAGGGACTTGCCCAAGGTCACACAGCAAGTTAAGGACAGAGACAAGACCCGCCGCAAGGCTGCTGCTATGTTGCCTGAGGAAGTGTGGGCCTGGGGAAGGGGATGCAGCTGAGGGCTCGCCAGCCTGTCCCTGCCACCTCTCTCAAGACCTGGTGGCTCCCATGGAGAGCCCCAGAGGCCAGCCAGCTGCCCGTGGCCACCGAGGAACAAGGAGGGAGAATCACCTCCGCACCGGGAAAGCCACGGGCAGCTGAATGGCAGTCGTAGCTCTCGCAGTTGCTTCCAGATCCCCGGGGTCGGTGGCTGGGGCCCTACCGCCCTGTGTCTCCCTCCCCTTTCCCGCCGGGCGAGCGCAGGCAGGGCGACACCAGTTACAGGGCTGCCTGTGTCCCTTCACTTGAGCTCACTGTGTCCGTCCGACCCCAACCGTGTACCCACAAAGTGGGACTGCCACTCCCACGTCACGGCGGGGGACACTGAGACGCCTAGATAGCGGGGAGCGGGCTCCCAGGAATCCCAGAGTAGCAGGTGGCTCAGGCAGTTGCCTGCCCTTCTTGGCAGGGTTGGTCGAGACTCCCCGCATCTCTGATGCTGTGAGGCCCGGGCCGCTCGTGGCAAGCCCTGCCCGCTGGGCTGCCTGGACGGGGCCGCCCTTTCAGGGTGCAAGCAGGCCCGTGGGTGCGTGCATGTGTGCGTGCGTGGGGGTGCGGCATGCGGGGGAGGGGTATGCACCTGGTATGGGGCTGCCGGACCGCGGCCCACCCCAGCTGCGGGCCTGTGCTGCGCCTTCCCGGGCCATTACTGCCCGCCCCTAATGGGATCGGCTGCCCTGGTTAAGTGTACACATTAAATTAATACCTCCTCCATGGAAACAATCAGTTGGCATTTAATTTGTGTTTCCTTCGGAGAGTGGAGTGCAGCTGGGCAGCCGGGCGGCTGATGGGCACGGCTGCACGGGGTCCCTTCCCTGGGGTTAGGGGCTGGGTGCAGGCGGGAGCACCGAGTGCCCCGGGGAGGAGCACGGTGAGCGGCCCGGCGGCAGTGCCAGGAGGCACCTGCGACAGCGGGGACTCGGGGCTCGGGAGCGCGGGGGGCCTCTCAGCTGGCAAGTGGGGGCACCAGCCTTCCTTCTGCTGGAGGGAGGAGGTGCTCACGGTAAACCACGGGAGAGGAGCAAGGCAGGATGGAGGAGGGCCCCCCTCAGAGGGCTGGGTCCGGGTTCTGTCTCCCTGGCCCCGCCGGCTCCCACTGCCTTTCCCGCTCATCGGTGGTTCTTTTCTGCCGCAAGTGGTAATTGCTTGTGATAGGGGACAAGGGGGTGCTGGGGCCTGGGACGTTGACCTGTTGTGACATTGGAGCTCTCGAGGGGGCTCCGCGGAAGCTAAGAGGGTGATGGGCTCTGGGTCTCCATCTGTAAGGTGGGCTCCCTCGAAGAGGCCACTCTGATCTGCCCGTGGGCTCCGGGGAGACTGCCTTTGGCCCAAAGGTCTCCCTGGGTCTGTGCATGGGCCGGGCCACCTCGTTCCCCAGCTCGGATGTTAGTCTGGGCCCCCTGCTCTGCAGTGTGGCCAGGGCAGGACACTGTTCCCCACCCCCCGTCCGTGTGGGAGGGTGAGCAGTGCCTTGTGCATCTGCGAGTGGGGCTTACACAGGAGCTGGAGGAACTGGGGGAGACAGGTGGGCAGGGTGGCCCTGCATGCCGCTGGCCTTCTCGGCAGCCTGCACCCAGCTGCGCTGCAATGGGGTGAGCTCCCTGTCCTTTCGGGTGGGAACTGTTCTCTGTCACCTGCCCTCCACCGGAGGCCAGGCCCAGGCTTGGCCCAGAATGCAGTTTTGCACTGCCAGCTCCAGCCTAGCCTCACCTGAGCCTGCTTCCCATCACCTGAGTGAGTCAGCCAGGGTGTGTCAGCTGCCTACCTTCCCTGGAAAGGTGTGGACCATTCCTGTGGCATCCTCCCAGCTCAGAGGTCTGGGCGCCGGGGCCAGCTGAGGCATTCCACCGCTCACATTGACCTGCCGCACATTTATGGTCTGCTCCGTGGGGAGGGCGGGATGGGATGGGATGTTTTCACCCATACATACCACCCACCTTATGTAGGGCTCACAGCCACCCTCCAAAGGGGTGGAGAGCTTCCCATCCCAGAGATAAGGAAACTGAGGCCGGAGAGGGTGATTGTGTTGCCCAAGGTCACACAGCTGGAAAGTGGCCGAGGCAGGATGCAAACCTAGTCTTTTGCCGCCTAGGCGCCCCCAGGACTTTCTCCCCAGCAGCCCCATGGGCCATCCCTGAAGCCTTAATTGTTTTTCTGGGGCTGTACCCACTTTCCTCTGGAGCTGGAGCCCCAGACCTCTTTCTCTGACGACACAGGAAGTGAAAAATCTGTGAGTCAGTCCCTCTGCTAGTGACTTCAGCCTGGCTTTCCGCCCCCCAGCAGGCCGGCTTTGTGGGCCCCTTTCCTGAGGCTCTGTGTGTCATCTGGAGCTGATGGGGGCGGGGAGACACTGGCTGGGGGCTGGGGGGTGGGGGTGGGGGAGGCTGGCCGGGAAGCTGCCCACCCCCTCCCCCAGGGGCCTGCCAGACTTCTCCTCGGTCCATCCTGTGGTTGTGGCTCCTCTGGAATGCAGGGAGGCCACATCTGGCTGGGGCGGGTGCCGTCACCCCCCTTCCTGGCCCCTGGCCTCACACGTGTTCTCCTTCTGCTAAGGTGGCGGCTGAGGCTCCGCTGCAGAGTCATTAGGTAGGGTCATTTCCTCTCCTCGCCCTCTTTGTCCTCGCATCCCTGCCTCCCCTCACCAGCCCGAGGGCAGTGGCAAGTGGGAGGGGGAAGCTTTCTCCTTCTCCCTGCCCCCCTTCCTGCCCTGGTGGTCCCTCCCCCTGGCCTTCCTCTCCTTGGAGTGGTGGAGCTGAGCCGAAGGCCCGTGCTGGGAACTCCGCTCCTGGGAGCCCCTGGACCGGGGTGGTGTAGGCGGAGAATGTTCCAGGCAGAAGGGGTGAGCAGGAGGGCTGAGGAGTGCTTGCAGCTCGGATTCACTCACTCACTCACTCATTCATTCAACAAATCCATGTGGCTCTTCGGCTCCTTGCCAAGTGTGGGTGGGTTCTAGGTGCAGGAGTAGGGCAGTGAGCGTAGTAAGGGTAATCGTAACCCGTTCTCTCTGCTGACTTGTATGATGGTGCCCCTCCTCTGAGCCTCTTGTCCCACCGAGAACAGGCACGTCACCCATGTTTCCTTCATGCCCCGTCAGGCCAGGGCACGGGGTGCCTGAGACCTCTGAGATGGGTGCTGGAGGGCTCTCCACGCTGCCCGCACACACATCCAAGTTCCTGATTTGTGGACTCCCAAGTCTGAGCCCCGGCCCGTCCCTTGCGTTGGCGCGGAGGCCCTCCAGGACTGCCCTTGCCCTTGCCCTTGCCCTTGCCCGCTACGCCATCCAGCTGCCGTGCTGTGGGCCATGCTGGGCTGCACCCCGGGGGTCTACGGGCTGCCCTGCGTCAGTCCCTTCCTCGTCGGGATCTTGATTTCCTGTTCAGTTCCAGGCTCCAGGCAGTGGGAGGATTTGAGCACAGGCCACTGGAGGAATTGGGGTGATGAGTTGCAGGCGCAGGAGGCTGGGCTGGGGCTAAGGATAATGCAGTCTGAGGTCCAGCCCCATCAGAGCTGAGGGCTGCTCACATGACTTTCAGAGAGTATGGAAGCAGGATGTGTTCTTGAGTGTCCCTGGAGGGTGTTGGGGCCACACTCTGTCTCCTGTGTAGGCGGGGAGACCCAGGCTCTGAGAGGAGGCAGGTGCTTGGGGAGTCCATTCCCTGTGTGACCCCGGGCCTCAGTTTCCCTATCTGCGCCCTCAGCGGTGGGGACTGGGTGAACTCTGGCCCCTTTCAGCCTTCACTCCGGCGAGATTCTCCGAGTAAAGGTGTGAAATAGACACCACCCCACCTTCCTAGTTGTGGGATCTTGGGTAATGGTCCTGGCCTTCAGATAATCACATACCTAGAGGGGACCGTGAGGTTGTTTGAGGCTGTGCACGGGAAGCTCCTAGAAAGGGTGCCTGGCACGTGTGCGTGCTCGGTCCATGCTAGCTGCTCCGTGGGGTTACTACCCTCCTCCTCTGTCATTGTCTGCGGGGCCTGCTGCAGAGGCCGCTGTGGACAGCCCTCAGAGGAGCTGGCTCTTGGAGACTGCTGTCCCAAGGGTGTCTGCAGGGTGGGGAGGGAGAGGCTGCAGGGGGCGAGAGCAGGTTCCCCCGTGTGGTTGGGATACAGCTGGCGCTTGGGCTGGGCCCCAAGCTCTTTCTGGAGGTGGAGAAGATGGAGCAGTCCATCCGTATCCTCCACGTGGCGGCTGGCTCCTTGGGTGAGAGCCATGCGTGAGAGCAAGCAGCCTGGGAGGCGGGGACCCCGAGGCCCGGCTCCCTGGAACCAGAGCTCAAGGAGGGAATAGAACTGAAGTGGCCATGAGGCCTGGGGAAGAGATGGCCTTGGAGACAGTGGAGAGAATGACTAGGGTTTTAGGAGGAGCGGGGGAGGGGGATTGGGTGACATCTGAGCCTCTGTGTCCTCATCTGCACAGTGGGGACAATCTTCAGGGTAAGGCTAAGTGGTACTTTCTCTCTTACGTGTATGCGAAGGCCTAACACGATGAGCAGCACCTAGAAAGTGACCAATAATCATGCCTCCTCTCCCTTCTCTTCTCCAGCATCTTAAGGATGAAAAGCTGGAAGTTTCACATCAAGGTGGGCAGAGGTGGCCGGGGTGACTCAGGCCGCCTTCGCCCTGGCTGCAGTTCTCTCTGTGCTCTGGGCCTTCATTTCCTCGCCTGTAAAATGGGGCGTGAGTTTGCATTACAGGCTGCAGCGTGAGCGCCTCTGCTCAGTGGCGGGGCCCGGTGTGAGAGCCGGTAAAGGCTCACAGGACACAGTGGGGACCAGTCCTTGGCCCCTAGGAGCCCCGAGGAGGCCTGTTCCCTTCTCAGGGCCAGTGGCCTCCCGGCTGCCTGCCTTTGCTTATGCAGGTGCCTCTGCTCCAAACACCCATCCTTACTGAAACCTTATTCCTGTGAGCAGATCTAGGGCAGGGGAGGGGACTGTGCCCAGGACACGGGTGTGGAAATGTAAGCGACCACATCTCGGGTTGGCTGCAAGCTTCCTCCTGGGCAGCGCTGCAGCGAATGCGGGGCGTCCGGGGCCCCTTAAGCAGCACATCGCTGGTGTCCTTCTGAAACCCCAGGCAGCAGAGCAGCTGAAGGGCAAAGCTTTTTTGCACTGTCAACGCTGGCACCGGCAGAGCCAGCTTTTCCCACCGCAGCTGGGAGGTGCGGCGGTGTGGGCAGCGGATTTGGTCTGGCAGGCCAGCTGCCGTGGACACGCGGGGGTCTGTCCTAGGTCTTCTGGGAGCAGGCCTGCCGCCTGCCTACCCAGCCCGGCTTTGGAAATGAAAAGGCCCGTGAAATCATTGCTGCAATGCTCATCTGTCGGGACGCAGCTTAGAAACACCAGTGAGACTCGGGGCAGCTCAAAGTGCTGTCCAGGGTGTGTGTGTGTGTGTGTGTGTGTGTGTGTGTGTGTGTGTGTGTGAAGCTCATTAGGAATGCAGCTGTCCGCCCCACCCAGACCTGCCTGAATCCAGGCAAGACCCCCAAGGCATTGCCTTGCAACATCACAGCTGGAGACTTGCTGCTTTAGAGCAGGGGTGGCACTTGAGTCCTGTCCCTGCCCACTAGCTGTGTGGCCTTAGACACATTACCTCACCTCTCTGAATTCCAACTCCTGCATCCGCAGGATGGATTTAGGGAAAAATCCTCTCCCCAAGCAGGTTAAGGATAATTCACATGAAAGCTCGTGAGCTGTGTGCGAGGCGCTGAGCTCGGGGTGTGGGATGCAGACCGTGCTGGCCCGTCAGTGGTTGTGGCTCCTGCTGTGGTCTGGAGACCCAAAGGCATGGCTCGTGTTCATGCTCGGGGTTCACTCGGGGCATGTCTCTTTCCTTCTCTGGGCCTCAGTTTCCCCTTCTGTACAACGGGTCTGCTGACCCCACATCAAAAGGTTGCTCGCAAGGAAAGTGAGAGGGGCCAGGGCTCATCTCCAGGAGCCCATCTGGGAAGTGGGTGCATGTGGTGCGGGGCCCCTGGGTGCACACACCTTCGCCCCTCACCGCTCCCTTCTCTGGTGCTCCTGCTGCTGCTGCTGCTGCTGCAGAGGCATCCTACAGCCCTTTCCTGTACCTGCTCTGCTCGGCGGCTTGGAACGGAGTCCCCTGCCCTGCTCAGAGCAGCAGGGCCAGGAGAGACGATTCAGGGCAGACCTGGGTTCTGGGCCCTGGAACCCCCCCCTCCAAGCCCCATGCTGCTGGGCAGCTTTCGGGCAGCCTGGGAGCTTCTCCCTACCTGGAGTCCTACTTCCCACGGCGGGCCTGGGGCTGGACTCCTGGCCTTGCCCCTGACATCCCAGGTGACCTCAGGTAAATTCCCTGTATGCTCTGGATCTCAGTTTCCTTATCTGTAGAGTGGGGGTGCTCAGTGAGATGGTCGGGTCGGGGTTCGACCCTTGGGTCCTCTCACTGACTGGACCGTCCTTAGCTTCCTCTGTGTCCTTCGTTCCTGGCAGGAGCCCCAACCCCCTGCCTGCCCACTACCAGACCCTGGAGCCACGGCAGATCTAGGCCTGGCTGCCAAAGCCAGGGGAGCTGGTATAGACCAGAGGAAACGAGGGAGTAGGGGGGTGTGTGGGGCAGAGGAGGATTTTTCCTCTGTGTGTGCAAACAGTATCCGTTTTCTCTTGTTTCCAAAAGCCAGTGACGTAACGCACCCTTCATCCATTCCTTCCTTCTGGCCTATTTTTAGCTGGCCCCGACAGCATCCTAAAAGGCTTCCAGACTTGCCTGCTCTGAGGCCATGTAGGGAGGTGGCCCTAGGGTGAGGAGAGAGAGAGAAGCTCATCTCTCTGTCTCAGGATGCGGGGAGGGAACGAACCTGCCCCAGGCTTCCTCTGGGGAGGGAGGGGAGCTGGGTGGGGAGTCCGGGGAGGGCTCTGATGGATCCTGGGTCTGTGGGGAGCCTGGCAGGGTTGCAAGTGCTCAGTCTGGAGCCTCCAGCCTGGGTTTGAGTCCTGGCTCCACCTGTCCCCACCCTGACCTTGGGCCCCTGACTTCATGCCTTGCTTTCTGCATCTGTGACATGGGCTAACAGCATAGCTGTGCTGGAGGGTTGTTAGGAGGATTGAATTATGTCATGCAGAACGGTGCCTGGTGTTGTTACGGTGATGATGATGATTTTTTTTTAAAGACATTTATTTGAAAGAGAGAGAGAGAGAGAGGAGAGAGAGAAGGGCGCCCAGGTGGTTCAGTCAGTTAAGCCTTAAGTGTCTGCCTTCAGCTCAGGTCATCTCCCGGGGTCCTGGGATCAAGCTCTGCATCAGGCTGTCTACTCAGCTGGGAGCCTGCTTCTCTCTCCACTCCACCCCTCCGCCCCTGCTTGGGCACACACACTCTCTCTCTCAAATAAATAAATAAAATCTTAAAAAAAAAAATGAAAGAGAGAGAGAGGGAGGTGGGGATGGAGGGAAGCGGCAGAGGGAGAGAGAGAATCTCAAGCAAGCTCCCTGCTGAGTGAGGAGCTCTACCTGCGGCTCGATCTCACGACCCCGAGATTATGACCTGAGCCAAAATCAAGAGTCAGATGCTTCACTGACTGAGCCACCCAGACAGCCCTGGTGATTATGATTAACATCCCATTCTACCTCCAGTTAACACTAGGGGTGCACCGTGAGCTGCTGTGTGCCTCCTGCCCTTCATCCTTTCCTGTCCAGCTTTAACCAATGTGTGCTCCAATGAAGACAATACACAGAAGGCCCTGGAACAGGGCCTGGCACATAATAAGCGCTGACTAAGTGAGAGCTATATTTATTGTTTTTGTTTTAATGTAATAAAACAGACCGGGGTTTGGATTCCAGCCCCACCCACTAAGCTAGCTGTGTGACTCTGGGTAAGACATTTAACCTCTCTCAGCCTCAGTTTGCTTATCTGTGAGACAGGGATAATAGCTGTGTGGGAGACTTCTTCGCTGATGAGGGTTGCTGTAGGACAAAAAGACTCCAGCCATCACGATGATCAGCACAATAAAAGTTTCTTCCGTGTGGTGCAAAGAGCCCGAGCGCGGTGCCAGCTATGGCCTGGCCTCTGAGTGCCAGGCTCCCTACCGTGGGATGCTGCAAGAGCCGCATTTGCACGGCACTTTACAGTTGGTGTGAAGGGGCAGTGGTGGTCCGCCCTGCTGCCTTCATCTCCCCGTGGTCAGTGCTCATGCCTGGAACCCGGCACTTGGCTCTACCACCTGATTATATGGTTATGTGTCAGCCTGGCTGTCCCCCTCCCCTAGACCGGGAGCTCCTGGAGGGCAGGCAGGGATCGATTCACTGCTGCACCTGGCTTGCCTAGCCTGGGGACAGGCCCAGGGTGGGCGCTGGCATTGTGTCTGAGGGGTACGGGGAGGCCACCCTCTCACCACCTGTCCTTCTTGGTTCTTGCAGGTGGGAGGAGGAGCTTGCCAAGCGCATGAACCTGCAGACCATGGTGGACACGCTGCAGGAGGTGAGCACCTCAGAGGTCCCGACCAAGAGGGGCTTGTGGGAACCACATGGGTAAGGGGCACAGTCTCCACAGGGCAAAGTCAGAGGCCACTCCCAGGTCAGCCCCTGCACTGTGCAGCCTCCTGCTGCTTCAGTCCCTCCTCCATGGAGCCACGAGGCCTCTTCCTTGCCCCCTGCTTCGGACCTAGGAAGGGGCTGGCACAGTGTTGCAAAAATGCTCAGGGACGGAAGTTGGGAAGCCTGGGTCCGAGTTCCAGTGCTGACCCCTGAGTGCTGGGTGATGGTCCCCTGACTCTTTCCCACCCGCTATTATTCCCCACCAAGTTCAGGACTGGATGGTCTTGAGCTGCCCTACCCCCAGCTTGCGGGACCCAACTTGGGGTGGAACACCTTGGAGAGAGTGGGGGGCCTCTCACCTGGGTGGGTGAGAATATCCTCTTGGGGTCCTGGCTCAGGAGCTCTGTGTCTGGGCTCCGCTTCCCATGCACCGGGTACCCTGGGCAGCAAGCTTTACCTTCTCGGCCTCTGAATAGCGACCCCACGAGAAGGCAAGGGAAAGTTCTTCCAAACATTTAAAAAAATTGCCTTCCAATATTTAAGACACTGATCTTCTAAGAGATAGAATAAAATAATGTCAATATGTAGAAGGAAAAGGATGAATGTCTGTCCCCCCCCTTTGTTTTATAACAGAAATTTTTTTTTTTTATTTACCAACATGACACATTCATGGTCAAATACTTGGAAAATTCAGAAAAGTACAGAGAAGAAACTAAAACTCTCACTTCCATCTACCCCTGCATAGTCCACAAATTGCCGGGTGACCTATTGGTCTTTTCTGTGCAAAGACACACCTACTGTACATGAGTGTGTCTGGTTGGGTTGACACACGTAGCGTTGCCATTTTTGAGATGGGAGATGGTCATCTATTGGCGATTTTTTTCACATGGACCAACCTCATATTTTAACCTGCTGGAATCACTTGTATTAACCTGCTCTTTGTTTCTTCACATCTTTTGGGCATTTTTCATAGAATAAATATTCCTTTGAGCCACGTTTTAAGCTGAGTGGTGCCCTGCTTCGTACTGGGCTCAGCGGGAAGCCGGGCCGGGGTGAGGTCCTCGGCACCCGTTCCTCAGCACGCAGGGGTCTGGCCTGGTTGGACATCAGGTGTCCAAGCCCCTCCTCCCCCTCAGGGTGCCTGGTCCCCTAAGCCCTCCCTCATCTCTGTCCTCCCTAGGCGGCGCAGGAGGCTGAAGCCATCCAGGAGGAGATGAACGAGAAGATCGAGCGGCTCAAGGCCGAGCTGGTGGTGTTTAAGGGGCTCATGAGTGACGTAAGTGCCACCGGCCGCCGCCCCAGGCGTCATGACACCCTTCACACCCATCATGCAAAATGCTTCTTTCACTCCGAGGCTCCAGAGCTCGGCTTCTAGTTAGAGTCCTGGCTGGCTGCGTTTGCCCGTAAGGATGACGGATGCATCGGAGACCAGCCCCCACCCCCACCCCCCACCCCCTTCCGCTTCCCTTGGTCTGAGTAGAGCTGCATTAATCTGCTGCTTAACCCATCCCGCCCTCCCCGGGGCTCCCCACGGTCTGTTTGTGTTCGCACCGACTTGTCCCAGCTCGCCACTCTCGAGGGCGGGTGCTGGCCGTGGGGCTCGCTGTCTGGGGGCGCTGGAGGGCCCGGTGGCAGCTGGAAGGAGGCCCCTAGGTCTGGGCTGTGTCCGCCCGAGAGGCTCCCCAGGCCAGCGGCCTGCAGCAGGGTTGCTTTGTAAAGTTGGGGACGGCCCGCGTATGCCTCCTTTCGAAGACTGGAACCCCTCTTTCTGAGTGACTGTGGGTACAGGGAGCTGTCGGCCACCGGAGCCTCCTTCCTGCTGGGGACCCGCGTTTCCTGCCACCTTTGGGCAGCGGGCAGCATGCGGGGGGGCCGCCAGAAAGGAGAAGGAGCCCACTGGCGGGTGACTCGGCCTGGTGTGGCTTCTGGTCCTGAGGGCCGTGGAGCCGGGTGTGGCTGGAAGCCTCCGGGGGCCCCAGGTGGAGTTCCACCTGACTTGCCCTCATTGGGGTCCTCGGGGACCCCCCTCGTCTTCGGTGATGCCCCTGCTGTCCGCCACGGGTGGAATCCTGGGGTGAGGGCACCCCGTGGCAGGCCCTCTGTGTGGGGGACACGTGGGGCACGCGGGGTGGGAGAGAAGGGAAGGAAGTCTTTCAACAGTGGGAGTTCTTTCTTTTTCCTTTGCTCTGACAAGATGAACACCGCACTGTGTCTGTCGTGAGGTTGCCTTCCAGCCCTTAGGGAGGCTGGCAAACAGGGTCTCACATGGTCCACTCAGCGCCAAGGCCTGTAGCTCCCGCCACCTCTCCAGCCCCCCAACCTGAGCAGCGCTGGCCCCGCCCGCCCCGCCCCCCAGAAGCTCCAGGCCCCCCTCGGACTCCGGGCTGTGCACCCCGCTGCCCAGCAGGAGCCTCGGAGCGACTCCCCGCCCCGCCCCCCAGGCTGGCTCCCGCCCTCGCTCACGTAACCCCCCTGCTGTCCTCCCTGCAGCCCATGACAGACCTGGACACAAAGATCCAAGAAAAGGCCATGAAGGTGGACATGGACATCTGTCGCCGGATCGATATCACGGCCAAGCTGTGCGATGTCGCACAGCAACGGAACTCGGAAGACGTGTCCAAGATCTTCCAGGTGAATAGGGTCACCCTGCTCACCAGCCGCCACTCCCCGCTGCCACCGCCCCCTCCCAGAGTGCCCGGCCTCCCCCTGCATGGCCAGGCGCTCCTCCCCTCACGTCCCGCCCACTCCCCTTCCCCCAGAGCTAGCCTTTGCCCCAACTCCGGCTTCCCCAGGACAACCTAGAATCAGGGACTCGCCGACTCTAGGCTCGTCAGGCTGCGTCTTCCAGGCTGAGTGCTTCATCCTGTGGCCGAGGAGGACACCCGCCTGGGGGTGGGGGGTAACATGATGGGCTGGGGGTGGGGGGGAAGACGGAGCTGGGACTGGAACTCAGGTGTCCTGACCCTCAGGGGCCGATCCACAGGCCCCGCCGGGTGCCATCGCCAAGGTTGGGAGTCGTGGCCCGGCGGTGGGAGCCCCGGAATTCTTCAGAGGAGCTGTTGGCCTCTGTTTTTCCGTCCCACTGAAGAGTGTCCCAGTACCCACCCCCGGCTCTCAGTGAGCAAGTGTGTGTCCCGGGAGAAGGCCATGGGGCAGTTGGCACCGGTGGGTTGTCCTCCAGGGAGGGCTGGGGGCTAGTCCAGCGGCCCGAAGGGCCCGTGTCATTCTCTAAAGGCTGCTTCTGGAATATCGGGTCGTGGTTTGGCTTTTGCTTGAGCCCAGGGCAGTCTAGTGTGTTGTCGCTTTGTGTGACCTTGGGCGTGGCGGGAGAGATCACGGGCTCTCCACCTCTGTGCGGTCTTGCTGCCCCTCTGCTGAGAAGCAGGGTCGACCATTCCAGGCCTTGTTTGGTTTGCTCGCGTCTTGTCTGCTTGGAGTGGAGGAAGCTTGGTGAACCTCGGGCTGCCTGCCCATCGCCTTTGCATGTGAGCGAGAGGGCTCTGAAGCATGGAGCCCTCTGGGCCTTGGTGAGGGCTTCTCCATCTCTCTGGCTGGCTCTAAGACATCCCAGGCGACTCTGTGCCCCGGTCTGGCCCACTCCTCTCCCCAGATCATGGGGCTGCTGCTCTGGTGAAGGGCAGAGCTGAGCCGGCCCAACCACCGGGGGAGGGAAGGGTCCAGGCTGTCTATCCTCTGTCCTGCATGTGTCCCGCCTCACGCTTCTTGCTAACGCCGCCTGCTTCTTAGAGGAGCTCTGCATCTTTCCCGGCAGTGGCTGCCCCAGCCACGCTCCATCCATCCCGTGGGATGCCGTCTCCCTTCCCAGCCCACCCTCCCTCCCAGCAGGGCCTCCCACTCACTCACCTCCATCTCTTCCTTTCCGGGTCAGGTGGTCCCCAAAAAGAAAGAGCGTAAGGTGGCTTCGGACGATGACATCTCCGAGCAGGACGGGGAAGTGAACCGGTTCTCGGACGACGAGGTCGGCTCCATGAACATCACAGACGAGATGAAGCGCATGTTTAACCAGCTGTGAGTATCTCTGCTGTCCCGGACCCCCCGCTTCCTGGGGCTCCACTCCTTTTCCCCAGATTGCTGGGGCTTGGGTGGCAAACCGGTGGCCTGAGCTGAAAGTCGCCTGCACATGTGCTTTCTCTGGCCAGCGTGGTGTTCTGAAAGAATGTGCGTTTATTCTCAATGTTTATAATTTGGGGAGTTTTACATTTTCAGAAGAGGCTAAAGGGTAGTGGTGGTCCTGTCGGATCGAGCCTTACACTCCCCCCAGTTGTCCTTGGGGTGGGATCGCTGAGCTGGTCCACACACCAGGGCCCACCAAGCTGGCCGGGGGAGGGCCCCCGACATCCACTGAGCATCCTCCGTCTGCAGGGTGCTTTACAGATGTGATGGTCAACTGAGGACGTTGGAGCCTTACACCCCCCTTTTTTTTTTTTTAAGATTTTATTTATTTATTCATTTCACACCCCTTTTGTACGTGAGGATGCTGAGACTCCCGGAAGGGAAGCCGCTTGGCCAGGACAGCTCCCCTGATACAAGCAGAACTGAGGTTCAGAGCCAGGCCTATGTGTCGCCTGTGTCCTGTCACTGAGATGCTGTGGGCTAGTGGCAGAGAGGGGGCTGTTTGTGGTCAGTGGGGGGCTGGAGCCGCCCCGTACCAGCTCATGCATGTCCGCCCACTCCAGGTTCAGTGATGGCACAGAAGTAGCTTAAAATTTGCCATAGTGGGAAGTGGGCAAGTACGTGCCCCTAGGGCTCCCCTCCCTGCCCTTCCCTTGCCAAGAGCCGGTTTATTACAACCTCACTGGAGGTAGTTGCCCGGGGCAGGGAGGCCCTGTAGCCTTGGCCTCTCTGGTGCCATAATCTCAACGTGGATCCATCTTTGACTCTAATCCACCTAGTGCCCTAAAGGTGGGTAGGGGAGGGGACAGGAGGGTGGAGCTGAGGGCCTGGAGACAAAAGAGTTGGGTTGGGACAGGGTCTCTGGGACCCATATTTGTTTCCTCCTGCCCCTCTGGCTTGTTCTTGCCTGTTCTCTCTCCGGAGCCCCTTGCAGTTGGGGCACCTGAGCCTGAGAACTCAGCTTTCCCCGAGACTGAGTTTCTGACAACAGGGCTACGATTGAGCTCTTGGTTGGCTCTGAGGAGCCATCACAAAGCCCCACAGAACTCCTCCAGGGTGGGGATCGGGGGCTCGCCTTTCAGCAGGTGCCTCTGACATCGTACTGGGTTTAGTACAGGACACAGGTCTCCCCTGATGCTTCCTGCAGAGCTCTGAGGCTGGCTTAGCATTACAGAGACCAAAGACCACTCGGCCCAGCCCCTTCACATTCAGATGGGGAAACTGAGATTAAGAGGGATGTCTAGGAGTTGGAGCAGAGCCCCTGACTCGCGGCTGAGTGCTTTGTCCCCCACTAGCTGTCTTTTTGCTCAGAAGACAGTCCCCCTTTGCTCTCTCTGCAAACCATCCCTGCCCTGGTCCCTTTGCTGCTGAGCCAGGTGACTCTTAGGGCCACAGGAGTCAGACCCGGGCAGGGATGGGTTTGTGTGACTCTTCCTTGTGCTTGTCGTTCCCTGGAAACAACTGAGGTGGCCCTGTGTTTTGGGGGCTTGCTGTTGGAGCGTGACAAAGAGACTCCTGATTCCATCTTTTGATATCCCTAGTAAAAGTCGTACTCTCCTCTTTGGGCGACGAGAGGGGCTTTGGAAGAGAGCCCTTGGCTGGATCCAGAGTTTCTGAACGTGGTGCCGGGCATGCCTGAGCCCAAGGCGGGGTTGTCCACCCCACAGACCCAGGCTGGGCTCATTTGGGCGAATTAAAGGGCTTCTCTGAAGAAATTGTCCCGTTTTTAGAGAGTCACCAAGGGCTAGTTAGGCTACCTGGGAATGGGGCGAGCTGAAAGGAACAGTCCCAAGAGCCAGGTCTGGGGACTCCACCTGCAGCACTACTGTTGTATTGTGGGGCCCAGTACAAAAATGGGTGCCTGGTGTTGACAGGTTTGAACTAGGTTCAGTATCCAATCAGATCTATCAGATTTTAAAGTTACCTTGGTTTAAAAAAAAAAAAAATATATATATATATATATATATATATATATATATATATATATAAAATATCTCCTCTGATTGCCCCTCCACCCTTGCAGCTCCAGCCAAGGCCATGCTGACCCCCCTGGGCAGGGCCCTGGCCCCCTCCCACCATCCTCTCCGCTGGCTCTGCACCGGCCGAGACCCAAGCCAGAGGCTGCCCCCGGCGAGTTCCACTGAAGTCTTTGAATCATGTGCCCCGTGTCAGGGCTGTTTTGTTGTGATCAAAATCTGTTGCTTGGGCTTCAGACCAAGGAGAAGGGGAGGAATTTGCTACTCTGCCTGCGCGCTGGCCAGCTCCTGAGCCCGCCCTCCCGATCTTCCGACTCCTTCCTCTTGCCCGTCTCCCTGTCCTTTCTGGCTCCCTGTTCCGCAGCTGGGGTTTTCCTTCAGATCCCAGACGCTAGAAAGGAAGTGAAGTCAGCGGTTGGGTATGTCTTGCGGCGACGGTGGACCCCAGGGGCTAATCTGGAGCCAGGCTGGGCCAGCAGCGCCTTGTTCTGCAGCGCTGGTCCCGCGCTGGCCCCGGGGCTCACGGAGCCGCCCAGAGGCTGTGCCAGGAAGCCGCTTTCAGTGGGGGACCTGGCTCCAGGTCAGCTCCAGGAAGCTTTTAACCAGAAATTCTTCTTGGGCCCTGACCCGTGGCCCCCAGCCTGACCCATCGTGGGAAGGTCGGGAGCACTGCCCTGGATGACCAGGGGGGAGTTGATGGAGAGCCCTGGGACCCACATTCTCCTCTATGGCTGATTCGATGGATCAAATGATTTAACCCCTCAGATGTCAGCCTTCCCATCTCCTCGAGTTCCCCTTCAGCTGGGGGAACCAGGGCAGCCCCAGAAACCCCTCAGTCCCAGGCAGGCCGTATAGGGCCTGTTTTGTTTATATAGTTTCAGAGACCAGGGAAGCCCTGACATCACTCAGGCTTTGAATTCAAGCCCGATTTCCAGCACGTATTGGTCTAGAAGTCCCCCTAATCCCTTCGACCGTCAGTTCCTTGCCTGTAAAATGGGAATAATCAATACCCTCATCTCATAAGGATGTTGGGATGAGGGAATGAAATGCAGTTTAGTATATGCTTAGCAGCCAGTCCCGCATGCCCAGCACATAATGGGTGTTTGGTGTGTTTTACTGGGGAGGAGAGTGCTGCAGGAGACACCTGGTTTTCTGCTCCAGGTTCTGTTACTGGCTAGCAGTGTGACTTTGGACAAGTGGGTCATTCTTTCTGAGCTGCAGCTTCCTCCCCTGTAAAATGGGAATGATATCAACCTTTCCGTGTTTGTGGAGATTATATAAATCACCTCTTGCAAAGTAGGAGCTCCAGAAATGAGCTGTCACGTGAAAGCAGACAGCTACCAGGTTGGACTTGAGGGACACCTGGGTGGCTCAGTGGACGAGCATCTGCCCTCAGCCCAGGGTGTGATCCCGGGGTCCTGGGACCCAGTCCCACGTCGGGCTCCCTGCATGGAGCCTGCTTCTCCCTCTGCCTGTGTCTCTGCCTCTCTCTGTCTCTCATGAATAAATAAGTAAAATCTTTAAAAAAAGAAAAAGAAAAAGGTTGGACATGAGAATATCGTTAGTCTCCACTGATGAAAGCCTGGTGTCTTTACAAATATGTATTTTAAATGGTACAAGGAATAGGTCACTACTTTCTGCATTTTAAAAGAGTCGAACGCCCCCGGGGAAGGTGCGTGTCCCCTATGGCCAGCAGAACTGTTGGGGCCGGCCGCCTTGCAGGAGCGTGCCCGTCGGGGCGGTGCCCCTTTCTTTCCCTGATCCCGGCCTCTGGAGCCCGGCTCCCGGTCAGCCCTGCCCTCTGCTGTCATCCCACAGGCGGGAGACCTTTGATTTTGACGACGACTGTGACAGCCTGACGTGGGAAGAGAATGAAGACACACTGCTGCTCTGGGAGGACTTCACCAACTGCAACCCAACCATCGACCTGCAGGGCGAGGTGAGCTCCCCACCTGGCTGCCCAGAGGCCAGCCAGCTCTCCCCTGTCCCCGCTCACTCCCGGCAGCCCACACCACCCGGCTCATTCGTCCCCTTTGCTCTGTGTCCCCAGCAAGAGGAAAATTTGGGCAACTTGATCCATGAAACAGAATCCTTCTTCAAGACGAGAGACAAGGAGTACCAGGAAACCATTGGCCAGATCGAGGTGAGGGCGCAGGCTCCCGTGAAGTGGGGTCTCGATGGCAGTTGAGGGGGCCGGGGGCTGGTGGGGGAGGGGGGCATCCACAAGGTCATGAGTTGGAGGCTTGCGGTTCACTGGCTGGCGTTGGGTGGGTCGTACCCCTCCTACAGCCTCGATTTTCTCAGGTTGAAAATACATATCATGGGGGTAGTGATCCCTGTCTGTCCCAGAGAGGTTTTTTTTTTTTTCCTTCTAAGTTATTCAGTGGAGACGGTGATCCCAAATAATGAGAGAAGATGTGTGAGTGACATGGAGTGATGCTAGGCACTGAGCAAGCCTCCCTGGTACCCACATGCCCGCTGTACATGCCTAAAGGTAGCTAGGTGCCTCCAGCCCACACAGTGGACACCGTGCGCCCCGTTAGGCAGAGGAAGAGATGAGATTGAAGGAGACCCAAGTGGCTTTTCCAGGGGCCTCCAGTTGGGGAGCAGCCTTCAAGCCTTCAAGCTGGCCAGCTCCTTCCCTGGGGGATGTGGCATTGGTAGAGGAGAAGAGGCAGAAAGATGACGGAGACCTGACAACTTTCCTAAGCAAGGCCTAGCCAGTGGTGTGGGAATGCCAGGCGGGGCGGAATTGGCAGGCTGAGTGGAAGCTGCCCCTTTGGAGGCTCAGCAACTGTCTCCCTTTCACTGGAAGCAGTTCTGCAGGCCAGGGGGTCAGCATGTGGAGGAGGGCGGAGGGCGTGGTGTCCCTGGGTGGCTTTGGCACCGCCACCACGGAGGATGCGCGGAGGAAGTGGCCGAGGGTTCCCACATGACGGTGACTTGGCCTCACCTTTATCCTGCATTGGGTCCTTTCAGCTGGAGCTGGCCACAGCCAAGAGCGACATGAACCGACACTTGCATGAGTACATGGAGATGTGCAGCATGAAACGTGGCCTGGACGTGCAGATGGAGACCTGCCGTCGGCTCATCAAAGGCTCTGCAGACAGGTACCCACCCCCGTCCTCCCGGGGCATTCAGTTGTTGTGTCCCTGGGGGGAGTTTGTGGGGCTGCAACCTGCAGCCTGGCCCATTTCACCTGCCCATCCGTCCATCCGTCCATCCGTCCGTCATGCACCCATCCATGCACCCAGTGGGTATCAGCCACCCACTGTGTGCTGGATCACCGACGTGTCTGATTTCACGTGACTCCCCCAGCGGCCCTGCCCCCACTGATTCAACAGCTACTTGTCATGTCGAAGGCCTGCTTTGTGCCAGGCTGTGGGGACAGTGATGAACGGAACCGCCACAGCCCTCTCGGGCTCATGCCCCACGTTCTGCCGAATTGCCGGGTGGAGGAGGGGCGTGGGGCACTCGTCTCCACCACTGCTGATGGGGCTCAGAGGTGTCCACGGGAAGCAGTTTCCTTCCTTTCCCGTCTTCCCACCAGGGGGTCTGTCTCCTGGAGACTGACATGCATCAGGCCCCTCGTATTTGCCAGAAAACGCCAAAACAGAGACAGAGCCCCCCTGCCTTCAAGGGACACACAGCCCTTCTGGGAGAGACAGATATGCCAACAATAAAATGAGAAGATACACGTAGGAAGCTGGGCACAAAGCACAAATATGTTCCTTTTATCCTGTCTGTGGTTCAGGCTATAGAAGAGGGAGACGCAGCTCAGTGGAAGCTGTGGGGGTGAGGGGGAGGGCTTAGCTCTGTCGTACCTTAACCTCAACTGTTTCCATAGAACCTACTGTCGTCCCCTCTGTGTTCAGACGGAGGAGCAGGTTAAACAGCTTGCCCGTGGCCACCCCCGGCTCTTCAGTGATGGGGCCAGAATCCCAACCCAGTACTGTTAGCCATTGTCCTGTGTGGCCTCCCTTTGAGCTCTGAGTTCATTGGGGTTTGCTGAGCACCTACTATGTGCCCAGACCTGTGTTAGGTGGCTTAGAGAGTAAGAACCCAGCTGGATCTGTGGGTCCTGCTCCCAGGGAGCTCTCAGCACCTGGAGCAATGAGAGGCAGCACAGGGGATCCCCCAGAGGTCTCGAGGGCCGCATTCAGCTCGCGAGCCTAGCCGATTCCAGGGAAAGCAGAGCGAGGACAGGGTCTCCGGGCCCGGGATACCGCTCTGGGGTTAGATTTCAAACAAGCGGCGGCTCCGTCTTTCCCGCCCCTTGGATCCGTCAGGAGTCCCCGGGCTGCCCTCCCAATGACCCCCGTTTTCCCGTGCCTTCCAGGAACTCACCGTCCCCCAGCTCCGTGGCCAGCAGTGACTCAGGAAGTACAGACGAGATCCAGGATGAGTTTGAGCGGGAGGCGGACGTGGAGCCCATGGTCAGCTGATGATGGAGGCCCCCGTGCGGGCTGGTCTCGGTGATGGGGCCTCTGCTTCCTCTCCCCGCGGGGCCGGGAAGGCTCCTCGGAGTGGGGGTCCGGTCCTCACCACACAGACTCCCTCTGCCCTCCCTTGGCTGGAGGCCCCAGGGGACCGCTGCTTCCTCCCTTCCACCCCACCACCAACCAGTGCCCCTTCTCCATCCACCCACCCACCCACCACCCACCCAAGGAATGGTGCTGTCAATTTCTATCGTTCTCCACATTACAAATGTAGACTTCTGTCCGGACGATGCAGTGTTAACTGTGCCTTTTCCCTTAAGCTGAGCCACTTTGAGCTCCAAAGAATTCTTCCTGGCAGGTGTTTTTATACAAAACTCTAAGGTGAGGGCGGGGCCCCTGGCGTGGGATCATGTGGATGTCTACCCTCCCACCTGCTCCTCTGATTGGCCATGAGCTCTGCCCTCCCCGCCTCTGCCTGGCCAGTGCTGACCTTGGGGTGGTCCACTACCCCCCACCACCCGCACCCCAGGAAGGAGCTGTTTGCCTGTGCAACCTTTCCAGGCCTGGGCGGTGTGTGTGTGGGGTTACCCCGACCCCCACCCCCCACCCCAAGTGTTTTTTTACTTACTTACTGACTGAGAGAAAAGATGGAAGGAGGGAGGGCAGACAAAATTTTATTTTCTTTTTTGGATCGAGTGGCGAAGCGGAGGGACAAGGCACCGTGGGGGAAAGTGGAATCTCACTGTGTTTAAACTACTATGCAAAAAAAAAAAAAAACAAAAAAACAAAAAAACAAAAAAAACAACCCACAAAACAAACAAACAAAAAAAGCAGCTTGCCTTATATCATTGTGTAAGGTCGGCCCTCGGCCCAGACTCCTGGTGTTGCCCTGGAGCTGGGAGGGAGGCCGAGGCAGCCCCCCGAGGGTGAGCACCCGCTGGAAGGGGGCCGTTTGTCAAGGTCGATGGTGAGCCTGGGGGTGGGGGAAGCCTGCAAGGCCATGGCTCACCGGACTGCTTGCTTTCTGGGGACCTCTGTGCGGTGGGAGGGGTCTTTTAGTGCCCTGATGACTTGATGTTTCTTTCTCTCCCTTCCCAGCCAGTGATAAGGGGCTAGAGATCTGTAATTTCTCTGTGAGAAAGTCTGAAGGGGGCTAGGCCTGGCGTCCACCCCCTCCACAGCGGAGCTGGGTTCCCACTGCCTGCCGCCGTCTTCATGGGGTCGCCCACCGTTGGGCCACTGGCAGGCCCTGGAGAGGGAAGGGGAGCCGTGGGGGGCAGCGAGGGCCGGCGGATCAGAGGTGTGGCAGGAGCCGAGCTGGAGTGAGAGCCATCCTTTGTTCTCATGGACACATGCAAGCCTGTTTCCATTACTTCACTTGATTGACCGACCAGTGGGGAGTTCATCTGAGCCAGTATCTCCCCAAGACTTAGGTGGGCCTGTGTCACAAGGCACTGGGTTGAGGCCACCTGCCAAATCTCAGCTTGGAGCTAGCCGAGCGGGTTTTGCTTTTTTTTTTTTTTTTTTTTTTAATGATTTTTTTCTGTACCCACTCCTGTGGGTGGGATTGCCCATTTTTGTTTCTTGACTGGCCCAGGAGCGCCCCCTGGAGGTCAAAGAAGGGACACGTGCCCGAGGACCAGAACTTCCCACCTCCTGCTCTCCTGCGGAAGGCAGAGGATGGGGGGCTCTGGCTTTCCATCAGATTGCAGCCCCCTGTCTTTCTTCCTCAGGGTACCAGCGACCTGTAAGGGCCTTCTCTCTCTTCCGTTTCCCCACCTGTTTTGCAGTCTTAAGACCATTGTACATAATATTCATGTTATATATATATAATACGATGTGTATATTATATATATATAGTATCCATATATATATATATATGGAGAGAGAGCGTGCGTGTGTTAGTGACTGTATGTGATTTTTATTTATCAGCACTTGGTGGCCTTTATTGTGAGTTTGTTTCCTTTTTATTTCTGGTGGTGGTGTTGAGGGAACCTGCTGGTTCCCTGTGGCAGTCTGGCAGCCAGACAGTCCCTGGGCAGGTACGTGGAGGGACGGTGGCTTCAGAGGAGAGCCAGCCCCTTCCCCTCCTCCTCACTGACCCTTCTTCTAAAGGTTACAGGGTTCAAACGTAGCTGACTATTCTTGTCATTAGCGTTATTGTTGTTTTCGTTTTAGTTTCATTTTAACCAAAGGTGATCAGAGCCAGTCGGGCTTGGACCTCAGCTGCTGGAAAGATTTTCCGTTTCTGGGAGGAACCCCTCGGGCTTCCTCTGTCCAGGGCTGGGGGGGAGGGTGTGATTGAAGGTGTGGTGTGGGAGGCAGAGCAGAGGCCGGCCCCGGGGTGGTTCTCAAGGTGGTGGGGAGGGTGACAGACCTATCTTTAGTGTTAAGACATAAGGCGACAGTGTAAGTATTGGGGGGGGGGGTAATAACCCAGGTGACCGTGGCAGTCGGTGTCCGGTGGTATTATTTATGCTTCCCCCTTCGTGTACATAGGATGTTTGTCTCGGGGACTAGGGTGCTCTAGTTTGTCCAGGGAGTCTGGAAGTGGCAGGAGCCAGATGGACGCTGGCCATGCAGCCCCTTCCTGCTGCTTTCCTATAGCTGTGCTCCCCTGGGGAGCAGGGATTTGGGGCAGGTGGATGGGCGTGCGGCAGACCTGCCTCCTGGGCAGGGGCTAGTGGTGGGAGGCGGGGAGCCCAGGTCTGGGCCTGGCTGCCTTTCTCCCCACCAAGTTCTTTTTTTTGAGTTTGTTGCCAGTGGGCCCTGCTTGTGCCCTCGCCATGAGCCCACAGCTTGCCAAGAAAGCCCCCAACGCTCGCTGGGGCAGCACCAGGTCCAGTTGGGAAGAACTGGTCCGTCCTTTGTAAAGCTGTAAATACTCAAATTTCTATTTCTAAGCCCAGTGTCATATTGACATTGGTATTTTAAGGTCGTTCTCAGATGGGCTCTCCTGCGCTGCCCTCTCTCACTCTCCTATTTTGGGGGGTTTTATAAAAAGAGAGGATTGGGGAGAGGCAGGGAGAAGTAGCTTCCTTTCACCTCCCTGGTTGTGGATCACACACACGCGCACGCACGCACGCGCGCACGCACCTCTGAGACTCCAAACAGGGGAAAAAAAAAATCATTGGCAAGTGAACACCTCTTGTTTTCTTGTAGCAATATACCTTGAGGTCTCCGAAGGGCCAGCCCATCGCGGACTGAGCTCTGACCTACAGAGAAGCAAACCACTTTGGCTTGGAATGGGGGAGAGGGTGTGGGGTGGCAGGTACTGTATGGTGTAACTTAAGCTAAATGTAATCTATTTATAAAGCAAGAGATTCTCATCTATTTTTATGAAAGGAAAGGGTTTTTAAATCTAGGGTAGGCAGTTACGGTAGCCCCGCGTTCTCCTGTGAACAAGATGCATGTTGCTGCTGGACTGAATATAACCAGTGCCCCTCCCGTCCCCCTGGCCTCACTGCCAGGTCACCTGCACCCATGAGCGGCTTCGGCAGAGCCTAGGTCCCACCTCACCCCACTTTCTTGTTCCTCCACCACCACCACCCCCAGCTCCTTGGTCCTTGAAAGTCTTTGATGGGGGGGTGGTAACTCGGGGGAGTGGGTGGGTGGTGAGGGATTCAGAATCAAGGTCGGGGAGGGGGGTGGAGGATGGGAGATGGGGCACCGGGTGGGGGATGAGCTCTGCTTCAGAGGGTGGGCTCTGGTCTGCCAAGATCCATTTCCGAGTTGGCTGTGTCTGGGGGAGGCTGAGAAGCAGCGGACTGTGGGTGGCCATGAGACTGTTGGTTCAGGGAGTATGCGGCTCCCTTGGGGCCTGGGCCCTACAGGGTCCCAGGCTGCGGGGTCCCAGGCTGTCAGGCAGCTGGAGCAGGAATGGGAGTGCTCCAGGAGACGCCCACCACCCAGCCCCAGCTGTGCTTGCTCCAGGCCGAGGTCCGGGCTGCAGCCCTTGGTGTGCTCCTCCAGGGCCTGGGGCAGGGACTGGGCACCTGGGGCTTCCTCAGACCCAGGTTGACCATCTCAGCACACCGAGCTCTGGTTCTAGAAGGGCATCCTCCTGGCACGGGGGAGTCTGGGGGCAGCTGGGTGGGTATGGGTCAAGGCAAATTCTCTCTGAAAGGGAGCTTCCCTTTGGGTGGAGGATTTCCAGGTTCGGGGTGGCCTGTGTGTTAGTCTTGGGCGAATCCCCCACCATTCCCACTGCCCGGCCCTCAAAGAAACGAAGCCAGGCACCATCCCCACCCCCAGCAAGACCCCTTCGTGGACATTTTAGCATCTACCTGATTTTTAGCCCCATCCAGGGAGACTTTGTATCCCGCAGTCCCATCCCACCCCACTGTTGCTGTTTGTCTGCCCATTGGGTCTAGTGTCAAGGGGAAAGGGGGAGGGTTTATACTCATTGAAAGACTACTGATCCTACCGGAAACCAACCTGTTTACTGTACTGTTGTAAATATCATGCCCTTTATATCCTGTATATTGGCTTCTTTTAAATAAAGTGAAATGTCTTAGAATTGGTGGTGCTGCTTTCTTCTTTTTTTCTTTTTTTTCTTTTTTAATTGAGGATAAAATAGTGAAGGGGGGAGGGGCAAGGGGACTGAAGCATAGACACGGAAACAAAATAATCAGCCAGTTTGTGATACAATAGGGACATTTCAGGGCAGCCCCGGGTGGCTCAGTGGTTTAGCGCAGCCTTCAGCCCAGGGTGTGATCTTGGAGACCGGGGATCGAATACATAAATAAACTCTTTAAAGAAAATAGGGACATTTCACAACCCCTGTTATATTGGCCCCTCACAACGAAATCTTTGGAAGTCCATAAAGCAGGATTTATTATTGTACACGCTTTACAGGAGGGGAAGAGTGGGCCGGAGATCCCAGGCCGAGGAACCGGCATCGCCTGGTTTGCAGTTGAGGTCTGCTGATCATAAAGCCCCCCCCCGCCCCCGCCCCGGTTTGTTTAACTTCCTTTCTCAGCCCCAGGAGGGGCTGCCTCGGGGACTCTGGATTTGACACTGTTCTTGTTTTCTTCTTGTTAATGGCCAAACTCGGGGAGACACTGCTTCCTGTGAGCTGCCCTGCCCTCCCCACTGGGGTTGTTTTGAAGGATTCAGAGAGACGGGCACCAATTCTAGTCTGTCTTCACCATCTTTAAGACTTGTGGTTAACGGAAGTTCCTTTTCTCCCCACTCTTTAGATTTCCCGAAGTGTCTTTAAAGGGTGTGACCTGGAGAAAGAGGAGTAGCATGAAATAATGGGAGCGTTACCCCTCTTCTGTAGACATGGATAAACTGAGACCCAGGGAAGGGAGCTATTTTACCAATGTCCTAGGGAGGAACCACAATCAGCATCAGCACTCTGACTCCCCACCAGGTTCTCCTTTAGCATTGGAGGAAATAGAAACATTTATTATTTTTTTTTCCGGAAGAGTGTTTGAAACTCTTCAGCAGCAATTTAAATGGAATGAATCCAGAGGAGCCTGCCATCAGGAAGACTTCAGAATCTGATTTTTTTTAAAAGGAACTTCATCTTTTTTTTTTATAAAAAGATTTTATTTATTCATGAGAGACAGAGAGAGAGAGAGAGAGAGAGAGAGAGGCAGGGACACAGGCAGAGGGAGAAACAGGCTCCATGCAGGAAGCCTGACACGGGACTTGATCCCGGGACTCCAAGATCACACCCTGGGCTGAAGGCGGCGCTAAACCACTGAGCCACCTGGGCTGCCCTGATTTTTTTTTTTTTTTTAAGATTTATTTATTTGACAGAGAGTGAACACCACGGGTGGGCAAGGGCCCAGAGGGACAGAGTCTCAAGCAGACTCTGTGCAGAGCGGGGAGCCTGATGTGAGGCTCCATCTCACCACCCTGAGGTCAGGACGTGAGCTGAAACTAAGAGTTGGTCGCTTAACCAACTGAGCCACCTGGGTGCCCCCAGAATCTGAATTTTAAATAAACCTTTCATGGAAACAACTTTTCCAAAAGAAAACCAAAATTTTCATTGAGGGGTTGGCCAGGGTGGGGAGGGATGGGGGTGGAATGGGGCGCAGGGACAACCGGTTCCAGTGTCGCAGGATTTCTTTTCCTCCGGTGCTCCCCGGTTCTTGGTCAGAATGAAGAGATAGGCCGGACAGAGTGGTGGGCAGCAAAGCAAGGCTAACCTGAGCAACAGTCAAGTTGATTGAATGATGGCGCACAAAGCTCCCAAAGAGGGAGGGGCCCTGAGACGGTTGCAGATTTGGAATTTAGATCTGGAGGTTTTATGGGCTTATTGGCCAGCTGTTTTAATCTAATCAACCCTCGCTGAGCCTGTCATCTAATCAGTGTTTTGTCATCGATGCATCACATGGGAAAGGGTGGAAGGCTTCTTCCAGGGTGGGTGTTCCACCCTTTCAAGGGTGGTTTCCTCTTGGGGGAGGAGGGAGCTTGCCCCTGCCTGCCTTTCTTTTTTATTTTATTTTATTTCATTTTATTATTTTATTTTATATTTTATTTTATTATTTTATTTATTTATTTAATTTATTATTTTATTTATTTTTATTTTTATTTATTTTATTTTATTTATTTATTTTATTTATTTTATTATTTTATTTATTTATTTGTTTATTTATTTAATTTATTATTTAATTTATTTTTATTTATTTTATTTTATTTATTTTATGTTATTATTTATTTTATGTTATTTTATTCTATTTTATGTTATTATTATTATTATTTTATGTTTTATATTTTATTATTTTTTCCCTGCCTGCCTTTCTTCCAAGCATCCTCCATCACCAGGTCCCCTAGCTTTGCGGAAGGTAAGCATGGACCGGCTGGGTTTCATCGCTCACTGATCGTAATCGGGACGCAGGCCGATTGATCCAAGCGCCAGGCCTGCAGGTGGGGGCAGGCTGGGTGCCCACCGGCGGGAGGCTAGAGGCAGGGCCTGCGGGCTCCGAGGCACCGGGCTGCAGCCCCGGGCGGAGTGCGGCGCGCACCTGGCCGAGGGCAGCCGGGGCGGGCGGATGCTCAGAGCACCTGACGCGCCGACCCTCGGTCCTCCCGCGGCTCCTCCCACGTGTCCCCCTCCGGCTCTCTCATTGGCTCTCTCCGCCACACGGCCGCCCATCCGATTGGCCCGCAGGGTCCGAGGCGTCTCTCTGATTGGCCGAGGAGGCTCACGCCCCTTTGAGGCCGGCGGGGCCATACCATAAAAGACGGGGGGGGGAGCGTGTAACTGTCATTGCCTCCCTGTAAAGCCGCCTTGTTCCGTGTCGCCTGCAGGCCTCTCCGGTGCCCTCACCCTGGAGCTATCGTACGAACAGAGGGCAGGCACGGAGGCGCTTCGGGGGATCCCGACTCGGAGGACGGCCGCGTGACCCGCCCCCCCGCCCGCCCAGGTGGTGCGCTCCGGGCGGGGCTCCGCCTCCTGGCCGCGCCCGGGGCTCCCAGTGCGCGAACCGCCGGGGGGTCGCAGGGTCGGTGCTCGGCCCCGTGCAGCGCTCGACATGCTGCTGCCGCTGCCGCCCGCGCTCCGCCGTGCCCTGCTGGCGCGGCCCTGGAGGGACCCCGGGTGAGTGCGCCCTGGGCCTGCGGCAGGTGGAGGGGGCGCCCCTGCCGGGTGCCCCGCCGCGATCCCGAGGCCTCCCCGCGGGGGCCGCTTCCCCCACCCCCCTCCGCTCATCCAGGCCCTCCTCCCCGCGGAGCCCCCTCCTCATCTCCTTCCTCCCGGCTCCCACGCTCGGAAAGTGCCCCCGCGGAGCCCCCCCGCCCCGAGCCGGGCTCCCCAACCTCGGGCTCACATTCAGGACCCGACGCGGGGCTCCCCGGGGCTCCTCTCTCCTTTCTGCAGGGACTTCCACCTCCCTCTTTCCTCTCCGACCCCCCCCCCCCCCTTTCCGAGATAAGTACGGGGCAGAAGAGGGCCCCTTCCGTCGGGCCGGCGGGGTGCTTCTACCGTGCCAGACGCCGGGCTCGGGCACTGGGTCCCGCCCCCGCGGTGACCGAGGGAGACCCTGCGCGCAGGCCCTGCACAGCGGCTCACGCGCAGCCCCCGGGCTTACTAGTCGCGATCGTCGTTTATCCCGCTCGTTCAAACTGCGGTGGATGGTGCAACTCAGAGGTGAAGAAGCCAGGGTGTAGCTCCAGGGTGCACCTGCCCTGCAAACGCCCGTGCTGTGGAGCTGGGTTCCCGGACCCTCGCCCGCTCAGTGGCACATGTTCTTGGAGCTCTTCTGGGCTAGGTGCGGGGAGGTGGGCAGGGCACAGACCCCGGCCGGGAGAGGCTCGGCCTGGCGGACTGGGTGATGGAGGTGGGCAGGGCACAGACCCCATCCCGGAGAGGCTCGGCCTGGCGGACTGGGTGACGGAGGTGGGCAGGGCACAGACCCCATCCCGGAGAGGCTCGGCCTGGCGGACTGGGTGATGGAGGTGGGCAGGGCACAGACCCCATCCCGGAGAGGCTCGGCCTGGCGGACTGGGTGACGGAGGTGGGCAGGGCACAGACCCCTTCCCAGAGAGGCTTGGGTCTGGCCGACTGGGTGATGGAAGTGGGCAGGGCACAGACCCTGTCCCAGAGAGGCTCGGCCTGGCGGACTGGGTGGTGGAGGTGGGCCTCCCTTTCAGGGCTGGGCAGCGCCCGCTCCCAGTTCGAGTTTTGTTTGCCTGACCCCTGGGACTTGTGACCAGACCAGCTAGGTCTCCACTGCTGAGCCCTGCCCTGAGTTAATCAGTTTCCCAAGGGATGGTACAGGGGAGGGGCCGGTGCCCTGGGCATGGGTCAGTGTCCTTTGTGAGTGGGGGCTTGATAGGTAAGGGCACAGGAGGAGCACAGCAGGGGAGGACTCCTCTCCCAAGCCAAGGTTGGGGGCCAGACTTGCCACCCCTCCAGCGTGGTCCCTTTTGCCAGCTTCTCCCTGCACTGATACTCCCCCCCCCTCCCGCCCCCCATGGGGGAGGAAGCCCCGTAGATTCATGCGCTGACTGAGTACCTACCATGTGGGATACTGGAAGAGAGGGGTACCCGGGGGACTTACAGGTGGATAGGGCCTTCAGAGAGTTTTCAGTTTAAGGGCAGGCGGTGGGTACTTAGCCATAAAAACCTCCAATATCTGGTAGAAAGCAATCTCTATTCTAAAAAAAAAAAAGCTTGTGATAGCAATAATATTTATCAAGCAATCAAGAACCACAGACCTGGCCCTGTGCTGATAAGCACTATATTATCCCCATTTTTGCAGATGGGAAACTTAGCTGCCAGTGAAGGCAAATGAAGAGCTAGAATCACAGTCAGACTCCAGCTTCGTGCTCTTAATTACAGAGCCTCCGGAGCGGAGCCAAAGCGTTTTTTTGCAACCAGATCTGAAGGCTCAGGTTACCTCTTTTGATAGAGCAGCTGGCCCGATGCCCTAGACAGAGTTTCTCAACCTTGGCACTATTAACATTCTGAGCCTGGCTAATCCTGTGTTGTGGGGGCCGTCCCGTGCATTGTAGAATGTTTAGCAGCTTTCCTGGCCTCTCCTCGCTAGACTCCATTAGCACCCCACAGTTTGTGACAATATAAAAATGCCAGACACTGCGGAAAGTCTCCTGGGCCAAATTGCTCCTAGTTGAGAGCCACTGCTCTAGAAAAGCAGGTTTGATGTTTGGCTACTTTTTCATTTATTCAACAAATATTTAAGATTCACGGATACATATGCTTAAAAAAAAAAAAAACCAACCAACAGTATTTAATGGTGGGCTCACCCGCAAATGCTTTTTTTGTCGTTTACTTTTTTATTTCATAGACTTGTCTATCTTACTGCCCCCCACGGCCTCATACCTTTTATGTGCATTATTTTACTGAGCTCCTCAGCAACCTATGATGTAGGCGTCGCTGTTCCCATTTCAGGGATTAAACGATGGAGACCCTTGGAAATTGAGGAAGACTTGTCTGAGGCCTTAAGCTAGTAAACATCAGGCCTGCAGTTGACTCCCTCCTGTCTTTGGCCCTGATCTCCTGCTTTTTTCTCTACTTCATTGACTTTATCAGGGGTGTCCTTGGTTATGTCCCTGCAAATTCTTGGAAAGAGCCCAGATCCATGTTTGTATTTATATATAGATTTAATAAGCAGAAGAACTAGCCCTGGCACATAGTAGGCTTATACTGGAAGTGAATTGTTCTCTATTACTAGTTTTTACACCAGACCTTGCTGGGTACCAGAGGATTAGAGATGATGTGACTACTTGAGTGAAGGAACAACTAGACTCTAAAGTGACCCTAGTCCTGGCTTCAGAGGCTGTTAGAGCCCCTACTTGGACTGCAGTTGTCACTAGCATACCTCAAGCACCTGCTGCTGGTCCCCAGCCCTTGGCCTGGCGCATAGTAGGTGCTGACCACTGGCTGTTGGAATGGCCCAGAGGACAGCACGGGCTGGATTCTGGCTCCACCTCTTAGCAGCCCTGTGGCCCTGGGCGGGCTATGCAACCTCTGTGTGCTGCCTCATGTTCCCGTGTGGTGGATAAAGACAGTGGCAGCCACCCCGGGGAACTGTCCTGGCGAGGAAATGAATTCACACTCAGAAATCACTTTGAAGAGTTTCAGCACCTAGACAGTGTTGCTTTATGTATTATTTTGATCCTCTTCCCCACCCATGGGCTGTCCTGGGTGATCGCCCTGGATCAGGAATATCCAGGTCCCAGGAGCACAGAGTAGAGGCAGGTGTGGAACTCAGATGCCCCCGGTGCTTTCCCTTCATCCTCATTAATTACCCGGATGCAAACCCCTTTCTGTTGGGGTTGACCTCGCTCGCCGCAGAGGAGGGCGCAGACACCTGCCCATCCTGGGGGTTTCTTACCCACTCTAGATCTTTCCTTTCCTGGCAGGGACCTCATGGAGCGGCCAGCCCTAGGCTGAGCCCTCAGAGCCCGTGGACAGCAAGCCACCACCCACCTCTTTGGTGAGCTGGGAAATGTTGAGCCCGAGGGAGGACCAACCTGTCACCACAGCCCCGCTGCTCAGGGGTCTCTGAGTGCCTGCAGGTGCTTCTGCCGTAGGAAGACCTGGGTTCAGGTCTGTGGGGCTGTGCCCCGGAGCCATGCGTGAGCACAGAAATCTCAGAAGTCCATTTTCTCATATGTAATACTACTAATAATAATCCTGGCACCTTCCTCATGCATTCGTAGCTGGATTCAGGAGATAACCACTTAGCGTAGTGCCAGGTGTGTCGTAAGCGCTTAATAAATACTCCTTGATGTTTCCGGGGCAGTAAAGTGGAAACAGCTTGGCCTGGGCCTGATGCCGCTCCCTTCTGGACCTGCCCAGGGCCCCGCACTTTCTCTCGGCTCACCGCCCCTTATCTCAGAGATTAGGAGGATTGGCCTTATCAGGTCCCATATAACAGCTAGGAAAATCTGGAAGCTGAATGAAGCAAGGGTGTTTCCTTTCTCCTCCTCTCCTTGGCCTCAGTCACCACTCACCACTAACCTCGGCCACTAGGGACCTGCAGCCAGCCCCATGTGTGAGCAGAAGGGCACTGGCTTGGGAGTCCAGTCCTGGGAGCCTGGTGGTGCTGACATTTGGGTGTTCATTATCTCCCCCACCCCCACTTTTTTCATTTTTTCTTTTTTCACCCCCACTTTTTTCTTGATGAGTCTCATGAAAGGTGTATCAGTGTGTTCTTTGTTTTGTTTTGTTTTTTAGAATTTTATTAGAGAGAAGGTGTACGAGGATGAGGGGGGAGGGGTAGAGGGCGAAGCAGACTCCCAACCAAGCAGGGAGCCAGACTTAGAACATGATCCTGGGACTCTGGGGTTATGACCTGAGCCGAAGGCAACCGACTGAGCCACCCAGGTGTCCCATGTTCTTTGTTTTAAAAGGCATTTCTTGGGACGCCTGGGTGGCTCAGCAGTTGGGTGGCTGCCATTGGCTCGGGTCGTGGTCCTGGGATCTGGGATCTAGTCCTGCATTGGGCTCCTGCGGGGAGCCTGCTTCTCCCTCTGCCTGTGTCTCTGCCTCGCATGAATAAATAGATAAATCTTTAAAAAAAAAAAAAAAAAGCATTTCTCACATGCTCCGGTGCACCAGATGGTGTGTCTGGTAGTGAGCAGAATGTTTGCAGGCCGTAGGGGGTCGCTGATGGCCTGTTGGGAGCACAGACAGGCACAGCTCCATGATGAGCAGCGTCAGTGACAAGAACATGGGGCTCTGAGATGACTTGATGCCCCCCACCCCGCCGTCCAGGCGCTGGAGGGTAGCATCCCAAGCAGAGGTGACTCCGAAAAGACCCAGGTGGCCGGATTGCAGCAGATGAGTGGGCGGGCTGGGGCGGGGGTGATGGAAAATGAGCCTGGAGCCCTCAGTAAGGATTCCGATTTTTTGTTGTGGAAGAAATGAGAAGCCGCCAAGTAGGCAGATTTCATTGTCCTTATCTGAGTAGTCTCTGTGTCCTTGAGACGTGGAATAAACGTATGCTGACGACTGAGGCATGCAGTCCTGCCTCCCCAGGCCTCGCAGATCCTCCCAGAGGCTCCAGGTTCTGCGAGGGACTCTTCTCTGCCTTCCCCCGGAGCCGAGGGAAAGGTGTTCATGTTCACCCTACATGGCCCATGAGCCAAAATAAAAGGGGGGGGGATTGCTTTTGTCAGGCGTCCTTGGATCATTTTTGGCTGCTCTGACTCAGGATGATCTTTGAATTCTGTTCCCTACATTCGGACTGTTGGGCAGCCAGGCCGGGGCTTGGAGACTTTCCAGGCGTAGAGGAAGCCAATGCGGGATGTGAGCCTGTGGTCCCAGTGGACCTCTGCCCTGGGGGAGGTGGAGAGAGGCCTGCAGGGTTTCTGTTTCTGCCTGGGAGGCAGCAGGTTCAGGAGGGCTGGTAGCTGTTATATTTTAAGCTGGGTGGAATGTGGTGCTAAGCTGATTCCAGCGCTAGTTGTTGAGCACCCGGACTAGCCCCTGATCGTTGTGACCTGAGGGTGTCTGAGAACCAATTTGCCTTTTTTTTTTTTGCCTTTTTTTTTTTTTTAAAGTAAGCTCTATGTCCAATGTGGTGGGTGAACTCACGACCCTGAGATCGAGAGTTGCATGCTCTACCCACTGAGCCAGGCGCTGAGTCAGGCGCTCCTGGTGCAGTAACGTTCTAGAAGACAGTTTTCTTAGAAATACAGAGCAGGAGGGGTGAGGAAAGACAAGCACCTCGAACCCCGCCATGCCCCTGCAGGGCACACCGTACCACCCGCATTCTTCAGGTGGGCACTCCGAGGCCCGCCGATTTTATAGCAACGGGCCGAGGTCTCGGAGGAGGTGTGCTTTCTGCACGTCCTGGGAGCTGGGGTCCGGGCTGGGGTTGGGGCGCGCACCTCCAGGCTCCTAGCCCACACCCCCTCTCTGCGACACCCTCCTGGCTGCCAGAGGAGATGGTGGTATCTGATTTACTGATTGGGGGTGGTGTGCTGCTGGAACCTTCCAGACGGCCCTGGGGGCACACACACACCGCCCCTGCTTTCTGGGCTGGGGTTAAGGCTTGTGGCCTGGACCTTGGCAGCCTCTCTGTTCTTCCCCACACCGTCTGGAGGGGGTCGGTGTGAACTTTAATTTACGGGGCGTACCTACAGCTCTGTGTTACCATCTCCTCAGCTCTCCAGCGAAAGGCCTGGTGGGAGTCTGGCCTAGCCCCACGTTTCTGCCCTTGGTTAGGGGAAGGGTGAGGCCTGAGGAATGGGGCTGGCCTCCTCCGGTGTGCTGGGTGCTGCCTGGGAGGTGTGTTGGGGTGGGGGGGGGCGGTAAGGCCCAGCTCACTCTGCCGTTCGTTAGACAAGATCTTGGGCAACCAGGCCCTGCCTTCCTCCCTCCTGGACCGCCCAGGCCCCTCTCAGCGCTTCCTGTCAAGCTTCCTGCTCTGGGCCTTTATCCTTGCACTCCCCTGGGCTTGGAGTGCTCTTCTTTGCCCTTCTCAGATCCCAGGTCACCCTCAGACGACACCTCCCCCGAGAGGCCTGCCCTGATCACCCTGGCTGGAACAGCCCTGCCCTTGCCCTGACTCATTGTCACAAGCCCTCTGTCCTAACTGTGTTTATTTCTTGCCCGTGGCCCCCACTGGAGGTTAGCTGCTTGTGATGGATGATTGGAAGAAAGGCAGGCGGGGACAAAGCCCTTGCCCTAAGAGGAAACCAGCCTCGGAAGGACTTTATGCCACTCCGGAGGGAGCCCTCTACCCTTTCCCACGTGATTGATAGATGCCAAAAAGCTGATTGGATGGCAGGTTCAGGGAGGGTTGATCAGATTAAAACAGGCGGCCAACCAGCCCATAAAACCCCCGGATTTAGAAACTCTGGTGGCAACCCCTGTCAGGTCCCCTCCCTCTTCTGGAGCTTTGTACAGTTCAGTGAACTTTGCTTTACTATTGCTCAATAAACCTTGTTTTGCTGCCCACCACTCTGTCCTGCCTACCTCTTTACTCTTCCGAGTGGTGTGCGAGAAGCTCGGGACACCGAAGAAAAAGAAATCCTGCCCCATATGCGGCCCGAGGCCTTGCTGTCTTGGTCTCCAGTGTTTAGAGCAGCGCCAGAGACTTTGCAGGTGCCCAAGAGCCTTGTAGAATGAAGGACCAGTCCTCACGGCTCCTGGTTTTGTGTCCTTCCTCCAGGCCTTCCAGGCTGGGTCCGTAGGTCTCCAGACCCCTTCCCAGGGAGGAGGGATAAAAAATGCCCCCAGCACTCACAGCCCAGGTGACACTGGCGCGTGGAGGACTCCCCCAGCTGGGGCTCCAGCTCTGGAATGAATGGCTTCACGTCCTGGCTCTTACCCGGCTGCCCCCCACCCACCCAACTGCCTTGCTGTCTGCAGACGTGAGGGGCCGTGGTCACCAGTTTGTCACCAGCCAGTGAGGTCATAAGGTTCAAGACCGAACAGGGTTTCCAGGACGAGGAGTTCTGGAGGAGCCTGGAGTCAGGCCCTGAGCCCCTAAGCCAGCCCCTGCTGTGGCTGCGAGCTGAGGGGGGCACTTCTCCAAGGTCACGGCCCACACATCTCGGATGTTCTTGCCTCCCCGGATGTTCTTGCCTCCCCGGAGCTCAGCTCTGGTTACCAAGGGAATCCCAGCGGGGGCCGAGCTCTGGAAGCTGCCCTTTCAGCCCGGAGGCAGCAGTAACTTGGGGCTGGGTGGGAGAAGGGCTGCATCGTGGAGAAGTGAAGGGAGAGTCCATCCCCTCCAAGGACAGAACGCTTAGAAGTGGTTTTGCGCTGATTGAATTTAAATACCAAACAGCCATGTGGGTTCGTGTGGTGGTTCTCGCTTAGAGAGGTAGAAACGGGCCCAGGGGAGGCAGATCATGGGTCCAAGGATGCACAGTGGCAGGCCTGGGACTGGAACCTGGGTTTTGTTTATTTATTTATTTTTAAAGATTTTATTTATTTATTTATTTTAAATTTTATTTATTTATTAATGAGAGACGGAGAGGCAGAGACACAGGCAGAGGGAGAAGCAGGCTCCATGCAGGGAGCCCGATGCGGGACTCGATCCTGGGACCCTGGGATCACGCCCTGGGCTGAAGGCAGATGCTTAACCACTGAGCCCCCAGGCGTCCCTATTTATTTATTCATGAGAGACACAGAGATTGAGAGGCAGAGGGAGAAGCAGGCTCCATGCAGGGAGCCTGACATGGGACTCAATCCCGGGTCTCCAGGATCTCGCCCTGGACTGAAGGCGGCCCTAAACCGCTGAGCCCCCTGGGCTGCTGAACTTGGGTTTTGGATCTCAGGGCCAGTTCTGTACTTGCTCCGATTTCAGGATTCTAAGCCAACCCAGAACCATCGACCCCCCCCACCCCCACTGTTGGAGGTGGAGGGCCTCGGTCTGGCGGCGGCCACTGCTGACCTGTGTGCCTCTGTTCCTGCCCTTGTACCCCAGGTTGTGGTGGAAGCACACCTCTTCCCTGAAGGTGGCCAACGAGCCAGTCTTGGCATTCACGCAGGGCAGCCCCGAGCGAGATGCGCTCCAGAAGGTAACGGGGCGGTGGGGGCACCCAGTGGGGGGAGGGCGTGGAGGGAGGGAGGACAGCCTTGAGCAGCCCCCAGGACCCCTCTCTGGGCCTCCGGCCACCACCTCCAAGGCACCTGCCCCCCTGCCCGCCCCCAGCCTTGGAAGGAACATGGCTCTGGGATAGCCAGCCGTGTGTCCAGAGGATGGAAGAGGCTGGAGGCAGCGGGGGTGCAAGCCGGGCCCCTGGGGGGCTCGGGCCAGGTCAGGGCTTGTCAGCCCACGGACGTTTTATGCTGAAGAACGTTGTCCCGTTAATTGCCAATATTGTAAGAATCATGTGATGTCACATACCTTTCACATACGGTTTTCTGTTCTGCTTATGACGGGAAGACCTGGCAATGCTGGCCTCGCCTGCCCGCAGGACAGGATGGTGACAGCGGGCGGGGGCTGAAGCCTGCTGCCCCCTGAGCAGAGCAGATGCCCTCTGACCTCAGGGCCCCTTCCTGGCCATCTGCATTTGCAGGCTCTGCACCGGGGTTTCAGGTGGGCCAGAGAAGGGGAGGAGGTGCCCATCTGTCCCGTTGTCCCCTCTGCAGGCTTTGAAGGACCTCAAGGGCCGGACGGAAGCCATCCCCTGTGTGGTGGGGGATGAGGAGGTGTGGACCTTGGACGTGCAGTACCAGGTGTCGGTGAGTCCGGCGGGCAGGCGAGTGGGCGGGCAGCGGGCAGGGCTCGCTTCTCCCCGAATCCGGGGTCCTTCTCTCAGGCAACAGATAAGCGTGCAACACACGGGGGTCTCTGCCTCCCGGGGGGGATCGTGGTCCGTTCCCAGATTTTGAATTCTGTGCGCCGATACAAAACCTCCAAAAGCAGTCGTCTTGGGGGTATTGTCCTGAAAGATCCCACGTCACGCCTGCCCGGAGGGGGTTAAGACAATGACTGCACCTGCTTCGGCGTCTCGTTAGGAGAGTGGGAACCACTGGCCACCTAGAGCGTGGGGAGAAAGGACAGAATGTCAGAATCCAGGGCGCTCCTTCCCCAGAGAGGCCAGTCGCAGAGCCCTGCAACTGCTGCTCCAGCGGGAGGACAAGCCACATGGGGCCCGGGGAGAAATTCCTCCCGAGGGCGTGGGAAGGACATGCACGAGTGACCAGCGGGGCCCCCACAGGAGTCTCAGTCTTGCGCACAGGGGTTTCATGGGGCCGCGGCGAGCAGGCCAAGGACGTCCTCAGAGCCCAGCGCCTGGGGATGCCAGCGCTCGCCCTGCGGGTCTGCTCCCGGGGCAGCTCTTCCGTCCAGAGTTCAGGGTTCCAGCTGGACACCCGCAGCTTCCCTTCCAAACCTAACGACGGGAAGCTTTCACATACGGATTCAAATGTCCGGCTCCTCTGGGTGGTGGGGACGTGTGGCCGCACGAGGCGGACGTTCCTGCAAGGCTCCGTGTGCCTGAGCACGTCCGCGGGCTGCCCTCTGGGGTCCTCGTTCCCTGCCACCCTGGCGTATGGTGCCGGCTGTCTCCACTCGCCGCCCTTGCCCCCCATGCCCCCCTGGGCCCAGCTGGAGAACGGCCTGCCTGCGTGTCCCTCAGGCCCCCTGCCTAAGTGCTTCCCTGGGCAGGGCTTTTGCAAGACTCGGGACAGCAGGTGCCAGGGGCCTGTGGTCCGCGGTGACAGTGAAGGGGTGGCACCTGCTCCAGTGCCTCACCCCTCCGTCAGTTCCGGGACGGCCCCTATCCTCATGTGGACGCAGGGGTTCCCCATTTCCCATAAGAGGAGGCTTGGAAAGGGGAGCTCACTTTATGTATGGCCCCCAGCTAGTAGGCGGCAGAGCTGGGCCAGGAACCCGTGTCTGTGTGACCATAAAGTGCACACTTTCTCTGAAAGACTGTGCGGTGCGTGCCTTTCTCTGGGACCGTGAACCTTCCAGAGCAGGAACTGTCTTATTCACCGAGCAGCAGGTGTTCTGTAACCCTTCAGTCAGAGAGATCGATGTGGGGTCTGGAGGAGAGAGGGCGGATGTGCGGAGGACTCTTACCTGGAAGGCGAGCTCTGAGCCCGGCCACCTCCCCACCTGTCCTGGCCCCTCCCTCCTGGGCAATGACCTCACTCTTCTCTCGCCTTGCAGCCCTTCAACCATGGACACAAGGTGGCCAAGTTCTGCTATGCGGACAAGGTAAGTCCCCGGTGACTTTGGGTTGGGGCGCTGCCCCTCTTGCCCTGCTGGCTGCTGACATGGAGGTGGATGCCAGATGCTGCTTCTCTCTCTGGCCACGGGGTGGGGGTGGAGTCTGTCACAAGGCCAGGCCCGCCAGGGTTAATTCGAGCTGGATGAGAGCTGCGTGGGCCAGGGCTGACATCCCCTGACATGCCTATGGCCGCGAGGCAGCCCGGTATCCAAGGGGAGTCGATTCTGCAAGGCTGAGTCAGGGACGTTGGAAACACCATGGATGCAAAGCCAGACGGAGAATCGGCATCATGGAGAGCCAGCGAGAGGGGTGGGGTGCCCTGTGGCAGGGGGTCTGGGAGCTGGCCTCATGTGGCAACGAGGGCCATTGGCACCAGGGGTGCTGGCGGCAGATGGATGTCTCAGGCTGCGGTTCTGGCCTGGCAGGGGCAAGGCCGGGCACCTGACCTGGAGGGCTGGAGGCTCTAGCTGGTGGGTTGGGAGCCCCAGGAATAAGGTGAGGCCCTGCTGAGACCACACGAGCAAGCAGAGCTGGTCTAACGGCTGAGGGAGTCGGTGCCAAGTCCCTGGCATGCTGACCCATGTGGCAGGTCCCTCAGACCTCCAGACGGCAGCAGGGGGCTCAGGGCCTGGGGTGGACCAGCAGGTGATGGGGTGCTGTGTTTGTAACTCTGTGTGGGCAGCACTGGGGCCACAGGGAGCCTGGGGCCCTGGGTGGAGAGTGGCCTCCAGTCTCCCTCGGGCACTCCTCTGGGCCCCTTCGTGCCGTGGGAGACAGCCCTGCGCCTTTCCCTCCTCGTTAGGCCCTACTCAACAGAGCCATCGAGGCCTCTTTGGCCGCCAGGAAAGAGTGGGACCTGAAGCCCGTTGCAGACCGGGCCCAGATCTTCCTGAAGGCGGCCGACATGCTGAGTGGGCCTCGCAGGGCGGAGGTCCTAGCCAAGACCATGGTAGGACAGGTGAGGTACCTGAGGGCACAGTCGGGGGTGCAGGGGAGGCCGTCATAACCCCCCATTGAGCAGACATCAGCTGGGCTGCTTCTGGTGCCAGGACGTGCCCTGCGTGCTGGAGACCAAGAGATGTCCTCGGGGCCCCGTGCTGTCCTCCAGGCTGTGGGCTTTCTCACACCTCCAGCGGGCTGCGGCGGGTTGAACGCTTCGAGCTCCAGCCCAGATATCACCTCCTCTGTGAGGCTTCCAGAATCTTCTCTCTCCAAAAGGATTCGCGCGGCCCCGTGCTCCTGCAGCCTGCTGTTTGCTTGTCAGTTGTGGCTCACATCCTGTTGGGTGTAATGAGGTCCTGTGTGTGTGTGTGTGTGTGTGTGTGTGTGTGTGTGTGTGACCTCTTTACCAGCTTTTTGGAGAAACTGATCCTATCTTAGCTGTTCTCCATCTTCAGGGCCTTGCAGCACGTCTCCCTGGAGTCCTGTGCCCCTGATACATGGTTTACCTTTTCAGCTGAACGCATGTTGAGTCGGGGGGTGACAGCAGCAGCTCAAAGGGGGGAAGGCAGCCGAGAGAGGAGGGGGCTTGCCCGGCACGGGCCAGCTCTCCCTCCTGTGCTGAGGGCCCCCTGTGCCCCCCGGAGGTGGTGCCACAGCTCCTTACCGGCTGAGAGCCTCGTGATTCTCAGCAACCCCCGGGGTGGTTGTGCGCCCCAGTGTCCCCGGGGAGCCACACACACACTCTCCACGGTTAACTAAAGACTCAGGAGCTCATAGGAAGCGTGGCCAGGGTATCGTAGCTGCTGGCGCTCCAGGTCCCAGGCAGGATGACCGCTGCCGGTGACCCTGTGGGCCAAGGAGGGGCTACCCTGATCTGGGGGTTCCCACGGCCCGGAGCCCCCGACCCCCACCCCGTCCCCTCTCATCCCTGTGGGCGCACGGTCGGTGTTGGACCGGGGCCAACGGGAGGCCCGTCTCCGCGCTGACCCCCGGGCTGTCCTGTGCGCAGGGCAAGACGGTGATCCAAGCGGAGATTGACGCGGCGGCGGAGCTCATCGACTTCCTCCGGTTCAACGCCAAGTTTGCCGTGGAGCTAGAGGGGCAGCAGCCGCTCAGTGTGCCGCCCAGCACCAACAGCGTCGTGTACCGGGGGCTGGAGGTACCCACAGGGGCGGCGGGAGGGTGGGCAGGGGCCGCCCAGCACCAACAGCGTCGTGTACCGGGGGCTGGAGGTACCCACAGGGGCGGCGGGAGGGTGGGCAGGGGCTGCCCAGCACCAGCAGCGTCGTGTACCGGGGGCTGGAGGTACCCACAGGGGCGGTGGCGGGGAGGGCAGGGGCCTGCGGGAGCCTTGAGCTTGGCCTCACCGCCCCCCTCCACGTCCCCAGGGCTTCGTGGCGGCTATCTCCCCCTTTAACTTCACGGCGATCGGCGGCAACCTGGCGGGGGCCCCGGCCCTGATGGTAAGAGGATGGCCTTGATGGTGAGATCGGGGCAGGGGGGTGGGCAGGGGGTGGGGGACGTGCAGCCCTCGCTCCTGCCTCGGCCGATGACGGGGGCCTGGCTGTGGGCGCTGCCCAGAAGGCAGAGGCAGTGCGGCCCATGGAAAGGCTTTGGGGCCTGAGACTGGTTTGGTCCCAGCTTTGCGCTGTGCTGGAGGACCCCCAGGTGAGCCCCCAAACTCCTCTGAGGGGGTTTCGTCCTCTTCCAAGCAGAGATCTAGCGAAGCTCCCGGTAGGGGGCTGTGAGCAGCGAGGGCAGCCTCGTGGGGGACACGCGTGGGGGGGCGCGTCTGGCCGGTGCAGGCTTTGTCCACTGCCCTCGTCAGGGCGCAGGTGGCCGCTGCGCCCTCCTGAGCTCCCGCCCAGTGGGGGTCATGCGGCTTAGCCTTGCCCTTGGAGGGGCAGCAGGGGGAGGGGGAGGGTGGCAGGGCCCTGAGCCCCACATGGGGCCGCTGGCTGCTCCCGAGGGTGCTCCTGCCCAGGGCTGTCCTTGCACGTCTGTGCGACAGCCGTGCCCACGCCCAGGTGTCCACGTGTCCTCACCCAGGACACGTGCAGAGAGAGCTCTGCAAGCACTTGCCTGGCCTTGCCCAGCGAGCGCCCGTCAACACGGAAACACGCAGAACGGACCTGCCCGAGGGGTGCTGGCCCCGCCAGTTGGTACAGGCTTCCAGAAGGGCCTGGCCAGGGTGTGGGAGCAGGGGGGCAGGGTGCGGTCTCACTGGCTAGGGTTTTCAGAGCGCAGTGCCCGGCGCCTGGAGCAGGAGGGGACGTTCCAGCCTCAAAGGGCCTGGGGGTTCCACGTGAGCGATGGCTGTGCCTCAGGAGGGGGTGGCAGTCGGGGGAGCCAGCGGCCCCGGGCCTTGTGAGTCATCACCATGCCTCCTGGACAGGGCAACGTGGTCCTGTGGAAGCCCAGCGACACGGCCATGCTGGCCAGCTATGCCGTCTACCGCGTCTTCCGGGAGGCTGGCCTGCCCCCCAATATCATCCAGTTTGTGCCGGCTGACGGGCCCACGTTTGGCGACACCGTCACCAGCTCCGAGCACCTCTGCGGCATCAACTTCACAGGCAGCGTGCCGTAAGTCCCTGGGGTGGGTGTGGCGGGGGGCACGGGGACGTTCGCCAGGTACCCACCTCATGACCTCGGTGCAGGAGCTGGAGGTCGGGCGCTGGCCGTACCCCCCCACTCGCTGCGTGGCCACGGGTGGCCCACACCTCCTCTCTGGGCCTCCGTTTCTTGACCCGTTCAACAGCAATGATGGTCCCTGCTTCCCAGAGCAATTGTGAGGGTCCGGTGAATTCACAGGGGAGGACCTTTCCGGGCTGGAAGCAGCCTAGACATTTGGTGATATTGATTTTGATGCCACTTCTGGGAAAGGCACGAGGGAGCTTGGAAGGACTCCGAGGAGGAGAGTCGGGAAGGCTTCTTGGAGGAGGTGGTATCTAGGCAGAGGAGCTAGCCAGGCAGGGAGGCGGTGGGGCAGGTGCTGCAGGGGAGGGAACAGGACACACGGGGTCCCAAGGCTGAAGCTCCTGTGCTCGGGGAGCTGGTGGTGGTTCCGTGTGGCTGAAGTGTGGGCAGGAGGTGGTTCCTTCGTGACCCCCATTCAGTAATGAGCAGGTGTATGTCCCGTGAGCATGTGGACAAGTCTTGCCCCTTGTGGGGGTTTAGTCCCATGACTGTAAGGCCCTGTGAGGCCACGGGGGTGTCTGGGCCTTATCCCCAAGGGGTCGGGAGCAGGGTATGGATGAAGTGGTTTTGTTTCAAGCAGAGATTGCAGACGGAGGCTCTCTAGTTGGACCTGGCGGGGGGGGAGGCTCTGTCTTCTTTGACTCCATTGAGATGAACCAACCTTGTACGGTTGGGGACAGTTTTGTGCAAAGATTTTGAGATTTGTGCAATCTTTTTGAGATTTCAGGCTGTTTTTGAGAACCTGCCCCACTCTAGGCCTGCATGTCCATGTGGCACCACTGGCTGGGGGGCGGGGGGAGTGAGCTCTGGTCCTGGCCCACCCTCACCTGGCCCTGGGCCTCTGCATACCTGGTCACTTGCCTGGCCTGCCCCCCTGAACCCCCGGGCTCGAGGCTTCTGTCCCAGGTGATCGCTCTGACTGCTGTGTGCACGAGTCACGGGGGCCAGAGGCAGGAGACCCGTGGGGAGGCTGTCCACATCTGGGACGGGCCAGCAGAGGCCTGAACCGGGGTAGAGACGGTGGGAATGGATTCGAGTGAGCAAGTGGCAGGGAGACGCGATCACCGGGCCGTGGGGTTGGATCAGTGGCTGGGGGCGGGGGGGCGTCGGTGGGGAAGTCCAGGCTCTGGGCAGGAGGGGGCCCAGAGGGCAAGAAGGTAGACACCCGGAAGGCGTGGGTGAAAGTGACAAGTCACATGCCGGTCACTTGGAGTTGGAGGTTCCCGAGGGTCGTCGGGATGGCGGTGTCGGGGTCTGTACTAGGGGGTCCTTGCGGGTGTCCCCTGGGGACACCTGCAGTGGCTTCTAGTCCTCCTTGCCCGGCCTCGGGCTCTCCTGCCCCCGTTCCCACCAGGGTTTGCCGGGGGTGATGGTGGCATTAGAATTGCTGAGGAGGACCGTTTTCCAAAAAGACCCACTCCGCCAGCGCAGGCCCCACGGGTCCCTGCCTATTAGCGGGCAGAGCGGGCCTGGCCCCATTTGCCATGCTCTGACGAGCAGCGGGCTTAAAGGTAGGAAAGTCATAAATTAGTATTAGCTACTGTGTCGCGGGCTCCCTGGTGATTAGCATTTTTATTGTTTTGTGGCGCTGAGGTTGGTCACACTCGGAGCCCGGGAGGAGGCGGGGGCCTGAGCTCCCTCTCCCAGGACCCTCCTCGGTTTGGCCTCCGGAGCTGGGTGCTGGGCTGGGGGCGTCCCTCCCAGCCATGGCGGCGTCTGTCCCCTGCCAGGTGCCCGCTGTGTGTCTGGCACTGACCTAAGCACCCTGACTCACATTAGAGCCATCACACACCAGCTCTGCTGGGGCCGGGGGTGGGGGGAACGTTCTCTCTGGTTCCCAGATGAGGTGCACAGTTTGAGGTTGAGTCATGAGCACAGGTCCATGGCCGTGAGTGTCTGAGTCGGGACCCCTGGCCTTGTCTGCGTCGTCTTGCCACCAAGCCTGGCCTTGCTCCTTCCCCACGGGCCCCGAATATAGCCTGTCTGCAGCTGCCCCCGCCTGCTCAGCTCCCCTCCAGCCCCGACCCTCGCTGTGAACCCTAGATCCCACCTGCTGGGCTTTGGGGCCTATTCCTCCAGTAGGGCCTGCTCTCCAGCCCCCGAGGACCCTCACTGTCTCAGGGACCTGAGCCTCACTTCCTAACCCTCGTCCTGTCCTCTGCTTGCAGCACCTTCAAACACCTGTGGAAGCAGGTGGCCCAGAACCTAGACCGGTTCCGCACCTTCCCACGCCTGGCCGGAGGTAAGGGTCCCTCTCCCGCGCCCTCCCCTGTGGTGGGGTGAGCCTTGCAGGAGCTGAGAAGTGCGGGGCCCCAGGAGCAGAGCCGCAGCTGCACTGGATCCGGGGGCTTGTATTAGGCGCTGGTGCCCCGGAATGTGCAATGTTTCATTCATTCAAATAAAACACGAAGCATCTCCGTAGGCACTTTCTGGACCTCAGGGTTGCCGTGATGGCGAGAGGTGCAGACCCAGCCCTCAGGCGCTTGTGTTCAGTAGCAGGAGGCAGATGGTGGACACAGAGATGATGCCACCGGGCAGTGACGAGGGGGCTGCGGAGAATTCAAGGAGGGAACAGGTGTGCAGAGGCCAGGGGGGCCGTCGGGTGGCCCCTTCAAGGAGGGAGCCTCTGAGCTGAGACCTGAGCACGGAGGGGAGGCCAGCCTCGCCAAGATCTGGGGGGCAAACCGTCGTAGGCGCCGGCCCCGTCCAGTGGAGCTTCCCGGGGTGACGCAGATGTTTCGTGTCCGTGCTGTCTGGGCCGGTGGCCGGTAGCCACATGTGATTGAGGAAGAGAGTGGTTTGCTTTGCTTAATTTAAATTAACGTGAATGTAAATAGCCACGTGGGTCTGGCGGCGGCTGCGTGACGCGTGCACAGCCCAGGTGGGGGCCGAGGCGGGGATGAGCTTGTGTTGGAAGACACGGGGCCAGTGCAGGTGGCGCAGGGACGCGAGGGCCGAGGGGGCCGAGAGCTCCGCGAGGCTCCATCCCACAAACACCGCTTGCGTAGTCCAGGAGGTCGCTGCGTTGGCGCAAGACAGATTCCTTGTCTGTGGGGCTTCAGAGCCTCTGATGCTCTCAGGGGCATCGTGTGCCTTCAGGGGAGGGTCTGATACGTGTTTCCCAAACTCTTGGGCTCACAGAACCCCATTGTTTGGGGAAAGAGCTGGACCCATGGGCGGGGTGGGGGGGTGTCCAGGGTCACGCAGCCCAGCAACAGCAGAGCTGGGGCTGGTGGTTCAGCGCTCGTGCTCCCGGGGGTGACGTGGGGCGTGCGGGGGAGACTGGACCCCCTCCTGAGCCGGTGGGCGCTCTGATGGGGGGTCAGGGAAGGTGCACCCTCAGCCGGCTGTGGCGTCTCCAGCCCAGTCTGCCCTTGACGAGGTGGGGAGCGGGGAGCTATGCCCTGAGCGAGGGAGACCCCCGCTTGCTCTCCCACATGTCCCAGCCTCAGACCCACTCTCTAGTGTCTCAGTTTTCGTTTTAATTTTTTTTTTATTTAAGTAATTTCTACACCCAACATGGGGCCCAAACTCACGACTCAGCGATGAAGAGTCACACGTTCTTCTGACAGCCAGAGAGGCGCTCAGTTTTCTTGTCTTTAAAATGGGAAGGATAACGGGGTTGCTGGGGGGCTTTAGTGAGACAAAGCAGAAAGTGCTTTTTTTTTTTTAAGGATTTTATTTAATCATGAGAGACAGAGACTCAGGCAGAGGGAGAAGCAGGCTCCATGCAGGGAGCCTGATGCGGGACTAGATCCCGGGTCTCCAGGATCAGGCCTGGGGCTGAAGGCGGCGCTAAACCGCTGAGCTGCCCGCAGAAAGTGCTGAGCAGAGCCTGGCAGGTGGTTAGTGCTTTGTGACCGGGTCCTAATGTGTCACGGAGGGAGGAGACCAGGGCCCGGGGGCTGAGCAAACAGGGAGGTGGCCTTGGGTTTGCGGCCTTGGGTGTGGAAGAGGGGCCCGCGGAGTGGACTCCTCCCTGTCCTCTCCCGGGTTAGGGGTCAGGGAGGCACCGAGGAAGCTGTGCCTGCCTCCAGGCCCCGGTTGGCTCCTGGGAGCCTCGGATCCCCGTCCTTCTGCCTCCGTGGTGGGAGCACCCCTGCCCCAGCCTCCGTTTCCCCAGCCATAGGGTGGGGATGGGTCTGGCCCGCCGGTGCCCCGCTGTGACCCGGGGTTGGGGCTGCACACACCTGCGCACAGGTGCAGCCCCCCCAAGCCGGCTCCCTCACGCCCCTCCCCCTGCAGAGTGCGGGGGCAAGAACTTCCACTTCGTGCACCGCTCGGCCGACGTGGGCAGTGTGGTGAGCGGGACCCTGCGCTCGGCCTTCGAGTACGGAGGCCAGAAGTGCTCAGCGTGCTCCCGCCTCTACGTGCCGCAGTCGCTGTGGCCACAGATCAAAGGGCGGCTGCTGGAGGAGCACGGCAGGATCAAAGTGGGCGACGTGAGTGCCTCTTCCTCCCCGCCGCGGCCCAGCGGGGGGCTGATGGGATTGGAGGCTCCTGGGCGGGGGCGGGGCGGGCGGCAGGGGGTGCGGGGAGGGGGCTCCCTTTGTCTCGGGCCTAGAGCCACTCCAGCTCTCTGCTGCCTCCCTTGCCTTCAGCCAACAGAGGATTTCGGGACCTTCTTCTCCGCTGTGATTGATGCCAAGGTACGGGATGCCAAGACGCAGGCCCTCCGGGGCCCGAGCCCTGCCCTGGGTGGGAGAGGGGGGAGGCCCCGGGGGCCTTGACCGGGGGGCTCAGCCCCTCTGCTTCAGGCAAGAAGGTCCGATGGCCGCCCAGACGCCCCCAGCCCACGCCCGGAAAAAGGCAGACACCTCCTTGAGCAGAGGACTCGCTTCCCACACATCCTCCACCCAGGCTGGACTTGCCCCGGGGCGTGCACGTTCACATGCACGCACAGATAGGCCTGCATGGCTGCAGCGTGAGCCCAGACATGCGTGCACGAGTGCGTGCATGCCCACGAACACACTGATATTGGTGTGTAGGCGTGCGTGTGGGTCACTCTCATGAACAGACGTCTCCATAAACGGATGCACCTTGCGTGTGCACACACGTGTCCATGTGTCTGTTCATAGTGTATAGGCACGTGTTCATCACCTTCATACGTGCACACGTAGCACGGGTGTGCGTACAGACACGTACTTGTGACCATGCATGTGTGTACGTGTGCGTTCATGTGTGTGCTGTGTTTCTGTAAGTGTAATTGTGGTTCTGCCGCAGACAACAGAGACTCACATGAGTGTGCACGCACGCCTGCCCTTGCATCTGCTGTGCCTTAGCCAGGCCCTGGCTTTGCCCCCCCCCCCCCCCCCCGATTCCAGAGTGTCGGCCCTTGAGGGGACAAGTGTGTTGGGGGCGCTGCTGCTGGGAGTGGCCTCCCAGCCAGTCTGTGACACCCCTTCTCACACCCATCCCAGTCCTTCGGCCGCATCAAGAAGTGGCTGGAGCACGCCCGCTCCTCACCCAGCCTCACCATCCTGGCCGGGGGCAAGTGTGACGACTCTGTGGGCTACTTCGTGGAGCCCTGCATCGTCGAGAGCAAGGACCCTCAGGAGTCCATCATGAAGGAGGTGACAGGGGCGGGCAGCCTGGGGCCTGGAGGAGTCCCTCATCAGAGCGTGGGGCACGTGGGACCCTTGCACGTGGCTTCCTTCTGGGGGTGGTATCCCATTTCATAGACGGGAGTGTCTCGCTCCCAGTGAGAGTGGAGCCAGGCCTTGAGGTCAGCCTCCTGACCCCAAACCCAGTACTCTGTCCTTGACACTGCTGCCCCTGGTGATGTCCTAGCACTTCCACTGTCCGTGGCCACCGGGGCCACTGTCCCCATCTTAGCTCTGGGCTGGCCACAGCTGGTCACTTGACTGGGAAGAGAGGGTGTCATCCCTCCCATTATACAGATGAGAAGCTGAGGCTCCAAGGGGGTCAAAGCACCTGCCCAGGCTGGGGACAGTGATACTGCCGGGGGATTCCCTGCCAGCTGCTGCCGGAAGTCTTGCTCTCGGGCGTGGGTTTGGCTCACACGGGGTGTGTGTATGTGTGTGTGTGGGGGGCAGGAGTTTCCTGGGGTCTTCGCCAGGTTGGGAAGCCCAGCGGGAGGTGCCTGGCCCTTCTGGCAGGTGCAGAGCTGGGGACGGGGGAGGGGCGGAGGCCAGAGCAGGGGGTCTGGGGGCCTTGGGGCTCTGGTCCGGCCGCGGCCTGACCCTGGGGCTCCTGTCTCAGGAGATCTTCGGGCCGGTGCTGACCGTGTACGTCTACCCCGACGACAAGTACAAGGAGACGCTGCGGCTGGTCGACAGCACCACCAGCTACGGCCTCACGGGGGCAGTGTTCGCCCAGGATAAGTGAGCGGCCGCGCCCTTCCCCTCGTCCTGCTGTCCTGCAGCACCTGGCCCCGCGCCGCCCTCTGGACGGGGATCCCAGTACTCAGGCCGCCCCCGCCCTCACCTGCCCTGACTGGCAGGCAGGCAGCCCAGGCACCGGGCCGCAGAGGCCGCCGGGCTCTTTATTGAAATCCGGATTCTGGGGAAATTAGGTCTCTAGGGGCGGGACTGCAGGATCCCCGCTTTTGACCAGCTCCCCCGGGTCCGATGGGGCCCCGCTCAGCAAGGTCACTGCCTCGTGCTGCAGAGCAGAAGCCTTGGGCTCCGGGGCCAGGGCACAGCGCGCGTCTTGCAGAGGCCGGATTTGAGCCCGGGTGCCAGGATGCTAAACCCGAGACGTGGCTTTTCCTTCCTCCGCAGCACTAGCTCCTGCCACGTCTAAGAGGGTGGAGCTGGGATTGGAACTCGGGGGCAGGGTGGGGGTCTGGGGGTTCCCTAGGTCCCCGGGGAGGGGCAGGGAAACTGGACGAGGACAGGCCACTGCTGAGTGTGTGCAGCGTGACCCCCATCCTGCCCTTCAGCTCCTGCAGCCGCCCTGCGAGGGGGCGTGCTAAGTAACCACTTTCCGGAGGAGGAGGGGGCGCTGAGGCTCTAGGAGCTCCCGGGGGGCCTAGAGCCTCTGGGTGGGCCCCGGCCGCTGGGCTGCCGGGGTGGGCTGGGCTGCCCTCGTGACGCTGCCCTGCCGTGTAGGGACGTCGTCCGGGAGGCCACCACGATGCTGAGGAACACGGCCGGCAACTTCTACATCAACGACAAGTCCACCGGCTCCGTGGTGGGCCAGCAGCCCTTTGGGGGGGCCCGAGCCTCTGGTGAGTGGGTCCCCCTTTCCGGAGGGGAGGCGGGTCCCTGGCAGGAGACTCTCGACCTCTCATGTCCGGGGTGTTCAGAGTAATAGGAACACTGGGAGCGCTGGGCTAGCTCCGACCCCTTTCAACAACCTCCTGAGCTGAGGAAGGTACGGTGCTGCTTCCCATTTTACAGAGGGGTAAACTGAGGCACGGGGCGGTGGAGTGACTTGCTCAGGGGCACATGGCTGGGAAGTGGTGGGACGTTTTGGTTTTGTCACCACGCGCTTTGCCACCATGCTCCAGGTCACTTCAGTGCAACTCCTCCTATTTACAAATGGGGAAACTGAGGCTTGGGGCAGGGCGGTGACTCAGCTGAGGTCCCAGAAACCCGGGCTCCTGGCTCCCCATGCAGTGCTCTCCCCACAGTGCTCACGGGTGGGGCTACGGACCCGGGGAGCGAGGCGTCCGGAGCTCCCCGCTTCCTGCCCCCCAACCTCCGGCTGAGTGCCGCACCCCAGCGCCCCGGAAACCCTGGGCTCCTGAACACGTTTAGTTCCCTTTGAGCCGCTTCCTGCGCGTGCTGGTGGTCCTGTCTCCTTTTCCCACCTGCTGCCCCTTCTGCCCGGAGCTGCTGTTACCTTGTCAGGGGAAAACGGAGCTGTCTTTTCCACAGGAACCAATGACAAGCCGGGCGGGCCCCACTACATCCTGCGGTGGACGTCGCCCCAGGTCATCAAGGAGACCCACGAGCCTCTGGGCGATTGGCGCTACTCCTACATGCAGTGAGCCCCGCTGGGCGCCTCTGCTGTCCGTCCCCCTGTCTGTCCGGACGGCCGACCTCCGTGCACTGGCCCCACCCCAGCCCCTGCAGCTTGCTCCCTGGGTGACGACCCCCGCTCCGGGGCCGAGACCCGCCCCCTTACCCACACTGGGCTGTATCCTGGCCTGTCCTGCCCCTTGGGGGCAGGTGCGGGCTCTGGTTTGAGACCATGCTGGGCAGGAGCACGGCTGCCACCCCTCGTCTCCCGGCTGTCCTAGGGATCTGCTAGGTGTGACCTGGTGCCCTGCCTCTTCCCCACCTGTCTTCTTTCCTCTACGCTGGGCCCGGCGGCTTGGGGACCTGGGGAATGGCAGTAGAGTGCCTCCCAGGATCCTCTGGGGCTAAGGAAGCAGCTCTGGGCCCCCACGGTGAGCCTGAGCATCTGCAGAGACTCTTGGCCTTGGCTCCTCTGGGGCTCCAGGATGAGATGTGACCCAGGGTGGCCTGCAGGGCCCGGGGGTGGGGGCTCCAGCGGGCCTGGGCCTCTCTGGTGGGGGGGGGCTGTCCACCTTCCTCACTGCCTGTGGGCCCACGCCCGCCTGGGCCAGGGGTACCCGTGCCTGACCATATGCCTTAGAACCTGTGTGCCTTTCGCCTGCTGTCTGTGCTCTGCTGAGGCCCCTGGGATTCCCGGCAGTCGCCCTGTGGTGGGGTTGGGGGGCTGGCAGGGGCTTCCCACCGAGCGCAGGACTTGGTGGTCCCTCCTGTTTGGGTGGTGGTTTTGGAAGATCCTGGGTGGGCCTCTGTGCAATCTCAGCTTTCCATCAGCTCGAGGCTCTACCTCTGCAGAGGCCGCACTCCCAGCCTGCCTTGGCCTGGGGTTTCCTGCGGGAGCTCAGTCCCCACTCACTGTTGGAACCGGCCCAGGGAGACTGCTCCCAGCTCCTCCCGGCCCCGAGACCTAGCCTTGGGTTCCCATCAGGCCTGGGCCAAGGATTGCCCGTAGAACCGTCCCTCCTTTCACAGAGGTGGCTCTGTGTGGACTGGCCCCTCGGTGGCCCATTGACGCAGCCGGTTGGCAGATACTCACATCAGCCTGCTAATTGGATGGCAGGTGGCTGGGGATCCATAAGGGGTGACTTTGGAGGACAGTTTTTAATGGGCCCTAAGAGTACTGGCCCTTCCTCCGGGAGCTCCCCCATGGGCTGGCCCCCGGGCACCCCGGCTGTGCACTGTGGCCCGTGGTCAGGTGGTAATGCCGCCCGGGCAGGGCATAGGGTCTGCCCTCCTCCAAATTCCTCACTGCTCCCCGGAGAGGCCAGGGCTGTCAGCTGGCGAGAGATGCTGCGGGTGTCCTGGCTCTACTGATCCTACACTGGAGGTGGCAGTCGGATTCACTCTGATGCCACCTAATAAACGCTTGTTACTGAATCACTGGCGGTCTTTCTGGTGGGGGTGGCCGGGGCTGGCCAGCTTCTCCAAACAAGGGCTGGTATGTTGGCCATGGCCCTTGTGATGGAAGGAAGGATGCGCACCGGGGTTTGGGAACACGTGCTGGAGGTCTGGGAACTCTAGAGTCAGGGGGGTTCAAATCTGGATTCGAATCCCAGCTCTCTGCCTTCCAAGAGTCGTGCAACCTCTCTGACCTTCTTTATCTGTAAGGTGGGGGTAATAATGCACCCGTCCACGCGCACAGATCGTTGTGACGTTGACTGAGCTGATTCATGTAATTGTTTAGAACAATGCCAGATGCAGAATTGATGATTCAGCCGTGTCACCTATGCACATACATTGTCGTAACAGCCACCGTCACTGTGCTGTGATGGCTAAGTTTGTGTGAAAACTTAGCTGGGCTGCGGTGCCCAGGTATTTAGTTAAACTAATTAAATCATTAAATATTAACTAAAATAATGTGAGTTATTCTGAATGTTTCTATGAAAGTGGTTTTTGGATGAGATTGACATTTCAATCTGCGGACTCCCGCGTAAAGCCCGTTGTCCTCCATACTATGGGTGGGCCTCATCCAATCAGTCGAAGGCATTAACAGAGCGAAGACTGACCTCCCTGTCAAGCGAGAAGACATTCTGCCAATGGACAGCCTTTGGGCTCAGCGGCGTCTCTTCCCGGGGTCTCAGGCCTCTGACCTACTCTGCAGATTTGGCCTTCACCAAGCCTTGGCGATCGTGCGAGCAGTTCCCTTGTGATAAATCTGTGTGTACTCTGTTGGTTCTGTGTCTCTGGAGAACTTTTTCTCGCCCCCAGCAGCCCGATGGAGTACATGCTGCCGTGCTCCCATTTTGCAGAAGAGGAAACTGGTGCGGGGGGTGAGGGGACTTGCCAAGGGTAGGGCCTATCCCTGGGACGTAAAGCCAAGTCTGTCCTCCCCCGAGATGTCCACACATGGCCCCGACCCGCCTTGGAAAGACCCTCAGCTGGCCAGGTGACGAGGAGAGCAACCACGGCTAGTCCGCTTGAGGCCAGAACCTGTGGCTCCAAATCCAGTGGGAATCTGTCCTGGCCTGTCGCCATCAGCTGCTCCTGCCGTGTGACACCTCCTTGTCCCGGGGGGGCGGGGGGCGATTGGCGTGCAGGATCTCAGAGCTGTGAGGAGGGGATGGAGACTCTGCCCTTGCAGTGCCCCCACCCGGCTGATCCAGGGGCCGCTAGTGATGGGTGCAAGAGGGGGGCTACCCTCAACAGCAGGGGGCAGCCCCCAGAGGGCCCAGGCTGGAGTTCATGGGCGGGAAAGGTGGCGGCTGTGTTTAGAGGATGTGTAGGGCCCCTCAAGTGTTTCTGAGCAAATGGGGCCATCCGCTCAAGGTCACACTGACACAGTCGCAGAGTTGACTTGGTCTACGTGGTCTCATCGAGCCTGGCGTTGACCTTATTGGCTGTTAGCCGCCTTCTGTGGAAGGACTCGTAGAGGTCACGCGGCTGGTTGGGAGGAGGGCCGGGGTTTGAACCCGCGGTGGGTGCCCACAGCCCATGCTCCCTGCCACCTGCTTCATCGGGTCCCCGATTTCCTGCTGTTCCTCTTCCACTGCCTGCCCCCCCCACCCCAACCTGGCACCTTTGCCTGCATTTAACTCGGGCGGTTTGGGGGTGGGGGGCTCACAGCCGTTGCCCCTCTGTTCCTCTGCTCTCGTGCCCCAGGCTTGGGACTGGGGGCTCCTGAGGGCCCGGTGCCTGCCCTCTTTGCATGGCCACCGCAGTAAGTGCCCGTGTCCGCAGTGGCCCAGGGAGCCTCTTCATTTCCCTGCTGTGGTCGGGGGCCCGGCCACGGGGCCAGGCTCAGAGCGTGAACCATTTGACTGAGGCCGGATGTCCCTGCCATCGCTGTCCCTGCAGGCTGCCAGCCGGGCATGCATTCTAGGGAAATGAGGGGCCACCTGTGCCACCTCCTGGCCTCCAGGCCAACCCAGAGCTCCTGGAGGGCTCGAGGAAGAGGCAGGGTGGAGACCCAGCCTCTTCACAAGCGTGTGTCTTTGTGTTCGTTGATCCACCGCCACGCACGTGGGCGCGGTCCCTGCGTGGGGTCCCCGCCTGTGGTTGGAGCCACATTACGCAGGTGCAGCTTGTGGGTCAGGCATCGTGCCACGTCTCCAGAGCCTCACTGCAGGCCAGGAGGGCACCCCTGCTCCTCCCCTTTTACAGCTGGGGAGACTGAGGCATGGGTGGGTGAACTGGGGCGCCCCCAGGAGATGAACCCCATCTCTGCCTGCCAGGCCTTTGCCCACAGCAGCGCCCCGCAGCACACACCAGGCAGGCCTGGGCTCAAGTCCCGTCTTAACCCCCGTTTCCCTGAGCCTTGGCTCCCTCTCCTGCCCTCAGACTTGACATTCCTCAGGGAGCTGAGGCTCGAATGGCATGTGCCAGGCCCCGTGCCCTGCTGATTGAGGTGCTCAGGGAGTGAGAACTTGTCATCTTCATCCCGTCCTCACACCTTCATCCCGGATGCCTGTGCCCAGGAGGGACGAGACACCGGGCATCACCGAGCACCTGTTCCTGGGCCAGCTGCTCCTGCCCGTTACCTTGGACCACACGGGCTGCTGAGGGAGGTGGTATTATTTTAGCCCCATTTCCCAGATGAGGAAGCAGGCCCAGGGAAAGAATACCTGCTCAGTAAGGGGGAAGGGGGCAGAGCTTTTCCCCGTGGCCATACCAGCACCCTCTCGTCCCTTGCAGGAACCCAGCAGCTTCTGGGTGGTAAGTTGAGGCCCGGCTGTCACTGCGGCTCCAAACGCCTGCAGCCAATCTCGACTCCCTGGTGAGGTGGTTGGCACACCTTGGGTGGTGGAAGGGGAGCCCCCCAGCTGCCCAAGTGCATCAGAATTCTGCTGAGGGCTCGGCCCCATCCTCCGTCCAGGCCCCAAGTCCCCAGGCCATCGCCCTCAGCCCCTGGGGCCCTTGGCACTGGCCGGGGCAGAGCGAGGGGGCTGAGGTTCTGTTGGGCGTCTGCCCGTGATGAGCATCCGGGTGGGCATCGGGACAGAGCAGGGCTCGGGGGTGGGGGGGACATGCCCGGGGAGCGCTCACAGCCCGTAAGTGGCAGAGCCTGGATTGGAATCCAGGTGGGACAGATCTGAGCCTTAGGAAGAAGCCTTGTCCAGGGTCCAGACCCCAGGCTTCTATCGAAGTGCGCCGTGCCAGGTCCGTGCCAGGAACAAAGCCATCCACACCGTAGTGCGTGGTATTTGCTATCACTCATTGAGCAGATTGCTGACCTATTAATCTCATTTCCTCGGCCTCAATGAGGGTGGCTGTGGCCATTTCCTAGGAGAGGAAGCAGAGGGGAGTCCTGGCCCCCGGCCCCTGGGCTGCGCTGGGCCTCAGAGCCCCGGGGAACAGGACCGCCCCCTCCCCATCCCAGTCCCCATCCCAGTCCTTCATCTGCTCCCCGGGGGACACGGTTTCCGGTTCTCTACCTGCCCGTGGCCTCCTCCAGGGGCTGCACAACCCGCTCTACTTTTGACGTTTAAACTTCTCTCAGAGGAGTGACTGGTGAGGCTGGGGTCTCCGAGGACTGGCCCTGAGGCCTCCCCGGTGACCCTCCTCCGAGCTGTCTCTGAAGCAGGCCGGCCGCCCGCCTGCCTGACCTCCCTAGGGGCGGGGGTCCCGCCCGCCTGCCCCTGGCCCACCTGAGCCAGATTGGAGCTAGGTTTCCAGCTGCCCAATTTTGCCCCCGAGGAGGCAGCAGAGGGAGGAAAGGAGGAGTAGGGGAATGCTGCGAGGGTGCGTGGGAGGGGGCCTGGGGGTGCAGAGCAGCAAACGGACGATGCCCAAGTGGGTAGAGAGATTGGAGGGTCAGGCGGAGGAGAGGAGCCCCCAAGTCCCGGGGTCAGGCCGCTCTTCGGGGCGCCCCCTGTGCTCCGTCCACTCTAAGCACCATGGCAGGGGGAGGAGGGGGCTCAGGGCAGCTCCTCCAAGCCCAAAGCAAATGTGGCCAGTTCCTTTCCGTGAGCACCCGTGGGGCCGGTGGGGGGCGGGGAGCAGATGCAAGGCAAATGGGCAGCTTTTCCTGACCCCCTTTTCCTCTGCCCCCCCCCAAAGTGCTTTGCATAAGCCTCTCGTGGCTCTCTGCCATCTAGGCCACCAGTGGCCACGCAGGTGTGAACATGGGGCCCAGGGCCTGCGGAGGAGCCTCGAGAATCGAGCCTCGCGCTCGGGGATTGAGTGGGTTTGTCCGGTGTGTGCATCAGTGTCCGGGGCTTTCGTCAGGATCTCAAAGGGATCCTCGCCCCTGAAAGGTGAGGAGGCACCGAGTCCATCTTACAGCTAGGGAGACTGCAGCCCGGAGACAGGCCGTGACTCGCCCAAGGGCGGTCGGGGCAGGGTGGGCCGGGAAGCCAAGACTCCTGACTCTCTGTCCAGTGCTCCTTCTTCAGATGTTGGTCTTCAGAGAGATCGTCCCTATCGAGGGGGCCCCGTATTCCTTTCTCATTGGAGCCTCTCAGGAGCCACCTCTCCCTGCAGCCCCCATTAGGGTCTTGGATTTCTCGGAGTCACATACTTGCTGTGTGGCTTTGGAGAAGTGACTGTCCATCTCTGAACCTCATCCTCCTTATCTGCAAAGGGGAGACGTGACAGGAGCACATCAGAAGGCAGTGAGGATGAAGTGGGATGACGGGGACGGAGAGGGCTCCACTCAGCGCCCGGCACGCCGTGAGCCCTCAGAGCACGTGAGCAGCGGAAGTGACCATGTGCATCGCCACCATCATCCTCCAGGCTTCGAGGCGTGGACGCTGCGTCCCTGTGTGTCCTGGCTCTGCCACTCGGGCCCTGATGGTGGGCTCACCCGTGCCCGCTGGGTGAATGGCTTTCTCAGGCTCCTGCGTCTACAGCTCGGGGGGTTAAGCGCTTGGGCCCCTGGGTCTACTACGTTCTACTGGTGGTGTGACTCTTGGCAAGGGGCTTAAGCTCTGAGCCTGCTTTCTTGTTTTAAAATGGGAGTAAACACGGCTGCTGGGACCCCCGGGTGGCTCAGCAGTTTAATACCTGCCTTCGGCCCAGGGTGTGATCCTAGAGTCCCGGGATCGAGTCCCACGTTGGGCTCCCTGCAGGGAGCCTGCTTCTCCCTCTGCCTGTGTCTGTGCTTCTCTCTCTCTCTATGTGTGTGTCTCATGAATAAATAAATAAAATCTTAGAACCAAAAAAAAAAAAAAAACAAACCATGGCTGCTGTGCAGAGTGTTTGAGAGAATTAACATAACACCTATGAAGTGCCTGGCCGACCCCCCAGCAATGCGCCCTACAGCGGGTAGCTGGCCTCGGGGGTGCCAGCAGGGCATCCTGGGAGCGTTCTGGGGAGGCCGGGGTGGCCGTGGGTTTGGGGCACGTGATGCAGGAGGGAGCAGGCTGCAAAGGCAGGGCCAGGGAAGATGGCTGGGGCGGGGGGCGGGGGGCACAGTCTGCAGGCCAGGGGCCCAGAGGCGATGCCGCAGGCACTGGAGAGTCCCAGGAGGGGATAGAGCAAGGAGGGATAGAGCCCTGCTTGAGGCTGTCAGCGTGAGGCTCCCAGAGAGGTCTAGAGAGGAGGTGACAGGGGGTCTGAGCTTGGGTGTGGCAAGAGGGGGAGAGGCCTGGGGAAGACCCCGGGTGAGGGAGGGGGGCAGAGGGTGAACTCACGCTGGATCTTTTGACTTGTTGATGAGGAGGGTGGATCTGAGGAGGGTGGATCCAAAGTGGGCCTCCCCTGGTACAGATGAGGAAACTGAGGCCTGGAGAGGGGAGAGCCAGGCCCAGAACCCACTTCTCCAGACAGCCGGGCACGGCTCTTCCTTTTGTTTCATGGCTGGGGTTTCCCCTCCCAAGCACTGGTTGGCATCGGCCCAGAGAGGGGCAGGGACAGGCCCAAGATCACACAGCAAATCCTGAGTGTCTCTCCCTGTCGTTCTCACCGCCTGGAGGATGACTCCACCCCAGGAGAGGTCCAGGAGAGGGAGGGGCGCTCCCTCTGGGGCTGCTAAAGATGTCCAGCTCCCTTTCAGGGCAGCTTCACGAAGCTTTGGGCGTTTTCAGCAAGGTGTCCGCGGTGCCCCCGGGGCTGTTCATTTCCTTCCAGGAAGGGACAGTGTTGGGTGACCTTTCTCTGCACGCCGCGGCTCCTGCCGTCTTACGTAGGCCCCACCCCCACCCACCAGGCTGGGATTATGATCTCTGTTACAGTAGAGGAGAGATCAGAGAGGTTATTACCTGCCTGTGATCACGCAGCAAGCAGTGGATGCTGAATCCGGGTTGGCCGGAGTCGGGTGGCGTCAAGCTCCCTCGAGGGCGGACGCACTCCTGGCGGGAACAAGTCAGCCCCGTGAGGTTGCTAGCGGTGCCCCGTGATGACACGGGCGGGAGGGTGGCTCCTGGGCTCTGGGGCCAGGGATGGCGTCCGAGGGGAGGCAAGTCTCCCACCAGCCCTTGAAGGAGGAGCCGGGCTAGGCTGGGCTGGGCTGGGATGCCAGGGGGGAGCATGGGGTTCTCGGTCAGCTTTCTGGGTCAGCCTCCTCTCCCCACCGCCCTGGGACCCAGGGGCCCTGATGGGACCTGTCTGCCTCATGCGTCCCACAGCAGGTGCCCCAAGGCTCCCACTGGGCCACGCGTCGTCAGGGCTGGCAGGGACCGACGCAACAGTAGGCGCACAGGGTCTGTGATCCACATGGGTGCCAGGTCTGCGGGCACCTCCCCCCTCCATCCCACTGCTTGGAGGTGGCCCCCTTGACTTTGTGGAAATCTGTACCTTTCCTTTTTGACAGTACACCCGCCCCTTGGCGCACGTGCGTGAGACCCCCAGAGCAGGGGGGTCATTTAGCAGAGCCGAGCAACGGATGGTTGGCCTGACAGGTGGCAGCTGCCCCCTGCTCCCCTCCCATTGTCTTTGCTGTTTTTTTTTTTTTCTCAAAGTCAGGAACCTCCTAATGTAATATATCATGGAGATTAAGAGCCAGGTCCTAGAATCTGACTGTGGGATTTAAATCCCAGCTTTGCAGGCAGTGCAACCTGGGGTGGGGGGTGGGGGTTAGACTTCTTCGTGCCTCCGTTTCCTCATCCGTGAAATGGGTCTGGCACCAGCCCTGCTTATCATGAGCATTAAACGAGATGGTGAACGGCAAGCACGCAGCGTGATGCCTGGTTCTTACTGCCAGTGGCTGCTGCTCCTGGAACACCTGCTATGGGGCCAATGCTACCTATGAATTATTGTGTGCCAGGCTCAGCTTGAGCTCCATTTGCCAGACTACTCTGCCCCCTTGGATGAGTACCTGGGTCCTTTGCTCCCAAATGTTGGCTACGTCAGGGGCATGAGACCTGTCCTCAATCGAGTGGCAGAAGGCTATAGGGAGTGTCCAAGTGAGCAGGACATGCTTTCTCTACTTCCAGGTGGGATTCTCCTAGACCACCCAGGTCCCACCATACCCTAGGAAGGGACCATCCTAGTTCCGGCCCCTTCCTTTCCCCCCAGAGTTCGCAAATCTCTCCACCTGTGCCAGGTGCTTTCCCCGCCCCACGGGCCACGGCGGGGCCACCATTATGTAAATGTCTGTGCAAATCCCCTGATGTCAAGCTGCCAGCTCTCTGATGAGGCAGGGCCACCTCCGGGGACCCCCACTTCCCAGCCATGGGACCCCGGGCCAAGGTGGTCTGCTCCCTATTCATCCTGCTGCAGGTCCTGGCTGAGCCGGCTGAGAACTCAGACTTCTACCTGCCTGGAGATTACCTCCTGGGTGGCCTCTTCACCCTCCATGCCAACGTGAAGGGCACCGTCCACCTCAGCTTCCTGCAGGTGCCCCAGTGCAAGCAGTGAGTCTCCAGTGTGAGGCTGGATGTGGCGATGGGGGTGGGGTGGGAAGCCTGCGCTGGTCCCGTGGTCCTCAGGGGACCAGGCCAGGACCAAGGGCTTGAAATGCTCCTCATCCATTGCAAAACCCCTCATCCTGGGTTATCCCCACTGGCCCCCAGGGAGAACCCACACAGTTCATGTCACTAAGATCTTCGGCAATTGTGTTCTGAAACATGGAGACCTGGTAGGCCCAAAGTCACATCTCTTAATAAAGAGTTACAAGATATTTGAGCCTGGAGGGGTTGTAGAGACCGTCAAAATCACCCCCACCTACTTTGGCAAGTGAGTCCATGTGAAGGCCTGGTCTAGAAATCAAGGGTTACTCCTTTGGAAGGCAGAAACATGGTTTTTCTGTAGCAGGTTCTCAGACCGGAGGGGAATGTTTGCCTTTCTCTAGGGCTGTGGTTAGGTGGGTGGCGGTGCTTCCAGGATGGGAAGGATTTCCTTCACCCGTCTCACGGGGTGGTGGCATCACTCAAGATTAGGTGGACCATCTTCATGCAAGCAAGGGATTATGAATTAAAGACCTAGTGCAGAGAGGGAAGGCATTCTGAGAGAGAAGGAAAAAGGAAGGGATAAAGGTGATAAAGGGCCAACTGTAAGAAATGCATGCTTTTTGTGATGTTGGGGAAGATCATGTGCTGATTTGAGAATGGTGAGGGTGATGGTGCCCTGATGGTACCAGGCACATTGTTGAATGTTCTGATGCCTGTGATAGTGGTGGGGAATGTTCTGATGCCTGTGATAGTGGTGGGGAGACCAGTGAAGTAACGGTGGTGATGGTGGTGATGTTGATAACATTGATAGCAGTCATACTGGTGATAATGCAAATGGTGAAGAGTATGGTGATGATGATGGTGGTGGTGATGGTGGTGATGACGGCGATGATGGTGATGATGATGATGGTGGTAATGATGGGGATGGTAATGGTGGTGAGGATCGTTGTGGTGGTGGTGATGGTGATGAAGATGATGATGGTGATGAAGATGATGGTGATGAGGGGGATGGTGGTGATGGTGGTGATGAGGATCATGATGGTGATGAAGATGATGGTGCTGGTGTGATGGTGCTGGCAGTATTGGTAGTGGTGGGCACAGACATGTGGTCACAGTGATGGCAGTGATGATGATATTGTTCATAGGGAATAGTAGGTGCATGATGTGACAGTGATGATAGCGATGGCAGACATTGTAGTGGGTAATGGTGATTGTATCCGTGGACATTGGTAAAGTGGTGGTAGATCATAGGGATGGTGGTAGTGGTGACAATGGTAGTGATTGATGGTAGCCACAAGGATCATAATGCCAGAGGTGGTCATAGGGATGATGGTGAACCTAGAGATGTGGTATGGCATGGTGACCACGATGTGATGATAAAAATACCAGAATATCCTGGAATGGCGCTTTCTTGGATAACTCCTGGGCTTTCCTCTGGTAGGCAGAGGAAACAAGCAGGCTCTCCCAATCCTGCCCCTTCCCACTCTGGACCTGCTTCCTACCCCACCCTCCATGGCTTCCCCAGGTATGAAATGAAGGTGTTGGGCTACAACCTGATGCAGGCCATGCGCTTTGCGGTGGAAGAGATTAACAACCGCAGCGACCTGCTGCCCGGCGTGCTGCTGGGCTATGAGATAGTGGATGTCTGCTACATCTCCAACAACGTCCAGCCCGTGCTCTACTTCTTGGCACGGGAGGACTACTCCCTGCCCATCCAGGAGGACTACAGCCACTACGTGCCCCGTGTGTTGGCGGTCATTGGCCCTGACAACTCCGAGTCCACTACTACTGTGGCCCATTTCCTCTCACTCTTCCTCCTTCCACAGGTGAGGCCCTGGCTCCTGGGGGAAGGAGCTGGGGAGGGGGCAGAGGAGGGGTTGTCTAGAGGGCTCGCTTCCCCCCACTGGTCATGAGGGGAGAAGGAGGTGGGAAGCCAGGTCAGGATGTCAGCCCCAACCCTGGGAGGGAAGCCTGGCCTATTCATGAGAAGCCTAGGCTTTGGAGACAGACAGACCTGGGCGTGCATCTTGGCTCTGAGTCTTGGCCATTTTGAGTCACGGAGCAAATCTCTTAACTCTTCTGAGCTTCAGCTTCCCCACCTATAAAATGGGATGATGAGAGTTCCATCCTAGGACTGTCTGAGGCTTAAAGGATTTAACCTCTGTAGGCATTTATAGGATACAGTAGCTGGTCAATTATGTAATGGTCGTTATCTAAGGCACCTTCCTTGCACAGAAATGAAAACCCAGAAAATGCTCAATATTATCCTGTACAGTTGCCTAGTACAGGGTCTGCCACATAGTAGGTCCTCAGAAAAATGCCACTAGTATTAGTACTATTATTGTAAGCGTCATCATCATCATGATCGAAAATGCCTCAACCAGTTTTAGTTGGTCTAAAACTTCAACACATTAAAGAGCAGCTAGCGCAAGAAGACTTGGCACACAGGAGGTAGCTGCAAATACTGTATTTTTGCTGACATTTTTATTATGCAAAGCACCAAGGGTCTGACACACAGTAGGTGCCTAGTAAATGTTAATGTACTTAGGTGAGGCGTCTCGTTCAGGACTAAACTCATTCTTTCATTCCCTTAACAAATATTTATTGAGCTCACCCCCCAGTGGGAGAGACAGGCCATGTCAGGAAGCGCATGATAGGGCTGTTGGAAAGTGAGAAGTGCCATGCACAAAGGTAAAAGGCAAACAGGGTGAGGGGGGCTGGACGGGTCGGTGGACAGATGGAACGGGGAGAGGGAGGCTGCAGTTGCAAGCAGGGTGGTCGGGTGAGCCTTGCTGGCAATTGAACAAAGGCTTGAGGGAGGTGAAGGGGTGAGGGAGGTACGGAGGTGTCTGGGAAAAGAGCCCTCAGGAAGAGGGGGCAGCGAATGCAGAGGCCGGCAGGTGCCTGGATTCGCTTATGGAACCAGGGAGCAGAACTGGGACCCGGGAGAGACTAGGAGGAGATGAAGTCAGGGAGGTGAGGGCCGGGGTCAGTGATGGAGCCCCTTGGGGGCCCCTGAAGGACTCTGACTGTCCCTATGTGACTTTCGGAGCTATTGAAGGGTTTTCAAGTGCCTGCCGGGTCACCTGGCCGCCGCCACGTTCAGCGGAGACTGTAGGGGGAAGGGTGGGGGGATGCTTTGGTGGCCTGGCGAGGCCCTAGCTCATGCGCCGGCAGGGGTCCCCTCCCGCAGATCACCTACAGCGCCATCAGTGACGATCTGCGGGACAAGCAGCACTTCCCGGCCCTGCTGCGCACGGTGGCAGGCGCGGACCACCAGATCGAGGCCATGGTGCAGCTCCTGCTCCACTTCAACTGGAACTGGATCATCGTGCTAGTGAGCAGCGACGACTACGGCCGCTACAACAGCCAGCTGCTCAACGATCGCCTGGCCACCCGCGACATCTGCATCGCCTTCCAGGAGACGCTGCCCATGCCGCAGCCCGACCAGGTGGTGACAGAGTGGGAGCGCCAGCGCCTGGAGGCCATCGTGGGCAAGCTGCAGCAGAGCTCGGCGCGCGTCGTGGTGCTGTTCTCGCCAGACCTGATCCTGCACAACTTCTTCCGCGAGGTGCTCCGCCAGAACTTCACGGGCGCCGTGTGGATCGCCTCCGAGTCCTGGGCCATCGACCCGGTTCTGCACAACCTCACCGAGCTGCGCCAAACCGGCACCTTCCTGGGCGTCACCACCCAGAGTGTGCCCATCCCGGGCTTCAGCGAGTTCCGCATACGCCGCACCCCGGTCCGGCTGCCTGAGCCCAACAGGACCAGCCTGGAGGCCACCTGCAACCAGGAGTGCGACACCTGCCAGGACACCACCGCGTCCTTCAACAGCATCCTCACGCTCTCCGGCGAGCGCGTGGTCTACAACGTGTACTCGGCTGTCTACGCCGTGGCCCATGCATTACACAGCCTCCTGGGCTGCACCCAGGCCTGCTCCAAGGAGGTGGTCTACCCCTGGCAGGTGAGGCCCACCCCGTGGAAGGGCAGGCATAGAGTGGTTGTCATGGAGACGCTGGGTGCACCTGCTGGGCTCTAGCCTTCCCATCTCATGCTGGGTTCTGGGCAAACTGGCGGGAGAGGTCATGGGACATGCCCTGCCCTCCAGACACATAGAACCAGAAATCCTTCATAGTGACAAAACTCCTTTTTTTTTTTAAAATGTAATCATCGCCATCCAAGGTGGCCTGTCCTGGTAGGAGATTTGGGTGAAATTCCCTGGAAGGGAGCCTGGCAGGCTGTGGGGGCCCCAGGTCCCCTGCCATTTCTCCGGATAAGAGGCCTCGGGGGCCCACTTGTGTACTCCCTCCTCTCTCTGAGGCCCTACTTGAGGTTTACGCACCTCCTCTCGTTCCAGGTTTGTGTTGTCTGGATTCCAAGCTGGAATTTAAAACTGTGTTTTTCTGACTTGCACTTACACACACGCACACCCAATCAGGAAACCCTCATGGGGGTGAGAGGTTTTACTGAGGAGCAGAGGAGCAGAGGGGATTCACATCAGAGACGCACACCTCATACCTAATAACCCGGCATCTCTGTGCTTGAATGGCTCCTTGGCTTTTTCGTGGTTTAAGGTTCAGGCACTCCTCCAACCCTTGCCTATATTCTGTCTTTATTCTCTGCTTCCTCCCCTTTTTCTGGATCCCCGATCCCCAAATACCTGTACACTTCCTTCCCAGAGCAACCTAGCTCTTTAAAAAAAAAAAAACCCTCCTTCCCTTAATCTATTTATTTGTACCTCTGACCCACAATCTCAGAGCCTAACCTTGCAACCCTAAGAGCTTATTTTCTCTAAAAATGCAGTTATTCTTTAAAAGGAATTCTAGTGCCAGCCTGCTAGACATTATATTTTATTATGGGTGCTGCTGTGTTAATAATACACGTAATTATCATGGGTGCTTTACTGTTTATTTGAGCATCAGTAGGCCCCGAGGGCCTGGTATACATCGCCCTACCCTGTGGCCGTCCTATGAGGTTGATAATCTACAGAGAGGAGGACTGAGACAGGGAGCCAAGGTGACCCAGCGGTGATGGTTTCAGAGGGAAGCCGCAGACCCCAGCTTTGAGCCCTGGTGGGCCCTTTGACCCCCTCGTGGTTTTCCCACTGTGCTCTTCAGCTCTCCCAGGCACAAGTGCCAAGAGCTGTGATGAAGGACCAGTCAACTTCTTCCCTCTCCTAACAGTGGAGACCAGAGAGCACCAATCATAGCAACCAGAACACCCTGCCCATTTACTGCACATGCACTATGTGCAGGCCCTGGCTGGGCCCTGTGGGAGCACCAGACCGTCCCCCTAGGAGGGAGGGGGACAGCCAGTAAGCTCTGTCTCTGCTGAGTGCAGCAGGAGGGAAGAGTTGTACTGTGGCGGCAGTGGGTTGGGGGGGGAGGGGTCTGCGGTGTGCAAGTCACTAGGAGCGAGAGGGGCCAGGAAGGCATGGGACATTCCAGGAGGGGATCGGTGGCCTGGTCGTGTGCTCAGCTCACTGTGGCCGAAGAACGGGGCAGGAGGGGAGCCGCAGGTGACATCGGAGGACATTCTGGGCCCGATGACGTTGGTGGTGCTTTGTTCTGGACCCAGGAGGAGCCCACAGAGTTTCAAGCCAAGCACTGAGATGCTGTTTTTGAGACAATTCATCAAGTCAGGTTGGGGTTGAGGCGGCGGGGGGATAGGGACAGGAAGCAAGGAGCCCCGCTCATCCTATGCAAACGTCACCCAGGGTTTCCACTGGTGTGAACGGTGTCACCATGGGAATTAGGAAATGATGCCTTTTTGTGTGGACACGTTGGACCACGATGCCTTTGGCTTGGGGTGGACGCTGCCCTACAACAGGTGCATGGCTTGGTGGGGCGGGGGAGCTGGGCTCCAGCTGTCCTTCCCCTTTGCCCTAACGGGCCCCCCACCCTGACGCTGGGTCATGCCATGCCACCTTGTCGATTTTTGTGATAAAACCCCAAATTTTTATTGTCTATTTACTGGCTTTCTTGTTTATTGACTATTCCCTACCCCACCCCCACCCCCAAATGTAGGCCGGGAAAGCAGGGACCTTCCTTCTTTCCTTCCTTCCTTCCTTCCTTCCTTCCTTCCTTCCTTCCTTCCTTCCTTCCTTCCTTCCTTCCTTCCTCTTTTTTTCTTCTTTCTTTCTTTTTCTTCTTTAAGATTTTATTTATTTGAGAGAGAGAGAGAATGAGCAGGGGTGGGGGAGGGACAGAGGAGGAACGAGAAGCAGACTCCCTACTGAGCAGGGACCCCAATGCTGGGCTCGATCCCGGGACCCCGAGGTCATGACTGAGCCGAAGGCAGATGCTGAACCAACTGAGTCACCCAGGCGCCCCAAGCAAGGACCTTTCAATCCTATTTAGTGTCGTATCCCGAGCTGCTGGCACTGGGTCTGGGTCAGAGCTGATGCTCAGTGAATGTTTATTGAATGAATTAATGAACAGAGGAGCACTTACTGTGTGCTAACCCCTTATGTGATTTGCCATCTACCCCCAGACACGCTGTGAGTAGACACTGTTACTTGATGATTGTTCTCCCACATTAGGTCTAGAGAAGTGACGATCACCCAGCTGGGGAGTGGCCAGGGCAGTGGTGGGGGGGGGCGTGGGGTGGTAATGAGGCACAAGGGCAGGGGCAGTGGGGATGGAGAGGCCTCAGGTGACTAGGATACTTGAGGATGGAGGCTGGGAGGTCACACTGCCCGTGGTGTTGGGGGGCTGGGGATGCGCTCGGGGGCACGCTCGGGAAATCCAGGCTGGCAGAGGGCAGAGGGCTTTGGCGGTCCCAGGGAAACTGTTCATCAGGTTATGGAATCATAGAGGGTGGAAGTTGCAAGGTCTTAGAATCTCCAGGTCCAATATTTTTGTTTTACAAATGGGGGTGGGGATGGCACCCTTGTGGCATTTGCCACGTGCTTGCCATCTCGGCATCTCAGGTACAGTCCCTCTGTCCGTCTGTCGGGGGGAGAGCTTGGTACTTAGGTTTGAATCCCAGCTTTGCCACCACTAGCTCTGCAACCTTGGGCAGGTTATTTAATGCATCCGGGCCTTGGGTTTCTCATGTGCTAAGCAGAAGGAACGCTAAGCACCGTGCTGAGCTCTGGAGGGGACTGACCGCGCTGTGTGTCCATGACCCGGTGCAGATAGAAGCTCCGTGTCTTCCTCTTTCCCCTCTTCCATGTCTGACACCAGTGTCTGGACAGTGATAATCCAGGCCTCCTCCCCGTCAGGAGAGTTGCAGGGAGGATCCTTTCTGACCCCTCTGTCAGAGCCCTGGAATCTGGGGTTGCTGAGCCCAGCCTGGCCAGGTCAGTGCGGGGATGGGCCTGGCCACCAGGACCTGGCTCCTTAAGGCCTCCACCATCCTCACCCCTGCCAGAGGCCCACCACCTGCGAGGAGCCTTCCTCCTCTCAGCTCCCGAGACCATTGCCCCCAGTCGCAGCATCATGTGCAAATTCCAGAGACTTCCAGAGCCTGACTCTGTGGTCAGGGTGGGAAGAAGGCGAGGGCCCAAATCCCTTGGCTAACTGTGTGTCGGTCCCCGAAGGGAGGTCCCCCAAGATACAGCCCAATAGACTCTCTCATTTATGGTGGGAAAATCTAGGAGCTAGATTGATGAAATATCTAAGTTGGAAGTTCCCTCAAGGGGTCAGCACAGAGGTTCAGTGACTTACCCAAAGACACACAGCAAATTGAGGAAAAAGCTCAGATTGGAATTCAGGCCAGAGGATGCCCAGTCCAAAGCATGTTCCAGTTTGTACCAGCTTCTGCATGCTCAGAGCGACGGGGGACGATGACATGGGGAGAGACTGGAGACTGGCCTCTAACTGGGGGGAGGCAGGAAGCCCCCAGAGGGACAGGGGCAGGTGCAGCTGACCAGGGCAGGTGAGGGAGGCAGTGGACTCGAGCTCAGCTATGGGTCCCCGAGGGGTGGCTGAGTGACTTCCAGGGAGAAGGAATAAGATCAACACTTCGGCGGGAGGTGAGTACTTACTCGTGTTGAGGCACCGTGCTAAGTTCCCAACATAGGTAAACTCTCATTTGTTGCCTCCGAGCCCAGGAGACAAGGTTTTTGTTGTCCTGCTTCGCTGAAGAGGAAACTGGGGCTCACAGAGGTCAGGCAACAGGTGCAAGGCCTCATAGCAGGTGGCAGAGCTGGTGTCTAAACCCAGAGTATCCGACCCCAGAGCTGGAGCTCTCAGCCCCCACCTCCCGGGTGGCCCCCTTCTCAGTCCTCTTGCCCCCTTGTCCCCATGTGGAAGTCAGGCTAGGGGGATGGGAAAATTTCCCCCGGGTCCGGCCCCAGCTCTGATGCCAGCCTTTCCCTTTGGCCCTTCTAGCTCCTTAAGGAAATCTGGAAGGTCAACTTCACCCTTCTGGGCCACAATGTCTTTTTTGACAAGCAAGGGGACGTGCTCATGCCCATGGAGGTCATCCAGTGGCAGTGGGACCTGAGCCAGAACCCTTTCCAGAGCATCGCCTCCTACTACCCCAAGCTGCGGCAGCTCAAGGCCATCCACAACATCTCCTGGCACACCGCCAACAACACGGTCAGCTCTCTGAGGGCTGGGGCTGGGCACCGGCTCACCCTGGGGTGGCGAGGGCCCTCTGGACCCAAGATCCGTCACTGACAGCGGGTGGGGGGGTGTCTGTGCAGTGGGGGGGGGGCGTCTAGGCCCTGTCCCTCCCGTTGATAAGGCCTAGGGTTTCTGGCTCCCCGAGACCCAGGGGCTCAGGGGCTGTGCCCAGTGAACGTGTGCTGGACACGCGTGTGCTGAGGACTCAGCTCTCACGTCAACCATTGCTGGTGCTCCCCGTACGGTAGCTGTACCCTCAGCTGCGTCTGGCACCTGTCATTCCAAAGCTCCTCTGTTTTACCCTCTTAGATGCATAACAAGCTGTCAGAGTGGTGGTGGTGTGTGGGGACGGACAGGGACCCAGCCTCGTAGGAGGGGAGGGGGAGGGGGAGGGGATACAGAAGCTCCAAGAGCCTTCCTCATCTGGATCCTCTCCCCGCCCCATCCCCTTTATCCTCAGTTCCCAGGGTGCTTGGTGCTGCCGTTTCTGAGTGTGGGGATTTCTATGGAGTTGGTTGGGTGGGGGTCTTGATTAGTTTGCTGCCCACCGGGGACCACAGTCTTGGGGGGCGTAAACCCAGACATGTAATCTCGTGGTTCTGGGGCCTGGCAGTCCGACAGCAGTGTCAGCAGAGTTGGTTCCTTCTGAGGGCTGTGAGGGAGAATGTTCCGGGTCTCTCTCCCAGCTTCTGGTCATTTGCTGGCCTTTGCTGGCTTTCCTTGGCTGGGGTGGTCCCGCCCGACCTCTGCCATCACCCCCATATGACATTCTCCTTGTGGGTGAGTTGGGCTCCAAATCTCCCCTTTTGTAAAGACATGGGTCGTATTGGAGTAGGGGCCCACCCCACTCCACTAGGGCTTCATTTTAGCTCATTACATCTGTAACGATCCTATTTCCAAATAACATCACATTTGGAGGACCTGGGGGTTCAGACTTCAATCTATGAATTTTGAGGGGACACGATTCAACAAATAACAGCATCTTCGCTCGGGTTTCTCCCAGAAAGCAGAGCCTGAGGCAAGGGTTGATGTGCAGATAGTTTATCCCAGGATATGCTCCACGGGAACAGGAGTAGGTGATGGGGGAGAGGTCATTAGGAGCAGAGGAATGTTCTCAAGCTGGGCACCGCTGCGAGCTCAGTGTTAGCAGGACCTTCTGAAGGGCCACTTTAGAATGGCCCCCAAGGGAGGGAAGAGGGTGGGATGGGTCCATGGGTCTGTACTGCCCTCACCTCCTGTGGTTGGGGGTCACCCCAAGGGGCGTTAACTCCCTGTGCTTCCGGGTCACAGATATGTGAGTGCCCAGCAGTTTCCCACGAGCATCTCACGCCATGGCCCCGGGGCAGAGAGAGGAGACTGAGTGTCGCTTAGATGAGGTGTGACAGGCAGCGCCTGCATGGAGTGGTTGCTGTGCCGTAGCAGGAATAAAAGGAGGTGGGCCTGAGAAAACGTGAGGGAGCCCACAGAGACGTCTACTCCTTGCTGCTCTCACTGCGATGATGTCCCTCCCTGACCCAGTGGGGTGGAGCCTGGAGGGCGGCAGCCAGCCCAGTGCCCTCACCGGGAGCTGAACGGACCTCCCCATAGGCCCTGCTGCTGCAGTGGGGTCCCCGGTGGAGCGTCTACTCATGCCTCCCTCCTGCCACCCACCCTGGAGTGTCCTTCGCCCTTAGCCACTTGGCCGCTGGGGTGATCCAGACATTCATCCCCAGGTATCTGAGCCCCTGGTCATCTTGTCCTTGCTTGCCTGTGGCTATGGCAGTTGTCCAGCGGCAGTAACGACCAGGCCACCGCAGCCAATCTCCCGGTTCCCAGACCTACTCCTGCCCGCCCTCCCGTGTGCCAGCGACTGGCTCCTCTCGCTCTTCCGAGTCACTTACCTCCTCCTTCCTTGGCTGTCTCGTTCGCTGGCATGGGGCCCCTGAAATGACCATGGGGGCAGCAGACAGCCTTTGCTGTCTGCTGATGGAACCATTCCCTCTTTGGAGGCCAGAAGCTGCGTTCTAGCAAGAGTCCGGGCTTGAGGGGATGAGACGCTCTGGTCTCCCGGTGAGCCCCCGAGAACTGGGGTGAGCATGGCCGATCCTTCCGTGGTTGCTGAACCCCCGTATTCCAGCTGTTGGGGTCACAGTGCTATGTACCAACCTCCCATTCAGTGCTTACACCTCATCCTATAGGGCAGTGGCCCTACTCCCAAGGTGGTGTCCCCAAGCCGGTACCCGACCTGAGCCCTTAGTGTGCCATCCCGTCATCTTGATAGGTTGGGTACATCTAGGCGACCGGTATATGTTGGGACCAGTGGATCCGGGGGTCACATGCCCTTGTCACACCCCCTTGGCCATACAATAGGTCTTTTGTCTGATGTGATGTTTTGGGGGGGGACCCATGACGCTAACTCATTCAGTTGTACGTCTTTGGATCGCGGCTCTGCCCTGCGGACACGGGAGGCGAGTTCTCACACGGGCGCATCAGTGGATTCCTCGGGGAAGAAGACAAGACACCCGACGTTGTAGACGCGCCCGCGTCTGTGTGGAGTGGAGGCAAATCCAGGGCTCAGCGTGGTCTCTGGGCTGCAGAGTGAGGTGCTCGGCAGTAGCACCAGCTACGCCGACCACGGGGGGCGGGGGGAGCCCTCTGCAGCATCCCCGACACTGTGCCCCCTCTGTGGCCCATTGCGTGAGCCCCGGGGGGCCCAGGGCAGAGGCCAGCTGACCTGTACCGGAGGCTTCATCCTTTCCGTCTGGCTCTCATCACTCCCTGTTGCTTGGATTGGCATTCCCATGAGACACAAAGGTCGTCGTGCTTAGTACTCACTCTCGTGGATCTCCGCACCCCCCCACCCCACCCCAAATGATCTCATTTCCACCCTTCCAGCCTTGTCCTTTCTGGGCCCTCCAAGCAACCAGCCAAGCCATTCATCACTGCCCAGCAGCCCAGGAATATCCATACGCCAGGACCTTTCCCCGTCCACACAAAGTGAGCAAGCGTGTGCTCTGCTTGCAACTCTACACACAAGGGACATTGTCCCTCGTTACTATCTTGAAAGAGGAGCTTAGTATGGCGACAGTCCATTTTAAGGTCATGCTAATATCAAGCTATGAGTGTAACACCTGTGAATCACTGATTTGAGGAATACACCTGTTCCCTCTGGCCCTGCTTTGGCCTGATCCCAAATGCACCATTTCCGTTGCATTGAGACTTGCCACTCTTCCTGCCCGACCTCAGGACTCCATCAAGGGTCACTTGACATCCCCGAGGCCACGTGCTCGTTTCCCACAAAGGCCCAGCAGGGCACAGGAGCTGATTCACAAACAGTGGAAGGCATGTTGCTGCTGAATCGTGCAACTCTCTTACTGGGGCTTGCCCATCCTGCCCTGTGCATCAGTAGATCTCCCTGGCCGTGTGGCCTGAGTGGCTAGGAGAGCGGGGCCTGCAGCCAGGGTCTTCTTCGGAGTCTTTCTCTAGGCTTGTCATTCTTTACCTTGAAACCGTAAGCCGTCTGAGTCGCCTGCTGAATGTGGGCTGGAGCAGGATTTCCAAGAGTGATTTGTGCTGTCCCCCACATCTGGAGGTTCATCAAGAGTCATGCTTCTGTAAGGGCAGGAGATGGAAGATGAAATGACTTACCTTTTAGCCTAGAGAGGATGACCTTGACCTGGAATTTCCCAGACCACGGGACCCCTAAACCCCTCACTGACATGACAGGCCTCCTCTGAATCTTTGAAAGGTTTATCGTATACACTTATACCTGAGGATTCGCATCCTAGTTGGCCATAAAGAGTCCTTGCTACTTCCTACTCACCAGATCCTATTAGTACGATGCCATGGTTACAGCGGACCAGCATGATGTTCTGCAGAACGTCGGAGCTACCTAGTTCCGTGTAGACCAAACCCTGATGGAGAGTAGAAGAGTAAGCTCAGCTCTGCCGTAAGACCGTAAATGTTGAGACTTAAAACCATAAAAACAACTAGAAGAAAACATGGGGCACAAGTTTCATTTGAGAGCTTTCTTCTCTTTTTGGTAGTCAGTGATAGCGGTGTATATTCCTCTAAGTACTGTGTTCACTACGTTCTATAAGTTTTGCTATAGATTAATTAAAATTAAAAAAAATATGGTAAAAAAAACCCATAACATCACATTTACCATATCCATCATTTACCATCACATTATCCATACGCCAGGACCTTTCCCCGTTCACGCAAAGTGAGCAAGCGTGTGCTCTGGTTATGTTCTGGTTTTGTTTATTTGTTTATTTGTTTTTATTTTTGTTTTTTTTTTTTTTAAATAGTAGCCATCCTAATGCATGTGGGGTGGTCTCTTGCCGTGGTTTTGATTTGCATTTTCTGATTGCTGAATGAGCATCTTGTCGTGCTTATTCGTTGTTTGTATCTCTTCCTTACAGAAATCTCTATTCGGGTCCTCTGTCCCTTTGTTTTTTGTTTTTTGTTTTTTTGTTTTGATTTTTTTTCCCTCTGTCCCTTTGTGAATTAAGCCATTCTGTTCTAGGGGTTCTTTATATATTCTGGATACTAATCCCTTGTCAGATATATGATTTGCAAATATTGTCTCCCATTCTGTGTGTTGCCTTTTTACTCTCTTGGTAATATCATCTGAGGGACAAGAGTTTTAAATGTTCATGAAGTCCTGTCCAGGACATCACTGCCAGCTCCAGCATCATGACACTCGGGCCCTATGTTTTCTTCTAGTTGTTTTTATGATTGTAAGTCTCTCATTGAAGTCATGGTTCCATTTTGAGGTGATTGTGTGTCGTGTTAGGTCTAACCTTACCCTTTTGTATGTGGATATCCAGTTTTCCCAGTACCATTCATTGGAAAAAAGATTCCCCTCTGCACGCACCCCCCCCCCCACTAAAAGGTCTTGGAACTCTTGTCAAAAACATCATTTGACTCTATATGTGAGGGTTTGTGTCTGGATTCTCTATTCTGGTTTATCGGTCTGTATGTCTGTCTTTATGGCAGCACCATGTTGCTTTGATTACTATAGCTTTGCAGTACGTGTTGAAATCAGGAAATTGAGTCATCCAGCTTTGTTCATCTTGGAGATTGCTTTGGGGACCCCGGGTCTCTTGAGATTTATCTGATTTTAGGGTAGGTTTTTCTATTCCTGCAAACAAAAAAGAATCATTGGGATTTTGGTAGGGATCGCATTAAATCTGCAGATTGCTTCGGGTGGTATTGACATTGTCGCCATGTCGAGTCTTCCAAGGCATGAATGTGGAATGTCTTTCCATTTATTTAGGTCCTAATTTCTTTTGGAAATGTTTTGAGCTCTTCTCCTCTGTTTCACCACTGCCTGTTTAGCGAGAACCACCACCGTTTGCCCTGAGCTATTGTGACAGCATCCTACCTGTTCCCTGGCTTCCGCTCTGGCCCCTCACGGTTTAAACTCATCATGGAACCTGGGACAATCCTGTTAAAAGGGACTCAGATCCTGTCATTCCTCTGCATGGAATCCTTGCCTGGTTTCTCATTTCACTCAGAGTGAAAGTCCAAGTATTTCGACGTGACCTCTTTGAACTAATCTGCTGCTGCCCTTCACGTTGGTGCTCAAGTGACACGGGGCTTACTGCTCAGTGACCATGCCACGTCCCTCTTGGCCATGGGGCCTTTGCACAAGCTGTTCCCTCAGCCTGTGCAGATCTCCTTGTGGCTTGGTTCCTCACAGCCATCAGGTTTCTGCTCCAGTGTCAGCCGCTCAGTGAGACTACCCTTGTCCACCTTGTTCGATTTTGCAACCAGCCCCTCCTTTGTGTTCCACCCCCTCTGCATGGCTCTGCTTTTCCTCCTGGTATTTATCACCACTTGTCAAGTTACATATTCAGATGTGAATTGTGTCTTTTCCCTGTGAAGGTATTGATTCCTTGGGAACAAAGACGGGGCCTTGTTTGATTCGCTGCTGTATTTCCAGTGCCTGGCTCAGTACTTTTTTCAATGAATGAATGAATGAATGAATGGAGTGAGTGAATGAATAGCAGGTTGAGAGTCCATGAGTAAGAGAGGGTTAAGTTGGTTACTTAGGGAAGAGTGAAGAGATGAGTTCAGGAGGTGGTGGGGTTGTGGGGGGAGGATACATGGCAAGGGGGTGGTAAGGCGTAGGTGTGGACAAGGTGCTCACGTGTGTTGGTGTGCATGTGTGTGGTCCTGTTGGAGGCAGAGAAGACCCCTGACAGCCTGGAGAGGCTGGCGGGGGATCAGATGTTTTATTTTGGCTGATGGAGAGTCTCTGAGGTTCTTCCAGGAACAAGAAAGCAGCAGAACAAGACGTCTGGAGGTGTCATCTGATGACCATGTGCAGGAGGGATGACGGGGGTGGAGCAGGAAGACAGGTGACCTCTCAGAGGCAAGAAAGGAGGGGTTCAGGGGCCAAGTGGTCCCACTGCGGCTCCCCTTGTGTGGGCCCCGGCCCTTCATAAGCGCGCTCTCATAACACCCTCCTGTTTGGGCATCAGGATGATTTTTGTGCCACCTGAATCTGGTTGGGCTGCTCCCCCACTCAGGAACGATGGCTTCCCACTGCCCCTCCATCCTTAGGGTGCCACACAGGAGCCTCCAGGATGTGGCTCTCCCACCTTGCACCCTTCTCCCGGTGCCTGCTGACTCCCTTCCATCCCCCAGCCTCATTGCCTTTACTGTTCCCTCTGCTTGTAATTCATCTGTGTGTTCACTAAACCAGGGAGGGGAGGGGGGGTCCTCTATTCTACAGAAATTGAGCGGTAAGAACAAGAGACATGGCCACTGCCTACCTGCTCTTATTCAGCTGAAAACCCCTGCCGCTCCGCAAAGGCTGTGTCAGACTCTTAGATGCACATGGCAGAAAGTGGTGTAAGCACAGAGTGAAGTCGTTGCTTCCCATCATTGAAAACTCCGGGGGTAGACCATGAGACTTCAGGCACGGATGGATCCAGGGTCTTTCTCCAGAGCGCGGTCCCTTCCTTGGGAGTGCTCCCCCTCCATGGAGGCAGGTGGCTGCTGGCAGCCCCAGAGTCATATCCTGTCTGTTTGGCAACCTTAGGAAGTCTCTGTCTCATCGGTTGGATGCTGTCATGGGAAGAAGGTGGATCCGGTGTCAGGCAGGCCAAACTAAGAGGGTCCCTACAGACGTCCAGTTCTAATGGCAACTCCTGCTCCTTCCCCATCCCAGACGGGGGCCAGGCTTCCCTCCCCAGAGCATCCTGCTGGTTGGTCTCAGGGGCTCTTGTCCTCCTCCCTCCAGATCCCCGTGTCCATGTGTTCCAAGGACTGCCATCCTGGCCAAAGGAAGAAGCCTGTGGGCATCCACTCCTGCTGCTTCGAGTGTATTGACTGCCTTCCTGGCACCTTCCTCAACCGAACTGCAGGTGGGACTTGCAGACCCGCACCCCTGCTCCCCACCCTCAGCCCTGCCCTGCTCTGAGAGCAGGGTCTCTGGAGTCTCCCCCACAGGATGTAAGTGTCCAAAGGCCAGGGACCATGCCTGATTCCAGTGTATCTCCCTAGGAGTTGGTGTAGAGAAAAATCTTCAATGCTCGCTGCTAGGGAGGGTGGGAGAAGGAACAGCCCTCCACCAGGCAAGGCTGTCACTGGTCCCCACTCCACGCACATGTAGCTGAGGGCTCAGGAGTGTCAGACCAGAGAATGTCCATTGGATGGATGGCTGGATGGATGGATGAGTGGGTGAATGAATGAATAAATGAATGTCTCTGTCCATAGAAGAAATGTTTCTGGCAGACGGGACAGGATCTGGTTTATCTCTCTGACCTCCCAGTGCCTAATGTAGTGCAGAGCGTATCACGTTTGCTCAGTGAATTTTGATTGAGTGACATCCTTGATCAGAAGAGCTCATACCTCCCCCTATAGATCACAAACGCCGGGAAGGTGCGGACAATGCCTTCTCTCCCTCTGTTTTAGTGTTGAGCACCGTTCACAGCTGGGGCTTAAATTATTTTTTTTCGTGACTTCCTCATCAGAGTACTTACCGTGGGCCCAGCAGAGCCCAGAGCCCAGAGCCCAGAGTAGGTGCCCAACAAAAATTTGTTGCATGATTTCACAGGCTGTTCCCCTACCCAGTTGGTCGGTTCCTGACGGCAGGGGGCTGGCTAGGTTTCGCCCACGTCTCTGTCCTCCCACCTCAGGTGCCCATCACCCACTGTGGAGGGTGTTTGAAAAAAAAAATGTGTTGAAGGAATTCTTTGGACCAATGTGTGAGTGTCTATGCCACCAGAGGGTAAGGTCTCGGGAGCAAGGAATTACAGTTGTTAGGATCCGAGTCAAGGGAACCTCGGTTCAAACCCTGCCTCTGTAACGACCACCTGGCTGAGCCTCGGGTTACTCATCTGTGAAATGGGGTTGCAGGGAGGAGCTGATGGGCCAGTGGGTGTAAGAGGGGCAGTGAGTGGTGGTGGCTAGGCCGGTAGGCGTTGCCCTCAGCTCGCCCCCCACCCCCGAGGCCTGGCCCGGGGCGGGTGCAGAGGATGGGGGTGCTGCCAAGTGGGCGAGGCTGACGGGAGCTGCCGTGGGCTCTTGCAGACGAATTTGACTGCCAGCCTTGCCCAAGTTACGAGTGGTCCCATAGGAACGACACCTCCTGCTTCAAGCGGCGGCTGGCCTTCCTCGAATGGCACGAGCCCTCCACCATCTTTGTGGTTATGCTGACCATCCTGGGCTTCCTCAGCACCCTGGCCATCATGGTGATCTTCTGGAGGCACCTCCACACGCCCGTGGTTCGCTCGGCCGGGGGTCCCATGTGCTTCCTGATGCTGGTGCCGCTGCTGCTGGCGTACGCCATGGTCCCCATGTACATAGGGCAGCCCACGTTCTTCTCGTGCCTCTGGCGCCAGACCTTCTTCACCCTCTGCTTCACCATCTGCATCTCCTGCATCACCGTGCGCTCTTTCCAGATCGTCTGCATCTTCAAGATGGCCAGGCGCCTCCCGCGCGCCTACGGCTACTGGGTGCGCTGCCACGGGCCCTACGTCTTCGTGGCGTCCTTCATGGTGCTCAAGGTGGTCATCGTGGCAGGCAACGTGCTGGCCACGACCGCCAACCCTACTGCCCGCCCCGACCCCGACGACCCCAATATCATGGTCCTGTCCTGTAACTACCGCAGGGCGCTGCTGTTCAACACCAGCCTGGACCTGCTCCTGTCCGTGGCGGGCTTCAGCTTCGCCTACATGGGCAAGGAGCTGCCCACCAACTACAACGAGGCCAAGTTCATCACCCTCTGCATGACCTTCTACTTCACCTCCTCCGTCTCCCTCTGCACCTTCATGTCCGTCTATGACGGGGTCCTGGTCACCATCCTGGACCTCTTGGTCACCGTGCTCAACCTTCTGGGCATCAGCTTTGGCTACTTTGGTCCCAAATGCTACATGGTCCTCTTCTACCCAGAGCGCAACACGCAGGTCTACTTCAGCAGCATGATTCAGGGCTACACCATGGGGAAGGACTAGCACCGCCCACTAGGGCTGCCCAGGGGGCCCAAGGGCTCAGCTGGGAGCGGGGGGGAGACGCAGACGGGGTGGGGAGGTGGAGCTGGGTGCAGGTCGCAGTTTCCCGGTAGCTGTTTGGCTTGCTAGGCCCTGCCGCCCATTCTAGGAAAACCTGCCTAGGTGGGGACCCTACTGGTGTCCCCGACAGAGATGGATTTGAGCAGCCTACAGTCTCCATCTGGTGGTCACAGCGGATGCAGGCTCGTTCCCCTCCCTCCTGTTCCTGGGGAGCGAAGGCTGGGCTGCAGGGGCCGGGACGGGCTGGTGTCAGGGGATGTCTGCGGGGCGGCGGTGTCGGTCACTAGCTGCCCCCCTGTCTGTGCCTCACCTCCCAGACCCCCCCCAGACTGGGACCCAGCTTCTCTGAGCAACGGCTGCGCCTCGGGGCTGCTGCGCCATAAATGCATGTGAATAAACCTCACTTGGGTGACGCGAATGAGTTTCCTTCTTGTTTCTAGAGCGTCCCCCCTTCCCCAGAGAAAGATTTTAGTCAGAGACTTTGCTTTCTAACCCAGCATTGCCACGCCTGAGCTGTGTACTTTGGGCCAACTGCTCACTGTTTCTGAGCCTCGACGTCCCCGTCCCTACAATAGGAACAAGAGCTCCTTCCCAGGGACACTGAAGGGTCAGAGAGAATGGGCGTGGAGTGCATACAGTAGGTACTCAATAAATGCCAACAATTGCAAATCCGCATGTCCCTTTAACCACCAGAGTCAAAATAGGGCCGTGTTTCATTTTTACACCCAAATGTCCATGGTACTAGCCTCTGCTGCAAACTAGGTTGGCCTAATTCTGGGCATCGTCTCGGGGATGCTTGGGCCTCACACGTGCTCCAGAGCCAGCACGTGCCATGGCACCGCCACCTTGGCACCGCTGAACCCCAAAGACAGTGCGGTTCTGGGTGTGGCTGTGCCCATGCCTATCATACTGGGTGGCAGGAGGAGCCCCGATTCTCCATCCAGGGGTCAGAGCCGGCCTCTCACAGCTCACCCGGGAGCCAGAATTTCAGCGCTGAGGCCTCAAAGCTGCTGCCCAGAGAGGTCGAGTGACCAGCTCAGGGGTGGCCAGCTGGAAGGGGGGCGTGTGTCAGAGCCTCACTGCACTCGGGCAGAGAGACAGGCTCCCTGAAGGCTCAGTTACTGGGGTGACCTTGTGGCGGCCTCAGAACGCCCCCGGGAATGGTTTCTAGATAGGCCCGACACCCCTCTTGGCAGAAGCAACGTCCTGAAGCTCATTCACAGCCGGGAGGGCAGGACTATCTCCTTCTTGTCCTGAATCTACCTCTTTTAAAAAAATATTTTATTTATTTATTCCTGAGAGACACAGAGAGAGGCAGAGACAGAGGCAGAGGGAGAAGCAGGCTCCATGCGGGGAGCCCGATGTGGGACTCGATCCCAGGACCCCGGGATCACGCCCTGAGCCAAAGGCAGACGTTCAACCGCTGAGCCACCCAGATGCCTTGAATCTACCTCTCTCGTGCTTTAAGGTGGTGAGCGGCGGGATCTTGGTTTGAATCAAGTGGAGTTTGGGGGAACGGCCTTCACATTGTGGGGCTGCTTCTCCATCACGGCAGCGGCAGGGACGCTCCCTGTTTCTCCAGGCTGAGGCTCTGGCCAGGGCTGGCCCATAGCAGGTGCTCCAGGGGCGCTGGCCGAGCAGCCAAGTCCCTGTGCGGCCCCCCCTTCCCCTCCACCGCCGCTCCCTGCCACCTCAGCCTCGGCCTCCTTGATTCCGCTCATCCCGCGGGGCCCAGGGTGCCGGACCCTGAGCGGCATCGAGAAATACAAAACAAACCCTTGTGCTCACAATCGGTGAGGACGACGGCAGCAAACATGTATTCGCCTCCCTGCGGGCTCTGCTACGTGGTTCACTATTCCCTCCCCCACCAAACTCCATCAGTCACGTACTGTTGGGGTCCTTGTTCTGCAGATGGGGACAGGAGGGAGCTCAGAGAGGCCAAACTTCCCCAGGTGCTCACAGCCCGTCCCTGGAGCCGCGACCCTCTGCGGAGGGGGACCCAGAGGCCCCCCAGGGGAGCTGGTGCAAGGGGGGCCGCAGTCTCTCCACGAGGCCCTGGGGTGGCAGGGGGGATCCCCAGATTTTAGGGAGACAGCTGGTGGATGTGGTGCCCAGGGGGACCCTGAAGGAAGCAGGCTTCTGGAATGAGCGATGAAGGGCAGAAGGGTGCCTGGAAGGTGGGGAGCCTGAGTGTGGGGACTGCAGGTGCGGAGAGTGGGAGCCAAGGTGGGGTGCCGGGAGGCCCCAGGCAGCCTGAGCAGGAGCACGGGGCTGGGGGTGGCCGGTGTGAGAACCGGGCTTGGACGTCTAGATGTGGGGCTAGACGTGGGCACCCTGACCGGGCCCCGCACCTTGTGCTCCTGGAGCCACTGCCAGCGTCTGTGCACGTGCTGGTTTGTCCCGCCCTGGGTCCCCCCAGGTGCTGTTCCCGGCTGTCTCTCTCCTCTGTCGTCTTCTCATGGTCCTGAACCCTGGCCTGGCCCGACTGTTGGGGACTGCGGGGTGGGGGAAGACCCCAAGCACGGACCACTGGGTGTGTGCATCCTTCTCCATCCCCTACGCTCACGTCCCGGGCAGAGACCTCACCCAGCCCCGAGCTCCCAGAGAGCAGCTCTGGAGGTGCCTGCGTCCCGTCCCCCTCGCCCTCGGGACCAGATTGTCAGGCTCAGGGAGTCTTAAGCTCTTAATTCTCTTTTCTTGCATGCTTCTGACGCCGTGGTTTAATTTTTTTTTCTTTTTTTTTTTTTTTTTTTGAGAGAGAGATAATGACCTCCCTTTCCTGGTTCTGCCTCCTGGACCGCCACTGGGGAGAGAATCCTAGACCCCCCTCCCCGACCTCAGGGCCACCTGCTCCACACCTCCTTCCACAGCTGCCCTGAGCTGACCTCGTCCTCCTTCTCTATCCCCTCCCCTGACGGGAGGCTCACGGAGCACGGCACCCGCTGTTAGAAATTTTCCTTAGATTGCCTCAAACCCGACTCTTCTTCGGGGTTTCCATCTACGGGCCCAGTTTCATCTTTGGGGGCCACGAAGTAAATCTCATTCCTCTTTCTCATGATGGCCTTTCATGTGTAGCGGCGGCAAAAACAATTGCCTCTCCAGGGGTGCCGACCCCGTGCCAGGTGCTTCGCTTGTCCCCATGGTGACCCCACCCGATGGGCACCCGTGAGCCTCGGTGGCCACAGGTGCCGATGCCTGCTGGCATCCCCTGGTGTCCCACCCTACCTGCAGCCGCTGTCCTCTCCCTGGAGAGATCTATGTTGTTCTGGGGAAGCTGACTCTGTCCTGGCTCCAGGGCCCAGTGGAGCAGGTGACCGAGGCTGAGGGTTGGTCTGGTCCGAAAGGCTCTCTGGGGGACTTTACCTGGGACACAAATTCTTTCTGTAGGAGCTAGTAAGGCTGAGACGCGGCACATGGGGGCGACTCCTGTGCGGCCCACGAGGCAAGTCAGCCTTACAGGGAAACGGGGCTTTGCGGAAGGTAAAGGGGAAGGATGGAGAGACTGGGTCCATGGAGCCTTCCGGGCTGATGGATCCCCCCTGAAGGCAGCCCCACCTCTGGGATCGTCCCCAGTCTGTTCGTGTGCCCCTGCTGCTTAAGGTTCGCAGAGTTGGAGGTGCTGCCCCTGGCAAGCCAGCACGTCTGCATCTGAAGCCCAGAGAGGAAACTGAAGCCCAGAGAGGCTGGTTAACTGGCTCAGGGTCACCCAGCTTCTAAGTCACGGAGCTGGGGTTTGGAGAACTGGGGGGTACCGTACTGAGTTCTCAGTTCATCTCCTTTCGGTCTAACGGTCATCAGTTGCCCTCAGGACCCGACTTCAAGCGCCATCCGAGTCCCCTCCCTTGGGCACACTCTGACCTGTCGACAGGTGTCTTGGAGCATCTCTCAAGCTTCCCTTGCCTGGGCCCCTGACACCGTTCCCACACCTGCCCCGCTCGCTGCCTGATGTCCCCTTAACCCCGACCCGGTCACAGGCTTTCCCAGCACGGACCCCTTCCGTGGCTCCCCCGGTGCCTGCACAACGGCGCCCGGCCGCCTTTGCGTGTCCGTCGGGTGCTTCAAGATCCGGCTCCCGCTCACCGCTCCTGCCCCCCTCCCAGTGGCTCCCGTGGGCTCCTGCTCTTCCCCCCAAATACAGGCCTGACTTCGTCCCTGTGCTCCAGCTGTCCCTTCTCCCTCCCAGTCCCTGCTGGACTTACACTGATCCCTTAAGGCCCAGTTCAAGTGCCTCCTCCCCCAGGAAGGCCGCCCTGCTTTGGGGCAGAGGAAGTCCTTGGTGCTCCCAGGCTGCTGCCTCTCGGGGCTGTGACCACCTGAGTCAGGGGTGGGCTGTTCTCAGTGGGGCTTTTGTCTCACGTCCGATGCATTTGCTGCTCAGGGCGCTGGGCGCTTGTTGGCTGTGCCTGGGCAGCTTGTGTCCTGGTGGAGGACTCAGGACACCAAAAGGAGGGAGATGAAGGCAGAGAGGGTTAGGGTCAGGGGGGTATAGAGGGAAGGAGGAGGAGGGAGGGAGACAGATGGGGCACAGAGAGACAGAGACAGAGGAGGGAGCGGCATCTGGCTGTGTGCCTCTGGGGGAGTTCACAGACACCCCCCTCCCCGGGCTGCAGGCTCCTCCTCTACAGAATGGGGTGATGGTCACGACATCCACCCTCCAGGGGTGGAACATGAGCTGCCCCACGAAGACACGTACGAGGTGCCTGGCACGGAGCAAGTGTCAGGTGTTAGCTACGATTGGTGTCAGGAATTTGGACTTTGTCCTAAGAGAGAGACACTTGGAGAGGTTTTGAAGAGAGGAGACAGGTGGTGTGGGTCCGAGAGAGGAGGCAGGAGGCCTCCCCCCACCCCGGGAGGTCCAGCTGAGCCAGGGTGGTGGCCTGGGCCCGTGTGCCATGGAGCTGGGGTGGCGTCGATGCCCCTTGGTGACAGGTGGGCCCTGGAGGGATCCTGGTTTGGGTGGCACCGTGGGTGGGTTTGGGCCACCAGAGAGTGAGCAGCGACCCCGAGGGACCCCTTCATTCACACCACCCCTGCCTCTGTGCAGCCGGGGCCCAGCTCACGGCCGGTGCTGACCTGCTGTGTACAGGTCCCCCCAGGGCCCGGCCCAGCAGCACCGGGTGGTGGAGATCGGCAGCAGCTTGGAGACCTCCTGGGGATTTGGGGCCACTTGGGTGGACTCTGGTCCCCGCTCGCTCCACAGCTGGCAACAACCGTTGCCTCCAGCTCGGGGAATAGGGGATGAGGCCGAGCCTCACGGGTGAGGTCTCCCCCTACTGCCCCCCCAAGCTCCCGCCGAGGGAGGCCCTGGACCTGCTGCCATCGGGGGTGCTGGGGCAGCTGAGCGGGGAAGGGCGGGGCGCCGCCTGCCCCTTCTGCAGGGAGGGGGGAGTGCAAGGTTTCCATACGACAACATATAGGCCCATCTGCTTCCAGTTAGCAGCTCCGGGTGAGCCTAATTGGCAGATCAAACCATTCGATGTTCCATGTTAGATAAGTAGTCGGAGGAGCCCCAGCGGAGTCTGACACTTTCTGGATGGAGCCCAAGCCCCGCGTCCGACCACCGCGGGGCCCGGGGTGCTAATGCGAAGCAGACCCTCCTGCACGGAAGCGGGAAGACATTAACAAGTGTCAAAGAGCTTTGAAGCGCCGGGCAGATGCGGCTCTGCCTCTGCCCCCCGCACCGATCGGGGTGGGGGGGACCCGGCGCTCCCCACGCGGAGGAGGAGGGGTCTGGGGCCTGGGCCAGCGGCCTCGTGCCGATTCCTTCCACCAGGAATCGGAGGGACGCTCGGTGTGGGGTGGGGGGGCCCGTCCCCGCTTCCTGAGGGACCTGCTGGGAAGGTCCACACGACACGCAGGCTCCAGCTGTCGGACTTCGGGTCCCCGACCTCGCCCGGCACGTTTCCAGGCCCAGGGAAGCACCGGGGCTCGCTTCCTCGTGTGGGCCCGTGCAGGTGTTTTAGGAAGAGAAAGAGCAACCGTGTGACAGTAGCAGGGGCTGGGGGCATCATTTATGAGTGTTTCACATACATCATCCCGTTTAATCTTGGGGGTTCTCATCCCCACTCTACGGATGAGAAGACTGAGGCTCCAGGAGGCCCTGTGTCCCTGTTTGGTGATGGATCGAGGTCTGACTGTCGGTGAGAACGACGCTGACCCTTCCAGTCACTAGGGTGGGGGTGCCAGGGAAGTGGCCTTCACAGTGATGCAGGGGCCGCCTGCGACTTATTAAAGTCCCCATGACAGGGGGCACCATCGAGGACATGTGGGCAATAGGGTGGCGAGCTTGTTCCTGTCATTTGTACGCTATTTTGTTTTATCCTTTTTTTAAAAAAGATTTTATTTATTTATTCATGAGAGACACAGAGAGAGGCAGAGACACAGGCAGAGGGAGAAGCAGGCTCCCTGCGGGGAGCCCGATGTGGGACTCGATCCCAGGACCCCGGGATCACACCTTGAGCCCAAGGCAGACGTGTCACCACTGAGCCACCCAGGCGTCCCTATTTTGCTTTACCCTGACGGCAACCTTGTAACACCCTGGTCATCCTGTCGTCAGGACATGACGTAGGTGGCGGCCGCTCAAACAGGGTAAAGGAGAGCAGGTTACAACCAAGAGCCCCCCCGCCCCCAAAATGCTTAAACACAGCAGCAGTTGTTTCCCTAATAGGTAACGGTCTGGAGCTGTGCCGTGGAGACCTGGCGGGCAACTCGGCCGCCCTGTACGTGTCGCACCCAGCCCTGGACCCCCCGTGGCGCCTGTGGCTCCCACCCTCACGGCAGCGTCCCAGCCGGTGGGCGGGAGCGTGGGGAGGGCAGCATAGGGCACACCCTGGAGGCGGCGCACACGATCTCCTGTCGCAGGCTATTGGCCAGAGCGGAGTCACACGGCCGCACCCAGGTGCCAGGGAAGGTGGGAACGTAGCATTTAGTGAGCGTCTGTGGAGGACGCTGCAGTGGGTGCCCCAGGTGACCCCCCAGGCGGCTGCTGGGAGGGTGGCGGGCAGTGGTGCTCGGCCCTCTCCAGAGCTGCGACACCACACCGAGGAGGGTCAGGGCCAACTCTCCCGGGCCCCCTGAGGGCGGCTGTGAAGAGGTCCCCGTGGGGTCCGCCCAGACCTTCGTGGTGCCAGCATGTAGCCCGGCCTCTCCCTGAGCCCAAGGCCACTCCTCTTCCGCCTCATGGACACGTGTCCGCCCACGGGCTGTCCTCGGGACGCCTGCCCACGAGTGTCCATCTCGGGCTCTGCTTCCGAGGAGGAGAACCCGCGAGGGCCTCCACCAAGCGCCCGAGGGGGCGCGTCCTTAAGGGAAGGAGGCAGAAGGGCCCAGGAGCGGGCTTCGTGGCGGGGTGACGGGATGTGTCCCCAGCTGCAGTGCGGCTGTCACGGGGCTGTTTGCTGTGGCCACGGACGGGAGTGGGAAGCCGTGATGGCGCCAGGGTGGCGCTCACTCCCCTGGGCCAGGCTCACCTGCCCGCTGAGCCCCAACTCAGGAGCCACCCACTCCCGGCGCTCGCCTCATGAGCGGGCTCCCGGGGGCTGCTCGCCTGTCTCCTCCTGAACTGCTGTCACCCGCTTTCTAGCTGCTCGGACTCCTGGTCCGTCCTCCCCGTGGTCAGCCCACGCCTGCACGGTGCAGCAGCAGGCTGCCCGGTGCTCCCAGCCCCACTCCTCCCTGTGCTCACCGGGCCGACTCCTCCCTGGGGGCTGGGACTCAGCCCCTCGCTCTCTCCAGAGAGATTTCCAGGTTCCGTGTCAGCTGCAGGGGCTCCCTGGGCTGCCTGGGGCAACCCAAGCTTGGTCCACTTAGCAATGACGGTGGAGGGGATGACATGTGTGGATGGTGATGACGATGATTATCACGATGGTGTTTATGCTGGGGGCGAAGCTGGTGGCGGCGGCAATGACAGTGGTGGCAGTGTTTGTCTTGGTGGTGGTGCTGTTGGTAGGAACAGTGGTGGTGATGGCGATGGGCTGTTGTGTTGGTGATGGCGGTGGTGGTAGTGATGGAGATGGGTTGGCTGAGTTGGTGATGTCAGTGACTGTCCTGGTGGTGGTGATGTTGTTGTTGTTGTTGGTGGTGGTGATGGGCTGGTTGTGTTGGTGGTGGTGATGGTGGTGGTGATGGTATTGGTGATGGTGGTGGTGGTGGTTGTATTGGTGTTGGTAGTAGTGATGGTGATGGGCTAACCACATGAGTGATGTCAATGATTATCCTGGTGATGGTGGTGGTGGTGGTGGTGATGGTGATGGTGGTGATGGTGGTGGTGGTGGTGGTGGTGGTGATGGTGGTGGTGGTAGTGGTGGTGGTGATGGTGGTGATGGTGATGGTGGTGATGGTGGTGGCGGTGGCGGTGGTGGTGGTGACAGTGAAGAGCATGTTAATGCTGATCCTTTTCTTTCCGGCTGAATGCCTTCATTAAGTCTCTGAGTTAGGGGCTAAAGGCCAAGGTCACTTCTTGGGTCTCTCCTCAACCAGCAGGTGTAGCCGGTGCTCTGCTAGATCTGGGCTGTGAGAGGATCCATCCAGATTCTGGCTGGGGCGGAGCAGACCGCCGATGGAGTGGAGTAGAGGGGGATGAAGTCTGGTGGACAAAGCTGTGTTCCTTCCCAGTCCCCACGTCACCCCCCTTCTGTGGCAAGAGTGGGCAGGCCTGACCAAACCCCCGACCTCTGCACTGAGGGGCAGGCCGGGGCTTGTAGCACGCGAGGGAGTGAGCACTGGACAGGGAGCCAGGAGACTGTGTCCTGGTTCTGACTCCCTGAATGACTGGCAAATCTCTTTGCAGTTCTGTGCCTCAGTTTCCCCACTTAGGTAATGAGGGGATGAGACAAGAGCTGAAGGTTTAGGCTGCTCCTGAGAGTGGCACAGGACTGCCTCTGGGGGAACAGGGACGCGGGAAGCATGTGTGCGTGTGTGTGCGTGTGCGTGCGTGCGTCCACCTTCAGAGCAGAGCCCAAGTGTGACCTCTTCCAGCCTGGCCCACCCTCATCTCTCCCCCGGGTTTCTGGGCGGCCCCTCACTGGTCTCCCGGCTTCTTCTGTCCGAGCCCCCTCTTCAGTCCGTTAAGCCCACAGTATCTGAAGTGCCCGCTGAAACCTAGTTAGATCTTGCTACCAGAGTGGAGGCCGGAGCCCTGATGGGGGCCCCCAAGACTCGACGCGATCCCCCTGCCACCGCCCGCTCTCACTCCCCTCTGCTCGCGCTGCTCCAGCCACACCGGCCCCCTTGCCGTTTCTCTAGCACAGTCATCACACATGCTCCCCCCACCCCAGGGCCTTTGCACATGCCAGTTCCTCAGCCTGGAAGGCACGTCCACCCGGCTGGTTCCTCTACCTCCTTCAGGTCCCTGCTCAAACCCTCCCTCCTCCTGTTTACGGTCACACCCGCACCCCATCAGGTGCTCCCTATCCTGCCTCCACGCTCTGCTTTTCTCCACGACCTGTATCACCGTCTGGTGATTCATCTTGCTTGTCTGTCTCCCAGTAGAAGAGAGTTTCGTTGGTTCGATCCTGCGCTGCATCCTCAGCACTCGGGACTGTGCTGGGTATACAGCAGGTGCTTGATAAATACTTGTTACTGAGCTTCCGCGTGTCACTGTACCCCTGTCGCAGTGGGACGCCAATACTGCTGAATGGGTTCAAAGATGCAAGCTTTGCCCTGGCCGGTGTCAGTGGGGCCAGTGTCCCAGCGGCGAGCCCTGGCGCAGCCCCTTGGGGTGGTGCAGCTCCCCAAGGCTGGCTCTCCCGGGCTGTAAGTGGCTGCGTGCGGGGAGATGCCCCCCGTCCCTAATAAACCGCAGCACCCTGGTCTGCCCGCTACTGTTAGGAACCCCTCAAGCCCCGAGAGGCCATGACATCTTACGAGGAGGCTGCCAGGGACCGGAGCGGGGCCCAGAGCTGGGCTTAGGAACCTGTTGGAGGCCGCCCTGTCCCCAGGCCTCCTGCTCCGCGAGGCTCGTCGGAGCCCCCTGGTCGGAGCCCCCTGGTCTAGGGTGGAGGCCGGTGGATGCTTCCAGGGCGGAGGAGCCCCCCCAACCCCGGAACGGGTGATTCTGAGCCCAAGGGAAGGAGGGGGCCAGCCGCGTGGAAGGCAAAGGCTCTGGGCTGGGAGTCGGAGGACCCGGACCGATTCGGGGCCTGCCATCGGCTCCCATGACCTCGGGAACCACCCTGTCGCCCCGGGGCTGGGGCCTGGCCCAGCTCACATCCCTCATCCCTTTGCGGTTTCCTGCCTGCCCCCACCCCCCACCTCTGGGGCTGCTTTCACAGGCTCAGGGGTGTCTGCACCCATTTGGGTGAGGCCACCGTGGGCCTTCCTGGCGACGGCAGGGCCCCCTGTGTCCCCCGGGCCTTCACCGCAGCCTGCCTGCGCCACCCCGCGGCTCCCCCAGGGGAGTCTATGGAACTCAGTCCTAAGACACAGGACGCCCGGGTGGCTCGGTGGTGGAGCGTCTGCCTTCAGCCCATGGCGTGACCCAGGGGTCTTGGGATCGAGTCCCAGCTCGTGCTCCCTGCATGGAGCCTGGTTCTCCCTCTGCCTGTGTCTCTGCCTCTCTCTCTCTTTGTCTCTCATTAATTAACAAATACAATCTTTAAAAAAAAAGACATGAGACAAAATGAGGAGTTTGAGAACGCTCTCCTTTTGTGAACCATCATGCCCTTCCTCCTGGGGCAATCCGTGGATCTCGTCACTCCCTGACTTGGGGCCTCAGTTTCCCTGTTTGTAAAAGGAGTGTGGTGCCCACCTTGGGTGGCTCCGATGATGAGCCTTGCTCTAGACCTTGGGAGCCGGTGTGCCCTCAACCGCAGCCGGTTCTCAGGGTCGTGACCCGGGTCTGGTCCCAGAAAGCCCCAGGAGGGCCAGAAGAGGCCCTCGACGGACAGTTCTAGAAGCCGACAGCAGATGGTGCTGTTGACCCCAGTCCTGGGCAACGGAGGCCTCGCAGCCGCGGGGCTCCGGGCTCCGGGGTCTGGTGGTCTGGCTTGGCAGGGCTTGGGGTCCCCGGTCCTCAGAGCCGAGGCCAGACCCCGGGCACACGCTCTGTGGCCCATCGCCTGCCCCCGGGGAGAGGCCGCAGTGGGAGACACAGCCGAGGGGGTCATGGCTGTGCAGACTCGCGCCTGCCGACGTGTCCCCGCAGGCCCCCCTGGGACGCACAAGGCCGGTCCCCGCTCTCCGCGCGGCGCCGGAGGCCCAGGATGGCTGTGTTCACGGCTCACGTGTGTGCTTCCACGTGACCAGGTGCACGAGGGTCTCCAGGCTCGGGTGTGTGAGGGAGAGGAGGGGGGAGGACCAGGGTCGTGTGGGCTCCTGTGGACAAGCACGCGTGTGCACACGTGGCAGGTGTCACACGGGGGTGAGGGCACACAGGTGTGTCTGTGCGTGTGTCAGCACTTGAGCGCCGCATGCCTCTGGGCACGGCTCTGCAGCTGTGTGTGTGGACGTGCTTGCCCACGGCTCCCCGGGGTCCCCGGGTGTGCACCTGCACACACCTGTGCTAGTGTGGGAGGCGCGAGCTCCAGGTGGGGCTGAGGGACAAGTAGCAGAAGGAATAACACAGGGTCTGAGGAACAGAGAGGGTGTGTGGCACTGAAGCGTGTCACTAGGTCACCTCCACCCCGAGCGAGCCCGGCTGGCAGGCCGTGACGCTGCTGAGGGTCTGGCCCGGCAGGGGTGGGCGAGGAGGGCAGGGGCCAGGGCAAGGGGGCATGAGAGAGAGAAGCCCGTGAACACTCGGTGTGGAAAGGAGGCACGCGGGGCCATGGACAGATCCCAGCTCTGCGGCAAGAGCGCCTCCGAGCCTCCGCCCTCTGCCGCAGGGCAGCCTCCGGGAGCCTCAGTTTCCCTGTGTGCAGAGCCCTGACCTCATGTGGGAAACTTGGTTGGCCACCGCCCATCCATGTTCTTTTTTTTTTTAAATTTATTTATTTATGAGACACACAAAGAGGCAGAGACACGGGCAGAGGGAGAAGCAGGCTCCCTGCGGGGAACCTGATGCAGGACTCGATCCCGGGACCCCGGAGTCACGCCCTGGGCCGAAGGCAGATGCTCAACCGCTGAGCCACCCAGGCGTCCTTCCATCCCCATTCTTTAACAGATGTTTATTGAGCACCTTCTGCGTGCCGGGCATGGTTCTAGATGCTGGAGACAAGAGCAGGACCCGTGTGCCCCCTGCACGCGTGAGCTGACATTCCAGCACGCAGGGGGATCGTAAAGAGAAAAGAGAAAGCATGAATGAGACATGTCGGGCCGAGGCAAGTGCTGGGAGGAGCGAGGCAGTGGCCGGGTCAGGGCAGGGGCCTCAGGGGGCGGCCAGGCCTGGGCAGAGGAAGCAGCGAGTGCCCGGCGAGGGCTGAGGGGCAGGTGGCAGCAGGGGGCGGGGCAGGGCCTCCCAGGCCACAAGGAGCATCGGGGGTTTTATTCCCAGGTCACAGGGGAAGCCCCGGGAAGGTCTAAGCAGGCAGCGCCCTGACCCCAAGTGTAAGAGGAGAGCCCCGCAGAAGCCAGGGGCTGGGTGAGAACCCGCTGGGACCCGGGAAGCTGTGCTCTGAGCTCTGGATCCCTGACACCTGTCCCCGGCCTCTTCCTCCTGCTGGGTGCCGTGTGTCCTGCGACTTCCAGCTCTTCCCCGGAGCCGGTCGTCCTACGCCTGGCGTGTTTCCTTGTCCGAGGAGGACTGGGGGGCTGCGGGCTGCAGGTGTAGACCTGCTCCCGGGCATGGAGTTCCACTCTCGGCTCGTCTCTCATTATCAGCAGGGCGGCTTTGGCCAAGTTACTGCTCTGGGAGCCTCAGTTTCCCCATGTGTACACTGGGGATGGTGATGCCCCTCAGAGCACCTGACGGCGCGGATCAGATGTGCTGGAGCCTGGAGAGGGCTCCTGACGGTGCCAAGCCCGGCGTCGGGGCTCGGGAGCATCCCCTCACCGTCGCTTTGGTGCTGGTTCCTTGGTCACCCGGGGGGTTGCCTGCGCCGGCCGCTCCGCTCTCCCACCCGCACACCTCCCCCTGCAGGTCACACCCTCTCTGGGAAGGTAGAGTCAGAAATTCAAACAGGACGTGGGAGAGTTCCCAGCCCAGAGTAGGTGCTCGGAGGATGTGCTTTGGGGCTGCTGTGTTTGGGAGGCAGGCACCAGGCCAGCCCAGCGGAGAGGCGGCTTCCCCAGGTCCCCATGGGGGGGCCTCCCTCCATCTGCCCTCCTCCCAGCCGCCTCCCTCACCCTCTGGGGTGGCCGCACTTTCTCGACTCTCTTGCCTGCTCCTGATTCGCACGGATCTGCAGGCGCACGTCGCATCCCGGCCCAGCTGGCCCTCCCGGCCCGTGTCTGCGGAGCTGAGCTGTCTGCGTGCACAAGAGCTCAGGACACACATCCTCGGGCCCTTGCACGCCAGCGCCATCTGGGATGCCCCGTTTCCGTGAGGGGGTGTTGGGGTTGCCGTTCATCCCCCGTCTCTGCCTGCACCCGTGGGGCCGCGCGCTCCCTCGCCGGCTGCTGGGCGATGCTCTCAGATCACAAGCCTGACGTTTCGGCGTTTGTGTCCCGGTGCCAGGCCGGCACCAGCCCGCGCAATTGATTCTCCCTGCATGATCGCCAAGCACCATCCATAGCATTTCCTCCACCCCCTCGGCCCTTCCGGCTGCCTCCGCTGGGCCTCACGCTGGCTTGCCGGGGCCCCTTGTCTTCTCAACCGGGCACTCTCTTTCCAAATGCCAGAGACAACCGCCATCCTGTCCCCGCCATGGTCTGTCCTCCACTCTCCACGAGGCTGGCAGGACTTCCGCAATTTCTGGTCACTCCCACCTTCCCCTGTGTCCTCTGAGCATCTTTGTCTCATGCTCTCTTTGGTTCTTCTAAGAGGAGGTGACTTTCCCACCCCCAGGGCCTTTGCACATCCTGTATCCTTCACCAGAACTCCTGCCCAGTGGTCCCAACATACTCTCCTTTTTAGCCTAAGCTCATTCCCACTTGGCCTTCAGGTCTCAGCTTCACTGTTACTTCCTCCAGGAAGTTCCCTTGGATTTCCCAGACTAGGTTAGGTCATCCCATTCCACTCGCATTTTACAGCCGGCTCCTCTCTTCGGTGCCCTGTCCCTCCTGGAATGATTGATTTGAAGTCCGTCCCCCACGTTCCATCTGAGTAAGGCCTGTTCCTCTTTTGTCTACTTCTGTGTCCCCCTGGCTCACCCAGTGGCGCTCAATAAATGTAGATTGAATTGAATGGATGCTTATAGAATGAAGTCATTCAAACAAAGGCCTGACCTTTCCTCTCCGGGGCCCCCCTGTGTAGAGGTGGCTACCCCGGGGGGGGACAGGAAGGAGTGGCCCCCGGTGGCCGGGCCGGGCTGGGGTCCCAAGGCCGGCATCCCAGGTCGCTCCCCTGCCTTGGGCTCACATTGCTGAGCAGGCTCTAGTGATGCAAAGTGGTGACAGTTTTTGCTGCGGTTTTGGGGGAGATGGTGTAAAGCATTTCAGACGATGGACCTGAGTCAGACAAGCCCGGGCTCCTCTCCTGACTCCATCACTTCCAGGGCTCAAGAAACCCTTCCGGGAAGCAACCCTGGGGCCCCTCCACAGGCTCGCGGCTAAGGAAGACGCTCTCTATATACACGTACCCGTACGATGGAATATGACGCAGCCGTAGAAAAGGATGAGATCGTTCTACTTGTGATAACGTGGATGGACCTAGCGGGCAGTGTGCCACGTGAGCTCAGTCAGCCTGAGCAAGACAAATATGATCTCACTCATGTTCCACTCCGAAAAACGAAACACATGAATAAACAAAAAGCAAAAAAAAAAAAAAAAAAAAAAAAGAGAGAAAGAAAAAAAGAAAGAAAGAAGAGAAAGAACAGAAACCCTCCAGTGTCTCAGTTTCCTTATCCATAAAATGGGCACAGTGGATAAGAGTACTCGCTCCAGGGACGCCTGGGTGGCTCTGTGGTTGGTGTCTGCCTTTGGTTCAGGGCGTGTTCTCAGGTCCCGGGATCGAGTCCTGCATCAAGCTCCCTGCAAGGAGCCTGCTTGTCCCTCAGCCTGTGTCTCTGCCTCTCTCTGTGTCTCTCATGAATAAATAATCTTAAAAAACAAAAACAAAACCAACAAAAAACCACGAGTACTCGCTCCACAGGGCAGGGCCTGGTCGCTGGGAGGAGTACATGAGAAGGTGCTTGGAAGGCTCCCGGCACAGCGCCTCGTCCGGGTGATGCATCGAGTAGACACGTCGTCGGAAGGAAGCTGTGTGACGGCCTCAGGGCTGTTGCCATAGCCCGGGACGACGACGGTAGCATTTGTGACAAAGGAGATGAAGGTGTTGGTGCCTTTCCGGCTGCAGGAGCTGGCGGTGGCAAGGAGGGGGTGGGATGGCGATGGCGGGAGCGAAACCTACGGATTTCAATCTGTCAGCTACGCACCCAACATGGGTTTCGTGCCAGCACGTTTTGGTGAAAAAGTGAATATGACTTTTCATCTTCAGGAGTCATCGATAAAACAGCAATTTCACACGCACACGCACGCACGCGCACGCACGGTCTAAAACAAGGTGGTAGGTGACCGGATGTCAGGTGCATGTGGGTCAGAGGAGATGCAGAGGTTGGAGGATCAGGGCGGCCAGCGGGGGGTGGGGGGTGGTTCGGGGCTGGGCGTTCCAGAAAGGTGTGAGCACACATGTGGTGCTGGAAGGGTCAGGAAGGCTGAGAGGCGGGGAGTGGAGGCGCTGTGGAAGGTGGGAGAGGGAGAGAGCGAGCATTAGAGACACAAGAGGAGCCGCCACCAGGTATGAAGGGCGACAGACACTTTAAGGGTAATTAAGCCTGTGGGTTTGGGGGGGGCCCAGAAAGGCCCGGGTTTGACTCCGGCTTCAGATCTCATGGATCAGCTGTGTGACCTCAGGCAATCCACTCAACGTCTCTGGGCTTTGGTTTCCTTGCCTAGAGAACGCAGAGAAGCCTGCCTCCAGGTTCTTGTGAGGACTGACGGGCGGCCCGGCAGTGTCGGCGGCTGTCACCACGTGCCCAGAACTTCCTACATACAGACCCGCCTCTTGAGTGTCCCCCCTGGACGTAGGGATTGTCCCCACTTTGCAGGGGCGGGAATGGAGGCCCAGGGGTTGTGCCCACTAAGCTGACCTGGCAGGGGGAGGCGCAAGAGGGGACCCAGGGAACTGGTGGGGTGGGGGGGGTCTGAGAGGGGGGAGCGAGAAGCCGAGAGCTTGACACAGGCCCTCAAGAATGCGATTCACTTCCTCCTGGGTCCCCGGGAGCCTGGGAAGCCTGGGGCGGGGATGTGGAGGCAGCTGTGCAGGGTGTGCTGGGGGGGCAGGGTGCAGGGGGGAACCCAGGACCCTGGGCGCCCCCTTCTCTGTTCCTCCTGCAGCAGGGAGGCCGCCCGGCTGATTAACCCCCATCCTGGGCCGGGGCCAGGAGGCCTAGGGGTGAAGCAGGCCTGTGGGCGAGCCGCCCCGGGAGCCCTGCCCCAGGTGTGGCCAGCTGGGCCCAACGCCGAGCCTCCCGACGGAGGAAGAGCAGGTCTTTAACAGGCTCCCAGCTGCAGGGGCCATCGGAGTCCACCGGCCCGGTCCTCTCGCTTGACAGAAGGGGAAACTGAGGCTGGGATCGGTCAGCCCCCAGCTCAGGCCGGAGCCAGTGGCCGAGTCGGGATGGGAGCTGCACCCCGTCCCTCTGTCCTGTCTCGAGGCAGGAGGTCCCCTGGGTGGTGGGTGCGGGGGCACGTGGGACCGCGGTGCCTCTGCACGTTGCCTGCCGTGTGCCCCCCACGCCGGGAGCATCTCCCTCCCAGGAAATTCAGTCGTGGTGGTGCTGATAACAGTTGTGGCTCTGGATTGATAGGGTTTGACAGGTTCCCAAGCCCTGTGCATCCGCAGGCTCACCTGGTCCCCACAGCCCTCCAGTCCCGTTCCACAGACGCGGTCGCTGAGCGTCACGGGGCTGAAGTGACGCGCGAGGTCACTAGGTCACTAGGTCAGGCCGAGACCCCAGACGCGACTGAAGCTCCACGGGCACCCTCTGGTTTCGGGCTCCTAACCGCGAGCTCTTCTACATGCCCAGGGCGCCTGCCAACGCGCAGCCCGCCTTTCCTGCACCCCACATCTCACTCGGGAGCCTCCTGCACGTTGCCCCCCATTTTGGCCCACGTTGGAATCGGCCGCTGTGTTCTCTGGCCTGGCCCAGGAGCCTCCCGGCCTTGACTTTTCCCCTGGCCCTTTCCAGCTTCCGAGACCATCTTGCTTATTTCTTTGGTTTCTGAGTCTGTGATCTGTCTCTCCCTGCTGGGATGTAGATGTCCTGAGAGCAGGGACCTCTGTCCTGGTCGCTGCTGGGACCCCACTTCCTAGAACAAAACCGGCACATAGTAGGTGCTCACTACGTAAGTGCCAACCGAGTGAATCCACGCCCAAGGTGGTTGTGAGCTCAGACGGAGTGTTTCCTCCCCATCAGCCTACCTGCTCTCTGATGCTGACACCCCGACTGGGACCCCTCTCCGTGCGTCACCGCTGCTGCCAGAGGGCAAAGGACACTTGGGGCCCAAGCCCTAGGGCACTGGGACTCGAGTTTTGTCTTTTATTTTATTTTTTAGGATTTATTTATTTATTTATTTATTTATTTATTTATTTATTTGAGAGAGAGAGCAGGGGGAGGGGCAGAGGCAGAGGGAGAAGCAGGCTCCCCATTGAGCAGGGGGCCCGATGCGGGACTCGATCCCAGGAGCCTGGGATCATGACCTGAGCCGAAGGCAGATGCTCAGCCACTGAGCCACCTGGGCATCCCTGGGGTTTCTTCGTATGATGTTCAGAGTGTGAACTTCTTGGGATGTGCCAGGCGACCCTCTGGGCCCAGAAGCAAAAGAAGGTGAACAAAAGTAAGATCCTACCTCCCGGATACTGGAAATGTAGAGCCTGAGATAAGACAGGTAGAAAAACGCAGGTGAGGCAGCGTGGACTGAGCTCCTACTGTGGTGGGGGCGCTCTGCAGACATTGTCGCACGGAACCCTCAGGGGATCAGTAGCTCTTCGATGGAGGATGGGATAAATCCTCATGCAGTCCCTGCACGGTGGGGATCCTGGCCTCCATTCCACAGGTGGGGAAGGTAAGGGGTGCAGGGGGCACTGACCCAGAGGGAAAGATTTGGACCTGGGGAGGGGGAGCTCCTGAGGGGTGGGGGCTTCAGTGAGCTCAGGCGGGGAGGCGGGGAGGCAGGGAGGAGGGCAGGCCATGGGATCAGAAGGTGCTCGGTTTTCCTGGGGGACACAGGGCAGTGTAAGGAAGGAGGGAGGAAGCTGACGAAGGAGGGTGGCTCGGGCCAGACCCTCGTTATTTGCTTCAGCACCATGATGGCAGTGTGGGGCGAGAGAGGGAAGTATGGGGTTGCAGGTGAACCCCGGAAACTTTCCAGGACTGGATGCTGGGGTGGGGAGGGAGCCTCTCTGAGGGGCTCCGGGGGGAGGGAGAGAGGGGAGCTGGAGAGTCTGCCCAGAAAATGGTGTGAGTTGGAGGGATTTGAATCCGGAGACTTGAGTTTGCAGGGCCAGGAAGCAGTGGCCCCCCTGCTTTGAATGCGAAGTGGCAGGAGCTCTGGGCTTCGGGGTTGCTGGACCCGGCCTGGGGCTCCGGTTCCGCATTCTGGACTGTGACCTTCGTCCACCAGGTGTGCAGCTGAGTGCAGGTTCTTCGTGGGTGGGACAACAGGGATTCCCATTATTAAGGGGCCCGATGTCCCAACGCATGTGATGAACCCAGTACAGTGGCCAGCATGGTCTCAGCGCTCGGTGGGGATTAGTTTCCATGTTCCCCCAAACCCTCTCGCACCCCAAGGGGAAGCCCGACCCGAGAGTTTGTAAACCGAATTGCTGACGGAGGCCGGGCTGATCCTACATGGGGACCATGGGGAAAGGTGTAGCCTTAACATTGTTTTCAAGAGAGGCTAGAAATATGGACTTTTTTAAAAAAGATTTTACTCATTTATTTGAGAGAGAGAGAGAGAGGGAGCAGGAGCAGAGGGAGGGACAGAAGAAGACCCCCGCTGAGGATGGAGCCCGATGCAGGACTTGATCCCAGGACCCCTGGGATCACGACTTGAGCTAAAGGCAGAGCTTAACCTACTGAGTCCCCGGGTGCCCCCAAAAATATGAATTTTTGCTACAGTGTGAGGATCCCCTTCTTCTCCGGATAAAATATCCGTGGGCCCCAGGCCTGCCAGTCTGCAACCCCTCTGTAGAGCCCCTGGCTGATGAGATTTGGGAGGGCCCTTGAGGTTGGGGTGGGAGTGTGGGGAGGTGGAGTGGGGAGGGGGCGGGGCGGATCCGTCCAGGGTGTTTGGGGCAGTGAGTGTTAACTGACAAGTGAGGGAGGGAGAAAAGCTTTGTTGACCTGGTCAAGGTCACAGTCAGTTCCAGCGCCGGAAGCAGCGAGGCCTGGGGTCTGGCCTTGGCTCAGGCCGAGGCTGCTGTGTGACTCAGGGCAAGCCCCTCGCCGTCTCTGAGCCTCTGTGACAGGAGGGAAGGGCTCTGTCAACAGGCCTGGCTCTCCTGGCTTCGGGGACGGAGCCTGGAGCAGAAGGTGGGGGCGCACTGTGGGTCCTGGGAACAGCACGAGGTCTAATCTGCTGTTGACATTCCTCTGGGTCTAGGGGCTTGGGTTTCTCCTGACCCGTGTGATCCCCGGCCCCTGTGCAGGCGGGCGCTGGGTTGGGGCACTTGGTGCATGTCACTCTGGGGTGGATTAGGGTCTCCGGGGCCCGGGGATTGGGGGTGCTGAGAAGCGGGGAGATTGGGGCAGGGCTGAAGGCCAGCTGCCAGCTGCGGGTTCTTCTCCCTTTGGAGTCTATTTGTGGGACCAGACTGGGCCCTGGAAATCCCCATCACTCATACGCTAACTGAGCACCTACCATGAGCCCAGGGTAGACAGGAAACGAACCATCTGCCCTCTCTCACCACTGTTATCCCCAGTGAACAGAGGGGTAAACTGAGGCTTGGAGAGAGAGAGGACACACAGCTATTGATGATGGTGGAATTTGTTTTGTTGTCATTGTTTTTAAAATTTTATTGAAATTCAATTAATTAACATGTAATATTGGTCTCAGAGGTAGAGGTCAGCAATTCACCGGTCTTACATAACACCCTGTGCTCATGACATCACGTGCCCTCCGCCATGCCCATCCCCCAGCCACCCCGTCCCCCCCCTCAGTTTGTTTCCTATGATTGAGAGTGAGATCATGTGACAATTGTCTTTCTCTGATTGACTTATTTCACTGAGAATAATATCCCCTGGTTCCATCCACGATGATGCAGATGGCAGGCTTTCGTATTTTTGATGGCTGAGTAATACTCTGTCGTGTGTGCACCGCGTCTTCTTTATCCGTCAGCCGTCGATGGACATCTGGGCTCTTTCCACAACCTGGCCGCTGTGCACACTGCTGCTGTGAACACCGGGGTGCAGGTGCCCCTTCGGTCACTACATCTGTACCTTTGGGGTAAATCCCTAGTAGTACAATTGCTGGGCCGCAGGGCAGCTCTGTTCTTAACTTCTTGAGGAACGTCCGCACTGCTTTCCAGAGCGGCTGCACCAGCGTGCGATCCGATGCCGGGGTCTGAATTCTGGGGAGCCAGGCGCTCGAGCCTGCACATTGAATGCCCACGCCGTCACGTGACCGACACTGGGGGCAGAACCCGAGAGGGATGGACGCTGAAAAGGGGCATGGCCGGGGCTCTCCGACCTGACCTGGGCTCTCCCACCTGATCTGGGCTCTCCCACCTGTCCCGGGCTCTCTCACCTTCCCTGGGCTCTCTCACCTGACCCGGGCTCTCTCACCTGTCCCGGGGCTCTCTCACCTGACCTGGGCTCTCTCACCTGACCCGGGCTCTCTCACCTGACCCAGGCTCTCTCACCTGTCCTGGGCTCTCTCATCTTCCCTGGGCTCTCTCACCTGATCCAGGCTCTCTCTCCCACCTGTCCCGGGCTCTCTCACCTGACCTGGGGCTCTCTCACCTGACCCAGGCTCTCTCACCTGTCCCGGGCTCTCTCACCTGACCTGGGCTCTCTCACCTGACCCAGTCTCTCTCACCTGTCCCGGGCTCTCTCACCTGACCCAGGCTCTCTCACCTGACCCGGGCTCTCCCACCTGTCCCGGGCTCTCTCACCTGACCTGGGCTCTCTCACCTTCCCTGGGCTCTCTCACCTGACCCAGGCTCTCTCACCTGTCCCGGGCTCTCTCATCTTCCCTGGGCTCTCTCACCTGACCCGGGCTCTCCCACCTGTCCCGGGCTCTCTCACCTGACCTGGGCTCTCTCACCTGACCTGGGGCTCTCTCATCTGTCCCAGGCTCTCTCACCTGTCCTGGGCTCTCTCACCTGTCCCAGGCTCTCTCACTGTCCTGGGCTCTCTCACCTGACCCGGGCTCTCCCACCTGTCCCAGGCTCTCTCACCTGTCCCAGGTTCTCTGCTGAGCAGCGCCAGCTCCCAGGGTGTCCCCAGGCTGGGTTCTGCACATCCATGGCTGACGAGGGGCCAAAAGAGAGACCTCACTGGTCTGCGAAGACAGCTTCTCCTTGAGCTGTGCCTCCAGCAAAGGCCTCGGGCTGCCGACCCTCGCCGGCCCTCGCCGACCCTCCTTATCAGGCCAGGAGTCAGCGACGAGGAAAGGGGGAAGTCTCCGGTGGAGGCCCGCAGGAGGACGGCAATGCTGCCGCCGAGCCTCAGTCTCCCCACCTCACACACCACGGTGGGATCAGATGAACTGCCCAGCGCACCCGCCTCATTCATTCACGCAGGACGCCGGGCCTCTTCCGGGACCTGAGATCATAAGGGACAACGTTGATTATACTCACTCAGCGCCAGGCCCCGGGTTGAGAGCTCTGCACTCACGACCTCTTTGGCTCCACACGGGACCTCCAAACGGTAGACACCGTCTCAGGCCCCCCATGCAGAGAAGGCATGGAAGGGTCGGTCCTCCGCGGCACAGCTGGGGTTCAAGCCCGGGTCAGCCTGGAGGCAGAGCCCAAACCCCAGGCAGCCCTTAACCCTTGACCTGGTTCTCGGTCCTGGACACCAGGGGTGGGAACGAAATTCTAGACTCATTCTTTCGTGGGCCTGCTGGATGGAAAGCTCCATGGAGCCAGGGGCGGCACCTGGTAGGTACTGAGGAGATGAAGGCATGAGTGGGTAAGCAGCCGCCCAGGCCCAAGGTGGCCAGGGCCACTGGAGGAGACCCCGAGGGCCTTGGGGCAGGTGCTGGGCCCGGGAACCCTCTGCTTCGTGGCAATCTGCCTGGCCTCTCCACTACCCAGGCTCCTCTGGGGCTTGCAGGGTCTGTGGAGATGGGCCGGTGGCGGGTTCCAGGAGGCCTCGGATAGAATATCAGTGCTTGAGCCCTTGAAAATCTGATCTCGCCCCAGCCCACCTCCCCAAGGTTCTCCCCAGACCATCAATCAGCAGTGAGACACGATCGTATTTTATAGCCAGGCCAGGGTGGGGGGGGCATGAAACCCAAGCCCCCGTTCCTCCTGCCTGCTGAGGGGGATCAAGGCAGTCCCAGCAGAGCCTTAACTCTTTGTGGCCCTGTTCCTGCCAGCTGTGGGTCCAGCTCATCTGTCCCACAAGCCCCTGACAAACAGAGTGCCTCGGGGGTGATGGAGTGATGTACGGAGAGGAGGGTGCGAGTTCTGAGGTCTTGACTGCTCCTAGGGGCCTCCGGAAGGCCTGTGGATCAGAGTATGGTTCTGGCCCAACACTTGGGAAGCGCTGGCCCTGGCTCAAGGCCTACCCGCCGTGGCTGTGTGACGTCAGGCAGGTTGCATCCCCTCTCTGGGCTCAACTCCTCAGCTCCTGCCCTGGGATCCTAACAGCACCTCCCTATCTTCCGAGGGGTCGTCCTATTACCTTCAACATGGGTGACATGCGGTTCTTGGCCTTGGGTCCCCCTGTCTTTATAACTGGGTCCTCGTATCCATAGTAAGAGGCCCTTGCCTCTCCTAGGGACTGTCCAGGTCGCCGTGGAACCCAATCTTGTCATCTCCTGAACAAGTGTGATATCAACTTGCCTCATTGTCTCGGGTGGAGCTGGAGTCATCGCCAGGGCTGCCCCGGGAGGGGCTGAGCGCCCTGTCGCTGAGGGGCATTCAAGCAGACTGGTGGCTGTGAGGCCAAAGAGGCATCTTGGGGGAGGGGTGAGCTAGGTGGCCCTGAAGGCCCCTCCCAGGGCTGCTGGGGGGTGGGGTAGGGGGTAAGGGGGCCAGGGAGGTGCTCTTCTGGTCTCCAGTTACCAGCTCCTGGAATCACATAGGTCATTTTGAGGAGGAGGGAGCTCCTCCTCAGGTGGATGAGCCTCTGGGGATGCGGGTGTCACACCAACAGCTGGATGTGCTGGGTTGATGGATGGCTGTTAGAAAATCAATTTTCTGAAGCCCACTCAGTGGGGTGGGCAGGCAGGCCTTGGGGAGGCTCGGGCCAGCCCCAGGAGGGGCTCTGTGCCCGGCAGGTGGGCCGCAGCCCCCACTCCTCCGCAGATCCAGGGCCCCGTCACCTCCCTCCTGCTCTTCCCCAGGCTGTGCCTCGGGCTTGGAGACACCTCCCCTGTCCCCTTCCTGGCCTCCTGGGGGGTGGGGTGGGGTGGGGAGGGGAACAAGCGCCCAAGCCCCGGGCAGGTGTGGAGCCCCCGGGCACCTCGTCCCAACTCTAACTTCTAACTGGCTGTGTGAGCTCTCTGGGACTCAGTTTCCCTATCTGTAAGCTGAGGAAGTTGGGCTACATTTCTCCTCATTTCCCAGGCTGCTCCTCCTAATGCGTCGGGTCTCCGTGTAAACATGAGAGAGACACTCCTGCCCTCCAACCACTGCATCGCCTAAGGCCCCCCGCACGCGGATCCCCAGCAACTTGATCTGTGCCTGTCCCTCCCACCAGAAGGTCAGCTCCAGGAAGGCAGGGGCTGTGTGTAAGGGGACACTGGCATAGCTCCGGGGCCGACATAGCGCCGGGCACACAGTAGGTCCTCAATAAACGCTTGCAGAATGAATGAATCGGTGGCAGGCCCTCTGCTTGGAGCTAGGGAGGCTCAAGAAATCAATCATCAGCTTCTGTCCCCAACACGCCACAGTCTGATGGGGACGGGGTGGGGGGTGGCCTCAGGGTATTTGAATTCTGGACAGTAGATGGTGAAGCAAGTCCAGGAAGGGGGAAGGAGGGAGGTGGCCTGGGGCGCAGGGCGGGATGAGGATCTATGCCTCTGGCCTAGGGTTTGGCAGGAACCTGGAAGTTCTGTCCTGGAAGTGGGACCTGGGGTGACGTCCCTCCCACCGTGCCAGAGCTCCCCCCGACCGCCCCGCACCCCCAGCTTTCATTCAGAGCCTTTAGCATTTGCTGGAGGCCATGGGATGAGGCACAGCATATAGCGCCAGATGCTCAGGTTCAAATCTCAGCTCCCGCCGCCTTGCCGGGTGACCCTAGGGCAAGCCGTTAATCCTTTCACACCCCATCTGTGGCCCTGTGGGGGTGGAGGGTGAGGGGGTGGTGAGCCACAGCAGATCGTGGGTAAACACTCAGCAGGCCTTGTGTCTGGCACATAGTCAGCACTCAGCAGTCCTGTCTCCATGATCAAAAGGACAACGGTACCCATATCTCAGCAGGGAGCAGTGAGTCCCAGAGAGAGGTCCGGCGCTTGCGTAACATCGAGTGGAGCGCCCCACTAGGGTGCACACGGGGATGGAGGGGGTCAGACCAGAAGGAGCCCGCTCTGTCCCATTTCCTTGCTCTTGGCTGGGCTGTTCAGATGCTCCAGTGCAACCCCGCCTCTGCTTTTGACAAACCCCGGGGCGGGTGGGACAGGGAGCTAGAGGGACCTGATTTAGAGGCTCGAGGCCCCTCCATCCCTCCGGGGGAGCAAGGGAGGGGAACGCTGTGGCCTGGCCCGGGGTTGGACGGGCGGGCGGAGGCAGAGGGCGGGTTGCCGACGACGAAGGCTGTGCGGGAAGCCACCACTGGTGTCTCCTGACCACGACTGCGACAGGCAGCTGGAGTTGGGGACAGTGCTACAGAAAGTCTTCCCTCCTTCTCTCTCTTTTTCTTCTTAAAAAAAAAAAAAAGAAGAAAGAAATGAAAGAAAGAAAGATAGAAAAAAATCTCCAACAAACAACCAATCTCCCATGACTTGGAAAAATGGCCTGAATCCCATGTCTGGCTCCAGAACGTTTTATGGCCCTTTGCAGCCGAGGATGTGAAGCCTCCTGTGACATGAGCCCTCTGTTCCTAGGCCCTGGCCGGGGAGGGCCCATCCATCTTCCCCAGCTGGCGGCCGCGTGTGGGAAAGGCCCCCGCTGCAGGGGGGCGGAGGGAGGGGGCGACACCTGTCGCTCTCACTCTTCCTAAGCTGGTCATTCCAGGCCGTCGTGGAGGCGGTGTTGGGGGAAGGCACTGGGGGGCCCTCTGGCGCCCTTGCCGGCTCTGAGCACCACTGACACAGCCCAGGGTGACGAGGCTGTGATAAGAGCGAGGGTCCGTCCCGGGCCTGGGCTTTTTGGCTGCTGTGCTCTGCTGCTCTCCGACCAGACAGGGAGAGGTGGCAGGTCTTGCAGAGTGTCCCCAGAGAGGAATGGAGCCAAGCCCAGGCCTGGTGGGGGAGGCAGGCAAGCTGGGGGGCGCAGTCAGGATGCAGTGTGGAGCCCCGCAGTGAGGGCAAGAGCAGGCCGGGCTGAAGCAGCAGCGTCCCTAAGCACAGCAGGGCTGCGCATGTCTGGGGAACGGACGTTGTGTAGGATATGAGGCTGGGAGGGCAGCATCTCGAGGGCGCCGGGGACAGGGACAGGGCTGTGCTCACAGGGACAGGGCCATGCGCTGCTCTCAAGGTGATGGCAGTCACCGCAGGGCCTGAAGGAGACCCGCATTGCACAAAGACCCTCTCCGCTGTGGGGATGGAGGAGGGATGGAGGCTGGCTGCGGGCTCCATGAAGGGTCCAGGCAGGGTCCATGAAGCCAGAAGAGCATCCTAGCTCGAAGGCAGGGAGGGGAGCGGACTGAGAACCATCCCCGGGGTGAGACACACCTGGGCTCACGCCCAGCCCCGATGCTCCAGGCAGTGTCCTCTTGGCTCGGGCCTCAGTTTCCCCACTTTTTTAGCGAGGGAGTTGGAGGACCGCAGAGCGACCCAGCTACTCCCCAGCTGCGCTGTTCATCAGCGATGGGACTGGGCATCTTATGCCTCTGAGCCTGTTTCCCCGTTTGTAAGGCTCCCGACGTCCAAGGGCGTGGGGAGCCCTGACTGAGCACGGGTGAGGTGACCCCCACTGGCGGGCACGCCTTGGGCGATCGATGACAGGATCGTTCCTCTGCTTAATCCCCCGCCCAGGTTCTAAGTGCTCCGTGTTTGTGCTTGCTGTCACTGGGGCTGGCTGGGGAAAACCGGGGGGCAGTGAGGGAGGTGGTGCCTGCGGGGGCCCTGGGTGGGGCGGACGGGAGGGCCGGGTGCTGCGGGGGCCACTCGGGTTTCAGAGGTCCTGGGACCTGCAGAGCTCCTAGGATTTTCCCAGGCCGGGGCGGCAGGCAGCTGGAAGCCATCCGTCCCAGGGAAGGAGAGAGGATCAGGGGTCTTGCCAAGGTCTTTCGCTGGGAACAAGAACTTGGGAGGGGGGCAGATTCCTCTATCCAGTCTGGAAAGATGAAACCTTTCTGCCCAGGCAGCTGCTCGCGGGGATGCCAAGAACCCAACAGGCCTGACCGCCCCCCACCCCGCCCCGCGCTCCCCTGGGCCCGTGTCAGGCTTGGCGGGGGGCCCTCTTGGAGCCCCGACAGCCCCGGAAGCCGGGAGGCGGGCTTGGAATCCGCCACCTTCTGTGCCCCAACAGCCCCCGGCGTAGACCCGCCCTGGGTGGTGGCGGACTGAGGGTGCCGCCCCGGGGTGCTGAGGTCCCTCCTGGTTAGCTGGGGTGCCACAGCCTGAGACCCGGAGGTGAGGGGGGCGGCCCCGAGGCTCCGTGAGAGCCTCACTTTGGAGCCAGCCGAAGTGGGGAGCCCAAGTTCAAGTCCATCTCGGGGTCAGTGTTATCTGCTCGGCAAGGTGGTGAAGCTTGCAGACGCTACGTGGGAAGCACCAGCACCTAGTAGGTGCTTTGGCTGCTAATTATGTTACTGGAGGGGGCACAGGCCCAGACTGCCTGCCTGGTTCACATCCCAGCGCAGCCGTTTCCTCCTCGTTAATTAATGACCGTTCCCGGGCCTCGACCTCGCGATGCTCCACGCTCAGGACACAGCCTGGCAGTGCGCTCAGCCCTCCACAAGCACTCGGGGTCATTATTATGATTGTTGCTACCAACAGCATGTGACTACTTTGAGCCCCGATCTGCAGAATGAGAACATTCTTTTTTTTTCTTGCCAACCCTAATAACAGTAACAGCTGCTACCCACGCCTTGCCTTCTGAGCCCCCGGTGCCCTGCCCGGCGACTTACTGTATCTGTGGGAGTCTGCTCACCTCCCTGGAACACGATGATTTACTGTCCCCATTTCGACAGGTGAGGAAGGAGAGACCCTGAGATTCGTAGAGACTCCCCTAAGGCCTCACAGCCAGTAAGTGCCGGGGAGAAGAGATTTCCGGCCCACCTCGCAGCTCGCCAGGAGCAAGCTCACAGGCCATCTCCGGGTGAAGGAGACGGACTAGGATACAGTAGGGAGAGCACTGGAATGGGAGTCGGGAACCCACAGTCTTGTGCCCACACACTGTGTTTAACCTTTCTGAGCCTCTGTCTTCTCTTGGTTACAGTAGAGGTGTTACCACGGGTACTGTGTGGACTTGGGGTGAGCCTTCGTTGAAACCATGTCTGGCACAAAGGTGGAGCGCCGCTGACGGTAGAGCGTAGGGGGTTTGTGCTGTTGACGGTATTGCTGGGTTTTCTATCAGCGTCAGTGGTGGGCTACGTAGTAGGAGGTGCCGTAGTGGGGATGGTTTTTGCTCTTGTTGACGATGGTGCTAGGGTGTTGGAGATGGTCTTACTCGTGTGACTGAGGGGCGGGGTTGGTAGTGATAATGCTCTTGTTATTGGTGTCGGAGTGGGTGGTGGTGATGCTGGTGGTGTTGATGGTGTTGGTGTCAACACTGTGACTGGTGGCGGTGTCGTTAGGGGCGGTATTATCGGTACCTGGTCCTCGTGTTGAGATTATTCTTCGTGTCGTTACCAGGAGTCGTGATGTTACCGTTGGCAGTGTCGGTGCCACTATTACTTCTGGGGGTATTGGTGTTGGCGGTGGCGAGGCTAACATTATTACCGGTGGTGCCAGATGGTGTTGGTGCTGACAATCTTATTAGTGGTGTTGGTGTTAATGGGGGTGTCGACGTTGTTCCTGACGAAGTTGGTGTTGATGGTGGTGCTAACAAGATTACTGGTCTTGGGGATCCCTGGGTGGCTCAGCGGTTTGGCGCCTGCCTTTGGCCCAGGGCGCGATCCTGGAGTCCCGGGATCGAGTCCCGCGTCGGGCTCCTCGCACGGAGCCTGCTTATTCCTCTGCCTGTGTCTGCCTCTCGCTCTCTAGGTCTATCATAAATAAATAAATAAATAAATAAATAAATAAATAAATAAATATTTTTTAAAAAAAGAAAAAAGATTACTGGTATTGCTGTGGGTGTTGGTATTACGTTGTTACTAGTAGTGTTGGTATTGATGTTGATGGTGTTAACGTGATTACTGGTATCGGTGTGGGTGTTGTTACTGGTGGTGCTGGTATGATGAGGATGGTGATGCTAACCTCGTTCCTAGTAGTGGTGGCGTTGGTGGTAAGGATAACGTGAGCACTAATGTTATTGTTGGTTTGGGTGCTAACACTGTTACTGGCATTGGTGGTGTTGGTCTGGATGACGGAAGGACTAACACAATTACTGCTGCTGGTGGTGGTGGTGGTGACGTGGCTAACATGATTACTGGTGCTGGTGGTGGTCCCGACATCGTCGCCGGTGGTGGGGTTGCTGGTGGTGGTTTGGGGGCGGCTGTCGTCTGGGTCTAGCACCCAGCACACCTGGCTGACACGATACCATGGTCAATGACTCCTCGGCGACTCCAGCCGGACTTTCCTCAAGGAGCCTGTGCCCTGCAAACATGCCTGTGTGCCTTGGCATCTGCCTTTCATTGCCTTGCCTTGTTCTCGTTTTGAAAAGCTCCAGCCTGGATTGGAAACGCATTTGCTCACAATTCAGGCAGGTTAGGGAGGGATCATGGTGCCTGCCAGGCCACGAGCAGAGAGCAGGGGTGACATGAGGCAGGGGCGAGCGAGCGGAAGGCAGGGTCCTCAGAGCCTTTCCCACGGGGGCTGATCCCGCCCTTCCCCTCCCTTTCCTCAGGCCTTTCCTCCTTCCTCCCCATCTTTATTCTCTCTCTCTTTTTTTAAAGATCTATTTATTGGGGCACCCGGGTGGCTCAGCGGTTGAGCGCCTGCCTTTAGCTTAGGGGTCCTGGGGTCGAGTCCCGCATTGGGCTCCCTGCATGGAGCCTGCTTCTCCCTCTGCCTGTGTCTCTGCCTCTCTCTCTCTGTGTCTCTCATGAATAAATAAATAATATTAAAAAAGATATCTAAAGATGTATTTATTTATTTTGGAGAGAGAGTGAGAGAAAGAAATAGAGAGAGCAAAGGGGAGGGGCGGAGGGGGAGGGAGGGAAGCAGACTCCCCGCTAAGCGTGGAGCTGGATGCGGGGTTCCGTCTCACAACCCCAAGATCACGACCTGAGCCGCAATCAAGAGCTGGACGCGGGGATCCCTGGGTGGCTCAGCGGTTTGGTGCCTGCCTTTGGCCCAGGGCGCGATCCTGGAGTCTCAGGATCGAGTCCCGCGTCGGGCTCCCAGCGTGGAGCCTGCTTCTCCCTCCTCCTGTGTCTCTGCCTCTCTCTCTCTCTCTCTCTCTCTCTCTCTCTGTGTCTATCATAAATAAATAAATAAATCTTAAAAAAAAAAAAAGAGCTGGACGCTTCACTGACCGGGCCACCCAGGCGCCCCACACCCTCCTTCATTCTCAAACTCACTTACTCAGCAGAGATGGGCTAGGGACCTGGGTGCTGGGCCCTGAGTGAGCCCCTGAGGTACTGTGATGAACAACACTGTCTTGGCCCGTGAGTCCCTTGAGAGCAGGAGCCTGCTCACGGGTTCATCACAGCCTTCCCAGCACCTGTTGAATGAATGAATGAGTACATGAATGAATGCACAGATGAACTCCCTTTGCTCACGGAGCGCACAGTCAGGCCAGACGATCAGCAGGTGCAGGGGCTTGGCTGTGGGTGTTAAGGGATGTCCTAAAATCCTCACAGAGCCTAGCATGTCGGTGCTGGAAGGGGACCGAGAGGTTGTGCAGCCCGGTTCCCAAACTGGGTTCCTCAGAGCCCTGGGGCTCCCCCTGCGGCATCTCTGGGCAGGAGGGGGGCCCCGGCCTCGGGCACAGCAGCACCTCTCTTGCCGGCTTTATCCATGTGGGTTCTGGGTGGGAACGTTTCAAAACGCAGACCTTGGCCTGTCTTTACCGTCAATGGCTGCTGGTTGTTTTAAAGGTAAAGATAAAACTCCCTACTGCTGCCGGCAGGGATGTGTCAGCCGTGGGCCAGCCCCCAGAGCCTTTGATCCCCACCACATACCAGCTGTCCCTGGCTCACGGTATCCCCGAAGGAGTCATGCCCTGTCCCACCTGCACTGCTCCCACCTTTCGGGCCACCAGGCCCGGCCCTGACTTCTGGGGAAGCCCACCCTGATTCCCTGTCACACCCAGTTGTGGTACCTGGACCTGCCCCTTGGGTCTGTTCACTGCTTGGTCCCACTTGGTCCCATGAAATCCTTTAACGTCTGCCCTCCCCACAGACCCTCAGTCCCCCGGGAGGTGCTTGGTGAGCACCGTGGGGTAAAACCAGCTGGTCCAGCCCTCTTGGGTTGTGGATGGAGGGGTGAGGCCCAGAGAGGGATGTGGCCTGTTGTGCAGCATGTCAGTGACAGAGGTGGCCTGGGTCCTCAGTCTCCTGCCCCCCTCCCCGCCCCCTATGACCTCTTCCATCTTCCCTGGGCACAGCTCCGTATTCCCTGCCTTAATCCCTGCACTTCCTGAACACTCCCCAGAACATCTGTAGGCTGCGATGGCCATGGGAAGCTGGCAGTGGTCTCATCTTCCCCTTGGGGGCAGGAAGTGCAACCCCCACCCCTGGCAGCCCCAGCTCTGGTCACTTGGCCTGGACCCCTCTCATCTAAGCCCCAGCCTGGGAAAGGCTCCCCTGGCCCCAGTGTGACATTCCTTACCCAGCCTTGCCAAGGGGCTCAGCTGGTGAAGGCTGGGATGGGGGGATGGTGGGTGGGTGGGGTGCTGGCATCCAGACCCACGGCGCGGGGGTGGGTGGGGGTATTTACGGGAACCAGCTTCCTGCCCCAGCTGCCCTCCCATCTCAGTCGCGATGGAGGTCCCAGATGCAAGAGGCGGTGAGGGTGGAGAGGGTTTGGCGCGGAGGCGGCTGGCGGCCAGGGTACGATGAATAATGACACCAGGAGGCCAGACCAATTCTGGGAAACACCCTTCCAAATCGATTCTCAGTGTGGCAAACCGGCGGGTGAAGTGGGGTCTCTCGGGCTCTTTGGAGCTTGCGGGCTGCGGTGCCTTCCCCTCGGTCCTGTGGGGCTGCCGTTCCCAGGGAGGCTCCGATGCCCCCACCGGGCCGCCCAGTTCCCCAGGCCCGGCGCCCGCCCCGTCTGCGTGGACGCGGCTGCAGCCAGCCAGCCAGAGACAACAACACAACAGCAGTGGTGATGTTGTTTGCTTGGCTCTTTCTCCCCTGCCGTGTCCCAGGAGGGATGTAGCGGGCTTGTTAATCCTGGCTTCCGTTGTGTTCCCACGTAGTAGGTACGCAGTACGTGTGGGTAGGATACACCGGGTACCCCGTCTGTCCTCATCGCGGCCCTGAGGAGTGCCCGAGTCTTACTGATTCCCCCTCCCTTTTTTTTTTCTGATTCCCATTTTGGAGATGAGGAAACCAAGCTGTCGCCCAAGGGCCTCTGGTGGGCGCGGGGCGGACCCGGGGCTTCTCACTGCAGACCCCACCGTCTGCGAGGGGGAAGTGGGGTCGCGCTGTGCCAGCAGCCGGGATAGAGTGTCTTTGAGACAGAAACTGTAGACGTGTGCCACGGGCTCCAGAACAAACAGGCAACCCACCAAGGAACACTTTCTAGTGTTTGCTTATTTTTTCTTCTGATTATTACAGTAAGACATGCTTATTAGAGAAAATACAGGGACACACAAAGAGGAAAATAAACACCACCACCCAGTGGCGCACGTTGCTACAGGGAAGGCAGCGGGGAGCCGCGGAGAGGCTCTTATCCTGGGTTCCTATCTCTGTTCTGCGCCCGCGACAGGCTCTCCCCAACTCCCCGTGACTCAGTTTCCTCTTCTGTAAGACGGCGATAGTAACGCAACGTCGCTGGAAGATTTGTGGGAATAAGGTGATGATTGAAAAGCGCTTTCCGTAGGACGTGAGGTCGGAGCTCCAAGTTTCCCGGGGGGGGGGTCACTATCTTCGGGGGGGAAGCTCCACTTTCCCCACCACCATCATCCCATCTGGAAGGTCATGCCGTAGGTGCTCGCGAGTCCCGCTTCACAGAACACTGCTCGGGGCACCCGGCTGGCTCGGTTGGTAGAGCGCGTGACTCCTGATGGCGCGGTCGTGAGTTCGGGCCCCGCCGTGGAGTTAAGTGGAGATTACTTAAAAAAAAAATTGGAGAATAAAAATAAATTTGTCTTGAAATAATCATGGATCGCCAGGAAACCGCAAAGATAGGACGGGGAGGTTCTGTGTACGCTTTGCCCAATTCCCTGCAATGGTCTCAGCTTGTAACTACGGAACAGTGGTGGAAGAGCAAAGCCAAAAACCCGCCATGGGCGCACTGTGCTGTGTGGTTCTCATCACGTGCGTGGGGTCGTGCAACCACTATGGTGACAATCAAGGTACAGGACACAAGGATCTTCCTTGTGCTATGCCCACCTCTCTCTCACGCACCGGCCCCGACCCCGACCCCCCGGCCACCACGCATCTGTTCTCCATCTCTATAATTCTGGGTTATGTCGAAAATGTTATATAAATGGAATCATATATTATGTGACCTCTTTTTTTTTTTTTTTTTTACACTCAGTATAGTTCTCTAGAGAGTCACCCATGTCGTTGCCTGTATCGATACTTCATTCCTCCTTTTGCCCGAGGAACACGGACGTACCCCCTCTTTGTTTAACTGTTCACCCACAGAGGGATGGTTTGGTTGTTTCAAAGCTTTGGCCTGTTGCGAAGAAAGCTGCTATGAACATTCATGCACAGGTTTTTGCGTGGGCATCAGTTTTCATGTCTCTGGGATAAATGCCCAGGACGGTAATTGCTGGGTTGTACGGTACGTGTATATTTAGTTTTTAAAAGAGACTGCCAAACTATTTGCTGGAGCGGCTACACCACGTTACGTTCCCACCGGCCGTGTACGAGAGATTCAGTTTCTCCTCATCGTTACCAGCATTTCGTATCGTCACTATTGTTTATTTTAGCTGTTTGTAGTGATCGCTCATCGTGGTCTTTGCTTGCACTGCCCCGGTGACTGGTGGCGTTGAACACTTTTCCGCGGGCTTGCCTGCCCTTCCAAACCCTGATATTTTACCCGACGTCAGTCTTTGCTGCCTGTGTCGTTGCAAATGCTCCATAAACATCATTCATGGCGACCGCATAACCACTTCATCAGATTCGATTCCACTCTTCTCCCATTTTCCGTTATAAATCATACTGTGATGAGCATCACTGTGCATAAACCATGGTCCATATGCCACGTCGCTCCCCTAGAACAGATTTCTAGAAGTACAATTCCTGGATCAGAGAGTGTGGACTGTTGTCGAGGCTTTGCCGCCCATCACCAAGCTGTCCTCTGGGAGGACGGTTTTCCCCATAACCTCTTTTTCGACACCTGTTTTAGAGCACAGAGGAGCATAGAACATTCTCAAAAGGGGATCAGACCTCGGGGCCAGGCTTTTGGAGGTTAAATCCTGGCTCTGCCATCCACTTGCTGTGTGATCTTGGATAACTTACGCAACTTCTCTGAGCCTCACTTGCCTCCTATGTACAATGGGAGACATCAAAAACCCTTCCTGAGTGAGCTCCCGGCCCTGGGACAGAAGACTAAAGCAACACTTCAGGTTGTTGGCCTCACCTTGCCCCTAGCTCCTGTACCCCTTCCCCACGTCACCCCTGGCCTTTCTGCCACAGCTCAGATAGTCACACCGCTGAGACCTCCCAAATTTCCTTCCCCACCGGCCTCTCTGGAGGCCACTGTCTTGGCCATTAGCCAGACTTCACAGCTGAACTCTGAGTGACTAATGGAAGCTGATGGCTGAAAGGCCTCTCCATTAATTGGGGCCTAATCAGAGGTGGCTGCAGCCACAGCTGGGCTGTGGGAAGGGTGCAGGCGGCAGGGCCGGACCCCCTGGCATCCCTCCTTCCACCGTTGCAGAAGAGGAGGTCCATGTCCCGGTCAGTTAGGGTCTTCATAGACCTTCACTTATTCATCCCTCAAAGAAATACAGGGCCAGCAACATGCCAGGTGACAAGGACACAGTTGCTAGCTACGTGGACGTGCAGCAGACAGCCACGTCCTGCCTTCACGGGGCTGACAGTCTAGAAGCAGAGGCGGAGGGTAACTGGTAAACGAGGCAATGTCAGCTGGGGACAAGTGCATGTGGATGATCAAGCAGGGAAGGGGGCAGACACTTCTGGGGAGGGGCTGGGACTATGCTTCAGGAAAGGCAACTTGAGCTGAGACCTTAAGGATGAGAAAGGGGGAGCCAAGCAAAGAGCTGAGGGAAGAGCATTCTAGGTAGAGGGAAGGGCAAATGCAAAGGCACAGCTTAGAGCCTGATTCAGAAACCGTGAGGTCAAAGCCAGACTCTGCATGACTTGCCAGGGGGCCGTGGATAAAGCCATCGGTGTCCTCATGGGGTCGGACTCACTCATCTTTCAGGCCTTAGCTATTGTGTAAATGAAGACTATGGGGGCCACAAAGTGGGGTGCTGGGAGGGGACGCTGGGTGCGGGGCGGCTCGGGGCGAGGCGGGGGAGTCCAGCCGGAGGCCTGCCGTCTGAGCTTCACACATCCCAGCTAATTGAATTAACTCTTAGCACTTCAGCAGCCAAAGCTCCCAGCTCCAGGTTTCTCACATTCTTCCAACCCTGGCAGTGATTTAGGAAAGGGGATTTCGTTTCTCCAAGGCGGATGGAAAAGGTCATTGGGTGGGTGAGGCACTTTGGGAGGTAGACCAGATGACTCTGGGAACGCCCCCCCCCCCCCCCCCCCCGCCAGGTGGAGATAAAGATAGGCAGGTGCAAAGCTGGGGTGAGAACCAGTGCTTCCCTCCTGTCCTCACCCCCCAGGAACTCCCAGGATGATGGGGAGAGAGAGCCCCTGCTTTGGGGAACTCCCTGTCTGATGGGAGAGACTCGGCGGACAGTGTCTGATGAGAGAGGTAGGGCACTTACCTGGGACAGTTCTTGGTCTGAATTTTAAACCGACAAACATAAAAACAGCAAGAAACTTATGGAAGAAATCATACCTGGTTGCTGAGGGCTCCGAGGCAGCACCGAAGGCGCCTTAGTTTGCCACGACTGTGGCAGGTGCTGGTTTGGGCCGGGTTGCTCACCCACCTGGGATCTGATCAGTCGTGGGGCACAAGGGCTTGAGAGAGCGGGCTCGGAGCCAGACTGCCTGGCTTTGTACCTGGCCCCAGTACCCGTGCTGTGTGACCTTGAATATGATATTTGACCTTTTGTGTTTTAGCTTCTTTCATCTGGAAAATGGGAGGGGGTGGGGCTTAAATTAATCCATCCCTGCAAAGAACAGTGCTTAGGACGCCGGGCTTGACCAATAGCTCCCAACTTGATTCTTCATGCTCTCCCCATTTTTCAGCTGAGCAGGCGGGCTCAGGGAGGGGCGGTGACGTGCCTGAGGCACCTCCGCTAGCTGATGGTTGTCTGGGACTTGAACTCAGAGCCCCTGACTCTGTGTGGGGTCTTCTTTCCACCAATCCCCCATAATGGCCACATTGACAACTTCCCAGCGCCCTCACGATCGCCCTGTGCAGCAGTCCGGGGAGACACGGGTGTCCCCTTCTGTGGATGAAGACACTGAGGCCCAGAGCACATTGCCTGAACGCAGGACCACGTCTCACTCGCGGCAGGGTCCCTAGACCTTGGCACACAGCGCGCTCTCAGACACCACTTTGCAAACTGAAGGTAAAAAGAGGAGGGAACAGAGAGGGGGTGTGGCTGGGACCTTAGGGCAATTTAATTTTCCCCTGGAGGGGGGAGTTGAGGCTCTGAGACTCCTGATTCTTCTGTGCCCCCAGGCCAGCCTCTCTGTCTCTTCTCTCTCACCGACTCCAGATCCAGATGTTTGAAGTAGGGTCTGGCCCCAGGCCCCGCCTCTGAGCTGGGGGCGATTGGTGCGAAGGCCGTGGGGAGGTGGCGGTGGAGACTCTGGGCCTGGACGCCGAGGCCTTGTGTCCAGGGCCGCAGGAAGCCTCACACCTGGCTGGGGGAGATGACAAACACAGCAGAACAGTGTCTGTGACATCCTGTGAATTAATCTGAGCGTCCTGGGCCTCGGGCAGTACAAGCAGTGGCAGCAGGGGGATCCTGTCTGCGGCCTTGATTAAATCAGAACGTTCTGCTAGTCCGTACCTGTTAGTACAGCCAGGGAGGGCAGCCAAAGTGGAGAAGATGTGGCTGACACGCGAGGGGGAAGGGGCGCCCGGGTCAGGGGGCAGGGCCCAGCAGAGGGGTCTGAGCAGCCCGGAGAGGGCAGGTGCACAGGGGTCTCTTTGGTCTTGGGCTCCCCATCCGGGCAGCGGTGCTGCTGTGACTCAAGCTGCCCCTGGGGGTCCGCAGCTGGGCGCTGGTCAGGCAGCTTCACTTGGTCTCCGGGGACCCCCGAAATAGTCACCAGCCCATGGGTGCCGAGGACACCTCCTGAACTGGGTATTGAAAGCCGAGTGGGAGCTACCTGGGCTCGCCCCCTCTGCCCTCGTGTCTCCTAGTCTCCCCACTCCCCTGGGCTGGCTAACCCACCCCTTCCTCCCGTCCCTGCCGTGGCACCTGGTAAGCTCCTACCTGTTGTGGAGATCAACAAGACCAACCGAACGAGAAGAGCAAAGGCTTTTTTTTTTTTTTTTTAAATATTTTATTTATTTATTCATGAGAGACACAGAGAGAAAGAGAGGCAGAGACACAGGCAGAGGGAGAAACAGGCTCCATGCAGCGAGCCCGATGTGGGACTCGATCACAGCACTCCAGGATCATGCCCCGGGCCGAAGGCAGGCACTTAACCGCTGAGCCACCCCAGGATCCTGAGCAAAGGCTTTTTATTCGGCACTTACCGCGTAGCAAGGGAGTCAGCCACCATCCCTTGTGTTCCGGCAGAGACGCGAAGGCCGGCCAAGTGGGAAAGCTTTATGGTGGGGAGAACAACGGGAAGGCTCCAGGTGTGCCCTGCTGGGAGGCGCGGCACAGCAGACGTGCAGGTGGGACAACCGCAAGCAGGGCATCCTGTGTGATGGGTGAGGGGCACGAATTTGGCTTTCTCCGGTTGTCCTCAGTTGGAAGCGGGAACGACCATTAGGGAAAGCTGTGGGTTATTAATCCGGCCATTCGATGCTGACTGTTATAAAGTTAGTGTTTAGCTTCCGGCCCATCACCAGAGATAGCAACCGGGCTTCCAGAAGGTCTGACTTGCAGCAGGCCGCCTGGCTGGCTGGTTTGGGGATAAGGGACAGATTTCCTGGGCAGGCTGCTGCCAGTTGCGGGTCAACATTCTGCTTTTTACGTTAGGCGGCGAGGCAGTTGTCCATTTGCGTGGTCAGCCTCTCAACATCCTTCCAGAATGGGAGCAAGGGCCACCTCCTGCAGGGAGTCTTCCTAGATTCCACCAAGAGCAGCCTTGCTTGGCTGTTCCTTCTCCCGTGCTCCCGTGCCCCTCCACTCTTACGGGGGTGTCGTGGCTCCTAGTTCAGACTCTTCCACGTTTGAATCCCGTTTTCCCCACTCCTTGGCAGCGTATCTTCTGAGCAACGTGATTTCATCCCGAAGCTTCCGCATCTGTAACATGGAAGGCAATGCTAGTATTGTCACTGTCAGAGGAGCTGACGTGATACGGGGTGCCAAGGGCCCTGCTATTAGTATTATTAGCATTAGTGTTGCCACCGCCCCGGTGAGCAGCAGGCGGGTGGACGGGGATCGGATCTCTGGCCTCTTTAGACTCATTTCCAGGTGTCAGGCCTCCCCTTCAGCCGGGCCCTGGCTCTCAGCGTGGCCCAGGCCCTACGCAGGCCATCCTCACCTGCCAGCCCCATCCCTAGTAAGCCGGGGGCAGGAGCAGTTTCTTATTCATCTCGGTTCTTCATGCATCGCTCAGAGTCTACCCAAGAATGGGAGCCCGGAGGAAGGTTGCTGAATGAACAAATGCACGAGTGAGTGAATGGATGCCCAGTGTGGCGCCAAACCGCTTCTCCCCTCCTTCTCCCACCCGCAGGCCTGAGCAGGGCTCCTCTTCCCTGGCTCTGACAGGTGGTGCGTATGGGGGGGGGGTGATGGGAGGCCCCTAGGGGAGGTTTATTCTGGAAGGGGGTTGAGGATATAGGAGGAGGATGGGGTGGGGGGCTCCATCCAAGGGCAGCCCTCTGGCAGCTGGAGCTCTCCACGGTTGGACTCCCTCCAGAGGGGATGAGTTCCCCATCACTGGGTGTGTGTGTGTGGGTGTAACCAGTACCAGAGCTGCTGTGGTGACTTCGTGTTATTGATGCACCTTTTTTTTTTTGTACTAGTTCGTCTAGTAAGCACCTCTACATACTGGGTACTGAGGTGGGCTTTATGGATGGCGAGTGAGAAACACCAGGGGAAGACTTTGTTGGATCAGTGATTCCCAAAGAGCGGGGTGCCAAGAACCCCTTTTACCCCTCCTTGGCCAGAAGCGTCCGCACCCTCCTGGCATTTGGGGCCGACTCTTACAGAAGCTATTGCTTAGTTTCATGGAGCCCTCCACGTGTCCCTGTGTCTCACAAAGGCCAGAAGGAAAGAGCCACTCTTGGGAAGACATCCCTTCAAAGAAAGCCGCTTCTCACTAGAAGCTTAGCTACCACGTGTCCAGATACAGTAGATGTCGCTTCAGGATGCCAAGGAGCTCGTGAGCTGAGCCCCTGTGGTAGGTGGGCAAATTCTGACTTTAAAGTTTAAAAAAAAAACAAACCCACATTTTTAATTGAAATGTGACATAAATACAGAGGGGAGCACAAATCGCAAGCATACAGCTGGGAAACTTTCCACCAGGTAGACACACCTGTGTGGCTGGTACCCCGGTCAAGGAACAGAACATGGAGGGGGTGCACCTGGAGGGCTCAGTCGGTTAAGTATCTACCTTCGGCTTGGGTCATGATCTTGGGGTCCTGGGATGGAGCCCCACGCCGGGCTCCCGGCTCAGTGGGGGGTCTGCTTCTCCCTCTCCCTCTGCACCTCCCCCTGCTCATGCTCTCTCTCTTTCAAATAAATAAAATCTTAAAAAAAAAAAAAGAAGCAGAACATGGCCAAACCATCTCCCAGTGAGCCCCCCTGGCCCACGGCACCTTCCTCCAAAGATACCCGCCTTCCTCTCAGCACGGTCCTCCAGCACGTGGCGTGCAGCCCGGCCATCGTGTGTGGTTGTACCTCGTTCATTCATTCTCAGGGCCAAGCCTCGTTCTCTCACTGCAAGACTGTGTCTCAAACTATCTACTTGTTCTACTGTCCATGGACATCTGGATGGTTTCCAGCGCAAGGCCGCTGTGGAGGTCACTGTCGTGTGCCAGTAAATGGCTTTTGGTGAACATCAGCGCTCTTGTCGGACGCATAAGACGGATGTAGAAGAGAAATTGCTGGATCGCAGAGGAGGTGTACGTACAGCTTTATAGACATGGCCAGTGTCCCGGAGGGGTCGCACCAGTTGACACCCCCAACAGCAGAGTATGAGGCGCTCCGTCGGTCTACATCACGTTCTTGAGAACCATGGTATCTCCTTCCACGCTCGTTCCGGAATCTAGTCCTGATCTAGACTTCCCAAACGATGAATGAAATCAAAGCACCTTTTCATGCCTATTGGCCATTTGGATATTTGCTTTTTTGTGGGATGTCTGTTCAAGGCTCTTAATCATTTTGCTACGACTTTCTCTCTTATTTATTTATAGAAAAAAAAGACTTTCTAATATTCTGGATATGAGTCCTTTTCAAACACATGCAAGTGTCACCTCCCTCCCTCTCCGAGGGCTGGGTTTCCACCTTCTCAGTGGCTTGTGACTTGAAGAGGTTCTAGTCTACCTCAAGGTCACAGAGGTGTTCTGTTTTCTTGTAAAAGTCTGATTATCTTACTTCCACATTTAGAGCTACAGTCCATCTGGAATTGACAGTGTATGGTGTGAGGAAGGGCTCAAGATTGACTTTTTTGTTTTCCATATGAATTTCCAGTTGTCCCAGTGTCGTCTATTCTAGTTGGGGAGGATGGTGTGTAGGGGGAATGTGTTCTCAGAGACATAGGGGTTTGGGGACCAGGAGGAGAAGGGTGGGGGGAGCATCTCCTTCTCCCCCCATGAGCAGAGAAGTCATCCGGGTTCGTCTGTGGCATGATTTCTACTTTGAGATCCTGGGACATGGAGTTTGTCTTCAAACCGCTCCTTGTTGAAACTCCACGCAAGAGGCTGTTCTCAAGCAGAAACTACCGCTGCCCCTCCCGTGTTGGAGAAGCCTGATTGTCCAAGACTCTGAAGCTCTGGGCGAATGGATTCATACTGCGAATGCCCCTTTCTGGACAAGAAATGGCTCTTACTACTTGTCCCTTCATTTCTTCACCTCCTTCGCTTCTCTCTCTCCCTTCCTCCCCCCTTCCTCCCTCCCTTCCATGGATACACTATGTAAAATCCCAATTTCCCACCCCTGACTTCCTTCTTCATTCTATCCTCAGCACTGAGAACCATCCCAACACTGTATTTCTTCCATACATATTAATTAATTATTTAATTAATTTAGAAGGCTTAATTTGTATATGGCAAAATTTACAGACCTTACATGGAGAGTTTGGTGAGTTTTGACAAATGTACACACCCATGTTACCACGTCCCCAGTTAAGACCTGCATTTCTAATCATCCCCAGAAAGCCCTCTCGTGTCTCTTCCAGCAAATCCCCCCTCTGAAGGCAGTTCTATCACCATAGATAAGTTTTGTTTGTTCTTGGGCTTCATAGGAATGGAATCCTGCAGTAACATCTATATTTTACTCATTTTCCTTTATACTCCACTAAAATATAAGCACTGTGTAGGCATAGGGTTTTTTTTTGTCTTGCCCATTCCTGAATTCCTAGCTTCTAGAATAGTGCCTGGCACTTAACTGGCGGCAGATTTGACGAGTGACTATATGGATAGAGCTGTAGTGTTGCCCTTTCCCTCATGTCTCTGTCCCAGGGGTCAGGGTGAAGGCAGCGGGATGGCCCCAAAACCAGACAGCATCCTTGTGCTCCCACCTATCTGCTCTCCAAACCAGGAGAGGCAGCCTACGCCTTGTCTTTTGCACAATGTGGGTATGAGTGGTTCCTACCCCGGAGGGTAAGAACACTCCCCCAAGGTAGGATCCAAGGAGTTACTATATATTAAACACTTCAGTAAGCTTTGATTAAATGCCAATGGTGGTGATTAATTGATTAATCAACTGTTAATATACCCTTAAGAGTTCGTCTAGATCAGTCATTCATTTATTTGTTCTGCAGATATTTAGGTCCGATGTGGTGACACATACAAGTGTTACAACAGTGAATGAGATGAAGCCCCTTCTTCATCTGGCTGGCATTTTGGTGAAAGGGTGTATTTGTTGGGGTCCAGGCTAAGCTACTAGAATAAGTAAACCCAAAGGGCACCTGGGTGGCTCAGTCAGTTAAGCGTCTGACTCTTGGTTTTGGCTCAGGTCATGATCTCAGGGTCGTGAGATCAAGCCCCACATCTGGCTCCATGCATAGTGTGGAGTCTGCTTGAGATTCTCTCTTTCTCTGTCCCTCTCCTGGCTCCTGTTCTCTCTCTCCCTCTCTCTCTCTCTCAAAAAAAAAAAAAAAAAAAAAAAAAGGAATAACTTTACCCAACAATACAGTGGCTTAGACAAGTTAAAAGTTTTTTTTTCCTGTTTATTTATCTAGTTATTTTTCAATCTTGTGAAGAAGTAAGTGAAGTAAGTGGTTCAGCTGTCCTAGAGCGACTGCCATCCTCCACGTTGGCCTCTACTTCTGGGTTCAGTATGACTGCTGCAGCTCCTGCCCTTTCATCTGCAACCCAGCAACCAGGAAGTGGGAATGGGTAAGAGAAGTATCTGTCCTTTCCCATCAAGGCATGACCCCAAATCACGACCCCAAATCATCCAATATCACTTTTACTTAGATCTCACTGACCAGAACCTAACTTATGTGACCACACGTAGCCACAGGCAGGTCTGGGAAATAGAATCTCTAGCTGAAGTTTGTTTTATGTTTTTTTTTTGTTTGTTCAATTTGCTGTTTTGTTTTAGAGAAAGAGAGAGAGAGAGAGAGAGAGAGAGAGTGAGAGAGAGAGAGAGAGGTGAGGAGGGGCCGAGAGGGATGGAAAGAAAATCTTAAGGAGACTCCCCAGGCTCAGAGCCTGACGTGGGGCTCCATCGCACAACTCTGAGATCGCAACCTGAGCCGAAACCAAGAGTCAGACGCTTAACCAAGTAAGCCAACCAGGCACCCCCCTAGCTGAAGTGTTTTAAGAGCTTGGAAGCTAGTGGTTTGGGGTCATGGAGTCCATAGCCCCCAGGTGAGCCGGGTCCCTTGTGGGGCAGTTTGGGGCACCTCAGGGCTAGGACTGCCAGATTTAGCAAATGAAAATACAAGACCTCCTGTCAATTAGACTTTTGGGTAAACAATAATATTTAGGCCAAGGGCACCTGGGTGGCTCAGCGGTTGAACGTCTGCCTTCGGCCCAGGGCGTGATCCTGGGGTCCTGGGATCGAGTCCCACATCAGCCTTCCCGCCTGTTTCTCCCTCTGTCTGTGTCTCTGCCTCTCTCTCTGTGTGTCTCTCATGAATAAATAAATAAAATCTTAAAAAAATAATATTTAGGACACGTTTGTATTAAAAAGTTATTTATTGTTTATCTGAAATACTTTATTTTTTCCATCATTTCCATGAAAACTTCCTTGGGTGGGGCCTATGCTGGTTACCCCCTGCCTCCTCCCACTGCCTCCCAAGTCGCAAGGCATAGACGGCCAGTCCACGAGGCTTTCCTGCGTGCCGAGTGGGTGCTCAGCACCGCAGAAGGAGGCAGGTGACGGGGCGCTTGCTCCCCGGGCCATGGCAGGTGGGACAGGCCTCCGACTGTACCTTTGCCAGGAAGGGATGTGAAGCAGAGGCTCGCAGTTTGCCACGTGGGACAGCTGGTCCTAGGGCAGCTAGAGGTGCCTGTCCCCGAGATCTGGTCACAGTGGGCTGAGGCCTGCCCTAGAAGGCTTCTGGGAGGAGCTGAGGCTTGAGCTCGGAGTTTCCACCTGGTGCCAGGACAAGGCCCACGTGCAGGAATCACCCGAGCCCCGGGGCCAATCCCAGGTCTGCTCCCCCTCAGCCCTGTGACCCTGGCCAAATCCCTCCACGTCTCCAAACCTGGGTTTTCATATCTGTAAAATGGGGATCCAAACACAGCCCGCTGCACAGTGCGGTGGTGAAGACGGGTCGACACGACGCTCGCTCGCGCCGCGCTCCCAGCACACGTTTATTCATCTTGCAAAATAATATCTGGAATGGGACGGACGCCTGGGTGGCTCAGCGGTTGAGCCTCTGCCTTCGGCTCAGGGAGTGATCCCGGGGTCGTGGGATCAAGTCCCACATTGGGCTCCCTGCATGGAGCCTGCTTCTGTGTCTGCCTCTCTTCCTCTCTACCTGTCATGAATAAATAAATTTTTAAAAATCTTAAAAAAAAAAAAAAAAAGAAAGATCTGATCTAACGTCTCTTGCTGAGTTGTTTGGACTGTTTTTACCGAGGCTCTGAAGGGAACAAAGGATCGGGGATTGGTATGCAGGAGGCTGCAGGACTCACGAGAGGAAGTGGGTGGGAAGGAGAGCGAAGGGGAAGACGCGAAAGGGGGCCGGTCCTCGCCCTGGCCACCCAAGGGTGTGGTGGGTGGCCGGGTCTGGGGACAGATCTGGGCCGGCGGGCCCCTCAAGGCCAGCAGCACCGCGCCCCTGGCACTCCTCTCCCCCGGTCCCCTGTGCCTCCGCTTCCCGCACCCTGCTGCGTCCCAGCCCACCACGGCCACGGCCATGGCCACGGCCACGCTGTGGAATTTCCAATTTTCAGCTAATGTGCGGGTCGTGACAGAGGCTCAGAGGCCCTGGTCGGACATAATGGCAGAAGAATTGTAAATGTCGCCCTGAGTGAATGGCAATGAGGACGGGCAGGGAGGGGACATTTTCCATCGGCCGCGTGGCCGGGCCCGGGAATACATTTTCTCTCGGAGTGTGTCGCATTAGATTTCCAGAGGTGCTCGGGCTCCAGGTACATGTCATTAGTAACAGTTTGGGCGATAATGAATCCTTTTATTTCTTTTCCTCACAGCTCATGAATACATAACAAGGCCCCGCTCAGGCGCATCTGGCCTGGGCCCCGAGCCTCCTGCCACCTAATCTCGTCCTGCTCCAATATCCAGGCGACCCAGCTGGGGCCTGCCTTAAAGGAGCCGCATGCCCTTTCCTGCCTGGGGCCTCGGGCCGGCCGAGGGGCCGAGCCCTGGGCTGGCCGTGGCCGCTGGCCGAGGGGTCGGACACCGTGGAGACCCAGGACTCGAAGGGATCCCCAGATCCTGACTCAGGTGTGAGCGCCACGCCGCGCATCCAGCAGGCATCCATGCAGTGCATCCAGCAGCGCCTGCCCGGCCTGGGGAGGGCTACGTGAAGTGTTTCTCAGACCTCCTGGGTGAGGCCGGCCAGCCCCTCCGCCGGGTGGGCTTGTGAGGCCGTGACCCCCTGTGACAGTGAGGCCTAGACGTGCAGGTGCTTCATTGTGGCCTCCGCGAGGCAGGCGGGGGCAGAGGCCCGCTCCTCCCGGGCTGGCCATCGCCTAGAGAAGGTTCCAGGGAAGGGCATGTCACCGAGTGGTTCTCAGCTTTATAAAAAAGCTTGGCTGCCGAGAGTCGGTTGCTACGTTCCCCGGGAATCCGCACAGCTCTCTTACCTTCCTGAGCAAATGCTTAGTGGAAGAGAGGAAGCGTGCAGGGTTTTTTTGTTTATTTTTTGTTTTTTGCAATTACTATTTTTGCAATTGCACACGTCTACAGGCTTCTTTTGCCGACACTTCCCTCCTTCCTCCTCGCCCCTTTGACCCACTCTATTTTTCTGCGTGTTCCTCCCATTGTATCTCCCGGGACGACGCTACAGTTGTTCCCTGTCCCCCTGGGAGGTGAGCTCTGTGAGGACAGGGGCCTCGTGCTCGGGGCATCTCCTGGGCCAAGGATGATGCCGGTGGTCAGCACACACGTGCAAGAGGACGCAGCAGCTTCCACCACAGTCACGGCCACCCCGAGGTGGGGCTGCTGAACCCCGCTGACCCCAGGAGGACGGACCAGTGGCAGGCCCAGTAGAAGCCCGGGTGGCCTCCAAGTCAGTGTGGTTTTGTGGCTGGATCTTGCTCTCAAGGGCTCTCGGGCTGTGTCCAGGCCTGGGTGGCCTCCTAGACGTTGTGGGGCAGGTGGAGGAGAGAGGGAGCAGGCCAGCGTGGCTTCCTGGCAGGAGGAGCAGGGGTGAGATGACACTCCCTCCGCTGATGGCCTGGGTCTCGACTCTCCATTGGCTCTGCCTCAACCAGGTGGGACCTACCCTTCAGAGCCACAGGGTTCCAGTATTTGAAGGTTGCTATGATGCTGGACCGAGCCCGGGACACCCCTACTAAGTGCCTGCCATCTGCAAGCACATTAAAACACTAAAAAACTCAACTCCTCTGAGTGGCAGGGATGATCGTGAGCCCCATATTTCACCACATAAGGAAACAGAGACGCAGAGAACATAGGCAACTTATCCAGGGATGCACAGCATCAAATGGCAGAGGTAGGATTTGAACCCAGACCGTCTGGCTTCAGCGTGCAGGCTTGTGACGACCAGAGATCGTCCTGCTTTTCTGACACGGCTTCATCGGGAGCAGTATTATGAGTGCCGTCTCCACAAAGCCAGCCAGCCTGTCTTTCGGGATCCACTGAACAGTGAGAAACTCTCTCCAATTTTCCTCCCAAATCTGGGCAGCGTTGGTGTCCAGTCTTGAAGGGACCTGGGGCCTGGGCAGCAGCGTTTGGAGGTTAGTTACGGGGGCCCCGCAGTCAGGTAGGCCCGGCTCCTGCATCTGCCTGGATCTGCTACTTCTTTCTGTGTGATTTTGAGCAAACCAGGGGCCTCAGTTTCCTTGTCTGTCAAACGGGGGTGATACGGTGCCGCCCCAGAGGGATGCGGGAGAGACCCAGGTGCCCACACAAGGGACGCGCTTAAAGCAGTGCCCACGATGGCAGTAAGTGTTAGGTTATTTTACAAAAAGCATGACTCAGGGTGGGACTCAGATTCCAGCTCAAGCACCGCCTCATCAGGGACCTCACCTGTCATCACCAATTTAAAAAAGAAAAAAGATTTATTTGGTGGGGGAGGGGCAGAGAGAGAATCTCAAGCAGACGCTGTGCTTAGCGTGGAGCCCGATGAGGGGCTCGATCCCACCACCCGAGGTCATGAGCTGAGCTGAAACCAAGAGTAGGGTGCTGCCCCCCAACCCCATGACTGAGCCACCCAGGCCGCCTGCTGTCATCACCTCTTACCCCCTCCACTGTCCTCACCTCTGCCATCCTAATGGTCACTCTGTGACCCTCTGTCATTGCATTCCCACCCCAGTCCCCAACGAGCACTGACCTGGGGCCAGATGCAGGTGCCCGGCATACCTGCCACCCGATCCGGCCGAGGGCAAAGACAGGCACCTGCCACCAGGAACGTGGAACATGCAAGGGACTCAGGTCTGATTGGCATCACCCACGGTGTCACATGCTCCCTGGGGTCAGTCCCAGGCTCTCACCTGATGATTCCTGAATACCTACTATGTGCAGGTCCTGCCGGTAAATGTTTTGCATTTATCACCTCACACCATGCTTGCAAAATCTTCCCTGAGGGGAAGACACCATGAATCCTACTTTATAGATAAGGAAACTGGGGCTCAGGGAAGTTAAGTAATTTGCCCAAGGTCACACAGCAGGTGTAAGGAAGAGCCTGGACCCAAACCCGTGTCTGTCTGACCCCAAAGCCCATGCCTTTCCTCCACCACCCAGCTCTGCCTCTTGTCTCTGAAATTCCACTGGAGCTAAGAAGGCTTCCTAGATTGAAGGAGAGGGGGGATCAGTGTCCCTTGTGCCCTTGCCATCATCTGTATCCAGTCGTTCGTGGGCTGAGGCTTGTCTTACACAGACTTCGTGCAAGTCTTGTGCCAGGGCCAACGCCTCTCGGGGGTGTGCGTCCGAGCTGAGTGCCAGTGCCTTCGTGCCCAGCCTTGCGCCCTAGGGTGCCGGCGCCCTTGGCCTCGACCTCACCGCCCCTGGCTCTACCATCCACACTGTGCGCTGTGGAGAGAGAGCATGATCTGGCCAAAGTACACCCTTAGCGGAGCAAAAAGGCCTCCAATCCCGGCCCCAGCTCTGCCACTTATTAGCTCTGTGACCTTCCGGCAAACAGCCCCTCTGTGACTCAGTTTCCTCATTTATATAAAAAAAAGGGGGGTGTAATACTGCTGCTTCCTGTGCTTTGAGAATGGTGGTCTCTTTGGGGTTTCTCCCCTCGGTCCAGCCCTCCCCAGCGCAGTGAGGCCCCCACGGTGCGGACCCCCACCCGTGCCCTGCACAACCCCACCGGCCTCACTGTTGACTTTGGCACTCGGCCCTCACCTGGGCTGCCGTGACCGGCCTGGAATTTCAAGCTGAATTTGATTTGACCTGTTCCGCGGGGCTGGCCCCTAAACCAAACCATATTCCCGTCGAGCCCTCAGTGCCCAGTGTCCCCCTGAGAGGAGGGGACGGAGCCAGGCTGGGCCACCGCCTGGGGCCACCCTCGCCAACCCCTGCCCGGTGCTGCCTCCTGAACTAATTCCATAATCCTGCCTCCCGCCTGGCCCCAGCGGCTCAGGAAGGGTTCTCAGGCCTGCTCTGATACCACCTTCCTGCTCCGCCCGGACCGCAGCCCCTCGGCCCCTCACCCGCCCACACCAGGGCTCCTCGGAGGTTCTGAAACTCATTTAGGTCCCGTGCTCTGTTGCCTTGGCATCCCCCCTCCCCCCAGACCCCCAGCTAGGCCCTGTAACAGGATCCAGATGTTCCCTCCCCTGTCCCCAGGGTCCCCAGAATAATCCGTGACAGTTGGGCAGCCAGAGGGGGCAGGCAGGGGTGCAGGCACTGCTGGGGTAGAGGGTGGAAATGGGGAACGAGGCCCCCACGTGCAGGGCCAGTGGAGGGGTGACTGACCACGCCCCGGCATGGGCATCTCTGCCCAGGCAGCCCCACCGTCCCCCAGAGAGCATCGTCATCTCCCAGGATGAGGGCGAAATTCCTGCGTCCGCTGGCTGCGTGACCTCGGGTGGGTGGCGGGCCTCTCTGAGCTGCACCAGCTCCGAGCTCCCCGCGTCGCTCCGAGACCGTGCAGGTGAAGGGCCAATTCCGCACGGAGCCAGCGCTCGTGGGAGGTGAGCAGACGCTTCTGGATGAATCACCCCTTCCTGTGGATCTGTGTCCTCATCTATAAAGAGGGGACAGTAGTGCCTCCCTCTCAGGGTTTCAGGGGGGAACGGGCACCTCGCAGGAGCTCAACAACTGGCAGGTGCTTCTCTCTTGCCTTCCGGCGTCGCTGGCCAGCATCTCTGTGGCCAAAGGAGGGTGGGTACACCCCCCGGAGATGCCTCAGCAGGCCCTGACCGGCTTGGGGAGCCCCTCAGCCAGCGGGGACCCCGGGACAGAGACCAGGTGGACCCCAGGCCAGTCCTCCCCCTGCCTGGTGCCAGCTTTCCCGTCTGAAGCGTCAGCCCTCCTCCAACCCCAGGACACAGTGGGTGCTCGGTGTGTACCTGCTGAACGGTGCTCAGAATGCCTTCATCCTCATCCTTCCTCCTTTCCACACTCACCGGGCCCCCTCCTTCCCCTGCCCCTCCCCTGCTCCCTACCCCCCCCCAGGGACGGAGGGCCCCTTGGCCCCACCCCCTTTCCCACTCTCATGGGCACCTCCTTCAGTGCCGAGGGTGGGGCTGAGGACCAGGTGAGGGGCGGGGCAGGGAGGCTGGCTCCAGGGGAGCCACAAGCCTCCGGGGTCCCCTGCAGAAGCTGGGGGACACAGTGCGAGATCACGGGCTCTGATGTGCTGGGGGCCTCAGAAAGCCACTCAGCCTCTCTCCCCGCGTCTTAAATTCCTGCCTGGAAAGAAGATAAGAGTAGCTACCAAGTGCTGACGGCCCCCGGGGGCGGGCGGGGGGCAGGGGGTGCAGGCCCTGGGTTCAGGCCCTTCCCGAGCCAGCTCTCCTCCTCCAGCAACTGCACCAGGGAGTCTCCCGGTGGGTCCCCGGTGGCAGCTTGTTAGAGATACGAATTATCCCGCCCCATCTCGGACCTGCTAAATCTGGAACTCTGGGGCCAGGGGGGCCGGGTCCACATGGCAAGCCCTCTGGGTGCTGCGAACTCAAGCATGAGCAGCACAGATCTACACCACCCTCGTCCTCACCATCTTCACCCCCAGACCTCTGAGGCGGGCCCTGAGTGAGTCCCTTCCCCTCCCCGACGGGCCGCAGGGGGCTCCCCCCACTTCCCAGTGTCTCCGGTGCCTGGGGCTGGGCCCTTCCCTCATTCTGGTCCCGAAGCAGCAGCTGGGTTTCACCAAACTCTTGTGAGGTCCCCCGCCACCGGCAGATCCCTGCCCGCCCCCTAGGGCGTCACCAGCTCGCTGGGGACCCCCGTCTCCCTGATGGGCTGGGTGCTCGGCCTTGCAAGCGGAGGGGCGCTCGGCAGCCACCAGCAGGACATGCTCCACACCACCCTCTACTTTTTGAAGCCATGAAATGAAGTGATTTAAAGCGCTGATAGCCTGGGTTTGAACCCTCAGTCTTCCACACAGTGGCTGTGTGTCCTCAGATTTCTGAACTTCTCTGTGTCTGCTGCTTCTCCTCTCTAAAGCAGAAATGATAATACCCATTCCTAGGATGGTTGCAAGATGATAATGTGGGTAAGGCTGCGACCTCTAACTGTGACCTCTTCACCCAGAAAACACCTGCTTGGGCTCCCCTCTGCCTCTCTCTCTCCCTGTCTGTCATGAATAAATAAATAAAATCTTAAAAAAATTTTTTTAAAAACCTAATAAATGTTCATGGAGTCAAAATCAGGAGTGGATTTTAAAAAATAGGTTAAAAGTACAAGGGTCACGAAGCTCTTCAAGATACGGAGAGTAAAATGTCAAATTGGAAAAACACATGCGATGTGGCCTCAGGTCTTCACCTTCTGCAAACCGCATTGCTGTTTTGGTGTTGGATGCGTAGAAAGGAATCTGGAAGCGTAAATGGCAAAGTGATAACGGCCCGGTCCGGGGCAGGGAGACTAATTCCAGTGGGGGGGAAGGGGGCTCCATCACCTTGTTTGAATTCTTAGGGAAGGAAAAAATTGGACTGTTAGCTGGGTGTTAAAATAGTTCTCCTCCTGCAAAAAGGCTGAGGTGGAACCCTTCCCTCACTGCTCCAGAACGCCAGTAGAATATGCCCTTCTCTGCCACAGGGCCTTTGCACTGACTGTTCTGTCCAGAAGGCACTTCCCCAGCTTCCGGGTGGCTGCCTCCCCTGCATCATTCAGGCTTCTGTGTCCATATGGTCTGCTCAGAGGCATCTAGTTCAGCATCATCACCCCCCGGGCAGGGCCCGCACCCCTTCTGCTGCAGCCCATTTGTAATGATTCTTTCCTGTCTTCATGTGTTCACTTGTTTGCCGCCTGTCTCCCTTTCCTAGAATGGAAGCTCTCTGAGGTCAAGAACTGTGACCATGTGGTTCCCTGCTGCACCCCAGTGCCCAACACAGCCTGGGGATAGAGTAAGTGCTCAGGTCGTAGCTGTCAAATGGATGAACTTCTATATAAATCACCTTTCTCTTATTCTTTTTTTTGTCCAGTGTTCTTGAGCTTCTCTCTCTGTCTCTCTCTCTCTCTAGCTTTCTTGTCTAAATCTTTTTTTTTAAGATTTTATTTATTTATTCATGAGACACACACAGAGAGAGGCAGAGACACAGGCAGAGGGAGAAGCAGGCTCCTTGCTGGGAGCCCGATGCGGGACTCGAACCCAGGATCCTGGGATCACGTCCTGAACCGAAGGCAGACAGATGCTCCACCGCTGAGCCACCCAGGCACCCCAAATTCCCAGTTTTAATTATTCAATACCACCCGTTCATGTGATTCAGGAATCTAAGGACAAAGGCATCTCCCTCTGTCCCCCTCCCCAGAGGTGGCCGCTGTAGCCCGCTTCTCGTGTAGCTTCCAGAGATTTCTCACGCATGTGCAAGCGAGCTCACTACCTATATTTTTTCCTCTTTAATGCACAGATGGTGGCTCACCACATACACACAGTTCTGCACTTTAGTACTATTATTTTTTCACCCGCCTGCATCTCTTGGAGCTCTTTCCGTGCTTAATAACTAAAGAGCATGCACATACTTCCTTAGGGCAGGGAGGGGACCAGTGCCTTCCTACGCCCGGGGTCCGGTTGCTACTCACAGGCTCCCGCCTAGTGATCTGGGCTTGGTGGTGGCGAAGGTCAGAGGGGCTGGGGCTTGGACCCCACTTTGGCACCGGCCCCTGAGTGAGCCACTTAACCAGAAGAACCTCAGAGCACACGTGTCCAAACGGGGGACCGTCCTACCCCTCATCCCCGGGATCAAATGGTGTGATGCATGTTGGGGTCTTAGCTCTTGCATGTAACGTGCCCAGTGAATGGTGGCCACCATGACAAGTATTAGTAATGATAAAAGGAAGCATTATTGCCCAATCCCTACTGCTCAGCCAGGTGAGGATTGCTGGAGCTGTGACGCTAGTGTCCTGTTGAAACGACCCTCTGTTTAGAGAGAACCTTTCCGATGGCTCGTAGATGGTGGTCTTGGCACATCCGCACAAGAAAGGCCCTGGAAAGGGGACACCCCACCACATCAGGGTGTGGGGACGGGGCGGGGGGCACCAAATGAGCCCACGAGCCCTCCCTGTACCCCGTGGGTACAGACGCAGTGAGAGCTTTCCTCTGTAGTGTTTCACTAATTCTTAGTCACTGGACACACTCGGGCTTGAAGCTCTGGGGATTTTATTAAACCACGTGCCTCTAGTTACCTCTTCCTGGCCCGGGGCAATGAACCATCTGCACAATGCCACTGGACAGCAGGCCCGTGAGCCCTCACCCTGCTTCCTCCAGTCTACCTTCTGGGAACGCTCATGTGTTGGAGAGCGTATCACAAAGTCGGTTTTCTGTCCTACGTTATTTGGATCATCACTGGATCATCCGCCTTTCTCTCTGTCGTTGAAGATGTAAATGTCCATTAAAGTGTCCGCAAGAGCAGCTCACTGAGTGGAGATACTGTATTTTCCTTAATCATCCCCCGATTGTTGGACCTTTGGGTTCTTCTCATTTTAATTCACTCCCTGGCATCCCCGTGGAGAGAGCTTGGTCAGAGCTTTCCCCCAGAGGCTGGGGGACCCAGGAGTGGAGCACCTTGGCCAACCACGATGAACATGTTTAAGGACCTTTATCCCCCACCCCATCACTGCCACTCAGCTTTGTTTTATTTATTTTTAAAAAATATGTATTTATTTATTTTAGAGAAAGAGAGAGCAGGAGAGGGGCAGAGAGAGAGAGAGAATCTTAAGCGGACTCCCCACCAAGGGCAGCGTGTGCTACAGGCTCCATCCCAGGATCCTGAGATCATGACCTGAGCTGAAATCAAGAGTCGGATGCTTAACCAACTGAGCCACCCAGGGGCCCCTCAGCTTTGTTTAATACACGGCCTAGCAAATCCTGTCTTTCTAATGGGATTCTGATGCCAATTTCATATTTATTTTCCCTAAAGCATCTCTGAGGTTGCTGAGCCCAAGGTCATTGGAACCGGGCACCAGTGACTTTCCAAGGCACCCAGGATGGCCCTGCGAGGCTGGGTATCAGGCTGCTGTTGAAGCAGCTCCATGGAGGACAGACAACAATGCTCCGCGCAACAGACCTGTGTGCCGGCCGTTCCCATCCACCGCCCGGTCCTGGTCACTTTGCAGCTGGTGGCCTTTTAGACCATGTTGGCCACTCTGAGCACCCGTGATCTGTAACAATACAGCTAACCCTCCACTCCTCTAGATGTTGGCTGCTCGTTTCTGAAGGCTGGTATAGTTCTAAGTGGACTCTGTTCATACACACATTCACTTACAGTAAACAATCACTGCAATGTCAGGCTCTGAGTTCGATTCCTCACTCTCCATGGGTCCATCTCCACTCACTGGTCCGACGGAACCAGACGTCACGAGCTAGAGTCCTACCTCTCTCAGCAATCAGCAGTGGGACTTGGGCATGTCAGTGAATCTCTCTGAGCCTCTGCTTTCTCTTCGGTCAATGAGGATCAATAATAGAGCCGGGAAGCTGTGCAGATCACACATATAGTGAATGTGGAATACTTAGCAAATACCCAGCAAACGTTAGCTGTGATAATAATGATTAGATGCTACTGGATTACATAAGATCTCAAACAACTTCTAAGGGGCGTCATTTTGCCCCAAGACCAGGATGACCAAATGCCTTACCTATGTTCAAGTTGCGTGGCTGTGGAGGTGGGAGGCAGGGGACAGACTGGTCTGCGTGACCCCCACCCCCGGGAAGGTTCCCCAGGGCTCGTTCACGGGGCTGGTTTGCGCTCCCAGGGGAACTAGGAGGCCACTGGGGGCTGAGCACCTTCCCACCCTTGACTCAGAACCAGACCATTCGGAGCAGGTGAGCCAAAGATTCAAGGGCCTCACCGAAGACCAGATAGAGTGGCTTGGAGGGAGACAGTGCCCGCGCGTTAATGTCATAATCAAGGGTGACGATGTTATAATGTTAGGATGTTAAAACGATTCAATGTTAGAATGTGTGGATATTATAATAATAGAATGTTATACTAGAAGAACTTTGGCTTTGGGAGGAAGGGCAATTAAAAACGATGTGGTCTTTTGCTGAATCTGCAGGCAATGCAAAGCCACAGGAAAGAAATGTCGTGTGACGTTCCTAGGGGTTGGTGGGCGGGGGGGTGGGGGTGGTTTTTGATAGAATTGTGACAGGGAAGATGCAGAACGGAGCTGGCACCATTTTTATACTGTCTTTTTTTATTTTATTTTTATTTTTTATTTTTTTATTATGTCTTTTTAAAAAAAAATTACAAATACATAAAATATATTATGAACATATAAATAGATATCATTATATATCATTCTATCTATTTAGATAAAAATTACATAATTACAGTTCCTATAGCAGAGACTTGGGAACAGGATGCAAATTTAGAATGCATTTTTGAGATAAGATGAAAAACGTTTGACTGTTGTAGATGAATGTTGGCCTGGGGGGGCGGGGATGTTTGGGGTTATTTGCCCACCCAGCGTGCCCCGGGCGTGGGCACTGACAGTGCCTTCCCTTTCCTTGGGAGGCCCGTGGAAATGCGTGCAGACGGCTGATTTCAGGTCAGCCCCTTCATTCTATAGGGGAAGAGGCGGAGGCCCGGAGACAGCAATGAGCTGGCCTAGCCGCTTGGGGGGCTTTGCAGCACCCCGAGTGCAATCTGACCCCCTGACCATACGTTCCCCATCTCCTCCCACACCCCTGCCGCCTCAGCTGCTCCCTGAGTCTTGGTCGGACCAGAGCGTCATGGAGGGGCTCGGTAACCCTGCTTCCTGGACGCGGCATCACTGAATTCTGTTTCAGAGTAAAGCTAACTGTGAACACATCATACTCAAGCCATTAGCTGTTGACATGCCTTTGGTTCCAAGGTCATACCTTATTTGTGTCTTTTCACCAAGAAAATGAGTAAGTGGGAAAAGGTGGTCATCTGGTCTGCCTTGAGCACATGAGTTTTGCAGTTTTTGAGAGCCCAGAAGCTTGGGTTCAAATCCCAGCTCTTCTACTTCTTAGCTGTGTGATCGTGGCCAAACGACATACATTCTCTGTGACTCAGCGTCTCCATTTGTTAAACGGGGTGAATCGCGACCTCCTAATACTGTCATGAACGTTAAATGAGATGACGAGCCTCAGCACAAGGCCTGTAACGGAGTCGGCGCTCGATCAACATTCTGTTTATGATAATACTCTGACCCAGGAATCCCTCCTTTCTCCTTCCGCTCAGCTCCCAACACTGTCCCCGGGTACTCACACATGTGTCTTTCATATCTTGGGGTCTATTCCAGGCATAGAGACTTGACTCATCCCCAAACACCAACACTTTTCTAAGTGATAGACATGTTGGGGCTTGGGTTTTTTTGACAAATAGAAAGATTAAAAAAAAAAAAAAAACAATATCTCAAAATCCCTTAGCACGTTGGAGCCACAGCACAGGAGGGAGACATTCACAGCTGCGAAGGCCTGCCGTGTGCTCTCAGAGTTAATTCTCGTGGCCTCCGTGTGTGAGTATCATCACCTCCATCTTACAGATGAGAACACTGAGCAGAGACCAAACTGGCCAAGGTCAGAGAACAAAAAAGAGGTAGAGGTGAGACTCTGTAACCCCGAATGCTCGACCCAAGAACCGGTTCTCTTTCCACCAAGCTATCCCGTTTTGCTTTCTAAGCTGGAGAACGACCCAGTCTTCACGTGGCCCTGGGGTCGGGAAGGGGGTGGGAGGGTGGAGTGTAGGGTAGGATGTGGTCCAAGGCCATAGAGTCCCACGGAGTATCTTCCAAACAGACGGCTGGGAGACACGGCCCTGCGTCTGGAATCGCTTTGGGAATTTCCTACATTGGTCTGGTGACCAATGATACCCGGTGACCTCCTCTGGAGAATGCTGAGTTTGTCCCTCGTGAGTGAGGCCTCCTCGTGGGAGCGAGTCAAAGCAGGTGGAGGTGCTCTGAAACAAGAGCCGACGTGCAAAGTATAAAGCAAGGGGCTCTAGGCTCTGCTTCTTATCATAGCTGCTCCTCCTTAGGCTCCATCTCAGGGAGAAAGTGGGAGGGCAACCCTGCCGAGCCAGAGAAGGGGCCAGACTCTCAACCAACCCAGGCGGGGCTGAGGAAGGGCTGGTGTCACCCTGGAGGAGAGAAAGGCCCTGGACAGCTGGCCCGAGACGAGAGGGGAACTGACTCCCAAGGGTGGCAGGGGAGGGGCAGGGACCGGGAGCCATGAAGCCCACCCAGGAGGCCACCGGTCAGGGCAGGAGGCTCAGAGCCAAGACCAAACCAGAGCAGGAGGTCAAGGTCTGCTGTTAGGTGATCCGGATGCAGCTCTAACGGCTCCCGAGGTCCACCCACAGCGCAGACCCCAGGGACGGTGGTTCACCAGGGCACAGGGAGGAGACCTATTAGCCCGGGGATGACCTTCATCAAAGTCAAAGTCCTCAGCCTGGGTGGTGGACAGAGACCCCGCCCCGGGAGCCCAGACCCACTGGCCGCCTCCCCATTCTGCTCCTGCCCAACCCCAAAGTTCCTTGTCTAGCCCAGGGGGGCTGGAGCGAGCCCCAGGCAGCGCCTGCTCATCCTTCCGTCTCCAGCCATAAAGAGACAACAGAATGGAAAAATAATTAAAAAATAAGAGTGGAGGTGGGTGGGAGCGGGTGCTGCGTGTTGGTAGGGGGGAGAGCTGGGGGCTGGGGAAGCGATTTCCAGAGAAGAGGCGGGTGGAGGGTTGGAGTGGCTGGCGTTGAGATAACCAACAGATGCGATTCTTCAGATAAGCGTAGCAATTTAGATAAATCTCAGGCTCTGGAGCTGGTCGCCTGCGTCCCTCTCCTCCGTCTGCCTTTTTTCAATTTTATCTCTGAGCCAAGGGAGGGGGAGGGGGAGGGCAGGGAACTCAGAGGGGTGAGGAGATGGGAGGAGGGGAGGGCAGGGAGGGGGGCCAACTTCATCTTCGAGGACTTTGGCTTTTCTTTTTAATGTGTTTTTCCCAGAAGGTGGGAAATGCCAACACACACTCGGAGACCTAGAAGGCGGCCTATGTTTTTTAAAAAGCGGCGGACAAAAATCAAAATATTTGAAAATGTATTTCATGGTAATTATGTCATATTTCATGGGCTGGTGCCACTACTGAAAGAGAGGCTGAATGCCTTAATTTGTATAGAAATTGTAATCATTTGTTCATTTCAAGGTGAAAATTGCATTTTTTAATTTAAATTGTATCCTGCATGATAGTCTATTATCTAGTAAAATTGTCTCCATGTCTGAATGCCTTATATGCAGCTGCAATGCTTGTTACAAATCCACTTATATTCATAAAAGCAGGTGGACATCTCAGGAAATGGAAGCCGTTGTGTGTGCGTGCGTGTGGATGCGTGTGGATGCGTGTGGACGCGGTGGCCCCTCTCACCCATCTCTCACTCCCGCCTTCTCGTCCCCTGTCCGCCACCCCCACCTCTGACTCTCATGTCAGGATTTCCAGATCTACTTAGCAAATGAGCATTAGTTGGAATAAATGAGGAATAAATGCACGGTGTGGAAGAGCAAGCCCCGGACCGAGTTCGGGGCCTGGAGCAGGGCTGCGTCTCCCCCTTGCTGCGTGCCCTTCCCTGGGCAGCTTGTCCCCTCCATCCCTACTCTGGGGCCTGACTGCCGGACTCTGAACCATGATTCTGCCCCTGGCTAGCTGTGGGTCCTTACGCAGATTCCCAAAGAGCTCTGGGACTTGGTTTCTTCACCTTTAAAATGGGGGGAACAACAAAACCTACATCTTCTGGTTGTTGTGAGCGAGCCGCGGCCGGTGGGCCAAATCCACCTGCTGCCTGTCTTAAACGACCTGCCAGCTGAGAGTGGCTCTTACATTTTTTAGTAGTTGAAAAATATCAAAAGAAATGATAGGAAATTAGCTGAAATTCAAATTTAAGTGTGTAAATAAAGTTTTACTGGAACACAGACATGCTTGTGTGTTTACGCACGGCCGCCCTCATCAGAGCTGACGCCGCATCAGAGCTGACGACTTGTGACAGAGACCGTATGGCCCACAAAACAGAAAATACGTCTTTATAGACAAAGTTTGCCCATTCCTGGAATAACATAAGTGAAGTGCTGAGCCCAGCGTGTGAGGTGTCCATCCTCCTCGGCACCTGCTACAGGAAGGGGGTTTAAGGATGTTCGAGTGTCCAGAGGAAAATCAACCAACCGGTATCTCTGTGGCCACCGTTACCATCAGCCCAGCGCTACCCGGTATGTACTGGTCACAGATACAGAGTTTCTCTCTGGGGCAAAAATTGGAAATGGGGACCTTGTTTTCCCAGAGGAATGTCATCAAGAGTTTTTTTTTTTTTTTGAAAATTCTATGACTTTATTTAAACGCTGGGATGCCAGAAGGGGTTCTGGGCCAAGAGTTAGATACTCTATCCATTCATTACTCTGGGGCTTAGTTTCCCACCTGTAAAATGGGGCCCTTCCAGGAGCACCTGGGTGGCTTAGGCACCGAGTCTTGATTTCTGCTCAGGTCATGATCTCAGGGTCAAGCCCCGCGTGGGGTCCCACACTCAGCATGGAGACTTCTTGAGATTCTCTTTTCTTCTCCCTCTGCCCCTCCCTCTGCATGTGCTCTCTCTCTCATAATAAATAAATAAAAGGTTAAAAAAAGGAATCCTTCCAGCAAAATATCCAGCGGCAAGTGCCTCATGCCACATGTAAAGGGTTAGCATGTTCCCGACATCTGGCAGCTGTTCAGGTGGTTCATTTCTTCCTCTCCTTTCACTGGGGGTTCCATGGTCCCTGCAGGACCCTGTTCAGGAGCACCAATTACCCATCTTTTAGTCCATCCGTCCATCCATCAGTCCATCCATCCATCCATCCATCCACCCATCTATCCACCCATCTGTCCATCTGTCCACCCTTCTGTCCATCCATCTGTCTGTCCATCCATTTGTCTATCCACCCACCCATCCATCCATCTGTCATATGTCTATCCATCTGTCCATCCATCCATCCAACCACCCATTCATCCATCCATCTATCCATCCACCCATCCATTCATCCATCCAACCATCCATTCATCCATCCATCTGTCCATCCATCCATCCATCCATCCATCCATCCAACCATCCACTCATCCGTCCATCCGTCATCTGTCTATCCATCTATCCATCCACCCATCCATTCATCCATCCAACCATCCATTCATCCATCCATCTGTCCATCCATCCATCCATCCATCCATCCATCCATCCATCCACCCATCTGTCCATCCATCTACCCATCTGTCCATCCATCCATCCATCCATCCATCCATCCATCCATCCACCCATCTGTCCATCCATCCATCCATTCGTCCATCGATCTGACAATTTCCAAGCATCTCCTACGTCCCAGGCATTGCCTTGAAGGAGCCTCCATTGTGGTGTCTCTCAATTCCAGGCAACCTTGGGCAAAGGAGAAAGAAAATCTGCTCTCAAACACAAGCTGGGTGTCCTTTGGTGAGTGATTTCATCTCTGAGCTTCATTTCCCCAACCTGAAAATCACTGCCTTCTCCCTCAAAAGGTCATGAGGGGGAGGGTGGTGGTGGAGGTGTCAGAGATGGTGTGTTTCAAATGCCTCAGAAACCACAGAGAGCCATGCAATTGTTATTTAAGGATTTGCCTTCCCCAGGAGTCAGGTTGGGGATGACTTGCTCAAGGCCACACGGGGGAGAAAGTAACCCAGTGGAGTGTAAGACCAGTGCTTGGTGTTACAGACTGAATATTTGTGCCCCACCCCTGGCCCCATTCCTACTTGGAGGCCCTCATGCCACTGTGATGGTGATTGGAGATGTGGCCTTTGGCAGGTAAGTGGGGGTTAGACGAGGTCCTGAGGGTGGGCCCCCACGATGGGATTAGCGCCCTTCTAAGAAGTGGAAAGATGCCAAGTCCTCTCCATGCTCACGTGCCAGGAGAGGCCACGCGAGAGCACAGCTGGAAGTGTTTGCAAACCGGCAGAGAGCTTTCACCAGAACCCAACCACGCTGCACCCTGATCGTAGACTTCCAGCCTCCAGGACCGTGAGAAAATAATCATTTGTTGTTTAAGGTAATTTGTTATAGAGCCTCAGCAGCCCCCCACCCCACTTCCTCCCTGGAGGTATTTTATGAGGGGATGAGAATGCCAGCCTTGCTGTGTAGCCCGGAGGAATGGGGGGATGAGAGAGTCCGGGGTGGGACTCCGGGGCCTCAGTTTCCCCATTTTTTGTCAATACAATCTGTGTGACAGATCATCAGGGGACCTAAAACAACAATAACAATGACAAAAATAATATCCACGCCTGTGCGCAGTTCCTAGAGGGTCTCATTTATGGGGCTGGGAGGGGGCTGGGAGGGGCCTGGACCCCAGTGTGTTCAGGGCCCCTCCCCTGCCCTTGTCCCTCTGTGATTCCACACAGAAGGTTTGTCGGGTGGAGGCCCATCCCCACATAGCAGTCCCGTGAGCCTGAGGCCACCCCAGCCCTTCCCAAGAGCCCCAGGGAAGCGGGCAGGTGCCGAGGGGAGCGGTTCCTGTGGTGTGTCCACCCATGCCCCATCCCCAATCCCTGGAGGGCTCCCTACGTTCCCTGCCAACTCCGGGGAAGCTGGGAACATGGGAATAGTTCAAATGGGGTGGATCTGGGGGCTGGGGAGCTGGAATCCCATTCAAGAACAGTCTATGCAGGTGGGGCACTCTCCTGGCCATTTTCCAAGCATGGCTCAGCGTTCATAGGGGCATTTACCATTTCCTGTGGGCCTAGACATTCGAGAGCCTTGCCTCCCATCCTGGCTTTGGGTGCCATTCTCTGTTTTTTTTTTTGCCCCCTCTGCTCCTTTGCACGACCCTTCACTGGATCCCTCTCCCTTTGATCTCAGAAGGCTGGGGTGTCTGAGGCCCCTCAGCTCGATTTTCTTCCTCTGGCTCTACCTCACTCACTCCCCAAGTGTTCTCAGCTGAAATGAAATACCAACCAAATTTCCTGCATCGGCCCTTGGGCCCCCTCCTCTCCTGCTGCCCCACAATGGGCAGGCAGTGCCATCTCCACTGTGGGGGGCCCCCTAGGAGGTTCTGTGCTCCCACTTTGGCTGATCAGGACTGTGGAACCCCTGTCCAGCCCTCCCCTGGCTCCTCCCCATTCTCCCATCTCTGTAAGTGGCCTCTCTGCCACTTACTTTTCAGGCCAAAGTTCTAGGGTTACTTCCCACTCGTCCCTTCTTACCCTCAGCTACGTCCCAGGTCATGAGCAAGACTCACAGGCCCCTCTTTCCAAATCAGTCCTGAATCTGTCCTCTCTACCACCATGGCCACCACTGGGTCCCAGCCACCACTGTCGCTGGGCTGGACACACGTCGCAGGTCCCTGGCTTCTTGGGGCCGGATCTTGCCCACCCACGGGCTCCTCTCCATGCAACAGTCGGACAACCTTTCCTAGATATACAGCAGATCGTGCCATGCAAGACGCCCCTGTGGCTGTCATTCACTCTGGAAATAAAACCCAGCCTCTTTGCCAGGGTCTGCAAGGCCCCTGCCTGTTTCACCCTTCCGTCTCCTACCGCAGATGAATGACTGATTGACTGTCCAAAAAAAAAAAACAGATGAATGAATGAATATCCTGGGAAGGGCCTGGGCTGGGAACTGAGAGGCATGTACATAAGCCCTGGTCACTTGGGAACTTTGGACTATTCCCCTTGCTCTCAATATTCATTGCAACAAAATCTCCTGTGAGTACGCGCTGTTACCCATTTTATAGATGGAAAAGAGGACTCTTGGAGGGGTTCAGTTTCATGCCAAGGTCACCCGCTGGTAACTAAAAAGGGGTGAGATTTGACCACAGGCCCCTGAGGCTCCAAAAGCCCACACACTTTCCACTGCGCTTCCCCTCTGACTGTGCCTCCCACCCCAGATCCCTCTCCTGGTCTCCGGATGGGGGCCAGAGGCACATCCAGCTGGAGCTGGAACCGCCCCACCTGACCTTGTACTCTGGGTGGGAGCAGGAACCCTCACGCGGGAGAGCCCTCCATCCCCCAGGACCTGGCCGCTCTCAGACCAGCTGTGCAGGCTTGGAGAGGACACTCAGTAAACCAGAGGGTACCGCGTGGCCACATCCAGCTGTCTTCCGGGAAGACCAGCTCAACTGCTACACTGGCAAAGATGGAAAAAATCCATTAACTTACTGAGTCTGGACACAGTGTAGGATGGCCGAGGCCTCTGCCTCCCAGCTTCTGAGCGACGGAGCTGACCCTCCTGAACCCCCTCTAATCCAGAGTTTCTAAGCCTCGGCACTATTGACATTTAGGGTCAGATCACTCCTTGTTGGGGGCTGTGTTGTGCATTGTGGGGGTGTAGCAGCACCCCTGGTCTCTACTTCCTGGATGCCAGGAGCAATCCACTCACCCACTTGTGACAACCATAATGACCTCCAGGCTGCTGAACCCCCTGGGCCGCCAAACTGCCCTTCGTTGAGAAGCGGGTCTCTAATCCTGAGTGTAGCCTGGTCCTTATCTGTCCTAGCTTATGGGGTAGTACCTGCTATCCTAGATCATACCTTGCCACGCTGCAGGCTTCTAATGCTCAAAGACGCATGTGGAGCACCTGCAGAGCGCCAGGCGTTACGCATCCAACACAGATGAACATACATATTCCTCACAGCAGCCCTCTGGGGGCAGTGCCATTATCCCATTTTCCAGATGGAGAGACACAGGCACAGGGACATTGGGTGAGTCACTGACGGAGCTCTGTTCCCGTTGACGGCGCATGCCCACAGCCACGTTCTCACCCAGTCCTGGCACCTTTGCAAGTCGTGGCATCCTGTTGCCCGAATTCCAGAGGAGGAACCTGCAGTTCATGCAGTTTCCACGAGCTCACCCGGTGCCCCATGGTCATGGCAACTGGCAGAGTCAGAGTTTGAACCCCAACCTTATGGTAAAGCCCGTTATTGTCCCACCACTCCCGGCGGCCTTTTAGACTCATAAATATGCTTCCAACTTGGCAGGCGCTTGGAGATCGTTCACTTATTCAACAGATATTTGTTGATGTTTACTCTACACCAGACCCTGTGGTTAAGAATGTGGGCTCTTCTCTATCTTTTAGAGACAAGTGCTGACATATCGAAGGGTGAAATGATGGGAGTCTGGAATTTGCTCCGAAGTAGCCCCAGATGTGGAGGGGAGGTGGGCGGGGGTACAGATGAGATGAGCTCGGTGGGGGGTGGATAATTGCTGCAGCCAGCGAATGGCTACATCTCGCCATCTACTCTCATGAAATTTTCCATTGCAGAATGCATTTAGCAGTGTGGACGCTGATTCCTTGTTTGGGTTCAAACCCCAGCTTCACTATCTATGGTGTAATCTTGAGTATTTGTCTTTGCCCCCCTAGACCTTGGTTTTCTCATCTGTGAAGTGAGGGGACCGTAATTTGTAGCTCGCAGGGTCTTTGTGAGGATTAAATGAGGGAGTACAGAGAGCGCGAGCCAGCTCTTGAGAGGGGCCAGGGTCTGGTCAATAGCTGGGCTCCCTGGGGGTCATAGCAGGTCCTCCTTCACTGTCTACAGGGGGAAGTGGAGAGCCAGTCTCATCACAGAGCTCATCTAGTGAGAGTGCTAAGCCCTGTGATGGCCCTGCAAGGGCCATAACCCTGAGTTACCCACAGAGCAAAGAGGAGACAAAGCTCCTAATCCCCGTGAAGAACCCTGACTCAGTGCAAGTCCATCCCCTTTGGCCCCAGCATGAGGAGGCCTCGTCCGGAATTCCTGGTGGCCTAAGTGCCACCCTCCCTCCCATCCAGCCCTCTGCCCTCGCTTCCTCTGTTCTCCCTTGGAGCTGGCTTCTTTCCCCCATCAGCTCTCTGGGCCACTTGAATTATTCCCATGTTCCCAGACTCTCTGGAGTTGGCATGAAGCACTCAGATTCCTCCAGGAATTCTGGTTGGGGATGGAGCATGGGTGGGCACACCTTGTGAACCGCTCCCCTTGGCCCCCCTCCGCTTCCCCTGGGGATCTGCTCATGCTCACAGGGCTGCTGCTTGGGAAATGAGTCTCCAGCCAACAAGTATTCCATGGATTGCCTTTCATTTCCCAGAAGGCCTTGCACTAGCAAGTTGGAGCCATGTGGCCAATTCCATTCGAGAAAATGACAGTGTAACCTCTGAGCTGAGGCAGCTAAGAGCCAGCATGCCCTGGTCGCCCTCCTCTTCCCCAGCTATAGGGACCGGGGAGGCCACGCATTCCAAGTGGTACAGGAGCTCAAAGGAGAAAACAAAACTTTACTGTGTAGGCCCACTGAGACTTGGGGTTTATCTGTCTCTGCAGCAGAGTCAAGCCTCACCTGGCTAATATCCTAGGGCCTTTAAAGGGGTCAGCTCCACCTCCAGAGGGTCTGTACACTAAAGGTGAGCTACATGGGCAATCAGACATGTCTCCCCAATAAGATCTCTGCATATCAAGGCTCAGATGAGCTTTCCTGGTGACAGTTTGCACGTATTGTTGTACACACACATTGCTATCACGAGGAGTTGTCACTGGCTTTGACTCCACAGGGCAAGAAGCTCAGTGTTTGGGGCTCCCCTGGCCCCTAGTTTCCACCATGCCTCTCCACTCCAGGCTGATTTATCTCTGTGCCCTTGTGCTGTCCTAAACCATAACCACGGTTGTAACAGCTTTCAATGAGCCCTATGAGTCCTTCTAGCAAATTACCAAACCTTGGGAAGGTGGTCTTGGGAACCCCCAAACTCTGAAAGATATGGGTGTCAGTGGTGACGGTGGTCCTGGGGACCACCCCCCACACACACACTGTCTTTGCCCTCTTCTGTCATGAAAGAACTATACCCAAATGTGTGCCAGGCTAATGGACCCATGGATCCCGGAGGTGTGATTTGAGGGCCAATCTGTCTCTGGGGACACGACCACAGATGAGGAAAGAGGTGATGGAGGTCACCCCTCGAGAGCACGGTGTTGTCCAGCAGCGCTTGTTGTCCTCTCCATCCACCCTCAGGCGTTCAGGCCATCCCGTAAGGGGGCTGGCGCGAGGGTGTTCAGCCAGCAGCATTTACGAGAGTGGAGGCAGAGGCGAAATCTGATATAGTCCCATGGGGGGAGTTCAGTGTCACCCGAACGTGAGAAGAAACAGAAGGAAATCCACAGCACAAAGATATTTGTGTAAATTCTCCACCCACACAAAGGTATTTTTCAGGAATCTAAGGATGTACATTCAACATGCAGGATGCTGATGGATGAAGAAAGTGATCAACAAGATAAGACCACGACAATTACATTTGATCAGAGCTTACAGAGGTAAGGGGGGGGGTACCATAGATTACAAAATTACTAGCAAAACTGGGGCCCACTTGTCTGGTCTCTTTTGGGAAGTCTTTGCCGTGGGCTGCCCCCTCTTCTGGCCTTCATCTCAAGTGAGTGCACTGGTTAGCATCGATTTTGATAAAGTTCCTTTTATTTCTTGTACCTTATGCTTTCTACCTGTCTTCAGCATCCCATGAGCCCAGCCAGACGGTGGGTAGATCTTGATGCCTCCTTCTAGCTTAGTCAAGGGGTCTCAGTCCTGATTGCAGCTTAGAATCACTTGGGATGCTTAAAAATCACCCTTCGCTGACACCACAATGCTGATTCAGTTGTTTGGGGTGGGGTCTGGCACCGGCCCTATAAGTGGCCCCAGCTTGCACCCATTGGTGGGAACCCCTGGGGTGGATGCTCCTCATCCAGGCTTCCCTCAGTCAGAGCCCACTCTTGTGCCACTGACATCATCTATGTGTCTCTCCCCAACTCAGCTCTTTCTAAAACACCTTGAACAGGACCTGGCATAGACTGGCCTCTCAGGGGAATGTTTCTTTGAGATGAACTGTTTGAAAACTGTTCGAACAGATGAGTTACACATGTCTTATTCAGTTCAGCCTGGTGCTACAATCATATAGAATTTTTTTTCAGCCATTGCCAGGTTCAGCTCTTAATTCCCACTTGGATCCTGGACCTCCTACAGAGGGGGAAAAAATCATCTTTTTTTTTTTTTTTTGGTACATTTTAAATAGCTGGGATCCACTTCCTTGGCTCTGAGGCCGCTGCCTTATGTAGAGTCCCTGAGTTTGAGGCACGAAACCCAGCAGGTAAAGGCAGGCTCTGGGTTCATTTGAACCAGAGTTCGATGCTCCCTATGTGTGAGATCCAAAGCAGGGCATGAATTGCTCACTATAAAAATAGGCTGACTTGAGAACGGAAAGAGATTGTAGGTGCAGAATGCTTAGAGCACTACCTAGCACTTATAAAATGTATCATTGATAGAAAACTATTCGTATCAGCTTCTTTTGGTAATTTTAGGCACCTCCAAGCATTAAGACTTCCTGCAGAACCAGGGGCCCAAGAATGGACAGAACCTTGAGGTCAGCAGGCAGAGAGTTTATGGAGAACTCCAGGACCACTGGTCATATGGAACCCATTTATCTGTAAGTGGGACCTTGTATTTCTGGCCACAGGTATCGGGAAAAAAAAGTTCATGTCAGCCAGAGAGTGTGAGAAATCTCTGGGGTTCTAAAGTTGTTTTTTCAACCTGTGCCTTGCCCCGAGATGAACCCCTATGGTGGAGCTACATTGAGATGATGGCAATGGTGGCAAGTGGGGCATCTAAAACCCAGAGAGAAAACCTGTCCATCTGGATACAGAAACAAGGCAAAGGGGCCCCATGTTGTAAAGAATGTGGAAGGAATCCCAGAGTTTAAAAATGTATATATATATATATATATATATATATATATATATATATATATATATTTCTCTCTGTGTTGCCTCCCTGAAGGCAGGTGCAGTCACATGCAACTGTGACAGTGTGGGAAGCTAAACACCGACATAATCCCATCTTTCCCACCAGATCTTGAAATCTGGACTTAAATGGGTTGATTTTCTGCTAAATTAAAACAGCAACAAAACAAACAAAATCCCCATTCTCCAAAGGATTTTAACAGAATCCAGAGTCTCACAACCTGATGTTTCAAAAGTCCAAATTTACTTGATGTATCAAGAACCAGCAAACTCAGCCAATTCTCAAGGGGAAGAACAATCAATAGATGCTAACCCTGATATGACTCAGAAATTGGAGTTATTAAAGATTTTAATGTAGCTTTTATAACTGCACTCCATGAGGTAAAGTGAACATTCTTGAAATGAGTGGAAATATAGAAGTTCACAGCAATGAAATAGATAACTACAAAAAAAGGACTAACTAAATTTTTTTCTATCAAAATAGTATCAGAAAAAATATAAAAATCACTGGGTGCATTTAATAGCAGGATGGAGATAACAGAAAATAGTCACTGAATTTGAGAAATGATTTAATCTGAAAAACAGAGAAAGAAGGATTGAAAAAAATGAACAGAGCTTCAGAGAACTGTTGGACAATAATAAAAGCTCTAGTATTTCCATCATCAAAATCCTTGAATAAGGCAAGTAGGAGATAGATACAGGAAAAATATTAAATAAAAACATGATGGCTGAAGGTTTTCCAAATGTAAGTGAAAAAAAGTAACTTTACAGATTCAAGAGGTCAGTGAGTCCCAGAGAGGATAAGCTCAAAGAAAACCGCACCTAAACACAATCTAATCAAACTTCTGCAAATAAAAGGTAAAGTAAAGGTTTTAAAGCATTCTGAGAAAAATCACATTTATACAAAAGGAAGCAACAGTTCAAGTACCTGTGGATATTTCCTCAGCAACCACAGACTCCAGAAGACATTGGAACATCTTTTCTGAAAGGAAATAAACTGTTGACCCAGAATTTAATACCTAGCAAAAAAAGAAGAAAGAAAGAAAGAAAGAAAGAAAGAAAGAAAGAAAGAAAGAAAGAAAAAAGAAAAAGAATCCTTTGTAAGTGAAGTTGGAAATACATATACTTTTGGATGAGGGAGAGAATTGTTAACCAGCAGACAATCTCTAAAAAAAAGAGTAAAGGAAGTTCTAGCTGAAGGGAACTGATACCAGAGGAAAACTTGGGAATTCAGGAATAGAGAATAGGCAACAGAAATGGGAGATATCTGGGAAGATAGAATAAACTATTTTTCTCCTCTTAAGTTCTTTAAAATATATGATTGTTCAAGGAAAAAGTATAATATTGTTTGGGAGTGTTCAATGTGTGTACATGTAATACACATGTCAGCTATAACATCAAGGGTTTTAAGTTTCTGTATTTTATTTGAAATTATAAAATATTAACTCTAAGTAGACGATGGATGGTAGATATATAATAATAGCTAGACCAATCACTAAAAAAATATTAAAGTATATGCTGAAAAGCCAACAGATAAACTAAAATGGAATGTTAAAATGTACTAAAACAATCCAAAACAAGGCAGGAAGAAAGAAGAGGAAATTTGAAAAGGAGATTACAGACAAAGAAATAATAAAATGGTAGACCTAAATCCAATGACATCAATCATACGGTAAGTGTAAAAGCTCTAAACATAGGACCTTTAAGGACAGAGATTGTCAGATTCTGACAATGCCGTCCGTCTACAAGAAAACTGTTTCAGTATCTGTATACTTTAAAAATTCTCCAGGATGTTTACTGTCCAACTCTTTTCCATTCAATATTTATCAAAAGCTCAGTTGGGAAAAAAAAGAAGTCATGATAAGTGTGATTTTTTTTTTTTTGGGGGGAGGTGAGCTTACGTTCCCTCTTTAGGAATTCCAAATGATCCTGGGGTCAAATGAAGACGTCAGGGAATCCAGTGTCTAGATCACATCCTGTTCTTATCTCTCCTCACCTGCCATCAGGGTTACTTTTACTGAATTATCCTCAATCTGTATTGAAGACCTTTATAAGAAACAGTTCCTCAAGTACAAATAAATCAAAACCACACCAGTCAGAATGGCTAAAATTAAATTTTAAGGAAAACTGTCAGGAAACAATAAATGTTGGTGGGGATGTGGAGAAAAGAGAGCCCTCCTACACCGCTGGTGGAAATGCACACTGGTACAGCCACTCTGGAAAAGATTATGGCAATTCCTCAAAAAGTTAAAAATAGAGCTACCCTATGACCCAGCAATTGCGCTACTAGGTATTTACCCCAAAGATCCAAATGTAGTGATCTGAAAGGGGGCATCTGCACCCCAATATTTATAACAGCAATGTTCACAATAGCCAAACTATGGAAAGAGCCTAGATGGCTATCGACAGAGCAATGGATAAAGAAAATGTGGTGTATATATAGACAATAGAATATTACAGCCCTCAAAAAAATGATATCTTGCCATTTTCAACGACATGGATGGAACTAGAGGGTATTATGCTAAGCAAAATAAGTCAATCAGAGAAAGACATTATCATATAATTTCACTCATATATGGAATTTAAAAAACAAAACAGAGGAGCATAGTGGAAGAGAGGGGAAAATAAAATAAGACGAAGGGAGAGGGAGAAGAGACTTTAAAAAAAAACAATTTTTTTTAGAGACTCTTAACTATAGGAAACAAACCAAGGTTGCTGGAGGGGAGGCGGGTGGGGGGATAGGGTAGCTGAGGGATGGGCATTCAGGAGGGCATGTTATGTCATGAGCACTGGGTATTATATACAACTGATAAATCAACGAACTCTATCTCTAAAGCTAGTATGCTCTATATATGTTAATTAATTGAATTTAAATAAAATAAAAATTTTTAAAAAGGGAAAAAAATAATCCTTCACAGCACATCTTTATATATTTCAGGAGTTTATTCCTGAGTTCTTATTTTTGACATCACACTGTCCTGTTTAGGAAGACACCAGGGAGAACTATCCTTTAGCAAGTTTCTTATTTTCTCATTGACATCAGTACTTGTGTAACTCATTGGTTTTCCTATTTTCCATTGGCTGCTAGGAAACTCCAGGCATCTCTCTCTCATGTTAATAAACATCCCTATAATAAAAGATCCAATGGTCACTATGTTTGTGAAACGCAGGGCTAAAGAAAGTGAAATTGGTTTCTTTATTCTGTGAGCTCGTATAATCTTCACAATTGCCTCAGAGGTTGGTACCATTGTTTATGCCATTTTTATAAGATAATGTGAACACTGAGTCCTCAGAGAGACTACTTGCTCGAGTAGTGGTGTTAGGATTAGAACATGCTGTTTGACTTCCATCTTAAAACCATAAGCAAATCATGTATATGAAATACCTGGCAAAAGGAAATATTTATCCATATGATATAGGCAGCTAAGGAGCTGGCCTTAAGGGCTAGATTCACAAAAGGAGGCAGTTCTATAGGGTCAGGTGGATGTGGCCCAGCCCAAAGAATCAAGGAACCCAGCCACCCATACCCCAACACTTACCTAAGCCCTTCTGCCTGGGAATACTTCTGTTCATGTCAGTTTTACCCAAAACTGTTTCTGATAACCCACAAATTTCATACTGGTACCTGGTCCTCACCCTGACTTCTCCCAGTTCCCACTTTCCTTTCTTGGATGTCCGCTCTCCATGGACCAATTTGCAGCACTGGTGAGGGAGGCTTCATGGGCTTCAAATGTATGATGGAGGTAACTGCTTATGCTCAGCTGTGTACTGATGGACGTGGAGGAGGTAAAACCAGCCAGAGGGATTTTGTGCATGTGTGCTAAATTTCCCAAGTAATGGATCCTAATTCTTAACTCCCTGGTAATAGATATCTAGACTTTTCAGGCCTCAGGGTGAGTGGAACGGACTTCCAGTCCCTTGATCTTGGGCTTGACCATGAGATTTGCTTGGCCAATGGGACGTTAGTGGATCTGACAAGAGAAGAAACTTGAAATGGGGTTCAACATGGGATCTCCACAATGCCCTTTGAACTCTGATGATCTGTACTCATGGTCCAGTAGCAACCTTTCTCATGGGCTCTCCAGAACAAATATCATCAGATCTAGAGTCTAAAGTTGTGCTGCCCATCTATGTTAGCTTTCTATTGCTGCCTAACCAATGATCACAAACTTAGTGGTTTAACACAACCCCACCCCCCCTTACAGTTGCTGTAGGTCAGAAGTATGGGTACAACATAACTGGGCTCTCTAATCAGGATCTCAAAAGGCTGAAATCAAGTTGTCAGTGGGGGCTATGAACTCATCAGGAGGCTCGATTGTGGAAGAATCTATTTCCAAACCCATTCAGGGTGTTGATAGAACCCAGTTCCTTGGGTAAGACTGACTCCCCACTTTCTTGCTGGCTGTTGCATGGGTCACTCTCAGCTCCTAGAGGGTACCCTAATATCCTAGCAATGACCCTGTCATAATACAGCAGCTTGCTTCTTAAAGACAGCAGGAGAATGTCACTCTAGTCTATTATGATGGAGTCTTGTGTAATGTAATGTGATCACAAGAGTGACTGTACTGTCACCTTTGCCAGATTGTGTAACCATGTTGAGGTAGTGACCATCCCATTATACTCACAGATCCCACCCATACTCAAGAACACATATATCAAAGAATAGGAATCTTGCTGGACCTTCTACAGATGATCTGCCTACCAAAACATCCAAGCCTAGATTATTAGCCAAACCATGGTTGGCCTACAAAACTGTGGAAGTGAGAATTAGTGTTTATTGTAAGCCAGAGTTTTGTGGTGGCTTATTATGCAGCATTACTATGGCAACGGCTGACTGATACGCTTCAAGAAGTATTGTCCTCCTGGTTCACACAGTGTCCCATCTGCACTTTGGGGAGGCAGCCTGCTATGATGGACAGGACACTGGGACAAGTCATGGGTCTGAATCTCTCCTCCTCCACCCCCTGGTTGGGGGCCTGGAGCCAGTTGCTTCACTTCTCTGGGTCCATATTCTCAATTGTATTGGAGGGTCCACGATGCTTGTCACCTCCAGATGTTGGGCGTGTTAACTAAAACAGTGGATGAGGATCACCTGGTACACAGAAGGCACCATAAATGTTAGTGTCTTTTCTCTCTAAAGCTCATATTTCTAGCCAGCATGCCCTTGTCTTCCAAGAATGAATGTGGTACGAATTCTGGGAGGGGTCACCGCAGTGCTGATACCTGTGGGTTATCTAGCTGGTGTCTCCTCATCAGATGATGGGGGTGGCCTGCAGAGCTCTCTGATCCTGAACCAGATTGTGGAAGACAGCTCTGCTTGGTTTCTATGGGGTATGGATCATCGGCACCCACCCTCAAACGAGACCGCAGCTCCATGTCTCCAGCACTTCAATATTAGGATTTGACTTGGAAACATCTCCGTGTTTGGGAGAGCTCAGTCCCTACCAGTCACTAGCTGTGTGATCTTGTGCAAGTGACTTTAACTTTCTGACTCTTGGCTTCCTTCCCTGTACACTAACGGTAAAATCCGCCCCCCTCACAATGTTGTTATGCCAATGATAGGACTAAAAGTGCATGCATGAGCACACCACAGGAGCTTTGTAGTCAGTGTTCCCCTTTCCTCAGAGAAGAGGCCATTTTTCTGTGGTTCTTTTAGTGCCACTCTCTGCTCTACCCTACCTCCAGGGTCCACCCTGGCAGGGAGCACAGAGCAAGTCCTTATAGAAATGTTTGTTTCCATATCATTAGCCTCACTCGATCCTCAAGAAAACCCCCTGCCTGGGTGGGCATGGTGGCCCCAAGTGCTGTTCCTGATAGTCCCACCCCCCATCTCCCAGGTACAGGATGGATTACACTTTCTTTCTCCCTCTCAAGGTCAGTGTGGCCACACTCTCAAGGCCAGTGTGACTTGCTTTGGCCAATGGAGGGTGAACAGAAGTGTCTGATGCCGGTCACTTCAGGTGGGCACTTTAAGAGCCAGTACACACTTTATCACATCTCTCTTTTGTTCTGATACCAGCAGCCAGCAATGCTCGAGGCAATGCCCATTCTCCATCAGGCTGACTGTGATGAGTAGCAGTCACAAATATGAATGAGAAAAAAATTACACCTTTGGTGTTTTAAGCCACAGAGATTTGAAGTTGTTGGCTACTGCATTCAAGCCTGATGCAATGGGACAGACTTTATTCCCATTTGAAGGATCAGGAGAAGTGGCTTGTGTACAGTCACACAGAGGGTTCCTGGGACCAAGGACAAGGCTTTATCTGAGGGAGCATTTTGATTCTTTCCAGAGGGGAGAGAGAGAGAGACAGACAGTAGAGGTAACCGGAACCCTGAACATACTCTCCCTGGTGCCTCCCTGCACCGGGGAAGCGAGGCACTCCCTGCAATAGGTGTTTACATCAGCAAGGCTAGGAGATCGATTGTGGCAGCCTGGTGAGTGGAGGGAACTGGGTTCTGAACGTTGTGCTCTCAGGAGGACCAGGTGTTCTAGACTCAACTCCACAACAGAGTCTCAGGGCTCATACATCTCTTGTCTCAGGAATTTCTTTCCTTCATTAGTAAATCTTACTCCAGGAAAGACCGTGGAACTCATTCATATAAGATGTGCATGAGCAATGAGACCAGGAAGAGGCTGCTATGTTACACAGCATCACTGCAGCAACAGCTGACTGATACACTCATCTATCCAATAGTCATTCTTTCCTTTTCCTTTATTTTTTTAAAAAAAATTTATTTATTCATGAGAGTCACACACAGAGATGCAGAGACATAGGCAGAGGGAGAAGCAGGCTCCATGCAGGGAGCCCGATGCAGGACTAGGACTCGATCCCGGGTCCCCAGGATCACACCCTGAACCGAAGGCAGATGCCCAACTGCTGAGCCACCCAGACGTCCCTCCTTTTCCTTTATTATTATTTTTTAAATTTATTTATGATAGTCACACAGAGAGAGAGAGAGAGAGAGGCAGAGACATAGGCAGAGGGAGAAGCAGGCTCCATGCCCCGGGAGCCCGACGTGGGATTCGATCCCGGGTCTCCAGGATCGCGCCCTGGGCCAAAGGCAGGCGCTAAACCGCTGCGCCACCCAGGGATCCCCCTCCTTTTCCTTTAGACACAGAAACCTGATTTTATTCTGGGGCGTACTGTGTCTGGGCAGGAGATCACATTTCTCAGCCATCCTTGGTCTGTTGGATGGGACTCTTAGAAATGGTCCCTAAGAAGCGGGGGACAGAGAGTTCTCTTAGGGCCCCCAAGGGCAAGTTTATGTCTGGGAGCAAATTAGCATCACTCAGCACCTAGCACTGTGTTGCTTTCCCAGCACTGGTAGTGGACAGCTCTGAGCCCTCGGGGTACTCTCTGGGCCACCTTCCAGACCAGCTTTCAGCTCAGTTTATTATCAGGGTAGCCTGAAAGATCCTTAGGGATTATCTAACCTGCTTTTTAAAAAATTTATGGAACTAGGGTCTGAGACAGGGAGAAAATTATCTCAGGACCCACACCGAGTCATAATGCAGGGCTAAGAGCAGAACTTGACCAGTTCTTGACTCTCCCCCATATCTTTCTGACTTACTGAATAACTACACAGTTAGGGTGAGACGGTAGGAAAGGTGGCTGGGAGCCCTGATTCTGACATAAGCTACCTGGATTCCTAGGGAGCTGGTACAAAGCTCGTCACCCTGTGGGGATAGTAAGTGGTGGAGGGAAGACCCAATCTCCCTCAGTCCTGCCCTGGAGCGCTTGGCTGGGTTAGGTGGACTCAGGTCCATCAAAACACCTTACCAATCCTTCATGTACAGTTTCTCCCAGCAACTCCTCCACTTCACCCCTTCCTAAACCAGTGCCCTAGAATGACATGGGTTTCCCGGTTTAGAGCCCGGGAAACATATGTGGACTTGTTTCTTGCCCAGATCCCCTTTACTGGGCCAGTTTACCTGTCCCCTAATGGATGTGATGTTGCTGCTAAGGGTGCATTGCTGAACCTTCCTCTGGAGAACTGCTCTCACCTCATAGGACCTACTCGGACCAGAGTTGCTTGAGCACATTAGCCTTTACTGACCTACCCACATCCCCAGGGGCAGCCAGCAGCCAACCAATGACTGACATTCTAGAGCAAAAGCCAATCCTCCAGTCCCCAAGTGAGACTAACTCTGCGCTACTCATGCTCCAGAGTTCCCTAGACTATCAGGTTGGAATGAGACTCCACTTAAAGCCCCCTCTTTGGGGATCCCTAGGTGGCGCAGCGGTTTGGCGCCTGCCTTTGGCCCAGGGCGCGATCCTGGAGACCCAGGATCGAGTCCCACGTTGGGCTCCCGGTGCATGGAGCCTGCTTCTCCCTCTGCCTATGTCTCTGCCTCTCTCTCTCTCTCTCTCTGTGACTATCATAAATAAATAAAAATTTATAAAAAAAACAACAAAACAAAACAAAACAAAAAAAAGCCCCCTCTTTGCTTAGCTCCTTCTTCTGTCCTACGTCATTTTTCACTTCCTCGTGCATTTCTCTTGAGGGCTCCCCCTCCATAAATCCACCTGCCCCTGATTCCCCACAGCAGGTTCTGCTTCTTTAGGAAACGTGGAAGCTGCTTCTTCTTCCTTTGAAGCATGGAAGCTTCTGAGCATTCTCCTACCTTCCAAGTTCGATGTACCGGGAGAGGGCCACAGAGGGCTCTAAGCTTAGCAGCAGGAAGTCTGGCCCACTGAACAGAACTGAGATTTCATCAGAGTGATGCTTAAGCAACAGCATTCATTGATCAATATTGAGTAGGCATCCTCTACATGCCTAACAGCTGCTTGGCACTGGAGAACCTGGTGGTCCTATCCTGACCCTCTAAATTAGGGTTCTCAACCACCCCTCGGTTCCTTTTAGGGCAGCTGCCGAATGACAATCAATTGAGTACACGGAACCTTGGAAATGCTTTAATTTCTTTTAATGTATAACAGTTACGCCTGAGTTACAGAGGAAGCGCTTACAAGCAGGTAGTTAAAGCAAATGCCAGTTTCTCTTTCTAGTCTACTACTCCATATAGCTGAATAAATTATGGTGCGATTATAGTTAAACACACACCCTTGTGCCCACAGGCCCACGCACACACCCCACTCACACTCTCATGCACACGCGCTCACTTCCAGATGGAGGAATATGGCTGTGAGTCAAACACGGAAGCAACCAAGTTGCAATTACTAGGAAGAAGGAATGATCTAGAGTGCTATGTAGATATTTCCCAGGTGGGGGAATTGGCCATGTTAGAGTTGACAGAAAAAGCATTCGATACACAGTTGTCTCTGAGCATTTCAAGAAGGCGGCCAGAGTAACCCCCCTCCCCATTTGGTCTTGGTTAGGTGCCTTTGCAGGACAGAGCTGTCAACCTCAAAAAGCGTCCAGTAGTGAAGGGCACATTGGGAGCTTGGCGAGAACGTCAACCTGAGAGAGGCCCCAGAGAATGTCTTTTTTGGGCAGTCATGGAATTTCACCAAGTTCCAGGATCCAAATCTCAGAATGCTTCACCAGCTCCATCGAAAACAACGTTGGATCTCGGTGGAGTCTGGGCAAATTCTGGGACCTGTTCTGCTCTCAAGCCATAGTCAGATTGGAAATCTGACCTTCTCATTTTTTCTTCTGGGCAAACCTCCCTCTTCATCCTTCTTTCCTTCTCTCTCATTCCTCTATCTCTCTTCTTCATGTTCTTCTGGCAAAAGAATGGCAAAGGTAAATCAAGTAAAAAATAAGAGTATAAAGCATAGCTTGGTTCTTACACATCACTTTTTTTTTTTCATAGCAAGAGAGAAATACCAAATGAGAAAACAAAGCAATAAAAATGAAAGAACCCAACAGAGCCTGGAATGTATAATCTGAAACACACAATATGCAGATATATCCCTACAGATGGTCCCTGGCACTAGCACGACACACACTGTGGGGGTTTTCTTTCCTTTTTTAGTATATATATATATATATTTATATAAAAGTCAACTTCCTATAAACGAACAGCACATCACCACATTTCCAACTAATGTACAATGAGCTCAGAAGAGGGACCCCCCCCCCCCAATAGGTAGGACCAACAGCTACTCGTGATAAGTTGGAGGAAACATCTCTTATTTTGCTACGGATTCTATTTACAGGAATGGATGGGGATTGTTTCTGGGCCACTGGGTCTGGCCACTGGGATTCAGGCCTTCTTTCTCAGGCTGTGGTCAATCCTCAAGAATTTGAAGCCTTGTACCTCTTGTCCCATGTTCTCTCTCTGGTTGAAGTTGTGAGCTGCCAGCACAAAGACTGAGTTTTATGGACTGAGTTGGCTAGACACACTAGTACACAAGGTTTTAGGGAAAACCTGCTAGGGTCAGGGTCTCTTTCTGAGGGGGGTGGGGCTCCAGGGGGAATGAGTCCCATTTTCTACCAAGATGGCGACTTGGGAGAACTCCAGAGAAGATGGACATAATGAGAAGCCACTTGGTTTATTCTCATTTCATCACAGGGGGCAGATATTTAGGATTGGTCCTAGCATAGGAATGTCACCTCCTGAGGGTGAGGCTTGGCTGTTTTGATGTCACCTGCCTGAGAGCCCTGCTCCTGGGTATAGAAGGGGACTCAGATGATTTCTGAGCCAGGCCTCCAGGGGGAGGATTGACCATTCAAGGAATGTAGATGAAGACCGTGGTTGATCTTAAGAGCTGCTTCCTGGCTGTGATGGTTACAAACATAGGGACTGGGTCACCGAGGGACGACACAGTCTTCCTTTCTGTCCAGAGCTTGAAGAACCAAAAGTCTCCTGCAGTAGATGCTCCAGTTGAAATCTTGGTTGAAGTCCATGGGCTACACATGTCCAGGTATCTGCTACTACCAAAGAGTTTATTTGTCCCCATATATGTATAGGTTCTTCTAAACCAGAGATATGAGCCACCCTGGCCACGGTCCAGGACAGGCTTGATACTACCAAGTCTGAAGATGAGAAACAGGTGAGCATTTGTCACAGAAGTGGCATCTATGCAGGAAAGTGTCCTAGCATCTTGCCAGTCCAGTTCCCCAGTAGGGAGGAACTCAGGTTGACTCCCAAAGCAGCAGCCCTTCCCTCCAGGAATGTCTTGTCGGCTGAGAGCAAGCGGCATGGGTTGAGCAAAGAGGTGGCCTCACGTGCCCAGGCGGGGACAAGCAATCTGGCCCAGTCTCTGTGGATTTAGGGCTGTGTCTCCCTCACAAGTGCCTTTAACCTAGCAGCACTTGATAAAGGTGATCCAAGTGTAGATTATAATGATGGTGATGGTGAAGATGAATATAATTCTGATAAGTAGGTGAAGGTGGTGAAAAGTCCCAAGGGAGGCATAGTCAGGGGCTTGAACCATTCCCCAAAGATCTCAACTTTTAAAGAGAAGGGATATGAGGAAGCCATGGGCATGGCCAAGGAAGGTGGCTTTCCCCGATTCTTTGGAAGCTTTGGCATCCCCAACCTCTCCAGGAGTGGTGGCCTGAAGACTGGCCACATGTGTCCCCACCTCACTGTTCTGGATGAGTAGACAGGGCCCTCTCAGCTTAGAGTGGATCAACACTGAAAGGTGCCACTATCAGTGGGACGGGGACATGCCCCCTCCCCCCAAACGTTAAGGGGAATTGGTGGCCTTGTCTTAGGTAAGCTGTCCTTGCTGGTCCAAGAACCCTCCTCCAGGGCTCCAAGGGAAGTTCTCTGCACCCCAGCAGCTTAAAGGGTGGATGGAGGTCCCCCTCACAGAGGGTTGGGCATGCAGGGGACAGGCTCAGGTCTCTGAGGGAGGCTTTGTGAGAAACTGCAGCTCCATGGATTGTGGACTTGAAGGCAGAGCACGGAAGCCTTTGGCAACAAAGGTCTGCTGCCCACAAACAGAGGGACCCCAGCTACGAAGCCCCCTTCTGAGCCTGCCCTATACCTCTTTACACAAGACTTGGTCTCCTTCCCCTCCCATGTGATTCAGAGAATGAGAAAACTGAAGGGCCTATGGGCTCCACAGGCCCCGCACAGGCTGGGCAAGGTTGGAATTTGGCCTTCAGTCTAGAAGCCTGCTGCCTCTGGGTGCCTGTGTTGGGTCCTTGCACCCTTGGCGGCCCACTGCTGATGAGCCCTGCCCCCTGGGTACCTCTTCCTGCTTTTTCTGGTACCCCTACCTGGGCTAGACTCCTCCCCTACACCCACCAGAGGTGTGTATGGAGGGTCCTGGAGTCCTCAGAATTCCTGGGTGATCCTCCTGGGAAAACCCCAGGGCGAGGGTCCCCTCTCTGCTGGCACCCCAGCATCCAGAGGAGGAACGGGCTATGCTTCTGGCCCTGGGTCAGAGATCCAGCTGGGAGGGCTGGCTCCCAGCACTTCCAGCTGAGAGTGGCCCTGCGAGCTCCACCCCCACCTCTGGCCAGGGTACTCACTGGAGTTGGGTCCAAAGGGCTCCAGTACCTCATCCCAGACACCTTCCTCCTTTGGGTGCCCAAGGTGCTCTATTCAGGGTGAGCTTCCATTTCTGTGCCTGAGATAGCACAGAGGCCACGACAGGATTTGACTGGGAGGGGGGAGGACTGCAGGCTGACCAGAAACCCTCCTGGGGAGAGAGTAGAGGGGGAGACTCCAAGGGGGTCACTCTGGGTGCCTAAACATAGGTGAATGGTAGACTGGCTGCACATCTCCAGAGGGCTGGCTATGAGGAGGGAATGGGCTCCTTTCCTGGCCTCGTGGGACCCCAGGGCGATGAAAGGACTGAGGCTGGGAGGCTTGGGGACCAGTAAGGGTTGGGCTGGGACTTGGTCTGGGGCAAGTCGCCCCAGGGGCCCTAGTAGGCCTGGCCAGTTTCCACAGGCAGGAGTCCCAGCACAGCAGAATGCTCCCCGAGCTTCATACGGCGCTGTGTGGAGAGGCTCACGTTTTTGGCCAGGTAATCAACAGCAGCTGGAAAAAAAAAAGAGAGACAGAAACTCCTAGAAACAGGTTCTTTTTGCCTATTCTTCCATTTGTTACACATCCATCCATCCATATGTACATAATTCATTGATTCACCCATTCACCCTTCTGTCCACCTATCCATCTGTCCATCCATCCATCCATCCAACCATCCATTCACCAATTCATCTGTTCACTCTTCTGTCCATCTGTCCATTTGGTCTTCCATCCATCTATCCATCCATCCATATATCCATTCATTGATTCATCTGTTCACCCTTCTGTCCATCTAGCCATGCTTCTTCCATCCATCCATCCATCCATCCATCCATCCATCTCTTCATGAAGCTCTTTCTCTTACCTCCTCTCAAACCATTCAGCAAATATTTACTTAACCCTTATTATTTGCCCAGCTCTCTCGTAGGTTCTATAGGGAGGATCCATGTTGCTGAGCAAAGACTTAGTTCCAACATGCCTGTACCTACGTCTGCTATGGGGGACGTCCATGAATCCCCTGGAGCCCAGGTAGTAACGAGGGCAAGGTCCTTCTGCCTTCTTCAGGCCCTGAGCCCAGTCAAATATGAGGCAAAGCGATATCCCTTACTCAAAAGCAAAGCTGCTTTCACAGTTGAGCTGATGGGGTTCATGTGGAAGGAGGAGCCAGGACCCTAATGTGCAGGGAGCTGAGACCTTTAGCCTCGAAGTTCTGACCATCCAGAGGAGAGAGATGAGTCTGAGGGTGTGTACTTGTGCACAGTGGAAACAAAAGTCTCTGTAAGGGGCACTAATGTGAACATTCACACGTGAATGATGCTCACACGTGTACATGCGGATAGATGCGGGCAGCTGTGTGTACCTGTGTGAGTACAACAGTGGGAATGCCTGCGCAAGCATGGGTAGCCAGGTACACGTGAGCTGCACCTAAGCCAGGGACACGTGTCGATACATGTGTGTGTGCAGGCGTGACTGCTAGGTCTGTGTGTGCATGTGTTCTGTCTTGACTCTACGAACTGCAGAGATGCTACCTCCTACACTGGAACCCGTGGCTGTGGCCAATCCAACTCCTAGGATCTGTTGGATCCAGAGGTGACAAGAAATGTAAAGAGTGCTGCCTTGGAATCACGAGGCCTGGCCCAATATTCTCCTGGTCACCTGCCCCCTGAGGGGCCCCATGGGTAGAGCCAGGAGGTGTGGGAATGGCCAGTGGGCAAGGCCCAGGGAGGCATGGTGGGCAGTATCAGTAATTGAGGCCATATCCCCTAGGGGTTCAGATCCCACACCCACCAACTTTCAGTGTATGATCTGGGGCACACCAGCTCGCCTATCCAAGCCTCAGTTTCCTTGTCTGTAGAATGGGGATGATGATAGCGCCTAGGTCAAAGAATTGTGGGGACGAGGTGAGAAAATGCATATGAAGAGGTTAGTCAGCGCTGCGTCTGGTACACGGTGAGCTCAAGGGCCTTGGGCTCTCATAGGATTGGGATTCACTGAGCAGATGGGACCTTTGATGGCGGCAGGGAGGAAAGGAACAGCAAATGGAACAACTCAGAGTCCAACTATCTCTTGTTCATGTGGCTTTGGGCAAATCATGCTGCCTCTCCAGGCCCATTTCCTTGTCTGTAAAATGGGTAGAACAAATCCCAGCCTCCTCAAGGGCTCTTATGAGGATCAAATGAGATGATATGTTTTTGGGTGCTGGGCACAGAGGGCTCAGGGATTGTATCCAGATTCCCAAAGGATATGCAAATGTCCTGGGGTTTTTGGAGTGCCTGGCTGGGCCCTGTGTTCCTGTTTTCCAGGCTCTAAGGCTGGAGCTGAGCCCCTGGGTGCTGCCCCTGAGGTTAGTCAGCTTTCAGGCTTCCAGCGGGTAGCACAGAGGCAGTGGTGGCCAGCCTTGCCCTGCCGTGGGTCTGCCCCTTGCTTCAGGTGGAAGTGTAAGAAGGCCGGATCCCTGACCTCAGGGGGAGCCTGCAACTCAGGTGTCTCATCTCTGCTACTTGGAGCAGGTCTTATGTGGGTCCCAGGGCCCCGACCTGACCTCGATTGAGCCTTGCCCTCAGCTTTGAGGAAGCTAATGCGCAGAGTGGCAGCAGGAGGAGAGGGAGGAGCTACCACCCACCCAGCTGGTGCTCTGGCCCTCCTGGTGCAAGCACTACCCGTGCTCTAGCTCAGTTCTGCGATCCCATTTTACGGGGGATAGGGCCGAGGCTGCGCCCTAAGGTGCCGTGTAACTTGAAAGGTCACTTGGTTGTTAGGTGGTGGAGCTGGGATTGAAGCCGGGGGGGTCTGATGCCAAGTCCCAGCCTCCTCCATGCACACTTCACCTGCAGCCTCCTACAGAACAACCCCTGGCATATGCAGCGTACTTTAGAGGCTACTCTGCACCAAATCCCACACTGGCCCCATTTTCCACCCCAGGAAATGATAACCTGCTGCACATGACCAAGTCAGGTGACCTTCCCAACTCACCGGAGGCTCCGCCTACATCCCCCTCATCCCCCTGATTCTACCTCTCACCAAACTCTGTGCCAGCCTCTGCAGCTCTTCCTGGGGTGGGGGTGGTGGTAAGGCGGCTGCAGTCTCAACCTCTCAACAGTCTCATGCATTAGGGTACAGCCGTTCTCACTTTACCAAGGTGGAAACTGAGGCACAGCAAGATCGCCGACTCACAGGCAGGCACAGCACATGAGATGGAGGAACCTGAATTCGTCCCGCTTGTGCCTCTGGTCACTCAGTGTCATCCTTTTTAGCATCTCCGGGTTTCCGGCCAGGGCCCAGCGCACAGTGGGCCCCAGGCCCCGTCAAGGTGGGCAAAGAGACACCAAGAAGCCCAACTCTACTGATGACCAGCCAACTTCAAGGGCACCCTTCGTGCCGCAGAGCCTGCCTCTCCCTGGGGTCGAGCCAGGGGCCGGCGAGGGCAGGGCTGTGACATTTCTCATTACAGCCTCTGTCAATGGCCCCGCCTGTCCCTCTGTCTCTCCGCGTCCCTCCTCTGCCTGGTGCCCGCGCCTGGGCTCGAAATGTCTCAAATTAGATTAATCGGGAGTTGGCAGGAGATGCCAACCAGTAAACAAATCTCAGCCGTCAGCGCCTCGTCAGCCTGCGGCCCCAGAGGAGGACCCTTCTAGACACAAATTCTTATTAGACTTGTCAGATCTATTAAAATTCTTTTCACACTTCTGCGTTCTATCAGCCCCATCATTAGTACGGCCCTGGCCTCTGGGAACACCGGGGCCGTATTAATCTGCCGTGTGCCCCGTTCCTGCCCCCCTGCCCCCACCCCCTCCAGGGACAGGAGAGACAGACAGATGGACAGATGATGGCCAGGAACAAGAGAAGGTGTAGAGGTGTCCCTGGGAAAGACAAGAGGCCCGGGGAGAGGGGAGGACTCTCCTGCGGAGGAGTCTGGCCACATGCATGCTCCCCGCACACCTGCGAGGGAGCCTCTCTGAGGGCGAGGCCATAGGCGTGGCTGTGTTCACGTCCACGCGGGATCTCAGGCAAATAACCTCTCTGGGGTCCATGGCCTGGTCTGTCCAGGAGGAATAACCTGGACACCACACAGGGCAGCCACAAGGGCCCGGCCCACAGTAGATGCTCAATAAACCCCGAAGCCACGTACAGAGTCACACATCCGGGAACGCTCAGGAACAAATCTGTGTGTGTGCGGCTCTTCACGCACAGGTGCCTGCGAGGCCCTGAACGTGAACCCGCACAACGGTGGGCCGAGGTGCGTAGTATTACTGAGTGTCTTACACGAGTTTGTGGTTTGGCCAAAAGAGAACCAGGTTGGAAGTCAGGAGGGAAGTTCGGGGACCTGGAGTCCACCGTTCACCTGCTGTGTGACCTGGGGAAGGTCCCTAGCCCCTCAGCCTTAGCCTTGCATCTATAACCTGAGGACAAGTGATAACCTGCTGCACGTGGGGCTTTGACGATGGCGTGAAATGAGGAACATGCAACTTGCCCAGTGCCTGGTGGGCTGAACTCACGCACGGGACTGGTGGGAGCAGGTGACGGGTGGACCGAGGTGCACACAGAGGCTGTGTGGGAGGTGCACCTTTGCAGGTGAACTGGGAGCCCGGTCATAGGTGTATTCAGTCGCCCGTGACAGGGGGTGTGTCCCTGACCCTGGCTGTCCCAGAACGTTAAGGTACACAATGGAAAAACTCTGGGTGTCTACTCTCTGGACTCCCACCTCCCAGATGGTAAAACCGAGGCTCAGAGGCAGGGTGGTGGTGGAATCAGTGGGAGTAGGGCCCCTCCCAGCCAGACCCTAGAACCTATGTGGGGTTCCCTCTGGATAGGGCTGGAGGGTCAGCTCAGGAGCGCTCTGAGCCAGCCCTGGAGGAGCCGGGGAGGGCAGGGCTGGAGCTGGCAGGGGTGAGTGAGGAGAAGGGGAAGGAGGGAGGGAGGTGGGGAGGGCAGCTGGCTCTGGCCAGCTTCTGGGGGGAACAAACGCTCCTTTCTCGCCTCCTGGGCCCTTTCTCTTTTGATCCCCCCTCCCTTGCAGCCCCCGTGCTGACTTTGGGGTTAATTTTATTTCCGACTTGGGCAGGCACCCCCGGAGCAGGGCACGGGGCCCGGGTGTGACTAACGCCCGCCCCAGGCCGGGCCGCTGCCGCCGCGGAGCTGCTCTAAACTCTTTATCAAGAGCATGTGTGTCCCGCTCTGCCCGGGAACCCGGGCCGGGGCAGGGGATCGCCCCCGGGCCCCTCTGGAGACACTTGTGTGCACATGTGTGCGCCCCGCCCTGAGCCGTACCTGCACACACGTGCTGTGCCCCCTCACACCCTTGCTCCTTGCGCACACGACTCCGTACGCAGGCACCGTTATACACACAGGCAACACCGTGCGTCCAGGCCCAGATGCGCAGCTACACACGGGGACTCACAGCCACACCTACGTGCACACCTAGCACACCTCCCTCCATATTTACACACTGCACACGGAGCATACCACTCCATACACATGCACTCCAAAATATCTACACATCCACGGACACATCCAAGCATCTGTGCACGTCGGAGTGCACATGCATAGAAGCGTACGTATAACCACGCACATCTACACACTCTTACATGCATCTGTACACACGCACACCTGTTTGCTCTACTTGTCCACAGAGTGACACATGCCCGTCACATATGTCAAACACACGGGCACACTCAGCCACGTGTATACACCTGAACGTACATTTAAACACACGTGTGTATGTACGACGGACACACTCGCAGGACCAAATGCGTGCACCTTGGTATGTTCACAAACTCATATGCATATCACGTGGACACAATATGCTCGCGTAAGCTAAGAGACGTGAATGGTCACGTGCATACGCTCATGAGTGCCCCTCACACATTCACACATGCAAACACACGCCTACACACAGGACGCGTGCACGAACACATGTACGCTGAACTACACGACACACACAGACTCACGAATCGTACGAGTCCAGGACACGCGTATTCTCACTCACACACATATAAACGGAGCACACGCATACGTGGGCCAGGGGCCGTGAACGCAGCACAGCTGGCCCTCATTTAGCGGTGGAGGCCAAGGCCGAGCGGGAGGAGCGGCTGGTGTGGGGCAGGAAGCAGAGGTCAGTGAGGCCGGGCCAGGGCGGCGGCGGAGGAGGGCAGAGGATGCCCTGGGGCTGGGACCTCGGCCTCGCACCACACGCCCTTCTGATTAGTTTGACACCAGCAGGTGAGGCCTTTGCCAGGAGGGGGGCAGGAGGGGGGCCCCGTGACCTCGGCTCCCGGTGCCTCTCGGCCTGCCCCGACGCTGCCCCATCTGGCGGCTGGAGGCTGTGGCCGGGCCTGCCTTTGGCAGCCACGGGGCCGGGCGTCCGCTGTCCCCCGCATCTAGGCGAGGTGCCCGGGGGACGATCGAGGCTGAGGATGGGAGGCAGGTTCAGGAGAGAGTCGAAAATCCAGCTGTCCCCCGTATCCAGAGGGGCAGGACGGGGCAGGGTCTCTAGCACCGCGCCGTCCAACACGGCAGCCACACGCGGCCATCGAGCCCCTGCAATGTGGCCACACAACCGAGGAACCGGATTTTACATTTTAATTTAATTCTATCTAATTTAAATGTGAAAACTGAAATTCGATTTAGCTTAGTGGTTGGGAAACTCTACAGTATATTTGGAACAAGTTGGGTGTGTAAATCCCCCTTCTCAGCTGTAATTTTATGAAATTTAAATACAGATCAAGCAGTTCCAATGAAAACCTAGCGTCTGAACTAAAATGGGCTGGATTTCAAAGATAGCGCGTGAAAAGAAGAATGCGAAATATCTCGTTTGTAACTCTGCGTGGATTACGTGTCAGATGGTCATCATTTCAGATATACCGGGTCAAACAACACGTTAGTAAAAAGAAGTCCGCTTGTTTCCTCTTACGTTGTAAGCCGTGGCTTAAATTTTAAAAATTTAAATTAATTTAATTTAAATTTTAAATGCCATTCGTGGCTTGTATTACGCTTCTGTGGGACAGCACTGCTCCGAGATCACAGTAGCGGGGATGCAGGGGCCTGGCTCAGTATCATCTTAGGACAACCGGGCCTCGATTTTCTCATCTGTGAAATGGGCGCCCCCACCCCAACACCACCCTGCAGCTCTCTGTAACTGAACAGAGGTTCTCTAAACACCCAGAACATGCTTGCAGCAGGGCAGGGGTGGGGAAGGGGACAGCTGGGGCGCCAGGCACTCACTCTGGCCGTACTGGCCGTACTGGTAGCCAGCCACGGGGTCCACGCTGTAGCCGGTGGTGCTGTAGGTGGGCGGGCAGTAGGACTGGGAGGTGGGCAGGCTGTCTCCCGGCTTGATGGAGTCGGCCCGCTGGCTGCAGCTGGCCGAGATGGAGGTGGCCGAGTCCAGCCCGCCGTGCAGCGGGGAGATGGAGAAGTCGGCCTGTGGCTGCGGCGGCACGGCGCTGGGGTTGCTCAGAATGCTCATCACCTGCGGGGGAGAGACGATCAGTGCGGCCCGAGCAGCGGGCGAGCAGCGGGCACCTGGGGCTCAGAGCACGGACCCCACAGATACGGGGTTGGAGGGGGTGAGGCCAGGCTGGCTCCAGACAGGCCTTGGCTGGGGTTGCTCCCCTGAGATGCCTGTGTAGCACCGAGAGCCTCAGTTTACCTGGTTTGCTCACCCCGGGGGTAAGACGGTTAGTGGTGTCTCCTGGTCAGGTCCCAACCCACGGGATCTCCCCTGACCGAGCGCTCCAGGGGGCAGGGCAGGGCCTCCCCCACCTCTGCATATCCCCAGGTCTGGCTCTAAGGGGCACCTGGTGCCTGTCTGACGAACGAACGCACGGACGAACGGACTAATGAGGCCTCCCAGCAGACAGGGGCTCCTCCAGGGCAGGAATCTGCGCCTCCCCCGTCAGGCTCAGATGCCCCCATCCCCCCCTACAGAGGCTAGAACAGGACTCTGATCTGTCTGGCCTCACACCTGGTCCTGCGTTAGGCCTGCTGTGCTCTTGACTTTGAGGTTCTGCCCCTAACACACCGACATCCACGGCCAACGCTTTCAGAGAGCCTTGCGGGCACCTTTCTCTGACGCCGGTAGCTCTCAGGTACCTGTGATCATCACCCCCCCTGCCTGGCCGGGACAGCCAACAGGGGCTCCCCATAGGGCTGGCGGCCCAGACGGCCGGGGTGAGGCTCACCCCTAGACACCCAGCTTAGAGAGCCTGGTGTTGGTTCACTGGTGCGTTCACTTATTCATTCAACAAACATGCATTGGTGGTGACTCAGGCGGGGCGCTGGGTCTTCAGAGGTGGGACAGCCATGGTCCCTGCCCTTGGCGGGGGGCGGGGAGGGAATGTCTGAGTCTGGTTGGGGAGGCAGCAGGGAGCAGATCGTCAAGATATGAAGCAGTGTGGGGCACATCAGAGGCCGCTCAGGGGGGCCGTGGGAACCCAGGGAAGGGAGCTCAGCCAGTCTGGTGGTCCAGGAAGGCTTCTGGAGGAGGTGACAGCTGCTGTCCAGCTCTCCAGCAGAGAGGGCGAGGGAAAGTGGTGCCGACAGCAGGAGTCCCTCAGTGTGGGAGCACGGGTGTCGCGGCCAGCCCAGGGAGACGACGGAGAGGCAGGTCCTAGTGCAGCGGGCCTGCAGGGCCCAGGACCCTGGCGACCTCCCGGCGATGCCACCCCTTATGGGAGGGAGGCCGCAGTGCCGGGGGGAAGCTGTGCCGCTCACCTGCCCGAAGCAGCAGCTGGGGTCCGTGCTGGGGACACGGCTGTGTTCTCGGATTCCCCTGAGAGAAGGCAGGCTAGGGGCATGGGAGCAAACCATCTACTTGAAGACCGGATACTTCTGGAAACTGTGACCTTCTCCTATGACCTGTCCTCACCGTAGGCACTGAGGCATGGGGGCGCGGAGGGCATGGATGTGGAATCCTCAGGCCGGGGACAGCCCCTGGGCTTCTCCGCAGACCCGTGAGATGTCCCTTAGCTTCCGTGACCGTCCCCAACCCAGAGGGTGGCTGCGGGTGTGAGGCGGGGTCTGCGTGCCGAGAGCTCGGGCCCCGACTCCCCCAGGGCCCCTCTTCCCCTTTCTCTTTCCACTCCATCGTCCTGGTGTGAACTCATGCGACTCCCCCAATCCAGATCCCTAAAGAGGTGTGCGAGGCCAGGCCGGGGTGCCCCTTCCTCAGACGAAGTGACAGGCTGTGGCTTCTCTAGACCTCACTGCAAGTGTGCAGGGAGCAGCTCGGGGCCTGCTCACTTGGTAGGGTCGGGACTGACTCTCAAGGGGTGAGTTTGGGCATCTGACCCCTTCAGAGGTTCTCACTCCAGGGGCCGGCCGCCTGGACAGTCGCTGGCCGGGGTGAGTGAGGCTGGGGCCCCTTGTGGCTGGAGCATGGGCACAGCCCCTCCCACAGCCCCTCCCAGCCCCTTCCCTGGATGCTCCCAACACAATCCCCTCACCTTGGGGTCACCCTCCTGGGTCCTTTCACTCCCCCTCCCCCAGAGCCAGAATCAAGGGCACTAGGCCTGGGGCTGGGGGTGGGGAGGCTGGTCTTTGCCTCCACTGCAGCTGACAGGGCTTAGGAAGGACTTAATGGTGTGTCAGCCCCATGGACATGGCAAAGCCACAAGGGGATGAGTGTGTGAGAAGGGGAGAGTCTGGGCAGGCCTGACCCATGGGATCTACCAACCCACCCTCTTTCACGGGAGGGTCCATGTAGAGGTCCGAGTGGGGGTGGCAAGAGGGACCCCAGCAAGGGGGTGGTCTGTGAGGACGCCTGCCACTGTTGGGCCCCGTGTGTTGCTTTCTGGCTGTGCAGATGGGTTCTCCTGGGCCTAGGGAATTTGGTGTGTGTAGGTCTGTGGTCTGGGGAGGAGGGCAGGGGGAACTCAGGGCAAATTCAGGAATCTAGCACTTGCCAGGGGGTTAGGGGACTTGATTCTCTTCCCAATTGCCTCTCAGTTTCCCCATCTAGACTCCACTTTCCATCTAAATTAAGAAAATCATCACCCATCCCATATCCCCCACCCCAATCCCATAAACATTAACCTAAACATTAACCCTGGTCTCCCCTCGAAGGAGGTCTGGACCCCAAGATCAGACTCAGAGGCTCAGGGAAAATCCACAGGCCCGGTCCCCCTTCCTTCAGGAGGCTAATTGTCGGGGTGGGGAGACTCTCGGGAGGGTCGGTCCGCTCTGGAGAGACCCTGGTCTCATCCTTCCCTCCTGTGCACAGGCCAAGAGGCCGAGCTGCAAGAGACAAGGGAATGGGAGGGGAGGGAGGGGAAGGGGCTAGGAGGAGGAGGAGCACATTCGGGGATGGCCTGGGAGCTCTGCACAGAACACACTCACCCTGCAGGGCACAGACCCACCGAGAACTGCCACAAATCTGACCCCAGCTCTCAGGAATTATGGGTGGCGGGTGCCCGGGTGGCTCAGTCGGTTAAGCGTCTGCCTTTGGCTCAGGTGAAGCCTCACATGGGGCTCCCTGCTTAGTGGGGAGCCTGCTTCTCCCTGGGCCTCTTGTGCTCAGACCACTACCTACCTACCTACCTGTCCCAACTCCTCCCCCACTCCCCGCCTTACGCTTTGGGTCCCAGCTCCACCGAGTGAGCGATACAGTGTCTCCCGAAGACACCTGTCATTCATTCATTTCCGCACTCAACACATTTCACAGCCTGCAGCCATGTGCCAGGCTGCAGACAGGGCTGGACTGTGAGCCCTTCGAGGGCAGGAGGGCAACTGCGGCTCACCCAGCTTTGGCCGCCCCAGCACCGACACCGCGCCTGTTGCATACCACGAGCCCAGGAAAACCCGGTTGGATTCACGGACCTCACTTAACAAATCTTTAGTGAGCACCTGTTATGTGCCGACACTGAGCGGGGCACTGAGGGTGCAGCAGCGAGCACCAGCAACTCCGTGCCCGCCTGGAGCCAGCCCCTCGTGAAGGAGGCTGATGACAAACAAATACACAATATAATTTCAGATACCGAGAAGTGTTTGTAGCGGCGGATACACAAAGGGAATACGTCCCCAAGAGGTGACATCCAGCAAGAGCAAAAAGAGCCGGCGATGGGAGGATATCGCGGAAGAGCTTTGCAGGCAGAGGAGCCAGCCAGTGCAAAGGGCCTGGGGTGGGAACACACCCAGCAGGTTTAGGAAACAGCAAGAAGGTCAGTGTTGAGAGTGAAAATCCTGAGAGCTGCAAGACCTCCCGGAGTTCGTCAGAAGGGGCTCGTGTGGTGCCCGGTGGCTCGAGAGGCCTCAGATACAGCTCAGGCCCGGGGAGATTTTTCAGTAATGGGATTTGTTCAATGGGATTTGCCCTGGAACATCAAATCAAATCCACATCTGGGATAGGTGTGAATGGGGACGTGAGGAGGCTGCTTACTCTCTCCCGGAGTCCCTGGCGGCCTGCGGATCAAAGAGCTTCCATTTCATCCCACCCCGGCTCCAGGCACAGCAGTTTCCAAGCAAGTGGGATGGGACCCCGCTGAAGAGGGAGGTGGGCGCGCTCCCTCCTAGGGCCCATGGGTGATGATCACCCCTCTTATGCAGACAAGGAAACCGAGACACAGAGACATGGAAAGGCACAGTCGAGGTCACACAGCCAGGACGCGGCGGGGTTGGGATTCGAACCCACGTCTCCCTGACCCCAGCAGCCTGTGCTGGAGAGATGCTGGGGAGAGGGGCCAGGGGCAGCCCCGCGGCGGGGAGTCCCGCGGACCCAAGTGGCCCTCCATGGCCTCCGGTTGGCCCCTGCACCCCCGGGAGCCCCCTCCTCCGGCCGCAGAGGCAGGAAGCCTTGCCCAGGGTTAGGGGCCCAGCCCAAGAGTGTGGGGCCTGCAAACTTTTGAACTTGAGGAAGTCCCAGTCTGATGCGGTAATTCCCCGCCCCCCTCAAGAATGCTAAGGCCTCTCCCCCGGTGGGTTTTACTTTCTTCCCGGTGACCTTGCTTTGGCTAATGTATTACTTCTTGGTACGTTACCGTTACTAACTCAAAATCAATACCGACCTCCACATCTGTAAGGTTTTATCTGAAGGCAAATCTCCGGGCTGTCCGTCAGGCTGAGTGACAGCCGTCCCTTCCTCGGGCCCCCGCCCGCCCCCAGCCCCTTCCTCTCCCTGGGCTCTAAATCAGTCCCAGCCTCCACCAGACTAAATCAATAAGGGGCGGCCTCATCCCCCCTTCCGCCGCTGGGGGAGAGGCTGGCAGGTTTGGGGGGCGGGGGGCCGCGGGAGCCCCCGTGCCAGCCCTCCTTCCACATCCTCCGCTCGCCACCCCCTCCCCGGGACGCGGTGGCGCGCTCCCCTCCCTGAAAAGGAGGGGATGGGAAAAATGTAATTAATTCCCTCCGCTCCTGAGCTGGCCCCAGGGCCTGGGACCGAGGAGGCTGAGCGGTGGGATCTGCACCCTCTGTGATAACCGAGCGCGCTTCGGGAGCAAGGCTGCAATTAGGAGGGGATCGCCATCACCGGGGCTCCGTGGCGGGGTGGGGGGCGGCAGGCGGGGGCCGCGGAGGGACGGAGAGGAGACGAGGCAGGGCAGGGATCAAGCCCGGAGGGCCCCGGGGATGGGACCAGGGCTGGAAGGAGGCCCAGGACCACCTGGACCAGTGGACAGGTCAGGGAGCCCCAGCTCGCATGTCAGCAGGGGACCCCGAGGCCCCCGGAGGGACAGCACTTCCACCCCCGAGACTCACCCATTCAGGGCTTCCAGGGGCTTCTCTGCGGCGCCTCGCCTCGAGCCAGAGAATCAGCCCCTGCATCCAGGCTCCCCCCGGGGAGCTGTGACCCTGGGCCATCTCTTTAACCTTCTCTGCCTCAGCTTTCTCGTCTGTATAACGGGCCTGGCAACAACCGTAGCTCCCTATGGGGTCACTGTAAGAAATAAAGGAGTCGGAGCACGGTGAACGCGCCCACGGCCTGTTCTCAGCACATGCTCGCTGTCGCCCCTCCGCTCTCACCTGGAGGAGAAGGGACCTGGCCTGAGCTCGAAACCATCACCTGCGGGCAGACTGGAGGCCTGACTGTGCCTTTGTCCTCTCTTCTTCCCCGGGAGCCTGGCACACAGTGGGAGCTTTCTGAAGGGAGACTCCCTACCCCCACGCAGAAGCTGGGGCCCTGATGGCGAGTCTGTGACGCCTCCAGCGGAAACGGAGACCCCAAGGATGGCAGTGACTTGCACTCCGGGAGAGAGTCACCACCAGCTACCAGCAGGGTCGCCCATCCCTGGGCTTACTGTCGCTCCCTCCTGCCTTCAGCCTCGGGTTGGTGGCCTCCTAAAGGACAGGCTGGAATGGCGCACTGAGCACTTCTATCTCCCCGCCTCCAGCCGGGTTCCCCACCTCACTAGCTCATTCTCCTACTTCCTCAACAGGTGATGGGGGGCAGGATCGGAGACCAGCCTGTGCCCGCTGTCAGGGCGGAAGGCCAGGGCACAGATCGCCGGGGATGGGACACAATGCTGGGACTCCATGATCTACGTCTCTGTGGGCTGGGGATTACCTGGGGCAGCCTAGCTCACGGGGACGACGTGCCCTGGCCCCTCAAGGTCTGGGGCTGGGACCCCCTCGCTGTGTGCAGATGGAGCTCCCGGGGGCAGGCTGAGGGCAGGGGAGGAGAGACCTGGCTGCTCCACTGGGCTCTGCTCAGGCACCGCCTCCCCATTGGCATCCCCTGGGGAGTCATTCAAAATGCAGATGCCTGGGGCACCCGGGTGGCTCAGTTGGTTGAGCATCTGCCTTTGGCTCAGGGCATGATCAGGGGTTGGGGGATCAAGCCCTGCGTCGAGCACCCCAAAGGGAGTCTGCTTCTCCCTCTATCTATGTTCCTGCCTCTCTGTCTGTGTCTCTCAGGAATAAATAAATTAAATAACAATTTTTAAAAATTTAAAAATTTGGGGCAGCCCCGATGGCTTAGTAGTTTACCACTGCCTTCAGCCCAGAGCATGATCCTGGAGTCCCAGGATCGAGTCCCACATCAGGCTCCCTGCGTGGAGCCTGCTTCTCCCTCTGCCTGTGTCCCTGCCTCTCTCTCTGTGTGTCTCTCATGAATAAATAAATAAACTCTTAAAAAAAAATTTAAACATTTAAAAAATAAAATAAAATCCCAATGCCTGGGGCACCTGAGTGGCTCAGTCAGTTGAGCCACCTTCGGCTCAGGTCATGATCTTGGGGTCTTGGGATGGAGCCTCACGTTGTGCTTCGTGCTCAGCGGGGAGTCCGCTTCTCCCTCTGCCTCTGCTCCTCCCCCTGCTTGTGCTCACTTGCTCTCTCTCTCTCAAATACATAAATACAATCTTAAAAAATAAATAAATAAAATGCCAATGCCAGGGCCTCACACCCTGGGCCTCACACCCTGTGGATTCTGAGGGTCTGGGCATCAGGAGTGTTTGTAAAGCCTGCTCCCCCGAGGTGGTTCTAATGTGCAGCTGAGTTTGCAAGCCACGGCTTTCAAATCATCGTTGTTATTGCTCCACACTCATGCTAACGACCCCAAGTCCTCACCCACATGGATGAAGACGCGGGCGCGCACACACAAAACACACGGACACTCGTAGCGGCGGCACACAGCATTAGGGAGACGGGCCGACACGAGCACACAAAGACTGATACACACGATAAAGTGCGCGTACCCACACAGCTAGGCCACAGGCCATCGCGTGCCTCACAGACGCGCACACCCCGGTGAGCACACACACATGTTCACACGCACTGCAACCTCACAACCCCACAATCGCCAGCTCACTGATGGGAGCCCATGAGCCCCTGTTCACCCAGCTCCAGCCCCTAACGGACACCCAGACGCACATCACACAGACACACACCCCCGCCTGTCCCACTGCCTGTCCCCAGCTCCACACTGGGATTAGTGCAAGCGAGAAATCACCCACCCAGGCAGCCATGCACCACCCCCGCTCCCCCTCTCTCCTGCTCCTGCCGACTTGCTAAGAGGATCGGCCCCCTCCCCTCTCCCTGCCCCCTGTGGACAGCAGTAATGGGCTTCGGGTGCTGACTTTGAGCTTCCAAACAAGATTTCCTGCAGGTCTCCCCGGCCTCGCCCCCCTTCGCCTTCCATCCCTCTGCTTATGGCCCTCCTCCTCCCTCCCCTGTCCACATCTCAACCAGGAGAGCAAGCTCCCCTTCCTCCTCCACCCACCCCCTGACCCCAGCCTCTCTCAGACGCCACCACCAGCCTTCCGAGAATGCTCTCCTAAGCCTGGCTACTGCCATTTTCTTGCCCAGCACAGTGCCTTACAGTTTCCAAAGCATTTCCCCTCAAGCCTCAAACCTTTGCAGATGACGGACAGACTAAGGGGCTCCCCCAGAGTCACCTAAGGAATGAGCAGCATCAGTGGGGCAAGAACCCTCGACCCCTGGCTTCTAGTCCAATGTTCTTGGTCCTGCACCTGCCTGTGGTCTTCATTTACCATAGACAGCTCTGGGTCATTCTTAGGTTCATGCATGTGTGCATGTGTGTGTGTGCGTGTGTGTGTGTGTGCGTGCTGTGTGGGTGCACGTGGGAGTATCACAGGTGGGACTATTGCATGTGTGTGAGAGCACTATGTGTGCACACATGCATGTGCACATGAGAGTATCACGTGACAATATATGAACTTTGTGTGTGAGTCTTAGCATGTGTGTGCATGCAAGGACTGCACATGTGTATGGGTACGTGCCCTGTCTGCCCCTTTTGCTGGTCTCCCCATGGGTACCCCCTGGAACCGGGGGCCAGATGGTCACAGACTGCTATCGCTGACTGGGGGGACTCCCCAGCCCCAAACTCCTTCAGGCTATTGTTCCCTTCCACCAGGGGGTCCTACACAGCTGACCTGAAAAGACTCAGGACACAGGCTTTGCCTAAATACAGAGGGAGGCGGGGCGGGGAGGGGGCATCGAGGGCGGTAATCTCTGCGGAGAAAGGCTTCAGGTAAGAACTCCCAGCATGTGGACGAATACCCAGGAAGCCTAAGCTGCAAAACGCTGTTTATTCTTGGGCTTGGGCCTCACCCAGAGGATGCTATCAGCCCTGCTGTGGCTCTACCCACTGACCCTGACCCTGACCCTGACCCGGGGCTTGGCCAGGAGCTGCTAGGGGGCAGACTTCCCATCCTAGTCCCAGTGCCTGGAGATAGTAGGTGTGCAACTAATATTGGTTGAGTGAGTGAAGGAAGGAAGGAAGGAAGGAAGGAAGGAAGGAAGGAAGGAAGGAAGGAAGGAATTTATCTGTCATCCCCAGCACAGGGCCTGGCATAGAGTTGGGTGAATGAAAAGAAAAAATGGAGGGGTCTTGCGGCACACTCACACAGGGCCCTCAACTCACGGATTTCAGAGCCCCCTCCCCTTCCTGGGAGTCCTTGAGGCCTAGCTAAAGACTGTCTGAAAGTGGGGGGTGGGGGGGTTGGTGGACAAAATGACTCCCACTCATCGTGTAAGAAGTTATTTCTCTCTCTCCCTCTCACACACACACATATGCAAACACACACATGCACATTTCCAGTGTTTGCTCTGTGAGATGTCAATCTCCCAAATCTGGAACCATCTAGAATTATCTGGAAGCACTAGAGAGGGGCTGGCTTTGGCATCCCCTCCCTGGGCTCCCGGGTTAGATGTCCGCGCCAGGACGAGTCCAAGGACTCCCGGGCCCTGGCAGGGGCTGGCACTAGTGGGGTGCAGTGGGATTTGGGGACCATCTCCGATGGCGCGATAATGGATGGCGGAGGGGGATGAGAGCGACCGCTCTGAGCGGCGGCGGCGGGGCTGGAGAAGGAAGGGGCCGATCGCCGGGAAAGATATGACTATTTAAAGATAATGATTGCATAAATTTAATTAGCACACTTTCACGCGGCAAATGGCCGTTTTGTAATTAATGTATCTGGCCTTACTAAGCATGAAAGATCCCATCTCCTCCCCCTCCCCTCCTGCTCCCCCTCCTCTGAGGCCCCTAATGAAAGACAGAGAGCAAGTGACAGAAACAGTTTGTCAGTGGCTCCAGGTGTCAGGGGCCTAATTGGCTGAGCCGAGGGGAGGGAGGTGGTGGGAGGGCTGGGGAGGGGGGCGAGGGGCGCTTCCTGGACTCTTGGCCCAGGTTGGGAAAGGAGGAGGAGGGGAGGCCCCCCCACGTGGGGGGGATGCTCCCCGTTAGTAATTGCCGGAGACGAGGACGCAGATTGGCCGTGGCAGGGACTGAGTGGTGGCAGGGAGGCCTCGTTAGTACCTGGGCAGACAAGCTGGCACATATCACAATGCGTTAAGGGCTCCCAGCCGTGATAGCTCAGGCTCCGCTCCCCTCTCCACGGGGCCGAGTCCCTTGAGCAGAATGCATGAGTGGCCCCCCGGTTACTCTGAGAGGCTCAAAAGGAAAACTGATCACAGGTAAGCGCCCACTGTGTGCCAAGCACCTACTATGGGCAGGCAGCGCTGCCATTCGCCCCTCCCGGCCGCGGGCACAAGGATGCGTGTCTGCATCTTCCCGGGGGTGGCATGCACTTTGCCACCCGTAATGCCCGGCTGCAGCTGCGTGGCCACCGGGTAGATCCGTGTCTCGTAGCAGTGACGGCAGAGCCGCACGCAAGGCGTTTCTTGACAGCTTCTGATGAGATCAAGGACGGACCGGCAGCCAGTCGTCTCAGGTTCAGGGAAATAGGGGTATTGACTGTTCCGTGTCACTGGTCAGGAAACTGAGGCTCGGGGAAGCTAAATAATCCGCCCCAGTCTATACAGTCAGTAAGTGCTGGGCTGGGATCTGAACTCAGAAGGTATAATTCCGCAGGCCATTCTCCCCCTAGCACCTACCTAAGGGACCCCCGGCAGGGCCAGCGCGCTGCCTTTCCCGCCCCCGTGGTGCCTTCCCCTGCAGGCGGGCTCAGATGCTGGCCTGACTCCCTCGGAAAGCCTCTCTGTTGGGTGCGTCCAGCTGTCAACCGCTCCTGCACGGCCAGAGCTGCCCGGTTGTCCCAGAGGAGGCCCGGGTCTCAGAGTCGAGGGTGGTTCCTGCGGCCGGGCCCCTTACCTTGGCGCCGGGCCGCCCCGGGGCTGGGCGCGCACCCACCACTCTGACAGTGACCCTCCACCATCTCCGGCGGCCACCCTCTGCCAGCCTCAGCCTCAGCCACCAGCCCCGGCCCCGGCCCCTTTCCTCCGGGGAGGGCGGGGCACGGAGGCTTGGAGCCAGCCCAGGCCGGGTGGAGCAGGGCCCAGCCAGCCCTCTCCTGGACCAAATTCAATTTCAAAGCTTAATGAGTTTGCAGAGGAGCCGGGTGAGCTCGCTGACGCCGCTCCTTGCCGGCTGGGTGGTTCCCGGCCGGGCCACCGAGCGCGCAGCGGCCCGAGCCGAGAGAGCCCTGGGCTCCATCGACAGTGGCGGGGGCACTGAACGAGTGAAAAATGTCAGAGCAAATTGCTCTTGACAGCGTTAATATCTGCACCTCATAGCAATAATTACATGTAAATAAATAGCAAAATCACACTCAGCTGGAGGCAGCTTGGGGAGGACAGACCAGCTGGGGACCCGAATGCTCTGCTCCAGCCTTTTCTTTCCCTCTTAGAGTCTCTGCTCCCCCCTCACCCTCAGCCAGAGTCTTGCCGCAGCCCAGAACGGGGACCTCAAGCTGCCCGGCCGCTCATATTAAAAACGGAAGGGGAAAAAGAAAACATTTGGGTGCCCCCCGCCTTGTCCCCGCTTCTCATCCAGCTGTAGGGGAACGGCTGGAACGTGCAGCCTCCCTGCCTCTTCCTCTCCTCCCTCCCTAAGCATGTTGTTCCACCTGCGGGGCCTTTAGAGACGCTTGCCTCTGAAATCCACGTCTCTGCCCTGACCTCTATCCCGGGCACCCTGCTGGCCGCCTCCTGGCCTTGGCCTCCACGCGGCTGCCCCCATCCAGGTCCTCCTCCTGCCCTCTCTGCTCCTGTGAGCCTGTCACCCTCTCAGCCTCCCAGACCCCACACAGCCCCGTCATCTTCACCTCCCCGGCCGGTCCCGACACCCGCGCCGCCGCACCACATTGCACGCCCTGCAAAGTCACCAGCTGAACGGGGTGCAACTTCCCCAGTGGGTCAACCTGACGCGGTGCGGCCTGACGTCACCTGATGGTCAAACACGGCAGCACGGTGGTAAGAACACCAAGCGAGCGTGCGTGTCTGGGTTCCACGTCTGTGTCCCCACGGCCCCAAGGGAACACACTCGACCAGCAGCAGGGGTGCTTTGGAGAGAAGTTGAGAAGCCCGGTGGACAACCAGAGTCTCGCCTCTTGCTACACCACGTTTGGGGGCCTCCTGGTTTGCTGCTGGGCCTTTGTCTGCAAAAGTGAGGACCAGGTCCTCCCCGTGCGTGCATTCACAGTACTTAGCCACAGGCCTCTGGACGTGTTTGAGGGACCAGGAAGAGAAACACAAAGAAAGTGGAAGGGCTAGGAGGATGGGGAGGAAGGAAGGGAAGGGCGCAGGGCGGTGGGAGATGAGAGGTGGGAGGACGAAGCTGCTGCCCAGGCAGGTGATGCTCTTCAGATGAGCCCAGGTGTACTGCGGTGGCTGGATGTAATCCAAGGTTGCATTCCCACCCCCACCCCTCCTCCAGAGGGACCAGGGGCCTGTCCTCCAGGGACCCAGCCTCCGTCTCACTTCCTGTCTGCACCGCACCGAGTTCCCACGAGCTGCCCCAGGAGGAGGAGGGGGGGGGGTGGCCTCCAGCTACGTGGCTGCCCGGCCTGCCTTGCCTGCACAGGGCACGGAACGCAGGCTCCATTCTTCGCAAAACAAATACCTTCTCCAGAGCAGCCCCCCCCCCCGTCCCACACCGTCTTATTTAGTTCATCGACTAATCCACTTATCGAGGATAAAGCGCCTGTGAATCCCCATTTGATAAAAGCAGTCACAAAATTAGCAAAAATGTGCCCACGGCTCCGACGTACCAAACAAACAAGAGGCTGGGGACGGCTGCGGAGAGATGTTGTCTCTCCTGGGTCCCCGGGGCCCCGAGAGATGCGGGAAGAGATAGCAGCTCTTTCACTGGCGCCGCAGGCTGCGCAGGCGATGCCAGGGGTTATTCGGGGAAGGGGGCCGGGCAAGGTGGGGAAGGAGCTGGGATGGGGTCCTGGCTCCACCCGACACTGCGCGCGCCCCGCCGCCAGCCCGGGGCCCCAGCTCCCAGGACAGCCCGACTCCCTGCCCGCGTGCCTCGCACACCTCCAGACCTGACCACCCGGCATCCCGGCTACCGGGGTTCTCCAGGGCCCGCTCCGTGCCGGGCGGCGTTCCTAGCCTTGCGTGCGTAACTGCTTCGCTCCTCGCTACAGCCCTGTGACATCGGTCCCCCTGCCATCCCTGCTGTATAGATCACAAAACGGAGGCACAGAGAGGTCAAGGCACTTGCTCAGGGTCACACAGCGCGTAGCCCCTGCCCCCAGCTGGAGAGTTAATTATCGAAAACGCTCCCATTCGACCCTGGCCAATCCCAACTCAACCTGCGTCTCCAGCCATGGTCCCCAACCCCGGCTGACTGCAGTCCCCCTACCACCTGGCCCTGCCCCCCAACGGTTCACGGCCCCTTCCCTCCCACTGCACAGTCTTCAGGTTGCTGAAAGCCATACACCCGCTCGGCTCAGCCAGGTGGGGAACCTGGTGGCTCAGTCGGTTGGGCGTCTGCCTTCGGCTCAGGTGGTGATCCCGGGGTCCTGGGATCGAGGAGCCTGCTTTTCCCTCTCCCTCTGCCTGCTACCCCCCTTGCTTGTGCTCTCTCTCCGTCAAATAAATAAATAAAAGCCAACCAAACAAAAACCCCCAACCACCCAGCCAGGGTCAGCCTGCCCATCTGAGGGTGGCTTTGAGGAGGGGGTCTTTTCTCTGCTCTTAGGGGCTGGAGAAGGTCCAGGAACAGGGAGGAACTGGAGGGGATTCCGGAAGGCTCGGTCCCTGTGCTGCCCACCCGGCCACCAGCTCGGCCTGGGGGGGAGGGGCTGGTCTCAGGCCCAGGGGACATTAATCACAGGGAGCACCTGTCAGGGTGGCATCTGGAACTAAAGGGAAACACTCGTTAGAAGGGCAGGACTTCTCACCCCAGGCTCCCGGGGCTCTGAGACCAGCCACTGCCCCGCCAGGAGGCCAGGGCTGGGAGTGGGGCATCTGGGGTTCAGCCCAGGAAGCCCCCTTTGCTTGGGAAAAGGCCGTGCCACGGACACCTGGACCGCAGGAGGCGGGGGGAGGCACAGAGCGGCAGGCTCCGGCGGCCGGGGCTGAAGGCACCTTCCTGCACCAGGAGGAAGCCACGGGCACTGGGCATGCAGCTGGGAGGCGGCGGGCTGGATTCACGCTGTGGGGCTGCTGCGTCTCCCTCCAGCTTTGGGGGCGCCCTCCCATCCCAGCTCCCTATCCCCACCCCACCCCCTCCTGTAAGTTCGTGTCCCTGAGTCCCCATCACGCCTTGCTCCCTGGCCTCCTGTGTTTGCTCTTTGTCCCCCGTCCTTGTCCCTGTCCCTGCCTGCGCACCCCTCTGTGTGGCTCTGTCTCTCTTTCCTTCTCTCTCCTCCCGTTTGTCTCTCCCACTCTCTGGGTGTCTCTCTCTTGCTGTTTCTATCCCTCCATGCACTTCTCCCCCAGGCTCTCTCTACCTCCCCTACTTGTCTCCCTCTCTCCCCAGCCCCTGCTGCTCCCTTTCCCCGGGGTTGTCTACACCAGCATCTTAGAGAGGCTCTCTCAGCCTGTCCATGCACCTCCCTGCCTCTCTGCCCATCATCCCTGCATACCTCCAGCAGGAGGCGCCTCCCGAATCAACCCTGGAGTTTCTTGCGGGCCTGAGCCCTCCACGCCCCCCGGGTGCCAGGCTCACACCCTGGTCCAGCTGGCTGTCACCATAGCTCAGGACTGCCCCTGGCCAGAGGAACCCTCAGCCCACCTCCGCTGGCTCCCTGCTTCTCCTCTGGGCCTTTCCCCCAAGACCCCTCCCGTAGGCCTCCCTCTGCTGACCAGGGAGTCCACTGAGTCACTGCCGGGAGCTCGCGGGGATTCTGAGAGCTGGGCAGTCGGGGAGGGCCCTTCAGCCAGTGCCTCTCAAACGTTCCTGCACACGTGAATCCCCTGGGAATCTCAAGTCCAGACCAGACCCAGAGCAGCCAGCCAGGGTCTCGTCCCGCCTCTGCCTGTCCTGGCAGCCCGGCACGGAGGACAGTTTAATCCCTGCCGCCCGGCAGACCTGGGTTTCGGTTGGATGCCAACACCATCCCCTGCCGCTGCTCTTGAGCTTTGCCTTTCTGAGTTTGCAAGACGGCCATGGCGATTCCACACCCTCAGGACTCGGCGAAGATCAAATCATGGAACAGGGCAAAAGTGCCTCGTGGAACCCCAGGCTCTAAACAAATGGACGACGTCATTGCCACGCTTACGGACAGTATCTGTGCCGCTGAAAGCGCAACCCTGGTCCTGCTCCTTCTGGGGCCAAAGCAGGGCAGGACCCCAGTTGGGACAGCTGCTTCCTCCCTTGAGAGGGAGTGTGGGATCAGCTGGGGTCCAGGTCGGCACCGGGGGGGGGGGGTCAGGAAGGACAGGGGGGTTAGGGGAGCTCAGGGAGGAGCATAATCTGCGGTGGGGAAGGGAAGGCAGGCCCTGAGGGAGGCTCGGGGCATCACTTCTCAATTTCAGCCTGGATGTGCCCCTTTGTCTAAGACACTTGACAGGGGCCCTTCCAGGACCTTAATCCTCCGAGCCCGGAGGTCAGACCCACTGTCTGGAGAGAGGGTCGCGTGCGTGCTGAGCCCTCACGCTCTGCTGGTCCCCAAGAGGCCAGCAGGATGGAGGGACGGAGCTGGGCAGGGGTGGGTCTTCCTCACGCATCCCACCCGGGTCTCTTTTTCTGGTGCTCGATGCTTGAGAAGAGGTCCCAGGGCTCTGTGTCAAAGCAGGCATTGCCCCTGCCGTGGGAGCAGAGGCAGAGATGAAGGTAGAGGCCGTCCATCCGGCCACCGCCACACCCGCTCGTGCCCTGGGAAAAGCGCTGTTAATCCCTGAGCCCTTCTAGGCAGTGAAAAGTGTGCCATTGCGGGTGTCCTTCCTAGTAAAAGGAGACGCTGGGTTAACTCTTTCTAGGATGCCTCCTGCCTGGAACATTGCTGGAGAAGGGATCTCAGTTCAGGTCAAACAGACCCTACCCAAAAAATAATTAAAAAAAAAAAAAAAAAAAAAAAAACAGGCCCTGAGATCCCTTCCCAAAGAAAGGGGAGATCAGGGGGCTCTTGTGAGGCTGACGAGGTGAAAGCTCGCTAATCCAGTGCTTTGATAATCCAGGCTGCCTCGGACGGGGTCTTCTTTAAAATATGGATTCTCCTGGTCCCCCTGCAGACCCACAGCATCAGCCAGTCAGGGTGGAGCCTGCGAGTTAGATTTTTAACAGGCATTCCAGATCATTCAGATGCACAGGCTTAGGAATCACGGTCTCTACCAAATCGCCTGCACCGTGGAGAGAACCGGCTCTCCAACAGTCCCGGCAAACCCGGATTCTGCTGCTGCCCCCCCAGAAGCGGGGTGCTCCGTGCTTCACAAGACCACCCCTTCCATGCCAGCCTGGATGTGGACGTCCTGAGCTGAGTTCGGTCTCCCCACGACCACCCCCCTGCCACCAACAGGAATGTGCTGGCTCTCTCCGCCCCCAGGAGACAGCTCTGTGGAGGTTTCCGGTGGGACGGCGGAGGTTCCCTTTGGGCCTACTGTACAAAATCCGACCCCCTGAGCTCCCAAGTCGGACTGCAACTTGCCAGGGAACGTGGTTGGAAAGCACGGCTGGAGCAGGTGGTCGGTCCAGCTCAGCCAGGCCAGCCCTGAGAAAGGGGTTTCCCTTGGAGGAGGGTTCTGGGCTGGGGGGTCGTCACTGATACCCTCACACCCCATCCCTCTCCTTGTCAGGGGCACCCCCTCTTCTCTGGAGGCTTTTGGCTCCTGGTTTGCTTGCTTGCCTCTTGCAGAACTACCTGGGAGGAAGGTCCCTGAACGCAGGGAAGGGATGCTCGCGGTGTCCAAACGTGTCCATATTGGATCCCTACTATGGGCTAGGTTTGGTGGCAGAGACTACAGGCCACAGCATAACCTGGTCCTGGCTTTAGGGGGTGAGAGCAATATTCAGAAAGTTAGAATTCAGAGCCCAAACTGCTATGCTGGGAGGGGGTGTGGCCACCCAGCCGGTCAGGAAGGCTTCTTGGAGAAAGTGGCCTTCTGGGCGGAGACCAGAGAGATGGATGGGCTTGGCTGGGCCAAGAGAGGGTGGGTGAGCGAGTCCTAGGCGGAGGGACGGGCAAGGGCATTGGTGGAAGGGGACGGGATGGACAGAATGGATGCAAGGGGAGTGGGGGAGGAGCCCTGGCCCCTCCGAGGAAGGGAGGTCCTGCCTGGGCCTCTGTGTCCCCACCTTGTGCCCCTGAGTCACCGCCTCGCCTCCGTGTTCACCTGGACTGTCGGGTCGGGGCCGGGCGGGCGGCTGCGTTCGGGGGGCGACCAGGCTCGCGCTGCTCCCCGTCCTGGTCCCGGGCAGCGGGAATTAAGCAGGCCGCCGAGCCCAAGCGTCCTTATCTCGGGGAGACAGTTGTTGGGAATCACTTTGACTGAGTGGTTTTGTCTCCCCGCATTTTCCACTGTCAGGCGGCCTCGGGCCATGGATCAAAGGCGCGGCAGCGGCGTCAGCGGCGGCGGTGGCAGCGGAGCGGGGAGGGCCCCGCGCAGGATCGGCCAGCGATCCCCCCACCACTCCCCCACCCCCACCCCCACCCCAAGCCCCGGAACCGCGCCCAGCCCCCCACCCCTCCCGGAGCCCCTGGTCAGAGAGGGGGCGAGACATCAGGAAATGAGAGGAAGAGTGGAGAAGGATGAGAGATTAGGGGAAGGGAATGGGGCGCAGGGTTGGATTTGCAGAGAGAAGGAAGGAAAGGGGTCTGAGAACAGCCTTGGTACCTGTGGGGTGACAGATAAGGGGTGGGGAGACATGGGGTGCGGAGGGAGGAGCACAGGAAGGCAGAGAATTAGGAAGCTGAGGGAGGTGCCCAGAAGACATCCCAGGTTAATTTCCCATCAGTTGGGACCAAGGGAAAGTTCTGGGCTGAGTAGCAAGACACGGAGACAAGACTGGCTGGAGGATGAGGGAAGTGGGGGGCTTGGCTGGCTGGGCTGGGGTGCCAGGGAGTCTGTCCTCCCTCTAAAGAAAGCGCTGGGCTTCATCACTCACAAGGTAACAGGTGCCGAGTGGAAGTGACTGGCCCAGGCTGCATAGGAATGGGGGTGGCACTGAGGCCTGACCTTCCAAAGGTCACCCACAGTGCTTGGGGGGACGCTGGTCAAGATCTCAGATGCTCCCAGGAGCCCCAGGGGAGGAACGTCCTCCACTTGTTTCCTCCCCCATCAGCCAGTATCCTGCAGCCCAACTCCCTGGGGTGGCTCAGAGCACCTGTCCCCATTCCCAAAGGTGCTGGAGAAAAGTTCACAGCTGGGGAGAGGGCCAGGAGGGAGGAGGGGAATGCAAGGGTGGGGGGGGATCATTAATTCTGCAACAGGAGATCTGAGGTCTGGCCCTGCCTCAACTCACCACGTGGCCTTGGAGCTCCCATCTGCAAATAGCTACCCCGAAGTGTGCCAGATGCCAACATGCTTTACGTATCTCAACGCGCTCATTCCTCAGACCACTCTGTGAGATGGGAACCCTTGCTAGCTCCACTTGACGGCGGGGGAAGCTGAGGCAGAGCAGAACCTCTTTGGAATCACACAGATAGGAAGTGACGGTGCTAGAGATTGGGACCAGGTGCAGGGACCCCAGAGCCCACGTCCTGACACCCCCCCCCTGGCCTCTTAGGGCACTGGGATTAGCTGAGATCAAAGAGTCACATTGAGGGCCGTCAAAATCTCACCAGCAAGGGGAAAACAGGCCACTCTTCATGCCACGGGCTGGGTGAGAGCATGGTCTCTGGGGCCAGGCAGGCTGGGTTCAAGTCCGGGGCCTGCCACATGTTAGTGATTTATCTCAGGCAAACGATTTAAACTGCTTGGTCCCTCTGTCCCCCCCCATTTGTGAAGCCCTCCCCTCCCAAAGGAGACGGTGCAAAGATTAAATGAGCTGGTTCACATGACGGGCTTAGCATGGCATCTGGCCTGTGGTTAAGTGCTCCGAAAAAGAGAGCAATTATATTTTATGTAGTATTTGTCTAGTAACACAAGCACTTCTAATACACCGATCAAATGTGATAAATGCCCAGAGAAAGCACAACTAACCCACCATGCGTGAGCAAAGGCATCCCGGAAGGTGGCCAAGTCTTAAGGAATAAGCAGGAGTGGTTTTGAGAAGACGAGGTGCTGGAGAAGGAGTCCCGGCAGAGGGAGCAGCGGGCAAGACATCCCAGGGGCAGGGGAGAGCGTGACTCTCGGGGGACCCTCAAAGTCACCCTGCCTGTCCTGGTTGGGGTGCTATCCGGCCTCCCAGGTCCCGTCGCTGGCCATACCGGCGGCCTCCCTCCCGCTGGGGACCCCAGGGACTGGCCTGAGCTGCTCGGCACGTCTGCCCACTGTATTAATTGCTAATCTCCCTCATTTTCTTCCCCTCTCTCTGCCGGGACTATCTCATTCCAAGCCCCCGTGCTAATCAGAAAGAAGGACAAATCCGCTATCTGCATTCTTTCCCACCGAACCAGGCTGCTCTGGGAGGCTAAAGCCCTGGCCTGCTGGGAAGCCCAGAAGGCCCAGGCTGGGGCCCCATGAGGATGAGGAGGAGGTGCAGGACACAGAGGAGGGCCAGCCCCTGCCCTCAGATCTAGAGGCTGGGACTCACATGCCCGTACAAAGAATCCACAGAAATCACAGACTCTGAGCAGGACGGTTCCTTACTAACAAGTGGTCCATGTCTTTCGTGGCACAGATAGGGATACTGAGGCCCAGAGGGGAGGCATCTACCAAGGTCACACAGTGGGTGAGAAGCAGAGCCCGCAGGGAGCTCGGATCTCCTGAATTCCCCAATTGGCTAAGCCAGACCTCCAGTCCCAGAAAGGAAATGGCCAACGCAGAGGATGGACATCTCTCATTCAGTTTCTAAGGAGGGCAGGGAGGAGCAGAGAGGAGAAAGCTGTCACTTACTAAGCTCTTACTATATGCCCGGCATGGGGCTAGGTGTTTCCCACGAGCAAGGTCTCATTATTGCGCATACACACGGCCCCGTGTTCCTACAACCCACTAAGCCGGAGAAATGAATTCTGATCCCTCCCTGCAAGGTGAGTAGTAGCGGCCCCATCTTCTAGCTGAGGAAACCGAGGCTCAGAGAGCTCGTGTAACTTGCCTGTGGTCACACAGCAAGCAAGTAGAGAACCTGGTATCTGAACCCCGGGCTGTATGATCCTTCCCCTTGCCCACGCTGCATCTGCATCAGACACTGGGTTAGGACTCGCGGCAGGATTTGCTGCTGTCCGGTCAGCACCAGCTCCTACCCCTTCCCCGAGGGGTACTGTCTCCCCTGAAATGGACTTAGTTAGAGAGAGACAGCCGTGGACATGTCTTTTTTGAGCCTCCCTGTATGCTGCGTTAATCACAGGAGCTAGGGAAACAAACTTGAAGGGAGTCGTAGGTAATGACATCCAAGTACCAACCGAAAGGATCAGCTGCCTCAAAAGCCTTTTGGAAAGAAAGCGCAGCTGCGTGTAATCAGGGTGCACACGGCTGGGGGCTCACCAGCGGCGGCTGGAGGCCTACTACGTGCCAGACGCCGAGTTCTGACACCAAAATGAATCACCAGGCACTGGACACTGCTGCCTCGCCTGAGGCCCTACTGAAGAGCGTGGTCCCTGCCATCAGGTCGGTCCATGGGAGCATCCAGGCTCCCCTTCGCCACTTGGTAGTGCCAGGCCTCACTCTGCCCGTGGGAGGCTTGCACCCATACCTTCTCAAGGTGTAAAGCCCAGGTTGCTGTGCATGTTCCCATGGTGGGCAAAAAAGAGGCCCATAGCAGCTCTGAGAGTGGCCCCCGATGCACATCTCGTGTCCAGACTCAGAGACATGGACCTAAGATGCTATCTTTCCAGAATCCCACCTGGTCCTCTAAGAAAGGGCCAGGGTTACCCTCCTACATCGCCCTCGATGATTTAAAAAAAAAAAGACCCTACAGTCACCCTGGGGGGGGGCAGTTCATTGCTTATTACAGAAGCACTACACCCCCCCAAGTTCTTGGCAGTTCCATAGGGATGACCTGCCTCCCTCAACCACAGTCTAGAAAGTTCCTGATCCTAGCTCGCCTCCCCTGCCCCCATCCCCTCCACCCAGGAAAAAGGGGCGCGAAAGGCAGAGAAATAAACAGGGGTCTGTTTTCACAGGAGATGAGGCTCTGTCCAGGCCTCTCCCTGTGGACTGGAGCTGAGCCTCTGATTGACGTGAGCAGGTGGTTTTGTTTGGCGAGGAGCTGCCAGGGGGGAAATAACTCAGCTTTTCCCACTGAGGTAGGTTAACATGGACAAAGGCAGAGCTGGATGTGAGAGCAGGATCTTGGCAGGGTCTGTCCCTCCGGGGGCTGGCAGGGCTCAATGATGCCCAGGGCCCCACGGCCGGTTCTCTGAGCTTTATGGCTCATCCCTGTTCCAGGGCCGTTCTGGCTGGGAGTCAAGGGGAAAGGGCACTTGGGGTGTGAGGTCGCCTGATGAGCCGAGTGGACACCATCGGGGCTCCAAGGAGAGGCTTGTGGCACAGGGGTCTCTGGGAGAAACTGGGTATGGTGAAAACCAGTTGGGGAGGCCAGATGCTGCCAAATGGCATTTGGCTTCCAGGCCAAGAGAATGTGGCCAAAGACTCTGGCCCTTCTCACCCCTGAGCCCTGACCCCACGCCGTCACCATCGTTCATGGTGAGAAGTGGGTATGTGGGTGGGTGGGGTGAGTCAGCTCTTCCCTGATCCTGGGGAAAACCACTCGGGCTCAGAGCCACGTCCGTCCAATCTGAGCCAGTCACTCCTTCCACCCTTGCTCATCTTCCCCGGGGGCCCGAGGGAGGGGAGAGCGGAGACAGCCTTTCCTGTCTTTTCTGCAGAAAAGGGGGCTCCCTGCACCCAGCATCCTCTCTTCCCAGGACTGGGGTCAGGGGGACATACTGCACTGTCCTGGACTAGAAACCAGCTCAGACATTTTCCAACGAATGGAAGGGAGGGTAGGAGAGGGAGGAGGGAAGCGATGGAAGAGACGGGAAGGGAGTCAGGTAGAGTTGGAGGCCAGGGCCCAGATGTGGGGTTGGGGGGATGGGGTAAGGATAAGCGTTTATTAAGCATCTACTATGGACCAGGCACTTTAGTCAAATTCTCCCTTTGTCCTCACAGCACCCCCTGAGACGTAGGGACTATCACTCCCGTTTTTCAGATGACAAAGATGAGGCCCAGAGAGGTTAAGCAAGCTGCCCCAGAGCCACACAGCAACTCAGGAAACGGGAGAACCAGAGCTCCACCCCGGAGCTGCTTGTTGGCGATGGGCCGGCCGTGTAGTTTCTCTTGCCCTCCCCGCTTTCCTCCTGCTTGGGGGTGGGGGGCTGCAGGAGAGACCCCCGGGGAGAGAGCAAGCCTGGAAGGGATCCTGAGAAGGACGGGGGAAGGAAGCCGGAGGCAGAAGCGGCGCCCAGAAGGGAGGAGAAGGAAGGGCTGGGCGGGGCGCAGAGTCTTGCTCACTCGGCTGGGGGCTGGGGTTAAAGCCCCGTGTTCCTACAACCCACTAAGCCGGAGAAATGAATTCTGATCCCTCCAAAACCCAACCTTGGAAAATGTGCGAGAGAAGGGTCTCCTTTCAGGGGAGCAGGAAATCCTCCACACCTCCTCCCGATGCCCCGGTAATGCCAGGATGTCCCCAATCTGCTTTGAGGAATGGAGAGATTAAGAATAATAAAAAAATTGCAATAAAATACGTGTGAAGGAGGGGGTAATTGTGGACAAACGCAGCATTCAAATTCATTTTTCAGCTCTTTTACACACCATTTCAATCTTATTTTCTGCTTGTTAATGAGATCTTGTTGCCTGGGCTAGGCAAAACCTTCCAATATCGGGACGTAATTGCACATAATTTTCTCTCCTACCAGTGATTTGCATCAGTTTTTTAAAAATTCTGGGCTATTTAACACCCCACCATCCCCCTCCCCGTCTTCCTGCCTACAAATCTCCCACTCCCTCCTCCTTCCTCGTCCCTGGTCCAGCAAGACTCATTTTAAATGCTTATTATAAACGCAGTGTCGCCAATAAAGAGAAAAAAAAAAAAACACAAGAGGAAGTGAGAGGGGAGAGAAACACAGGCAGCTTCCAGGGCCCACCGCATGAGGGGCACAGCTCGGGTCCCCAGAGCCAGCGGACGCATCCCGCTGAGGGTCAGCGCGGGGCCGTGTTAGAGTCCTGCCTTTGCCGCTCAGCCTCTCCGTGGCCCGCAGCAGGTTACTGACCCTCTCTGAGCCCGCATCCCCAGGCCGAGGGGGTCTGCGGAGCTTGAGGGACTTCGTAGAGCCCACGTGCTCCCATGGGATGCGGCGCCCTGGAGGTATTCAGCTGGTGGAGGGTCTCCCCTTGCTGGCTTGGCTCCCCCGGGGCCCTCCAAGGATGCCGGGGGGGCAATCTGCTGTGGCGAAGCGATCGGGACACCCCGCTCGTAAAGAAATTGAAATAAAGCCTCGAGCTTTACTCCTGCCCGTTTTAGGAAGAAGGGAAAGCTGAGCATGTGATGATTCGGATCCTGACCCTGCCTATGCCCCGTGGCTGCAGACCTGAGCGTCACCAGCAAGGAGCACAGGACCCACCTGGGGGGGGGGGGGGCAGGGGGCAGATATGATGGAGCAGCGAGCACAGCGGGCTCTGGAGGCAGACCCTTCTAATCCTGGCTCTGCCACTTTCCAGAACCTACCACCGAGCCTGGCACAGGGTAGGCACATGGATGGGTGGATGGATGGATGAGCCTGGACAAGTCGGTCTCATCTGTAAAGTGAAGGTCACAATATATGACCAAGCCTCCGGGAGTGAAAGTGGCTACAGCACGTAGCTCCGCCCAGGCCCGCCTGCCAGAAGCATCTATTCCACATTAACTGTCACCGTAGTGCGGGCAGAAGAGGGAAAGGAGGAAAAAGCGTCAAGGAGCCCAAAAGGACAAAGAGGCTTGTTTCACTGTGTTCGCAGCCGTGTGAGTCGCCCCACACTTAGGGAGGACCCTTCGTTAGTTCAGCGTGGGGGGAAATCGTCACGATCCCTCTTCCAGGTTCCTCCCAGACAGGAGCACGGGACGCGATGAACATGGGACGTTACAAAGGAGTGACAGGAGCGGAGGTGGCGAGAAAGGAACACCCCCTTTCTGAGAGGCAGTGGCAGGAGCCCTTGGCTGGGGGTTTGGGGCTCTGGGGCCTGGTCCCGGCCCTGCCGCTAACCCGACTATGATTTAGGGCCGTATTCTCTCCCCCCGCCCCCCGCCACCCATCTGGGCCTCAGTTTCCACTTCCAACTCTGAGAGAATCTGCCTCTAAAAGGCCTGGGGGAAGAAGGAAGCTCAGGCCAAGGGCTGCCCACCCCGCCCCCCCATACCCATGAGGACCCTGAAGAAGCCCTGGCACAGGGCACCCTGCCCGAAACGACACAACCACCCTCCTCTCCTGGGTCTTTGCTGGGACTTTGGAGGGTGAGCAGCTGTGAGTGACTTTCTGAGCCTGTCTCCCCTCAAACTGGGAGCTCTCCAGCACAGCACTGGCTGCTATGGTCACCCCAGGGCATCTAAGGACAGTTTTTTCCGCTTCTGACTGTGAGCTCCCGAGGATGGGAGTGCACGGAGTCCTTCTTCTCTCGGACCAGGGGTCCCTCAGGGCAGGAGCTGTGTCTCCCCCATCAGACTGGGCAATGCCTAAGGGCAGGCATCCCAAGGGACCTGTGCATAGGTGTCCCCTCTGTAGCCCACTACCCTACCGGTGTGCCAGCATCATGTTACTCACTGCCATTCGGGCCACAGAAGCTTCCTGTTGCCCTAAGCTGTCCTGAGCTGTCTTCTAGAAGTGGTTTCCAAGGACCTCAGCCTAGGGGGTCTGCGGATCCTGGTTCCCAACATCTCGAGGGCAGTAACCGACCCTCGAACAACTTGGGTTTGGACTTCATGGATCCATTTAATATACTCTGCCCTGGATCCTGGCTCTCACACGACACATAGCTAGGGAGGGAGGGCCCACCCCACCCGGTGCCGGGCGCTCTAATGAACAAATACGGGACGGCGCGGGAAATGTATTTTCTCTTCCTTTTGCTTCTCTTGGTAACATTTTCTCTAGTTTGCTTCCATGTAAGAAGACAGGATAAAAGGAACAGAGCCTATAAACTAGGGACGCCTGGGTGGCTCAGGGGTTGAGCGTCTGCCTCTGGCCCAGGGCGTGATCCTGGAGTCCTGGGATCGAGTCCCGCATCGGGCTCCCTGAGGGACCCTGCTTCTCCCTCTGCCTGTGTCTCTGCCTCTCTGTGTCTCTCATGAATAAATAAATAAATCTTAAAAAAAAAAAAAAAGAACCTACAAAATAGGTGTCAGTGCGCTGTGTGTCTCCTCAGTAAGGCTTCAGGGCAACAGCAGGTTATTTGTGAAGTTTTTTCGTGGGGGTCAAAAATTATACATGGATTTTCAACAGTGGGGGGGGGGGAGTCGACACCCCTCATCCCCCCGTTGTCCAAGGGTCAACTGCACTGGTTTCCTTGCAGCTCTTCAGGAGGACCCCGTACACAAAGCTGGGGACGTCCGCGTGCTGAGAGCCTAGTCCCGGATCGCGGGCTTTGCAGGTGGTTGCAGGGCTGGGCTACGAGGAAACCAAGCCTCCTCGGTGTCTGAACCTCTCAGAAGGCCTCTGCGCGTGGGACTCAACTCTGCCCGTTGCCCACTAGCCTGAGGTCCTGGCCTCGGTCTTCTCATCCAAGACATGGGTTGAATGAGCTTCCCCCTCCGCCAAGCCAGAGGGGAGAGGATTTCTTCTCGCTGCCAGCCAGCCTCCCAAAAAGAGGGGGAGCGTGCACGATCCTGAGGCAGGAGGGCAGTGCCAGTTACGATCTCAGGCTCTAGCAAGGGGGGAGCCGAATCCTGGCTTTTGCTGCCCAAGTAGTGAGTGTACAGGAAACCCTCGGAACAGGGTCCGAGTCACGGGGGCTCGAAAGTCTAGCTGTCCTTGTCAAAGCGGTATTAGACACGTTGCACGAACTTGCTGGTTTTTCGTGTATTGCCTGTCTGTCCTGCTCCACGCCAGCTCCGCTAGGGCAGGGGCTTCATCCCTTGCGTTCACTGTGCCTAGCCCAGTGCCTGGCACACAGCAGGCACTCCATACATAACTGTTATGCCAGAGCCAGGGTCCAGGGCAGAGCTGAATAAATGGCTTTTCCGTGGGATTCTGCTAGGCATTCTCTCCGTGGAGTCTCTGAGGCTTGACAGCTCCCACTTCCCAGGCTGGGTCTGAGACCAGGACCTGGGTCAGGCCCTGGGAAGGGGCACTTCTCCAGGCAGCAGCAAACTGGCCAGTGTGATGAGCAGGTGCTCAGCAGAGCCCCAACTTCAGCCCCCAACAGAATCCTCCTGGGCTTTTGTAAGAACAAGGGCCAAGGCCAAGGCCAAGGGTGGCAGGGGTGGGGACCAGCAGTCCCGGGTGAGGGGATACGTGCCAGCCCCACAGGCCAGGTGGAAGCCCCATCCCAGACAGAGCCCACCCCATCCCTCTTGCCCAGGTGGGCTCTGGAGAACCTCCCTGCTGTCGGGGGGACAGGCCCTAGGAAGAGGATCTGTCCTGGTGGAGAAGGCCTCTCCCCACCCTTCCCGAGCCCACAGAGACGTGCCGAAGATGTGCAGTGGGGCTGCTCCGAGGGAGGACAGAGCATCCCGGGACTCACAAGCAGCAGGAACTTTTGTACAGACCCAGAAACGCCCCCTTGCTGCCTCCTTCCTCGGGGAAGCGTCAGAAGCTTAACCCCGGCAGTTCACATGGACAGAAGCACACCCAGCCTGCCCTCCGGTCCGCCCCGCGTGCAGCCCCCTCTCCCTGCCAGCAGCTGTTCACCTCCTGGTCCCCTCTGCCCCTGTCAGACCCTCCATCTGTCTTCGCACCTTTGGTGGGAACCTCTGGGCAAGTCTCCGGAGTTGGCCCAATCCATCATGTCCTCATAACCTCCCCGCCTGGAGCGTGGGGAGGAAGCCTCCCCAGGGCCTCAGGGAGGAGAGGTGAGGGTCCAGCTCCGGCAGGGAGAAGGTCGGGCTACTGGCCGCTCACAGCAAGGACTGGGTTCTTTCCTCCGCCCTCCCTCCCTGAGGCTTGTTCTGGGCCCAAACAGTGCATGGGGCATCCTCACTCTATCCCATCGCTGAGCCACGCTCCAGAAGCCGGGGGCCCCTTATTTGCTTGCCTCTCCTCTGCCCTGTGACAAAACTGCCCCTCTGTGGGGGAGGAACCTCAGCCCACGCTGAGTCAGTGGGCTGCGAGGAACCGTAGTCAGCGAGCCAGGTGCCGGCACTCTCGGCTCTGGTTCGGCCAATGTGTCCCGGGCCCCCATCCATGGAGCGAGAAGGCGGGCCCACACGATCTCGGCATCCCGCTTCAGATTTCCAAGTGCTGCTCCTCCAACCTGTTTCGTACCGTGAGGCCAGGCCTGGACCACATCCCCACGGCCACGGTCGTGGTCACCCAGCTCTGAGTTCCTGTCCTGTCTGTCTCCAGACTCTGGAAGGTTGGCTCAGCCAGTTTGTCCTCAGTACCAACGACATGGAAGCCGCGGCTTTGAACCCCAAAGAGGCTAACTAGGTTCCAGCGGGTCAACATTCTGCTCGGCAGGCTGCGTCACCCCTGCCCCATAACACGGGGCCCGAGAGGACTTGGAGCATCGCCGTTAGGAGCTCTGCGCTCAGCAGCTCCTGTTCCCTGGCCCTCAGCTCTGCCCCGGACCTGGCCTAAGTGCTTTATGCTCGTCCGCTCGTACCATCCTCAACAGCCCCATGAGATAGAAGCTGGTGTCATCCCCGTTTCACGGATGGGAAAAATCGAGGCAGAGAGACGGAAAGGGATCTTCCCCATAAATAAATGACGACACTAACATGCAGTTGGCTCTCAACCACGCTCCCTAACAGAGGTGAACAGCGATGAACCCAAACCACGCAGAGAACTGACATTCCTGGGAAGGTTTTAGAACAGGGTTTGGTGATTTTTTTTCTGTCAGGGCCAGACAGCAAATATTATTTGCCTCATGGGCCATGAGGTCTGTTTAGAAATCCCTCAGCTCTGGTGTTGTACCCCCCAGAGCTGCCATAAATATGTAAATAAATGGGCATGGCTGTGCATCAATAAAGCTTTATTGACAAAAACAGGAAGCTAAATGGATACGGGCCGGGGGTGGGGTGCTGTAGCTGACCTTCCCTTTAACTCTCTTTTTCCTTCAAGTAACAGGTTTCTCATACGAATTGTATTATCCTGGCAATGGAGGGGGGTGGTTGGCAAGAGGACCGATGTCTGTTTGGCCCCTATTTCGTGCCGGGCTCGGTGCTAAGGCTTCGGCCTGTCAGCGTGCTGAATTCAGAGAACACCCTTCCTAGGAGGTTAGCAACACCTAGTTTAATGGCTCTTTAGTTCGGCGATGGATAAACAGAGGCTCAGAGATGCTAACTTCCCAACGCCCTGTGCAGTGGAGCTGGGATTTGAACCCCCCACCCCACCCCCCAAGCCTCCACGTTTCCTGCTGAGCTACAGCTGTTCCGAGGAGCTTGCACCACGCATGTTCCCTCAGAAGGTGGGAGGCAGGGTGAAACCAGCTTTGGATTTAATTCTTTCCTCCCTGGATATTTAGAGTCTGCTGAAGCCATAGAAAGGAACCCTCAAAGTCACGAGGATCACCGAGCCCTGCTCCCCAAGCCCACCAGTCCCCACCAGTGGCCTCGGCTCTGTCTTTCTGAGTTGATCTAAGTGGGCGGGAGGGGCTCATGACTTCTAACAGCAGGGGCAGGAGGCGAGGGACCCCACCAGCAACCAATGGTGCAGGAGTCAAGGAGCTCCAAGACCCACGGGGAGCAGAGTTCCCAGCCTGGAACCTCAGCTGTGTTTCCCTCCGCCGGCGGGATGCGGTCCTGCCTTGCACTCAGAGGTCAGTCCCGGGGGAAAGGCAAGAGATGGAGCCCAGGATGGAACCCAGGCAGGAAGGACTCCCGGTTCTAGAACAAAGCCCGAACCACAGTCCGGATCCCGTGGGAAAGGGAACAAGGCTTCCCCCAACGCGCTGTCTGAAAATGCCTGGCTCTCCCGGCCCAAACAGCCCCGAGGTGGGTGGGGGGCCAGGTTCAGAAGCTCTGAGGGGGCACGTCTATAATGCAGTACGTGTTTCCAGAACAAACCCTTTCTCCATATCTGCCTGCTGGGTCACCCAGGCCCGCAGCCTGCTGAAGATAAACCCAGGGCATAGGACCCCAGATACTGACCAGCGAGGGTGGAAGGAGCACCCCCCTTCCCACTATAACTCTCTCAAGGTACCCGAGAGCCCGTGGCTTGCCGGACACCAGTCTGGTGAGGCCACCTACCTGGGGGGACAGGCCGTTGCTGACGGGGTTCATGTGGTTGGAGGACGCCGCCGGGTTCATGAAGCTGTCCGAGTAGCTGGAGAAGCTGTGGCGGGCTCCGTAGGCCGAGCTGGTGTCCGCGGCTGCGGCGGCCGCCGCCAGCCCCCCCTGGTGCATGGTGGACGGCGGGAGGGGCTGGGGCCGGTGCACCGTGCTGCCCCCGTCTGCGGAGAGACGCGGGAGAGGGCCTGAGCGGGTGGCCCCAGCCCAGATGGTGGGCATCAAGGGGCAGGGAAAGAGCCACCTGCTTGGAGAACGAGCCACGAGCCTCCTCCTCCCAGTTTCCATCCAGTGGAGGGAAGGGGGGCGACCAGCTACTCCCACTGCTCAGGACGGGACAAGCTGGCTTCTGGGCAGGACAGGCACTAGGGACCAGCCGAGTCTTGGCCAACAGCTAACCAACGTTCCACATAAGCTCGAGGCAACTGGGCACCAGTCATGTTGCTCTGCGTCTGGCACATAGTAGGTGCTCGATAAACGTCACCTGGACTCGAAGTCAGACCTTGCTGGGGACTCTCTTAATCTACCCAGGCCTGTCCCTGTGCCCAGCGTTTTGTGGCCACCAACCATTTGCCAGGGGCCTTTGCAAGTATAAGGGTATGAAGCAAGAATACGAGTCCCATTTTACAGACGAAGAAACCGAGGCTTGGTGGGGTCGGGGCACTGGTGCAAGGTGACAAGGCCAGTGAGTGGTGGGGCCAGCGTCTGAGCTGCTCTTCTGTTTCCAGCTGGGGGGCCGCTGTTCTGCTCTGTTAGGGTTCCTCCTCGCAGCCTTCTAGGCCATGCGACAATCATCCTCTATTTTTCATCAGAAATCATAGGGAGGGGGAAAAATCCTAGGGAGGGTCCCCTGGCTCTCTCCTCGGCTTCCAGAACTCCAGCCTGCCGGCCCTTATGGAGGAAGCAGGTGGAGGGGGACTTCATGAGTCAGATGTTAAGTAGTGGGACTGCTAATGTGTGCCGGGGGGTGGGGGCGGGAAGACAGAGGGAGGGAGGGAGGGCAGGATGGAGGGAAGGTCCAGCGAGGGAGGGGGGAAGCCTCGAATGTCACTTCTGCATGTGACTTTACAGCTTGAGAAGCCCCATCCAAAGGGCTGCTGTGCATCCTCAGGCTCCACGGCTCCCTTGACAGAAGCAAGAAATTCAAGGGCAGGACCTCATTTTTTTTTTTGTCTTAATGGTCCATCCATATGCAAAGAGACGAAGGGTCATTTAAAAAAAAAAAAAAGCCCTGGGACACCTGGGTTGGCTCAGTTGGTTGAGGTCTGACTTCAGCTCAGGTCACGATCTCCGGGTCCTGGGATCGAGTCCCGTGTTAAGCCCCACTTCAAACCCTACATAGGGTTTGGCGCTCTTCAGGGGAGTCTGGCCCTCCCTGTAGCCCCCCCACCCCCGTGCTCTCTCTCTCTCTCTTTCATATTAATAAATAAAACCTGTAAAAAATAGCCCTTATGATTCCTTCTTGGTGAAGGGAGGAATTGGGGTGGGGGAGACAGGGCGTGGCGAGGCGCCAGGACACGCCTGCGTACTCACCTTGGGAGATGGTGGTGGTGGGGTAGGTGGAGTCCGGCAGCTGGTAGGGGGGCAGCGTGGGCATGCCGGTGGGCGGGAAGCCCCCGGGCAGGAGGTGGTTGAAGGCCGCCAGCTGGTTGGCTCCTGCCTGCTTACGCCAACGGGCGCGGCGGTTGCTGAACCAGACCTGGGGGCGGGAGAGTGGAGAGGCTCAGCCGGGCCCGGGGCGGGGAGCTGAGGCACAGCGAGGACGGTCCCCGAGCCATCCCTCACCCTCCGACCAGCGGGCAGGGCACGTCCACGGGCGTGATCGCATCCTGTCCTCTCCACCGCCCCATCGGGGGGTTATTATTGTTGTCCCCATTTTACGGATGAGCAAACGGAGACGCGGAGACAGGGGCCGACTTGCCCAAGAGACAGGGTGAGTCCGGGTGCCTCTCGGTGCGGCGTCCTCTCCACGGCCGCTGCTCCTGCCCCCACGGGCGTCCTTGTTCTAACACACACTCGCCCTCACCTCCTCCAGGAAGCCCCGTGTCTGGAACCCGCCTGAGCGAGACCTACCCGCCAGACTCAGATGTGCCGGCTAGTTCACCGTGGGGCCAGAGGCCTGCCTCGCTCACCCGCCGGGGCCTTGATCAGAAAACCCACCTCACACGGACACAACAGGCATTGATTAAGCATCCGTGGAAAAAGAACCTAACACGTTCGAGTCTTCCTCTGCTCCAGGCCCTGTGCTAGTGCCCCACGTCTGTCCATAGGGAGACCCATGAGACCTGCCCTCCTCTTCCCATTTTACAGAAGGGGAAACCGAGACTCCCAGAGGTCAAATAATTTGCCCAAGGCTGCGCAGCTCGCTGTGACGAAGCTGAGGTTCAATCTTAAATCAGTCCGAGTTTCTAAAACCAGCTTGTCTGGATTTGCGATGAGTTCTGGGCCAGAAAAGGACCATGAGTGTGGGACCCTGGGGCTGCTTCAGGGGGGCCCTTTCCTACCTCTGGGCTTTGCACATGCTGTTCCTTCCAACCCACACACTCTTCCCGCAGCCAATTCCTCAACCAGCGGGCTCAGCTGCAATGCCTCCTCCTCTCTGATTCCCTAATCACTGCATCTAAGGCAAGTTCAGGCAGGTGGGGCCTCCTCTCCGGGGGCCTCCGGCTTCCCCATGAGCCTCCACACACATGCAATTAATTTATGCATTTGTTTCTTGGCGATGCTTTTGTCTCCCCCTCAGGCTCCAGGCCCCTTGGGTGGAGGCCATGCGTTCCTTGCTCTCTGCTTATGGCTCCCTAGGTGCTCACAGAATGCTTGTTGAATGAATGAATGAATGAATGAATGAATGAATGAATGAATGAACAAGGGAATGCAGAGATGCCTCTGGGGGGTCTTCCCCAGAGCTGGTGCTACTCGGCTCAGCTGGGAGCCCCCCACCGCGGTGGGATGAAGACCTCGACCTCTCCTGGCGCGGGATCCCCGGACATCCCCCCTCCCAACCTGTAGCCCATGCCTGCAGACCCGGGGAGAGCAGTCTCAGCTGGGTGGTGGTGGGGGGTGCTCATGTGCCCCTTTTGTTTTCCAGATCCTTCTGCAGGAGGGAAGCTATGTTTAGCTCTCCGAGCCAGATGACCACAGCAGCTGGCTCAGATGCGTTCAGGACGCGCAGAGAAAGGAGATGAGGCCAATCAGGAGTGAAACTGGCTCTGGATAGAAATGAAGGTCTCGGCTTCTCCGCACTCCCCGGGGCACTGAGGGCCTCCCCCGGGGGGTCCTGGTGGGGTGGATGCCCCCATCAGACCGAGGGTCTTCTGAACTGGTGAGGAGTGGGCAGTGTTTCCTCGCTCTCTGCTCCTGGGGGACAGTGAGGGGGTGGGGGGCTCATGCGTGTTTCTGTTCAGTGTTTCCCAGATGGTGGGCCTCCTACCAGCCCACGCCAGAGGGACATCCCGGGCGGCAGTGACGCAGACACGAAAGAGCCCTGACCCACTTTACCTGTCCCCAGGCCTCTGGGTGTGTGGAGGACAAGGTCGGGGCTTGGTGCTAACGCATCCTGGGTGCTGGCTAACACCTGCTAAGCTCCCTTCTAGCACAGAGAGGAGTCCTGTGGGGGGTGTTCTCCCGCCGGACTTCGGTCCTCCCCGGCGGGTGTGCGTGTTTCCAGCTGCCTTCCTTACGTGACTTATGTTAAAACATACTGATTTTATTTTAAAAGAAAATAACACCGGGACGCCTGGGTGGCTCAGTGGTTGAGCATCTGCCTTTAGCTCAGGTTGTGATCCCGGGGCCCCGGCATCGGGTCCCGCATCAGGCTAACCGCAGGGAGCCTGCTTCTCCCTCTGTGTCTCTGCCTCTCTCTCTCTCTTTGTGTCTCTCATGAATAAATAAATAAAATCTTAAAAAAAATAGTAAATAATGCTACGGGTAATAGGCATATGCAGCAATGATCTTGAAGTGGGTGTGGGACCCCCGCTCCCACGCGGCACCCTGCGCCTCGCTGTTCTTTATGCGTGGGTCACCCTTCCCTCGAATCAAGAATACTAAAGGCAGGTGAAAAGGGTCCTCCCCTGCCATCCTTCCTCGTCTTTTCCTTCTCCTTCCCTCCTTCCTTATGTCCCGCCTTCTCATCTCACGCCTCTGCCGGGACTCTGCTCGGTGCCAAGCCAGATGCTAAGGATAAGAGAGCTGGACAGAATAGTCGTAGCCCGCAAGCTGCCCCCTGCTTGGGCACACGGCCGGCAAGGCCAGGGACCGCCGCTTCCCTGTGTGGTAAGCTCAGGGGACATACAGGTTCCAGGAGGAGGTCCGAGGACGGGCTTCCACTTCACCTCTCAGAATCCGGGAGGACTTCCTGGAGGACAGGACATGCCCTTTGTGCTGTCAATCCTCTTGCCTCCTCCTCCTTTCTTGTCCTGCTTGCCCAGGGAAGTCTCCATCGCATCCCAGCAGGCACCTCCCTCCTCCCCTGGCTAAGAGGGGGGATGCTGGAGCCGGACAGCCTGGGCTTGAATCCTGCCTCTAACTCCTAGCTGAGATGGGCAAATTCCGTCATCCCCTCCATGTGTTTATTTCTTTGTTGCCTGATAACGGCTTCCCCCTCCTGCAGTCCCAGATCTCAAATGAGTTAATGCCGGCAACATCTACGCGTGTCATTCCGCTGGAAAGCAGCTGATGGCTGCGCTGAAAGAGCTCTTAGCCAGCATCCGGCACAAGCTGCCCATTCCCAGGTAGGGGATGGGGGCTCCGGGGCGGGGGGTCGGGACAGGGGTAGCCCCAGCACCCACCCAGAAGCCCTGATCGGGGCTGCATCCTTTGAGAGCAGAGGGGGAGCACCCTGGGAGCTGGGTAGGAGCACTACACTCATCATCTCCTGTTATGGAAAGATTCGGTCTCGGGTGTTAATCAGTGAGTCCTGCTGGTGCTTCCTAAATGGGGTCCCAGGCAGGGTGGCTTCTGCTTCTGGAGGAGAACACAGAGGCTCGGAGATCCTGGCACTTGGGACACAGTGGATTCGTTTACCTCCAAGGAAGATGTACGGTTGGCCCCTAATTGTTTAACAGGGAAGATGCTTCCAGAGAAAGTTCTCGGTCCCCAGGCATGTGTCCTCCTGCCTGACCCCCATCCCCATGTTTCCTGGTGGCTTGCTGCCAGCTGAGACAGGGGTGTCTCCCCCCACCCCCAGACATCAGCGATGCCAAGTAACACCCCGTGGGCTTCAAAAGCGGGGCTGGAGCAGAGCCAGAGGGAGGTAACGCGTTTGAGTTAGCAGAGCCTCGCCTGGCATGTTTACCTGTTTGCCTCGTTCTCTGGGCTGCCAGCTCTGTGGCAGCGGGGATTTCTGTCCCCCGAGTCCCCAGCACCTAGAACAGCACCTGGCACCCAGCAGGTGCTCCTAAGTGAGTGCCGGGTGGATGAACTGGGCGTTTCCAGGGCAGCCAGAGAGGCCACCCGTCAAGAACGGGTGGAGTTCAACATGAATGTACCCCACTGACGGCGCTTCTGTGTGCCGGGCTCTTCCTGACTTGGAGGGTGTGTGTTTTCACATGTAAGCATTCAGCCCCTAGAACAGGAAGGGCTATTGCCGTCACCTCTGCTCTGCAGACGCGAGAACTAAGGCCAGGAACTGAGCCGAGCCCGCTTGGAAACGCTCCACTTTTCCCACCATCTCGCGGGGCCACTGAGGTGACACGTCCCAGGACTGCAAAATCCATAATCCAAACACCACAGACCCTTAGAAACAGATCCAAGACCCCCAAACCATAGAATCTGGGCAGCACTCGGGAGGCTCTGAGTTCCCGGCCCTACTCTCCACAGCAGGAGCCCCCTCACCAGGGTTTCTGATCGCCTGGACAGTGTACTTTGGCTTGAATGCTGCTGGTAACGGGGATCTCATCACCTCAAAAGGCAGTTCTGATTGTTAATAGATAAGGATCCTAGAACTTTAAGGAGCCTTAGGGATCATTTAGATCCTTGTCTTTACTTATAGATGGGAAATGAGGTCTCGGGGGGGAAACTGATCTGTGGAAGGTGATACAGCTGATCAGAGACCAATGGACACCCCAGCCTGTGGCTCCCAGTCCCACCTTCTGGAGCCTCTTAGCTGCATCCTCCAAAATCTCTTCTCCAGGCCAAATGTTCTATCATTCCTGTCTTGATTGGTTGTTGTTGGTGGGGTTTTTTTGGTCAACCTTTGTTCATTCTTTAAAAATTCAACATATCCCGGCCCCTCCTCTACTGGGATCAAGCTAAGTTCTCAGGCTAAGGTTGGGAAGACTCACTGCCCACAGGATGATAGAGGAGTCAGCATGTGCAAGAGCTCTGCCCCGGCCCCCTCGCTATGGGTTTCCCCAGGCTCTAGCTGCGCCCCCTGTTCCCAGCCCCCCTCCCTCCTTGGACCTTGAGTGACACCTGTTTCTGGGTCCCCTGGGCCAGTAAAAGCACTGCCCTGACAGCCAGGAAATTTTACAAGGAGCGGTCAGGCTTCAAGGTGGTGGGAAGCAGCCGCGGCCGCCAGACGTGGGAATGAGAAAGCACCCAGGAATGTGCCCAGGAGAACAGCTGCAGGAGGATCAGAGCCGGGGGAGGGAGGCCCGGAGCCCAGGGCAGGCTCAGATGTCAGCCTGGAGAGGAGGGGAGGGAATGAGATGAGCTGGCTGCTGCCGCCTGCCCCCGTCCCCTGGGGTCTCCCTCAAAGGCAGCCAAGGACCCCCCACTCCAGGGGTTGGGGGTGGGGAGGGTGGAGGGAGGTGCCCCGGCTCCTGGAGCACTTACGCGCCAACTTGCTTCTAGAACTTTCCCTACTGCTTTCAGATCCCAGGCTCTGAGTCAACTTCTTCCTTCCCCACGGGAAGAACTTGGGCTTTGGCATCGGCCAGGCCGAGTTCCGGGCCCAGTTCAGCCCCAGCTGAGCTCTGTGCCCCTGGACTTGTCGCTCCCCTGAGGCTGTTCCTGCACCTGTGGCCCACCTGTGGGCGCCTTCCTCACGGTCTGAGGTTCCACTAGGTCACGTGTGAGGTGGGAACAAAGCGGGCGCCCAGCAAAGGCTGGTTCCCCTCATCTGGGAGGCCTCAGGGAGCAGTTTAGGGCGGCCCCTCCTACAGACCCGCCTCGCTCGCTTACGGAGACGACAGGCCAGGAATGGGTTCCCACAGGAGCTATGCGTCACGACCCTGGGCCTCCCTCCTGCACCTGGCATGGGAGGCTGCTGGCCAGGGTGCAGGTGAGGGGCAGGCCATGCCCAGGCAGGCTCTGCTCCCTCTCCACCCTCTCTTCCCCCAGCCCCGCCGATGGGGACCCACACAGTTGAGGGCGTGGGGAGGGGTTCGGGTCTGCACACCCTCCCTCTGATGCTCCTAACCCCCCCGGGACGTGCCGGCTCCGTGTGCTCGCATGCTGCCTGCAACGGGAAACTCTTTACCCGTCTTAAGAAGCTGGGCCCTTCAGCAATCTTCCTCCTAATCACTTCCTCCCCTCATCAGAGAGTCAGAGACGTTCACGCTTCCTGAACCCTGTCTTCTGGAGGAGGGATGAGTGCGATCCAGCAGGCCCCACTGCACATCCTGGCTTCCCTGGGCCGTCCGCCACTTGCTCAGCCCCTCAACCCACGCTTGCCGCCCACTTACTCTGCATCAAGTGTCAGTGGCATTACTGCCTCCAAGGTCCCTGGACCACCTGCCGCAGAACCCGCTGGGGGCCCGCTGAGCCCTGGGATGCCGGCCACCCCCACCTCCTCGGTTCCCCCCTCTTCACCATGCCCGCGGTGCAAACCCCCAGGAGGCCGCCTCACCTGGACCCGCGCCTCGGTCAGCTTGGTTCTCTGAGCCAGCTCCTCGCGGGTGTAGATGTCCGGGTAGTGAGTCCTCTCGAAGGCCTTCTCCAGCTCTTCCAGCTGCTCGGCCGTGAAGGTGGTCCGGCTACGGCGCTGCTTGCGCTTCAGAGGGAGGTCGGGTTCCGACTCCACGTCCGAGCCCTCGTCCAGCCGGTTCCCTGCAGCCAGCGAGAGGGAAGGACAGGGTGGGGGGGCTAGTGAGACGGAGAGGTGCTTGGCGCCCACCTTCTGACCCACCGCTGCGTTGACAATCAGATCCCTCTTGAACACAAGGAGACAGTGTGCTTCCCACAGCACTGTTTACCAGACTGACGGGTGGGAAGCAACCTCCATGCCCAGCCTTAGGGGATTGGTCAAATACTTTCCAGCATGACCTTTTTTTTTTTTCAATCCCCTATAGGTGGGTATTTAGATTAGCTCCACTGGCACGGAAGAATGTCCAGGACATAGGACTCAGAGTAGTTTCATGATGAAATCCATTCGCTGAAATTTTCTAGGACTATATTCTCCAAAATCAGAGAGTTCTGCTGTGCATGAACTCCTCCACACACCTAACTTTAAGAAAAAGGCAAGGTTTGAACCAGTGCGCAAAGATCAATCCCACTTTTGGGGAAAGCATGCATGACACACTATGGAACACTATACTCGAAAGATTAACCAACATTAACCTTCGCGGTGACAGAGCTTTCGTTTTTTTTTTTTTTCTTTATGTTTGTTTGTACTTAGTAGTTTTTTTTTTTAATTTTTATTTATTTATTGATAGTCACACAGAGAGAGAGAGAGAGGCAGAGACATAGGCAGAGGGAGAAGCAGGCTCCATGTACCGGGAACCCGACGTGGGATTCGATTCCGGGTCTCCAGGATCGCGCCCCGGGCCAAAGGCAGGCGCTAAACCACTGCGCCACCCAGGGATCCCTACTTAGTAGTTTTTAAATGACCATTTAGACAGCAATGCTATAGCATTCGGGGAAAATATCGCAAAAACTAAATAAATCAGGAAGGCCGGAAGAAAGGGAGAGAGGGAAAAGCGGGTATGTGCCTGTGCTCAGGGCTGGCAGTCAGGAAGCTTCCATTCCAGACCGGGCTCCACCCCTAAATGCCCCAGACCCATGACGCTAGGAAGGCTACCTTCCCTCCTTGGGCCTCAGTTTCCTTGTTTATAACATGAAAGTTTTGGACTATGTGACTTCTACACACAGGGCCTTGCTGGGATGTTTCGGGATCTCTGAGGAACCTTCCAGGCTGGAAGAGGAGACTTTACCTGACTACCTTGGTTGTGGCCATGGTCTCTACGTGATGGTCCTTACTAATTTCCACTCTGGAGTCTGGGGGTGGATGAAGGCCACTGCTTCCTGTGTGGAAAGGGCCCAGTTGTCTGGAGCCAGCTTACTTCTCAGCCCGGGATGGGGCTAGCAGGCCAGGTCCAGGCCAGGGGGGTCTGCAGGAAGGGCTTGCTCAAGCTCCTTGGCATCAGAGATGAAGACACCCTGGGGACTGAACTGGCTTCCTGGCCCCACTGATTCTGTGCCTCTTACCCGTCTTGGTCCAGCAGAGGGAATGCTAGCAAGGAGTGGCCTAGCCAGGACTCTGGAGCTGCACCCTCCGTGGCCCCTGGGGGACTGTGGGTAGCTCAGAGGAGGGCCAAGGAAGGGGAAGGGAAAGAAGAAGCAGGCCGTCAGAGATTATCTTCCACTCCTGCTTCCTTCCTCTTTCCTCTTTGCCTTCAAGCTCTCTCCCCCTCCCCTCCCACCTCCATCTTTGCAATTCCTGGAAGCACTTCTATGTTTTGTCATTCATTGGTCCACCAGAGCATCAAGAGAGCACCTGCTGGGTGCTGCCCCCCTCCTGCCCTGCCCGGGCTGGGTACACTGTGCTCACAACACGGTCCGAGTCAAGCTGGAAGGGCCTCAGACATCATGTGATCACACTACAGCCGGGAGAAACTGAGTCACACAGAAGCAATGTGAACTGCCCAAAGTCTCCCAGAAGTACCCACATCTGCAGCCTGTCCCCACCCCTGTTCTTCAACTGCTTTAAGTGTCTGTTATACAAATAGGTCTAGGCCTCTGCCACAAGGGACAACCTCCTCCTCCCTCCCTAAAATACCTAATACGGACTCTTAGGTGTTACGTGTTCTGGGCCGGGGGCAGAGCACGTGCCGAGGCCTGGCACAGCAAAGGGCATGATGGGCAACGTGGTCATGGGGCCGTGTCCACAGCGGGACGTCATCCGGTCTGGAGGAACGCCCCTCTGCCCCGGTCCCCTTCCCTCCATCCCATCTCGGCCTTTGGGTGGTCATCCCTGCTATTTCCTGGCCATGGCCAGGTCGTCCCTGGTTGTGACGCCGCATGACAAGGGAACCAATGGCAAGCGAACGTTCCCTTCATTGTCTACACCGTTCCCTAAAGGCAGAGACCTGAGGTCAGATCCGACCCCCTCCTCTCCCGTTTCCCGGCTGCCCAGCTTCCTGTCATTGAGGGGAGGCCAGGCTGGCACAGCTGGCGCCCTTGGGGCACCTTCCCCAGCACATCTGGGGCTCAAAGCCAAAAACGACTAGCCCCAAGGATTCAATCCTGAAATTCACTGCGGTCCGCAGAGGAGCCTGGGGGGGGGGGGTCACGTGGGCAGAGTGGACACGGAGCACGCTCATTAGACAGAGGATTTGGGGTGGGTGCTGGGAGAGCAGCCACTTTGCCCCCATGCAGCTGTGAGATGGAAAGGTCCCAAAAAGGGGTGGGACAGGGCCAGTGCAGGGGTGCGGTGGCCCCAACACAGAGGGATAGGGCGAGGGACCCTCTCTCTGGGTTCCTGGGTCCTGTCTCTGCTCAGGGATGTGGGGAGTCCAATACAGAGCAAGGATAAAACAGCCCCCCCTCCAACCGTATGAGGGGAAAACAGCCTCTGTCTTAGGAAGCTCCCAATCTGATGGAGGAGGTATCGCGCCTCTTCTGGGAATTTCCCGGTCTGATGGAGGAAACCTCGCTTCCGGAGGAGTTGGGGCCGGGTCAGAACACCGACAGCTGCAGGACTCACAGCGCCTCAGAGCGCCCTGAACACAGAACAGGATGAGGGACAGCAAGGGGGACGGGAGCTGCCGGGTTTGTCGAAGCTTAAGAGTGGGCAGGATGGAGGTGTGCGCAGGCCGAGTCCAGCCCAGGCCGGGTTGACGGAAGTGGATAGATTATCACCGGGGAGCCTCTTTTCCAGCCTCTACCTCAGCCTCCACCCCTCCTTCCCAGCCTGCGGGTTCTCACAGCCGCTGACCCCGGAAGCCTTGGCTACGCGGTGAGGCCCCAACACCGTCAGCCCTGCCCGTGTGCGCAGACTCACCCCGTCACCCCCCAGGTTCCCTGGCCAGCTCTTGGCATCATCCTTAAATGACCAAGCCAGGCTGCCTCGCACCGCCGTGCCTTTGACCGTGAGCTTCCTCTGCTCGGAGCACCGCACCCCCTTCGCTGGGCTCCCTCTGCTCATCCAGCAGAACCCAGTTCATGGGGGGGCCTCCCCTCCCCAGCAAGGCTTCCTGAGCACACCCACACTGGTCTCCGTGCCCCTATTTGGGCCCTCAGAGCTCCTCAGGGGAACCCAACCTGCCTATTTCTGGGTCTCTTGGTCCCCATTGGGCTGGGAGATCCCTGGATGGAACAGGCACTGTGCCCAGCACACAGCAGGTGCTCAGCAAAGGCTTCTTGGATGCATAGGGCTTGACAGAACAATTACAAAGTTCCTCCTGAACCCCGACACGCAGCAACAGTCATCACCCTATGCACGTGCACCGCACCCTACAGTTTGCAAGCTCTGTCCCCAGTCTACCACAGTCTCTCCCAATAACGCTGACGGGCGAGCAGGCAATATCAGCCCCATTTTACAGATGATCGGTGGAGTCCCGGGGGCAGCGAGGCTGGGAAGCAAACCCAGGACTCAGGACTCACAGCCCAGGGAGAGTCACCTTTGCCCCGGAGTAGTTCCAGATGGTGAAGCATTCCATTTCCGAGCATGAAAACCGAGGTGGCTCGTTCTCCATCCCCGCCCCCCAACCTTCCCAGCTCTCCTTTTGGCCAGAGGAAGACCCTGGAAATGGGATGGGCCTACCAACTTCTCAGAAGGCAGGAGGCAGCTGGCCAGCTGCAGATCCCTGTCATCCTGGATCTGAGGAAGCCAGCGGTGGCCTTGAGGTTTGGGGTCGGTCTCCCAGCTGCCCGACCACCCAGCGACACCCTCCCACCCCACCCCAGCCCCACGCTCCCCTCCCTGCTGCCTCCTAACCCAGTCTTTATTACAGTTTAACATAGGCCCCGCGCGAGCTGCGGCAGAGAAACGAATCACATAATAGTTGATATGCGTTTTAATCAAGTAATTCGGGCAGAGCCGAGAGCTGGCGAGTGTGGACCTGGCGTCCCTGAATACCAAACAGGCCTGGGCGCAGGGCTCGGAAAATGGAAAAGTCATTTACAGCTCAGCTGGGGGCCGGGCGGGCTGGGGCCCAGGCGGGAGCCCCTCCCGGCCCCTCCGCAGAACCGCTCAGCTGTAACCAGCGCGCGGTGCGCAAGGCTGGGGATGCCCGTGGGAGCCCGGCCCCACACAAGGGCTGGCAACCCGGGTCCCAGGCTCAGGCCCGGCTGGGGCTGGGGGTGGCGGAGAGGTGGGGTTCGGATGGACCCATGTGAAAGCTCCCTGGAAGCCAGCTCCTCCTGTCCACCTCCTCTGCCTGCCCTCCTCTTGGGTGCCCATCTCAGCACGGCCTGGCGCTCAGCCCTTACAGCCTCGTCCTCTCTCTTCATGCCCCCTCCATGCCACCAGGCCAGCACCAGAGCCGGGAGATTCAGAATCCCCATTGGCTCTGAACCCACCCTATAGCCCAACCCCCTCTCAACTCATCCTGCCTCAGTTTGCCCTCTCCTCTCTCCCTGGACTCCAGCAACCATCTCCTGCTCCAGCAACCACCGGCCTTTGCATAGGCTGTGCCCTCGGCCTGGAGCACCCTCCCCGTGCCCGCCTTGGCCTGAGTTTGCAGCTGTCCAGGCCAAAGTCGAACAGGGCGTCTACAGGCACAGGCCTCTGATGCAGTTTGCCTGGATTCTGTGGATTCCATGCATGTAAAACATGGACAATATTAGGCATCCCCCCACCCCACCCCCACCGCCCATCTTCCTTGCTTTCCCTTTTTTTCCCACACCACGTATCACAATCAGATGGGTTAACTATTCTGCTTTATTGCCCCCTCCCCCCAGCCAACCATCATCCTGGCCATCTGCGGCGCTCCACGACGATGGGTGGTTTCATCTTTTTTGTTCACTGATAAATCTCCAATGTTTGGCACAGAGTGGATGCCCGAATATCTGTCGAATGAACGAATGAGTGAACGAATGAGTAAACAAGAGGCTAGACTAAGGCACACGTATCAGCGTCACAGACAGTGCTCGGTAAACGTGAGCTTCCACGGGTCCTCGCCCTTCCTGATCAGCTTGGGATCACTCCTCCAGGAGGCCTCCCGAGGCTGCCGCCCTCGCTCCAGCTCTGGGGTGCCCACCTCTGTGCTCTCAGAGGGCTGGGGCTCAGCCACACCGTCCACACCTGGTTCACGTCAGTCCTGCTTTCTGGGAGGCCTCCCACTCCACACCCCAGGCGATTTCTCAGCCACTGAGTCAACAGGCCCAACTTCATTCTCCCGAATCAAGGATGGGAAGGAGCAAGGAGGGTGTCTTTAGAAAATGGGGCGGGATCTCACTTTATCACAACCTAAACCCGACAAAACTCTCCTTTCTCCAGGAAGTCCCCCCTCCATCCCCACCAGGTGGCCTTTTTTTTTTGTAACCTTGAAACTGCAGGTACATAATGTGCGTTACAAAATGTGGGCCCCCCTCCACCCAGTGGGGTGTTCTCAGATCCCAGCTTCTCTGCTAATGGCCTAGTACCGTCCTCAGGGGCTAGAGGGCACTCTGCATACACCCTGCTAGGAAGGGGCACCCTGGGAAGGAGGAGGTAGTACTGTCTGGGCCGGTACTGTGTAGTTGCACCGGAATTCAGAGCCACGCTGTCTCGCGACGGAACCGGAGCTGTTCTGCACGGATCTGTGTGAACCTAAGCACGAGCCCCACGTGGGAGAGAAGGGAGGGTTCGCAGAGGGCTGGGACCGTCCGGGTGCAGGGAATCCCAGACTAAGGTTTCCCTGCCTGAGCAAGAGCTGGAAACTGAAGACGTCAAGAGGGTCATTCCAACTTGGTCTCTTTAACCCGCTGGCCTCATACACAGAAAACCCGGAGTTCCGGAAGAGGGGACCGCAGCTGCAGGTGGGGGGGAGGGGAGGTGGCTTGGGGGCAGGAGGAGCTCGGCTCACCAGCCCCTTTCACACCCTTCCTGCGGCTTTAAGACAATCCTGAAAATAATCATCAGTTTTTTTTGTTTTTTTTTTTTACTTCTTCGTTGGACGATTTCAGCCACTTACTCATCGACCTCGTGTAAGGACAGGAAGAGCGATGCTTGGTGCTGGGGCGACAGCAGAGCTTGCTACGTCAGCGCCCGAAGGAAGCCTGCCACCGTCGGGTCCCATCTTATGGCACGTGGCCCAGGTGGCCAGGGGCAGGTGCGGGGAGGGAAGCCGTGGGGTCAGATGGACCTGGGCTTCGAGTCTGCATTTGCTCCCAATAAGCTATAGATGCTGCGTGGCGTGGTTCAACATTTGAGCCTCATTCCCGTCATTTCTAAAATGGGATTTGGAGGTGGGGGTGGGCGGAGGGGGTCTGGGGTCCCCGGCTCAGCGGCTCTCCTCCAGACCCAGTCTCTCCTCTCATTCATACAGCCTGGCAGGGGGAGGAGCTGGCCCTCCAGGCTCACGCCCTGAGCTGCCATGTGACCCTGAGCATGTCACCTGCCCTCCTGGGCTCCCCATTCCCCCACCCCCCCCTGGGAATAAGAGCTCCGGGCGCCTCCTCAGGGCGCCGCGTGGCTGCAGGATGGGAACCTCAAGAAACATCAGATGGTGCCTCTGATGCAGTGATCACAGCCTGCTCCCCACACTCTCTCGGGAAATTTACTCCCCTCCTCTGGGTCGCAGAGTCTACATCTGCAAAACGAGGAAAGGAATAATAGAGCCATTACGGACGAAGATTAAATGAATTGCTACAAGACAAGGGTTTCTAACAGTGCCAGGCATACAGTAAGTGCTCAATATACGCGAGCTATTATCATTATTGCTGCTGGGGTTTTTAAAATTAATTTATTTTTTTAAAGATTTTATTTATTTATTCATGAGAGACACACAGAGAAGAGGCAGAAACACAGGCAGAGGGAGGAGCAGGTTCCCTCTGGGGAGGCCAACATGGGACTCGATCCCGGGACACCAGGATCACGCCCTGGGCTGAAGGCAGGTGCTAAACCACTGAGCCACCCAGGCGTCCCACTGCTGGGGTTTTTTAAGAATTTTATTTTGAAGTCATCTCTGTCCCCGACTGGGGCCCGAACTCACAACCCCAAGATCAAGAGTCGCACGCTCTACCGCCTGAGCCAGCCAGGCGCCCCTCCTTCTGCAGTTAATATTGGGGGTGGCATACGGCGAGAACTCATCCTTCCTCTGCACCCCTCCTCCAGAGGCAAGCACAAAGGAATGAATGCTTGTGTGAATGAATGATTCAATGAATGGTGACCGCTTTGGCATCCTTAATTATTTATCCCAGGGCCAGTGCTTGGCACAGACCTGGGCGGGCCCCCACCCTCCTGCTCCCAGGGCTGGGGGGTGGCGGGGGACACGACATCCCAGAGCTCAGGTAAGGCACCTGCTGGCGCACAAGAGCTCACCAGCCCCAAGGACCAAAGAGGGAGCCAGGCCCTCAGGAAGCGGGGCCTGGGAAGGCCTGGCTCGAGGCCTCGAGGTCAGCGAAGGGGAACCAGCAGCTGGGGCGCCAGCGGCCAGATGAAGCTGCCCTGCGTGGCGGCGAGGAAGCAGCAGGCTGGCCACCCGTCGGCGCCCCACAAAGCCACTGTGAAAGGGCCAGACGCCTGAGAAGCCAAGCCTGCCCGACCGACCGACCGACCGACCGGCTGTCCCCGCCACCGCCTCACGCCTCCTCCCTGCTGGAACTCGGGGAGCCACAGGGGTTCAGCCAGTTGCAAAGTCATCCAAGGAGGCAGAGGCGGAAAAGGGCTCAGCCCCCCGGGCTGCTGCTTCCATCCGTCCTGCCTCCGTCCGTCCATCAAACCCCCTGCCTCTGGACTCGGCCCCGAGGAAGGGCCGCAGCCTGGGGCTCGCTGGACCCTCGGACCCTGAACACGGGGCTCTGTGGCCTCACCAAGTCTCCTACGGCAGGACTGGGCATGAAGGCGGCAGGGGAATAAACCTCAAGGTGGCTGATGTGTCCTGGCCGCACCCCGTGCCTTTCCTGCAGTGACTCAGAGTCCCACAGCAGCCCCGTCCTACAGGCACACGGGGGACACTAACTCCACGGTCCAATGACAGGTAAAGCCGGGCAGCTGGCCCTGGAGGCCTACAGGAGCCTGGCGTCCGAGGTCCCTGCGCTGGCCCAGGACCTCGCTGCAGCCTGGGGTGACGGCCTCCCTCACCTGGTTCCTAGTTCGCCATCCTGCAGAGCTGCACCCAGAGCCCAGTGCCACCACGAGGCCCTCCCTGAATCCCGGGGCATCCGCCACCCGCGCCACCCGGCCAGCACTTGGCATCGACCGACTCCTGCTGGGGACCGACGGTTAACGTTTAATCCATATGCTCTGTTTGCCAAATACACCCGATCCTCCGGCTTGTAAGAGCTTTCTCTGAACTTCTTGTGTGTGAGGACTGGGTGTCCCCTCCATCGAACTGAGGACACCCTGGCAGAGACAGAGGTTGTGCCTTCCTGATAAGACTGGACAATCTTGAGGGTGGAAACTCATTTCTCTATTACAGCTGGGTATCACCCTGCCCTGGTAATGGCGCTGTGGTTCCTATCATTCTAGAATGTTCTTTTTTTTTAAAGATTTTATTTATTTATTCATGAGAGACACAGAGAGAGAGAGAGGCAGAGACATAGGCAGAGGGAGAAGCAGGCTCCATGTGGGGAGCCCGATGCAGGACTCGATCCCAGGACCCCCGGGATCATGCCCTGAGCTGAAGGCAGATGCTCAACCGCTGAGCCATCCGGGTGCTCCCACTCTAGAATGTTCTTAATGACAGTCGTTGGTAGGAATTGCAGCCATCGGTTTAACAAAGAAACCCTGCACTTTGTCATCACAGACACAGTAAGAATGACTCAGGCTTCCCCAGAGCCACAGATTCTGTCTCAGGACTCTGTGCTGAGTCATTTCTATCCATCCAACTTCCAACCATCCCCACCTCCACTTTCTTTAAATAGGGCCTCCCAGAAAGCTCCAACACCCAATGTCACGTTCCACGTCAGGGAGCACAGAGGAGCGTGTGCCCAACAGGTATTCATTAAACACCTACTGGATGCCCCACAGCCCCACACTGAGCAAAGCTCCCGCAACGAATGCCCACCACTAGGGAAACCAGCAGGTATCTCAGAATCCTGCCTTTAGACCGAGGACCACTCCCTTAAAAGTGGGCAGAGGTGCAGGCTGAGCCCACAACATGAATGTGAAGGTCGAGCAGGATCGCTGGAAAGGCAAGCCAGGCCTCCCCCGACACCGGGGCGAGTGGCGTTAATGGAGGCCAGCCTCCCTCCTTGGAAGCTAAAAGCTCGGGACGCCCGGATAGTTCAGAGGTTGAGTGTCTGCCTTTGGCTCAGGTCCTGATCCCAGAATCCGGAATCGAGTCCCACATCAGGCTCCCTGCATGGAGCCTGCTTCTCCCTCTGCCTATGTCTCTGCCTCTGTCTCTGTGTCTCCCATGAATAAATAAATAAATAAAATGTTTTTTAAAAAAAAAAAGAATCTAAAAGCTCTACCTGGGAAGCCCACCTAATGGAACAGGCTTCCCCTCTGTAGACCAACACCAAAGCCATCAACTGGAGTGACTTCCCCACCTACTGCTGCCTCCAGAACTCCAGATTAAAATGCAAATACTCACTGCAGAAGTGCCCCCTACACTGGCTACAGACACCCATTCCCCAGACCCCCCACCCCGCCAGATGAGGCAACTGTCACCTCGCCCAGAGGCGGGTCCCCAGGGGGGCTGGCTGGAACGACCAGGGGCTCTGGACGACAACCCTGAAGCTTGCTCCTGACTTTGCCTCCAACTTGCTGTATGACCTTTGGCACACGTCTTAATTCCTTCCTGAGCATCATTTTCTCTATCCTCCTGGATCTTTAGGAACAACCCTGAGAAGGCGGCCTGGGCTATATCTGATTTATTCACCACTTCACACTCCCAGAGTTTAGTACCATTCCTGGCACACAATAGGGCTTTCAATAAATGCCTGTTGCTGGATAAATAGTGATCGATTGATGAAGCCAAGGAGGAGCTCCAGAAGGGACTGGGGTTCTAAGTTGGGGGTGCAGGGCGGGCTTCAAGACCCCCTGAAATCATCTGATTCTCGTAGGGACAGGGAAGGACAGATTTCACGACCATCATCCGCTTCTCAGTGGTCCCCAGGCCCTTCTTCTTCTCTTAGGGGACAGGGGTAGGGAAGAAGGCTTATGTCTCCCCACCCCTCCCCGCCTCTCCCTAGGCCAGTCCTGGGCCCCTCGTGTCTCGGGCTGGGCTGGTCGCTGGGCAGCCGGAGGCCTTTCATGGTGCATTCTCGGCCGCCCCTCCCCGCCCTCTCTCCCCAGCAACCCCACCCTGTCATGCTCCCATCAATCTGCCGCAACCGGGCCTCTCCAGCTGGCCTGGCCGGGCTGTTCCCAGGCAGAGCAGGTCCACAGTGGAAGGTGGTGGAAAAATGTGGACAAATTTCTGATTTGCAACACTCTGGGAAAGAGTTTATTGCCATTGTTTGAGGACGAATGTATAAATAAAGCAAGGCGAAGATTGCAGGGGGAGGCCGATGAAAGGCAGAAAACGAGAAATTTTATGGCCATAAGGAGCGTACTCTAATGGTGATTTTTGAGGCACTGGACCATGGTAGTTACTTAGCCAAATGATCGCTGTGAAGCTGGGCAAGGCGGCTTATTTCTTAATTACTGTTACGTATTATGTCAGGCAGATGCCCCAACCCTGGAAAACTTGGTCCTGAAGCAGCCACCGGCTCCGAGTCAGGTCCCCGGGGCCAGGATGCTGGCCAGCCGGTGGGAGGGCCATCACCTGCACCCACTGATTGCAGGGGGCCCCCCGGGGCCTGCCGCCCTCCCTCCTGGCCCGGGCTCCTGCCCCCCAGGTGTGAATCCAATCACCCCACACACAGGTGTTGGGCTTGTGCAGGTTCTGAGCTACCCACGGCTGAGACTGCACAGAACAAAACAGACGCGATGTCTGGCTTCCAAAGATATTCATGGAAAGCAGCTAGGGGCTCATCTGGGCCTCCTCACTGTGGGTCTCTGTGCAGGATGACTCGGGTCAGGACGGGGTGGGGGGAGGCAGGCTGGGTGGTCAGAAGAGCACCGGTGTGGGGAGGATGGGGTGGCTGTGACCCGCTGTGCCCCCTGCTACCCAGCCTCTGTTTCTTCACCTGTAAGAAAAGGGGGCGGGACTACATCATCCCCCTTTGGGTCGGGATTCCAAGATGCTGGGACTCTCTTGCTCTCACAGCCAGCGAGGTTGATTTGACAGGCACCTGCCCTGTGGAACACTTTTCTCTTATGGGTTCACCGCTGCCAAGTAAGGCAGTAACAGAAGGAAGAAGGGGGTTACGGCTTACTGAGGGCGTCCTGTGCGCCAGGAGGAGCTCAGCGTGCATGATGTCCTCTCATGGAATCCCTCCCAGTCACCTCAGGGGCCAGTGCTCCTCGGGAGACGCTCAGAAAGGAGGGGAGACTTTCTCAGATGCTGAGCGGTGAAGCTTCCATTCAACCCAGGTAGGTCCCAAAAGTCACCAAATACATTTCAGGTAAATCGAGCCACGTCCCTAGCACCTTCTGGACCAGCGTCAGGGCATCAGAATCCCCTGGAGGGCACCTTGAAACACAGGTCCCGGGGTGGGGGGTAGGGGAGCTTCTGATTGGGGAGATGGAGCCAAGAGGGTGCATTTCCAGGTCGGCAGGTGGTGCTGATGCTGCGGGAGGGCCGGGAGCGGGACGGGAGGCGCCACACTTTGAGAACCACAGTTCTGCCGAAATTCGGAGAAAAACAGCGACAGCAGCCACAAAGAGCATGCTGCTCTGGGGAAAGGGAGAACCATACAGGGCTTCTTACCTCTCCTCGGAACGGAGGGACTGAAAGACAGTGGCAAGCCCTCAGCTCCCACCCGCGGACCCCAAACCGGACCTGTGCTTCCCCCTGGGGTTGGCGGGGAGGAGACTCAGCCCAAAGTGGCCCCAGCCAGGGAGCAAGCTTGGCAGGTGAACTTCCTTCTCTGTAGCCCTGTTTCTGCCACTTGCCACGGTGTCTGGGTCATCAGATCCTTTTTCTTTTTTTATTCTTTTTCTAAAGATTATTTATTTATGTATTTAAAAGGAGAGAGCGCGAGCATGAGTGGGCAGAGAGGCAGCAGGAGAGGGAGAAGCAGACGCCCCTCTGAGCAGGGAGCCCACGTGGGGTTCGATCCCAGGACCCTGAGATCACAACCTGAGCTGAAGGCAGATGCTTAACTGACTGAGCCACCCGGGCACCCCTGGGTCATCGGATTCTTGGCAGACCACAGCCCAGGATGCCTGAAGCCCTCACCAGGACCCAGCCTGTCCCACCCCACCCCAGCCTCCAGACCTACCTCTCTCCACCCCTTCTCTCCACCCTGGCTCCCTACCTAGGTCCTCTTTCCCTTCCTCCATCGTCCTTCCCTCCACGCTCACCAATCAGACTCTGTTACCCCATATTAACAAAGAGTTGTCACCGTATCAGGAGGCTGACCTTTCCAAGGCTGACGTCAGGGACCGCACCTGACACCTGCTTCCTCTGTGACCCATCTTCCCGTCTCCTAGCTTGAATTATTTGGAGGGGCAATGTTTCTGTTGCAGGAGAATGATGACTTTTTTTTTCTTCTTTTATCTGGTTTGTTCATCATTTTTATTCCCAATGCCCAGAAGAGGGCTTGGCTCACGGGAAGAGCTCAACACATGTTTGTCCAATGAATGAATGAATGAATGAATGAGTGGCCTCTTTCTATATGCCCAGATCAGTGCAAGAACTTGGAACGTTTCCGCAGACGCCTGGGACAGTTTGCTCTTCAAGCCAACGTGACTGTTGGTGAGGATGTTAGGATCATCCCGCACAACCACCTCATTACAGATGTATTTATGCGACGCCAGACACCTGGCCCCACGCTGAGAGCCCCAGCTAACCAGCTGAACGGCTCCAAGAGGTCCGGGGGATTGACGCTCTGTAAACCAACACACAGGGACTCCGCTGAATTCTCCCTTCTGCATCCAGATGTTTGGTCCACTCAGAGGTGGCCCAGAAGCAAATGTGGGGTCTTAATGAAAGCTTCGGAATCGCCTCCACTGGGGTGATCCCTCAGCCCGCCCGGACTGCCAGGATCTCACCGCTAACAGTCAGACGGCTTTGGAAGTGGGTTGCTCAGAGGGAGCCCGTTTTTAAGGGAGTTAAAATCCAATTTGATCCTGCTGCTTACGCCTTTTCTAGTTTGATGTGTTTTTGATAAAAAAAAATTTTTTTTTTGATCAATAAAAATAAAATCTGTTACTCGCACCCTGGGGCAAATTATTGCTCCGGGCCCCGTTTGCTGAATCTTGATAGAATAAATAATGTTATTTTTCCAAAATGTGGCCAGCCATAGGTTAGTTACGTTAAACCAGCGTAGAGGGTGGGTGCGGGGGGATCTGAAAACACACTGGTTCTCAGAGGGCAAAAATCAGGCCTCGAGGGGGAGAGGGATTGGGCTCCCCAGTCCTAAAGAACAAGCGGTCCTCCCCTCAGAGATGAAACAGTGATGCTCTTACCTGCTGCCAGGTACTGTGCGTGGCATGCGTAACAGGCGTCACCCCGCAACACTCAGACCTGGCGGGGGCACGGATATTGGAGCAGTTCCAAGGAGAAGACCCCGGGAAAGGCAGTGGTTTACCCAAGGTCACACAGTTGCCCGTGGCCGTGCCAGGACTGGGACTCAGGTCTGTCGGGACGCTGAGCCTGAGTGCAGACCCCCTGCCACCCTCCCTCTCGCCCTTCCCTTCCACCCGGGTGCCATACTGTGCTGACTCCAAATAGCCCCGATCCAGGCAGCTGGAAAGGCCACCACCCTCTGGCCTGGGGCTGCAGGTGGTGGGAGACGACGTGGCATCTGAGATCCGGAGAAATATCATGGGAAGCTGCTGGGTCCTGCGTTTTGGGGAATTAACGTGGAAGGACACACATCCCACTGTTCTAGCCATGGTCCTATTGTGTGCGTGCATGTGCTTATGATTCCGGGCAATTTTGCTTTCTGTTATGTATTTCCAACACCAGCATCGACAACAAAATATGACCTTTTAGTAAAAGAAGCTTATGTGTCCCGCAAGAGGACGGAGAAGAGGGGGACCGCTTGGCGGCCTCACAGGCTGCATGCCAGTCCTGTGTGATACCAGCCGGGGGGACCCAGGGATTAGATTCAGAGGCTCATGGGGATCCCTGGGTGGCTCAGCGGTTTAGCGTCTGCCTTCAGCCGACGGTGTCATCCTGGAGACCTGGGATCGAGTCCCGCATCGGGCTCCCTGCATGGAGCCTGCTTCTTCCTCTGCCTGTGTCTCTGCCTCTCTCTCTCTGTGTCTCTCATGGATAAATAAATAAAATCTTAAAAAAAAAAAAAAAAGATTCAGAGGCTCAGAAATTCTGAGTCAGGGGAATTCTCAAGCGCGCCTGGGAATGAGGAGGTGGGGAGGCTGGTAACCTCCCTGGCTGCCGAAGGAGAGAAATAAGCCAACCCTGAGCACCCAGGGTCTGCGGAGGCCAGCTCATATGTCCCCTCGTTCCACCCCGATGACTCGACCCTTAAGGACTTGTATCCTGCTCGTTCTAACAGAAGCTCACGTTAAGCCACCAACTCAAAGACATAAAGCGGAGCCGAGCTGCAGGATTCGAATCCACGCCAGCGGAGCCTCCCGCAATTCGGGGAGGGGCAACGCCTCCCCGGAGCCCGGTGTTTACCCTCCCAGCCCCCTTGCACGCAGCCACAGGGGCCCCCCAGCCCAACCTCCAGCTTCCATCGCTCTCAGGCTCGGCCGCCTGCCCGCTAATTAGATTCCCCTGGAAATAAGAGTGCATTGTACAGTCCCGCTAAAGGCAAACTGATTTCACAATTTCTTTTCTTTCCTTCTCTTAATAACTCGCAATGTCTCAAGGAGGTTTTACTTACAGCCTGCACACTGGAAAATTATTCTGTCTCTCATGCACTCATTTTTCTCTTAAGGAAAATTGAAAACTGGATTTCTCCTCCATCACCAGCCCCTCTCTCTTAGCCTATCTTGTGCCCAGACTATTCTAGTCCTTGGCCCCTCTATACCTTGCAAGCAAGCCCCCCCGCCCCCCACCGCCTTCCTGCCCCACAGCCTGGAAAGGCTGGCAGCCCCCACTGATCTTGGGAACAGTGAGGCGTCTTTCAAAAGTTTAGAGAGGGGCCGGAGGGAGGGAGGGAGGCGTGCGGTGGGGGGCAAAGCGGGCAAAGCGGTCCGCTCCGCTGTGGGATGCATTTGCCTCCGGAGAACTGGACTGGGTCCAGCACTTTTGAGGTAGGCGCTGGGTGAGTGAGGGGCCTTTATTGGTCCCATCGGGTTCCCGTTAAGTGTCAGGGAGTAAATTACAAACAAATGGGTCCCATTTCCATTTCTGAAGGCATCTCCCGCCCTGCCTTCACCCTCCACCTTTGTGGGTACATCCCCTACAGCGGTGCCTGATGGGAAGGGGAGCCAGGTGGATGGTGGCACACAGGTGTGGGTTGGGGTCCGCACAGCCTGCAGTCCCGGCCGGCCGGCTGGCACCCGCTCCCCACAACCCCGGGGGCCAGACTGGCAAGTGACGTGTGATAGATGGACAGATGCACGGAGAGACGGACACCCCGGGCGACTGCGGATCTGGGCTACACATCAGCAGGTTTCATGAATTAGGGTTTGAGAGCCCCCCCCCTCAAGGGGAAGCAAGGGGGGGAGGGGGTGCTTGCTGGAGAATGAGGCCTGGGTGGGGGCTGGGCACAGGGTGCTACCAGAAAGGCCACAGCCGTGGGCTGGAGCCAGGGAGGGATGCCGAAGGTCCCTGAGCCTGGCACCCGGGACGTGGGGGGCAGAACGGGACCACGAGCAGGGTCCACCGCCAGCCTCTGCCCACTTCCTGGCATCTGCTGCCCCTGCTCCCACAATGGGAGCTGGAAGCAGGAGAAGGATCCAGCCACACCCATGCAAACAACTGATCTCATGGTAACTGGGACCTTTCGCGGGGCACCAAGGCCTGCGCGGTTATGGTCTCATGGATCCCGGCCTTAGCGCCACCACTTCATGGAAAAGGGCCCTGGAAGGCAGAGAAGCCATCACCGGTGGTCACTACAGGTCACAGGAAGCGCTCGCCACCGTGCAGGGCACCGCAGAGGGTTTTGTGCAGATTAGTGTCCTCAAGGGCTGCAACAACGTCACACTATTATTCCCCTTACAGGTAAAGAAACCAAGGCTCAGAGAGGCAGAGAGTGTGGGGCGCATCTCCGGTCTGGGGCAGGCACTGGCTTCCCCAGCCAGGATGGCTTCTCTGGATGGACTGGGTCTCTAACGTTTGAGACCTCCTCTCTGTGTCAGGGGAGTCCAGAGGTTCAAGCTAGAAGCAGCCTAGGGGGTAACTCAGTCCCCTCTCATTGTCGTACAGATGAGCCCAAAGAGGGTGTGTACTTGCCAGAGGCCACACAGCAGGTCAGTGGAAGGGCTCATCCTGCTGTGGCTCAGAAACCCGCAGACACTCTCAGGGTATGTCCGCAAAGGGTGCAGGGGTGGCCCACAGCAGGCCTCCCCAGGCAGGAACGCCCTGATTGCCGCCGGTAACTTGGTGCTAAAGCCTGGGGCCACTGAGTCAGGACAGGCCCTGGAGCCCTAAGGATGCTCTGGCTTCCCCCAGGCCTGCCCTGTCAGGCTGGAAGCAATGCCAGGGGCTGCCACCCCCGGGCTGAGGGTGCTCCAGACCCGGGAGGAGGACCAAGGAGAAGGCACAGTAAAGCCAAGTGCTGGGAAAGGAGTCGTATCCTGCCAGGCTGAGGATCCAGAAACATCATTCCCTTGTTGCTGGAGCGCTGGGGACCTAGAAGCCCTGGGGATCTGAATCCTGGGCAGCCTCGAGCTGGTCACTCAGGCTCTCTGCGCCCTAGCTTCTAGGAGGCAGGTGGGTGCTCAGGCAAAGCCAGCGTCTGAGGAAGGGCAGGCAAAAGAGACACCCCTGTCCTTCGGCCCCTGCTCCCTCCCAAGGGCCCCAAGGAAAACCCGACACAACTGTATCCCGTGGGCCCTGACATGTCGCAGGAAGAAACCTGAGGACGACGGGCCTGGCCTGGGAAGGGACCCCACTAAGGCTGAGTCACTGTTTGCTGAAGGTTACCTAACATGCGCCCAGACAAGAACCAGCCAGGGTCCTCCTGCGGGGCCTCCCGACACACCAGCCTGCCCAAAACCAGGACAAAGGCAACCCTCCTTCTGGGGGAAAGACGTGCCAATCCAGGAATCAGCCAGGTCCGGGGGAGAGCCTATGTAAATGCATGCAAAATACCTGGCTCGGAGCACGGGCCGTGAATGGAAACCATTATTACTTTAACAAGCATTTAATGAGCACCTACTAGGTACCAGGTGCTTTCTCACTCACGGTCGCCCTTCTGTCTGCCTTCCTGCTCTGTGAGGGGGTTCGGGTGGCCCCAGGTGCCCGCAGGTGAGGACAGGGGAGCCAGGAGGGTGTGGCTCAGGCATCCCCAGGGCTGGAACCCCCACGGCTCTGACTCTGGACGAGGGGTTCCCAGCCTGGGCTGCTCACTGGAATCACGGAATATGGTCTGGGGTGCAGCCCGAGCAGCGGGATCTTTAAAAGCTCCCGCGTGCGAGTCTCACGTGCGAGGAGGCTGAGAGCCACCGCTCTGGGCCCCTGGATTTTGCTCTGGATTTGCCCATCTGCTGTTCAGCTCCAGAGGCAGCGCGGCTCAGAGAGGGTGTGGGAGGAAGAATCATGGAGATCTTGGGGCTGGGGGGGCGAGAAGTAGGACCTGGGGAGGCGGCCAGTGTCCCATTGGCCCTGGCTGGGGCAAAGAGAAAAGACTGGAGCCTCCCCCAAACCCTGATGCTTCTTGGGCCGGTGCAAGGGCAGGACAGGGGTCCCAGACAGAGCTGACAGGTGGGTGGCAGCTCCTGGGAAAGTGCTGGGGGCTCGGGAGGGGGCTCCTTCCACCATTCCACTGCCTCTGCCAGCCACATTCTCAGAGCAAATGCCAACACCCCCCCACCCCGCCACCCCCGACTAATCTCCCTCCTCACCCCGAGGACCTCACGACTTGTGGAGCCTACAGGTGTGCATTTCCTTAAATCTAAACTCAAACCCCTCCGACTGCAGCCTCCGGAAGCCATCTGCTCGAGCTTGTCTGTCTTGTGCTCCCTTGTCGTGCGAGGCTCTGGCTTCTTGGGACGAGGTCTCCCTTTGAGGGGCTGCTGCAATGTCAGGGCTGTGTGCAGCGCAGACGGAAGCATCCTTCCTTGCCTGCGGCTCCCTCAAGGATGTAGGCAAAGCCCAGCCACGGCACAGACTGGCTGACCCCAAAGAACCCCTGCCCCCTTGAGCGTAGCACTGGAGTCAAGCTCCCAGATGCCCCCACCCTAGTACCACCACCACCACCACCACCACCACCACCAAGCAATCTGAATTTTTCCCCAGGTGAGTTGGAGGGGAAATTCAATCCTGTTTCCTTTTCTCCAAACGTGCCAAAAGCTTGTTTGCTCTGAGAGGCCCTTGAGGCCTTGGCTTCCCTGGTTTCAAATAATTGACTTTCAAAGCCTGTCTTCAGGTGGCACGCTGCCATGTAGCACCTGGGCGAGGGGCTGAACCCCCGAGGACTTTGCCAGGGAATGAATGGGGAGGTGCCTGGGCTCTGTGATTGGCCAGCCGCCGTCCACGGTCACCTCTAGGCCCACCAACCCCTTCCCCCACCCCGAAGCCTATCCCCTAGTCGCTGGCTGGCATCGCATCAGGGGCTGAGATGGGGAAGGCAGGCCCCCGGTGCCCCCTCCCCCCGGCAGCTATTAGAGAGGATGAGGTACATGCAGGTGTGTTCACCTGTGCCACTAGCCCTTGTGGGGCTTGAGGCGGAGAATGTGCCAGCTCCTACCCAACAGCTTCTTCTCTGGAGAGCCCAGGAGGTTCCCACAGGCCAGAGCACCCAGGGTCTCCCCTAGACCACAACTGGGCCACTCTGCACGGGCAGGGGCAGGGAGAGGCTTGAGGTGCAGAGTTGGGATGAGTTTAAGGGGCACAGTCTTGTTCCTCTGTGTTGGCCAGAGGCAATGAAGGCCACATGCTAGAGTGTTGTCAAGGCTACTGTGGTTGAGAGTCGGGTCATTGTCAACCTCTCTAGGACTGCTCTGACAAAAAAACCCAAAAAGCTGCCCACATTTCTTTTTTTTTTTTAATTTTTATGTATTTATGATAGTCACAGAGAGAGAGAGAGAGGCAGAGACACAGGCAGAGGGAGAAGCAGGCTCCATGCACCGGGAGCCCGACGTGGGATTCGATCCTGGGTCTCCAGGATTGCGCCCTGGGCCAAAGGCAGGCGCCAAACCGCTGCGCCACCCAGGGATCCCAGCTGCCCACATTTCTTAAGCACTTAAGGTAACTGGCTGTATGCTAAGCTGTGTGGACGTGCGTTATGTCATCCCAAGGGCATGGCCACTCTATATGGATCCCCTGCACCTGAGGAAGCTGAGGCCCAGGACACAGAGCAGAGTCAGGATGGGCGTTGGGGTCTAGTTGCCTCTGGGACCTGGGAGCTGCCTCTGGGACCTGGGAGCTGACCTGAGGACCTGGGAGTGGACTCTGGGACCTGAGAGCTGATTTGAGGACCCGGGAGGTGACTCTGGGACCTGGGAGCAGACTCTGGGACCTGCAAACTGACCCTGGGACCTGCGAACTGACCCTGGGACCTGGGAGCTGACTCTGGGACCTGGGAGTAGACTCTGGGACCTGGGAGCAGACTCTGGGAACTTTGAGCTGACTCTGGGACCTCCAAGCTGACTCTAGGACCTGAGAGCTTAGCTCCCATCCCATGCTGCCATATTTAGAATCACTAGGAGCTCTAGAGGGTGGTGTCTCTGTCTGGGCCTTATTAGATGTTCCCTGTGAAAGGGAATGCATTGTCCTATTTCCACTCAGGATCTGGGGTTCACCTATCGTGTGTCCAGGGGACAGCCTGTGTCGGGGAAAGGAGTGTCACCCAGAGGTGTCACCTTCCGCATCTGTAAAATGGGGGCATCAAACCAGATAGTCCCAAGCTCTCCCCTCCTCCACGTGTGACACTCATCACTTACTGCGTGACTCTGAGCTGCTGGTGTCACCCTTTGGGCCTCAACTTCCCCATGTATAGACCAGGGGCGACAAGGCTACTGCAGAGAGGGTTGTAAGGATCGAAGTCTTGGGAGAGCTCTGTGAGCTGTGGAGCGCTGGCCAAACAGGAGGGCTGTGCTAACTCCGTAAATGGACTTCCAGCAGGGCCTCCTCGCCCTGGCCCCTGGGAGCAGCTCCTCCCTCCAGCCCTCACCGCCCCACCCCCAGGCCACCAGCTCCCCATGTGTTATGCCTCCTGGTCTCCTCCAGGTTCAGAAGACAACAGTCGGGAAGGAAAAACCCAGATGTGGCTACAGGCAGCGCGGGGGCCACAGGAGAGGTCACCACTGCCTCAGAGGAATAAGATCGTCTTTCCAGCAAGAGGGAATCTGTCCAGGCCCTGCCACTAATTAGCTGTGTGACCTTGAGCAAGTCACTTAACCTTTCTGGGGCCTCTGCCCCTCCATCTGTGAAAGTGAGAGGGTCAGACTAGATGCTTCCAGAGCTGACATATGAGGAGGCTCTGATGTAGGAGAAGCTTTTTTTTTTTTTTTCTACTCCAAATCCTAAGCTTAGTACAGCGATCTGGGGGCGACTGTGAGTTTCAAGATCCCACATCAGGAAAGAGAACTAGAGCCCTGACACCTTCCTTCCTTCCTTCCTTCCTTCCTTCCTTCCTTCCTTCCTTCCTTCCTTCCAAGATTTTATTTATTTAATTGAGAGAGAGAGAGAGAGCTCACAAGCAGGAGGAGGGGCAGAGGGAGAAGGAGAAGCAGGCTCCCTGCTCAGCCTGGATGCCGGGCTCAATCCGGGGACCCCAGGATCCTAACCCAAGCCCAAGGCAGACGCCTCACCGACTGAGCCCCCCATGTGCCCTGGCCACCCCACATTCTTAATGCCAGCAGGTGCAGTGTGGGCTTACTAAGCCTCCCTGTCTCTCTGTTCTCTCTCCAGGGTTGGGGGGAGGGAAGGAGGGTAGTAAGGACCCATCCTGGACGAACTGGTCACAGCTGACCTTTGCTTCCAGCTCATGTCAAAGCCACCTCCTTGCTCCCATCAGGAGAGCTATGTCAGGGCAACGTCAGTGCTGCTAATTTTTCGCCTCGGAGCCCGGCTGCTGTTCTTAATCTGGAGTCTGTCCGTTGAACGTGGCAGCGGCGGCAGCAGCGCTTGTATTTTAGGATGGGGCCAACCCCTCCACACACACCAGAATATTCCAGAGGACTTAGACTCAGAAAACTCCAATTCAAAGTCCAGCTCAGCAACTTAGCGAGAGGCCTGAAGGGACCATTCCAACCCTCGGAGACGTGCTCGCTTCGGCAGCACATATACTAAAATTGGAACGATACAGAGAAGATTAGCATGGCCCCTGCCCAACCCTCGGAGACTCAGTCTCACCCCCTATACAACAGGGGCGGCAGCAGCTCCCAGGGGTAACAGGTGAAGGGGGCAGGCACCTCTGCCCTCCCCCGTCAGGTCGACAGCGACTAGAGCAGTCGGCCAAAGTCCTCCCAAAGTCCTCGTGGGTGAGGCAGCAGGAAGAGGCGGCCCCTTGCACCAGCCTCAGGAGACGATGCCCCCGATGTGTTGTTAACCACTGACGTCCAGCACGGTGCGTGTTGCAAAGCCCATTTTGCCAAGACAAACACATGTGGGCCTGCGCACATTTCCCCGCGGAGAAATATCTAGGCGATCAGATTCCCAAATTATTCACAATATTTAACTCTGGGCTCGGGGGGGTCGGGGCGCGGGGGGAGCGTGGAAGGGGGAGGATGACAAACTTTTCACTTTCTACATCCTTCTAGCACTTGACACTTTTTTTTCTCCCCCCACACCAAGCGTGCCGTCCTCAAATAATAAAGAACCAATAAAACATTTTTGAGCGTTGGAAAGCAGCTTTTTTTTTTTTTTTTCCTAATTCCAAGCAGAAGCCTGACCTGAAGCTGCAGCTGCTCTCACGGGGCAAGAGCGTGAACGACGGCGCGAAGGAAGGAACGAGTGAAGGAAAGAGGGAACAAAGGAGCGGAGGCCAGGCCTTGACAAAGGTTACCTAGCGTTATCACACCACTGAGCCTCGCTCGGCGCGTCTCCCGAGGTGGCGGGGCAGGGGTCAGCATCCTCGGGCCCCTCTCGAAGACAAGATCACCGAAGCTCAGAGAGGAGGCGAGGCGTGACTTGGCCAGGGCCCCGGCCACATGCTGCACAAGGGCTCGCTTTGGCCTTTGGGAAGGGAGGCCCCCGTCTCCCACAGCCCCCCCACCCCCACCCCTCCAGTTCGGGGTCCTCCCCAGCCTGCTAGAAGCTCGTGGAAGAGAGGCTGCTGCTCCCCGGGCCCCTGAGTGCCCGGCCCCGTCCCTGGCCCCAAGCGCCAACCCCCGCGGTCCGGCCCCGGAGCAGACCTCGGAGGGCCAGGCCGTGCTCAACCCAGGACCAAAAAATAAATAAGGCTGTTCCCCGGGCTCTAGGAAGGCTGGCTTCCACCCCCTCCTTGGAAACGTTCTTTGATTTCAAAACAGGCTGGAGTGTAAAACCAATAAAGCTTCCTGGGCCCATAAACAAACAGGCAGCCGCTTCACCTCCCTCCTCCCGGTGCCCTCCGCCCACCCCCTGCCACTCGGAGGCGCGGGCAGAGGGCAGGGCTGAGAGCCATTGTCCCGGGTAATTAATTGCGGTAATAAGGAGCCGCACAAAGCTTCAAAGGCCAGGCCGGGCCACGGGAGCCGGAGCCCGGGGTCCTGTGCTGCAGCCAGCAGCCAGCCTGGGCTCCTCCTCGGCTCCCCCGGGCTCCCCCTGGCACCCGCACCCAACCTCTGAGGACCTACTGTGTGCGGATGCAGCACCGGCCGCTTGGCCTCTTCCCCCTCTGAGAGTTGGGGGTCGTTTGCTGCGCCCCCCCCCCCCCCCCCGCCAGACGAGGAGACCGAGGCTCAGAGAGGGTGTCTCTTGCCTGAGGGTACAGAGCAGGGAAAGAGCCACGGTGACCCGGGATCCAGCCGACGTGGGCTCCCAGAAGTTCTGGAAGGAGAGCCGCCGGGACAGTTACCCTTCTTGGGTCTCTGGGCAGGTGTGGGGGGCGGGGCGGGGGGCAAGGGGGGCAGGTGGGAGCAGAGATCAGAAAGTTTCTAGAAAGACACGGGAAATGTGAATTTGAAGAAATGAAGGCAAATGCATCTGGATCTCGTGAACCCCGAAGTGGGGATCTCCCACAGCGCCTGGGTCCCTCCCCGAGGACCTCTCACACAGTACAGGGGACTGTGTGTCTCCCGGTCTGTCTCCCCCAGGAAACAACAGGGGGGTCCCCGAGGGCAGGCACGTTCCCGAACTGCTGTCCACCTCTGTCCAGCGCCTGGCGTTTACTCGGTGCCCAAAACAGACAGGATGATCCTCTGACAACAGGGTCCATCCTTGATCGACCCCTAGTCTGGGCCCCCAGGCGATCACATTTTTCCTGTCATCCTTCCCCTCTGGCTCTGCTGAGCCCCTACGATGCCCCAGGCCCCCAGAGAGCCGCTCCTGCTCCCGGGGAGTCACCCACATTTGTCACCAGAGCCTTACAAAAACCCTATAGGGACGGTAGTTCTGGCTCCATTTTACAGGTGAGTAAACAAGGCCAGAGGGAGGAAAGGCATTCTTATGGGGGGGGGGGGGTCGGCTACCCCTTCTCCCCCACCCCTTCCACCTCCCGATGGTCCTCCTGCCCGACCCTCTCCTCGCCCATGTGCTCACAGGCCCCACCTCGGGCCCCCTTCTGGTTTTTCGTTCAGGATTCCTGAGCCTAAGGAGCCCGGCTTGTTTATAGCCCTGCCTGCCCGGTTGCCTTGGTCCCAGCTCAGGTCAACTCTCTGGGGCTAGTAGGGGCTTTTGAACGTGCTAAATGCGGGTTACAGGGGTCAGGGGTCACAGCCCTTCCTTGGGGGAAGTTCGACTTGAATCATCCATGAAATGGCAACTCTTATCTGCGGGGAGGGAGGAGAGGCAGATTTCTTACATAAGGATGATTCTTAACCTCCCCGCCTCCCCTCGCCGAGCCTCACGCACCCCTGCCCCACTGCTCCCCCCACCCCATGCTCCACACTCACCACCACCCCCCCCACCCCTGCCCCAAACAACCTCCCTGCCCCGCGGGGCCTCCCTCCCTCCCCGCCCCCCTTCAGTCTCTCTGGATAGATTCCGCATCTGGATTTCCCGTTTCCTTCCCTCTAATTCTGTCCTTAAGCCAGAAGAAAATAAGGGGGTCTGGGGGATGAGCAGAGTAAAAACGAAGGGAGGAATGTAGCACGTGCTGGAGGCACATGTTGTTGCGAGCAGATCTGGATTTGGATGGTGTCACTTCCGTGTCCCAGGCCCGAGATTTGGACCATGTCACTTCTGTGTCCCAGGCCCGAGGATGAGTCTGCAGACACCAGCCGGCCAGCAAGTGGCAGATGCAGGCCCGGAACTCGGTTAGTCCAAAGCAAAGGGCCAAGCTCCTTCCCCTGACAGACTCCCCCAAGCTCCAGCCACAGAGGACACCCCCCCTAACCCAGCACAAAGTACAGATGCCCAACAGGCTTCTCCGAGGGAATGCCTCCTAGCACCGGGCACCCCGTGCTCTTCAAGGTCCTTCTGCGGCCCTCTCCCTGCCCACCCACCCCATCACAGAGCTGGCATGAGGCTGAGATGCCCCCTGGGTGGTGAAAGAGCTGAGCCTACAGGGCCCGTCCCTGCATGCCGGAGAACAGGATGACCAACCACCCAGTTTGCCCAGGACCGAGGGTCTCCGGGGACATGGGACTGTAAGCGCTAAAACCAGGACAGGCCCAGGCAGGCTGGGACAGTAGGTCGCCCCACAGGGGAAGGATGTTGATAGGGGGACCGATACCAGGCCACCAGAAACTGCCTAAGCCCCCTTCCCTTTCTCTCCATCCCTGTCCCCAGGGAAAAACCACGGCGGAGGATGGGTGCATGCACCTTCCCGGGCTCTGCTAGGAGGCGAGCTGTTCAGGAGGTGAAGGTACATGGTGCCCCGACTCTAACCATGATCACTAGGGATGCTCCCTTGGAACCCAAATTAAGACAGGTGTGATGTCGGGGGAGAAGGAGGAGAGGCAGGGGAAAGGGAGGTGAGGGAGAGGGTAGACCTCAACCCTCACAGAGGCCTGGCTGTCCTTCCTCCCTCCAACAGCTCATGTGTCTCAGGAAAGTTCTAGATTTAGGGAGCACTTAGCGGGCACCAGGTCCTGGCCTTCCCCATGGTGCAGGCACTGGGTAGAGAGCCCTCCAAGGACATTCGAATCTGGCACGCGCATAGGAGCAGAGAGCCAGCCTCACTAGGACAGCGAATCTCAGTGCACACACGTGCATATTCACACGTGCACGTGTACATGCACACACGCATGTTCACACGTGCTCACACGCACTCCCCATCCCAGTTAGAGGGACCAGGGCTTATTGGAGCCGCAGAGTCTTCTCCTTCGGCCGTGATGGACAGGAAAGGACTCTCCCAGGGACACTTCATGTCCCAGCATCCCTCAGATGGCTCTCAGCCTCGCCCGCCTGGCACGCTGGGGTCCCGGCCTCTCTGGGACAACCTCTGTCTGGGGGACCCAGATCTCCCCTGAGCCCCCTGGGCTCCGGCCAGTCGGTCCTTGAGCCACGAGATGGATAACTGGGGCTGATGTAGGGTTTTGGTTTCAACCTGTTCTGAATATGGGGCGGCGGGGGGCTCAAGAGTCAGTAGGCTCGTGGTCCCCCCCAACTCATCCTGAGAAAGACCAGCCCGTCCCACCCACTGCTCTATTGTAACTTGGGAAAAAACAGCTACGTTGCTGTAAAAGCCCACGTGAGCCAGGACACACGTAAAGTCAAGTCCTCCTCCAGGGGCGCCTGGGGGGCTCAGTGGTTGAGCATCTGCTTTTGGTTCAGGGCGTGATCCCTGGGTCCTGGGATCGAGTCCTGCAACAGGCTCCCCACGGGGAACCTGCTTCTCCCTCTGCCTGCTCTGCCTCTCTCTCAGTGTCTCTCATGAATAAATAAATAAAATCTTAAAAAGAGAAAAAAAAGGTCATGCTCTAGCCAGGGGGGGACATGGCGAGTATCCGGGAAGGGTGCTTCTTACCACAAGACAGACGGCCAGAGCCGATGAAGGTGGAGGGGGGGCTTGAGAACCCCATTCTCTGCTCTTCTCCAGAAATACCCACCCCGGGGTCCCTCAAAGACACAGCAGGCTGCGCTCACAACATATGGCTGGAGGGCCGCTGGGCCAGGGGGCGGGGCAGGGCTGGGGGGGAGGGGGCAAGGAGGAGGAGGAGGAGGAGGAGGAGGAAGGGTGTATTTAGGGAAAAAAAGAAAAACCCACACAAAACCACAGAATTCCAGCCGATTATTCTGGCTGCAGATGTACATTAATGCAGGAGGAGTGGGGGACGGAGCTCGGGCTGGGGACAGAGAAACAGCTCGAAGTCCCTTTTTAACAAGCCCTTGTCTGGCTTGATCTTGTCACTCTAAAGAGGGCCATTGAGAGGTATTCATGCGTCGGCCCTGGAGGGACAAAAGGACCAGTATATATACTGACTGCTCAGTTGCCTGCGGGCCTTGGGGCTTTTGTCTAACTCTCCCTTAATAAAACTTTTGGGAAGAGTTCATCAATCCACTTCAATAGCTGATGTTCTCATTTTCAGGGAGAGAAGAAAAGTAGCAGAAGGCCGGCGTGTTTTTTTTTTTTTTCTTCTTTTTTTTCCCTTTTTTTTTTTTTTTTAAGGAGGCATTCTCAATAAGAAGGTGAATGGAGGAGAGAAACAGAGAAAGCCTGGAGACACCCCACTTTAAAGCAAAAAGAACACATCGCAACTGCAGCCACAAATCCTAAATGGGAGCCCAGACAAAACCGCTATTCATCGGGGGGCCCCCCGGAGCCGGCCTCCGGCCGTCGAGGGTCTCTGGGCCCGCCCGAGCCGGGTCCCCTTGGCAGAGGTGCGGAAGGCTCAGTTCACAGCTGTAGGGAGCCGCGGAGAAGGAATTTCTTAGAAGCAAAGTGTGTCTTATGAGCGGCCGCAGGGAGCCCGCCCTCCAGCTTCTGTTTTAGATCTGGGGTCACTGGTTGCATTCCCATTGCGTGTTTTTTTTTTTTATATAAAGTGGGACTTTTTTTTTTTTAATTGAGGGCAGGGGTGGGTGCGGTTTTTCCTTCTGCCTCTGAGGCCATGGGGACCTCACCCTCAGGTGTAAGGGCAGAGGGGGGGTGGCGGCTGGCATCCTCTCCTGGAAGCTGACCTGCCCCCCAGCTTTGCTTGGGGTTGTAAGAAAGTACTCGCATGGTCCTCACCAAAGGAGTGAGCTCTAGACATGCCCCCCGCATCCCATGCTGCTTGAAACTGGGGGGGGGCGGACAAGGAAGGCAGGGTATAGGGTATCTGCTCACATTCCTACAGTGCTGGACGCCTCTCAGGCTCTGGTTCCCTACGTGTGACGTCCGTTCTCAGCCCAAGCCCATGTCCTGACACACGTTTTACTCATCTTCCTTTTATTTATTTATTTATTTATTTATTCATGAGAGACACAGAGAGAGAGAGAGAGAGAGAGAGAGAGAGAGGCAGAGACACAGGCAGACGGAGAAGCAGGCTCCATGCAGGGAGCCCGACGCAGGACTCGATCCCGGGTCCAGGATCAGGCCCTGGGCCGAAGGCGACGCTAAACCGCTGAGCCACCCGGGCTGCCCTTTACTCCTCTTCCTTGGGGGAGACTGAGCCTCAGAGAAATGAACCCTGACCCAGAGTCCCAAAGCGGGAAGCTGAGGTCCAGACCCGAATCTTAGCAACTCCAAATGTCAGAGTTCCCAACCGAGCTGCCTCTCACATCGGAAGGTATTATTAATAGTAATCGCTAAAAATATTACCAACGCCGCCAACAGGAACCGCTAGCAGTGGCCGTGGCTCTTAAGAATGTGCCAGGCATCGGTACCGGCGCTTTACACACATTATTTTCCCAGCTGCCCAGAGAGGCGGGTCCAATTAAAGATCCCCATGTTACGGGACGGGGAGACTGAGGCACAGGGGACACGGGACCGGCCCACGTCAGAGGGGCAGGAGGGAAAGGGCAGATTCCACCTGGAGGCTGACTCTGGAAGTGTCCCTCCACCCCCACCCTGTTCCACCTCCGATGAAAGGCAGATGCCGGAGGAAGGAAGTAGATGAATGAAGGAATCGGGACTTCTGCCCCGGCCAAGCCTCAGAGGTGGGTCTCCCAGGGCCTGGTTCAGCTTTGCAGTGCATGCTCCCAGACACACACACACACACACACACACACACACCCTCTGCAAGAATCCCCAGTGGCTCTAGTTCAATGTTTTACAGGCCTAATGAGTGTTGACAAGTTTAATGAGTTTGTTTTAAAGAGGGGAGGGGGAACCTGGTCAATTTGAGATTTCCGAGTCAAATGAATTAGTGGAGACCGCCAGACTTCAGCTGACAGGTCTGGAAACCCTCCCGCCGACAGCAGCCTTGGGCCACGGACCCTGGCTCCCCTCAATGGGAGCCGGGCCCCACGCCAGACACTGGGGGGCTCCGGGGGCCTCTGAGCGGCCCTCGGGTGCCTGGGTCCCAGCCGAAGCCCATCTCTCATCCTGCAGCCCCCTTCCCTGCCAGCCCACCCCTGCCGGCCCCCCCTTCTGCTGGACTCTCCTCCCCCACTGGGTCCCCAATGAGAAATTTGATTCAAACCCAGTTTGGCACTTGTTTGCATATTGATTGCGTGGTAATTAAGTGGCTTCATCTGCGGAGGGGACGCGCCACCTGCATTTCTAAGCTTCCCAGGCCTGGGCTGGGACCGGCCGCAGCCCTTGTTTCTGACCGTGGAAACTGGAATCCAGGGAGACCAGCTTCTGGCCGCAGGAAGGGAGTAGGTCGTCTTTGTTTAAAAGAGTATTTATTTTTTTGCCGAGAGATGAACTGGAAAGGAGCTTGCAGAAACCCGAGCAGAAACCCGAGCAGCTCCGGAGGAAATAACAGTCAAAATTAAATAATAAAAATTCTGCCAAAAATAAAGGGAGACACATAGGCACTTCTGGCCTAGGAGCTCGGGGCTCGGTAGGGATGTTCAAAGCAAGATGAGCCCTCCCCCTTGACCGGCCCCTCCTGAGCCACCCAGGAGGGGTGACCTGAGTCCTGGACCCAGAGCAGGAGAGGCCCAGCTCAAACTCCTTCCGCCTCTTTCTCTGGTCCTGATCTTGGGAACTCTGGGCCCAAGAGTCGCCTGCTCTATAAAATGGGATTAGCAAGACCTGTGGTATTGGCGGGACTCCAGGGCTTACGGGGGGGGGGGGGGGGGGGGGGAATGTGCCCCTCACACGGCGCATCGTCCATGGTCCCGAGGGGGCTTCCCAGAGCTGCAGCCCCAGCTGACCGGGAGCGTGATCTCTTCATCTCTAGTTATTGCAGCTTTGCAAGCAGCCCACCCAAGGCCGTCTGGTAGCCGGGGAACAGGGCAACCCATTTCTCCCTTGCCGCTCCCCCGGAGGACGTGGGTGAAGGAAAAAGCCACCGCATCCCTGTGCAATGTTGGTTTTCCTTGTTTTGTTTTGTTGTCTGCGTTCAGCATGGAGTTGGAGGCGACCCATCTCGGGCTGGGTCACAGTGTCTGGGTGCAATTCCAGCCAGTCCCCCTTCCTGCTCCATTCTCTCTCTCTCTCTCTCTCTCTCTCTCTCTCTACTACTTGTGGGCTATTTCTCCCGGGGAGGGGGCACCGCCTCCCTCTGTTTCCCCCACCCTCTGGTCCAGCGCAGTGCACTTTTGTGAGAAGTGTTGTCTCCGGGGAGAGTTTCTTTGCAGACTCTGTCTTCCCTTTCCAGCTGGGAGCACGGAGCTGGGGTGGGCCGGGGGGTCACTCCGAGTCAAGTGGCCAGACCCTGTGAACCGCCTCTCTGGACGGGGCTGTCGTGCCTCTCTGGCTACTTCTTCACTTCCTAGATCTCACCATTGTTCAGGGCTGCAGCCAGCTGCAGTGTTAATCTTTGACGTATTTGCAATCCCAAGAAAGAAAGGCCCCGGAGCAACAGGGCTGGGCTGGGGGCCCTGGGGAAGAGGCAGAGGCTGAGACACCAGAACGAGGAGGGGGACGCGCATGTGACCAGCAGGGTCTGTCCGTCTGCAGGCTCACCCTGGCGTTTGAAACCTTTTGTTGTCACTTAAACCTTTCCTGGGGAGCAGGGGAAAGAGGCTGGACTCGGAAGGCAGACCCCGCCCTGGGTTCCCTTCCTGGCTCAGCCACTTACTGGCTGGTGACTTCTGGCAGACTCGACTCGACTCCCCTGGGCCTCAGTGGTTTCATATCAGCAAAGCGGGGGCAGATGCATTTAGAGCGCAGGCAAGCACGCTGACCCGCACCGGTGCATGGCCCACCGGAGGCAGCCCCACGAGCACACATACTCCTGACTCTCCAGTGACAGCCCCGGGGGCCATCCACCCCACGGCACCAAGGGACACATGCCCCACACACCCCTGAGCATGTTCACACCCAGCTGTCACACTTCACGTCACAGGAACATACCCACATGCATCAACAAGTGACAACAAAGCCCCCCACCCAATCTAACCAGGACCCACTCTCTTCCTTCCTGACTTCCAATCTATGGTCCATCAGCAGCCACGCGTACCCAGTACAGGGGCAAGGACAAAATACACGCAAGAACACTCCCTCAACAGAGCCCCAAGGTCTACCTTCCAACACACTCCCAAGGCAGGCCAACTGGGATTCCTCAGCTCATAATCCCCACCGCAAGTCATGAAAGAAAACACACCAGCAAGCCCTCCTGCTGAATCTTTGGTTAATGACAAGCCCTTTGCTCCAGACGTAGGGAGGCCACTTCCCAGGAACACGAGACCCTGTGAATCTGAGCAGGGCATCCCAGAGTCAGAGGCCTGCCAAAGAGCTGCTGTGTCCTGGCAGGAAGAGTTTGCGGTGCCTGGATTCAGTGCCTGGTTGTGCTACTTGACGGTGTGACTCTGGGGGGACTGAGCAAACCTCTCTGAATTCTGCTTTCATCTGCAAAATTGGGATACTAGATCCCTGTGGGGCAGGGCTGGGGTGGGGGTGGAGAGTCTGGTGACAGGAAGTGGATAGAGCACCTGGCACTGCTCCTGGACCCGTAGCAGGAGGTGGGCAGGTTGAGAACACAGGCTTCCAATGAGACATACCCGCCCGTCTGTGCTCAGAGGGCCTAGGCACTTCCTTGTGCCTCAGTTTCTGTATCTGTAAATCCAGCCCTTGGGAGGAGTTCATGGATTCGTGAAAATGCTTAACCCAATGCTTGGCACTCAGTCAGCTGTCACGGGGCTATGCTCCTGAGCAGTAGATGTTAGTGAATGGCTGCCACTGCCCTACCACCCAGATCTCAGCTCATATATCACCTCCTTGGGGCGGGGCTCCGTGATAACCCATCACTTCCCCAGGGGGCCACTTTCTATGGTGACTCCGGGTTACAAATCCTTGTCCAGCCTCTGTATTCCCTGATCCCTGTACCTGCTCACTGTCTCCCTGCCCACCCCTCACCCCCGGCCGGGGCATCAGCTCCACGAGCCCAGGGCCTTGTGCATTTCCAGGCTGCACTTCTGGCCCCTAGAACAGTGCCTGGCACACAGTAGGTGCTCAGGACGTTGTTGCTATGAGAATAAAATGATAGGCCTAGCCCCGCCTTCCTGGGGCACTAGGGAGGGAGGGGAGGAAGAATGATGGTGGAGGCTGCAGCTGGAAGGGGCCTCTTCTCCTCCCATCCCTGCACCAAGGGTCACACACCCACCTTGGGAATGTGATTCCCAGCTGTTGGCCCAGCCTTTCTCCACTTCGGGGCCTGGGATTCTCTGTCTGCCTCCCGCCAAGGGGCCCGTGAGCCTTGATGGGTTTACCTGGGTGTTAATCCCCCAACAATCCCCCTGGCCTGACCAGACAGCCAGCCTCTATTCTTGTCCTGGGTCTAATTAAGTGCCTGAAATGCCACTTCCCCTTTGGAGGTGAGGCAGGTAAAGCCCAGCCTGCTGCTTTGAAGCAGAGGAGGCCGGAAGCCCAGGCAGGTGCACAAGGGGAAGGAGGAGGGGCCGTGGGGGGGAGTGGGGGGATTGGGAGCTTCTGCTGCCCCTCCTCAAAGAGGCCAAACACCTGCAAATCTCCTACTTCGAGATGCTTAACCTTTTGGGGGCCCTGAGCCCTGGAGACCCAAGAAAGTTAAGGATCCCCCCACGGAGGGAAATGCACGTGTACCTACACATAGCTGCAACCGGGATTTAACTCTAGGGTCTCACCGCTACCCCGGAAGCCTCTACAGTCCCAGCGGCAGTCGCTACGATGCCACTTTAATTTTAACTGTCCCCGCCTATACCTAGATGCACGGCGGGATGCATAGCTACAGATACAGATCTAGATACATGAAGCCAGACCAACTCTACATGCTCATCTCTGGGGAAGGAGAAAGAGTCTCCTTTTTTTTATTTTTTAATCTACTTTTTTTTTTATAATTTGAAATTTCACAAGTACAAATGGCTTCTATGATAAATCTTTATGAGAAAATACGCTTATTTTAGAGCCCCTGATAAAACAATCTGCATTTGACTTGTTTTTTGTTTTTTTTTTTTTTTGATAAAGATTTTATGTATTTACTTGTGAGAGAGTGAGCAAGAGAGAACACGAGCAGGGTCAGAGGGAGAGGGAGAAGCAGACTCCCGACCTGCGGCCCGATCCCAGGACCCGAGCTAAAGGCTTAACTGACTGAGCCACCCAGGTGCCTGTGACTTGGGAAATTCTGATCTTAGAAACCTCTACGGGTCCTCTGTTCCATACAGACCGCTTTTAGGCCCTTCATCTCCTTTAGATCACGCGTTCCCTAGGTGCCAGCCACCTTTCCTGTGTTTCAACTCCTGTGCTCTTCTTGTGGTTTGTATCTGCAGTGGATGGGTGAAAACACACGCCAAGGCTCAGAGAGGTGAGCAGTGTGCCCAGGGGACCCGCAGCGGGGACTGATCATGAGTCCGGTGCTGTTTGTGTTGCCACGGCTGCCTTTGGATGTAGGGGCTGGGGCCCAGAGCCCAGATGAAAGGGAGTGTCTGCGAGGCTGTGCCCATGGTGATGTTGTGGGCAGGAGTCTGGCACAGCAGGACAGGCAAGGGTCTTGCCCTGACAGCCCCCTTGATCCTGCCCTTGCCGGTCAGACCTTCAGCAGGGGTAGGTGACAATAATAAAAGGCGAGGGACCCAGAGACTTGGGAAGAATGGTCCCTTCATGGCGCCTGCTTTAACACTCTGGAGACCCGCTCCCTGTTCTGACTGTTCCCACTTTCTGTGCAACGAGGAGCAAGTTTCTTCCTCTCTCTGGGCCTCAGTTTCTCCATCTGTAAAACAGGGTGTTGCAGTGGACCAGTGACTCTCAACTGGGGTGGCCATCAGAAGGACCAGGACCGCTCACCCAAAAAGCTGCTCCCTTCCCATGTCCCACATCAAGAAAGTGCCCACGTGTGCACGCTTTGCAGAAGCACCAGGATGACTCTGGGGCACACCCTTCGGCCACCCTGGCTCATGGATCTTTCCGTCTATGGAAGGATCTGCATTGAATCCTCCTTCCAGGACCATGCCAGGATGGCACTGCAATCCAGCTGCACCACCAGTACCCCCTGGTGAAGCACAGAGAGGGTAACTGCCCTCCCCCCCACCTCAGTTACACAGCAAGCTGGGTAAGGACTCGAAAGGTAGACCCCAGTGTCTGGAGACCAGCTATGCCTGTTCTCCCAAAGAGACCTCCTAGCCAGGAGAGAAAGTTCCCTAATGAAGGGAATAGAGGAGGAGGGGAATCATTTGTCACCAGATAAGCAATATCAGCTTATCTCTGAAGACCAATAACCACAGCCCCGGGCTCTGATTCCAGGCGTAACAGAGCTCCTCTTGCCCTCCCCCTCCTCCAGAGGAGCCTCCGCTGGACTAGTCCCTGCTCCTCCCTGGGACAAAGCCCTGCCTCACCAGAGTTCCCTCCGTCAATGGGGAACAGGCTGGGTTTTGACTTCCTCCCCTTCCAGAGAGGATCAGAGCCCCAAGGATCCTCTCCTGCTACATCAGCCCAGAAGCTCCTGCTCGGAAACCCAAGGCTCCGTGGAACTCACTTTGAAAACCACTAGACGGATCGGGCCTTGCCACTGTTCAGAGGGGCAAGGACTAGAGAAATTCAGTGGCTCGTTCAGGGGTACGCAGCAGTTAGCACCAAAGCCCGGTCTCTCCATGGGGACCATCCACACGGGGTCTGAAGCTCACCCCTAACCCCATCCAGCCCTTTCTTTCCCTCTGGCCTTGATCTTTCCTTGCTTGCTCCCAGGACTCTCCCTAGAAGATGGCCAAGTCTGTGACATCTGTCAAGTCTCAAGATCCCAGCAGGTGCTCCTGGTGCTGGGAGTGTGGGTGGTAGCAGCGGGTGTTGGCTGGAGCCACAGTCCCTCCCAGCCCGTCCCCACCCGTCCAGGTTGTGGATCTAGGGTTCCTGAAGGATGGGGGCAGCGGGGAGGGGGGGTGCGCGGAGGCAGACGGCACATGAAGAGCAGCTGGACTTGTGCCCTTCAGGCCTCTGAGGGCAAAGGTCTCAGGGTCTTAGAGAAGCTACTAAGAGAAAATCTCCTTCTCCCTACTTCCTTGAGTGAATGTCTCTGAGCCTCAGTTTCCCCCCTCTGTGAAATGGAACTTAAAAAAGAAAAAGGAGCATGCCTCACGAGAAGAAGGGTGACAGAGCGCAGGGATGGATAAAAGTGCCAGATTTCCCATGCCCTCACCCCGCGCCTTCTGAGCTCCTGGAAGCTAGACTTCAACCAGCTTATTGTGCTTTTCTTCTTCTTTTTAAAATTTTATTTATTTGAAAGTGAGAGAGCGAGCTCCAGGGAGTGCATAAGCATGGGGAGCGGCAGGCAGAGGGAGAGGGAGAAGCTGAGCAAGGAGCCCGATGTAGGTCCCTGGGATCCTGACCTGAGCTGAAGGCAGACCCTTAACCTACTGAGCCACCCAGGCGCCCCTTATTTTGCTCTTCTATAGGTGCAGCAAACCAGAGTTACTCCCCTCCCCCTTGGGCTCACTCATACCACACTGTCTGGACCTCAGCTTTTCCATCTGTAAAATGACAAGATGAGCTCTAAGGCCTCGCCCATCGGGAGCTCGGCCTGGAGTCTGCTAATGCCAAGGTGACTCCAAGTGTCCTAGGAGCCGGCCACAGGCTCAGCAACCCATGACATCTGGTCAGGGGGTCTTGGAACAGTGCCCCCTTCCAGCTCCTCCCTCTCCTCCAACCTCTCCCAAACATCCTCTGCCCTCCCCTTCCCCTGTACCTCTCTCCTGCTCCCCTCACAACACTAACTCCTAGTTGCCCTCCCCACAGCCTCCATCCATCCAGGACCTTCTCTGGGCACTGTCCATCACTGAAGTCCCTTCCTTAGCTCCCCGACCGTGCTTGGAACAAGTCCTAACTTCTTAACTCAGCCTGGAGGAGCCCACCACCTGGGCCCCAGGAGTAGGACCCCCCAGGGCCGCTGCCTGCAGGAAGCAGGGCTTGAGCGACAACTGTGGGATGAATGCATGAAGAGCCAACGTGCCTCCAAAGCACTTCCAAGTCTTTCTAGTTAGTGCCTAGATCGAACCCTATTTCAAGGGAATGGGGGAATGGAGGAATGGGGTGGGGTGTGCAGCTACATTTGGGGAGGGGATGTGACTGGGGGACTGTGTCTCATACCCTGTCCTGCCTCCTCTACACCTGGAGGAAGTCTCTGTCACCTCCTGCAGTCGCCAGATAGGGCTCACCCTGACTGTCCCCACCCTGCCCAGCAAAGCCAGGGGGGACAGAGCTCCCCAGGGGAGGAATGACCCTCCACACATCCAACCGTGGCTGCTGGGTCCCAAGAACTGGCTCTGTTTTGTTTCTGCCTTCCTCCACTGGCCTTCTGTTGAATGAGGTGCCGCCCCGCAGGGCCCACTCCTTTCTCTTGGATCCGAGGGATGCCATTCACAGGCGCCTGGCTCAGCACCTGCCTCCAGCCCAGCCCAGCCCAGCCCAAATGTGGTGATTACTTATAGATTTATAGCCCTTATTATTTCTCAAGTACAGAGGAGCAGCCTTGGCGGAGAGGACAAGGTGGAAGGGACCAGAGAGTACCCTTTACCCAGCCTCCTAATTTCCCCTCCAGTTTATGTAATTACATCACCCGCTCTTCCCAAGGCACTTTGCGGGGCGGGAGCATCCGGGCACCTGTTTTTGTAGCCGGAGGCACTTTACTGAAAGTCACCCAGGTCTTTCAGGCTATGCAGAGGGCTTGTCTTTCTCCTTCATCCCCCTCCTCCCCGCAGCAGCCCCAACTCAGGCACCTCTTCCAGAGCATCCCTGGGCAGTGGCCTCTGCCCACTAGACGTCCCTGCTCGGGGACCCACCTGCTCCCCAGGTTCACAGAGGAGGAAGGGGCTGCCTGGGAGCCAGAGCCTGGTGCCCAGGCCACCGCCAGGTGCCCAGCGACCCAGACCCCGCACATGCCCCCACTCCACCCCAAGAAGGCCACCGACGCCCTCTCAGCCCCGCACCCGGAGCCCTCTGCCGCCAGCTTCCCTCGCCCTGCAGCCCGGGTTTTGTTGTGGGTTTTTGTGGGTTTTGTTGTGGGGTTTTGTGCGTCCTGTTTTGTTCCGTCTCCCCGCCCCTTCCAGCACAGGGCGCCCCTCCACGCCCCTCCCCCTGCCGCTCCCCACCCCCCACCCCTCCCTCTCCTCCCCCTGCCTGTCACCTCCCCTCCCTCCCTCCCCATCCCCTCTCGTCCTCCCCATCCCCTCCACCCCCCTCCTCCTCCTCCCCATCCCCTCCCCTCCCCATCCCCACCCCTCCCCTCCCCCCGGAGCCCCCAGCGTGCCCGCTCTTGACTTCATCCACTAAGTCAATAGCCCGGGCGCGGGCGGCCCGCTCCCCCCGACCCCCCCCTGCGCCCCGCGCCGCCCCCGGTTTTCTTCTTGGGATAATGGGGGCTCTTTGTGGCCTAATCAGCCTCCTGAGGGGCCGGGAGGCCGGGAGCGCTTCCCCCGCGGCCGTCGGTGAAAATGAAAGCGGGATTAGGCCGGGCCTCGGCCCACACCATAGTAAAGCGCCACCAGGCATTCGCCCCTTCAAAGCCCCTTTCGGGGGTTTGGTTACTTTATTTCTAAAGTTGTTTGTATTTCTAAAGTGGCCATTGAGGCGCGAGCCGGGACTGCGCCCAGGGAGGGGGGTGCAGCCCGGGGAGGGGAAACTCCGGGAGACTCCCTCCCCGCCTCCTCCGACCCGCTGACCAGTTTCCAAGGAAGCTTTCCCGGCCCCTGTTTCCTCCTGCCCCAGGAGGTGGCCGCGGCGGGGCTGTCACCCCACTGATCAGATGGGGAAACTGAGGCCCGGGCCCCGGGAGCCACCGAGGTGCGGCTCTGGGGCAGAAGATGCGCTCCCTGCATTGCACGCCTACCTACCACGCAGCCCGGAGGAGAAAAGGTGTTTTTGTTTGTTTGTTTTTAGCAGGAGGAGGCGAACGTGCAAAGGCAGCTCTGAGCCACCAGCACGGGCCACAGGTCTAGGTGTCACCTGTACCCACCGTCCAAGGGGGAATCCTACCCTGAGCACCATTCGACTCCCCAGGGAGGAAAGTTCCCCCTCCCCCTATTTATTAAAGGAAGTTCCAGAGCCTCTTTGCGTAGGGTTCACTCCCAGCACCTCCAATAAATCTCAGAAATGCGAGCGCGATAATTCAGAATCTTCCCCCATTACCAACGATGGGAGAGGGCGGGCGCGTGCAGGCAGCCAGAGGGACCATGACAGAGGAAGGGGTCTAGACCCGGCCACAGGGGGCAAAAAGCAGTAGATGAAAGCAGAGGGGCATCTCCTAGCTGCGCCCTTTCTCGCACACACATACATTGGAATTTCTTTTTTCCTACCGGACTTTTGATTCTCTGAGGAGTGCATCTGAGCTCAAGAAGTCCAGGTAAGGAGAAAGAAATGGCAAGGATGAGGAGCTGGGGGGGGGGGGTGGAGGGGGTGGACAGGGGGTGGACAGGGGGTGGGAGGGGTTCATGCAAAATCAGGCTGGAAAGTTCCAGGTTCCTCCTTCTGCCGCTGGACCAGCAGTGGGAGTTGGTTCTGTGGTTATGAGTCCCGGAGATAGAAGCTCTTTTGCAGGCTTCCACTGGGAATGAGAGAATCCTAGAAGATTCCCTAGCGCTCCCCCTGACCTCTACCAACCCCAAAGTTGTTGCTCTGGAGACGACCTCTGATTCTGATTCTTGAGCAACCCAGATAAATCCGGTGTGGACTGTAGGACAAGTTTCCAGGGAACCCAAGGGCTTGATCCCAGACACACAATCTCCACGCAAAAGTGTACACAACGCATCACCCAAACACAGGACACCCCACAAAGCTTCCCTGAATGTTGCCTTGTTTCCACCTTCCCCAGTCGCCTGGAAACCCACAACTGTAATTCAAACCAGGAGTGGCCCCTCTCCACCTGTTACTCCATAGAGGCTGGCGACCTGGGGAGGGACCTGCGGAAAGGCAGCCACCACCTCAACTGGGGCTCTACTGGCTCTGGGCCCCATGGAAAAGACCCCAGAAAAGTTCAGGGTGGAGTCTTCCAAGCTTCTTCTTGGGCCTACGCCCCACCCCTTTTTCTGTCCCGTCCTAGGGTCTGTTTGATCTTGTGCAGCGGCAGACAAAGAGCAGCGTGAAGGGGAGAGGAGGCCAGCGGCCACTCCATCCTCTTCCTCTCAACTCGAACCCAGGGCGCTTTCAGGCCCTGTCGGGTGCCTGTGACTCCGGATGCAGGGCGGGGGCCGCCTGCCAAATCCAGCTCTTCCCCCCCCCAATGTATCCTGCCGCTGCGCGCCCACGCAGACCCTCACGGACACACCGAGGCAGCACTCACAAACACCGGGACACACCGGCAGCCCGGGCAAGAGGGCAGCTAAACACTCACAGAAACACAGAAACACATGCACTGAGGCAGGTCTGTTCATCGGAGGCTGGTTTATTTTCTGTCTCAACCACCCGGCTCAAAACCCTCTGAGGGCAGGGACCTTCTTGATGTCTCAGGTACTTCTGGGCATTTAACACAATGCCTGGCACATAGTAGGTGCGCAACAAAATCCTACAGACTGAAGAAATTCACCCTCGGAAACAATTTTTTTATATTTATTCCTCTTTTTTTTTTTTTTGGTGGGACAGACGAAAGGGCAGCACAGCATTTGTCCTTATTTCATCCTCAAAAAGGACCCTTCCAACAAATGAATGGGGATGGGGGTGCTCTGCTGCCTCTGTTTTGGAAAGAGTGGAAGCAGCAAGGGCCAGATAGGGGGCAGGCTTTCGGCCTCAAAGTGCATGCCCCCCCATTCCCTCTCCTCATCCTGAGCTCTTGGGGTCCTGCTCCCAGAATGAGCTGCTCCCAGGAGAATAGGAAGGTCACCAGGAAACTCGCATAAGTGAGGTTCCTAATGGGGTGTGGCCTCTAGAGGCTCAGAGACCCTTTTATACTGTCGGCAAAATTCTGGCTGTATGAATTTGTGTGATTGGCCAGTTTCTCCGGTTTTATCCAGTTCTCCAAGGGGTTTAAGGTCTCCCCCAAAGGACAAGAATCATTGATTCAGTCCAGGTCCCTGGCTTTCGTGGGAGAAAAACGGAGACCCAGAGTTGGGGGTGGGATGGACACTAGAATCCTTCCTTCCCAGGCCCACCACCCGGCACTCTGCCCCTCCCCATTCCCCCTGCCTAGCGCAGCTGGCTTCAGATGGAGACAGGGCATGCCTCAGGAGGAGGGAACCTGTGGGTGTGAAGTGGGCCCAGAGCAGCGCCAAACCCTCGCCTCTCCAGGCTTGTACCCTCACCTTTACTCACCCTCCATTCTGCAGCGTGGGAAGCCAGGGAATGGGGACGCTGGCCTGCACCCCATCCCTTCCCAAAGCTGCGAACTTGGAGGGGTTGCTGCCAAAACCCGGAAGGCAGTGGCCTGCTCTCCAGCACTGAAACCCCCACAGGCCTGTTTATTTAGCGGCGCTCCGAATAAGGGGTCCCCGCCGCCCCCCTCCACCCTCCGATCCCAGGCCCGACCGGGCTGGGCCCTCGGGCCGGCCCCTTCCGAGCGCCCGGGGTCGGAGCGCGGAGCCCAGGCCCCCGCCTCGGGGTCGGCCTCCCTCCCGCTCCGCCGGCCCGACTCGCTCGCCTCTAATTAAGCGGCGGGATCGCAGCGAGCCGCCGGGCCGCGCTGTAATATGATGAACTGCCTTTGTGCCAGTGTCACCGAAAGCGCTTCTGATAAGGGGAAGCCGCGGAGGATCAAAAGGACGACAGCGGCTCGCCCGCCTCCCGCCGCCGCCGGCTCTGCGCGCTCGCCCTCTCCGCCGCGCTCTCCCGCGGGCTGTCTCCAGGTCCCGCCGCTTCTCCTCAGCGGCCCGTCCCAGGCCAGCCCGTCGGTGACTCTGCGTCCCTTTGTCTTTCTCGGCGCCTCCCTCGGCCCCTCCGCATTTCTCAGCGTCCTCACACGCTCTGGGCAGGTTCTCCTGGCCCGCGCTCCTGTCCCTCACTCTCCAGTTTTCTAGCGGACGGTGTTCTCTCCCCCGCACCCTGCCCCGTTGCTGTCCTCCTCCTTGCTGACTCTCTCTCATGCCACCCCTGTGGTTCTGCGGCCCCTTCCCGGTGTGGCCATCCCTCGGTCTCCGGCTGGGCTCAGGCCCAGCGCACAGCCAGGGCCCAGCCACCAAATCTTGCACCGTTGGCTGACCCGCGGGCTCAGGGCAACCAGATGGATCCTTCCTCAGCAGCGAGCTTGCTGGAAACCCACACTCACTCTGCTGCCCCACACAGGGCCAGGCACGGGTGCCCCAGGTGCCCTGGAATGCCCTGGGGGCTTCCTCGCAGCACGACTTGGAGCTCACACCACTTCCCCTCATCCCTACCGAAGCTGCAGCCGGGAAGCCTTTCTTCTCCCCGGGGGCTGAAGCTCCAAGTGCAGCCGACCCCCCTCCGGCATCCCCTTCCCTACACCCCTTCCTTTGGCCCCCACCTCCCCTTTGCCCTCGACCCTTTCTCTTCCTCCTCCACGCCCCTCCCCTTCGAGGGCTCCCGGTCCCCTCTGTGCTCTCTGCGGACTCCTTCCCTGCCTGGCCTCTGCCTACCCTGCTTCCCCGCTCCCTTCCCCCCACCCCGCCCCCACCCCCACCCCACTTTGTTTGAAGTTTTGGAGAGATCTATCTACTAATGGCGAAGTTTCCCCCTTAGGTCACCGTTCTGCCTTGATTCGATTTGGGAAGGCAAGTTCCCTCCCTCCCCCTGCCCGACCCCAGCCGGGGCCAATCGCTCCAGAGCAGGTCAGAAAGCGCTGACCCCACTTCCACCTTTTCCTCTTTCAGCCAGAGTTGGGGGGAGGGGGGGAAAAAGAAGGAAGGCGTAGGACAGCCAAAACCGAGGGGGACAGCCCAACCTTCCAATCCCCTCTTATCCCCATCCCCAACTGGGTTTCCTAATTACCTCATTAGTCTGGGGTGGGGAGAGGGAGAGGAGCTATTTTTTCTGGAATTCCTGGAATGTGCCCCCCCCCATCTTAGTCATGGCCTTCAAGGACCAGAGCCCCTGGAGCATCTCCCCCTTGGGGTTTCTCTTCCGTGCCCCCCCTCACCGGGCACTTCGGAGTCTCCTCTGTGGTGTGAGCCCTGTCTGGCTTTAGGTGAGCCGCCAGGGGCCAGAGCCGGGGCTCCTGCACGCTTCCTATTTCTATAGGTGCCCATTAGGAAGGAAGCCCTCATCAACTTTGCGGGATGATGGCAACGGGGAACTCCAAAGAGAGGCAACCTGGAAGGAAATCTCCTTTGCTCAGCCCTCTCTCCCTATGTAAAAACATATACGTTTTTATATAATATTACGTATATAAAATGTAGTGTGTGACAACTATCATTTTCTTTAAAAAAAAAAAAAAAGCCCAAATAATCACCTTACTGCTTTAAGGCTACTGTTATATGTGCTTTTAAATCCTTCCATGTAAATTCCACTGAAAAATTTGGAAAGCTGTGAAAGGGGAGGGGGCGGTGGGGGTGGGGGGAGGTTAATCCGGGTTTAACGGAGCGATGCCGTCTTAGGACCAGGGTTAGCCTGATTGCCTTATCTCTTCCCAACATTTGAGACGCCCATATTTCACCCAGCCAAATAGCTCGGAGAACAGCGCAGATGGCTGCCGTGGTCGCGCCTCAGGAAAATGTGTTATTAATATCTAAATAACTTCCCAATACTGTCTGGTAAATCTCCCCTCCACCATTCCAAATGATGAATTCGTTTGAAGTCTTCCCCCAGCCTCATCTTTTCAACGTCCCTCTCTCCTCTCTCTCTCTCTCCTCTCTTCTTCTTAGCCAGGCTTATTTCAAACTGGTAAATATCTAATTCCTTTCACGGCTGTGCCGCGCACACGAGTCTTTTAGGTACAAACGCCTCGAAACAGCCGGTGTGTGGCGGTGCGTGCCCGGAGGTGAACATAAAACCCGCATGCCTTCGCGGCGGGGGGGGGGGACTCCCACCCCGTTTGGAAACGCGTTCTGGAGACCGGAGCTGCGCGGCAAGCGCGCGATCTGGGGAGCCGAGCCCTTCCCCTGCACGCCCTGGGCACCCTGTCCCGGTCTCCCGTGGAGTCCCAAAGGCACCCCCCACCCCTCCCCGCCTGCTCCGAGGACACGCAGCTCTTGGGCGGCTCCTGGGCCCCCCTACCGCACCCCCAGCCCTCCAAAGGCTTCCCTCGCTCTCCGGGGCGGATAATTAGCCTCCGCTCGCCTGTTCTCCCTTGTTTCAAGTTTGTTTGCTAAATGTCTTCTATTAGATTATGTTCGTTCATTCCCCCTCCAACCTTATCTCCTTCTGTCTCTACTCTCCTTGCCCGTCACACTCGATTTAGGCACGAGTTTATCTGGCAAACAGTTTGCCGACTTTGTTTATTTACCGCGGGTTCCGGGGCTGCGAGCGAGCGAGCGAGCGCCAGTGTTTGCCTTTGTAATACTTATCTCATTGTTGTTCTCTCCCTCCTTCCCCTCTCTCTTCTTCGGTTGGGGGGGCACGGAGGGAAGAAAGGGGGAGCCTTGTCGGCCCAGTGTGGGCTCGCCCCCATCCCCCCACCACCCGGGCGCGGCGGGGCCCTCGCCCCCTCCCTCTCTCTCCCCCTCTGGTCTCCCTGCACATCCACCACTGAGCGCAGCCTAAAGCCGGGGAATTGCCTGACACCCTCCCATCTTCCTCCGAGCCCCCATTATGCGAAGCTGATCCTACTCTGAACAGCCTCAAATCCCGCCTGGACTCTGTTTGATTAGATTGCCAACCCGGGGTAATCCTTTGATTTGGTGGAGTGTCAATTACCTTTCTCTAAACACACATTTACAGAGGAGGGAACTTGTTGGTTTAAATCAATGCAGATTGTTTCTTGATAAATGGACTATCTTCGTCCCCTCCCTCGCTCCCTCTTCCCAGGCCCCTCTCTCGCTGCGCCTCCTCCCCTTCCCTCTGCCGCTCTCGCCTATCCGGTAAACAATGCCCCTTCCAGGTGTGAAGCCGGGGGAAAAAAAAAAAACGGTGTGGGCTGAGGGGAGCCGGTGCCCCCCTTCCCCTATTCATGCGCTCCCCCGGAGCCTAATTAAATTTGGCAGGTCCTTGTACACACAATCAAAACAGCTTCCTCCAGTGTAGCAAACCACCGAAAACCGCATTAGCAGCTAGCGGCGCTGCCAAATTAAATTGTTTCCCACCTCCTTTTACAAGTGTCTAAAACCGACACTTCGGGCTCTCCCCTCCTTTCCGAGCCTTCTCCGTCTTCTCCCACTCCACACCTGTAAGTTTGCCGCTTTAAAGACAAATTCAGGAAAAATGCAAAGAAACACACACACACACACACAGACACACACACACACCCCACCTTCGGCCCCCACCTCAGAGGATCTTTCATACCAGGGAAGTCGGCAAATTCTCAGACTTGGACAACGGGGCACTTTTTCCCTCCCCATAGAGGAAATGCACGATCTTCCTCTTCTTTTAAATCTTGCGGCCCCCCTCCCTATTTCATGTTAATTGTGACCTCACGTAGGTGTTGTACCCTAGAGACCCAGGTGGAACCCCGATGTGGTCCGTTTCAGCGTAAGTTTGCACATTGTCAGATGCAGGAGGCTTTGGTGTCCTTATTGTTGATTGCTGTTGTTATTGCCTTTTTTTTTTTTTGCTTATTTTTTTTTACACTCCCGTAGCTCCCACAGAGGAATGGTTTGACTTTTTGCAACCCCCTATCAAATCTCCCACCAGAGACTCCCTGAGCTCCAGCTAGGAAAATCTTTCTCTCTCCTATCCCTCCTCAAATCCTTTCCCGGTTGGGTCTCTGGCCTGTCTCTCCCTTGATCCTCGGAGAAGGGGTGAGGAGAAGAGAGTCCAAGTGGATGAGGGCAAGGAACTGTCCATTTCCCTCTCCAGGTGAGCAGAGCACGGCTGGAGCCCCTATCCGCCGTGGTCTGAAATTCTCACAACCAACAATCCTAATAACTCAGTCTTAACAAGGATAAGAGAAAAAAAAATATGAACAGCCTCATGAATATCAGCCCAAGGGGAGCAGGAGTGAGCTGTTCAGAGATGAAAGTGCACAGAAATAAAAGCTCAATTTAATCTGCTTTAAAACCCTTCAACTTAACGTTTGTGCTTCAAACTCTGAGAGTGAGGACTGATTGGGGATAAATAGTTTCTTACCATGCCTGGGAGCTATAACACCCTTCTGCAACACAGTTTCCTATTCAGCAGCCCCAGTTTTCATTACCAGCTCTAATAAGTCTTAACATTATTAAATGCCAAGCGGACGATAGGGAAAAACGGACTCAGGGAGGGATCTCTCTTTAGCGCTTAAAGAGGAGAGCTCTTAAACCCCTTCTTCGAAGGCTCCCCGCCATGAGAGGGGCAACCCCCGGGAGAAAGCATTTGTGGAGAGCAAGAAATCAAAACAAAGTTTGTGGGTGTGCACCCCCCTCCCCGCCCCGTCCCCCGCTCTGTCCTTGGAGGCATCTCTGCCTCGCCCCACCTGGCCGACTTGGGTGGAGGTTAGGAGGTCTTTTCACCTTTAACTTGGCCATGAAACTGATGGCTGGGGCCCAGGGAGAGAGAGGAGAGGTTCCAGCTGGGTGGTTCACTGGGATGCCCGCCTCCTGGCCCTGGGATTCAGGGGGCTGACATGATTTGTCCCCAGAGGGACAGGCAACCCTCTCTCATCCCCACTGTCCTGCCCGTTCACACGCACGTAGGGTGCCCCTGCACACCCACACAGGACCCCACTCGCACAGAATGCGACCCACGGCACAGTGATCCCAAGGCCCTTGGGCAAACAGCCACCCGGAGAGTCACATATGCTTACACAGCCATCCAGCTCACAGTCTCAGCGCCGGACGTGCCCACTGTCACCCCCAAACTGCTAGGCTCTGTGGATCCCAGACCCACGGATTCCATTTCGTCTCTGCAGCTCTTCTCCAGACTCCTGTGCTCTCTGCCTCCCCATCTGGAACCGCCAGGCTCCTCACAAACCCTTGGAGATTTGGAGCTTCCTGGTTCTGCTGCAGGGAAATCCTCTCTGCAGCGAAGTGGCCCGTGAGCCGGTTTCGCAAGCCCTGACCAACGCCAGAAGCACCCGAACTCCCTGGGGCCCAAGGGATCCCCAAAATGCACTTTCTAGCCTCTTCCTCGTTTCTCCTTCTTTCTCAGAAGACGCACACACACACACACACCCCTAAAGTCTCTCCAAATAAAACCAAACCTCCTCCTGCCTCTCCCGGAGACTTCTCAGAAACCCTGTCTGCTGTGTGGTATTTCACCGGCAAAGATCATTTCAAGTTCAAAGTGCCCCACCAAGTCCAACCAAGTCCCTTTCTGAAACGAACTGAAGTAAGGAGTGGGCCCCCCCCCCACGCACACACAGGGGTCCCAGGGCTCTGGCTGCCTCGGCCCAGCCGGGGGCTCCCAAGCTGCACCGGCGCTTCCCCCTGCAGACCCGAGGCTCGGCGACAGCCCCGGCACAGCGGGGTGCCAGGCACCGCTCGCTCCCTTTCTTCCCTCTCCCTTTTGTCCCCGGCGGGACCGGGCTCCACTCGGGGCCCTGAATGTCAATAGCCCGCCCCTTCCCCAGCTCTAGGCCGCTCTCAAAGGGGCTGCCCCTGCCCCTCCTCCCACCTTCCCCCTCCACCGGGCCTGTGGGGGCTGGGCCTCCCCGGGTGTTGTCTTTGGAAGCGGGCTTTGTCTGTGAAGTTCATCTTCAAGGTTGGGAGAGAGTACAGACAACTGCAGAGGGACCCGGGCCTGGAGTTCACGGGAGGCCAGGAGTGGGGTATCTCGAGAAACCTCTGGAAAGAAATTCAAGCAAAATGTGCTAACAAGTTTCCAGGTCTCGGCACTCCCTCACTTTTTCCAAAGCTACCGCCGTGCAGGTTTGCGTGACCGCTGTCCCTCCTGTCTGCCTGCTGCCTCCCCGCAGGCCAGCCCGTTTGTGGGCTCGCTTCTTCTTCCCAGCCCCTCTTTGTGACTCTGGGCCTTCAATTTCTATTTTTCTCCCCCCCCCCAACTAAGTTAGGACACATTCACCAAGTCTCAAAAAGAACTACTAGGGGAGGGGGTAATGAGGAAGACTCCCTTCTCCCGAAACTTCCCCCGTCAATAAACAAAAGCAGGTTCCCCTTTCCAGGGCGGGCGGGCGGGTGGGCGGGCGGGCGTGCAGGCGCATGAAAGATAAATGCCTTCCCTAGCAGACCAGGAGAGAAACGGGGCGCAAGGCTCGGCCTCCAGCAGCCTGGCAGCCGCTAGAAGTGGGCCGAGTGTGGGTACAGTCGGAATCTTTCTCCCCGCCCGAGATCCTCCCATCCCGGGCCTCTGGGAACTTGGCCTCAACTGCTGGCCCCGCCAGAGGCAAGTGCCTGACTGGTGCGCCCGACTGCACCCACTCGGTACCATCTCCGCTTGAGCCCTGGCAACCCGGGGCTGAGGGTGAGGCGGCGGCCCACGCGGCCCTTGCTAATTTTTATTGATTGCAGCGGTCAGTCAACTGTCAGGCAGGGTTTCAAGGGACCGTTTAGAGAGCGTGTGCGGGTCTGGTTAACAAATTCATTTAGGGAGCCGCGGGCCGGCTCCTCCTTCCTCGCCCCCCCGCCCCTTGTCCAAGTGTCCTATAAATAATAGATCCACACCGGGACCAGCCAAGACTCCAGCCCCGCAGGACACACGCCCCTGACGGCTCAGCCAGACCCTGCGCGAAGGGCTTGCGCACTCAGCGGCGCGCAGTGCACCAACCTGCAACCGGCTCCCCCGGGACGTGGAGGCTGTCTGCGCCCCGGCTCGGCAAGCTCTGCCCCGGGTTCCGGGGCGCACGGAGGAGGCGCTCTATCGCAAACCCGGAGGGGCTCCTGGCTGCCCCCCCGGGGGCGGTGGGGGGAGCACTACGAGTCCCCCCACCCCCTGCAAAAGTGCCACCGCCAGCCTTGGACGGCGGAAGCGAACCACCGGCCCGCGCGCTCCCGCGGGGATGCATAGCTCGGCAGTGGCGCCCTCCCCCGCCACCGGAGGTTCCCTACCTTTGTCGCCCAGGATGCCATCGATGCTGTGCTTGGCTTTCTTCTCGCCGTCCTCCTCCTTCTTGTCCGCTTCGTCCTCCTCCTCTTTCTTCCCGAACTTGATTCTGAGCACGCGGCTAATCGAACTCACTAAACCTCAGAAATTCAAAGGCAAAAGAGCAAGTATAAGTTGTTGGGGCAGCGGAGCCCGGCCACCTGGGCCCGGGGAAGAGAGCCACGCAGTCCCTCCCCCCCAGCACACTGACACCCCCCCCCCCCGCCCCATTTAAGCATTTACATCCAGGTACAGTCCTCACTAGGGAGGCCGACTCACCTGGGGCACTCTGACAGCAGCATTCCTATACTCCTCCATGCACACACTTGTGCCTTACACCGTCACCTCCCCTAGATGCACCCACACCCACACCTTTCCAGAGGCCCTCCAGCCCCTGTGGCTGTCCCCTCTACACCCAGGTGTGCCTCCCCGCCCCGTACGCCAGGAGGCCCATGCACACGTGCACACGTGCACGTCCACCCCAGGCCGCTTTCTGTCTCATAGGCCTCCACATTTGGGACCCACTGCTGGCTGGTGCCACTAACAGAAAAAATAATGACTTGGGGAAAGGGATCCAGGGGGGTCACGGAGATCAACCCTCCTAGGACGCACCCATCTCTCTAGGGCCACTTTTCTGAGAATGCACCAAGGGAGCTCCGGTTATCACTCAGCCTTATCAGATAACTTTTTGCTCCTTCTGTCCCTCCTTCCTTCTCTCCCTCCTTTCTCCACTCTTTCTCCTCTTTCTTAACTTTCTCTCTTCTCTTTCCTTCTTCCCTCCCTCCATCTTCCTTTCGGTTTTGATTCCCTCCTTTGCCCTAACTCTCCTGACACTCCTGCTCCCTTTCCTCCCGACTTTCCTTGGAGCTCCCCATTCTTCATCCCCTCCGGTCCCCTCGGGCCTCCAGCCCCCCACCCCGCACAGCGGCACAACCGGAGCCCCAAGTCCCAGCCAGACTCTGCTGCGTTGGCCGGCTCAGCTGCCTTCTCACCTGAGGGCACGGTGCTGCGGTCACAGTGTCCGTCCTTCAGCAGCCTGTCTCGGATCTCCCAGCTGAACATGCCTGGGTTTTCCCTCTTGTATTCCTCGATCTTTTTCTCTACATCCGGAGTCGCCACCTGCTTCAGAGGTGGAGGTGGGAGAGCAGGAGTGGAAAGATGGGGTAGGGGGAGGGAGACACTTTTAATATCAAACTCCCAAGAGCCCCGGGCCAGGCTGGTGGCTCTGGTTCCCATGTCCCCCCCACCACCCCCTTCGAGATTGGCTTTACTCTTTCATAAAACCTGGTTAATTCCTGGCTCCCAGGAAGGCAGCTGGGTGCATAGGGTAGTGACAGGTAATAAGATAGGACCTAGTTAGGACTCTTGGGACTCCCTCCCTCACTATTTCAGGCAAGACAGGGAAGACTTTCCCTGGTCTGGGATGATGCTGGGGGCTCAGAACAGATGTAGCAACAGCCCAGGGATGACTCATTGGCTTCAGAGTCCTGGACAACCTGGAAACTCAGCTACTCTAGCCCCTAGAAATCTAAATAATTAGGAGAACATCTATGGGTGAGGACACTCTCCTCTTGTACTTTCCACAGGGAGCATATAGACAGCCCAGTGGTACTGGATGACACAGGGTAGTGAGAGGGGCCACAGCCAGGATCCCCCAACCCTGAGAAGGCCGACTTCGAGCTCTGCAGCAAAGACACTCACTCTGGGCTTGCTGCCGCCAATGGCCCCAGGCCGGATGGACCCCGTCTCCTGGTAGCGGCAGAGAATCTTGGAGACACAGCCGTGGGAGACACGTAGCTGGCGGGAGATGACACAGGGCCGGATGCCGTGGTGGGCCATCTCTACTATCTTGTGGCGGATGTGGTTAGGCAGGGGTCGCCCGTTGATGAAGACCCCACCGAGCTGATTGACCCGGCCTTGGCCAAGTGGCGTGGACACTGGAGAAGGGAGGGGAGGAAGGAGAGAGGCACAGGGTGAGGATGGGGAGGAGACACTGAGCACACCCCTTGACTCCAGTTGTGTTTGAGCCCCAAGACTCCCAACAGGGGGTCTCCGAATTCCCCACATTTGGAGCTGCGGCAGTTCAGAGGTCAGGGGAAACACCGTCATAAAGCTGAGAGAGGGTTCTGGAAGGATGGAGAGAGGAGTCAGGTTGGCTGCCACAGCTACCCAGATGCTCTGTGCCCCCATTCCTGTCACTCTATGGGGAAGGAAGACACACCTGGGAGGATCTGGTGCTTCTGAGAACGGGAGGGAGAGGGCAAGAGGCTGATGGAGTCTTGGAGTCTGTGGGACCAGCGGCTCTGTCCCCCAGGATGTAGGTCTGCTAGCCTCTTAGAGAGGCCAATGGGGGGCGAGATGTGGCCCCTCTGGTCAGTTCCATACCCTAAGTGGTCGAGACTGATCCATTTTGCGGGGGGGGGGGGGCGGCTAGAAAAGGCTGGTCAATTCCCAGTATTCACAGCCCTGGCCTGGGCAGCAGAACTGTCCTGCTTATAACTGAACAGCCCAGGCGCTGGTGACAAGATGCTGTTGGTCGCTGCCTCTGGAGTCACCTGGCTGTCCCTTGAGGGACCTCCCTTGCTTCCAGCCCCCCTTCAAGTTCTAATTTCGTTTTGGGGCAATTCTGGGAGGCGCTCCGGGGTCGGGGAGCTTCCATAGCAAATACCTATTTGGCTTCAGAAATCCACGATCTGTCCCCGCAGGCTCTGTGAGGGTGGCACACAGATGGGTCACCGTCTCCCAGGGTGGGCGACTTTGGGAACCAGGGAGAGAGGCACCCCTGCCGCAAGCTGGGGAGGGGAGAGCTCCCAAGAAGCCTTAATGCAAAGTCTACACAATTTCCTCACAGAAGGTTGGGGGGGACACCCGGTACACTAATCCGGCCTCCATCCCCCCAATTTGGGGACCAGGCGGCTGCGGAGATGTGCCAGATTAGAACGATTTCACAGCCGCCCGAGTGGAGGGAGCTGCCGGGATAATTGGAAGGGAGGAGGCGAGAAGGGGCTCGGCTGGCCGAGCTGTTCCTACCTCCTCCTCCCTCGCGCTCCGGGTCCCCCCCACCTCTCTTTGTAAAAGTAGGTGTCTGAAGCCACCCTCGGATTTAATCAGAAATCGTGCGTCGCCAAGTCAGAGTCACTCGGTCTCCGTGGCGGGATATGCCATTAGCGCTGGAGAGCTCTCGAGCGCCCAACTTTATATTCAAGAGCCTCTTTAGCGACCGGCGCTCGGCTCTCCTCAGTATTCTCCGTCATGTTGGGCAAATATTGTTCTAATCCTCTGCGCGTCCTCGGCCGCCTGTTTTACTTGCATTCGCTACAGGAGAGTGCTACGGCAAATCCCCGGGCTTGGGCGCTCTCCCGCCTGCGTGGCTGCTCGCGCGCACTTGATCACGGAGCCACTCTCCTCGCCTCCGTCTAATTCAGGGACCCGCGTCGCCTGGCTGCCAGAGGCACCCCTCCCTCCCCAGGCCGCAGGCCGCCTGCCCATCCATTCCCTCCCGCCTTCTCTCCCCTTCCTCAGGCACGGGGGGCTCATACAATTCCAAGAAGAGTGATTTAAAAAAAAAAAAAAAAAGGAAAGTGGCACCCATCTCCCACTCTATCTTTAGGACACCCTGGGCTAACCTACGCCCAGAGCCCAGAAAGCCGGTGATCCCTCGGTTGACAGGTTGAAGGCCTTCCATTAGTTTAAAAACAAAACAAAACAAAAATGCAGGAGAGGGTCTGGGCAGGGCGCTCCCACCCTTTCCCCCAGCCCAGGGACCCGGTCCGCGGCCAGTCCTCCCGGCGGAGCCCGGTGCTGGATATTTGCGGAGGACCCGTTACAGAATTAACACTCTCCCCTTGTCTGCCCATCCGGAGCGTCTCTCCGGGGAGAGTTCCAGAGTTCCCAGGCCCAAGTGAAAAGTTTTTTTTTTTTGGTGGTGGGGGGGGGGGACGTGGGGTGGGAGGGAGAAAATCGTTGCTATTTATTTATTTCAAATCAGTTTGTTTCCAAACCAAAAGGCAGGAGTTTCTGACTGGTGCGTTGGAAGAAAGGGACAGCCTTCCTAGTTCAGACAGATGAACTATCACACACGGCCGGGATTTCGAAATAAAAGGGATCGGAGGACCCTACCGGGAGCGGAAAAAGGAATAGTGCAAGAACGAGAGCTGGGGAACGCGGAGAGCCGGGAAGGCCACCTGGGGGAAAGTGTCTGAAAATAGGGAACGAGCTGAAATTGGCTCCGACTTGAAATTTCCGAGGGGCCGAGGTGCGCGGGGAGGAGGGGAGGCTCGGCCCGAGCCCTGGGGAGCCCTGGGGAGCCCGGGGGAGCCCGGGGTGGCCCGTCCCGGGGAGCCGCGCAAAAGCGGGGCAAGAGTGGGTCGCGGAAAGTTCCAGCGCCCGGATGGGAGCCAGAAGAGAAGGGACCCTGGGTCCCCGGCGCGGCCCCTGCCCCTGGCGCTGCGGGGACCCGGGGCTCCCAGCGGGGGCGCGGGGGCGCGGGGGCGCGGGGGCGCGGGGGCGCGGGGGCGCGGCCCGCCGGGCGCTCTTACCTTCCAGGGGGAACCCCGTGCGGGGGTAGTTCTGCCCCGGAGCCGGCCGCATCATCCTCGGGACCGTGCCGGGAAGGGCCGCCATGCTCGCGCACGCCGGGGACGGGTCCAGAGTCGGCCAAAATCGCTCCCGTGCGCTCCCTCTCACCCCCGCCGCTCTCTCCTCCTCGCCTGCTTCTTCCACTTCTTTTTTTAACCTCTCCCCCCCTCCTCCCCGGCACACACGCGCCCTACCCCCGCCCCCCCACCCCCGGCGGCCGCCGGGCGCGTCCAGAAGCTGGGGAGGGGGGCGAGGTGGGGGCGGAGGTTGGGGTGGGTGGGTGGGTGGGTGGGGAGGGAAGGTGGTGACAAGGAAGTTCAAGCAAACAAACGCGGCCACCCCAAGTCCGCCCCTGCGCGCTCCTTGGGGCCAGAAGTTGTGCGGGCGGATGCGCCGGGCGCCACCGGGAGGCACCGGGAGGCGAGGCCGGGAGGGGAGGCCGGGAGGCACCGGGAGGCGAGGCTGGGCGCCACCGGGAGGCACCGGGAGGCACCGGGAGGCACCGGGAGGCGAGGCCGGGCAGCAGCGGGAGGCACCGGGACGGGAGGCCGGGAGGAGAGGCCGAGAGCCACCGGGAGGCACCGGGAGGGGAGGCCGGGCCGCAGCGGGAGGCACCGGGAGGGGAGGCCGGGAGGGGAAGCCGAGAGCCACCGGGAGGCACCGGGAGGGGAGGTCGGGAGGTACCGGGACGCACCGGGAGGCACCGGGAGGCACCGGGAGGGGAGGCCGGGAGGCACCGGGAGGCACCGGGAGGCACCGGGAGGGGAGGCCGGGAGGCACCGCGAGGCACCGGGAAGCACCGGGAGGGGAGGCCGGGCGGCCGAGCAGGGCTGGGGGGTGGTCGCGGCCGGAGCAGGGCCCCCGCTTGGGCTGCCAGCCGCGCGCTCCGGGCCAAAGTTTCTGCGCCGAGAGGCCGCCGCCTGGCTCCTCTCCCGTATTTATTTATATATTTCTCCTCGCGCTCGCTGCTCGCGCTCCCTCCCCGCACCCCTCCCCACGCCTCCCTCCGGGCCGCGCTCGCGCCTCCCCGGCGCACCGGCCTGCGCCCCCCGCCCGCCCCCCGCGAGGCTTGGGGAGGGAGGGAGGAGGTGGCGGTCCAGTTTCGGGGCTTGCGGGCAGGCGACAGGGGGGTCCCGGGGTCGGGAGGAGAGGAGGGGAAGCGAGGGCGCGAGTGATCCGCTGGGTAAGTTGTGCAAAAGTGCTCAACTGGAGTCCGGGGAGGTGGGGGGGGGGGGAGGCAGCCCACGAGATCTGATAGGTTCCGACTTTTCTTTTATTCATGAGGAGGGAAGAGGGCCAGGGCGGAAGGAGCGGGGACCAATACCCGAAAAGAAATCGCCAACGAATATTTTGTTCTCTCTCTCTCTCTCTTTTCTAATCCACCCCCCCCCCCGCTCGACCTCGTTTTTTGGGGGAGAATTTGAACCGCCCCGTTAAGTCATAGGGAGCGAGGCCCAGGGCTGGGGGAGGGCGCAGGAGGGGAGGGGGCCAACTTTGTGCAAGTGTCTTCTTTTGACGAATGGCCCAGATCTGCCGAGTGCCCGGCCCCTGGTCGCCGGCCGCCCCTCTCTGCAGTCCCGGCTGCTGGGGAATGTCTGCCTCCGGTCGGTGCCTCCTCTGGATTCTCGCCTTTTCTCTGGCCTCCCCGGGTCAGAGTCCGCTGGTCGCACGTCTCCTTCATGTCCCTCGCACACTCTGACATCTCTGCCAGCGGGGCCCGCAGAGATGGGCCTCGGGTGACTTCAAGGGAAAGGTTTATGACTTTCTCTGTGAAATAATGTCTGAGCCGCAGCGTCCGGGTCTTGCCCAGCCTCCTGCCGCCCTGAGAAGCCCCGAGTGCTTAGAAACCCGGGTGTGCCAAATGTTAGGGACTATCGCTTCTCCCCTCCTCTTCCTCTTCCCCTCACCCATCTCTCCAGCCGGGTTTAAACTCATCTTCCTCTTCAGGCTCCCTGACCACCACCCAGAACCCCTTTCCAGCAGGCAGTACACTGCCCTGAGGCTGACAGCAAGTGGGTGCCCTGGGAGGGAGGCGGGTGGACACTTCGTTCCACCTTGAGCCCATCAGTTCTGAGCTCCTCTGCTCAGAATTTAGGGGCGGCGGCGGTCGGGGGGTGTCTCATTGAAAGGGTCAGAAGTGGGGGGTAGTGATCAGAGGTCCGGCAACTCTGCGCTCTCCCCTGCCCCAGACGCCCCTGCCCCGGGACATGAGTCCTGGGGGCGAAACGCCCTCCCAGCGGGGCAGGACGCCAGGACAGCAGGCCTTTTGTCTCCCCCGGGAAAGAGTGTCTCCGGCCCAGTGCTGGAGGCAAAATACAATAAAATAAACCCAGCCCTCCAACTCGGCCCCCACCCCGCAGCCCGCCCCCTGCCCGCCCTCTCCGGGTCCTGGGGTCAGCCTCGTCTTGGCCTGGGGGGCACTCCTCGGGCTGGCCCTAGTGTGCCCCCTTCCCCTCCCCTTTTCCTCACCTGTGACCTTTGCCCCTCTCAGCATGTGACCGACTCCCTCCTCTCCCCTCACTCCCAGCCGGAGGGGCTCCTCAGGCTCTTGGAGGGGAGGCCCTCTGGAAATGGGGGCCAATGGGAAAGCAAGTTAAACCCACACCCTCCGGTGGCTTCAAAAGTGGGGAGGGCCACGTCGCTTTGGAATTAGACACGGGACACCAGGGTGCCTTGCCCAGGGCAGGGTGCCAGGCAGCCTGAGTTGTAGGGGCCCTACAAGTTTTCCTGGGTCCCTTTATTCATTGGAGGTGCTACCCCACTGTATCCACAGGCCCTGAGAGAGGGACAGGGAGATGAAGTTTGAAGCCACAGTGTGTGTGTCTGGGAGAATGAGTTAGATTTGGGGCCCTTTACATCTTGTCTTGCTAGAGGGTCTGGCCTGCCTTGACCTCCAGAGGTGGCTATGGATTTTATGTTTATGTATGAATATACACATGTACACCTACAGATAGGCACACAATACACACACGTATACCCATATATGTTACAAGATGTTGTACATTCATTCATCGGTAATTTCCGTCCTGGCTTGGAGGGATTTAAGGCACCGATTCTCTGTATTTGTGGGTGGACCTGGGAGCATCTGTGCCTGTGTCTGGGTGAAGGTGGGTTTGTGGGAGGTCTTCTGTGGGCCAGTCTGAGTAGCTATGGGTTTCTAAGGAAGGGTCTGTGTCTGTGTTTATGTTTTGGGGTCGCTTCCATGCTGCCTTGGGCAACTCTCAGCGCCACCATTGGAAGGTGTGAATGTGTGTTTGGGTCAGTTCCCAACCAGGAAAGAGCTCTGGGGACACTCAGACCCTCCCCCATTGACGTTGTTGTGATTCCCGAGCTGAGTGAGGTGAGTGTAGAGCCAGACCCCTCCATTCAGGGTTCCGCTGGTGCCTGGGAATATTGAGCCCCAGGTGTCTGGGGGGGAGGCACCTAGCCCCTTGGCCTGGTCCTCACTGCCTGCTGCCTGTGTCCTGCAGAGGATGGAGCAGCAGGTCCAGCCACCAGGGAGCCCCCCCTGACCCCTTGCTGGAGGCACCAAGCCTGAGCTTTCCAAGCTTGGGGATTCCGTGGGCTCCCGCGGGGCAGGCAGAGGTGGAGGGAGGGGGGTGTCTGTCGGAATGAGCGTGGCCGTTCTCGCCTGTTGGAGACCAATTTCACAAATGATTTTTGCAACAATTAAGAAGTGTGGCAGGGTGAAATGGCGATTTCACATCCAGCGGGGGTAAAGGGAGGTTCACCTGGGAACTGGGGCGGCTGCGGCCCAGCCAGAGGTGGGGGGAACTTCTTTCCCTCTCTTCTCAGCTCCCCTGGCTAAGCCCCTTGCCCCCGTCCACTCCCCACATAGACATCCATCAACTCCCAGGACCTCCAGCCGCTGTGGAAGCGCTGAGGGGCTCTGTCTGCATTGTGTGTGTCGTGGGCTGGACTTGGCCTGGAAAGTTTCCCTTCAGCCCCTCTCCCTACCCCCCCCCCTGCTTCTTCCTCCCTCCCTCTTCTTCTCTCAGCCTGGTCTGCCTGTCTCTGTGGGTCTCTGTCTCTTATGCATATGCATGTGCACACGCATGGACACACACACATTTCTGTCTCCTGAGCTCCTCTCTTTTTTATCCCCCCCTTTGCTCCATGCTTTTCTGACTTCTCCCCTGTGATCTTCCTCTCTGCACTGCCGCCCCCCCCCCCCCCCCCCCGCCCTTCATGGAGTCCTGGAATATGTAGGAGCCTCCGTTGTGCACCAGGCTATAGCTCAGACCTGTTTCCCACGAAAGCCCTTCCTTTGGCCCAGATGGGGTTGGGCAAAGATCTTCCAGAAGGGTCTCTCCTCTGCTTTGCATCCACCTGGGGCTATCTCTTGAAGGAGCATCCTCAGGCCCAGCCCAGCTGGATTCTAGTACCCCCTCCCTCTAGAAATTACTCCCGTCCTCCTGCTCTCTGGCTTGGGTGACTGTCCCCTAGGTCCACCTCTCCCTGTCTGCTCTGAGATCCTTGTCTGTCTCCCCACCCTCTGTCCCACCACTCCGCCTTTTCTAGGGCAACAGCGCTGCTCATAGGAATTCTTCTTCTCAAGTTCCCCTGAATGAATGAACCCTCCAAATGGGAAAGAGAGACTTGGTGGTGGTGGGGGGGCGGCATTGAAGGATCAGGAGCAAAGACCCCAGGTTGACACCAGCTGGGGCAGGTGGCCTTTCTCGGGCTGTTCTCGCCCCAGCCTGTGAATTGATGATGGGTCTAGGGGGTGAGAGACTTAGGGCCACAACTGGGGCTTCCTTTTCCCTGCTCCCAGGGACTGGGGTCCCTTCCCCCAGCCCATGGGACAGGACACTCTTTTTATTTTAGATCCCTGTGCGATGAGCACTTTGTGAAAGCGATTACCCAATGCATTTTCCTTTAAAGGGTGATAAATCCACCTTGAAAACCAGGAGTTTTAATTTCGGCGGGCTCTTTTGCGTTTTCAGAGGCTCTGGCCAAAGACGTCAACAAATGGAATGATTCAGTCTTCAAATGTTTGATAATGAGCGAGGAGGGGGTGGGCGTGGGGGTGGGGAGAGAAATGGAATATCCATGAACAAAGGACCTTCTGGAGGCTCCAGTCAGTTCGGGTTGGGAGGCTGGAATTCCTCAGAGCCGCCTGCGCAGGGGCACCCTTGAAAAAGAACACCTTTCGCCCACGCCCCCAGTCCTCTATTAGGATTTCTCTCCTAACGAGTCCCAGTCTTGGAAGAGCGGCCTTGAAATATCGGTCCAAAACCAGAATAGGAAGGAGAGGGAAACTGGGACATTTTCTGGCTTGACATTTCTGTTTTCCTCAGAAAAATAAAACAGTCCTGAAATAGAACGCATTCGATTCCAGTTCCCAAGGTAAATAACAACAATAATAGTAATAGGCTTTTCCCAGGCCCACCTTTAAATAGGATGTCCCTGAGCCTCTTTCTGCCCTTCCTCCTGCTTCTTCTACCCTCCTCCGCTCCCCTCTCTTCCTCTTCTCTTTGCTTCTTCCTCCTCTTGTCTTCTTCCTCCTCCTACTCTTGACCCTCTGGGCTCCCCTTTCTTGCCAGCTGCTTTCTACGGGCTTTCAGAAATGCAATCAAGGCCATCTTTACAGTGTGTTCCCTAATATCTGTAGGAACCTTCCCCTCTGCCCAGCCATCCCCGTCTCCTTTTCACTCCTGGTGTGGGAGTGAGAGGAGGCTGCTTCCACTCTAGGGGCCTGAAGGGGATGGAGGGGAGAACGATGTGACCATGTGCGTGAGTGTTCACACAGCCGTATGTGAGGCTCAGGGCACGTGTGTGCTCGTGTCAGAGTGCAGAGGAGCATATGTGAGTATGCCTGTGCATGGACGTGTGCGTGTACGCAGGTGTGCACACCAGAGTGCCCTGCGTACCTGCAGATAGGAGGAGCTGGAGGTGTGTGTGCAACCGAGGAATGTGAGTTTCCTGGAACCCTCAGAGAGCCTGAGGACGGAAGTCTCCTCCCAGGCTCCCAGCTGCCTGAACAAAAGACCAAGTGTCCGATGGATGGCGCTGGGCTGCCTTCTCTGGCGCCTTTAGATCACTACTCCAAGATCAATTTGTACCGAGTCCAGCGTTAATGGGTTGTAGACTGCGCCCTTGCACAATTACCTTATCACAGCCGAGCATCTATGGAACCGGCAAAGCATTTTCATTGAACAAATCAAAGGGGGGTGGTGGCGCCCAGCTCCGGCTGGCCTGGAGCTCCTGGCTGCGCACAAGTTCCAGGGAAGCCCACAAGCCCAGACTAACTTTCCCTCCAGGCCCCCAGGCTTTTGGGGGGTGGGGTGGGATGGGAATGAGGACAAAAGAATCAAAGACTGCCTGGTCCCCACCTCCCGATGGCTAAGGGGAGGCCGATGGAATTGGGCTCCTCCTTCCTGGTCTCCTGGGGAACCGCCCTCCTCTACTGAGGCCTACTCCCTAGGAAGGGGTCTTTCCCCTCCTAGGACAAGACCTCTTCTTTGGTTCTTGTATTCGCAATTGAAGCCTGAAGATGCTCTGTGAATCTTCATTGGGTGAAGGACTGAATGAACGAATGATTCTAGCACAAGCAGGGTATCTGGACTTGGGAAAAGCGGGGAGACCTGGGCTTGAATCTTGTGAGGCTGGTGATCTGCAGTGATATGGAACCTCTGGCGTGGCCTCTGTGGCTAAGATCTCCTGGAGCCCTGGGAGGAAGGGTGGGGGGTGACCAGCCATGGCAGCAGGGTGAAAGGTGCTCCGATGGAACCCAAACACGGCTGATGTGCAGAGAGCTGGGTGAGCCTCGGTCCGCAGTGGGCGCTCAGTGCTCTTGCTCGCTGGCTCCCTGGCTTCCCGCTCCCTCTGCAGTCAGCACTGGGGACCTGCCTGCATTCCTCTCTGCAGACATTTCTAGGGCTGAGCTCCGTGTCTGGAAGAACACAGAGGGTGCTGGATAAAGAGCTAAGTTGAATGATCATATTACCTTGTGCTCTTGAGCACCAACATTCATAACTAACATTTTTGAATGCCTACCCTGTGCCAGGCATTGAACAGCAGGCCTGTTTAATCTCGAAGCCCGCATGTGTGGTGGAATCGGCATCTCTGTTCTACGGAGGCGGAAACTGGACTCGGGGACGTCCAAGGTCAAACCAAGACTGGTCCAAGGTGGCAGGCAAGGGATTTTAACTTCGGTTTCCTTGGCTCCAAAGTCTGCTCTCTTTCTTGCTCCCCTGGAGTCGCTTGCTGCCTCAGTTTCCCCTTTTATAAACCAGGTGGTCCACAGCAGAGAGCACAGAGACTGGCGCATGACAGGTGCTCAGAGATGCTATGGAATGAATGAATGAATGAATGAATGAAGCTGAAACATTCTAATGACCGTAGGATTGGATGTCCTGCCTCCTCGGGAGTCTGTGGGGGTGGGGATGGGGGACTGCAGTACTGGAGAATGCTGGCTCTGTAAGGGAGACTTTGAAATGACCTTGGCCAAGGGCTTTTCTGCTCAGGAGCTCACTTCCCTCCTGCGGGCTCTGGGGGAGGCCAGAAGGGCTTTTGCCTGCCTAGAAAGTGCCCACTCTGAGGGAGCAGGTGGCCAGGCTGGGGGTACCCAGGAGCCCCTGGCAGGTGCCAGGTCTTCATTGAAATGTATAGGTAGAAGGGAGGGTGCGCTGCATATTTGTCTAGGTGAATTAAAAGCACAATCCCCATTTCCCAGAGGGAGCAGTTGGTTCATATTTATACATTTAGTCTTACAGGTGTAAAATAGGTTTCCTTTATGCTTATATAATAATTTTTCATTTGAATTTCAAGGCTTTATTCCCTTCTTTGGATTCAAGTCTTCCACCTGAACCCGATTCTCTCCATAACCATTAATTCCTTCATCATAAAAATGAATTCCATCTAATTCTCTATAGTGGCAGTTAGAGCAGATCAAAAAAGTGCCTTTGCAAAGCGCCCCCCCCGCCCCCCCCCCCCCCCCCCCCCCCGCTTCTGCCATTGTAGTTTTCAGCTGGCCTGTTCTCCCCACCCCCTACCAGTGCTGAGTTTCAAAACCAGGGCTGGGAGCAGAAAAACTTATTTCTGTGGCGCAGAAGGGTGTGCGTGTGTGCTCGCACGCGCGTGTGCATGGGTGTGCTGTAGAAAATGCTCCCCGGTTTCAGAAAAACAGACACAGTATCAATATTAATGGTGACTCGGTACTTATGAGCCAGACACCTGCTGGCACTTTGCATACAGTCTCTGATTGAGGGCCGGTGCACGTCCATGAGGTAGACACCAGTAACTTCATAATATAGATGAGAAGCCAAAAGTCCATAAATGTGAAATAAATTGCCCGAGGTCACACAGCTAGGAGTTGGGAGGGCTTAAGGTTTTTTTTTTTTTTTAAACTTATTAAATATTTCACACAGGCATTATAGCAGGATAGGTCCTTTGAGACACAGTTGACACTGTGACACACCCGTCCCCTGTAGCATTCCCTTTCTTTTCATCCAGAAGACACCACAGTCACGAATTTGGCACATTTCACTTCTATACATGCTGTCGTAGGCTGAATCATGCCTCCCGAGACACTGGGTCCTAGTGTCTGGAGAGCCTGTAAATATTACCTCACAAGGTAATAGGATCTTTGCAAATGGGATCAAGTGAAGGATCATGAGATGGAGAGATGATCCCGGATTATCTGGGTGGCCCGAAATGCCATGACACATGTCTTTAATAAGAGAGGAGAAGAGGGGAGATTTGACACAGAGGAGGAGAAGGTGCTGTGGTTGCAGAGGCAGAGGTTGGAGGGATGTGGCCATAAGCCGAGGAATGCCGGCAGCGGCCAGAAGCTGGAAGGAGGAACGGATTGTCCATAGAGCCTCTGGCAAGAGCATGTCCTGGGACATCTTGGTTTTAGCCAAGTGTTAGAGTGTATTTATTTATTTATATATATTTAAAGATTTTATTTATTTATTCTTGAGAGACACAGAGAGAGAGGCAGAGACACAGGCAGAGGGAGCAGCAGGCTCCCTGCGGGGAGCCCGATGTGAGACTTGATCCCCGGACCCCGGGATCACGCCCTGAGCCGAGGGCAGAGGCTCAACTGCTGAGCTACCCAGGCATCCCCGGTAGTGTGGGTTTAAAGGCAGGGGGAAAAAAAGGATCTAATTAGCCGGGCAGATAGAGCTGGGGCTTGCTGGGTCTCCTTTCGCCCTGCTGCATGCTCTGCGGCACTTGCGCTCCCTGCGTTCCCAGGTACAGGGACTTTCTGAACACGGATTTGCCATGTGTGGGGGCTCATGGGAATGGCAGGGGGAGGTGTGGGGACCTGGTTCCAGGTGAACTCAGGATTCTGTGTGGTTGAATGTGGCAGCATGATTGTGAGCGTGGGCAAGGGGCTGGTGATCCTCCTGTAGGTGTCCCAGGCTTTGGATGATTGCTACAAGCTGATACAAGTGGACAAGAAAGTACAAGTTGATACAAAGTCAACTTTTTTGGACATTTTGACAGGTTATGGAATTTTCATGTCATTTTTAAAAACTGGATTTTCAGGGCCCTTGGGGGGGAGGGCTCAGCAGTTGAGCATCTGCCTTTGGCCTAGGTTGTGATCCTGGGGTCCTGGGATTGGGTCCCACGTCAGGCTCCCCGCAGGGAGCCTGCTTCTCCCTCTGCCTGTGTCTCTGCCTCTCTGTGTGTCTCTCATGAATACATAAATTAAAACCATCTTTTAAAAACAGTCTTTACAAACTCGATTCTCCCTTCCGTATTGTGCGGTACACGGGCAGGCTATTGCCATCCCCAGAAGAAGGAAAATGGGAATTAGGGTGGTGAAGTGGTTTTCCTGCTGTCCCAGAGCAAGCAGGTGGTGCCACATGAGTTAAACCCAGGTGGGTCCAGTGAGGGGGGCTCTATCACAGGGCACAGGCTTTGAAACCCTCCCTTTCTTTCCTCACAAGTTGGGCTTCCTAGGCCAAGGGACTCTACCTCTACTGAACTTCTGTTTCCCCATTTAGGAAATGGGCACAGTAGCACTCAGCTTGTGAGGAATGCTGGAGAGATCGCCCTTAGCAGGGCTCAGGAAGGAGCAGTTTTTATGGCTTATCCTGGGTTGGTGTTATTTTTCTTCTTGAGGTCCTGGGCTATAACCTGCATTCTTCCAGAAATTATCAGGGAAATTTAGGAAAGCAAGCAGCCAAACCAGTTGGCTGGCATCAGCGGTTATCACCAGGGGGCGTGATTTATTCCTTTTTGGGGGTCACTGGGGCGTGATGACCTGTGACCTGGGCTGCCAGCAGGGGTAGGAGCCCAGCAGATTTGGGGTTGTCTAGGACTTCTGGACAGACCTGATAGACCACTTCCCAATTGAGTTTTTCATTATGTAGGGGGCAGTAAATCAAAGGGACTGCCCCAGGCTACAAACTTAAAAGGGCCTCAGGCTGATGGAATGGGGCTAGGAGGATACCGATGGGGACACAGTGGGGCACCTCTGGTTGGTTAACTAGTGGATCCGAGGGGGAACAAAGTGACACACAAGGAAAAAAGCCCACCCAAAATAAAACTGAGAAGCAAATGACAGTTTGGAGAAAATACTTACAATACTTCAATGTCTTTGCTATATAAAGAGCTCTTGCAAATCAATAAGGATGATGCACCATCTTTAGGCCAAAGGACATGGATAGACAATTTATTAAAGATACACATCTTTAATACACGAGGGCTAAAAGCATATGAAAAATTGTCCATCTTACCAGATACCTAAGCAAAGTAAATTAAGACAACGAGGTGCCATGCTTGCTCACCCATTAAAGTGGCATTTGTGAGGGGAAAGGCGATACCATCCAGGGTTGCTGAGGGTTCTGGGTGCTGGGACTCTCATATACTGTTTGTGGTGGAGTAAACTGGTGCCAGCTTTCTGAAGGGCGACTTGCCAAGTATGTTTTAAAAGCTCTAGAAATGTTTAGAACCATCCTTGGGGTATCACTTTGTACTTCTGGGAACTTAGCACGCACATCTGCAAAGAAATAAGTATGTTCATCACAATATTTTTTTATAACAAGGAAAATTGGGGGAAAAAAATCCCAAACAATATAGTATTGACAAATATGAAACCTGCATATAATGGAATCCTCTAGAACCATCATACGGACACATAGTAAGAGGTGACACTTGCGTAATGTTTCTTTTACTCTGTGCTAGCAACCGTCTTAGCTCATTTGATCCACACAACGACGGTTTGAGATCTGTACTAATATTATCACCTCTATTGTATTGGCTAAGAAAGTGAGCCACTGAGAGGTCCAGTAGCTTGTCCTTGGCTCCCTACTTGGTAAGTGGCACATAGGGTGTGAGCTCAGGCAATCTAGCTGCAAGTCTATATAGTTTTTAAAAAATTATTTTATTTTAGTTCTTAAAAAAGATTTTATTTATTTATTCATGAGACGCACACAGAGAGAGGCAGAGACACAGGCAGAGGGAGAAGCAGGTTCCCTACAGGGAGTCCCAGTGTAGGACTCGATCCCAGGACCCCAGGATCACACCCTGAGCCAAAAGCAGATGCTCAACCACTGAGCCACCCAGGCATTCCTAATTATTTTTTTATTATTTATTTATTTAAAAGATTTTATTTATTTATTCATTCATGAGAGACACAGGCAGAGGGAGAAGCAGGCTCCATGCAGGGAGCCTGATGTGGGACTCGATCCCAGGACTCCAGGATCATGCCCTGGGCCAAAGGCAGGCGCTCAACCACTGAGCCACCCAGGGATCCCATATTTTTTTTTTTTATTTTTTTTTTTTTTTAGAGAGAGAGAGAGAATGGGAGTAGGGAGAAGGGCAGAGGGAGAGAGAGAGAGAATCTTAAGCAGGCTCCACGCTCAGCATGGGGCTCAATCTCATGACCATGAGATCATGACCTGAGCTGAAATCAAGAGTCAGATGCTTGAGCCACCCGGGCGCCACTAGGGTCTGTGTTCTTAATTGAGTGAACAGATGATTCTGGGCAGAGGAAGGTGCATCTTGAATGACCTGCAGGAGGACATTTTTCTGTCTCTGCCGAATGCTGTGCTGGGTAGAAGTTGCAGTGAACTATACTACATGTCAGAATTTTTAATCATCTGGCTAAATGTTCATGAAAATTGAGTGAAAAAAAAATAGGAGGCTTCCAAAACAGCACGATCCTACTTAAAAACACAAAATGATACATATGTGTAGAAAAATAACCCCAGGGGCACCTGGGTGGCTCAGTGGTTGAGCGCCTGCCTTTGGCTCAGGGCATGATCCTGGGGCCATGGGATCGAGTCCCGCATCAGGCTCCCTGCAGGGAGCCTGCTTCTCCCTGTGCTTGTGTCTCTGTCTCTCTTTCTGTGTCTCATGAATAAATAAATACAATCTTAAAAAAAAATAATAACCCCAGAAGACTATAGCCAAGTGCTGAGTGCTGCTATGGGGTAAGATTATGGGTGATAACTGATTTTCTTCTGTTTGCCTCCAGGCATTTTCTACATGTTGTCTAAGGAGGATTATACCTTTAAAAAAGTGAAGGCTTCCACATGGAAGATATTACAATGAAAAGAAACAGACTTTGGGGCCCTGTTCGTGCCTCAGCACCTAATTACCCCCCAACCCAACATCAGGGCAGAGAAATGAGTCTCCTGGGTCACTCTCGAGGTTCCTCTAGACCCTGTGCCATCCGTCTCTTTCTTTCCACTTGGGCAATGGGCAGGCGCTGGTGTGAGTTGCCTCCACCCGACAGCCCAGGGCACCAGGAAGCCCACAGTGGGCAGCGCCGGGCTGTGTGGGCCCCAGCCAGGCACCGATGAGCACCGATGGAGTCTGTGCCCTTGGGTGCCAGTCACCTCTGTCCGGCTTTGGGTCTCGCGCCTGACCACCACGTTATCCTGCCCCCAGATGAATAAAGTTGGTTTTTAAATTTTTTTTCTTTTTCACCCTTTTGTCTGGGCCGTGCAAATAGTCTTGATGGCTCGGAGCCTGGATTCTTAGGGTGGTCACTGGACCAGCCGCAGGGGCATCACGGGGAAGTTGCCCCGCAATGCGACTGCTCAGACCCCACACCAGACCCGCTGCATCTGGGTGGGTGGGGGGCAGCCATCTGTGCTTAAACAAGCCTTCCAGATGACTCTGAGGCACGCTAACGTGGGAGTCACCAGATCAGAGGATTGTCGTGCAGGTTTAGAGCGTTCGAGGGTGTGAGAGCCGTTTCTCATTTTCTCAGACGCCCCCAAAGTGACTGGCTCTGCTAAACTCGTTTTTTGAAATCCTGGAGACAGGCTCTGGAAAATGAGTTCGTCTTCTCCATTCCCCACTCCCTCCCCTCCCTCAGAACGCTGCTGACAGCTGATTAATGGGGAATGACTCTCCAAAGATTTCTTTACATATATTAGGTTAGGAAAGGCTTTGAAAACTTTGTGGCAATTGTGTCTGCAAAGACTCCCTCCATTGGCTCTCCTCGGGGATGGAGAAGTGGTATTTGTCTCCTTTTAATTTAGACAATGACTTCTATTCTTGTACCTCTCTGGGCAGTGCTGGACCGGGAGCCAGGGGGCCTGGGTACCCACTTGGGCTCCAGCACAGATTCCTTGTATGACCTTGGGCAAGTCCCTTCCCCTCTGGGTCTCAGTGTGCTTCTCTGTTTAATTATGGGGTCAGATGGTCCTTACATTTGCTTCCGTGATTTGAAACCTGGAAATTTTCTTCCGTCTTGAATTTCCAGAGAAAGTTCATGGAAGTGTGTCTCACATATTGATTAATTTTAGGGAAGGAACCCACGGAGTTGTAAAGAGTATGTGTACATGTGTGCACGTGTGTGTGTCTGCACCCAACACCACAGGAAGGAAGGTGCATATTGATAAAAAGAATAGGTTTTAGTTTTCTTTATTCCTCGAAAGACATGTTCACAGAAAAGTGTTGACTGAGACCAGGTTGCTGTGAATTGCAAAATATGGGCCGTTCAAACGTGCTCATTATCAAGTCAAACATATTTTCAAGTGCTCACGGACACCAATGTTTTACCGTAAAGCTGAGAATCTGCATTAAAGCAGAGCTCTCTTGGAAAGAGCTGTGTGTGTGTGTGTGTGTGTGTGTGTGTGTGTGTGTGTGGATTCTTTAAAGACCCTTTAGAAGCAAATTTTTTTGCTTCTAAGCAGAAGGAAATCATAAAGGGTGGGGATGGGGGAAGGCAGTGAGGGATCCTTCTGAACCAGGCCTCCCACTTTGTGTACCAAGCTTTGGACACCCTCCAAATCTGGGGGTGGGAGTGCAGGGGTGTGGGGGCCTAAGCCAGTTGCCCCTGGCTGCAAGTGGCTGGTGCCACCTATTTATCCCTATTATGATCAGTTTCTGTGCGTGCCATGACGTATAAGAGGTTGGGGAGTGAGCACCTCCATTTTCTCAGGGAGTCCCATCGAGGGTCTGGAAGGAAAAGGGCATCTGACCTGGTCTCCTGCAGCTGGCTAGCATCTGCTGACCGACAGCTGGGTTATGATGCCCGCCGGTCCACAGCTGGCTGGTGCCCACGCAGTCTCACCTCGTACTGGGCGTCTCAGGTACCAGCTCTAGGCCTGGGCATTGCCGCCCCGCTCTAGGCCAGAGCAAGGGATCACCATGGCCAGCAGCCCTATTGGCTCCCCAGCCCCACACTCCGTTCGGAATCCATTACCCCTGGTCCTATATAGATACCAGTGGTAATTCCCAAGACACGGAGCCAGTCATCTTAATCTCCAACCCCGCAGACGCTCTTGGGTTTCGATCCTCCGATTTCCCAGCTAGGCGATATTGGGTGAATCCATTTACCTTGCAGTGCCTTCATCTCTTCATCTGTGTGATGAGGGTTATTAACAATGCTTACCTTTCAGGGTAAGCTGACGGATTAAATGAGATAATGTGTGAAAAGCACTTAGCACGGTGGCTGACAATCGGTAGTTTGCCGATGAAGGATTACTCTTTAGATTCTTTTTTTTTTTTTTTAAGATTTCATTTATCCATTCATAGAGACACAGAGAGAGAGAGAGGGAGACACAGGCAGAAGGAGAAGCAGACTCCACGCAGGGAACCCGACGTGGGACTCGATCCAGGGTCCCCAGGATCACACCCCGGGCTGCAGGTGGCGCTAAACCGCTGCACCACTGGGGCTGCCCAACTCTTTAGATTCTTCACCAATATTTACGGAACCAGATCAAGCTGCTGTGTAACCAGAGGGGCGATGTGGACACAAAAAATGTGAAGCCAGTGGGATGCCTGGGTGGCTCAGTTGGTTAAGTGTCTGCCTTTGGCTCAGGTCATGACCTCAGGGTCTTGGGAGGGAGCTCTGCATCCTGCTCAGAGGGGAGTCTGCTTCTCCCTCTCCCTGTGCCCTGCCTCCTGCTTGTACGCGCGCGCGCTCTCTCTCTCTCTCTCAAATGAATAAGTAAAATATTTAAAAAAAAAGAGAGAGAAACCATTCAAAAGAGCTTGGGCCCTGCATCCAGGGATCTGAGTTCAAATCCCGAGTCTCCATTTTCCAGCTGTGTGACTTTGGGTTGCTGTTTCCTCATGCATAAGGTTGACACTGATTCAGAGGGTTGTCCGGGTAGGCGAATAATCAGACCCAAGTGGCCTAAATACAAGGTTAAAGTCACAGATAGGATTAGGGCCCTGCGGACTTGCTTGTTGGAGCCTCCGAGGAGGCTTGCCCTTCAAATGACTTGCCCAAGGACACACAGCCAGTTAAGTGGCAGAGGCAGGAGTGGAGGGAAAAGTCAGGGAGCACCGTCCAATCTTAGATCTAAGAGGATGCTCCCCACCTTCTCTGAGAAAGAAGCCCATCACAGGTAGAACGAGGAGATGGAGAAAAGGGGAGAGGGGAGAGGGGAGAGGGGAGGCTGTGTGTCCCCCAGAGCCCCACTGCCTCTCTCTCTGGCTGGGTTTCTCTATCACTCTGTGCCGAGGCTGCATCTTTGGGAGGTGGCCAGGAGCAGCCCGCAGCCCAGAAGCTTCTTTGCCTGTGATCTGGATTTCCCCCACTGCAGCTGCCAGTGACAGCCAGAGAGCAAAGACCGAGTTTAGACCATGTGCAAGCTGGAAGCCATTTCAAAGGGAAGGCTGGTCCTTGATATTCCCTGCAAACGTTTGGAAAAAAAGAAGGAAAGAAAGAAAAGTTTTTGGATTATAAAAGCAACACTCGTTCTTTGCAGAGTATATAGAAGGAAGTCAAGGCTGCCCATCACGGAATATTCCTTGCATTTTCATCTATTTGCTTCGAGTGGTTCTTCTGTACCTACATTTGCAATAATACTGTGGGTTCGAGGGCGGTTTTACTCAAATTTGTGTGAAAATATATCTTTGTGTCCTTAGTGTTTTGTTTGCTTGCTTGCAGGCCGCAGACCTAAGAGCGACATAACATGCCATTGTGTGGACAGAGTGCAGTTTCCTTAGGACTCTCATTTGAGACTTGGGGTTTGCTTTTCCCTTGCCCAGGATAAATAATGCTGGGATGAGTCTCCGGCACACTTGTGGAAGAAAAGTCCCCCCGCCCCCATCAACCCCAGGGAGGAGTGAAGCCCGGTGGGCTCCCTGAGCCCTTTCTCCCATGGCTTGGAGTGGGACCAAAGCTCACTTGCCTTTGGTGAGCTCCAAATGCCCTGAGGCCAGACCCTTCAAAGAAAGGACTTTCCCTCTTCTATTAATTGGGCAATTTGGAAACCCAGGCTTGAGTAAAAATATTATTTTTCCCCAGTCATTCTCAAATTGCTTATTCACCAAGTTAAAGCAGCCAGTCAAAGCGAGGGAAAAGAAAACAAAACCCCAAACTTCGAACCAGCTGTGCCGTGTTGTGTAGACAAAATAACCCTTTGACAGACCGATCAGATCACCTTTTTTGACCTGTTGATTCTCCACAACGTTAGCGAGACTCAGCTGTTCCAGTGGTCTGGGTTTTGTTTATTTCTTCTTCTTCTTTTTGTTTTGTTTTGTTTTTGGTTGGTCTGTTGGGCAAACAATATCCCAATATTAGAGATGAAATGAAAAGAAGAAAAAGATGCTCGCACACTCCCAGCCCAGAAGAGTCATACTGGTTTCACCCATCCTCCCTCCCTCCCTCCCTCTCTCCTTCCCCCCTTCCCCCTTTTTAAATGTTCTTTCATTTATCTTTATACATTTAAAAAAATTGTGGTGGGGGTGCCTGGGTGGCTCAGTTGGTTAAGCATCTGCTTTAGTTCTTGGGGTCATGATCTCAGGGTCCTGGGATTGAGCCCCCGAGACAGGCTCCCTGCTCAGCGGAGAGCCTGCTTCTCTTTCCCCCTCTGCCTGCCGCTCCCCCTGCTTGCGCTCTCTCTCTGTCAATAAATTTATAAATTTATAAATAAATTTATCTGCCAATAAATAAATAAAAAATAATAAATAATAAATAAATTATAGTAAAAGTCACATACATGAAATATACCATGTTTGACCATCTTACACTGTACAGCACAGTGGCATGTGCACCCAACACCACATACTTCCAGCGCATTCTTGCCTGTCCAAAAGGAGAGCCGCACCCATCGGCAACCACTCCCCATTCCCGCCCCTGACCCCAACCCCAGGCAACCACTAATGTACCTCCTGTGTCTTTAGATCCACCTATCCTGAGTCTTTAGGTCCTACAAATGGACTCCAACAATATGTTTCCTTGGGTGTCGGACTTCTTTCACTCGGCATGATGTTTTCTTGGTTCATCCACGTTGTAGCATGACTCAGTTCTTCGCACCTTTTTGTGGCTGAATAACGTTCCACCGTTGGGTTGTACCACTTCTGCTGTGTTGAGTTCAGGGCTCCATCAGGCACCTGGTGCAGCCGAGGGCAGGGGCTGCTGGGGTGATGGGACGGGCTGACAGTGGGCACTGAGCACCAAGAGTGCCAACCATCTGGGTAACTTAGCCTGTGTAGACCACAGAAGTAATCAAGTTGGCTTCTGGATGAGGATACGGAGTGGGTCATCCGCACTGGTTGGGAATGTTAGGTTTCCCATCTTTAAGAAGGAAATAGTGTCATTTTTGAAAGAGTTGCCATAGGGATTCATTGGTTAATGTGCTAAGGCTTATTAGTCTTCCCTATCAGAGGCGCATCAATAGGATTCACTTAGTTGCTGCCATTTCGTTTAATTCACATGAAAGTCCCAGTTTCGTTTACTCACAGAGACACTTGGCTGAGCCTGTTTCCTCTCTCACCTGCCGTTTATGGCTGTTGAGAGGATGGTATAACTTATAAAAGAAACTGCAAGCCATAAAAGTCTTTTAAAAAATCACTTAAAAAAAAAAACCCAACAGGGACAAGCTTTGGTTCGGTTTATATGCCCACTTCCTATAACAATAAAACGTGGTTAAAATGAGACAAAAAAATCTATAAGCCTATTTCAGTAAAGTTGAAAGAAGATATAGAATAATTAAAGATGGGAGTGGGGATAAGAGTTAAATCAGAAACCTCGTCCCAGAGAAGCTGTGGCAGTTGAACATAAAATTTTGCAATGAGGGCAGCCTGGGTGGCTCAGCGGTTTAGTGCCACCTTCGGCCCAGGGCGTGATCCTGGAGACCTGGGATTGAGTCCCACGTCGGGCTCCCTGCATGGAGCCTGCTTCACCCTCTGCTTGTGTCTCTGCCTCTCTCTGTGTCTCTCATGAATAAATAAATAAAATCTTTAAAAAAAAATTTTTGCTCTGAGCTTCCTAGTGGCCAAGGCAAAAAGGGAAAGCAAACTGGGTTTGAGCAATCTGATGCAGGGTCTCTCAACCTGGGTACCATTGACATGTTGGGCTAATTCTTTGCTGTGGAGCGCTGTCCGTGCACCGTAAGGTGTTTAGCCTGCCCGGAGTCACCTGCCTTCCACCCAGCTATGACGAAGATATCTCCAGGGAAGCCTGGGTGGCTCAGTCAGTGGAGTGTCCGACTGTTGATTTCAGCTCAGGCCATGATCTCAAGGTTTCAGGATAGGGCCCACATTGGGCTCTCCACTCAGTGCAATCTTCTTGAGATTCTCTCTCTCCCTCTGCCCCTCCTCTTTACTCTCTCTCTCTTTCTTTCTCTAAAACTAAAAATTAGAAAGAAATACTAAATGTTTCCAGACATTGTCAAATGTCCACCGGGGGGTGAAAATTGTCCCATGGTTGAGAACCGATGACCTAATATAAGGACACAGACCTTGACATGGGATCTTCAGATAAAGGACTGGACCACGTGACAACCGGGGCCTTCGGGATCAGGTCTCAAAATCCCAAAGGTAAATCTTAACCTTATGATGTGCTCAGTTCACGAAGACATTGGCCCCAGCCCCAATGACTTCCAAAATTGATGATCCTCTTCTCCAGGTGACACCATCTGTTCCCCCCACTCACTCCCTTTTCCTTTGGTCGCACACATTTGCCGGATGCTGGGCCAGCTGAGCCCTTCACGTGCACCTCATGGGACCCCTGGATTGTATCTTCGCATGTCACTATCACCTGCATTTTACAGGCGTGGAGACTGCACCTTAGATAGTTGAGCAGTGTCCTAATGATACTACTACAAGTGGCAGGAGGGTCTCTCTCTCTCTCTTTGTCTCTCATGAATAAATAAATAAAACCTTTAGAAAAATGGGGATCCCTGGGTGGCTCAGTGGTTTAGCGCCTGCCTTTGGCCCAGGGCTTAATCCTGAAGACCCAGGATCAAGTCCCCATCAGGCTCCCTGCATAGAGCCTGCCTCTCCCTCTGCCTGTGTCTCTGCCTCTCTCTGTCTCCCTCTGTCTCTGTCTCTGTCTCTCTCTCTTGTCTCTCATGAATAAATAAATAAAATCTTTAAAAAAAAAAGGTGGCAGGAGGGGACATTTGGTCCCTCTAACTGCTAGAGCAGTGGATCTCAAGTTGGGGATGATTTTTGTCCCCCAGAGAATCCTAGGCACTACCTGGAAATACTCGTGGGGTTTTCCACGGCTGGGGTGGGGTGGGGAGCTCCTGGCATCTGTAGTGGGCAGAGGCCTAGTTTGCTGCTAAACAGCCCACAGAGCACAGGATGGCTCCAGCCCACAATTGTCCGTGCACCGTGTCAATGCTGAGGCCGAGAAGTCCTGCCCTGGGGTGGGGGCCCGGGAGAGGGAAGGGGGTCCGTGGAAGGGGAGGAGCCCCCAGGGGTAGGGGTCCTGGCAGGAAAGGAAAGACGGCGAGTGCCATCATACGGTCTGTGGCAGGTGCGGCCTCTACTACCAGGGCTCGGTGGCCCAGCCCACCTCCTAGAATAAAGACCCGGACCTGGATTTTCCCCATTTCAGCCGGGCCCTGCCCAGACGAGAATTGCCACAGTACGGGAGCTCCTGGGATTCCAGACACATTTCTTTATTTTTAGTTGATGAGGAAAAGTTGGAAGACGAATGTATAATCCGAGGACTGGGGAACTGTCCGAGGTGGTTGGTATGGAGGCACCGAGGGGAGCTGGAGCAGGTGGGACGGGGGTCCGGGCACCGCCACTAACCTGCTAACCTGCCCGGTGCTGGCGAGGCTTCCTCGGCCTCCCCTCCTGGGGCCTGGCCCCACACTGCCCCATGGGGATAATAGTCCTGGCCACGCTGTCACTGGGAGGACTCCGCGAGGTCGCGTGCGCGGCAGCTGGCGCATTAGTGCTTGTTTGTTGTCGTCATTGTGATGAGCAGAATCCGGGACATCCCTAGAGGTGACCGGGCCCAACCCCTGGGCTGACAGATGGGGAAAGCGAGGCCCCGAGAGGCGGCCGCCCGAGCAGCGTCCCCAGCCAACGCGGGTTTGCGCCGGGCCCTCTGCTGGCCCAGCGCTGGCTCTGGGGCCCATCCCGGCGGACAGAGCAGGAACTGCCCCCGGAGATCGGAGATCGGAGCCGGGATGTGGAAAGGTCTTCTCCAGGCCTTCCCTCCCTGAACCAATTTGTAATTAATGGCTTGTGGCCAGTTTCTCCCCGCCTCTCGAGCAGACCTGTAAAACCTGTATGAGAAGCGGTGAGGGCCGGGCAGCTGGCTGAGCGGCCAGCCTCTCTGTTCGGGCCCCTTTGTCCCTGGGCTTCTGCGGGAGGGGGTTGGGTGGGTGACCTCCCCAGCCCGGCCCTCCCCGCCTCTGGGCCCTATCCTGCCGCTGGTAAATCCTCTCGTCTGGGCTGTAATTTGTGACCGGTGCTGAGCCCATCGTGGGCTGTGGTGCCCTGCTGGGGGTGGGGGGGGCGCTGGGGTTCCCAGTGGCTCTCTGAAGAATCCGGGTGGGGGTGCTCCGTGGGGGTGCTGGGGGGTGGCGGCCGGAGGAACGAGGGCGGCTGTGGGTGCCAGGCCCCGCCGGGGCGCCTCCCCCTCTTCCCCGAGGCCCCGTGGGCGATGCCACCGAAGCCGGAGTTCCGGGACTTGGGGCGTCTCTGCCACAGCTGCTGACTTTGGCAAAAAAGAAATCCTCCTACTTAATACACTCTCCTTCCAGAGAGTCGGGTGGGTGGGGGTTGAAGTCGGCTGTGGAGAGGGAAGACAATCTCGTTACTAATGCACCATAAAGTACAATAAATATTCTGCTGACAGACTCCGAACCCAGGAAACAATTCCAAAACCCTACAAAAATAATAATAATAAAGAAAAGGAGCCCAAAGCTTCCTGAAGCTTCTTTCTCCTTTGGTAAAATTTTATTGAGATGAGAAGTGAAGTCACGCTTCCTCCCTGGCCCCCCAACCCCCATCAACTTGTCTTTTGGGTCAGGATCTTCCTCCTGCATGCACACTCCTCTCCGATGTGACACCTTGGCGGTCGGTGCACCCGGCAAGTGGGAAGGGACTCGGTGCCCCGGTCCCGAGCCCTCCTGATGGAGTGGGGCCTCCTTGGAGCCCCCGAGAGAAATACCTTCCAGCCCCTTCCTTCTCTGCACCCCACAAGCATGCCTAGCTTCAAAACCACCTCCATTTTTTCATTAAATCTGAGAGTCACAGGGAGGGAATGACCTGGCTACTTCAATTAATTTTTTTTCCCCCGTTCAAATCGTCAGGTTCAATTTCCTTTGGAGGAGGTAGTATCTTGGAGGGGGAGGGGGTTTGAAAACCAAGGGCTGCATTTGAATGTTTGGTCTTGATAGGAGATAGGGACCAGCATGGAAAATCATCTTTATCACCCCAATATGGAAGGTAAAGCGTGTGGCCTGGGCCGGCATACCAAACGGCCTGCGAGCCCTTATCATAATCCCAGGAGCAGCCCCCCCCACTCCGTCACCTCTGCTATTCCAGGCAAGTGTCAGACGTCTTCCCGGCTGTAGGGAGCCAGATAGCACCGAGCTGGGCCGGCGCAGCGGGCATAATAAGAAGTGGAAATTGCTCCCAAGGAAAGTTTCCAAGGAATTAACTTCTGATGGGTGGGGGAGGCAGGGTAGGGGTGGGGGGCGCGGGAGGAGGAAGATGGGGAGCCCAGCAAAGACAAGGAGATTGCTGGTAGCATCTGAGAAAGGAGGGGGCTGCCTTGGATTTCTCCAGAAGGGATGTGCGGCTCTGCCTGGGAAGGGCTGGTGGCCCACGGGCACCCGCGGGGCAGCGGGGCTTTTGAGACCCCGGAGACCCCCAGCTGCCCGAGAGAGGGGATCTGAGTTCTCTCTCTGGCCGCCAATTGTGCCAGACGGGCTGTGCCCCGTGTCTGTCCCAGAAATCCTGCGGCTTTGGGCCGGACGGAGCTTTGGCCCCCTGCCTTTGCCGGTTCTCCCGAGAGTGGTCTCCACCCCATCGGGGCCTCTCTCAGGCTGCTGTGAAGTGCGGGCCTCCCAGGCCTGAGGGAGGGCTCCTGGGCCTGCGAGCTGCCTTCCAGCCCGTAGGTATAAATATCCATGCCTGGCGCCCCTCCAAGCACGGGGTACCCAGCGCAGCGCAGGAAGGCGGCCGGGCCTGCAAGGTCGAGGCGAGCGGCATAAGCCTTCCTGTGCAGTCGCGCAAGGACAGGGCGAGCGAGGAGCACTGGAAGGAATAGGAGGTCAGGTGGCTCCGGGCGCCCTACGCGGTGTAGCCCCGTGCCTCAAATCCTTCCCTGTAAAGCGGGGTAGAAACCACCGCATCTCCCAGGAATTGAGTCAGATACGAAGGGAAGGGATAGCACTCCGCGCAGCCTGGTGGGTAGTAAATGCTCAGTAAAGCTTTGTTCAGGCTGGGGGCGACTGGGGGGCTCGGCGGTTGAGGGTCTGCCTTGGGCTCAGGTCATGATCCGGGGGTCCCGGGATCGAGTCCCGCATCAGGATCCCTGCGGGGAGCCTGCTTCTGTCTCTGCCTGTGTCTCTGCCTCTCTGTGTGTCTCTCATAAATAAATAAATAAATAAATAAATAAATAAATAAATAAATAAATAAATCAATCTTTTAAAAAAAGGCTTTGTTCGGGGTCTATTACTAGGGTGGAGCTGGGTCCCTTGGATTTGGATTTTTTTTTTAAGATTTTATTTTAAGGCGGCCCTAAACCGCTGAGCCACCCGGGCTGCCCATGCCCCTTGGATTTGAAGCCTGGCACTCCTGATTCCCGGCTCTGGGAACTTGGGCAACGATCTGGCCTCAGTTTCTGCATCTGTAGACCGGGGATGATTAGAGTAGCTTCGTTAGGGAGCTCTGGTGAGGACCGGATGTGCTGCTATGGCAGCTACTCCACCCGGGGTGTTAAGGGGGTGCTACTCTTATCAAAGGGTCTGAATCCCATGGGACTGGGTGCTCCTGGGAGGGGAGTGGGGTGGTGGGAAGCTCAGTGTTTGGCCGAGACAGAAGGCAGGGAAGGAGCCTGGGCTGGGAGCTAGATCCCTGGCTTGCTTGCTCCCTGGGTGACACCCATGCAGGGCTCCCCTGTCCCTGCAGGTAAGAGCCATAGGGCCGCACGGGGGTGGAGGGGCAGGTGTGGTGCATTACTGGTCTGTTGATTGGCAGGGACCCTTGGGACACTAATGAGAAAAGATACCCAGAGAGGGTGTGTGAACTTCCTGAGAGCACACAGCAAGCGGGAAGGTCTCGGGCTCCCAGCCAGTGGCACCTGCCTGGCCCAGCCTGGTCCTCACAAGGGCGTGTGGACCGGGTGGCAGGGAAAGGACGGCTCTTTGGTTATGGCTTCAGGGGAGCCTGAGTGATCATCCCGGAGTAATTGGGTGCTAATACTATTATGCCTCCCATTTCATACTTCCCACGTCCCCAGGGCTCTCTCCGAGGATCTCAAAGCCCTTTACATGACAATGCCGCCATTAACTCATAAATCCTCCCCGGCCTGCTGGGAGGAGAGGTGGGTGGTATGATGGAGATGCTGAGGAATTAACCTCAATTATTTCCTCTGATTCAGACTTCACAGAGTTGTCAGGTTGGCTCTGGGGTTTGTGAGGCCCCGTTAGTGCTTGCGGGGTGGAGGCCAAGAGGCTGGGAGGCGGCTGGTGGGGTCTGGGGGCAGAGCTCCGTTGTCTCCAGCTGACCCGGGTGTCCACTCTCACTTCGTGGCTTGCAGGACAGCCCTGGGGGTTCGGGAGCGATATTTCCATTTTAGAGCAGGAGAGGCTCAGAGAGGCGCCGGGACTCGGGGAAGGTCACACAGCCAGGAAGGAGCAGGGCTGGAGCTTGACCCCAGTGGCTGCTCTGTCATCAGTCCAGGGCGGTCCCAGAGGGGAGCCGGGGTGGTGGTGGTGGTGGGGGGCCTGGGGCTACGGGATGGGGCATCTGTCTCCTTACCCAGATGCTGGGTGACTCAGGACTGTGGCTCCCTGAGCGGGATCCCCTGAGCTGATGCTTCAGGGTCGGGGTCAAGGTCTTAGGTTTAGTGATCGCCTCCAGATTTGAAGGGGTTGCCTTGCCCCCCACTGTTGGAGCCACACGGGGCCCCTGAGAGAACTGGGTAAGGGATGAGGTGGGGCAAACCCAGGTGTGCCTTCATTCATTCCCACCAAGTAGGACAGGCTCCGGAGCCGGGCTGCCTGGGTTCAAAACCCACTTCCTCTGCCGTCTTGGGCAACTTCTCTCCACGCATCAAGGGTCCTCGTCTGTAAGAGGGGCCGCCAGCGGCATCGCCGTCTGGTGTTGCTCATTCATTTGGTTCACCTCCTCCGAGCCCGCTCTGCTTTCCAGCCTGGGCTACAGCAGGCGGGACGGTTGGCTGCAGAGCCTGTCTGACCTGGCCGGGGAGGCAGATAACCCACATCAGGTAAATCTAGGACCACCAGGGGATGGATGAGCGGGCTCCTGGGGGTGAGATGGGGTTGTGGGGATTAGCCCAGATAATCCACAGAGATGGCTTCATGTGGGGCTCGCAGGACACTGTTTATTTAGCATCAGAGGGGACTTTGATGTGCTGGGCACTCTGCTGGGGCCTGGGGACGTGTGACACACACAGCTGGGCGGGCGCGGGGCTTGGTCAGGGTGGCCAGCGGAGCCCGTCTGCCCACCAGCAGTGAGGCAGAAGCAGCGTCCCCGGTGGTGGACTGGTCAGCCTTCCGACCCCCTGCCCTGGAAGGAGGGACTGGAAGCCCCTACCAGCGCCCAGAGCCTGGGCCCCTGGAGGCTCAGTGTTGGGGGGGGTGATGATGTGTCTGAAGCAGCAGTTCCTTAGGCCAGGGCTGCAGGGAAGGAGGAACTGGCTCCCATTTCACAGATGCGGAAACTGAGGCCCAGAGGAGGGATTCAGGAGTTGATGGGTTCTTTTTTTAACAAATATTTTATTTATTTATTTGACATACAGAGAGAGAGAGAGAGAGCACAAGCAGGGGGAGGGCAGAGGGAGAGGGAGAGGCAGGCTCCCTGTGAAGCAGGGAGCCCAACGTGGGACTCGATCCAGGACCCTGAGGTTACGCTCCGAGCTGAAGGCAGATGCTTAACTGACTGAGCCACCGGGACGCCCAGGAATTGGTGGATCCTGACGCCACCGGCGGCCCGAGCGCCGAGGCCAGAAGTGCAGAGTCTTCGGAGGAGACATTTGCCTCCCTCCTTGCACAACCCCAGAGAGCTGGGGGCAGTTAGAAATGGCCGGGCTTCACGGCTCCGTGGAAAATCGACATTTCCCGTGTGTTTGTTCAATGTGTGTTCGTCGCAGGGCCCAGGATTGTGGGTGAGTGTGGCTTGTGCTGAGACCCACAGATTCTGGGATCCCGTCGCCCCCACCCATTCTAGCCCTAAGGGACGGTGGGGAGATGGGGAGTGGGATGTGCCCCCTAGAGGGTGGCCAGATTTAGCAAATAAAAATGCAGGGCACCCACTTAAGTTTGAATTTCAGGGTAACAATACATACGTTTTTTAGCATGAATGTGTCCTAAACTTCGTCCCGCATTTTATCTGCCGTCCTCGCTGTGGTAGCTGCTCTGGGCCTTGGTTTCTTGACTGTCCAAGAAACTTATTCTTATAACAGAGATTAGGAAGGAGATGATCCCTGGAATCTCTTATACCTAAAGACGGGGTGATGAGCCAGGGATGCCTTGGGGCGCACGTGACCTGTCCCTTCCCTGGGTCTCCTCTAAGGCTCTCCTCTCCGGCCCCAGGCCTTGCGCTGTGGGTGGGGCGGGGGTGAGCCAGGCTGCGGAGTCGGGTGGACTTGCCTCCCTCGGACTCCTGCTCTGCGGCCTCTGAGCGGAGTCGCTTTGGGCCAACCCTCAGTTTTGTCTCTGTGTAATGGGTACGGTCACCCAGCCTGAGCCACAGGGTTGCCGGGAAGCTCAGGTGCCGTGGTCAGTGGGAGACACGCTTGTATTTTAACCAGAGGTGTTGGCAATGAATGAGCCTGCGGGTGAGATGTGAGCTACGTGTGCGGCGGGCAGGGGGTGTCCAACTCCCCGTGCGGTGCTAACTCGCTTGGGATTTCCTCCAAAGAAGGGTGCCGGCCGTTTATGGAGTGGGAGCGCTGGAAAACCTTTGGGGACCACTACTCCAGTGTCCTCTTCTGCCTGGAAAGCCAGGTCCAGAGATGCCATGCGGCTACCCCAAGGCCACACAGTGAGTTCCTAGCTGACAGGGGTCGAAAGCCAGGTGTCCCGAATCCCCGTCCTTACGGGCTTTCCCCTCCACAACGCTACGGCTTGGAATTTCATTTACGTGTATCTTCCTGGGGGCAGAAGTTCATTCTGTACAGAGCACAACAGTGTGGAGGGGAAATGGTGAAGGGTCTCGGGGGTGAGAAACAGAATGTGCGCAGCGACAGATGCAAACAGAGGACGTGTGGGGGGATGTGTGACCCTGGCTCTTCTGACCTTGGGGATTAGTAGATTCCCCACTTCCGAAAGGGGGACCCTGAGAAAAGCATTTATGGTTGGCTCAGGCATCCTGCCCTAAGGTCCTTGGATCTGCCCCAAGCTTTGCTGTGTCTTCCCCAACCTGGGCCTGGGTTGGGAGGAGTCTTCTCCTTGGGACTCAGGACCACTCAGGCCATCGGTCTCATCTTCTAGAGGCCATTTGCATATACTTAGCACCTGGGAACCCGAGTGTAGATGTGAGGCCGTCGGGGCTGTGTCTGTTCACGATGCACCTATGCAGGTATCTCTCTGCTGTTGCTCCGTCTACTTCTCTGTCTCCTGGTCCTTCTCTGCGATTCCTGGTCTTCATCTCTCTGGTGGCGTCTGTCTTTGTCTCTGCCTTTTTCTCTCTCCCTCTCTTCCCTCTCGCCTCTCAGCCTTCTCCCCTTCCCATCCCTCCCTCTTCCCGTCCCCTCCTTCCCTCCTTCCTTTTCACTGCTGAGTCTGTTTATCCCTGAACCACTTTTCCTGCAGGGAGATGCTGGAAAGCCCTGGCTTCAAACCAGTGCGATCCTAATCTTCCCAGCAGACTGCCTGAAATGTAATTTATGAGCAAGGCCCTCCCGGCTTCTCCATCCTGCAGCCTGGGCAGGACACGCAGCCATGGGAGGAGCTGGGGGGGAGCAGGAGTGGGGCTGGGGCTGGCCTCACTGGGTCAGCTCACCTCTGCTCTGTCTGCCTGTCAACTTCACTTCCGGGTCCATGGAACACAGTTGCCTCTGGAGCAGCAAAAGATCACTTCCTTCTGTGGGCTGTGCAAGGCCGGACCCAGTGGAGGCCATGGGATTAGGCCAAGACATTCATGCACACGCTCATTCATGCATGCATGTGTTCATTCATTCATGCACACTTTCATTCATGTTTCCTGAGCACCTTCTAGGTGCCCCGCTCCCCTGCCAGGAGCTGAGGATACCATTTGGAACACAAAGAGAGCTAACAGTGTAGTGAAGGAGAGAGATGTAATCTAAAGTGACTTAAGATCTTCTTTTAGGGACACCTGGCTGGCTCTGTTGGTGGAGCAGGGGACTTGATCTCGGGGTTTGAGCTCAAGCCCCACATTGGGGGTAGAGATTACTTAAAAATAAATCAGTGAAATTTTCTTTTTTTTTTTTAAGATTTATTTATTTATTCATGAGAGACAGAGACAGAGAGAGAGAGAGAGAGAGAGAGAGAAGCAGAGACACAGGCAGAGGGAGAAGCAGGCTCCCTGCAGGAAGCCCAAGGCGGGACTCGATCCGGGGTCTCCAGGATCACGCCCCGAATCAAAGGCAGATGCTCAACCGCTGAGCCGCTGAGCCACCCAGGCATCCCAAGATCTTTTAGATCTGGTGCTAAAGGAAGGTACCTGGTGCCTTATAACATGGGAACTTGACTTAGTCTATGGGGGGACCCAGTACAGGGAGCCAGTCCCTCTTTTATTTTTGAGTAATAATTATTCAATAATTACTCAATAATTACTCAGGTATCTCAGGTATCTAGTCAATAATTATTTGAGTAACAAATAATAATACCATTAACTGAATGCTTATAAAGAGAGGCAGTTACAAACAATCCTTTCTCCTGTGCCACCACTTTTGATCCTATTTTTACCCTAGGTGGGGTGACTTTACATACCCCTCCACCAGCTGACGTGACGGGGTGCTGGTGGCCCCAGGAGAGCCCCCAAGGAGTACGCTACTGTCAACTCGCAGGGCTGTGTGTGCACTGGCTGCATGCGCCTTCCCTGAACCAGCCAGGCAAAGGCAACGTCCACCCCCACCGCCCCCTCCGCGGCTCTCCCCGCCACTGCTCCAGATCCAGGGAGGAGTGGAAAGATCAGAGAGGAGGCGCTGGGCTCTGCCGTTGGAAGATTTGGGGGCAGCCTCACCCCACTCTTAGGTCCCTGTTCCCACCTGTAAAACGGACCGCTTGGTCCCAAAGGGGCGAGCTTATGGAATTTGCTGGGAGGGTCGCACAAGGCAATTGATACGCAAGGTGCTTATCGTTTCAGAAGCCCCTGGAGCAAGTGCCACAGGGACTGCAGTCATCCCCATCAGGGAGGGACCCCAAGGAGCCGAGGGGCCGGGGGTGCCAGGGCTCCTGTCTCCTTGGGCGGAGAGGACCCCTCCCAGCGCCCGCTGCCTTCTCGGCGGACCAATGCTGCCACCTAGTGCTCATCTCGCCCCTTCTCTGCCCGAGCTTGGTTCCCAGTTACCCTCCAAGCTCCCAGGGCTCAGGGCTCCCGCCTCTGGTCTCTGGAGGGCAAATACTGCAGTGGGGGGACGAAGGGAGAGAGGATATAAGGTCCCTGCTCTTAGGTAGATGCCTGGTCCTCAGGCCCCTTGCCTCCTGCCGTTGGATTTGGCCCGGCCGCGGAGGCCTGAGGCTCCCCTGCATCCGCTGGGCCTCCGCTGCTGAACGCCTGCCTGCTCAAAGGCACTCGTGGGAGTCTGACCCTGTTTCCACTTCCTTTCTTCCTACAGCCTATTGTTTACCTAGCTTCAGAGTGATCTTCCCAAAAGTAAGTTAGATTAAGTCACTACTCGCCTCAAAATCCTACAGCAGCTCCCACTCCACTTAGGGTAAAACCCAAACCAGTGTCATGGCCCTTGACGACCGACCTCTCAGACCTCAGCTGTCGCTTGCACGCTCCACTCCAGCCACGCTGACAGGCCGGCCTCTTTGTCATTCATTAAACCCTCCTGCTTCTCCTGCCCCAGGGCCTTTGCATTTGCTGTTCCCTCTGCATGGTATGCTCTTCCCCATGTGGCCTGTCCCCTCATGTTATTCAGCTCTCTGCTTAGATATCACTTGCTCAGAGAAGCCTGCCCTAACTAAACTAGTGACCTCCGTGATTTTCTTTCCTCTTTCCTACTTTTCTTTCTCCCCAGGACTCACCATACATTATAAACTTGTATATTTATGTGGGACAGTGGGAGAAGAGATAGCTTCTACCTTCAGAAGTTTTCTGGTCTGACGGGGGAGACCTCGGGCCCTCTAAGAATTTCCAGTCTGATGGGGGTGGGGGGACACAGCTTCTGCCCTAGGAGATCTCCTACTCAGGCAGGTGCCCCTGGGGGTACCCTGTTGGAGGTGGGAGCTGTAAACCCCGTTTCGTGGCAGCTGGAGTGTAGCTCACAGGGAGGGCGGCTGCTGGGATGACTCCACAGAATGCTGATGTGAGCTTGTCAGCATGAGACAGCAGTTCTCAGGTTTCCCCTACTGGGTATCACACGAGAGGTGATCTGAAGGTCCCCACAAACACCATCTTTGGCAAAACTAGAATTCAGAAAACACAGACTCAAACATAACCTACAGTGGTTGTCCCGAGCAGCTACAGTTCGTGTCAAGGCTCTGGGGGGAGCAAGGTCACAGAACTACGCAAGATTGTTCAACCACCGGAGGCCTCAGAAGACGTGAGTGGAAACAGACTTCCTGCCAGCAACGGGCTCACATCTCAAGGACTCGGATCCCACAGGAGCAGAAGGAGTCACATACATATAATCAGACCAGGAGAACCTGACTCTTCCCCGGTCTGTAGTACAAAGGGACCAGGAGAGCAGCCATGGGAAGGTGTTGTAGGACAGGAGAGCCTGCCACGGGGTCTCGTTGAGGAAAGACAGAGGGACAGGGATTTTTACATGGAGCTGAGCTGCCCTTTAGGTATGACGGTGCCCTCGCCACGGCTGGCAGAGAACTGGGGTGCGCTGACTGCTGTTGGGTTTGGAATGGAGGTGGGTGGAGGGACAGAGAGAGGTGTCTTGACAATGTCCATGACAGTTGTCTTGGTGATGTTGGAGCCAATGCTTCAGGAGCGCCTGGCTGGCTCAGTCAGTGGAGTGTGCGACTCTTGGTCCTGGGGTCGTGAGTTCGAGCCCCACTTTAGACGTAGAGCTCACTTAAAACAAAACAAAACAAAACAAAAGCAATCTGCCTTTGGCTCAGGTCGTGATCCCGGGGCCCTGGGATCAAGTCCCACATCGAGCTCCCTGCATGGAGCCCGCTTCTCCCTCTGCCTGTGTCTCTGCCTCTCTCTCTCTGAGTCTCTCATGAATACATAAATAAAATATTAAAAAAGAAAAAAAACCCCAAAACTGATGCATCCAAGAAGAGGTGTCGGGATGGGACAGAGAAGAAGGTTTGCTGAGCACCTCATCCGTAGTGGCTGGGGATCGAAGAACATCGTTCAACGTTGACAAATCAAAAAAGAAGTCTAAAGCCATGGAATAGAACGCAGGAAATCACTGATTAAGGAAACGTTCGTGCCTAAAACTGGGATGGTGGGGTAGGAAACAAGAAGAAACATACTCGTTTTCTCATTTCCTGAGACGTGGTGGGTCAAGAATATCATACTAAGTTATAATGACAAACAAAAGTGTAAAACTCCTCGTAGAGTGGAAGGATCACATATAAAAGCAAAGAGAGCAAACTGCATTAACAGAGATTCAAAAAAACCCCCCAAACTCCAGGGGATCCTTGGGTGGTTCAGCATTTAGCACTGCCTTCGGTCCAGGGCGTGATCCTGGGGTCCTGGGATCAAGTCCTGCATCGGGCTCCCTGCATGGGGCCTGCTTCTCCCTCTGCCTGTGTCTCTGCATCTCTCATGAATAAATAAATAAAATCTTTTTTTAAAGATTTTATTTATTTATTTATTTATTTATTTATTTATTTATTTATTTATTTATTTATGATAGACACAGAGAGAGAGAGAGGCAGAGACAGGCAGACGGAGAAGCAGGCTCCATGCCGGGATCCTGGGTCCCCAGGATCGTGCCCTGGGCCAAAGGCAGGTGCCAAACCGCTAAGCCACCCAGGGATCCCCAAATAAAATCTTTTTTAAAAAACTCCATAAAAACGGAAAAGAATACGTTGAATAATAGGACAGAACATAGATGTTAGAAATGTCAGTATGTATACGTGGGTGTATTTGCCTGTAGAAGAAAAGCAGTCAGATTGGATTCCCAAACCAAACACAACTCCGCGCCCTGTGGAAGGACAAGCCGTAACCCAGGTGATTCAGAAAGTCAAAGGAGTTGAAAATCAAAGCTGACCAGAGGTATCGTAGGCAAATGCAAATAGAAATCACGCTGTGTCGTATCAGACGATGTGGATAGAGTTCAGTCCAAAAAAGTATTTCACGAGACAAAGAACGGCTTTCTGGAGTCTTACGAGCATGTCAGCCACGTGGAGGGGGCGGGAGGGATGGAGGGCGGGTCCTGGGTGACAAAGTAGGCGTGTCCGTGACGGAACAGTTACATGAAATACACGGAGAATCACACCTTGCTTCTCTTTCCTTACTACGTGGGCGATGAAAGACAGAGAATGTTCGCAGCACGATGAACCACTCATCGGCTGGGACAGTGAAGACCGTGTCACATATCGGTACCCCTCTTCCGGTGGCAATTCCTTTTTTTTTTTTTTTAATTTTTTAAAAACATTTTATTTATTTATTCATAGAGACACAGCTAGAGAGAGAGAGGCAGAGACATGGGGAGAAGCAGGCTCCATGCAGGGAGCCTGACGTGGGACTCGATTCCGGGTCTCCAGGATCATGCCCTGGGCTGCAGGCAGCGCTAAACCTCTGCACCACCGGGGCTGTCCTGGTGGCAAGTCCTATATTGTTTTTTTTTTTTTTAATTTTTATTTATTTATGATAGTCACACACAGAGAGAGAGAGGGGCAGAGACACAGGCAGAGACACAGGCAGAGGGAGAAGCAGGCTCCATGCACCGGGAGCCTGACGTGGGATTCGATCCCGGGTCTCCAGGATCGCGCCCTGGGCCAAAGGCAGGCGCTAAACCGCTGCGCCACCCAGGGATCCCAAGTCCTATATTGTTGAGGATGAAACATCCAACTCGTAACAAAAAGGCCCCAATACATGCTGACTTAGAGGACAGAGTCTACCCGCCTCGCCTGTAGACCTTGTGAGGTGAGCTGCTTCGTTGGTGGGGCCTTTCTGGAAGCCAGATCCTGGTCAGCCTGCAGCACCCCCCCCCCGTCCCCCCCCCGTCCCCCCCCCCCCCCCGTCCCCATAGAGCATTGCCATTGTTTGCACGGTTGACCTGGGGGCTTGTGGGTTCCCGAGAGAGAGAGAGAGAGAGAGAGAGAGAGAGAGAGAGAGAGAGAGAGGAGGGGGAGGGAGTGGAGGAGACACTCTGTGAACACGGAAGGGCGCATGGACTTCCACCAAGGGCCATCGGTGAGCGCTCGGCATCCCATGCCCTAATCTACTTGCAAGGGAGGCTGGGGGATGTCATCCCGCCATGTGCCTAGGAGGATGGGAAGAACAGATGTGAGTGGACAGCTGGTAGGGTGGAAACGAGTACCCGTGCTTTAGAAACTATTTGGAAGTGTCTGCCAAAGTCCACACGCACATACCCCACGACCCAGCCGGGCCAGTCCCAGGAGGGCCCAACGGAAATGACTTCGTATTTGCACCAAAAGCCATGGGCTGGAATGTTCATAGCAGCACGATCCCTACTGGCCCTAAACTGGAAGCCACCCAAATCTCCATCAGAAGCAGGCCGCTTGTGCACATTGTAACACAGTCATGCGGTGACACACTGTACGGTAATGAACACGAACCAAGTACTGACACGCGGAACGGCGTGAATGCCTCCCACCAGCCCGGTGTGGGGTGAAAGGAGCCAGATACCAAAGAGCACGTACGTACTGTGTGTGATTTAAATCACAGTGTTTGAAACCTGGAGATGCTCACGATGGCTGAAGGGGGCAAAGGAGCTCCTTTGGGGAGGGAGGGTGTGGAGGACGGAGCCCGTGGGGGCTTCTGAGCACAGGGCATTTTTTCTGCTTCTCAATCTGGGTGGCAATGGTTCGCTTTGAGAAAAGTCATCGAGCAGCACCCTTAATGATTCGTGACTTTTCTGAGTACATGTTCTATTTCAGTAAGTATTTTAATTAACAAAATTACTAAAAGACCAAAAAAGATTTGTACAAGTGGAAAGATACATCGTGTTTCAGGAAGGGGAATCAACCCCATGAAATTTTAATTCCCTCTCAGCTAATTGGTAAACACGCTTTGATTCTGGGGAAAATATCAACAGTTTTTGCTGAACTAGGTATGCTTATTCTGAAGTTCCTATGAAACATTAACCAGTAGGCATAGCAAGGAAAACTCTAGGAAAAAAAGACAGTACTTATAGAAAGGACCAGCCATATGATGAAGCTTTGATCATCAAAATGATGTGGGTTTTTTCTTTTTAAAGATTTTATTTATTTATTTGTGAGAGAAACAGAGAGAGAGAGGCAGAGACACAGGCAGAGGGAGAAGCAGTTTCCCTGAGGGGAGCCCGATGTGGGACTCGATCTCGGGACCCCAGGGATCACGCCCTGAGCTGAAGGCAGACACTCAACCACTGAGCAATCCAGGCGTCCCGAAGTGATGTGGTTTTGACTCATGAATTCTCAAATGGACCAATGAACAAAAATGAAAAAACCAGGAAGAGACCTAAATTCAGATAGGCATTTAGTGTTTGATAGAGTCACCCTCCCGAACCAGTGAAGAAGAGCTGAATTATTCAACAAACGGTGTGGGACAACTGGAGAGTCATCAGCTGGGGAAAAAAAAAAAAATCTGGATTCCGACTCTATACTAAAACAAATGACACAGGAACGTGAAGATAAAGTCATAAATGCTTTAGAAACAAACATGGAAGGATTCCTTTATGACTTTCAAGTGCAGAGACTTTCTAATTATAACTCAAAAATCTAGAAGCCATTAAACAGATTGATTCATTTACTTATGTAAAAATGAGGTTAAAAAGGGCCACCTGGGTGGCTCAATCGGTTGGGCATCTGCCTTTGGCTCAGGTCATGATCCCGGGGTCCTGGGATCGAGCCCAGCATCAGGCTCCCTGCTCAGTGGAGACTCTGCTTTTCCCTCTCCCTCTGCACCTCCCTCTCTGCTCATGCTCTCTCTCTCTCCCTCAAATAAATAGATAAATAAATAATCTTAAAAAAAAAAGAGAGAGAGAGAGAGAGAGAGCACCTGGTGACTTAGCTGGTTAGGCATCAGACTCTTGATTTTGGCTTAGGTCATGAGCTTGGGGTCATGAGACCGAGCCCTGCATCAGGCTCACGTGCTGGGCTGGGGGTGGAAACTGCTTAGGATTCTTTCTCTCTCTCCTTCTGCCCCCAATATAAATAAATAAATAAATAAATAAATAAATAAATAAATAAATAAATAAATATTTTTAAAAACTTTAAAATATTCTTCATGCTGAAAATGAATCCCATGTGAGCAAAGTCAAAGGTAAATGACCAACAGCGATTAAGTATCTGTGCTTCCTCTCAGAAGCAAAGGGCTAATCACCCTCCAGAAGAGCCTATAAAAGTTGACGAAAAAGTCAAACAAGTCAGGGATCCCTGGGTGGCTCTGCGGTTCGGCACCTGCCTTCGGCCCAGGGCGTGGTCCTGGAATATCAGGATCGAGTCCCGCATCGGGCTTCCTGCATGGAGCCTGCTTCTCCCTCTGCCTGTGTCTCTGCCTCTCTCTCTCTCTCTGTGTCTCCCATGAATAAATAAATAAAATTAAAAAAAAGAAAGTCAAACAAGTCCACGTGACAATCGGCCAAAGGTACGGACAGTGCACACCAAAGAAAGTCCAAAGACGACTTCTTATGAGTAGTTCATCTCGCTCGCCATAAGATCAATGCCACCACTTGCCCTCAGTGGCCACGATCCGAAGGTAAGACGACGGCTTCTGCTGGTGACTCTGGGAGAGACAGACCCTCCCCTCCCTTGCTGGCGGGATCACGTCTAAGAGTGTCTGGGCCCTGGGACTGCGGAGGGCAGCTTGGTGATGCCCGTCAAAATTTCAAGATTTCTGTCTGACCCAGCAATTCCCTGCACACACCTGCAATGCTTGCTCACCTTCGCCTTGTTTCTAACAGCAAATGCTTGGAAACAGCCATGCCCGGCAACAAGAGACCGACTCATCCACGCAGTGGAATGCCACCATCAGGAGAGAAAAATGAGGAGGAAAGACCGTGCTTTCAATATTTTCCGTTTTGTGTCAAAAGGGGGATGGCCAAGAATCTCTGTTCTTATTTGTGTGGGTACGCAGAAGAAATGCTCCATGAGGGGACGCCTGGGTGGCTCAGCGGTCGAGCATCTGCCTTCGGCCCAGGGTGTGATCCTGGGGTCCCGGGATCGAGTCCCCCATCGGGCTCCCTGCATGGGGCCTGCTTCTCCCTCTGCCTGTGTCTCTGCCTCTCTCTCTGTGTGTCTCTCATGAATAACTAGATAAAATCTTAAAAAAAAAAAAAAAAAGAAATGCTCCATGAGAACAGTGCTCACCTGCAGGGAAGGGGTGTTGAGAAGGGGCAGATGAGGGACAGGGAGCCAGGGAGAACTTTATACAATATGCATTTATTTTTATGTCTTTTGGTTTTTGAAGCATGTGAAGGTGTTAGCGATTCAAAAAATTAAAATGAAATGAGGTCTACAATGAAACTGCCAAGGACGCACATTATGCTTCATACGCTAGTCTCTGTTCTCAAACGCACCCTCTCCGACATGTTTAAAAAAACCCAAACCCTGAGAGGGCTTTTGGTCTGGCTCAGCTACTGTTTTCCCACACGTTGGAAACCTCCACTGATTCCAAGGATCCTTCTAGAATTAGCCAGAGGTCTGGCTGTGGTCAGTTCCGGCTGCGGCTTCTCCTTTCCCTCCCACATTCCCTCCTTTCGCCCCGTCAGACCTCCCCCTGTCTCCTTGCCCTGCCTGGATCCCCAGGACGCTGCCCTTTATTTCAGATCCTGTGGGGTGTGCACACTTCATACCGGCACCTGCCTGGGTCACCTGCCTCACTACCGGCTGCCCATTGAGGATGCTGACACATTCACGTGGGCTGGGGATGCTGGCAGGGGGCGGGGAAGATGCCCTCTGGTTCTCTTCGGGTATGAACCAGGACGCCTGTAACTGCTGACCCACGGCTGGCCACCTTTGTGGCCCACGTGGGTTGGCCAGCTTTAGGGAGAAGGCCACACTTCAGAGGGCAGAGAGCAGAGATGGAAAGAAACCAGTTTCTTGGTCATACCCCGAGTTGCTGCTAGATCAAACCTTGCCTGACCACATCCAACCCCAGGCTGCACAGTTTTTTGTGAGCCAATGGATTCTTCGTGGTTTAAATCAGATTGAGTTGAGTTTCCCAAAAGCGTCCTCGGTGTCTGACATTATCGCTCCCATTTACAGCCAGAGAATGGACGATAGGACCACCTGTGCCTGCTGGTCACCCAAGGGGGCCTGCACCAGGCTGGCGCCCTGCTCCGGGCCGTGGGGTGTTTTACGGCCTGGCCTAACCCCGTAGGCTGCGCTTCCCCACTGTGCTGAGTCCAGAAACAGCCGTGGTGCGGTGGATTTCTGCCCAAAGGGGTTGCACTGATTAACCCGTGAGCCCTGCTCTGAAGTCCCAGGCTTCATGGTGGAGGTTGGGGGGTTACATGGGGCCTGGTGAGTCCCTGAGGATCTCTAAGTACCCTCCCCCCCCCACCTCAGAACTTTCTGGTTCTGGGGCATCTCTCTGTAGCTCTGGGCTATTTTTTTTTTTTAAACAGCATTCTTGGGATATCACCGACACACAGTAAACTACACATATTTAAAGTGTATCATTTGGTCAATTCTGATATATGTGGACGTCGTTGAGATCATCATCAAAATCATATTCATCATGCCTAAAAGTTTCCTTGTGTCCCTTTGTCCCCCTCGTGCTCCAACCATCTCCTGGCAACCACTGATCTGTTCCCATCACTGGAGATGAGCTTGAGTTTCCTACATTTCACATAAACGGGACAGATACGGTACGTGCTCATTTTGTCCAGCTGCCCTCCGTGGCATAATTGTTGGGAAATTCATCCACCTTCTCGTGTGCAACAATGGTTTGTTCCTTTTTGTTGCTGATTACCCCTTGTTGCCACGAGATGGGCCGCATCCCATCATGCCTCTCTTCCATTCACCTGGAGACGGGGATGTGGGTTGTCCCTGGTTTGGGGCTGGTCAAACAAAGCTCAAGGTACATGCGCGCCCAAGCGTGTGCGTGTGTGTGTGTGTGTGTGTGGACATTGGCTTTCGTTTCTCCTGGGTAAATACCCAGGAACGGAGCAGCTGGGTCATGTGGTAGGTGTAAATTTAACTTTAGAGAAACCGCCAGGCAGGAGGGGAGGCTGGGACCTGGGTGTGAAGGGACCTGGGTGTGAAGGCGGGCACGGGATGGAGTGAGCACTGGGCATTACACGCAACTGATGAATGATCACTGGACTCTACCTCTGAAGGGAATAATACACTATATGTTAATTGATTGAATTTAAATAGAATAAATAAAATCAAGAAGAAGAAAGAAAGAAAGAAAGAAAGAAAGAAAGAAAGAAAGAAAGAAAGGGAGAGAGAAAGAGAAGGAAAGAGGCGAGCGTCTACTAAGTGGCTGTTCCCTTCTGCGCTCCCAGCAGTGCAGGAAGGTGCCGGGCCCTCCTCCTCCAGGAAGGCCTCCCCAGCCCTGGGTATGCTCATGCTTTTTTTATTTTATTTTATTTTATTTTATTTTATTTTATTTTATTTTTTTATTTTATTTTATTTTATTTTATTTTTTTATTTTATTTTATTTTATTTTATTTTATTTTATTTTATTTTATTTTATTTTATTTTATTTTATTTTATTTATTTATGAGAGACACAGAGAGAGGCAGAGACACAGGCAGAGGGAGAAGCAGGCTCCCCGCGGGAAGCCCGATGTGGGACTCGATCCTAGGACTCCAGGATCACGCCCTGGGCCAAAGGCAGCCGCTTAACCGCTGAGCCACCCGGGCTGCCCATGCTCAGGCTTTTTAATTGTGCTCGTTCACACAGGCGTCCGGGGCCAACTCTCCGTGGTTTCCATGGGTGTTTCTCTAATGACCAAAGAGTTGCGCCCCTTTCCAGGGGCTTGTTTGCCGAGGATTATCTTCTTCGGCGCTGACGTGTCTGCTTTCATCTTGGGCCCATGTTGGGAATTTGATTCTATGCTGCTTTTCACCCCGACGGATGGCCCCTGCAGGACTGAGACTTCCCCAGCGGCGCGGCCACTTCGGTCCCCGCGGCCACCACCCTTCCACGTTGCCCTCGCCCGCCCACCCCACGCCCACCCCCGCCGCGGGTCAGTCGGGCCGAAGAGGGTTGCTCTCTGCGCTCCTCATGTCCCTTCCGCCGCTCTCATCTCGGATGCTACGACCTGGCCTCACGTTCTGGCTCTGCCTCTCGGACACTATATATCTCTGCGACATTGAACTGGCTGCTGCCCCCGCTCCGTGCGTCTAGTGCTGCTGGGAACACAGACAGGCTACGCTGGGTCATTCCTTGCAAACTTCCCGGCCTTTGCCCCTTATAAGCTGTGACCTTGGGCAACTTACTTGACCTCTCTGTGCGCGTTCACTTCTTCATCTCGACGTGGGGCTGATGCTATGGGTCACCTGGCTCACAGGGTTGCCGCGGGGACCCCGTGAAGCGAAGAGAGCCGCCACGTAGTAAGTGCTCAGTAACACTCAGCTCCTCCCTGGCCGTCTAAGACTGGCCCTCAATGGCTCCGCTACCCACCTTTGCACGATTGCCAGCTCATTCCCAGATTGAGCAAAAAAAAAAATTTTTTTTTAAGATTTTATTTATTTATTCATGAGAGACAGAGAGAGAGGTGGAGACACAGGCAGAGGGAGAAGCAGGCTCCGTGCAGGGAGCCCGATGAGGACTTGATCCCGGGTCTCCAGGATCACACCCTGGGCCAAAGGCAGACGCCCAACCGCTGTGCCACCCAGGCGTCCCAGATTGAGCAAAATTTGGGTCAGGGTATTCCTCCTCGAGATGCTCCCCTTGTGCTTTGGGCCAATCCACAGCTTCCCTTGTTCCACATACAGTGTAATGTTCACCTCCCCCACGGAGCCAGCCGTGATGAACCCTAAACGCTTGCCCAACCTGAGCTCACGAGGCCCAGACTCCCACTTCTCGGGCATTTGTTTGACTTGGTCTATTTGTAGCTTTGGTTTAAAGCAGTTATCATGTCGGTGTCCTGCCTCCTTCGAGGCTGCCGCTAGCAAATGCTGAAACTTGGTTTCTTGCATCTAACTGGGGATCCGTGAAGGTAGAGGCTTGGTCCTTCCCATCCGACTGGGGCCTCTCACAGGCAAAGGGCCCTGCCAGCCTCCTCGGCCCTGGCCAGTTCCCAGTGTTGGCCACAGGGTTTGCATACTCAGCTCCTGATGGCATTTCTTAGAGCTTGTGCTGCACCAATGCCCTGGGGCCCCTGAGGAGACCCCAGCCGGGACCGTACTCATGTCCTGGCTCTGCCCTTGGCCAGAGAAGCTCAGCGCAGCTGCCTCAGGACTCCCAAAGGGGCCTCGCCCGAGCCTGGGAGTGAAGGCAGCTTTGACAGGAGGCCATGGAGATGGCAATGGAATGCTTTCCGATGCCAGGAACAAACCCTGTATTGACTGGAGGCCAGAAGAACGAGACCTTTCAGAAAGAGCAAATGTTCTCCCCAGAGCCTCTGAATGGGTCAATACGTCTCTGAGAGGCAGGTCTGCACAGGTGGCCAGGGAAGCAGCGATGGGCTTTTCCAAAACCCCAAAACTCCCAAAACCTGGGGCCCCTACTCAGGTCCCCATGGACCTGGCCGCATGGGGGGTGGGCAGCATCCTGGGCCCCTGCCTCTTTTCTTTTTTTTAAAAAAATATTTATTTATTCATGAGAGACACACAGAGAGAGGCAGAGACACAGGCAGAGGGAGAAGCAGGCTCCATGCGGGGAGCCCGACACCGGACTCAATCCTCCGGGATCATGACCTAAGCTGGAGGCAGATGCTCAACCGCTGAGCCACCCAGGCGCCCATACTGCGCACACTTTTTATTTTACAGATGGAAAGACTGAGGCTCAGAGAGCGGCATTGCCCTGCCCCCATGTGCTCAGCAAGTCAAGCACGGCTCCCCGGTCTCCCGATCGGAGCTCCACAGCAGTAAGGGTTGGGGGACAGTGTGTGTTGGGGGGTAGCCTGCCACAGGAAGAGCACATAGCCTCCGGGGCCAGGTGCCAGTCCTGGCTTGGCCGCACCATGTGATTGTGGGGAAATAACCTGACATCTATAAACTTGTTTCTGTCATTGGAAATGAGGGGTCCGTAGAACCAAACCACAGGGGACAGGGATGAGAAGGAAAGAGACCCAATGCCCTGGCGGTGCACATCCTCTCTGGTTGTGTGGCCAGCTACAGGGCTGCCAGAGAACACGAGGTGGCGCCAAGACCCCACCTGTCACAGGTATGGGCTGAATCTTGTCTTCTCAAGCCCCAGAGGCCTGTGCCCCTCGGGAAGCCACTCCAGGGAAGGGGGCCCCACTGCCTGCCCCCCACCGGGGTCACCTGGGGCGGGAGCACAACCTTACCAGACCCGGGGGCTGCTGGGGGTGGGACCGGCCCAGCCACCTGTCCTCCCGCATTGCATCCATCCCTTTATTGTCTCTCCGCCCGGTCCTGGATGGGGAGTTCCGTGCTTGGGAGTGGGAGGGAGCCCGGGAGGGATGAGCAGCCCAGACCTGGTGGGAGGGGAAGCCGGGGTGTAAGGCTGTGGTCTGCAGTTGGAAACGCGGGAGGGTGAAGTCTGGCTCTGCCACTTACCGGCTGTGTGACCCTGGGCCAGTCCCTTAACCTTCCTGGGCCTCGCTTTCCTCACCTGTAAGTCGTGGGGGGGAAAAGAATACAGTGGACCTCCCATAAAATCGCCAGGCCCAGGGGCTTGGCCCATGTCTGATGGAGAGAAAGTGCTCAGGGATGTCTGGGTGCCCGGGGAGCACTGGCCCGATGGATGGGTGGGGGGTGTTGCTGAAGGCAAAGCGCGCAGTGGGGCACCGGCTGGATTTTGGTCCCGACCTTGGGCCGTCCCTATAACGAGTGTGCCACGGGTACGCCTGGGTGGCTCAGTGGTGGAGCATCTGCCTTCTGCTCAGGTCATGATCCCGGGGTCATGAGATCGAGTCCCGCATCAGGCTCCCCGATTCTCCCTCTGCCTCTCTCTGTGTCTCTCATGGATAAATAAATAAATAAATCTTACAAAACAAACCTGAGTGTGCAGGGTCGTGCCAGGGCCGGGTAACATCTGGTGGCCTATGGCTGCATCCCCGAGTTGTGCCCTGCAGTGCTCCTTCTCTATCCGTGCAGTGGGGCTGGGGACCAGCTGCAGCTCCGTGGGCCGAGGGAGGGACACCCAGAGAGGTCACTGCTCTGACCTTGAGTGCATCCTCCATCAGCATCAGTGTCACACGGAGGCTGTGCTGGCAACCTTAGGGGGCACTGTGATGCTCCCGGGTGGCCCCGGGCACCTGGTGGGTGCCCCCCGGTGTGGATTTCCCTCCCTGGTTCCCTGGTTCTTCCCCCAAGGGGCTTCCTTGGGGTGGGGGGGCCCTGAGGCAGGGGTGGGGAGTGTGGGTGCGGCCATGGGCTGACCCCTGGGTGGGGCGGGGGTGGGTGACCGAGAGGGAGGAGGCTCAGGCCCCCCCGCCCCCCGCAGCCTGTTGCCTCTTCCCCCAGGAAGGCCCATTCATCCTCAGCTAAAGGAGGCAGGGATGTGTGGCCGTGACCACGGCGTTTTTATGAGTTTATAAACTGCTGAGGACATGGCTGCTCTGAGCTCTGGGCCATTAATGGGCCATCAATTCATGCTCCAGCTCGCTTTATGGGGTGCTGGGCAGCCAGGTGTCGGCCCCCTTAACTACCCTCTGCCCGAGGCCCCGTGCTCAGCGCCCGGGCGTCTGGCCACCAGCAGCGCCCTCGCCACGTGGCTACCCTGGGCCATCCCGGCCCCGAGTGAGTGTGGATGCTCCGCCTGCGGCCTCAGTGAAGCCACTCTCACGCGGAAACAATCGGGCCCACCTCTCAGAGGTGCAGTGACGCTGGTATACAGCCGTGTCCAACCCGCTTTCCAAACATCCGCAGGGTCTGGCCACCTCTCCCCGCCTCCATGGGGACCGCCCGGGTCTCTCCCACCGTCCTCGGCCGGCCGCCTGCATTGCTGGTGTCTCTGCTTCTCCCCTACGGGTCTACTCCCCACACAGCAGCCAGAAGGAGCTTTTTAAAAATGTGAGTCACATCCTGGTCTGGCTCCGCACAATACCCTGCAGTGGTCCCACCATGTAGCCAAAATCCTTACGAGGTCCTGTGTCCTGCGGCTTCCTCCCTGTTCCAAACACTCTGGCTTTCTTTTTTTTTTTTTCCTCTTCTGGAACATGGCAACTCCTTCCTGCCTCAGGACCTTTGCACGGGTCACACCTTCTCCATATAGCTGCTTTGCTCATCCTCCCACCTCTGCTAAGTCTTCGCTAAATGTCACCTTTCAATAAGGCCCACCTTAACCACTTTATTAAAAATGGAAATTCTCAAAAAAAAAAAAAAACAACCCAAGAAAAAAAGGGATGCCTGGGTGGCTCAGTCCGTTGAGCGTCTGCCTTTGGCTCAGGTCACAGTCTTGGGGACCTGGGATCGAGCCCTGCTCAGCAGGGAGCCTGCTTCTCCCTCTCCCTCTGTCCCTCCCCTGCTCGTGCTTTCTCTCTAATAAATAAAATCCTAAAAAAATATTGGAGATTCTTCCAACAATATCTGTCCTTTTTCGCCATTTGGTTTTCCTTTTTTCCATAGCACTTACCACCTACTATATAATGTACTTATCTATTACCATTCTTACTTGATTATTATTTGTTATATTGTTAACTATGACTTTCATTTTCTTCTTTGAAAATCAGCTCCACAAGGCCTGGGATCTTCGTTTTTGCCATTGTTCTCTCCCAAGTGCTCAGCAAACTGCCCGGCACGTAGTAGGCACTCAAGAAGCACGTGCTCAATGCACACCCGGGACGTCCCTCGCGCTGTGCCTGAGACACAGTGGTAGCAGTTGTCATTTTGAATCTTGGGAGATGAAATAATTTTGAGTGAAGCGTGGAGCCCGATTCTCTGAAGTCGTGTGTGCTCACGATGACAGGTGCCTATGGAGGTGGCCATCAGGCTGAGGTGTGGTGACGGTCAGAAGCCACTTCCCAGGGATCAGAGGACAGGTCCATTTCCCGGTGATCCCTGAATGACGGGCCGTCCCTTCTCTGCTGCCTGGAAGCAGCTCAGAACTGGGAACGGAGGGGAAGCAAGGTCCGGAGAGTTGGGGAGGTTCGTCTGCGGCGGAGGGCATGGTACCCAGCCTATCAGCCGTGGAGCTGGAGGGCAGGCCCCCTGAGTGCGCGGAGTCCTGAGGCCAGCCCCACTGTTCAGTCCACTCCAGACCCAGCCTGGAATGCCGGGGCCCAGGGGTGAAGAGGAGGTGCCTTGGAAGGGGCTGCGCACACTTGGGGATCTATCTGCTATATGGGGCGCAGAAAGGCTGGGTGACTTGCCTATACTCACATGCCTGGGAATCAGAGGGGTCTGCTTTGGTCTAGGCATGTCTGATTCTTTCTTTCTTTCTTTCTTTCTTTCTTTCTTTCTTTCTTTCTTTCTTTCTTTCTTTCTTTCTTTCTTTTTTCTTTCTTTCTTTCTTTCTTTCTTTCTTTCTTTCTTTCTTTCTTTCTTTCTTTCTTTCTTTCTTTCTTTCTTTCTTTCTTTCTTTCTTTCTTTCTTTCTTTCTTTCTTTCTTTTTTTTTAAAGATTTTATTTATTCATGGAAGGGGAGGTGGGTGGGGGATGGGGTGGCCAGGTGATGGGCACTGAGGGGGGCACTTGATGGGATGAGCACTGGGTGTTATACTATATGTTGGCAAATTAAACTCCAATAAAAAATACCAAAAAAATAAAGATTTTTTTAATTTATTTGAGAGAGAGAGAGAGAGAGAGAGAGAGAACATGAGCAGCGGGAGGGGAACAGGGAGAGGGAGAAGCAGACTCCCCGTTGAGCAGGGAGCATGACGTGGGGCTCGATCCCAGGACCCCGAGACCTGAGCTGAAGGCAGACGCTTCACTGACTGAGCTGCCCTGGCAACTCGGCTTGTCGGATTGTTGAGGTTGTTCTTACCTGCTTGTTGGTATAAGTGTGGGAACCAGCAAAGTACACGGCCTCTGGGGCGTTCCTGAAATACGTGTGAAGGACCCACAATTGGACAATGTGGGCTGGTCACATGTGGCTTCATTTTTGTCCAGGGCCTGCCAGGGAGACAGGTGGGGCCAAGGGGCCAAAGGCACCATCCTGAGGCCCGTGGGCTCTGGGCAGCTCAGATGTGGGAAAGGAAGCCCAGGAACAAAAAGCCTGACTTCTGTTCCCAGCTGTTCAGGGAGCTTTGCTCAGAAGTGACGTACGCATTGGGTGAAGCCTGACACACCTGTGCTGGCCCTTGTGAAGGGAGCTAGAGAGAGCGAGGACAGCCCTGTGCATCCATCCCCTCCGCCGAGCACCCACTCACTTCAAGGCACATTTTTTTTTTCTGGCTGTGAGAGGTCCTGCCAGTTTTCTGGGGACACACAGCACCATGTTGCTGCCAGTAGTAATTATGATGATAGTGATGGTGATGCTGACAATGATAACGATGAAGATCATAGCGAAGATACTGATGGTGATTATGATGATGAGGAGTATGGGGATGATGCTGGAGATGATGGTGATGACGATGGAGGTGATGATGATGATGGAGGTGATGGTGATGGTGAGGGAGATGATGGAGATTGTGGTGATGGGGAGGATGATGATGTGGGCGGTGATGGTGATTGATGATGGAGATGGTGATGGAGATGATGGTGATGGAGAGGATGATGGTGGGGATGATGGTGATGGTGAGGGAGATGATGGAGATACTGATGGAAATGATGATGGTGAGGGAGATGATGATGAAGATGATGCTGGTGATGATGATGGCTCTTGCATTTTGTGCTTGATATGTGAATTCGAATCCTGGCTCTTTTTTTTTTTTTTTTTTTAACCAAATGAGGACGTTGCATAAGTTACTTCTCTCTCCACATCTTGGTTTCCTTATTTTGAACTGGGAGTATGGATTTGGGAAGCCTCCTTCTCCATCTCTAAAATCGAGCACCTCAGATGGCTGCCACGGGGTTTAATAAGATGATGTGTACCGAGAGCTGCGCACCTGGCCTGACTCTGGGGAGATGCTCAGGCCCTGTCAGTTATCAGTGGGTTCTGGGTACTCAGTGCTTTGCACACACCATCCCATTTAATCCTACCCCTATTCTGGGCATTGTTACTCCATGCAGAAACTGAAGCTATGGGAGGTCAAGTGACGAGCCCAAGGTCACACCGCTGCTAAGGGTGAAGCTGTTCTGGTCATCTATTTCTGCGTAACAAGGTAACGAAATGTAGTGGCTTAAATTAACGATCATCATTTGTTATCTCTCGTGATTGTGGGCTGGCTGGGCACGGTCAGGTGGTTCCGCTCCACACGGCCCCGCCCCGGGTGGCCAGCGCTCAGTGGGTGGCAGCTACGCTGGGGAGGGAGTGGTCAAGACGCTCACTCGCACGGCGGCCATCGGTGCTGGATTTTGGCTGAGGACGAGCCGGGCTGTCTGCTGGAACGCCTTGGTTTTCCTCCCCGTGGCCTCTTTGCCAGGTAACGTGGCGGCTCCATCCAAGGAGTGTCCTAGGGGGTAAAGGCAAAGCTGCACGTCTCTTACTACCCAGCCTGGAGGCACACACGGGGTTACTTGCGCTGCAGTCTATTGGTCGAGTCCAGGATGCCTAGTCGAGGGGAGGGAAACAGACACCCCCTGGGTAGCAGGGGTGCCAAGGGTTTGCTGTCATTTATAATCCACCCCAAGCGGGGGCACCTGAGTGGCTCAGTCGGTTAAGCATCTGCTTTCAGCTCAGGTCATGATCTTGGGGTCCTGGGCTCGAGCCCCATGTCAGGCTCCCTGCTCTGCGAGGAACCTGCTTCTCCCTCTCAAATAAATAAATAAATAAATAAATAAATAAATAAATAAATATTTTAAAAAATAAAAAAACCCACAAACAATCCACTCCAGCCAGGACTGGAGTCCTATGGTCTCCTGTCCCCCACACTGACTGGCTTCCCTTCTCCCCACCAGGATCTCTTTCTTTCTGGAGTGGGAGCGATAAGAGGTAAGGCCACGGCTCTATCTTTCCCTGTCACGCTCTTGCCCCTCCAGGCCCCCCCACTTCCCTATATTCTTCCCTTGGCCCTGGACCAGCCATCACCAGGCGGGGAATCTGAGCGGGAGACGCAAGCCAGTGTGAGCACCAGGGGGCAGCAGAGCCAAAGGCCTGGGCGCAGCTGGGGCTGGGGCACCGGGCACCCGTCCCGCGGCTGACCCTGGGTGTGCAGGACGCGCACCCCCAGCCACGCTTGCAGAGCTGCTTGCTGGGTGCTGCTCTCCCCTTCTATGGGGTGTCCTCAGTGTCTGCAAGGGCAGGTCAAGGGGGTGCTAGTGCCTCTGTGTGACCTTGGGTGAGACGCCCCTCCCCAGGCCTCAGTTTCCCCATTTGTGCCAGGAGGTGGTAGGTTGATTAGCTTCTGACCTGTATTAGTCTCGGAGGCTGCTGAGAGAAGGCAGGGAGGTGACCCTCCCTGCGAGGGCCGCTTGGAACCTCCCAACAAGCTCCCTCGGGCCCCTGGGAGCCGTGGCCCTGCAGAGCAGAGGCCCTCCACGGCCAGCCAGGCCTGGGAAAGCCTCGTGGCCCCGTGGCAGGTCGGAGGCCCCGATGCAAGCAGAGGGCTCTCTCGTCTCCCCTTCCCTTGGCCCAGAGACCCCTCGCACTCTCTGAGGAGACCCCAGGCCTTCTGCAGGGAGGGCAGGCCGCTCTCTCCCAAAGGAGGTCTCTACCGGGGAGGATCGAGCCAAATGATGTCAGGCCCACGTCCCATTAGGGCTTCAGATTTCAGAAAAGATTCTTTCTTTCTTTGTTTCTTTCTTTCTTTTTTCTTTCTTTCTTTCTTTCTTTCTTTCTTTCTTTCTTTTCTTTTCTTTCTTTTCTTTCTTTTTAAATGATTTTATTTATTTATTCATGAGACACGGAGAGAGAGGCAGAGACACAAGCAGAGGGAGAAGCAGGCTTCATGCAGGGAGCCCAATGCAGGACTCGATCCCAGGACCCCGGGATCATGTTCTGAGCTGAAGGTAGATGCTCCACCACTGAGCCACCCAGGTGTTCCAGGAAAGATTCTTTTTAAGGAAGGAAAAAGGAGGTGGGGAGTGGGCAGGGAGAGTTGACACAGCCTGATAGTCTGGGAACCTGTTCTGGCCCTCCCTGTAGGTTTAGGGCCTCGTACTTCTGTCCGTCGTGACCCTCGCTACACGGCCTCGTGGTTCTGTTGGGTGAGGGAGCGTCCGGGGGTACAGTCCAGGTTCTCTCTGTACCCCCAGGGCACGGCTCGGGCCTCAAGGGGGGCTGATCACGGGGACCAGCACTCACGTAGGTGCCAGGTGGGGCTGCACGTTGCTCCCCGTCTTAAGTCCCTCTCCCCCAGCAACCCTCTCGGACAGGTCCATTGCTGTCCCATTCCCAGCAAGGTGGACTGAGGCCCGGAGAGCTAGACAAATCGCTGAGGGGTGTGAGGTCGTGGGGAACAAGAGACCAGGTGGACATGAGCAGACGAGGAGGGCAGGGGAGGCGGGGGTGAGTGGGCAGCGCGTGCTGGGGTGAGGTGGCCAGGCTTGACGGCGGACGCATCTGTCCCGATCACTTGGTCACTTGCTAGTTCTTGCCTCAGGCAAGTTATTTAACCTGTTTTGTCACCTGTAAAATGGGCGCCCGGACCTCTCTCGCTTCAGGTTGTGTCAGGACCGAATGGGATGATGCAGGTGAAGCCTGGTGCCGGCGTGAGAACTCGGACACTCTTCGCTGGATCGGGGCCCTCATGCTGGCTCTGCTCCCGTCACAGCTCCACTGTGGCCTTGGGGTTCTCTGCAGAACGGGAGGGGTGGGGCCTGAGCCGGCAGGATGGGGGGCGCCACCCCAAGGGCCTCAGCCCCTAGGAGCCGACTTGGGGGGCAGGGCCCTGCCCCTGACTCCCCCGGGGGACCCCCTGCCACCCCCAGCCGCCTCCCGGGGGAACCAGTGTGCAGCAGAGCTTCCAAAGGCCGTGTCCCAGGCTCCCCCAGAGGCTCCCCCAGAGGCCGGGACGCTGTGATCCTGGCCTTGCCATTTGCACACAAAGTCCAGACTGCTGGGCCTGAGGGCTGGCCTGGCACCGAGCGACACCGGCACGGGGCCTGCATGCCCGATTCTGGGTTCAGAGCCCCTTCCCCTGAGCTTCCGTTGAAAGAACCTCTAGGTCCCCCGCCGAGGGACTCTCTCATTCGGGGAATGTCTATTCAGTGTCTCCCCCAAGGCAGGTGCGGGTGTGACCCTTGGTTGGGCCCTGCTGTCACAGAACTTATGTGCTGGGCCGGGGTGGGGGTTACCCAGTCATCCGATCTCTCAGGAAGGCAGCCTCAGGTGCAGGGTGTGCTCTCAGCCTCTCACCAGAGATGCCCGACGGTGGGGCCCTCCTGTCCCCATTGGACAGATGGAGAAACTGAGGCCCAGTGGGGCGGTGGGGAGAAATGACTTGTCCCAAATCACGCAGCTGGAGATCAGAGGTGCTGGGATTCCGCTCTGGCCCGGCCCTCTCCTGAATGTGGAGAGTCTGCCCTTGATGCAGCGGGGACCCTGGTGACTGCAGGAGGCCGGGGCGTGACAGTGCTGAGGTGGCATGGGGATGCCCAAGAGCTACTCCGTCTCGGGGTACCAGATTGGGTGGTGGGCCAGGCGTTATCTGTCGCCAGTTCTCCGCGAATCCCAGTGATGGGGGCGCGGGGAGACCCCAGCTATCTTATGGATAAGGAAACCAAGGTCCCCCTGGCCTGCTGGGGTCTCAGGGCCAGCCAGTGACAGAGGTGCCCTCACGTGGGCGGCCTGGGGTGCCTTCCCTCCACGACCCCAACCCTGCACCCCTGTGAGAGCTGCTCCCCACTTGGACCTCTCCCACCGCCCACCTTGCTGGTTGGACCTCGGGACGGGGACATCGAGAAGCAACTCAGGACACTTCAAGTCACTCTCACAAGCACGAGCCACTTGCCCAGAACCGTTGTCTTTCAAGGTTCAGAGAGAAATAAAAATAGATGGGAGATGGGGAGAGTCATCATCCCCTTCCTCTGTCATTCCCACGGCTGGCTTCGCTGAGCTCCTAATCCGTCATGCTGTCACCAGGATGTGGCGGTGGCCGGCTGTTTGGGGCGCCTGTCCCCGGCCACACGCAGGTCGTGAAAGTGATGGGGACCGGCTCCCACCTTGACCAGAAGTGTGTGGGGGTGGCGTCCAGGAGGGGGTCCTACCTGGGAGGATGCTTTCTAGAAGCATCCAGTACCTGGGAAGCTTCGCGCCTGCGCATCAACAGCCGCCCAGAGGCACTGGGGCTTGTGCTCGGGCGCTCCCTCACACGCTCACGCATTCGTTCGCTCTTCAGAGGCTCGGGGACGCGTCAGCTCAGTAGGGATGACGGGCCAGCCTCACTGGCCTTACCAAGATTACAGGGCTGTCCGGGAACACGAAGTCAGGGACTTAATACACCCAAGTCCCTCGCAACCGTGTCTGGCCGCTTCCGGAAGATTTGTTAGGAACGTCCTCATCCTCATCCCTCCCGCACAACCGCTGTGATGGATCAAGTTTTATGTGTTGGTTGGTACATGTGGTTCTTTCTTTTTTTTTTTTTTTTTGCAAAAAAATTGCATGACTGCTTCCCGCCCACGTAGGTTTTTAATTTCGGTAAACATTTTATTATAAGAGGAATAATGTACCTACAGGAAGGTGCATGGATCTGAGGCGTGCAGCTTGAAGACTTTTCCTGGAGGGGGACTCACCTAAATGACCAGCCCTGGGTTGAGCAGCTGAGCAGCCCCTCCCAGGATGCATGTGTTAGTTTTTTTTTTTTTAATATTTTATTTATTTATTCATAGAGACACACAGAGAGAGAGAGAGAGAGACAGAGACGCAGGCAGAGGGAGAAGCAGGCTCCATGCAGGGAGCCCGACGTGGGACTCGATCCAGGGTCTCCAGGATCACGCCCTGGGCTGCAGGCGGCGCTAAACCGCTGCGCCACCCGGGCTGCCCTTTTTTTTTTTTTTTTTTTAAGATTTTATTTATTGCGTGTGTTAGTTTTAATAGATCTCTCTTGCTGACTCTCACCTTGGTCTCCTGGCGCCGAGTGTGCAAGGTGCCGTGTGTTCAGAGGCCACTTCCCAGCCGTGGGGCGCCCCGCTGTGCGCATCGGCCACGGCCGCCTCCCTGCTTGCTGTCCACCTGCTTTGATTCCTCAGTGGATCCGGCTGGTCCCGACACCCGGCCCTCTGCACCTGCCGTCGCCTGACCTTTCCGCGTCTCACTCCTTTCCTTGGACAACCGCCTGTCCCCGTCTTTCCGATCCCCTCCTGCTCCTCCCGTCACCCTGCTGTGTGTCCTCCCTTACTGGCGCTGTCGCTGTCGTAGGATGAAGTCACCTCGATTAGCCACCTCTCCCTGCTTTACCCTCCGTCCCCTTCGCCTGGACGTTTTCGGAAGGTGGGGTCTGTGGCTTCCCCTTCACCATTGCACCCCACCGCCCTGGGCAGGGCCCGGCACGCTGTCGGGGCTCAGTAAATACGTGCCGAAGCGAGAGAACCGTGCACGGCGAGCTGCCCTGTCGGCGCCCCGGCTCCGGCGGGCCCAGGCTGTCGCTAACGCGGCCCTCCGTGGATCTTTGCCTTCACCCGCCTCGCAGGCTCCCCGAGGCCTGAGCCAGGACAGCGTTCAGCTCCTGCTGCATCCGTCCCCAGATCGGCGGACCTGCCTTACAGGTGTTTGGCTAACCTTGTTTCGAACCAGACACGCCGGAGAGAAATGCATTTTAAAACCACGTGCGACTTAAAGAGAATTTAATCTGCATGTCTGGGATTCATTAACACGTAGATCATCAAATTAGGGTTTGCTCACAGCTGTTTGACATTCGCAGGGCCTTCTGAGTATCTTTAATAAGGGCCTTTAAATATTATTTTTTCTCATAATTTCAGGGCTGGGTTTTGAGCAGGCTGCTCCCTGAATGGGAATGGGGCGCGGGAGGCAGGATGGCAGGCCCGATCCCGCAGGCGCGCGGTGGGGTCGTCCGCGCGGAGCCTTTCTCGCTCTCCTGCTTTTTCCTGCTCCTGGGCCAGAGCCATGTGTTCACAGTGGCCTTCTGTCTGTGGTGGGGGCCACTCTTGTGGCTTTCTTCTCCTGGTGACTGTGCTCGTGATGCCCACCCCCTCGCTGTGCTCCGGGGGTCTGCGGGGTCAGGCTGACCGTTGACATCACGGCCTTCCTCGGCTGCAGGTATGGGCCTCAGCGTGGCTCGGTGGCCCAGAGGAGCTGGGAGGGCACTGGGCTGGCCAGTCCTTTTTCTGCTGGCCCTTGACACCTGGAGCCCAAGGCCTGGAACACCGATCGTGCCACCACATGGGGCCAGGGGATGACTCAGACACACGGCAAAGCAAAGCTGAGAAGTGAAGAGACCGGGACCAAACTAGCCCCGTCTTGGGTTGTAATGTGTCCCCTCCCACTCACCCCTGCAACTCCCTTCACATGTTGAAGTCCTAAGCCCCAGACCTTCAGAATGTGACCTTATTCAGAGGCAATGTTGTTGCGGATGGAATTAGTTGAGGTCACACCAGAGTAGCGTGGATCCTTAATCAATCCAATGCGACTGGGATCCTTATAAAACAGGGACGTTGAGGGGGCACTGACTGTCTTACCTGGTAGATTGTGTGACTCTTGATCTCAGGGTTGTGAGGTCGAGCCCCACGTTGGGTGTAAAGATGACTTAAAAATTTAAAAAAAAAAAAGTCTTTTTTAAAGAAAGAGACACTGGAAGGGGCGCCTGGGTAGCTCAGCGGTTGAGCATCTGTCTTCAGCTCAGGTTGTGATCCCGGGGTCCCACGTCGGGCTCCCTGCAAGGAGCCTGCGTCTCCCTCTGCCCGTGTCTCTGCCCCTCTCTCTGTGTTCTCATGAATAAATAAATAAAATATTTTAAAAAAGAAAATGAACACTGGGAGATGGGGCCACAGAGACGAAGCCCCGTGAAGACACAGGTAGGAGTCCATCTATAACCCACAAGGAGAGAGGCCTGGACCAGATTTTCTCCCTCAAGGCCTTGGAAGGAGCCAGCCCTGCCAGCATCCTGATCTTAGACTTCTAGCCCCCCAAACTGTCAGACGGTACATTCCTGTAGCTTAAGCCCCCCAGGCTGTGATACTTTGTTAGAGCAGCTGCCTCCCCACCCACCACCCCAGGAGAACGAACCCAAGACCCTCTTTGAGCTGATTAGTTATGGGAACCAATATAGCCTTTTTTTTTTTTCTGTTTTTATCCCCTTAAGCCAGTTTACATTCAGTCTTTCATCATACAGTCTTTCACTTCAACACCATCGTTCTGCTTAAAATCTTTTTGTGGACGATGCTTTAGTTATCCGTTACTGTATGACGGTAACACTTCACACTGAGTGGCATAAAACAAAAACAATCACTTATTTTGTTCATGAGATGCTATTTAGGCAGGACATGCAGAGGGCCCGGGGTGGCTTGTCTCTGCTCAGCAGGGCATCAGCAGGTGGCTCAGCTGGGGGTGGAGAGTCTGCTTTCCAGATCACTCACATGGCTGGCGGGCTCTCGATTCCTCTCACCGGAGCCTCTCCTCGGGCTGCTTGGGCTTCCACCTCGCTGGGATCCAAGAGCAGGTGTCCCAAGAAAGCACGGTGGGTGCATGGCATTGTGGTGATGTGCTCAGAACTCACTGAGCGTCACTTACGCTGCACCCTATTCACTGAGGCTGGCAGAAAGGCCACTGAGATTCCAGGGGAGGGGACACAGGCCCCACTGCTCCACGGGAGGAGTGTCAACATCACCTGGCAAGAAGAGCATGAGGAACCGGAGGCAGTTTTGTACCCGTCTCTGGAAAATGCCATCCGCCACAGGCCACGTCCTATTTCTATGAAAGTCGAGAAAAGGCAAAAGGATTTTTTTTTTTTTTTTTGGCAAAAGGATTTGAAGTCACAGTAGTGTTACCTCTTTGAAAACGTAGTATTGACTGGAAAGGGACGCGTGGGAACCATCTGGGTGCCGGGAACGACCCGTGCCTGGATGCAAGTGGGCCTTACTTAGTGGCCGTAGCTAAGTGAGAACTTTATCCAGCCGCCCACCTAAGTTCCACACCCGTGTGCATTTTACACTTCAGTTGGAAATGTTTTTAAAGGATGTGATGCAGGATCGGACTTCATTAACACAGAGGGAGAAGGTTCTCGGCCGGCTCCTCTTGCCCAGGCAGCTCGGCTGGCACAGGAGGCCCATCCGGCACCCACGGTCTTCTCTGGTTCTTTCTCTCCTCGCCCCGACTGTTGCAGATCCATGAGTGTCTCCAGCTGTGTGGAAGACGGCGGGAGGGTGTTCCAGAAGGAGGCAACAGCAAGTGCAAAGGCCCCGAGTGAGGAAAAGGTGAGGGGACCAGTGTGGGGGCAGAAACAAGGGGTCATGAGGCAGGGGTGACGGGCAGGGCTCATGGAAGGGCTCCAGGCAGGGAGCTTCCGTTTCTGAAAGCGCAGATCCCGGAGCTGTGGCTTCTGGTCGCTGCTTCTGGGACTGGCCTGGGGCAAGTCCCCACCTCCCAGGCTTGCCGATAAAAGTCCAGGACGTGATGCCCATGAAACCTGTGGCCCCAGGCACCTGGCGCTCAGCGCAGGTTCCCTCTCCCTGCCCCCCTCACCCCTCCCGGGGCCCTGAGCTCTGGCCGGCAGCCTCTCCGGGTCTCAGTGAGCCTCCGGGCCCGTCTGGACCACACTCACTCCCCCACCGCACACCCGGCCAGACTTCTGGAGCCTGTTGGGTGGGAGATGGATGGAACTACTAATCCGCACCGTCTAAAGGTTAATTCAAAGGGCAGCCGTGGCTGGAGACGGTGCCGTCTACCTGGCTCCGGCTCACAGACCAGGGAGGGAGCGGGGGTGAGGTCATCAGCCAGAGGCTCCTCGTCCACGTAACCTGCTCAATAGCCAACCCTTAGGTGTGTTCTGTGGCCCCCTTCCTGTTCCCAGCCTGGTCTCCTGCGACTTCATTCCTGTCCTGTGTCACCAGCTCACCGCATGGCCTTGGGTAGGTTTCTCCCTTAAACCTCTATTTCCCCATCTGGGTATTGGAGCCATGGGACCAAGTCACCCCCAGGAGCCCTTCTGGCTCAGGGTCCCCAAGGCTGGCTCTCCGCCCAGTTCAGCTGCCAGGTTTTCTGGCCTCCCACCCAGCACCTTGCTCTGCCCTCTCTCTGGGCTTCTGCAGTGGCCAGACCCTCCCCCCGCCCCCATCCAGGGACCACCTCCCCTATCAACCTGCATCCTGCCTCTCCTGCCTGAAAGTGACTTAGTCGACATGAAATCCATCCGCTCTGGAAGTATGTGGAATGCTTGTTCCTTTAGCGTCTCCCACCAGCTCGTGGTGGTGGTGGTGGGGGGGGGGGGCGGGATTTCCAAACACAGAGCTGTGTCTCTACCGTCAGACTGACGTCCCCTAGGGCGAAGGGCTGAGTGTCTCCCCTGGAACCGGTTCCTGTCCAAGACCCATGAGCCTCGGGGCCTGGCCCAATCCAGCCTGCAGAAACGTCCACCTCACCCAATATTCTTTTCTTTTTTTTCTTTTTAATTGTTGAATGAGTTGTCAGCACGTACAAATCAGGTGATTTCACATAAAAAAAGAAAGTCTAGATTTTCATCTGTAAAAAAATGTAAGAGCTGGCTGCACGAGGCCTGATGGGCACTGCCCTGTGGGTGGGGAGGGCGCTGTGCGGGTCACCCCGACTCCCCTGGCCCCACTCGCTCCTGTCACCTACCCGCCCCCCGACCCCCGTCCCGGCCCCATCCTGCAGGTGTTTGCAGTCCTGGCTTTGGGCCCCGAGGTGGAGGAGCGGGCTGCTGTAGCTGTCAGCTCCACCACGGCAGGAGAGCGGTTTCAGAGAGAGATGTAGAAATGACGCCTCCTCGCCCTGTCTCTGCCTCATTAGGATCCAAACAGGCTGGATCAATGCTTTTTAAAATCAGATACATACTGACTGTTTCTTGCATCAGGAACAGACTGTACCGACATAGAACGATTCTCTAATCAAAAGCTTGCCTTTGGGAAAATTGCATGGAGAAGGGGTGGAGGAGGGCGAGCATCTTCATTCAGTAATTATTTAGAGGGGGCCTACCTCGCCAGCCGCTGAGCCGGGTGCTGCGGGGACGGCAGGGGAAAAACCCAGTTGTCATCTTACGCCGCTCGTAGTCGAGCCGACTCTCTCAGTTTCTCTGAGTGGGCGGACAAGGCCCAGAGAGGGCAGATAGAATTCCCCAGGTCACACAGCGGAGGTGGAAAGAAAAGCTCCAGAGCTTCGTCTGTCTGCCAGCCGCACGGGTAAAGCCTCAAGCACACCGGCCTCCCCCCTCTCCTCTTGGTCTCCTCTCCAAATTACGTTGTTCCATCCTTGCTTTCAGCAGATGGCCAGAAGTTGGGGCTCATCCAGGTGGGGTTGGGGCTGCTTGGAGCAGAGAACTGGCCCTTCTCTGGCTCTTTTCCAGGATGCCCTGCCTAGTAGCCACTGAGGACCGCTCCGATACCGATCGCAGAGTCCAGCGACATCCCACACCCAATCAGCCCAACCGGAACATTCAGCAGCTCAGGTAGCTGATGGCTCCTTTATGGGGACAGCTTGGGGTTGAGCCCTGGGCAGTCAGGCCCAACCTGTGCTTGCTGCATTGCAGGCTGAGTGTCTCCTGCCACTCTAGCTGCCTCCGTGGCTAAGCCAGGCGTGGTTTTTGACTACAGCTGCAGACCCTTGTTTTGAAAAGGAAAGACCAAATTTCCATGCCCTACCTGGCTGCTCTGCAGGTAAGCGAGCACAGCCGGCCCTCCGGCACACGGCCTGGACCCTTCCATCCAGGGACTCGTCGGTCCCTGGAAGGCCCAGGCTCTAGGGCTGGGTTTGGGCCTCTGGGCACTTTGCAAATAACGAGCAGTGAAACTCAACCAACCCTCCCCGAAGCCTTTGAATTCAAACTCCTGGGTATATTGAAGCCAGCCAGTCAGATTTTGGCCAACAGCTCTGGGTTTGAAGCAGGCTGACTCGGTTTAGCGCCGCCTTCGGCCCAGGGCCCGATCCTGGAGACTCGGGATCGAGTCCCATGTCGGGCTCCCTGCATGGAGCCTGCTTCTCCCTCTGCCTGTGTCTCTGCCTCTCTCTCTCTGTCTCATGAATAAATAAATAAAATATTAAAAGAAAAAGAAACAGGCTGACTGCAACTGTCTCAGAAACAGAGCCTACATGGCCTAAATTAAGTAATAAATTATGACAGCCGCTGTCTACTGAGCGTCCAGTAGGTGCTGGGCACTTTTGTGCACTGCAACCGTCCAAGGTGGGGATCGGTGTCCCCATTTTACTGGGGATGAAGCAGAAGCCCAGAGAGGTCAGCTCACCTGTCCGTCCAGGGTCACACAGCTGGCCTAGTGGAGAGCCCAGATCTGATCCCCATTCTCTTGGACGGCTTGCCTGGGATTACCTGTCGCCCTGCCACACCTGCTTCCCTCCCTGTGTCTCCGCACAGCCTGAAACGTCCCCAGCACAGATGGGCCGTGAAGCTATACTTGGCTCCAGGCAAGCCGGTCAGAAGGACAGCAAGACTGTCTCTGATCAAGGCTTTGATGCGCTTCAGCAGAGGTGGGTGAGTTCACAGTTTTGATCCAAAGCCCCAAGGCATAGCCCCGGAGGAAATGTCCTGGTTCCGAAGGTCCTTTAGCCAAGGAAGGAAAGGATTAAAACTTAACAATGATTGGGACACCCGGGTGGCTCAGCGGTTGAGCGTCTGCCTCCGGCTCAGGTCGTGACCCCGGGTCTTGGGATCAAGTCCCACATCGGGCTCCCTGCATGGAGCCTGCTTCTCCCTCTGTGTCTCTGCCTCTCTCTCTCTATGTCTCTCATGAATAAATAAATAAAATATAAAAAAAAACTTGACAATTACCCTGATAGTGGATGCGGATGGAGCATCTGGCCTGTGTCAGGGCTCTACTTCCTGCTGCCAGTGTGGCACGGGCAGATGAGCCTGGAGCCGCTGAATCCAGAGTCCCTGGGTTCAAATCCTGACTTGCCTACTTGCCAGCTGTGTGCCTTAGGCAAACCCCTTCATCTCCTAGGGCCTCAGTCTCCTCCTCTGTAAAGTGGGCAGAATAATGGTACCTACTTCATGGCACTGTCGTAGAAAAGAGTAAGGTAAGATAGAAAGATCATGATGCAGAGCCTGGCACGTGGCAAATTTTCCATTTAAAAATTCTCCTGAGCTCCCTGTGGGGCAGGCGTTATTCCCCTCGCTTTACAGACCAGGAAACCGATTAAGAGTGGCTCGGGAGCTCGTCTAAAGTCGCACAGCTAGGAAGTCACAGGCCTTCAGTCTGAATCCGTGTTTGTCCCTTGACAGCAGCCACGAAGGTAGGAAACCCGACAGGTGCTTTCGGTAAGGGACAGAGCTGCGAGCTCGCCGCCCAGCGCCGGATCCACCCAGAGGCGGCTTTCTTTGGCTGGCAGCTTTTCTTTTTCTTTTTCAGTTGATTTTTAACACCCAGAGGCTAAATGTACAGAAGACGAACCGAGGCCCGGAGGAGGAGTGGACCTGCCCAAGGACAGTGGTGGCTTCGAGAGGTGGAGTTTGCTTCTTCCAGGGACAAAGGCGTCGTCTGCTGCGTGGAAAGGCACCCTTCACCCTTCCCCTGGGGGAGTTGGCTGGAGCACGTGGGGGAGGAGGGAACCGATGATGGATCCTCTCGGGATGAGGGCTGGGCACTGGGCCTTTGATTGATGGCTGAGGGTGCTCATTCCACAGCCAGACTCAGCCCGGCGCCGGGGCGGGGACATCTGTCAGCTGGTGCCATATCACTCTTTAAGTTGGGAGGCACGGGGAAGGATCAGGATCATGAGGATCAGGAAAGGTGATGCTTCCCCCATGCAGGGGTCTTCTCCTGCGGGTGAAGTCCCCCGGAGACCCAGGGCGGCCACAGAGATGCGCCAGGTTGGAAGTGGGGACATGCTGGGGGGGTGCTGGCACAGGTCGGAGGGGCTCCTTGGAGGCCTCCCCTGTGCTTTGACTCGGGGCTGTCCCCTTTAGCGTTCCCTTCAGCAGCCCTGGGGGCATGTCTCAGTGCCCTCACATTTCCAGCAAGGAATAGAGGCTCCGAGAGGGCAAGCCGTTTGCCTGGGGTCACACAGCTTATGAGGGAGTTGGTTGTTCCTGGAGACGGGTCTCTCTGTCTTCTCTGTGACGTTTAATCTGGGTGCTTTCTAATGATCAAACACACACACACACACACACACACACACTTTTATCACTTATCTATCGGATCAACCATATGAAATTGCCTTTTCTTGGTAGACCAAAAACAGCTGAGTAGCAGCAATTTCATAAGGCTTAACCAAATATAAATTATACACGTCTATAAATAGATATTTGTGTTTATCTGTTAAATTAGCATAATCCATCCCCCTTGCGCATGTAATGTCCCTCCCATATGGTTATGTGTGTATATGTACATGCCTTGTACATGTGCATATATACATATAATCGGTATGTATATAAGATCTATCTGAGGTTATAACCAGCTAGCCACCGTGTTGTATACGATGCATTACAAGTGTGCTGGCAAATAGGTTCTCTGAAAAAAAAAAGAGATCCGATATCCAGTGTGTATTTACATGGCGTAAATACTCCCCCCGACGCTGATTTCAAGCAACCATCATGTCGGTGAACACAGAATTAGGGAGAAATGTGTATAATTGGCTCCTTCTAGCTAGTGCGAGCTGGCTCCAGGCTACCACTGTGTTCATCCACCTACCTGAAACATAGCTTCTGTGTATCTTGAAAAATACTGATGTGCGTGATATATAAACAGATGTATTTGTAAGGATATAGAATCTATTCCCTCTCTCTGCTGGAGCTCGGATGGGTCTCTGAAAGAGTATCTATCGTAACGTCTAGCTCCCTGTTTGAAGTCCACCCATTTGCCCTCTGTCCTGGCTGTTTATCCAAACTTGGGTCTGTCTCGTCCACGGCTTCTCAGGGCTGGGCTGCACCTCTTCACCCCGGTGTAAGGCGGGGTGGGGGCGCTGGGCTCAGGGCCTGACTCTTCTCCTCTGGGAGGGGCCCTGCACCCACCTTACAATCATGGGTTCCTAGCCTCTGGTTCTGGGTGACATCTGGCTGAGCAAACAGCACGTGGTGTTTTTGCCTCTCTGGGCCTGTCCCAGGTGTGCTCTGGAGTCAACCAACAGGCCACGCGCACCTGCTGGCTGGTGGCACCTGCTATCTACCTTCAGGCTTCCCGCCACTCCTTGGGTCAGGGGATCACCGGATCATGAGGTGTTGGGGTCTCAGGGACCAGCTTCCTGCCTTGGGAGAGAGCCCTGGGGACGAGTCTTCTCTGTAGTCTGGGCTTTAGTTCACTTGTCTATAAAACAGTGTGTTGCTGTCAGGCAATCAGAAAAGGCCCCCAATTTTTTAAGTCTTGCGTTTTCTCTTAAAAAAGTCATGCACAATTTGCTGTGCACTCTGTCATCAATCCACGTTTGTGTCAGTCTAATAATGTGCTGGAGAACTTATCAGTTAAATGACTTAGCATCTTTTCCCCAAATCATCAAGCAAAATGGAAGCTCCGGGAAGAAGTGTCATTTTTTATCCTCTGGCTCTGTCAGAGGAGGCAGCGGTCACTAGTTACGAGAGGACCTGCCTGCATCTGGAATCCCGGCCTGCCACTCCGCGGCTGGGGCTCCCTGGGCAATGGAAAGTCCCGCTCTGAGCCTCAGACTGTGAAATGGGAGAAGAGCTGCACCTCCCTCGCGCGGGGCTGCGGTGTGGATGAAACGGGTTCAGGTTTTCCAGGCGCTGCCACAGTGCCCGGCGTCGGCCGGCTTTCAGCAGCTGTGCCCAATGTCATCCCAGCACACGGCTGTGTACCCTCGCCTTGAGAATCCGGAGAGCAAACTGTTTCCAAGTCTCTCCTCGGGACGCCTGCTGTGTCTGCTCAAGGACAAACCCCTCAGCCCCCACAATCCCAGCTTGCAGCCCTTTGATGTCTGAGAAGTTCTTCCTGAAGCTGGAACAGCGCAAGGACCTGCCCCTAGCTACTTTGGCATGCGTCTCGTTCCTTGAAGATGCCAAGCGCTCATCAGGGCCGCGCTCTCTCCCTGCAAGGTCTCAGGTTGGCCCTTCAGTGGCCGGGCTCCTCTCACAAATATTCCCCGACAGGGCTGTCACCTTGTCTACAATTGCCCCACGCCCCTCGGTCACTCTGCCGCTCTCCTATTTTCTTCAGAGCGCTTGGCCACCTGCTGGGCATAATTTGTGCGTGTGATGATTTGTTTCTGGCCTGGCTTCCCCGACAGACCCTCCGCTCCGGTTTGGTCACTGTGTCACCCCCATCCCCAGAATGGTACCTGGCGCAGATGGCCTCAATAGCTCGCTGATAAATGAGTAAGTGGAAGGTGGCACCGTGTGACGCCGCCGGGTAAAACGCAGAGAGTGAAGACAGGAGGAGGAGGTACGAGAGGTCACAGGATTCTCCCCCCTTCTTTGTTGTCCAAGTGCTGGACTTCGGAAGGCACGTGTCTTAATTTCGTTACTAGAAAGAAGTGTGAATCCGATGCAGACCCGGCTCGGCTGCAAGTCAGACCAGCCTCACTCTGGGTTTGGCTGAGGCTCATTTTACTTCTGTTCCTGTGCTTCTCTTTAAAATTTAAAAACAAACCCCGATCACCCCCTTAGGAGAAACTTCTATAGAAGTCAGCAACCAGCTGCTACCTCCCACTTTAGCTTCCCTTCTGGGCTTCAATTTCTGAAAGAAGGTATTTCATTTTGGCGTTCATTCTGGGAGGTTCTCCTCACTTTAGAAGTCTCCTGGGATACCCTCAGGAAGGAGGGCAGAGGCAAAGAGATGGATGGTGCTGGTGGAGGTGGCGGCGGCGGGGGCTTCCACCATCACACTGGGAGCACTTCAGGGCCGGGGTATGCCTCCCCCATCAGACTGGGAGCACTTCAGGGCCAGGCTATGCCTCCCCTGTCACACTGGGAGCACTTCAGGGCCGGGCTATGCCTCCCCTGTCACACTGGGAGCACTTCAGGGCTGGGGTATGCCTCCCCTGTCACACTGGGAGCACTTCAGGGCTGGCTGTGCCTCCCCCATCACACTGGGAGCACTTCAGGGCCGGGCTATGCCTCCCCTGTCACACTGGGAGCACTTCAGTGTTGGCTGTGCCTCCCTCGTCACACTGGGAACACTTCCGCGCTGGCTGTGCCTCCCCATCAGACTGGGGACTCTCCAGTGCGGGGCGGGGGGAGGCTGTGCCTCCCCCATCAGACTACCAGAAGCTTCTTGCTCAAGGAGCAGCTCCTTTCTTCTTTCCCTCCCCTTCTCACCTTCTGTTTCCTTCTCCTCCCTTTCTGCGTCCTCCTTGTGGGAGCCCCTCCCCGCTGTCCTGAGTGAAGGTCAGCGCTGGGCATGTGGGGGCCCAGCTGTCTGCTTGGCACGAGCCTCCGCGGCCTGTGTGCACGGGAAGGCCAGGCGGTGGGCCCCGGCTGTCCTTTCTCGTGCGTCCCCCTCCCTCCACCCTGCCCAGCCCTTCTGGGGACAGAGGGAGCCACATTCCCTCTGGATGAAATCAGCCCAGGAGCTATGTCGCCTTGGGGCTCCCTGCCCTGCTCCCCGCTCCCTATTCCACCTGCTGGGACACACGAGGACAAGCCCCGTGCCGCCTGTCTCCTGTTGGCTGCGGCCATGGTCTCGAGCGTCCTGTCCCCAGCCAGCGGGGACTGTCTCCCGGGCGGGGCTGCGCAGTCAGCCAGCAGAGCCTGTGTGCGCGGTGAAGAGACTGTCGTGTCGTTCCGAGGAGGCGCCGCATGGCTCCTGGCTTGGAAACATGCTCGCCCTTTAAAGACGCCCCCTCTGAGGGCTCGGGGTTCCTTCAAGAGAAGCTCCCGTGGGCACAGCGTTTCTGGAAGCCGCTGTCAGGGGCAGGCAGCGCTCAGACCTTAGGAATCAGGACGATGCGATCCCGGTGCTCCCCGTGCAAGCGCAGCCACAGCCGATGCCCATCGGGTGGGTTCTGAGTGCCCCGCACGGTGCCGAGCGCCCCCGGGCTGCCCCACGTCCACCGGCGTGGCCATCTGCTTGGCGTGGCTCCCCACTGACCTCTCGGCTTCCCGCTCCTACGTGGTCTCCCCCTCCTCCTTCACCCGCTCGTGTTCCCGCCTCAGGACCTTTGCCTCTGCTCTTGCCGCTGCCCAGACAGCGCTCCGCCAGGGCCCCCACGCTTCACCCCTCACCTCCCTCGGGACTCCACTCAGTCGTGGACTTCACACCTTTCCCGGGGAGACTTTTCTGGCCAAACTATATAAAATCGCAGCTCGGCCTCTCCTCTGTCCCCCAATCTCTAGGATTGTCCCTGTTTTCGTTCATCATTACCACGTGACGGTCTCTACATCGTGCCCATTTATTTCACGTCTTGTCTGTCTCTTCCTGCTGGAACCTTAGCTCCGCGAGAGAGCGGCTGGCTTTGTTCTCAGCTCTAAACCCAGGGCTGGATTTGGGTCTAGCACATAGTCGAGGCTCCAGAAATGTTCGTTGAGTGAGCGAGCGCCCTGACGTGGGCGGCACGATTAAGCCCATTGTCCAGAGGAGGACTCTAGACAAACAGCCCATGATTGAACATCCAGGGTCTGCATAGCATGCGCCGGGGATGACACTCGGGGGCACCCAGAGACGGGCCCGGCCTCGGAGAAGCTCCCTGGCTGGCGGGGCAGACAGATCGGTGGGCTGTGTGCAGGGCTGCAGACATGGCACGGTGCCCCGTGGGAGCACACAACGCAGCCTGGCTTCCTGGAGGTGGTGACACCTGAGCTGAGTCTTCAGGGATGAGGAGGAGTTTGTCGAGTTGGGGGAGGTGGCAGCTGGGGAGTGAGGGGCTGTGCAAGCTACACACAGCAACAGGATGTGCAAAGTCGTCCGGACGTGAGAATGTGGGGGCTTTGGTTTGCCTTTTTGCCTGGGAATTGTTCCACGTGGCCAGGGTGGGGAGGAGAATGCAGAGGGTGGGGGCTGGGGAGTGAGACCCATGAGGCTGGGGGAGCAGGAGCGGCTGGGTGGGGAGCATGTGGCTCACCCGGGATTTCCAGGGCCACACTAAGGAACCTGGGTCCCATCCCCTGGCTTGTGAGAAGCCTGTGGTAGGTAAGGGAGGGGGTCTGTCTGGCCAGGGGTCTGGGCTGGTGGCTGTGGAGAGGTCACTGAGCCTGGGAACAGGTGGGAGGCCAGTGAGCCAGGAGACGGGATGCACAGAATTAGTAAGGAGGAAGCCGGGGGGAGCCCAGGTGCCTGGGAGGGCCCGGTGCACACTCTCCACAGTGGCAGGGTTGGCTTGCCAGCCCTCCTGGCCGTGAAATTTTAGCTCCTGGGTGGCTCCAAAAATTGGCGTCACTATTCTTCTTGGAGGATGGGGATGTGGAACCCCAACGGAACAGGTGCCACCTCCTAGGGCCCCTCCTAAATGACGGGCTAGGCCATCCCAGGCTCTGCCAACATCACTAGGACACACGGGGGTAGAGACCCTGGACCCCGGTACCCAACAGGCCCGGGTCCACGTTTCCAGACCTGTCTCTGCACTTCTGCTTCCTGGGTATAAAGTACACACGGTATTTCATCCGGGCGGCATGACAACTGGATGCGGTGACGCGTAAAGCCCTTGGCACGTGCCTGGCTCATAGTATGTGATCAATAAATGATCATTTTCCCCTTCTCTTTTATTTATTTATTTATTTTTATTTTTTTATTTATATTTTTAAAAAGATTTATTTATTTATTTGTTCATGATAGACACACACACACAGAGAAAGAGAGAGGCAGAGACACAGGCAGAGGGAGAAGCAGGCGTCATGCCGGAAGCCCGACACGGGACTCGATCCCGGGACTCCAGGGTCGCACCCTGGGCCAAAGGCAGGCTGAGCCACCCAAAGACTCCTTCCCCTTCTCTTTTAGCTGCCACCATTACCTTAAATAGTATTATTTGTGGAAGGAGATTTATTTAAAAAAATTTTATTTTTGATTATGGAGAATTTTGCGCTTTCATAAAAATGGACGGGAGGCCTGAGGAACCTGCACGGACCCCGGGCCCAGCCCTACCAACCACCAACTCCCATTGGAGGACCAGTTCCTCCTCCACCCATACCCCATCCACCCTGCTCCCTTATTAATTTAAAGCAAATCTCAAGCATCACATTATTCATTCGTGAATATTTCATCACCATCACTATTAATAATACACAAGGCGGTGCTTGTAAAGTAGCGACTCCGTCCAGGAAGTGCTCGTGGATGGCTGGCTTCCTCTGAGGAAGCCTCCGATAGCAGGATGAACGCTGCCCGTGCCCCCCAGGAGCCCACGCTGGGAGCGGGGCGGGGGGCGGCGTGTGCAAGGGTGGGGAACAGAGGCAACTCTGAACACCCCTGAGGAAATACTTGCACCTCCTTAGAGAGAAAGAGGAGCTTATATTCTGGAACTGGGGTGGGGGCAAGTGGCAAGTTTCAGAGTAGCCTTACGTGCTTGTTAAGAAAAACAAAATCCCGGGGCGCCTGGGTGGTGCAGTCGGTTGAGCATCTGATCCTTGGTTTCGACCCGGGTCATGGCCTCGGGGTTGTGGAATCAAACCCCCACGTCGGGCTCCCTGCCCGGTGCAGAGTCTGCTTGGGATTCTCTCCCTCCCTCTCCTCCCGCCTCCCCCACTCATATGCGTGCTCTCTCGCTCTAAAGCAAATTAACAAATCTTAAATAAATAAATAGATAAATATCTCAAATAAATCCAAAACACCCCAAGGGAACAATCAGTCCCGGGTGGCATGGGGCAGTAGGGAAGGCCTGGGGTGTAAGGTCAGAAGGGCACACACCGGGTTCCGGTTCCAGCCCAGCGCCTGTCGGTCAGGTGGCCTGCAGCAAGGCCCACCCCCTGTCTGTCCTCAGTTTCCTTCTCTGTCAAGCGCCCGGCCCCGGGAATTGCCGACGGAGTCCGGCTGCGGGGTGGCTGCTGGGAGAACGGGCTGGTATTCAGAGCCGGGTATTCAGAGTCACTGGCTGTGACTCTAGGCAGAACAGCTGACCCGGCAAATTAAGTTGTAGCTCAACGAAAAGGAAGATGTGTCTTCTGCGGCCAATTACACAGTAGATGGTTGGGGACGCGGTTTGCGTAATTAAATCTATAACCAATTGTGGATCTGTCCCTGCTTCTGATGCCACTGTCGTTGGAGCCTGTCATCAAAGTCAGGGAGGAGGCAGGTCACCAGGGCACTGTCTGCCACCGGGACAGCCTGGCGCAGCTCCATCCCAGCCGCATCCACGAGGGCAAGTCATTGTTCCTCTCGGAGGCCTTGGTTTCCCCAGATGAGCCCCGGCCAGCTTCTTCACGTGGTTGTGTAGGTTACCCAGGGCGCCCCCTGGAGAGCCCCGAGAGTTGCTCTAACTCGATCATTCACCCAGCAAGGATTTACTGGGTGCCCACTGTGTGCTGGGTGCTGGGTCCCATGTTGAGAGGACAGATGGAGCGCTCAGTCCAGGGAGGAAGGCAGGCATTACTTGGGTTAGTTCCACGGGAGGAGGCCTTGGAGCAGCTGCAAAACAGGCCCATTTAGCTTAGTCTGGGCTGTGACACATCCCCACTCTCACCCCACCACCAAGGATCAGCGGTGGTGAGCCAGTGAGGGGAGCTGGCTGCAGCAATGGGGAGGGGAGGGAGCATGTGCAAAGGCCCTGTGGCAAGAGAAAGCCTAGCTGAAGGGAGTTCCACGTACAGACAGCAAGTGGGAGGGTGACTTAGGATGAGCCTGGGATGGGGATGTGGACCCGAGGAATCTTTGCCAGGTCTGAGTCACAGATAACGGTGGCTTGGGTGGATGGGTGGGTCCAGAGCCCTTCAGGGGCAGAGGTGGCAGGGCCAGTGGGGGGCTTGGGCAAGGTGTGCAGAGGGCTCAGGGTCATCGAGCCCAACTCCCAGGTCTCTGGACAGAGCAGTGGGTGGGAGAAGTCATCATTGAGGCAGGGAGGCTGGGGGTGGGACAGGAGGTGACCCCGGGCACCCATCTGGAGCTCCACGTGTGCAAGACTGCGGGCACGGTTCAGAGACGCACGAGGCAGGGACGGAAGCCGGAGTCCTCAGGAAGCAGGTGGCATGAAGCCACACGTGGGGGTGAAGAAATTACCTAAGGAGGGAACGTGGTCTGGGAGGATGGTCCCGACTGGGTCCTGAAGGCCTCCCCATGGGAGCTGGGGGAGGAGGTGCGGCTGCAGCGGGCAGGGGACTCTCGGGTCCTGCAGCCCAGAAAAGTGTCTGGGGGGAAGGGAGCCCTGGACTATGCTGGGGACGACGGGCACGCAAGGCCACCAACCAGGCTTGGCAATGCGGGCGCCGCCTGGATGTGGCCGGAGCCGCCTGTTGGGATGGTGGGGGTGGAAGGTAAGAGCTGGTGACAGGAGGGGCCGAGGGCAGGGCCATAGGGGTCCCGGGCAGGGCTTTTGTTGACACAGAGAGCGCAGAATGTTTCTGGAGGCAAACGGGAGAGATCTGGAAAAGACAGAGCCTTGAGATGTGGGGGGGACAAGGGGGTGCCATACAGACGGGGTCCCTGGTGGGTCCCGGGGTCCAGGTGAGAGAGCGGCCTGTGTGTGTAGGTGTGTGGGGGCGCTTTCTCCGCTGCAGGAGGGACTAGGGCCGAGGAAATGCCCGGCGCAGAGGAGGAACTGGTGGAGAGAGGATGTGGAGTTCGGATCGGGCGCCTCTATTTCTCTGGCACGAGGGGCCTGGCTGCCGGCTGGCAGCGGGCGGGGGGCGGGGCGAGCTGAACAGAAGACGGAGACCAGAAAATACGAAAGGTCTTTGGGGAGGAGGAGGCACTCTGTAGATGAAACGAGGTGTGCGCTTGGGGGCCGGTTGCTCTCCGGAGGTGTCCTGTTGACCTTCTCATCCCGCAAAGACCACCCCGGCCTGTGCCTGGAGCGGCGGTGCCTTGGCGTTTAGATTTTTTCCTTAAGCAGCGAGCCTTTTATTTAAACTCTTTTATATGAAACCTAAAATAAATAAATAAATAAATAAATAAATAAATAAATAAATAAATAAATAAAATGAAACCTGACACGGACAAACGGAGAGCTGTTCTGACGGTGGAAGCTGCCTGCCAGGCTGCACACCCCTTCCCCAGGGTGACCCCGCAGCATCCCCTGGGAGGCCTGGGGCTCCTTTGGACCCGCTGTGAAGCCCACTGGGGTAGGAGCCGACCATGTGCAGGGACAGAGCTCTGGGCCTTGATTTCCTTGTCTGTGAAATGGGGATCATATTACTAGAGTCGAGATAGAAGCCCGGACCACATGACATTTCTGTGTGTGTGTGTGCGCGCGTGCGTGCGTGAACCCCTCTCAAACTTCTACAATTTTATGGAGTTCTGCGGCGCTGTGATTTGGTTCTCTGCGTGGTGGTCGCTCATTCGCTGTCTCAGCTTGTTTGTCGGAATCAGGATATAAGGCTGATCCGGGCCTCAGCGATCAGCTGGAGCAGCCCGTCGGCCCAAGCAGGTGGCAAAGGCGCAAAGGGCGGACCCGCGCAGGTGGATAACAGCCCAGGCGGTTGCAGCGATAGAGGCAGGGTGGGGAGACCAGTCGCCTGGCGTAGTCTGGCCACCGCCGTCCTCCCGTGGAGCACTGTGCGAGACCGGGGCTACGCCGGCAGCCCGTCGACGGAATCGGCCGTGATGAGGACATGACCGTCTCTCTCGTGCAGGCTTGCCCCGAGATGCGAGCCTCTTGGCCTCCGTGGCGTGGTGGAGATGCAGCGTGGAGGCCAACAGACTTTGGTTCTCAGCCTGACTGCTCACAAGCAGTGGGAGCTCCTAGAGAGCTCAGTCCCCATCTGTGAAGTGGCAGGATTTACCGTACTGATGAGGGCAGGCCGGGTCTGAGGACCCTGAGGGGGTCCTGCAGGACCAGTCAAGAGGGTCCCTGGCTGCATGCAGGACAGAAATCAAATGTGAGCCAGCAGGAGTGAAAGCAGAGGTTTATTTTAAAAATTTTTTTTATTTTTAAAATTAAAAAAAAAAAGATTTAATTTATTTATTCATGAGAGACACACAGAGAGAGGCAGAGACACAGGCAGAGGGAGAAGCAGGCTCCCTGTGCAGAGTCAATCCTGGGACCCCGGGATCAAGACCTGAGCCGGAGGCAGATGCTCAGCCACTGAGCCCCCCAGGCACCCGAAAGCAGAGTTTATTGAAGGTGTGCGGAGACAGCAGGGATAGAGTGTCTGGACACTCAGAAAGGACAGGAAAGAGCCTCATTTTTGTTCAGGGTCTGGGGGCTTTTGTTGAGGATGGTGGCCTGGTGTCTATGTCCGGTTAGAACAAAAAGGAAGGTCTTTGGAGCCCGGGGGCCTTGGCATCAAGATGTCCAGCGCCGGTGACCTCGATGTGCACATGATGGCTTTGTCCGGTCATTCTCACCTGGTCCTTCCTTAGGTGCTACCTGTTCTAGAGAAATCACCAGCTCCTTGTCCCTCATACGGAGGACGTGCGCTATTGGCGTTCAGGGGCATGTGTCAAGTGGGGCTGTGGGCCCTAGCAAGAAAAGAAGCAGGAAAAGGAGCAAAAAAGTAGGTTTTTATGGAGTCCTTCAATTTCCCTGTCTCACCACCTCAGATGGTTGGTTATTGTAAGGATCCGATGCACGGCTGGAAAACAAAATTTGCAGCTGCAGCTCCTTCTGCTCCGTCTAGGGAAGGAGGGGGCACAGTTCACGTCTGGGGGAGAATAAATCTCTATCCTGAGACTTTTCTTTTACGGAGCTGGCAGGCCAAGAGCCAAGCTGCGAGTTCCAAGTCCAAGGAGAAATAACACCTTCAGAGTTTCTCCTGGGGCTCTGGGCTGCTAAGGGTGAGCACTGGTGGTAGTGGTGGTGGTGGTGGGGGGGGGCGGGCAGTGTCTAGAGAGCACCTGAGTGGGATTTGGGATATGCAAATGCAGGCTTGAGGGAATTCTGGGAAGGGCTGGGAGGAGACTTGGGCAGGTGGGTCTTGGGGGTTGGAGGCCAGCGAATATGAGAGGGGAGGAGGGGGAGAGGTGGAGAAGCTGGTGGGAGGGGTGGGGGGAGCCGGGGAAGGCCTGGAGGGAGGGCTGTCGGTGAGATCTGCCCTCTGTGGCACTCTAGAAGGATTTCACAGCCCAGGTGCCTTATTTTCCATTTTAGGGCAGTGCCATTGTCTTCCATTACCACTCACTCCCCCAAAACTTCCAGCAAATCGGACACCCACACGTTTTTTGTCCCCGGGGAGCCAAGGAGGAGGAACTAAGGTAAAGGAGCCACCAGGTCCCACATTTGGGCTGGCACGAGGCAGGGAGGAGGGAGGGACCACCTGAGAGGACACTTGGGCGAGATAGAGACTTTCAAGCTGGGGGACTCAGAGGGAGAGGAAGCACCTGCCTGTGCCTGGAACCGCTTGATTTGAATACGAAAGGACAGGCAGATCCATAAAGCCGGCACACTGGGCAGCATCATTCATCCAGCAGTTGCACACCTAGTACACGCCTGGTGCGCGCTGCTGGGTACGCCGGAGTGCAAGGTGAGCAAAACAGCGGTGGCAGGTGTCCAGGCAGGTAACCAGGGCGACACATGCACAGCTTAGCACAGTCCCGTTCCCCTGAAAGCCCCACCAGTTTGTCTTTTTTTTTTTTTTTTTTTTCAGAGGCTGGGAGCCCATCCTGGGAGGAGGGGTGGCCTTGGGGTCATGTTAATTCCACTGGACAAATGTGATGACAGACCAGGCACTTGGGGGTCACGGGCTCCATGCTAATTGCATCTGTGTCTCTCCAGCCGGGGGTATCGGCTGTGATGCAATTAACGCTGGGAGCTGGCTTGGAGCTGTCACTTTTCCAGCTGGCCGGCCTCGGCCCACTCGCGAGGACAGCGTGACTCTGGACTTTGCACATTTCTTTCCCAATAAAAACACCTGGACAGTGTATGGCACTTTTCTTGTCACCGCACACATGGCTTGACAGATTTTAAGATCAGCTTTCACCATCTACTCCCCCGGGGAGCTGAGGATGGAGCAGCTGCTGCATTTGGGGGGAAAAACCCAGCAGGACCCAGAGAAGGGCGGCAGGAGTGTGCATGGGGTGACCGAGTGAGGCCATTCCTTGAATTCCTCCTCTGGGTAGTCCAGCCTCTTTGCTGGTCTCCCAAGAGGGAAACCCTGGGTTCAAGCCCCAGGTCCAGCTCTTACGAGTGTGTGGTCTCGGCCAAGACACATTGCCCCTCTGAGCCAGGAGGCCCGTGCCTGTCTGCTGGGGCCAAAGTGGTGCTCTCCTTGCAGGGCGTGAGGATCCAGTGGATGGAGCTTGGGAAGCCCCACGCTGCCCAGCACCAAGTCAGCTCCGTTAGGAGTGGCCTGGGCTGCAAGCTCACCCTGCCCTCCGGACACACTCCCACTCCTCCTTCCGGGCACGTGTAGGACTGCACGTCCAATCCCTGGGGTCGGGGACCGCATCTAGCTAAGGTTGGGGTGTGACCGAGGTGTCAGGACTGTCCCTGTGAGAGTCTCCCAGGGTTGTTTCACCCTTTGCTCTGACAACTCAGGCAGCCTGGAGTTTGGAAGAGGAGGACAAAGAGCAGACCCTGCAGAGGACCCGCCACGAGCAGGTTAAACAGGCAAGAAATGAGAAACAAGCATCCTGGCTCGAGCCCACTGACGTTTGGGGATTGTTTGTTAACGCAGCAAGCACAGCTTTTCCTGCCTGGTGCGGAGAATGGCCTCCTGCCTCTGGACCTCGGTGTCCTTACCTGGGAGAGGAGAGGTTGGGCTACATGGTGGATCCGCTCCAGGGTCCCTCCAACCTGAAGAGACATCGAGGCGGGTGTTGTCCTCAGCCACCCAGGGGCCCCTGACTCCCTCCCGAACCTCCGCGGCCTCCCCAAGCCAATGGGCTCTGACCTTCCTGCGGTGGGGCGGTGCCCAGGGGAGGGGGCGGGAGGTGCCAAGGCCACTTCCAGCTCAGCAGACTCAGAGCAGAGTTCCTCCTCCCACCGGCCCCCCCCTGGCTTCCCTCACTGAGTGGGGTCCCGGGACCCATCCAGGTGCCCAGAAGAGGACTCCGGCTGCCGCTCTGGGCTCTTCCATCTACCCACCCAAATCCTTCCCCTTCTACCCCTAGTACCTCTGGCGGCCACCCCTGCCCTCTCGCTGCTCCCGCAAGAGCCGCGTCCTGACCCTTCTCTCCGCCGCTCATGCCCACGCCCTCCCATCCACGCGCACCCCCGCTGCCCCTGCCGGGAGGTCTCGGACACATCACTCCCTCCTGCACTCAAACCTCACCAAGCCCCTTGTGGTTCCCCCAACACTCCCCATCAGCTGTTCGCTGTCCCTGATTCCTCTCTATCCCACGGCAGCCTGGGGAATTCTCATTCCTCCTTCAAGACACAGCGCACATGCCACATGCTACGGAGAGCCTCCTCTGGGTCCCCGGGCTCCCTGGGCGCTATGTTCACGCCTCTGTCATAACACTGAGAGCTTAGGGACCCAGCGGCCAGGACCACTGGCCTGTGAGCTAGTGGGTGCAGAGACTATGTCGTTCGGTTTCTTCCAGGGATTCCTGGCCCCGTCACACCCAGAGATGCAGAAGGGGAGTTGCTTGAAATCGAGTGTCGGGAAAAGTCTCTTTAAAGAGGTAGCATCTGAGCGGGGACCTGAATGATGAGAGGAGCCCTTCCTGTGGGCATATGGAGGGAAGAGTGTTCCAGCCGGTGGGAACAGTACTGCAAAGGCCCTGAGGACAGCAGACCTAGGTGATTCCTGGATAGATGGATGGATGGATGGATGGTATCCACTCTCTTCTCCCTCTTGGTGTCTGGATGATGAATTGCTTAGGTGGCCGAAGCCAATTGTTCCCACCTTCCAAGATGGGAAGTTGCCAGAACCTGCTACTGCGTGTCTATACTCAGGAGAAGGCCAGAGCTGACACTGGCTCCGGGAAGCCCCTCATAGTGAGCGCAGAGTGGGTGTGACGTAGGCCACTGGCCCCCCAAGAAGACGCATTTTGTCTGGCTGGCCTGCATCTCCCTGAGCCAAGGCCTTGTGGGTGCGGCAGGCACCTGCTTCACAGCAGGCATCTCTATTTGTTCATCTTTTGCAAATTTTTCATTCAGACCCATCTGCAGCTGGAGGGGATGCGCTTGGCCAGACCGAATACTGGGGGGAGCCCAGCATCTTCCCTTCCCACGCCCTCCCGCAGTATCGTCTTCTGTCTTTGCAGCTCTCTGAGGGAGCTGACACCGTTAATTTGATGGTTCGGCCTTCCTGGCGGATCCTTAACACACACACACACACACACACACACACACACACACACATTTTTCATCTCCTGAAACGGCTCTAATGAGGGAGTGCCGATGAGCGAGTCAGAGGGCAGGTGTGTGGACCTGCAGAGCAGCAGTGGTCCCCCTCTCGCCACCTCCGCCCTGGGGAGGCCACGCTGCCGTGCACGTTGGCTGAGGCCGGGACCGAAAGTCCACTCCGGGCCCTCCTCACCTGCTCTCAAGCCAGCAATTAACCCGGGACCAGTGACTTTCCCAGGGCAAGGAGAGACGCAGTGGGCACGCTGCTATCGGGGTGACAGTTTCTGTAGCAAGGGTTCATGGCTTTTGGGGGCCGGGGATGGATGCGCTGTGCTGGGAGTCAGGCTCCGTGGTGTGGCTCTGCTGGGAGCCCCAGTGTCCTCACGTGGAAGAGAGGTGACAGGGCTAGTGCCCGCCTCCTGAGTTGGCGTCACAAGGGAGAACCGCAATGCCATCTGTCAAGTTCCTGGGGTGTAGAAGATGCTCAATGAACTTGACATTATCGTATTGAATTCGCACAGCGCCAGGGCGGGGCAGGACCTATTGCACCCCGCCCATCTGAACCCCAGGGCCCTTGATGACTTTGGGGTCAGGACCCGCACACTCAGAGCAGCTGAGCGAAGCCAGCAGTGGCTCCGCAGATGGATGGAGCGAGGCTGTCCCCAATATCCCGGATGGAGCATCTCCACGCTCTGTGCCATCTGCCCTGCCCGAGTCCCCCTGGCACCCGAAGGGCCCCCGCTGGCCCTCGGCTGCCGGCAGCGCTAGTGCTGTGGCTGAGGCCCCTCAGGAAAGATGATGGGCCGGGGGTGGGGCATCCTGGGTGTTCTGGGCGCAGCAGGTGTCGGGAGCCGCCGGAGCAGATCCTGGTAAATATTCATAGAATAAATGTCGGGCACAGACCTCCCACATGGGGGACATGGGGACATCTGTGGGGGCTTCCCTGCAAAGCTCTGGAAAACACAGCTTCTCTCCAAGGTGGGGCTTTCCTAGCAGAGTGCCGGTAAGATGTTTAACAACGAGCTTTTCAGTAAAGAACAGAAGACAAACTGATTCGTAGTGTTTGCTGATTTCCATTGTGTAAACATCTCTCAAGGCTGGTCTCGGGCTCCTACAGGACCGGGGGAGACGGTCACCGACCGCGCTCAGGAGCAGGTGTGGGCCACCTCCAGCGCGTGCCCACGCTTCCGCCTGGCCTTCTGGTGCTCAGAGCCAGCACCCGACCCTACCCTCGCTTCCCCTTCCCCTGCGTCCAGCCCCACACTCAGTGGGGCAGTGGAGGGCAGTGATCACACCGTGTCTCCCGGGGTGTCTCGTCAGGGACACTGCCAGTGACGGCCTCTGGGGCGGGCTGCAACCTGGAGATGTGGGAGGTGGACTGTTCCAGAGATGATCCTTTTTTTTTTTTTTTTTTTTTTTTTTTTTTAAGGTTACAGACCTGCTTTTAACCATTTAACCATTTTAACATTTAACCGGGGAAGTAAGTCTACCAGCGTGCAAGTGTGGAAGGGGATTGTGGGATGCTGAAAGCAACCAAAGGATACTTTTAGGGTCTTGGGGGTGGTTGGAGGGGAGGTTGAGAGAGGAGTCTCGTGTGAGGTCAGCGTGGCTGGTTAGGGTCTCTGGACAGCGTTTTTATTTCCAAACCTCTCTCCCGCCCTTCACTGGATGTTTACTACGTGGCTGGTCATGGAGAGCGACGGATTGTCTTCACTCCCTGGACTAGGAATCAGAGGCCCAGAGAGGAAAGATGCCACTCAAGAGCCTCGTGTTAATATAATAGTGCCACCGCTGCTGTCCTTGGAGCACCTCCTGTGTGCCAGGTGGTTTTGTTGCTGTTCTTCGATTATCATTACTGCTATTCCACAAATGTTTATTGAGCACCTACTACGTGCCGCTGTTCTAGGCACCTGAGAGCCTCAGTGAGCAAAATAAAGAAACCAGCCCCCATGGGACTTACATCCAAAAGGAAACAGAAGCACATAATTTGCTCAGTTAATCTGTTGGAGGAATTTTATTTATTTATTTATTTTTTATTTATTTATTTTTTTTATGATAGTCACAGAGAGAGAGAGAGAGAGGCAGAGACACAGGCCAAGGGAGAAGCAGGCTCCATGCACTGGGAGCCCGACGTGGGATTCGATCCCGGGTCTCCAGGATCGCGCCCTGGGCCAAAGGCAGGCGCCAAACCGCTGTGCCACCCAGGGATCCCTGTTGGAGGAATTTTAGATGCTTCACATAGAAATGCAAGACCTTTCCTTAAAGCGGGGCTCCAGGCTCTAACACGGCCACTGCTGGGTATCTGAGGTTTGTGACATCTGCACTCTGAAGTCAGCTACGTGGCATGTGTTTTATTTAAAAAATTTTTTTTATTATTCTTAAAGATTTTATTTATTTATTCATGAGAGACAGAGAGAGAGAGGCAGAGACACAGGCCGAGGGAGAAGTGGGCTCAATCGGGGTGTCAGCCGGGCTGCGCTGCCTCCAAAGGCTCCAGGGAGCATCTTCCAGCTCCGGGGCCTGCCGGCACTCCTTGGCTTGTGGCCGCATGGCTCCAGCCCCAAGGCCGGCACCTCCAAATCTCTGCTTCGTCCTCACACCCCCTCCCCTGTGTGTGTCAGACCTCCCTCGCCTCCCTCTGATGAGGACCTGGGGGACGGCGTTGACGGCCCACCCGGATCACCCAGGATAATCTCCGCACCATTTCAGGCTCCTTCACTTCATCACATCTGCAAAGATCCTGTTTGGCCCCATAAGGTGGCATTCGCAGGTTCCAGGGATTGGGATGGGGAGACCTTTCAGGGGATGCATTTCTCAGCCCACCAGAGCAGGGAACCAGAATCCCCCTTTGCCAGAGGACGGTCAGCCACCTGTTCAGTGTCCCACAGCGGGGACATGGCCCCGCTGGGGTTCAAACCCCGGTCTTCACCTTCTCTTCTCTGCACAGCGCTGCCCTCCACGAGCAGGTGCACGGACTGCAGAAGAGGGAGGCGAAGCTCCAGGAGTCGGGGTGACGGGCCCAGATGAGGGGCTGCTGCGGGCTGTCGGTGCCCCGAGCCCTTCCCCACGGGGCCAACCCAGGGTCCGATCCACTCGCAGCCACGCCCACGTCTGCTGAGCTGCTGCAGGGGCCTCCGCTTGCCATCGGAAAACACGGGGACAGAGAGGTGGCCGAGAACTGCCTTCCGTTTCTGTATTTACCCGATTTTAGCTTTCAAACCGAGTCAGCCCGGAGGCTAATTTTCTGCGGCTTCCAGTTGTTCAAGCTCCATTTATTGTGCCTGACACTGTGAAAGCTTTCGCTATTGATTCTGGGCTAGATGAACTTTTTCCTCCTCTCCCCCCACCCAGCCCCGGCCCCGGCTCTCTAGCAATTTTTGGTCCAACAATTAGGTAGCGGCGGGGACAATGTGGGGTGGCCGCCGCTGCCTTTCATTTACCGTCTTAGTAAATACAACTCAGTCTCGGCTCCCGGAGCGCCCGCCGCACTCGGGGAAAGGAGAGCACCGCTTAAATGACTCCTCTCTCCTGCCTGACACTCCGCCACTGAGCTGATCAATACGGTCTATCACCCCGCGGGGCTCCCCCGAGACCACCCAGCCTCGCTAATTGGCTCTGGGAGCTGGCTGGCCGGTGGAGGAGCAGGTGTGCGTGTGCACGTATGGGTGTCCCCGTGTGTGTGTGTGAGTGTCTGGGGGAGGGTGTGGAGGGTCCCCCGCTTCTCCGCACTACTCCCACCTGCAGGTCCCCAGGGGTGGCAGGGCCTCCTTCAGCCTGGTTTGGACCAGGAGGGTCTCTGGCTTTGCAAAAGGCCTTGAAGTAGGGGGATGGCGACTTGTGACTCCTCCAGATTTAAATTGTCACCAAGGGAAGGGACAAGCACAGGCATTTTAAGGTAGTGGTTAAGCATATGGAGGTGAAGTCAGGTTGACTTTCTTGTTTTTTTTTAATATTTTATTTATTTATTCATGAGAATACACAGAGAGGGGAGAGAGAAGCAGAGACACAGGCAGAGGGAGAAGCAGGCTCCATGCAGGGAGCCTGATGCGGGACTAGATCCTGGGACTCCAGGGTCACGCCCTGGGCTGCAGGCGGCGCTAAACCGCTGCGCCACCGGGGCTGCCCCAGGTTGACTTTCTGATCCTGGCTCTTTCTCTGACTTGCTGTGTGGACTTGGGCAAGTCACTTAGCTTCTTGAAGCCTTAGTGTCCTCATCTGTGAAACGAGTCTAGTGCCTCCAGCCCTAGAAGGCCGGCATCGGGGTTAAATGAAATGACAGGTATGACTGGCACCTCGGTGAGCCGCAGCCATGCTCACGGTCCTCCGGTGAGCGGCGGTAGGGGGTACACGGGGTGGGGGGCGGTTCTTGACGTCAGGCAGACGTGGGTTTGGATCCTGGACCGGCCACTTGCGCAGCCATATGGCCTCCAGCGAGTCCCTCTCTGCACTCCGGTTTCCTTTTCTATGGCACGGGCGAGCAGTATCTGCCGTATTTGGTTGAAGGGGGTGTCCCAGGAATTCACGTCCACCTGGAGCCTCGGAAGGTGATTTTATTTAGAAAAATGTGTTTGCGGGGTTCCTGGGTGGCTCAGTTGGTTAAGTGTCTGCCTTCAGTTCAGGCGTGTTCTCCAGGTCCTGGGATGGAGCCCCACATCGGGCTCCCTGCTCAGCGGGGAGTCCGCTTCTCCCTCTCCCTCTGCCCCTCCTTCCAGCTCCTGCTCTCTCTCTCGTTCTCACTCACTCTGTCTCTCAAATAAAAGCTCTTAAAAAAAAGGAAATAAGGTGTTTGCTGCTATAGCGTAAAGGTGAAGTCATCCTGCAGTAGGGTGAGCCCTGAATCACACAACGGAGGACTTGATAGGAGTGCCAGGTGGAGACACAGACGTGACACGCTGGGAAGAAGCCACGTGAGCTGGGGGCAGGTGGCGGTGACGCAGGTACCAGTGGCGGAGTGCCAGGGACTGCTGGCCACCTCCAGAAGCTACGGCCACTTCCCATGAGGAGCCCTGTCCCAGTGTAGCCCCTGCCCCCAGGTCTCCCCCCGGGCAGTGGGGTCAGCCTTGCTGTGGCAGGAGCAGATCAGCAGTAGGGACCACAGCCTGGCAGAGAAGCCAGGCCTCTGCTGGCTGTGCATGGAGGGGTCCAGGGCGGTCTTGCCTCAGAAGCCACATGGTCCTGAAGCGGTGGGCAGTTTGGGGTGGATCAGCCTGGTGGCCGTGTTGCAGGTGGATTAGAGGGGGTAGTTTTGTGCTTGGGATGCTCTAACAGAAGGGGGTGGGTTTTTTTTTTTTAAGATTTTATTTATTCATGAGAGACACAGAGAGAGAGGCAGAGACACAGGCAGAGGGACAAGCAGGCTCCTCACAGGGAGCCCGATACAGGACTCGATCCCAGGACCCCGGGATCATGACCTGAGCTGAAGGCAGACCACTCAACCACTGAGCCACCCAGGCGTCCCCAGAAGGAGATGCCATGAACACAAATATATTGTCTCCCAGTCCAGAGTCTGGGAATCCACGGTGTCAGCACTGGTTTCTTCTGAGGCCTCTCTCCTTGACGTGTGGAGGGTCGTCTTCTCCCCGTGTCCTCATTGGTCATCCTCTGTGCCTGTCTGTGTCCTCATCTCCTCTTCTCATAAGGACACTGGTTGTGGTTGGATTAGCACTGACCTTAACGGCCTCATTTGGACTTAATCACCTCTTTGAAGACCTCATCTCCAAATCGAGTCACATTTTGAGGTACTGGGGGTTAGGACTGTAACATATGAATTTGGGGATGCAAATTCAGCCCATAATACAGGGATGAGGCCAGAGGCCAGGAGACTCTAAGGAGGCTGAGAGAAAATCCCATGGGGGAGATGATGAGGCCTGAGTTCAGAGCATAATGGTGAGGGGAGAAAAGTGGGAGAAGGCGAGTTAATGGAGTTCCTTTCCCACATCCTTAGAGCTGCCCAAACCCCATTTTGTGGGACTCAGAGAAAGTACCAATAGCAATGGCCACCATGTACCAAGCGCTCACAATCACCCAGGCACTGTGCCAGGACCTTGACCCATCCCCTCCCATCTCTTCCCCACTAGACCCAACCAGAGAGGGATTACCATCATCTCCATTTCATAATGAGGAAATGGAGGTACAGAGAGGGTAGGCCACCTGCCCAAGGTCACACAGTTAGGGAAGCAGCAGACAGAGCTTCACACCCAGGCCTGGATCATTCCTGTACATGCACTGTCCTCAGGAGAAGACCGTGTTTTAGCGCAGAGTGGGCTGGCTATCATGGTTGCTGCTGCTGTTGTATATGTGCTGCTCACACAGCCTGTGGGCAGCATGGAGCCTGGGCCATGGTTAGTGCCCAATGAGCGTGTGTTGAATGAGCAAAGAAAGATAAGGAATTGTATCCTTGCTTTGAAGTGGAGCAGAGAGGGCAGGGCCTGGTGTGGGCCTCAGCCCCCGGCTGGGGTGCAGTGCTCCGCTGGGCTCTCTGTGGCAGGGAATGGAGAGGACGTGGCTTAGCCAGGGTCCCAGGGCTGGGGTCCGACTCTCCAGGGTCGCCCGGTTAGGGTGGTGGTGGAGTGGGCCTCAAGCCGGTGTGTCAGTCCCCGCAGGAGGCCACCTTAACCTTAGCTGTTCATCATACTTCCCCCTGGAGGAGGAGGCCCCCCTGTTGCCTTGGGCTCCTGCCAGGGCCCCAGGAATGAAGCCCCTCTCACGGGCACATCCCACAGTGTGACTGTTGTCTGCACACCCCGCAGGAACCCAGGGACAGGACTGGCAGGTGCCCCAGAACGCCACTAAGGGCTTGAAGGTCCACCAGCTCTTGGATTTTCCCTCCCTGGGAGGGCGTTCCTGGTGCAGAACCTCCTTCCACCATCTCGGGGTCCTGGTCTGGGCCAGTCCTCTAGCCTGATGATGCTGACGATGAAGGTGATGGGGGAGACCGAGGGGGTGCTCAGCCCCAGGCCTGGCACTCATTGGTTATCACCGTGGCTGCTGTGACTTTCTTCCGCAGCCTCGTGGTGTGGGAGCCTGGCGTGGTGCCTAGCATGTAGTAGCTGCTCATGAAATATTGAGCACTTGCGAAACGAGAAGGCAAAAGATTGCACCCTTGTTTGAAAGAGGAGGAAAGTGAGATGCTGAAAGACAGGGAGCCTTGGCTGGAGCCATGCGGTACCATAGCAGGAACGGCCAGCCGTAAGGAGGAGGACGCCAGGGACTCTGGAAACAGGAAGAGAGTAATCAAGTCAGGAGGAGGGCTGGCCCCTCAGTGGACGTCTCCCGGCCCCTCTTTGGCTGACGGCTCCTGGAACAGGGTGAAGACGAAGGTAGTTATGTGCCTTGGGGTCCCCGGGCGAAGCTTCTGAGAGTGCCGGCCTAATGCCCGCTCCGCGGCTGGGCGCCAGGCTGCGAATCTTCCTGGGGCCCGGCTCGGTGTCAGCCCGGCTCTGCCGCACTTATTAGGGGTGACTTGATGACAGTAGCGCCCCATGCTCCGAGCAAGATAATGAGGCCTCTCAGGGGCTGTTCAAGAAAACAAAACACAGAGCAAAAAATAATTCCAGGAATATTAGGCTAATATATCAAAGTGCGGCAGGAGCCCGGCTGGCAGAGGGAGGCCAATGTGAGGCGCTCTCCCCCGAGGGAAGCCAAGGCTCCGGGGTTGGTGAAACGGGGTCAATGCAGCAAAGAGCTGCCCCCACGAGGGCTGTTGTGCCCAGAGGGGCAGTGACCAGGGCCCTTCTGGGTCCAGAGATCCCCCCGCTGACCTTGGGACTGATGGCAGGAAAGGCAGGGATGGGTGCTGAGCCAGCGAGCAGTCAGCACCACTGTGCTTGTAAGAATTAAGGGCATCGGAGCCTTAGCCTCCCAGTTGGCTCCCAGATGCCCCAGGTGGGAGCTCGTGATCCTGCTGGGTAGGAGAGGACCCTACCCAGGAGGGAGAGAGAAGAAATAGCCACCCCATCTTCCCTGTGGCCTCTCTAGGACCCTCCCCTTCAGCTCACCCCTACCCCATCCTCTCCCTCATTTCAAGCTTTGAGGTATGGACACCCCCTCCAGGGAGGGTCACCGACCATCTTGGTTCACCTGGGATTGGGGTTCCCAGGACGATTCTGAAGTCAGGGAGTGTAAGGCTCTGGCTCTGCAGGGATTGTCTCCCCTCCCCTGGTCTCCCCAGAATCCACCCCCTGACCACCGTCCCCCTTGCAGCCCCGCTGCTCCGGATTCGAATTCTTCGTTAGATGGTGGGCTTCTGGAGTGTCTTAGTCTGTCATCGTCCCCAGCACCCTGCATGGGGCCCGGCACCACCAAGGGCTCCCTCGAGGTCTGACTGCACGTCAGCTGTGCCTGCCTTGCAAGGAACGTGCGAGAGAGTGAAGAACAGATGAGGGAGGAAGCAAAGGCTCTACGGTTTGGAAGAGCATGGTGTTCCTTATACTGCTCCTCTCATAGCCATGGCCTTGGGGATTTTCTGGTCCTAGCCTCTTGGAGGGGGTCCTGAGGTCCGCGACAGGTGCCCTCAAGGCCAGAGAGGCCCTCAGGGATCAGCACATGCGTGGGGGTGGGAGCCCCCGTCCAGCCCCTGAGAGGCAGCCCGTTCCCAGATCCCGGGGGTCAGAAGCCATCCTGCTCAATCACCTGCGCTATAAATGGAGACACCGAGGCCCCCCTGGGCCCGGGGCTGCCCAGCCGCCCAGCGTGGTGGCTCCAGAGGCAGCACGAGCCTAGGCCCTGGCTCCGCACCCCCCCGGTCCCCCTGCTCTTGGCCACTCATCATGGCCCTGGGGACTGTCAGACTCACCCGCTGCCTGTGTCGCTGCTGTGTCTGTTCTCTCTGGCTCAGGACCCCTTCCACCTCGCTGGGGCTTGTCACTGTCCCCCTCCCAAGTCTGTCTGCCTCTGTCTCCCCGTGAGTGACCCCTCTCCACGCCCCAGCAGACCTCTGCAGCTTGTTGGGTCCCCAGCACTGAGTCCTCTTTTCAGGGAGCCTGGGGCAGCTTGTGTCGATCTGTCCATCCCTCCTTCAGTGAGTATTTATTGTCAGCTATACGTGCTGGACCCTGGAGGTACAGAGGTCAACTCCCATTCTGGTGAGGACGGTACTAGTGCAGACACATCCCAACACATGGAGGTAATGGGGAGGGTGTGGGCACAGGTCGAGGGCAGCTGAGGCCGGCAGAGTGCGCTGGGCTCCAAGCAGGGCCCCACCGGCCCCCCGTCCCTGCAGCTGGCCTGCTTACCCCCAGAGCCCGGGGCAGGGCTCTTTCTGCTGAGGGAATGTCACACATTTAGTCTGTGTCCTCACTGCTTGCCACCCTAAAACAACCTCCTGTGGGTAATTGTGGTAAAGTGAGCATTTATTGAGCACCTACTCAATAGGGGGCAGGAGATGCTCATGGCTGTGAAGGATGCACAGGATATCATCCAACAGAGGAGAAGGCTGAGGCCCGTGGAGGAAATATTGCCCACCCCACCCCACCCCGAGGTTACTCACCTCCTGAGTGGCTGAGCTGGGACAAGAGGCAGGTGTGAGGAGCAGTGTCGGCCAAGCTGCTCCCCTGAGATCTGCCTGCTGCAAGGGCCTGGTCCAGCTCACCCCCTCGGGGCCACCCCAAACCGAAAAGACAGCTCAGAATGGGCCGGGTCTGCTCTCCATCCCTCCTGGGACACTCTGTCCGGCTGGCTCCACCAGTGAGCCCTGGGGTCCCCTCTGCCGGGCACGTCCCGGGGAGACTCCCTTGACTCGGTGCACAGTCTCTGCCTTCAGGTGGGCTCAGGTGGGATGGCTCCGGGATGAGCTTGGGGTTCCCAGCTGCTCTTTTCCATTTACAAACGGTTCTTGATCACGGTAGGCGGTATGACTTGTACACTTTTAATTGACATCGTTAGCAACTCTGTTGAATACCTAGTCGGTGGTTGACAACCTTCTCCCTGAAGCAACAGCCCTTGAAAGAAAGATTTTGGAAATCGAAATGTAATGGCTTATTGAATCAGGTAGGATTGCATTCAGATGCAAGAGACAGAAAAACCTAACAAGCTGGGGTTTATTTTCCACGACGATGTGGCATCCGGACTTAAGCAGTCCAGGTGCAGCTGAAGGCAGCGGGCAGGAGGGCAGCTCATCCTTTCCGCTCTGCTGTCCCCGTGACTTTCATCCACATGGTTGCAAGCTGGCTGCTGCACCGCCAGACATTGCGTCCACACCCCAGGCAGGGAGAAGCAGGATGGGCAAAGCCTATATCAGCAAAGGATAAACATTCCCACAAATCCCCAGCCAACTTCTATTTGCATCTCAAGGGCCATAATTGTGTCTCGTGTCCACCTTGGGCTGCAAAGAAGACTGAAGAATTAACTTGTCCTGAATAAAATTAGTTCTCTGGTTGGGGAGCAGGGAGGGTGGTGGGGAGAGAGGAAAGAAAAGAGTGGATATTGGATGGACGGCTAACAGTGTCCTCCTTCACTTAGACAGCAGAATTACACCGTGCGGCTATTAGCCTAACATCTGGCGTCAGGGCCCCCTGGGGGAAAGAAACCGTCTTTGTTTTTTGGAAACTGTCTTGACGATCTTCTGGGGGCGGGAGATGAGGCTCAGAGAGCGTGGTTAGTCTGGCGATGGACTGCTGCCCTCACAGCCGACGATGCAGGGATGGGCAGGCGCGGGGACGAGCAGGTGCGGGAATGTGGAGAAGAGGAGAGAACAAGGGGAGAGAGGAGGGGAGGCAGCTCGGGGAGAGACGGAAGCTGCGGGAGAAAGCTGCTGACCACATATTCTTTTAAGAACAGAGATTTCTGGCGTCTAAATATAAGCCTTTTGAGATCCTGTGAGAGGAAAATACACCTCCTGCCATCCTCCAGCGCAAGCCTCATCAGTGATCTGGGGGCATGGGGGCGGTGGGGGAAGCAAGAGCCGGCTTTCAGATCTGGGAAGGGAACAGTGTGGGAGGAAAGACGGGGGGCCAGGAGGAAGGATTCGCTGGAACCTGAAGCTCATCTCCCAAGGGACCTTGGATTCGCACAAATCCTGGCGCGGTCACATGGGGAATGGCGGTGTATCAGTTACCCGCTGCTGCGTAACAAGCCATCCCCAAGCGGGTACCTGCAAAAATCATTCATTTTGCACTTTGCTATCCACCTTGGAGGCGACATTATTTTCATCTTCAGCACAGAGAGGGTGACAGGAGTTGGGGCTGAGCATGGGGTGGGCTTTCTGGATTCTCTCAAGGCAGGTGTCTGTAATCTCTCGCTCTCCTTCTCTCTCTCTTTTTGCAGGATTATGAAGTCACACTGAATTCCTGGAACACCGGAGCCTCCAATATCCAAACATGAGAACAAAAACATGTTCTGGAGCCAAATAGAAATGCATTTTTAATTATCTGCGCCACTGCTCCCTCCCATTAGTGTGGAGATCAAGAGTCGAGTGTACAGTATTTACAATAATAATCCCAGGCACGCCGCTTTCTTTGCTTGGAAAACAACGCCCCATCTATTCCGGCGTTTGATGCATGCGAGTCCGCTCAGAGACGGTGTGTTTGGGTAGCCTCTCCATTTTTGGGACAGATGAGTGGAAATTCATGGCAGAAAGCTTGCTGGAGGTGGGGCAGGGAAAGAGGCAGAGACGGGCTTCTAAGGTTGGTCACCTGAGTGTCTTCCCTATGAGACACTTCCAGTGTCTCTGGAACTAGAACTGAGGGTCAGGGGGCAGGGCGGGAGCTCACTACACTTGCACTCAGCAGATGTGGCCGCTTCCTAGCTGGCAAAGCTTGAGCAAAGCCCTTTGCCTCACTGAGCCTCAGTTTCCCTGACAGCTAAATGGGAACAGGACCACGTCTCTCGCAGGGATGCTGTGGGGCCTGCCGTGATGTCCCGCATGTCAGTACCGACTATGCGCCTGGTGTGTGATGAGGCTGGAATACTGCTCTCCCGCCTTCGGTTCTCCTAGCCACCCGGACAGGCCAGGTGAACGATGTCCACTTGGGCCTTGTCGTCTGCTTGACCTCAGGACTGTCTTTCTTCACAACCCTTCTGTGGGAGCAGCAGGAAGGGAAGGAGGGGACAGGAGGGAGGGGCCTGGAGCTTCCTGAATGAGACGTTAGCAAGCAGGCTGCTTGGCTCAGGGGCACCGTGGTGATGGTGGTGATGGAACCGGGGGCTTCCTGGTAACTCTTTGCTGTCCCTTGCTGAATTTCTCCAGGGGCTGTGCTGGGGAGGACCAAGCTCTGAGTAGGGTCCCCTCCTGGAGTTGGGGGGTGAGGAGGTGTGTGTCAGGATCTGCTGTGGCCTCAGAGCAAGAGGTGTAGGCCAGCCAGGCTGGGGACGTGCTGTGTGTGGCTGAGAGGGACTGTTCTCCTCTTGCCAGCTCTGGTGCTCTCGTTGCTCCCAAATGACCTCAGCCTCAAGGAACTTTGCATTTCTCTCCCAAGAGAAGGTTGAGGGCATGGATGGGCTAGCTGTGTGGCCTTGGGCAAATTACTTAATTTCTCTGAGCTTCAGTTTCATTGTCTATGAACCTCACATCAGGTTCCTGCAGCTGCTGTAACAAGTTGCTGCAGATCCCATGGCTTAGTACAAGCATTACCTTTATTCTCTCATAGTTTGGGGGCCAGAATTCCAAAATCAGTGCCCCTTTTGGAGGCCCCGGGGAAGAATCTTCCAGCTCGGGGGCTCCCGGCACTCCTTAGCTTGTGGCCACATGGCTCCAGTCCCAAGGCCGGTGCCTCCACATCTCTGCTCCCTCCTCACATCTTCCCTCTGTGTGTCTGAGCTCCCTCTAGTCTCACTCTTATGAGGCTCTGTGTGATAGCATTTAGAGCCCACCTGGATAATCCAGGGTAATCCCCCATCTCAAAGTCCTTAACTTCATCTCATCAACAGAGATCCTTTTCCAAATAATGTAACACTCACAGGTTCCAGGGATTAAGGTCTTTTTTTTTTTAAAGATTTTATTTTATTTATTCATAGAGACAGAGAGAGACAGAGACACAGGCAGAAGGAGAAGCAGGCACCACACAGAGAGCCTGACGTGGGACTCGATCCCGGGTCTCCAGGATCACGCCCTGGGCTGCAGGTGGAGCTAAACCGCTGCGCCACCAGGGCTGCCCGGGATTAAGGTCTTATATCCTTGGGGGACACTATTCAGTCCCTATAAGACTATACACCATCCGTCCACAATATTCAGCAGTCTCTGGGTTCAAGTGCAGACTCTGAGGCCAGCGTACAGGACTTTGATCCTCTCAACTAGGATACGGACCTCAAAGAGGATAGAGGAGTGCTAAGAAAGCCTGGGCAAGATTTGACTGGCGGGGAAGGTCAGGGAAGGCTCCCTGGATGTGGTGATTGTTGGGACATTAGGAAGATGAGCAAGAGCTGTTTGGGCAGAGTTGTGGGATGAGTATCCTGGGCAGAGGGGACACCCCGGCCAGGTAGAGGAATGGAGAGGTGGCCCTGATGGTGGTGAAGAGCCAGGTAGGGTGGGATTTAAGAGGCAGTGGGGGAGGCAGGGGTAGGCAGGGCAAGCTTCATTCTCTGTCCTGAGCAGTGCAGCCTCCATCTTAGGAGCAAGGGGAAGCCCGTGCAAGTGACATGCTCTGGTGTATTTTGCGTCTTGATGCAACTGTTGTGGCTACAGAGTGAAAGACGTGCTGGATAAACCAGCCGTGTGGAGCTGGGATGGGGGGTTCTGGGAGTGGTTCATGCAAGAGACAGTGGCCAACCAAGGAAGGGAGGTGAAGATGGAGTACGGGGAAATGAGGGCCTCAAGGGCTTCTAAGGAGGAAAAACCGAAGGTACATGGTGGTGGACTTGTCTGGGCATGAGGCTGGGGGAGAGGGACGGAGGTGACTTGTCAGGTTCCCACCCCAGCAATGGGAGGGTGCTGTCAACCCCTGAGACAGAAAGCAGGAGGAGAGGCCTAGGTGGGTGATAAGGGAGAACACTGGGAGCACCATCTTGAAAGCACTGAGTTTGAAGGTTCTTTGAGACACCCAAATCCCTGAGGACTTCTGGAAGAGTCTAGGCTCCAAGGAGATGTTGTAGCTGGAGATGGGAGATGTGGACAAGATAGATATAGAGTGTTTTGCACAATGCTCAACACCAAGGAGGGCTTCCAAAGAGAGTAGACCCTTCCTTCTTAAGCGTAAGAACTTCCAGGAGCCCCGAGAAAGTTCCATCGCTGGTCAGGGCGTGGCCCGTCTGGACCTTGGGGACCACTGTCTACCCAGGTCAGAGACAAGCGGGACTGCTGTTGGGGATGGGGAGCTGTGAGGACCGCTGGTGAGGGCGGGGACGCAACTCAGCTGGCTTAGGGGTGACCTGTTTGGAACTCAAGGGGAAAGGGCTGGGTTTGTAGGATGAGCATCCACCCATCCCTTCTACCTGTCAGGAAGGGTCACCTGGACCGGGGATGACCTAAATCACTCTTTTCAGCAGCATCAGGACCTGATTCTTGGATTGTCCTTACCCAGCTGAGGATGTGGGGACTGTGCTTGGGCCAAATTGGGCTGAATTTGAGCTTCCCCCCTGCACCCCTTAAAACCTTGGCCAAATCCAATGCCTCCTTGGTGAATACGTGTCAGGACCACTCAGAAATGCTATGCTACTGTTGCTTTGCTGCTCCTCCTCCTTCTCCTCCTCATCCTCCCCCTTCCTTCCTTCTCCCTTTTCTCTGAGCAACTGTTTTGTTCTTCCTTCACGAGCCCTAGAAATCTAGTGGATGAATACACTTGTCCTTCTTGCTTTGGCCACCAGGCAGCTCAAATCTAGGAAGCCACCCAACTCAAGCAGACTGTACAGGACATGACATTTTATAACTTGATAAAATTCCCTTTTAATTCCTACGCCCACTTTTCCTTGGTCCTGACTCCACATCTATTTATTGTATCCGGTTACATGTATTTTGAAAACAGCCTCAAGCCTTTTTTTTTTTTTTTGTGGAATGAGATGGTATATATAAACAAATCAACAAAATCAATAGAACAAGCATTTGTGGATTGATTTTAAAATAGAACATTTCTGTATTGCACGGGCATCAAAAAGGAGTTTGCTGTTTAGAGAGTTTTGTGGTTAATCCTCCTGCAAGGGAAACAGTTGTCCCTTAATTTATCTACTGAGTGGGTCTCGATTTTGGTTCAGATGTGGTTTGAGAACATACATTTAAAAAAATCTCATAAAACACATACATTAATTGGACAAGTGCGTTATGGATACCAGACCACGTGGGAGTCGGGGCCATGAGTGAAGAACGGGCAAGGAAACCTGCCTGGGGGGTTGGACAGTCTCCACTCTCCTAATTTGCCGGGGAATGTTTTACGGAGGCTGGGGTTAGGGTTAAGGCTGGGATTGGCATCAGGGCTGAGTCTTCAGGATTGGGTCTGGGTACCCCACGGTCAGCCAGGATTTGGAGGGAGCCCACCATGCTTTCACCGGGGCTGCCGGGCTGGGCTGCTGCCTGGGCCAAAAGTAGTCTCCGTGAACAAATGCTCTCTCTGCTGGTCTTGCCCACCTCACCACGATGGGCTCTCCCCGGCTGGGCCCTGCTCTGGAGCACCTGGGCCTTTGCACATGCTGCCCGTAGGAGGGAGCACTCTGCAGCATGGTGCGGAGCTGGAGAGCCCAGAAGCCAGAACCAGATCCTGGCTCTGTCATCTACTGTCTTCTATGATTGTGGGCAGGTTCTTTAGCCTCTCTGTGCCTTAGTTTCCTCTCTGAAAAATGGAGTTGGCAGGTATATCTGCCTGGTTGAGTTATTTTTGAGTCCTGGTGAGTGGCTTTCAGTAGTATTTAGAAAAGTGACTGCTACTGGATTTGCTGCCCTCGTTATTATTCCTCCCACCACCTGGCTGGTCTCCCTGAAGGCTTCCCTGCCCACCCCCTCCCCAAAGCTGGGTCAGAGACCTCCCTTTGGGCTCCTGCAACCAGTCTTATAAGCATCTGTCTTTGTTGGCTGTCTTGGTGTCCTCCCATAGACCTTGAGCCCTTCAAGGGCTGAGGTTGAGTCTGTATGTGTCAGGTGCGCAGCCCAGAGCTCGGTGTAACAAGGTGCTGGGAAGGGATGGAGGCTCTTGCAGCATGGTCTGGGGATGCAGGATGCCAGCAACGATAAGGAAGCAGTACTTCCAAGAGCCGAGGGTACCACAGCATCACTCAGGCTCACGCCACTGTGCTCACAGCCCCCTGGAGGTGCAGAGTGGAGTGTCCCTCCTCTGAGGGCGGGGGTGGGGAGCAGGGGTGTGACGATGCCACTGGCTGCTCCTCTTGGTGGAAATACTTCCAAATCTGATTTCGTCTGGATATCCTCCAGGTGAGCAAGTGGCATCTGCCATATGGAGACGATGGGCAGGAAAGATGATTTGGATCTAGGCTAGAGAGCCAGTGAGCAGTAGTGAGAGCTTGGGCTCCAGCGCCAGAGGCTGGGGTTTGAGTTTGTAACTTCCAGTTTCTTTAACTGAAGAATGGAGTTCATAGTGGTACCTCCTTGTTAGGATTGTAAAGCTCTGGCCTAGTGCCAGGTGCATAGTAATCGTCCGATAAATGATAGCTATTGTTATCATTCTCTCTCTCTCTCTCTCTCTCTCTCTCTCTCTCGATGTGGGGCTCGATCCCAGAACCTGGAGATCACAACCTGAGCTGAAACCAAGAGTTGGAAGCTTAACTGCTTCCATCGAGGTTCTATATGTTTGATGGTGGCTTCCAGGAGGACTCAGAGCTCTAAATGACGAGGACTCCATTTCTCCCCAACAGGGAGATGGGAGCCTTTTGCTGCAAATCCATGCAGAAAAGCACCGATGAGCATGTTGGCACATCAGCCACCCCCTCCTCAGCGCCACCTTCACGCTGTCTTCATGCCTTTATTATCTGTTCTCACCCCCTGAATGGCAATGTGTCCCATGCCTATCATGTGTTATCTTATTAAGTCTTCGTGACCACTCTGCAATGACAAAAGTGAAGTGCAGAGAGGTGAAGTGACTTGCTCGGGGTCACACAGCTTGAAAATGGTGGCATTCAAAGACCATTTGGTCTGGCTCCAAAGCTCACACTGCTTCCACCAGGCCATGCTGGTTCATCGCCTGCGATAGTATGTGATACACAGCAGGCATTTGGAGAAGAATAGATGTGTGTTGAACGAACGGATTTACTGTGTTAGGCCCTGAGAATAGAAAGAGGGAGAGGATGTGGATCCGTGTCTCACAGTCCAGCAGGTTTGAATGTATTGGCTATTCAGATGTTCCCAGAGTCTGGAGACTGCACACTGTTGCGGTTGCCTGCCTCAAAGCTATCATTGCCTTTTTTTCTTTGATAGCAGAACTTCCCTGCTTGTCTAGTTCTGGCTAGTGAGATGGAAGGGGAAAGCTGCTGGGGGAGGCAGCTTCCTCTCTGACGAGAGAAGAACAAGCTGGGGGAAAGCTCTGCTTTAACATGGTCACGGGCGTGCAGATGGGCTCAGGCCTGAGCTGTGTCTGCCACCTTGTGAGCCCAAGAGCAAGGTCATAGAATCGCAGAGGCTCCCTATGCCCTGATCATCAGTAAATTCCCAATCCCACAACACCTCACCTCCTGACTTTGGAGAAAATGTGAGAACCCATGTGGAATGCACCCCTGTGGGGTTTGGCCGCTGTTAGGTATTCTCTTACTTACAGCCAAGCATCCCCAACAGACGCAGAAGCCAAACGGAAGTGGGAAGAGCAGGGAATCTGCTACCAGAAGCCCCAGCTGCAGCTCAATTTTGTCATGTAGCCAGCATTTGGACCACTTAACTGATGTGTGTGTCAGGTTTGTGACAAGTAAAATCTGGCTTGTGGCAAGGCTGCAGTGACACCGGCACCAGTGTCCCCTTGCTGCACACAGGAGAAGTGCCCTCTGATGGTGCTCTGGTGAGTACGTCGTGTGGACAGAGGGGGCCCCTCGAGTGTTTAAGGTGAGGCATGTGGTGGGGCCTCTTAAAAAAGAGAGACTCATGAGCACCAGAGGTGGGGCTGTCACCCCTGGGGCAGTTCTGGGGCAGGAGAATCACAGCTGGAGGGATGCAGGTGGCATGGTGCACTGGAGCTGAGAGGAATCAAAGGCTTGGGTGGGAAGACAGAGTCAAAAGTCAAGTTGGGAGAACTGGTAGGAGAGCAGAACTGAAAGGATTTGGGGGATAGTCAAGAAGGTCAGAAGCAGAACAGGGTAAGGTTGGAAGACAGGTGAAGGCAGTGGTTCTAAGTGCGGGCTCAGCACCAGCAGCAGTGGCCTCACCTGGGGAGTTGCTAGGAATGCAAGTACTCTGGCCCCACCCCAGTCCTACTGAATCACAAACCCCAAAGGTGGGCTCTGCAATGTTTTTTAACAGCCCCTCTAGGTGATTCCGATGCAGACTGAAGTTTGAGACCAACTTCAGTCGGTTCAAGACTTGGGCTGTGATCAATAGGTAGATCCCCACATGCCCCCTTGGCCAAGTACCTGGTCTGTCTTGGGGGGCAGCAGGGAGAGACTTAGGAAAGTCCTAGCAGGATGTCTGTGGAGGGTATCAAGTCATTTTATAGAACGGGAGCATAGGAAGCCTGCTTTCTTTCTGCTGGCTAGGAAGTTGAGCCCAGGGTTTTGGAATAGAATTCGAAACCGTGAATGCTGATTCAGCTTTCTAAGAAAGAATAGGAGAAAACTGTGTGTGTGTGTGTGTGTGTGCGCGCGTGTGTAGAGGTAGTTGGAGAGACCCGCTGACATCCTGCCACAGCTTGAGGCAGCCCCTAATTAGGATCCATTTCTCTTTCTCCCCAGCTGCTGGCTCAGCTCAGTGGAAGTGACACACTGACAAGCGGCCAGCGGCCAGACCATGTCCCCCGCTCTGCTTGAGGCATGGGCTCTACATGGGGCACCGATGCCAGCTGGGCAGGCTGCCCACTGATGGATGGAGCTGTAAGGAGCATCCTGATGGGGGGGCCAGCCCCCAGCCCCCAGCCCCCAGCCTGGCTCTAGAGTTCAGGAATGCCCGTGTCTCTGTTCTGGCACGAGGAGCTCTCCCGGGAACTCATTTAGCAGCCATGTGCTTGGAAGAGAGCAAGCTCCTAAATCTAACTGTTCTGGATGCTCGTTCCCGAGTGGGGAGGTCCCATTGGAGGGATGAGGAAGCAGCTCCATTTAGGCTGCAAACGGCTCCAATTAGCTTCCTTCTCTGTCTTCATTTATATTGCATGAGGTATAGGAGGCAGGGAGGAGTGTGGAGGGTGGGCAGAGGCACTTCTTTGGTCGCTGGGCCTCTGCTCCTTCCCCACCTCCCCTCTATCCTTATCCTTCCACGAGAATTATCTGTGTTCACTCCAGTCCTGGCTCCCCAGCATCTTCCTCACCACCCCCAGCTCTCCATCACCATGGCGACTGCATCAGTACCCACCCCATTGACTGTTGTGATGCCTCCTGCATGGTCTCCTTGTGTCTTGTCCCCAGGGCTGACTTCTCCATTAGGCACATTAGGCACAGCGCCTAGAGCTCACAATACTTGTAGGGGGCCCACGAAGATACTTTAATGTCTTTCAAAATTCAGAAGAAAAATAAAAGTTTAGGTCAAAGAAAATGCTTTCGTATATAACACAAAATAGAATTTTTAATATGTTTTATGGAGGACTGAGTTCATGAAGGTGTGTGTGCCTAAGGCCCGTGAAGTCACAATGTGGCCCTGCCTCCTCACCCCAATCCATCTTTTACTTGATGCCAGGCTTTAAAAATTCAAGCCTGGCCATGTCCCTTTACTGCTTATAGGGTGATGAATAGAATGACCCAAGGTGATCCTGGCTACAGATTCTGGGCTGGCTGCACAATAACTCAGAGGGGACTGAATATCTCACACCTACCTCTTCCCAGTGGGGTTTGCATCCAAGCTCAGCTTCCCATGGGACTAGGGACTTTCTCTTCCTTGATAGAGGGGCTGAAACACCCCCTGGGCACTGAGGTGTGTCCAAATCACCCAGTGGGCATTCCCTGGGAGCTCCTACACACTGCTGCCTGCCCCCACTATCTGGTTACCAAGTGGTCAGTTGTATCCCTCACTGATACGGTTGCTCTGAAGGGAGCACTTCAAGAAGGGACAATGACAAGAGGGAGGGTCTCTCCCCTGGAATGTCAGGCCCACCTTAACCCATTCCAAGTGGTGTGGAAATTGTTCCAAACTTTAGTGCATGGCAGGCAGAGGCTGAAGGGCCCTGCCTTGTAGGACACTTTAACTCCGAATCCTATCTGAGACCCTCAGACTGTCTCACCAGTGTCTCTTTGATCTGACCCTGTTGTCTGCTGCTTCCCCCACCCCGAAACCCCCTCCTTCTTGCCCATTTTGTTTATCATCCCTGAATATGCAGCCTCTTCTAGGTTTCTGAGCTTCTGCATACGCTCTTCTCCCTGCCGAGAATGTCCTTCCTCCACCTTTGTCTCTGACCCGCACAGGGAAACTTGTATTCATCCGTCAAAACTCCATCAAAGTATTACCTCATCATGGAAGACTTCCCGGAGCCCTTATTCCAAGATATACAAAAGAGAAGGGGTTCAGGAGAAACAGATTAATTTTAGTTATTCATTCTCCCCTCTTGCCCACCTCAAGAAAGGACAAACCAGTATAGTTATTTATTATTAGAAAGGAATGATAGGAGGAAGGGAGGGAAGAGACTCCCATCTACCTATACCTTTCCGAATTCATGACTGTCAACATTTGTCCTCCCTGATTCGCATCCTTTTGCAAAATAAGAACATTTAAACGTGACAAATGAAGCTGAGTTCCTTTGTCCGCTCCTCGTCCCAGTTTTCTTCCTTATTCCTCAGAGGCAATCATGATCAGGAATTTGTTTTAGTCCTTCCTGTTCATGCTTTACGTTCTTATTCTGTGCATTTGCACTTACAAGTGATATGCAGGTGATTTTTTTTCTGTTTAAACATTTTGCATAAATGATACATTGAATTTAACCTCCCGCAGTTCGCCTTATTCACCCAGTATGGTGTGTGAGAGCTCTATCTATGTGTGAGAGCTCTATCTACGCGATACAGGTCTAGTTCATTCACTTAGGCGGTCCATCATACGTATACAACACAATAAAAAAAATGCTTCCCTATTGAAGATCATTCGGGTTGTTTCCTTTTGTTTGCAATTACAATCAATGCTGTGCATGGGTTTTGGTAGGTCTAAATATACCTAGCAGGTGGGTCATAGAAGAGCTGCATGTTTAGCTTTCCGAGATACTACAAAACGGCTTCCTGGGGTGACTGTCCCCATTGCAGTCCCAATAGCATGAGAGATCCTGCCTGGACAAGAAGGGTAGGACTCGATTTTTCTCAGCCAGTGTGATCTTTATGCAATAGAACTCAATTTTTTTTTGTTTGAAATGTCATTTTCCAGATGAGTAAAGACGTCGCATTTTTTCGCAGATTTGTGTCAGCCCTGCGAGTCTTCTTTTGTATCTCCTTCTTGTATTTCTTTTGTACCTTCTTTCATTCCATTTTAAAAATCAGGTTGTTTGCCTTTTTGGTTTTGAGTTGCAGGAGTATTATGTGTTCTGAATATGATTTCCATACTGTTGTGACTGCTTTTTCCAAATCTGTTGCTTTTTCTTTGGCTTTGTCTTGTGATGGTTTTGGCACACAGAAATTTGAGTTTCTGATGTAGTCGAATATAATTGTTTTTCTGTTACGATTCATATCTTTTGCTGTTTGTTTAGGAAACCTTTCCCTAACTGTATCGTGAAGATGTACAACTATATTTCCTCATAATAGATTGAAAGTTTTGTTTTTGATCTGCCTGGTGTTTATGTTCATAAGTGGTATGGGGCAGGAATCCAATAAAGAAATATCCCCCATACAGGTACCAATTTCCTGACACCATTTGTTGAATAATCCTCTTTTCCTTGCTGGTGACTACGGCCACCCCTGATATATACCAAGTCTTCATAAATACATGGAACTACTTCTGAGCTCTCTGGTCTGTTCCACCGACAGATTCGTCTATCCTGAATCTTTCTCCCACTATTTTAATTTTACATGGCTTTCTGGTCGGTCTTTATATCTAGTTGGGGAAGCTCCTCCTCCACGTTCTGTTATCTCAGCTCTCCTTTGCCCTCAGCCATTTTAGATTAATGTTAGAATCAGTTTGTCGAGCTCTGTGAAAAGCTCCACTGGGATTTGGATTGGAATTGCAATGAATTTATTGATTAACTTTGGGGAGAACTGACATCTGTATAATACTGAACCTTCCCATGCATGAACTTGTTATATTTCTCCATTTTTTTCAGGTCTTCTCTTATGTCTTTCTGTAACTTTTTATAATTTTCTCCATAAAGGTCTCTCATATCTTTTGTTAGATTTATTTTCAAGTAACAGAGTTATTCCTGCTTTTATGACTGAGAACTTTCTTTCGGTTATATTTTCTAATTGTTGTGGGCTTATAAGAACACTATGGGGTTTTGTATCCAAAAACTTCTAATGACTGTCCTGCTGGTTCTAATTATTTGTAGATTATCTTGAATTTCCTATTTAAACAATCATACCACCCACCAATAATGATTCCTTCCTTCCTTCTTTCCTTCCACTCTTCCTTCCTTCCTTCCTATTCCTTATCTGATTTTTCTTGCTTTATATTGCTAGCTAGGATCTCTAGTACACTGCTGCTTAAACAGATATAGCAAGCATAGTTATTTTATTTTTCACTCTAGTTATAGTGTCTTTATAATTTTGCCCATTATATATGATGTTTATATATATTATATATGATGTTTACTTTAGGTTAATGTTATACACCATAGGTAGATCCATATTACACAGTAAAGAAACTTTCCTATTTCTAGCTTACTATTTTTAAGTAACAGTTTTATTATGATAAAATTCATATACTTAAAACCCATTTTATTTATTTTAAAAAATAACTTTCTTTTTTAAAAAATTCATTTACTTTTTAGTAATCTCTATGCCCAACATGGGGGTCAAACCCATGACCCTGAGATCAAGAGTCACACACTCCTCTGAGTCAGCCAGGTGCCCCAAAAATCCACCATTTTAAAGAGTGCAGTTCGGTGGGGTTTTTAATACACCCACAGAGTTGTATAACCATCACCATTATCTAATCTTAGAACATCTGCATTACTCCCCAAAGAAATTCCATACATCCCCTCTTTCCAGCATCTGGAAACCACTAATTTATTTTCTGACTCTATGGAGTTGTCGCTTCTGGACCTCCTGTAAATGGAATCATATGAGATGTGTGGTCTTTTGTGCCTGTCTTCTTTCATTTACTGTAATGTTTTTAATTTTTTCCATGCTGTGGCATGTGTCAGTACCTCATTCCTTATTACTGAGTCGTATAGCATCCCTTGGATATATTACTTTTGGTTTATGCATTTACCTGTTGATGGACATTGGGTTGTTTCCACTTTTTGGCTCTTGTGAATAGTGTTGTCATTTGCTTGCAAGCCTTTGTGTAAACATATATTTTCTATACTAAGTTTTCGAAGAACAGCTGAACAGTTTTCCAAAATGACCACGCAATTTTACATTCCCACCTGCAGTGCATGAGGGCTTTAATGCCTCTACATCCTTGCCAATACTCGTTATTGTCTTTTTAAAAAAATTACAGCCCTCCTAGTGGGTGGGAGGTGGTATCTCATTGTGGTTTTGATTTGCATTTCCCTGATGATCAGTGATGTTGGACATCTTTTCACGTGCTTTTTGTCCACATCTATATCTGTTTTGGAGAAATGTCTATTCAAATCCTTTTCCCGTTAAAAAAAAATACTGGTCATTTGTCTTTTTATTTTTAAGTAGGAAGTGTTCTTTGTGTAATCTGGATGTAAGTCCCTTGTTAGACATATGATTTGCAAATATTATCTCCCAGTCTGAGGATTATCTTTTCACTTTCTTACAATGTCATTTTTTAAAAAAGATTTTATTCATTTATTTGAGAGAGAGAGAGAGAGTGAGGGAGAGAGAGAGAGCATGAGTGAGGGAGAGTGGCATTGGGGAGGTAGACTCCCAACTGAGCAGGGAGCCCGATGTGGGGCTCCATCCTGGGACTCCAGGAATATGACCTGAGCTAAAGGCAGATGTTCAACTGACTGAGCCACCCAGGTGCTCCAATGGTATCCTTTGATGCATAAGAATTTTAATTTTGATAAGGTCCTTTTATCTTTTTTTTTCTTGTGCTTTAAGCATAACATATAAGAAACCATTGCCCAATCCAGGGTCATGAAGTTTGACACCTGTTTCCTCCTAAGAGGTGCATAGATTTGGCTTTTACATTTGGGGCTTTGATTAATTTTGAGCTAATTCTGTATGTGGTGTGAGTCCAAATTCTTTTTGTTTTTGTTATTATTTATTTATTTATTTATTTATTTATTTATTTATTTATTTATTTTTATATGTAGATGCTCAGGTATCCCAGCACCATTTGTTGTAAAGACTGTTATTCCCCATTGTGCTGTCTTAGCATTCTCATCAAAAATCAATTGACTACATATGTTTATTTTTGGACTCTCAATTCTATTCTATTGATCTATATTTCTGTTCTTATGCCAATATCACCTATCTTGATGACTGTAGCTTTGTAATAAGTGTTGAGATTGGAAAGTGTGTCTTCCAACTTTGTTCTTTATCAAGATTGCTTTGGTTATTTTTTTTTTAAAGATTTTATTTATTTACTCATGACAGACAGAGAGAGAGAGAGAGAGGCAGAGACACAGGCAGAGGGAGAAGCAGGCTCCATGCAGGGAGCCCAATGTGGGACTCAATCCCGGGTCTCCAGAATCACGCCCCGGGCTGAAGGCGGCATTAAATTGTTGAGCCACCCAGGGTGCTCGGCAATTTTTTTTTTTTTTTTTAAGATTTTAGGTAATCTCTATACCCAACGTGGGGCTCAAACTCACAATCTCAAGATCAAGAGTCACATGCTCCACTGATTGAACTAGCCAGGTGCCCTTAGTATCCTTTTATTTTAGCCCAAAGCACTCTCTCTAGTATTTCTTTGTTCTACTAGTGACAAATACTCTGTCCTAATTTGTCTAGGATTTCATTTATTTATTTATTTATTTATTTATTTACTTACTTACTTACTTACTTACTTATTTATTATTGGAGTTCAATTTGCCAACAAATAGCATAACACCCAGTGCTCATCCCATCAAGTGCCCCCTTCAGTGCCCATCACCCAATCACTCCTACCCCTGCCCACCTCCCTTTCTATCACCCCTTGTTCGTTTCCCAGAATTAGAAGTCTCTCATGTTCTGTCTGCCTTTCTGATATTTCCCACTCATTTTTTTCTCCTTTCCCTTTTATTCCCTTTCACTATTTTTTATATTCCCCAAATGAATGAGTAATTTGTCTAGGATTTCTCTTTCATTTTTTGAAAAATATTTTTTTCTGGATATAAAAGTCTAGGTTGACAGTCTTTTCCGGCCAGTGTTTAGGATATGTCATCCCACTGTCTTCTGGCCTCCATGGTTTCTAATGAGAAGTCAGCTTATTAGGTTCCCTTGTCTGTGAAGAGTCACTTCTCTCTTTCTGCTGCTTTCAAGACATTTGGTCTCTGTATTTTGATTGCTGCGAGTAATTGCTGAACTTCTTAGATGTGTAGATAACTGGGGTTTTAAATTTTTTAAATCAAATTTGGGAAGTTTTCTACCATTATTTTTGTAAATAGTCTTCCTGTCCCTTTCTCTCTCCTCTCTTTTTGGACTCCCATTATTCATATGTTGGTGTGCTCAATGATGTCTCATAGGTTTCTGATGCTCTGCTTATTTATCTTTATCCTTTCTCCTTTCCGTTCCACAAACAGGATATAGTCAATTAACTGATCTTCAAGTTTGCAGATTCTTTCTTCTGTCACTGCAGATCTGCTACTGGTCCTCAATTAAATTCTTCCTTTCAGTTATAATTCTCAACTCCAGAATTCTTATTTAGTCCTGTTTTATAATTTTTACCTCTTTTTTGATGTTTTGTGTTTCAGGAAACAATTCTCACACTTTAATTTTTTTAGAAATGCTTTTATTTAATTATCTGAACATATTTATAAGAGCTGATTTAAAGACTTTGTTTCTAAATTTTCATTTTTTTTATTAAGTCCAACAACTAGATATCTTTGGCAAAGTCTTCTATTGAATTGTTTTTCCTGTGTAAAGACCATGCATGTCTGTCACTTTGTGTGTTTTGAAGTTGTTGGTTGAATACTGGATGTTTTTAATAATAAAATGTGGCAACTCTGGAACTCAAGACTCTCTCTCCTTCCTAGAATCTGTTGTTGCTGCCCCCCCAACCCCCAGCATTTGTTTGTTTAGCAACTTTTCTGGGCTAATGATGTAAATGTTCCCTGTCTTATGAGGCCACCGAAGTCTCTGCTTGTTCTGCCTCATGGTCAGATTTTTTTTTTTTTTTAGCTTATTGGACAGATATTTTTTAAAAAAAGATTTTATTTGTTTATTCATGAGAGACACAGAGAGAGGCAGAGACATAGGCAGAGGCATAAGCAGGCTCCTTGTGGGGAGCCTGATGCAGGACTTGGTCCCAGGACCCCGGGATCACAATCTGAGCCAAAAGCAGAGGCTCAACCACTGAGCCGCCCGGGCATCCGCTTATTGGACAGATATCTTCTTAAGTGCCTTGAACCAATAAATCATTTACCTTTTGCCAACAGTCTCAGTGTGTGCATTCACTAAAGCTCTGCTTTTGCCTTCATTTTCTCCTTGTTCAGGGTCTCAGGGTCACCCAAAGTGAGATATTAGGATCTTCTCTGACCTTTTTTGGGAGGCATGTCCACAGGATGCACATGTATGTGGTCTTCTAGATTTGTAGATATTACATTGTAGAATTATATATTCTACATTGTAGAATATATTTGTAGATTTTTAAAACCCTTTGGGGGCATCACATTCTCCAGATTTTCCTTCTAAGGTTTTTGGCCAGGTTCTTATTTGCTCCAATTGGTGTCACCACCTCAGGGAGCTGTGATGTTGAACAATTGCCACTAATTTGTTTTTGTATTTTTGTGGATTTTTTTTTTGACAAATACTCTGGCTTGGGGCTTTTTCCACTGAGCAGGCTCTGAGTCAGATCAAATAATGACAAGCCTTGCAAATAGGGCTTTTCCAGGGAGCTGCCAAAAGTCAAAAAGTGACACTTCTCTGGGGATGAAGCTATTTGAGGAGCTCCAAACCCAATCTGTCCCCTTCAGTGACTCTTTTTCACAGCTTCTGTGGTTTTGTGGCTGTTGGTTTTCAAGGACATGAAACTAGGAAGAAAAGAATGAGAACAGAGGAAGTTAAAATAGCACAAACCTCACTGATCTTCCCAAGATTCTGCTATTTTCTTGACAAATGCTCTTTGTATTATTGTTAGCTATTGGTTACTTTATAGTTCTGAAAAAGTTGATCACAATGAATTTTGCCAGTGTTATCATTGCTTTTATGGAGAGGTAGCTCCTTAAAGGTTAGAACTATGGATTTATAAAGAAATCATGAATGAAATATAAAATTTTAAGGTTATTTTCTGCATCTTTTGGAATAAGAAAAATGGTTATTCTTCTTAAACGGTACTGTGAGAGATCACTTGATAAATTTTTGATGTTGAAGTGCCCAGCTGAGTTTCTAGGGTGAGTTACTTAACTTCTCTGTATTTTAATTTCCTCATTTTCAAAATTGAGAATATCAGCATATACTCTCATCGATTCTAAGTTTTAGAAAGGAATTTAGAACAGTATCTGGCATGTAGTGAACCTTTGATGAAGGTCAGCTTTTATTATTGTCTCTACATTCCAGGGATAAAGCATACTTAGTCATGCTATATTGCTTTTAAATGAACTGCTAGATTATATTCACCAATGTTTTATTTAGATTTTTTTGTATCCATGATCATAAATGTGGGATTGGTTTAAAATTTCTACCTGTAATTGTCCTTATCCAGTTTTGGTGTCAGGGTTATTCTGGCCTCAGAAAACCAAGTTGGGTGCACTGTATCCCTAATACCCATTGTGGAGAAGTTAGTACAGGAAAGGGGATGGATGGACCTTAGAGGTGATGGGAGTGGCATAGGGGAAGGAGGCCTGAAAACCTCTCTCAGGACTAGGAATGACACAGAAGTCATTGTGGAATCTCACTAAGTGAGTCGCAGAACCCTAAACTCTTGTAGTCACTCCAGCAAGATGGAAGACATGTAGAGAATAACTGCATGGGTGGAGCATCAGTCTTAACCCGCTTCATCAAAGCCACCATATTCGGGTTTGGCTTGGAAGCAGTGCAGCCACCTGAACTCAAAGACCACTTTGAGTGGATGGGAGTATGTGTATGCAATTGGTTGCCTTCTCTAATGTTTTGGGATGTTAAGACCCTGGGACCTTGGGGACAAATAGGGGAGTCCCAGTAATGGTTGAGATTGTATTTTCTCCTTACCCAGCAGGCTAGAGACTTGAAAAATATTATCTTATTTATCAAGACATAGAACTGTAGCATGCCATACAACCCATGACATGGAGTCAACTTCATTCCCACTGCCTCTGCTCTATGCTTTCCTCAGCTTATCTTCTGTTTCTTTGTATTCCTCTTTAGACTGAACTCTGAGAGGCCTAGAACCTGGCTTTATTCATTTCCATGCCTGCAGCTCTTAGCATGGGGCCTGGCACTAAACAGGTTCTCTCTTAGCCCTTGGTGGAACTGAATGAAGATGGAGATAAAAGTTCCCTCAATGAGTTGAAAGTGTATTTCTGAGCGAGGCTTTCAGGAAAAGAATTATTTAGATCTGAAGAAATTGGCTATGCAGTGGATGCTATAAATGTTCAGCTATTCTGACCTCCTTCTAGTATGCCTTCCTGTACTATGGAGGCTGGAAAATAAAAATTAATTTCCCAGAGTCCTTTGCAGCCAGTGTTTCAGGCATGCTCTGCATTCCATCAGTCAAAATCCCCTGCACAAGATTTGGACTGAGCTGATAATGGAAACAGGCAGGACACAAGGCAGCCCTGTTTTGCTGGCATGGGTAGTGAAGAGACAATGTTCCTAAGCAGTTTCTTGAACTGTTGGTTTCTTTGACAAAGGGAGAGGGGCTTTCTGATCACAGGAAAGACTGGATATTTTGCCTCTGAGCTCCACTCAAAGCCTGTTTCTCTTGCTCTTCCAATGATCCATAATGATCTACTTGATGGTAGATCCCCTTCTGCCTAACTTCTGCCTACTATCTGTAACTGAATCTTAAGAGGGTGTAGACTAAGATTTCTAAGAAAACAGAAATCCGTGGTTGATCATCCAGCCTGGTTATACTTGAAGGCAGTGAGGATCCAGTTGGCAGAGACGGTAGGATCTAGCATGAATGCTCTATTAAAGGCGAGTCTTGGTAGACCAATCATTTTCTGTGACAATCTACTAGTGCAAGAATGAAAATATAAGCACTGTGGGGTTTGTTGATATCTCTAACTGTACCTTAGAGTTTAAACAAAGAAAACAATGAACTCAGGATTTTTCATTCATGTCTCCAGGTAAGAGGACCAGGGAACTTCTATGTCTTCCTTAAAAGTTATCTCTGTTGACTACAAGTCTGACAGCTGAAAATCAGTTACATTACTTGAAACTATAGGTTCTGAACTATAATATAGGTTGAAATCATTAGCCTCAATAGGCCTCTTAAGTGAGAGCTTGGGCACGCATTACAAGAATGTGACTCTGAGTCTTGGAATTGAGATGTTTGGTGGTTTTTAATGACTAAAATACCACCAATCCTGAAATTTGCTGAGCATCCCCTGTCAGCAAATCCTGCCTTGTTTGGAAATCCTGTAGTGACCTTCACCTTACAACAGGAAGCCATGCTTCCTCCTGACCACTTCTACTACACTGCTGCCTCTAGAGTTGTGACTAAAGTCAGATTCAAGCATCCCATGCATCTAAAGAATGGTAATTTTTTGCTAAGTCACATTAGCAGCAAGTGAGAGATGGATATGCGTGGACTCTGAAGGCATTAAACCAGGGAGGGAAAAATGTAATTTGAAACCACATTTCTGATTTAATCTTGGATAGATGGATCTAGGTGAACTTACCAGAGAATTTGAATTCAGTGTGTTAGCCTGGGCAGCTGGAAGTTTTTACTGTTTGCTTGTGTGGTCGATGTCCTTTGAAGATGACCACCATGACTATCATTCCTTGCCTTCACATTTCTAGATAATTTCATCTCACACTGGACTGGGGTCAGCCCAGTGACTCACTTTAGCTAATAGAATGGAGTAGAAGTGAAGGCCAGGAAGCTTCCATTTTTGTATTCTTTTGAACCCTAAGTAATATATTCAACTAACCTACTGGCAAAAGAAGTCATGCTGAGGAGCATGAGACACCACACATGTGAATGAAGAGGCCAGCTTGGATGTTACAACCCACTCTGTTGGGCTTTTTGGTTATCCAATGCCTCTGCCTAATCCTGAGACTTCTTTCCCAAGAGCTACAATTTGGAGGCCTGGGTTTGGTTTAATGGAGGGACAAGATATGTCCTTACACAAGATGTACCATTGCTCAGACCCTGCGGAGAAAATCTATGGATGGGCTGGATTCTGAAGGCTGGCCAGGGGGATTCAGAACCCCATGGGCTTGTCAGAGTCCACCTGCCTATGTAGTCTATACCCACACAAAGCCCAGGCCAGCAGGAGAGCAGTTTCTCCCAGCCTCCTGGGAGGCTATGTTCTGAATGTTAGTCTCAATTACCCACTGTGGTACAGGAGAGCTTTGGAGACAAAGGCATGAAGAACACATGCCACTCAAGTGCCTGATGGGGATTGTCAAATCATCAGCATGGACAGCAGAGGCAGGAAGCTGGAGCTTCCTTCCTCATCACATCTGTTCTGAGATGGTGCAGAGAGGATAGAAGGGATATGGGCTTGAGGATGGGAAGAATTGGGGGTTTGGTTCTAGTTTTGCCCCTTACTAGCCAGGGCATTTTGTGGTTGACTCCCCAGTGTCCATTCTTCCACCACCCCCACCCCCAAGTGATTTTCTAAGTTGAGAGATGAACCCCTTTAGCCCTCAAGATAACTAGGTGTGGGATGGGGTGGTTGGAACCTCCTGGGATAGGTACTCCCAGAGAGGTGCACAAATAATCAATTTTTGTGTGGGGAAGCACTTGCTTACAACATTCCTGATAACTTCTGTCCCCTTACTACTCATTTGATTAGGGACGAACATGCAATTCAATCTTGACCAAAGAGGAGTGAGGGGAAATCTTCTGGGGAAGGGAGGAGGCTTCCAGGGAAAGTCTTCCGTCTTCTAGAAAGGGCCCCCAGAGATGGCCCTTTCCTTCCTCTGAATGTCATGTTATGTCTGTGTGTAATGCCTTGGACAAATCACTTAATCTCTACAATTCCTACCTTTGGTGAGAACAGACATGACGTGTAAATCACCTGTGTGTGGCATTCACTCAGTAATTAGCCATCATTGTTTCTATTACTCTAATGAGGTAATACTATGTCAGCCCAATTTCAGTATGATTTATACTCAAAAAGGATTTGGCTTCTAGTCTCAGAGACCGCTGTCATGAATTCCTCCCCTCCCCGTACACACAAGCTTTCCCTCGCATCAAGAGGTGGAGCTTATTTCCTTTCTCTTTGAAGGCAGGCTGGCCCTGTGACTGCTTTGATCAGTAGAATGTGCTAGACGTGATGTTCTGAGACTTCTGAGCCCAGGTCTTAAGAAAACTGGCAGCTTCTCTTTCCTCTCTTTGGTAATTCTTGCCCTCGAGGTCCTCGCGTTCAGAAACGAGCCATCTAGGTGTGACAAGCCCAAGCCATGGGGAGGAGCACCAGGGCTCCCCAGCTGAGACCTCAGCCAATAGGCATCACCATCTGCCTGTATGGAGTCACCATCTTGAGTGTTTCTGCTTAGTCTACCCCCCACCATGATCGCAGCCTAGTTAACACACGTGGAGTAGAACCACTTAGGTCCACTCAGCTCCCAAAACTGTGAGGCAACATAAAATAGTTGTTATTATGAGCCACTACATTATGCAGTAAGAGATAATGAAAACAATTTCTTTAAATGTTTTGGAATTCTGGTTTTCTCTGCCTTCGTATCTGCTCCACACCTCCCCTTGTAGGCTGACGTCATTGGCCATCGAGGCCCACTCTGTCACAGGTCTCTGTCTCTTGAGCTCCTTTATTGATAAAGTCCATATGCTGGGACCTCAATCAATGTAGCTAAGCTTCTCTCTGTACTCCCCGAAATGCTTGCCAGGCAATATGTGTGCCTCAAGAAGAATATCAGATTGGTGGCTTCAAGGCTTCCACTCAAGACCTGGCTATTTTACTTACCAAGTGTGGGACCTCAGGCAAGGTTCTTAATCTTTGGAGTCTTGTTTCTTTCTTTCTTTCTTTCTTTCTTTCTTTCTTTCTTTCTTTCTTTCTTTCTTCTTTCTTTCTTTCTTTCTTTCTTTCTTTCTTTCTTTCTTTCTTTCTTTCTTTTCTTTTCTTTTCTTTCCTTTTTTTCATCTGTAAACTGAGGGCAATAATAGTAACTTCCTCACCGAGCAACGGAATGATACAAGCGAGGTAATACATGTGAAAGTACTTTGAAAATGTATTCTTTACACGTGATAATTACTGTTATTATGCCTCCCTGTATAATGAACACCAGCGCATGGGCCCATCAACCAACAGCCCCTCTTTATGTTACGTGGTTGAGTTCATCCCACTCTGGGAGACAAGATCACTGAGGGGAAAGCAAATACCATCACCATCACCTTCATCATCACCACCATCTTCCTCTTCATCATCATCAGAAGCAGCAGTGTCATTGTTAATGTCACCATCATCACATACTGCTTCTTGAGCATCTACCGAGCTACACCCCTGCCATAGAGTCTCACAACGGTCCTTTTGGACGTGTGTATTATTAACCTTCTTTTACAGGAAGTCAAGTCTAGCCCGGGTTAATCTCCTTGCTCAAGACCATACAGAACTAAACTTGACTCACTGGAAAGTTAAAAGCCAGATAAAAAGGATGTTTATTGTTGCATACATGTTCCTCCTTTCCCCATCAACTTCAGAGAACTAATGACTCTTCTTAAGTGGCTCTGGGGGTATTTGGGATGTCAACAACATTATTAAGCTGCACTCCAAATGCCATGATGCAAGTGGCACTTTTTTGGGGAAAAACACCCTCCGGCATTGGAATAGCAGCAACAAAGGCTGAATCTGAAGCTGTCGACATCCTGAAAGTTCACAAGCTGGACCTAAGGGAAGTCGAGCATCCCTGCTTATTTGCCATGTGCGGCCATCTCTCGGAAGCTGGGCAGGCACTAATTAGATAGCCATTCGCAAAGATGCTGTCGTTAACTGGAAGCCATCCAAATGGCTCTTTTTGTTCCAGAAGCTTCGGAAGAGGACCTTCCCCCTCCCCAAATCTCCTCTCATCCCACCTTCACTTGCCAAACTTCAAGGACCATGAATACAGTTAATTATGTCAGCTTGGCTTGGCACTGGTTTTCCAGATAGCATCTTTCATTAGCGTGGACCTTCCGGCCGACTGGCTGCTGTACCTTTGGGGGTTGCGGGTGATGTGTTGATTACCCTGATGACATAGGAAAAGAGGTGGGGGGAGGAAGTGGAAGATGTGGATGACATCTCAAACAGGCCCCCAAACTACATCTCTTCTTCCCTCCATGTCTCCTATGCTTCCATAAGAGGGCACTAAGCCCCCTAGGGATGCCAGGGAAGAATCTGGTATTAATTTATTAGTCATCTCAGCCTTGAGTATCTTAAAGACAACTCATGGTCTCCAGAGATAAGTTTTGGAGGGCAGTCTCTACATCTTATTTATTTATTTATTTATTTATTTATTTATTTATTTATTTATTTTTTACATCTTATTTATTACCCATGTACCTCACCTCCTACCAGAGACAGACAGACGCACATACATGCTGTCCATCCAGCCCTAGATATGGAGCCTGTTAGGCAGAGTATATGGAAGTGAACCTGCACCATTTATGCAGCAGTGGCATGGACCAAAGGCAGGGGCATGGTAGCTGATCTTATGAACAAACTGCTTACAAATTCCTCAACGCAGTGCTCAAGCTGAGCTCCAAGCCCAGGAGCCATGCTAACTGGCATTGGCTACTCTGATTCTGAGAGGGGTCTTGCTTACCAGATTCTTAAAGTGGGGAAGTGTGCAGCCTTTTAGGAGATAAGAGCTCTACACAGCATATACAGAAACAAACCTGAGACCATTTTCTAGGCTTTCTGATTCTACTTCTGAGCAGGTAAGCCTTTGTCCTTTGCCAGGAGCATTCACACCTCGGTCACCAGTGGTCCTCATACTGGCCCCATATCGGCCAGGTGCACAGCTGACCAAAGAAATAGCCGAGAGGCTTATGTGCACACCAGCCCCTTGATCACCCAGGGCATGTCCCAGCCAACAGGAGAGGAAATAATGATCACTCTTCACTCTTCCACTTCTAACTTCCAAAAATCTTTTTTATTCTTGGTCCAACCACAGCTACAAAGAGAAATCAGCTGTAAACATTCTGCTTTTTTTTTTTCTTTTTTTCTTGCCAGGAATTGCAAAACCACCAGTTCCCAACATCATTTAACTTCTTGCTAATCAGACTTTTGGGGGAAGAGGGACATATCACAAACCCAGACGAGCTAGTGGTGAGGGGCAATTGTCGTCTGAGATGCTCACCTCAACAGGGAGCCATAAAATAAATCTTCATTCACATAGACAATGTGTTAATCTTGAGAAAAAGATTTGGAGTTAGGATTGCAACTCCTCCAAACCAATAAAGCTCGGGACCAGTGCTGACCCTGGCGAAATATACAGGCCTGAAGGCAGACCGGTTCTTGCAGACAAGAGAAAAAACATTCCTTTTTTTTTATTTCCAGCTCAGGAAATTTGGCCAGTGTCCCGGCTGGCAGCAGTAGATAGAAGTCAGTTCAGATATAGATTTTCCCTTCTCCTTGTTTGCACGAGTTACTTTCAGGAAACAGCCAGCCAGCCAGTTAGCCAGATGAGTTTCCCTTCCTTTATTTAATCAGAGAAAGTGTTCCATGTTGTGGAGTCCATGTAGGAACTAATTCATGTGCTAGGTGCCCAAGAGAAACTTGAATTTGTTTGTCTTTTTATATAAACTGTGCTGAGAGGCTGAAGACAGAGGTCCCGCTGAGGTCTTATCTGATGACAGGCTCTTGGACACATCAGCAATAAAACCCTGCAGCCTTGTGACCGGTGTGGACTGGCCGTTCCCGTTTCTACAACAGCTAATATTCAGTAAGTGGTTTTCATGTGCCAGATACTGGGTTGAGTGCTTCACACCCACTGTCTCATTTAATCTTACAAGAACTTTGTGAGGTGGCTAAAGTCATCTTCATTTATGTCCAAGGCAAATCTCCAAGGCTGAGACACACACACACACACACACACACACACACACACAGAGAGAGAGAGAGAGAGAGAGAGAGAACTTACCTGAAGTCACAAAGCTGGTGAATAGGGAATTCAAAATTTGAATCCAGGTTTTCTCTGACTCCTCCTATACTGTACTAATTATATTTATTTATTTATTTATTTATTTATTTATTTATTTATTTATTATAGTCACAGAGAGAGAGAGAGGCAGAGACACAGGCAGAGGGAGAAGCAGGCTCCATGCACTGGGAACCCGATGTGGGATTCGATCCCAGGTCTCCAGGATCGTGCCCTGGGCCAAAGGCAGGCGCCAAACCACTGCGCCACCCAGGGATCCCCTGTACTAATTATTTTAGGAGTTAAGAGTTAAGTCTCTGAAAGATCAAGGCTCATAAATAATATCCTTTTCTAGCTGAGACTTAACTTCTGATCAATCTTCCAGTAGGATTTTAGGGTCAAGGATCCAAGCAGTCTGGCTCAACTCAATGCAATGGCAGGGAGCAAGGCCCACAAGGCCACATCAGCAGATCAGAATGCTTTAGTTGTGAATGACCCTGGTCCCTCTTGCAATAGCATCCTTGTTATTAAATCTGATCTCCCCTCCCTAATCCCCTTATTTTAATGACACAGAAGTGGGCGTAGTTACTTTCATTTGGGTTAGCTATATAAAGGGCAATTCCTCTGAACAAGGAAGAAGTCATGCAAGCAGACACTGCTCAAACAGGACTAGTGGTAGGTGAGAGGGCATGGGAGGTCTGGTGCGGCTGGAACCAAAGGTGTGCCAGATGTCCAAGGGCGTTTCCTGTAGGCCGTGCAGAAGCTTGAAGCATACCCGGAGTATGGCTACAGTTATCAGTGACATGATCAGATTGGCATTCAAGAAAGATTAAAAAAAAAAAAAAAAGATCATTTTTGGTTGCCTACAAGCCAGGCTTTCCCGGGATCCTATTCTAACAGACCAGATAGAGACACAGTCATGTTCTGGGCAGGCTAATAGTTCGGTGACCCTTTATAGGTGATTATTTCTGTACCCGTCCAATCTTTCTTTCAAAGAGAATTTGAACTCTGCAGGTAGGCAGAGGAAGATTCCTGGTGGTGGCACTCAGTCTTTGTTCTGAGAAATCTGCTCAGAGCCTTACATTTGCGCACCCCATTCAACAAAGCAAGACTCCTGCAGTGAACAGAGCCCATCCCCTTGAAGTTGGTTAGTGGCCAGCTCATTAGCCAGTAGCTACTTCTTGGGTCCTCATTCGCCAACCTACCTAGCTTCCTGTGGTGGTTTTAAGACATGTCTGTATGCTGCTTCTGGCCATAATGAAGAAGCAGGGGCCAGAGTCACCCTGCCCACCTGAAACAACTAGAAAATCAGACAAAATTTATTCAGTTTTTTCAGGTACTGGAAACAGGGAGCACAGATGGCCTTGAGAGACAGGACATCAAGGAGGTGAATCTTAGGCTATCTGAAATGAAAAAGAACACTAGATGGCATTAAAAGCAGATCAGATGACAGAAGAAAAGCTTAGTGACTGTGAAAACATAGCAATTTAAAGTCTTTATAACAAAATACACAGAGAAAAAAGACTTAAGAGGAAATTATCGAGCTCTAGGACCCATAGGACAAGTGACCTAACACATGAGACCCAGGAGGAGGGGAAGAGGGTGCAAAAAACTTAAATATGGCCAAAAGGCTTTCATATTTGATGAGAACTAGAAACCCACAGACTCAAGAAGCTCAATGAACTTTCCCAAAAAGATACACATTCCCCTGATGACTGATGATGCTGAGCATCACTTCATATGCTTATTGGTCATTTGCACATGTTTGTTGGAGAAATGTCTGTCCAAACCCTTTGCCCGTTTTTAATTGGGTTGTCTTTTTCTTGTTGACTTATAAGAGTTATTTACATATTCTGGATTCTAGACCCTTATCAGATATGTGATTTCGTCCCATTCTGCAAATTGCTTTTTCACTATCCTCATAATATCTGTGTCAGAGTTTTCCAGAGAAATACAAGCAATGTAAACAATACAAAACAGATGTATTTTAAGAAATTGGTTCACACAAACATGGAGGCTAACAAGTCTGACATTTGTAGGGTGGGCTGCAGGCTGAAAGCTTAGACAAAATTGATGATGTATTTTTGGGGCAGAATTTCTCCCTTCCCAGAAACCTCAGGCTTTGCCTTTATAGCTTTCAAGTGATTGGATGAGGTTCACCTACAGTGTGGAAGGTCATGTCCTTTACTTACAGTCAAGTGACTATTGATGTTAAGTACATCTACAAAACACCTTCACAACAACATCTAGGCTGGTATTTGCAGAGATAACTGGATACCATAGCCTAGCCATGTTGACACATAAAGTTAACCATTATATTGTCATTTAACACAAAAAAAGTATTAGAGTTGATGAAATCCAATTTATCAATGTTTTTCTTTGAGTGCTCGTGTTTTAGGTGTCATGTATAAGAGAGCATTGCTTCCTCCAAGGTCACAAAGATTCACACCTATGTTTTCTTAGGAGATTTTAATAGTTTTAGCTCTTACATTTAAGTTTTTGATCCCTTTCAAGTCAGATTCTGCATATGGCATGAGGCCGGAGTCCCATGTGTTCTTTTGCATCCGTTGTTGTCACCTTCATGAGCTACTCTCAGATTAATTTTCCCCCATTGTCTTACTATTTCAGTAAGTTCAGGCTCCTTGAAGACTTTGGGCACATTTGGCCAACCAATTTGCCCCTTAATCCAGTTCCAGATCCCAAACTGGGAGAAAACTTAGAACTCTTGAGTTCATTTCCCCAAGTCACTTTCTGTTTGGTGGTCCTGCGTAGGCCTTGAAAAATAGCGGGAAGGGCTGGGACAGGTTAACCTTGGTGTTTGGGAGACAGCATTCATCAACGGGTCACCACAAAGTACCTGGCAGGAGAGGCTGTAGAGATTCATAAACTATGTCCCATGGGCCAGATATGGGCCTCTACCTATTTTTGTCGATATGGTTATGGAGGAACACGGCCACACGTGTTCACCTACATACTATCTCTGCCCACCTGAGAGCTACAAGAACAGAGATAAGTCATTGTGACTGAAACCGTATAGTCTTCAAAGCCTAACATGTTTACAATCTGGCCCTTTAGAGAACACTCTGTTAACTCTGGACACATAGTCCTAGTGTGTGCAGAGTGGAAATCTTCGCTGTCTTTAGTATAAGAGGAAATGGATGTGTAGTAGAGGTTATTGGCGCCCCACCTGGAATCCCTTTTGCAATTAGGTTGCCCACCCCCAGGTCCTACACTGCTTCTCTGAATGAATCCAACTGCAGCTTTTTCTTCTCTTGTGTGGCTCTTTGTTTTTCTTGCCTCCTGCATCTCTTACCCTTTTGCTGATTTCTCCTGAGACACCTTCTCAATAACTCACATACATATGCATTCTGCTCACAGGTGCTACTTCTAGAGAATCCAACTTAGGGCAGAATGCATTGTCAGAATTAGAGTGCCAGCCATCAGGTTGATGTCTGCAAGAGGGATGGGGGTCCATGGTCTGGCAGCTGGTGGGAGGTTTTGGAGCCTGAGCAGAGAAGAAGGTGTTTGCATGGGGGCGGGTCGTGGGGGCTTGACTTGGGATAACAGTGCCCTGGCAGGATGACGGTAGTGACTGCACATGTGAGCAGCAGTGGTAACGGCAGATTGTTGTGTACAGGAGAGGTGACCCAGTAGTTAAATATATTGAGAATAATAGGAGGTTTCTCATTGTCTGAGGGGTTATAAATATGGAAAGGGGGAAAAACTAGAATAAACTCTCTGGTATTGGATTGGAATTGGAGGTATCAGTATAACTTGCGTTTTCAACACATAGAGGTATAGATAAATATAGAATTAAATGCATGTGGTCACAGAAGCTTGGCAGTTCCAACACCCCAAAAGCAATGAGCACCCTAGCACCCAGATCTTTGTTTCAAAATGCCTTTCTCTACTAAAAGGAATTAGGACCCCCCTGGAGAAACAGCTGACTTCAAAGCTGGGGCAGAGGAGGTGAAGGACGAGGTAGAACAACTTTCTATGCTAGAAAGTAAGGACACGCTCAAATATGAGGAGAAAATGTCAAACAGGACATAGAAGCCATCTTGAAAGGGCACCACTGGCCTGATCTGGGACATTTTGAGTATCAAAATAAATGATGTTAGTAGCAGATTAAAATGCATTGACTAAAATAGGAATCCCTGAGTCTATACTGATAAAAATAAATGAAGGAATGAGGAAAAGAGAAAGGTCTTACCGTAGAAAGTCAATTAAATGGAGATGGGATGATGGAATTAGAACCTTCGTCGTAATAACTAATTCTGCCAAAAAGTATCAATGCAGGTATTTGTGGAATGAAGACAGAGGAGAGGAATGTTTTCCATCCAGGTTCACATTACACTTCATGGGAGAGACAGAGAGAGAGAGAGAGAGACTCAACTGGAGGACTTTCTGGGCTGGAGCTTCTCAGCTCAGGAAAATTCTGGGTCACACCTATGGTGGTTCCTTGGCCTCGAAGAGGATCCGAATGTCACCCCAAAACATGCCACTTTGCATAAGGATTATTTTGAGCTGAAGGCAATTGAGACTCCACAGATGCAGGAAGAGTTTTCTGCGCTCCCCTTATCTGCCTAAGAGCAGGACAGAAATTTCCCTGGGAGGAAGATGCCCCCCGCCCTCCGCCCCTCTCACCTCCAGGACCAGGGAGAGAAGAGCAGCTTTTATCATAGAAGACTGGGAACGGACACCGAGATCAATTTGCATAAACAGACCTTATTAAAATAACCCTTATCTTCTGTTAGCTCCTCCCATATATGTCCTAGTCACTTACCTACAATTTATTGTCCCTTGAAGCCCAAGCCCTTTTTCCTTTGTTAAAAGAATATAGAAGCCCCTGAGTCTAAGAGCTTCTTTGATTTTTCTCTTCTGTTCTGTGAACTCCCAGCAGGTACCTATTAATAACAATTCTGTTCTTTTTCTCCAGCTAATATGTCTTTTGTTAATTTAATTCACAGGGCCCCCCCGACACGCCCCTGAGAAGGTGGGGGAAACATTCTTCCTCCCAAATGGAATAGAAACGAGCAAAGAAATTTCTTTTTAAGAAGAGTTTAAAAACCACACAGCTAATTCACTGGGCTCGTTTGTTGGAAGGACAGCAGGGTGGCTTCAAGGTGCCCAGCTAGTTGGTGGCATAGCCTGGGTGAAGGCTGGTGTGCTGTTCTCCAGGAAAACAGAGGCTGCTAGCTCAGCCTCAGTGGGCTATCTAGTAGTCCCCATCAGCAGCGGAGCCCAGAATCTGTCCCCTCATATGACCAAATCTGGGGGAAGGCCAGAGTGGATTTACTTGCCATTTATGGCCATGAACATATTCATTAACTCCTCACAACAGCTCTATGAGTTGGGTATTACCCCCATTTTATAGATGCCGATATTAAGGCCTAACGAGAATTACTGAGAATTACTTAGAAACCTGAATATAGGGGATTGCTTTCAGTGAATTGCAACATTATTCCTTTCAGAACATGTGGTGATGCTAACTAACTGTTGGCAAAGTGTTGCCAAGTACCAGTCCTGCTGGATCCTTCTTCAAAGCAGAAATAAGGCTTATCTGCAATTAGTTCCTTCATTGTGTGCAAACGGTACTAATTGCTTGAAAATAGTGTGTTCTCTTAAGTAGGTTAAACATTCCCTTCTGAAATCTTGTTTATACTATTAATTTGGGCAACAAACTCTTCCTTTATGGTGCATGGCAACTGCAGCCAGGCCAGGCTGGGAGAAGGATTACAAATTTTCACTCATTTGAACTGGGATGGGGTGTCAATCGATGCGAGCCCGCCGACCTCACTCGTGTGAGCCCATTGAAGAGAGGGTCAGCCAAATGTGGCAGCCACCTGATTATGAAATATTTGATGAGAAATGAAAATCCCTTCCTTTCTACTACTGGAGAACCTCGAACTTTCTGCCAACAAAATCTTGCCAACTGGTGGTCCTGCCGGGCTTACTTTAAGGAACAGATAAGACTCAATTTTAATTAGCACACTAATTGTTTCCATGCAAATGAATATGGGGAAAGAACTTGCAAACAGTTTATTTTCTTAAGTGGGTTACCAAGGTGCCCCCTGTAGCTTGTTCGATGGTGCTCCATTGGACAGCCAACTGTTGTGTTCACTGAATAGCACAAATCCAGCTCAACAAGCACTTCTGGAGCAGGGCCCTGGTGCTGAGCTCCATGGTGAAGTTGGGAGGTGGGGAGGTGAGATGAACCAGGTGCAGACTTTGTCTTCTAGGGCTCCATCATTGAGGTCAAATGTGCGGTTGCTAAACTGTATCAGTTAGGATTCGGGGTTGTAAGCAACAAAAGTCAATTCAGGGTTAAGTGGAGAGAAAGGGAATGTAGTGAAGGGGTCAAAGGTTGGAGGTAGGCTGAGCAGGAAGGCAAAGAGGGCTGACAGAGTAATAATCTGGTGGGTTGATTGCCATCAAAAGGACTCATTTCTAGCTGACCTTGTGTCCTTGTGTTGCTCAGGCCTGTGGCCTCTGTCGGGGTAGAAGAACCTCATAGTCTCAGTACCTGGGAGCATGCAAATTAAATGGACAAAAAAAAAATTAGCAAGGAAAAAAAAAAACCCTCAAATGTATTCATGTGTAATACAGGAGCTTCCAGAAAAAGTAGCTCTCTAAGTGGCTGAAGTTTGGAAAAGAGAAGGGAGAGAAGAGGCTTCTATGGGAAAAAAACAAACGGGTTTCAAAGGGAACAAACAGGAGATAAGGAAATCTGTGATAATGTTTGTTTATGCAAGTGTGAGTGGTCTTTTCCATCTTTTTCATGGCCGTAAAGCTCCCCCAGAGGATGGAGTTTATGATAGTTTCAGTCCCAGAAGTTTTTGCTTTTAGCGAGATAAAGCAAGCTCACAGAAGGCTTCTTTCTGCATCTGTGAATCTCAGATGTCTTCAGTTTAAAACAATCTTCATATTAACTCTGAGTGTCCACGTGGGTACCCACACCTCTCCCCTGAATAACCACAATACCCTCCTAGCTGGTTTCCCCAATTCCACTCTGGCTTCCAGCCCATACGTTCTCCCAGCAGCAGCCAGAGGGATGTCTTTAAAACCAGAATCAGATAATGCCATCCTGCGCTTAAACACCTCTGCAGACCCAGCGCTCAGATCTTGGCTTCGAATACTGTTGTCTAATAAAAAGAGCTAGGGCTCCTTAAAGAAATGATGGATTGTAGGACGGGGCAGGGAAAGTATAGCTGAGCCTGGAGCATCTTGCAGTGCCAGAGAATAACAAAGTGCTCAAGAAACAAAATGATGGGGACATGTCTCAAGGGACACAGGAGTCACCTGAAGGAGGTCCTAGTAGCCGAAGCAGCAATAATGTAGGTAAAAAAAGAAACAATATAGTATTGGAATATAACCCAAAGTACCACATTAGTATCTATGAGTCTGTACTGATGTTCACAGATAATTTTTCGGGTCATTATTCAGATAAACAGGGAGGAAGAGATCAACCACCTGTACAGAAGAATTTCAACTATTTATGAAGATGCTCCCGCATGAAGGTGGCAGAGCAGAGCTTCTTGTCCCTTAGGAGGGGGAACTCATGGAGACTTCTTCTGGGGGGTAGGACATGGGAAGAGGGAGAAGGAGGTAATGTTACAGCAGAGAGTCCGACAAATGCACCCTCAGCCAGGTAGGTGCTCAAGGTCAAAGCCAACACTTGATAAGTCATGTACCCTTGCTATGATGTGATGAGAGGCACCCTGTACTTCTGTGCTCTTTCTCCCGGGATCCCAGTCGAGGAACTCATAACCCACGAGCCAAAACCAAACTGAAGGATGAGCTACAAAGTACCTGACCAGTACTCCTCAAAACTGTCCGGGTCATTGGGGCACCCCGGGGGGCTCAGTGGCTGAGCATCTGCCTTTGGCTTGCGGGTCCTGAGATCGAGTCCCGCATCGGGCTCCCTGCACGGAGCCTGCTTCTCCCTCTGCCTGTGTCTCTGCCTCTCTCTCTCTCTGTGTCTCTCTCATGAATAAATAAATAAATAAATAAAATCTTTAAACAAAACAAAACAGTCCAGGTCATCAAAAACAAGAAAAGTCTGGGAACCCATCATCACCAAGAGGAGCCTCGAGAGATCTGACCTCTAAAAGTAATGTGGTATCTTGGATGGAATTCTGGAACGGAAAACGGACATGGAGTAAAAATTTGGGAAATCTGAATCCAGCATGGACTTCAGTTAATGATGACATGTCCGCGTTGGTTCCTTAGTTATGACAAATGTATTGTATTAACATAAGATGTTAACCACCGGGGACACGGGGTGTGTGGTCTCTGGGGGGCTCTCTGTCACGTCGCAACTCTTCCATGCATCTAAAACTCTTCTGAGAGAAAAGATTTATTAGCAAACAAAGCAAAACAAAATCCTCTGAGGGCTTCTGGTTGGGCTGAGAATAAAATCTAAATTTCTTATCCTAGTGGACAGTTGACATTGCTCTGCGGGACCCGGTTGGTCTCTGTCTCCCACCACCTTTCTGACCATTCTGGCCTTGTCTCAGGCAAGGACACGGGGGCCTTTGCTCCTGCGTCCCCTTCTCCCAGAATGCTCCTGCTCTTGCCAGAGCTTGCTCTCTCTTGCCCCACCCGACCTCCCTCTTCCTCCCTCCCTCTCCCTCTTCCCCCCTCCTATCCTCTGGTCGAATCCTTCTCAACTGTCATATCCCAGTTTAAATGCCACCTCCTCCAAGAAGCCACCTTGAGAACAATGACGCATGTCCCCCCCACCTGCATCCCTCTCCATCACACTACATCGGTTTCTGGCACTGATGTCAGCCTACCATTATTTTACGTAAGCTGTTCACCTGTGTACTCCTGACCACCCCAGGAGAATGTGCCCAACCCACTCACAGCCATAACCCTAGGGCCTCGTGGGAGGTAGTTTAATAAACACCCGATGAGTGGAGCAGAATTCACGTCTGCCCGTCTCTGCTGACTTGCTAGCCTTGTCACTCCGTGCCCTGACCTCCCCACCTCCGGAAGGGACACCTCCCTTTACCCACCTCCAGCCTCGATCTTCCAACCTTCCATACTCCCTGTCCTCATTCCCTTACACCTGCAGTGTCAGGCCCTGTAAATACAGCCTTGTCCTGGGTGTGCGCACCCCGTGGAGATCATTACTATGCAATTAATGCTACTCAGTTGCGCGTTACTATAAGTGCCCATAATTGCATAATTAGGACCCATAATGTAACACAATCATTAACATGTTTTATACCTTGGCCTCTTCCAAACTAAATTTTTGTTAAAGCACCCCAAGTAATTAGTTTAGCGTGAGGATGGAGGAAGTTTCTAGAGAACAGAGCAAGCAGTCTCCCCTTTGTCTTTCCACGTGGTAATGAGGAGGGAATGCCTGGCACCTTTGAGAAAGACGCTATTGATTCTTTAGCACCAAAGCATCCCCCCTGAGCCCGGCTCTGTGTTGTTTGCTGAATTTTCTAGAATGAATGGGAACCAGTGTGTGTTTGTGCTTAAGGCACATTCCCAGTTATTTGTGCTGATGGAGCAGAGAACTCCCTCATCCTCGTAAGAGATATTTTCCAAAGTTAAAGGCAACAGAAGGGTGGGGGAAGTGGGGGGTGAGGGAAATGGGGAGTTAGTGTTTAGTGGGTACAGAGCGTCAGGTTGGGAGGATGAGCAAGCTCAGGAGATGGTTGGTGGTGATGGTTGCATAACAATGGGGATGCACCTGCTTCCTCTGAACTGCACACTTAAAAATGGTTAAAAAGGTAACTTTTATGTTGTGTATCTCTACTACAATAAAAAGAAGCCCAGTGACATATTTTACTGGAAAGTAGGCACAGTACTTTGATAGGAGAAAAGGTCAGTTATGCAGCAAACACAGAGTAAGATCCCACTTTTTAAAAATTTTATTTTAAAATTATGCAGGGACACCTGGGTTGCTCAGTGATTGAGCATCTGCCTGTGGCTCAGGGCATGATCCTGGAGTCCCAGGATCGAGTCCCACATCGGGCTGCTGCAGGGAGCCTGCTTTTCCCTCTGCCTGTGTCTCTGCCTCTCTCTCTCTCTCTCTCATGAATAAATAAATAAATCTTTAAAAAAATAAAATTATGCATAATAAATAAGAGGCTGGAAATAAAAAATGTCAAAGCACATAATTGATTATTTCTGAGTGGGAGCGATATCTACAGTCTTCTTTTGGGCTTCTCTGTATTTTTCCAGTTGGATATTCTATGGTCAATGCTTGTGTATCTTTTGCAGTCAGATTAAGCGTGGACACACAGCATTGTCAATGTACTTGATGCCACTGAGTTGTATACTTTAACGTGGCCGTGATGGCCAATATCTTGTTGTGTATATTTTAACACATACAAACGTGCTTAAAAACGCAAAGGCAACTTGTACTAAAGACGCTACCTACCTGGGGTTTCTTGGGGTTGATCCTGCCCTAATTTGCCATCACCCCCTGGTCCTGCTCCACTGCGTGGTCCAGGGGAGCGAGACCAGGCATGGGACGTGAAATCGAGAAGCTAAAAGATACCAGGTATGGGTTTAAATGTTTCTAGGTACAATCCAAGATTTTGGCCTCTTCAGATCAGATGAAAAGCATTCTGTAACAGGAAGCTTTTTTTTTTTTTTTTTTTTGAGTTCACTCAGGATTTATTATGATTCAAATTGAGGCCAGGTTAAAGCTAACCCTCATATTTTCTACAAAGCAGGGATTGTTGACTGTGATAGCATAACCATGATTGCAGGAAAAACAATCACAAATCTTTAGAGGCTGAACTGTTTTCAGGAACACAAAGATACCACATCGCTTTGACACTCATTACAAATAAAGATGTGTTATATGTGTGTGATGTTTTTAACCTTCTAAAGTGTATTTGTGGTTTTTATTTATTGTGTTATCAGGCAAATCATGTGAAAGTGGCCCTTCTATTAAGATGGGAGATGCCGGAGCCCATTTGTTCACTGCCTGGAACTACCCAGCAGATAGGGGGAGGTCATTGGTGCCAGAGCAGGGCCCTCCCTGGTGTGAAGTCCTAAAGAAGGTAAGAGGGGATGGGCTATAGGGGAAAAGAGGGTGTGCCTCTTCTGCAGCTTCTAAAAGGAAGGAGGAGCAGGTGGGAGGATAGGCAGGGAGGATTGCAGTGACTTTGTTAAAGGGGCCTCATGAGGCCTTTATCCACGAGGGCCAAGGGAGCTGGGGTATTTATACACCAATTCCTGCCAGTGAGGCTCCTCCAGGGGTGACACCTCCCTGGGCAGTGCCAGCTGGCCTCTAGCATGGGCGTCGGAAGGCTCTTGGGCAGCATGGAGGGGCTGACAATTGTGGCAGAGCAGGTGTGCTCAGCGCTGCAAGGACTGGAGGACTCTTTGTGCCTCAATATTGTGCCCCAGGGTAAGGGCGGTGTTTGCAGGGAGGACAGAAGGTGTAAAACAGCCCCCCTCGGAGATGAGAGAGCAACTCAGCTGGGCAGTCCCAAACACCCCACTTGACGGTGCATTTTTTTTTTTTAAAGATTTTATTTATTCATTCATGAGAGACACACAGAGAGAGGCAGAGACACAAGCAGAGGGAGAAGCAGGCTCCCTGCAGGGAGCCCGATGTGGGACTTGATCCCAGGACCCCGGGATCACACCTTGAGCCAAAGGCAGATGCTCAACCGCCGAGCCACCCAGGGGCCCCTTGACAGTGCATTTTGAATAAGGACATAGCTCAGCTTCCGCTGCCTCTGAGCCATGCTGTGTGGCTGCTGTGTGCTGGCATGCGAGACAGGGGCAGACGAGACCTCCTTGCTAGTCATGGAGACTTCACGGGGGCTGCAGACCTGCAGGCCAAGGAGTGAGATGAGGGGGACATATGTGTGCAGTGTGGGGTGCCTGATGGAGGAGTGGGCAATGTCGGTGGTGGTGGTGGGCTGATACTGATGGGGGAACAGAAGGCTAGCTGAGGACAAAGCTCGAGCCCAGGGCCACACACTGACAACAGGCAGAGGGACATTCCTCTAGGGACTCAACTGCCTTGAGGTTCAGACTTTTCTAAGGGCAAGAGGCAATATTAGCCCGACCCCCAGGATCCTGTGAGTCTACTTTACCATATAAAAATTCCTTTAGAAACATCCTTTATCTCTAAACCCCCCAAGATCCATGTTGGCAATCATCTCCCAAGCACATGACCCACTGATAGACATCTGTTTTATTAGATGACTAATAAGTGACCCACCGATGACTCAGGTTTTATTAGACAGTAATAAGTGACCTTTCCCCAACAATAGCCCCCTCAAGGTCCTGGAAACCTCGCTTCCAAAATTCCTTAGAGACTTATGCTCTCCCTAACCCCCTCCCAACCCCCAGGTATATAATCAGCCACCCCTCACAGGCCTGGGACAGCAGCTCTTCCTGCCCCGGGGTCCTGTCCCCAAGCTTTAACAAAACCACCATTTTGCACCAAAGATGTTTCAAGAATTCTTTCTTGGTCGTTGGCTCTGACCTCACCCCACCAAACCTCACCTATATTCCAAAACTTCATCAATACCACACGCTCAAGACCGAAGGATGAGTACTCCTGTCGCAGCTGCGAGATCTCTCTGAGCCTTAGTCCGTCTGTGAAATGGGACGATGATAGATTTGAAATCTCTGTAGGGATTTCTCAGTGAATGCAAGTGTTGGGTAATGCGATGAGCAGAGTGGCCTCAGGATTTCGGATTGCCAACCCTCACCCCCAGGGACCAAACTCATGCCAGGATGCTCCAGGGTGACCACAAAAATCACCAGCAGGGGGTCCAAGCAGCCGGGAAGCAGGCGGCCTCATGGAGAGGTCCCTGCCACTCTTATCCTTTCTCTGGTTCACTGAGCTCCTGCCCTTGTCCATCCACTGTATGAACAAGATCCAGTGAGCAAGGTGGGCAAGGCCTCTGACCGCAGTGTTCCGGTGGGAGGCTGTTGCAGGGGGGGCAGGAAGCAAAGCTCTCCCTGTTTTCACAGTGTATTTATCTCCCGACGACCCTGGAGCAGCCCTGGGTTGCACGGGCTCTCTCAATTATTGGCTGTGCAACCGCGGGCAGGCTACCTAACCTCTCTGTGCCTTAGCTTTCTCATCCGTGAAACGATAAAGTATCTCACACACAGGGTTGTTTTTAGATTTAAAGAATTCCTGGCAGGCAGGTGCCTAGCATAGGCCCTGGCCCTCAGTAGGTATCGGTGGCTATTTTTCAAGGAGCTGATCTGATTGTTCAGAACCATTCCCCGAAAGACCTTGGGTCTTGGGTCCTGGTGGGGACCTAGCCCTTCCGGGAATGGCAGAAGGCTGAGCCCCAAGCCCCATGGCCAAGCCTTTGGGAGGAACCCCAGTGCTCTGGTTCTGGCTAGAATGGAGTGAGGACCGTGTTGCTGAATGATGAGCATGGAATTTGGAGCCAGGCAGACCTGGGGGAGCGTCCCAGCCTCTCCACCTCGTAGCTGCAGGATCCTGGGAGAGTCGCTTCACTTTCTTGAATCCTACTTTCCGGAAGCACAAAGTGGTGGTAATCGTGATAGAGCACATGACGGTTGTGTCACTCACTCACTTGGGAGTTGCAAACCCCAAACGTAGTGGCTTAAAGCCACAACCCTCTATTTTGCTCATGAGTCAGTGGATTGGCACTTTGGACTGGGTTTGGGCAGGGGGTCTGCTGGTCTTGTTTGGGCTCATTCAGGCACCTGGGGTCGGCTGGGGGCCAGTCTCTGGGGCTGTTGACTGAGGGAACTGGTAACGGGGCCACGTGTCTCATCGTCTGGCAGGCTAACCTGGGCTTGCTCACGTGGGGACGGTCACAGGGTTCCTAAGAGCCCCAAGGGAGGAAACCCAATGCCTAAGGTCTTTGGAGAAAGTCCCACAGCCAGATTCAAGGGGTGGAGGAGTCAATGGAAGGGGAGACTTTAACTATACCATCTACTGGGTTGTTTTGAGGATAAAACAAGATCATCCGGGTCAGGTGCCTGTTAGCATTGTGAGTGCTCAATAAATGCATTGACAGAGATTAGATTTCTCTCCTCTGATTTTTTTTTTAAAGTAAACTCTACAACAACATGGGGCCTGACCTCACGACCCCAAGATCAAGAGTTGCATGCTCTTCCGACTGAGCCAGCCAGGCGCTCCTCTCTCTTCTAGATGTTCAGTGATTTTTAATTTTGTGGAATGTCTTGTCTTTGTTTCCTCCCCCACACCACGAGGATAACCACTTTCAGGCAGCGATGCCCTTTGTAAGGGTTTGATGAGGGAGGGAAGGATGGTGCCCGGATGCCGGTGTTGTTATCCTATTACCCATGTGAGATCTGTCTCCACCTCTTCTTCGCACACCAAAATGCAAGCCAGACTTGATTGCCTTTTCAGGTTTGTTCATATTTTGACCCACATCCCACTTTCCAAGAGAGCTGTTTTGTAGACACTGCCTGGAGCTGTCCTTTCCTCCGGCTGCTGGAGCCTCTCCGCCTAATCACCTGCTCCCCCAGGGCACCTCCTCCCTTGTGTTCGTTCCCTTCCTCCACTCCAGCCTCACGTCTGTCTGCCTCGGAGGCTCCTCCGGGCTGGAGCCACAGCTTCAGGGGGTTGCAGGGGAGCCCTGGGGACATGAGGCTCTTCCAGGCAAGGATGCCAAAGGCCTGAAGTGAGGTGTACCTGTCATGACTCTAAGTACCCGCAGGCCAGACACAACGCGGGGCTCCGGTGGCTCTGAGGGACCCTCATCCCATCTGTAAAAGAAAGGAGCCCCCTCCCCGCTGCACCTCCTCAAGATCTCCAGGGAGCTCTGAGCAGCTCCCGAGGCTCCCCTGTGCTGCCCAGCGCACTGGGAAAACGCTTAGGGCTTTGAGCCTGGGGAGACTCCAATCAGGCTGTCAGCTGCTGTGGAAGGGGAGGGAACAGGTACAGGGCCTCAAAACCCGAATGGGGTAAGGCATGAGTAACTTGAGCGCTGCCCCCTCCTCCCTCAAGCCCCCAGATATTGTCAAGCCAGACAGGACTCCTGCAGGTTAAATATTAGACAACCTTCCTCTGGAGCTGGGATGCTGAGAAAGGGGAGTGGGAGGAACCAGCAGACCCCCCCCCCCCCCAGCTGGCCCCTGCAGAAGCCGGTGGTACTTCTGAGACCACCCTGGAGCAGTCCCTGGGCGGGGTGCTTCATGCACATTCGCTTGTGAGTTCACACAGCATCGTCTTGAGGCTGGTGGGGGCAAACCTATTTTGCAGATGCAGACATTGAGGATCGGAGAGTTTAAGGATATTTTCTTTGAGGGGCACCTGGATGGCTCAGTTGGCTAAGCATCCGAGCCTTGATTTCAGCGCAGGTCTGATCTCTCAGGGTCGTGAGATCAAACTCCGTGTTGGGTTCCATGCTTAGCGTGGAGTCTGCTTGAGACTCTCTCTCCCTCTCCCCCTGCCCCTCCCTGCCTTCTAAAAGAAATACATAAATCCTAAAAAAAAAAAAAAAAAAAAAAAAAAGAGGAATATTTTCTTAGAGTTCAAAGGTCAAGGATGGAGCATCCGTGATCAGTGTGAGTTGGGGAGGGGTCGGGAGAGGCCCAGGGGATGGCTGATGCCCACCAAGCCCTTGGCCCCTGGGCTTCAAGAGAGGGGAATGGATGAATGCATGAGTGGGCAGGTCAGGTTCAAGAGTGTTTTGAAGGAAACTGAGGGTCTTGGATCTTTGCCATGAAGGTGAGTCTCCTTGAACTCCACGAGCCTCAATTTTGTCTCCTGTACAATGGGGTTGTCATCAGGGTCAGCGAAGTGATGTGTAGAAAATTCTCATCTAGTCCAGTGTTTGGCATATACTGAGCAGGCGCTCTAGAAACACGGTCCCTATCCTATATCCTGACTCCAGCAAGCTGTGGGGCACCAGGGACGGCCCCTTCAGGCAGCCTTCCTTCCTGGCGGGGCATTGCCAAGAGCAGCCCCATGCCCTACATTCGGAGTGCGGCCGGGCCCAGCCCCGGGCAGATGCTGTGGCTTCTAAGCTCGCTTCTGCAGCCCTGTATTCCAGACCAGCCCTAGACTGGGCTTCTCTTGTAAATATTGATGGAGGCCCCAGACAGAGAGGAACAGGAAAACAAAGGACGATTTATTTATGATGGAAAAAGAAACCAACAGGGGGAAAAAAAATCCACAGGCCTGACAGGAGAGAGTGTTTAAATAAACCGTGGTACAGCCACTCGATGGAGCATCCTGCTCCTATTGAAATGATGTTTACCGAGGGTTTGTAGCAACACGGGAAATGCATATACTAGAAAGCTGAGTGAAAAAAAGGAAGCAGCTGAATTGTAACTTGGGCATAATCACACGTAGGCAAAAATCAAGCCACAGAAAAGGATGCCCAGGCTGGAGGGACACACACTGCAGAGGGGGTTGTCTCTGGGTGGTGAAACTAGGGAGATTTTTTTTTTTTTTTTGTACTTCTGTATTTTCCAAATTTCTTTCCTACAATGTCGTGGTTGGCCTAATGTGGAAAGCAACCCAAACTGAAGGGTTGGGGTTTTTTTTTGTTGTTGTATTATAAAGAACAAAAACTTCATGGGGAAGCAGGACGGATGACCCAAGGAGAAGCCAAGGGACAAGGCCCCCCGGGAGGCTGAGGGCTTGAGGTGGCCAGACAGGGCTATCACACGAGGCCGAGTGCCGATCCTAGACTCTGACCCCGTGGAGGACCACAGGCAGGCTGACACCCGGACACACTCAGGGGTGGCGGTGGCGTGTGATCTGGACTCTCCCCTTAAACGCGTGCTCTCTGCTTCTCTCCTGTGAAGGTGGCTTACCTCCCTGCGAGGAGCCTCCTTCCTAATCTTTGGCAGAACGGGATTCTCTCCCTTGCGGGAATGGCTAGAGCAGGATAGCTGGCTTCCTGTCCTCTTCACGCAGAGGTGGAGCTCCTCGGAGGCAGCCCTGCCCTTGATGGCATTATGCTACCTCCCTGCCTCCCCTGCCTTCCTAGCATGTGTGCAGCATAGGTTCCATTCATTTGTTTAGGCATTTGTTTATAAAAATTACCTATTTTCCTCCACCAGGACGTGGGCCCTGTTAGGGCAGGGACCTTCCGCATACCCAGCACCTGGAACAGTGCCTGGCCTAAATGTTCCACGAGTGAATCCTGACTGTCGGCCCAGGTGGTCTTTGCAGGCCCCCCGAACTACCTTGCTCTATCTACCATGATGGCCCTGATGCTAGCTCTGGACACCCAGGCTGGTGATGAGAAACGCACCAGCTCTCACCTGGGTCAGACCGGTTCTGAGGCTCAACATGAAAAGATAAGGTGATCGATTAGTGATGTCTGCCCAGGACCACAGGGAGGTGGATGAGATGTGCCCGTACTTTCCATCTCAACCCTCCCTTCATCCTGAAGACCATATCCACCATCACTGGGTCTGGAACGAATTCCGCTGTTTCCCTGTTCCCGACCACAGGACCATGGCCCAGGCAGGGGGGCTCTGAAAAGTTTTCTGGAGTGATCCCTAGTTCACCCTGGGCTTGGAGCACCCCCTCCGCCCTCATGGTCTCCCTGCTTGGTTGCAGTCTAGTCCATTGCCTGGCTCCTCGCTGGAGGCCTGCCCTTGGGGGCTGGATCTGGCTCCATCTGCCCCCAGCTCCCACTTGGGGTTCACCTCCCAAACAACCCCCAGCCTAGCATCATGATGCCAACGCCGCCTCTCAGTCCTGTCATTGAGTTACCTCGCTTCCCCGCCAAGGGTCCCTTGGAGGCTCTTGCCTGAGTGTTGGCTCTGAGCTTGAGCATGGCCTTGGCAGGGGCTGTGGGGTCACCAGGCTCCAATTTAGAAGTAAAGTAGGCAGCCTCACCTTCTAGGCCCTAGAATGGGGACAGTGGCCTTGAGTGGTCCAATAACAGTTCTCGTCTCCACGCCAACCTCCCCAGTATTCCTTGCTCTAATCATACACTTTCCAGGAAGACCCTGGCTCAGCCCTGGCAGCTGCAGTGAACGAGAGCGCCTGTCCAGACCCCCAGGGGAATTTGGGAAGGATTTATTCTGGGCGTTCTCATTTCTCTAGCAGAGAAGGCCGCCAATCGTCCTTCCCATTTTCAAGGTAGGAACGCTGACATCCAAAGCATCCTCAGCTCCCCACTTGCCAGGCCTGCCCTGCTGCACCCTCATCTCTACCATTTTCCTCCAGGCTGTTTGTCACTTTAGGAGGGGTCCCAGCTGCCCTGGCTTCCTGCTGGCCCCAGGAACATCGCTGCGCTTCTATCTGTGTGTGCGTCGTCCTCAGCGAGGAGACGGGGCTGTGGCAGTAGATCTGACCAGTCTCTCTCCCTTCCCTCCAGGAAGAATGGGCAACTGGACTATTCTAGGTCCTCAGCTCCTGCATGGACCTGCCCTTCCCTGCTCTCCTGTCCAACCAGGCAGACCAGGTGACCACGTGGCACAGGCAGGGAGGAGAAATTATGCCATCATCTCTCACCAGCCCGGGACGGGTGCCTGGTGGTGGCTGCCCCTGCTCCCCGAGGTGAGGGCTGTGTTGTTTGGACAGCTGTTTCGTGCAGGCTCTGAGATCTGGGGCGGGAGTCTGTGGTCACTTATCACCGCGTCCAAGCAGGGGAGCTCAGAGGAGGACGGGGGGGGGGGGGGGGATGGTGCCCTCAGATCATATCTCCTCCTCCCTCTCCGGAGACCTCAGATGTGGAATCCCTTGGGTTCTTCATGGACCACTACAAGATGCATCTTTTTCTTTTTCTTTTCTTTTCTTTTCTTTTCTTTTCTTTCTTTCTTTTTTTTTTTTGGAAGGATTTTATCTATCTATTCATGAGAGACAGAGAGAGAGGCAGAGACACAGGCAGAGGGAGAAGCAGGCTCCATGCAGGGAGCCTGATGCAGGACTCGATCCCGGGACCCTGGGATCCACCCAGGTGTCCCAAGATGTATGTTTTCAAATGGCTGCTAATTGGAGGCGTCTCCTCCTAGTAGACTAGAATTCCAGGTAATAAGAGAAAGTCAAATGGGTAAGGGTCAATTTACTCTGCAGGCAAGGGTCCCATGGGCAGCTCCCACTGCAGCTGTTCTACTTCTCCAACCATCTCTCCTCTGGCCGGGCCCCCTCCGGGGCTCCCCAGGGCTCTTGGCACAACCCAGAACCACCTCCCTGTGTGTCCCAGGTGTTTCTGGAACTCTGGAGTTAGGGGCTCAGTGGCCAGTGTTTAGGAAGGCACCGTAGTGGTATATAGGGAGCTGGCCCACCTCCAGCAGGGTTGGCTCGAGGAGGTTATTGAGGATCACCTGGCACTAGGAACTGTGGTTGGGATTGGGTTGCACCCCTGAACTTTGGCGAGGTTCTGACAGCCCTTCCCCCAACAATTTAGATTTGAAGCAAGGGGGGACTCATCCCTGCACACGTGGCTGCCCTCAGCCTCAGGGCACCAGGCCCTGGTTCCATTTTCATGCTGCACCTCTGCATCCCACCGACAGCAAAGCCGCATCCGAGGGCCCCGGCCAGTGGAGCATGTAGGATTAGAATCCACCCCTTGCTGGCCAAACGCCTGAGCGGCCTGCTCTCCCAGAAATGGCCCACGGAGCGGCAGGTCGGGGGTGCTTTCCGCTTCCCGGTTTGGCAGCAGAGGTGCGGCAGGGGGGTGGCTAGACCCTGGTCTGCGGCACGTCGGGGCCGGGCAGGGTCAGGACGGCGGGCAGGAGGGTGCCCCGCGGGGAGGGGAAGCTCTGCAGCTCCTTGGGCAGGAACCTGGGTGAGATGTGGTCTGCCAGGAAGCAGAGCGTGCGCTGGCGCCCCACGCAGTACACGAGGTCGCCCACCACCGCGCACTGGAAGGCGTCGGGGTAGGGCGTCCGGTACGTGGCGCACTCGTACCAGAGGCGGGCGCTGGCGCTGCAGCGGTACACGCTGATGCCCAGGCTGCGGTTGAGGTCAAAACGGTAGAGAAAGCCGTTGACCGCCACCATCTCGGCCGTGCGGTCCTTGCCGCCGCCCGTGGGGCCGGCCTGCCAGCGCTGCTCCCGGGCCGAGAAGCGCAGCAGCAGGTAGCGCAGGGTCCCGCCCGTGACGAAGATGTCGCCGGCGCAGGCTGTGGCCGTGTGCGCCAGCGCGAAGGTGTCGTTGGGGAGCGGTGGGACGAAGGTCCAGCGATCCTGGCGGGGGTCGTAGCATTCCACCGTGTTCAGACACTCGCCCCCGATGGCGTACAGGCGGCCGTCCAGGGCCACCAGCCGGCAGTGCGGCCGGGCCTGGTTCAGCGGGCACACCTCGCTCCAGATCCCCGTCAGCGGGTTGTAGCAGAAGACGCGGTTGGAGGGCTGGGGCCCAGACCCCTGGCAGCCGGACACCACGAAGAGATAGTTGAAGAGACTGCAGAGGGCACAGCCCCGGGACACAGCCTCGGGGGGCAGGCAGGCCAGTGGGCGCCAGACGTCCCGCTCCTCATCGTAGCAGCAGAGACGGCCCGAGTCCCCCGGGGGGCACACATCGGCCACCACCAGGTGCCTGTGGCCCCGCAGCCGCCGCCGGAGGATCAGCTCCCGCTCCGTCCCGCTCAGGCAGCCGTAGATGTCCGGGCTGCGCAGGACCTGGAGATAGTTGTCGCTCATCACCTTGTAGGCCGCCTCCTTCAGCGCCTCCAGCTTCTGCCTCTTGGCCAAGGTCAGTACCTGGTAGCAGTTGCCCAGATCCAGGTGCACATCCGGAGCCGAGCCAGGGGCCAGCGGCAGATGGAAGAAATTGGTCCCCGCCACGAGCTGCACGCAGGGCTCCCCGCTGCTTCCGGCCGAGCCGGCCCCGAGATACGTGGGGGGCAGGGGGCAGCCGGGCCGGTTGCTCCCATCTGGGCAGGACGGCCTGGTGGCCCCAAAGCCATCGAGCCGTAGCTGGAGCTCCGGGTTCTCCGTGATCTGGAGCAGGCTGTCCTTCCTGCTGAAGCCTTGCGTGGAGGGTGACGGCCCAGGCTGGGGGGCGGTGGGTGTGTGGGCTCCACCTTCCTGGTCATCGGCGTGGCCTCCTGACACCGCCCCTGTCCCCGAGGGGCCTGGCAGGGGCACAGGGGGCGGGGCCTCAGCCCCGGCAACCGATCTGGGGGCCAGCCTGCCCTTGGAGCTGGCGCGGGAGGTGGATTCCACATAGTAATCGTATACCTTGCCCTTCAGCCTGGGCCCGATCCCCTCCACCTCCTCCTCCACACGCACCCGGGCCACTGACCAGTAGGTGTAGGAGGCGCTGGTGGCCCCCTCGCGCTGATGCAGGGTCAGGCCCAGGTCCCCGGCGGCCCGGAGGGCCCCGGCCTCTTCCCTGTGGGTGAAGATCCAACTCTTGCTCATGTCAGTCTTGCCTTCCACGTGGGCCGCCCAGTTGGCGGGGGTGGGGTCCTGCTGCCCGGGTCCCAGTTGCCCGGGGGGGCCGCCGTCCTGCCAAGGGGCAGGCTTGCCACCCGCACCGCTGCTGTCTGCTGCGGGGGAGCTTTGGGATTCGCGGCCCAAATGGGGGTGCCGGGGTGGCTCGGGCTTACCGCCAGCACCTGTTCCGACCTCCGGGCCACTGCAGCGAGGAGGTGCCAGCCCAGAGTCCGGGCGCTGCCCACCCCCTTCCTCACCAGCGCCGTCCTTCTCGGGCTCCCGAACCTCTTGGGCCTCTGAGTCTTCGGGAGAGGGTCCTGCTGCCGGGACTCGGGAGTCCCCCTGCTTCTCCCAGCCTTGGCCCTGCGCTGCTCTGGCTCCCTCGCTTCCCCTCCGGCGTCTCAGCGCACCGTGCGGTGCCCCGGGAGCAGCTCCCTGGGCTGCAGGCTGCCCGGAGCCCTCGGCCTCCTCCTTGGCCTCGGCCTTGGTGTTCCTGCCCCGCGGCGGGGCCTGGGCAGGCCTCGACTTGTACAGCCTGTAGGCTATGGTCAGCAGGAGCAGGGCAGCGGCGGACAGCACCACCTTGCCTGCCAGCTGCATGTCCAAATGCCAGTCCTGGGCCTCCGCTCCTCCTCTTCCGGGGAGCATGCTTCCCAAAGCAGACCCGGGGCTGAAGAATGTCAAGAATCCTATTAATGATTGCCCAATAGGGCCCGGTTCCTGGTTCCTGCCGAGCCGAGCTGGAGGGGGTTCTGGGCTGGCTCTGGTCAGCCAGTGGCCGGTGGGTGGTGGAGCAAAGGTGACTTTGAGCTGGCAGCGGGTGGCCACCGGGCTCAGGGCCAACAGATCTCGGCGCTGGCCTCCTCGGATGCTTCGATGCTTTTCCTGGGGGTGGGAGTGGGGGTTGTGCCCCAGGGCTGAGCTTGTGATCGGCCTCCTAGCCGGCAGCAGCTGGAGGATGTTAGGAGTGTCCAGCAGGTACACAAAGAGGGAGGAAGCTCTTGACCAAATAGTCACCCGATGCCAGGAAATGCACGGGGTTGGTTATTACATGTGTGTGTGTTTTATTTTCTCTTTTGCAAATCCACTGGGCTCCGAGTGTTGGGTGTGGTGAGCTGCGAGACAGGTGGAGCCGTGGCAGGTGTGGCATGAGATCCTCCCCGTCTGTTTCCTTCCTGATGGGGTCTGCTTGTCCCGGCGGGGAGGTCCGAGATTAGCAGCAGGGAAGGCTGAGCCCGGGACCGCAGCCAAGCCACCTGGCCTGCCTGTGAGTGCCTCTGCCCTCCCTCTGGCCCTCCTGAGAGCAGATGGGGAAAGCACCGGGCATTAGTGCCCAGATCAGGGCTAGACGTGTGGCACCTCCTTGCCCTCGAAGACAGACAACGTCCTCTGGTGAGAGGCCAAGGGAGAGTCACTCGCCCCCATCTCACCAGGGCTGTGGGTTCCAGATCTAGACTACCTCCACCTCGTGAAAGCTCAGGAAACATCAGCCAATCCTCTTCCTCTCCTCTTTCTCCTCCTTCTTGGGGTCATTATCACTCATATTAATGGTCACCAGCTGGACCTGGAGCACAGCTCTAATTCTGCACCTCTCCAGAACAAGGTCCTCTCCAGGCACCCAGAGGCCAGGGCAGGGCTCTCAGACTCGTGCTGCCTATGAGGCCAGCACATAGAGTGGCTGACGTGCCCCACAGGGCCTCATCCCCCCTGTGTTGGAGACCCTTAGAGTCTAGGTCGTACCCAGATCACTCTTGGAGTCTAAATGCTGGTATCTAATTTTAAAAAGGAGGAAAAACAACAACAACAACAAAAACCCACCACTCTGTGGGCCAAAGGACACACATATCTGGGAGGAATTTGACCCCAAAACCTTGACTTGCAGAGAAACTCCTGACTGTCCACACCGGTGTTCAGAGCCTCCACGTCCACCCTCAGCTTACCCTTTGAGCTCATCTGAGCGCTGACCCAGGCCGACCTCCCTGGTGCCCGCTGGTCCTCATTCCTCTGGCTCTTCAGAGTCGGGTCCGAGGCTGTGCTTCCCAAGCCTTCTTCCCCAGCGCCTCGATCCTTCCAGAGCTGGCTTCCCCTTCTCTGGGTCTCTTGTTCTCTCTGGCGTGCCTCCTTCAGCCTTTGTCATACAGGCCGGGGGTCAAAGTGCAATCTGATCTGCTGGGCCGAGCACAGTTGGGACAACTGCCAGCGTGCACCGTGCCTTTTCGCGGGTAGAATGGAGGTGGGCACTCTGGATGAGTCTCATCGGATGCCTACCATCCCGTTGGGGAGAGATGCAGTTGTCACCCCCGTTTTATGGCAGCTCCAAGCTCACGTCCCTTGGCTTGCAAATGGGGACTCACATCCCTGTTTCCAGAGTCCAGAGTCCAGGGTTTTACAGACTTCACTCACCAGGTATGGTTTTCCCGGGGAGTCAGCCCTCCGCATCCTGTTCTGCAGGCGACTGGAAGTGGGGTCCCCCCCCTTTCCTTTTCCTTATGGTCAAAATAGTGATTCAGATGGAATATAATGGGCATGCGAGCCCCTGGGGTGCTTGTCAGGAATGCACATCTCCATGCTCTGCTCCCGGGCTTTCTGATTTCATAGTTTTGGGGTGTCTCCCAGGAAATCTGTCTGACAACCACCTCACTTCCCTGAGTCTAGGAATGAAAAGTAAGCCCACTTTGCTACTTGGCTGCTGAGAATTCCTTTTATCACCGGGGGTGCAGGTGGGTGGGTGAGCACTTTGTTTCATCAGGGCCAGTGACCAGAAATGGGGAGTGGGGTTACTTTGCATATGTAAGATCATTTCATCTTCCTGGCAATGTGGGGGGGAGGCAGATACTATCATTGCCCTCATCCTCCAGGTGAGGACATGGGCTCACAGGCGTCTGCCAACGTCACGTAGACTGTGAGTGGAAGAGTCTTGACGTATAAACAGGTCTCTGGCTGCGTGGATCATTCTTCTTCCTCTGGGAATGGGAGGACCAGGTGGGAAAGGTATAAAGGGTCATACTAATGATTTGTCCAGTGGTGAATCCAGGATTTGCCCCCTCCCCTCCACTGGCCAAGCTACCATTTCAGCGGTAGGGGCAGCTTTGGGACTCCCATACCCTTGGAGAGGGACAGACTTCTGGGATGCCCCTTGGGTGACAACGCTGTGACCTGGCCTTGTCCTCTCCAGATGCCACCAAGTGAGCAGGGGGTCGGCCCCTTCAGCATGCTGCTTCCCACCCAATAAAGACTCCACTGCGCGGGGAGCACTCTCTCTGTGACTCCAGCTTAAACCTTTTGAGTCAGACAATCACTCTTTCTGTTTGGAAACTTGATCCCGGGCACTGGGTGTGGCCAAACGGGTCCCCTGGGGTGGCAGGGGAGTGGAGGAAGGGCCCCTGGGAGCAGAAAACACAGTCCCAGCCCTGAGGGGCCTTATATCCTGACTCATAAGATGGCACAGGGCCCTGAAATATGACAAGCCACACTGTATCACGGAGGAAAAGTTAATGAGATGACTTGTCAACGGGTGCTCATTGACAAAGTACCACGGCCAGGGAGGCCAGAGCCAGGGGCATCAGAAGAGAGGTCAAAGGAGTATTCCAGAAACAGGTGTTGAGCATCGAGTATTGATAAAGGAAGGAGGGGGGTGCAGATGGAGTGATTGAACAAATATTCAGCAGAGGCTCAGCATGGACAGGCCCCTTGCTGGTAGGATGACACGGGTTACACAGGGCACCCCGGCGGGCTGCGAGCTCGGGGAGCCGATGCTGAGCAGGAGGATGGTTGGGGGTGGTGCTCGTTGGTGAGGGTTTCCGTGGGAGGAGGCACCGGGACAGCGCAGAGCGTGGATGTGGCCAGAACAGGGAAGACCAAGGGGAGAGAAATAGCAGGTCTGAGTACACAGGGGGGTGGCCACCATGACGGGGCCTGGACATCTCCAGATTGGGGCGTGGGGCAGATGCAGGCTGTGTGTGGAGGGAGGGGGTGGGCGCTGTGTCAGGTGGCACTGGTTTGACTCTTGGGCTGGCATTTCCCGAGACCTTCCCTGTTGGAGGGCCGAAGTAACACATGCCGAGCACGGCGAGCACGGCGAGCATGGGGAGCACGGTGAGCCGGGCCTGCAGGCAATGGGGCTTCCCCAGGGTGCAGCCTGCCTTCCGGGAGACACCTGCCAGAGAAGAGAGAGTTGGTACTCACAATTCCCAGGAGGGTCCCCCACGCCACACCACGCAGGGCCACGCAGGGCCTCGCGGGAAGGCACTGGGGTCAGGAAGGAGGCAGACAGGGCAAGAGGACAGAATGGGAACATTACTGTGGTTTTCATGGGAAGGAGTGGGCAAGACAAGGTGAAGAGATTTAGGATCGGCTACTCTGAATAATTTCAGGGGGCCCCAGGGCTGTCTTTCATTTGTCTCATCCCTGGTCCTGGAGTAATTCCCAGGGGACTGTGGGCCCTGGTGTACAGGTGCCTCGAGAGAGTCTGATAAAGCAGGTGGTTGTGGCTCTGCTTTGGGTTAGCTCATTTGCATATGAAAGGTGCGCTCCTGGGTGAGTCATTTGCCGCCTGCGGGGACCAAACCGAGCTAATCCTGGGAGTTCACCGTTAGCTCAGCCGGTTGCTGCTGCCCGTGTCCACCACACAGAAAACAAGAGGATATAGCCTCTCCGGAGTCAGAAGACCTGAAGACAAAGAGCCGGGACGTGGGGGCCTCTAAGCGGTGGCAATGCAGGGCGGCTGGGAGTGAGCTCTCGGCTCTACCTCGAGGTCTCGGGGCATCCTGCAGGTGAGCACCACACTCCACCAGCTGCTTGAAGCTCCGTAAATTACGGCGTCCCCCCAACACCCCTCACCCCCGTCTGTTTGGAAAAAGTGAAATGAGCAGATGAAGACGGGAGCGAAATTAAAAGATAATTGGAAGTCTGTATCCGGCTGCTGTGCGTGCGCGTGCGCGCCGCCAATCTGGCTTCTCCGCGCTGGTGGGACAAGCAGAGGCGTCTCGGGTGGGCTCGGGGTGGATGACATAGAGCTAACCGCCTGCCATGCAAATAAACAGGCCCGTCCGCCAGTGTTACCTCCAATTCGGTGGTGCTGGTCCCTCCGCCGGCCTGCTCAACGGTCTGCATTTCCCAAGGAGGGAGACGGAGAGGACTATGCCCTTTTACACGCGTACACGTGCACGCACACACCCGTGGGCACATACGTGCATACACATGCGCACACAGCGATAAGAGGATCCTGGTCTGCTCGATGAGGAGGCCAGGCCTAGTGAGGGAAAGTCTGCGTAGCTGGGACCAGAGCACAGGGCATCTGGGTCGGCCTCGGCAGGAGGAGGCTTGTCCTCAAGCCAAGGACAAATTCCTGCTCAACCCGAGGGAGTACGGGAAGTATCTGGCGGTGTATTGGTGGACCCCCCCTTACTCAGGGGTCTGTCCTCCACAAGCTCTCCTTGACCTCCGGATGGGCTTCCTTAGATGCAGGATCCCCAGGCTCGCGCTCCCAGCCGGCGTGCACCGCCACCTCCACATGGGTTGCTAAATGCTGAAATCTTCCCATTCTAGCCACTTCCCCAACCCTACCAGCCTGGCTGCCATTCCTCCAGGACCCTCCTGTCCTGTCTGCCACTTGGTAACCAGATGCTTAATATCGCAAGGGCCTTTCGACCCTGCATCACTCTGCTGCGGGCAGCGCCGCGCCTTAGCAGGCAATAAAATATAGACTATGCTGCTGGGCTCTGGTGTTGAGCTCCGTCTAGGGATGCGGGCACAGTAGGAATCCGAGCTGGCAAAGGTGAGGCCAAACAGGGACCCCGCTGGACCCGCCGTGGTGAACGCTACCTGCTGACCCTTCCAGCACGTCCCGTCAAGCCTTCTACTCACATGACCTCCAAAGAGCCGTGGCGGGCACAGCCTGTGAGCGGCACTTCTGATTGGACCATGCTGCGTGGGCCGCCTTGTCACCGTTATTTTGTAGGTGGGGGCACCGGGGCCCCCAAGAGGTGAAGTGATGATCTTGGCCCAGGTCCCACAGCTTGCAACTAGTATGCAGGTGAGGCTCAGGTCAAGTCTTTGCCCTTGGCCCTGCCCCCCCCCCCCACAGCCTACCCTGCTGTCGGCTGCCAGAGTTTTTGCCTCCACAGAAACCCGAGGGAGGCTGACACTGCTTTCTAGGGAGACATTGTCGCTGTTGTTCACTTATGTCCTGGGACAAGCAGAGGTCAGGGCCGGGCGCTGCCAGGATTTTGGAGATGACAAGGAGTGCTGTAGTCACCAGGAAAGGGAGTTTCAAAGAGTCGGGAATGCCAAGGGCATGAAGAAATGTCCTACTTACAATTCCACTGCATAGACCATTAGGAAGTGAAATAATGGCATGTGATACGTGCCTGTGAATTTGATGGGGAAATTGAACGTGAAACGATTCATGGGTGCCGTTTGAGATGACACAGTGAATCCTGATTTTTGCTCCAGGGGTAGGGTGGAGTGGAGGCGGGGGGGGGGGGGGGGGAGCATCCTGAGGTTGGAATATGCTGCCTGCGAGCAGTGAGAGAGCTCTCACAGAGGCCCAGAGCCAGAAATAACAGTAGGAGCACTAAGCCAATATCTCGGGGCGCCCACTCTGTGTCCGGCCCTGGGCTCTGCTGAGGCTGCAGGCGCCGTCTCCTTGCATCTCGGCACCTGCCCTGCAGCAGGGGTAAGACCCATTCTAGACGTGAGAACACCGAGGCCCAGTTTCCTGCCTGAGGCTAAGTCTGTTTTACCCCCAAAGACATTTTCCAGAAACCCTCGTTAGCGCGCAGGATCTCGGGCCCCTCCCCAGCCTAGAATCCTCTTGCCAACCGGATCCCAACTGTATGACCTTGAATGACCTCAAGAGAACATGGCTTCTCCCACCCGGGGTCAGAGAGAGGTCCCAGCTTTGTCACTGACCCTCTGACGCTGGAACTCTTGTAATAACTTAAAGAGACATCGCCATGGTTTCTGATTGTCAACATCTCTGTGCCTCTGCTTCCTTTTCTCCCATATAGGTGCGATGCCATCCATCCATCCATGGGATTATCTTCTGAAAACACGTTAGGATGCCCAAGGAGGGCACCTGGTGCAGGTGCCTAGCAGGGATTGGTAAATGTCTATAGAATATATTGATGGATCAGAAGAGAGCCCATCCTGGTCGAGGCCTGGAGGTGTGACTTGCTCTCAAGTGCTTCAGAGGCAGGTACTCGTCTAAGCAAATTTCCATCACCTTCCTGAGCAGGTGGGTCATCCCCATTGTACAAGGAAGGAGCCCAGAAGGGTTCAGCTATTTTCCCAAAGCCACACAGCTAGGAAATGATGGACCTGAGCTTCCAACCAGGTAACTTATGTCTAAGGAAGGGCCTTGCTCTCAGCCAGGTTGTCATGCTTTCTTGTCATTGGTCCCTCCTCCTCCTCCTGGGACATTCCTGACAGTCGCCAGCCTGGCGTGCCCTATCAGGGGCAGCTGGCATTCTGGGTGCAGCCGTCCCCAGAGCCCCACCCTAGCAGCCCGTGACTCCCCTCCACTCTCTCTACTTGCAGGCTCCCCATGGCCTCCCTTATCAACTCTAAACACCTCAGCCTGTTCTCCAAGGTCCCTTTGATGGTCCAACCTCGTCTGTCACTGTTCCCAAACACCCGTTCTGCTCCAGCCAAGCTCATCCGTTTACTGTCCCCTCGTCCCTGCTGTCACACGGGCCATTTCTCCCACTCATGGCGTGCTTTCCTACGCCTCTGCTATTCTGTTCACTTTTGCAAAACCCCAGATCAAAATTGGGCCTTCTCCACAGGGACTCAAGCCAGGGCAACAGTTATTTACTCTTTCTGGGTCTCAGGTCCCTCTGAGACTCCTCTGGGGTTACAGACCCTCATTCGATAAATGCATATATGTATATGTATGCAAATTCTGGAAGTCTCTGGGCTCTTGGAGCCCTGGTTAGGATATCCCTGAGTTAGGGGAAGGCACATCCTGAGCTTTTGGAAGTATGTGTTGGATTGGTTTCGGGGATAAGAAATAAGCCAGCTCAAAAAAAAAAAAAAAAAAAAAAGAAAAAAAAAAGAAAAAAGAAAGAAAAAAGAAATATGCCAGCTCAAGGTATGTTTTGAAATGTGTGCTTTGGGTTACTCCATGGAAAAAAAAAAGATTTCCTGGCCAGATAAGTTTAGAAAGCACTGCTGTGTGACCTCTGAGCTCAATTTCTTCCTTTGTAAAATGGGGCCAATAAAACCTACTCCTATATAAATTGTCGTGGTAATCAGATGAGTTACAGTGCATGGGGGACAACCTTTTCTTTGGGCCCCAACATCCTGTGTTCTTCTCAAGAGACCACCAGGAAGGAGAGAAGCAGAGATCGCCTCTCATGCAGGCCTAGGGGAGAGTGGGGCTGGAGGGGCTGGGAGCCCCCAGGGTGTGGCTGTGCCCTGAGCCAGCAGGGAGGGGCTGTGGGAGGGCGGTAGACCTGTCTGGGAGACCAGCTGCTGCAGCCCCGAGTCCCCAGCTGACTCCTGTCTCTCCCAGACACTAGAGAGCTGGTGCTGACCCCTGAGAGGCAGGACAGGTTTGTGTTCCACAGTCCTGAGCCTCTAAATGGAGCTAACTCAGCGCAGCCAGGGGCCTCACTGGCCCATTAGAGCTGCTGGGGCTGATTGCAAATCAATGCTCTGCAAAGAGACAGCCGCCCAGGTGCAGAAGGTGGAGAGAATGGTCCCAGCCAAGCTGCAGAGAGCTGGGGTGGGGGGTAGGGGGTGGGGGTGATGCTGCAGAGAGAGCACCCAGGGCAGCCAGGGCCAGGGGCTGGAGACTCTGCACCAAGCATCCATAGGATGCACCCAAGCCTGGCTCTGGGGAGGGAGAAACAAATGGAGAATGAACAGCTTCACTGAGCACCTACTATGTGCCAGCCACCGGGCAAAGAAGTCTATATTCTTCATGATTTAATCTTCATACAACCCCGTGGCTGAGACAAGGCTATGGTTTCCACCAAATCTGGGTTCATCTTTCTGGGCACCTAGGGAAATGACATTTCCCAGACACCCCTGCAATGGGTGTGGGGGGGCATCGAATGGAGCATGGCCTAGGAAGGGCAAGCTGAGCTGCCCCAGTGGCTGCTGGCTTGAGTCAGGGAAGAACTAGTGTGCTTTACCCCCTCCTTGCTACCCCTGCAGTGGTGACCTCAGAGGCCACGTGTCCCAGCCTGCCCCTCCCCCAGCCCCTCTAGGATTGGGACAGTGAACTGGTATTTGGTTGAGCCACAAAGGCTTCAGGGTTGGCTGGTTCCAGAAGTCCGTGTCCGTTCCCTGGGCCAATGTAAAGTCCACTGGTCTAGGGATTGTTCTCACTTTGCAGACATGGAGACTGAAGTTTAAACAGACTCACCTCCCCAGCCAGCAGGCTCAGCCTCACCCCGACATGTATCCTCCCGTCTGCCCTTTTAAGCTCACCTTGGTCGAGTGGCAGAGAATAATATCGGAGCAAATTGTGCAATTCTATGGAAACAAGAAGGAAGGAGCCAAGGCTTTGGGGGAGCAGGGCTTCCCAGAGCTGAGTCTTGAGGGATTTGACAGGTAAGGTAGGGAAAGGACAGTTGGAACAGAGGATCCTAGTATCCCATAGGTGCAAAGGCCCTGGGGTTGGGGGGGGGCATAATCAGGGGTTCTAGGTATGGGGGTGGTTCTAAGCATATGGGGGGGTTGACGTACCAGCTGTCTCCAACTGGGGGGGAATGACACAGAGACCAAATGAGTTTTGGGCCTTATAGCCAGAAAGATGGAGCTAGGAGCCAAGACAGGCCTTCCCTTGATGCTGTAAGGTGTGGGGCGTCCCCCATCAGCTGTCACCCAGGACGGAGGGTGGAAAGGAGAGGGGATGGTTTCAATTTAGGGAAAGGGGAGCGTACATGGTGTTTCCTTGTCCACGTGCCCCGGGGGTGCCCCCCCTTGTCACCACCCCCCAGCAGCACTGTGCTTTTCCATCTGCGTTCGCACTTCCCAGGTGCTGTAATGTAAAGACAAGACGGTGGCCCAGCCCTACTCTGCGCCCCCAGATGCAAGGTGGTGGGGCCGCTTGCCGAATGGTTTCGCTTCACATTCCTCTAGTCGGCGACAGGTGAACGCTGCTTATTTTATTCTCCGTCTTCGGAGGTGTTTTGTTTTCACTCTCACTGCTGCCCGAGAGCCTGGCAGGGTGGGGGGCGGACAAAGCACAAACCTCTTGGGGCAGAGCCTCAAAGTCCACGGTTTCTAGGCAGCAGGCTGGCTTTGTCGGTGATCAGAGCTTCCCAGAGTGGAGAGGGACCTCGGAGGCTGGAGGTCCCACCCTCTCGTGCTACCCGGAGGTGACACCGAGGGAGGTGATGCCCCCAAATCCATGCAGAGGGGAGCCACGTGTCAGTGCCACGGCTTTGGCACTGAGGTGAGCTCAGGGACCCCCCCCTGCCATGCACACTTGCAGGCTGTGCCCTCATCCCGCAGCAAACCGAAGAGCGAGGGGCCCCTCGTGCTGTTCACGAAAGAGAAACCGAGGCCCAAAGGAGAGGAGACTCTGCCCAAATCCCTCAGCTCAAAGCTGACAGAGTTGGGACTGTGGTCCCCTGAGCCCCGTGGCCGCCCAGGAGGGGACGCCAGATGGCCCGGGAAATCCAGCGTCCTCATCATCTCCAAGCAGTGAGGGTAGGGATGGGAGGTGCCTGGCCAGGAAGCCACCCTGAGATGGAGACAGGGCCCCTGTTCAACCCCTGGTGACGCCCGGACCTAACAGACAGGGAGGTCCCGAAGGACACCCCCCCCCAAGAGAAGGTTTGTGTCTGGAGGCGGTGGGGGTGTCTGGCTCCTACTTGGTCCTCCATAAACATTTGTTGGACACAAATGGATACATGGGAACAGACAAGCTGCCACGTTGATAAAAGCAAATGAGTACAGCCCAGATTGAGCCTTTCGTTGGTTGACATCCTGAGGGGCGACGAGCTGGTATCCTCCGACCGAGAACCGTCGGGAGGGGCTGCCGCTGGGAGGAGGCTTCACAGAGCGATTGCCGGAGTGAGGCATTCTGGGAGGCAGCAGAGCTTGTGCAAAGGCTCGGAGGTAGGAGTGAGCGGCCGGGGTGGGAGCCAGGTGCACGACCGCAGCCGGAGCAGGGGCCTGTGCGGGGTGACCTGAGGGCCGCGGGGGCATCTCCGAGCTCACATCCGTTCTCTCCTGGAGCTGTCCTCGGGGCTGCAGGGACAAGTCCGTTGTGTTGAGTTCGATGTCAGCGAGGACTTGGAAATAATGCAAAAGAGAAGAAAAAACCATTCCTAGGAGAGCTGAGTGGAAGGCCTGTGGTCAGTCACTGCCTTCAAAAGTCAGGTTGCTCTGGGTACGAGTCCTGGCATCGTCGTGGTCCCGAGAGTGCGTTCGCCCAACGCAGAGGCAGCAGGTGGGGAATCGGAGACTCCCTGTGTGCTGGGGGGTCACAGGGGGTCTCCGGTCGGGGCCTGCACCCCTGCTTCTTCTCTGGCCTTGGCTTCTGCCCCCCGCGCCTTTCCACCAGGGAGCTGCGCCGTCCTTCGCCGGCCCACGGGTACCTGGTACCTTCAGGGTCCAGCTTAGGCACTGGCTCCTCCCTGTGTCACCCCTGACCATCGCTAGCGATCACAACGAAAGCCGAAACATTTATTTTGCTTTCACCAGGTGCCAGGCACCCATCCCGAACAACAGCAACCCCGAGAAGTAGGCACTATGGCCACTCCTAGGTGGAGAAACTGAGGCTCAGAAGGGACAAATGACGTGGACTGGAGACCAGAGGTATCCGGAGAGGGGGCAGCGCGAGGCCTCCACCCCCCTGAGCCGGGGCAACCAACCGCGGCGGAGGTGAAGTCTGGGCCAGAGGGCGGCCTCCGGGAACTGGTTTTTCTTGCTCTGGGTCTGGGCTGGAGGCAGCCACTGTGCCAAGTCTGGACGCTGAGGACTTAGCAACTGCTCTTTCAGGACCTTCTGGTCACACGATCTTCTTTTGCTCCTGTGGGCCGGGCGAGGGCCAAGGGAGGGGCCTGGGGCTGGAGCCTGGCCTCTGTGACCAGCTGCGGAGAGTTCGTGTGGGCGAGGTGGCCGCAGGGCAGAGAGCACGGGACTGGGGTCGGGGCCTGGGCTGGAGTGCTAGCTCTCCCGGGGATCTGCTGAGTGGCTTTGGGCCAGGCCCCGCCTGTTCCAGACTCAGTTTCTCCATCTGTGAAATGAGGACATTGGGCAGATCCTAAACAGCTCAGGGATAAAGAACAGTCGACACAGCCGTGGTCAAGAGTTACACTGACATTGCGCGTGTGATAACGGGGAGAGGTGTGTGTGTGTAAGTGTATGCGTGTGTGGGATAGGGGAGGACCTGGGCCCTTCTCAGGTCAGGGAGGCGGGCACATGGAAGAAAGAGGCATGTGGGGAAAAGCCCCTGATGGGCAGCCGGGAGACCGGGCCCTCATCCTGGCTACAGCGCTGACTTGCTGTGTGTCCCTGAGAACTCTGCAGCCCCTCTCTGGGCACATGGGTCTCCATCATCTGAGAGCCTCTGGCCCAATAATCTTTAGCGCTGCTGTGGCTCGGAGTCTAATTCCTCAGAGTTGTTTGGATACTAATGGAGTGCTGGGGCTGATTGGAGAAGTGAGTATTGTCCTGGGGTCAGGGGAACCCTGGGCGTGACCCCTGGCTCTGCCTCCTGCTGGCCATGTGACCCTGGGCATTCCCTTGCCGGTCCCCAGGGTTCACTTATCCATCTGGCACACTGGGCACAGTGCTGAGAGCCCATGGCACTTTTAGGAGCTCTTGAAATGTTTTAATTTCTTTCTAAAATCAGAAATAAAAGAATATAATCTACCCTGGTTATATTCGTGTCTATACCAGTGCAGCCATACAACAGGCTTTTAAAGCCTTTTTTTATGAAAGAAGGCAGGAGTGCCCCCAGGCTCCTGAAAGTCACAGGCGGCCCCCGTCTCCTAGGGTGGTCTCCCAGGGTCGCTTCTGTGATAGTCCTCACCTCCCAGGGCTGTCAGGAGGCAGAAATGAGATCGTCGTGTGAAGCTCGCCTGCCACACCGGAGCTGCCCCCCCAAATACTGGCTGGATCTGGGTGAGAGGTGTGTCAGCAGAGTGACGGCCCCCCAAAGATGTCCCCATCCTGATCCCTGGAACCTGGGACCATAGTTGACACGGCAAAGGGGTATTGGGTCTGCAGATGGAATAAAAATTGTGGCTCAGATTGTCCCTGGGGGCTGCAGACACCTGGAATTTAGCCCAGTAGACCCGTGTCAGAGCTCCGACAACCAGGACCAGAGGATTGTACCTCCGCATTGATAAAGCCACTTTGTCTTCCGTGGTTCAGGGGCAGGAGCAATAGGACATGAATGCAGAGAAATAGTGAGCGCGGGAGGCCCGGGGCCCCAACGGAGACCCCTGCCTGTCTGTGTGCAGTTCCCACCTTGCACGGCACCCCGCCCTTGCACGGCACCCCGCCCTTGCACAGCACCCCCTCTGGGGAGGAGCCGCCTCCAGGCCTGGCATGGAAGGTGGCAGGGAGTCGTGGGGGGTCTGAGGGCCAAGGGAGGCCCCAGGCAAAGCTGCTCCTGTGTTGTTGCTCCTGGTTTACCGTGTCCCTCCGTTTGTCTCCAGGCTCATGTTCTTTAGGGAAGCCGAGGCTCGACTCGGCGATGCCAACCCCTGTGTCCGAATGTCCTGGCCCCTGCCCACCCCATCCCCCCAAGCCCTGCCTCGTTCAGCAGAAAAGTAGCTTCTCCTGAAGCTGCTCAGATTCTGGAAAGTAGCACAGGCCCTCATGCCTCACCACCCGAGCCTGTAAATAAACCTGGCGCGGTGAGCTTTGTGGGACTTGGCACCCCCATGAGGACAGGAGGTGACCTGTCACCTGGGCTCCCCTCGACCCACTGACCCAGAGCCCTTCTCCTGCCCTCTTGGCTGCTCTAAATCCCTGCCCTAGGACGCCCCCTGTCCCCATCCCCCATCCTGCCCCCTGCACCTTCTGGAATTTGCCTGGTTGCCACCAACAAGGGCAGGCTTTGGTGCTGAGAAATGTCAGCTCCTCCATCCCCCACCCTGAAAATGGGACTGACAGCTGGTCCCTGCACCCCCCCAGCTCTATGTGTGAGGACTTGAGAAGCACGCCTGCCTCCAAGGAGGACCTGGGGCGGGGGGGGGGGGGGGGAGGCAGCCTGAGTCACTGTTCATCTATGCATCTCTATGCATCTCTTGCACATCACTCTTCTCTGGGAGTCCCTGGTGAAAGGCCCCCAGGTTGGGGTTAGAAAGGAATAAGACAGGCTCTGCCCTCAGGAGGCTCATGGTTTAGCAGGAAAACGAAACAAAACAAAAGGCACAACGTGCTGGGGGCCTGCAGAGGAGAGAGAGCCCAAACTCTGCCCTGGAGGGGAGGGTGGAGGAGGGCTTTTTTACCCAAGGCCTTGAAAGATGTGAAGAAGTTTCCAGCCGAAGGAGCAAGAGGAAAGAAGGGACAAAATGAACACGGTGTGGAGACATGAACATGTGTGTGTGTTTGGGGGGCAGAGGTGCCCTACTCACACGCGAGTGAGATAGCGTGAACACGGTGAACACGCCGGAAACTGGACAGTTTCAATTCACCCCCGAGCACAGTCGTGACCTCCAGGCCTGGCCGCTTGGCTGAACGCTGGGGGTGCGGAGATGAAGACACGGTCTCTGGCCCTGGGGAGCTCGTGTGTAGCAGGGCAGGTGGACGTTCATTGTTCACAAATCTGAACTAAGCGCTAAGTGCTGGGCACCAGGGAGGCCGCAGGGGCGAAATGCACGTCAGCCCAGCCTGCATGGAGCTGGCTCTCAGGCCAGGGGAACAGGCCTTCATCAGATAGTTATATAACCAAAGGACATGCCCTGGAGGTGGGATCCATGGCACCATGGGAGAGCCGGAGGGAGGAGGAAGGCTGCTGGTATAGTGGCTTAGTGTTCAGTCTCTGTAACCAGGGGGCTTGGGTTCAAATCCTGACCCTCGTACTCGAGATGCCTTATTCCTGGACCCAGAGTTTCTCACTTAGAGGGATGCGCAAAGGCCCTGAGGCAGGAATATAATTTAGGCAGGCAGGCAAGCCAGAGTGGCTGGAGGGTGGAAAGAAAGAAGTGAGGTTAACGCTGAGGATGGAAGGCAAAGTAGGTCATGGTAAGCTTTAAAGCAGAACAATGGATAAAGGAGAGGAGACACGGCCATAAACTAAGAATTATTTTGTCTGCCTTGCACGGGAGTGGAGGGAGGTTTTGTCAGGATCAGCCTCAGAAAGAGTTCATCAGTATAACAATAATAATGATCTAGCGCTTATTCTATGTGCTGGGCACTAATCCAAACGCTTAATTCTCTCGAGAATCCCTTGTGCTGGGGGGTCTATGCTCGGTGGTCTATGGAAGAAATTGAGGCTTACGGAACTCAGCTTCTCGCCCAGACGGTACACAGCTAGCAAGTGGTCAAGCTGGGACTCGAACTCAGGCAGTGTGGTTCTAGGGCCCTCACTGTTAGCTACCCAGCAGAGGGGCCCACCGGGCGAAGGTGGCAGCCTGAGAAAGATCCTTGGCACCCCGCCCCCCGCTGTGTTTACCGCGCATCTCCAATGGCCAGGCGCCATGCAAGGAGCCTTAGGAAGGGCCCAGAGATCCGCAAGACCCCATCCGAGGGATCTTGGGAACACTGCAGCCCCTGCAGAGGGCTCAGAGAAAACCTGCCGTGCAAAAGCAGTTCCGGATGTCTGTGCGCCACTAAGAGAGGAGTCCGATGTGCCTTGGAAGGTGATGAAGTTGGGCCTGTTTTAGCCTGGCGTGCTGAACCCCCTGCTGGGCTTAGAGTAAAAGATGAGGAAGCAGCAGAGGAAAGGGGCCAGAGGTTGGTGTGTGTGTGTTTGTGCACATGTGCGTGTATGCAAGCCTGTGTATGCCCCATACGTGTGCACAACAACATTCATGTGCATGAAAGTGTGGTGCCTGTGTGCCTATGTGCATGTGTCCTGTGCACGTGTCTGTATGCAGCACGTGTGCATGCGAAGGTGTGTCTGTGTGCATGTGCACACACGCATGTGTATGTGCACGTGAAGATGTGTGTGCGTGCGGGCATGTTCATCACACGGATGCACGACAGCACGCACATGTCTGTGCCTCTGTGTGCATGTGTGCACACTACGTACACAGAGGTGTATATGTCTCCATGTGCGTGGGTGCATGTATACACAGCACATGTGCGTGTGAAGGCATGTCTGTGCATGTGCATGTATGTGTGGGTCCGTGTGCAGGTGTGCATGAGTGCATGCGTGTGTGTGGAGGCGGAGGCTGGATGGTTGTTGGAAAACCAGACCCAGCCTAGGGAGGAGCACGATTCCATCGATACCTGCTGAGCCTCACGGGGGATAAGGTCCCACTCAGCTTGGCTTAGAAAGTCAGAGGTGGGACCGTAAGTCTGTCCCAAATCCTGGATCCACCACTCACGGGGTGTGGTACTTTGGGTTCCACTTCACCCTCCTAGCTTGGTCTTGTCATCCACCACAGTGGGGTGTGGGGGAGCAGCATCTGCCCCCAGGAGGTTTTGAGGACCTGGTGGGAGGGCCTGGCACATGGTCTAGGGCTTGGTACAGATGGGAATGCCTTGAGGTTTGGAGAGGAGTGCCATGGTTTGACTTTTGGATTCTTTTTTTTTTTTTTTTAATATTTTACTTATTCATGAGAGACAGAGAAAGAGGCAAAGACACAGGCAGAGGCAGAAGCAGGCTCCATGCAGAAAGTCCGATGTGGAACTTGATCCCAGGACTCCAGGATCACGCCCTGAGCTAAAGACAGACGCTCAACCACTGAGCCACCCAGGTGCCCCTGACTTTTGGATTCTGTAGTGCTCAGTGTCATCACAGTTGGTCACAGCCAGACCTATAATGCTCAGTTGGAAAAATAGGAGTCACCCTTGATTCTTCTTGCTTCCGCATATTCCACATCCAGCTCATCTCAGCAAGCCCTGTAGACTCTCCCCACACAGACCACGTCTCACCTTCCACCCCAGTGCAAGCTCTCGCCTTAGTGGTCCTTGTAAAATGACATCATGCAGACCATGCCACGTCATGGAGACTCACAGTTCTCCAGAGGGTTCCTTCCCCTGAAGTGCAGTCCATGCTTCTCACCATGATCTCCATTATCTGGCCCGACCACTTCTTCATACTCATGTTTCTACCAAGCTACTCCTTGCTTCCTCCATTCCAGCCACTGTTGCCTTCTTGGTTTCCTTCCAGTGCTCAAACTTGTTCCCAACTCTTGCGACTACTGTTGGCTCTGCTATGGAACTCTCTTCCCCCAGAACCTTGCATGGCTCCCTCGCTCCCTCACTCACTTCACTTGCATTTTCGCTCAACTGCCTCCTCCTCAGAGGGGTCTTCCCTGACCATCCATGGCAGAGATGGTCTGATATCCTCTAATATCTTCTGTCCTCTTAACTCAAGGTGATAGAATGCCTTTAGCTGGACACCTGGCTGGGCACCAGAATAAAGATTCTATTTCCTACTCCCTCTTCCCAGTCCAAGGTAGGTGTGGCCATATGACTAAGAGCTGGTCGATGGAATGGCAGGGCAGGGTGTGTGAGCGAGAAACTTTCAGGCATTTCTTGGAGGGACAGTGTATGCCCCTTCTCCTTGCTTCCTTCTGGCATCATGCAGTGTGGACGAGGAGATCAGCCACTGTGGATTGTTTGGAAGAGGGCTCTGCTCTAGGGAAGGCAGAGCCACAATGTAGAAGGAGTCAGGGTGCCTGGTTGAGCTCAGGGAGTGGAGCCATCGAACCGCCCTGGTGATGGGTGAGAGACAAGAAACATTTATTCTGTTGAAATCACTATTACGTTGGACCATGGATGATACATTCAGACAAATCTGTATTCTAATAACTACTTAATCTGAGAAGGTGCCAGGTCAGTCCTGGCCATGCTGTGTCCCCTCGCCTGTCACTTATCCCTCCCTGACTTTATGTTATGCATGTATTTTGTGAATTCATTTATTGTTGGTTTCCCTCTCTGGGATGCGAGCTCCATGCAGGCAGGGACTTGTCTGTTTGCCTTGTCCCCTGCCCTAGACCCAGCCTCAGCACTGTGCTCAGCAGAGCTGCAGTCTGTAAACACTTTTGAGTGAATAGAAGATGAGCCCCTACGTTGTGCTGATGTTTTGTTTGCATTATTGCAGCTGACGTGCTCCACGGCCCTTCAAGAGCGTTATTACTGTGCTGCCACAGAAGAGATTGAAACAGAGGGAATGCAGGCGCTCGTCTGAAATCCTCGATCCTGAAAGTGGCAGAGCCAAGATTAAACTCAGATCTGTTTTCCTACCAAATAAGCTCCTCTCTTCTTCTCCCCACAGCAGCTATTGGAATGTGGCTTTAATAGGGGAAAAAAAAAAAACCCTCAGACTCTCACAACCCAACAACAAGAAAAACTTCCCAATTAAAAATGGGCAGAAGGTTTTTAAGAGATATTTCACCAAACCAAAGAAGATGTACAAATGGCCACTAGACATGAGAAAAGATGCTCAATACCATCCGACATTAAAGAAAGGGAAATTAAAACCACAACAAAACACCACTTCACACCCCGGAGAATGGCTAGAATAAGAAACCAAAACCCCAAAACCAAAAACAACAAAAACAAAAAGGCAGGTAACACCAAGTGCTGGCGAGGCTGTGAGAACCCGGAACCCTCATTCACTGCTGCTGGGAACTAACAATGGTGCAACCACTTTGGAAAACAGTTTGTCGGTTTCTTAAAAGGTGAAGTGTGGCTTTACCACTTGACCTAAAAATTCCACTCTTAGGAACCCGCCCATGAGAAATGAAAGATCACACTCACTCAGAGACTTGCGTGTGAACATCGAGAGCAACAGCATCATTCGTAATTGCCCCAAGTTGGACACAACATGAACGTCCGTCCAGGGGTGGATGGATAGCAAAATACAGTCTACACCCACGACAGCACGCTTTCTGTCGATGAGAAGGAGCACGGTGCCGGCATGTGCGACAATTTGGAGGGACCTCGAAACACCGTTTGAGATACTGAGACAAGCCCATACAAAGGACTATATGTGGTCAGATTCCATTTATATGAAAGGTCCTAAAAAAAGGCAAATCGATAGGGACAGGAAGCAGATTAGTGGCTGCTTGGGGCTGGTAGTGGGAACACGTAGTGACCGATCACGGGCACAAGGTTTCATTTTAGAAATATGCGTGGGCACATAGGCATAGATGCATAGGCATCTCCTTTGTGCCAAAGATTTAGAAATATTTCTTTTGCCAGAAGTATTCTTTTTTTTTTTTTTTTGCCAGAAATATTCTAAAGTTAGAGTATGCATGAGTGGCTCAGTGGTTGATTGTCTGCCTTTGACTCAGATCGTGATCCCAGGGTCCTGGGATCGAGTCCTCACAGGGAGCCTGCTTCTCCCTCTGCCTGTGTCTCTGCCTCTCTCTCTGTCTCTCATGAATAAATAAATAAAATCTTAAAAAAATATTCTAAAGTCTGATTGTGGAGACTGTGGAGTAAACCTATCAAATTTACTGAAACATCATTGAATTCTGTACTTAAAATGGGTGAATTTTGTGATATGTCAATTATACTTCAATAAAGTTGTTAAATACTAGATATGTTTTAAGCCCTAGTCTCCAAAGGGAAATCATTAAGAAATTCTTAGGCAAGAGGCTCCAGGGCTCCCAGGGAGGTGACAGAGAGGAACGCCGAAGAGCCCAATCTTAGGGCCACGGCCCCAGGCTGACTCCCCATTCTGAAACACATGTGGCAAGTCTTTTAAGCTCTCCCAGCCTCAGTGTCCTCATCTGTAAAATAGGGATGATGACACCTACCTCCTAAGGCAATTTAGGGGAATTGAAAGGGGTAATGAAAGGTTTAGCAGGTGCACAGCACAGAGATATAAGGTCATATACTCTGGTCCCTTTTAGGGGAGCCACAGCTAAGCCTTGGCCCTGCTGGTGAGATACTGTGTCTGGAGGGGAGGGAATGGGATCAGCTTACTCATCAACTCATCACCTGTGCCAGATCCTACCTTGGGTTCAGGAATGTGAAGGTGAGCAGGTCTCAGTCCCTGCCTTCAGGAGGTCTGTGGGGGTGACAGTCCCATGCAAGGCACTTCTACTATGGAGGATGTAGAAGAGAACTGAGGGAGAGGGCTCAGCCCAGCCAGCAGGGAGGTCAGGGAAGGCTCCTAGACGGGCGATGTTTGCGTGGAACCTCAGGAAATACCAGAGTTAGAGGAGGGGTGGGCATCCCCGCGGCAGCAGGAGCTCGTGTGGCCCTGCTCAGCGCATGTGACCTCCCGCAGAGTGTGATGAAAGCATCAAGGGCATCTCAGATCCTCGGGCCAGAAGGGACCTTTCAAGGTCATCTTGTCCAATCACCGTGCTTGCTGGGCCTGTGCTTCAAGGCTCCAGCGAAGGAAGCTGCTGGTCCTCGACCTCGCTTTGAGGGTGAAGCTGTCGACAGCAACACCCCGTGACTCGCCCAGAGGGCTGCGATGCAGCTTCAGGTGCCAGGGGTCTCGGGGAAGTGCTCATGACGCACACAGGGGCCGGATCCACATTGGTGGGAAGTAAACACGGGCTAGAGAAATTCTGCCTCTCGAACCTGGGTGAAAGGCCTCCGCAGCAGCTGCCAGTGTCCTGACCTGGGTGGCAGGCAGTCCCCACCCCACCCCACAGAGACCCATGGGACAGAGAGAAGGAAAAGCATTAACACCTCTGGAGCCCCGGCTGTAGGCATCTCCTTTGTGCCAAAGATTTTGCTAAGTGGTTTATGCAGCTCTGCGGGGAGGTGGGGGTGCTCATCTCCATTTGACCCACGCTCACCCTGGAGCTCCCAGAATTTCAGTGACTAGCCCAAGGTTAGAGGGGTCGGGAAGAGGTCAGGTTCCCATGGTGCCTGCTGCTTCCCCTTCCACTCCACCTTTGTCCAACGTCATCCAGCATCTGACAGCCACCTCAGGGACACACTGGTGTAACAGGCACCTATGGAAATGCCACATCTTTTATTTTATTTTAAGATGTTATTTATTTATTAGAGAATGAACGAGAGAGAACACAGGCAGGGGGAGGGGTGGAGGGAGAAGCAGACTCCCTGATGAGCAAGGAGCCCAACATGGGGCTCCACCCCGGGACCCTGGATTCAACACATTCACATGTTTAAAAAAATTTTAGTTTATTTTTTAAGTAACCTCTACACCCCATGAGGGGCTCAAACCCACAACCCTGAGATCAAGAGTCACATGCTCCACCAACTGAGCCAGCCAGGTGCCCCCACATTCACATTTTGAAAGAAAGGTACACTTTGCTCATTGTAATTTGTTAAATTCTAAAATATGAAAGTAAATACCAGAAAAGTTGAAACTGCAACATATAATAAACCTGAAACAAAACACAGTGCAAGGAAAAGGATAATGACTCATTGGAAGACCCACAGCACATTTTTCCCGTGGGGGCCACAGAACCCCTGTGTTTGCCGAGTTGATACCATCTTGCATATACCATATTGTGCCCTGATTTTTTCTTCTCGAAATTGTATCATAAACATTTCCTTTGCTACTTCAACTTCCCTGGAAACATTTGGCAACACAATCTTCATCAATCTGAATGAGTTTACTTAACCCATCTCCTGTTCTCGGATATTTAAAGTCATTCTCATTTTTTTTCTTCCAATACAGCGTTTCAAAAATCCCCCAACAGGTAAGGTGGCTGCAGCAGCTCCCCACCCCTCCCCGGGTTTCTAAGGAGGCACGTTTAGAGGTCAACACATCTGCCTCCACCAAAGGGCCACCAGACAGAGAGGGGGAAGGCAGAGGGACAACCACGCACGTGCTAGGAGCTTCCCTAGCATTTTCCACGGTTTTGGGAGGTAGACACTCTTCTCCCCATTTCATTGTGGGGGAAACCAGGGCTCAGGACGTTGAGGGGCAGGATGACAGTCTTTGAGCTGACTCAAGCCAGGATTTGAAGCCTGCCCGACTCTCTCTCCACCCCTTCCTGTTCTGCCTTGAGTGCGTCCAGAGGACCACAGTTCTACTACCCGATGGGATGACTGCTGCCTTCTCCTCTCAGATGGTCACATAAAAATGCTGCTGCTTTGTGGGGCCATTTGACTGGAAACCTCAGTGCTAAGAGCAGTGGTTTCCAGCCTACTTGGGAGGACTCAGATTCCCGGGGTGGGGCGGGGGGGACAGTCTCACCAATGTTTGTTCTTATTCTTTTTTTTTTTTCTTAAGATTTTATTTATTTATTCACAAGAGAGAGAGAGACAGAGTCAGAGACAGAGGCAAGCTCCCTGCAGGGACCCGATGTGGGACTGGATCTTGGGGCCCCGGGATCACGCCCTGAACCGAAGGCAGATGCTCAACCGCTGAGCCACCCAGGCACCCCTATTTGTTCCTACTCTAACGCCCATCCTGTTCCCACTCTCCCAGAGACTGTGGCCCTTCTTGGGGGGTTAACCTTGAACTTACTCTAATTCATAGATTCTTTCGCAGAGCAATTAACTTGCAAAGTTTTACACCCTGCCTTTTGTTAATAGCTGATAGGTTGGAGAACCCTACCCCTGCGGGGGCCGGGGGGGGGGGGGGGCAGGTGTGTCCCAGGACACAGGTGGAGAACCAGGAAGGGCATTACAAAAGATTTTGGAGCTGCCAAAAGCAGCCCTTGAAAATCCCCCCACTAAGGTTCCCGCACCTGGCTCAGAAAGGCCTTCAGCAGATCTGGTTTTCAACGCCCCTTCTTGGACACACAGAAGACTACAATTCCCAGCATCCTTCGCAGTCAGTCAGGGTCATGTGACTACTTTGAGCCAATAGGGTGTGAGTAGATGTGCCACTGCTGGCCAGTGCATTCAAAAGCAGGTGTCTCTTCTCTCCACTGCCTCTAGCCTACCATGGAGACTCCAGAAGCCACATGTTGGGATAGCAGAGTCACCGAGTGGTGGCACCTCCATCAGCCCAGGTCCCTGAGTGACCCTGAAGCAGAGAGCCACCTGCTAGCCTGCATTAGACACAATACAACAGAGAGAAAGAGACGTTTGCTGTGTCGAGTCCCTGAGAGACCAGGGATATTTACTACTGCAATGCAACTTAGACAATGCTTGCCTACTTGAGTTCCTAGCACAGGACCTGGCCCGTGGCGGTGCTCAGAGTTTTTTCTTGTCCCCTCCCTTAGTGACTCAGGCATAAACCACATGCCACCAGAAAGGGCAGGTATAGGGGAGAAAGATTTCACTGACCTGGGAAAGATCCTGTTGCCCTACAACGGAACGTTCTGCAAATCACAAGGCCTGTCCGTTCCCAGGTTAAAGAAGAATAAATTGTTCCTGGTTGATGATAACAATCATTTTAACGAAACATCCCGAGAGGGTTCTATGGACATGATCGTCTAAACTGTCCTACCAGAAATGCTCCTTCCTCACCTTCTGTTGTAGGGACTTAAATGGGCTCTTATTACTTCGTCTACTGCCAGCTGAAGACCCTATCCTGAGACTCAGTGCTGAACGTTCACTTCGAGAGGATTCCTGGGGATGGGAAATAGGGTTTGCGATAGGTTTTATGTGTCAACTTGGCGAGGCTACGGCGCCCAGTTGTTTGGCCAAACACCGGTCTAGATGTTGCTGTGAGGGTATTTGATAGATGTGATTAACATCTCTGATCAGTTATCTTTAAGTAAAAGAGATTACCTACAATAATGGGGTAATTGCAGGTGGGCACCATCCAATCAGTTAAAGGCCCTAAGAGTGAAAAAGTGGACAAGTGTGTCTTGTCTTGATCTCTGCTTCAAGATCATAACGTTCAAATCCCTCCTGGGCTTTCAGCCTGCCGACCTGCCCTACAAATTTTACCTGTGCTAGCCTCTGCAATCGCGTGAGCCAATTCCTTAAAAATAAATCTCTCTATAAATCTGTGTCTGTGTCTATATCTGTACCTATATCTTATTTGTTCTGTTGCTCTGGAGAGCCCTGACCGACGCGGGACTCATCTCTCAAGCTAATCTGATTATTTAGTGGCTGCCTTGAAGGCTGTGTTGAGAGGGAGTCGGAGACCACATGTGGGCTCAACGAGTAAGAATAAAGTGAATACGAGCTCCATTAGAGCAGAGAGCGGCTCTGTCTTGTAAATTATTGTCTCTCCAGGCAGTGCCCGGGACACCACCTGCGACACAGGTGGTACCCTGTGATGATAAATACTTCATTGAATGAAGGAATTAGCCATTGTCTGCCGTGGACACCGCAGCGGAGGAGCATACCAGTGCGGATGCATTTCCCCGGAGAGGAAATTGAGGCCCCAAACAGGACTTTGCTCAAGGTCACGCAGCTAATTAACAGGTGGCACATTCGAGTGTTAAACACTCATCTTCCGACTTCATTGCCGAGAACCCGCCATTATCCTGTCTGAGGAGGGATTTGAGAGAACAGAGTGTTATCAGGACAGGGATTCATCTCCTGGAAAAAAGAGACTCTGTTCCTTGTTTGCTCCAACAGAGATTTGCTCCCCATGCTTCTGTGCGTCGAACCCTCCACGCGCCAGGAGGCTTCCCTGCCTGGCTGCGTTCTAGAGGCCAGCCTTGTGCCCTGGTCTGCTGCAGGGTCCCTCCTAAGAGGACATTGCCACGAGAGGTTCCCCACTGAAGGTCACGATGCTCACATCCCTCACACACCTCTGGCTTTGCCCAGGCCTGGAAGCTGGGTCGGGGGGGCGGGGGTCCAACTGGCCACCAGGAAGTGTTGCCTTAAGTGGGGCATTCTAGGTTGTAGTAATGGGGTGAGGACAGGGGACCCTCAGGGGAGCCTGGGTCAGGTCTCCGGGCCCTACCTTGGAGCCTGGCATGTGGTGGGGCTCCAATGGAAGTTTCTAGAACATCTGCTCAAAGCAGATGGAGATGGGAATTTCGGGCAGGCAGAGATCCCCCATGCCCGTCTAGTGTCGGTACAGTTCCTCCTTCAAGGCCTGTCATTAGGGTCCGTGTGTTCACTCCGTGCTGCATCACCCAGCTGGCCTAAGCAGCTGGCGGCTCTCGTTTCCAAAGGTCAGGGTTGGCTTCCTTGCCAGCGGATGGCTCCTTGTCCCTCCCCCTCTCTGCGTCCCTGTGTCCCTGCCACTCATGGGCCTGTGGGAATGGCAATATTCCACTGTAGGCCGGGGCCTAGCTGGGTTTGAGTCCTGGCTCTGGAAGATTCGGGGCTCCTCGGTCAGCCTTCATGTCTGAATTTCTAGAAAGAGAACGGGGATAATAATACTTGCTGTAGAAGGTTGTTTAAGGATTTGGTGAATTAATATATGTTAAGCTCTGCAACCAGAGGCTGAGATAGAGTAAGAGCTCAACTAACAGTAAATACCATTATGGCACTGGGGGGACCGTCACCCATGTTCCAGAGGACAGTAAGTCTCAGAGAGGTTAAGTGATGTACTTCTGGTGAGCCAGCTAGTTAGTAGCAGATAAAAAATGTGCCTCCAGATCCATTCATTCTTCCACCCCAAAGGAGTGAATATTCCCCAGGGGCCGGAGAAAAGGATGGATGGCAGAGAGAGTGGGATTTCTGTCCTCAGCCAGGGTTCTGAGAAGTTCTTCTAGGTTTGTAAGAAGTGATTTTGATTTCTTTTCCTGGGAAATGCTGGTCCAGCATATGTGCGTGTGTGTGTGTGTGTGTGTGTGTGTGTGTGTACACTCACCTACATGCATGCAGCTGCACCGTGTGTGATAGGGGTGGTGGCGAGGAGCTGTTCTTTGTTTCTCTGGAGACAGGGCTGCTCAACCAGAGGGGCCTGATGGCAGACAGCTGGGCAGCGGCCTAGCCGACCTGAGGACCACCGCAGGGACTGCATCTGGGGTTGCTGTGCTCCCTGGGTCCCTGGGTCCCTGGATTCCCGACGGGGCTCTTTGTGTTGCCCAATCAAACCTGAAGCTGTTCAACCCATCAGATGCACCTCGGGGTCACGCCCCCAGCCTGTGCCCAGGGCAAGGCAAACCCATTCCAATATTAGCTGAAGTAAAAGGGGATTAAAAAGTGGAATCTGTGGTGGGGGTGATGGTGGCGGTGGTGGTGGAAATTAAGTTCATCAAATGCACTTGGAAGCCAAATAAAAATGACTTTTGGATCCTCCGCTGGTTTTGGATTATCTCTGCCTGGATTCCCATCTGCCCCCAGGGATTATCTGTATCTGTGTGAACGGTGGTGTGTGTGTGTGTGTGTGTGTGTGTGTGTGGTTCTTGGGACTGGGGAGGGTGGGGCCGCGACACCAAGCTTGGCTTCCCTGCCAGGGCAGGGCGGGTCAACCTCTGTTGGCAGCCGGCATGTGTCTGATGGGTTTGGGCAGCAGGAGGGAAATCAGGGTCCTTTGATGAAGCTCCAGGTGTGGCAGCAGTGAGGGCTGATTGGAAGGGCGGGCTGCTGTTGTGAAAGGCAGGCTGGGGAGAAGAGAACGTCTAATCAGGCTGCGAATGCTAAACTCTGGGCTGGCACTCACCAGGGGGCGGGCAGGGGAGGGACAGAAACTTCTCCAAGCAGAAGGAAGTCCTTGCCAGCACTGTGGGGGACCTACCCATGGCCCGATGACTCAGGGGGTACAAGGGAGCTATCGCTTGCTGTGGTTGGTACATTCTCTTTCTCTTGAGTGTCTACTCATTTGTGGCCGTGTGGCAGGCAATGTGTTTGGCAATGAAGACGCAGAAGTAAGCAAGAGAGACAGGGTCGTCTCTGCTCTCGGGGATAATAGAGGAAATAGCTACTTCAGTGTTAAGAGTGATGATGGGTTCTCACCCGAAATGTGACACATGGGGGCACGCAGCAGGGCGAGTAATCCTGACCCGGGAGAGACAGCCAGAGAGGGCTGGCTGGAGGAAATAGTGTTCAAACTCACACCTAAGGCGGCTCAGTCAGTTAAGTGTCTGACTCGTGATTTTGGCTCAGGTCAGGAACGCAGGGTCGTGAGACAGAGCTCCGAGATGGGCTGTGCTGGGCAAGGAGTCTGCTTGAGATTCTCTTTCTCCCTCTGCCCCTGCCCCTCCCTCCCGCCCCCTACCCCTAGCTCATGTGCATGCTTACTCTCTCTCTAAAATCACAACAACACACCTCACACCTAAGGGACAATGTGGATAATAATGATCATAACAGTGAAATTTCCATGAGCCCTCACTATGTGCCAGACAGTGTTCTGAGTCCTCCACACACATTTTCTCATTCAACTTCCACAATGATTCTATTGTTACCTTTGCTTCTCAGACGAGAAAGCAGAAGGAAAGGGAGGTCACTTGCCAGGGTTACAAACTGAGAGGTGAGGGATGCTGAAGGAAGGGCGAAGGTTGGGGAGAGAGATGAGAGAAGCGGGGTGGGGGGGATGGCTGGTGCAGAGCTGTGGAGGTGGGGGGTGCCACGCTGGGACAGAGAGTGCAAGGAGGAGTCCCGTGAGCCCAAAGGCTGGGGCAGATCCCCACGGCCCCTACCTGGAAGGGATGGCAGTCTGGGAGAGGCCGGGGGAAGAGGTCCCAGGGATGAACTTTACTTAGGGAAGACAGCAGTCTAGGAGCACAGAGGTGGGACGTCTCCAGGCCTGGGATGAATGCCAATGCCCTTCCTGGAGCCTGGGGACCTAGCCCAGAGCTCCAGGGAAGGGGAGGACTTAGCACCCCTGAGAAGATGAGAAAGAAGCCCACTCTCCCAAGCAGGGGCAGGCTGGGGGATGGCTGAGTCAGGGCTCCCGGTATCGTATCACTAGAAGGGTCCTGACACTTCACTGTCCTGAGGCCTGGAAAGCACTGGACACAACCTTGTCCTGGGATCTAAGCAGACTGGGAAGGCTTACAGCCTGGTCCCCAGGAGCCCTGGAGTTAGAGAGAGGTCTGGGGTCTGAGCTGGGTTTCCCCATGCATGAGTCCTATGATCTTGGGCACATAACCTAACCTCTGCTCTCACAGAGCAACGTCTGTGACATGGGGACACTAATGCTGTTGTAGAGCTTGTTGGCTGCCTTCCCCAAATCCACTCCCCATTCCTCTTTCTTGAGGACACTTCTGTTTTGTTCAAGCATTCACCCCTCCCTGATGAGGCCCATTTCTATAGGGGAATAGACCCCATCCCCAGGACCAGGCATACTTGGCCCTATGAGAGCCATCAGGCACAGTCCTGGTTTCCGGCAATTGGTTGGGAGCCTAGGCTTAAGCTAATTAGCACATGGCCTTCCAACGGATGGCAGACTGGCAGGAGACACCTCATGTGGAAGACAGGGGGTGGAGATTCTCTATTCCTCTCTCCCCTACTGGGTAGAAAGGGGGACCCTCTTGCTCTAGTGCTGTGGGCAGCCGTTGCAAGTCAATGGGAGAAGCCAGTCTAAGAATAAGTCCCACAAAAAAAAAAAAAAAAAAAAAAAAAAGAAAAAGAATAAGTCCCACACTTGGAGAAGGGCTGGGTTGAGGGTAACTACAGAGAAACTGAACCAGAGCCCTGATCAAGCTCTACGGGAGCCCACCCTGCCTCTGGACCCCATTATGTAAGATAGAAAAGTCGTCATTGTTTAAGCCAGCCTGAGTCTGTGTTCTGTTTTGTAGCCAAAAAAAAGAGTGCAAATGCATTTTTTCCGGGCTGTTCATTTGTCTTTGCGTTGATTCAATTCAGCAAGTATTTGTTGAGCATCTATTAAGAACCAGACAATGCACCAGGCACTGGGGAGACAGCTTTGAATGATGAAAGGGGCTCCCACATGGGACTCACTCTCTAGCTGGGAAAGGCAGGTGGGAAATGAATAAAGGAACAGGAAAATACAGAGTCCACAGGACAGGGCGACATGTGAAAGACAGAGGAGCATCGAGGCAGGGGAAACACCCCCAGCGGAGACAATTGCCAGAGCAGGTCTCAGAGGCAGCAGCTTTCAGGCTGCAAGTTGAACAAGAAGAAGCCTGCAGGAATCCCATTGTGGGTCCCGGCGAGGGGTTTGGATATTCATTCTGGGGCCCTGGGAAGCCCAGTGGAACATTCTGCACAGAGGAAGGGCATGCTCCCCGTTGCATTTGCAGGAGTTGGCCCCGGCTGCTGTGGGGAGAGCGTGCACGCCCTCGAGGGGAGCCCGTAGAGGCAGGGAGGCCAGCCAGGAGGGTCCTGCAGTAACTCACGGCAGCCGCACAGGAGGCACAGGAGGATAAAAGCACCAGGACGTGTTTGGAGGCCCAAGCACCGCATTTCCTGGTGGATTGAACGTAGGAGGGAGTAAAAGAGATGAACTGAGTCCTCGGGGGTTCGGACCTGAGCACCGGATGGAGGTGGGGACCGGCTCCTTTCCGCTGAGAAGCCCCGAAGAGGCCCTCTCGGTGTGGTGAGGCCGAGGGGACTGCGTGCTGCAGGCTTTCAGTTTGCAGAGACTCCTGGCTGTGCCTCTTCAGGTTTCTTTAAGTTCCACCCGTGGGGTGGGCTCTACAGGGGCCAGACCAATTCCTTGGGCTTCTGTGGCGTGGGAAGAGAAGAGAGACGGGGGAAGAAGAGCCTCTTGGCTCGAAGTTAGGGACTTGGAGACACAGGGGAGAAGCCAGATGAGCACTCCTTCCGCGCCTGAGGACGGTAAGAAGGCCAGAGTGCTGCCGTGGTCCACGTGTCCAGCTGATGGAGAAACACAAAGGGCTTGGGATTCTTTTGCAATCATTTCTGGTTGCTGGGCTGGGTTCCTTTGGCCATGGCCTTGCCGTGAGACGGGCCCCCGGTGGCTGCTGTTTTATTAGGGTGACATATGTAAGCTGGGTATGATCGCTAAGGGCTCTTCCCAGCCCCACGTGGGGTGGGGGGAGCACGGAACCAACTCCCCGGGAACCTGCACCTCTAGACCCTCAGTGGCGGGTGGAGGTCTGGGCTGACCACTCTGAAGGGGGTCCACCCGGTTCTGCAACACCCTGACTTCCTCACACCTGGGTCTGGGAAATGTTGAGGACCCTCCCCCTCTAACACACACACACACACACACACACACACACACACCCCAAAGCCTTAGGGGCACCTGCGTGGCTCAGTCCGTTAAGCATCCGACTCTTGGTTTGGGCTCAGGTCATGATCTCAGGGTCATGGGATCCAGCCCCTCATCGGGCTCTGTGCTCAGTGGGGAGCCTGCTTGAGATTCTCTCTCCCTCCCCCTCTGCCCTCCCCCTGCTCATGCACATGCTCTCTCTCTAAAATAAAATAAAATTTTAAAAAAAGAGAGGCTTGGCTTTCCATTTTTATTAAGAGTTTGTCGCCAGGACACGTTTCCTTCCTTGTAGGTTAAGATAGGGAGCCCCCACTGAGGCTGGGGGCAGGTCGGGGAGAGGAGGGCAGCGGGGTATATGGTGTGATGGGCAGGGCAGGGACCAGGGTGAGGCGCGTAAGGCACCCAGGCTCTGCAGTTTCCCCAGGTGCCCACTCTCTGGGGTCTGAACCTGCAGGTAAGAGCCTCCCCGAGGTTCATATCCTGGATGCCTCATGTGCCCTGCTGGTCCTGGTGCTGCCAGTGGGAGAGGAGAGGCACAGTGTAATACCCCCTGACCTGTGGGAAGACAAACACCTCTCAGAAGTGTGGTTTTTCCATCTGCAGAATGGGGGTGCTGACGCCTACCTCTTGGGGTCCTTGTAATAGTTTCTAACCAATGGGAGGCCGAGGCATCAGTGAGGAAAAACGTGAGGTGGGAATTATTTTCCTCTTTTACAGATGGGGAAACAGAGGCAGAGAGAGGTCAATTGACTGGCCCAGGTGTGCACAGCCTGGGGACGGCAGGGCTGGGCCTTGAGTGCACACTCAGCCACTACCGCACGAGCTTCTCTCACTGGGGCAGATGGGAGGAGATGAGGTTCCCCCAGGCAGGAGGGGGCTTTGGAGGTGGTCGGGGATGGGGGCCCCCAGTGAGAGACCCAGGATATTGTAGGTCCCCCTCTGAGCAGGCCACCCCTTCCTGAAGGCGGGCAGGGGCATTTTGTTTTAGATGTAGGATTTATTGGTGTTCGGAGTGGTGAGGCCAAGGGATCAGGGGGTGACTGCTGCTAGCAGGCACAGTCGGGGCTCCCAGAGGAGGGAACTTGCCCCACGGGGCCGTGGGAGGGAACACCAGGGTGAGCCAGGGTGCAGGTGGGCAAGGGGCAATCCTGCGCCACAGGCTTTGTCGTGGTCAGGGAGGAATGCCTGAGGCAGGCCAGGCAGGCTAAGCAGGTTTGGGATTGGCCAGTAGGAAAAATTTCATCAGACTGTGGGGCTTAGGGAATACCCCTGGGTGCCAGGCACCTGACCTGGGTGACTGGGGCAGGGGGTGACATGCAGGAGGCAGCTGGGGGCATGGCTCTGGGTTCGCCCATGTGCATCGTGACAGGCACCCCCTGAGGAGGGCAGATGTTCGCTCCGCGCGGGGATGAGCTGGACCCGGGAGGACCTGCATCTCTGCTGCCAGGAAGGCCCCCAGGGTGTCAGAGCATCAAGAGAAGGAGAAAACTAGAGGACATAGTAAGTTAATGCTGATGCACTTTTCTGAGCCGGGAAGTGCTTGCTCGTCTGGAGAGTTTGAGGAGGAAAGAAGAGAAATAAATGTTCGTGCTGTAGAAACACCTGTCAAACACGTCACATCGTCTGGTCACACTCCTCGAGCATTAATCAGGCTGAGTGGATGGGGACACGGACGGGCAGCAGCAGCACAGGCAGCCAGGGAAAGCGCACAAAGTGGCCCTCAGCTGCTGGTCCCACCAGGTCACAGGCCTTCCAGCCACGCGCAGCGGGACCCTGGCTGTGGGCTCAGGCTCCCTACACGTCCCGTTCAAGGTCGGCGACGGGCTCGTGGTTCTGGAGTCTGGACCAGGCTGTCCGGGTTCTGTCCTCACGTCAACCACGATTAGCTCGGTGACCGTGAGCGAGGTTTAGCAACCACTCTGTGCCTCGATGTCGTCATCTGTAAGATACGGATGGTGACAGCATCGGTCTCAGACGTGGTCGTGATGATCGCGTCAGTTCACGTGCAGGAGGCCGTTTATGTGGATGTGGGATACAAAGCGCACCGTGGACACGCGCCGATGTGGGCGGCTGTCGTTGTCAGCCGTGCAGATGGCGATCGCTGGGTTGGACGTCCACGGTGCCATCACGGGATGGGGGTCGAGTGAGACTCAGATGGGGTGATGCATCAGCCAGGCACAGAACATTCAGTCCGGGGTCACGAATCTTACAGTCATCATGCCGGCACTGACACTGACCGCAGCCGTAGCAGTAATTCCAGTGGCTTCTCTCCCTGGGTCACCCAAAGCCGGCGACTCAGAAGAGGAAGCAAGAGCAGAGCAGCGGGTGCAGGAGAGGCTCGGTCGGGGAGGCCCTTGCCTTTGCCACCAGCAGGAACCCCCTGCGGAACGGCTCTCACCCTCCCAGAGCACAGTCGGAAAGCACGGGCCACTCAGTGGCCTCTTCCTCTTCCTCTTGTCCTTAATTAGCGTAGAAACTTCCAGGGCCTCAGATGCTCATCAGTAAATGAGGATCAGAATGCCCAGCTGGCCAGGGAACGCTAGGGACGTAGGAGGGACAGAGGAGAGAGCGCACAGCCCGGCGTCTGGCACCTAAGAGCCTCAACAAATGTTCTTTTGGAAAAAAAAAGAAAAGAAAAGAAAAGAAAAGCAAGCAAGCAAAGGCGCTCTGTAAACAGGGGTTCTCTGCCCGCAGAGGGGCTTGCTGCTGGGCAAGTGGGGAGCTGATGTGGAGTCCCCGTGGGGGAGGAGTGGAAGCCACCCAGTCCCGGATGTTTGGCTCTGGTTGGGCGCAGTGGGCTGCAGCTGGGCCTCATTGTTGGGGTGACCGGGGCTCGGGGGGAGGTGGAGTTGGGGAGGCGGGGTGCCCATCATCTCCTCGAAGATGGAAAGCCTCTGCCGGGTGGCCACCGCGGGCTCCCGGCAAAGATTCCAACACAAGAATCAGGGTGATGCTGGGGCCCATGCCCCTCTGCCTCCTTAGATTGGGCACAGAGATGGGGCTGCTCCAGGGACGGGGACCGCGCCTCACCACGACAGCGCTGCTGGGACAGCGGGCTCACCCCGGGGACCAGAGCTGGGTGCGGCCACAGCTCCAGGACAGACAGGTGCCTGGAGGATGACAGTGAACAGGTGGGACTCCCTGCTCAGTGGCCTGAAGGAAGACTCTCTGCCTGCCCTGGGCCAGGTGAGCTGGAGAGGGAAGACGCCAGAGGCTTGGAGGCCAGCCGGAGAGGGCGGGGCCTGGACAGCAGGGACAGTTGGGACAGCGGGGACAGTGGGGGCGGAGAGAAGAGGCTGGAGGGCTGGGAGGATGCAGATGAAGAGAAGGAACCTGCCCAGGTTGGTGGCTGGGGCATGGGGGAAGGAGCGCTGAGGCTGGGCCAGAGGGGGGAGGGCACAGGGCCCTGGGGGTGGTGGTGGTTGGAGAATCCATGGAGCCGTCGCTTGGACGTGGCAGTGAGGAAGAGAGAGGCCCCCGGAGGGACTCTGCTGCTGGCGGAGCAGTGGCCTTTGACTGAGGTGGGACCTGGGGGAGCGGGCAGGTGTTGGCCTATGACGGGCCCATGGGAGCACCCAGGTGGAGGTGGCGGCTCCCAAAAACCACTGCCTTCCTGGAACCTTGGGGCTTCCTCAGCCCGCCAGGTGGTTCCGGGAATCTCTTGATATAAATCAGAACTTCTAGAAGGACCTGGAAGGGCCGAGGGCTTTCCACCACAGGGCGGGACAAAAATGCCCCACGTGGGAGGTGGGAGCATGACCAGGCTGTGCGCTTCCCTGCTCGCAGCAGAGGACCCCACACTGTCAGCCGGTGTCCCCGGGCCCCTCTTTCTTCTTGAGGAAGAACTCGTGGAAGTAAGGTGCGGAGGGGCTGGAGGGCTTTCACGGGGGAGGAGATTTGGGGCGAGAGGGGCCACAGCCAGAGCGGGCTACGAGCGAGTGGGAGGCAGAGCAGGGATGCTCATCAGCTCCAGGACTAAATTTTGGGGCGACCTTGAAGATACCTTGAGAGACTCCAGTCAACAATATAATTACTTTTAATTATCTCTGGCGGCAAACGTGAGTTTTGGCAGTTCAGCGTGGCTCGGGGATTAGGCCTGGGAGGTAACGGGAATAGTAACAGGGCCCTAGTAATTATAACTACTCCCATTTTTTGAGGGTTTTCATGCACATGGCCTCTGGCACCAGACCGCCTCGGACTTCATCCCAGTGATGCCTCAGTTTCTCAACTAGGAATGGGGGTGATAATACAACTGTTCTGATTGTCTACTGCTGTGTAGCCATCGCCCCATGACTCTGTGGCACTGAATACCCACCGTTTTATTGCTCTGGGTTCTTTAGGTGAGGAATTTGGATAGGGCAGAGAGGGGATGGCTTGCCTTTGAGATTGTGGCTGGGAAGACGTGAATGGCTGGAGGCTGACTCATCTGGGGGTGCTCCGCTTAAGGACACCCCCACTGGCTTCTCCATGTAGCTTGAGCTTCCTCCTAGCATGGCGGCCTCGGAGCTACATTTCCTACATGCAGACCGGAGTTCCAGGAGCCAGTGTTCCCACCCATGAAGCAGAAGCTGGCTTTCTTTGGCTTTTCTATCTTTCTATCAAGAGTTTTGGAAGCCACGTGGCACCACTGTCTATTAATTGAAGGAGTTACAAGCTGGCGTCTGGATGTCAAAAAATTTGCAGTCAGGTTTTATTTTTATTATTTATTTATTTATTTATTTTGCAGTCAAGTTTTATAACAGCCATGAGTGCTTACCTCATGGAGTTGTTGTGGGGATTAAATTAATTAGTACATGGAACGGACTCAGAGCAGTGCCTGGCATCTAGGAAGAGCTCAGGAAATGCCAGCCATCACGAGGATCGTCATCGCTGTCCTCTACCCCGAGTTTACACAGAGGAGGAGATGGGCTCGAGGTCAAGTGCAGGGTGGGTAATCTGTGCAGCTTCCTTTAGCCTGAAGTCCGTCATCCCCAGTGATTCCTTTCAGATCACTCCTCAATCTGTACTCACCCTTGGTGTCTCTTACCCCCTTCTGCCCCCGAGGCAAGGATGCTCTGGGAACTGCTCCTGGCTGATGCACTCAATTCCGGAAGCACCTCAGATCTGCAGCATCGTTGCTCCTAACTTTGCTTCATTAAGGCCCAACCATCAGCAGCAGCTCCTGGAGCAGGTGGACGGTGCTGCTCCAATTCCAGCAAATGAAACTTCCTCTGGGTGGGCTATTCTTGGGGGAGGACTTTGGGCATTTGTCTTCGGCCTCCTGGGCCTCCCTGGTCTCCCTGGCCCAGGGATGGGGTGCTGGGACCCTGGCCTGAGCCGTGCTGCTGGGGTCTGGGCCACACTCATCCCCAGCTGGAGAACCCGGTTCCTGACAGTGGTCGGTGGCTGTGCTATGTGTCCCTGTTACTCAAGGATGCGGGAGCCTGGACGTTGTATCTGCATCTCAGCTCTGTAGCTTCTGAGCTGGGTGAGCTTGGACAGGTTCTTGGCACCTCTAAACTTCAGCTTCCCCAGCTGTGAAAGGGAATGAACATTGATTTCTGACTGGAGTCCTTGCTAAAAATGTAGATTTCCTGGTTCCCACCTGGTACCAACAGAATCGGGTCCTCTTGTCCTGGGACTAAGGGCTGGGATGGGCAAGTTATGATCCCCCTTAGCCTCAGTCTCATCTCAGTGCCAGAGTGTGTGCACGGGATTGTCCTAAAAACTGTAAAAATGTATGAAAGGTCACAGCTTAGTGTCGGGTACACGGTAAATGCTCTATCGCTGTATATGAGCTGAATCGATTATTGTCCTCAGGAGGCCCTGGGAGGGTTCCAGGAAGGAAGGGAACTTTCTGCTGGGTGGAGACACAGGATGGGGGTAGTGGACAAAGGCGCAGGAATCTGGGCTCTAGGATCTAGACAAAGGACATGAAGAGGCTGGAGAAGCGCTGGAAACCCCGGAGGACAGGAGCCCGTGGGAGGAGAGGGCCCTCTTTTCCTATAAATTTAGTTTCAGTTCATTTGGAGACTTGAATGCTGGCTGCTGGTGAGCCACGTGGCCAAGGTAGGTAGGTCCCCCTCTTCCCTTGGGACCTCATCTTGTTTGGGCAGCCAGGTGGCCAATGTCAAAGTGGTTCAATCATCTTAAATCTCCAGCAAAACTGGCTCCTCCTCAGCATCCCCCTCTCCTCCCAGCCGGAGCCCCCTGCCCTTCACACAGAGCAGAGCAGGGATGATCACAGGCTGTGGTGGCTTCGGCGTGAGCCCCAGCTCTGCCACTTTTTTGAGCTGTGGGTGTGGTCAGGTGGGGAGAATTGTTTCTGGCCTCCCAGAGCCTCAGGCTGTCGTGGGGTCCAGCAGACAACAGATGTGGGCTCCCTTAGCAAACTGGCAAGCCCCTCGGGATGAGGCTAAGTAGCAGGGACCCAGTGAGCAGGTGACCAAGGTGAGGGGTCTCACTTCTTGCAGAGGCCACTCAGCAAGCTGACAATGAGCAAAAGTGTCACCTCCTCCTCCCCAAGGTGCTCCTCCTGCCTCCCCGGTCCTGAAACCCCTCCTGGAGGAGGGTTGGGGTGTCATTAACCTGGTAGGTGGGGTCCCGGAGAAGTGCGAGTGATCTCCCAAGAGCCTGATGCAGAGGGAAGGAGGAAACGGAAAGCCCTAGACTCTCAGAGCAGAGGGGACACAACCGACCTAAAGAGCCCCTTACAATCTCAGAGTCGCCCTCGTGCCGGTCAGTCTCCCATATAAATGTGAACATTATATGGGTGTGCCCCAGCTTACCCCAGTTTGCCTGGGATTTTCCTGGTTTAATTGAATGTCACAAGGCCCGGGCAAACCAGACAGCTGGTCACCCTGACATCAGAGCACCCTGGGTAAAAGCACAGCTCGGAAGCCAGACTCCCCGGGTTTGAGTCCCAGCTCTGCTACTTGCTAACCATGCGATTTGGACAAGTTACTTACTTGCCCTCTGCTTCAATGTCCTTATCTGTAAGATGAGATAACACACCCACCGTGTGGGGACCCTGCATGTTGGCCAGACCGCACATGGACCATGCCCTTAGCACAGGGTCTGGCGTCCAGCAGCTGCTGTGAAATGTCAGCCGCGGTTTTCTTTCAAGCCCTCCTTCGCCCAGGGGAGATGATATGGATACAGAGACTCACTCACCTTGCCAGCACCCATGGGTGCAGGCCCTGCTGGTGGGGCCCAGAGACGAGGATGCCCTGATCCCACCCTCAGCAGGGAATGGAGCGCTGTAAGTGAATCCCATCCACAGCCTGAAATCAATACAGGTCAGGTCGGGGTATAAAAACAAAGGCTTGATCTTTGAATCCTTCACTTAGAATAGGTGAATTTTATGGCGTGCAGATTATACCTCAGTAAAGCTCTGAGAATAAAACCAACCCAAAACCAATAAACAAAGGCCCTGGTGGCCTTTTGGTACAGGAGGCGCTGGTTATGACCAGGGAGGTGGTGATCATGGAAGGCTCCCAGGAAGAAGGGACATTTGAACTGGCCCTCCGGGAATGGGGAGAGAGAATCTGGATGCTGGAGATGATGAGGGTGCAGGGACACGGGCGGGACCAGCGTGAAAGTCCGGTGTATATCCATACGCTTGTGTGACCCTGGGCAGACGGCTTTACATCTCTGGGCTTCGACGTCCCTCACCTATAAAATAGAAAAGGCCTTGAGGAGCACCCAGGACAGCCCCACAGAGCACCTGACCCAAAGGTGACAATTGTTCAGGAGCAGGACAGTCAGAGGAGCCCACGTGGGAGGTGTTTTGTTCCGTCAACGGGCTTTTCTACTGTGTGCCTGAGCCAGGCCAGCTCGCAGAAGCTACATTCCAATAGGCATCCAGCAAAGAGGACTAAATGGAGGAGGGCGAGCATTTCAGATTGGCTGGAGCCCAGGGGTGTATGGGGGAGGATGTAGAGGGAATAATGTTGGGGAGAAGCTAGGGTTCAGTGAGGGTCTTAAAAATCTTGCTACGTAGCCTGGATGTCGCTCTGCTGGCATGGGGGAAGCAGAGAAGCATTTGGAGAGTAGAGGAAGATTTGTCATGAGCTCGAGATCGGCTCCGTCCCCCCGCCCCCCGCCTTCCCTCCTTCCCTCCTAAAATGTTCCCGTGCCAGCCCCGGGGGTGACCAGACACCGTCTATCTTCATGATGCTCACTCCCAATGGGGGAGGCAGACGCTAATCAAATAATTCCTCAAAGAAATGTGAACTTGGTGAAATTGCAACTCTGATTAGCAATAAGAGAAGAGGGGTCTGGTGCTGGGAGAATTTATAAGAGAAGGGGGTCCGGGGAACCTTCTGGCAGACATGGCCACGGGGCAAGATCTGAAGGATGGACATGAGCTACAGAGCAAAGGGGGCTGGGAAAGGACTCCAGGCAGCAGGTGCAGCGCGGGCAAAGGCTCTGTGGTGGGAAGGTCATGGGCACACTGGGGCCTGGGGGGCAGGGTGCACCACGGGAGCTAGGGCTGCAGGAGTCAGAGCTTTTGGGCTCCTGGAGGTCGCTTTTGGGGTTTTGCTTTTATCTTGAGAGTACTGGGAAATCTTGGAGGGTTTAAGTGGGGAGATGACCAGACATGTGTTTGTGAAGATCGTGAATACAGTGAGGAGAACGCAGCGGAGGGGTCCAGAGTGGAAGCTTGGGATCACCGAGAGGCAGAGCCAAGACAAGGACTCGGGGGCAGGGAGGTGATCTGGGAGCGATCCCCGGAACAGGGGTGACCAACCAGGGAGAGCAGGACAGCAATCGTTGGGATGCTGCTCCCGGCAACAGGGGCTCCATCCTGTGAGAAGGGAACCCCAGGTCTCCCAGAATTGCCCATCCGCCCCTTAGGGGTGCCAACGTGCCCTCACTTCCGTGCTGGGCATGAACACAGACATCCCAACATGAGTGGTGCCCACCAGAAAGACAATTTTGGCACACACCCTCTGAGAGTGCGGTGACTCAGACCTGCGGGGCCCCCTCCACTCCCCCCCCCGCCCCCCGAAACCGGAGGAGAGGCTGAGAGGATGGCAGGAAGTGTCTGCTACCTGAGGAGGCCACTGGCATCACCCAGGTGAGAGAGGAAGGTCTGGGGGTGGGCTGGGCGTGTGGGGGGTGGCCGTGGGTAATGGAGGAAAGACACCCGTTTCCAAATGCTCAGGGGTGAAGGCCCCAGGTCGCGGTGATGGATCTGGGGGAGGAAGCTGCCCGTCATTAACAGGATCTTGGGAGGACCAGGTCTGAGCGCAGGCAGGGCAGGGGGCTGGCCAGGAGGTCACATTGAGTTGGAGGTGCCTTTGCGACATCCCTGAGAAGGTGTTGAGAAAGCGGCTGAATATATGGACGGGGAGTTGCGGGGAGAGGTCCTGGCTGGAGCCATAAACGTGTGAGTCATCGGAATCTGGGTGGTAATTGAAGCCATGGGTGAGCATGAGATCACCTGGTGAGAGAACAGGGCGGAAGGAGCCTCCTGGGGGGATGGAGTCAGGCCGGGCTCCCCCCTGGCCACCCCCACTCCCCCATCCCCCTGCAGCCCCGCCTCCCCATCCTCGGCTCCCCCCAGGCCCCCCATCTCCTGCAGGCCCGCACTCCCCACAGCACCCACCTGCCACCCGCCCCCCACCCGCCACTGCCGCCCCCCAGGAGGGAGGGACATTTCAGCACTTGTGATTCTAATTGAATTTAATTGTCTCCTCCAAGTTGAGCTAAAACCTTTTCAAAGTCCCCTGAAATTAGGGAACATCGATAACACCACTCCTTGGGGTTTTAATCTGTGTCCTCCCTGAGAACGGTGATTAATTTTTTACAAGCTAATCATATCTCTTAGGCAGGCTGTCAGCAGAGGACCCGTCATCTCTCATCAATAATGAAGCGGTCCCAGCTCCCGCTTCTCCCGCAGCCTCCTGCATAATTCACCGGGAGAGCTTCAAACAAAGAAGCCAAGGGGCCGTCCTCCTCCTCCTCCTCCTCTTCCTCGTTGGTGTCCTTCCTAATTAGGCACAGGTGCTGGGAGGGTGGGGGGGGCAGGGTGGAGGGAAGGGCAGGGGATATAACAGCCGGTTGGTCAAGGGGCCCCCATCTGGGTCCTCTTTTCATCTGTGCTCTCCTCGCCTCCATCCCTGACCCTTCTGCCCACCTGATCCTCTCCTACCTCATCCCTCCTCCTCTCTCCAGGCCCTGCCCCTCACCATCCTCTCCTTTCCTCCTGCCCGTGTGTGTGACACGACTGCACATCCAGGCTTTGTCCTTGGGCCGCATAGCCGAAGTCCCGTGAGATGTAATGGGCCCCATTTGACCGATGAGTAAACCGAGGCCCAAAGAGAAGCAACTTGCTTAAGGTCACAGAGCAGATCAGAAGCAGTCAGGGCTAGATCTAGTTTGGGGTCTCCCGGGCCTGGGCTCTATTCCCCCAAACCTTAGGCCAAATGAGTGCACAGGCCACCCCCATCCCTCTCCCAATACCGGGTCTGTACTTGGATGCTAAAGAGGAACCACCCCCAGCTCAGGCCTCTCCTGGGGGACGCCCGGCCCAGCGTGCACAGCTGGCCTTGATTTCTGTCACTCTTGTGGTCCATCTCTGAGGCCTAAGGTCAGAGGCAAACTTTGGTGGCTGGAGACAGAAACAGAAACAGAAATCGCTTGCCCTTTCTCCTGTCTGGTGCCATCGGACCTGCACAGGTTCCAGAAAGGAGGCCGAGGCCTGCGGAAAATCCCCCATGGGAACAGGATGTCTTGCATCTAAGCCTTGAGCAAATGCCCTGAGGCCAGTAGCTAAGATGTCATCCAAAGAGAAGGGTCTCCGGGGACCCCCTCTTAGCAGGCAAGCTCTTTCTGTGCCAGCCCTATGCTGGGAAAGACCCCTTCCTTGGGATGGTCCCTCTCCTGGTGTGGCTCCTCGGCCGAGCAGATCCCAAGGGCTCCTCTGTTCCCAGTGAGTGAGCCCCAGATCCGGGCCTCTGACCTGACCCAACTTGACATGTCAAAAACTTTGCCCGTCAGCCTCCCTGCCCCCTCCCCCCTTGTCCCTCTGTCCCAGTTTTGGGTCATCACTAGGGCCACCAGTTGTTCTGCGTTGCTCAAGATGAGAGGGTTGCCAGGGACACGGGACTTAGTTTTAAAACTGGGAAAGTCCAAAGCAAAGCAGGAGGAGGAATTTTTTCTTCTCTCCTAGGCACCCAGGCTGGAGATGTCAGGGTCCAAGAGAAGCGGGGCTGGGGGTGGGATGGGCAGCAGGCTCCCCGTGTTTGCCACCCGGCTCCACCTCTATACTCAGTTTAGGTGCAGAAGCCGAAGCCCAGAGAGGTCAAGGCACGTGCCGAAGGTGACGTAGGTGATGTAGGAGGCCAGTGGTGGAGCCCCGAGGGGGGCTGAGGAGTGAGGATCTCGGGTGAGACAGACTTGTTTGAGTTCAAGATCCGACCTTCTCCATGAATGACCTGGGCAGGTTCCCCAACCCTGGCCAATCTCAGCTTCCCCCCTTAGAAATCAGGATCCTCAGACCTACCTTCCCGGGGCCTGGGGGGACAGGGGTAGAGAATAAACCGGTTTATTCTCCACCTGGTATGCAGCAGGTGCTCAGTAGAACGGACCCTATTGCTATTGGCTTGGCTTCAGAGGAAGGTCCTCCCTCACTTTCAGCTCAATGGCCATTTCCAGGCCCTGCGTTCCCAGGCCCTGAGTGGTGCCACTCATGGTGGAGTCTGGCCTTCCTGAGGCTAGGGATTGAGGCCCGGCTCCAGGATTTCCCAGATGTCTGTGTGTGTGTGTGCATGTGTGCATGTGTGTGCATGTATGTGTGTGTGTGACCTTGACAAGGTCATGCTGCCTCCTGGGGCCAAAGGTTAACAGCTGCACACTGACCCAGGCCAGGACAGGGCCGCGCGGGGACCTGCCATCCATCACCGTGGGTCGGGTCCCCATCATCCCCTGGCCTGGGTGCCCACAGCATCCCTGGTGTTCGGTGCTCCCCCCACCCAGGACCCAGCCTAGTGGGAGCTACCGGACCTGGTGACTTTAATGCGTTCCCAGGGCGGTGATGCTACATTTGCATTTAAATGGAGGTTTGGAAGTCTGTAAATCTCCATTTCCCTACCGCGGAGGCCTAATGGTTGTTTAATCATGTTTAGATGAACCCCTCGGAGCACTGGGGGTTGGTGCATCTTAAATCCTTAAGCGCCGAGACAAAGATCAAATAAGGGGTGTTCAGGCCGCGGGATCGTCACCATCCTGGCCGTGGTGGGCCCCGTGGGCCAGCCCTGCCCGGGGAGGCGGGGAGGCGGGCAGCCCGGTGGACACCGGGTGTCCCGCCCCTTCCAGGAAGGCCTCTGGGCTTGCCCACGTGCAGCTGTCACCACAGTTCCCTGCAGCCTCCCCTTCACGCTGCCAAGAGGAGAAACCTCCGCTGAGATGTGCCTGCAGAGAGACGGGGCTGGAAGCCCGACCTGCCTCGGGGACCCGGTGGCCCTGGTTCCGCGTGTCCCGTTTCCTCCCTAGAACCCGAGGGGAGCGGGCTTCCAAGTCATGTCGAAAAGTTCCCCCCACACTGTAGGGCTGTTCAAACAGGGAGGTGGTATGACCCCAAATTCCCTTCCCCTGGAGAAGGGCTGGCCTGGAGGCACGTCTGGGGGACTGGACGACTCCGTGGCGGGGATTGGGGGGCACCGCAGGGTCTCACAATAAGGCCCGATGCCTCTGCGCACAGCCCTACAGGGCTCAGAGAAAGCCCCCCAGGCTTTCTCAAGGTCACACAGGGGGAGAGGAGCTCCAGCCTGATGGAGTCCCCGCCTCCAGGGCGGCTCCTGGGTCCTGTGTCCCCTCACCCGGGGGATCCTCTAAGAAGGAGCTTTCTCCTTCAAAATTCATTCATCCCTCGGGTGACCTGTGACTTCCTAGCACTCTGTGCCTATTTCTGCAGCTCCTACGTGCAGGGGTGAGGGAGGGCTGGTGGGGGGCTTCAGGGCTCTCACCTCGCCTCAGTTCAAGCAGCCGGCTCTGCTTCTGTCTGGGGATTTGGCATCAGTGTCTCCCTCCCCCCTCCATCCCTCCTTTCCCCCCTTCCCTCCCTCATTATCCCCTCCCTCCCTCTTCCCTCCCTCCTTCCCTCCCTCCCTTCTTCCCTCCCCCCCACCTTTCAGTAGTTCAACAGCAAAGTCAAGGAGACACAGATGTCCTGTATGTCCCCGCCCCGACGCCCGCCCAGGCTCCTCCACCCAGTGGCATGTTGCTCATAACCGATGATCCCACGCTGACGCACCACCATCCCCCGACGCCCACAGTGTACATCAGGCTCCACTCCGTGTTGTTCATTCCGAGTGTTGACGCACCCGTCGTTGCATCATATGGGAAAGTTTCGCTGCCCTGAAATCCTGAACCCGGCCTACTCACCCTGGCTCCCCAGCCCCTGGCGACCGCTGATCTTGGTCCTGTCTCCACAGTTTGCCTTTTCTCGAATGTCACGGAGCCAGAATCGCACAACTTTCCGGACTGGCTTCTTTCACGTAGTGATATGTGTTGAACTGTCCCCCGGTGGCTTTTCATGGCTTGAGAGCTCATTTCTTTTTAGCCTCGAATAATATTCCAGCGTCCGGACGGACCACAGGTTGTTTATCCACCTACCTGCCTAAGGGCGTCTGGGTTGCTTCCAGTTCTGGCAATGATGGGGAGAGCTGCTACATGTGTCCCCTGTCCCCCAGCAGGTTGAGGGGAGCACAGGTTTTCAGCTCCCGCGGGTAGATGCCGAGGGGAGTGACTGCTGGAGCCACTGGGACGACTGTGCTTAGTTTTGTGGGAAAGCGCCCCACGGCCTTCCTACGTGGCCGTGCCACTGCGCGTCACCACCAGCCGTGGAGGAGGCTTCCTGCTGCACCCCAGTCTCACCGGCACCTGGCGCTCTGGATTTTGGCCATTCTACTGGGTAGGTAGTGGCATCTCACTGTTTGGCTTTTCTTTATTTTTTAATGAATTTAGTTTTTAAAGATTTATTTATTTGAGAGAGAGAGAGAGCATGTGTGTGGCAGGGGGAGAGGCAAAGGGAGAGGGAGAGAGAGAGAAGCTCCAGCAGACTCCCCACTGACCACAGAGCCTGACACGGGGCTCGATCCCAGGACCCTGAGATCATGACCTGAGCTGACATCAAGAGTCGGACGCTCCACACACGGAGCCCCCCGGGCGCCCCTGGCTTTTCTTTAAATCCAAGTTTTGGGGTCTCTGCGGTTCCCAAAGTCCCCTCTGCTCAGGAATCATGTGGCCAGAGTCTCCAGGCAGGTGGGGTCCTGGCAGCCGGGGACCCACTCACCTCTCTCTCCACCGCTGGGGACGGGAAGTGTTTGCTGAGCTGGATCCACTCGACTCTGTTATTTCAGAAATGACATAATGAGTCCCCACGGAGGGCAGAACCCACTCAGAGACTCTGGTGCCTGGAGGATTTTTTCCTGAATGAGACAGTAAAGCTCCTCTGGCACCTGTTCCCCGAGGGAGGCCGGGCCCTCAGCACAGGCCAGAGCTACGGGGCAGCAGGAAGCCCTTGGACCCCAGGGTTTGGCCGACTGGGGTTTGAATCCTGGCTCCTCACCCGACTAGTTGGGAGAAGGCAGCGAGTTTCTGCTTCCCAGTGTCTCAGTTTCTCCACCTGCAAAATGGGGATCACGAGAGCATGAAGGTTGGGTGAGGTGACACCCGCGGAGCAGGTGGCACAGAGCCCAGCTCCTGTCCTGGCAGGTGGTCAGTGGCGCCCGTGAGTGTGATGGTTATTGCCATCCCCTGGTCAAAGGCCTCGGGGGTGGAGCAGTGTGCGAGGCGGCCTCTCCCCAGCGCTGCCCTCGCTCTGGCTCTCACAGAAATGTTCCCTGAAGGGCTTGTCCCTGGAAGGCTGATCCCAGGGACTGTGCACGGGTCACAGGGGGCTCCCGGGGTCAGATGGGTTTGGGGACCCGTGGGTCCAGGGGCTCAGCGTGGCTAAGCAGTCTCCTTTCCTGCAGAGTCCCTCGGACACCTGCACAGCTCCCAGAAGCCTCCCAAACTTCCTCGGCTGTGGATGCTGCTGGTCTTGGGACTTCTTGTCAACCGGCTCGGGCCCTGCAGGAGGCTGGCACTGGGGAGCAGGAGCGGGCCTCGGGCCGGCTGGCAAGGCCCACCCCGCGTGGCATGACTCCTGCCGCCCTTCCCTCCATAGCCTCCCTGTCGGCCCCACGGGCCCCGTGTCCCGGCCACCGCAGGCTGCTGGGCTGATGGAGGATGTGCTCGTGACGCCCCCCCCTCCCCCGCCCGAGGACCTTCTACGCGCGGCTCTGCCACCCTTTATCCTGCCCGCCCAGTGCAATCCGACTGAGCTCAAATGTGGCCTCTTCTGCGAAGCCCGTCTTACTTAACAGGCACAGAACAAGTGCCCGGCAAACAGGGGTTGTTGTTTGGACCTGGGCAGTAGTATTCAGGGACATCGTCTAGCTTTAGTGGTTAAAGGTCTAAATACCGGCATCAGTCAGACCCGGGTTTGAATCTCAGCCTTACCCTTTATTAATTGTACGAATGTGGAATAGTGATGTGCTCTCTCTGAGTCCGGGTCCCCCCATCTGAGAAATAGGGGAAGGACTCCACGCGCTACACGGGGCTGCTATGATCTGTCGCTCACGAAGCGTTGTTGGCGCAGCGCAAGCCCTCGGTCACCCCTGGGCTTGTTGGCTACGTTGGCCCTTGGTCTCGGCGTGCGAGAACGAACACTTTTCCCCGCGTCTTCAGTAAATTTAGTTTATGCTTCCATTTTCCCACCCAAAAACCGCAGATGGGGGTGCGGTCCTGGGGTCATCGTGCTGACTCAGTGGTTCGTCCGGTGCCTGGCGTAGCGGAAGCTGCCAGTAAATGGGAGATACTGTTAACTCCTGTGGTTATTGTTAGAGATCCGGGGGTAGAGTTTGCACACCCAGCTTTCCCCACCCTGCCCTTGACTCTGCCCTCTGCCTCCCCCCTCGGTGGGGGGATGTTGGGGGGCTGGCACCCCTGTGTCTGCAGCATCTCCTCTCCACCCCTGCCTCCTCCCCCCACCCCCAGGTCGGAGTCCACTGCTCCCGGCTCGGCTCCGTGTTCCCAGCCATCAGTTCTGCTCGGCAGCCCTGACACAGCTGATTGGGAATTTGTTTTATTTCTGGGCCTGCCCCCTCCCTCTCTCCCCTCTGAAAAAGCAATTAAACTTGTGTTTACCGGAGTGGGCGGCCGTAATCTGCCGTTTGCCCATCTTATCCTGTCGAGCTGCCCCACTTCCAGCCTGCTTTGCTTAGGCCAGGACCGGAGATTTGCATAATCAGTGGAACTCAGGAAAGGGGGAGAGGTGCAGGTTTCAGGCCAGCAGATTGCAAGCACTACTCAGGAGACCCGGATGGACCTGGGAGGGCTGGCGGGCAGATGGGGGGGGGGGGGTGGTCTCCTCTAACTCGGAGGTCACTTTGCAGGGTCTCATCTTCCTGTCCCTATTGGGCAGGGCAGGTCTCCATCTCTGTCGCAAGTTGGTCCATCCCCAGGGGCCAGGCCAAGGCTCAGAGGGGCTGGCGTTGTCTGGTGATCATCCCCGTCTCTGCCTATGGCTTTCAATGGCTCCTCAGGGCCCCAGCACTATGTTTTCACCTCATCCTGTCCTCTCTGCCGCAGCCCCTCCAAGGGTCAACATGGTGGAATTGAGCATACGGTTGGGATCCCCACTCTCAACTACATCATGGTCCCCAGCTGACCTTGAGACAAGGACTGGGGTGCAGGTGGTGTCTCTGGGAGGGAGTTCCAGGAAGCTCAGTGAGGCAGCGAGGAGAGTGAGCCAGGGAAGAGACAAAAGTCTATAAAGGACACTTGAGGCAGTGCGCTAAGGGCACCTGGGCTCAAACCCTCCGGGGACTCTCTGAGAGCCCACGTAGAACACCTAAGGACTGTCCCACTGAAGCTTGGAAGCTGGCGTCTCCACTGGGGTAGATGGAGAGTTAATATCACCCCACATGACTCTTGCCTCGCAGTGTCCACGACCTGGCCAGAGGCCTCGTCCACATGGATACTTTGACTTGAGAAGCACGCGACCATTAGGGCTGGCCATCCGGGGACGTGCCACCACCATAGAGGCCCGGGCTGTCCTGACCGAGGGGTCGTAGGGAGGAGCCTGGGGCACCGTCCCCCACTGCTACACCCAAGTGCCCAACACCTGGGGCCGGACGACCACAGTGGCCTGGGCGACAGCCTTCCAGCTGGGCCCGGCCCAACCACACAATCATCTGCACGAAGGTGACTGCGTGAAGCCGCCAGGTTTGGGGACCTTTATTACTCAGCAGGAGAGAATCGACGCATCCTCCAGGCCCGCCAGCAGGGACTGCGGTTCCCCCCACCCCCACTGCCGCCCCTACTGTGCCCAGCCCCTGAGAGCGTTTGCTGCAGGAACCACTGAAGTGTAGACCGAGTAGAATTCTATCAGGTGAGGAGGGAAGCAGGAGATGCCCCGCAGGAACAGCACCTGCCGTGGCCAGCGTGGGCCAGTCGGCGTGGAGCATGGGACAGAGGAGATGGGGCCAGGCAGGGCCTTGGAGACCCCAGGATGTTCCCTGATAGAGGTGACGGGGCTGGGCGGGGCCTTGGGGACCCCAGGACGCTCCCTGATGGAGGCCTCATCACGCTTGCTCTAGGGAAGGTCTGGAGGGCCCCAAGCCAGAGGCGGGAGGGAGGAGCCTGGGGAGGCCCCGGCTGTTGGGACACCTGCTTGGACGGATGGTAGGTGGGTCCCAGAGCCACCTGGGAGGGGACATCAACAGCCGGTCGACTCACTAGGAGCTCCACAAAGCTTTGCTTGGGAGCCACCAGCCCCATCTGTCCCTGCCCGCCCTTCTCCCAGATGCGCCCCAACAGGGTCTCACCGGGAAGGCTGGACCCACCCTCCCCTGCCGGGTGCCGCCACCCTGGGTCCCAGGGCACTCTGTTCCCACATTAGCTCTGCCCACACCTCACCATAGGGTCAGCTTGCAGTGGGGCTGGGCTCCTGGGGCGCACAGCAAACATTTCCTTCCTCTGCTCCTCCTCCCTCCTCCTCTCCCTCCTCCCTCCTACCTCTCCCTCCCCCTTCCTCCATCATTTCCTCCCTCCTCCCTCCTTCCCTACCTCCCCACTTCCTTCTTGCCTCTGCATTCATTGAATCTGGCACCCAGCTCCCGGTCAATATTAACCCCCACCCCTATAGCAAAGAGATGGTGTGGGGAAGGGGAGACAAAACAGGATTTGGGTCTGGGGTAGTCTGAGTTTGGACCCAGCCCAGCCCAGCTGCTTCCTAGCTGTGACTTCCGGTCAGCCTGAGCCTCAGTTTCCACCCTGTAGGTGGCATGTGCACCTTATGGGACCAGCAGAAGGAGAGGCCATAGTCTACGCAGCACCCTGTAGATCCTTAGGCCCAGAAGCCCCGTCTAGTCCTGCCAGAGGCAGATTTGGTCGGATGGGAGGAAGCGGCCTTCCACCTCCTTCCCCTTGGAATGTGCGCATCCTGCTTCTCTGAGCTGCTGGAGCATCCCTTTTTTTAAATGAGAAGCTGGGCTGAACCAGCTGTCCTCCTGGCCTGGCTTATGTCCCATTTTCCCTCTTTCCTTTGTGAAGCCAGTTAGGAAAAGGCCGTCTTTTTTTTTTTTTTTTTTTTTTTAATTAAATTGGAAAAATTCTACAGGAATTTTTGAAATGTTCTGATCGGTGGCTTTTTAAAATAAAAGGGAAGATAAAGGAAGCTGTCCCAGTCCTTGGGTCACACAGGAATTGCGTGGCCCCAAACAGTGTTTGAAAGGACAACCGTTGGCGCCAACCAGGGACCGGCTTTGTTGTAGAGAGAATCCTAGGGTTTGTTATAAGGAGTTTGCCCCCCGAGCCCTCTCCGGAGAGCACTTCCAAGGAGCTGTGCATTTTATATCCATTAGAGTTTCACTTGTCAGATCAGGGATGTCATAAAAGCAGTCTCCGATGCTTCACAGAGAGTATTATGTGAGGACGACTGGAGGAAGTTAAAAGTGTTCTACAAATGTGAGGTATTATTTGGTGGTGGCTGGGATGCCCCGAGAGGGCAAGTGATTTTCCCAAGGTCACAGAGCAGGTTAGGAGAGGAGCCAGAGAAAGCAGCAGAGCCTCCTCTTCGTCCCGAGGCTCGGAACCTGTGTGGTTTCAGACTCATGGTGTCCAGGTCGCCCAACACAAGTCCCGGCGCACAGCGATGTCCCATGAATCTTGTCCAATGGACCAGCGAATGAATGAAGCTCTCACAGTCCTAGGAGCATGAGGGATCACTGTGACCCATCCCTCCGGGACCCTCCAATCCCATAACGAGCATCCTGGACTGGACTTCATGGTCTGCTTCCTCCTCGGCCTCTCGCACCACAGAGCAGCCCCCTTCCCTCCCCGGGGACCACCCGTGGGAGCCTGTGACTTAACCCCACTCCTTCAGCCCTCCCTACATCCACGCCCTTTGCCGTGTGACCTTGTCGTTTGTCCCATTAAAAGGTGGAGGATATCGCCTCCCCTGTGGCCTTGTGTTGGGCACAACAGCTTGCTTTGGTGGATAGAATGAGGACTCAGGTTCTTTTTCTTCCCCTTGGCCTTCTGCCAGAGTTTCAAGAGAAACATGGCCGAGCTAGCCCGTGGGCCCCAGGAGGAGGCCGACAGGCAGGTGGAGCAGCGCAGCCCTGGTTGGGCCATCCCTGCAGGTGAGGGAGCTTGATCAGTGCTGTTTGTTGTATATCATTGAGGTTTGGGGGTTGTTTGTTACGCGGCATAATCGAGGCCATGGTTAACTCACACACCACTCAAATCCTCCAAGTCTTCTCCAGCCTGGACCAGTCTTTACCTCTTTTAGGAAGCCCTCCCTGACCTCCCCAACTGCTTACATTCATTAATGCACTAGTTCATTCATTCACCAAATGCCCACCACCTGTCAAGCCCAATGCTGGAAGCTGGGAGGAATCAAGAGATAGAATATGGAGAAACGCTGAGGATCTCCAGACCCAGAGCGGGGTGGGTGCAAGCCAACAGATGTCGCTGTTATTGCTCCGATTATTAATGTTCTTAATATATTAGCTACCATTCGTTGAACATTTCCTGTACGAAGCACTTCGTATACATTACTTCCTGTAATCTTCACAATAATTCCAAAAGACTATTTTATGCTCCTTTCACAGCTGAAGGTCCCAAAGCTCAAAGACGTTAACTCACTTGCTCAAATGATAAGTCCACAGAGAAGCAGGGATTCCAGCCAGAGTGAGCCTGGCTGCTGAGTATGTTCTGCTTTCACGATAAGTGTGGTACAGGTGTGCCCAGGGCTGGTGGCTGCGGCCGGGAGGCTGTGACTGGCTGTGTGTAGGCCAGTCTGGAAGGGTGTGCAGGAGATAGCCAGGCAGTGAAGGGGGCGACCCTGAGATGGAGGACCCTGCAGATGCTAAGGCCTGGGGGTGTGAGATCACGCAATCCAGGCCTGGGGGTGTGAGGCCAGGACAGGAAGAACTGACTTCATCCATTGCCTGAGGACCCTGAGGTAGGTGGGATCCTGGGCCCCCCTCCAGGAGAGCTCGGGGCAGAGACTGGGCACCTGCAGTTCTGGGGGCATGGGTGCACCTGTCCCCAGGTGAACCTCCTGCCCCTTCCAACTAAAAAGCCTTTCCGCCCTCCCTATGTCAGCCGTGCAGGTGTACCCTGTCCCCTTCTTCTGACCTCTCGTGACTCCTTGTCATCGTCCCCTAGCTTGGCATGCATTTGCTCCCTGAATGTGTCCCAGGAGCCTCTTATCTGGAGCCAGACAGTGGGTCCTCGAGGGCGGGCCTGGGAGGATTGTGCTCATTTCAACTCCGAAGTATCTGCACCTAGCCACGTTTGTCACTTGATCACAGTAGTCACAGAGGTCGAAAACATTGGGAAGACCATTTTGAGAGGCCTAGAGTCTGTGTAGGCACCATCGTTGTTTAAAAAAATACCGTAATTATGGAGCGCTTCCCCCACCCCACCCTTCGCTTTAGGTGCATTTTACATTGTATTCATGACTTCATTTCCTCCTTGCGGCCACCCTATGAAGTAGGTAGTAGCTTCCCCATCTGTGAAATGGGGACAGTGATCACTTGCCACAGTCTCAGATGGGGCTGGTACACCAGAGCCCAGGGCCCCTTATCCTCTGTAACTTTCCTCTGAGGCAGGGGGTTTGGAGTTGGGGGCTCCGAAGCAAGGAGCCTTTCTGAGAAGCGTTGGGGTCAGGGGCAATCAGACTCCAGTCACCCCTGGCTGGAGCTGTTGGATAGCAGGGAGGGCGCCTAAATAGGTCAGAGCCCTGAGTTCCAGTCCTGCCTCCGTCATTAAACAGCCAGGGGACCCTGTTCCCCGCTTCGGTTCCAGAATCCGGGACATAGAAGGTGATGATTGCACCAAGGTTCTCCATGCCGACCTTGCAAAGTTCAATGACCTTGCGATGTTTAAACTCCCCAGGAGCACCTGGCAATCAGAGAAGAGGAATCTACACACTCTGTCCCTTGACCGGGTCGGGTGCCTTCCCCCCACCCACCCGGGTCCCTGGTCTGGCCAGCTCAGTGTGGGGGACAGCACCTGCTTGCATCCCCCATCCCACAGGACCAGCTGCTCTGCCAAGGGCATCACCCCCGTCCACCTACCTGGCTCACTTCAGCTCTTTGAAAGACAGGGCTTAGGTTCGTGGGGAGACAGGTAATCACTGATCTGGGTTGTAGCATCAGCCTCTGGGTGGGCCTTGCAGACATGGGTCGTCCTGGGCTCTCTGCACAAAGGCAGGACAGAGGCAGGGTATCATGGACTTGTTGCCACTGGGGCCTCTATTCCCTGAGCTCCTTTGCAGACACTGAACTCAGTTTACCTCTCGGTGATCAAATTTGCCTTTTGGCTTTGGCTGGGGAGCCATCCTGCAGATTCGTTGTCTCCCCTGACCCGACTTTCAGGCCACGGCTAGGCCATGTGAGGCTCAGTTGCCTCTCTCAGATCAGAGGCGGTGGAGACCTTATCCATCGCCCAGATTCGGTGACAACCTCCCCAAACTCTATATCCGCCTTCTGGGCTTTGCCTCCCTCCAGAGCAAGTGCTCCTGTGTGAGAAGCCCGTTTCACAGGGGTGGGGATGTTGGCCTGTTTTGCTCACCGCTCATCCCCCGAATCTACCACAGTGCCTGGCACATAGCTGGTGCTCCGTGAGCGCTCGTTGAATTAATCGGTGCATCAATGTGGCTCTGGACGGTGACAAATAAAAAAGGTGCTGGTGCCGGTGCCCACGGGCCTCAGAAGACAGCTGCAGGGGTGAAGGCAGAGGGCTGGGGGAAGCTCGGCCCACGCAGAGCACAGACGCCCTCCGACGCACGCAAAACTGACAGCGGCGTGACTGCCTCGACACGGCCGTGTATTTCTCTCGGCTGTCATCAGCACCTGGAGAAGGATGTTCATTTTGCCAGAGATGACCTTTGATGATCCTGGTCCCTCCAGCCCGGGGCAGGGAGGGCGGAGCCCCTGGCCTCCTCCTGTCGCTGCATCTCCGAGGCTTTTCTCATCTCCTGTTTCCTTGGCAGCCACTTAGACCCTCTCCTCCCACCCCTGCTCTCCTCTCACCTCCTCATCTGACAGCTGCCAGGGTGCGATTAGGGAAGGAAACCCTGCCTCTAGCCCCGGTGATGTGCGGCCAGGACGCCGAGGCAGCCGCATCAAAGTGGCTTCAGGTCCGGGCTCTACGCTCTCATTGGGAAGAGCAATGAAAGCGGGAAATGGTGCTGTGGTGCCACAAAGACGCCTTCGCCAAGTTTCCTGGTCGGTTCTCCTGCCCACGGTCCTCGGTGGGTGGCCGCGGGGGAGTTTTCAGAGGAGGTGGCTCCCCGGCCCCCCTTGATCCAGGGAGATGTCCACCATAGAACAAGTCAAGGGTGTTTCTCAAAACAAAGTGAGCAGACCCCTGAGCCAGAACCACCCAGAATGTGTGCAAACCTGCAGATTCCGGAGTCTCCTCCCAGACCCAGGGGATCAGAATTCACGGGGTAGGTGAACCAGAATCTGTGTTGCCGTGCCTCCTCGGGTTGGGGGACCCCAAGGCCGTGTCCAGCTGGACGATTCGCTAGGACGAGCCACAGGACCCAACACGCAGTCGTACCTGTGGTTTTGACGGACCGTGGAAGGACACAGAGCAAAACTGGCAAAGGGAAGAGGCGCACGGTGGAGGCCAAGGAAAACCGAATGTGAGCTTGGGAGAGCCCTCTCCCGGGGAGTCACTCACGACGTGCCGAGTTCCTCCAGCAGCGACTTATGAGTACACACGTGACGTGGTGTCTACTGGGGAGGCTCATCAGAGACAGGTTTTTACTGGGAGCGGGTCATGCAAGCCCCTTCTTTCTGGCTCCTTCTCCAGTTCCAGACCCTCAGAAGAGAAGCAGGTGTTCAGCACAAAACACAGTGTTTGCCCGAACCGTTCAGACCCAGCAAGCTGCTCCTACCAGCTGGGGAGGTGAGTGCCCTCCCCAAACCCAAGTTCCCAGATGCTCCCCAAGGGCCAACCTGGCAAGGACCGCATCTCACCCGGCTCACAGGTGCAAACACCTGTCTGCACCACCCGCTTCCTCCCAGGGGATTCTTACACACATCCTCGTGTGAGACTCCAGGGTCAGGTGGATAAAGTTGAGTCAGTCAGCTCCATCTCAGGCTACTGTGTGACTCGTGAAAAATTACTTGATCACCTTGAACCTGATGTACTGATTTGCACCAGAGAAGATATGTTTTCTCCCAAGGAGCTTAAATTCAAATCTTGGATAACATCTTCCTCAGCTAAGCAGAAAGGAGGAGACTCCTCTTTTAAGGGGTCCTGCTATGCCTTGGCTGCTGGGGCAGAATTTGACCTTGGCAGGGATGGAGAGAAGCAAGACTCAGGTGCCACCCTTGAAGGCTGGGCCAGAGTCACAGATGGAGAGCTGGCCGGGGGTCAGGATCTTAGGACAGATAGCGGGAGGGACGCTGCTCAGGCATCGATGGGACCTGAGACTTAAACAAAAACCACCTTGTTGAAACCCAGTTGCCTCCTTTTAAAAATGAGTCTCTCGGGCCTAAGATCTGAAGAAAGATTTTAAAAGATAACAATAACTTTTTGAAAAAAACCATAAAGCATAATTTCGAAAGAGCTTTATGAACGTGACAAGTGAGTTGCAGAATTATGTGTCTCTGCTCCTCCTGCCACGCTTGACAGACAGTGTAGACATTACGTCTTGGCCACCATGGAGCCCCTGGAAATCATCTAGAGCAGGTTTCCACCCACCTGACCTCGGTCCTGAGCAGAGGAAAGAACACTTTGTTCACATTTAGGGCTGGCTCTGTCACTAATTTTCCTGCTGACCTGGCAAGCTTCTCTCCTTCCCTGGGTCTCGGTTTCCCCATCTGCAGAACAGGAACAGTGACACTCCCGCCTATCATCTTACCACCACTGTAAGTTCTTTCCTTTTTCATCTTGTTCCAGAACTGCCTGAGACACTTCTGTGGTCAGGGACTTGGACCAGCATCTCTTTGAGGAACATTCTAGAGTGGGAAACATTATCTTGGAAGGGCCTTTCCTGGAGCCTTGTGGGGTTACATTAGCATCATAAGGGCTCTAACAAGTCCTGCAGGAAGGAAATTGTCTCAAGCTCCTATGCTCATGGACCTCCTTTGTGTTGAATACTTATCAGCACTTTAAGAATAGTCTATCGGGGATCCCTGGGTCACTCAGTGGTTTAGCAACTGCCTTTGGCCCAGGGCGTGATCCTGGGGCCCTGGGATTGAATCCCACATTGGGCTCCCTGCTTGGAGCCTGCTTCTCCCACTGCCTGTGTCTCTGCCTCTCTCTCTCTCTCTCTCTGTCTCTCATGAATAAATAAACCTTTTTTTTTTTTTTTTAAACAAAAGAATAGTCTATCTACAGCTTTCTCTTGGTAGGTTGGCAAGGAGGACTCAAGCAAGCTGAATCCCAGTTGTATCCACCAAACCCAGCCTTGCCAGGTTGGTGGCATGCCATCTTTGCCCCTGGCCTCAGTCCCCCTTGGGAGGTGACCTAGAGGCTGGAATCACAGTCTCAGCTCCAGCTTCTTCAGTGCTTTTTTTTGCTCCCAGATGCCTAAAAGTGCTGCTGGAGCTTAAATTCAAAAGATATGATGAACCAGGTTCATTTTCGTGCCTTGGCAATGAGCAGGAGTCTTCCCTAGTGGGTTGCTTGGATAAATGAGTTAATTTGTCCAAGCTCCAAGTGTCTTGAGAACTTTGGTGCTGAGGGTGTACATATGCGCTGGTGGGCAGGTGTGGGCACAGCATGAAATGTGCTTTGGGGTCCATGGGGACCCAGGAAAGGGGAGCTGCATACTTGGCTCTGCGAAGAATGGTGCAAATGATGGTGCATGGGTCAGTCCCAGGCAGGGAGCTTGACAGGTGGGGGAACATTCCTCAGAAAAGCCCGTATCAGTAGCTTCGCAGGTGGGAGTTGAGAGAGCCCTGGGGCCTCATCCTGAGGCTCAGCAAGGTGGTGGAGGGCACCAGAGGTGGGAGTGGTGTCCTTCTGGGGGCCCTAAGCCCGAGCACAGACAAGAACAGGGCTTTTGAGGCAGACTGCGCTGGGTCTGAACCTCGGCTGAGCCCTGAATGAGCTGGGTGTCATCGGGCAGGCCCCTTAGCCTCTCTCCCGGAGCCTCAGTTTCCTCCTCTGCAAATGGACACCATAATCTCTCTCACTCTCGAGTAACGAGTGGGATGACTTGGGCAAAGTGCCCAAAAATATCTGGCACATAGCAGGTGCTCCGTGAATGCCACTTCTCTCCTTGTCCTTTGGTTAAGCGCAGACTGGCAGAGGCTTATTTTTTTTTTTAACTTTTAATTGAAGCATAACATGCACATAGAAAAGTGCATAAATCTTTTTTGTTTGTTTCCTAATTTAAAATTTATTTCAACCCTCCTGGGGCTGGAAATGTAAAATCTTCAGATAAGTAACATGTCTTACCTTTATTGCTTTTTTTTTAAAATAGCATTAAAAATTATTTTGAAATAATTCAAGACTCGCAAGAAGTTGCAGAAGTAGCGCAGCGTCACCCCGTACCTTTATCCAGCTTTTCCCAATGACATCGTACAGAACTGCAGAATGCTGCCAAGGCCAGGAAGTCGGCATCGGTTCAATATTATAAGTGAAAATAAAAAGTGTGCATGTGTTATGTGTACAGCTCGATGGGTGTTCACAGCCTTGAAACCGGCACCCAGGTTAAGAATGAGAGCGTGACCAACACCCCAGAAGCGTCCCCTGTGCCTCCTTGGGTCCCCTTCCCACCCACCCCCACACCCCCCTAGGGGAACCACAGAGGATCTTGACTTCCTGTAGCATAGACTGGCTTTGCAGGTGTTGGAGCTTTGTGCACCTGCGCTCCCCTGCGTCCGTCTCCTGCTCCCCTCGTGTCTGGGCACCCACGGTGGTGTGTGTGTGTGTGGAGCTGCCTCTGTGCAAGCAGAGCTTTAGAAGGGGTCAGTCCTCCGTGACCGTGGGACAGAGCCCGACCCCCTGTCCTCAGCGAGGTCCTTTGCTGCTCTGCTCCAGGGAAGCCACAGGAGTTGGCAGTGTGGCCTCTCTGTCCGGGGGCTGTTGTGATGGGCTGGCTCGTGTTCCCCACCCCAGAACTCATGTGAGCGTCCTGACTCCGTATCTGTGTCTGAATTTGGAGATAGTCCTTTAAAGAGGCAATTAAGATGCAATGAGGTCATTAGGATGGGCCCTAATGCAGTGTGACTGGTGTCCTTATAAGAGGACATTAGGGCACAGACACACACAAAGAGAACCGTGTGGACACACAGGGAGAAGGTGGCCACCTGCCACCCAAGGAGAGGGGCCTGCACCCCGACCCACATATTGGACTTCCCACCTCTTGACTGTGACCACATGACTGGGTCCTCGCACCGCCCAGTCTGGGAGCTGAGCTATGACAGCCTGAGCACGGTGACCGGACATCCACTCCCTCGCTGCCTTCTCCCCCGGTCGTAGCCCTCCAGCCGCTGGGCTGGTGGCCACCGATGACAGGGCCTCGCGCCTGCTGGGCCGGGTGGAAGTGGAAGCAGCTGTTTTATCCAAAGTCTCAGCTCAGCACAGGGGCGGGAGGAGTGGCAGCTTCTCTAATGTTCCCTTGACCCCACACAGGGTCAGGGCCACCCTGCTTAGGCCTCTGGGGGGTCCGCTGAGGCTGGTCTCACTCTGGCTCACGCTGCCCACCATGCTCCTTCCTCTGCCTTCTTCTGACACCTACTCCTGTCCTGTCCCGCCCCCCCCCCCACCCTTCAGATCACTGCGCTCTCTCTTGAGCCAAAGCAGCTGAGATGTCAGAACTCTCTAGGACGCCAGGGGGAACGTGCGCCTCTGGCTTTTTGTGCATCTCCCTGGGTTCCCCCTTTCTCCTGTGGAATTGGGGTTGGGGCAGGGGGAGGAAGAAAGAAGATGTGGAAGGGACACAGGCATGACCCACCTAAGGGGCAGTAGGAGTGTGTGGAGTGCAGAAAGGCGCAAGGGCGGGAGAGATGTATGGCCTGGGGCTGCGGGCGCTGGGGCTAAATCAGCCAAAGGAAAGCATTTGATGCAGATGTTAGTTAGAAATAAGACTAGTGGTGATTAATAGCAGGGAAGCTTGTGTCGCAAGAGCAGGACGTTGTCCCCTGTCCTACATTTGATCAGGACAGATTGATCTTTGTCTTTTTCAAAGATGGGCGTCAGCTATTGCTGTGTAACAAACCACCCAGAACCTCAGTGGTGTCTAACAAGAAGCTTTTCTTTCTTTCTTTCTTTTCTTTCTTTCTTTCTTTCTTTCTTTCTTTCTTTCTTTCTTTCTTTCTTTCTTTTCTTTCTTTCTTCTTTTCTTTCTCTTTCTTTTTCTTTTCTTAAAGATTTTATTTATTTATCCATGAGAGACACAGAGATAGGCAGAGACACTGGCAGAGGGAGGAACAGGCTCCCTGTGGGAGCCCGATGTGGGACTCAATCCCAGGACCCCGGAGTCACAACCTGAGCCGAAGGCAGACCCTTCACCCCTGAGCCACCCGGGTGCCCCAAGAAGCATGTGTTTCTAACTCATGGTCCACTGGGCTTCAGCTGACCCGGGCTGGCCTTGGCTGCCTGGGCTTCCGGCTGAGGCCTGCGCTCAGGTCTGCTCCACGCATCTCTCCCTCTCTTTGGACCAAGGCACATTCTCATGGTGATGGCAGGTGTGCCAGGGAGGAAACCTAGAGGTTGAGCATATTCAAGCCCCTGCTCGTGGTGTGTTCGCGAGCATCCCATTAGCCAGAGCGAGTCACACGGCCATGTCCCACCCCAGCAGGACACAGGAAGGGGAGTCCGCGTCATCTTGGAGGTGATGGGGAGGGAGAGAATATTTGCTGCACAATAATCTGACATGGACATTCAGTAAGATTTTGCACAAGAGGAAGGATTTTTTTCCCCCTTAAAAAACTCAAAAACCACTGGTTGGGATGGTGGCATCCAGCTAAACTTTCCGGAAAATCATCTTAGGGTCCTTAGCCTGTACCTGGAGTGTAGATGCCTTCCCGCATCCCACCAGGCCCCAGGCTCCCTACTCACTCACTGCCTCCCCCTGCTGGCAGAGGAGGGCACTGGCCAGGCCTGACCTGGACAATGGACCTGGTTCATTCCCCTTACCAGCTGTTAGGAGAGAGAGAGAGAGAGAGAGAGAGAGAGGGAGAGAGAGAGACTTTTTAAAAAGCTGCGGGGGGTGGGCTGGGGGCGGGCAGCCTGGGTGGCTCAGCGGTTTAGCGCCGCCTTTGGCCCAGGTGTGATCCTGGAGACCCGGGATCGAGTCCACGTCGGGCTCCCTGCATGGAGCCTGCTTCTCCCTCTGCCTGTGTCTCTGCCTCTCCCTCTGTGTCTCTCATGAATAAATAAATAAATAATCTTAAAAAAAAGAAAATCCACGGGGGTAAAAATGCTGAATCTGCCACTTAGTGGCTATGTGGCTTTGAGAATGTCCCTTGGCCTCTTCAAGCCACAGGTTCCCTGTACATAAAATGGGCACCACATTAGAATTTTTCTCTTGAACTTCTCGTGCAGATGAAGTTTGAGCAAGAAGGCGAAGCCCGTAGTCACCTGGTGAGGTGCCCAGGGAGCATCCGCTGGGCATGCGGGCACAGCAGTCATGCCCTCCCACCGAGATCCCCCGTGGCCTGAAGGGTAAGTACTTTTTTTTTTTTTAAAGATTTTATTTATTTATTCATAGAGACACAGAGAGAGAGAGAGAGAGAGGCAGAGACACAGGCAGAGGGAGAAGCAGGCTCCATGCAGGGAGCCCGACGCGGGTCTCAATCCCGGGTCCCCAGGATCACACCCCCGGCTGCAGATGGTGCTAAACCGCTGTGCCACCGGGGCTGCCCACTGAAGGGTAAGTCCCGTGAGACTGGCATTCACCAGCGAGCTGACTGGCTCCCGGGGGCTGCCCAAACCGCTCCCCGTACGCTTCACCTGGTGCACTGACCCCAGGGCACCCTGCCTGTGTCAGCTGCAGAGATGCCTCTCCGTGGGTTCTGGCCGCGCGTACCGGGACAGAGCCTTGAATGCCATGTCCACTTTCAAAGCTGCCCCTCTCTGTGGGTCATCTGGTCCCAGCTTAGGATGAGAAAAGTCGCCTGGAGGCTGCCTGGCACGCACCTGGACGCTGTGGGCAACGTGGCCCGCGTGTCGGAGTGGGCAGTGGTCCATGTGCCCAGCCTGGCGCGGCTCAAATGTGCTGGCGCACTGCAGTAAAACTGCCTTCGACTTAATATATGCTAATTAGATTTTAATGGTATTCAGATTTCCAGCAGTAGTGCAGTGTTAGCCATGGTAAGTTATAATCATATCTAATTGGTAATTCTAACATAACAAATTTCTTGGATAAATTATTCTTAGTTAACAGTCCCCCAGGAACAACCTCAACACGCACGCACACACACACATGCGCACACACGCGCGCTTGCGTGCAGGCACACACATGCCTATATTTTAGGGGGAATTGAGAAAAAGGGAACAAGGTGGGGAGCAGGCTCAGAGTGAGGCGAAGTTGTCATCTAAAACCTGGACTCCTCAGGACCTCAGCCGAAGCCTCCATCAGAGGCTTTGGAGTTTTTAGAATCCAGAGCACCCGGAGGCTGGACACGGGGCTACTTCCAAAGTCAGGGCTACTGTCTTTGAGGTGTGGATTCTGGTAGGCACCCCCATCCCCAGGGAGGGGCAGCAAGAGGGCTCAGGGGCTCAGGCCTCAGCCCCTGCTGGGGACGTGGACCCTATCTCTGGGGAGGCCTGCCCTGGCTGCAGAAGCTCCTCCCACTGCCCCCCACCAGCAAGATTGGTCGGCCTGGAAATTCCTTCCTGGTACAGATTCCCAGATCACAAAAGGAGCAAAAGGGGGCCCCAGTGGCTGGGTTAACATTTCCTTTACCAGGCAGGAATCGCTCAGTTGAGTAATTCCAGAAAAAAAAAAAAAAAGGACGGATGGGGCCGGTGCAGTGCGGCAACCCAGCTTCCCCATCACCCTGCTGCTAACCTGCAGTAACCCTGGGGGCAACGGGGCTGCACCTCAGCTCTCCCAGCTCTAATATGGGTTGAAACTCAACATGCTTTTGCTCTCTGGCCAGAAGGAAGAAGCCTTTTCTCTGGTGTTGCGGTGAGGGGTGGACCCTATGTAGCACGCAGAGGGTCAGCCCCGGGCATCCGCGGAGAATGTTCTCTCCTGTTTCTTTTGGGCTGGCCCTGGCCACAGGCGAGTGTGGCACTCGTCCCCGGCTGGCCGGGGCTCTGGCGTCCTACTGAGTGGAAACAGGAAAAGGGGGAGAGCGAGAGTCACCACTCAGCCATAGCTGTGTGATGCCGGGCAAGTTCACTTCTCATCCTACTTTATTAAACGGGTCCAGTTGTATTTACGCGACTGTTGCGTGGACTGATGGAAACAACCTTGTAAAGAGTGTGAGTTGGGCGATGCCTGCGTGGCTCAGCGGTTGCGCGTCTGCCTTTGGCTCAGGTTGTGATCCCAAGGTCCGGGATCGAGTCCCACGTTGGACTCCCTGCACGGAGCCTGCTTCTCCCTCTGCCTGTGCTTCTGCCTCTCTCTGTGTGTCTCTCATGAATAAATAAATAAAAATCTTAAAAAAAAAAAACTGTGAGTTGGTAACTGTGAGTTTCCCTCTCCATTCTTTTCCTTCTTCGTCCCCCTTCCCTTGTGCTGGGATGATTTGAAGGCACAGCATGACCTTGGGGAAGGGGAAGGAGCCCCACGAGGTCTCTTTTATCTAGCACTAAAAACTGGAGACTAATGTTAGCATCTGGTGCCAGGTGAGTAACGACAGGTAATATTTACTAAGCACATACTAGCCGCCAGACAGCTTTCTAAGTGCTTTATAAACGCTCTCCTGGTCAGCCCTAAGAAGCGCGGGCGGTTATTATCCTCCATATAAGGACAGGCCACTGAAGCACAGGGAGTGTGTGTGAAGAGCCTAAGGTCACACAGCCAGTCGAGAGCCAAGCCAGAATTTGGACCCGGGAGGGTTTGGCTCTAGAGCTGACCTCCTTCACCACCCCACAGGACTGCCGGTCGCGCTGGCCAGCTTGAGGTCATTAGGATACGTAGGAGCACCATCTGTCTTGGTGGAGCTTTCGGGGGCAAGAGAAGAAAAGGAACGGAATTCTCGGTCTGCACCTGGCACCACGCTGCTCGCCTGCGGAGGCAAAAGCCCTTGGTGCGGTCAGCGTAGGTCCAGATCTAGCTCTTGGACTTCCTCGCTGTGTGAACCTGAGCGAGCGGCATGACCTCTCTGAGCCTCTGGTTCCTTTTTTTTTTTTTTAAAGATTTTATTTATTTGTTCATGAGAGACAGAGAGAGAGGCAGAGACACAGGCAGAGGGAGAAGCAGGCTCCATGCAGGGAGCCCGATGTGGGACTCGATCCCGGGTCTCCAGGATCCGGCCCTGGGCCAAAGGCAGGCACTAGACCACTGAGCCACACAGGCATCCCCTGAGCCTCTGGTTCCTTCTGTAGGATGGAGCTAATGCTTCCTCCATGAAGTTCAAAGGCGCTGATGCTGCGGAGTGCTCTCAGCACGGGCCTGGCACGTAGAGAACATCCGGAACCGTGGTAAATTCTTAAATACGGAATGTCGGCGTGTACGTGAATTCTTGCCTATGGAAATGCTGATATTTAATCTATTGAACACATCCTGTAGGTGAAGTGTAATTATCCCCGTTTCATAGTTGGAAAAACTGAGTTCGGAGAGGTTGAGCAATCGGCTCAAGCCCTCACCGTGGGGATGTGACAAAGGTGCGGTTTGAACCCACAAAGCTTCCTACCCCGACGTCTTTCCAAACCCTGGCCCTCGCTATGGGTGGGGTGAGCTCGAGAGCCACCTCCCCGGCTCTGGGGCTTCCTCCTGCGGGGCCCCAGCCCACTGCTGCCCCTGCCCCGTGCCTTTGGACCTTCATCTTCCTCCCAATGAAGCCCTTTTCTGGGTGACATTCACATTCCAGTCTGGACCAATCCGGAGCTTCCAGTGGCTCCCCCCGGGGCTGGGCTCAGGCTTGCCTCAGGGTCAGGAGCTGGTCTGCTAGGCTGCGGGGTGGGGGGCTCCCCGGATGTCATCCCTCTTCACCTCTCTCCCTGCACCCATTCTTGGGTTTACAGCCACCCCTCGCCCCTGCTCTAAGGGCCCTCTCTCCCTTTTGGTAGATCTCAGGGGGGCTGTGGGGAGCCTGAGAAGCCCAAAGACAGTCTAGCAGATGCTGTCCTTGCCCCATTTCAGTCACCAGAGCCCCCCTTCCTGGGGGAGATGGAGCCACCTGCGGCTTTATGAGCCTTTAGCTTCCTTGTGTAGCATCTGCTCCTCTCTACAGGGGGCTTCTCTGGCTGCAGGGGTGAGCTCAGCCCTCAGCAGGGCAGCCAGAGGTGCAGGGGCTACTGCTCCAGTGATCGGTGCGTAACCATTCCAGCTCCCTTGCCTCTTAGCAGGGCCAGTCTGAGGTCTGAGAGGTGTGCTTGTACAATCTCAAGGGTCCCATTGGACCCCAGTTGCCCAGCTGGTAGCTGGCGCATGAACCACCCTGGGTGGGCTTCCCTCTCTTTCCTATCCCGGCTGCCTATTTCTCACTGTGCTTCCTGGATCCCCTCCCAAATAAACTACTTGCACCCAACCCTTGGCTCAGGGTTGGCTTCGGGGGGAACCCACATTAGGACCTCCAGCCATGTCAAGCGTGGCTCATCCGTGGTTTGGGGCAATGGCAGGGTGGTGAGCTCTGTATGCAGGCCGGTGTAGGCAGATCTCGGAGCCGGGCCTGTGGGCTGTATGACCTCAAGCAAACGACCCACCCTCTGAGCCTCTCTGGCTCATCTATAGGATAGGGAACATCCATCCACAGAGCCCGTGTGGTGGAGCGCCTGGCAAATGGTCGGGGCTTAATGCATGTTTGCTGCTCTCGAGGCCTATGATCCCAGATCCGCGCTTCTCTTGAGCCCCAGACCTGCTGGACGTCACCCTGAGCACGGCCCTCCTCCCTGAGGCTCACCTTGTCCAGCTTCAGCTTGTCACTTATCCTCATTCCTGGGCCTTTATTCCTTTGAGTACGCAGGCCAAGGACCTCCGGCTCGTTACCCCCGCCATCTCGTCCTCACTGCCCACCATTCCCGGAGGTCGGGGGCTTCCTCTGAACCTGCCCTCCTCTAGCCTTACTACCTGGCCCTGCTCCTGGGATCAGACCTGCCTCCCTCCCTCCCCGGTGCTGCTGCACGCGGCATGAGTGAGTCACGTAGCCCCTCTGAGCTTTGTCTCTGAATTCGGGAAGTGAGAGGCAGCATCGTTTTAAGGGCTAGAGCATCCAGCCTAATGCATGGAAAATAATCAAGTCTTGCACCCCCTTTGGCTCCAGCAGGCGCTGCTGACCTTCCTGGAATCTCCCGAACCGCTTGTGTGCCTGCCTAACTGGCCTCCTTACGCCAAGAGCAGGCTCCTCAAACTTGAGGAGCACAAGCACCTGGGATCTTGTTAAAAAATATAGAGTCTGGCTCAGCGGGTCTGGGGTGGAGCCTGGGTTCTGTGTTTCTATCAGGTCCTCAGGGGATGACGGAGCTGCTGGTCCAAGGACCACACTGAGCAGTGAGGATCTAGAAGTCTTCCCCCACCAGTGCTCTCCTCTCGGCTGCTGAGCATCTTCCACGATTCTGATGCTCCCGCCTCTGATTCGAACGCTGTGGCCTGTTGCCTTATGAGGATGACAAGAGCCAACACCCATGGCGGACTTCGGGTGTGCCAGGCCCCCCGCTCCAAGTAGGAGCTTTCCGATCACCCTCCATTTATCTCTCTGGGATGAACGCCACGAACACCGGCAGACCCGTTTCACAGAAGAGGAAATAGAGATCCAGAGAGGTTAGGCCAAGTGTCCACGTCACGCAGCTCATGACAGGGCTGGACTTTGGAGCCAGGTCTTTGTGCCCCCCTCTTATGGGGGGTTCCCCATCCGCTCAGCCTGGGATTGCAGGGACTTTCCCTGTGGTCAGAGAAGGAAGTTTCCTGAAGGAGGTGGAGTTGGAGGCATGGCGGGGGGCGGGGGGGGGGGACACCAGCTTCGGAATGGACTCCTCTAAAACTCTCTCTGGGGCTCCTGGGAACTCCAGGGTCAGCGGATGCCAGGCATGGGGGGGAGTGCGGGCCTGGATGGGAGGCGAGGGGAGAAGGGGGGCCGGCAGGGGGCACAGGCCAGGCTGGTGGAGGGAAGCTCCACCCCGAGGTCCCCGCAGCTGGCAGCCCGGCTCCATCCTGTGTGCTGACATTTAGGCCTGTCGCTGACAATTGAAGCCATTTGACAAAAATGCATGTATTTTGCACATCTATTTCCTTCCACCCATCACTCAGGGCTGTCGTTCCCGGAGGAGGCCAAGGGCATAATCGCCAACATAACAGCTTAAGTGCTTTTTGGAAAACTCACTCCCCCGCTCTGGTCTGTGCTCCACCTCCCTGGCCGGGCTGCGGGGCCAGGCTCTCCTGCTCCATCTGGATCCCCGTCTCTGTCCCTCGTTCTCCTTACTGTCTCTCTCTGCCTCCCTCTTTTTGTGTCCCTGTCCGGACTGGCCTCTCCCCCACCACCCCCCTCCCTCTGTGTGGCTCCTCCCCTCCACCCTCCCCTTCCCTCCATCTGTCTCTCTCCTCTACCTCTGCTCATCCCCATCCTCGCGCTGCTTCTTCCTCTTTGTCCTCGTCTCTTTTAGTCCTGGCGTTGGTCTCTTTCTGGTTTTCAGGAGCCTCACCAGACTGCAGGGTTCTCTTCCAGAGTCTTCCTGCAGGGATCCCCGTCTCGGTCCCCCCCATCCCTCACCTCCAAGACCCTCTGAGGAGCTTCCTGTCTCCCCAGGATCTCTGATCCCAGGGTGAGCCTGACCCACAGCGCCCCAGGCAGCCTTCCCCGGGTCACAGCTCCTTTCCTCACCCCCATCCCATCCCCCACCCACCGCACCCCGCTTTCTTGTTCACCAGTGGTCGGGGCTCCTGGGCGAGTCCCCCCCGACCCTGGCCGCTCTGATGAAGTGGGTGTGCAGCCAGGTTCGAGGGTCGGCCTGGGGCTGGCACCGACCCCGCAGGGGCAGACCCCAGGGCCCTTGGTTTTGTGCACCTCTGTGTGCACTGGTGCATGGCATACCACCCACAGCTTTCCTGAGGTGGGGCTGCGGCTCTGAAACCCTGGGTCCCCGTCTTGTGCACAAGGATTCCCCGCCCCGCATCTCCCCACGGACAAGGTGGCCGTGATCCTGGGCAGGGGTGCGAGTGGTGGAGGCGGGTCTCCAGATCTGCTCCTGCTTGGCCAACAGCCCAGCCAGGGTAGACGCAGGAAGGGGGGGGATGTCTCCAGTCTGCAGAGGTGCCTAGAGCCATGGGACTCCCCTCAGGGGTGCTGAGGAGCAGATGGTGACAAGGGACCCCCAGCGGAGCTGGCACAGACCTTCCTTCCCAGAAGGGGCAGCGCTGGGGTGAATGTTGGGTGACCTGAGGGACGGGGGTGGGCAGCAGTGGGGAACACAGCTGATCACAGCTCGAGAACCGAGGCCAGAGGAGGGTGATCCCCCCACTCAGAGCCACCACATGAGACAGCAAAAGACAGCTGCGGGAGCTTCCTATTGGCAAGGCCAGCTCTGAGAGCCCCAGCGAGAGGCACTGACACCCTGACCCATAGGCTGGGGTGGGGCTTGGGAGCGGCCACCCTGAGGCCCGGTAGGGTCCTCGGCACCTGGCTGGTCGGCTGGGCACAGGGGTCACTTGGCATCACGGGCTCAGCGACCAGGAAAGCAGTCGACCAGCCTGAGAGTCCTCTGCAAAACCCGAGCACCACGGGGGTGGAGGGTCACCTACAGCTGGTGCATGGGGATCAGAACTCACTTGTGGCTGGGAAGAGCAGTGGGCAGAGATAGAGCTTCCAGGGGGTCAGGAACTCAATGGTCAGGCTTTTTTTTTTTTTTTTTAAGGCAGATGCACTTTAGGGGACACAATGCAAAATTGCAGCCTCTGCTTCCAAACCCTGCAGCACTTGGTGCTTGAGAGTCAGCTCTGGTACCTGGAGGGACCTGCGGCCCAACTGTGAAGGTTGCAGAACTGACTTCAATGCCTTCTTCTTATCCTTTGAGGCCTGGTTGCAATGTCACCACCTCCGGGAAGCCTCCCCTGAACAATCTTTCACTCCTTCTCTGACCCCACCGTGCTCTCTCACACATCTATTCTGACACGGGACTTCAGCCCTTTCCTCCTCGGCCTGTCATTCCAGATGGACGGGGGGCTCTTTGAGGGCACGATCTGTGTCTCCCTGCCTGGCACAGGCCCGGGCCAGGGGGATGCTTGGAGTCTGTCAAATGAGTGACTAGGCGAGCAGAGAAAGAAACGAAGGATCCATCTGCCCTCTCAGGCTGGGCTCTGCTCTCCTCATCCCTCCTTCCCTCCCTTCAAACCCAGGTTGAACAAACCCAGGCTCCGAGTCTGCTCAGAGCACAAAGTCCTTCAATTTAGAGCCCAAAGCGGGCAGCCAGCTGGCTTTCTTCGGGCGTGTCCCCTGCCACTTTATGCAGTTCATCCACTCGCTGCTGAGATATTAATGCACTTTAGGGGTCAGTGGAGCCCGACGACCACACTGTTAATAGGGCAAAGCAATTCCAATTTCATGCCTACATGGGCTTCCCTCTATTAAGGCAAAGAGAGGGAACAAATCTTTTTTTATTCCTTCCAGAAAACAGCCAAAGGCATTGTGTGAGAGAGGCTTAGGTAAGATTGCTGGAGGGTGGTGGCGGGGGGTTGGGTGAGGGGAGGAGTCAGGAGGTTCCTGTGAGACAGAACAGAGCTTTGGGGAAGAAGGAAGTAGGATGAAGAGGCTGGTGGCACTATGTGGTTGTCACCTGCTGATCTGGCCTGGATGTTTCTATACTGATGAACATCTATTGGAGAGCCCCCAATACACTCGGAAATCATCTGCTTCGGTGTTGCTAACAACCTACAAAATGCAGGCCGGCAAAGGTTTATTGAGTGAATGGATTACGTTAGACGGCAAACATGGCCTTATGTCTGCCACCTGCCCTGTGGCCACACACTGTGCAATGTGACTTTGCAGCTCTTCTCATCAAAAAGTCCAATCTAGGGGCGCCTGTGTGGCTCAGTAGGTTAAGTGTCTAACTCTTGACTTCAGCTCAGGTTGTGATCTCAGGGTCATGGGGTCGAGCCCCGCATCAGGCTCCAGGCTCGGTGTGGAATCTGCTTGAGATTCTCAACCTCTCCCTCTGTCCCTCCCCCAACCTGTGCAAAACAAACAAACAAACAAATAAATAAACAAACAAACAAATAAATAAATAAAATCTTTTTAAAAGACATCTAATCTATTTCTCTACCCCTTGAAGCTGGGCTGGCCTTATGAGTTGCGTTGGCCAACACAGTGTACTAGAAGTGACAAGAGTGCAGGTTCCCCTGGACCGCAGGAGGCCTGTGCGCTTTGGTTCTCTCTCTTGCTCCTCTGCCTTCTGGGGGCTGGCCTGTTGGAGGATGACAGGTGATATGGGGCAGAGCCCAGGCGGCCCCCAGCTGACTGCAGATGCAAAAGGGAGCCCAGCCTCAATCAGCTAAACCTGCCTCAGATCAGCTGCATAATAATGATAAAGGATCGTTGCTGTTGATGATTTGGGATGTTTGTTGTTCAGCAGCATTGTGACATTTGATAACTGCTACAAGAGCCACACAGCAGTGTTCCTAATGAACCTGCAGCATGAGTCACACTCTTTGACCCATGGCACATGCTTCATAAGTATTTGTGGGATCAGTGAATGTACTCTTGGAAGCACTGATACAACTACTTGTCTTTCCCCGCAGTACGCAGTAAATGGTCCTGCCTCTATGCCTTTGCTGATTCTGATCCCTCCTCCATTCTCTGCCTGGCCAACCTCTCTTTTTGCTTCTGGCATCTGTTCTCTTTGGTTTCCTCTGACCTGACCCTCCCACCCCAGGAGAATGAATCTCTCCCACCTCAGTGCTCCAGAGCCCTGGGCAGGTGTCGAACACTCATCACACTGACCCACCTTGGTTAGTTGGGCAAATGTTCTCCCCTCACTGGACCATCAGCTCTTCAGGATAAGAGCACATCTTGCGCATCTCTGTAGCCTGGATGCCTAGTGCGGGGTCTGACCCACAGCAGGCTTTTGAGAGGTGCTTTTCCCTTCCTTCCTTCCTTCCTTCCTTCCTTCCTTCCTTCCTTCCTTCCTTTTCTTCTTTCTTTCCTTTCTTCTTTCCTTCCTTCACTCATTCATTCACTCACTCACAATAGTTGTTCAGCACCCAACACCTGCCAGCTAGATCAGTGGAACTGCTTCATCCTGAACATGAACATAATCATAGGGACGCCTGGGTGGCTCAGCAGCTGAGTATCTGCCTTCAGCTCAGGGTGTGATCCCAGGGTCCAGGATCAAGTCCCACATCAGACGCCTTGCAGGGAGCCTGCTTCTCCCTCTGCCTATGTCTCTGCCTCTCTGTGTCTCTCATAAATAAATAAATAAATAAATAAATAAATAAATAAATAAATAAATAAAATCTTTACAAAACATAATCATAAATGCATGTTGTTGCATACCAGTGATGTTTGGGTTGGTTTGTTATGCAGCATTATGGTGGCAAGAGCTGACTATTACACTTGGCCTAAGGAGCCTTGGATTTCCTGAGAGTATCCAGCCACTTTCCTCATCTGGGCGCGCTAAGACTGGGGTGGAACGATGAGGTGCAGCTCTGTTTCTCTTCCTGGGGGAAGCCTGTCTTCCATCTCTTCCATCACTCCTCCCCCCCCGCCCCCGCCAGTGCTTGTCCAGACACTGGGTGTCAGGGGGTGCCAGTTGTGGCTACAGAATAAGTGAAAAATTCAGAGCCACAGACGAAGGTGGGGAAAATTGTTCTGTTTTAATTAAACTGACTGAAGAAGCCAAGACACAGACAGAAAGAGACTAAGAACAGACTGGAAATCGTTTAGAAAAGAAATGAAAACCGATCGCAGAGATGTCAGTGCTGGGCGGAGCGGCGGGAGCAGGGGCTGAGCCTTCACGTCAGCTCCAGGACCACTGTTAGGGCGAGCACCAAGGTGAGCCGGACGCCAGGAGGGCCAGAAGCGGAACCTGTGCCGGGCAGCAGGGAGCAGAGTCAGGGAGCAGGGTTAGGGTCAGGGTCAAGGCCGCCGACCCTGATGGGCGCGGCAGGTGCGGATCCTGGAATGGCAGAGCTTCAAAGGGCCCTTGGGAAGTCTAGATTCAGCAACAGGATGTGCTAGGTTCAATCCCAGCACTGCCGCCTGTCCCACCAAATGGTGTATGACCCTTTCCCTGTCCCAGGCCTGCTGGGCTGAGTCTGGTGGCCACTGGGACCATCCAGCGGGGACTAGGTGCAGGGGCCTCCGTTGTGAATGTGCGATGGGCTCAGTGTGAGGAGGGGAGGGCGGGTGGGCTGGGGAGCAGTGTCTGGGGCCTGTGCAGTGGTGCTCAGGTTAGGGGCAGCTCAGAGAGGGTGGTATCAAAGTCTCCAGCCAAGGCACGTGTCTGTGCTCTCCACTGACCTATGGAGGGGTCCAGAGCCTGGAAGGTGGGGGTCACATGGGGGGCCCATGGTCAATGCCAGACACATCCTCTTGGGGCCGGGGCACTAAGTTCTCTGAGCTAAGACAGCTAGAGTCATGGGTAGAGGTGGGGGGCAGGGAGCACACTAGGTCCCTGGAAATCCCTCTTGGCTGGCTTGGGGTGCTGAGCCCTTCCTTTATTGCCTCAGCACCCACCCCTGATGACCTTTGACCCAGACTGCTGAACTAGAAGACAATAGCCTGCCTGGACTCCAGGGAAAGGCAAGGGCACAGGCACGGGTGGCTGGGGGACCAGGGTGTCCTGATGCCTTGCACATCACACGCTCTTAGGCAAGCAGCTCTGAAAGTGAGGACTTACCATTGGAGTCCTCTGTTCCTCTTGCAATATTTGGGTTTTCTGTTGGAAAGAACAGGATGAGAATCAGATTGGGGGGAGGCGTTCAGAGCTCGGTAAAGGAGCTCCCCTGTATCCAGCACCTGCTGTGTGGTGTCATGCATCTGCTTTCAGAGCAGCTGAAAGCCTCCCAGGGTGAGTCGTGTCAGCCCCATTTTACAGATGGAGAAACTGAGGGAGGTTAAGCAGCTTGCCCATGGTTGCCCAGCTGCAAAGTCATGGATCTGGGATTCGAACCCAGAGCTCCCTGGTTTCCAGTGCTTCGTGTAGGGCATCCTCTCGGGGCACATTCAGGGGCCCCGGGCTCTTGATGCTCCGTCTTCCTTGGGACAACTCCAGCCAAGGCCGCCCCCGCTAGTCCTCCCCACCCCCGGTCAGGGCAGCGTACCAAATACGATGAGCCGGGTGTGGGTGTCGGTGGAGCCCAGGGGGTTCTGGGCCGTGCAGCGGTACATGGAGCCGTTGAGCTCGGCAGGAACCCGCTCCAACACCAGCTCCTTCCCATCAAACTCGGTGCTGCCGTCCAGGAGGCGGCTTCCGACCCGTGTCCACGTGAACATGGGCTCCGGGAAGACTTCGTTCTGTGTGGATCGGGACAGGCGAGAGTTGGGTCACAGGAGGAACCAGTCTGCCGGAGCAGGGGGCGGGGGGCGGAGGCCTGGCCTGGCCCCAGGGCTGAGAGCACAAGGCCATCTGATGGGTTGGGAGCGGCTGCCCGGAGCCCCAGGAAGAGAAGGGCTCTCAGACTGGACAGGATGTCGAGGTCTGCGAGCTGCGCGTGCTCGGAGTTCTGGATGGAAGGGCGAAAATGCCTGCACCTCTTGCCCTTCCTCATCCACAGGCCAATCTTGCCCCACAGACCAGGAGACTGAGGCCCACTGGCCGCGCTGGGGGCCAAGGGAAGGCTCTTGGAGCACGCCGCCAGGGATGCCCGTGTGCCCTGCTGCCCCCCCACCTCCCACCACCCTTCCAGATGCTCAGAGAGAGGCCGACCTGAAATCCATGGACCAGAATCCTCACTGTGTCCCCGACCCGGGCTCTGCTGGGCGTCATCATAATTTTGGGTCCTTTAGGGGCAACTGCAAGGAGAGGAAGTCCAGGTGAGAGAGGTGTACGTAGGTATGGGAAAGGGGTGGCCAAGCGAGGAAAGGAGGCGCAGGGAAAATTGAAGAGAAAGTTCCAGTCCAGCGCTGTGCGTCCTTGGGGTCAGCTGCCACCAAGCCGGGAGCTCTGAATGGAGTCAGGCCCGTGTTCATTCGCACACAGCCCTCGAGCCCCTGTAATCAGCCACACCCTGTGGGACGTGGGCGCTCAATGTGCACAGAACAGGATGCCTGCCCTTGTGGGCTTCACTGTCAGTGGGTGACCGGGGTCAAGTCAGAGAACCCAGTGGACGGTGCCGTCAGGGATGCCCAGAAGTCTCCCCAGGAATGACTCAGCTGCCATTGGGGGGAAGGCTGTTCCTGCAGCCGTGACTGCTTGAATCACCCCCAAACTCCCACCTGCACTAACCCCTCGCCAGGCGGGGCTCCACCGTTACCATCCCCCCACGGCTGGGTTAACTAGGCCCAGAGAGGGGACGCGACTCGCCAAAGGTCCCACAGTGAGGAGGAGCGGGGACAAAACTCAGGTCTTCCTTCTGCTCCAGTGCTCCTCCCACTAGGTAATCTGCCCAGCGGGGTTTTTCTGGAAAACCTGGATTGGAGGGGCAGCGAGGGGAGGGGGTAGACAGGTGTGGAGGGACCATCTCCTTCCTGGGGCTTGGTCCTCCTTGCCCCCTTTCCTCACATGCCTGTACAGCTTCTTTCTGGGCCCTTTACAGCTTGAGTCCTTGGGGGACAGGATGCCGGGGTCCTTACTGTCCGGTGCACAAGAGAGCAGAAGGGCTGGAAGAGCCGCTGGGACCTCTGAGCCTGTCCCCTCAGGTTCAGATTGGGAAACTGAGGCGCATGGGCAACTAAGGGGCTTAACTAAGGTCATCCATGGAGCTAACTTTCCATGTTTCCTGGGGCTCTTTCCCCCAGATTCATTCATTCATTCATTCATTCATTCATTCATTCAGTGATTACTGAGCCGCTCCGGACACTGACTTCGGCAGTGCCGGGGGTGCGGTGGGGAGCAGGCCGGCGCCTGGCCGCTGGGGGCTTACACGCCAGTAGGGCAGACGCTTCTCGCACAAGCAAATGTCCAGGCAGGAGGCTGCGGGGAGCGTTAGTGTTATGCGGACAGGCACCCCGAGGGTGAGCGGTGGCCAGAGTCTCCCAAGGAGGTGACATTTCAGCCAAGACAGGAAACCCCCCAGGAGGGCTCTGGGGGAGGAGCACCCAGGACCTGGGGCTGGGGCGCAAGGTCAGGGCCAGGGTGGGAGGGGCGTCCCAGGCTCGAGGAAGGGCCTAGGGTTTTGATCAGAATGCCACGCTCCGGCCTTCTCTGTGAACGTCCTCCGGGGTGGCAGCTGGAGAAGAGCTTTGTCCCGGGCCCTGGGGCTGGCCCGGGATCTCCCCCCAACCCCTCCCCGGCCTCCTCCTGCCTCCTCAGCTCTCGGAGCAGGAATCAGAGCAGCCGGCAGATGTGGGTGGTCTCCCAGGCACTGCCAAGTTCATTCTGCAAGAAGGAAGCTAAAGGACTATTAATTAAACCACGAGCCGGGCGTCTGAAGTGCCACATGGGGCTGAGGGAAGACGCATGGGTGGGAAGCGGGGGAGTGCAGGGAAGGAAGCTAGGGCTGCCCGCCTCCGCCTCTGCCAGCGGGAGGAAGGAGCCCGGCTGGAGGTCAGGGCAGATTCCTGTCTAACACGTGCGCCCTTGGGCGAGTCACTTCACCTGCATCCCCCAGGTGCACGATGGCAACACTGAGAACCGTCCCTGACCCCCCGCCCCCATGCTGGTTGTTAGGGCCAACATTTGCCGAGAGCCTGCTGCATGCCAGGCCAACCCTCTGCATCATCCCTGTAATGAAACCAAGGCCTGGGGGGAGTGGGGCGGGGATCTAGTAGCTTCCTTGCTGTCTTTACCAGCCCTCCAGGACTGTGAAGCCGGCTGCAGGTGGGAGCTGGGCATAGGGCAGTGTGGCCCTGGGTGGTTTTGTCTACGTCTCGTGTCCCGCTGCAGCCAGCAGAGGGCACACAAGGGCACTGCACCCCGAGGAGGATCAACCCCCTTCCCGGCCAGGTCAGATTCCTCACCGCCACCCCCTAGTCCTCCTAGTGACGGAGGGGAGACGGAGCCTCACGTGCACAAGACCCCATTTTAGGCCTATCACCCATCCCGGTGCTTCTGAGGCTGGGGACCACGAAAGCCATTTTGCAGGCCATGAACCTGGCCCTCTGGGGGGCTGTGGCTTGCCAGAGGTCACATGGCAAGGAAGTGGCAGGAGCAGGGCTTGATGGCACAAAGGGCTTCAGAGGAGGCCCGGAGGCTGGGGGCCGTGGGGAGGAAGGGGAGAGTGGGAGGCTGTCTTCCACTTGGGCAGCCACACTCCCTCCCTGGCTTTCTGAGCTGCCGGTTCCCAGGGGCTCCTGTGTGGAGCTGACCCTGAGGGACATTGGGGCGCAGGGGAGGCCTCTGCTCTGCCCTTGCTCTGAGCTCCCTCCTGGCAGCCACTGACCTACCAGGGCCTTTGCAGCAGATGGGCCTCTGCACCCCGACCACACCCCACCCCCCACTGCCTATTGAATGCTGCTTTCACAAGCCAGGCCCACTGCTGTCACCCTTCCCACTCCCACCCCCACCTTGAGGGCCACCAGAAGGTCCTGGCAGTCAAATTCTGGCCCCCCTTGCCTGCTCCTATGATATAGCAATGAGAGTGTCCAATAGGAGTGTTCTCAGCCCCTGGACTTCCCTGCTGTCTACTCCTGGATACACAGAAAGAGAGGGGGTCCAGGGACCCAGAGGTGGGGCCTGCCCTTCTGCTCTTTGATGGACTGACTTGGATGTGTCAGTTCAAGTCGTTGAGCCTCAGTCTCCTTACCTGTAAGTGGAGAGAATAGGCTACTGCACTACAATATGAAATGTAAAGTCATATGCATCCGACCAGGGCGTGCAAAGATCCTGATTATATGAGCTTCCCTCCTTACCTCTCCTGAGCAGTCTGCTCAGGAACAGCTTTGTGAAATCTCATGGAAAAGCCCCTCTAGGCTTCTCCAGGAATTTTGGGTGCTCACTAAAATATCCATCCATCCACCCACCCACCAACCCATTCACCCATCCACCTACTCATCCATCCATCCATCCATCCATCCATCCATCCATCCATCCAACCACCCAGCCACTCATCCATCCATCCACTTATCCACTCATCCACCTATTCACCCACTCATCCATCCATCCATCCACCCACCTACCTACCTACCCATCCATCCATTCATTATCTATCCATCCATCCCACTCGCTCATCCATCCATTCACTTATCCATCCATCTATCCTTCCATCATCCATCTAATTACTCACCCGCTCATCCAACCACTCATCATCCATTCTATCCATTCATCCATCCACCCACCCACACAGCCACCCATCCATCCACCCACCTACCCACTCATTCATCCATTCATCATTCATCTATCCATCCATCCACTCACCCACTCATCCATCCATTTATCATCCATCTATCCATTCATCCATCCACCCACCCATCCATGCATCCACCCACCTACCTAACCATTCAGCCATTCATCATCTATCCATCCACTCACCCACTCATCTATCCATTCATCATCTATCTGTCCATTCATCCCACTCACTCATCCATCCATCCACCCATCCGCATATTCATCCATCCATCCTTTCATCATCCATCTATGTAACCACTCATCCAACCACCCATAATCCATCTATCCATTCATTCATCCACTCATCCATCCATCCACCCATCCACTTATCCATCCATCCATCCACTAACTCATCATTGCCCCCACTCATCCATCCACCCACCCATCCACCCATCCATCCATCTTCCATCTACCCATCCATTCCTCCACCCACCTACTCATCCATCCATCTAAACATCTACTCATCTACCCATCCATCCATCTACCCACTCATCATCCATCCATCATTTCATATCACTCATTCGTCCACCCATCTAACAATTTTCCATCCATCCATCCATCCATCCATCCATCCATCCCTCACACACATACCCATAAACCTACCATTCCACTCTTCCACCTACTCATTCATCTGCTCTATACATTTAGTTTTTTATTGTAAACCTAATATATGTCAATTATCCTGCAGGGCAATATAGAGGATACAACGATGAATAATAACAGTAGCTTGGGACACCTGGGTAGCTCAGAGATTGAGCATCTGCCTTTGGTTCAGGGCGTGATTCCAGAGTCCCAGGACTGAGTCCCACATCGGGCTTCCTGCATGGAGTCTGCTTCTTCCTCTGTCTAAGTCTCTGCCTCTCTCTCTCTGTCTCATGAATAAATAAATAATTAAAATCTTAAAAAAAATAACAGTAGCTTGTATTTACTGAGTGCTTACTCTGTCACTATGCTAAGCACTTTGTATGTATTGCCTTATTTAATCTTCTCAGCAACCCAGAAAACTATGAATTAATTATAAAACAGGTGCTCACTAAGTAATATGTTAGGGATAGTTGAGAGGCTTGCACCCTGTGAACAAGGCAAATAGAGACCCTGCCTGAATGGACTTTAAATTCCAGTGGGGGATCCAGGGAATAAGGAAATACATTATATGCTTGCAGGTTGAGATAAAGGTGATGTCAGAAAATAAAGCAAGGCGATTGGTTGATGGGGCCAGGAGGAAGAGGCTGTTTGAGATAAGGTGTTCAAGGAAGGACCTTCTGAGAGGTCCTTTGACACTTTGAACAGAGGCCTCAGTGGCAGAGGCCTTGAGACTATCTGGAGCAAGATTATTTCAGGCAGAAAGGAAAGCCAGTGCCAAGTGACAGAGGTGGGCCCGAGCTGGGCATATTCACAGAAGAGTGAAGAGGACCCCGTGGCTGGAGCAGATGGAGCAGAGGGGAGGGATGGGTGAACACCGCTGGGATTTGGTTTTAAAAATAATGGCAATTGTACAGGGAAATGCACTCTTCTTAAGAACACAATGTGACAATCTCAATGTGAACACCTATGTAACCACCTTCCCAAAGTCTAGAACATTCCCATCCCTCTAGAAGATTCCTTTTTGCTCCCTTCCACCCTCCATAGGAAAACCCTGTTCTGACTTCTATCACCAGAAATGTCATGTTCTAGCAGTTTGTTATGTAAATGGAATCATGCAGTCGGTCCTCTTTGCTGTCTGGCTTCTTTTGCTTGGGATACTGTTTCTGAGCTCTGTCCCTATTGTTGGCTATAACAGGAGTTCTTTGGTATGGACGAGAAGTAGTTCATGGTACGAATAGACCACAAATTTGTTCTCCCATCTTCCTAATTATGGACATTTGGTTTACTTCTAGTTTTTATTATTGCTCTTGTGATGAATAAAGCTGCTGTGAACATTCATGTCCAAATCTTTGTGGACATACGCTTCCATTTCTTTTGGGTAAACGCTCAGGAGTGAAACTCCTAGGTAGTAAAGTAGCAGTTGGTACGCAACTGCTAATAGTCCAACGTAGTGGTTCTGTTTTATATTCCCACCAGCAATGCGTGAAGGTTCCGATTGTTCTATGTGCTCATCAGCATTTGATATCGCTGGTTTTTCCAACACTAGCCATTCTAGTCGCTGTGAAATGGCATATCTCACTGAGGCCTCAGTCTTCATTTTCCCGGTGACCAATGATATTGTACACTGCTTAATATGCTTATTGGCCCTTTGTGGTTTTTTTTTTTAAATTGAGTTTTCGTGTCATTATTGATCTATAGTAGTTCTTTATATATTCTGGATACAAGTCCTTTGTCATATATCTGTCTTGGGAGTATTTTCTCTAGGTCTTTAGTTTGCTTTTTCGTGTTCCTAAAGGTGCCTTTTTATGAGCAGAAGCTTTGAATTTTGATTCAGGCTAATTTACCCATTTCCAATTTTTCATTTGTTGTCTTTTGTGACCTTTTAAAGAAATCCTTGCCTACCTGAACATCACAAAGCTACATTCCCACATTTTGCTTTCGAAGCTTTATGTTGTTGGGTTTCACATTTAGGCCTGCAATTCATCTCAAATTAATTCTTGTGTGTATGGGAGGTAGGGGACTGGGGTCATTTTGTCCTTAAGCTTGTCCAGTTGTTCAGGGCAGCCTGTTAAAAAGACTTCTCTTTCCCCATTCAATGGCCCAGGGGCCTTCATCAAAAATCAATTGACTCTCTCTATGTAGGTCTATTTCTGGACTCTATTCTGTTCTATCAGTCTATTTGTCTACCACTGGAGAGTCTGGGGTGGGTGTGTATCTGTGTCATGATCTGATTTATATTTTAAGTAGTTCAATCAGGACAAAGAACAGAGAAGGAGAAGAGTGGGAGCAGAAAGACCAGTCTAAGGGCCAATGGAAGAATCCAGATGGGGACTGGCAGTGCTTGGGTTGAGTGGTCAGAGGGAAAATGGTGAGAGGTGGTTCTGAGCCAGGGCTTCATGCTGGCTTGGATGTGGGCTATGGGAAAAGAGCAGGAGAAGCAGGTGACTCCAAGGGTTCTGACTCCGTCAATGGGAAGAACGTAGTTGCCACCTGCTGAGATGGGTTCTAGGAGCACCAGGCGTATCTTCTTGTGAGGAGCGGCTACGGAGCTGGGGAGGACATCCTGGCAGAGGGAACAGAGGAGTCACAGGGAGGCGTGCTCTGATCTTTGTCGGCCTGACCTTCAAAGTCCCCATCAGATGGCTGGATTCTGTGCCCCGGGCTCGTCTGCTCACCCATCCCACAGTCTCCCCACCATGGCCAGAGTGCAGGGTGCCCCCCACTCCCTTGGGAACCCTCCAGCTCATTGCTCTGTCCATGGGTCATGCCCATGCCCACTGGCTCTGAGTGTCCTCACTGCAGCCGCAGCAGGTGGGCAGTAGAGCACAGTGGTGAGGCATGTGGGCCTGGGGTCAGACCTGACCCCAGGGGACCTACGGGGAGGCTCTCCAAGCCTGGCTCCTATTACTTATGAAATGGGAATGATGACAGCATCTCTCAATGCCCCAGAAGCACATTGCCCAGGCGCAAAGAGATCTCACGAGGGAATCATCTTGCATAGAGCCTGGCTCCTGGCACTTACGAGGTCACAATTATTGGCTCCCTTCAACAGATCAGAAACCCAACGCTCAGGGACCCTGAGGCCTGAGGTCACACCAACACACAGCGGCCAAGGGTGGATGGGAAGCCAGCCCGGGATCTCTACTCCTTCACCCAATTTGGCCCCTGCACATTGGTGGCCCTGCTGTGTCCCCCACTCTACAGGTCCCTGGGGCGCACACACAAGCCCATGCATGGGAGCCGGCCTCGCCCTTGCTCTAATGATGGGGGTGGAGTGCACACACCACCATGGCTCCAGTCAAGGGACCCGCCTGGGATCAGGGACAGGGCAGGCGAGCCCTTTAGTCTGGCTTGGGGTGTGGGTGGGATGGGGGTGGGGCAGGCCAGTGGCAGCACCCCTCATCACCCTGGTGTGAGATGTGAACTGCAAGCTCACCTCTCCAGCTGCTGCGAGGTCCTTGTCTGGTCTTTCTTGCTCTCGGCTGGGGGGTGGAGCAGGGCACCATCCCAGGGAAGCCAATGTTTGGGTCAGGGGGAAGGACACGGCTTTCCCGGGGTTGAGGCTGCTCTGGTTCCCAGCCGGGGAGGTTCAAATTCCAGAAAGAACAACGGGAAGTGCCGAGGGTCCACAGAGTGAGGTAGGGGCAGGCTCTGGGTGGACCAGGTCCCAGCAGCCAGCACAAGGCCTGGTTTTGGGGGTGCCAGTGAAGTCTCTCCAGAACGACAAGTGGCCAGCACTCAGGTGGCAGTGGCCCATGACACTGGATGTGCGAGGAGGCGCAGTGAGAGGCTGAGAGCGAGACTCTGGGGCTGTACTGTCCGCTTCTGAGCCCACGTCTGCTTACCTTGAGCAATTACTGGTTCTGCAAACTTCTCTGACTCTCCATATTCTAGATCCCCACTGACCAAATTCCCCTGACCTCTTGCCTTCCTGACTCTGTCCGGCATACTTTCCCGACACCCCTGTGACCCCCCGTGTACCCCAACCCAGCTCAGCAAACCTTCTGAAGAACCTCAGTTCTGGCGGCGCCTGGGTGACTCAGATGGTTAAGTGTCTGTCCTTGACTGACGCTAAGGTCATGATCTCGGGGTCCTGGGACTGGTCCCCGCATCGGGCTCCCTGCCCAGCAGGGAGGTTGCTTTTCCCTCTCCCTCTGTGATCCCTCTCGCTCTTGCTTGCTCTCAAATAAACAAATAAATCATCCTAAGAACCGCAGCTCTGATCTCTGCACCTGACACCCGTCTGCCCCACCTCCTCCCCACATCCGTGGTGGCCAGCAACCCAAGCACCCCACACCCCCGGCTCCTCACCACCCAACTCTGCAGGGGGCCTGCAGCACGGCACCCACCAAGTCTTACCCAGCGTGACCTCTGCCTGCATGGGCATCGACAGCGCTGGGTGCTTGACCTCACAGCTGAAGAGGGCCTCGTTGTCGATCTGCGGGTTGAGCGTCCAGGTGAGCAGGGCGCGCACCTCCACTGTGCCGTCACTGCCCGGGGTGTGGCTGTGGCGCAGGAAGTAGATGGGCTCGTTGCTGTGGACCCAGCGCGGGAACTCGCGGCTCACCACCGTCTCTGGGACGTTCTCGGTGGTGGGCTGGAAGAGGGTGCTGGGGTCCGGGGTCAGGCTGCGGGCGGGGCGCTCTGTGTAGGGACGCCCACCCCGGTTCTCGGCGTCCAGCAGGGACAGGGACCTGTGCATCTTGGTGTCATCCAGGTCGCGGTGCAGGAGGCTGCGGAAGGGCCTGCTGTCCTGGAGGGGGCCCGAGCTTGCAGCCGGCGGCTCGGACAGGGGCACTGCCTCGATGGGTTCCCCGTCGCGTTTGAAATAAACCTGAAATGGCAAGGAGGGTGTGGGAAAGAGTTTGTGGGGATGACCCGGACCTCCCCATGGATCTCAGAGGGGCCGGCCGCAGGATGCCAGTTCTCCTGGGACCTCCCCTTCCTTTTGGACACCAGCACCCCCAGCACGCCACGTCAGCTCAGTTCGGGGGGACACACAGCCCCTAGCGGCAGTGCCTGAGCCCATCACGGCCTTTGCCCTCAGGTGAGTGGCTTTAGCTCCAATTTCCTTACTTTTTTTAAAATTTGTTAAATTATATTTTATTTTATTAAGATTTTATTTATTTATTCATGAGAGACACAGGCAGAGGGAGAAGCAGGCTCCCTGCGGGGAACCCGACGTGGGACTCGATCCCAGGATCAACCCCAGGTCATGACCTGAGCTGAAGGCCGATGCTCAACCACTGAGCCACCTGGGCGTGCCTCCAATTTCCTTACTTTTAAAGGGGACTTAGAGCACCTCCTCCTCGGTGGGGCTGTGGATGCTTAAGCGACACGGTGTACCCAAACAGGGGCCGCCCCTGCAGCAGCCACCTGGGCTCCAGGGACCACCCGTGCCCGCCTGGGGCCGGCTTGTGGAAGAGGGAGAAGGTGGGTGGGCCCCGGAGAGTAAACTGAGCCGCTGTCACTGTTGGAAGAAGAATGAAGAGAAAAGGATCTCCGCGTGGGTGCGACAGGGAGGAAGGACACAGGTGCAGGTGTGGGAGCCAGCGAGGGCTGGGGATGAGGCGAACGGGCGCGTCTCCTCGTTTTTTCTGCTAATGGAGAATTCAAGTTTTGAGAGGCGGCAGTTAATTTAATTTGCTGTCTTTTTATTTTGGAAGGTGTGTGTGCCCAGAAGACTGTGGGGATGGATGGGGTGTATTTTTTAATAAATCAGGTAAATAAATGGATGGGAGACATGGAGAGGGGAGAGCAGGAAGCAGCTTTCTGGGGATGCTGGTGCAGGTGAGGGGAGGGAGGGGGCCTTGGGGGAGGGGGAGGGCGAGGGGAGGAAATGTGGGGCAGGGAGAAGCTGTCAGGGTTTACAGCTCCAACGAGGAGTCTCCTATGCACATAACAACCTGCTTTGGATTTTTCTTTCTTTCTTTGAAAAGTGCTTCAAATGCAGGTTTGTAATTTATACCAAAGATTTCTTTTTAAGTTCTGATCTGACGTCCCAGGCAAACGTAAGATGCCTGGAATGTGGGGAATTAAGGATCTTGTGTGTGTGGAGAGAGAGAGACAGAGAGAGAGACAGAGAGAGAGATGTCGTTTACATCTATATATTCAGCTACATATAGATACGAAATTGAATATTTTACTGCCGTATCTTAAATGTCAGGAACAGGTGGGGGCTGGGGGTGGGGAGTCTTCCCTCAGGCCCGGGGCTAAGGAGCCTTTCTTCATGCCCCTCCAAAAAGAAGTTGTTCTTTGGAGAAAAAGACCAGCTTGTCTGATTATGGGGAGGCCAGACCTCTTTTGGGTTCCAAAGGGGGAAATTTGGGTGCCATGTCCTGCTCTCAGCAATCGCTGGGTTTGAAATTGCCTTTTTATTTGTCTCCTTGGAAGTACAGGTGGAGGGGGAAGGACCTCACCGAAGGCTTGTCTCTGCAGCCCTGCCTACTGCCCCACCTGTACCCATGGGCACCTGCCTACTGCCTCACCTGTACCCATGGGCACCTGCCTACTGCCCACCTGTGCCCGTGGGCACCTGCCTACTGCCCCACCTGTGCCTGTGGGCACCTGCCTACTGCCCCACCTGTGCCTGTGGGTACCTGTTTACTGCCCCATCTGTGTCTGTGGGCACCTGTTTACTGCCCCATCTGTCCATGGGCACCTGCCTATTGCCCACCTGTGCCTGTGGGCACCTGTTTACTGCCCCATCTGTCCCCATGGGCACCTGCCTACTGCCCACCTGTGCCTCTGGGCACCTATTTACTGCCCCACCTGTGCCTCTGGGCATCTATTTACTGCCCCGTCTGTACCCATGGGCACCTGCCTACTGCCCCATCTATGCCCATGGGCACCTGTTTACTGCCCCATCTGTGCCTGTGGGCACCTTCCCACTGCCCCGTATTGAGTCTTTCTGCACCTGTTTACTGCCCTGCCCTGAGAAGTGGGTCTATCTGGGCCTAGCTCCTGAGGTGAAGCAGGCCTGGGTCACTAGGTCACCCCACTGCATCATGCTTATGAGACATTCAGGGTCTGCAATGCGTGGTCTCCCTGCCTTGGACTCTAATCCTACCCTCCTCCACTGCAGCCCCAGCCCCTCACTAATCCTAGTGATGGATGGAACTCACGGGGGCAAGAGTAGTAAACAGTTCTCTTGGAGGGGTCCTGGGGAGCATGTAGCCCATGGATCCCAGTACGGGTCAGGGAACCCTAAGGGGCTCACACAGGTGCTCCAGGCGTCAGTAAGGACAACTTGCCCTTCCTTCACTTCTAAATGTCTTATACGTGAGGGTTCATATAATTCATGAGACCAAACAGGTCCTGTTGCTTCTAAAAAAGCGGAAAGTTTTGGGGCGCCTGAGTGGCTCGGTCAGTTAAGCATCTGACTCTCGATTTCGGCTCAGATCATGATTTCAGAGTCTTGAGATCAAGCCCCATGTAGGACAGGCCACAGAGAGGGGTGGTCCGGCAGGGGGCGGGGAGGGGCTGGGCACTCCAGGGGGACTCACCATGGGGGCTGGCTTCCCTCCGGACACGATGCAGACCAGCGTGAAGTTCTGGGCTTGGTAGCGGCTGAAGGGGGCTGGCATGTCCGCGGCCACCACTTCGATGGAGGTGGGGGGAGCTACCGGGAGGGAAGCACAGCGACACAAAGGCTTTAATGGAAGATTTGGGAGGAGTTCACTGACGACCTAAGATGGGCCAGGTCCCCTGCGGCTGCTGGGAGCAGGAAGGGGAGGAATGTGGCACGACTGCACCGGCATCAACCATAGTGAGAGCAGCGTCGGGGCTGGGCGCACAGATGAGGTGAGCCCGAATGGAGCCCAGGACACAGGTAAAGGTGTGAAGGGCGTCAGATCCCGGGAGGTATAATGGGTGAGAAGGGGTCCCCGGGCAAGCCTGAGGAGGTGACTGTGCTGCTACCGAGGAAGCAAGAGCCGCTGGAGGACAAGTGTGGCAGGTGGAGGGAACAGCGGCGCATGCAAAGGAGCACGTTGGCCCAGGGCAGGGGCTATTGGGAGGCAGGCCACGGCTGCCGGAGTGGGGATGGGGGGATGTGGTGCCCGCGGGCCTGGGGGATGCAGGGAAGAGCCGCTGACGGTAGGTTAGCGCTTGCAGGCGTGTGCTGGGGCCGGTTCCTAACAGCTCATGAGGCTCAAATGTGCCATTTTCAGGACTTGTCAAGCAGTTGTCGAACCGCTGGTAGCCCGAAATCAGCCACAGCGGGCATCTTTACACCACGGAAATTGGCCGCCACTATAAATCAGGGCTTTTTGTGTCTCTCCTTCTTCTGCCGCAGCCCCCAGAGAGGGGCTTTCCCAGCACACCACTGGTTATGGGTTTTCTTCTTTGTCCCGGGAGCGGCGGGGAGCCATTGAAGGTTGTAGGCAAGAGCAGAGACATGCTCTGAGTTGCATTTTGGAGACTGAAAACACAGAGTGTGTGACTCAGGCTACACAGGCTGACCATTTAGAGCGGGGCGAGGGCAGTAGAGATTAGAGGACTTTGAGAGCTATTTAGAGTCAAGAGCTGCTTCTTTCCTTTCTTCCTGGAAGTTGCCTCCTTTTGGCTGGGCCTGCCTCCCGCCGGCTCACGCTGCTCTGTTCACCGGCCACCACCGGCTGGTGTGACAAAGCCAGAGCTCCCGGGCACCGTGGGGTGTTGGAAAGGACACAGATGGAGCCATCAGGAACTCCGAGGTCCAAATCCCAGCCACGTCACCACATCTCCATGTCCTTGGGCAACTTACCAAAACTGTGAGCCTCCGTTCCCCCGATTCGCTAAATTGGGGAGAAAAGCCGGGCAGACATATGTGGAAGGACGGGCCAGTGACGAGGCGTGCGAGGGCTCAGCACATGGTAGGGACCTGCTACTCTTCGGATTCCCACTATTAATCTCCCTGGCCCCCGCGCGCTCAGCCAGGACAGGAGCCAGAATCTGAGAACCCGACTTGGGGAAGACTGTCCAGCCTTGGGGCAAGTGCGACGGGGGAAGCAGAGAGAATGGATTGCCGTGGGCCTTTCCTTCCTGCAGGGGGTTTTCACTCTGGCAAAGTTTAATTAAGTTCCAGAAACAGTTCCTGACACCTACTAGGTGCCGGGCATGGCGCCAGGCACCTGCTATAGGCGCCCTGTGGTGAGACATGGTGTCGAGAAGCCCACAGGCTGGTGGTGGTGGTGGTGGGGGGGTGACAGCCGCCTGGCAACTCTATTTTAAGGCCTAGCACGACGAAGCCAGGTACGAGCCATTCATCCATTCGGGCGGCCTCCGCGTGCTGTGCTATTGGCAAGGGAAGCGGCGCGAAGGGGAAGCAGTGGGCAAACAATAGACGGAGAATTGTAATTAAGTGTGAGATTGTATGAAACAGATGGTAAGTGGGGTTGGAATTCGGAGAGGGGAAACACACGCCGGAACACGGCCATTACCCAGCAGCCCCACATTCTGCAATCCGACTTTTCCCGAACCCCCACAAAACACCTGGGGCCCCACAGCCAGAACCTGCCGTCGGCCAACGCCGAAGAGCCAGGAGCGCGCTGTTCCAGGCCCGCCGTGTGGTGACTTCGTTTCAGCCTCCCCATCAGTCTGAGAGGTGGGTTTATTTATGCCCATTTTACAGATGGGAGATGGAAGAGGCCACGGAGACCACCCGGGGTTCCACAGAGTCGGGATTGGAGCCCGAGCTCAATGACTCGGACATGGGGCTGTGCCGCCCCGCTCTTCGGAACGAAGGAAGGAGCTCGTGTGTGTCGGCACCTCGAGCCCTAAGGATGCACCTATGGAACCCTCATTTACTGGCACAGCTCAGCCTCTGTGGAAGCCTGGCCATGCAGGTCCCTGGGTCGGGGGGGGGGTCTCCTGTGGGCGGCTGTCCTTGACTGGGCTACCCCAGAGACGAAGGGGCCGTGCCAATTAGAGCTTTAGCAGAAAACTCTGGCGCTACCCATGGTGGTGCATGCGCAGGTGTAAGTAGACCCTCCAAGAATCCGACCGGCCCAGAAATGGCAGGGGCGTCTTCAATGTCACTCATATTCCCCTCACTTTCATCGAGAGCCTTAGAGCCTTCCTCATAGGACTGCTTTCAGGAGCAGACGACAGGATGCTCACAGGATGCCTTGTCAGCTTACCAGATGCGGTGCCGCGGTGCTCCTTACCGTTTGCGTCGCCGTCATTCGGGAGGTAGTACAGGGCAGTGGTTAAAAGCGTGGGCTGTAAATCAGACGACCCAGAGTTCACAGACTGGCTGTACCACTTGCTACTGGCTGTGTGACCTTGGGCAAGTGGTTGAACCTCTCTGAACCTCGATTTCCCCACCCGCAAAACGGAATCACAGGGTACCTGCAACGACTGGATGAACGGGGGTCTGAAAGTGCATCCAATACGTGTCAGTTGCACTTATTAGCGGGATTATTTACTAACATTCTTTCCTGAGGTTCCTTGCTACTGGCCACGAGAATTAAAGGTCTCTGCCTTTGGGGCCTTCATGGTTTAGTGAGAAGAACAGAAGATGCCCTAGACTGGCACCTTCCCACATAGCAGTCAGCTCACCCCCATGAGGCTGTTGAGCCCTTGAAACGTGGCTTTTTTGAGCTCCCGTGCGTAATTGTAAAGTACACGCTGCCTTTTGAAGGCCATTTTAAAAAGAAAGTCAAATATATGACAAATATATTTTATACTGAAACGTAGATTTCAATATAAATTTTATATGTTGAAACTGTGGGCTCTCCTGGACTTAATACATATATTATTAAATTTAATTCACCTTTGAATACTTTTCTCAACGCGGTGATTAGGAAACTCAACAATGACATACGTGGCTGGCAAGTGACGTTTCTGTTGGATGACACCGGTCTAGACCTTCTATCTGACGAGTAAGCAAACTGAGGTCAGAGAGAGGGACAGATTTGGAAGCCAGTGGCAGAGCCGAGACTGGCACTCAGGACTTCCAGACCCCGGCCAGGGTTCCTTGCAGAGCACGGGTGCCCCCCCCCGATCTGCGCACGCACACATCCCCATCCTGGAGATCTGCACCCACGTCACGCACGCCGCCCACGCAGGCCTTGATTGGGAGATGTGTTCCTGTCCCTCGTTATATTTCTGAGCAGGTGTTAGCAATATGTACAGCTAATCAAGCTCATAAGACAATAACAGATTTCAGTTGTATGGACGATGACACAGCAGAGCTGCTAATATCAGCGTGGACAGCCCCGGCTTCCTATCTCCCCATCAACATATTCCTCAGTCGCCGTGTCCTAGGAAAATGTCACTCTGCATCTCGCCTCCTGTCTCGCGGTGGAGGGATCTGAGTGCAGGCAGTCAGGGAGCTGTCTACACCTGGGAGTCCCTGGCTGTTTATGGATGCTTCCCTCCACACATCACATCATCCTCTCCCTGTTCCTCCTCTCCTTCCCGTCTCTCCACTAAGCACAGCTCTCCTCCCCCCCCAACCCCTGGCTGCATCCTCATCCCTGCCTCCCTCTGCACCTGGTCCACTCCATCCCCAGCTCCGCTCTCTTCCCAACTCGCGTGCCTTCCCATCCTCATCTCTATTCTCATCTCCATGCCCATCCCTCTTACAGGTCTGAGCAAGGTCAAAGCAAGCTACCCCCTATGTGCCCCATGCCTGGGGTAGACCCTGTGGTCCCGGGAGCAGTGTCCAGTCAAAGGCAGGTGACCTGCGGCATGCACGCACGGGCATAAATTCCACGCAAACGTCTGGAGGAGAGTAATCTCCGAGTTCCAAGCCGGGCTCCGGGATCACCTGGCTGTGATCCATGTGGCATATAAGGCAAAGAATCCACAAAGAGCCCAGGGCACCCACTACGAGTGTCTGGTCCCTACGGACTCCGAGGATGCACCTTCAGGGGTGTCTGTGCTGGTGCAGTGCTCTCTTAGGTGGCCGGGGGAGCCCACCCACACCATTTACCCGAAAGGACCCTCCTCAGGGGAAGAGACACCGAGCGGGTGTATTTGGATCGGGGAGGGGATAAATGGTAGCAGTCCTGGCGGCGAGAGCCCACACCTGAGCAGAGCTTCAGAGTTCACAAGCCGCTCCCAGGCTCGTCGCGCACACTCAGCCCTGGGCAGTAGGAAGTTCCCCACCGGCTCTACACGTCCACGGCCAAACAGGCGTCCCCTGAGTCCCCCCGATCCCAAGTCGAGCCAGTCAACTTCCCAGGTTTGTGTGACTTCGTCTGAAGCAGAGAGGATTGCTGCTGGAAGTTTCTCTGACCCATTCTGTGTCGCATCAGCCCGTCGGCCTCCTCAGCCCATGTCTGCGGCCCCGGCCCACGCTCGCCCCCGGACGCAGGGCTCGCGGTTATTTTATTCTTGACAGTGAGGCAATGGTCGGGTGATGGGTTTTTATGAAATTAACTCTGAAATATTGCCCGTCTTTATCTTGAAAGCAGAACTTCGTTTCGGTCATCGGGACTCGCTTTGAAGATAACGCGATGGTTCTTGGCGCTGTAGATCAGCCGGTGGCCTTTGAAATGTGAGAACACAAACCTGCTCTTACACAAACCCCAGCAGGCCCGTGTCTACCTGCGTCTACAGGGGTTAAGTCCTCTCCTCGCCCGTGAGGTCCTCCCCGGCCCCCGCCGGACTATGGGCTCAGACAACAGTCCCACCGAGGGGCCAGCGCCGGCTCTGCCACCAACAGCCCGTGGGACCATGGTTGACCGCCCCCCCCCCCCACAGATGGGCGACGATCTTCCAATCTGCAAAATGGGTTCAATAAACCACAACCTGCTAACGTTTCTGCTTCCGGGATTTTTGAGAAGAGCCAGCAGACAAGAACCCGCTATAAGGACGACAAAGTGCACAAACGTAAAAGGATTACGTGCATCACCCCTTCGACTGCCCACAGCCCTCCCCGCGCTGAGGGAGCCTCTTTCCCTTCCAGGAGTGGCCAGTGTCTGGAGGAGACGACAGCCGCCCCTGTTCCCTGCATACCACCGAGCGTCGGCGCTGAGCCCACGCCTGCTCTGAGTGTCATTTATCACGGGGTGGTAATCAATTAGATTTGGGGAGGGGTGGGGGAGGGAAAAGACAAGTTCGAAATTATATTATTTGCAAAAATCCATTCTTTCCTCTCAGCACGCCTGCTCTATTGACTGCCTTCCTTTCAATCAGCAACCGGTCATTAACCGTATTTCAAGAAAAAAAAAAAGAAAAAAAAAAGAGAGCCACCCTCTTAATATAAAAGTGTCATGTGTGACTATAAATGTCCCCCTATGTTCCCTATTTTAATTTTTTCCCCTTTTTTTGGGGGAGGAGATCCCCCATCTCTGTTTCTTTCCATCCTTTCCACCGGTCTCTCTTGCTCAAAGGAGCACCCCCTCCAGGCAGCCACCCTGCTCCAGCCGCGCTGAGCTGCCCAAGGTTCCCTCTGCACCCCCACGGCCTTCCCCTGCCCTGCGGGAACCAGTCCTTCTGCTGGTTAACTCCGCCTCACCCGTGAGGGCTGGCCTCCGGCGCTGCCTCCTCCAGGCAGTCTTCCGGGACTTTGCCAGCCTGGGTTGGGGCTTATGCTCGGGATTCCCGGGGAGTTCTGTTCTTGTCAGTCTCACAGGTGCTTGTCACTGTGTCCTGGGTCTGCGTCTGTTTCTCCGCGAGGCTGTGCTCCCTGAAGTCTGGAGCTTTGTCTTTGCTCCACCTGACCTCAGAGCTGGCGCAGGCCTGACACACGGCAGTTCAAGTTCAATTCCTGTTTCCTCCCTTCCTTCCTCCCCTCGTCTCTCCCGGCACAGGCAAGCACACAGCCTGCTTGCAGAAGGAATCCCAGGCGACCCTATAATGCTGTGGACCCTGCCTTGCCTGGACCGAGGCCATCTTCCCCTCCCTGTGCCCCAAACACGCCGAGACTCGGGGGATGGGGGGTTGTCCATGAACACCCTCAACGCCTTTGAACCCCAGGGCCTTTGCACTTGTTGCTGCCCTCCGCTCAGCTTTCTGCACAGCTGGGTCTTGCTCATCTTTCAAGTATCGGCTCAGATGTCACCTCCAACCTAGGCTGGGCCCCCCATTTATTCTCTGTCACAATGCGCTGCCATTTCTTCACAAAGCACATCGCATGTTCCATTCGTTCGTACGTTCGTTTGCATCTGGGCTTTCTCGCTGACGCCCCCACTAGAATGTGATCACCAGAGGGCAGGGGCCGCTTCTTGTCTATGGTCCCATCCCTAGTGCCGGACACACAGGGACTCGCTCAATAAATATCCGTCCCATGAATGAGGGACAGTCCCATGAGTGGGTGGGGAGGGACCCCCCTGGGTCGTGCCCTCCAGTCCCTGCCCCATTCGGAGGGGCTGAAATCTCTGGGCCTCCCGCCCCAGGACCCTCCCTCCAACAGAAGCCCTAGGAGGCCCATCAGTGGGAGGGGGAGACTCCAGCAAGAAAAAAGATCGGGGGAGAAGCATAGCTCTTTGGTTTATGGGAAAATTAAATATTGAACTGAGTAGTAACAGCAGCCAAGGGAGAAAAAAAAAAACCTTGACAAAAAGCCCCCAAATGGAGCCACCATCAGTGACAAGAGAGACAAACGCAGCGTCTGTGCCTCTATGGGCTGCAGCGGGCTCTGCTACGTGGCAGCTGCTGGGCCCCCCCCACCCCCTCCAACTTGCCAGTGAGTGGGAGCCCGAGCGCTGATGATGCCACGGGAGGGGTGGGGACCTGGGCTAGGCCATGGCCAGTGTGGGTGGGCACGACCTGGGACCCTCCCTGCCCGGAGATGGGGGCCCTTCCGAGTGCACAGGGTCTCGAAGGCGGGTGGTGATGGTGGGGGGACCTTCTAGCGGCTGCAGGCGTAATCCATCCCCCCCACCTTCCCCTCAGCACCCGTTCACCTGCCTCGCCCCTCCCCTGCCAGCTGTTGTGCTCTTGCAGTGATGGAAGATAAAATTAACAACCCCAACTGGAGGCCTTGGCTGGCTGCTCTGGGGAGGGGGGAGCCGGGAGGGAGTGGGGAGCCCAGGAAGCAGAGAATCGGTGAGGCTGGGCAGAGCGGGTTCCAACTTGGGTTATTGCTGATGGAGAAATAAAACCCTGCATGCACGCGTGCACACACACACACACACACACACACACACACACACACAAACACACACTCAGAGGGGTGGTGGGGAGGCCGGGCCACAGGTTTTAGCGTCAGGGCTGGATTTGTATTCTGGTGCAAAATCCTACACTACACACCTTTAACCTGGTGGCTCTCGAAGTGTGTTCCCTGGACCCACAGCATCGGCCTCACCCTGGAGCTCGTAAAAGGCAAATTCCTGACCCCGCTTCCAGACCTGCCGGAACCACCCAGGGAAGGCAGGGTGGGGGTCCAGCCACCTGGGTTTTAAGAAGCCTTCCAGGAGGTTCTCCAGCAAGCTCAGTGGGAGAACCACTCCTCTCTGACTTCTGTGAGCCTCCGTGGGTTCATCTCCAGGGTAGGGGTAACACGACCCAGCCCCTGGAGGTGTTCTGTGCACCAAGAGCTCAGTCCGCCGCAGGTGCTCAGGAAACAGCGGAAATTCTTGCTGGCTGGGAGAGCAAGACTCGGGGAGAGCAGACAGGGCAAGGGGAGCACCGTCCGGAGACTCCAGCTCTCTGCACGCAGCCGAAGGACCTCAAATCCCTGAAGCATCCCCCGCCCACCCCCCATCACAAGGGGTTTTAACTTTGGGCTCATGCCCCGATTGGCCGCTGCACCAGTTCTCGCAGTTTCTGACTGGGTTCCGAGGCCGCCAGGCCCCCGTGGGCCCTCCCGGGACCCGGGGGTTCCCTGGCTGGAGGCAGCCTGCCCAGCAGGCGTCCGCAGCCGCCGTGGGCGGCGGGCTCAGCCCCTCCACGCCACTGTAGTTGATGTGGCAATAGAGCAAATGTGTTCAGGCCCATGATAGGTGTCGTTTCTGCAGAGATGAAATCTATGGGGTGTGACATGAATCCGTTCTCAATAGCAGCGAGGCTGGCTCTTCGGAGGATGTTTTCAATGTCTCCCAGAGGTATATATTACACACATGGGCGATTTCACCAGGTGCCATATTCGCCGCTTTATGAAAGACGCCTGCGGAGGCCTGCGGAAGCCTGGGAGGCCCTGGCAAGTGGGAAGAAGGCACGTCCACGATCTGGCCGGGGGCAGCGGCACCCAGATGAAGTTCTTACAGCTGAGCTCAAGTTCAGCTGGCTCTATGCCTTCGCCCCCACCTCCGTGCCCCCCAAGAGCAGCGGGCGGGAGCTCGGAGATGCTTAGAGACCTTCCCTTCCCCCCCTCGCCCGCCCCCGGTCAGCAGAACTGACCCCCCCCCAACACCTTTGTATTCTGGGGCTCAGAACAGGGCTCACCCTTGACGTCGCCCACCCAGGGCCCGGGGCACCTGCCCCCGAAGTCTCCGCCCTCCTGTCCACAGTCAGTGTAACCGTAGGCAGCTGCTGGCTCCCTGGCCTCGTCCACAGAGCGAGGGTGACACCGGTGTCACCGGTCCACGTGGGTCACTTGTGCGAACGGAAGAACACAGCAGGTGCCACCCCAGCCGAGCTCCCAGCAGAGCCCCAGCACCCAGCTCGGAGCCCTCTCTCCCAGCGGAGGCCTCTGCAGCGGCGTCTCCCTGCTCTCTCAGCATCTCAGGATTGATTTCCGGAGTCAGGGGGCAGGTAAATCATTCTTGAAACTTGCTTCTCATAAAGCAAATTTGGGGGTGGGGGACAAGGTAGGAGGGGGGAGGAGGCGTGGAGAATGGGTATTGGGGCCACAGGGATGGTGCGTGTTCTCTCCCCGACATTTTATGATGGAAATTCTGGAACCCAGGCAGAAGTTTACAAACTGGCCAGGGAGCACTCCCACCACCGCCCAGGTCCTCCGGCCAACACATACCCGCACCTGTCACACGTCTGTGGGATGTGTCTTTTTTTAAAAGCTGGGTGAGGCCGAGCCAAGCGTCAGTCCCCACAGGAGCAGCTGTGGGCAGGGGTGGAGGGGCTCGATTTGGGGGAGGCCGCCTCTTGCGCCGGCCTGGCCGGGGCCTCATGTGCGGGACCTCGGCCGCCTACTCATCTCTGGCCCCTCTACCCTCAGCAGGTGCATTCCCACCTCGGGACCTAGTCAGGGTGCTAGTACCTAGGCATAGGCCCCAGTACCTAGACATGGGCCCGAGTACCTAGGCATGGTCTCTAGTACCTAGTCACAGGTTCTAATACTTAGTCATAGTCACTAGTACCTAGGCACAGGCGCTAGTACCTAGGCACAGGTGCTAGTACCTAGTCACAGACTCTAGTACCTAGTCAAGGCGCTAGTACCTAGGCACAGGCTCTAGTACCTAGTCACAAGCACTAATACTTAGTCACAGGCTCTAGTACCTAGTCACAGGTTCTAGTACTTAGTCATAGTCACTAGTACCTAGGCACAGGCTCTAGTACCTAGGCACAGGTGCTAGTACCTAGTCATGGGTGCTAATACCTAGGCATGGGTGCTAGTACCTAATCACAGGCGCTAGTACCTAGTCACAGGCTCTAGTACCTAGTCACAGGTGCTAGTACCTAGTCAAGGTGCTATACCTAGGCACAGGCTCTAGTACATAGTCACAGGCACTGGTACCTAGGCACAGGCATTAGTACCTAGTCACAGGTGCTAGTACCTAGTCAAGGCGCTGTACCTAGGCACAGGCTCTAGTACATAGTCACAGGCACTGGTACCTAGGCATAGGCATTAGTACCTAGTCACAGGTGCTAGAACCTAGTCAAGGTGCTATATCTAGGCACAGGCTCTAGTACATAGTCACAGGCACTGGTACCTAGGCACAGGCATTAGTACCTAGTCACAGGTGCTAGAACCTAGTCAAGGCGCTGTACCTAGGCACAGGCTCTAGTACATAGTCACAGGCACTGGTACCTAGGCACAGTACCGACGAGTCGCACAGGCATTGTGAGGCTGAGCTGAGCTTGTGTTGGTCAAACGCTTTACAGGTCGCCTGGTGTGGGTGAGTCCAATTCCCACCGGCCACCGTATTTGTGAACAGCGACTTCCGCCACTGGTCTGGAACAGTAGCTGGCCTTTGCCTACACCGCTCAGCTCACTCTGGCTGCCAGCCTGAGAACTCCTCATGCTGGGGGCTGGGGACACGTGTTCATTCTGCTGGCCGGGGTCCCGGCACGGGGAGTACAGGGCAGTTCTCAGCCAGTGTGTGCTGAGCGGATGTTTGCAGGGTGATGGGGAGGCGGGGGCAGGTCTGCTCAGCGAGTATCCCCCTCTGTACCTGGCACACAGTGGGCAGGGCTGAGGGCTGGGGAGGGCACTTGACCATCATCCGCGCTCACTGGGGGTCACTCAGGGGCAGGGTCCTGGCTAAATGCTTTAATGCATTCGAGCCTCACATAACCCAGGAAGCAGGGGCTATTATCCCCGTTTTACAGAGGCAGACAGGTTTCCAAAGGCAGAGGTCCACGGCCATTCGGCCGGTGAGGGCCAGGGCTAGCCCTGGAACCGTGTCTGGTTCCCAGCCCAGGTCCCCAGCCCGGGCTCACGACCCTGCAGGCACTGCCTGGCCCTGCTTCTCCTGTGCCATCGGCTTTCGCTCAAAGCCTTGGTTTTGTCTGTGATGCAGTGATAGGGCCGGATCACATCCCTGCTCACGTCTGTGGCTCTGAGGGAGCAGGTCTGGAGAGTAGCTACAGCAGGAGGCTTCAAGGTTAGAAAGGAGGAGACAGCCCTGAGCAGCTGTGACACAGGGGGACTGGTTGGCAGAGCAGGGCCAGGCCTCCCCATCTCAGGAGGATCCTCAGGAGTTGGGGTCTCTCCTCTGATGGGCCTGGGGGGGCCACAGGAGAGTCAGCTGGTGGGAGGGTGTGGCTGGAAGCATCGTGCCCGGTGAACACCTCCTCCTCTGCCCTAACTCCTCTGCTCCCAAATCCCAGGCCCATCCGGCTCCTGGGGCATCCCTGGACACATGTCACTGGAGGCAGGGCCCTGCTCTGGCCTCGTCTCTCTTCTCTGCCTGTGGCCAAGCCAGGTGGACAGAGGGCAGGCGGGGCCTGCACCAGCCCAGCATGAGAGAAGAGCCTCCCCCCTGCCCTGACTCCCGCCAAGACTCGGCACAGCAATTGGCTGGATATGGGCTCTGGAGCCAAGCTGCTGGGTCCTGGCCCTGCCACCTCTTGGCTGGGTGACCTTGGCAAGTCCCCACTGTGCCTGTTTCCTCGTCTGTAGCATGGAGATCATCATCTCTACGTGATAGAGTTCTGAAGCAAGGTATTCAGACCCTGGCCTGGCCCCTGGCAAACGCTGAATAAATGTCATTGTCACCAGTGCTGCTGTGATGACTGTCATAGCTTAGTGCCCACGCCTTACCCGTGCCTTGGGGTCCTGCCACACAGGAGTGCTCCCCACTTGCCAGGCTTTCCTGCTCCCACACCGTTGCCTACAGGGCTCCTTCTGCCTGAAATGCCCCTGTGGGTCTGCCCCCGGCCTATGAGGCCCAGCTGTATACCACCTCCTCCATGAAGCCTCCCCCTGGAAACTCCAGCATCCCTCAGCTTGCACCCTACTCCTCCCGGCCCCCCTTATTTTCTTCCTCCTGGATTCTGGAAACCTGTGTTCTTGTCTGTCTCCCTCATCCTTCAGGGACTCCTGCAGGGCAGACACTGGGTCTCACATCCCTCCATTGTCCCCGGAGCCTAGAGGTCAGGCTCTGGATGCAGAGATGGGGGCTGAGCATCTCATTGGTCGCTCACTAGCCTCGGGATCGCAGGGAAGTTGCTTCCTCTCTCAGCCTCAGGCTCCTGATCTGTAAAATGGAAATAATTCTAACCACACTCTCACCAGCACGCATGCGCATCAAACAGACGAATGCTCATAAGGGAGCTGGGACGCTGCCTGGCACGTAATTAGCCCTTGGTGGGTGCTAGCTTTTGCAATTAAGGTGATTGCGATTATCAGGATTATTTATTCTGAAGATTAGCACTCCCAGGGGGGCGGGGGGAGGTAATCCTGCCTCCTTAGGTACAGATAAGAAAACTGAGTCCAGGGGTGTCCTGCAAGCTGACAGCAGAGACAGGACTGCTGACCCCCAGGGCAAACCAAGCTGGAGTGTGGAGTTGGTCTCAGTTTCCCCTCCTGTACACGAGGCGGTGGGATTCCTTCTGTGTCCCCAGGGATGTCTGCAGGGAGCAGACCCTCGCCAGGGGCCGGCTCACTGCCTCCCACAGTTGCCCGGCCCTCCCTCCCGGCTCGCACACAGCTCTGTTAACACCTGTACCCTCAGACTCACGCCTGCTCCTTAAATCACTGGGCCCGAGGCGCTGCAGTTTCAACAGCCACATATCACTTGTAATTAAGGGGCCTGTCCCAGGGAGGGGAAGTTTACCTTCTGCCGGAGACACTAAATCCAGCTCCCGGTGGTGGAGGGGATAAAGCATCGCCCTGACCTACCACTTGTCAAGGTTTAATGATGCACCTGCAGGCCTGCTCCAGCGCGGTCCGGGAGGCTGCAGGCGAGAGGGGCAGGTAGTCGGTGCAGAGAGGCAACCCTGCAACAAGGCCCGAGCCCCCGGGTCTGCGAGACCCTGAAAGTCAAGGGAGCTGGCGAGGGTCTCGGGGGCGGCAGCCACCTGCCCGGACAGTCCCGGGAGCAGAGGAGTCTCTCCAGCTTGGCTCAGGAGGGCACAGAGGGCCATTCTGTGAGCGGCTATGCAGAGGCTCCTCAGCCGGGCCGTCTGGGGTTTGAATACAAGCTCCGCCGCTCGCTGGCTGGGTGAGCTTGGGCAAGCTACTTAACCCCTCTGGGCCTGTGCCCTCCTGATCATAATGGGAATGATACAAGTACCCATGTCCTGGCGTAGTGAGCATCAAATGAATTAATGAATTCAATATATTGCAGTCACGTTTGGCACCCGTAGCTGCAAAATTCACCATTATTCTAGCCTGGCTATCCCACGTGAAGAGGAATGTCTCAGTTGTTCCCCCAAAGCAAGTACCCACATCGTGGGTACTTATAATAGTGGTCGAAGCAGGACTTGTATGGGTGAGGGACGAGAGGGCGAAAGGTTTGTTTCCCTCACACGAGGGCTGGTGACATTCGCTCTGTGGCCCAGTGGGCAAGACGCAAAAAGCAGCACACGCTGCTCAACTAAGCCCCCTGCTCCTTGCAGCCTCAGTTACGGGCCAGAGAGGTTATGGAGCTTTCCGAATCGCACCCAACGGGCCCTTCGGAGGCCTTGTCTCCACCCCAGCTCAGGGCCTCGGGTCCCCACAGGGGAAACAAATCAGAGAACGTTTGGGTCCGGATTCATACTCCAGGCTTCCCTCCACGAGCAGACTCGGCTTTCTCTTCTGTAACATGGGGATGCTGATCTTGCTGACTTCCCAGACGGCTGGGAGGAGCAGCTGACGGGGTGGCCTGAAGGCTGCATGCTGTCCCTGTGCAGAGGAGCGCTGGTGTCCGGCCCGGGCCCACGCGGCTGCCGTGTTGCCCCACATTCTGTCTTCCTGGCGGCCTCGTGTAGCGGGAAAATTGGGGGCTCCTCCTTCCAGAAGACCCGAGCTCGAATCCCGGCCCACTCACTGCTGTGGGGTGTGGGGTAGGTTCCCCGCCCTCTCCGAGCAGTGTGTCCCCTGTAACTGAGGCCGCGTGGGGCCAGCCTGGGGGCGGGGAGCCTAGGGGTGGGACAGTGGGTAACGGAATGTGCTGGGCCTGTGGCTGAGGGCACAGAGTGGGCTGCAGTCAAGGGCATGGCTTCTTGGCAGGGCCATGTTCAGACAGGGAGGGATGGAGGATTCTAGAAGCCTGTCCAGGAGGCGGTCAGCAGGCTCGGGCCTTTGGGGCTGGAGCTGGGAAGTGACTGTCCTTGGTAGATGACCCAGTTAGCTCCAAAGTGCTCCTCCGAGCCCCAAACCCATCTGTCTGGCCCCTGTCTGAACTGGCTCTCAGCCGGTGCCCTAAGCTAGCGGCAGGCCTGTGGGCGGGCAGGCGGGCAGAGCGGGCATCCTTCCTCCGGGTCCCTGGCCAGGTTGGGGCACTCAAGGCACTTAAGCGCACGTTCCCCGAACATGCTCTTCGGTCCGGCCTAGAAGACCCTGGCCACCTGGCCCCGCCGTCTGGGCTGCAGCCCCCTCCAGCAGCCGACGCCTGCCAGCTGTCTCGGGCCCCTGCCGCCCATCGCGCCGTCCCCGCAGAAGCCAACGAGCGGGGAGGAGGCCTGCAGACGTCGCTAGGACGCAGCCCTGGCCTCTCCACCCCAAAGCGCGTTTCCCGCCGTCGCCGTCTGCTGAGCGAGACCACAGTTGGGGACCACCGTCCCCAGCAGGGCCAGGTCCTGCCATGTTCTCCACAGCCGCTCCCATCTTCCCAGTTGGTCCTCACGTCCTGCGGCTTCTGTCTGGAAACGCCTCGCACGTCCGGCCCCTGCGGCCCAAGCCCCGGGCTGGCTGGTGCCATCTCTCCCCATCTGGCAGCCCGCCCTGCCCTCGGAACCTGCCAGCAGACCCAGGCCACCAGCCGCCACAGCCCTGTGGGCCGGGGACCTCCACACCCCAGTTTCCAGATGCCGTAACCGGGGTTGGGGAGGATTGGACCACAGCTGGGACTCTGCTCTTGCCCGGCCCCCGCTGCCGGTGCCAGTCTGGGACAGTCCTCGCCGCCCGGCGTGGACAGCTCCCCCTGGCTGGTGTCACTCCCTGCAGCTCTGACCCCGTCCCCTGGGGCCCACTGACATATCCAAGGTGGAGGTCAGGACAAGTGCCTCTTTTAAGAGCACTCTCTGTGAGCAGAGCTCAGGACATGGGACTTTACGTTTCCTGTCCCAGCAGTGGGATGCTACTGTAACCACCATTTAGCAGATGGGGAAACAGGCCCAGGAGATGAAACAAACCGCCTGCCAGTGCAGGGTGGGGGCTCTGCCGAAGGCTCTGGAGCCAGCCTGCCCGGGTTTGAATCAAGTTCTCCCCTTGCTAGGCCTATGCCCTTGGGCATGTGCAGTAGGCTCTCTGCTTTCACACTTGCACAAAGGGGAAGGTAATCGTGGGCCCTTCTGTTAGGCCAGGGAGTGAACAGGTGCAAAGCAGAACCATGCCTGGCATGTAGTAAATGCTCAATAAATACTTGCTGCTTTTATTATCGGGAGTTCCAGAACTGGGTTTAAAATCTATGGCTGGATCCAAGGCCCACCCCCGTAACCACTCCCCAGCTCTCTAATGGAGTAAACACTTTTTCTAGTCAATCTCCCCAAAGAGAGGACTAATTCTTCACTGGGGACCACCCAGCCCTCTCCTCGTTCCGATGTGGAGGCCCTTGGGTACTCACTGTCACTCACCCAGAGTGGGTGGGGTGGGGGCCAAGGAGGGCAGGGGGCTTGGGGGTGGGCCTGCCTGCAGAGAGAAGTGCCCAGGCCTGGTCCTCAGGACCCTGGGGGCTTCTGGGGTGGGAGATGGAGATTTGGGTTTGTGCGCTCTCTCCCTCTGCACCCCAAGCTCCTCTGTCGCTCTGGCTTGGATCCCAACCCGTCTCCTCCTCCTATTTTTGCTAGCAGCCTGTGGCCACTGCCATCGCCTGGGGCAGTTCATGTAATTAGTGTAAGCCCAGCAGGCAGCTATCCGCTCAGGCTCCAAGACAGGGAATGAACCGATCATTTCCCACCCAGCAGGCATCGTGGGCTATGGAGAGGGCTTTGTGGCAGCTCCAAGTCTCGAGTCTCGCCTCCCAGCCACCCCGCTTGGGGCGCCCCAAGGATTCTCAGACCAGCGGCCTCTCTCCATTGACCTAAGCTGTTCCCTGGTCTGCCACATACTCGGGGCATGTGCTGGATCTACCCGGGAGACGCACATCTCCCCACGGCTGTCCTGAGCACAGGCAGGCTTCTCGAAAGGGGTTCTGCAAACCGCTGCCTGCTTTCCCACTTCGCGTCCTTCAGAGACGCAGAGCCACGTTTCTTCTTTTTGCTCAGATTCATGGAAGCACACCAGATCTTTGAGGGGTACAGGCTCTGCCCTCAGCCCTCAAACCCCCCACCCACCTTGGAGCCATAGACATTTCTCCTTTCCAGGTCAAGAGAGGTCCTTGACACTCTAATTATTGGTCCTGGGAATGCGCTCCTTTTTCTAGAGATGGGCACCAGGCTGGATAGGATTCAAGAATCTGGCATTAGAAAGCAGAGCTCCAGATCTCTGGAAATCCTAGGTTCTGGCCTGGCCTCATGGAGGTGAGCTCAGCTCTGTCACATGGTGTTGGCTCCTCTCCCCTGGGAGCACTGAGCAGCCCCAGGTGAGCTTCTCTTCATGGGAAAGCTCAAGGAACCAGCCCCAGGAGGACCTCCTGGGGACTCAGTGCCCAAGTCACACAGCAGGGGAGCAACAGAGCCAGACTGGAGATGGCCATATGGCTTTAAAAAAGCATCAGAAGTACATACAGAAGGAGAGACGTATAGGTCAACGGAATAGAATAGAGACCAGAAATAAACCCTCACATTTATAGTCAATTGATTCTCAGCACGGATGCCAACACAATTCAGTGGGGGGAAAGGAGTCTGTTCAGAAATGGTGCAGGGACAAGTGGACATCCACAGGCAGTTGATGGAGGCAAATGCCTCCTCCACAGCATGTGCAAAAATTAATTTGAAATACATCATAGTTTTGTCTCTCCTCCAGCATCCAAGATGCCGAAAGGAGGTGAAGGGGAAGAAAGGTGGCCCTGGCCCCTACTGTTGTGAAGAAGCAGGAGGCCAAGAAGGTGATCAATCCCCTGTTTGATAAAAGGCCCAAGAATTTGGGCATCAGACAGGACATCCAGCCCCCAAGGGACCTCACCTGCTTCATCAAATGGCCCTGCTACCTCCGGTTGCAGCAGCAAAGGGCTATTCTCTACAAGCGTCAAGTTCACCCAGGCCTTGAACTGCCAAGCAGCCACTCAACAAACACAAACCAGAGACAAAGCAAGAGAAGAAGCAGAAACTGTTGGCCCCAGGTTGAGAAGAAAGCTGCCGGCAAAGGGGAGGTCCCTACTAAGAGGCTGCCTGTCCTTTGACCTGGGATTCATATGTCACCACGTTGGTGGAAAACAGGAAGGCTCAGCTGGTAGTGATCACACATGCTGTGGATCCCCAGGAGCTGGTTGTCTTCCTGCCTGGGTGGCAACATCCTGGTCTGAAGTTGGCGGCTCGCATCGCCAAGTTGGAAAAGGCAGAGGGTAAAGAACTGGCCACCAAACTGGGCTGGGTGGACGCCGTTGAATTTTCCGTACATAAAAGTAATAAAAAGTTTTCTTTTGGCTAATGTCAAAGAAAAAAGAAAGAAAGAAAGAAATAGATCATAAACCTAAATGTGAGAGTTTTAAACTATTAAAACTCTTAGAAGGAAAATAGGAGTAAATTGTGACCTTGGGTTAGGCAAAGCCTCCTCTACTATGACACCAAAAGCAGAAGCAACAGAAAGTAAATAGGTGGAGTGAACTTGGTCCAAAAGAAACCCTTTCTTCCTTCAAAGGACACCAACAAGAAAGGGAAAAGATAACTCACAAAAGGGGAAAAGATATGCAAATTGTACATCTGATGGGGCCCTTGTATCTGAAATAAAGAATGCACACAGCTTAACGATGAAAAGACAACCTAGTTGAAACGAGCCAAAGATCTGAAGGTATTTCTGCAGAGAAGGTATCCAAATGGCTAAAAAAAGCACATGAAAGGATGATCAACATCATTGGCCATTAGAGAAACACAAAGCACAAGCACAATGAGGACCACTTCACGTCCACCAGGATGGCTGTAATCAGCGAGACAGGGAGTGGGAGCTGGGGAGGGTCTGGAGAGATGGGGACCCCCAATGACGCTGGAGCCAAGGTAAAATGGCGCAGCCGCCTGAAGTCCCACAACAGGTTAAACGCAGAGTTGCTATTTGGTCCAGCAATTCCACTCCTGGGTATACACCCAAGAGAACTGCAACTAAACATTCACACAAAAACCTGTCCGTGAATGTTCACAGGAGCAATACTGATAACGGCTGGAAAGTGGAGACGTCCATCCACTGGCGACTGTATAAAAGGACTGTCACGTATCAATGGAATATCACTCAGCCATAAAAAGGACTGAAGGACTGATGTGCACTTCGATACAGATGAAGCCTGAAAATCTTACACTAAGTGACAAAGACCCCATATTACTGTATGATCCCATTTATAGGAAATGCCCAGGCCAATCCATAGAGATAGAAGGGAGATTGGTGAAGGGCACCTGGGTGACTCAGTCCATTGGGCGTCCGACTCTTGATTTCAGCTCGGGTCATGATCTCAGGGCTGGGGATCGAGCCCCACATCGGGCTCTACACTGAGCTCCATGGAGCCTGCTTGGGTTTTTCTCTCTCTCTCTCTCTCCCTCTGCCCCTCCCCATCACGTGTGTGTGTGTGTGTGTGTGTGTGTGCTCTCTTCCTAATAAAAAAAAGAGAAAAAGAAAAGAAAGGAAAAGAAGAGGAAAAGAAAAGAAAAGAAAAGAAAGAAAAGAAAGAAAAGAAAAGAAAAGAAAAGAAAGAAAAGAAAAAAGAAAAGAAAAGAAAAGAAAAGAAAGAAAGAAAAGAAAAGAAAAGAAAAGAAAAGAAAAGAAAAGAAAAGAAAAGAAAAGAAAAGAAAAGAAAAGAAAAGAAAAGAAAAGAAAAGAAAAGAAAGAAAGTAGATTGGTGATTACCTAAGCCTGGGGCAAGAGTTGTGAGATGGGGAGTCATTGCTAAAGGGCACAGGGTTTCTTTTGGGGGCAGTGAAAATCCTCTAAAGTTGGTCGCACAACTAAAAGCGTGTGCACAACTCGTGAGTATGCTAAAAGCTACTAAATTATATACTTTAAGTGAGTGAATTATATGTTATATGAATTATAGCCCAATAAAACAGCTTTTAAAAAAAAAAGAAAAAAAGGCACCAGATGCACTTAATAAAAATTCAGTAAAACATACTGAAAAAAGATAAAAAGCGAGCTGTGCAAAGTTCATTAACAACTCTCCTCTGGAGAGGGACCCGTGTCACCTGGCTCCAGAGTTGGAAAGCATTTGGTGTAATTTGGTACCATGATGGCCTTGGGTTCCAAAATTCTACCTTTATCTGCTTGGAAGTCTACAGAAGAGAGATGGGGATCCCAAGATAGAACATTTTTACTAATGCTCATTAATATGTTATGACTTCCAGTGGAGCAGAATGGGTAAGTGTGTAGAATGCCCTGGCCTGTCTCTACCCCTGGCGGTCCGGGTATCCGAGGCAAGTGGCATACCTATCACTTCCCTCATCTGGCAAGGAATTGGCGGTACCGTCTTCCAGAGCTTTTGAGATTATTTCATAAGTTAGTATATGAAGACCTTAGCACGGTGCTCGGCACATTAGCAAACGCTCAGTGAAGGGCAACCCGTGTGGTTGGGGGCAAGGGTATCAGCTTCAGTCAGATGCAAACCCTCCCCTGTTACCTCCGGGCTCGGTTCCTGCTGTGGGTCACATTGTGTCCCCGAAAAAGATGTGCCGAAATCCAAACCCCCAGCACCTGCGAATGTGATCTTATTTGGAAAAAGGGGCTTCGCAGATGGAACCAAGTTAAGATGAGATCATCCCGGGTCAGGGTGACCATTGGTTCACGGCATCCTGGGGACGTAGCCCAGATCCCAAGCCTGGGGTTCTGCATCTGTACCGTGAGCTATCGATCTCTCTCGACGGCATCTAAGCTCCACGAGGCAAAGACTTTCCTTGTTCTCCCCCACATGCCCAGCATCCAGAACTGTGCTTGGTCCTGGGCAGCTGCTGAGTAAGGCGGCGTGGGATCAGGTGCATGGAGGTCTCAAGTCCACGTGCTCAGGTCTCACCTTCTCGCAGGGACCTTGCAGAGCACCCTGTTCGAAACAGCCCACTTGGGACACCCGGGTGGCTCAGTGGTTAAGCATCTGCCTTTGGCTCAGGTCGTGATCCCAGGGACCCGGTATCAAGTCCCACACTGGGTTTCCCACAGGGAGCCTGCTTCTCCCTCTGCCTGTGTCTCTGCCTCTCCCTTTGTGTCTCTCGTGAATAAATAAATAAAATCTTCAAAAACAAACAAACAAAAAAAACCAAATAAAACCGCCCACTTGTCCCAGGCTGTGCCTGCATCTGCTTTGCTTGACCACCCTCTGACATCCACGGGCTCCAGCGAGATCTCCTTGTTCGGGGTGCCTCCCTTCCTGCACCGCCAGGTCCACGAGGACCAGGAATTTCGTCTGGCTCATTACTGAAGCAGAATCCAGCACCTACAGCAGCACCTGGAAGGTACTAGGTGCTCAACAGATGTCTGTTACATAAGTGAAGAAATGAAGGATGGAGGAATGAATGAATGAGGTTAGGAATGCCTGTGCGTGGACATCCAAGTGACCTTCTCATCCATCTTAAGAAAAAAACAAAACAAAACCACTCTGGTGTCATTTTCCCTAGGACAAAGGCTCAGTACTGGACTGTCCATGCCACAAGTGGATGCTGACCAGGATTTGGACACAGGTCTGCCGGACTCCAAGTCTGATGCTCCTTTCAGAAGGTTTGAGTGCCGAGTGCTCCTGGTCAGGGCTCGGACCCACGGAGGCCCGCACTGTCCCGGCTCTGCACACCCCCGCCGGGCCCCCATGCTTGACATTTGCATCAAATGTCAAATATCAAAGGTGGGGACGCGTCCCTTGGGAGCTGTTAGGTGCAGGAGCTCTGGTCTCGGGCAGACCTGGTGGGCGCCCCCAGCTCTCTCACTCAGGTCGGGGAACACTTTAAACGGTCAGAACCTCCTTCCCTCGTCTGCAAATGGGGAGGACGGTGCCTGTCTCGGGGGACACCCGTGAAGGTCGTGTGATTAACAGCGCGCCGGGCGCACAGCGGCGGCCACGCAGCCTGTGCTTGATGGAAGGTGGCCTTGATTATTCGCTGTGGGCTGAAAGGCCCCCTCGGCGGCAGCCGTGTGCGGCGAGGGTGGCAGAGAAACCTTGCCTCTTGGTCTTCCGGGGGAACCAGGAGAGCAGCGTCTTCGGCTTTGGCGGGGGGGGGGGGGGGGGTCCTGGGCTCACATTTAATTGATTGTAACATCGCACCCTGAACATGCTCCCCCGCGTAACCTGCACCCCCAAGAAGAGCCTCTGCAATCCTTCCGTGACTGTGTATAATGCGTTCCTGGGGCCCAGCACGCAACTTTCAAATTGGCTTACAATTTATCTGCAGCTCGGATAAAAACATTTTAATGACTGTGTGCGGCACGATCCCTCGGTGTCACCCACGGGGCTCCCAAATGTCTTTTCCCACCACATAGCGGGGATGTTATAGGCGTGAAATTACAGCCGCTCTCACATTTTGATCTGCACCCCGAGGCCCGTGGAAACGGCGCGTTAGAATGTGCTGGATGCAGATGCAGGGGCGGCAGACGGGAGGCCGGCTCTCCCGCACAACCGCTCGGCGCTTGTGATGCACGTGGGGCCGTGGGACGTGCCCCGCTCCTCATCTCCCTTCCCCCCTACTATCCTAGGAAGCTTCCCTTTGACCCCCAAATGGAGGAGGGAGCTAGTTGCCCCACTGTTGGTGGCCACGGTCTTTAGGGTCCTGTGTCGCACAAGCTTCCAATGGCCTCCATTCGCTCGTGGGTGTGTGACGAGGAGGGGTCTATGCCATGACAAGGAGCAAATTGTGGTGCTTGACACCCGCCCTGACATATATTTAAAGGCGGGTGTCAGGGAGCGGGTCGCAGAGTCACAGAACCTTCAAGTCTTTCTTATTGTGCCTGACGTGTGACTGTCATGATCCCTACCCGTCGGGAGAGATGCTATTTATCGAGCACTTGGAACATGCCCGGTGCTGGACTCAGCGCAGTACTGTCTCCTGGGGATCATCTCACTTAACCGCCCGAACTTGGCCGACCCACGTCCTTCTCTGACCCTGGGTCTGGGCGACAGGTACAGGGTAGTCCCTGCCGCATAGGCTGACGTGGCTGCAGGAGCACTGGAGCCACACAGCAGAGGCGACCTCGCACGCAGCCCCCGGTCTCTCCCAGCAACCCCACCACCACGCCCGACCTCCGGGACCTCAGCGAGCCACGGCAGGCCCGAGACAACGGTGCTGAGGACAATAAAGTCTGGCCTATTGAACTTTTGGCTGCCTCATCTGGGCTAAGTGCTTTGCAAACGTTATTTATTTATTTAAAGATTTATTTATTTATTATTTTAGAGAGAGAGAGCATGCAGGGAGGAGGGGCAGAGGGAGAGAGAATCTCTAGCAGACTCCCTGCTGAGTGCAGAGCCTGATGTGGGGGTTGATCCCACAACCCCGGGATCATGACCTGAGCTGAAACCAAGAGTTGGACAGCTAACCGACTGAACCATCCAGGTGCCTTGCAAACTTTATTTAAATAAATAAACTAAAAAAAAACAAAAAACAAAAAAAACAACCTTATTTCCACTCTATACATGGGCATAGCCACCATTGTCCCTATTTTACAGATGGGAAAACTGAGGCCCAGGGAGGCTAATGAACATAATGAGGATCTGGGATTCAGCCCGAAACCTGAGTGTCCTAACTTTGCATAAATGGGATTATAACACCTCCTGGCTCACAGGGCTGTCACCAGGATTCCGTAAGATAATGCCCATGAAGCCAGAAGCTCATGCACTGTGAGGCACAGGCCGGGGGTGGACAGGAGCTATGATATGGCTCAGCTGTAGGCTTAGCAGGCACGGGGTGGGGACCTGCCCAGGGACACCCTGAATTTGCAGAGGCCAGAGCCCCTCCCCGAGTCTGGGGCCACTTGTTGGTCCTGCCCCTCCCTGGTCTCCCCGACAGCCTCAGCCTCCATTGGCCCCACCCCAGATGGCTGCCACCTGCCATCGGGAGGAGCCCAGAGAGCAAGATCGGAGGAGAAGAGTCTCAGCCGGCTGTGCCCCGGGCAGAGAGAGGAGCCTTGCTCAGGCAGGCCCAGCAGGTCAGTGGTGCCATCCCGGTTGGCCCCATAAGATGGTAATGGATGGCACGAATGTCAGGGCGAGGAGGCGGCTTAGGACCATCTTGCTGCACCTCCTCATTGTACGGAGGATGACATGGAGGCCACGGAGGGAGGCCAACCTGCTCAGGGAGCTTTGGTGAATTACTGAGGAGTGTGGGCCTCACGGAGGAGGTGGCTTTTGAGGCCTCTGTTCTCGCTCACATAGAGAGAAACCTCAGCTGGAGCGTCGGTACCGCTTCCAGGGTGGGGGTTAAGATGCGTGGCTTCTGGTCCTAGCCAGGGCTGAAATCACAGGAAGATTTTGTGATCCCGGCTGCGTGACCTTAGGCAGGTTGCTTGCGTTCTCTGTGCCTTCATATCTGTGTCTGCAGAATGGGGCCAGTAACACTGGTACCCGCCCTCGGGTGGCTTGTGAGGACCAAAGGACATAACATGGAAGGCACAGCCCAGCAGCCCCCAAGGGGCCCTCCTCGAGTCCTCCCCCCGAACTAGCTGTCACCCCACCCACGGCTGCTCTTTATCCCATCACCTGCCTGATTCTCTGCCCACAGCTGCCTCTCACATGCATCTAAGTACGTTTGCTGCTGGTCTCATGCACCGAGACAAGCCCCCAAGGACCCTGTCCCATCGAAGGAGTGTGTCCATTGCCTACTCAATAAGTATCCGATGGCTAGATGATTACGTACGTGTCCCTCATCAGACTGGGAGCCCCTTGAGGGCACAAACTGAGTTTTGTTCTTCACCACATTCCCTGGGGTGGCCGGCCTGGGGCTGGGCACCAAGAACACTGTGGACGACCGCAAGAGGGAGGTTAACCTGGCACTGGCCCATCCCCCAGGAAGCCAGAACACACCGCGCGCTGCCGCTGCAGGAATCAAGGTCCCTCTGCAGGTCTGGCCTTTGGAGGTTTTCCATTCCCCCAGAAGCCGTGGCTTTCCACGGGGCCTTGATGCTTTCATTGATTGCCTGACTACGACAAGCTTTGTTTCCCTGGTAAATATCATTTGATAAGAAAATCAGAGAACACTGGGAGTCGGGGCCAAGTCCCGGAATTCCGGCAGCAGAACTGGAGAGCGTGCCCGACGAGGACGTCAGCACCCGCAGGGGTTTCTGAGGCTGCACAGAGCCGGGCCCTTGTCCTAAAGTGGAGAAACTGAGGCTGGGGTGGGATGGGGGGGGACACAGCCAGCCAGAGACAGGCACTCCCATTATTATCCCCACCTCACAGATGTGGAAATGGAGGCACAGACGCAGGGTCCGAACCCAGGACATCCTGACACCCAGGCCACTGCACTTTCTCACTGATCACTTGAAGCTTCCGTGTCCCAGGAGAGGCTGTGGGAGGTCCAGGGTCAGATTCACTCTCTGTAGCCAGTGTGTATCGCTCCCGGGTTGTCCTGCCTCTGAGGTGGGGGGCCTGCCCCCACTGCATGGTCCCCACAGGCACGTCTATGAACGTGGCTCTTGGCTTCAGGCTGGAAAGGCTCCCCCACAGTTGCCCCCGTGCTGCCCAGCACCTCCCTCCCTCCCTGTGTCCTCACTGGATCTCAGGGCCCGGAGCTGGGAGTCCACGAATGGTCCCCCAGGCCGGCCTCCCACTCCTGCCTTACAGAAGTGGACACTGAGCACCAGGACCACTGCCCCCCCCCCCCCAGGAAGCCCTCACTCCTCCTTCAGCTCCTCATTTGTCCCAGCCAAGGTGTCAGAGCTCCTCCAAAGTGCCCAGGCCACGGGGATCCAGGGCCGAGGTACAGCCCTGCCTTCCTGAGGTTAGGGTATCAGTGCTGGTGGGAGAAGAGCTTCCCGAGATGAAATCCTCAGGTGGTAAGGCCACACCCATCCTATCTCCTCATTCCTCGAGGCAAGAGTGGAAAAGAAGAGGGTTCGTTGTCTCCCAATGGATGCTTTGGCAGGTGGTTCCCAGGACAGTCTCTCTGTGCACCCACACACACGCCCATGCCCACGCTCCTGACTGTGACTCTGGGGCCGGGGGCCCTGCACTCACCCATGACGTTGAGGAAGATGTTGCCCGAGGCCAGGACCACTTTCTCTCTCGTGGCGCGGTCGTAGATGCCCACGTGGCACTCGTAGGGACCGTTGTCTGAGATGCGGACCTCGGGCAGCCTGTAGGGGAGGCAGAGGGGCAGGTTGAGGGCCTTTCATATGGTGTTGGATGGCACAGCGTCCCACCCCCCAAAACAACCCCAAGCCCCACTGTTCAGCCTTTGCTCCACAAACGCCTCCAGAACCCTCACATGCTCCTGTGCTGTGCTGGGGGCAGCAGCAACATTTATGAAGCACCGACTGTATGCCAGGCCCTGTGTTCGATGCTTGGGGAGGTGGAGGGTGGGGGCTGTGTGGTCAGCCCGAATTGTATCTGTGCTCCTTCCAGCTTCTGAGAACTGCGGATCGTCATGGTGCCCAACCCTAGAAGCTCCGGGTGTGACCAGGGTAAGAGGCACCTGATTTGTGGCACAGGCTCAGAACTGTGTCCTAGCACGTCCCCTCCCTCAGCCCTCCACACAGGATCGCTATTCCCATCGTGGACACTGAGGCTTCAGAGGGGGCACAGGTGTCCCCCCTGCCTCTGCCACCAATATGGCTAAGAAGAGCCTTGGTGGGGATTTGAATTCTTTCCACACTGCCTTGCTGTCGCTTTATGTCTGGCCTTGGTGGCTTGCGGAGAAGCACAGTACACTCCTTATCTCCAAGGAGACCCGACCCAGCCGAGCAGCACTCCCCATCACTCAGAGGGTGAGCCCATCCGAACACAAAGTGGGGAGCATCTGGTTCTCTCTGAGATCTTTGGGAGGGAGCTTTGGCCCGGAGGGAGGGCGGCTAGGTCGCTGCTGCATCAGGGACAACTGGGGTCCTCCGGCACGTTGCAGCTTTCTCTGGGCCTGGTCATGGGGCCAAAGGGGAGCCTCACCAGGCTTAGAAGAAGTGGGGTCTCTCGGTTTGGGTCTCAGGTTGCCACACTGCAGCACAAAAGTGAAGAAGCGCTCGGTCACGGTCACGGAGGCCCTACGCACCCCGCTGGCCCCCCCAGGCAGTGCGATCAGAGAGGGCGGGTTAAGAGCACAGGCTCCAGGTGTGGGTCCCGCCCTGCCACCCCGAGGAGAGAGGTTCCTTCCATCCGGCTCTTTGTTCCCACCCCCTCGTGGACACAGTGGCTCTCAGCCGAGCCACGTGCTCCCATCTGCCTCTGCTGCGCAGTCCAACCTCAGACTCACTCCCTTCTCTCCTGTCCGCTGCCCCCCATCCTGGTCTCCCAGCTCCGTCGGCTCCTGACTCAGTGCTCCCCACAGCTGGGCTCTCAGCCTGGGTTCCAGGCGGCTGGCTGGCTGGCTCCTCGGGGAGCCGGCACACATTAGCATAAACAAACACCTTCATTTACATAGACTACGCAGAGGTTGACATCTGGTCTACCGACTGTCATAAAAGGACTGGGAGAATGGAATTTTCACCAGGGAAACTTTGCGGGGTGGGTGGAGAGGCTGTCTTCCTCTCCTCCCCCACCCACCCGCGGAGGAGCACCCTGTCAGTGGGAACAGCAGGGGACCGTCTCCCCTCGGGAGCTATTTTGTTTGTTTGTAACCCAGCTAGGCTGGAAAAGCAGCCCCTCCACCGGGCTCGGGTGCTGAGTGACAGTCGCCTACCGTGACATGTTTAGGTGACACTCGTAGGTATCAGTCATACGGGAGACCTGTTTAAATGACTTGTGGAGGTGACATGTGTGCAGGCGACATGCTGAGGCGACAGCCCTGTAAAGAAACAGGCTCAGGAGACACGTGTAGCTGGCAGGCACCCGGGTGATGTAATGAGGTAACGGCGACAGGGTTGGCACGCAGGTGGAAACGCGCAGGTAACTGCCATGCGGGTGATACACGCAGACGTGTTTGTGTGACAGCAATGCAGGTGACACGTTCAGGTCACTGCTACACGGATGACGTGCTCACGTGACAGTAACATAGGTGGTATGTTTGGGCGACGCGTGTAGACGACACAGTGCAGGTGGTTAGAGGACTGCCCAGGGGACACCTGCATTGGTGCCTTGTGAAGAAGGCAGCTTGCCGCCTAGGACTGTGCAGAACCAAGTGTTCCTTCACTGTCACTGGGCTCCGTAGCTCCTCCAATGGCCCCAGTCCTGCTCCTGGGCACCGTCCTCCATCTCCCCGACCACACGCGGTGGCCAATCCTGGGTGCTCTACCTCGTAAGTACATCCCGCACGACATCCACTTCCTTCCGTCCCCCCTGCCACCACCTTTTCTCACCTGGAACGTGGGGGAGGAGTGGGGGGGGTGGAAGGTTAACCGGTTTTTCTGCCCCTGCTATGACCCACTCAACTCCTAGAACCCAGATCTTTTCAAATGCCAATAGAATTAATGGCACTTCTCTACCTAAAGCCCTTCATAGACATCTCTGCTCTTAAGAGTAAGACCCCACTGCTTATCTTGGTCAACAGCGTGCTTGCCTCCCGCCACATCTCCAGCCACCCCTTAGTAGCCCTGCCCTCTTCCAGCTACAACGGTGTTCCTTCCAATCCTCTCAGGTGCCACTTGCCTTCTTTAAAACAAAAACAAAAACAAAAACAAAAACAAAAACAAAAACAAAACAAACAAAAAAACTTAAATTTGGAATCATTTCAGGTTTACGGAAGAGTCGCATGGAGAAGAGAGCATTTCCATACGTCCCTCACCCGATTTCCCTCATTGTGAACATCTCACACGACCACGGTACAGTTGCCAGACTGAGCAGCCAACACTGATACATCACTATTAATTCAAGTCCAGACTCTTTCCAGATTTCCCCAGTTTTCCCACTAAATGTCCCTTTTCCGTTCCAGAATCCCACCCAGGACCCATCAGAGACGACACAGGCGTATTTAGCCCAGTGCCCCGTGTGATGCAGCACTTTGGCCTGCAATATCCCCTTTCCCTGGGAATGATGCATTTTCTTCCCTCTGGCTGCATCCTTCAAGTTACAAGGGAGCGGTCACTTTCTTAGTGACACCTGGACCGGGTGGGTGTGGTGCATGGATGGCTAACAGCCTCCCGATCCATGTCTCTGGCAAATTGCCTTTCAGTTCCTCTCCTCTGAGGGTGGAGTCTCTTTCCCAATTCTTGGCCTCATGATTTGCTTTGACCAGTAGTATGTGTAGGTGTGCAAATTCCGAGCCAAGGTCCCAAAAGAACTGTCTCTCTCTTTCTCTCTCTTTCTCTGTACCCCTGCTGCTCTCTCCTCCTCTCCCTCCCTTTCCCTACTTCGTCCCTGAGAATAAGCCTCTGATGTGGACAAGAGCGCACAGAGACATGGAGACAGCCCCCAGTTGTCCCAGCCATGCCAGCCAAGGCCACATGCGGGAGTGAACCTAGCCAACCCCTAGACTCATGAGCAATAATTCATGGTCATTGCTTTAAACCATCCAGGTTTGGGATGGCTCGTTACGCAGCAATAGCAAACCCATACAGCAGGACTTGTCTAAATTGTCACTTGATGACTTACGCCTATGACTCCCAAACTCACCCTCCTCCCCTGCCACGCACAGTAAGCTCCGGGAAGGCGGGGCCTTGCGTGGCGCTTGCTCGCCGTCCTGGTAGGTACTCAGTCAACACTCAGTACACGGGTGGCAACCCCCCAGGAGGCCGCGGAGTGCGCACGGAGAACCCTGTCTCCATCTGTGCTGGAAAGCAGGTGCTGAGTCTACTTCTTACCTGCAGACCCAACAGTTTGCAGGGCACAGCTCTGCTTTGGACCAAACGCCTCCTTGTCTGTGCTCATGTGCTCAGTGCTATCCTTCTAAAGTGGATTAAGCAGCCCAGAGGCCTGCTCCCCCCAGATGTGAGTGACATTGATCTGCATGCTGGATAAAAGGCCGAGCACAGATAGCAGGACCCTGAGGGGGCTGGGGCAAGAAGACCGACTCTCATCAGCAATGGGCTCCGATCAATAAACTATTAATAACTGCAAAGGTTTCTGGCAAAATCAGTGTAATGCAGTTTAGTGGCTGGAATTTACCAACATTGACGGCGGCCCTGAAGGGCATGTAATCATGTTTTTGAAAAACCGGACAGAGTTGGTGGGGGTCCCATGCGCTCTCCCTGTGGCCCCCGTGGCTCGGGTGAGGCCATGCAAGGGCTGGTCACCGCGGCTACTGCCAGGCCCAGGGGCAGCACCAGTGTGTAGGCCTACTGTGTGCCGTGCCCCGTGCTGAGCCGTAGGTGAGGGGCTGATACAGAGCCGCAACGACCCGGGCTGTGACCCCTGCGTCCACCCATCTTCCTTTCTTGTCCACGTGGCAAGGCTCTAGCCAGCTTTCAAAGCCCAGCAGGTGAGTCTCCGCCTGTGATCCCAGCCCATCGGGCAGCTGAGAAGATGACATAATCCACAGGGCATAATTCAAGGGTTTAGCTCAGAGCTGATGCATCGGAGTCCAGGGGACTAGAATCCTCTATGCCTTGCAATCCTATATGCACAGAGGCAACACGACCAAGGTCAGAGAGTAGGCAGCTGGACGCCATCCCTTGAAGCCAAGCCTGGAGGACGCCAGAGCCGCAGAACTGTCTTTGGGGCCCATCGCCACACCCCCTACCGCTCCTGGGATCCTCCTTCACCAACTAGCAGGTGAGCTTGAGCCTTCTGGTACCGGAACTTGCCTCCACTGCTCCAGAGCGTATTTCTATTCTGAGCCCCACCACTATCCAGGTAATGAGAGCCATCTGCTTCCTGCCTGCTGGGAGACACGGGGAAGGTCTTTTAGTTTCCTTAATTCCCTTCCCCCAGCTTCCGGTGGGCCCCCTAATTCCCTAATTCGGCTGCCTGCAATTCCCTGAGCAAGTTGTGTTCACATCCTCCACACCTGACCCGGCCTCACAGCCTCCGCTCGCCTCTCCTTTCGTGGCTTTGTCTCTCCACGGGGAAGAGTCCTAGATTCTCACGGAAGGGAGGTGGGGGACTTGGGAGCAGGGGGCAGGACTGGGGGGGAACAGAAGGCATCGTTGAGCTTCCCTTCCTGTATCGTAGGGGAATCCGGTGATCCAGAGAGTGGCATGTGCTGACACCGGAAGCCTGGACGGCTGAACAAGGCAAGTACGCCCTGAACAGAGCCCGGTGGCGCTTGTCAGATTCTTCCCTCTACACTGTTCCATGATTATTACATTTTAAAGAAATTATCAAGTGCTGACCAGACCCCGAGGCACTGTTTGGGGTGTGAACTATGGATCCTGGAAGGCAGGGCAACACTTTTCAATAGCAACACAGCGGCCCTGTAACACATCCTTTCTATCCAGTCGGCCTATAGGTCTCCCCACATCTTAGAAGAAGTCGGCTGGACATTAATTAAGTTGCTTTCAGATCAAGGTCATCATGACAAACATCCATCTCATCCTGCCACGTCTTAGGCGTAGTGCCACGAGTTAGGTCGGGTTGCTCCTATACTACATACAGGTCCCCTGGGATCCTTGCCTCTTAAAAATTTTTTTTTGTCTATGACTTTATTGAGTCATGATTTTTTAAAAAAGCTTTATTTATTCATGAGACACACACAGAGAGAGGCAGAGACACAAGCAGAGGGAGAAGCAGGCTCCCTGTGGGGAGCCCCATGCGGGACTCGATCTCAAGACCCCGGGATCACGCCCTGAGCCGAAGGCAGATGCTCAACCGCTGAGCCACCCGGGCGCCCCAAGGCATGATCAACAAACAATAAACTGTACACGAAGTTTACACATTTGAGGGCTTTTGACATATGTAGACACCATTGAAACCATTCCCACAATCAAGCTAAAGAACGTATCTGTTACCCCCTCCCAGATTTCCTTGTGCCCATTTGTAACCCCCGCCCCCGGCTCCCCAACCCCAGGCAACCACTGATCTGCTCTCTGTTCCTATAGATCATGTTTCCTAGGATTTCAGGGAAACGTATTTGCTCTATGAGAAAAGTATGCAGGACGTTTACTGTAGGTGCTTCTGACCCTCTTTCCTTCTAATCTCTCAGGAGAGGGGGTTGCAGGGCAGGCGATGGACACCTGCTCTTCTTCTTTGCCTCCCTCTGCCCATTCTGCTGTGCCCGCAACCTCTCCACCTGTATCCATTCTTGTCAGCTCTCCCTGCCAGAGGCCCCTCCAGGCCATCCCCTCCCTACCCTGCTGCCAGAGTGACCTTATCACAGCGCGATGCGATCCGACGGGTCCTCCCCCAACTCAGAACCTTCCCGGGGCTTCCATCCTCCGGAGGATCAAGCCCAAACTCAGTGAGACCGACACTCTCTCTGATCCGGACCCAGAAAGGAAGGAGGAAGGGATGGAGGGAGGAAAGGGAGCGTGTGGCCTCACATCTTTTGCCAAAATTCAACAATTAAATAAGAAGACTTGTCAGGCCCAAACTTTTTATTATCTCCCCTACTTAAAAAGCACTTTGTATCTCCGATGTCTTCATTTATCTACGCAGTTTCTCATTCCGGGCTAATGGAGGAGATTCAGGTAGCGACTGGTCCTTGGAGGCTCTGCTTTAATGAAGAGCAGAGAGATCCTTTTCATTTGTGTAACCATTGTTTGCATGGAAACGGAGCTTCCGAGGGGCTGGGACACAGTTCCTTCGTGCAAGTAGGTTAAACACACCCCCTACAATCTTATTAGCCTCGTGCCTGCCTCAGCTCTGCTCCCTGCCATCCCTGCTGGAAAGATCTCAAGTGGGAAGTAATGAAGTCTTCCAGTTCGTGCATCTGCCATGGCTCCCTGATTGGCTGCCCCCACCGAGTCTCTCCCTGCCTCAAACACCTGTTCACTCTCCCAAGCTCAGGGTCACGCTCCCGCAAGGCTGGGCTAACTCGTGTAGGACGCCCACTCCATCTCCACAGAGCCTGGAGGCAGGGCTAATAAAAATGGCCATAAAGTCTCTGGCAGCCATGGGTGGTGCCTTTGGGATGTTTGCTAATAAGACACTTGGAAAGGGTTTGCTGCTCTCTGGGAAGGGCGGGGCAGCTCTTGGCCTGCCCCCCCCCCCAACACCTATGTGTTTGGCCCAGTGGCCCAGGTGTGCACCTGCTCAGCCAGCTTCGGCTGCTCCCCCTTCCCAGCTGCCCTCGCTGCTTCTGGCTTTCCCTTCACAGCCCTGGTGCCTGCGTGGACCCCCCAGTACTAGGAGATGGCCTGGCTACCGGGGGTCGTAGCCTTTGTGGCAACTGGCAGACGTGGGAAAGCAGCCAGGGACAGGTGAGAAAGGGCCTGGTCCAGGGGTGGGATCCTCTACCAGAGACTCTGGGAGGGTGCGGGGGTTACAGACCTCAAACTTGAATGTACTCAAGAATCCCCCCCCCCGCCCTGGGGTCTGGTTGAAATGCAGATTCTAGGAGGTCTGTGCAGGGCCTGAGAAGGTCTCAGAAGCTCCCAGGTGATGCTGTTGCCACTGGCCAGCAAACCCAAGTCTCAGGTTCTCGGTACCTTCTCCCCACCCCATAGGTCCACCCATCCACTTCACGCTGCTCCCTCCCACCAGACACACTACTCAGTGGTCCCCTTCCATTGGCTTCACCAAACCCCGAGTATCAGAACATAGAGCTTGGAAGGCCTTGACATGGGTGTGTCCATAGTGAGTACCGTTGAGTAGAAATGATCTGAGGAGAGATCCTGCAGCTCCACATGGGTCTTTAAACCACAAGGGGCTCCCACAAAGCTGGCTGCACACGGAGCATGGCCTCCATCCCTCTCACTCTGCCCCCCTGAGCCAGACCCTGCACCTGCTCCTGGTCTTCCAGCCTCTGAGAGAGATGATGCTTTCTCAATCTTTCCTGGTCCCCTGAGGGTGAGTCCAAGCTCAATCTCACCCCAGAAAGTGGAACCCAGACCCTGGACTGAGATCAAGGACAAGTGGGGTCTCGTTCTGCTTGGTGGGAACTTGGCTAATGTCACCTGAAATGATTAAGACCTGAGCCACCTGTCGTCCTTAATACCTTCCTAGGGAGGCTGCCTGCGGGGGAGAGAAGGCTCAACCCCGATGGGATGGGGATGGGACATTCTGAAACCCAGAAACAATTCCCTCACCTCCTTTTGGTCAATTCCTGGGGGTTCTCCTCCAGCAAGCCCTTGACAGGAGCAGACTGGGGAAATGTGTCCCCTGGGCAGGCAGCCATGGGGACTGTACACGCAGAGACCCTGATGGAGGAGGGAGACTTGTCCTGTGTGCACAGGATTTACATGGAGGAGGCTGGGGGTTTTGCCCCTTTAATATCAGATTTCTTCCTTTTTTTTTTTTTTTCCAAAGATTTTATTTATTGATTCACGAGAGACATGGAGAGTGAGAGAGGCAGAGACACAGGCAGAGGGAGAAGCAGGATCCCCACAAAGAGGTCAATGTGGAACTTGATCCCAGGACCCTGGGATCACGACTTGAGCCAAAGGCTCAAGCACTGAGCCACCCGGGCGCCCCTAATAGCTGATTTCCCAATCCAGCCTGGTCTCCTTAACCAGGGCGACCAATCAGTCCTGGTTCGTCTAAGACTTTGCCCGTTTTAGCACTGCCATTCCCAGGCTCGAGGAACCCTTCAGCTCCAGGCAAATCAGGCTGCTGGTCACCTTATATTTGACAAATGAGCAAACTAAAGAGAGAGGAGAGATCTGCCCTAGGCCAGACAGCAGTTCATGGCAGATCAAGGCTGAGAGGCCAGGCCACCTGTGCCAGCTGATCCAGAGAGGGACCCGGGAAACGGGCCGCAGACGGCCCACTGCATGGGGGCCCGGGGACTGTAACCGCCTTACGGACCCCTCGCACGGCGCACACACGGGCTGCTCCTGACCTGTGGCCGCTTCGAGCCGGAAGCCTCAGTGAGTCGGGGGCTCAACAAGCCTGAAATACCTGTGCCTTTTTTCACAACACAAAGCTGGAGAGTTTGGGTCCGACTTCTCTTGCCCCCGACCCAGCAGGAGAAGGACCTCTCAGAACTGCTCCCAGGAAGCCCGGAGCCGCCCCCCATCCCCTTCCAGCCACTTCCCCCTCCCCCCGGCTGGGGAGCCAGTCAAGGGTCCGGGCAGCTCCATGTAGTGGGCTCATTTGAGAATCTCTGAGCAGCACCGCTTAGGGTTGAACAGGCTGTCTTGAATTGGGGGACCCAGGGACCAGGTGGGGGGGCGGTGGAGAAGGTGAGGGAGCTCCAGGCAGGAGGCCTGGGGCTGCCAGAAAAAGGCCTTTAGCTAAGGGCCGAGCCCCTCCCTGGGCGCTGAGAGTTTCATTACCTCCTTCCTTGTGTGTTTTCCCCTTTCTTTTCTGAAACTGCCTGAACTCTTTTTTTTTTTTTTTTTCCAGGGCCTTTGAAAAGCCATTAGTGATTTTCATCCCCCTTTCAATCTGAAAATGGTTTCCATCATAAAATGTCTCAGTGGGTGCAAAACATCTGTGGCTTCCAATCAAATGCAGGGCTGGTAGGGAGGGATGATGGGGAGCAGCGGCAGAGGAGGGGAGAAGTTCCAGAACATGCCAGCCCCCTCCGGCCCTGCCCCCAGCTTCCCTCCACAGGCTGTGGAGTCTGGACCCATCTCAGGCCCTGGCTGGCCCCAGACTCTGTGGGTTGGCAATCCTGGCCGTGAGCACTTAAGGAGGTATAACTGGGACCCAAGTGCTGTGGGTCTCTGGCCAACCCCGCATTATAGCGACAGCAGAAGTTGAGGACCCAGGTGAGGCCCCAGGTGAGGCCCCAGGTGAGGTCCCAGGTGAGGACTCAGGTGAGGCCCCATTCTGACCCTCCATGGCCCTTTCAAGGGAAGGGGCTTATCTCCCACTGGTCCACTCCTGAGCTGCACCCTCCTACATTCTAGAATTTCACTCCCTTCTTCCTGGACCGAAAGGTGCTGGGTGCTCATGCCAATCCAGCTCAGGCTGCCAGGTCTGTGTGACCTCAGGCAGGTCACCGCCCTCTTCTGCATCAGGGCTGTAGGGAGGCCCTGAGGTGGTCAGAGGTGGTCAGAGGTGGTCACCGTGGAAGGCCCCTCATTCCTGCCGAGATGGCAGCTGTGACTTCCCATTGGGCACCCTGGAAGTGGCCTGTTTCCAAGGTGGGAAAATGCCTCCCAGCAATCAGATTTTATCTTCCAGTGATGCATTCTCAAAGAAAAATCCACAGAGCCTGGCCTGAGATCCCTAGACCGCCCATACCGGGGAGGTTAGTAGCTGGGACCCTGGAGGCTGACAGATCTGGGCTCACTGGCCCCTGCTGCTCTGGCCTCCTTGACGCCCCGTAGGTGGAAGGTGGGGGTCACTGCACCATCCATCCTGGCCTTTCCCACCGTGTTCAGCTGCTCCCGGGGGCCCAGAAGCCCACTCTATCTCCCCTCTTGCTCCGGCCACCCCGTTTTCCTGACTCTCAGGCCAGCTGCCTGCCCCTCCCCTGTCCTCCCCTTCTGACCCTCCCTCCCCACTCTCCCTCCCCCTCCTCTCCTGGCCTCTCCTCCCCAGCCTCTTGCTGCTGCCATGGAAACCACTTCTTCCTCCAAGTTCTGATTGATCCCTTTCTCATGGTCAGCGTGCTGAGCTCAGGGTCTGGGTGGGGAGGTGGGCGGTGGGGGGACAGGGAAGGGGCCTAAGGTTCAGGATGTTCCTTCCACCTGTCTTTACCCCACGCCATCCCAGGCCCAGCAGGCACCGGGCAAGGGACAGGTGCTGCCTGGAAAGACACTGGGCGGTGGGGAGCCAGAAGCCAGGCGGTGAGCCAAAGGGACCACAAAGAAAGCTGGGTGATGGGCATCTAGAAGTGAGGCAGAAGGGTGGGGGCACATGGCTGTGCCTGCTGTCTCCTTTCTATCCCCGTGGAAGCTTTACTTTTTAACAGAAATCTCTGCCTCTCTGTCTTTGCCTCTCTGCTTGGCAGTGGTGACAGTTGGCATCATGAAGACCCCGAGTGTCCTGGAGTCAAGCCCGCCTTGAGCAGAAGTGGGAAGGCATAGAAGGTGGCCTTCCAGGGCTCTGCACGCTTCCTGGCACCAGAGATCACTCTGGTCTTGTTTAGTGAACACAGCTGACCTGTGTCAAGGAACTCTAGGGGTCCCGACCATGCATGCCTCATTCATCCCTGCACATCAATGGTTCATTGAGCACCTACTATGTGTAAGACCCACCACTGGGCACTTTGATCTCTTTCAGCCCTCACAGAAGCCCTCCGAAATAAGATATTAATAGTAATAATAATAATAGAGCTTCCTGTGTGCCAGGTACTCCCAGTTTTCTCATGCTGAAGTTTGAGTGATCTGGGACAAGTTATTCCATATCTGTGCCTCAGTTTCCCCATCTGTAAAGCCCCATCCTCACAACAACCCCATGAGGTAGGTATGAGTGGCATCATCCCAAGTTCACAGATAAGGAGACTGAGGCACGGGGCTGTTGTTTAGAACTTGACGCTCACTCAACTGGAGGATGTCAGAGCTGGACTCTCACCCTGGCAGCCAGGGTTGATGCCCTGAACCCCCAAGCTCGTTGCCTTTTGAGGTGGCAGTGACACAGGTTTCTGCAAGGTCACTGGCCAGTGGCAGGGTGGACGCAAACTCTGCAGCCTGGAAAGAGAAGCGGGAGCAGGACGCCCGGGTCCTCGGAGGCAAGCAAGGCGGCAGACTGTGGCTTTAGAGCAGTGGTTTGGGCTCTGGGCCTCCTGCCAGCCGAGGCAGCTCATGGCCTGGCTGTGCCTTCTGGGGACTGAGAACAGACCCCTTCGTGTGCAGGGACCACATTCTTCCTGGAAGCAAACTCCGGCAAGAATCCATCACATGGGTCCCTCTACTCTGGGACCGGAGTGGCCCCGAGGTCAATCTCTCTGACCACAGTTTGGCAAAAGGATCAGAAAAGAGGCTCAGAGGCATGGTTCCTGACCCCTGGACAAGCAGGAGGCACGCCAAAGCACTGCAATTCAGAGAGGCTTCGTCCGCCAGGCGCCCTCGGCCACCCCCCCCCCCCCGGCCCTCCCGTGTGGCCATCAATCAGCCCAGCCTCCTGCAGGGAGACAAGCGGGGGAAATGTCCTCAGAGTCCGAGATGGACACAGCAGCCAGCCGACATTCTATCATTCAGCACCTGCAACCGCCCGGCGAGATCAAAATGACAAACCTCTTAGCAGATTAGGAAACTGAGGCTCAGACAGGCCAAGCAATTTGTCTGAGGTCCCGCGGCCGATGCCGGGAAGACCTGGGGCAGGAGCGCAGGTCTGTCTGGCTCCAAGAGTCCAGCGGGAGGACAAACCATGAGAGGGTGGCCTGCAGCTCCCTCTCTCCTCTGGGACGGCCCCGGGGCTGCTGCAGAGCAGGACCAATTACCCAGGTTGAGTAAAGGCAACCGCAACTTTCCCTGCAAACCCGCAGCTGGGCCTGGGGCCTTGCGGGAGGCCTATCCCAACCAGGTCAGCTGATGGGTGACCCGGGGCCGAACCTGATTCCTGCTGGTTCATCAAAGCTGAGCTAAAAACAGCCTTGCTTTGGCAGTGGAAAATTGAAACTCCCAGCTTCCTCTTAAGGCTCTTAAACAGGTCAGCCCACCAAAAAACCCAATCCTTCAATCTGGGTTCTCTTAAAAAGTAGGGCAGGCCAATTATGTTTTACTGTCCTGAGCCATGTGGGGCTGAGCGTGGGGAAGGTCAGGCCAGGGCGCCTGGGGCTGCCGGCAGATGGGAGACGGAGGAGCCAGCCAGCCTCTCCCATCAGCCCCTTTGTCAAAACAAAATTAAAACGCCTGGACTCTCGCTGGCACTGAGATCCCATCCAAGGTAATAGGTATTTATCTTAGCGGGTTCGGTTTTGGGCTCGATGCCATGGGGATGTGGAAACTGGAAGGGAGCTTGTTCCCTGCTCTGCCACCCCAGCGCCGTGCCTCGCACCGAGCAGACATTCTAGAACATTATCTGTTCACTCAGACATTCACCCGGCGTAGGCTTCCTGAGGACCTACTATGTGTCAGGGCCTGAGGTGCCGGGATACGGCTGTGAACGGTACAGACAAAAATCACCGTCTTCCTGACGCCGATGTCCTAGACGAGGGACACGGGCCACAGACGAAGCAAGCTTTGTCGCTTGTCGGTGGCTCTGTGCATATGAAATAGACGGGACGGGGATGGGGTGTGCTGGGAGTGGAGGTAGGGGGTTGGATTTTAAGTGTTGAGTTGCAGGGTGGTCAGGGGAGGGGGCCCTGGAGCAGGGACCCAGGGCGGGAGCCAGGGAGCCACGTGGGCCTCGGGGACAGGAATGGATGCGATCGACAATCACTGACATCAAGCTGACATCAAGCACCACAAATCTTCCTCGGCACGGTGACATCCAGCATCTCCTTGCGGCTTCCTTGGGCCGCGCTTTAGGAGATGAGCAACGGTGAAGTAGCAGAAGCTCAGAGACAAAGTCAAAGACAAAGTCTCCCCTTCACAGGCTTGCCTCCTGGGTGAGGACACGAAGGGATTCAACAGCGACTCTCTTTCCCTAGTAATAGAACCCGCGAGAGCGGAACCCGCGGCCGCCCCAAGCAAAGACTACACTTCCCAGCCACCCCCAGGACGGGGCTGGCCATGTGACTACCTTCTGGCCAATGGGATGGGAACACAGGTGTTCAGTAGGGAGGTCCTGAGGGCTCCTGGAGGGAGGGGCTGTGCCCTTCTGCATCCCCTTCCTGGTCCCCCTGGCTGGAATGTAGTCCCAAGAGCTAGAGCTGGAGCAGCCTTCCTGCGCTCTGAGGTGACCTGGAGAATGAAGGCCAGGCACCGCGGAGCCCCAGGAGCGCAGGAGCCTGAGTCCCTGCCTCCATGGAAGGCCCCGCATGCCCTGGACGGGCTACCTAGACTCTCAGGAAACAGAGACTTTTATCTAGTTTAAGACACATTTACTTTGGGTTTCTGTTGCATGTAGCCCAAACGAATACTAACAGATAGAGTTTCAGACAACAGAAAGTGGGTGCACTGCGGGGGGCAGGGGGAGGAGAGATGACTCCCGGGTGTAAATCCAGCCACTACTGATGGCAGTAGATTGCTACAATTGGAGAATTAAAGGGCACCTCTTCGGCCTTTTTAAAGAAAAGCCAAAAATAAAGGCATGGATGTGCAATCTCCCGATTTTCCAAAGTTTGCCATTGATCTAATTTTTAAGAATTTTTATTTAAAAAAAAAAAAAACAAACTCCCAGGGTTGATCACACAGAACTTGTTTACTGGCTGGCTTTGGCCTGGGTGCTCCTAGCTTGTGCGTGAGAACGCCAGGGGAGGAAAGACTTCCAGGGGGAACACAGCAAGCGAGTGAGGGCAGAGCTGGGGCCATCCGGGCTCAGGTGAACCTGCCGTTGGAAGCATTGAGGTGATAGCCACCTGCGTGAGCAACTTGCTTCGAGCCTTGTTGGGTTCGAGCTCCCGGAGTGGGTACCTTGGACCCCCACCCAGGCCAAACAGGAATAGTCCTGCTCAGCCCAGCACCCACCCCCACCCCCACCCCTCAGCGGACACAAGGCCTGCAGAAGTGAGCAGTGGCCTGGCAGACGGGCGCATCTGAACGGACACGTCACTCTCCACCAAAAGCTTCACCATCTGTTCCTCGTGCTAACTGCCAACGGAAGGAGGAGACGGGTTCTTGGTGGTGATGTTGGAAACGCGAGAATGAGGAACGGGGCAACTGTTCACCCTGCTGGGAGCTTGGAGGGGGGCAGGGGCTGTCCCTCAGGCCCACGGCAATGTCATTGAACGGTCGCACTGGCCCAGGACGACGCCAGCAGCTAGGTGTGGGGTGGCCCGCGATCCTGGTCTGGGGGGAGCCACCTAGAGCCAGCATGCCCTCCCCCTGACTCTGGGGAAGGCCTTTAGCTTTACAGGGGACCTGTCCCTGTGCATTCTCTGGACCCGCTGTCAGCGCCCGCGTGAATCCCACGGATGCTCAGGGCACCGGCTCTGAACCCCAGCTCCTCCACTGACGCACCGTGCGACCTCGAGCAGGTTACTCTACCCATCTGTGCCCACCTTTCCCCACCTTAAAATTCAGGACAGTAATATACGTTTTCTGCGGGCTTTGGGCTTTTGGAGGGACTAAACGAGATGGCACAGACCAGCCCTGCCCCAAAGCTGCCTTTCTATTTTTATTCCGTCATTAGCATTGGTGTTTACGCTGCCTGCCAATCACTGGGCCCTCCCGGCTGCTCCTTGAGACGCCTGCGTAGGGATGTGGACTCATGCCCAGAGACCAGGTGGGGAAAGGACAAGGACCAGGAGGTCCCAGAAGACGGCTCCGTCAGGGCGCGCCCAGAGAGAACATGGGTGCGCGTTGCTCTCGACAACACTCAAGACCAAACACTGAGAATTATTTTCTCCAACGGGTTTTGGATGTTTGAGGCTTTGTCCTGGCCTCGAGGTCTCTTGAATCTGGTGGTTCTGATTCTCAGAGTTAGGGAGTTGGCTTAATGGCCAAAAGCACAGGTGGTGGCATCTGAGAGAGGTCACCTGAGGTCAAATCTTAGCTCTGCCACTTGGAAGCGCAGTGACCTTGGGCAGGTCTGTGCTCTGCCTCCCGATCTGTGAAAGTGACGGATAGGATGTGACTGTGGTTACAGGATGAGGAAAGACAGAAGTTCTTTCCCTGTTCACAGACCCTGGAGCAGAGGGGTGGGTGCCGGTCCTGGAAAAAGCTGGCACGAACGACACCACCATGTATGGCGAAGGTACTGGTTCTAAGTGCCTCACTTATTCCATCTCTTAATTGTCACCAAGACCCGGAGGGGCGGGCACCATACCCATGACGAACTGGGGCTTCAGTGAGGTTCCCTGAGCTGCCAGAGTTCACCCCAGAAGACAGTGGTACAGAGAGATGTCATGAGCCCTGCAAAGTGGAACAAAGGGTGGGCCCCATCCTTTAACATTAGCTCTGTGAGCCAATCTGCCCCTGTGTCCCTAACATCTAGAACTTTGCTAGGCACATACAGGTGGTCAGTGAGTTTGCTGACTAATAGTACAGAACACACAGCACTTAGAGTGTGCCAGACACTGTGCTAAATAGACACGTAGGGGATGCCTGGGTGGCTCAGTGGTTTAGCACCTGCCTTCGGCCCAGGGCGTGGTCCTCGAGTCCTGGGATCGAGTCCCATGTCAGGCTCCCTGCATGGAGCCTACTTCTCCCTCTGCCTTTCTCTCTCTCTCTCTCTCTCTCTCATGAGTAAATAAATAAAATCTAAAAAAAAAAAAATTAAATAAGCACTTACACGGGCTGACCCACTGAATCCCCTAATCACCCTGTGGTTGTTATTATGTAGTCTGTCTATGTGTCTATGTGTCTATCTCATCTCCATTTTATAGCTGAGGGAACTAAAGCATGGAGATGTTAAGTAACATGCCAAAAGTCACACCAAAACTCACTCTCTGGCCCTCACAGTGCCCCTGCCTGGAGGAAGGGACAATGACAGCTCTGCTCTGACAGGGCCCAAGTTCTCCAGGGCACCCCACCCCCACGGCTCCGCATCATTGGCTGGCACAGCCCAGGCCCAGTGATGGGCACAGGCTGAGGACCCCAACTGGCCCCTGGCATACTTCTGTTTCAGGCTGACTCTGCGTCTGCGTTTCTCATCAGGGGCCTGGACTTTCAGAAAGTGAGCCTGAGAGGCAAGCACGGATCTCTGCACTCCAGAGTGTGGCAAGGCTTTGTGTGCTTCCAACCTCACAAACACTGAAGGACTTTTCTGTTCCAGATACCATGCTGCGGGCTTCTACATAGGACCTTATTAAATCTTCAGTGCATCTGTCTGTCCTTTCACCTACCCATTCATCCATCTGTCCATCTATTTCTCTGCTCATCCATCCATCCATCATCCATCCATCCCAGTATCCACCACTCATCCATCCATCTATCCAACCATCTATCCATCCATCCATCCATCCATCCATCCATCCATCCATCCCAGTACCTACCACTCATCCATCCATCTATCCAACCATCCATCCATCCATCCATCCATCCATCCATCATCCATTCATCCATCATTCATCCATCTAACAAGTCTACATTAAGTGTCTACCATGAACCACTCAATGTCCTTGATGTAAGTAAGCATCACCACTCCCATTGTAGACATGAGGAGAGGCCTCAGGGAAGTTACATAATACACCCTGGTGCTGGGCCTTTCCAAGTTCTTCTCTGGCAAGAATATTATCAAACCCTTGGATTCAAGTGTGGCCAAGCGTGCTGGCCAGAGCCAGAGTTTCTCTCTTTTCTTGGTTCTAGGTGGTTCCAGGTGGGCCAGCTTGTGTTGGCTCATGGACAGCTCTCAGCTGACGGTGGCATCATCTCCTTGGGGCTGAGTGGGAATAGCCTGGGAGGGTATAGCTGGATCAGAGCAAACGTGCCCCACTGCTGAGATTCCTCTCACATGGTACTTCACACTCCCCTGCCTTCACTCCAGCCATAGATCTCTGGATGCCCCACTGGCCTTTGTCCCTGCTGTGCCCCCCTGTGCCTGGAAAGCCTTCCTCCTAATTCGTTGGCCATTTCCCACCAAGCATGGTCTCTGATAAATCATCCGAGCCCCTCACCCCCCTTCACCTCTGTCAGCCAGGCCCGGTAGATGCTTGTGGACTCCTGGGCTATGAGTGCCTCCCATAGCTCGAGAAGTGTGTCTCATTGCAGCCAGAATTCTTAGCCACTCTCCCAGGCCTGGCGCATCATTGGCCTCTGTGTAAGTTTGCTGAGGGACAGGATGGTGGAGAGATGGCCTCAGACCACCCCAGCCGGGTCCTGGCTCTGCTACAAGTCATTCTCTGTGTGTCCTCAGGCAAGGCACTTGACTTCTCTGGTTTCCCTTTCCCTCATCTGCAAAGTGGGGCTCGTGAGGGGGTGACCCTCACAGGCTTATTGTGAGGCTTCAACGAGCTCCTGTACACAGAAGCCGGGGCAGAGGGCCCAGCCCACAGCAGCGCTCATACACACTCAATAAACGTTAGCACCGTTACTACTATTAATGAGGCACGAATCATCTCTATACAGGAAGGATGACCTGCTAGCCTTCAGGGAAAGAGTCAAATCTCTAGAGCTGGAATGTGGCGAGAGCAGCCAGACTAGTCTGGAGTTGGGGGAGGAGGAGGAGGAGGAGGAGGAGAGAGAGGAGGGGGAGGAGGAGGAGGGGGAGGAGGGGAAGGAGGAGGAGGAGGAGGGGGAGGAGGAGGAGGAGAGAGAGGAGGGGGAGGAGGAGGGGGAGGAGGGGGAGGAGGAGGAGGGGGAGGGGAAGGAAGGGGAGGGCCGCGGCTGAGTACACAATGTCTTTGTTTAAAAAAAAAAACATTGAGGTACGTTCAGGAGAAGGCAGATGCATGAGAATAGGTTTATCAAGGTGGTTTTCAGCTCCACTGTAATTTAAAATAAATAAGTCAATTTAATGTTTATAGAGTGAGTTATGCCTTATTAGGGACACGGTGAGCTGAGGAAAGTTGGCCAAGGCGAAATTTGAGAAATTGGCCCCGGCCGTGGGAGTAATTATGGCCACGCGTTAGTGTGTAGTCCTGCCCGATGATATTTTCATTCCGTCTAATTTATTAGTTTATTAGCTTTATGGGGATTGTAGAAAGTTATACCACAACATGGGTCTAATTTGATCCGAGCCCAATTTTCACGTCTTCCCGAGACGGGCCGTAATAAGGCAAGAGACCCCTGCTTCAGAGCCGCTTCCAAGTTTTCCAGAAAGACTCAGGGCAGAGTTCCAGGGCGCTGGGCACCAGGGGTGTGAATCAGGACACGACAGAGGACAGGGGTCCGCGCAGAGCACAGACTGTCCAGTCTTCCAGGTTGGCACCTCTGCCTTCTAGTCACGTGACCACCAGTGCTCGGTGCAGGTCAGTCTCAGTGGTCCCACCTGTGAAATGGGAGCAATAAAGATCCCTCCCCCATCAGTGGTAATGGAGAGCCCTGCGGAAGCAGGGCCTGGGTGGCGTCGGTCACCACTGTCTCCCGAGGGCCCAGCACCATGCCCAGCTCATCACGGGCATTCAGTAAAGGGTGTGGGGTGAATGTGTCAGAGGCCGACTGCTGTGTAAGGTGCGTAGCCCTTAATCGTCACCCGCTTCTACTTCCTGTGCCCTGGGCCAGTTCCAAGAGCTTTATGAACCCATTTAAGCTTCAAGAGCATTCTACGAGCTAGGTACTGTTATCATCAGTCCCGGTTTAGAAAGGGGGGAAACTGAGGCCCCGCCTAGAGTCCCATAGCCAGTGTGGCGGAGCTGGGATTCAGACACCAGAAGCCTAGCGCAAGGGGACCCTATCATGTCATCTCCTGTCCTAAAGGTGCCTTATATTTGGCTTGATTATGCCCAACAAAGATTCAGTTCCATGATACCTCAAGCCCTTTCATTTGGAGCCCAAAACCCGCATGAGCTGGCCACCTCTTCCCTCTCCAGCTGCAATGCCTTCTGCTTCCTCTGCCCCATCGGCCTCCTCCTCCCCAGACGCCCCCCTTCTCTGCCCAGGTGGTCTCTGTGCCGGCCCCACACAGCACCCAGTGGGTCTGCTCCATTCAACAGATGCCTTTGAGAGGCTCAGCCTGCCCGGCCAGCCCAGGACGGTGGGAGCATGAGAATGGATGGCAGAGCTTCTTGCTCTCAAGGAGTCCACGCCAAGTTCCTGAGCACCTACCGTGCACCAGACCCCGGAGGGGGAACCGGTGCAGAAAAGAGGAAGGGGCTGGTCCTTGCATCCTACACATGGTCAAAGGGCCCTCGCAGATGTGGTTGAGGATCCCGAGATGGGGAGACTCTCCTGGACTATGAAATCACAAGAGTCCCCAGCAGAGAGGGACAGGAGGGGCAGGCTCGGGAAAGAAGAGGTGGTAACAAAGGCACAGGTTGGCGCAATGCCACTGCTGCAGGGGGCTACAGGCCCAGACTGTGGACACTTGCAGAAGCCTCAAGAGGCAAAGAAACAGGCTCTTTCCTGGAGCTTCCAGAAGGAACTCAGTCCTCCTGGCCTCTGATCTTAGCTCAGGGAGACCCATTTCAGACTTCTGACGTCTGGAATCGTAAAATGCGAACTTGTGGCATTTGAAGCCACTAGGTTTATGGTGAACGGTGGCGGAGGCGGTAAGACAGTAATACAGCAGCCACATGGATGGAGTTCGTTGCTACTGTGCTAGAACCTGACCGAGCGAGATCTCATTTCATCTCCCAGCAGCCACTCTCCTCAGGCAAGCAGGTGCTCTCACTCCATTCTACAGACCCCGTTATTCACTTATTTAACAAGGACTTATTGATTGCCCAGGCAGCCTTCCAGGTGCTGGGGATGGAGCAGGAGAGCAAGAGAGGGGAGGAATGGTGATTTCTGGAGGGCAGAGGGACACCATAAACAAGCCTGCTTGTACGTATGTATCACATAACACCAGGAAGTTACATAGACATAGTCTATGGAGGGGGAGAGGCAGAGTAATGATAGTGATGGGTTGCTGTTTTAGACAAAGTGGTTATGGAAGGCCTCTCCGCAGAGGTGACATCTGAGCAGAGACAGGGACGGACCGGAGGAGGAAGACTTGTGGACATCTGGAACATTCCAGGCAAAGAAACTGCAGAAAGGTCAGGTACTTGTTCACCTGGGTTTGGAGACAAGGGGGGGCCTATTTAGCCTGGGTAGAGGTCTCAGGGCAGATTCCCAGGGGCAGAAATGTGTGAGTCTGTTCTGGAAGGATTGGTGGAAGAGGGCAGACAGGCACAGGTGGTGGGTGGCAGAGAAGCACGGTGGGAGCTTTAAGAAATGGGGTCACCCTTATGGCTGGACCAAGGGTGGGAATGCATAGGTAGTGGGGGCATCTGGAACTTTCAGACCTTGCTGGCAGGGCTCTGAAAAGGGGAAAAGCCCTTGGGGAAACAGGCAGTGTCGTAGGTTGAACTGTGTCCTTCCAAAAGATCTGCTGACATCCTAACTCTCGGTACCTGTGAATGAGAGCTCATTTGGGAATAGGATATTTTGTAGATGTAAGGGAAGCAGAGGTCATCCTGGATTAGGTGGGCCCTAATGCAGTGTCTGGTGTCCTTATAAGAAGGAAGTTTGGTCACAGAGGCACAGACCCGGAGCGCAGATGCTACGTGAGGACAGAGGTGGAGAATGGAGAGAGGCGCCCACAAGCCAAGGCCTGCCGGCCACCACCGGATGCCGGGAAGGGGCGAGGTATGACTTTTCCCTAGAGCTTTCAGAGGCAGCATGGCTCTGCTGACACCTTGGTTTCACACTTCAAGGCTTCAGAACTATGAACACATATACTTCTGTTGTTTTAAGACATGCAGCTTGTGATGGCGGCCTCGCAAATTAATACAGGCTGCCCCCACTGAAGTCGGGCCTCAGCCTCCCCTACGCTCCTGCATCCCCTCTCCTAGGGATGCATCCGAGAGATACGAACACCCGCTCACGTTCAAGGCCACTTTACTCGTCATTGCTCAAAACTAGAAGCAACAGGGCAGCCCGGGTGGCTCAGCGGTTTGGCGCCGCCTTCGGTCCAGGGCCTGATCCTGGAGACTCAGGATCGAGTCCCACATCGGGCTCCCTGCATGGAGCCTGCTTCTCCCTCTGCCTGTGTCTCTGCCTCTCTCTCTCTCTCTGTGTCTCTCATGAATAAATAAATAAAATCTTAAAAAAAACAAACTAGAAGCTACAACCCCAACGTCCCTGCACAGGAGAATGGATAAAGCGACTGTAATCTCGCCACACAATGGAGTAGTTCACAGCGATGAAAAAGGATCATCCACTGACACATGACCCGGCCCTGCAGACAGGTCTCCCAGACGTCAGGCCAGGCCGAAGGAGCCAGACACAGAAGGTGCAATCCTATGTGTGTGCAACACGAGCCCGGGAGAAGCTAGTCAGAGTTTGTTCAGATGTTAGAATCGCGTTTCCCTCTTGGGGGAAGGACCCCGTGTGGGGTGCTGGGAATGTGTTACGTCCCCGCACGGCGGGCGGGCACTGGGCCGTACGTGTGTGGTTCCCTGAGCCGGGCCCCCTACATTAAGCGCTGTACTGTGTGCATGTTATATCTTCGTGTAAAAGGGAAATAAATAGATGGGGACCCCCAGGGCAGAGCCTCGGAAATTGGACGGAGGCATCTGGAGTTGCTTCTGTTGGCCTCTGGGAGGCTGGGGATGGAGGGCCGCTGAGCGGAGGGTGAGGTGCAGGCAGCCGTGGCCAGGGCTGGGGGCACTTAGCGGCATCGAAAGGAGATTTATGATGAGTCCAGGGCCCCCCTTGGCCCATCAGCAGCCAGAGCAGCTGGCAGGGCCTGCGTGTGCCTCTCCCCACCCTGGATCTCATAGGCTGGCATCGCAGCCTGGGCAGGCGAGGGAGAAACAGAGCGCGGAGAGCTAATGGCGCAGAGACACAGCCCGGGCGCGCTCTCTCCCCTGCAGGCCTGTCCTTATCGGCTCTCTGCTGGGTCCCGCTCTGTGCTCATCAGCTCCGTCCCTCCCGGGGCGCCCTGGTGTGTACGCTCAGGCCTCTGCACCTGCACCCCGGCCGCCCTGGGGCCCTGCCCTCATCACTTGCCTCCTCTGCGGGCCTGTTGTTGGGCAGCCGGCTGGAGGCAGGGGATGGAACATCACCCAGGGCAGGACTGAGCATCTTGTCATGGGAGGTGTGATGTGAGACCAGGTACCATGGCCCGCAGCTCCCAAGGGTCATCCCTTGTGCCCCCTATTCTGGTCCGCTTAACCCCAGAGCCTGGCCCCTTCCTCCAGACTCCCCAGGTGCTTCGCTCACGCGGCACACAAACAAGTGAGTGAACTCACAGGCCAGCAGTGGAAGCGGTGCTGTGGTCTAGCCTGGCTGTGGGCTGCCTGGGTTCAAATCCTGGCTCTGCCCCTTGCCCTGTACTTAACCTGGGGCAAAACATTTAAGCTCTTGGGGCCCCGATTATCCTATCTGTGAAATGGGACAAGTAGTGACATTTTCTCCATGGTGGTGAATTTTTACCAGTGAAATACTCGGCCTTGGCACATAGGAGGACCCAGTGCAACTATAATTTTTGTATGATATAATTCGTGTTGTGGCTCCAAAGATGAAAGCAACAAAAGTCACAGCTCTGCTTGGGAGGAGCCCTTGGGGGACCCCAGATCCATAGACAGAGCTTTTGTGGGCACCTCCTCCTCTTTCTCCAGGACTCACAATGGGGAGAAGCTGGGGGAGAGGCCAGGGTTCAGTGACGGCAGAGGGATGGGAGCTCAGGGGTCACAGCAGAGAGAGGGGCCCCCTCCCCGGGCTGGTGGGCCCCTGACACAGAGGCCAGACAGAGCTTAGCCACAACTCCTCCAATGCAGTGGTGCAAATGTGAGGAGTCCTCGCTGCCAGGCACCGAGTAGGATCCTGAGCCCCCCAGCCTGAGCTCCAGCCGTTCCCTGCTGTCCTGACCCAGCCTGATACCTGCTTAAAATTCTGGGTGCACCCTGCGGGGGGTCTTGGGTTTGGATTCGGGCCAGAGCCCAGTGTCCTGCCTCTTACCTCTCCTCTGGCTCAGCCACTCACGGGGTGTGACCCTGGGCAAGTCCCTTAACCTCTCCAAGCTTCATCCTCTCACCTACAGATGAGGACAGTAATAGTACCCTCACACCGAGGATCTGCAAGTCAATGTGTGGGAACTGCTTACAACAGTAAGAGCTTGAAAAATACTGGCCTTGGCTTTACTGTTAGTCCTCAGATCTCAGGGCTCTGGCTGTATCATCACCCTCGTGGGGGGAGCAGAGGTCCAGGGAAATTAAATTAAAGTGCCTGAAAGCCCCTGGCAGGGTTGGCGAGTGGGGGGAGAGTTATGACTGGCTTTAGTCCCAGGGTCCCCACAAAATACTCAACATGCCCAGGAACATTAACTTGCCCGGGGAAGGGAAAAAGAACGACACAACCAAACAAATGCCCTGTCAAGGAAGGAAATAAGTAATCAATTAACTGAGCCTCCCCAAGCCTCTCCAAATAATAATTAGGAGTGTCGGCCCAGCTCACAAGGAAATCACCATTGCAAGGACTTGCCGCTCCCCTGAGAATCCAAACGCGAGAACACGGACCCCATTGGGCACCGAGGCGGGTTCCCGGCACGTCTCAGAACTGCAGGCTTCTCCCAGGCCCCAGCCCTGGCTGTGCACCGAGCGCCGTCACCCTGGGGATGGGGTCCGCCACCGGTTCCCGTCAATAGCACAGAGGGGAAGTGGCAGACAGGGACAGAGCTGGGAGGGATGCCCATCGCCGAGGGCTCCCTCCCATTCGTGCCCTGGAAAAAGGACAGTGAGATTCAGAGAAGCCGAGTCACACGCAGCCTCCCTGCAGACTCAGGACTAGGCTGCTGGGCTCTTGTCTCAGTGCCAGGCCTGTGGTCTAATAAGCCGACCCTCTGACCAGGAGTTCACCCGTCTGTAAAAGAAGTATTTGCTGGGGGATCCCTGGGTGGCGCAGCGGTTTAGCACCTGCCTTTGGCCCAGGGCACGATCCTGGAGTCCCTGGATCGAGTCCCACGTCGGGCTCCTGGCATGGAGCCTGCTTCTCCCTCCTCCTGTGTCTCTGCCTCTCTCTCTCTCTCTCTCCCTCTATGTCTATCATAAATAAATAAATAAATAAATAAATAAATAAATAAATAAATCTTTAAAAAAAAAAAAAAGAAGTATTTACTGGCCGCTGGCTACGGAGCTGCCTGGGATCGCCTGCAGTGTCGGGGAGGCATCTCCGCAGACATGACGTCTGATCTGAGACCTGGGATGGGGAAGAGCATCGCTGGCAGAGGAAAAGCACGAGCAAAAGTCCAGAGGCGGGAATGAGCTTGGCCACAAGGCTGAAGGTCTCAGCGGGTGGCCAGGGAGCAAGAGGGGTGGGTGATGAGGCCGGCCAGGGGGTTGGGATCATCTGGGACCTTGTAGCCCTGAAGCTACAAGAAACTGGGATTCTCTCCCGTGGAGCTGGGAAGCCTTTGCAGGGCTTCAGGTAGCAGGTGCCATGATCTGAAAGCTCCCTCTGGCTGCCGGGTGCAGAAAGCACCTGGGCAGCGAGAGACCAGATGCACTGAGAAAGGACCCAAGCAAAAAAAAAAAAAAAAAAAGGAAAAAGAAAAAAAAGAAAGGACCCAAGCTGTTGGGAGCTGCAAAGGAGCCGCTAGCCCTTGACTGGACCCCTGGAAGCCTGGGCCCTGGCTCCTCCACTGCTCCTGGACTCTGTGACCTTGAGCAAATCACTCAAGTTCTCTGATTGGCTCTTTGCTTTTTCTAAAATGAGAAAGCCCTCCCTGCCCCGCAGCCTCGCGTGGTGTTGCTTCATCATCTCGGCTGTGGCCGGTGTCACTTGCAAATGGAGGTGACAGGTGCGTATTTTGTACAAAAGGCTGATGGCTCCCACCACCTTCCCATTTATCTGTCTCCAGGGCAAGTGGCAGGTGACTCCTTTTCCCTGACCGAGGCTTAGCTCTGCAACCACCCAGTGATCCGGCTGGGCACTGCTCCACCGTTCACTCATTGTCTCCTCCCCCCTGGATTGATTGATTGATTCATTCATTCATTCATTCCATCCTCCATTCATCTGGTCACCCGCCATCACTGCACACTTGCGCGTGCTCAGCAGTGCGCTCACGTCTCCTTGCCTGACTTTCCCGGGACCCTTAGGCTCACCAGACCTTCCATTCACCATCAATCCCAACCAACCCTCACCTCCTGGAACAAAATTACCTTCTGAGGCAAAGAAGGTTCTCCCAGAACTTGGGAACTTTATTAGGCTGCAATAATATATTAAAGAGGAGGCCTGAATCACCCGGAGCAAATTCTAATGTGAAGAACTACCACGGCGACAAATACTTTGTTCTGAACCGTTTACTAAATTAAGTCTTTCCTGGACATTTTTAGCCTTCAATTTTTTTAATACTCGCAATAAAGTAGTTGCATAATTAGTAATAAAGCTGACAGCCCAGTTACTGATTTTTTACTTAGAAGGAAAAAGATGTGTGTGTGTGTGTGTGTGTGTGTGTGTGTGTGTGTAGATAATTTCTAACAGCTCTGGTTTTCTGACTGCAGATGCATAAATGATTTGTCTTCTCAGCAACTCTGTCCCACGGGCTGGGGTCCAGGCGAAGCCGCGCTGAGCTCTGTGGAGCGGAAATGCTTCCCCAGGAGTCAGAAGATGGGCCCTGGTTCTAGAGCTGACTTGGCTGTGTGACCTCAGGGAAGTCGCCTGCAGCCTCTGGGCCTTGGTTTTCTCATCTGGAGAATGAGGGGGTTGGTCTGGGTGATGCCGGAAGGTCTACTGGCAGGTGTATCCTGAGTCTGGGAGGGGACGGTGCCTTTAAATGGCATCTGTGTGCGGGTGGCTCCTGAATCTGTCTGTTGACCTGTCCCTCGCCCTGTGTTTCCGTCGACCTACTTGGAGTCTTTGCTCGGGTGTCTCAGGGACATGTCTCACCTGGCGCAGGTCAAACTTGAGGATTCCGCACCTGTCCCAGCCCCAGCCAGTCCTTGCTGGGCTCCCCGTCTCAGGTCTCAGGAGGGAGCCCCCCCACCTACGTGCTCTGGCCATGGTCCTGATGGCCTCTGTCCGCTTCTCTCCCTGTGATGGCCTCACCCTCCAGTTCTACTTCCAGACCCTTCTCCCACCCCAGCTGCTCCGGCCTGGCCAGCACACCCCCTCACCTGCCCAGCTCCCCAGTGACAGGTGCATCCTGCCTCCACTCCCACATCCTCCGCAGCAGCTGAGGTCGATCTTCTCACAACCCCAAAATAGGAACAGGACCAACTCAACGACTCCTCATCCCTTCTAGGACACACCCCAAACTCTCTCCGATCGCCCAGAATGTGCTACAACAGTGGTTCTCAAACTTGCCTGCCGCCGGGAATCCCCTTGGGGAGCTTTGGCAAACTGAGGCCTGTGTCCCTGAGGTTCTGATGTCACCTGGGAGATGATCAGAAACACAGGCTCACAGGGTTCCCCGCCCCCACCCACAGAGTTTGAGCCAGCAGTGCCTGTGTGCAGTCAAGTTCAAGAGGCCTGGTCCCCGAGATCCGGCCTCTGCAGACTTCCCACCTCTCCTCCCCCACACTCCTTGCAGGGCTCATCACTTGACAGCCACTCGGCTTCTCTCTGCCCTTCACTGACACATCAAGCCGGCTCCCAGCTCAGGCCCTTGCTTTCCGCCTCTGCCAGAATGCTCATTCCCTGAGCTTTCTTTGCGTGGTTGCTTCATCTTTCCTCCAGACCCCAGAGGGACCCTCCCCCGACCTCTCCCTGTGTCGCAGGCACAGCCTGGGGAATGTCGGCTCCAGGGGCACCGGGACCCTACCTCCCTTGTTCATCTCTGTTTCCTGATGTCCACAGTTAACAAAGAAACATTTTTTAAATGGCAAATGAATAATTAGGGCCAGCCCTACCGGAAACGTCGCAGTGCATGGGACACATCATAAGAACTACCTCTCCCCCACGACCCGGGGCATTGTCTGACATGAGTCTGCAGTTCCTCGTGGCTGGCAGTGAAGACGCTGTCTCCGGGAGGCCCTTGGTAGAAGGCAACTTGTTCCCCAGAGGAGGGGAGGGCTACTCGGGAGGCCCCCATTCCATCAGCTCAGGCCCCATTCACTGGGGAAATCGCCCAGGCCAGGAGCTTTCTGCGTGAGACAGGGGAGCTTTCCCAGCTCTTGGGCTCTTCCCCTCCCTGCCTCCCTGGGCCGAGCCTAATCTCCACAAATAGGGTCTGAGATCTGCAGTCTATAGGTCTGTCGTTAGGGTTTAAGCAAATGATGGATGGGAAGGAGTTTTGCTGACCGTTTGAAATAGTAATTCCACATTTGGATAACCTGTCAGATCATTAATTTAACAAATCTCTGCTGACATTCTGTGCTGGGCACTGGTGCCCTCGAGATGCAGAAAGGAAGGTTCCCGTGCTTAAGGGATAAGACCTATCCTGGGTGATTGGGGGGAGGGGGCACAGGCCGGGGAACCCCCCCAGTTGCAATACCCCAGTGCATCACCAGAGGGCAGCAGACAGCTTTGCAAGCTCTTCCCTTGGCGTGGGGGGAGACCTTTGAGAGGGGCCCATTCTGGGAGCCCCAGGGGCCTCCCCATGGGCAGAGGGGGTGGGCAAAGAGAGAATGGGGGCCATGGCGGGGGAGAGGCTGCTCAGTGGAAGCTGCCAACTCAACAGAGCACATCTCTGTCCCCTGCATCAAAGCCTTCCACTGGCTACCCCAAGACCCAACCATGGCGATGTCCCTAACCCCTCACCTGCCCCAGTGTGGCGAGCGTGGAAAGAGGACCCACTAGAAGCTCCCGAGGCCCCTGGGCCTTGAAATCTGAGGTCCCTGCTGCTGGTGAGATTCTGGGGCCTCTGTGGGACTCCATCCCAAGAGATGTAAGCTATGTGCAGGGGGAGGGGAAGCAGAGCGTGGTATGTGCATGTGTGTGTGTGTGTGTGTTTGCGTGCACGGTACAGGAGGACGTGGGAAGTGCAAGACTGGAAGGGGACAGAAAGAAAAGAAGAGATGTGAAAAAAGAAAAATTCTTTCAGAAGGAACGACTGAATTCAGGGAACAAGGGAAGAGGGCCTACCTTTACCTGCAGGAAGTCAGGGCCCCGGGGAGGCGTGAGCTCAGGACCAGTCTGTGGGAGTTGGCCCTGCCGGTCTGGGCGGCCGGGGGCCTGGGTGGGGGCAGTGGTGGCATTTGTGTGCGTGGAGAGCGGCCACCTGGCACGGGAGAGCAGAGGTGTGATGCACCGGGTGCTCCGCCACAATCCCGCCAACGGAGTGCTTCTGCCCCAGGGAGGAAGCTGAGGTGGGGTGGGGATGGAGGGGTGGGGGCGGGAGTGCATCCCGCTCAGGGCAATGGGAACACGTCAGGTTAAACGGATCTCTCAGCCAGTCAATGGGGTTGATGCCACCAGCCGAGGAGACGGGGGTGGCTCCTGGAGTCCCACTTCTGGAGCTGGGATTGGGCACCACTTGGTCTCCTTGGCCAGGGCACCCAGGGGCTTACAACCCTCGGGCAGCAGCCAGTTTTAAAGTGGAGGCTGACTCTGGCAGCTTCCTACCCAGAGGCACCAAGCATCTTGGGCAACAGACACACTGTACGAGCGTGTGTGCATGCACAGGCGCATCCATCGTGAGTGTTGGGAAGGACACACAAGGTCGCGTGTCCTCCCTGCTAAGTTACCTGGGTGTCGGGCCTGGCAGTGGTCTTGGAATGGGTGGGCACTCTGCTCCCAATGGCCCAGAGCCCCATTCTGGCTTGGTGTGTGAACCCAGGCTTCACCACGTGTCTACTGTGTGACCTCAGACAAGTGACCGCACCTCTCGGTTCTTCTGTGTCATCATCTATACAACAGGATTCGATGACGTGTACTCCATGGGATGGTTGTTAGGGTGAAACCAGATGATGGGTCGGAAGAAAGTTCTGCTGGCTGCCTGAATGGTCATTGCACATTTGGATAACCTGTCAGTCTACTGCTTCAACAAACCTTTGCTGAGGCCCTGGGCTTCCACCCTAGGCTCTGTGCCAGGCACTGAGACCTAGAGGGGAAGGAGGGTAGGTACCCCTGCTCCCCCAAATGCATCCCCGCTGAGAGACGGGCTCAGGGCCTGACCCAGGCTAGTCTGGTAACTCCTCCTTCTCTGACTGGTGCTCTGGGGGCCAGAGGCCTGGGAACTGGGTCCAGGGGGGTGCTTTGGCTCAGAAAGCACCCTGCCTTGGGGGAAATGCCGGGGGGCTGCTCCTGGGCCCCCTTGTTCCAAGTCAAGGCCTGATTTTCTGAGAAGCTTAGACAGGGTCACGCATAGACCAGCTGTTCTCATTCCACCAGTAACTGCCAGCTGGGCATGGGGGGTGACCCAGGCTTGGAGCTGGTTGGGGCCTGGGAGATCACTGCCTGTCAACTATTTTGTCGTCTTCAACCCAAATGAGTCAGGTCCCAGGGGCCTTAGGACAATCGTCTAGTTGCCAGCAGCAACTAGCATGATCTGTGTCTATGTCTTCCCACTGAATTCTTAGGTCCCCTGGGGACATCACAGCAAGTGGAAGGTGTTAGACGAAGCGGATGCCCCCAGCAACTGTGTCTGGAAGACTTTTAAAAAGATTACTCTCCCCCCACCCCAACCAGGCCCTGCTCCAGATCCCTTAAATCAAATTCCATCTTGGTGGACTCAGGAACTGATGTTTTAAAGCAACTTCCAAGGTGATACTAGTGCAGGTGGTCCGGGGACTGGCCTGCGGTGTGGCCGGGCCGAGGGAGGCTTGTTGCTCAGGCACCCTGCAGCCCAGGCTCTGAGAGCGGAGCTTTCAGGCCGGAAATCGCCCCAGTAGCTGGGAGAACTGCAGTCCTCGCTCCTAAAATCATCCCCTAGTTTTTAGATGGGGACCCGGCCTCCCTCTTGGGGTGTTCAAGTCAGATGTGACCAAGAGGTATAATCTCCTCTTTTTTTTTTTTTTAAAGATTTATTTATTTTATTTGAGATAGAACGCAACAGAGAGAGTGAGAGAGCATGAGCAGGGAGGAGAGGGAGAAGCAGGCTCCCCATCGAGCAGGGAGCCCCATGTGGGGCTCCATCCCAGGACGCTGGGATCATGACCTGAGCCAAAGGCAGACGCTCCACCGATGGAGCCACCCAGGCGCCCCAAAGAGGCATAATCTGTTCTGAATAAACTTCAGAAAAGGGTTCAAGGTTGTCCTCACAATGTCATTCTGGTTCTTTCATCGTCCTGGAGGCTCAGTGGGTGCGAGAGAGGCGGGGGTTTCCGGCCCGTCACGAACTGAGGGTAACCTGGCACAAGCCTGGCACATTCAAGGTACTCGGCGAGTGTTTGCCGAGGGGTCAGATGAGTGAACAAATGAACGGCCGTTTCTGTGCAAGCAGCAGGTGCTCTGCATATTTCGGAGGAAAAGGATGCACGGCTCACGATGACATGCAGAAGGACAAGGAAACCGTGGACCTCAGACTCAAAGCCCCCGGGGCCAGATGGCACTTTGCTTTGTACCAGGACCAGAGAAGAAGTTTGCCCTGGACCTTCACAGGTGAGTCTGCAGAAGGGCCTAGGTGACCTTTCAGAGGGAAGCAAGCCCCTCTGCTCCTTGGACCAAACAGTCAATGTGTCTATTTAAAAACCGGCACAAGGGCGCCTGGGCGGCTCAGTCGGTTAAGCATCCGGCTCTTAATTTTGGCTTAGGTGGTGATCTCCGGGTCCTGGGATGGAGCCCGGCGTCGGGCTCCGTGCTCATCGGGGAGTCCGCTTGAGGATTCTCCCTCTCCCTCTGCCCCTCCCCTCGCTCTCTCTCCAGTAAATAAATAAATCTTAAAAAAAAAAAAAGAATAAACCGTAGCATAACGGTCCATCCAACAGATTCCAGGGAGCCTCCACTTGGCAACCTCTGTCTGCCCGCGTGGAGTGGTCCGCGCTCCTGGCCGCGCCTCCCGCCCTCCGGGCCTCTGTCCACGCGGCGCCCTCCGCCTAGCGCGTCCGCTCCCCACTCCGCCTTGTCTGAAACCCACGTACGCGCCCAGGGCCACTTCGAACGCCACCTCCTCTGTGATTTCCCGGGTCTCTCCAGCTCCGATTCCTCACTGCATTACACCCGAGTCTCTGCTACGACAGCTATCACTTTATTACTCGAATTGTTAGCTATTTATCTCCATGTTTTATCTCCCCTTTCTCTCCCTTCCTTCCACAAATATTTATTGTTCGTCTCTAAATGCCGAGCAGGGTCTGGGGGGGTTACTGAGATGGAAGAGATGGAACGGAGCCTTGGAGGAGCTTGTGGGCACTTGGGCATGGGGGGAGGGGCAGGCTGTAAGCTAGGAGGAGGAGGAGGAGGAGGAGGAGGAGGAGGAGGAGGAAGAGGGGAAGAGGAGGAGGGGAGGAGGAGGAGGGGGAGGAGGAGGGGGAGGAGGAGGAGGAGAGGGAGGGGGCCGGGGCTGCATCCTGACCACCTCGGAGCGCTGTGCCCCAGCCCTGTGCCTCGGATGCGGCAACTGTTCAATATGCGCCGTGGAGCGAATATGAGAGCGAGCTGCATCTCGAAGTAATAAAGGAAGTGGCATTTCTTTCCGCGTCCTCTTTCCTCCAGGCTCTTCCTTCATTCACTTGATTTCTCCCGCGTCTCCCTCTCCTGATAAATATGAATTAGGGAGGTGTAACTGTGTACTCCTGCTCTCCATGAAGCCCCCCGGCTCCTCCACCCACCCAGCTGTTCTCCACCTCCTGCTTGCGGCTCCTGGGGATGGGCACGGAAATTAGAGCGGGGTGGGGGGGGGGCAGGAGAGAGAGAGAGAGAGAGAGAGAGGCGGCTCTCCGGCACCCCTTTGCCTCCTGGTGCCCCTGCCAGCCCTATACTGTGGTCCAGCGTCCTCTCCCACCTTGCTTAGACTTGGAAACTAAGTCCTGGGGCCTATGGGGAGACCTCTCTCCCCTTCCCCAGATGAATCTGGGGAAGCTTTGTCCTCCTTCCCTGGCGCCTCCAATCCACCCTCCACGTGGTAGCCAGAGTGAGCTTCACAAGACCCACATCGCATCAGACCATGACCTCCAGCAGCTTCCAGGACACGCAGAATAAATGCCGGCTTGCTCCCTAAACTCTGGCCACGCGGGGCCTCTGGTAGCCCCTAGGTCACGTCCAGCTTCCTCACCTCAGGACCTTTGCACTTGCTGTGTCCTCCACCTGGAATGCCCTCCCTACCCCAACCCTGCCAGGATAACTTCCTGTTATCCTATAGATTGCTGCTGAGATGTCACCTCCTATAAGAAAACTCACCGCCCCGCTCACCACCCTCCCACCACCTACTGCATTATTCTTGTCATCCTCTGTCATGTAACCTTATTCCTTCACACACTCATCACCGACTGTCAATATTTTTCCTTATTCTTTTAAACATATTTTTATAGTCTGTCTCTCCTCACCCCCTACGCTGCAAGCCTCACAAGAGCGGGTCTGATTATGTCTTCCTCTCCATTTTATCCCCAGCACTGTCCCTGACATACAGCAATTGCTCAATTCCTTTGTGATGAATGAAGGATGAAAACGTCGGAGAAGGCTCGGGGTGGGGGGGTGGGGGTGGCGAACTGCTCCCTCCTCTTTGTCTCCAGCAGCAGGAGGCTGTGATGGGAGAACTCCATAGCTTCCGCCACTAACTCATCGGGCCGCAAGCATCTACACCTTGTCCTCAATGCTGTGGGGTGGGGGTGGGGGTGCTGGGCCGGGGGGCCGGTTTGACCACGGTGAAGGCCTCAGACCCAGTCCCCGTCCATGGGCTTTGAGTCTAGAGCGGGAGAGGCAGACCTTGAACACCTAGTGTCAGGGCAGTGAGGATGTGGAGGGGATGAACCCTGGGGTACGTGACCCAGTCTCGGCAGTAACGACTGGCTTCCTGGAGGAGGCGGCGTGCAAGCTGAACCTGGATGGATGAGTAGGGCCTTGGCAAAGGGAGGTGGGCAAGGCATGGGAAGGGCACGCATGTACCCCCTTGAGTTTAGATTTCCCTCCCTGCCAAATTAGGGCCAGTGAAAGCTGCTTGGTGCTCCTCAGGACATCCTGGGCACACGGAATGGGACGAGGGACGGCAGAGGACTTTGGGACATGGATGGGCACACTCTGCAGGGATTAATGGGTATGCCCACACAGTAACCTTCCCCTCTGGGGGGGACTGCATCTGTATGCTCCACCTGTTCTTGGCCTGGTGCAACAGGTGTGGGGGTGCCGAGCTGGAACAGGTGTGGGGGGGCTGAGGCGGAACAGGTACGGGGGGTCGAGGAGGAACAGGTACGGGGACTGAGGAGGAACAGGTACGGGGGCTGAGGAGGAACAGGTGTGGGGGGGGGCCGAGGTGGAACAGGTATGGGGGTCAAGGAGGAACAAGTGTGGGGGGGCCGAGGTGGAACAGGTGCGGGGGGGTTGAGGGGGAACAGTTGCAGGAGGGCGGAGGCACAGGCGTGATGGGGGAGAGGAGGAGGATGGCGATGTGCAGGAGGCCAGCGGGCAGGACTGTCACCCAGATCATGCCTCCCCTACTCAAGGGGACCCCAGGGAAGCAGAACCTAGGACGAGGATTCAGGAGCCAGTGGCTGATTTGTGAGGTGTCCCAGGAAGCTGGGAAAGGAGTGAGGGATAGTGGGGAGGAAGAAGCCAATAGGGATGCATCACGGAGGTTACTCTGGGGGAGCCTCTCAGCCTCCGTCCTGCTGGGGAGCTCGAGGGGACAGTGACCACCCATCTGAGTAGTCCCACCCAAGGGCCGGGGGTGGGGGCTGGGAGATCAGCCAACATCTCCATCCACGGGGCTGCTCTGGGAAAGCCCACCCTCTGGGGATGCTCCCCCACCCCGCCCCGCCCCGCCCCGTGAACAAGCTGAGTGGGGCTCCGGTGGCCCCAGAAGCCCGCGGAGGGGTGGAGGATGCTGCAGGTGGGTGCAGGGCAGGCCTCTGCCACATGGCCCTCCTCCCTACCATCATGGCCTCCTCCCATCCCTCAGGCCTTGGCCAACCATGTGGGGCGCCCCAGCACGGTGGTGCTACCCTGGCATTGCACCCCGCTCTCCCCCCCCTTACACAGTTGCCACAATTCACACCTCTGTGGAATGCGCTGATAGATTTACGTATGCCTCCCTTGCCTTGTTGACTGTCTTCTCCCCATGAGAGTTCAATGCCAGGTCTTTTTTGTTCCCCGCTGGATCCACCATGCCAGGCTTCTAGTAGGTGCTCAATTAAACATCCTCTGAGGGAATAAATTGCTGTCAACTCCAACCCGGGAGTTCCGGATTCTGAGGTTCACTCTATAGACCTTTGATAGATGGGGCCTCGGGGGGGCACTGGGAAGGGGCGGCGACTTGCCCAAGGTCATGAACTGGGGTGGCACACGTGCACCCCACCCCCAGGACGCAGAAGCCCCGTCATGCCGCCCGCGGCCCACCCCTCCGGGAACCCCACCAGCGGGAGGAGATGCCCTGGGAGTCCCTGGAGCTCCTTTCAGCTGCCTGCGAATCGCTCTCTGCCAATTCTCAGTGATCTCAGCCTCCTTCTCCCCCTGACTTTCCCCAGCTGAAGAGGAAGCGGCCCAGACAGCTGTGGAGCTGGGACTCTCTCTAGTTGAGATGCATTAATTTGTAAATATCTTCATTTATATGTAAATGCGGAGTCCCGCGCCCCGCCGCCAGCCCTAATGGGGCCCTGCAGCCTGGAGACGCAGCCTCCTTGGCTAGGAGGCTCTCCGTGATCCGATTAGATGCCTTCCTTCCTTCCCTTCCTCCCGCCCCTGGCCTCCTCGGGGCTCCTCTGCCCCCGTGCGCGGGGCCTGGGACATCAGCCCTGGAGCAGAGGCCAGGGAAGGAAGGAGCACCGGCCACAAGTCAGCACTGCATGTGACCTTGGGCGAGTCTCCCATCGGTCTGGGCCTCAGTTTCCTCAGCTGTAAAATGAGCAGGGCCGCATGGTGGAGGCTCCGGGGGAGGGGGCGTGGGGTCTGCCGCCCTCTGTGTCATTCCAGCAGCGAGCCCTTGGGGCAAGTCCCTCAACCTTGCTCAACCTTGACCCTGCCTGTACAGGGGGGCTCGAGCCAACAGTGACACCTGTGAGCATTTACAGGGTTGTTCGTGAGGATTCGAAGAGCCAGAGGACACACAGGGGGCCATTATGGGATCTGGATAAAGGTGAGGAGGGCTTTTTTTGTTTTTTGTTTTTTTTGTTTTGTTTTGTTTTATGGTGGAAGAAGGAGGGGTTTTCCTGGGCAAGAACAGCAAGCATGCACAGCTCAGCGACTGTGGCAGCACTTTAATGCGGATTAAGCAGTGAGCTGCTCACTATTGTCATTCCCTTCTAGAGATGGTGCCACTCGGGCACAGAGTTTCCAAGCCTGGGTGACACTAACACAAGGGGGCAGAGGGGCCAGGATTGGAACTCAGGCCGAGGGACAGAAATCTCACTTAAATCCCACCATGATGGTGTGAAGCTGATCCTATTAAGTCTGCTTAATAGGAAGAAGGAGGAGAAGGAGAAGGTGAAGGAGGAGGAGGAGAAAGAGGAGAAGGAGAAAGAGGAGGAGGAGGAGGAGAAGAAGAAGAAGACGACGACAACAGAGAGGTTAAGGCCCTCGTCCAAGGTCACACAGTGGGAAGTGGCTGAGCTGGTTCTGCACCAGCTCTTCTGGTACGGGCTCGGGCTCGGGCTCGGGTGCTCCAGTGAGCACAAGAGGGTGGGGGTCAGGGCTCTGCTGGTGGTCTTGGGCCTCCTTCCTGGCTTAGGGTGCTGGTGGGGGCGGGGAAATGATGGGATAGGCTGCGGGGGGGTGGGGGGCTTCTCACAGACCATGGTAACCATGTGGGGGTGGGTGGCGGCAGCGGGTTTCTGGGAAGCAGGGTGGTGATCTGAGTGCTCACTTCTGCAGAACCATCGGTGGCTCCCAGGACGATTATTTTCTTCTCCAAAATGAGTTTTTCATCTTGATTGTAATGGGCTTGTCTTAGGTGTGCTTTAATATTTTAAGGAGCCCCAGATCCTTTTTGGAAGCAGGTACAGGGGAAAGCATAGACATGAATGAAGGCATCTGTGCGGCCATTTGCTCGCCTCTTCCGCGTCCCCTCGCGCCCACATGCTCACCAGATTCCCCCAGCAAGGCCTGGTGCTGAGCTCCTGGCACAAAGCCCAGAGAGGAGGGGCACCCAGAAAGGTCGTCCAGGGGAGCACAGTCACCTTCCATCCTACAAAGTGTGCAGGGTAGGATCACCTGCCAGGTTCCTGGGTGAGCCCCGTGCAACCTTCCCGCCTCATTTCCTAATTTTTTTTAAAGGTTTTTATTTATTTATTCACAAGAGACACAGAAAGGCAGAGACACCAGCAGAGGGAGAAGCAGGCGATGCAGGACTCAACCCGGGATCACGCCCTGAGCTGAATGCAGACGCTCAACCACTGAGCCACCCCATCACCCCTCATTTCCTAATTTTACTCATAGGGAAACTGAGGCCCAAAGGGCCGAAGAGCATACCCAAGGCCACCTAGTCAGTGTGCAAATTTCACTGTGCACCTACTACGTGCCAGGCCTGCAGACTGCTGCTTTCTGCCTGGACACCAGGCAAAGCATTTGGTGTGTAGCGTGGAAAAATGCACATACATGTGTCTGTGCACATGCGTGTGTGCAAGACTGTGCCCAGCCAAAGCCTGTGTGAAGCTACTTTCATTAATGCAGTGAGACTCCCCCCAGCTCATGGGGGGGTGGGCCCTGGGGGCCCAGCAGCATCTGGCTTTGGGGGACAGTCATTCTGCTAGGGTGCAGGGGAGCGTAAAGAAGGAAAGCCACAGGAAGGCCTGCTCGGGCCGGGCCCTGAAGACTGATGAGGAGTTTGTGGGGGCACCTCAGGGAGGGGGGCACGGCAAGCGCACACAGGGCCGGGGCCCTTCAGAGAGGACACGAGTAGGGTGCAGGGCCGTGGCACCTTCACACCTAGAACATGGCAGGGCATGGACTGGGATCTGCCACCTTGAAGTCTTCTAGAAAAAGGCTAGAAGTGGAAAATACGAGTATCTCCATCCCCGAGGGTGCTTCCCTCCTGTCCTGCTGCCCCTCCTGTCCTGGGGTCCCGTTGTTTAGGGTCTGTTTTCCTGTCTGGGGTGGGCTCTGGGGGACAGAGGAGTGTGTTGTGTGGGCTTCGGAGCCAGGCAGGACTGGCTCACGTCCCCAGCTCCATCCCTCCTGGCGGCAGGACTTTGGGCACACTGCTCACCCGCTCTGGACCTCAGTGTCCCCACCTGGAAAGTGGGTTAGGAAGACCCACCGTGCAAGGACTGGTGGAGGAGTGGGCTGGGGAGGCCGCTGCGGAGGGTCTGCTGCCTGCAGCGGGCGTGCGACTTGACCCCTCCCTGCCCTTCTTTGTTTGAGTGTGTGGCGCCCCTCGAAGCACGGGGTGCCCTTCTGCAGCACCGCCCCCACCCTGCCTTCCAAGCCCGTGGAGGGTGGCCCGGGGACCCCCAGGCATCGCAGGGCAGGCGGGAACGGGCCGGGGAAGTGGCCACGGCCGCCGGCGCCTCACCTCACGGTGGACTGATAGACCAGGTCCTCTCTCTTGCGGTAGTTCTCCATGTGCGAGTAGTTGGTGGAGAACATGGCATCGAAGGTAAAGATCTTCTGCTTGATGGTCCCGCCGTCCGTCACCTACAACAGAGCACAGAGGCAGCTACAGGGGGGCGCTCAGCCGCCCGACACCCCGGTGCCCTGGGAGAGGCCTCTAGGGGACATGTCACTGCCATCACCAGAGCCCTCCCGGGTCATCCCTGCTGCACTGAGGTGTAAACCGAGGCTCTGGAGTGACATCCCGAGGTCCTGGGCCAGGAAGGGGCAGAGCTGGCTCTTCTCTCTGGCAGGAATTTCTGGCAAATTCTGTCAGGGGTAGGTAGGCATGGGATGGCAGGGGAGCCCAGGCAGGCAGGGGCAGGGTAGTCCCAGGGGGCTTCCTCGAGGAAGCAGGTCTAAGTTGCCTTCTGGCAAAGGGTGGGAGTGCTCCGTAGGCAGAGACAGCAGGAGCAAAGGGCCTGTGGTAGGAAAGAACAAGTATGGGTGGGGAAAGAAGCCGGTGTTCAGAGTTCCATGGGGGCAGAAAGGAAATGGTGAGAAAGCACCGGCGCCAGAGCCTGGAGGGCCTGGTCGGCAACGCAGCTCAACGGTCCCTGAAGGCAACGTGGTGGAAGGTCACCTTGGATGGTATTTCCAAGCTCCCTCAGGCCCTAGGCGAGGCCCGTCTGGAGGCAGCAGGTCCCCCAGGAGCCTGGGGAGCACCCAACCTACAGACCTGGGGGTGGAGGGAAGGGGACAGCCCTGGGGACAGGCCAGCAGGGAGGCCCAGAGAAGTCAGGACCTGGGGAGGTGACAATAGGGCCTCTGCAGGAAGACAAAGGCCCCGGTGCCGACTCTTGGCTCTTCTCGGCTGATTGGGCGTCGGACCCCAGCGTCCCGCGCTCCCCGCACGCCGCCCGCCGCCTCCCCTCGCCCGCGCTGCCTCCAGCTAATGAAAGTGTTACTCCACAAAGCAGCAAGGTATGTGTTGTCACTGTTTCAATTATTTATCTGTTTACTCGGCTGCAGTTTTCCCTACAGTTTTCCGCCTGCGTCAGCAACTCTATTATAGACCGGAGCTTGCAGCCTCTCGCTGCTCAGCTGGGCTCTGCGCTAACAGCCTGCGACCGGGGAGGCCTCATGCCTGGGCCTGGAGAAGTGGAATTAACTCCCCGCGGCTCTGCCTGGCGGAGGCAGGGGGCCGGCTGGGAGGGCGGCGGCCCGGGGGGCTCCCTCCGAGGGGCTGGCGGGGGGATGCGGAAAGCTGCCTGGATCTGCAGCCTTCCAGAGACGACCACAGGCCTGGGCGCGGCTGGGCCCCTCCGGGCACCTCTGGACCCAAGCTGACTGGCACCACATCTGTCTGGCCTACGTGGCGTTGTCGCTGGTTTAGGGGACACAGGCTCAGTGCAATGCAGCTAGCATTTATTGAGTGCCAGCTGTATACCAGGCACGGCCCACGTCAGTATGTGTCACCACCATCCCCGGCCTCAACCCCCACCATGATGTGCAAGCTCATAAGGAGTAAGGAGGCCCTTGAGAGTCCCAGGGGTTGGGGGGCGGCCCAGGGAGTCCCACAGGCTGGGTTAGAGTGGTGATAAGCTCCAGGACCCCGATGGGGGGATCAGCGGTGGGACTCCCCACTGCACGGTTTCTCCTTACTCCTCGCCAAGCTCACGCCCCTCTGACTCCCCTGGGTTGATCTCCAGCTCACACTCCTCACTTGTTTTTCCCTGTGTGGCTGTGTGCTGTCAGCAGCACCGGCTTCCCAGAGCGGGAGGGGGACCCCGACACTGGGGCATGAGGGAGGAAAAGGAGCAAAGCAGGGCCCTCAGCGGTGGTGCGGGAGGGATGGTTTGACCCGCTCCCTGGGCCAGTCGGCAAGGAGTGGAGCCATCCTGGGTGTCACAGCCTTGGTGGGACGGCGGCTCGGTCCAGGCATCTAGTGACAGAGCAGGGACGCAATAACCATTCTACGATGCACAGGATGACCCCCGAGAATGATCTGGCCCCAGATGAGAAATGCGCCATCGCTTTGTGCAGACCCACAGTACCCCCGGGAAGCGAGTGGAATGGACCACAGCTTGTCCACTTTGCAGATGAAGAAACCGTGGCTTGGAGGGGAGATTCAGCTGAGGGCACACGCGGGGGCTCCTGGCATGGCTCTGGTTCCCGTGGCGGGGCCGCCCCCCACCCACTGGGCGGGGCCCCCAGGGGCTGAGACAGACAGAGCAGGTGCAGCCGCTCTCAGCGCCCCTTCTCCTCCATCCCTCCAGCGGGGGGAGCCCTGCGGAGGCTTGAAGAATTTTCTCCCCAAGTCATAAAAGTGGAAGGTGTCCTGCCCTGTGACTTGCGGCCTTGCCTCCTTCAGGTACTGCTTTTTTATCTTCTCCTAAAATGCGGCAGCCCTTATCGTCCCAATCTCAAATTTCACTCCATTTTTTTTATTATACAAAGGAGGGGAAAAAAAATCTGTCAGTAAAACTGTCTCCTCAAATTTATTCGCCGGGACGGAGGATTTTATTACTAGGAAAATACACCTGCACCCCACACGTCCACACATACCCACACACCCCAGATAAAGCACTGAAGAATGATCTCAGCCGTAAATCACTGTTTTGGGGCCGAGGGACAGGGGAGTTTCAAGGACGCACCTAGTTTTCCTTTGGTTTTATTTACATCTTTTTCCTGGGGCTGCATCTGGGGCCTCCCTGTCAGCTTCTAAGTAAATCACTCCTTCCCCTTAAAGTGGCCTCAGGCAGCCCAAGACAGGTGCTTCTGTCCCCAGCTGTGACAGCCCTGCAGCTGGCTCGCTGCCCTCCCTCCCTCGGCCTCAGGGAAGGCCCGGCTCCGGGAAGGGACGGCCTTGGAACACACCCTCAGGTCCCAGGCCAGTGGGCGAGTGGCTATTTGCAAGGAGGTTATTCTGTGGTTCTTGGTGGTGGCAGCACCAGATGAGACTGGGTTGGGGACAGGGGTTATCGCAGGCTGTGGGACAGCAGGCATAGCGAGGGTCTCTCTAATTCTAGAAACACTGCTGCAGGCCTCAGACCTGCAGAGAGAGGCTCCAGACCCCTGGGGAGAGGAAGAACCAAGTTTCGGACATGCGGTTGCAGCCGATCCCGAGCCAGCTTACTCACAGCCTGCTGGGGAGGCATGGCCCACAGGTCACTGAGACCAGAGTCTGGGAAAGCACGGCTGTAGCGACAGATATTTGCCAAGTGCGATCTGATGCCCATGGAGGAGCCAAGGATTCTTTTGGGGGGAGGGGTGGTCACAGAAGGCGTCCAGGTGGAGGTGGGCCCCTCTCAGAGGGCTTAATCCCAGACCGGTGCTCCCCGCCTCTGGGAGACTCTCGAGCAAGCCCCAAGACTGATGTCATCCACCCCCAGTAGAATTCTTGATTCTGTTACTAACTCTGTGCACGTCACATCTCCAAGCCTCCACTTCCTCGTCTGTAAAATGGGATAATGTGGTACCTCTGAACCTCTCGAGAGGATTAAATGAGATGAGGTTTGTAACAGCACCCGATGTGTGGTAAGCGCTCAGCACAGACAGCTATTTCTATGCATATTAACATGTTTTCTCGGCCATCCCTTCTTCTGGGGCCCTTGCCACCCTCCTGGACTGGGGCTGGGGAGCAGAATGATTCTTACTGGAAAGTCCGGGGATGCAGAATGTCCATAAATGAAAGAAGGGGACCCACCTGGCAAGCAAGGACTGGAGGGCTGGTGGGGGAGTGGGAGCAGAGACCGGGGGTGGGGGGCCTGGGGTCTGGCTAACAGTCATTAGAGCAGCCCGGGGAGGGAGCTGCAGGATGCTCTGGGCCAGTTCCTGGAAGCAGGCTGGTCCCTGAGGCTCTAAGATGCTCCCCTGGTGCCATAGTGGCCTGAGACCATGGGGTCGCAGCAGGCAGAGGACAGCAAGGCTGCCGGGAGCGGCTGAGATGCCGTCCTGGAAAGCCAAGGCCCAAGGTGTGGGGTCTCCCTCTCAGACGGAGTTCATTGACTCAATCAACAGATCTCTACGGACTCCATAAATAGGTCCTTGAATGTGAGCTACTCCTCGAACATAAACTCTACGAGGGCAAGGTCTTTATCTGTCCTGTTCATTGCTCCGTCCGCAGAGCCTGGCACATGGACCTCACTCATTATTCGTTGAATGAATGAATGAACGAATGAGTGAATAAATGAATGGAGTTGGGTCCTTACCACGTGCCGGGCACTGGGATACCATGAAGAGCTGGGAAGACACTTCTGCCCCAGGACAGCCCACTGCGTCCACACCCCGACCTGACTGTGGCTCCCCGGGAGGAACGGCCTGGTCGAGCCGGGAGGGTGCCTCGACCATCCCCGCAGCCACCATCCGGGAGGGATCGGCAGGCACCTGAGCCGCAGTTTCTCCGAGCTCCACCACTACAGGAAGGCATCCCCATCGTGCAAAGGGCACACCCGGGCCAGAGAGAGGACGCTGCGCACGCGCTTGTGCCGAAGAATCCAAGTCCTAACCGGCATGTGTACACGGCTTGACGGTACACGGTGTTTGTTATGCTGTCCGGGTTCTCAGGGCCACATGCTGAAGGAATCACCTCCCAGCGCCTGGCACAGGGCCCGGCACACGGTGTGTGCCCAACAGGACCTGCCCGGGAGACCTGTGCATCTTGCAGATAAAGACACTGAGGCCGAGAGAGAGAGAGAGAGAGAGAGAGAGAGAGAGAGAGGCAGGTGAACTGCCCAGGTAACGAGGGCCGGAAGTGGTGGGGCTGAGCCCTCAACACAGATCGGTTGAAAAGAGACGGGTGGGGGATCCATTCTGGGGTTGAGGACATGGCAAAGCGCAGAGGCGTGGGGGTCACACGCCCTAGACACTCCGGGGCCAGCTTTGCCACTTGTGGCTTAAAGCTGTGTGACCTTGGAGACGTCTCCGTGCCTCCACCTCCTCACCGGCCACATGGGAGCACCTGAACCTCCCTGGAAGGCCCTCGTGTGAGGACGCGGCGCACACACGACCGCACGCACAGCACCCCCAGGGGCTCGCCTGGCACCTGGTGGTAGGAAGAGCCACAGCCAGCGTTCCCGGGTGCTTGCCGCGGGCCACGCACTGTTGGCAAACATGAACTCGGGTAATTATAAGAAAGCATTCGATGCATAGTGACGGCTATTATTTGTTTTCACTTGGGTACAAAGCGGGGCGGTTGGTTGGTCGGGGGGGCAGACTCCGGGGAAGGCCGGGGGCGCACAGTAGGTGCTCAAGAATAAGCGGCCTTCCCCCACCCCGACCGCGTCTCAGCCACGATTTCCCAGAATGATCAGCTGTGCTGCCTGGAAGGGATGGAGGACACAGAGCCCCGGGTTCTGTATGCCACGGGCTGGCCCCCACACCGCCCCCCTCTCCGAGCCTCAGTTTCCCTAGGTGCTCAACGAGGAGACTTGGGGCAGGGTGACCTCTGAGGAGCATTTCTACTCTGAGAGCCCAAGTGCTCTGATTCTAGAACAGCCAGCCCCGGAGACCACAGCTACTCCCGCTCTGGCCTTGCCCACGGGGGCTCAGCAGCTGCCCAGACCCTGCCCCAGCACCCTGCCTGCCCCCCACCCCCACCCCCAGCAAATCTGGCCTCAGCCGGGCTGGGGGCTGGGGGTGATTTTCAAGCAGAGCCACCAAAGCGTGGCAAATGGACTTAGTCCAGCCAGCAGCACGGCCCGCAGGCCGGCCGGGGTTTTCCATTTGAAAAACAAATGCCTCCAAACTCCGCGTCCTCACCAACGTCCCTGGGTGCCATCATCCGGAAGAGAGAGGGAGAGAGAGAAGGGGGGGAGATCACCTCCTCCACCCCCAACCTCCTTCTCTTTGTGTTCCACAAAACCAATTACAGGTTGGAAATAGCTGTAATAAACTTGATATCCCACTTATGGGCCAATCCCGCCGCGGCTGGAAAGTGTAATAGTGGCGGGGAGTGAAAACCGCTGGTGTATTCGCCCGAGCTGTTTAAATTGCCTGCCTACATTAGCCCGGCTCCTCTCCAGCCGGGAAGGAATTTGCTCTCCTGGAAATGGAGCAGCTGAGGTCTCTGGGGCTGGGCAGCGAGGAGGGGGCCGTGCAAGGAGGGTGTTAATGAACTGATTAGACACGGGAGAAGGAACGGCGCCTGGGCTCTTGGAGCTGGGCGGCCCGGGTTCGAATCCCCGCGCGGGCAGCTTATAGGCAGCACCGCCACCACGATGAGCACGAGCCATGCCAGCCCTGCAGGTGGCTGTCGGGGGCAGGAGGGACATTTAATTGGCCAACGCAAGTGTGCCCAGCACCGGCTGGCATGCTGCGCCCAGCGAGAGTCTCCGGTCTTGGGTCTGCGGGGGTCGCGGTCACTGCCTGGCCTGAGCCCGTTTCCTCATCTGCAAAATGAGGGATGTTAACTGAACCTGTGCCCCAGGGTTGCTGGAAACACTCATAGGAAGGAGTATCTGTGAACGCACCCCATAGCATGTGGACTGACTGCTCTGTTCCTGGCACTGTGGTAGGTGCTGAGCATTCCAGAAACTTCTGCCGTGAAACCATCGCCTAGAAGTCCCTTCCTGCCCCACTCAGCAACACATGCAAAGAGGGCAGCAAGCAGATCAACTAGCATTCCTAACGGGCTTACTTAGGTCAAGTCAAGAGTAGAGCTCAAGCCGTTGTGCACTGGAGCTTTCCTTTATCGACTGAGCTCTTTGCTGAACTGCGCTTGATTCGGGAGCAGAGCCGTGAACACAGCACATGTGACGGCGAAGAAACGTGACCACCTCACTTACATTTCTGCAGCGGGGTGTTTTCTGATTCCTCTGCGGAGCCTGAGCTCAGGCGTCTTGGCCTTCATCCCGCTCCGTGCCGTACCCCCGACTCCCAGGGCCCCGACTGTCTAGCACCCAGGGGACTCTGGGCCAATGTTTTTATAGGAATGAGCAGCGTTTCGTTAGGCGCAAAAACTGGGGTCAGGGAAGGGGCCGCCCCTAGCCCAGGCTGCCCAGCTGGTAAGCAGAGGAGTGGAGATTTGAACCTGGGTCCAGAGGGGAAGTGATCCGGACAGCAGAATGGGATGAAGTGCTGAGTCGGGGGTGGGGGGTGCATGGAAGGGAGGGGCGTCCTGGGCGGAGAGAAAGGAGGGCAGGCGCACAGGGCAAGAGGCCTTCTGCTCAGGGAGGAGGGAGAAGACAAAGGGGGAAGGAAAGAGGGGCCAGGGAAGCAGCCTCCCCATGGGCTGCCGTGTAGGGCAGGGGCAGAGGGTGCCAGGCTTTTTGGTTGCCATGGTGACTTGGGACCACTCTTCACCCGCCCCCCCCGCCGCCCCAGACCCCTGCCCACCCACTCTTCATGTCGAGTCTGCTCTTGTAGCTCCTGGGCCAGAGAAGCAGCCCCAGAGAGGGGAGGGCAGGCTCCCCTGAGGCAGGGGGAGGAGGACACTGGGGTCCCCAAGGACAGAAGGGAGGGACATCCCCGAGGCCGGTGCCACCTATGTCTCTGGATGGCCAGATGCCGCCCTGCTCCAGCCCCCTTGTGAGACCAGGCTTCTGGCAGGGCCGGGCTCGGGGTAATTGGCTTCCCCCATGTGTGTGGCAGCTCCGGTTTTGACAGAGACAGCTGGTGTCATAAATTGCTCTGTCTCATCTGGTTACCGTGCGATGGCAGACAGCAGCTCAGGAAGGGAGTGGGGCGGGCTGGGGGCTCGGAGGGCCAGTGAGCATGGCAGGCAGGAGAGCGGCTGCTGGCTCCGTGGGCAGGTGCATATGCACGTGTGCGTGTGTGTGTGCAGCTAGTGTGAGGACAGGGCTGCCTGGGGCCTCGGAGGCCAGCTCATGAGGGTGAGCACCCATGTGAACAAGAAAGCTTGTGGTCCAGAGGTTGTAGGTGGATACGTGTGTCAGCAAGGGGGAGTATATGAATCCACATGCTTCTGGGCTGCATGTAAGGATGGGTGTGCATGCGTGCATGTGTGTGTAAAGCAAAGTACTGGTGAGAATGTTTGCTGTCGTTCTTTTTTTTTTTTTTAAGATTTTATTTATTTATTCATGAGAACACACAGAGAGGAGAGAGAGGCAGAGACACAGGCAGAGGGAGAAGCAGGCTCCATGCAGGGAGCCGGACGTGGGACCCGATCCCGGGACTCCAGGATCACGCACTGGGCCGAAGGCAGGCGCTAAACCGCTGAGCCACCCGGGCTGCCCTGTGTGCTGTAGTTCTAAATGTGTGGGCTTGTGGGTGTGTAAGAGAGACTGTGTTCTGGCTCAGGGGTGTGAGTCAGTTCGTGGATTCATGGGGTGTGTGCACTCGTGTGTGCATGAACGATGGCTGCACCCACTGCATAAGGCCAGTCCACACACCCTGTTCCCTGCCCTGGCCCGGGGGCTGGAGGATGTCAGCGAGGGTGCGTGGGTGCGGTGGGTATGTTGCTGGGAAATGCCGGGCCGGGAGACACCATCTCGCCAACCCTGGCCCCGTGTGGTCTCCCAGCCCCACCTGCCAGATGCAAAGCCACAGGTCAGAGCCCGACCACCTGAGTCCCCCAAACTCCGCCAGACACAGGCTGCTCCCTCCGCATCTCCTGTGCACCCCAAACCCACGCTAGCAGCCGAGAAGCGAGGGAGGCAGGGAGGACCCGGGTACATGCTAGGTGCTCAGACTTCTATGCGCAGCAGAATCACTTGACTGGGTGGGAGTAGGGTTTGAAAATGTCCATTTCTTTGAGAGCCACCCTCGAGGTTGAAATTCAGTGAGTCCTGGGTGGAGTCTGGATTTTGCCTTTTTTTTTTTTTTTTTTTAAAGCTCCATTGAGCCAGTTGGATGCAGGAGCTGGGGACCACAGGAGGGACACTCTGCCCTAACCCCTGGTACCTCCCCCAACTAGGGCCACTTTGCAGCTTTCACAGGCGGCTGCCAACCGCCAGACCCATGGAGCCTGGGGAGCAGGAGGGACCCCGACTGACCCATCTGGACCTCTTACTTTACAGAAGGCTAACCTGAGGTCCACCGAGGAGAGGTGCACGCCCAGGGTCACCCAGGGAGCAGGTGCCAGGGCCAGAGGAGCCAGGCTTTGAAGAACCTCCTCTTTGCACCACACGCCTTTGATGCTTGGAATCCAGACCCCAGAAAGCAAGGGTCCCCACTGAGTGCTGTGCAGCTGTGGCACCGGTGACCTTCTTGTCAGGGAGTCATATCCTGCTCCCTGCTGCTCCCGACAATGAGCCCAAGCATTAGAGATGGGCTCTGGGGTGGTGCAGATGGTCTCTTTCCCAGCACAACTAACGCCCTCCTCTGCCGCGTTCTGGATGGTGGTGCTGGGACGGAAGAGGGAAGAGGGATTTCGCCCCATTTCTCTCTTCCCGAAGGCCACTCCTCACTCCCTGTCCTTGGTCTTCAGCTCCTTGTTTGTTCATTCATCTGTTTGTTCATTCAGCACCTCCTGTGGGTCAGGCCTGTGGACAGCGGGTGGCATCGGACCCTGGTCTGGCCCTCGAGGAGCTCACAGATAAGGGCCGGCAGGGGCATCGCAGAGAGAAACACAAACACCAGCCACCTGGCTCGCCCCGCCACGGCTGCCTGGCGTGCAGTGAGCTGTGCCTTGGCGGGTGGGGGGGAGCCTGCAGGGCAGGGGAGAGAAGAAGGACCTGGAGCCCAGGAGACAGCCCTGCAAAGGCACCTGGAGGATGAGGTGCAGGCGAAGAGTGAGCGAGAGAGCGCAGCGTGGTTCAGGGGGACGCGGTGGGGGTGCAGGGACTCGGGGAGCCTGGTGGGGAGGCCGGATTGGGGCGGGTGGTGCTTCACACATGGGATCTGGGGTTGGTGCCGGAGGTCAAGCCCCCAGGTCCAAATCTCACCCAAGTCATTTCTCATCTCCCTGCCTCAGTTTTCTCTTTTATAAAATGGGGATAAACCTTAGTGCCGCCTCATCGGTGGCTGGAGAGTGAGCTCAATTCTCCCCGGTAAAATGCCTGAAAAAGCGGCTAGCGTGTGGTCAATACGATAATTACGCGTTAGCTTGTTAGTTGTAAAATGCTTAGCATGGGGGATATTACATAGTAAACATTATTATTGTGATGATTTTGTGGGAGGGAGATAGGGAACCCTGGAAAGCTTCTAGCAGGGGAGGGACGGCTCCCGCCAGGGCCAGAAAGCCCCCCTGGTGGGAATGCCAGGCTGCAGGGCGGACAACAGATCCAGGGGCCAGCGGGTCTGCACTTGGAAGAGGCCACCAGCAGAGAGAGAAGACGTCATCTTCCCAGGCCCCTGTCCAGGGTTGCAACTTGACCTTCGGGTCCCACGAAGCCCAGGGCAGGGCGGGGGGGGGGGGGGCAGGTGTGTGTTGGGGGGGCGTGGCTGAGTCCAGTCTGATCCCCACGTCTGGGTATCCATGTGGGAGGCTCGGGCCCCTCCCGAACCCTGCCGGCGACACCCTGTGACGGCGACACCCTGTGACGTCCCTCAGGGGCTGCGCTCAGCACTCGGAGCCCCTGTCACCTCCGGGGCCAGGTGCCAGCGAGTACACCCGTGGGCCGGTGGCGGGGCTGGGCACCCCCTCGGGCTCGGGTGACCGACCAGGGCAGGTGGGCAGGGCTGCCGGTCCTCGGGGGGGGGGTCCTCGGTGCCCCACAGGCGCCGTGGACCCCCGGGCTTGCGTTGGCATCACCAGCCGCCGGTGCCAGCCTGCCCACCTGCTCAGTGAGGGCCGGAGCGCGCCGGCCGACCCTCCCGCGAGGCTGGCCTATCCTGCCCGCCGTGATTAGCGGGGGCCCGTCCCTCCGCCTGCCGCCAGGAGCCCGGGCCTGTCTCTGCTCAGCGCTGACCCGCCGTGGGTGCTGCAAGTTCGCATTCCCAATCAGCCTCCGTTTCCTCATCTGTTAATGGGTGGAGACGGCTGACCTCTAGACTCGTTCCCGCTCTGCTGTGCAGGTGGTGCTAGCAGCAGGCCAGCTCCGGCCAGCGGAATTCTGCAGGCAGGCTTAGCGGCAGTGTTCCCCTGTCCCCTCCTTCAGCCAAGGCACGTTGTGTCCCTACTGCGGGCTTGAGGCTGTCTTAGGGGCAGAGGACAAGGCCAACAGCACGAAGTCCCTCTCTGCTGGAATCTGCACTGGGGGGGGGGGGGCGGGGATGGAGGCACGTAGCAGCTTGGGATACGAGTCCTGCCGACAATTAAAGGAGCGAGTGTGATGGGTGCAGGGGGTGGGGGCGGTGTGCAAGGCGGCCCGGGAGGCCCGTTTTCAGGACGCCAGATTTAAGCTGATGTTCCACTGAGGAGCAGGGTCAGGCTTGCTCAGGAAGCGTCAGGTTGCTTTCCACCAGCTCTCTAGGAAGTTTTCGTTGTTCAGTGCTCCTGGCTCCTCATCTGGTCCCCGAGAGAGGCCCCGATGGCGCTGCCTTCAGTTTATAGCCCGGGCTCCAGGGGCTCGGGGAAGCCGGTGGGTTTGCCAGCGGGCCCCCAGGCCTGACCCCGCTTGGCAACTGCAATCCTCTTTCTACTGCACCTTTACAGCTGACGATCACCTTCCCGAAAACCAGTCTTCACGTTTGTGGAAGACTGAGTGACCTTCCCTAAGTCACTGGTGCCCTCCTCCCTGGCTCGGTCCCATCGCTTCATGTTTTATTCCCCCAATATTTGATGGTGAACATTTTCAAACATACAGGACACTGTAAAGGATTAAAGACCAACACCCCGGGGGATCCCTGGGTGGCTCAGTGGTTTAGCGCCTGCCTTTGGCCCAGGGCGCCATCCTAGAGACCCGGGATCGAGTCCTGCATCGGGCTCCCGGCATGGAGCCTGCTTCTCCCTCTGCTTGTGTCTCTGCCTCTCTCTCTCTCTATGTCTATTATGAATAAAAAAATAAAATCTTTAAAAATAAAAAAAATAAAAATAAAAACCAACACCCTGCTGCCTAGGCCATGCTCGCTGTGTCACAGACGGCCCCCTTTTCCTCATCCCTCCCCGTCCACCTGCCTGTGCTCCTTTGAGGCACTCCCAATTTGCAGGCGCCCGTACCCTCCGCCCCGAAATGCTTCAGCACACATATCACCACTTAGAGCTCCGTAGTTATTTACCGTTCTCTTTTGTGAGGGTTTGAATTTGTGTTCTACGAACTGCACCAATCTCAACGGCGACACACACACACACACACACACACACACACACACACACCTGCGTAACCCGAATCCCTCTCACAATGGAAGACATCACCATCATTCCAGAAACTTCCTTCTTCCCATCCTAGTTGATCGTTGTCCCCGGAGGCAACCGTTATTCCAATTTTTCCATTTTTCTCATGCCATGTTTTCCGGTTCTAGAGTTTCATAGACGTGGGATCGTACCGAGCATGGTTTTTAGTGAAAGCTCTGGGCTCCCAGCATATTTCTGAGATCCACTGGTGTTACTGTGGGTACTCACAGTCCATTCCTTTTTATCACCAAGTCATCTTTCACTGGAAGAAGACAACACCGTCTGTGTCCTCTTGCTAGGAGACACCTACACAGTTCCCAGTTTGGCTCTCCATGCACGCAGCAGCTAAGGGCATCCTTGTAACCCGGTTTGTTGGAATTTGTGTTTATTCCATAGGTGCTTTGTTGGCCAAAGGGTCGGTTCAATTCAACAAGTGTTTCCCGAGAACCTACTATGTGTCAGGCCCTGTGCTAGACCCCGAGGGGAGTGACCCCAGCCTGGGGGCGGGGGTCTTGGGCTCTGACAGCTCCAAGCAGGCACAGCAGGTCAGAGTACATGGGACTCGGTGCTCCGTGCCTGTCACCACATGCCAACCACTCAACAGCCCTGTGGGGTGCTTATTGTGACCCATTTTCAGAGGAGGCAGCAGAGGCCAGAGTAACAAAGTGACCTGTCCAAAACCCGTCCAGACTTGGAGTGACTCTAAGCCACGCTCTTTCCTTTGTCCTGCATGAGGCAGGAGCAGCAGCCCCAGGAGGCCAGGTGGTCTTTTCAGGGTCACAAAGGCAGTGTGGTGACAAGAATATAGGGCTCTTTCCCAACACCATGCTGGCCCCATCTTGGGGACCTTCAGCTAAGGTGCCCGCATGTGCTGGACCAGCATTCCCTTCACGAAACAAGGCTGGGAGAGCTGAGTTGTAGAAAAGCCTTAACTACTTGGGTGTGTCTGTGTCCCAGTGCATGAGCCCATCGGAGCAAACTTGTCCCCTCCACCCACCTTACTGGGAGCGTGAGGTCAAGGGCCCCAGAGTGTGAGCCTCTGGCAGACACAGGATGTGGGGAGCCAGTGTTGGGATGGAGAGGCTGTGCAGGCCCAAAGCCATTTCTTTTTTTAAAAAATAGTTTATCTATTTATTTGAGAGAGAGAGAGAACTTGAGAAACTCGAGTGGGGAGAGGGGCAGAGGGAGAAGCAGACTCCTGGCCGAGCAGGGAGCCCTGACTCAAGGCTTGATCCCAGAAGCCTGCGATCATGAGCTGAGCCAAGGTCAGACGTTTAACCGACTGAGCCACCCAGGTGCCCCGAAAGCCATTCATTAAAAAATAAGCCCCCCCTCCCCGTGTGTATCACACCGACGCAATCAACAGGGCAGGTTTGGCCCCAGACAATGGCTCTGTGAGCCCAGCTCTAATCAAATGACAAAGGTGATGATCATTGGAGGAGGGGGGTTAGAGATGGAGCCACTCCTTGGACACCCCCACGGAGAGACACGGGCATCTGGGCACCCTCCCTTTGAAGCCGGGGACATTCTTTGCCCAATGGAATATGCAAAAGTGGTGAAAGTGTTCTGGTTTCCACGTCCACACCTGAGGAGGCTGGGAGCATCCACTTCTGTCCCTGGCTACAGTCCTGCACGTGGACAGGGACGGGACCTTGCCGTGTCCAGCCTTCCAGCCGTGCTCCACATGCCGCGCACATGGGTGAAGTCGCCTGGACCCTTCCAGACCAGACCCCTACCAACTGCATACTACCCCGTGCCCCCAGCTGACGCCTTTGAAGCATTAGAACAGCCCAGCCGAGCCCTGCTTGAATTCCTGGCCCGTGTAATTGCACAATACAATAAAGCAGTTGTTCTTGAGCCGCCGTGATTTGGGATGGTGTGTCTGCAGCGATCCCCAGAGCTGCTTGTTCAGCCTCCTGCAGAGGGGGAGCCCGGTGTGAGCACCCACCTGCACAAGAAGTGCCAGTCCAGGCTCCATCTGGGCGTGAAAGCCTCTATTTGACTGGAGCCCCAGTGGGTGGCAGGGAGAGATCGTGTCGGGCATGGTCCGGCAGGAAACAGATGGCGCGTGCACAAAGGGGACAGGGCGGGGATCCCAACAAGGCCTGGGTGGCCCCTGGGTGGGGGTCAGTGGGAGATATTGCTTCTCTAAGGAGCAGAGGGAAAGGTACAAAGGAGTGGGAGTTTCACTTGCATAAGAGAACAGCAGCTGAAGCAGGATGCCCCCCACCCCCCCAGCACAAGCTTAGGTGGAGGGACCCGGATCTGCCCCAGAAGAGCTGCGTGAAGACCCTGCCCTCCCATCACCCGCAGGTGCCTCCCGGCTGCCTAAATGCAACTGGAAGCTGGCGGGCAAGGAGGCCCAGTGATGCCGCCGGCCCAGGTCTGCCTCCCGGTACAAAAGGGGACAGAGAAAGACGAGGTGAGACCAGGAAGATGTCCACAGAGGGACAGAGGGCACAGACCTTAGTGTAGGGCCCCAGGGGGCTGAGCCCGAGTGGCCACTGAACTTGGCGGTTTCCTTTAGATGCTGTTCCTTGTCTGGCTGTCCCCGGCTGAGCAGAGCGGGGTCCCTTTCCCCACTGCTCCCCTCATCTGACGGTTCCTGATGAACACGCTGAAGCAGCACCATCAGAAAGATGCCCATAAACCGTCATGTCTCCTCCCTGCCTTACATCTGATCCCCACGGGGCCCCCCACCGGAGAGACAGAGGCAGGCCCATCTCTGCTGTTTCATCACAGCCAGGCCCTGCGAAAGGGCGATGCAGGAGAGCCGATGAAGCTAGGCCGGTCCTCCACCCCCTGGGCTGGGGGCTCGGAGACTCAGAACCATGACATAGAGCCCCAGGGTTGAGATTTTTCCCAGAACCCCTCCCAGGACAGTCTTTGGGTGTTCCATGGGGGTGGAGGGGTGTAGCTCCGCAGCACCCATCCACGTGCACACATGGTTGACTGCTCTGCTGTTGCCTTCCTGAAATTTGAAGCCATTTTTGCGGGAAGGACTCCACGATTTCCTTTCACACCAGGTCATGCACATTAGGTAGGCAATCCTATTTCTGAGCAAGCAAGGGGTTTCTGGGCCTTCCCTTGGGCCAATTCCTTTACCTAGCCCGGGACCCCCTGTTTAGCAAATCTTCTGTGCTTGTAAATATTCTAGAATTTTCAGGCTATCCAGTCTCTGTCACACTCAATCAGCTTTGTACACATGGCACAAGAGTGGCCATAGACAAACTACCAACAGATGAATGGACGTGGCTATGTTCCAACAAAATTTTATCTGTAAAAACAGATGATGGGCTGGATTTGGCCTGTGGGCCGTAGGTAGCCACCCCCTGGCCTGGATTGTAAGCCCCTCCTCTCCTTGTCCTCCTGTCTCATTCTGGCTCATTCTTTCTGACTCAGCTCAAAAGTTTTCCCTAACCTCTTCAGGGAGAGAGTTCGGCAAGCCCTCCCGCCCCCATCTCCACCAGCAACTGTGCATATTTATTTCCTGAGCCTGAGCTAAAAAGCGAGCTCTATGCTAAGCCCTGGGGTTACAGTGGTGAGCAAGGAAGCATGGTGGCAGCCTTTGGTGGAGCTTTGTAGTCAATAGCTGGGGAGTCCTAGGGTAGATGCTGCAGGAGCGCAGGGCTCCGGCCAATTTGTTCAATGCCCTATATCCCCAATCTTAGCATAATAATGTAGCAGCAAAATGAGTGAACCAATACCCAAATGCATGGCCACATGCTCACAATTCTTTCCTTCGAGTTGGACGGCTTAAGCCCTTGAATCATCTCTGGGATGAACCTAGAAAATGTCTTCACCAGACAGACTGGGCAACTTGCCCTAAAACACACACAGCAGCAGACTAGTGACAGAGGTGGGATCCAGACTCTCAGGCAGCCCCATTTTCATCACACCCAGGAGTCGGACTTAGGCACTGGGTTTCCTGACAGAGCCAGGAGAGCAACACGGGCACCTGCTTTTTCGCGTCCCAAGGAGGGGGTGCAGATAGTCCCTCTCCCCACTGGGTCAGTAGGAGGGCTGGGTTATTTCCTCTGAGGGAAAGAAAATTGAACTCTGGTGTTGGGTCTTATTACAAGGAATCTGTCCAATAAAAATCACCCAGTATATTAAAAAAAATCTTTACCTGGTGTTGAATGAGCACTTGATGTTATTACATCAAAAAAAAAAATCCCATTTGCTTTTCATTATAGATCTGGTTGTGTTTTGTTTTCTTGTCCCCAGAGAGCATGGATTTCACTGGCTGGGTGATTAAAAGAGAAAAAAAAGAAAAAAAGAAAAAAAAAAAAAAGAGTAGGCTTTGGAGTCAGAGAATTTTGTGTCCAAACCCCAGCTTGAGCCCAGACCCATTGAGGGACTTAGATCATTTAATGTCTGTGAGCCTCGGTCTTCCTGCCTATAAAGTGGGGCTACTGCTCCTGTTTCCCAGGATGGAGGGAGGGTGAGATGAGGATGTGGCCAATAGTTACCACTCTGTGCCAAGCACTTCTGTGGGAGACGTGGCCCCTGTTCTCAGTGAGCACGCATGGTTCTGAGAGCCCAGTCGTGCACACGGACGTTAGAAAATCCAAAGAGCGAGTTGGTTTTGAGCAAACAAACCAGAGCATCAGGGGCCAGAAGGCTCTCCTTGCCCTGGCGGGGGGGGGGGGGGGTGTCTGGAGAGTCCAGGGGGGGCTTCTCTCAAAAAACCTGAATGAAAAAAAAAAAAAAAAACCTGAATGATAAGAGAGACTCGGCTTTGGAGAGGTCAGGAAGAGGAGGACGCCACGCCGGGGTCAGAGCAACTGCAAAGGCCCTGAGACAGATCAAGCCGGTTATGAGGGGAGAGAAAGGCAACTGGAGGGTGGAAGTGGAGTGAGCAAGGTGGAGAGCGGCCGACCTGCGGTTCGGAGCGCTACCTGAGGCCAGATCACGGAAGGCCTTGCAAATTGGAAGAACTGTATTTTTGTTGCAATGGAAAGACATGGGAGGACCTTAGGCAGGGGGGTGATCTGACCTGATTTACAAATTTAAAAGATCCCTCTGGGCAGCCCGGGTGGCTCAGCGGTTCAGTGCCGCCTTCAGCCCAGAGCCTGATCCTGGAGACCCGGGATCGAGTCCCATGTCGAGCTCCCTGCATGGAGCCTGCTTCTCCCTCTGCCTGTGTCTCTGCCTCTCTCTCTCTCTCTCTGTCTCTCACGAATAAATAAATAAAATCTTTAAAAAAAATTAAAATAAAAGATCCCTCTGGCTGCTGGTGGAGAAGAGATTGCAGGGCTTGGCGGGGTGGGGCTGGAGACCCGGCCGGGGGCTCCTCAGTCATGGAGCAGAGAGTTCTCATCTGAGCATGGAAGCCAGGCCCCCCATCTATTCCTTTTGTGGTTCTGTTGTTTCCGCCTGCATTTCCCTGTCATTCAAGAAAGTTTTTTTTTTTGGGGGGGGTGTTTATTTTAAGATTTTATTTATTTATTTGAGAGAGAGAGAGAGAGAGAAAGAGAGAGCATGAGCAGAAGGGAGGGACAGAGGGAGAGGGAGAAGCAGACGCCCCCTCCCCTACCACCCTGGGGCAAGGAGCCCAAATCAGCCTCCCAGGCGCCCCTGAGGAGGTTCTAAAGACCAAATGGAGAAGGTCCAGGAGGATCTTCAGACCTCAGGTCACTTGGGATTAAAATGTCTCAGTTGTCCAGTCAGCAAGACTCAGAAAGCCCCTCCCTGCTCTAGGCAGCCAGGCCCCCAGCAGGGGACCCAATTTCCTCCAAATCACTCATTCCAATGCCAGAAAACACAAGAACCAACTGGCACGGTCATGTGGGCGATGGGCCAAGCAGCATCGATGTCGCAACGACGCGACAGCAGTAATGACAAGGGCAGAGACGTGCTGCGTCCCGCGAGCTTACCCAGGGCCGGGCACTGTGCGAAGCACCTTATGTCACTTGCTCACCAGATCCTCCAGTTACCTTGAAGTTCCCACATTACAGACAGGGAAGCCGAGGCCTCGAGAGGTGAAGTGACTGTCCCAAGGTCACGCAGCCAAGATGTGGAGGAACTGGGCCTGGAGCCCGGGCGGAAAGGGGAACGGCACTGCCCGACCTGTCACTCGGGCCCTGGTGGTGCATCCACAGTGGCCTCCGTTTGCGGCCTCACCTGCCAGCCTCTTGGGAGGCCCTCCTCTTCCGCCGAGCAAGGGCCTGTCTGATTCTATGTCACTCACGAAGCAGAAGGAACACTGATGAGTTGAAGTTACCAGGCGACAGATGCCATCAATGTCAAGACAGCCCTTTCTAAGTGTCAGAGGCACAGAGATGGAACAGTGTGTGGACAGTGGCTGGTGAGCTCCCCGTCACGGAGGCATGTAAATGACAGTTAGAGGCTACTTGGTAGAGAGCCCCCGAAAGCCCGTCCTCTGTCTCTAACTGTGAAGTGGGCCCAGAAGCGGTGTCTCCGAGCCGGGCTACACAGCCAGGACCCCTCCTCACCACATTTTAGCTTCCCTTGGGCCTGCTGTCAGAAGTCGACTCCATGCCTGCTTTTCGCCATGCCTCACTGGCCCACTAAGTGAGGCCTGAAAATTACTTGCACGGTCAGGTAAATATTACAGCAGTCAAAGGTGCGGCTTTGGTGGGGAGAATGATGTGTAATTTGCAGAAATGCTACCAGTGCATCAAATTACACACGCAGCCCAAGAGGGGAGAGCGGTGATTGGCAGCTTCGATAGCACCAGTTTGGGCAGTTGGGTTTTTTTCTTTTTCCTTTTAAAAAGCGCTCATAGACACTGATATGTAGGAGATGGGAGCTCATCCCCTCTGGGGGGGGGCGGGAGTGTGCCCAGAGGGCAGGAAGCCTGTTCCCACCTAGCCGGGCACCTGTTCCCAGAACAGCTGACCTTGTACGCTCCCTGGTCCTGACCGTAAATCTGGTCTCTGGTTAGCGGTGGGCCCTGAGTAGCCCAAGGGCGCCTGCTTCAGGCCCCCTCCATGGGGAAGTAAAACACCTACTAGGTGCCAGCTCCGTGCTGGTGTGCCTCGACCTGAGTGATGACACAAAGGGCCCCCTGTAGCACCTAGCCGCCCCGGAAAGGGATCAAGCAGGTGCCCATTGTTAGTAGAATCTTGGGGGACGTGAATCATCCAGGTACCCAACCCCAATCCTCTTCCCACCCTTCCTAGAATATCTGAAGCCGGGGAAGAAGGAAAATCGAGAGACCTCGCTGAGCGAGTGGACTTTCTCAGGATTGTTTTCTCTCTTGATTAAATTGAGGGCTTCAAAGAAGCCACTTCCCCTAGCTTTGGGCGGGTGAGGGGACAGATGGGGTTTGGAGCCTCTTGATTTGGGTTCCCTGCAGGGCTGGTAATTCAGCCACCAGGAATGCTTGGAGCACAAAGAGGTGGGAAATGAGGCTGCCGCCAGCCAGCACGAGAAAAGATGCAGCCAGGCTCAGCCTGGGAGCCAGAGTCCTCGAGGAGGGAGCCGCATGAAGGTGAAGGGTGGGGGGCGGGTGCTGCAAGCAGGCTTCCTCCGGAGGAGGACGAGTGGCGGGAGTTCACAGAACCAGAAGTATGCTTCTGGAATGCTGGGAAGCCTCTTGTGAGTGCATGGGGGAGACTGAGCTCCAGAGAGGGGAGGGGATGAGCTTCAGGTCACGTGGGAAACAACAGCTGCTAGCTCCATGGCTGTCCTTGCCTTCTTGGAGGTCCTCTACGCTTTCTCAATGGTCCTGTGGCCCTGCAGGGAGGTGAGGGCCTGGGATGGTCAGCAGAGAGCAAGGGGGGGCTCTCCTTGCTGCTACGTGATGGGGGAGATGCATCCTTGACCGGGGAGACTCAGCACCTGCCTCTGGGGGCTGCTGGTCTGGTGGCACATATGCCCTCCCCAGTCCGGGGGATTTGTCAGACTGATGGTGAAAACACAGCTCTGACTCTAATGGAACTCCCAGTCTGATGTGGGAGACAGAGTTCTGTATGCACAGGTGCAGACTCTGGACTTGGGGAAGCTTCTAGGCTGAGAGAGGACCTTTTGTCCAGGGCTGAGCCTCAGCAGAAGGGAGCCCGCGGTGACCTCTGCCCATGAGCTTCCTGGTACTCCTCCTCCGGGAAGTCCTCACCAAGACTTGCATCCCACCCCTCGACACATGATCTAGGTGGTCTGGATTCTCCTTTCTCCTCTAGGAAGGGACTGATAGTGACCCCAAAGCCTGGGTGAGTGCCCAAGCAGTCCTTCGGGGTGCCCCACATGCCCCAGGTATTCTCTTGACCTGTTACCGAGTCCCATCAGCATTATGCAGCCTCCCCCACCTGCAAATGATGTCAGAGCCCATCAGAGGCTGTGGTCACCCCCATTCCACTAGACTCCCCGCCCCCCCCCGTAGGGTGTCCAGGCCTCACAGGCGCCTGAAACAACCACTCCTCTCACACCCTGACATGTTAATTTACAGCCCGTTTGCTCCTGGACCAGGAGCTTCATTGGAGGAGCTGAGGACATCAAGGACAATAGGCCAGCTCAGGAAAGAGATGGTTCTGGATTGACACAGGTGAAGGATTCACAGCACTGAACGCCCTGGAGCTAATGCAGCACGAGACACACCTGCATGCATTTCAACCTGTAGAATCTGCCATTGAGAGGACCGAGGAGGGTCCCTGGCTTGCATGGCACCTGTGTGACAAATGACTGTCTTCCACCCAGATAAACCTGGGTGACATTATCCAGCTGCTTCCCCTGCCCCCTCCACGCAAGTCCCCTCAGGGCTAAGGCTGGCTGCAGGCTTGATGCCTCCTGGACTTCCGTCTGCTTCTAGCTCTGGGAAGAACTAATTGGTTTCTCGTTTTGCGAGTTGGTGACAAGTCGTTTACTCCGTTCCCAAGTCATATGAGCGGCCGCCCTAAGCAGGGCTGGAAGAGAGACAAATCACAGCCCGGGCCTCAGGGTCTCCCACCTGAGTGCACCCCACGGTCTTCTGGACGTACCACAGGCAAGCTCAGGGACCCATCACTGCTCCAGCCTCACCCCCCAGGAACCCGGGGGTCCCTAATACACCCCCCCACAACAGCCCCAGAGGAGGTGCACCCACTGGGCACCTCCTGTAAAACACCAAAGAGGGAAACTTCAAAGGCGATCATTCAGTCAATGGGGAGGGAAGCTTTAGAAACTTTGAGGGAATATTCTAGAAGGAGATATGAGATGTGGGCCAGGAGACCGGGGTCAGGGCTGGCTCACTGCTGACCGGCTGGAAGACTAAGGCTGTTCACCTTGACCTCTTCAAGTTCTGTTTCCTCACCTGTGAAATGAGGGAGCTGGGCAGGCAAGGGGGCAACATGTGTTCAGGACACATTGATCAAGCACCCACTGCGTGCCAGGCACTGTTCTGGGCACCGGGGACAGATCAGTGACTAAAACAGACCAAGATCCCCACCCTCGCGGAGCTCGCGTCCTAGAGCAGGCCACAGGGTTTTCTGTAAAGAGCTGGGTGGAAGCAATTTTAAACACTACAGGCCACGTGGTCTCTGTCACAACTACTCGCTTCTGCTGTTGATGAGTGTAGACAACATGTAGTGCACGAGCATGGCTGTGTTCCAATAAAATCTTAGCTACAAAAACAAGCGATGGGTCGGATTTGGCCTATTTGCTATGGTTCCGTCTATTCTAGGGCTGTTTTGAGGGGCCCAACTGGAGAATTAGCTCTCGCATCTCCAACTGATGGGGCCAGGCACAGCCCAAAGAACAGAGCCTCCGCCCTCTGAGAGCTTGCGTCTTGGGGGAATTAGCAGGTTCCAGCTGCAGGGCCTGCTCCCCCTTCCCTCCCCTGCCCTGCCCTGCTGCCCCCTCTCCTCCCTCCATCAGGTTTCACCAGGGTGCTTGGGGCCTCCTTCTCCAACCCCCTCCACACTCTCCTTCCCCATAGTGGCTGCTGGGGAGAGAGGGAGGTAGAGGGAATGCAGAAGGCCCTGAGAGCGTGGGGCAGGGTACATAGGGAGCTCCCAAAAGACCAAGGTGCTGAGAAATTAGCTCCTCCATCCTCTTCCCCTGCTCTCCCCGACTCCACCTTCTAACCTTGTCCAGCTGTCTCTCTGTAGGCAAGCCTCATCCTACAGGATGCCCACCCAGAGTGACTCTCTTGGACCAGGTCTCTCCCAATCAGCTGACCCTCCAGGCACAGTGACATTTGTTTTCTGATTATATGAGTGTCCCACCTCACCCTTCAGCCCACTAGTTCCCATTAGGGTGAGGGCAATGTCCAAGCCGGCCAGCAGTCAGCCAATGCCCAGAGCATGTGAGCAAGCACAGCCAAGAAAACAGAGCTGCCTCGCTCATCGCTCCAGATGTATGAGCGAAAAATGCTGATGGTTGTAACCACCGGAGCTTCGTGCTTATTTGTTACACGGCATCATCACAACAATAGGCTGCTGATACATTTACGGTGACAAATGTGGGCTCTGGAGTCCAATGGCCTGGGATTGGCTCTTGGCTCTGCCACACACTAGCTGTGTGACCTGGAGCGAGTTATCTAGCCTCTCTGGGCCTCAGTCTCATCATCTACAAAGTAAGGGTAATGATAGAGCTCACCCCATAAAGTGTTGAGAGGACTGAATGTGATAGTTCGTGTAAGGTGGTTAGAACAGAGCCTAACACATAGCAAGTGGCCAAGAAATACTCACTCGGGGAGCCTGGGGGACTCAGTCGGTGAAGCGTCTGCCTTGGGCTCAGGTCAGGATCTCAGGGTCATGGGATCAAGCCCCACGTTGGGCTCCCAGCTCAGCAGGGAGTCTGCTTCTCCCTCTCCCTCCGCCCCTCCCATCGCTCGTGCACATGCTCTCTCTCTCTCTCTCTCTTTCTCTTGGTCTCCCTCCCTCTCAAGTAAATAAATAAGTAAAAATCTAAAAAAAGAAAAAGAAATATAAGCAAAATTGCTGTTCCAGAATTGTGCCAGAACCCGCAAGGATACATATCCGGGTCGTTCTGGCCTCCGCACAGTGACAGGAAGGGACTCCCACCCCCTGCCGCTCGGGGCTCCACCAGCAAGGCCTCAAGGGACGGAAGCCCCTTCCTCAGTGGCTGCCTCAAGCCCTTAATCTCTGTGGCTCAGGAGAAAAGCCTGCGGGACAAAGTGCCTGCGGAAGAAGATCCCGGACCTTGGCCAGATGCGATTGGCGGGGCTTCCACCTGCTTCTTTTCCGTCTGGGAGCTTAAGGAAGGCAGCAGGCTCGCCGGGGAAACACACACCTCTGTTGTGAGATCCCCGCTGGCTGCGTGGACCTGGTGCCAAAAATCCTCACGAAGAGCAGGGACTTCAGCCAGCAGCGCCGCGTGGGGAAGGCAAGCATGTGATGTCACACAGGGCAGAGGCCTCCCCTTCCAGCCACCTGCTGAGCACGACCGGTGGTCTAGAAGTGGCGATGGGCGGCCTGGGAAGATGGGGACCCAGCACCCCGAGGAAGGGGCTGCCCGGGGATGCAGGGCTGCCGAGCGCCTGTGGCGTGGCAAGGAGCTGTGCTCGGGTAGGGGCCCTGAGCTGGGTTTCCACGCACGTGTCAGCGAGGGGACAGCTGTCAGAACTGCCAAGAGCAGAAGGTTGCAGGAGGCACCCAGAGGACACGCGGGGCTGAGGCTCTGTGTCTGACTGCAACCCCGGCCCCACAGTCCCCATCCGGGACCTTGGAGCCAGATGTGCGTGGGACTCAGGCCTCGTTCTGCAGGAAGGTGATGTGGTTCTTTTTCAGTACATGACATCATTCCCCGGGGCGGGGGGCTGAGGACTCGCTGTAATCACCCGCATCAATATCTCTGCAGTGAGGCGTCTGGATGGAAACACTAAATGAGACACCATAAATAACCTCCCATCGGCCCAGGTGAGGATTTGCCACCAAAGTGGCTCATGTCGGGTTCAGTTTGGCCACAATGGATCACCAAAAAAAATTTAAAAATAACCCCCCTAAATCTTTCAATTTTCAGATCTTTTTGGATTTCCAGGTTGCAGGTAAGGGGCTGCTTTGCAGGCTTGTGAAAACAAAGTAAGAATGAAGAGGTTATTTCGGGGACCACCTCCGGGGGCTCCATGTGGGGGGGTCACCACCCACCATGAGTTGGCCCTGCACATAGGTCAGCTGGAACATTCATCACGGCCCTCAAATGCGCGCGTGGACTTTTCCACTTGGTGGAGAAGGGGAAAGGTAAGGATGCCAAGGTTATGGGGGCGCCTACGTCGACACAGCTGGTAGGAAGACGCAGGAGCGTAAAAGAAGCAAGTTGCGCTCAGAGAGTCGTCTAGAATGACGTGCCCAGGAAGAGACAGGTTTAGTATGAACTAAATCATCCATCAGTTGGATTTGCACCTGCCTGTCTGCTTCTGTTTCTATACAGAACATATACAGAACACGAGGAAGACGAGGCCCTAAAGACATCAGACCCCTTCCCCGGGGGCTTCCTACCATATCTCATCCTCCTGGAAAGACTTGCCAGCGCACCGACCCCCCCTCTGGGCTCGCTCTGTCCATATCTTCTCCCCCTACTCGCAGCTGGAGAAACTGAGGCTCAGTGTACGGCACCCTGAGGGCACACGCTGTCTCAGCGTGACAAAGATCATGGCATTCGAATGTCCCATCTACCACATTATTAATAATAGCGTTATGCATTAGTTGGGCACTTATATGCCCGGCCTGGTTCTCTGTGCCTTATGTGTATTATCTCATTTAATGTGAGCGCTGGGGATCGGACCAGAGGCAAGCTTGCTAAAAGCGGTTTATACACGCGCGGCTTCTCGCTGGTGGGTTTGAACAGGACGCTCGCCAAACAGGAGATGAATCAGAGATTAGACCCCAGGAGACAAGGGGAGAGGGGGGAAGAGGACCGCCCCCTCATTCAGAGGGAGGGACGAGGGAGGGCCGCGCAGATTCCTGGCAATGTAAGATAAATGGACAAGGAAAGCAATCACTTTATTTAAATGAATTGAAGAATATTTGGCTTCACTCTGTAAGAGGAAGCCGTTAAGGGGTTTTATTTTATTTTGGGCCCTAATAATATTACAATCTCCAGGCTGGTTATTATCTGTCACTTTCCAGAGAAGATTGAAAAGAAAATAGTTTTATGCCAGGCAATTGTAACCCGTTCCGTTTGATAAGTTGTTGTTCCCACTTAGAAATTACATGCACCGGTGTCGGTGACCCGGCCCGGCTGGGTGGCTTTGTTTAACTGGTTACAGGAGAGAGGAAGGGAGAGAGAGAGAGAGAACGTTCTCCCATCTTTTCAAGAGGAGTTCTCAAAATGCGGTGTGTGTGATGGTCCCAGGGAGGGGCAGGTAGGGAAAGTCAAAGCAAGCCCCCCCCCCCACAGGACCTGGGAATCTGCACTTTTCGTCGGGGCTCCGGGTGCTGCGGCTTGGGGCCCTCCCTGAGCCCGCCTGGCGGGGGGCCGTGTAGGCTCTGAGAGGCATCCAGAAGGTGACGATTCCGAAGCTGTCAGGGCAGGAAAGGGGTTCAGAGAGAATCCGATACATTCACCTCATGGGTAGAAACCAGAGCTCCACGGTCCCACAGCAAGTAAGAGGCAGACTGGGGCCAAAACTCCGAGGTTCAGAGCCACGCTGGTTCCAGACGCCAAGACGCCTAGTGCGGGAATGAGAGGCCCTACATTCTTCCTTCTTTTTGCTCAGGCTCATCTCGACCATACGTGAGGGCAGAACCACGCCAGGAAAGCACAACCCAACCTGGGCATGTGGGGCCATCCCCCAGGCTGGCTCTGAGCAGCCCCCGGAAGGGGATGTCGGTCGGTGCTGGGTTCCCGGCTCTGCCCTGCCTACTCCCTCCCAGACAGACCCACACACCCGGCCCATGTCTTGCAGGTGCTGACCCCCCACCATGCAGCTGTCCAGAACCCTCCCCTTTATGTCTCCAAGATGCTGAGGGCAGGGAGGGTGGAGGGAGGGCTGTGGGCTGGACGGGGGTGGGAGGGCAGGTGGCTGATTTGTCCCATTGCCACATCAGTCACTGTGTGGCTGCAGCTGTGAACCACCACTCAAGACGCAGACGCGCCTCAGGAGCCCCACTGGAAAGCACGCCGGGTCAGGAGGCTGGGTGTCTGCTAAAGCTTTCCTGAGATGGAGTGGACTTGGTGCTTAGCCCATAAGAAGACCCTCCCTCAATGCATGATTTAGTGCTCAAGGCGGTGAGGAGCCAAGCAGGTGCACAGATGGCACTTGCACTGGTGTCTGGCTTCCAACCCTCTCTAGGATCCAAAGCTTGCTCATGCCCATCCAGGCACAGTGCTGGTACACAGTCAACAAACACATATTGTGCACCTACTATGTGCCCCCCCAACACACTAGACTAACCTCATCAATCCCCATAATGACACTAACATTGGAATTACCACCCCATTTCCTGGATGAGGACACCAAAGAGACTTAAATGCTGCAGGTCATTAGTGATAGAGCCAAGATTCAGACCCAGGCCCTCTGTCTTTGCAGCAGATGCCCACTCGCTCCGTGCCCACATCTACAGTGCAGCCCATTTGCTGCCACCCCCTGCCACCCTCTGGTCCAGCTTGAGTCTTTGGTTGCCCCAGTTGCGGAGTGTTCATATCCCGGACACTGTCCTCAGGAACAGCAGGCAGGGAGTCGGCAGACAGATACCCAGGGTCCCCAGCCCTGGTGGGGCAGGGTCACCCGGTGTGTGGTCTCCACCTCTACTCCACGTGTGGTCTCTGCGGTGCAGTGTCAGCATCACCCGGGAGGTAATTAGACATGTGAACTCTTGGCCTCTGTCCCGGACCTAGAGAATCAGAATCTCTGGAGGTGGGACTCCAGAATCTCCCTTTAAAATCCTCATCAGGGGGGCACCTGGGTGGCTCAGTTGGTTAGGCAACTGCCTTTGGTTCAGGTCATGATCATGGAGTCCTGGGATCGAGCCCTGCATCAGGCTCCTTGCTCAGTGGGGAGTCTGCTTCTCCCACTGCCCCCCTCCTTGCTTGTGCTCTCTCTTGCTCACTCACTCACTTGCTTTCTCTCTGAAATAAATAAATAAAATCTTAAAAAAAAAAAAAAAGCAACCCTCATCCGGGGATTCTGATGCACACTAAGGTTTTAGCAGGTCCTCCCCTACAGCGTCTCCTGAACCCCCTGCAGGGGGCGGGGCTGCTGAGCCTCAGCGTCCACCTGCTCAACAGCACCCTACTTACTGGCAGGCCTCCCTTCCCTGAGCCATGTCCCCACTCTCTGAAAACACCTCCTGGGATCACCTCCGGAATGGAATGATTTGTAGTCCAATGGTCGCGCAGGGGAGCGGTTCAGGGGAAACCCACCTAAGGCAGACCTGATACCCAGCTCTTTCTGTGGCATCTTGGAGACCAAGGTGAGAAGAGCCAACTGGATGCTGGTAATGAGGATGAGCTCCGAGGGCTGCTAGGTCCTTGCAGTCCAGCCCCGAGTGCCCCGACTGATGCTCCTCCTCCTCTTCCTCCCCCTCGTCTGACATTTACGGGGCACTTCCTCGGGGCCAGCTTCACGTGAATCACCTCCTTTAACTAGGCCATCGAATCCCTGGAGGCGGTGCAGCGATTGGCCACCTGACAGGCAGGGGCTGAGGCAAAGTGAGGTCAGCCGGCCAGGGTCCCCCAGCCGGACACCGCAGGGTCCCCCAGCACGAGGGAGCGACAGTTCGCTGTGAAGTTGCCTCTGGCTGCTTCTGGCCTGAAGGCAAGGAGATCACCCCAATCTTTACACCTGGGCTCCACCTACTGATCCTCAACACCTTCCCTCACGCAGGTGACCTCATGAGCATCACGTGGCCGAAGCCCACACTAGCCAAGGCCAGCCCGTGTATGTGAGCTCCAAGCTCGAAGCAGAGCCCCCGCCGGCTTCTACTGGGCCTCTTGGTTCTTGACTGGCCTGGGGCCCCCGGGACCGATCACCCGGCGCTTCCCCTTGACACGGACAGGGAGTCATGAGGGAAAGGACACCGGGCTCTTTCTTCTCCTGGGACCACCTCAGCATCGTTCCTTCTTGCCCCTTTTGTGACTCTTCCTGCACCCGCTTCCACATTCCTCCAGCCCAGAGAGGAAAGGGAGCTCACCTTTGTGGAGAACATTCGAAACGCCAAGCACCATACCAGAAGCTTCTCTGAAACCCACCCCAAATGGATAAGGCGGTGGAGAAGAGAGGAAGTTGAGGCTCACAGATGACAGGGATCTGACCAAGGCCACACACCGGCATGTGACGGAGCTGGAGTCTGGACCAGGTTTATCTGTCAGCAGAGTTGATGCGTTGCCCAGGGCACATCCTGCCCTACTGCGCACGCTCGCATCCCTTCCCACGGCCACCCATCCGCGGGGTGCTGGAGGCATCCTTCCCTACACCTGCTGGGGCCCTGCTCCTCATCACTTCCCACCTTGGCCACCAAGCGCTCCTGTCCATTGGCTCCTGCTCCCCAGCCCACAAACAGGGGCAGGGCCTCCACGTCCTAAACACACACACACACACACACACACACACACACGCAAACCCTCACACTCTTGTCCTTCCTGCTCTTTAATAGGAAATGTCAAGAGAGCAGACCCTACCCAGTGGCATGGGGGAGGCCAGAAGCTTCCGAGGAGATGACGATGGAACGTAGGCAGCTCACGGGTGGGCTTCCACCAGGAGCTTCATGGGCACTGAGCCCACTGGCCTTTTTCAGACCTCCTCTTTGTACCCTGAAGTTAACACAGATGGTTTCATTTACAAAAAGCCCCTCTTTTGTTCCGTGGTCTTGGGGGCTCCTGGGAGAGGGTGAAGTACTAGCTTGAATTGAGCACCTGGTGTATGCCATGAACTCTGGAAGACACTTTCTCTCTAACCCTGACCACTGTACGGTGGGTATGGATCTCCTCATTTCACAGGTGAAGAAACTGAGGCCCGGAGCGGTCCCCTTCAGCATCACGGAGATGCCCAAAAGGAAGACTCAAGAATGCAAACTCGGGGCGCCTGGGTGACTCCGTCGGTTAAGCGTCCGACTTGATTTCAGCTCAGATCATGATCTTGGGGTTGGGGGCTCAAGCCCCCACATTGGTCTCCACGCTGAGTGTGGAGCCTGCTTAAGATTCTGTCTCTCTGTCCCTCCCCACCATGCACTTGCTCTCTCTCTCTCTAAAAAAAAAAAAAAAAAAAACAAAAAAACCTCAAACTCAGGCTAGCTTGGCCCCAAAGTGCCTGGTCTTTGCAATAAGCTAAATTTTCCCTCATAAACAGGCCTCAGCAGTGCGTCCCAGCCTCAAGGGGTTCTGGCGGATGCCCAACTCTGGGGCGATCTTTTCAATTTTGCTATTTTATTTATTTATCCAAAGACTCGGCAGCCAGGCCCATTTCCTTTCTTTCAACATTTATTACTGTTTTACCTGCTTTCCAAAGGGCCTCAGCAGAGGCTGAGGGGAGAAGGGGGGAGGAAGGGGCTGCGCCTGGCTCCTTGCCTGGTTCTGTCCACCGTGGAGCTCAGGTGAGCACTCAGGCCTGGGAGCCCCAGGGGATTTGGTTGCAGAAAGCTTCTCCAGAAACCAGATGAGGAGTCTTGAGCCCTTACCAGGCACCAGAAACTTGATGTCAGTGTGCACCTAATCCTCACAAAATCACATGGAAGGAAGTATGTCCCCACTTAATTGATGGAGAAACTGAGACTTGGGGAAGTGGCACAAACTGCCTGAGCTTACACAGTGGCAAATGTGACAGCCAGGACTCGACTGTAGGTCTCAACTCTTCCTGCATAACACTCCCTGTACACATTCTTACCCTGGAGTCTTCATTTCACACATGGGGAAACTGAGGCTCAGACATGCCCAAGCTCAAACAGCAACAAAGATCAAGGCTAGGTTTCCCAGCTCCCAGTCCTGTGCTCTTTCCACCATCCTTTCTGGCTTTGCCCAAGGCACCACCTGCCAAGGTCAGGGTTACCAGAGTTCCAGAGATGAGAGGGTCCACTTGGCCCTTAAGGGTCATTGAGCCCCTTCTCCTGCTTCTGGAACATTCTGCCTCTTAATCAGCCTTGAAAGATAAGAGGAGCAATGAGTGTGGCGGATAGAAATCCTTTTAATTCCCAAACATCCCCTGGAAAGGGTTTTGCAGAGAGCAAACCCCAACGCAAGCCCTCTCCGTCCCTTCCACCTTTGCGTCTTTGGTGCGTGTGTGACCTTAGGGAGCTGATGGGCTTGAGGCATGTCAAGGAGTGTGGCTGTTCTGGGGGATGGCAAGGACCAGCTGAGCTGCTGCCTCCCCACACAAAGGGTTCCTGGGTTTTGCGGGAGAGCCTGACACGCTGATTTACAAGTTGTACAAATACAGCTCAGCAGTCCTGCAGCCTCAGTTCCATGGAGAGCGTCATTCACTTGGTAAGTGAGCTGGAGACCCTCAGAACACGCAGAACATGCTCAGGGGGAGGGGAGGGGGGGAGGGGGGGAGCAGGCTCCCATATCCCCCATCCTGCTACTGGGCAAGAAAAGGACACTTTGAGCTAAGAGGTGCCTTCCTCTTGACTCTTCGTCCATCCCCTTTTCTGCAGAGGTCTGTGGTCGCCGCTAAATCCCCCGGGGCTGTAATGTGTGGATGGACACACAGTAGGCTCTCACTAAAAGGCTCACTGCCTGCAGGCTGGGTGCCTCTGCCACACAGCAGGTCGTGGGTGAGTGTCTGTTGATCATAATCGAGCTCGATGAGTTGGCATCAGTGTCTATTTCTGGCTCTATCCACACCTCAACATAGGCTCTGTTTGAGCTTCAGGGGTCTGGACTGTCACTTGGGAGAGGTGCCTGTCCTGGGTGCCTATTGTATCCCATGGGTGAAAAAAAAATGAGATGTGCTTTATACAGATAAAGTATAATGCATTGTCCTTACCTAGGGCTTTCATATGCATTTTCTCTTCCTGCACTGTGAGGAAGCCCTTCCTAAGGTCTGACTTCCATCCTGTCTGCTTCGGTTTAGTTAGGATCTATGTTTTCCAGGAGACGTAGGCTTAGTGCACCCAAAACGGGGCTGCCACTATTGGTCAAAAGGAAGGTGGAGATAAAAATAAAATGTGTCTTCTTTTAAAAAAAAATAGCTTCCTCCACTTTCCGCGGCTGTTCAGAGTAAAGTGTATAATTTGCTTGACTGCCCTGGCCCATCGGCTTATCACCGAGGGCCTAGCAACTCCAAGAGGGGAGGATTATGCAAATAGAAATCAGCTTTCAAGAAAGTGGGCTAATCCAATATTACAAAGAGGGCTGGGTTTGAGAGGAAAAGGGGAAAGCAACTGAGATGGGTGAGTTATAGAGATAGCGAGCCAGTTCCTGGCACGACGTGGAGCTGACTGGAGAGGGGGCCCTAGCTGGCCCCTGAGCCAGGGTTGGAAGAAAGATCTGGTCTCCATTTCCCTGATACTTGGTGGTGGTGGTGGGGGGTAGGTTAGTGGATAGAGAAACTCTTAAATTATTTGTTGCTGGAATGGCCCCCTCATCTCAGAAATCTGGCCAAATGCCAAGAGGTAAGTGCGGTGCCAGGAGGCTTGAAGCTCTCCCACTGAGCTTTTCACATAAAGGCAGACTCACATTCACCAGGTGGAGCAGACTGCGAATTCATGTCAGACCAAGGCCTTTTCCTCCCCCGTGGGAAATATCCAGGAGCACAGGGCACCTCCAAGAGGACGTGGGAGCAAGGACATTAATGTCCTCAATGACACATGGGAGCCTGCAGCACCTCGGACAGCTCCCAGTAATGGCTGTAGGACCCGGTTCCTCCTCCACTGGGACCCTGACATTAGGGATCCACCCTAAAGGGCTTTCTTTTGGGAAATTGGAAGCCTATTGTACCCTAAGCCCTTGTGAAGACAGACAATAAAACAAGCAATTCAGATTCACTTTGGTAAGTGCTCTGATTTAGAGGAAGTGGAGATCGTGGAGACACAGAGCAGGGCATCTAACCTAGGTTTGGGAGTGGAGAGGAAAGACTCAAACTGAAGGGCAAATCGGAATAGGCCTGGTAAGAGAGGAGAGTGAGTATGTTCCAGGGAGAGGAACAGCACAGGCAAAGGCCCAGAGGTAAGGGAGGGCGTGGCTTATTGAAGAGCTGAAAGAAGCTCCTTAGGGCTGGAGGTCAGGTGGGGGGGGGGTGCTGCTTGGGGGCTGGCACAAGATGGGGTGGGGAGGTGGGCAGGGGCGGGATCCTGTAGGGCTCTCTATGGCATGGAACAGAGCTGGATTCCATTTGGAGGCCAATAGCAGGCTGCCTTAGGGCTTTCGGCAATGGAAGGGTATGATTAGATTTGCATCTTGAAAGTTCCCTCTAGCTGCATAGATTGGGGCCAGGCAAACCCATACTACTGGGCAGGTCAGGAGGTGACAATCATTCTGACCAGGCTGATGGTGCAGCAGACTAGCAGATGGGGCCTCAGATGGAAGGCAGTGGACACGATTGAGAGAGATTTGAGAAATAGAATCGGCAGGGCTTAGTAGGAGTGAGGAGGAGGGGGCTTAAGGATGAGCATCAGGGTGTGTGGGCACAAATAAGAAGAGGGATGCAGAAAAGGGAAATGGGGTAGAATCAAGGGGGAGGTACAGAGAAAGAGAGGGAGTAACTTAGAACTGAGATGGACGTGGGCACAGAAATGAGAGTGAGGAGCGCAGGGAAAGGGGAAGGCCATGAGAAAGTGTGGAACGTGATAGCATAGTCAGGATTAGTGACTTGAGTCTTTATTTTGTCACCTGTGTGTCCCATCAGGATGTCTGCCCATAACCCACAGGGCTTGCTGCGGGTCTGCACAGAACTGTGTGCAATATCGGGCTTGACAAAAGCTCCTCTGCTTGGATGTGTGAGAAAACCCCCATAAGCCCAGCAGAGGCACCAAGCTAGGTGGGCACTGAGCAGATGGCCGGGGGACTGAGTGGGGTTTGGTTCTTGAATTCTCAGCCCCCTCTTCCAACACTCTGTAATATGAGGGTGGGGGGACCCTTCAACCACTTCTCTATAGCAGAAAGGGCTAGAGACTCTAAGGTCAGTCTGGACAGATCCAGGTCTGTCATTTGTCCTGGGGTCAGTATATTTCACTTAGTTGATTCAGAGCATCTATCATTTGATAAAACATAAAGGGAGATGGGCTGTGAACTAACTTCTCCATTTTCTAGAAGGCCCTCGTCTACAGTGCCAAGGGTTCAGTGTAAGGAAGACAAGCTCAATGGCTCAAAATATGTGCTGGATAGATGGGTGGGTGGGTGGATAGATGGGTAGGTGGGTGGGGGGATAGATGATGGATAGATGGATAGATGGATGATGAACGGAGGATGGATAGATGGATGGATGGATGGATGGATGATGGATAGATGGATGATAAATGGATGGACAAATGGATGAATAGATGGATGATGGATGGATGGATGGATGATGAATGGATGGATGATGGATGGATGGATGGATGGATGGATGAAGTGAATGGATGGTCAAACACCTTAATGGTCACCACATTTTTATGCACTCTAGGCATAGACAAAGTCTCTGGAAGATTCCATATGTGGGACAGAGCCACTGGCCTTAGCCTATGTCCAGCAGTAGTATAGGCAACAGTCTAAAGGTCTATTTGGTGGTTGATGAGAAATTTTAAGACCATCAACCACAACCACTTGGCTCAAATTCCTTCTCCTTTGAGAGTAATACAGTTTCCAAAGGCACCTGCTAAAACAGCTAGTAAGAGGAGCTGGGGTCTATGCCAGGTCAGTTTAGATGGTAGATCTAGATCTGGTGAATGGATGGATAGAGAGATAAATGAGTGGATAGCGGCCCTTGGGAGGCTAAGAAAGAGGGTCATAGGGACCTCTGGGCTTAAGATAAACACAACTCTACCAGCTTCATGAATCCCATGCTCATGACCCTGCCACACCTCTCCTTCTACTTCTCAGCCCAGGGGTTAAAAGCAGAAGTGTGGGCCATCTGTCTGGGGTCTAGTCCAGGTTCCAGCACTTACCAGAAGCATGAACTGGACTGAAGTATCTAAGCCTCAGTTTCTATACATCTATATCAATAAAATGGTGACAATAACAGAACTTACATCACAAAGATCTAAGAGATTAGAGATCATTTATGAAATGCTCAGCAAAGTTCCTGGGACACAGAGAGTGCCCCCAAATGTTATCATTTGGTCCATTAACCCTGCCTTTCTCCCTGTAGGGCTTCTTTCCACTTTGCTCTAACTGGACCCACCTTTCAAAGCCCAGCTTTAAGCCTGCCCCTTTCAGGACACCCTCACTGACCAATCTCACTCCACTGTCTCATGTCTCTCCAGTGTTCTGAGAGCTCCTGAGGATAGGGACAAAGTCAATGAGTCTTTTGGCTTCTCCATGGAGCCTTCAGTGGGAGGTGCCTGGTAATTGTAGGCAACTGTCCTGTTCAGGGAAGCTGAGATGCCTGCCCCAGAGTCTTCAGTGCCTGCACCTCCCCTGTGCCTCCTCTTCAAAGATAAAATGCTAGTAATAAAGTCATGTTGAACTGGCCTGTACCTTTAATTGGTGCTTTGGCAAAGGCTAGATTCCCTGCTAAGCATTAAAAGGCTTTAAAATTCTCTTTATTGAACTACCTCTAAGAGCCCATGCTGGATCCCAGGAACTAGCAGGATCCAGCCTGGAAGTTGGCTGGTCAGGACCATGGAGAGATGAAGGGGCCCCTGCACCTGCTAAGAGGCTCCTATACTCTCTAAATTTGACCCAGTGCAAACGACAGAAGCCTATCTAAGGACATTTGGGTGCCAGAAAATAATACAGCCCCTTAGACAACTAGGGAAAGTTTGGGTTTGGCTTCTCAGAGCTCTAGACATGGTGGCAAGGATGCTCAGTCGCATCTTACCGCAAGGCCCAATGGATCCCACATGGTGAATACTTGGGGAAGGGGGAAGCATTCACCATGGCAGAGAGAGGTCCTAAACTTGTTCTGGTCCTAGAGGAGTTTTGGCAAGATGATACAGAATCAGCACCCAGGGTCATGGGTGTGAGGGGTAGGGACAGAAGGAGGCTTGGCAGTTGTTCCCAGTAATTATTCCCACCTACCCTCTAGGTGCCAAGCTCTGAGCTTAGGCTTTTTACCTATACTATCTCAACAGTCTTAATGACAACCCCATGAAGCCATATCATTAGCTCCCTTTTCTAAAAAGGTTAAGTAACCAACTGAAGATGTCATGGTGAAGAGGTAACAGAGGGCAAATTAGAACCCATGGTCTTTCTCACACCCCATGTTGTTTCTCAGGAGCACAGGGACAGGGAAGAGAGCTTCAGCAGACCTGGGTGAGCAACCCCCAGCCCACCCACCCCGTCTTTCTCCCCTTCCACTCAGGTCTTACTCCTCCAGCTCTGGAAGCTGAGGAAGGAGAAATCTAGATGTCACTTGATTGCATAGAAAGACACATGGGGTGTCCAGACCTGGGCCCTGGCTCTGCTTAGCTAATGACCTCCTCCACAGCTTCCTCTGGGCCACTCTTCCACCTAAGAAATGCAGAGAATGGACTTGGACTACTCTAAGAGCCATGCCAAGGCTAAGGTTCCAGGGTCTTGTGATATGTCTTTTTTTTTAATTTATTTATTTGAGAGAGAGAAACACATGTAGGGGGAGAGACAGAGGGAGAGCATCTCAAGCAGACTGCCCACTGAACAGGGAGCCCAATATGGGGCTGGAGCTCAATCCCATGACCCTTGAGATCATGACCTGAGCTGAAACCAAGAGTTGGAGACTTAACCAACAGAGTCACCCAGGTGCCCCCATAGGATCATGTCTTTTAAAAGCGTTGGTCAGACAGTATCTCAATCTATTAGCCTCTGGAATCAGAGAAAAGGACACTTGGGAGAACATGACTCCGTCCTTTGAAGGAACATCTAAATGTTTTCATTGTAAGGGATTATAATAAGAGTGATGGGTTAGTGGGAGCTACTGGTCCAGCATAGTCAGCATGGTACCAGCTATTTTACCAAAGTTACACTGTCTGTCCACTTCTCTGCATCCCCATCACCACCACCCACATCCAGGGCACCACCTCCTCTGGGAGGCTGTGAGAGCCTCCTAACCCTCCTCTCTCCTGGATCCTGTCCTTAGCAGAGACAGTGCAGGATGATCATCAAACCTCATTGTGCTGTCCTCTTCCTGCACAGCCAGGAAAGCTACACTTCCCAGCCTCCTGTGCAGCTGTAGGTATACGGCTAGTGCTGGCCAACAGACTACGAATAGAAATGACCTATGCTACTCCCAGACTGGCCCATAAGAGCAGTTTCATGGCTCTTTTGCTCCTGTGTGTCCCCCTTTGGTGGTAACATGCACGAGAGGAGGGTAGAACCACAATATGAGATGAGCCTGGATCCCTGAGTCACCTCATGGAGGAGAGCTGCCAGGGAGAGGTGAGATCCACACCCAACTTTCTGTGAAAAAGAAACCTTTGCTACATCAAGTCACAGGGCCTGGGAGGTTATTCTGTTAATGCACCACAACCAAGGCTATCCTGACTCACACGCTCTCCTGTAGTCCGGTTTCTGCACAACAGCCAGAGAATTCTTTTCAAAACATAAATTTGGATCCTTCTCAAAACATGTTGCTCCCCACGTGACACTCTCCATAAGTCCCACATTCTACAGAAAATCTACAAAGTCCTGGAAGCAACCTGAATATCCACCTATGAACAAATAGGTAAAGAAAATGTGGTGTGTGTACACCCACACCCACACACGCACACAGGGAAATATTACTCAGCCATCGAAAAGAATGAGATCTTGCCATTTGCAACAACATGGATGGATCCAGAAGGTATAATGCCAAGCGAGACGAGTCAGACGGAGAAAGACAAATACTGAATGATTTCACTTATGTGCAGAATCTTAAAAAACATAAGTCAAATGAACAAACAAAACAAAACAGAAACAGACTCAAACACAGAGAGCCAACAGGTGGTTGTCAGAAGGGAAGGGTGTGTGTGTGGGGGGGTGGGCGAAGGGAATTAAGAGGTACAAACTTCCAGTTACGAAACAAATAAATCTCCAGAGAGGAAAAGTACAGCATAGGGAATACAGTCAATAATAGTGTAACCGCGTTGTAAGGTGACGGAAGGAACTACACTGACGTGGTGAGCATCTTGCAACCTATAAAAACGTCGAATTGCTACGTTTTACATCTGAAGCTGACGTGATATTGTACGCCAATGATAATTCAATGAAAAACTCTTTTTTGCATCCACAAAGCCGTATGTGAGGTGTCGCTGCCTCCTCTCTGACTTATGCTCTCTCTTCCCTCTGCCCTCCGGGTTCCAGGCCACAGGTCTGATCTCCGGACAGAGCGCCCCTGCTCCTCCCCTCCGTAGGAGTCCTCCCTGCGTCTCCTAGGTCTTTGAGTGTCTTCTCATCCTACAAGCCTCAGTGTCACTCCTTAAAAGGCACCTTCTCGGATGAGCCAACCTAAGAAGCCCCAGTTACCTTCTGCACATCATCCTGCATTACCTATACCGCACTTATCACTGTCTGATATTTTCTTGCTAATTGATTAATTAATGGTCCGTCTCCCCACCCCAGTCCTACCGGAGCAGGGACATCGTTTGTCTTGTTCGCCATTAGATTCCAGTACCTAGCAGAGTGCCTGGCACCTGTAGACGCTCTGTGTGGACTGAGAACATTAATTTTCAGAGCTCTGTGAGGTGGATGTCACTACCGCCCTGTAGCATAGAAGGAAATTGAGGCCCGGAGAGGTTGAAACCAGTAAGCGGCAGAGCTCAGAATTCCACCTGCAGCCTCTAATTCCACGGGCATCCTCTTTCTGCTCCATAATTTTTGCTTCTTTCAAAGGTATTTTAACTACGCAGGGTTTATGATCCAATACGAAGAGAAGCATCTACTCTGTCTTTAGTAATTTCCCTTCATTAAGTCCTTGCCCTCACGGGTTCCCGGTCTGATGGAGGAGACGTGGTCCCTTTCTCCTGAAGGGACACACGGTCTGAGATTGAAGCCCGTGGCTGAATCACATGAGCATTTACAAAGCAACATGTAGGGGAGTGCCAATGGGCAGAGCACGCGGCAGCTTACAGGGCCTCCCCAAAGTCTCGTCTGTGCAAAATGAACTGAGAGAGAGAGAGAGAGAGAGAGAGAAGGAGGAGAGACAGAGGGAAAGAAAGACAGAGAGACAGAGATAGACAGAGAGACAGAGATACAGAGCCAGAGAGAGCCAGAGAGATGGAGACAGCGCTGTGAGCCTGGGCTGCCCCCCGCCCCCCGCCCCGGCAAGGAGAGCACGCAGGGTCACAGATGAGCCTGCAGAGCCTCAGAAGCGGCCGCAGCCTCCCGGGCACAGCCGTGAGTGTGCGGACACGAGGGGAAGGAGGTCGGGAGCCCGGGCCCGGGCTGCAGGCTCTGAGCACCGTGGACCATCACAGCACCAGCTGCCCCCATCCCTCCTCCGCGCACCAGGGTGGGGAAGGGGAGGCAAAATCTAGGATGAGGACGTATGGTGGCAGGTGTTCTTTTTTAAGCCTGGAACTTATTCTCTTGCCACGTGGCCCCTGGCCCGTTCTGGGGTGTCAACCAGACAGATTAGGGGGCACAGGGCGGGGAGACATGGGCCTGGGTCTCGAAGCGGCCACCCAGCTGTGCCGGCCAAGCCCCCCTGAGCTCCGAGAGGCTGGCCCAGGCAGCCACATGAAGCTGGCCCTGCCTAGACCCTCTCTCCATGCCCCCCAACCGTCTCCACCTGGTGAATTGGTGGAGGCGCCCACGCCGCCAGCTTGCCTCGGCCACCACCTCCTCTCTTCAGGTCCCCCCACAGCAGCTTTCTCTCCCCCCGCCCCGGGCTGGGCATCCAGCTAGCCCCTGGCCATTAATCCACCCCCTGCACTCCTCCCCACCTCCCCACCCCCAGCCGATTGCCTATCTCAGGATCACATCATTGCTCCCCTGGATGGCTGCAGGAGCCTCCCACCGCCCTGGGATCCCCAGCACCCCCAGTCCTTGTTCGGTGACCGCACAGCAGCCAGCAACCATATAGGACTGTGCACCTCCTCTGTGTCCAAGGGGGTGGCTCCTTTGCCCTCGGGGTTAATTTCAAGCATCTTAAGTTGATGAATATGTGGTCTAGGCCCCGCCATCCCTTCCAGGTATGTTCTGCTTCTTGTCCTCTCCTGGCTGGCTCCAACCAGACAGCCCCCACTTTAATTTTCGGGGTGCCACAGTCCCTCATCTTTGGAGGCTTGCCTAAGTTTTCTTCATTCTTCAAACCATAGCTTACATTTCTCTTCCTCTGGGGAGCCAACCCTGACCACTCAAGTCTGGATTGGGGGTTCAAGCAACATACCTAACATTTGACAAGTGACTCTGGTCCATACCCTCTGCATCTCCCAACACGGTGGAAGCTCCTGGGGAGCAGAAAAAACTCATCTGCCTTGCTCAGTGCTGTATCCTTAGCATCTAGCACAGGGCCTCTGGCACCCCTCATGCGCCCAGAAATATTTGCTAAGTAAGCGAGCAACTTGGGGATGTTGGATAGCGAATGAGTTTTGCCCAGAGCACCTTGCACGAGGGAACTCACCATGTGGCATCACTGGACCTTGTCCTACCAATCCCTGTGTCCAAGGGACCATGGCAGGCAAAAGTGAACCCCCTAAGTGAATTCCCAAGGTCCCACGGAAGAGGCTGTCTGTCTCCTTTGGTAACATTTTCTCAGGCCCCTACCCTCTGACCTTCTAGAAAGCCACAACAGCAAGCTGCCCCGTTCTAATGGAAATTCCCAGCATCACTTTTCTATCAAGGCAATCTATAAATCACACTGCAGAGCTACACCAGCTCTGCAGAAATCAGCCGCTGACCGTCTGCCAAAGCCCCCCACGTTGTGCAAAGTTTGGAGCTGCACAGAAGGGTTTAGTCCAGCCGCTCGAGATGAGCTGCAGTGTCTCCTTCAAAGTCGAGTTGGCCAGCATGGGCAGGGCCCCAGTGTGTGCGCAGCCCCAGGAAGGGAGCACAGCGCTGAAGGGATGGAGCAGGGGTGGGTGGGGGACCCTGACTCCACTTGCAGGAACCCAGTTGTCCCAGCGAGCTGACTGCCTCCTCTTGGGGCAGGTGGATGGGGGCATCTCTCCCCAGGGCTGGGGAGCAATCCTCCATGCGGCGCAGACACGTCTATTCCTGGGCTTGTCCATTGGAGTGTTTACTTTTCCTGGCTCCCGACTCCATCTGTCTGGGCAGGCGGCGTGGGGGGAGGACCTAACATGTGAGGTACTCACTAAAGAGCAGCGTGGACGCCGAAGCCAAACCGCCAGGGGCCGAATCCTACTTCTGTCGCTTACCAGCTGCATGGTCTTGAGCGAGTTTTGGCTTCTGAGCCCCAGCCCTCTCCTCTCTGAAGCGGGACAAGGACGGTGCCTACCCTCGGGGTTGCTATGGGGATTAAAGGAGCCAGTATGTGCGAGGCGCTTAGCGTCTGGCCTATTGTCAGTGGCCTATAGTAAATATTAGCTTCTTTTATTACTGCTATTGATACTGTTTGCCAGACACTCCAGCAAACACTTGTCGGAACCGTATCATTTCATCCCCCACAATACCCCATAGGGGGCTATTCCTTCCCTCATTTTCCGGGAGGGGCCAGTGAGCCGCCACCAGACACCCAGGCTGCTTCCCGGCCGACGGCTCGCGGGCTGGGCCTCAGGAGCAGCGCAGGGAACTCACTTCCTGCTTCCTGGCATCTCCCGGCGCCCACCTCCGCCAAGCGCTCTGGAGGCTTGTCCTCAAAGGACAATGCCCTCGTTCACTGTCACCACCCAGGATGACAAAGACAAGCAGTGGGTCCCGGTGGGGTTCTGATGAGGAGGAAGGGGACACACCTGCTGCTCTGACCTGAGGCACGGCCCAGAGCACCGTCTCCAGGAGCCTGACCAAGCCGGCTCCAACCTGGGGCCGTCAGGGCCAGCAGCCCCTGTGAAGGGGACGATTCTCACCCTCTGAATGTCTCCAGGGAACAGGAGAAAGGCCAGAGTGGGGCTCCAGAGTCCGAAGGACTCGGGTTCGAACCCCGGCCCTACAGCTTTCGGGAACTCATGTCATAAATCCGAGCCTCAGTTTCCCTATCTATACAATGGAGCTGCTCATAGCTCTCGCTTCGGGTGGCACGTGGATAGCTCAGCTGGCAGGACGTGAATAATCAAGGAGGATTCCTTCTGTCCTGCTCGAGTCCCACGCAGCTTCCAAACCCGGCTTCAGCAGCTGCTGGATTTCCCACAATCTTCTGAGAGCCCGGGGGGTGGGGGTCGGTGGGGGGGGGGGAGCTGAGCCCAAGGGCTGCCTGGAACCCTGGGAGGCTCTCAAGCCTGTGGCTTGTGTGGGCAGGACAGCTCTTTGGTGCCACATGCGACACAGGCTGCCACAAACCCACACAGCGGTTTGGTGTGAATTAATAAAAGTGTCTGAAGCATGGGGCTCGCTGATTAGAGCCCACGCCGCGTCAGGCAGTGGGTAGGGCACACGCCTAAGGCCTCCACTGTAGGAAGCCCAGGAGCAGGGGGCGTGGAGGTGAGACTGCAGAGGGGGCATCAGGAGGCCAGGGCTGGGGCACCCGAGAGGATGATGAAGCTGTCCGGTGGAGGTGAAGGGAGAACATGGGGTACGTGCTCCTAGGGGTGCATCCGTCTGTGCAGGATGAGGTGGGCTAATTGGCTAAAACACAAGAGCAAGATGAGAGCAGAGGCAGGAAGTGCAAGGCCTGGGGCGAGCCAGGCAGGCACTGCAGCCTGCTGGGCACCGAGATGCCAACAATCTCTTAGGGACACTCACTCGGGGAGCAGCAGAGCGTCACCCAAGGCTTGGGTCGGTGGTGGGGGCGGGAGGGAGGGTGTTGGGAAGCCAAGGGCCCAGGCATGCTGCAGCTCCAACTCATGCCTCCCACAGCTGAGATGCTGCTTGGAGGGAAAAATCAGAACAGAGACATTTGCGCCTTTTTATTCCAAGCAAGTCCCAGACGCAAAGGCCAAGAGGGTCGGTGAGCTGGCCCGTTCAAGGCCAGGTTTGAGCACAAGGGCATCTCTCTCCACTTTCTCTTTGAGAAATGATCCGTGTTTTTCAGAGGTCTGGCTTCTCCTTGGGGTCAAAGTTAATTACTCCTGCTAAACACCCTCTCCCCAAAAAAGGAGGGGAGTCATCCTGCAGGAGGCCGCCTGGCCTGAGGGTTAATGGGGTTTGAATCTCCATCAGAACCAAAGGGGCTTGGGGACCGGAAGGGATTCATTCTCTTCCTCAAGTCTCAGAGGAGAAGATACCCCGACCACGTCACCTGCCAAACGGTGACAAGAGTCAAGTCATTGAGGAGACAGAGACTAGCTCAGTGCCAGGCACATAATAGGCAAGCAATACGTACTTATTCAGGGATAAATGCAATATATCTGAAAAGTCCACGAAGGAAAGAAATAAAAATGTCAGGTGGAGAGATTGAATGCCCAGACAATACAAGGAAAGCCACCACATGCTTATTAGAGAGAATAAATGAATTCATCTAATTTGTAGGATGCAAGATAAAGCCACACACACAAAAAAAAATCAATTGCATTGCATTCTTACATCCCAGAAACCCACAGAAAATCCAATAAGAAAGATCCCATTTATAATAATAAAAAATAAATACTTGAGAGTTCTTTTAATTTGGGACACAAGATATTTGTTTAAAGAAATTATAAAAACCCAATGGAGGCTCAATATTAGGAAAACCATCAACATAATTCATTACATTAGTAAATTAAAGGAGAAAAACCATATGATTACTTCAATGGATTCTTAAGAAGCATTTAATTAATTTTTCTTTATAAAAACTCTAGGTAAAATTGGAACAGAAGTGAACTTCCCTTATACGACAAAAATACTATTTATCAGAAACCAGCAGGAAAATATCCTATATGTGCGATGTTAAATGCAATCCGACAAAGAAACAGAAACAAGACAAACATTTTACAAGTGCTCTGGAGGTTTCAGATATTAGAATAAGGCAAGAAATTATAGTAAGTTCAATAAGCAATGACAACACCAATATTCCTGTAGTGTCGGGCACCATCCTAAGTTTATTTGGGGAAATGAGAAAAATGGGCGCAGAGAGATTCGGTAACTTGTCCAGAGTCACACAGCTTCTACCTGCCAAAGCTAAGGCTTGAATCTAAGTGATCTGGTCCCAGGATATGTCCTTTTATATATCATGAGATACTGTGTCTCGGGTGTTAGAAACGTTACCATTATTTGCAGATAATATAATTGCATTACTTAAAAAAAATCCAAAAAATTGAAATTAAAAAAAAAAAAAAGCCTATGAGAACTGACACGTCAGTAAGATGTCTGCATAAAAGACAAACATGCCAGCATCACCGGTTTCCTTTATTCCACTAGGACAGAACTTCTACAGCAGCGCCTAGCACACTGCCTGAGACATGGTGGGTTCCTGACAAATATTTATTGAAAGACCAATCGACGGGGAGCACGCAGCTGTTTGGAAAGAGCAAGCTAGGCCAGCGGTGCAGCTGGGTTTCTCCGAGGGATCCACTGAGGGACTTCCCTCCGGCCTCCAGCTGGACCCCCTCTAGCACGTGCTCTCAGATGCGGGGCGGGGGGGTCTCCCCAGGGTCCTTGCAACAGCCCCTTCAAACCTGCCATCCCTCCCCGTCCCGTCTCAGCCTGACAGATCACAACGTGGGATCACAGCACGTTGTCCCTGCTGGGAGGGGAGAGGAGGGTGTCGTTCAAGTCCGCACCCTCTTAGTCCAGGCGGCTAGGCGCCCTCCCTTTTCCCACCAATGCTCAGTGTCCAAGGACCGTTGGCGACGCATGGGGCGCCGTCCTTGAGTCTGTCCCACAGCCTGGGTTCTCAGAAACCCATAGGGCCATCGTGAACGCTAACACAGGAAAGGTACGGGGACACCTGGGTGGCTCAGCGGTTGAGCAGCTGCCTTCGGCCCAGGGCGTGATCCTGGAGACCCGGGATCGAGTTCCGCGTCAGGCTCCCTGCATGGGGCCTGCTTCTCCCTCTGCCTGTGTCTCTGCCTCTCTCTCTGTCTCTGTGTCTCTCATGAATATATAAATAAAAAATATTTAAGAAAAATTTTAAAAAAGGGATCCCTGGGTGGCGCAGCGGTTTGGCGCCTGCCTTTGGCCCAGGGCGCGATCCTGGAGACCCGGGATCGAATCCCACGTCGGGCTCCCGGTGCATGGAGCCTGCTTCTCCCTCTGCCTGTGTCTCTGCCTCATTCTCTCTCTCTCTCTCTGTGACTATCACAAATAAATAAAAATTAAAAAAAAAAATTTTAAAAAAAAGGAAAGGTACTTCCCGCAAGCCGAACTGGCAACGGTGTGACTTGTCATCCAAACCAGGATACTTTTGAAGCAGACAGAGGGCTGCTCTTCACAATTACCCTGGGTGATGCCCGGCACAGTCGGGACGGTTCCAGGCAAACTGGGCTGCGTGGCTACTCTCCCTGCCCTTCCGTTTTACAAACACCGATAGGGAGGCTCAGAGGTGACGGGGGCAGACGGGGAGCCTGGGACTGACCTCAGATCTCAGCCTCCAGCACCCTCGGCTCAGCGGCTTCTTTGCCTCCCGTCCACACCTTCCTTGGGGCACAGGCTGCTTTTCTTTGAGACATCACCAGACACAAGGTCTTGCACACGAGGAATCGAATCGGGTCGGCTTGGACCTTAGGAGCCGTGGCCTTTTGGGGGTGTTTACAGAACACTAGCCAGGCTGCGGTGGTGGAAGATGGCAGTGGGGAGGACGTCAGGGCCCAAGTGGTGCCTCAGGGGTGATCCTGGGGTCCCCGCGTCCCCCTCTGCCTCTCTCTGTGTCTCTCATAAATAAATAAAATAAAAATCTTAAAAAAAAAAAAGCTACAGAATGACTTGACCTGGTTCTGTCTCTAAAAGGGCATTCTGGGGGGGTGGGGGGGCGCCTGGGTGGCTCAGTCATTAAGCATCTGCCTTCAGCTCAGGTCATGATCCCAGGGTCCTGGGATCGAGTCCCGCATCAGGCTCCCTACTCAGCGGGGAGTCTGCTTCTCTCTCTCCCTCTGCCCCTCCCCATGCTCATGCCCTCTCTCTCTCTCAAATGAATAAATAAAATCTTAAAAAATATATAAAAGGGCACTCTGGCTGCTGTGTAGACATTGGGAGGGAGAAGACTGGAAATGGAGTGCAGTTAGGGGGCTGCCAATTCTAGGTGGTGAGTGATGCTCTGCAAGAGAAGGGTGGCCAGGATGTGGGAAGAAGCAAGTGGATTTAGGGCATGTCTCTGAATGGGTAAAATGGGAGGGCTGTAGGGTGGGGTAGGGGAAGCGAAAGGAAAGGAGGAGGAGGAGGAGAGATCCCTAGGTTGTTGGCCTAAGTAACCTGGTGGATGATGACACCGTTTACTGGGATGGGGAAGAATGGAGAGGAACGGATTTGGAGGAGAAATCCAGAATTTTCCTTTGGCCACGTCAAGTCTGAGATGCTTTTCAGATATCTGTAGGGGGGGTGTCCGGAGATTTGTAAAATTGGCTTCTGCTGCTCTGTGGCTTAAAATTCTTCAAATGCTCCCCCTGTGGCTATAACCCAAGTTCCATTACACGAGACCCCAGACGTGACACATCCTGCTTGAGTCCCTGGCGGCCAGCAGCCTCCTCCCCCTGCCCGGGGCCCCCATCCTTCACCAGCACCTGATGGGATTCCAATGGGCCAGTCCTCTGGGCCTTCGCACCTGTTCTTCCTCTGCTTCCCATACCCTCGGTCCCCTCCTCCTTCCAGAACAGCTGCAGACCGGGGTGGGGGCGCCTCATCTGTGCGTCTGTGACATCCTGTCTCTCCCGGCAGAGGGTGAGCCAGGGACAGCACCTCTGTGTGGCGCCTACACCCTGCATGGGTTTCCAATGGGAGTTCGTTCTATCCCAGAAGGAATGGCCTGGAAACCTCAATAAGTCAGCGTGCACGCATTCAGACAGGCTTCACTTCTCTCTGTCTCCCTGCGTGATTTGATATTCATAGAATAAACAGGGTCAAAGGGGAATGTTTCAACCACTTCAGGAAATAAGCAGCTTTCCAACACCCTCAATTATTTTGGAAACACCTGCTCACATATAATTAATGTGCCAATTAAAATGATTATTATCACCATTAAAGCAGGCGCCCCAAGAACCACTACTTGACAACACTTGTTTAGATTCATTTGCGTTCCTCTACTGCTTGCAAAACGATAATAATAATAATAATAATAATAATAATAATAATAATAATAATTTCATTTCTTGAAGAAGAGTCTCCAATTCAGATTTCCCACTGCTCCAGGCTGCCCGTCTCCCTATGAACACGGTTCCCAAGGGCTATGCACCATGATTCAAAGAAGGCCTTGTCCTGGACGGGACCACCAAACACTTCCCCGCGTTTGCCAGAGGAACTTGGGCAGCTGCCCTGCGTGACTGAAGAGCCCGGGGGGAGATGGGCTCCACCTGTCTGCTCTGCACACACCTGTCTGTCGCGGGGTAGGTGAAGCATGCTGCTGCATCATCTCTGCAAGTGGAAGTTGTTCTCCCTGGGGTCCTCCTTCCAGGGTGACAGCCCCTGCATGGCTCTGCAGACAGGCCTCGGCTGTGTCACGATGAGGACAGCCCCAAGCTGCCAGACCCAGGCTGCTCCCGCCCACTCGGCTCACCTGGCCAGCCTTCTCCCCGTGGAGGGGTGGGGTGCTCAGAGCTTCCCCAAGGGGGATCCTGGTGGCCCTTGCCAGCTCTGTGGACCAGCCTTGGCACGGGGAGGGTCAAGCTGTGGGGGAAGTCAGATGGGCCGGTGTACAAACCCGCTCCATCTTATTGTCCTTGAGGCTGGGGGCCAGGTGCCTAACCTCTTGGATCCTTGGTGGCCTCAGTTCTAAAGTGCACAATGGTACCAGCATCCAGCGGTTTCTGTGAGAACTCACGGGGGTGACTGTGAGCAGCCCTGACATGCCTTGCCCTGTACCACAGTGATGGCATTAATGGTGATGATGGGGAAGGGACAGGCTCCCCAGGCCCCAGGGGCTCAGACCTTCTGAGGATCCAGCCCTGAGGTTGCCTGTCACTGGGGGGAAATCCCTCCCACCTCCCAGTATGGCATTTATGGCCTTCACTGGAGCATCCCAGAAAGTGTTGCTCTGGAGTCAGGCAGCCGGGTTCAAAGCATGACCAGCCACTCTGCCCTAGCACAACTGCACCTAATCTCAGGATCCCAGGCTCCGAAATGGGAACGATGGTGTTCAGGCTGCAGGGTCTGTCCTGCCCTCCCCCAGGTCACCCTCTTCCTCCCGAGAGCACGGGGAGACCAGCCTGGAGAGGAGGCAGGGGGCACAGCCTCCAGCCACAGCAGAGATTCTGGTTTCCATCCTGAGAGCGATGGGGACGCTTCCCTGATGTGCAGCAGGCAGGGTGACATGGGCAGAGGGGTGCCGACAAGAGCCTGGGCTGCACAGTGGTCTTCTGGATCTGGTCTTAGCAACTTCCTTCACATTCTTCCCCTCTTTTTGGCTCCCAGCTGTCTGCTGCTTCATCTGCTTTGAAGGCTCACTCAAGGGTGGGGCACCCACACGAGTGTGATTCTCAGAACATCCATAATCCACCCCTCTCCCGGGGAATCTAGAACTTTCCGGAACACATGTGGGACCTCACCAAGTTGGGTGGATACTCCAATCCCAACCTTGTCGTGATGTCCTTGCTGGGCAGCTGGACTTGAGACAGCATAGAATTCCAGAGCTGGAATGGGCAGCGTCGTCCCGCCCTGTGCTTACTTGGCCCACAAGCCAGAAATCCTTTCTATTGCATTTTTGACCTGTGACCACGCTAACATTTGCTTAGAGACTTGCAGGGCTGGGGGATCTCTCCAGTCTCCAAGACACTCCATCTATTGTTGACAAGCTCTAATAGAATATTTGTTAGCTCGTCAGCTTAGAGTTTACTTCTGTGTCCTTCAGAACCGCATAAGCCATCATTCACTCGCTCACTCACTCACTCACTCACTCACTCATTCATTCTCTAGGTATATGCTTGGCTACAAAGACAAACAGGACATCTGATCCTTACCAAAAGGGGTTATATTCTTGGAGAGAGAGATATTCCACTATTATAACTAATCACCCCCTTGTGAGCTCTCAGCTACCAGACACCAAGCCTTTTGGGGGGAGGGGGGGCAATGACCACAATTTCAAAGCATTTCTTTGATAATCTTGCACATCACACCCATTTCCCCGCTGAACTGCAAGCGCCGTACACACATGGTCATGTTGTTAGGTTGTTCTTACTCAGTGCTCTGTTCCCGGTCCTTGGTGCATAGTGGGTGCAAGACATACCTGCCTCATTAATGAACACCTGAGTCCAGGGTGTCAAGTCAGGAGGTAGACTTGTGAGTATTTTGAGGCTTGTTATGAGAATCTTACTCAACTTGGTCACGGGTTGAATGGGGAAAGAGGCTGGAAGGGGAAAATAGATGGGGCAGGGGGAGGTCTCTGGGAATGACCTTGTAGCTGAACTTGGTGAGCAAGTGGAGTTTGCCAGATGGAGCAGGCCCAGGATGATACAGGGTGTGCATCAGCACGGGGGTGGGAACGAGCATCGGCACGTCCGGGGACTGCGAACAGGCCGTAAGATCGGGTGGGAGCCCCACTTGGGAACGTGGCAGGAAGCACTGCCGAAGAAATCAGCCAACAGAGATTGAATCACGAAGGACCCAGTGTGCTGGGCCAGTGACCTTGCACATTGTCCTAAAGGTGATGGAAGCTCTTGCGAAGGGTGGGGCGAGAGGTGGGAGTGCAGTCATGCTATCATCAGCGATCAGCTGTGTGTTTTGGAGAAGTGCCAGGCTCTGCCTGTCTGCAACGGGGAGACTGTGTGACTGCCCACGGGCGTCTCTGAGTCCCCTGGTAAGAAGCCACAGTCTCCCTTTCCATGGGCCAGGAGGTGGGCTGAGGACGAGACCCCAGGCTGGTGTTCTCGGAAACATCCCTCATTTCAGCCACGTTACTTTCTATCCCAGGCGTGCTGGAGCACAGTTCACCTTTAATCCTTCTGCGACAAGTTAAGTCAGCCCCTTGTCGCTGAAACCCAGCAGGGCTAAGGCAGGCCAACGCCGCTGAAACCACACTCTGGGCTCAATATAGCTCCCAGCGTCCACTGGCTCAGAGCCTCTCCGCCTCCGATGAGGAGCTCCCTGAGCAGGGAGCGCCAGCCTCTTCCCCAGCTTAGCGTCCTCTTAGGGAAGGAGGGAGGCTGGTCGCAAGGTGGGAAAGAGACAGCATGTTCTATACAGACCTTCCTACTTCACCCTTTTATTTTACTGATGGAGATCCTGAGGCTCAGAGAGGGAAACTGGTTTGCTCAAGGTCACACAGCAGGATGTCTGGCCCCAGTCCCCCACTCTTCTCTCTTCTTTGCACTTGGTAAGTGAGGACAGACTCCCCAGACGGAGTCAAGTCATCAAAATGTTCACCTTGGGTCTTCCAGCCTACTGTGTCTTTCACAACCATCCGATGTGACAGTTTATAGCTGGGGGTGTCCAAGTGGGGCCCAATAGGATATCTTGCTATTTGGGTGTCCCTCTCAGTAGTTTGGGAGCCAAGGGCTCTCATCAGTCCTGTATGAAAGCCTCTGGGCAGAGAAACAGTCTCATTGCCAATATCAGAAATTTGATCTTCATTCCCCAAAGAGGATGGATTTCTCTGGTCAGAACATCCCGCCTTGGGCCAGGAAGCACAGTGACGCGCTGCCACAGCAGGTCTCCTCCCTTCCTCCGTCCAAGGGCATCTGTGTACACATCCAGATGGATCATCCTGCGGCCTCTGGGCTGAGCCCAACCTCTGGATGCTCTTTCCCCATAAGGCTGACTATGGCACCCTCTTCCCACCAGGTCCCCGGAGGGCTCGTGGACCACGGGCTCTTCAACGCAGCCTTGCAGCCCCTTGGTCTCCTAGATCTGTCCTGAGTGTGGTCCCATCTGACCCGAGGGTGGAGGCCCTGCACATTTCACACTCACGAGCACCTGGACACCTGCCGCTGTTCTTGAGCTTTGCAGGGGGACGTCACACACCCCTCTGAGGACATTCAGCCCCTTTTCTCCCCCTCTAGAGCCACATACAACATTTTGGACATATGCTCCGGGGTTTCAAGCAGAAGCCCCAGAAGCTTATCCAACTACTCCGTGGGGATCCAAAGACTCCATGTAAGGATCCTGGCCCAGGGTCTGCCAGCATCACAGCACATACTGGAGAAGCAGATAAATAGAACTCTGCCACAGACACAAAAAAGAGATGAATAAGTAAGATACCAAGTGACATCTCTCTAATGGAAGTACGTACAAGATGCTGGGGAGCTTCACAGGAGGATCTCTTAATTCCATCTCGGTGAATGAGGTCAGAGGCCTCACAAAGGTTTGGCCAGGCGCAAAGAGAGGATTTAGTAAGCTAAGCGAAGCCTCTTTCCCCTGCTCTGTGGGTGAAGGAAGCAGCTTGTCTGCAGGGCGTCTCCTCTGTTTCACACAAATCCCTGTAAGATGCTTGGGGGACGGCCATCAAGCCTGTTGGCCAGATAAGGAAACAGATCTTTACAATTTAATGAAGGCTGGCCGGACTGGAAGCTCTCCCCTTGGGGTAACTGCATCCACCTGGCTCTTTTGGTCTCCAGCCTTGAGTACCGTACCCAGCAGAGCCTCGGGGAGGTTGTATGAATGGCTTTCATCTGAAAGCCACCTAGTTAATTGGGTGGTAGAGCTGGATCTCTGATCCAATACCACATGCACTGCTGAGTTACTCTGGGATTCCCCCAAGCTCTCTGGGATGCCACCTTCCCATTCTCTAAGAGGAGAACAAGGATGCCCCCAGGTCTGGGCTGCAAGGCTGGGCAAGATCGGAACAGATGAAGTAGCTGGTAGCTTAGGAAAGACATACAAATGGAGAGGGACCCAACAGAAGCAATCGAGTCTTCATATTATGGCAAAAGTTTGTCCAGAAGATCGGGGTCAAATCCACTGAATCGTCAAAACCTCAAGGCCAAGCCACCGCTAGCCTCAATGTCTGCTTCTGCCCCGCTAACTCCAAGGAGGCTGCCCTTGTCCAGACCCTCCGTGGGCTCCATGTCGCAAATGCATGGTCGTTTCTTTGTTCTTGTCCTAAGTCGTCTTGTGGCACATTGGACACAGCCGGCTCTTCTCCCTTGGGACCTGGGATACTTTCCTCACATTCTGCTTGTTGCTCCTTCTCAGCCTCTTCCCTGGTCTACTTTTCTACCTATATATTTTTTTAAAGATTTTATTTATTCGTTTGAGAGAGAGAGAGCGCGTGCACAAGTGAAGGGGAGAGGCGGAGGGAGGGGGAGAAGCAGGCTCCCCGCTGAGCAGGGAGCTCGATGATGATGTGAGGCTTGATCTCAGGACCCTGAGATTATGAGCTGGGCCAAAGGCAGACGTTTAACCATCTGAACAACCCAGGCATCCCTCTATCTCTAAATTTTGAGCACCCCAGGGCCTAGCGCTGAGTGCTCTTCTCCTGCCTTCCTCCCCACCCCCTGCCCCGTCACCTCGTCCAGGCCCACCATCCATAGCTGTGGCCCCCAAGTATAAATCTCCAGTCCTGACCTCAGTCCAGAGCCCCCAACTTGTAGGCTCAGCGGCTGCTCTGACAACTCCATCCCCATGTCTTAGAGGGACTTGGAACTTAACACAGATAGCAGAGAATCCCGGCCAGCCTTCTCCTCCCCTCCTGTCTTCCAGGTCTCAGGGAATAGAACCCTCCCCACACCTACCTACTGGAGCCTGAAAGCCAGGAGTCACCCTCAATCCTTTTCCCGCCAACACATTAGCAAGCCCGTTAGATTCCACCTGCAGGGCATAGCAGAACTTTCCTTCCCACCGACTCCACTGCCACCACCCTAGTCCTTACCCAAGCCGCTGTCACCCCTTGCTTGTCACTGCTGTGACAAGCTCCACGCAGTCCCTCAGACTCTAGTCTTATCTCCCTTACAATCCACCCCCTTCCCAGAAGTGACCTTTTAATAAAGTGAACCAGATCCTGTTCCAAACCCTCCAAAGCTGCCCTTGGAGTAACCCCAGGCCCAGCACCCCGGAGCCCTGCCGGTGGACTCTCTTTCTGTTCTTTGAACATATGAAGCTTGTTCCCAGAATAGCTCCTTTCAATGTACTTCTCTCCTCTGCCCGGAATGTTCCATCTCCTTCCCCTGGCAAGACAGGTTCCTTGTTGCCTTTGAGGTCTCAGTTTGAACAAGTCTTTTCCTGACCACTCAATCCCTTTCTATCCCACCAGACTATTTTAACTCTATGCACTTGCCCCTATCATTGTCAGGTACACAGTACCATTGTCTGGTATTTCCCTGTTTATCTTTTTTTCACCTCCTCCCCCCAGCTAAACTTTGGGAGTTCAGGATCTTGGTGTCCTATTTCCTGATGCACACCCAGTGCCCAGAACCATCCTGCTCAGTAACTGCGTGCTGAACTAATGGAGCAGCTAGCTCCTATCAGAGTTTCCCATGTACCAGCACAGGGTCCCTGGCTGGGCCAAGCGCATTGCGATCACCCAGGGAACTGGTTAAAAGTAAAATGCCCTGAGGTCCCTAACCTCAGCTATTAGCATATTTTTATGGACATTCCATGGAGCAGCTGCAGTGGGCAGCTCCTGCCCGTTTCCTGCCAAAGTGACGCCAAAGACCTGGGATTGGGGCTGCAATGCCTGCAGCCCACACTCTGACCTCTAGGGGGAGCCTCCTGGGTTTCTCCATCACTCCACCCCCAGAAGGAGGAGCCCCGTGCAGAGGGTCTGGGATGCATTCAAGCCGTCCTGAGCGTGGCATAAAAAAATTGCAATGGAAGTAGACTCGGAAATGTATTCTGACTTCCTCTTTATGTGTTGTTAGAGTTCTTCAATAAGCAGCTGTCCTTTGGCAGGCCCACTCCCTGGCACACCGACTTTCCTCTTACTCAACTGGGGAGGTGAGATTGGGCATGAGGCATTCTTCATCGGAGAGAGCCTGCCCCTTTGAAAGGCCAGGGGCAAGGGAGGGAGGCCTGGATAAGGCAGCTCCAGCCAGCTTGGCTCTGGTTCTGTGAAGAACGTGTCTTGTCTTTCTTACTCCCTTCCTCTTCCAGATTCGGGAGCTGTCAGGATGCGGATGTGAGTCCAGGGGAGGAACACAGAGCAGCCAGGTTGGGTCCAAGCCAGAGGGGCGGGGGCGGGAGGCGGGGAGGGGGAGCATCATCCGGCTCACTTCTCCAGGACTTAGGTCTGGTCTCTACTCATCACCAAGAGTGTACCTGCCTTCTCACCCTTGATGACATCATTGGACCATAATGTCCCCTTATGCTCATCACTTTCTATTTTGGTTTCAGACAACAAAGCATTGTCAAGGACTTACACTAAAAGAGAGCCAATGCCAGTAAAACCATTTCGAAATGACTTCTTGCTTCAGGGAGAGAAGAGCTAAGATCCACTGCAATGGCTTAACTGTATGATGACATTTCCATGAGCTGAAATCCGGCGTGTTCACCAGCATAACCACATAGACACAAGGAACATACCATTTTAAATTGTTGTCTCCGCCTATCTGCCTCGAGAATGCAGGTGGGAGGATGCAATCCAAGGAATCCGATGATCCTTGGTGATCTTCCGAAAACATCTTCCACTCTCAGTTTATAAATTCCTTTTCTCCATCCCTTTAAGCTACCAAGACACGTGTTAGGACAATGGCCACCATTTTGAATAGGTGCCACAATGAGTCAAGCCCTGGGCTTATTTGGCTGCAGACCTTATCTGTTGAAGCCTACAATGTAGGTGTTTTCATGCCTAATTCCACATGAGGTTGCTAGACTGCAGAGAGGTTAGGTCACTGCCCAGACACATACCCTGAACTCATATGCAAGTATCCTGACACCTCAGCTGTCTATCTTCCTACCTCATCCTTCCCAGCCTCCTGGGCCAGAGCGGCCACAGCCCCACTGCAGAGGCATCGAGCAGAGGGCCCTGGGGTGGGAGCTCGCCCCAGCCAGGTAGCATCATGAAGGAAGCCCTCGTACCACAAAACAAACACCCAGGTGCACGCTCCCTGCAAGGTGAAAGAAGCAAGATACCGGATGCTGAAAGCAGAGCATTATCACATTGTTGATCAATCTCCTCCTCTCTCTATCTTCCTCTGTAGCTCTCTTTTCTGTGGCCTTGTAACCTGGACCCAGCACAGCTCTTGGGAACAGATTGTGAAGGAAAGAGACAAAACAAAGGAAAGATGATAAAAACTGCTATGAAAGGTTAAACTCCCATGATTCTCTGTGGCTGTTTAATGGATTTCTATGATATAAACAGACCTTTGGCTTTGCCTGCTGGGCAGGTGACCTCCAAATAAATGAGTTTAGACAGTATTCCCTAATAAGAAATGTTCCTTTTTTCCCCCCCACACTCCACAAAGCCCCTTGAGCATACAGAGACCCTCTCTCCCTCTCAGACAGATACCATCGGCGGCACGCACACGCCCATCTGAAATACAAGTGGGCTGTGTGGTATGGTCCTTCAAAACAAGCACATGCATTTGCATTTATACCTCATTTGTTCACTTAACAAACATTTACAGAGGTGACTCTGCACTAGACGTGGTGGATACAGTGGGGAAAAGGTCTGGCCTTGGTACAGTCCAGTTGACAGACGCGGAGAGGTAGGTAAGAGCCAGAGTATAGACCCGCAAAGAGCAATCATGGAGGAGGGAGTGTCTAGAACTCTGCAGACGTCAGAGGAGGCAACATGAACTGAGACACGGTCTCTTTGGATGGCCTCAGTTTCTTCATCGCTGTAGGCGTAACAAGAGACAGGACCTCACAATGCCAACGTGGAAATGAAAGGTAGTCACGTATCCAGGGTCTGGCACGTGGTAATTCATACTTGCAGCATTACTAGATGAGCCCCCAGTTAGAGATGTGAATGGATAGAAACGATTAAGCCAAGGATAGGATCAATCATTTGTTTTCTAGAACCAAGTCCTGACTTTTATGCGAAGGGTAGTTTGCTTTTTCGGTGACCTTCCCCCTACTGTCCAAGTATGGAGTCGCACCCCTGCTCTTTTAGCCACTGCTGCATATTTCTAGGGAAAAAGCATCAGTCCCCGGAAAGTCAAATCTGGGAGAGGAAGCCATGCAGCAGTGGGGGAAGCACGGGGAGATGGAGAGGAGGGCTGTGAGGCATCCTGAGGATGAGCAGGGCTTTGACAGATAACTAGGATGCCCAGCACATAAGGTGCCTGACAACCCTCTCGACATCTTCTGTCTTCAAAGAAGTCTTCTGAGAATGACAGTCCCTCTGCCCATCCCTCTCACCACCACCCCCCCACAGTCTAATGATGGCAGGTTACACAACAAATACAATTCATTTTTTTTCAACTTCACATTAGAATAAGCGTGCCTGGAAAATTGGCTCTGTGAGCAGTCACTGTTCTTCCCTTGCCAGGAAAGCACAGTATATTCTAGAGGTCTCAGAAAAACTGCCAATATCTATAGCGGGCTGTCTTGTAGAACTTTCTGTGATGATGGAAATATTGCATCCCTACTCCATCCAATATGGTAGCCACCAACTGCATGTGGCTAGTGAGCTCTTGAAATATGGCTATTCTGACTGAGGACAATGAATTTTGGATTTAATTCAATTTGATTTAATTTAATTTAGATTTAAATAGCCACATGTGACTAGTAGCGGCTGCCATACTGGATAGCACAGACCCAGGGGCTCTCCTTGTATACATTTTCTTGAGTCTCTTCTATAGTTCTGGCATTTTCTTCTACAAACTGGGCAGGCTATGGGGCAAAGTGCCCAAGGTGCAGGCCCTGGCCACCTCCTCCTGTCCCCTGCCCCCACCCCATCCTTAAGATACCCACATGGCAAGACCTTCCCAAATGTTCAGCCAGAGGTCTTGTTAGCCCCAAGGGAGTAAATCCTTTTGCTTCAGACAATTTCATCAGCTCTACTAATCCACCCAAAGAATCCAATCCGTTCATTACATTTCTGAAAGCTCAGGACGATTCCACTGCTAAGATAATGTCTTTAGGGCCAGAGGGGAGGCTGCTGGGCTGTACACGTCTTGGGCCACTTTGTGCCCACTGGGCTGAGCGGGCAGTGGCAGCCTCCCCACAATGCCCTGCTTTTCCCTTCTAAAGAGATTGGAGACACAGCCCTGGCTGGGCCTGTGTAATCTATTCATTTCCTTCCAAGCTGGGCTCTGTAAGCTCATTCACAGAGGACGGGCAAAGGAAGCTGGGGAAGCAAACAGACGTACAGAAAACAAACAGTGCTGGGCAGCTCCTTGTTTGGGGGGGCTTCTCTGCTTGGGGGGGTCTGACTGCAGGAGAGTGGGGCTCCCATTGCTGCTTCTCCTGCATCCTCTAGAAGCTCTGCCCTCCTCCCCTACCCAGGAGCCTTGGTTCCTGCAGCCCCCATCTTGGTAAGCTCTTATCTCTCTCCTTTCAGCTGGCTCCTTGGGAAAAGAGGCGATCAGTGAGGGGAAGGCCAGAGTGGCAACAGGCAGAGAGAGAACAGGCAAGCATGGACCACTTCCCTGCAGTTCCCCCATCCTCACCACCCCAGACGGGGCATGCGAGGTTCCCCTGGTCCCAAGGAGACTTCCAAGTCAGCTGAGCCTGCTCCCTCAATCCAGCTACAGAATCACAAGGGCCCAAACATTTGGCTCTGGTGGGCGATTTGCATGTGATTTACATACATCTGCATACCCCCTCCCCACTCCAGAGGCGTGCAGTCAAAGGATGTGAAATGAAGTAAAATAAATTAATTAGTGCAGCCTACCATAGCCCAATACACAGGGCCTGACACCGTAAGAGATGCAACTGATTTTCAAGGCAATCAACATGATCGCAGGCAGGCTAGGGTGGAGAGAGACGGTGAGGTTGGTGATGGGGATTTCTCAGCATTGGCAGCAGAGAAGGGGAGGGAAAGACCACGCCTGAGCCAAGAGCTGGGCATCTTCGTCCTGCCCCAGCCCTCTCCCCCCATCTTCAGGGGATGCAGAGTGGAGCCGCATGGAAGCCAGCTTCTGGTTTCTTACACCTGGGCCTGGCGCTGGCATTGCCCCCACCCTGGCGGCCACCTCTGCAGGCAGGTTTTCACCACTGACACAGAAATCCCTTTTCCAACCAGTGAGGAGAGTTGCTTCAAGGGCTGGCAAGGCAGTGAGGTGTCCACTGGTAGCTCCCTGTGTGCAAGCGCCCTCCCACCATCGCCCCCATAAACTGTGCCCATTGGGTCTCCATATTTCTCTCTGCCAGCTGGGCGGGTCTTTCACTTCCCCTCACTCCGATCCCATGTACGGATGGTTGAGGGAGAGACAGTCCCATCGTTAGCAGCGAGCTGCAGTTAATTTAGCACAGTCCTTCTGCCAGGTGCTAATGAGATGCTCGCAGTGTGTCAGCCAAGCAGCTTCCATATCATGTAAATACGCCTCTTAGTGATTCAGTTCATGGCACTGTTTAACATAGGCCTTGACTTTCTCTAGGCCTGTTGATCTATCCGGGATGGCAATCTCATCTAAACTTGGGGCCCCGCGGGGTGTCGAACGTCAGGTTCACACCTGTGGGGCTCAGGCCGCTGCCGGGAGAGCTTGGGTACTGGGGGGTGGGGCCCTAGAGGCGATTTTAAGTGGGAGGGGCTACAATGCTAAGATGGAGAACGATGATTTTGGTTAAAAGGAGCCCAAGTCACAGCCAACAAACCAGCAAAGGACGAATCAAAGGCCAAGAATGCAAGAAGGACCAGCAAGGACAGGATGGTCCAACCAAGGCTGGAGCCAGAGCAAGACTATTGAGGAGCAGGGAGCCGGGTCAGAGTGGTGAGTGTGCCCGCCGGGGGATCCTCTAACACAGGGTTTCCTAGCACTGCCCTGTGCAAGCGGTGGGAGTGTGAAGGAGCAAAGGAACCAGTTCTAGAAGCTTGATCATCAGGTTGCCAATGCTACCCCCCCCACTCCCCACTCTGCACCCTCCACCTGCTCGCTCCATCCGCTCCATGCAGAGCAGTTCCACTCGACTGTGTCACCTCCTGGTTTCATCTGAAGAAAGGGCAATGCAGCAGACAGAGGTTAGAGAAGTATTGTTTTAGATCAGGGGTTGGCAGACCATGGCCGGTGGACCACATCAGCCCATACAGCCTCTTTCTGTACAGCCCACGAACCAAGAATGGCTTTTTACTTCTCTAAATGGTTGCAATATATATATATATATATATATATATATATATATATAAAGAAGAGTATTTTATGACATATAAAAATGATATGAAATTCAAGTCCCAGTGTCCATGAATACAGATTGGAGCCCAGCCATGGCCTCTCGGTGACACATTGTCTGTGGCTGTTTTCACACAATAACAGCAGAGCCGAGGAGTTGTGACAGAGACCATACGGTCCCCGGGAGAGGAGGATATTTACTCTCTGGACCTCACCAAAAAGTGTTGCCAAACCCTGTTTTCTTTCAATCGTGGAAGGGGAGCTCTCTGCCTCAACTCTTGCTCTTGCACCTTGCTCTGCATGAACCTGAGCGTGGCATTGCAACACTCCAACCCGAACTTCTCCTGAGCCCAGCCAGCCCTGACTCCCTTGTGGCCAAGGGACACCAGGCTGGGGTGCCCGGTTGAGACACATGAAGGCTCCTATCAGCGCCTGAAAAGGCCAACACTTGTGCCCAATCCCCAAGCCGGTCCTCCTGTTGCCACCAGCCGGGCGTGGACAGGTGGGCATCTGTGTGCCTCTACGAGCCCTGCACCTCGGACCCAGCTCAAGGTGCCAGACACCACGAGAATCCTACACGTAATCAAAGTAGAGGAGGGCCATCTCTGGAATTAGTTTCAAGAAGGCAGGACGCCGTCCTGGTCTTCTCTGTGCTCTGCCAAGAACATTACCCAAAGCCTCATGCCTGGAATTGCAGCCTTTGACGTTCCCTGGTTGTTACACAGCACACAGGCCCCACGGGGTTCTTCATGACTCCTACTTGGTGCTGCTGGGGTTTCCAGAGCACAGGGGCATATTAGGGACACAGAGGAGACCAGAAGGAGAGAGAGACCCCAAAGCTGGAACAAAGTGGTCTTGGAGGAGGGTTTGGGCAGAGGATGGGAACCTGGCTGAGGGCACAGAACAACACAGAGCTGGGTTAGGACCGAGGACGCAGCCAAGCCTGCAAGGGCTCCGGGGACTCTATCTCCAGCCCTGGTTGGTGGCGCGGAGGAGACAACTGCGGCGACTTACCCGGTACCACACGATCTCACGCATGCGACCATCGGTCTTGAAGTTACACTTCAAGGTCACAGCATCACCAGCCACCACGGGTGGGAGAGGCTCAATGTTGACAGTCAGGTAGCCTATGGGGAAAAGGAGAAAGCGGAGGTGAGGGCATGTGAGCATCAGAAGGGTTGGGCTGAGTGGGGCGGGGTGGGGGGAGGGCTGGCACCGTGGTACGGGGTGCTGTTCCCACTGGAGCCCCTGCGATTGGTGCCGGGCTCATCGCTCCCTTCCTCCTTCTCATTGACCTCTCCGCCCTGAGGACCTCCTTGGCTCCTGTGGGTCCCTCCAGTCCTGAAACATTTCTTCTGGACATCAATTTTCCCTTGAAAGTAAGACCCGCTGGCAGCTGGGGGAAATGCCTCAATGTATTTCTACAGGTCGTCCCAGAGAAACAGTCCTGCGGTCACACACTATCCCCCCCTCCTCCCTATCACGGAGCCTCCCTACGCATTGGCCAGTTGAGCCCCACGGGAAATGAGCGTGCCACAACCCATCTAACCAGGCATTCCCAAACCTACGTGACTACTGGCCTCTTAGGCATCCCTGAAGCCCCATCGGCAACCGGTGCAGCCAGGGTCCCATGGAACCCACACTGGGAAACTATTCTAGGGGCCTGGACTCCTCCATTCCCAGCCTCATAACCAAATTACTCCTGGTGAAAGGGGACGAGCTCCCTGAGGGGCCTCTGAATCTCCCATCTCACACACCGTGCCACCCAAGGGGGGAGGGATCTCCACCCCAAGCCCACACCGGTGGAGGGCTGATTATGAGCTGACCGCCTAGGGACGAGCCCAAACCACTGCAAGCACCAGAGGCTGTGTCTCGCCCACCAGCAGCCCCCCGAAATCCCAGGAGCGGGCACCCTTAACCTGGAAGCCGCACCCTGGGGAACCACTCCTGTCTTCACACCGGAGTCCAGCCTGGTGAGGCCTCTGACCCTCTCTGCCACCTCCCGCAGCCCCATCCCAGAGGGCCAGGCCCCGCTCCGGCTCTGCAGGGGACCTCATTCTTGGGCTGATCGTCCGGGCCCATCTGATTGGCCTCCCGTCGGTTGATGTCCAGCCATTGATCTGTTGGATCAATCCAGTCCGATTGTCTTAATGAGAAAACTAGCCAGGATGGTTCAGGGATTTCAATTGTGCAGGCAACCTGAGCACACCGAGCTCAGGCGCCTGACCCCTGCCTGGAGCTTAATAGTTACAACACTCCCCAGGGGTTAAAGAAAAAAAAAAAAAACAACAACCCAGAATTGACCTCTTCAGGATCAATTTGGAAGCGGGAGTCAGGATCGACTTGTGTGGTACCAGCCTTCAGGTCCCAACAGGCCGGGGAAAGGGGAATAAGGCGGGAGGTTCACCTCTAGGGAGCCCCAACCTTAGGCTGGAGGTCAGACTCCCAGGGAGCCCCGAAGAGCCTGTGTGGTCCTTGAGAGCAGCGACAGGAACCAACTGGAAGGACATCTCTGCCTCCCGCTCTTGTCATTCATTCAGCCTCAGTTTGCTCCCACCTGCTCTGAGCAGGGCGGTGACCCAGGGAGCAGGAAGTCCCAGCATGGCCCCGTCTACTACGCATGAACAGTTTGGGGACAGATTCACAACCTGGTCACACTCCGTGGGCGGGTGGAGGTGGGGGCCGCGCAGGGGAGGGAAACTTTCCAGCCTGGACCATCAGGGAAGTCCCCAAGCCCAGGCGCATCCCAAACCATGACAAACGAGGAGGCCGCCCCTCAGAGGCTGGAGCCCAGTGACAGAGAGGACTCTGGGCAAGCCAATCCTGAGCAGGATGTAGTAATAATGGGTCACATTTCCAGGGCACCTACTCCGAGACAGGTGCTGGCCTAAGCGCTCATTACACACTCATTTCAGTGTCCCGACAATCCTCGGGGAGAGGAAGCAGTATTATTCCCACTTTCCATAGGGAAACAGAGAGGCAAAGTAACCTACCAGGATCACACAGCTGTCAGTGACAGAGCTGGGACTGAAGCCCAGCCTGCTGATCCGTTCTGACCGCCACGCTATATACAGCCTCTCTGATGGTGGGAGGGGAGGGCAGGGCGGTGGACACTTCACATCCAGCCCTGGGGACGAGGGCGACGTGCTGCTGGCAGGCCGTGACGGAAGCCCAGGACCTGATCCTGCCTGTTGCCATCCCCAGCCCTGGGCAGACCCCCTGGCTCACCCGTCTGGCGGGGGGCGGGCGGCTGCCCTCCCCCAGGGTCTCACCTCGGAAGCTACAAGCCAGATGACTGAGAGCTCAAGACCAGAGAAGGGCCCCCTCCCACCGGAAGGAGGTGGGAAGGACACACTCTGGGATGGGTAAATCCTGGGTGCAGATGGTGTGTGCATGTGAGGCGGGCCAGGGCGGGATGGAGGTGCCAGCTTGCAGGGTCGCCATTTGTTGGCAAACCACGCGGGAATTATAGGTGTGACTCCAGAGGGGACCAGGGGGACGAGCGAAGCTCTGGCAACCAGTGGTTGTGTTAGGAGCCCCACAAGGTGTAGCAGATGTCCGGGGCGTGCAGGGTGAGAGCTGTGAAGAGCCCCCTGCACGGCAGCAGGGGTGGGGACAGGGTCACAGGGGACACACGAAGAGGAGATTTAGAAGGTGGGCACCTGAGTAGAGTGGTTTTGATGCCTTTAGACCACATTTCCCGGAGCATGTAGAGAAGAGGGAGCTTCTAATAGATGTTTCAGGCAACAAGACTTCTTTTTTTTTTTTTTTTAAGATTTTATTTATTTATTCATGAGAGACACACAGAGAGAGGCAGAGACACAGGCAGAGGGAGAAGCAGGCTGCATGCAGGAGCCCGATGCAGGACTCGATGCCAGGATCCCAGGGTCATGCCCTGAGCCAAAGGCCAACACTCCACCACTGAGCCACCCAGGCGTCCCGCAGGCGACAAGATTTCATTACCAACACTGCGCTGAACAAAATTAAGCACGCTCCTCCCCTTCAAGACTTCTCCCCTTCCAGCTTCCTGTCTTGCCTTCCTTCATAAAAACAAACAAAAAAAAATCCTTTGGAATCTATGCAGTGCCGGGCACTGCTCCAGGCACTGGAGACACAGCAACGAGAAGGGGCAAGTCCTGCCCTCACGAAGGTGACGTTCCAGCAGAGGGGGCAACAGTCAAATAAGCGAACGAGGGGACACATGGCAGGTGGTGACAGATGCCACGAAGAAAACAGACCAGGGTAAAGCAACAGGGACAGCGGGGCAGGGGCTGCTCTGGACCGGGTGGCCCTCGAGGCCTCTCTGACGGGGTCAGAGGGAAGGCAGGTGTCTAGAGGGAAAGCACTGCGGACGGAGAACGCCAGGTGGGCACACGCCCGAAGCGGGAGTGTGCTCGGGGTGCTCACTCAGTGTGGCCCAGGGTAGGAAATTCCTTCCTAACCTCGCAACCACTCTGGATCCCTTCTTCGCCTCAGCATCTTGCATGAGTAGAACCAGGGCAGGGGCGAAGGGGAGGTGCCGGGCTGAGGGAGCGGCTCACCCCACCGCAGGCCCCTGAGTCCCGCCTGCCTCCCCTCCTCCAGGAACAGGTCCCTAACCCCAGGTGGGAGGGATTGTGTCTCACATCCCGAGGTCTCCCTGCTTGGGGGTGGGAGCTGGGGGTGCGGGCTCCTCTCCTGGCCACCCTGGGAGCTGAGGGAGGGGCTCCGGCCACCACGCGGTGCCTAAAACCTCCTCCCTGGGCGTGTGGCCCGTTCCTGCCGCCCCAGCGCCCGGGCTCCCATTTGTGCAGTCACCAGCTCTGGCAACAGCCCATGAGACGCGGCGCCGCTCGCTGCGTGCGTCGCGCTGGAGTGTAGTTGTCTGCGCATCTGCCTCTCCTTCTGGAATGCGAGCTCCATTAGTATCAGTAGGGTATGAAAATGAGGTTCGACAAGTGCTGCTTTCGGAGCTTTCCGACGCGCAGGCGGTGCCGATCCTGCCACCGCCCCACGCGTGCTGCTCCGTCGCGGGGGAGGACTGCGGTTCGGGGCGCCGCCGCTTCCTACCCGAGGCCAGCACAAGGCTGGGGTGACGTGCGGTGTGTGGGCATCACCTCGGGTCCGGAGGGAGGACCACTAGCCCGGCGGTGGGGGCGGGGGGCGGCGGGGAGAGGCAGGTGACAAGGCAATTTTCTGAGAGATGTACCACGCGAGGACGGCGTCAGCGCCAATCAACACCTGGATCACAGGTGAGAAGTCACCTTCCCCGCCGCAGACGCACACACGGGAGGGGACGGCGAGGGCCCGTAGCCAAGGAGGCTTTTGCAAAAGAGAAACACTAGAAAAGTTCCCCCGTTAGGTCGGACGGACACTGCTCCAGCTCCCGTTTCACCAAATTCCCTCCCCTTCTGAATGCCTTGCCCTGGTTCCTTCTCCGAAAGTTCCTCCCTCCCTTCCCTTGCTTCTCCCGCCCACAGGCCTCCGACCAATGTGAAGCCAGTTAACCTGGTTCAAGTTTCTTGCTCCACCACTCAGCAGTGACCTGGGCAAGTTGTGCGGCCTCCAAGGGACTCAGTTTCCCCATGTGCAATGTGGACATGGGACTAAATCCCAGGGAGGTGAAGCATGTTCTAGGGTATCGTTCCCCACGAGCCCTGCCCACATGGGGAGGCGTCCCTGAGCAGGGCAAGCTGGCACCAGGCCTCCTGGCCTCCCAGACCTCCATTCCTTCCCGTTTCCCACTGGCCAGCCGAGGAAAGGTGGTGGGAAGAGAGGAGTCTGACATCTGGAAGTTGGTCAAGGGGTAGGAGAGTCAGAGGTGACCAGGGATCAGAGCCAGGAGACCCACGTGGCATCCTTCCCCCGAGGGAGAGGACAGAAAACCGAAGAGAAGAGATGAGAGCAGGACGCAGGACCCATGCCCTCTCCCTGCTTCCTGCTACCGCCCAGGTCCGGGCAGGTGGGAAGGGGCAGCTCAGCAGGTAGAGGTTGGGGGAGACGGGCTCATCCCTCAGCCAGGAGGCCGTGAGCATAGTCAGAAGAGCCTCCGAGACGTGAGTTCTGGTCTCAGCCGTGCTGCCAACCAGCTCTGGTTCCCCTCTTTGGGCCTCAGTGGCGTTGTCTCTAAAATGAGGAGTGAACTGGATTTTTAGGGACTTCCAGCTCCAATCAATCCCACGTCAGATGTTAACCGAGCCCAGTTCTTGCCCCCTTCCTTCCTGGTACGTCTCAACACCATTTCTCCGACAAGTGAATCTATCAATTAATCAGCCACCAGCTAAAGACGGAGCTCTGTCTCTCTGTGCATTAAATTTGCCACCAATCAGCCTTTTGCATGAAGGCCCCCAAGCTCGGTATCAAGAAGCGGGATCAGGAGTGGAGCTGGATCCATCTTAACTAAGCAGTTCATTATCCCGTATGGGGCCATCACTCTCCCCCTCTATCTCTGACAGCATTTACACCACTCCTGTTAAGATACATTTAGCAAAATCGCAGGCAATATTTAGGAACCAGGTGCCCTCCCCAACGAGGTGATGACAAATAGTTCCTCGGCCCGGAAGCATCGCCTTGTCATCTCCCAGTGCTCCTCCTCTCCCTTTTCCCTGCTCCGAAGGGATGCTTCCACAAAGCCAGCTCACGTCTGGCCCCATGGGCCAGCGAGGGTTGCCATGGGAGGGGTCCAGACCTGCCTTGATGTAGAGAAAGGAGACAGAAGTTATATTAGGGTGACCAGATGTTTCAGTCTGGATTTCCTAGGACAGGGGCTTTCGGCACCGACCAAACCAAACCACAGGCGTCACCCTAGTTACCGCCCCGCCATGGCCCATGGATGGCCCTGGTACGTTGCTTAAACCTCTCTGCCTAGTTCAACAATGAGGGTGACCACACCTCCCTTGACCAACTCAGGGACTGGTGGAGTGAATCTGATCCCCTCCATCCTGGTGCCTGACTCCACACGGGTTCAGTAGACTTGGGTTCTAAAGGGAGTAACTTGTGGATTGGGGTCCGGCTTGGACTTCCTGCATCCGTTCATGCCCTTCCAGCATCCTCTGCCAGCCGCCAGGCCGCCTTCTCTAGAACGCGCACCCCTGGCCTTCCTAGGGGACTTCAGAACTGCCAGTCGCTCCATAGGAAACATCTTGCATCCTCCCCGGGGGAGGAGGGTCTGGTGCTCGCCTGGCTCCAGCTCCCCATCCAGGCCCTGCTCTTCCTCACAAGCGCCCCGTCTCTCACTGCTGGGTCCTAGCACTGGTGCTCCCCTGTCCCGAGCCCTCACTCTTGGCTTGGGATGCTGCTGTTCATCCTTCAAGGATTAACGGAAATCTCACCTCCTCGGATGACTTTTCCTGACTCCCCAGGCTGTCACAGTCCCTGACATTCCCCCTTCCTCCCTCTCATTAAGGCCCCAGAAGAGGGCTTGTAATGATGTATTGAGGGCCACCGCCGCGAACCATATCTAGGTGCCGTGGCACCCATGTGCCCGCAGCAGAGCCTAAATCAGAGTCTCTGTCTGATGAAGGAACAGATTAGCCCTGCCTGGGCCTTAGGCTGTTCCATGGGTAGAGGGGGTGGTGTTCCCAGAAGGGTCCTCGTGCAAACAGCTCATCTCTGCATCTGCATGTGATGCACATGCCTGGGGCTAGGGTTCTCCATGGACTCAGGTGCCTTCTGCACCTGTGTCTCCGGCCACATCTGCCTGGACTGGCATCAGTGCCCCCCTTAGACTACCCAGGGGCCTCTGGGGGGTCCAGGCAGGGGGACTCTGTCCAAAAGAGGAAATGAGCAGCGGGTGGATGTAAGACACACCAACTGGGTCGGCAGAGAGCATGACCCGGGGCCCCAGAAAGGGGGTGTCCACGCGAGCAGGGTGACTGCCAGGACTGGCAGGCTCGGTGTCGGGGGACGGAGCTACTGCTGCGTTCTGAGCCATGTCCTGCTTGTCCTGGGAACACTGTGCTGAGCAGGCATCCTGTCTCCCTTGCTTCTCCTAGGAGCCTGGCTGCCAGTGGTGGTGACCAGGGACCTCGCAGCGGATGGGGTAGGGACCCGGAACGTAGGACACCACATTACTGCTTCATGCACCCTTGCATGCTGCAGCTACCTCAGACGAACAGGTCCCAAATGGAAGCGATGGATCCCCCCCTTGGCTAAGGGAACACCCGCACGCACGGCAGTCTCTATCCAACTCCCTCACCCCCGCACTACTACCTCTCTGGGCCCAGCCGCAATCATTTATTGCTGGCCCACCGCAACGCCTCCCCACCGGTGCCCTTGTGCCCTTGCTCCCCCACCGTTGCCCAAACCCACCTCTCTGAGTTCATCTCGCCCCCTCCCCTTCCTCCTTTCCTCCACCCACCCACAGTGAACCCTACCCCTCCCCGAATACTCCAAGTATATCCCCACCTCCCAGAACAGCTTTCCCTTGATACCTACGTGGCTCAATCTCTCAGCTCTGCTGCTCAACTGCCATCTCCTTAGGGAGGCGCCTTTTCTAACTATCTTTAAAAAATAGTACCCTTGTCATTGTCTTGCTCTTTGCCCTCCTTTATTCTTTTTTAAACATTTATTTGGTTTATACTGATTTGGTTATTGTCTGCCAATATTCCCTCCCCTTATCCCCAAAGCCAACCAAGCTCCACGAGAGCAGAGCCCTGGTGTATGCACGTGTGTTTCAAAATTTTTTTTAATTTTTATTTATTTATGATAGTCACAGAGAGAGAGAGAGAGAGAGAGAGAGAGAGAGGCAGAGACATAGGCAGAGGGAGAAGCAGGCTCCATGCACCGGGAACCTGATGTGGGATTTGATCCCGGGTCTCCAGGATCGTGCCCTGGGCCAAAGGCAGGCGCCAAACCGCTGCGCCACCCAGGGATCCCCTGCACGTGTGTTTCAGTCTCTCCCTCCTGCGCCTCCAGAATTCAGACTGGATGATTTCTATTGATCAACTTTAAGCTCATGGACTTTTCCTCTGTCATCTCTGTCCTGCTACGGAGTCCATCCCGTGAGGTGGTTTTTTTTTTTCCAGTTATTATATTTTTCAGCTCTAGAGCTTCCATTCAGTTCTCCTTTTTTACCTTCTACTTTTTTGCCAAGCATTTCTATTTTAATATTTGTTTCAAGACTATTTGTGATTGCCTGTCCAAGTATTTTATATATATATATATATATAAAAGCTACTCCAAAGTCCTTGTCAGATCATTCCAACACCGGTGTCACCTCATCACTGCTGATTGTCTCCTTGTGTGAATTGAGATTTTCATGGTTCTTTCTGTATCAAGTGATTTTGGTTTGTATCTCGGACATTTTGAGATTACCCTATGAGAGTCTGGTTTATAGACTTGTTTATACTCATTCTTTCCAGGGCACTTCAAATCCTGGTGTTCTTTCCCCAAGCCACCTGCTAGTGTTTATGTCTCTGATTTTCCACATAGGTGTCCACACCTTCTGTCCAGGTCTCACAGTCATATGAGCGGGAGATAAAGGGAGGCTGGTCTTCATCACGTCACACCAGAAGTCCTTCATTTGTGTGTGTGTGTGTGTGTGTGTGTGTGTGTGTGTGTGTTTAAACCATGACTTTATCCCTAGAAACTAGAACAGTTCTTGGCATTTTATTTATTTATTTTTTAAGATTTTATTTATTTATTCATGAGAGACACAGAGAGAGAGGCAGAGACACAGGCAGAGGGAGAAGCAGGCTCCATGCAGGGAGCCCAACGTGGGACTCGATCCAGGGACTCCAGGATCATGCCCTGGGCCGAAGGCAGGTGCTACAACTGCTGAGCCATCCGGGGATCCCAGTTCCTGGCATTTCAATAGGAATTGCCATACATATGTGTTGAAGGCACCAAAAGCTGAGCAAATACATGTGATTAGTGCTTGGTGATTTTCAAAGGATGCCTGTAAATATTAGCTCGCTGATCACCATGGCAGCCCTGTGGGTCGGTGTCCCCATTTTACAGGTGAGGAGATGGAGGCGCTGGGATACAGAATGACTTCCTCGTGATCACACGGAGGCCGGCTTGGCAGGCCAGCCCTCTGATTCTGAATCTGGTACTCCTTTGCCATCCCTCCCACAGGAGCCCCCTGCCCATTGCTCTCAAATGGCAAGTAAGCTGAAGACAGGGGTGAGTCGGAGGGTCAAGCGCCCACAAGGACCTGGAAACCCTGCTCTGGGTGCGCAGGGTCAGACGCCAGGCAAGATCAGCAGGACATAACACCTCCACAAGGGACAGCAGGATGACTGGCAGGCAGCTGAGGCCATATTCAAGTTCAAAGCCAGCAGATGATGCTAGGAAGGCCAGGGAGATGTGTCTGAGGCCGTTTCCAGGGCAGTGAGAGACCCAAGCCTGGATGGATGAATTTGTTCTATCGCAACCCTAACATACAGTCCCCTGATCCCAGCTCCGGACATTTACCTTAGTCTGAAAATGCCGGTTTGGTGTCACTCAAACCATCACTTTTTGATGTAAAGTAGCTACAGAAGAATCAAAGGCCATGCACTGTGACTTTTCTATCAGAGGTAGGGGCTGCACCTGCCATCAGACTAGGAGCTCCCTGAGGGCGGGCAGGGACAGTGTCTCACCTCCTTCTGTGGGTATGAGTGCAGAAGTGATGCAGCGACTCATGGACCCCACTCCCTTGGGAGAATCAGCCTAGATTCCCAAGACATTCCTGGGGCAGACAGACAGTCAGGTGGTAGTAGCAGTTCCACCAGCTGGATTTAAGACCCTGCTGGGGTAGATGATGGGAGTCGGGGTCACATAAATTCCTGATGACACCCTCCTCTCTCTGTGGGGCTGGGATTTATCTCCATGTGATAGGGAGCTCCATGCACCAGCACTCATGAAGAAAGAGGTCACCCCATCTCACGAAGATAAATACCATAGCGTGGCACTGACGACAGCCTCCCTGGGCTCCCTGTGCCGCATAATTACTATCGTAATAAATATTATTACAACAAAACAATTACTGCAACCAGATCTTTCCGGCAGGTACAGAGGGTTCTGTGAAATACACTTTCCATGCTGGGCTAACAGGTGCTCCCAGCCGGGGACCGCGGTGAGAGGGTGGAGGGGGCCTTTTAAGAAAAGAAAGCCTCTGAGCAAAGAGGAGAAGTTAGCAGCTCACCTGTTTCTAGGATGGATCAATTCTTCCTCTCAAATAGCTCTCAAAATTGTGTCTGCCCAGCACCAGTGCTGTGGTTTGGGCCCCTAAAATTCCTCCCCAGGACCCTGTGCAGCCAGCTTGCTGGTGTCCATCCTCCAGCCTGGGTCCTCCAACGTACCACCACCTGGGGTCTCACTGGTGTCTCTAAAATGCAAATATAATGACGCCACCTCGCTGGCTAATGCCATTCAATTTCCCCACCCCATTGCCTTCCAATTCAGGATCAAGTACAGACTCTGTCATGGCCAACCAGGCCCCTAATGATCTTGCCTCTCTCAGCCTCTCCAACTCAATCAGTCTCCCGCCGCGTCTGTGCCGCCGAGCAACCCCATCCGCCACCCCTTCCACAGCCCCTTGAGTTCCACTTTCCTCTTCCTGGAATGCCCTTCGCGGAGTTCACCTAGGGAAATTTGTACGTGTCCTTCTAGGTTCAGTGCAACGGTCACCCCTTCCTGGATTTATCTGAGTCTGATACTCCCTCTTCTGGGCTCGTACACCCTTGTAAACATCTCAATCATAGCCATCCACGCCAATCGTAATGTAACACATGATTCTCTGTGTATGTCTCTGCCATCAGACTGGGAGCTTCTTAATTCTTAAGGTCAGGGACCTGATGTGCATGATGTTCCCTGCATGATGTTTGGTACGTGGCGGGTGCTCAACCAGCGTGCTGCACAAATGAGGCAGTGAATGAGCCATCCCACGAACACTGCATGTGACAGTGCTTGGTGAGCTGTGTAGCCCTGGACAAATGAGCTTTATGCCATAGCTTAGTGTACTGCTGTCACACCCTGGATCCAAATCTTTCTTTGTCCCCCTACTGCCGTTGGGATGAAGTCCAAACCCTTTCTCCTCACACTCTTGGCTTGCCTCCTCCTCAGCTCATCTCTGGTCTGTCTTCTATTTTTTTTGTATTTATTTTTATTTATTTTTATTTTTATTTTTTTAATTTTTTATTTATTCATGATAGTCACAGAGAGAGAGAGAGAGGCAGAGACACAGGCAGAGGGACAAGCAGGCCTCATGCACCGGGAGCCCGATGTGGGATTTGATCCCGGGTCTCCAGGATCGTGCCCTGAGCCAAAGGCAGGCGCCAAACCACTGCACCACCCAGGGATCCCTGGTCTGTCTTCTATATGCTGAGCCTCAGCCATCCTGAATTACTTAGTGCTCCCCAAATATGCTAGACCTCATGTGGCAACTGGGTCTGTCCACATGCCACGCTTCCACCTGCAACACCTGCCACCACTTTACCCTCATTATTTTGATATGCCCTCAGAGCTTAGCTTAGACATCACTTACGCTAAAGGCCTCTCCTGACACCACCCCAGCTTCACCTAGCTCAGAGCCAGCACCCCTAAGCCGGGGTTCAGCGCCTCTCTCAGAGCATCTACCATAGCCCTAACACACTGTATGGTGACACCCTTTGTGGCTAATCCGTTTCCCAATACCATGGATGATGAGCTCTTGGAGGGCCAAAAGCATAGCTCAGCAACTGCATTGTTAGGGCTTAGCATGCTATTGACTACACTGTTGGCATTAAAGGCATATTTACTGAATGAATGAATGAATGAATGAATGAATGAATGAATCCATGGCTGAACAAATAAATTCTACAGATAGCTTTAGCTGGTCTAGCCTTGACCATAACATCCAATTCTGTTGGGGCTGGAAGGTTTTCTCTGCCTCAGTGGGCTATGGATTTTTATCCTAAAATTTGGGCCATGAAAGAAAATCTAGAAGGGAAGTCCCTACCCTCAGACTCCTGGTTCTCACCTCCCCCAGCCCATCTTGGAGCCACCAGGAGCCTCAAACATTTTGCAGGCTTTGCAGGGAGATGTGCTTGCTACTTTCGGGCGTCCATCCCGTGCCCCAGCCTCCAGGCTCTTGTGAAATACTCCCACTCTGTGATCTCCAGCCAGCTAATCAAATTCCCCTCCGTCAGAGGCAATAGATGCTCAAAAGCCTTGTAGTATTAATGTATTATTCATGACCTATGTATTATTTATCATTAGTTTGTTTATTTATTATTAATTTGTGTTTCATTATTGATAATGATGTGGTTATACTATTAATAAGAAGGTTGGAGAAAGCTGTTCTGTGACCCTTTGCAGGCACCTGATGCTCCTCCAATTCCCTGGAGAACCATTTTTCTTCCCATTTTGTGGATGGGAGACACTGAGGATGGAGATAGGCAGGATTTGTTCAGTCAGTCCCCTTGCCTCTGAGATGTACGTCGGAGAAGTGATTGGACTGGGGAAAGCTTCACGAGGCAGCATGTCCTGGGGTGACAACAGGGCACTGACAGCAGGACGCTGATGCTGGACCAGCCAAGCAGGTCTCCATCTGGAGCTTTGTGCTCTGCCCCTCCCAGGCTCCTCCACCCGAATCCATTCCAGGGTCCAAAGCTGTCTTTGCTCTGTCTTGTACATGGCACTGGTTCTGCATGTGTGCATGCTCCCCAAGTCCTATCTCTCTTCCTTTGTGTACCCAGATGACACTTCCCTGCCTCCCTTGCAGTATGGTGGGGCCATGTGACTAATGGCAGCAGAGTGTGGCACCTAGGCCTGGGCCCTGGGAATGGCCTGTGCCATTCTCCACACCATCTCTGTGCCAGCTGCCTAGATGGAGGGGGCACTGAGGACCTGGAGGGAGGTGGAGTCATAAGGGAGAAGAACCTGGGCCCTTGAATGACAGCATGGAGGGACATCTCCCACAGTCCCCAGTGGACAATGATATGAGCGAGGAATAAAATCTTATTGTGTTAAGCCGCCGAGATTTTGTTATTCCCACTAGTATAGTGGATAGTAGGTACTCAGAAGGTTCTTGGTGAAACCAAAGTGAAGGGGCAGGTAAAGAAATAAGCAACAAAATCAATCGATGGTTCTAGCCACACCGTCATTGAGCTGGGCTCCCAAGCCACACTTCTCATCACAGATTATCACAGGGAAGTGGTATTCTTCATCTCGAATCAAAAGCTTTCTGTTATACAGATGAGTAAACTGAGGCCCAGAGAAGGGAAGGGCCATGGCCAGGGTCACAGAGACAACTCTGTGACCAGCAGACAAGCAGTGGAAGACCAGGACCCAGGGTTCCTGCAGCATGGTCCTGTGACCCCTCTGCCACAGCATCGTCTTCCCTCCAGCTGCCTTCATCTGACAGCCTGCCACCCCTCTCCCCCCGCCCCGGAACTTTCTCTGTATCCTTGGGTGTGGGTGAGGGAATCACCATCCCTTTATCCCTGGGTCAGTCCAGTATCCAAAGAACAGCTGGACCTGCTGGGAGGTGGGAGGCCGAGAGATATGTGATGTAGGATGCCCACGGAATGCCCGACAAGCTGTGGCTGCCTCGCTGTGCCCTCTCGGGGGACCAGGGCCAGCCCCGTCAGGACTGGCCGTGCAGCTGCCGACGTGGAAGCCGCAGGCAGCGGCAGGAAGAAAAGGAAACAGTTCTAGGCTTTGAAGCTGAAGACTCGGCTTGTCCTGCCATGGACACGGAGGGCAAGTCCCCATCCATCTCTGGGCCTCAGTGGTCTCCTCTGATAAAGGGGCTCATGATGCTTGATGCTCCAGGCCATGGCGATGCCAAACATAAACCAGAGGCCAAAGCGATCCGAAAAGCACCATTGGAAAAGGCGGCCTCCTTTGTATGGGGATGTTACCAGGAGCCACTGGTGTTGAGAGGTTATAGCCTTGGGCTTGGGAACCAGGCAGCTGTGGGGACAGCTTCTGACACTGTCACAGCCAGCTCTGCAGCCGAGTAAGCTGTTTCACTGCTCCGGGGCTCAGTTTCCACCTCTACCAAATGGAGATACTCATTCTTCTTTCTTAGGGCTGGGAGGGGTGGGGACAAGGCATATACAGGGAGACCCCTCCTCCCCCCGCAAGGAGCCCAGTACAGTGCCCGGCACCTGGGGCAGGAGCAGGTGCCTCCAGCCTGGCCATTGCCCCCCTGCCTCGCCGCCCTACTTCCCCACACCCTCTGCCCTCTTCCACCAAGCAAGACTGCTCTGAGGACTTTGCTAGAAAGCTTTGGGGCAGATGGCCCGTTTTTCGTTAGCTGTTTGATGAGCCTCAGGAGCACACGGGCCGAGCGGCACTAGCCGATGCCGCCCTGTTTCCTCTATGGAGGTTTTTGAAGCAGAGCACACAGAGGGCCTGGCAGCCTTGCTTCCTCCGACATCACTCAGGATCACGAGGACAGACTCGTGAGCCACAGGGAGGCTTCTCTGACTTAGAATAAAAGTTAAAATATGGATGATAAGTTATTAAGGAATATTTTAAAAGAAAAATAGTTATTACTTAAGGAACACAGTCTAAGCTGGGTTATAAACTGGTCTTAATCAGTAAAACGAGGCAACTTAATGAAAAAAATTACAATTTAAAATAGGCCTCCATTAAATAATAATGCCTCATAAACACAGAAGTCCTTTAGCATCTAAGAATTAATTGCTGGGCTCGGAAGCTAAAGGCACAGTAAAGGAATCCTTAATTTTTTGATCTTTTATTTTTCTCTGCCAAAAAGGCATCCTGCGTTAAGGACTAGATTTCCTCACTTCGGCACCGAAGGATCTGGAAATTTGCAAAGGGAATCTGCTCAGTAACAACCGTTTCCCTCAACCTGTGATTTGAAGGCATGCTCTGAGTGAGGTGTGGCTTTGCTCGCTGGACCTGCGCCGGTGTTAAACCCACGCGACAGAGTTTCCCACTCATGACTTGGGGGAATGGGCTCATTTTGCTGAATGAAAGCCCCTACGTTAAGATTCTTCGGTGGGGCGGCTCCGTTGTCAGGCTCGCAGCCTTCCTGGTCTATGAGATTTCAAATCTTCATTCCGGAAACCATTAGAAATAGTCCCATAAAACAGAGCGGTCTCAATCAGGGGCAATGTTTGTACCCCCCTCCCCTCCTTGGGGGACGTTGGGCGATGTCTGGAGGTGTTTTTGGCTGTCACAGCAGGTGTGGGGGGGTTGCTACTGGCATCCACTGTGCGGCGGCTGCGGATGCTGCCAAATATCCTACAGTGAATGGGATGAGCCCCTACAACCAAGAGTCTTCTGGCCCCAAATGTCAATAGTGAGGAAAGCAAACTTCTAGAAGGTCATGAATATGCACTCACAAGTTTGCAGCCACGGGAGACCAAGACCAAGAGAGTCTCCAAACAACCAGCCATCTGAAGCCGGGGATGTAGATGGTCGAAAAGTTGTCCCTCAACATGCCCCCAGCACCAGCTGTGCCTAACACCCGACTTTCACCCAAGCTTCCTTACCACCGACATGGATCAACTCACTCCGTCAGAGCATCTTTCCTGCCCTCCGGAACCTCTATTGATTTTCTGATACAAGAATCCTAGGAGAAAGTTCTTTACGGTCACCCTTGGCAAAACGCATTTATTCCGCAAAGTAAAAGAGTCCTAGCCTCACGGAGGAGAGCGTCTTCAGGGCTCCTTCCTCCCCGGAGACCACTCAGAGCCTCCCTCCTTGCTAATCTCGCTCTGCTGCTTGGCAGGAGAAGCAATCTGGTCTTCATATTAATACTTTATTAAACGCACACGTCTTGCAAGATAAACATCAGCCTATTACAGCTGTTCGGTTATGGAGTGACTTCTTGTCACCCGAAGGCTATTCGGGCCTGATTCGTTCACCATCTAACTTCTTCCTGCTGCAGGCCAAGGTACAGACTGTAGGCATCTTATTGAGTGGACGGGTTAGGTGGGGAGCAAGTGGGTCGGCGCCGGGTGAGCAGGAGACACTTTATTCCCACCCTCCAGGGCTCGAGGCTTCCCGGGGAAGACAGAAAGGCCTCTGGGGAAGAGTTGCACGGACCACGTCTGGGGCCAGTTTGTCACCGGAGATAAAAATGCAAGAACAGAGCAGGGCACACGCCAAAGATGGTTCTAGTTCAGCTCACACAAGAATGGTAAACCCGCTGTGTGCAGGCACGGGGCACGCCTGCCCGCCTTTCTGGTAGGATCGGGCTTGAACACACATTGGCATCTTGCTCTGACGCTTCCTGGCTCTGGGAGTACGAGGCTCCAGCCTTTTATCCAACCAGTTAGGAATCCGGATGCCTGCCTCCCGGGGTTGGAGGGAAGAGATGTACAGCGCTAATGCATCACTCAATTCTTGGTTGACACTACCACGGTGGGCACCATTTTATTTCTTTTTATAGGGAGAATTTATGGTAAAATGCACAAATCTCAAGTGAACAGCTCGATGCATTTTTATATATCACACTCTCCTGTAACCACCACCCGGATCAAGATACAGAACGATCCCGGCCGCCCTGGAGGTTCCCTCCTGCTCCTCGCCAGGCCCCCACCCCCACCCCAAGGATAACCTCTATCCTGGCGGCTCCGTCTCAGATTAGCTTTGCTTCTTGGCCCTCGTATAAATAGAATCATGCGAGCTGTGCCCTTTTGTGTCCGGCCACTTTGTCTCAGCACGGTGTTTGTGACATTCATCGCTGCGTTGCATTTATCAGCACTTCGTGCTTAAGAAAAAAAAGAAAAAAAAATGTTCCCTGGGTAACATTCTGTTGCATGAGAGACCACAATTCATTGATCCATGCTACCATCGAGGGATGTTTTAGGTGGTTTCTAGTTTGGGCGTATTATAAATAAAGCCTATTGTGTCATTAAAAAATTAATCTTAGCCCCAAAGGGACAACTGGCCAGCCCCCTGTCGTCCCAGGGGGACTGCTCTCTGTCCTTAGCCAGCTCTGGGCAGGGAGGCTGGCTGGTAGGTAATGAAGAAGACGGAGGTAGCCTTCAGCACGCCCGAGCGGCCCCCCGGACCCCTGCCCTTCCTCCTGGGGGCCCGTCAAAGCCGATCTCTGACACCTCGAACAATAGATGCCGGGACTTTTGAACCCGCTTGGCTTTTTGCAAACGGAGGAGTTCTCCTGTATCTGATCTTCGCACGACCCTCCGGGGAAGCTGATATCCCATTTCCCAGGGAGGAAAACTGAAAACACGTTGATTCATCCACTTGTTCACTCCCTGGACAAATATTCATGAAACACCTGTCAGCTGCTGGGCCCCAGCATCTGAGCAGAGCCCAGGAATTAATTTGGTGGGAGATGCGTAAACACAGAACCATACCTCCTGGCGGATTCTTCTGGCTGCTGCATGCCTCAGCGCCGAGTGCCCTTGTGTTCTACAAAATCCACTGCTTGCTTTCTGCACCATTAATCCCAGCTCCCCAGAGAGATGAAATTTCTTTTTTTTTTTTTCCCACCCATAATCCTTCTATATTATACAGCAAGTCTTAGGAATACAGAAGTGCCTAATAATTGCTCTGCAAGAGGGTCAGGGAGACTGGAATTGTCGAACTGACTTTGTGATTCTGGATCTTCAGGTTCTACAACTAGGGAGATGCCGGCATCTACCCATGTAGCTTCCCTCCAAGTAGACATCACACGCGGGTAGGTCGAAGAAGGTCAAGGTCCAAGAAGGACTCGGCATGACCCCTGCTGGCCGAGGAAGGAGTGCGGGCGGCCTGCGGGAGCAGAGAGCAGTCCCCACGGTCGGCCCCGCAAGCAGACACACACCTCAGTCCCACACCCACAAGGCACTGAATTCTGCAACCACCCGAATGAGATGAGAAGTGGCATCTCCGCCAGGACGCCGACGCGTTGGTGTGGGCCTTGTGAGACCCGGAGCAGGGAGACGAGCCCAGCCCGTGGGGACGGCTGACCTATAGAAATGTGAGATAAGAGATGGGTGTTGTGCGAAGCTGCTGATACAACATGCTCATTTGAGGCCACAGCAGCCGGGGAGCCTTCTGAGGGATCGACTGGATCACGCCACTCCCCTGCTCCAAGCACTCACCCAGCTTCCAGCTCCCTGGACGGCGAAAGCCAAGACCTTCTCATGGTCCCGAAGGCACCTTGCTTCTTACCGCTCCCTCTGGCTCACTCCATTCCAGCCACACCTGCCTCTGCTTTTCCGTAAATACCCCAAGTTCATTTCTGCTTCAGGACCTTTGCACCTGCTGCTGCTTCTCCCTGGAACCCTATCACCTCCCAGCTGTGTGTGAGGCTTGCCTACTGGTTTCATTTTGATCCCTGCTCACTGTCATGCCCGAGGCCTTCCTTGACCACCCAGTCTAAAATTCTCTAAAATTCCCACCTATCTTCTTTCTCTCCTATCCCTGAAACTGCTTTACGTTGCATGACTCTGTCGCTGTCTGACACGATGTTTTAATTTACCTGTAATTTGTTACCAGTAACTAGAATGTCAGCCCCTCGAGGGGGTGGGCTTCGTCTGTCTGTTTGCTGCAGTGTCTCCAGTACCGGGAACGGTGTCTGGGAGTCGCCAACGTTTTACAGCACTCACGGCGAGCGAGGCCCTGCATTAGATGCCACCCGCTGCTTTACTGAAAACAAGTCGACACGACCGTTCTTCAACATTAAAACAGATCATCTTACAGAACAAGCTTCAAGAAGAAAGATCCCATAGGTAGGAGCCTGTACCTTCCTCAAGAGCCCTTGACAGCACTCGGGGTTTTTCCCGGACTCGGATGCGGGACTCCATCTGGATTAGCATCCTGTGTGTAGGTCACCTTGAGTCAGCCAGTCAGTGTTCCTGGGGCTCAAATGGGGCTCCAAGGTGTCAGCAGAGCTTGGAATCAAAATGCTCGAGAGACCCCCCCCCGCCCACCGCCCCAGCTACAAAGCCGAGTCTTATGATTAATTCTCTTCACGATGGGGTTGCTTGAGTCATGCTCCTGTGAGCTTCACTTGCTCAGAACCCCCTTCTTCCATCCTTCTCCTTGTCAGCAAGATAAGGAGTCGGGAAAGGCCGGGATGACAAACACCCCCTGTACAAATGGGATGGCTTTTCCACGGAGAAGGGAACTTCCCCCACTGGGTTCTGAAAGGAGAGACGCAGCCTGCTCTTATCAATATTTTTATCTTTAATGACCTCCTGTTGGTGACTTCAAGAACATTTGTTTATTGGAAAAAATAAACAATACCAGTAAAAGTACAGAAAACAAACAAACAAACACCCATCCCATCCTGTAAACCACCCCACGGAGAAAAGCATTACTTCTAGTTTGGAATCCCAGCCTCTATTTCCCCCATCAATGTTTTAGTGGCTGGGGGTGGGGGGGGAGGCGCCTGAGTGGCTCGGTGGGTTAAGTGTCCCCCTCCTCTCTCTCCGTCTCCCTCTGCCCCACTCATGCATGTTCGCTTGTTTGCTTTCTCTCTCTCTCTCTAAAAAAAATAAATAAAAATAAAAAATAGTGGGACTCTGTGATACTGGACACGCAAATGGTAATCATCTCCTGCCCAATTGTGAGGGTTACGTGCATGTGTCAACTTGGATGGGTCATGGGGTGCCCAGATTAAACAGTATTTCTGGGCCCGTCTGTAAGGGTGCTTCTGGATGAGATTAGCATTTGAATCAGGGGACTCAGTAAAGTAGCTTATCTTCCTCCTCCTCCTCCTCCTCCTCCTCCTCCTCCTCCTCCTCCTCCTCCTCCTCGGTGTGGGTGGGCAGCATCCAATCCATGGAGGCCCAAAAACACAACAAAAGGCAGAGGAAGAAGGAATTTGCTTCTTTATCTCCTGCCTCACTGGCTCAGCTGGGACATCTCCTCTCATGTCCCCCTGTCCTTGGCCTGGGATTTGCACCACCACGGCCTCCCCCCAGTTCTCAGCGTCCTGGACTCGGACTGAATCACACCACCGGCTTTCCTGGGTCTCCAGCTCATTGACAGGCAGGTCAATGGGATTTCTCAGCCTCTGTTTCCCTGGGGAACCCTGACTTTCACAGGTTTCTAAACCCCATAGGGGTCTAGAGGATGAGAATTTTGAGGACAAGTTTTCTGAATTGGTTCTGGGGTTTCTGGAACTGGCTCTCTAACCTGGTTAGATGCAGAGATGCTAAGGATGCCATTTATTTCTGTCCTAGGCCATTGGGGCTGCTCTCGCGGAATACCATGGGCTGAGTGGCTTTCAAACAACAGAAATTTGCTTCTCCTGGTTCTGGAAGCTGGGAATTCTCCAATCAAGGCACTGACACATTCAGGGTCAGGTGAGGGTGACTTCCTGCGGCCTCCATGGGCTCTTCTCTCCGTGTCCTCCCCAGGTGAGGGAGCTCTCTGGGGTCTCTTTCACAAGGACGCCGATCTTCCGATCTTCATGAGCACAGCATCCTCCTGACCTAACCCAGAGACCCACCTCCTGCTACCATCACCTGGGGGAGGAGGGAGGGGGTCAGATCCCAACATACGAATTTGGGGCCAACACAAATATTCCATCCGTAACACCAATACCGTAATCATCTAAAATTTTTCCAGACTTGCCCAGAGAAAGGAAGCTTTTGTAAAGCCTCTCAGATCCTGTATCTCTAACCTCAGTCTGTTTTAAGCAAAATTGAACATGGGGGTTTTGAACACTCAAACTGTAAGGAGAACATTAAGACTGTGAAGTGGTTTTTCCTGCAGGCCACACACTCCCCGGCTCAACAGGGAAGGAGGATGCCTCCCAGAGAGAGCAATTTGTCCACTGCCCTGCCTCCTGGATGAAACCAGGCCATGGATTGGACGTGCATCCCATTCTTGCACGATCTCCCTCTAGTTTCTGTTCTTGTCCTCCTTGCGTCTTTGTTTTCAGGACGGAGAGAAACCAGTTCTCATGCTCCAAAGGCGACCAGACTCTGACTGCTTTGTCTGCACATTTGCAAATCTGAGTGACTCTTTTACGAGGCTCAGCCTTCCCTAGAAACCTCCTCCCCATCACCTCCCCTCTGTCGTCCCCGCCGAGCTGGTGCTCAGAGATGTCACACCAAGCAGGTGTCACTCAGGATGGAAATTGGTGGCCGAATAACACTAACACATGGACAGCACGCCCAGATAGGGGGGCTTGTGGGTGGCCCGTTGCTTGGAGGTGACCTGTGTCCTTAGGCCTTCCTAAGTGGGAAGGTCTCTTCGAGCAGCAGATCATGGTGGTTAAGTGCACGGTCTCTGGAGCTCAACTCTCTGGGTTCAAATCCCAGCTCTGTCTTGGGCAGGTGACTGTGCCACTCGGAGTCTCGGTTTCTTCATCTGTAGGATGGAGATCATAGCAGTACCTACTTCATAGGGTCAGAGGAGTTCACGAATTCATATTCTCAGAGCAGTGCCTGGGACCTGGTAAGCTGTTCAAACCACAGAGCATTTAGGATTGTGCTGTTCTCATGTGCTAAACACTGTCAGAGAAACACCTTGTATCCGGACAAGTATCACCTTGTACGGACTCTCCATGACCGCCCATAAGACAAAGCCTGAGCACAACTTACAGAGTCAGGACACAAGGCTTGGAGCAGCACTCACCAAACCATGGTCCCCAGGGTTCAAATCCTGCCTGTCACCTGTTTTGGTAGGGCCCACCAGCGAAGAATGATTTTTATATTTTTAAATGATTACATTTCAAATGGTCTGATGAGTCCCCACATAACATCTTCAATTTTACGTCTTGGCCTGCGAAGCTATTTGGTTCGTTCAGAAAGTTTGCCAACCCCAGGCTTAGGAAGGGTTAAAGACTAGGGGTGGGATGCTGAGCCCCAAACGTGTCCCCTTTCATAGAGACTCTGACGCACTAGTTCTAGTGAAGGAATCCCCTTCAGCCCACATGAAGGGGATGCAAACAGTATTCACCCATTTATTAACTCATTTATTTAGCACGGGGGTCACGGATGGAGCCAGCCATGTCCCTGCGCTCATGGGGCTTACATTGCTCCATGCCCAGGGAGCTGAGCCTTACCTCACCCGAGCACTGCAGGAAGGAGCAAGGGTTCCCTACTGAAGCTCAGATTGACTAGAAAACTGCTCTGGTGGTTGATATTTTATGTCCTCCAGGGAAAGCCCCCTCCCCCGCCAGAAGCTCAGGGATTTGGGGACACCTGGGTGGTTCAGTGGTTGAGCATCTGCCTTTGGCTCAGGTCATGATCTCCGGGTTCTGGGGTCGAGTCCTGCATCGGGCTCCCTGCAGGGAGCCTGCTTCTCTGCCTCTCTCTCTCTGTGTGTCTCTCATGAATGAATAAATAAAACTTTTTTTTTATTTTAAAAAAAGGAAGCTCAAGGATTTAAAATTTCACCATCACATGTCAGCACAATGCATCCTGTTCCTTTCAGGAGCCCTAGAATCCCGGAGAACCGCACGAGTGGTGTCTCTCATGCACAGCCCAACCCCACGTGGGGCCAGTGGGGCGACCAGGGCTTAGGGGATGCCTGCCCTGTGCCCTCCCTTAGAGGGTGACACTGTTGCCATCTGTCCCTTGCCTTGACTTAGCAGCCCTGCAGGTTTTGATGGTGCCGATCAGAAATGGGTATGTGACCTGGGCACCGAAGAAGAAGGGCCACCCAAGTGTAACGGAAGTGGTCGTCCAATCATGGAATGAATGATAAAGGCAACGCGGATGAATTTAGGCACCTGATGTTCGCCTTGGGCCGACGTCCTGTGCCAGGCCCCGCCAGCCCCCACCAGCCCCCACCAGCCCCTACCAGCCCAGGGAGCGTGAGATACCATCACTCAATCTACTCTGAATACATGGAGAGCTATAATAGGCTTATGAAAATATGGGTGTTTACAGCCTTGTTCTCCTCGTGGGAAAATTGACATTAGGAAAGTGCACGATAGAAATCTTACATACTTTTCAGAATGTAAATAGAGTTAGGAGTGAGGCGGTCGGTCGGGAGGCGGCGGGGCATGGGACAGAGAGGTGGGTGGGCCCGGAGCGGGGATGCTCCAATGGCCCATGCTCTCCGGGACCATACTGGCCACTCTCCTGCGGGGCAGAGAGGGAGGGGAGGGGAGGGAGGATGGAGAGCCGAGATCACAGATTTAATATCTGGCTCATTTGTGGGTGGGTTTAATCAAGGTCGGAGGACAGAAATAAACGATTGCACTTATGTACAGGGCACGGAAATGGATGCCCGGGCCTTTGGGGCCTCTCACTGCTGGCTTCCGGGAGGTTCCACCAGGAAAGCTGAAGTTTGAAGGTAAAAGTGAAAATTTGGGGAGTGGGATGGGAGAGGGTGGCCCATGAAGAAAGGCTGATCCCCATGGCCTGATCAGGGGCAAAGGGGACAGGCCCCAGGGATGTGCCCCCCTGGCCTCTTTCCTGAGGACAGAGGACAGCCGGGCCCCAGCTCCTGGATGTCCTGGGTCAAGTCCGATGTCCACCGTCGACGTGCAGAAGGAGCCAGGACCAGAAGGCTGAGTTGATGCGGCTTAAAGACCTGCTGGCAAATTTCTGGTCGACAGCCTTCTCTAGCTCTTTCCATTTCTAGTGATAATTATGTCCCTAGGTAGGAGAGCCTTCCCTTGGCAAAAACCTTAAAATGTTTTTGGCACTGGGTTAGTCCTGTGAGCCACAGTTGTGATTCCACTAATTTTTTTGCTCCACAACCTTCTCCGGCTCCCCAGTGCCTGCAGGCTCAAGTCTGCACTTCTCAGCCCTTCCAGGTGTCAGTCCAGCTGCACCCCCATAGCCTCTCCTCCCGGGAGCTCCCTCCCCCTTCCAGTAAACACTTAAGTCCCTGCCCCGGCCTCTCTCGGGGCGCCCACCCCCGACCCGGACAGCTCAAGTGCATCCCTTCCTCCAGCCCTTTGCTGTTCCCTCTGCCCAGAATGCCCTTCTCATCCTCTGTATTCTTCTGGGCTCCATTAATTGGTCCCTTGAGAGCTTTCCTAATTTCACTTCCCCTTGATGCAGAAGGAACACCGTGTCTCTGCCTCTGTAAATGCTCGTGTCTCTGGCAGGGCCCCGGCTGCACGAGAAGACTATTATCTGTCTACACCCCCCTGCCTGCAGAGCAGGGAGAAGCCGTCGAGGAGGGGATGGGGGGCCCGTAGCTGCATGTCCCCCACGGGGCTGTGGTAACGTGGATGAGATGAGGAGGCGACCCTGGCAGCGGGGCGAGGCTGGGGATGTGGGCTGCGTCCAAGGGCACTAATGATCCCTCCCCTCGGAGGAAGGTCTGGCCAAAGAGTAGCACTGGGGAGATGGGCGGTGAAATGTGTCCCCTGGGGAGAGATGCGAGACCCTTACCCTTGGCACCTGTGAGCATGACCTTTCTTAGAAACAGAGTCTTGGCAAACGCAATCAAGCTCCGACGAGGAAGGACTCCAATCCGGTGTCAGGTGTCCTTCCGGGAAGAGGGAAATGCGGACACGAGCACACAGACCCTCAGAGGGAGGCCGCCAGGGGAGGACGGAGCCAGCGCCGGGGGACACATGCCCAAGCCAAGGACGGCCGGCAACGCCAAGGAAGGATTCTTGCCCAGGGCTCTCAGGGGGAGCGCGGCCCCCACACCCCACTCCACACTGGACGTGTGGCCTCCAGACCGGGGACAGAACACATGTGCGCTGTCCTGAGCCACTCTGTTACACCAGGTCTAGGAAACTAATACAGGAAAGAGGGGTGACAGGTCACCTACGAGGCACCAGAGGCTGATGCTGTTTTTCTTACTTTCTGGGCCGACCGAGAGCCAGAGAAGGGAAGAGACGCGTGCGCATCACACGGTTAGGAAGAGGCAGTGGCAGGACTCGAACCCAGAACCCCTACAAGCCTCCCCACCCCCCCCCACAGCCGGCAGAGTCTCCAGGGGCCCCGAGCCCGGAGGGGGTCTTTGCCAGGAGCGCCCCCCAGCCCCCGCCCATCCTGCTGCTCTCCCTCTGCCGGGGAGGCCCAGGGGCCCATTCCCGAGGGAGTGACTTCCCCAGCATGAGCCCGGGAGGGGGGCGCATCCTATCTGACGAAGCAGGGAGGGGAGCCTGGCTCCCAATAAAACTCTGCCCACTTGTTACTGTGTGTTCCAAGCCCAGATTGCAGGTGCCAAGCAGACAAGGTGGACCATGGCCAGTGCTGTGGCTGTGGCCGCCTGAAACGAGAGGTGGCGACCGGCGGGGTGGTGGGAGCCCGGGGAGGGGCTGCAGCCCTCTCCTTCTGCTCATCACCACAACCACGGGCAAGGTGGCACAATTTCCCATCACACAAGGGCAGCGTCGCCCAATTAGAGACCCCTGGAGTCGCCGGGTCCGGGATGCTGAGGACTTTAGAGCCACAGGGCACTCGAGGTGACTGTCGCTCTGGGAGACGGGTGGACGGGGGGGCTGTGCCCGAGCTGTACTCAGCCGACCCAGGGGACCGGGGAGGGGTCGGGACACCAGGGAGTCCCCATTACTGTGGGGGACACTGTGGTCAGGCACCTGCTCTGTCTTATGTCATCTCCGGTGTGTGAGATCAGTTCCAACCCCATCCCCATTTTACAGGTGAGCGAACAGGGGTCAAGTTATCCTAACACCTCCCCCGCCAGCCAGTGTCAGGACCTTGGGGAGCACCTCACAGATGGGATGCGGAGCCCCCAAATCCCTCTTTAACTGGAGCAGCTCCCTGATATCTGTCTGGCATGTTGGGGTACCCCACAAGGCTCCACGCACGAATGTGTGCTTCGGGAGGTCATCACCTGGGTCACGTGGTGCATGAACAGGCACAGGGGTATGGAGCAACCGCCCTGGGTCGGGGCCTCCTCCCCACCGACACCCCCTAGCACCTTCGCCCCCAGAAAGCTGCTGCAAGGCCTCCTCTCCTCGATGCCAGGACTGTCCATCTTCTGTTGGGCACCGTCCCTGTAGGCTTCTCTGCCCTGTGTGCTGTGGCGTGGTGCTCGCCGCTCCCTCTCTGCTCAGCCCTTGGGTGCCCCTGGACTGTGCTCCTTTGTGCTCCCTCCAGGACGCTCCTGTCTGAGAGCCCCACCCAGCCACCCTCACCTGTCCCGTGGAGCTTGTCCCTGCAGCACGCTTCTGCTCTTGGTGAGCATCCATGGGGTGGGGGGGCTGGGGCATTGGGGGGCCACAGGGGCCTTCCCATTATTGGTTTATGCTACTTCTTTGCAAAATGCAAAGCCTTTTTCCTCCATGATCTCTTTAGAGCCTCACAACACCCCAGGAGTTAGGTGGGGCCGGGAGGGAGGTGATGGGCCTGGGGTCACCCAGCTATGAAGTGATGCCCTTTCCTCAATACTCTGCTCTCCCTCTTGATCCCACACATTTTATACTGCTGGCCTAACTCCCTAATTTTAGAATTTCTCCCAGCCAGGGAGGGCCAGGGGTTTTGCAACTGCATGAGGGAAGTGCCTTGGCCAACATCACAAACTTATCTGGAGACCGTCCCTATTTTTAAAGTCTTGGCTGTTGCCTTCTCTGTGTTTTATAGGTAGGAAAATAAAGAGAGAGAGAGAGAGAGAGAGGGAAATGATGAATGTCCTCCCCTTAGTAGCCTGGGGGCCTGGCTTGTGCTCTCCTGGGTCTGGCTCTGGCAGCCGCTTCCCTCTCTGTGCAGGTGGGGGGATCACCCTCCAGCCCACTGGCATTCCAGGAGGAAGGGAGGGTGGGGCCCCTGCCCTAGGGGCACTGGAGCTGGACATCCAAGAATGGGGCACATGCTACACCTGGAGCCTACTCTGGGCACTCTCGCTGAGCCTTGACCTCCACGGGCTCTCACTCCAGTGACACCCCCCTCCCCCGGTTGACCCCTATCATAGCCACACAGAAAATGGGACATTCTAGTTAATCCAATACTGATATTGAGCTACTTCATCCTAAATTGTCAAAAGATTGCAAAACATCATCGCCACTTAGAAGCTGCAATTTCATTAAAAACCATCTTTGTGCACAAAGCCCGAATAACGTCCATACGGGATTAGGAGCCTACTAAGTGCCAAGTATTTTAAGTACTTTGACCTTTTAAATCCTTATTCCCTCTTATGGTCGAAGAAGCCGAGGCTTGGGCAGGTGAGGAGGTCTTCCCATCGCTGAAAAGCAGTCATCAGGACAATACCCAGGCCTGCTGAGGCCCCGTGCACCTGCCAGGCATTGTTCTAAGCCCTTTGCTTTCACCACAGCCCTCCCACGAGGTAGTCTTGGTCATTTCCCCACTTGCTAGATGAGGAAACAGGCTCAGGGTAGGGAAACCACGAACCCAAGGTCACACAGCTGGAGTGGCAGAGCCAAGATGGGAACCCAAGCAGGCTGCCCAATCCAGATCCTGGATCCAAGCACCGCTCTGGTGAGCTCCGAGCCCACCCTCTTCCCCTGCACCCAGTGGCCTCTCGGGAAATTCTGCAGCCTGGGATTCCGAGTTGTCAGTTGACATCAGGCAAGCCCACTTATGAGAACCTCTGGCTGGATGCAGGACAGAGCTGGAGACGGCGTTCGTGGGGGGCTATGTCGACGGAGGGATTCCCAGGGTCCCGAGAGGCGAAGTAACCTGCCCAAGGTCAGCCAGCTTACTGCAGGCGGACGGAGACCTGGAACCCCAGGCCATCCCTCCCCTGCGGCCCTCACAGCTTCTGCATCCAAGGGACCCCTCCTGAGCCCAGAGCCCCCCTGGGCTTGCCGTCCGGGGCCACAGCACCTCTTCCCTCTGGGCCTCGCTGCCCTCCGGGTGCTGACAAGGCCGGGTTGCCTGCCCGTGACCTTGGGAAGGGATGGGAGTGGTTTTAGCAATCTAAACACACTCCTTCCTCGCATCAAGACGCCCGGGCACTGAGTGATTTGTATGCTCTGAGCACGTCACCTCCTTTCGGGAGACAGAGAGGCTGCCTGAAAAGTCATTTTTCAGCATTTGACACAAAGTCTCTTTCGCTCTCTCGCGAAGCCAGATAACCATCAGCAGCCAGGCCGATTAGAAAAAATATATACTTGGTACCGGGAAGCCAGGGAAAGAGAGGAAGCCAGCCCGTCAGTCTTCCCTCACTCATTTGGATGGGACGTGGCGCGGCTGTCCCACTCGGCTCCGCGGCTCCGGGCAGAAGGTTATCTTCCGGACAGATCACCGTCCTCGGAAAACAGCATCTTCCAGGGGTGGCGGCACAGACCCCGGCTTGGGAATCAGGAGAACAAGGGATCCAGTCCCGGCTCTGCTGCTCCCTGGGGGTGCGACCTCGGGCAAGTCACCTCCCCGCTCAGCGCCTTAGTTTCTCCCTCCGACAAATGGGTATAATAATGGGGCTCAATGAGACGATGCCCGGGGCTCTCGCACCAGAGTCTGGTGAATAGTCATCGGTAAATGTCAGCTCCGACTGGGATTCTCAAAGGGGGCCCGTGGGGTCCCCTGCTAAGCTTTGGCTGTGAAGACAGGCCCCAGGCTCTCTTCCTGACGTCTGAGTGCACTGGCTGTTGAGCTCCGGGCCACCCACACCCCTGGATTCTGCAGACACAGCTGCGGGCCTCGTGGGCAACGGAGAGGACCTGACCTCGCCGGGAGTGGCAAACGGAGACCATTTCCCTGCCTTCCCCTTGCACGCCGCCACCCCCAACCCCACAACAGAGAGGACCCCCTACACTCAGCAAGGACCCAGGAGGCATCCAAGACGTGGCCCTTCCTCCTTGCAGGGAGGTCACATCGAGTCCCGCAGGTCAATATAGAATTTGGTTCAATGGGAATTTAGTAAATACCCAAGTCTCGCCCCTCACGTTCCCCTACCACTACTGGCATTTTCTATGGGACCACGGGATAGCCTCCTCCCTGCCTCCCTGCCTCCAGCCTTGCTCCACTCTGCCACCAGTAAGAGCTCTCCAGACCCCACTTAGACCCCCTGATAGCGACCCTCCACTCCGATGTCTGTCTCAAGGGGAGGGTAACTCCAGGAGAAAGCCTCAATGTCCTCATCCAAGCTTCCCCTTCCCACCTTCTCTCTGGACACACCTGCCAGCCTCAGTGAGCACCTGCAGTTCTGGAAGGCTCTGAGCTCTCACTGCTGCTGGCAAGAGCGATGCACCTGCTGCTGACCCCCCTCCCGCACAGCGACCTTCCCTCTCCTTTCCCATCACCGCACCGCCTCACCTGTCACCCTGCCCCTGGACTGGGCTCCCCACTGGCTCCCATGATCTCCTGCACGTCCCCCATGGACAATGTCCGTCTTTGTGTCTGTCACCTCACCAGACGGTGTCTCCTTCCAGGCTATGTCTTCAGTTTCCAGCACCTACCTGTGCTCAGTAGCTATGTGCAGAACGAGTGAATTTACGACGCACCTGCAACATGCCGCTCCTCCGGGGGGTTAGGGATTCAAGCACAGCACCTTGCCTGGAGGTCAAGACTAAGCACCAAGGTGAACGCGACTTCCCGACACAGAACTTAGGGTGCAGAGAGAAGAGAGTTGGCTCCAGGGAGACACAGGCAACAGGGCGGGGGCAGCTCAGAGCAAGAGCTGACCCAGGCTAACAGGGCGAAGGGCATCTGGGAGGCTTCCCAGGGCAGGTCCCTGGTAGGTTTCGAGGGATCCAGGAGGTGGACAAGGAGGGGCCCTGGGAGCCTGCGCCAGTCCTCACTCCAGCTCCCCCGCAGCTGACGTCCCACCCCGGCTCGCTCCCGTCCACCTGCGCAGCTGCACGCACCTCTGGTTTCCATGGGCTGTGCCGCCGGCGGGCGTGCCAGGCTCACCAGGGGAGCCAGCCTCGTGGTGCGCAGCAAGAGCGAGCCCCGTGGAAGACGCTCTTGGGTTCAAATCCAGCGCTGCCACTTGGTCCCCGTGTGACCTTGAGTGGGATGTTTCACCTTCTGGAGGTTCTGTGAAACCAGAGTGATGCTCTCACCCCCTTCAAGAGAGTGGGCGTACTGGGTCGAACAGCGTCCCCCCCTCCAATGTTCGTGTCCACCCAGCGCATCAGAGCGTGCTCTTCTTTAGAAAGAAGGTCTTTGCAGATGTCATTTGTTACCATGAGCGTCCTTATAAGGAGAGACAGAGACGGCCACACAGGGGAGAATGCCGCGTGACAACGGCAGAGAGGAGCACGCAGTGACGTGTCCACGAGCCGAGGGACGCCAAGAACCGCTGGCAGCCACCAGGGCTGTGGAGGCAAGGAAGCCTCCCTCCCCGGAGCCTCTGGGGGGAGCGCGGCCTGCCGACACCTTGATTTCAGACTTCTTACCTTCACGGCTGGGAGAGAATAAATTTCTGTTGTTTTTAGCCACCCAGGTTCGGGTAATTTGTTAGGGCAGGCCTAGAAGACGGATGCAGTGGGCGTAAGAGGCAGGAGATGGAGTTCATGGGAAGCGGGACATGGAGCCTGCGCACAGTAAGCGCCCCCAACACGTTAGTGCTCACTGGTTCCTTTTTTTTTTTAAGATTTTATTTATTTATTTGACAGAGAGAGAGCAAGAGAGCACAAGCAGGGGGAGCAGCGGAGGGAGAGGGAGAAGCAGGCTCCCCGCCGAGCAGGGAGCCCGAAGTGGGGCTCGATCCCAAGACCCCGAGATCATGACCCAAGCCAAAGGCAGATGCTTAACCGACTGAGCCACCCAGGTGCCCCTCGCTGCTTTTAATTAATTCAGCAGCCACGCCTCCTTCCTCTCCCTCCTCCAGCAGCAGAGACCTCAGGGTGGAGGAAGGCAATTCCCACGATTCCCCTGCCCCGACCTGCCTGCACGGCGAGGTCCACACGGGGCTTCTTCCTAACATCTCACATTCGCTCATGGTCCGGGGCCTCGGGAAACAAGCCTCGGGATCGTTTCTTCCTAAAACCAAAGTCTCTGGGTCACAAAGCATCTCAGAGGCTGACTCATCCAGTTCTTTTCTGACTCACGAGTGTCCTCTAAACCACGGCACCATCTCCGTAGGCTCACAAATCCCCTCCCTGCGTGTGCCTGTGTGCATGTATGTGTGCATGCACGTACGTGCAAACACACACACGTGGGAAAGTTCATTTTCCCCCAGCTCGTCCCATGGTAGGCTAACTAATACTCGTGTATGACACGAGCACAACGGACAAACATCCCATCAGATCGCGCCCGCCTCTAAAGCCCCCCATGGTTCCCATCTCCCTTTGAGCCGATTCCAGCCTCTGAACCTGGCCCACAAGCCCCTGCACACCCACCTCACCCCACCATGTCCCTGAACAGACCCGCCCCCCCCACCTCTATGCTCCACGTCTCTCCACCCACATGCCATTGCCCCATAAGTCTGCGAGATTGTCCCCGTTCCTTCAGCTGTCATGTCGATGTCACCTGCTCACACTGCCCACCCTGATGGCCCCTCTGGTGCTCAGCACTTATCTTAGCAGCGTGAACTTGAAGAGTCCACCCCTCGGCCCAGGCCATGCTACCTGCAGCCCCGTCTCGGGCGAAGGCTCTGTGAGCACAGGGATCCATCTGTCCCGCTCACCCGGGGTCCCCAGCACCCAGGTGGAGCAGCCCACTCAGTAGGTGCTCACTAGCCTGGTATCGAGCAATGAACCGAATCCGCCTGTAGCACTTGGTTTTCCGAACAACGTTCACATTTATTTTCTTGTTTAATTCTCATAAATGCTTCATGGGGCAAAATCTCAATGTTCTAGCCGAAGGAAATAAAAAATGAATTTACAGTATAGAAGTCACCAGCTGGAGTCCACCCAGACAGTTATCAGCAAAGGGGGAGACTTGAATCCAAGTCTTCTGATGCCCCCGCCATCACCATACACTCACACACGTGCATGCACACGCACACACACAGATTCAAATCCTAAGTGGCAGTATGAGCCTAGCCTGACGGCTGGACCTCCTTGGTCCTCAGTGTGCCCGCTGCAACCTGGGCTGTCGCCTCTGTCCTCTCCGGGCCCCAGGGCAGCCCCAGGACAATGCTCCGGGGCACTAACGATGCTGACGGTGACCATAACTGCACCAGGTGCAGCTCCAGGCACTTCACAGACGCAGAACCTCACTGACAGCTCCCATCAACTCTACAAGGACGCAGCTCATTCCCATCTTGTGGATAAGAAAACTGAGGCACAAAGAGAGGTTAACTAACGTGCCCTGGTGGAACTGGGATACAGCTCCAGCGCCCGGCCCAGGGCTGTGCTCACCCTGCGTGCTCATCACAAGCAGGAAAGCCCTGCAGGAGCCCTGGGCAGGTGAAACCATCCCCACTTCAAGGAGGCAGGACACAGGCCCCAGGACGCTGAGCTTAGGGACGCTCAGCTGGTGAGTGACGAAGCCAAAGGGCACACCCAGGCTTGCCAGCTCCAAAGCCAGCACTTGGGTGGTGGGGCCCTCTGCTACCTGAAGCCGGGTGAAGGATGGGCAGATGCACCCGTGGGAGAAAGGGAGGCCCACGTGGGCCCGGGGCGCAGGGGAAGAAGGGAAGGTGCCACATGCCCGGAGTCACACAGGGCCAGGGCCTGCCACATGCGACTTTTGCCCTGGCCCCACCCATCCCCCCCGACCTCATCTCCAAGACCCTGGGAGGGAGCCAGAAGCATCTACTGCCCCAGGACCAGATGCCCAGGTTGTAAACAGATCTGAGCATCAGAACACAGGAGGCGGGGACCGGATGGAGCCCCCAACAGATGCCAGGTTCAAAAGAGAATCACAGGGAAACAGTGACAAACGGGGAACTCAGCACAAAAGCATCCAATTGATGGGAGAAAAACAGAGCCAGATGGGTCCGGCCTCCCCAACCAGCAAGCCTGTCACAGGCCAGCTCGGCTCAGGCCGCCTGTTCCCACACCACTGGGGAGGGCCCGCCCCGGGTGCCCCCTGCCCAGCCGGCCTTTGTGGGGACCATTTCCGTCGCCTGGAATGTCCTCTCTTTATTTAATTCCCCCTTTTCCCCCAGAGTCTTCGACAAGCCCTAGCACGATCGGCTCCCACTCACGGAATCCTGCTCTGGTCCCTGGTCTCCGTCATCCCTCTCTGTGTGCAATCCACGTGCAAGCGTATCCTTGGATCCCACCCTTCCTATGGGCACAAGACCTCAGTTTTCAGGGCGGCTCTTTCACAGCCACTGGTGAGATGTGTTCTTATCCCCATTGGACACACGGGGCTCGGAGAGGGCAAGTGACTGGCCCGAGGTCACACAGCGAGAGGCACAACGGGAAGTCTGAGACTTCACCTGAAGTCCAGTGCTCTGGCCAGCCCAAGAAGGGCCTGGCACACAGCAGGTGCTCAATAAGGAAGGGGGAATGAAGGGGGTCACTGAGGTTGATGCAGTCCTCCTCTTACCCCACAGATTTTCTCCTTCTGGGTTCTTGGAGCTTCTCAGGGTCACCCCACAGTCTGAAACCCTATGGCAGGGAAGAGAGGAGGGAAGGAGGAGCCTTCACAGTGCTATCCCCACCCACCCCCCCGGGGGCCAGCCCTAATGCCCTCCCCCTGCCTCCCCAGCGGCCGTGCCTGCTGCCTGCCCGGGACAACCCCAGCTCTCCCCCCAATCACAGGCCAAGATCACCCCATGATAAGGTCCAGCTGAGAGCACCCTTGCCCCAGGGAGATGGCGCGATACCGGTCATGTTTTACAAGCTCACAAATCCGCGATAAGAGTGGGCCAGTCGGCTGGCTCCGGCGAGATAAGGAGATGCCCACCTCTCCCTCCCTCGGCTCGCTGAGCACCCACGTGGGGAAGAAAGAGGCAGCCGGAGCTAAGGCCCCCACGCACCCCCCTCCACTGCCCCGGGCAGACGGACGCTACAACGGCCCCCCAGGACAGGCGGACAGGCCCCAGGCTGCAGATGAAAGGAGGCGCAGTCGTTTGCTCCCCCTCCGGGAGGTCCGCCGTCAGGGATCTTGGCACGGGCTGCTGCGCCCTCACCGCACGCAGGGAGCTGGACTAAACACCACGCACGCCAGCCCTCGCTCGCCTCCAACCAGCCCTTGGGAGCTGTGGTCACATCCCCATTTTACAGACAAGGGATGAAGGTCTGAAGAGGCACACGAGGGGCTGGGGTAGGTTGGGCTCCAGGAAACAGGCCATGAGGCTGAGAGCCGTGTGCAGGGGGCTGGGGGGGCCTGGGGGTGTCCTGGGACGGCCCTTATGGGAGCACAGGAAGTGTGGGAGGGAAGGCAGGCAGAGGGGAGGGGGCTGTGGGTCCCCCGGGGTCCCCCTGGTGGCTCCAGGGGTGAGATGACTCTGAACTGAGGCAAGAGGACAGGGCTCTGGTGTCCCATCAAGCAGCCATTGGGTAGGGGATGAGCCCAGCTGGACCCCATGTCCCTGTGGGCCCTGACCCTGGGGTTCTCTGTCCCGATCCTCACCAGGGTGATCCAGGGGCACCACCAGCCTGTCTCTGACTCTTGCAGGGTTCCCCACCCCTCATCCCTACGACACAGAGAGCCTGTGGGGAACACACGTCCCCAGCACCACCGAGGATGGCATCAGCTCCACCAACCAAAGGGCAGCAGTGACGGGAAAAGTCTCGAGGGGCAGATGACCCAGGTTCAAGTCCCAGCTCTGACACATTGGGGCACATATGCCTGAGCAAGTGACTTCACTCCTCTGTGACTCAGTTCCCACCTGCCGCTGGAAACGGTAATGACGTCACCTTCTTGAGAACTGGAAGAGCCAACCTTCGGGGAGCATTCGGCGCCGTGCCTGGCACACAGGAACCTCCCGTACGACAGCCATCACCACCACCAGCGTCGCCCCGCGGAGGACGCTGCCGGCCTTGGGGGGAGGGTCTCCACGCCAAGTCCGTCCCCATCCCCGGGCCTCACGCTGACAGCCTCCAAGAAAGCCCATGTTCCAACATGTCACTGTTATTAATTTACCTTCTCCACTTTCTCTTCCTCTCCATATATTTATATTTTACTTTGTGAGGATGTGGTAAAGGTCCCCACTCCCAGCTAGCGTCTCAGCCTTCCCTGCAGTGATCTAATCAAAGGCCATATTTTACCGGTATGCACTAACCCGAAGGCTGTATTTCATGGGGGCGATCTAATCAGCAAACTGTATTTCCAAGGTGGAGATCTAAACTCCTGGTTATATTTCATGGCTTGAGATCCAATCACGGGGTAATATTTCACAGGGGGGATCTAATCCCAGGGGTATATTTTACGGTTGGGAGATCAGAGCTGTTCATCGTGACTTTTTACCCTTCTTTTTTAAAAAAAAAAAAATTTTTTTAAAAATTTTGTATGTTTCAGGAAAAGGGAAAGTATCCTAGCAAACCCCAAGTTTGCCAATGGTGAGGTCACTGCTAATAAAAAGAAGGGTTTTTGCCAAACGGTGACTCGTTCAGCCCTCTCTGATGTCACAAAAGCCTCTTGGGACCTAAGTCGGTTGGCAGGGTTCCTCTCACATCGAGAGGGGACGTCCAGATCCAGTGTCCAAGCAGGACTACAATTCTTTATTCATCCTTTCACTCATTCATTCATTCATTCATTCATTCAGTTTATGGATGTTCTAAGTGCCTGGAATCACAGATCCAGAGGGAGCAAGATATATACCACCTGTATACATACCACCTGATGGTGAACCCCTGAAACTCCTATGTTGAAACTCTAACCCCTGGTGTGATAAGTATTTGGAGGTGGGGCCTCTGGGAGATACTTCGGTTTAGATGAGGTCATGACGTAGGCCTCCATGATGGGATTAGCTCCCTCCGCCACCCCTGTCTCTGTCCCACGAGGAGATGTTGGCCCAAGGCAGGCCAAGAAGAAGGATCTCACCAGGAACTGAATCTGCAGGCTCTGTGGCCTTGGAGTTGGAGCCTCCAGAGCCCTGAGAAATATATGTCTGTGGCATTTTGTTAGAGCAGCCCGAGCTGGCTGGGACGCCTGCCTCGCCATCAGATGTCACTCTACCGGGAGAGCCAGATACTCAGCACGCAGTCACAAGGGGGGTGATGGCTGCATCAGGAGAAGCGCCCTGAAGAAAGAGAGAGAGGCTGTGAGCGTGCAGACCCCAGACCCAGCCAGGGAGGTGAGCCTCTCGGCAGGTGCCCTGGGAATGGTGACCGGAAGGTGGAGCCGGAGCCACCCAGCTCTAGCAGATGATGTGAAGCAGGGTTAGAGAGATCAGGAGAGGAGGAGAGGGAGTTCTAGGTGGTAGGAAAGGCACATGCAAAGGCTCCGAGGTCACATGGAGCCTGTTCAATCAGAAGGACAAGGAGAAGACAGTGGCTGGAGAGGCGGATGGACCCAGGCAGCTGGGGGACTCACCCAATCCTCACACTTCTCAGAGCAGGGACATGGGGCCAGAGACACTCCCCTGGACTGGACTTCAGTTTCCTCACTGGTGAAATGGGATCATAACAGTTACCTACTGCAGAGGATTTTGAACTCTTTTTTTTTTTTTTTTAAGATTTTATTTATTTATTCTTGAGATGGGGGGAGGCGGAGAAGCAGGCTCCATGCAGGGAGCCCGACGTGGGACTCGATCCCAGGTCTCCAGGATCATGCCCTGGGCTGAAGGCGGTGCTAAAGCGCTGAACCACCTGGGCTGCCCCTGAACTCTTTTTTTTTTTTTTTTTTTTTTTTTTTTAACACACAAAGGGAAGCCTCCAGAAGATGTGGGGAAGGATCAGATTCACATTTTTCAAAGACCCTGCTAGTTGCCACTTGAAGAATAGATTCCAGGAGGGCAGAAAGGAAGCAAGGGGTCCAGCTAGGATGCTACTAGAGACATTCAGGGGAAAGACACTCAGCTCTGTGGCCGAGGAAGGGGGTAAGGGGGGGCGCAGCCATGAGTGACATTCTGGAGAGCTCTTACAGGCACCATGGAAGTTGTATGGAGAGTGAGCTCCAGGTATCTGGCTTTGACAGACAGTATCCATCTCACTCCTCCATCATCCCAGGGGAGGCAGGAAGTGTGCAGAGAGAGAGAGAGAGAGAGAGAGAGAGACTGAGATCCTACGACCCATCTTCTCATCACCTGGCAACTCCCTGCTGAGAGACTCACAACCCGTCCCGTGTGCCCTGCCCCGACAGCTCTGCCTTCCCCAAGCCAATTTCTAGCAAATCAGTCTCCCAGGTAGAGAACAGAAAGCTCCGAGATGTTCCAACACAATACGTGTTTGGGGACGGGGAATAAAGGCTTCTGGGGAAGCCTAGAAATTCTCATTAAATATCACAGCTCATCACTCACCTCATTGCCAGCACATTCACATCACCGGCGCTGTAGTAATCTTTCCAAATGCATAATGCCTTGCCATTTTGCAAAGCACTTTACATACTTTATTTCACCTGAATCTCACCTGGGAGACAGGTGGCTGTGTGCCTATTCTATAGATGGAGAAACCAAGGCTCAGAGAAGGCAAATGACCTGCCAGGCTATGGGAGACACAGTGGAATGGTCACTACTATACCAGTGGCAAGCGGGTCCGAGTCCTGGTACCACGGAGGCATGTGTAGACATTTCATCGACTCACACTGACAGCAACTTTAGGAGACAGGTATTACTATAATCCCCATTTTCAGAAGGGGAGACTGAGGCACAGAGAGGCAAAGGTGCTCGCCCAAGGGCACACAGCCAGCAAGTGGCAGAGCTGGGATCCAGGAAGTCGCACCCCGAGATCTATCTCTAGTCGCCAGGTTAGGCGTCCTCAGAACGAGGCGGGAGGAATTTAGATTTATCTGCCCCGTGTCGACGTCACAGCACCCCAGCTGCCCGTGGGCCACACAGCCTGTGAGTTCAGCGCCTGAGGAAGGCCATTAGGAATCACAAAACTGTATAGATCTTGCTGCCTGGAGAAACTCGGGCCAGACACGTGCTACGTTTTGGTGTCTCTTCGCGATCACTGACTCTAATATTTGGAAACCATGCCGAAGCTCAGTCAGGGGAGTATTTCCTAGAAGGTCGTAGAAATAAGCAGCCAGCTTCCAAACCTGCATTCCAGAGAAAGAGAGGTGTGGACTGGGCGTGCACCTGGCTTGCTGCTGGTCCCCAATCCTGGGTGTAGCTCCCAGATGGGCCTGTCGGCCCCACCTGCTGTCTAGTTTTGGGGACACCTAGCTCCCTTTCTGCAAAGGTAACCAGGGAGTCGGGACCTCCCCGGCTTTGGAGTTGTCCAAAGAGATGGGTTCTCAACATTTTGGAGCTCCAATGGAGGGTTAGACACGTTGCATCCAAGACAGGCCGCTCACTGGTGGCTGACGGCCACCAGGGCCTGGGGGAGGGAGCGTGCGTGGGTCCAACCACCCACTTCCACGGTGGAGAAGGCACAGGGCCAGATGGTCCTTCCTTGCACCAGGGGCGGGACCCCAACAAAACCGTGGGCTGGCTCATGGTCTGGGGTAAGGCTCCTGAGGCCCCAATCTTCTTATCTCGGGGCAGCCTCCCTGCAGGGCGAGGAGCCCGACAGCACGACAGCCCATCACCAGACTGCAGCCTATGTACGGGGAGGGGGGGGGGCAGAGATGTGTCTCATTTGAATCTCGTCGAGGAAAATGATTAAAGGTTCAGAGGGATTAATTTACAAGGAAAGATTAAAGGAACTAAATCTGTAGAGCTTGGCTTAACCATGACCGAGATTGGGGACTTTGGGAACATTTCCAAATATTTGAAGAGAGTGGAGACCCCAGGGAGGGGAAGAGGACAGGAAGGAAATGAGGGGAAGGGGCATCGGAGACGATGATGACGATGACATTGGGAAAATCTCTCACCCTCTTTGAAACAGTGGCTGGCATAGGTGCTCCCTGCATGTGAAGCTTGATGGACATTCCATAATTTAGTAGCCCATGCCTGGTATCTGCTTTCCAGATGGGGAAACTGAGGCACAGCATAACGTCACATGGCTGATGAGTATCAGAACGGGAGCTCAAGCTGACTCTTAACTATTACCCTGCGTTACCCTGGAATCACCCGGACCATCATTCGCCAATCCCTTCTCCCGTTCTCTGTGGGCAGAAGACACTTCCCCACCCATTAATCCAGGGCACGGTCATGTGACTTGTTTTGATCCTAGGGTGTTAGACACCAGCCCAGATGAGTTGCCCCGTCTCCCCCTCTCCAGCCACAGATCCTTGGATATTGGGATCAATGATTGTTTTAAGCCACCAAGTCTGGGGCCGGTTATCACCAGTTACGGATCTCACGATCATCGAATACTGCCAAAGGCCTCCCGTGACCAGGACCCCTCCCGGGGTCATCTCTGACCTCGTGCCCGCTGGTCCCATAGGCACAAGATTCTCATGGTTCCTAGAACATTCTTTCGACGCCTGTATATCTTGCTCGCCCGCCTTCATGTTCCCCCCAGCTACACTGAGGCATAATTTACACAAAATAAAATCCAGCAATTCACAGAGATGTTCTGTTCTCATGGGGTTGATGATGTAATGGGGAAAAAGTCCCAAATCTCACCGATGGTTGGTGCCTCCAAGTTTGTAGAATGAAGCTCCTTTATTTTGTCATCAGTGGGGACACTGAGCCTCGGGTGGGTGGGGGGGAGCACGACAGAGCGGGGTGGCCTGACTCTTACTTAGCTCAATGGTCCTCGCAATGTCCCTACAGCATCCACCAGACTGCCCGGGGAGGAAGCCTCTTCAGCCAGCCAGCCAGGTTCCACACAGGTACCAGGTAAGATCACGCGTCAGCCTGGGAGTTACCCGGCCGCCTCTCTCAGGGGCTTCCGAGTTGCCTTTAGACCATCACCCAGGGTTCAGGTCACTCTATTAGAAAAAGGATATTACCTGGGGGACCGCAGGTTGGCTGGGGAGGGGGTGGGGCGGCTTCTGGCAGTGGAGCGCACCCAGGGTGCAACAGGTGAAGAGGGGCCAGGTCACACCTGCCCGATAAGATCACGAGAGCTCATGTGATTCATCAGAAGGACCAGAGATGAGGACACAGTGGGTCAGGTAGATGGACACAGCAGTGACCCCCACGGACAATGTTGCCAGATGGAAAGGCCTCCAGCCCCGCGCGGCACACGGAGCCCAGTCCCTCCTATTTGTACTGAGGACCCCCTCCCAGGCAGTCATCGAGGCGGGACAGCTTGATGGCGGTGGGGGGCGGGCGGAGGGTGAGGGGAAGGGATTCAGGAATGAGTGGCATGTTTCACTCAGGCATGCACGCATTCATCCATTCCACAGCGATGACCAAGACAGACACACAGAGCCTTCTTTCCCCTGAGACTCACGAATGACCTAATCACACCTTTGGCAGCTGCTCGGTGGGAGCATACAGGTGTCCCGTGACAGCCTGCAGCAGGTGGATGGGACCCAGGCCACCAGTCCAGGGAAAGCCCGCGAGAGACTCTTTCTGGTAAAAGGGAAGCATGACCTGTCAGATGTTCAGGGCTTTGTGCCCCAAAATAAAGGGTTTTAAAGGACAGAAATGAGGGTGCCCGAGCATTGGGCAGACCAGGAGGAGAGGGGGAGAAGTGAGGAAGGCATGTTTCTTCCCCTGGTGAGAAGGGAGCGCTGAGCCCACGGCCAGTGCAGGAGTCCCAGGTGAGGAGTGAGGCCCAGAGACCGGAGACCCGCTCAGGTTCCCCGGGGCAGCTGTTGTGCGGCATCCCCAACTTCCACAGGAGAGCCCGGAAGGCTCCGAAGGGCGCAGGAACTGAAGTGCTAACCCTTGAGTAGGATTGGGAAACTGAGTCAGCCTGCTGCGCCTCACCCCTCCCTAAATGCACCTCCCAGACCTTCTTGGTTCACACCTTGGACTTTCCAGACTATTGTTTTATTGAGGGATGCTGGATCTGACCGCGTTGCTTTGGGGCCAGGCTTGTTTGTTGAGTTTCCAGGCCCCAGCACCCCCGCAGGGGGAGTGAGGCAACACCCCCTCATATGGGGCGCCAAGGACTCAACACCCCAACGTGAGTGTTGGACCTACCACGTGCCGGAAATGCCTCATTCCCTCATTCATTCAGCAAACATTTTATGGGGCACACACTATAAGCCAGGCATTAAGGCTCTAGATCCTGAAGACACAGGATGGATGATGAGACACAGCCTCCACCCGCAGGGAGCTTAGTGTCTGGTGGACCACAGCCAAGGAAACACCGACACACGTGTCATATACGGCGTCTCCTGTATTCTCTGTTTATATCTGTCATGTAATGAGGTTCGAGGATCGAGAAGGGCTATGGAGAAAATTTAGTAGGGTCGGGGGACACAGAGGGAAAGGGCTGGGGGGCTTTGTACATAGAAGGGCCAGGAAGGACCCCACCGAGGCAGTAACGTTAGAGGATAAATCCCCAGGAGCTGCAGGAGGGAGCATCATCCAGATGCTAGAAAAACTGGGTTCCCGGCCCGGGGGCGGAGGGGGGAATGTCAAGCCCGCAGCGTGCGTGGGGCTCCTGAGTACCCAGGAAGCCCAGGCGGCAGATGCGCAGTGAGGTACTTGGGGCCATCATTCTTACTTTTGTTATTCATCGTAACTTATTACTGTCCATTAATACAATGTGATCTGGGCCTGAAAGATAGGATCTGAGCTCCCCAGTCCTCGCAACCCTCTGGTGGCTCTGCTCTCCTGGAGGACCCCTGCCCGCAGGCTGTCCCCTCCTCACCAGTCCTGCTGGGGTCTCTCTCTCTCTCTGTCTCTCATGAATAAATAAATAAATAATCTTAAATATATATATATAATCTTGAACCTGGCCTGGAATGTATTTGTCTTTATATCAATGTGGCCATAAGACACTTTCTTTAAAAAAATATTTTATTTATTTATTCATGAGAAACAAAGAGAGACTGAGAGGCAGAGACACAGGCAGAGGGAGAAGCAGGCTCCATGCACGGAGCCTGATGTGGGACTCGATCCCGGGTCTCCAGGATCTGGCCCTAGGCTGAAGGCAGCGCTAAACCACTGAGCCACTGGGGCTGCCCAAGACACTTTTTTTTAAAAGAATTTACAACTTTTTTTTTTAAAGATTTATTTATTTATTTGAGAGAGAGAAAAAGAGAGCATGAGCAGTGGGAGGGGAAGAGGGAGAGAGAGAACCTCAAGCAGACTCCCCCTGCTGAGCATGGAGCCTGATGGATACGGGACTCGACCTCACGACCCTGAGATCACGACCTGAGCTGAAACCAAGAGTCAGATGCTTAACACACTGAGCCACCCAAGAGCCCATAAAATCTTTTAGACGAAGGAGGTGCCCATGGCCGCAACACTGGTAGGCCTGTGAAAGTCACGGCGTGGCTGCCCTCTGCGGGGTGGGGGGGGGGAACACCTGCTCCTTCCACCCGTGGCCACCCCCAGGCTGCCCCTCTGCCCCTCCCGGAAAGCCCAGGAAGGCTGGAGCTACCTGTTGAGCTGCCATGAGCCTCTGCCACCTGCTCACCCCCTCCCCGCTCCCCGGGGCTGACAGGGGGAGCCCCCCACCCAGCAACAGGAACCCGAGACCGGCGGCCTGCGCTCCATGCTTCTCTTCGCCAAGCCACGGGCAGCTGTGTCTCTGGGAGAGCCGCTGCCTCCATTTCTTACTGAGTCCCCCCTTCCTTCCTCTTAAATCTAGGGAAGCGGTGATTTAATATTAATATTTATTCATGTACTCAATTCTTTCCCTGTTAAATAATTTCTCAGCTGTCGGAGGCTTCTGAAGGCTAATTTAAAACAGGTGTCACGGTTATCTAACTTATGCCCTCGGATTCTCAGAGAGAAGGGGTGGGGGACCTGCATCCCGGTGCCCACCGCCCACACTGTTCCACCTGCTCTGAGGGGTCTCGGTCGTTCATGAGGCCGAACCCCTGGGTGGGAGTCGGGGGCTGCCCAGAGCCCCGGCCGGCTGGAGAAGCTGACCCCAGGGCCGGACTCTATAAGGAAGGGGCACTGGCAGGAAGGGGAGTTTGGGGAGAAAGAGACAAAAAGGGCTTTTGGGGCTGTGCTGAACAATCTATGCATGTAGAATAACAATAACAGACTAATGGCTAATCCTTGCACGGAATTTACTGTGTGCCTGGCACCGCTCCACGCATGTCACATACGTTAACTCATTTAACGCTCAGATGACCCCAGTGGGTTCCGATGTATTAATCCCATTTCACAGGGGAGGAAATCGAGGCAGCAATGGAGGGGTTAGATAACGTGCCTGATATCACACGCCGGTAAGAGGCAGATTAGGGATTTGAACCCAGGAAGACAGACGGGGGGCTCGAACCTGAGTCTCCCCCTGGGCAGCCAAGAGGCCTCTCTAAGGGCCCAATTCCCCACTGAGAAAGCACAGAGCATCATCGCCAGGAGGGTGCCAGGCCTGAGCAGGCCTCCGGGAAATGGCTGGACGCACAGTAGGTGTTCCGGAGACAGCCTGGAGCTCTCTCTCTTACCAGCCAGCGTCCCCCTCCCTCGCCACCACCTTTTGCTTTCCCCAACAACCCCAACAACCTCACAACCTCGCATTTCCAGGTTACGTCTGTTACAACTGATGGAAACCTAAGCGATCTCTTCGAAACTGGCCAGTGAGAGCTCGCCACACAAAGGAGGCTGGTCCCGTGGTGGCTCCGTTCACCTCCTTGCCAGGCTGCAACTCCTGGCCTGTGACTCTCTGGGAGGCTTCTCAAACATCACCCCTTCCCCTTCAGCTAAACTCACCGACCTCAGGGGCCTTCTATCCACACAATTCCAACCCCCGGCAGCTCCAAATCCAGACTTTCATTGTCTCCTCCACCGACCAAGGAGCTTGAGTTGCTGTAGGATATGTTCTGGAGATGGCTCTCCAAAGGACACGTGCCACCTCCCCCAGTCCCGTCTCTAAGACACAGGCATCCTCCCCTGCACGGGGTCACTGATCAGTCGGCAGCAGGAGTGAGGGTAGAGGAGTAAGACCTTGCAATCCTTCCACGGGCATTATGCAAACCCATGCAAATGAACAGAATGCAGACCACGCCAATGAGATGAGCGTGTTTGTAAACCAGAGATGAGGGGACAGAGCAAGGCAGTAATCAGCTGGGCAAAACATTTCATTCCGGGAAGCTTTGCAAATTTTATGCATGTGTGAGGTGAGCACAGGCAGGTTCAGGCGTATGCACCGTGTGCACACACACACACACACACACTCACGCGCCCACGGTTCTCACCAGCCATCCCTGGTTGGTGTGTTCGAAGCTCTGTTGGGACTTTTCTGGGCAGAAGCAAAAGCTCAAGTCTTGGACCTCCGGCCCTGGGATCTGGGCCCTTCAGAGGGTGCCCACTGACTGGATTACTCCTGGCCCTCGGTCCTCCGGCCACCAGAGCCCACACAATCTTTAAGTTTATGGAAGAGTCTGTGCCCAAAGTTCACTGACAAGTCAGCCTCCTGGACCAAGCAATACATCTTCCCAGAGAAACAGCATCACCGGATACGATGAACAAGGTCGCGGGGAAAAGCACAGACTTTGAGGAAGGCACACTTCAGCAAATCATTGAACGACTCTGCTTCCTCATCTATAACAAGGGGGAATAAAAATATCCACCAACCTCAAATGGGTTGGAAAAAAAAAAAACAGGACATAATACATGTCGGTAGCCCGGCACCCGACAAGTACTTAATAAACTGAGGGTGCAGCCCCTGGCATCGCTGCTAATGCTGTAGCTCGCTGCTCTCACCATCCATGGCTGTTGGAGTCCAAGGGTGGCCCCCCAGAGCCCTCGGAATGTCGACGGTAGCTGGCGAGGAAGTTCTATTTGTGCTTGTGGTCACCGGTGATTGAAAACAGTGTCCTGGGGGAATTGAGCTGTGTTCTACGTTCTCTGTTGGGTCTCTTCCTGCCTGGCCCGGGAAAAGGAGGCAAGCCCTCCAGAGCCTTGCGGCAGGGAGAAGGACAGGGGTAGAAACTCGCAAACACTAGCTCTGTGTTAACCCACCATCTGGATGGAGAGCAGGATTTCTCCTTGGGAAATTCATCCTCGCAGAGCATCCACTAGGCGCCCGGAGGTGCCTTACTTACATCGTCTCCTTCCATCTTGATGGCATCTGCGGGGGGAGGCATTATTACCCCATTTTCCAGATGGGGCTGCTGAGGCTCAGAGAAGTGGGGTCAGTTAGTGTCAAGATCACTCACTAGAGCCTGGTAGAGGCCAGGCTAGAATTCACATCTGTTTAGCTCCAGAGTCGACGCTCTTTGCTAATGTCACCACGATGCCTCCAGGTGTCTAAAAAAAAGGAGCTCCCTGTGCCCGGGGCCTCACAACTCAGGAATCTGTAAGCTGAGGATGTCTCCCAGCGCCCCTCCTGAAGATGTCTGACCAGATGAAGAATCCTCTTTTCCAAAGTAGCTCCCCCGTAGACACGACCTTGAAAATCCTTCTTGTCCCCTCCCCTCTGGACACACAGGGGACCAGAAGCCTGCTTCCTGAACAGACCCCTTGCCATGTCATGTCCATCATTTGGGCCTTTGATGTTTCTGATCCTTGTTCTGTGGGTTCCTGGGATGGACCAGGTCAATCACCAGATCCTTCCTCCTACACAAGGTGTGGGGGGGGTGCACACCTGGGGGGTGAGCCCACAGCCAGGGGGTGCTCAGGGCCTGGTAGAGAGCCAGCATCCTACAAACTCACCGGTCTGGTGGGCATGATCCGGCCCCAGAGGCAGGGAGCAGGTCCTGGCCTCCACCGGGGCCCCCGGCACCCCTCCTCTGAGAGGGCTGGTGGCATTAATATTAGCACAATCATTTTAATCAGGGCATGATTAACAGGCCCATGCATAATTCACCCGGCTCTTCCCTCTGCCTTGCTCTTTGCTTTCAGAGGTGGAGGGAACATGGCATTGGCTCATTAGCACTCCCGCCACCTCATCCGCTACTCTTCTGTGCTGGGGGGAGACAACCTCCCCCCAGGGAGTGGGTCGCCTCAGGAAGGAGGATTTAGAGCAGCCTCTGTTCCAGGGACCCCACATAATGGATGGAAAAGAGAGACTTCTTCCCCTTCTTCCCCTTCTTCCCCGGGTTCTCTCCAGGACACCTCCAGCCAAGAGAGGGGTGCGGAGAGGTTGGTTCTAGGCTGACCCTCCCGCGACAACCTTGGACGTCTACACCACACCCCCACCCCCGCTATCTCTCCAGGAGCTGCTTTTTTACTCTATGGTCATCTTCCCCTAAATCCTTTAAGACTCTCTTTTCCCTTCCTACCAACTACTGGGACTAATTCAACATATTTACTTAACCACTAGGTGAAACAGGGTGGCCTGTTATCTGTCCTAAAAGTGCCTTCTTCAACCTTAGACTTTTACCAAATGCTGGAGCTAGAAGGGCCTATTTACGTCAAGCGATCCAGTCCCTCCAGACTGTAATGGGGGAAACGGAGCCCAGAAAAAGGCAAGTGACCTTCCCAAGGCCACGCAGTACATCTGTGGCAGAGCCGGGGACTCCCAAGACAGAGCGCCTGTAAGCTGTCTTACAGCTTACAGAAGCGCCTACCCCGTCCTTCTCCCTGCCGCAAGGCTCTGGAGGGCTTGCCTCCTTTTCCCGGGCCAGGCAGGAAGAGACCCAACAGAGAACGTAGAACCTCCAGCCTCCAGATGAGGGGCACACAGATTATCTGAGTGTGTGTTTCAGGGGTAGGGTAAGTGCTGGGAGGTTGAAAACTGGCTTGGCCACTGGCTGTGTGACTTAGGACAGGCTCGTCATCCTCTCCGGACATCGGTCACATCATCGGCAAAATGACAGTCATAGGATGGTCCCACCTTGGGGGACTTAAGGAGTGATAAGCCTCTCAGGAAACGACAGATGTGGCAAGGTCACAGCAAAAGGGGAACCCTCTTACTCTGATGGTGGGAATGCACGCTGGTGCAGCCACTTTGGAAACCAGAATGAAGTTTCTTCAAAAAGTTGAAAATAGATCTGCCCTACAACCCAGCCATTGCACTGCTAGGTATTTACCCCAAAGATACAGATGTAGTGATACGAAGGGGCACCTGCACCCCGATGTTTATAGCAGCAATGTCGACAACAGCCAAACCATGGAAAGAGCCAGATGTCCATTGACAGATGATGGATAAAGAAGACGTGGCATACACAGTGGAATACTACGCAGCCAGCAAAAAGAGGAAAACTTGCCATTTGCAATGACGTAGATGGAACTAGAGGGTACTATGCTAAGTGAAATAAGTCAATCAGAGAAAGAAAATTATACGATCTCACTCATATGCAGACTTTAAGAAACAAAACAGAGGAAAAAAATAAAAAAAAAAAGAAACAAAACAGAGGAACATGGGGGCAGGGAGGGAAAAAGAAAACAAGATGACATCAGAGAGGGAGACAAACCATAAGAGACTCTTAATCGTAGGAAACAACCTGAGGGTCGCTGGAGGGGAGGAGGGTGGGAGGATGGGGTAACTGGTGGGCATGAAGGAGGGCACGTGATGTCATGAGCACGGGCTGTTGTATGCAACGGATGAATCACTGAACGTATCTACCTCTGAAACTAATAAAACACTATATGTTAATTAATTGAAGTAAGTTTTTTTTTAAAAAAAAAAGCATGCAGAAAACATCTAGCCCCAAGCCTATGAGACCAGAAGGGCTCACTGAATGGTACCGTCTGGCTCAGGATGGGTCCCCGGAAGCAGACCAAGACAAGGATTCGAGTACGTGCCGTTTATTTGGGGGGCTGTTCCTGGAAACACGGTCAGGGGCCCGGGGGAAGCCAGAGGGAGTGTGTTATGAGGCAGCTTACGGCTGTGGGTGACCAGGGCTCAGTCCCCTGGTGACACTGGGAGCCAGTGGGGAACACAAGCCTCGGAGCCACCAGGCCCGAGCAAAGGGGGGAAAGGCGGCGGGGTAGCAGGTGGGCAAAAGGGGCTCCGCCAGACAAAGACGGCCCTGTAGGCAAGGAAATGCAGGAGCTGCTGGTTGGGGTGGGCGGCGTGCTCTGAAGTTGGGGGGGCCGGGGGGGGGAGCTCAACAGCTTCTGTACAACCAGGGACGGGAGGAGGGGCTCCTGGGTCGTCTTATCAGCTCTTCCCCTTGTGCCTTCAGAGCCACGCGCCTCCCTCACTTCAAAGCTCCCGTTCTGTCGGCAGCCGGAAGGGCGGTAATGAAGCATGAAGGTTTGGGACCAGATAAAAGAAGAACTGCCCATCTGTGAAGATGCTTAAACACTGGCTAGGAGGATGTGGGGGGGACGCGTAGAGTTGTGTCTCCACGGCGCTTCACAGGCTCTCCGGTGACACCGGGGAGAGGGGGCTGCTGAGATGCAGGGGGTGGAGAGCCACGCAGACCCCACAGCCCCCCCCCCCGGGGCTCTTCCTGCCACCTGCACCCCCCGCAGGCACGCGCTGCTGCGGAGAGGATACGCGAAGCGACAGAACACACGGGGCTGCACTTCCTGGAGCATCCACATGCGTGATGCATTATTTTTATATTCGGATGAACCGATCGCTGGTATATCCTTATCACAGAGTAGTACTCAGCAGTGCACAGGAGCGAACGACTGCCACTTGCCACCATTGGAGTAAACCTCAGCACTGGGCTGAGTAACGAAGCCCGACCTGGAAGACACAGACTGGATGGTTCCATTCATAGGCAATTCCAGAACAGCGACTGGGAGCAGGTAATGGTTGCCTGGACCCAGGGTGGGGACACTGGGGTTTGAAGGGGCTTTTGTGGATAATAGGGTTTTTTTTTCCCCTGTATCTTGACAGTGGCGGTGTTTGCACAAATGGACACATTTGGCGAAAGCCCTGTGCTTGGACGATTAAAACTAGCGATTTGTGTGGGTAAATTATACCTCCACTGAAGCTGACTTCACCAATAAGAAAAATTAATAAGCCCCACGTATCTTAGAGCGAGATGACTTGGGAATCAAGGGCACACACAACACACACGCTCCCCAGAGGTGCCTGACAAGCACGGAAGGTACACACCTTGGAATTCAGATTCACGTTCACACCCCAGCTCTATCCCCTCACAAACTGGGAGACTTTGGATGAGTCACGTCACCTGTGTGTGCCTCAATGTTCTCGTGTGCCCCTCCTGCTATGGACTGAATTGTGTTCCCCCCAAAAGTACTACGTGGAAGCCTTGGCCCCCAGTATAACTGTATTTGGACATGGGGCTGTTCATAATAATTAAAAAAACTGAGGTTAAGTGAGGCCATAGGGTCAGGTCTTAATCTAATAGGACAATGGCCTTATGAGAACACGGGGAGATCTCTCGCCACCCCTCTCCAACCCCCCCCCCCGCCGTGAGTGTGCAGAGACAAGGGTGCGTGGGTGCACAGAGAGAAGGTGGCATCCACAAGCCCTTCATCTACAAGCTCTTCAGAAAGCCTCACCTGAAACTGGTCATACTGGAGACCATGAGAAAACCAATGTTACAGCAGCCCCAGCTGACTAAGGCATGGGCGGGGCGGGGGGGGGGGGGGGACAGGTGGCAATTCTGCTGTGTCATTGTGAGGATAACACGAGATCATATGTACATAAGCGCCTTATTCCAGGACACTCATTCGCTTAATAAACTTTAATTATTTAATCCAGGGCGTTAGGTGGGTAATTCCAGCTCAGACTTGGCTGAAACAACGTTGCAAATATGTGATCTCACATAAGAAATCCTGAGTGAGGGGACTCCTAGGCCTGACTGGTTCAGTGGCCCAGGCCCTCCCTGAGGTCCCAGGTCTCATTATCTTTCTTCCCTGCCCACCTCCCCCCGCCCCCCAGCCTGTTAGCCTAACTCCCCTCATGGTTACAGGATGGCTGCATCCATTCCAGCCATCAGCTGCCATCCTGGGATGAAGAGGGACCATTTCTTCCCACGTGCCCTCTTTGGTTAGTTGATTGACATAAGCTTTTCCCAGAAACCCCCTTGCAGACTTCCTCTCATCAGCCAGAACCATGTCAGGTTCCTGTGACCCCCTCAGTCCTGGCAGAGGGATGGGGACAGCTGAGATTGGCTTAGCCTTAGACCAACCGTGGCTCGGCCCTTGGGGCTGAAGGTGGCACCACCTTGGTGAAGTCCACGTCCACATGGAAAAAGGTGGATTTCTGAACAAAAAGTCTTCTTAAAAAAAAAAAAAAAAGAGTAAAGCGTGACAGCGGTTGTTAGGCAGGTGACCGAGAGAGTTGGCGACAAGAAACAGTATTAGTGGGTTTGGTGTAGTGAGCGCCCGCGATGAGCACTGTGCATCAGCTCACCCCGGCGGGTGACGTGAGTTCCCCGTTTTGCAGCAGGGGAAACGGAGGCTCAGAGAGGAAGAGTCAGTGGAACCGGCCACGTGGCTAGTGTGTGGCGGAGTCAGAACTAGAATGTTCCACCTGAGGACCGGGCACTCTGGCTCCAAGGGAACCAAGGAGTCCTTGTGGAGAGAGATGCTTCTAAGTGAAGGGACAGGTGCTCCCATGCGGGGCTGGCCTTTGTACCGTGCACACATTCTCACACAGGCTCGGGAGATTCTGGAGAAGAAGGGGGTCTCGAAATCCCACGATGACCCACTCGGGTCTCCGCATGCTATGCATGGACCAACATTCCCCCAGGGCATTCGAAGTCTGCTCTGCACCCGGCTTCGCCTTCCCTGGAGCCTCCACGAGCCTCTGCCATTGCCCTGGGTGTCCGCTTGCCCTTGGCTTTGCTCACCTGGAGTGCCCCCGACCTGACCCCCTTAGGTCCACCTCCTCCAGGAAGCCCTTCCTTGTGATGCCACCTTCTCTGACCTCTCCCCTCTCTGAATGCAAGGGTGCTCTGCAGACCAACGCCCCGCAGCGGGTCCCCGGTCTGCGGCCCGTTAGCGTCATGGAAGGGAGGGGGGTAAAGTAAAATTTCTCCCGCCTGCAGAATGGCCAGGACGACAGTGTGATTAAAAGCATGAACTCTGGAATCGGGCAGACTGGGTTCAGGGTGTTCTGACGACTGCTGCTGTGCAACCTTGAGCAAGTTCCTTGACCTCTCCGTGCTTCACCCGGAGCCCGCCTGTAAAACGGAGACACTAATAGTACCTATACCCATAGGACGATGGCAAGGATTATATGAGGTTAAAAAAAAAAAAGAAAAGAAAAGAAAAGCACCTAAACTAAAGCAACTAGAAGACATCCGATACCTAATAGGTATTTTATGGATTGAACCAGACTCTCTGAAACCTAAACCCTGTATTTTTCCATCTTGTCCCAAATGGGTCTTTTGTGGCCAGCCAGCAAGGATTCAGGGTTACCCATTAGAGCACTGCCACTGTGTCTTATTCTCAGAATCTCTACTCAGAGATGGCCATTGGCTCCCCTCTGCCCCCAGGACCCCATTCCTCAGCTAGACAGCTGGTCCCCAACCTCCCACTGCCACCGGTCCCCGCTCCCTTGCCCTCTGTTTGCATCGTCTCATGCCGGATTAGGATTCCCCAGGTGCGGCTTGTAGGCCCGTGCTGGGCCCTCTAACTGCCTTCCCCATGACAGTATCACCCACTGGCACCACCACTTACCGGGTGCCACCTGGGCGCCCGGGTTCATGATAGAGCCTGGGTCTGAGCACAGAGCTCCGCGGCCCTGAGGCCCATGCCCTTGGCCGTTAGCCATGCCGCCTCACTGGCACATCTGCTCTGTTGAACCCCTCCGGGTCCCAGCTCCACTCCTAAAGACCCTGCTCCGCTCCTGGCTTGGAGCCCGCACACTCCCGGCCACCCAGCAGGCGGCCTGCTCGTAGCGATAAGCAGCAAGCACGCACCCTGTGGACTCCAAACCCTTTAACCAGGAGGCCCATCTGCAGCCTCTGCCTCCCTCCCCGGCACTCTGGGGTTGGCAAAGCTGCTTCTCCCCACCAGACAGGCGGCCGCACATGTCCCCTGGCATCAAGCTCATCTTCCCTGTTTGTCGATGAGACGTAACGAACTCTGTGAGAACTCCCTACCCTGGGCTGCGGGGGCCCCCGCGGAGGGGGTAGAGGTGGTCCAGCCACAAGCAAAGATACCCACTAACGTGGTCACCTGTGCCACTGTCCACACGATGGTGGCAATAACAGAGGAGGCGGATGATTTCCCTGAGGTCTTACGATGAAAATGGAATGGACTCTTGCACCCGTGGGGTGCTTTTGTGAAAGAGGAAAGGCAGGAGACCCCAGCATAACCAGGCGACCCTGGCATCTCAGACGGTGTTGGAGGGAGGGCTGGAGGGGGACTGCAGGAGAGCAAGAAGGCGGAAACACTGTCTGGGCTTGGTCTTCAGCAGCTCCCGGGCAGAGACGTTAGTCCCCAAGCATGGTGACCGGACTCAGCCCTCTGTTCTTCGTCTGGCCGGCACCTAACTCCGGAGCCGGTGCCCCAAGGCCTGGCGTGCCTGCAGACACGCCTTCATGTGGGCCTGCCTGTAGGGCCCGGGGCCCTCCGCAGAGGGAGGTCAAAGAGAATGGCTGAGTAAACAGCAATTCTCCCCCAGCCAGCATCGCTCATTAAATATTAACACTGTCCATTGGCTCGGATGAGAGTGCACCTGCTGGGTGAGCGGCTCCCTCGGCTGCAGACCCACTGACAAGCCCTCAGCTCTCCCTTCCTTCCCGCCTCCTGTCCTGCCTTGGTAACCCCCACGGGGCTCCTCGAGCCCCCCGAGCTGCCCACCAGTACCCGCCCCCACCCCGGCCCCAGCCCAAGAGCCTCGTGTTTCTCACAGACCAGCTCCAGGCAAGGCACAGAGGCAGGGTTCAAACCCCAGCTTGGCCACTGAAGAGCTGGGTGACCTCGACCCCCTCTCCTGGTGTTACTGGACCAGACACCACTTCTACTGTGTAAAAGCGAGGCTCTGGGGCGATAACATGCGTGCAGCACCTGGCGCACATGCATCAACTCCAATACAGGCAGTGCCTCTTCTCTTCCACCCCCTGTCCCTCGCGCTGAATGAAGGGTAATTGAGGACAAGGAGGGGCAGACCGAGGAACAGGGTCTCCGAGCGCATCCAGCTGTGGTGACCTCATGGAGATCCAGGGGCCCGGTTCTAGGCCAATCTCTGTCTTCAGTGTCTCTCCTCCAAGTGGCAGTGACTCCGGGCACCGGGAGGGGTTCCGCGCCGCTGAGAGGCGCAGATGCAGAGTTGAGTGATGCTTTGATATCACAGCGATTCTTATTTATGCAACAATGTGTGTGTTCAGCGTGCTGCTAAGTCCTTAAGCTGCCCAGTACCAGCCATAAAAGCCTCCATATATCACCCTGAATTCCTTTCCTGGGTAGTTTAAAAGAATGAGAGGTGACTTAATGGCAGTGTTTAAGGGTTATTATATATAAGTTAACGGCCAGATGCTCTTCCGTGGCGGGCAGAGGGACACGGAGGGGGCTCTGGCAGGAGCAGCAGAGACCCTCCTCGGAGCTCAGAGGGTCTCCTGTGTCTTCGCCCCGCCCGCATCCCATCGACAGCAGGGCGGCCCCGCTGGACTCTCAAGGCCACCACCAGCCCTGGGAGACATTCCGGTCCTGGGTGCTGAGCTGGGGGGTCGCCTCCCAAGAACGCGATCTTTAAAAGGAGAGATGTTCCTGTAATACATGTGACGAAGGTGCCAACTCGGAGCAGGGAGGACAAGGGACATGTGGGAGAAGATTCAGCCCCAGGACCCCGCAGCCAAACAAAATTATTCAGAGGGGCACCCAGACCCCACGGAGAGCAAGAGCTCCCTGCCCACCCAGCGCCTCCCGCCACGGGGAAATGGGGAAAGCGGGGCCCTTCCTGACCTCTGTATCAGCAGGGAGGGGAGGCAGAGGAGAGGCCCGGCATGCGCTCCCCCCATCAGCTCACGAGGGTGAAGGTACAAAATAGAAAAGAAGGGGTCCTTTTCTCCTAAGAAGGAAGCCGTACAGGGCACCCCATAATCCCCCCTTGCTCAGCCAAATCCCCCCTTCGGGGGAAAGGAGAGGGTGCAGCACGGCAGGTGGTTATGGTTCGGGAGCACCAACCCCTGACATGAGGATTCCTGTCCTGATAGTCACTCTCCCTGCCCGAGACCCTTTCCCCAGCCAGCACAGGGGTGCACGGAGAGAACACAGGCACCCTGGTTCTGAGACCCGCTGCTCCATCCGTCCCCTAATTTGACTTTAGGCAACAGTTTCACGTTCGCATCAGTTTCCTCCCAGGTACAACAGGACCCGTAGCATCCACTCTGCAGGCTGGAAGCAAGAGTTGGATGAGATAAAGTGCCAGGCACTGAGGTCCCTTCCTTCTCGTTGTCTTGTTGAGCTGCCTCTACCCAGTGTGGTCCCCGGCACCAGTCCCCACCACCCTGCCGATGACTCTGGTCATCCTTTACTCCTGCTGCGACGCACCTTGCTCGGGTCCTCAGCAGTTGGTGCCAGGCCGTGCTCCCCTTCGTGAGGGCTCCCCACCGATATGCTGAGCACTGATGCACAACTTGGACATTTGCTCACCCAGCAAGCAAACTCCATCAAGCACTCAGGTGGTCGGCTCACTTCGGGAGAAGGGGGCTCTGTTTCCCCCAGGGACTCCCCCACTTGCAACCACTTCCATTCTTCCCAGCGTGGAAAGAGACCCCCATCCCACGAAGGTGGTCTCCACCTTCCTGCCCCCTGCTCTCGTGCCTAAGCGGCCCTCCCCCTGGCACCTGCCTCCCACCTGCAGAAACCCTCCGCCTCCTCGGAGACTCAGAGCTCAGCCAGCACACCCCTGAAGGCCTCCCCTCCCCGTTCCAGCTTTGCAGAGCAGCAGGGCCTGGCTGCTGTGTTCCAGCTGCCCCTCCAGACCGGGGGCCTCTGAGGGTGGACACCCGGACACCCCGCGCATCCTGGATGCTTGGTAAACACGGGACATCACAACAGCTACCCCACATTGAGCCTGTTGTGGGCCAGACACAGAGCTCCACGTTTTACAGACATCATCTCGTTGTATCCTGAGCCCAGCCCTGCCCGCCAGCTATGAACAGCGTCGTGTATAGGAGTGAGGTCTTGAGATTCCCAGAGAGTGACTCGCCCAAGGTCATCCCGCTGCCTGTAAAGAGCCAGGACTTCAGGCCAGGTCCAAGTGACCCCCGAATATGCCACACCCTTTCCCCTGGACCAAGCTCTCACAGAGGACAAATTGGGGACTTTTCTGGATCAGTCCTCATTTGAGATACTCAAATTCAGGCATTTGAGGAAGCTTCACAATACAGTAAGAGAAAATATACATGGTTGAGAAAGAAGAAAGAAAGAAGAAAGAAAGAAAGAAAGAAGAAAGAAGAAAAAAAGAAAGAAAGAAAGAAAGAAAGAAAGAAAGAAAGAAAGAAAGAAAGAAAGAAAGAAAGAAAGAAAGGCAAACTGAGAAAAAATATGGAAGACTCTGTGATGGGCTGAATTATGTTCCCCCAAGAATTCATATTTGGGAAACCCTTACCCCAAGTATCCCAGACTGTGACTATAGGAGCCTTTAGGAGATGTTAAGTTCCAGTAGGGCTGTTAGGGTGGGCTCTAGCCCAATCTGATCGCTGTCCTTATAAGAAAAGGAAATTTGGAAACACAAGGGCATGTGTGTGCACGGAAGAAAGACCCTGTGAGGACCTAGTGAGAAGTCGGCCATCTGTGAGCCACGGGAAGAGGCCTCGGGAAGAATTAAAACTGCCGACACCTCGATCTTGGAATTCTGGCCTCCAGAACCATGAGAAAATAGATTTGTGTTGTTGAGGCCACATCATCTGTCGTATTTAGTCATGGCAGCCTGAGCAAACCCATACAGTCTCCTATTACAAATACTACCCTTCACATCTAAAGAGTTCCTAGAAATCAATAAGAAAAAGACCAACACACTAATATCAAAAATGGGCAAATATGATAGGCGTTCGCAAGAAAAAGAAATACAGGTAGCTCATAAACCTATGAGCTCCAGTCCTTCCCCCCACCCCCATCCCTCAAGAGGTGCTTAACCTCATTCACAGCCAATTCAAACTGCGCTGGCACATCATCTTTCACTCATCAGACAGACCAGATTTCCAAAGACCTGCTAACGTCACTTACGGCATGAGTGTGAGAGAGCGAGGAGGGGCTGGTGGCAGTGTAAAGTGTGCAAGCCTGTAGATGGCAATTTGGCAGTATCTGACTGAAAGAATGAAGGAAAGGAAAGGAAAGGAAAGGGAAGGGAAGGGAAGGGAAGGGAAGGGAAGGGAAGGGAAGGGAAGGGAAGGGAAGGGAAGGAAAGGAAAGGAAAGGAAAGGAAAGGAAAGGAAAGGAAAGGAAAGGAAAGGAAAGGAAAGGAAAGGAAAGGAAAGGAAAGGAAAGGAAAGGAAAGGAAAGGAAAATAAAGGAAGCGAAGGGAAGGGGGAGGAGGGAAGGAAGAGAGAAGGAAGGGGGAGGGAAGGATAAGAAAAGACAAGGAAAGAAAAGAAAAAAAAAAGCTTGTGTCTCGGAGTCAGTCAAGTCTGGGTTCAAATTCTGGCTCTGAAAAAAAAAATTCTGGCTCTGCCACTGTTTAGCCGAGTAACCTTGGGCGGTTACTTAACCTCCCCGTGCCTCAGTTTCCCCATCTATATAGGGGACAGTAGTAGTGCATTCCACACAGAGCGCCATACAGACGTAGCTGGTATCGTTCTATTAGCGTGACCATCACTGTCCTTTAGTGTGACGTCACTGGGGCTTCCTATCGGTGGACTCTGCCCTTTTCCTCTTTGCTTTTTTCCAGTAAAGCGATTTACCGAATCAGTGACTAAGCTAACGGCTATCACTGTATTTCCCTCTGGATTCCTACGTGGATTTCCAGGAATCAGGAAACATCCCCTGTTAGGTCCCGAGCCCTGATTTGGGGTTTGGAAGCTATGACCTCCACTTAACCCCAGGAGCACCCCGAGCTGTCCTCAGGTGACCTTGGTGAATGCCTGGGCTCCTTCCCCTCTCTGCCGCCCTCCCAAAGGGTGCAGTTCCCCACCCATCAAAGCTGGCGGCACCGGTGGGGCTGCAGGGAAGCTGGTGACATGCAGGCCTTCAACACGAACCCGAGTGGATGCAAAGTCCAGGCTTGTCTCACCCAGCCTTTGCCTCCTGTTGGGGAAACTGAGGCCAACGTGTCTGATCTGGGCAGGCTTGTCCAGAGCCATTGTTCCCATAAAAGGATCTCCTCCCCAGTGCCAAGGAAAGGAAGGCTTCCTTAGAGACCCAGCTACCCTCCCGCATTGCACCTGCACCTGTTGCTCCCCCTGCCCTCATCCTCACTTTTTTTTTTTAACAAACTTTTTTTTAAAAGATTTTATTTATTTATTCATGAGAGATACAGAGAGAGTGAGAACGAGAGGCAGAGACACAGGCAGAGGGAGAAGCAGGCTCCATGCAGGGAGCCCGATGTAGGACTCGATCCTGGGACACCAGGATCAGGCCCTGGGCTGAAGGCGGGCGCCAAACCCCTGAGCCCCCCGGGCTGCCCTCACTCATTGTCTTTGAAACCCTTCCTCCAGCCCTTCCCTCGACCCCCATCCCTCACCCTCACCCCCCGCCCCCGCCCTGGGGCCATCACTGCCAGCAACACACTAAAAACTACTATTTTCAGAGCATTTACCACCTGCCTGGTACTCTTCTTTCCTTTTTTCTTTTCTTTTCTTTCTCTCTTTCTTTCTTGCAACAAAACTACAAGGTAAGCAGTATTATGACCCTTGTTTTACAGTTTAGGAAACAGCCTTGGGGAAGTGAAGCAGTCTCGTCCAAGGTCAGCAGAACCACACTCAGAGCCCAGACCTTCTGGTACCAGGCTGTGGCAGCACCCGGTCTCTGCTGTGATGTCCCCAAGCCCCATGGAGACCGACCTCTTCAGTTCTGGGGTCACCCTGGAGTGGCCAAGGAGTCTCCCCTCATCTACTTCCTCCCTGACGGCCTTCAACTGGCCTATCCGGTTACCACCCTGCTGGGCCCCTCCTCCAGGGTGACACCATCAGGGGGTCCTTCTGAGCCTCCGCCTGCCTGTCTTGGCACCCCAAGCCCGAAGCCTCCTCCGGGATGTGGCCCTCCAGCCTCAGGATCTCACTTTGTGTCATCATTCTTTCCATCGGCCTGATCTATAGGACGAACACTGGTTAAGTTTCATATTCTTAGATTGCTAAAGCCTCTATGATACGGGGAAGGAAACAATTTTTCCTGAATACCTACTATATGCCAGGACCAATGCCATGCCCTATTATATACTAATAAATCCTATAAGATGGGTATGATGGGGGCACCTAGGTGGCTCAGTGGTTGAGCATCTGCCTTCGGCTCAGGGCATGATCCCAGGGTCCTGGGATCAAGTCCCACATCAGGCTCCCTGCATGGAGCCTGCTTCTGCCTCTGCCTGTGTTTCTGCCTCTTTCTCTGTATCTCTCATGAATAAATAAAATCTTAAAAAAAAGAAAAGATGGGTATGATGACTGTCTTCTGCAGCAGAGAAAATTGAGATTCAGAGAGGTTAAGTGACACAAGGTCACACAGCACTCAGAGGGGAAGCTGGGACGGAAACCCAGACCTGCTTCACCGGCTTGGTCCTGAAGTGTCTGTGCCTTTGGTCATATCACTTTGCCTCTGGCCGCCAATGCTTCATCAATATTTGGCTACTTTTCCCAAGGACAAGAACGTGTCCCCACCACCACGTTAGACGGCTGCCGTGCGAGTTGGGAGCACATCTGTCTGGCATCTGCTTTCCTTTCAAACAAATGGTTTTGGGTGTTTGTTGTTGTTGTTGTTGTTGTTGTTGTTTTTTAATGCCCGTTTCATGGCTTTTCTATCCTTTAAATACCCTGGCAGGCCTCTCAGCCAGGGGATTCCTGAGGGCTCAGCCTCGTTTGTTCTCCTGTCACTGGCAGGGCATCTGGAACAAGTATTTGCAATGTGAGCAGCTGCCTTGGCGTCTGCCTGAGAAGCCCCAGGAAGTGGTCCATAAGGAAGGCAAATAAGGTTCTTGGTGGCTTGGGTACACTTCTGGCAGCCAACCAGGTGTCCGTAGGCCCAGAGCGGAGAGCACGGAGCCCAAGTCAGAGGGCCTCGGCGGGACCCCCAGCTCCGCGATCTCAGACACGAGGCCTGTTTCCTCGTCTGCAGCATGGGGGTGATTACAGCACCCACAGGACTGCCTGCTGCATACAGAAGGTGTGTAGTAAATGCCCGCTGTCCCTCTCTCTCGGGGCTTGGGAGGGCCCCAGGGGCTGTGGGTGCAGAGAGGGTGGCAGCGGTGGCAAAAGAGCTCAAGGCTTTGTGCCTATGATCCCTTCCTGGGGTCCACCTGGGTGTGGGGAGTGCAGGAGGTCACAGCCACCTCCCGGCTGGCCCGCCTGTCAGCTGCCAGGAACTGCCACCTGAGCCTGGCACACCTGCCCCGGCATTTTACAGGTTAGAAGACTGTGCATTGGCCCCTTTTGCCATCGTCGCAATGATCCCCAGCGAGCGTGGATGCTGGGATCCTAGATACCGCGAGGGAGCCAGAGCTCACGGTGGGAGAGAGGCTTGCGTGGTTCCCCGGGAGGGGGTTGCAGCCCACGCAACAGGAGCACACTCTGAGCGCCAGGCACCTTCTGCACAGTTCGTCATCTAAGCTTCCCCAGACCCTGCGAGGACAGGGCCAGAGGATTCCCATCTCCCCGATAAAGAAATTACGACTTGGGGAGGGCAACAGGCAAGGTCACCGGCGAGCACACAGCAGAGACAGGCAGGTGCGCCGTAAGTTGAACACCTGTGCTTCTCCCCAGGAAGCTGTACCCAGGAGAGCCAGCCTGGACTTCTGGAAATTAAGCTTTTTTTTTTTCCCCCCTCGACATCCCCATCATTTGCTGATCACGTACAACGGGCCGCGAATCTGAACTACTTCGCGTCATTTACTCGTTCAGCACACCCTGTGAGGGAGGTTCAGCCCATTTCACAGATCAATCTATGGAGGCTCGGAGGTTGGCAAAGTCTCAAAGCTACGTTCAAACTCCGGTGTGTTCTCCCGAGGAACCTGGGCGGCAGCGCTTCTGCTTGCTGGGAACGCGACTCAAGCCAGCTCTGTGGAATTCCCGGTGAGAAGAGCTTTCCTCTCTCTGCTCGCATCTCCTTCACGCTCGGCCCGGCCTTAAGAGGACCCATAAGCGCTTCTGGATTTGTATTCTGGACACCGGGAATCACGTCAGGATTCAGATGTTCAAAGGGGAGGGAGGGGAGAGAGAGGAGGCACAGGGAACCCGCAGAGATGCCACACCACAGCGGCTCATCAGCTCCCTGTTTGGAGTCCTCCACGGCTCCCTCGTGCCTGGCTTCTCCAGATTCCAAAGGGCACCCTGCCTTGGAGCACCTGCCGCAGCCAGATCCAGCATCAACCTGGACCCTCTTGCGGATCCTTCTTTCATCGGACAACTCAGCCTCGGACAATTGAGAGGGTCCCGGAGCCATGCCGGACCCCGGCTACCCGGCGAACAAACAGAGCAGCCTGTGCCCCAGGGAGCTCACGACTGGACGGAGGGTGGCTCACGCTAAATGTGCAATGAGAGCTGCGTGTGACAGACACTACGATGGCAGGGGGCAGGCAGAGAGGCCATCAAACCTGAGAGTTCTCCAACAAACCTGGGGCAGGGCCCCTCGACAAGGTCCCAGCAACCCCCTAACTCAGGCAGCGCTGAGTTCCGATGCACCCAAACAGCCCACACGCCCCTTTTCCTCCAGACTCCCCCTGGGCCGCCCCCTCCCTCCACATCTCTTGGTCTACGTACCGCTCAGGATCCCCGCTTTTCTGAGAAATGTCCTGTAACTGCACCACCCTGCAGATTTCCCACCGCCGCCCATGCATGCCCTTCGGCACTTAGTCGAGGCTCAGAGAGGGGACAGGGACTTGCCCACGGTCACACAGTAAGTAAGTGCCCAGTGGGGCTCTGAGCTCAAGCCCCAGGGCCTTGCAAAAGGCAGAGAGAGAGAGAGAGAGAGAGAGAGAGAGAACGAGCTTCCACAAGCATTCCAAAGGCAAAGTCAGAGGGATGGCCGGCCTGACCCCTGTGCAAGGACAGGCAGGCAGGCCCACAGAGGCGCCGTCCGGCCGCGCCACCCTGGAACAGGTCGGCAGACACCTGGGCCTGGATGGGTGGGCAGCACCGGCTCAGACATCCCATCAGAAGGGTATTAACAAGCCGTCCATCCAATTAGGAGCCAGTAATTAAAATTCATCTTCCTTCCTACCGCACAGTATTAAACCACAAACACTTCATTATATGCCTCTTACCTCGTTGATCTGCATAAATGGGAAGAAACACTTACCAGCAGCAACTCTAATGAATACCCGGGGTGCTCTGTGGCTTAGTGGCCTGTCGGCAGCCTCTGCTTGGGCCGAGGGCGAGTCGCGCGCGGGACACGGGCAGGGTCACGGGTGCCACTGGTCCTCAGGGTGGGGTGGGTGAGAGGCCACGGGCAGGGATGCTCAGGGACTTCTGGCTTCCCTCTGCCTTCGAGGAGCTCTCACTCGGATGGAGGAGGCACCGAGCTTGCCCTTAGGAAGATCCCAGTCTGATGAAGGGGGAAAAAGACCCATGCTAGGGTCTTCCTAGCTCGGTGGGGACAAGATCCCACCTCACGAGTGTGAGGACCTCGCCGGGGGCTGCACAGCCTCTGCCCCGAGGAAGCTCACCCGCCTGGTGGCGGAGACAGAGTTCCTGCACCGAGCAAGGGCCTACTTTGTTAGAGGAGCCCCAGCCCTTCCCCTGGGGGACCCTGAGTCTGATAGGGGAAGCAGCCCTGCCCTGGAAGATCCATCCATCCAAGAGGCAATCTGATAAAGTGGAAAAATCAGTGTTTGGAGGCAGGCAAACCGAACACGGGACCCAGGCAAAGTTACTTAACCTCCCTTAATTGCAATTTCCTCATCTGCAAAATAGGCACTTAGCATCCCATTAGTGGCTGCAGCCATGGAGGAAGCACGGGGCGTGTGCACCGCGGCGTCAGGGAGGCGAGTGTGCTAGGCCCGGCCGGAGGCGGGAAGGAGACCGTGGAGGCCGACGGATCCCCTGCCTGGGGAGTGCCCTGCCCGGCGTGGGGGCCGCACTGGAAGGAGGTTGAGAGAACCGGGACTTGCCTGAGCTCACCATGCAGGGGAGTCACCAGGCAGGGGAGTCACCGGGCCCGGGGTCCTGCTCAGCCCAGGCCAGGACACAGACCAGGAGGCAGCGTGAGAGCTCCCAAGATCAGGTGAGAACCCTTCCTGGCCCCAAAAGGCCCTGGAAGGGCAGAGAAGGCCGGAAGGCTGAGGAGTTCTGGTCTGGGAAGGCACAGCTGGTACCAGGAGGGCCTCCGGGTGCTGACTCCACGGCCTCGACCCACCCACAGCCTCCTGGCCCCACTCCCGCCGCTCCTCACGCCCCTCGTGCCTCCTGGCCGTGCCATGCCTCCCGGGCTACGTGAACTGGCTGCCCGAGGAGGCTAGAGTTGCCTGGGGTCCTCCCCAAATCTCTCTATGAGAGCCAGTTTCTACACTTTTACGTTACATTAGGGAGAAAGACCCAGAATGCAGCAGACCTCCCTGGGCGTCTCCGTTGTAGGGGGTCCCGGGCAGGGGGTGGCTGGTGGCCGCGCTCTCGCCTTTCCCAAGAAAGAGCACCCGGGCCTGGAGCCTGGGCCTGCACCCCAGCTCTGCGGCCCACTGGCTGTGCATCCTCAAGCGAGGTCCTCACACTCTCTGAACTTGTTTCCTCGTCCGCAGAGAGGAGAGGATGAGCTGCCAAAAGGAGCGTGAAGCGGAATAATGTGTGAACAGCGCTTCGCCGGCAGCGAGTGTTCGGCCCACCCTGGCCTTCCTCCCTCCCCGGCTGCCACCTCTCAGAGGTCGATGAGAAAGAAATGACCTTCCTTTCCTCCCACCCAGCAGAATGGTCCCCGGGAGGTGCACGAAGCCAGGAAGAGCCCAGGTCCTCCCGACAGGGTGGCAGCTGGCCTGCTGCGCCGGAGAGGGCCCGGCCAGCAGCCCCGGCCCACTTACCCGGATTAGTTCCCAGCTGGGTAACTATTTACACAGGCTGCCAGGCCGGTGGTACATCATAATTATATATTATATGTATTAATACTTCACCTTTCGCCAGCACTGCATCTGGGCCCGTCAAAACATGAACCAACATTAATCAATTAAGCTTCCAGCCTCCCTGACCGACCGCAGTTATTAGCTTTCCCTTCCTCCCGGAGGGGGCGGGCAGCAGGGGCTCCTCCAAGGTTACAGCCTGGCGCTGGCGGGCCCTCCTCTGGCCTGTCCCTGCCTCACTCGGGGCGGCACCGCTCACCACCAGCCCCCAGGCTGCTTGGGCTTTCTCGATTTCAGGGTTGCAGCATGTGCTTATACCCTGGTTTCTGGCAGGGAGCTAAGTCCTTCTGTTAGGTACCCCGGCTCTTTGGAGATCCTGGGCCCCACAGGCCCTGTGCCCTCCCCGCTGGGGGCTCAGCAGCATGGCCCTGGAAGTGTGCGGGGGAGCTGGCCAGGGTCGGGCCCTCTTTCTCTGTCTATGCTACAGCTACTTCTGGATGCATCCTTAAGACGTACCCAGCTCACTGTACACAGATGCCAGATTCTTATTCCCATGGCAACCCCATAGAGCAGATTGGGATTGTTACTTCCATTTTGCAGATGAAGGAGCAGAGGCCATGGGAGGCTAACGGCCGGTCCAAGGTCACAGGGCCCCAGGACTGAAACTCGGGTCACTCCTGGGACAACCCCAAAGCCCGGGTGATGGTCTCTCTGTGCCATACCCTGTGCTGGGCGCTGGGGCAAAGGTCAGCTCTGTCCTCCAGGGGGTCATGGTGTGTGTGTCTGGTCGGGGAGGACACAGATGACAAAGGTAAGGAAGGAAATCCAGGCACATGCAAAGTGCCACCGGGCTGGAGAGCAGAGGGAAGGGGAGCAGGGAGGCAGAGCAGTGGCTTCTGGGCTAGAACTTGGAGGACACACGGAGGGCTTGTGTGTGTGTGTGTGTGTGGGGGGGGGTGTTCCAGGCAGGAACAACATGAGCTAAGCCATTTAGGCCCAAAGAAAATGAAGTTGCCCTTAAGAAGATCCCAGTCTCATGAGAGGGGAAAAGACCCATGCTAGGGATCGGCAAAGGTCCTGGAGGGCTGCCTGGACGAGGAGCGAATCTAGCAATCTTGACCTCTTGGTTCTATGACCCACATGCCAGCCCCTGCCACCACCTGCCCCTCACCGCTGGCCCTCCCGGGGGACAGAGTCCCTCTCTCAGCTCTGACCGTCCCTCCAAGGGAGGCATTCCCAGCCCGGGCATCATGCCCAGAGACGCGTGTGTGCATTCTCTCAGGGCAGGACCCGGCGCAGAGTCAGGGAGGTGACGGGGCGGACCCCAGCCTCCCCCGTCCAGGCATTAAGGTCAGAGGAGAGAAGCCCGCACGGCCGCTAGGATCTCTCCTGTGCTTCCTCCAGCGCAGAGCAGAAGCGGAGAAGCTGAGGGCGTGGGGCTTTCAGTGGGAAGGTTTTCATGTGGGAGGGAGGTCGGAGCAAAGGTGTAAAGTGCAAGTTGGGGCTGATAGGCCTGAAGGGGCGATGGTGTGCTCAGGGAAGGGAACCGCACAAGGTGGGGTGCTGCCAAGGTCCCCTGGACGGAGAGCCGAGCCAGGGAGGCAAATGCAGGTGATCTGGGACACAAGAACCTGTCGGGGTGGAGGCATTAGGGAGTGGTGGGGACTGGGGTCAGATGGGGAATGTGGGCTCTGCCTAAAGGTATGAAAATTAATTAACACAGACAGATGGTGGGAACACGGACACCCAGGGTTAACTCACCATGCGGTGGTGGCCTCGGTGTCCCCACCTGCTGAATGACCGTGCAGGCCTGATGCTGTACAGGCACTGCCGACCTCTCAGCAGTCAGTGAGATGGGATAAAGCACTGGCTCCCTGGGTCAACGGTGGTGTGTCACGCAGACGCCGTGGCGGGGGGGGGGGGGGGGGGACCACAACTCGAGCCCTCTCCCAGCCGCCATCCCCTCACCATCCCTAGCTGCGGCACCTCAGAAGGCGGCTTCCCCTCCCTGGCCCTCAGCCAGCCGCCTCGTCTGCAGAGACGACCAGACACACACGGCAAATGAGGAGTGAGGAAGGCAGTGCCCGTTTGGTACCTGCCTAGGAATAAACACTCCTCTGTCCCTCGGTCTCCTGGACTCGCATGCGACTGCGACCTTTCTACTGGTCCCCCGCCCCGTCCCCCCAGAAAGGAGCCCGGCCACCAGGGCTTGGCTGAGCAAGGACAGCGTGTCCAGGCTGGGGACTGGGTGGTGGAGGCCGCAGCTGCTCAGCGCCCACCCCATCCCGCCGGTGGGGCCTCCCCTGCCGAGGAAAGGCGTGCGTCGGCATAGGCCTTCCGAGGCCCAGGAAGGCTACCTGCGGATGGTCATGGGACGGCCAGCTGGAGGGAACGGAAGCACCTGTAGCTGTGACACGGCCAGTGCCCAAGCCGAAGCAGCATCCGGGGGTGGTCCTCACCTCTCCCCACCTCCTCACCACCGGCCACCTCTCCCAGCCAGCAGATGCTTCAACGTGACCCTCTCCCTCTGGTGCTCAGAGCCCTCTGCTGCCACTGCTGGGAGGGCCCTGGTGCTCCAGGGGCTCTCACACAGGACCCCCGGGCCCAGGGCTGTCACACTGCTGGCGGTTACACCGCGAGTGATCAGGGCAGGTCCAGCTGGGGCTGCTACCTCATCGTGACGCGGCAGGTGCTGTGCTGGGTTCTTGCACTGGAAGACCCCTTTAGTCCTCCCCTTCGTCCCATAAGACAGCCTTTCCTGGTAGCACGTGCACGAACACAGCACGGGCTCTGCGGGGATACATCGGGAGCAGGACAGGACCTTCACGTCCTCTACATGGCCAGAGGCCAAAATACATGGTGACGGAAGCCAAGTCTGAAACCTATGTAGGAGGGATCACAGGGGTGACAAGCAACACTGTCTGCTGGGTCCCTGCCTCCTGGCCGGGCTCATTCTAACAACACAGCATTCAAACATCGCCTCCACCCTGCAAGGGTACAGGGGCGTGGCCTCGCTCACCGCAGGTGGAGATTAAGGTTCAGAGAGGCCAAGCAGCTCACTCGGGCTCCCACGGCACCTAAAAGGCCATACTGGGCCGTGAGCTCAAGACCGTTTAGACCTGAGACGGTGGCGTCTGCTTTCTCCACACCCTCTGCTCAAACATCACCTCCACAGTGGAGCTGCCCCGACCCCACCTGGAGCCCCTGAACTGTACTACCCCGATTCAAAATCTGTTTGCCCCCCTAGAGTTCAGCTCTGGGAGGCTAGGCACATCGTGGGCTGAGGCTTAGCTGGTCCTCAAACTGAATCTGTGGGATGACTGAGCAAATCCACCCACCCACCCACCCATCCATCCATCCAACCATCCATCCTGCAACCATGTGATGAGCCCATTATGTGCCAGGCCCCGTCCTAGGCACCAAGGAGATAGCAGTGTATGGCCCCCACCAAGCATGCATCCTAGTGGGGAAGACATAACAAAGACGTGAACAGGGACATCAGCGGTAAACGTGCTGGGGAGACAAGAATGACAAAGCGGGTTGAGGGGACAGACAGTGATGAGTAGGGTGACCATGTATCCTGAGGTAGTTGGGCCAATCACATCCAGTGGATAATAACCCTTATTGACCCTTCTCACCTTAAAACTATCCCATTTAGGGGCACTGGGTGGCTCAGTAGGTTGAGCACCTGCCTTCAGCTTGGGTTGTGATCCTGGGGTCCTGGGATTGAGCCCCACATTAGGGTCCCTGCTCAACGGGCAGTCTGTTTCTCCCTCTCCTTCTGCCCCTCCCCCTGTGCTCATCTCTGTCTCTTGCTTTCTCTCTCTCAAACACATAAAACCTTTTAAAAAATAAATAATCCCATTTGGGTGACACCCCGGAGTCACCCTTGTGACAGGAAATACTATCCAGCTGTCTTTGATTCGGTTGCGAGGCAGAAACTGTTGGTTTTGCCAATATCCAGACAGAAGTGTTTCCCAGCTGCCCTGAAGTTAAGGAGAGCACCTGACTCAGCTATGGTCACCGGAAGGAGGTGCTAAGTGTCATATGCCGCTTCCGGGCCTGGCCCCGGACGCCCCGTGAAACACTCTGCCACAGTGTGAGTGATTGGTCAGCAAGTACTCACTCCCCTCCCCGGCCTGGCGTGAAGCGACTTCCCTTCCCTGCTGACTGTGATGTTGGGCTTGGCCATGTGACCTGCTCTGGCCGCTGGGATGTGGGCGTAAGTGATGCATGCCGCTCTGGACCTGGTCCCCCGAAAGACCAGTTGAGATGCTTTTTGGATGCTTTCTCCTCGCTCTGCAGCAGGCTGAGTAAAAAGCATCCGATGAGGGGACATCTGGGTGGCTCAGCGGTGGAGCGTCTGCCTTCCGCTCAGGTCGTGACCGGGGTCCTGGGATCCAGTCCTACATCGGGCTCCCCGCAGGGAACCTGCTGCTCCCTCTGCCTGTGTCTCTGCCTCCCTCTGTGTCTCTCATGAATAAATAAATAAAATCTCTTTTAAAACCCCACAAAGCATTCAGTGGAGATCCCCAGAAGGCCCAGAGGGTGACAGAGACACAACATGGAAGAGCCTGGGACCCTTGAACCACTGTTGAGAGGTGAGTCACCCAGGGGAGTAAATGCAGGAATAGATACTCCTTGACTTTGCCTGAGCAAGAAATGCACTTTCATTAAGTCACGGAGAGTTGGGAATTATCTATTACAGCGGTTTGTGTTCATTAACCTGACAACAAGCAGTCGGTGAAGGCCTCTTGGAGGACAAAGCATGTGAACAGAGACCTCAGGAAGTGAGAGAATTGCACAGCGCAGACAAAGGCCCCAGGGGCCCAGAAGTCTCATCCTTTGCCACCTGGCCCCACTGCTCAAGTCACATACCCTGCCTGAAAGTGTTTTCTATGGTGTGAACAGGGATGGGCACTGCCCTAGCTTTGTCCCCTGAGGGCGCCAGGTGGGGAGGCTGATGCTGCAGTAGATGCCAGGGGGCTTTGCAGGTGGGCCTCTCCTGCCTCAATGCAGACTCTCCATTTGGAACAGTCCAGAACACACTGGCATCGTGACCCCGCCTGGTGAGACCACGTCGTGGTTGCATTTGCCCCGGTGATGGTGCTGGTGGCCTTGATGGGATAACTAGATCACCTGGCACTCGGAGATTGCAGCCCCCCCAGGAAGTGCTACAAAATCAACATAAACCCCTCGGGAATCCAGGGAGGAGGGAAGGCCCAGGTGTCTGTGGACTGCCTCGTCCCCAACTAGGTGCTTACACACCTGTCCCCCCACCAGCGAGGCTTCAAGGAGGCCAGCATTCCCGTCCCTGGCCACACTGCCTCCAGCACCCAGACCTAAAACAGCGTCGGGGGACAAGTGTCTCCAGGGCTGGGCACAGGGACACGCGCACAGCCAAAACCCAGCTTCCAGTCTCCTTAAGTAGCTTGAGATTCCCCTCACGCCCGGCGCCGGGTGTTACGTACGCACCATCTCTGATTGCCCCCACCACCTCCAAGGTAGGTATCATCCCCATCTTCCCGAGGAAGAAACTGAGGCTCAGGGAGGCCCAGGTTCAGAGTGAGCGGCAGCCGGGGTTTCTCCCCTAGATCAACCTGGTTCCAGAGCCTGCATGCATTCTTGCTGCTGCGTAAATGAACACGTGAGTCGCTACGGGCACCGCAGCACCCATTTTACAGATGAGGAACTGAAGGCGGGAATGGCTTACCCACAGTCACACGGTTAGCCAGATGGAGAGACGGGTAAATGAAGCCTGCGTCCTACGGAGCAGCACCCTTAGAAAGACGCCCACGACTTCCCTGGCCTGCCCACGGCCCCACGGCAAGCTGGGGGGCTGGCGCCCACCGAGAGCCCATGGTGCGTGGACCAGTCATGTAGCTGAGGGCTGCTGGGGAGGCAGGTCGGTCTCTGGGCACCCAGCCAGGGTGGGGGGAGTCGGGATATATCACCCCTTATTATTAGCAACATTAGCTCCGTGATTCGCGCGCATCCACGGTATTGACTCTAGTGATTAGCCCAGCAATGAGTCTGAGCCTGTGGACCGTGCCCGGCCCCTCCCTTCGGGCGTGTCATCCCAGCCTTGCAAGGAAGGCCCTCGCCCCGAGGCTTTAGGGGCTGTCCCAGCCCCGGTGGCCTCCCCTGAGCACCAAGGGCTCCCCACTCTGGCCACACCACCCCCCACCACCACCCAGAGGCTTGCTAGTCCTGACTCCCAGCGCTGACCAGCTGGGGCTGGGACACAGGCCGGGCCCACGTGCCTGTCATACACCTGGCCTGGCTGTCGGTTCAGGTGAGGCGAGCCGCCGGGCTACTTCAGAGGACGCGGGGCCCTGGACCCCTTCCACGCGCTCAGCCTGACACGGGTCCCGGGATGGTGAACATGTCTCACTGATGCCGTAAGAGGTCACAGGGGCTTAGTTCAGGTATTGGGTTTATCCTCCGGCTTTCCTGATGGGTCTGCACCATTAACGTGTCTGCACGGGGGCAGACGGGCTACTTTGTGCCTGACTAGAAACAAACTCACTCACTCACTCAAGGGTGAAACATTCACTTTCTGAATTATACAGGCGTATTTTTTCCACTTTTTATTTTTATTTCCCCTTATCTTCTAAGCAATGCAATAAGCTGTAACGGGAGGCCTCTCGCTCACTGTGGCCTGCACTCTTTCCCACGACAAACCTGTCCTGTGTGCCTTCTCCGTGCCAGACCTTGCGCCAGGCAGTGGAGATGCGAGGGGCAATGGGGTGGGGATGGGAGGAGTGGAGGGAGTGGACAGGAAGGCCCCGGCCCCTGCCCTGGTGCAGCTTATCCTCTGCTGTGTGGCCAGAGCCTGGATCCTAGAGCTAGAATGCCTGGGCTCAAATTCTACTTTGACCGCCAACCAGCTGTGTGGCCTTGGGCAAATTACTTGACCTCTCTGGCTTCGGTGTCCTCATGTGTAAAATGGCTGTAACAACCACCTCTCTTGCAGAGTTGTGAATTTAAATGAGTCGTGTGTCAACTCCTAGAACAGTCTTGGTATGTGGGAGGGAGAAAGTTTTCAATAATAATCAATTCTAGCAGGGAATCAGATGATGAACAAGCAAATGACCGAGCAAAATATTAATGAGAGCAAAAAGTGCCCTAAAGGATGCCTCAGATGTGTTCATTGAGGGAGAGTGAGGGAAAGAGAGAGAGAGAGCATGTGGTTTGATGGGGTGGCTGGGGAGGGCATCTCCTCGGCCTTTTTACTGAAATTGCAGAAAAAGAAGACAACAGTTATGGGAAGATCCTGCTACGAGTGATCCAAGCAGAGGAAAGTCCAAGTTCAAAGGCCTGCTGGCTGGGCAGCTCCTACCCCGGGGAGACGAAAGCAGGAGGGCCAGAGTGGCCAGAACAGCATCAACGTGCAGGCAAGCGAGCGAGCGAGACAAGGTGAGGTCGGAGAGGGCGGCCACCGCCGGAGGAGGCAGGGTAAGGAGTGGGATTTGGCTTCAAGTACAATGACGAATCTTGGAGGGTTTTAAGCCTGGAAGCAATCTGATCTGATTTACATTTTAATAACATCTCTCTGGACACCGAGAGGAGCTGAGCGCAGGAGGGTGAGGGGTGGCAGCCACGGAGACCAGCTGGGAGGCCGCGGCAGGTGCAGGCTCACGGTGGCCTGGCCTGGGGGTGCGAACGGCAGTGCAGACAGGCAGCCAGACCTGGGATGTGTTGGGGGGAAGAGCTGCCAGGACTTGTTCTTAGGCCGGACTCGGAAAATGAGAGGAAGAGCGGGTGACCCCTTTTTTGGTTGTGGTGGTTTTGGGGCATCTGTTAGGAGACACACATGTTTATTTCCGACCCTGCCATTAACTCACTGCGTGACCTTGAGTATGTCACCTGACCTCTCTGAGCCTCCTTTCCTCACAAATAAATTCAGAATAATGTTATCTGGCCCCTTACAGGGTTTGCTGTGAGGATCAGTCAAGATATGCCAGAGAGAGATAAAAGCTCTGAACAGAGAAGCAGGGAAGAGGGGTTGGGGGTGGCCAGCAGGGATGTTGGACCAGATTCTGGTCCCGCCTGGCACCCTCGGTGGCTCTGACCTCGACCAGAAACCAGTTCCAGCTTCCTCACCCAGCCAATGAGGCTGAAGGGAATGACCCTCTAGCTTAGAGGACCCACCCCCACCCGGCCCCAGAGCAGGATGTGCCCCCTGCAGGTGTGCGGGGGCAGCAGGGGTGTGGCTGGGCTGGCAGGTGGAGCGGCCTGGTCCTTCCCCGCCACAATCCTTCCCTGCCTTGGAGCCACTGCAGTGTGTCCCTGCTCCCCCGAGGGCCCAGGGGAGGGGACTCAGCCAAGGTCACTCGCTGAGTCAATCAGAGGGGCAAAGTAGGCTTGAGTTATCCCACCTCCACAGCCTCTGTCTGGAAAAGAGGGAAGGGCAGTCCCCAGACTGCTCGAAGCCTGCTCGGCCCAGGGCTTCCAAACCCAGGCGATCTGCGACGTATGTGGCGAGGGACCTGCCCTCCCTCACACTTTACCAGCAATCAGGAGAGGATGAAGGGTGGGGAGGACCTGCCATTTATCACGCTTGCCCCCCAGCCCAGCATCTCACTCCCGTGCTGTGTCCACTGCCCTCGCAGAAGCCACGCGTAATTCCACAAAAGACTAAGCCGGCCTTCCGTCTCTTTTTTTTCCTGGGTGGGCTGGGGCCAGAGATAGAACACAGCCTGCAGAGATTTACTGAAAGGATGAATAAAGGAATGGCTGGAGTCCTTCCCGGTTCTGGCCTCCATCCCCTGATACAGCCTTGACCCCGGCAGGGGAGCCCAAGGAGAGCCCAAGGGCAGCCGGCGGCTGGATTTATCTAACCTCCATCCTCAGGCTAGCGAGGGCCCCTGCACATTATGAACCTGCTACGCGCCTGCCCTGAGAAGCCGACATGAGGGATGTCATTTCATTAGGTCCCTCCCCACCCCTGTGTTTGGACTCCAAACATCTACATAAATTACAGCCCCAATATTTATTGCTTCTGTGTTGTGCTGGCAAGAGCGTGTGTGCGCTCCGTGTCCTGGCAGAGGGGAAGGTCACCCCCAGGACTCTCTCCCTGCCTCCAGGCCTGTCCCAGGGCCCAGGGCTGGCTGGGGCAGCCCGGGAACGGGCGGCCTCGCAGGGCCCGGGAGGGGCAGGGGCACTCGGGTGCCGGGGAGATGGGGAGGCGGGTTTTATGGCAGAGTTTTCACATGGTTGGTTTTGCCATTAACTTTGAATGCCTTTGTGGGTCTATAAAGTTCCCCATGGTGGTTTATAGGGAGTATGAATCGAGGAAATTGGTGGCAAAAGCAGGGTCACGGGCGGCTTTCAGATACTCATACCAGGGTCAGGGGACAAAGGCAAAGAAGTGCCAGCTTAGCCACAAGAACCACTGCAATGCTAACTTAACAAGAAAAAATTCACATAAATTCCTTTCTGTTTTGCCCTCCAAATTCTGCATCTCCACGCACAGAAACGGCTGGCAGGATAATCACCGCAGAGTTAACAGCGGTCATCTCTGAGTACTGGGATTTTCTTTTTTGTGCCTTTCTAAATGCTCCAAATTATTTCCAGCTTTCAGGTATTACGTTTGTAATTGGGGGGAAAAGTGATTTTTAAAAGTCAGATCATCCAAAACAGCAGGAAGGAACGTTTTCTGAGGCACCCACGATTCACCCACGGAAATAACCCATCGCTAGGACGCCTATTCGAGCATCTCATTTTGTTCTCAACACGATTCTCCGGCTTGAAGGGTGGGGGGAAACCGAGGCACGGAGAGTTGAAATGTCTGATGCAAGGTCACTCAGGGAAAAGGCCCCAGCAGGAGCCGCCACCCTGTCCACTCCCAGCGCGGCCTTCACCCCTCTCCGTCCACGTTCCCTGCTGGCCCGGAGGGTCGGAGGTTACTGCTGACCATCCTCTGATGGGGTGAGAGGCGTCCACTCACCCCGGAGGGTCCCAGGTGTTCTTTTTGGGTGGTCTGAACTAGCTGGGTTATCTTGCATTAGTGGAGTTCCCGAGAGATGCCAAATCCAGAAAGAGGGAAAGGCACAGAGAGCATCCAGGAGGGCCTCCCTGAGGAGGTGGTTTCTCTGAACGTCCAGCCCAGCTCGGTCAGGCTCTTGGGTTATGGCCACTAACCAGACCGGCTCCCCGCCCCCAGGGAATTCATGGTGTGGAAGAGGAGGGAGCCTGACAAGGAAAGCAGACACTGGACACCCATGTAAGGGGTATAGGCGAGGCCAGGGGTTTGGACTTGATGCCCGGGCACTGGGGAGCCATGGAAAGTTTTAAGCAGGGAAGAAAGGGATCAGATGTGTGATTTGAAAAGATCAGCCAGGTTGCCTGGAGGAAGAGGCAGCGGGGAAGGAGTGCAGGCAGGAGGCCGGGCCGAGACTGCTGCAGTCATCCAGGCAGGAGGCGACGAGGGACCCAGCCCGAGGGCCTGGAGGTGGAGGATGCTGAACAGAAGTCCTGAAGCTTTGCACCTCGAGCCCCGCCGGACAGAGGGGTGAGGAGGTTCAGTGCCTGCCTCTGAGCAGCTGCCTGGCTGGGCTCAAGGACACAGCCTTGGGGTCCTCTGCGGAGGCCCGCTGGCCTGCAGGAGCCCTCACAGCTAGACGATGGGCATCTGGCCTGACTAGGCGCATGTGGGGCCAAGGTCAGCTTCGTGAAGCCCTGTGCCTGGGAGGAGAAGGCTCAAGGCAGGCCCCAGGATATTCCGGGGTCCCCCAGATGGGGAGAGCCAGAGAAACATCAGGCCACAGCCTCCGGTTCCCCCATCAAAACACTCAGGTCCTGACTGGACCCTTTAGCTGCCAAGGCCACGGGCCACCCCGGCCTGCTGAGTCCTCCATCTGGTTGGGCATTTGTCCCACTGGCGAGTGAAGACTTCAAACCAGGCCGTGCAGGGGTCAGGCCGAGGCCCGAACTGACCCATCTGGGAGAACAGCTAATAAGCCCCCCATTTGCATATATGCAAACAAGGCTCTCCACTACCGACAGAGCAATTAGCATACTCTGGGCCTGGCCGCCAGGATTGGCTGCAGTGCCTGGGATCTTCCCGCTGGGCTGGGGGCCTGGCGGCCGGGGTGGGTGCTGGAGTCCCAGACTGGGCCTACTGCTCCCTTCCGGAGGGCAAAGGAGCCCGTGCACAGCTTCCCGAGGAGCCACAGGAGCCGGGCCATCTCTGGCACAGGGAGGGGGCCATCGGGTCATCCGATGAGCCTGGGACATGAGACCATCCCAGCTCTGCTAATACGGCAAAGGCAAAGCTCAGGCTTCGACCCCGAGGAATGTGAGTTCTAATCCTTGACGTCGGGTGACTCTGGGTCAGTGAACTGACTTCCTTGGGCCTCAGCATCCTCATCTGTAACATGGACGCGATGCCTCCCCCTAGGTTATCAGGAGGGTCCCCGGAGTCCTTCCAGGTGAAGCGCTGGGTATGGAGCCGCTGCTCACGGAACAGCATCCCCTGCCGCTGGGCACAGGGACAGAGTGAGAAGCACACCCCCGAGTGTCCTCCGCTTCTCCTCCCCTCACTCTGTTGGTGTTTGTCTGCTTGTTTTTTTCGTCTCGACGGTGTATTTCCATCCAGGAACTTAGGGAAGGGCTGGTGATGTTGGCGGGGGGCGGGGGGTGCCCATTTTACAGATAAAGAAACTGAGGCCCAGAAAGGTGAAGCCACTCGCCTAAAGTCACCCAGCAGGCTGCCAGTGGCTCAGGGCACCCGGTCTCCAGGCCCCTCACTCTGAAGCGCCTTCGAGCCACAGCACCCCGCACATCTGTGCACCCCCTCGCCCCCTCCTCCCTCTCGCCCCTCCAGCCATCATTCTGCCCCAGGGTCTCTGTTCCTGGCTGTTTTGAGCTGAGGCTGCCGTCCTGCTGACTGCCTGCTGAGAACCTGATGACAGCCAGTCCTGCTCAACCAGAGAGTGGGAAGATCCCCCTTGTGTCTAACTGCAAATTCCCTGCTTTAAAACCAATGGGGTTTTTTTTGTGTGTGTGTGTTTTTTTTTAATCATTGGCAGATGGGGAAAACCTTGGCTCAGCGTCCTCCTCATTAAATAACCATTGTTATCATCGTAATAAATAGAACGGAAACAAAGCAGGCCTCAAAGCTTTCAGCTCCCTCTCCCTCTCTGTCTCTCTCTCGCTCTGTCTCGATCTCTGTCTGTCTCTCCCCCTGGCCTCCTCACCAGAGGAGACCTTGGTCTTAGGTCCTTTAGCCCTTCCTCCCCAAAGCCGATCCTCATCACCTTGGGTGCTCATCCTTCTTCGGGCTTCCCGTCGCCCCAGGATCCTGCCCCACACGGCGACCCCAGGAGGTGGTGAGGAGGGAGGAAGGGTGGGCGTAAGCCATCAGTGCTCCAGGCCTGCTGGGCACCTCGTGTGTGTGCAGACACGTGCCCGGAGCTGCGAGGAGCCGAGGACCTGAGAGCAAGGACACATGGTCTCCGGCTTTGAGGAACCGATTGGAAGGAGGGACAGTCAGCAGAGGATTGTAACCTTGGGTGGGAAGGAAGAAAGGAAGGAAGGAAGGAAGGAAGGAAGGAAGGAAGGAAGGAAGGAAGGAAGGAAGGAAGGAAGGAAGGAAAGCTGTGGAAGCATGGAGTAGGGATCCCCTCACCAGCCAAGTGCCAAAGGTGGTGAAGGAAGGCTTCCAAGAAGAGGTGACTTCTGAACTGAATCCAGAAGGACATCTTGGCATGAGCCAGATGAAGAGGAAGGGAAAGGCCGGGCAGGCGGAGGGAACAGCAGGAGCAAAGGCACAGAGACTATGCAGTGTGTGGTGTGCTTGAGGAACTGGAGTAGTAGTTACAGGAGCACTTGCCTGACGGCACACTCTGTTCTGGGCTTTACGAAGACACACGAAATCCTCACTGTGGCCCCAAAGGGAGGCACGACAATGGCTTGGTTTGGGGTCCCCAAGATGTAGACTCAGAAAACGATTCAGGTGCAGGTAGCTTCATTGGGAGGTGATGAGGGAATGTCAGTGAGAGAAGGGAGCCAACGGTGGGCATCTCATCACGCCAGCCCCCGGCCGCCGTGTGCAGCTGAGCCCCATCTCACTGGGGTGCACCTGGAGCGTCAACACAGGGCATCTGTCCTCCCACTTCTTGTCCATCCTGGGTTGAGGGCGCTTTCGGGGACACTAGCTCTCTAGAGAACTTTTGGCCAGCCCTGTGCCCAGACTGGCGCTGCTGTTCCCAAGCCGAGGGTCCCTGCGTCCACAGTGAGCAGACGCTGGCTCTCCGGAAGGTGGTGGCTGGGCTCTGACAGCTATCATGTTATCCCCACTTCACAGAGGAGGAAACTGAGGCCCAAAACATGTCAGGTCACAAGCCAGTACACTGTGGGGTCAAACCCAGGGCCTGCGATCATAACCACAGAGCCACGACGCCCAGTGGTGGTCTACCCCCAACAGGAGGGCAGGGGCTTATGTGAATGATGAAAACAGATGAGAAGGAGGCCAGGAAGGGCAGAAAGCCAAGACTTGCTGGGCGGAGAGAGGGCGAGGTACCTCACCTAGGGAGCTCCGAGATATTCCAGGCCCCGGGGAAGGCGCTGGGGAACCCCAATGACCTCATTTAGTGAGGCTCAGGCAGGGCTTCCCCGGAGCCCGAGGTTCTGAGGCTCAGTCAGGCTCCCTGCCCTTGGGTTCGATGACCACATTTTCCCAGCCCCGACTAGACTTTCCTGTTAGAGACATGGCTCCCCCGGTGGGAAGGGAAGAGCATATTTATTCATGCAAAAAGTCTCGAAAGGTTTAAACGTTCACGTGTATTTGATTATGTCACAAACTGTCTGTATTGAAAAGGATTTTTAAAAAAATTACTTGCAACAGGGACCATCCTGGAGAATCTGGAAAACATAGTCTCTGTGCTCCGGAGGGATGAGAGGCCATGCGCATGTGCACGGAGCGGTGCTGAGGACAACGGTTATGGACGTGGGGTTTGTCGTCCTTGCCAGGATGGAGCACACAACAGGTGCTTATCAGGTGCCTGATGATGGAGTGTCTGGGTCTGAATACCACTGTCCCACAGACTCTGTGCCTCAGTTTCCTGACCTGCAGAAGGTCAGTAAAGTCCATGGAAAGGGGATTTAGGTGCCATAATCCAGGGAAAGCCTTTAGCAGGAGCCTGGCTTGTTGGAGGTGCTCAGTCTACAGCAGTGGGTGAGGAAGCAGATGCAGGGCTGGCGTCCCAAGCGTCCCCACCACAGAGGAGACCCCCACCGTGAGCATGGCTGGCCCACATGGGTAGGCCAGAGCAGTGACACCCCCAAAGAGATGTGCATTCAGTGATGGAAGGGGACTGGTGGAAGCATGTCCCAGCTGCTGCATCCTGGGGAGGGCCATCCTTGGGTACGGCCCACACTGCCTTTTGGGGCGGTCGGGTGGCACCTTGTACCGGGGCTTCCTTCCTTTTCCTGCCTCACTCCTTTCCTCCCTGCTGGCGTTTCCTGGGCTTGCTCCCAAATAAACTACCGGTATCCAAATGCTTGTCTCAGGCTCCGCATTGATGGGAGCCCCTGAGGCAAATGCTACAGCCCCCAGCACTGAATACCTGAGGCACAGCACCGCCCTTGCTCCCACTTACTTCTCCAGCCATTCAGGGAGTGAGCGAGATAAACAGCAGGACAAAGATGAGGAACAGAAGAAAGAGGCCACATATCCCTCGAGCATATCCCTCGAGGGATTATTAGATTTCCGAAGTGAGATAAGGGTCTTAAAGCTCACCGATTCTGCAGCACACCCCCCCCCCCCGCCCCGTGGGACGCAGGCACAGCTCTGGATCTGCTAATCCCACTAGGCCGCCGTGCCTGTCACTTAGGGCTCCATTCCCTTCCGCCTCGACCCTGGGCCAGAGGAACGCTCCCCTGAAACGGATCCAAGCTCATCGCCTTTGCTGCGAGACAAAGAACACCCTCCACACGGGGGACCTGGTGGCCCCAGGGCAGGGGGCAGAGAGGTGTCTGAACTAATGGAGGTGGCATCCCAGCTCTGCCACTCACTAGCTATGTGGCTTAAGTCAGTTCCTCAACCTTTCTGTGCCCCCACTTCCTCATTTATAAAATGGGGGGAAATGACAGAGTCTACCTCGTGGAGTTTTTAATGCAGGTTAAACACATTAATATTTATAAAGTGCTTAGAAGAATGCCCGGCGCACAGTACGTACTGCATAAATATTTGTTAAATAAACACCTATATTGCTTACCTCAAAGGGTTGTGGGGGAATCACCAGGTGATACCTGTATGAAAATCCCTTGTACATGGTAGAAATCCAGGCACGTCTATTATAGTTATAAATTCTCTTCCGTTTCCCCAGAGGAGCTTCCTTCCATGGGCTTTGTAGTGTGGTACATAGAGACGGGACTTTGAAGTCCCCCAGAGCCAGGCAGGAGATACGGTGCTGCCCCTACCACCGTGGGACCTGGAGGGTGTGGCTGCACACCTCCCAGCCTCAGGGGTAGTGATGGTGCCCATCTCTTAGGGTGAGGTGAGCACTGGAAGACAGGTAAGGGAGGCACCTGGCCCAGGGCCCACCTCCCCTCCCCACTCCTCCCCTCCCCCAGCCCCGAGGAGCCCATGCAGTGTGAGCTTCTTCCCCCCCCCCCCCCCGCCCCGTTCTCCGACAGAAGTCACTTGGCTTCTTTGGGGCTCGGGTCCTCACCTGTTATGGGAGCCCCGAACGCCAGTTCACTGGGCTGGTGCATATAAGAGTTTGAGCCCAGGCCCAGAGGACAGCATATGCTCAGTGACAGCCCCATTTTCTTCCAGAAAAATCTGTCGATCAATCTAAATCGCAGAGAATCCCCTAATCTCCCAGGCATGGCCGTGGAACTCTATGTAGGATTTCTCTGCCTCGCTGTGATGGACTGAGGCCCTGTCAGAATGTGTCTGTCTAGCTGAACAGGATGGAGGGGGGAGGTCCAGTCCAGAGCTCGGTCTTGCTGAACAGGGTCTTGGGGGAGGGCTGAGTTCAGGTGCCTGGAATTTTCAGGATCTGTGGGTCAATCCTACAGGTGTGGGCTGGACAGGCCTTTGGGGTCAGAGGCCAGCGAGGAGCACAGGCGAGTGTCCGTGTCCATCCTCCACGGCCGAGAGAATCCCAAAGATGTTTGTCAAAAGGCTCTGGTTCCCAGGTGCCTGGCCTGCTTTGGCCTAATGTGTTTGCCTAAACGCTTATGTCCCAGATAAGAGGCCTGGGAGATGAGCAGATAGTGCCTGTGAGTAATTAACCCTCCCCCTGGGAGACAGCCGGCATCAGAGCCAGACCTACAAAAGAACCAGACCAGGGAGGAGGAGGGCGGTGACAGGATTTCTATCCTGGAAGCTTCCGAGGCCCCCGTCTACAAGAGACTAGAACATCTCTCCCGAACCAAAGGGCATCTCCACCTTGCAGGTGGGAAAATGAGGCCCAGAGAGGGTGCAGCACCCAGCAGGGCAACACAGCCAGAGCGGAACCAGGTCTCTAAACTGTTAGCACAAAAAGTAACTCCCCAGATAACGTGTAGTGGAAATGTTCCAGACGGGACTTAAGGGAGACACAAATGGGGAGGATTCTCCTTCCATTCATCCATTCATTTGTTCACTCCACATTCAGTCATTCATTCACTCATTAGTCAGCCAAGAGCAACCGGCGGGGCGCTCTCCTAGGTGCTGAAACCTACATTCTCTCCCGCTGGGTTTGTAGGTCCACAGGTTGAACCACACCTGTCCTGTCACTGCTGCCTCCCCGAAGCCCAGAACCTAATAAGAGCTTGATAAAGATCTCCCAGATATGGGATTTATCACACTTAATACCCCCTTGCAAAGAATACATTTCTTACTCTCATTTTACAGTTAGGAAGTGAAGCCCCAAGAGGTAAGGTGACAGGTCCATGGGGTCATTATGAATTCCTTCCATGAGGAATGAAATACAGGCTGCGCACCTACAATGTGCCAGCAACGAGCAAGCTGATGAGATGCCCCGGGGGCTTCCAGGCCAGTGGAGGAGTGGGCTGTGGCCAAAGAGCCAATACGTTGACCATGTGATTACAGAGTGAGGTGGGGGATTGCAGGAGGTGGGCCGATACTTTGTATTCTGAGCTCTATGGATCCAAAATCAGGTAGAAGAGGGAAGGTCTGAAGGTGGGAAGGTGGCATTTGTCTGATGCAGAAATCAGGGGCTCAGAGACGTGAGATGGCTTGCCGAGGGCCACACAGCCAGCGTGCGGTGAAGCTGGAGTTCGAGCCCAGTGGCTCTGGGAACTCACTCTCCTTCCACCATATCAGGGAATCAGGAAAGGCCTGAGATGGGCGTTGGAGCAGAAAGGATGTGCTGGTCGGCAGAAGCTAGATAGGGCTGGAAGCCGTGGCTCCCTGAGCTCTGGCCCACACAGGACAGAGGCCTGGCTTCACCCCCAGCCTCAGTGAATGAATGTCTTGAAGCCAAATCCAGCTTTCTCCTCCCCCTCCTCCTCCTCCTTTATGGAGACACTAATTTTAGCCAGCCACAAAGTCAGCCTGAGCTTTTAAAAATGGACTGATTTATGCTTTTCCTTAATTGCTCCAAAAAAGCGCTTTGCATCTAGTGAGAGAGAGAGGGAATGAATATAACTCTATTTAGGTTAAAAATTTAAAGCCAAATTCTCACTGGCCTGGCAAGAAGAGAGGAATGCACTTAACCCTGTCTCAGTGGACTCCCCGCCGCCCTTTCTCTGCCTGCTCAGAGCCTCTCTGTCTGCATCAGAGGCCCTGCCTCTGCCAGGGAAGAGAGCGGGGAAACACCGGCCGCCTCAGTGGCACTCAGGACAGGGCAGGGCACCTTTTAATGACGCTCTGGAGAAATGTGCAAAATCTCCTTTCGTGAGGCCCCAAGAGCAGGGGACCAGAATCTATTGATGGCGGAAAATTCTGCAGTCATTTCCCAGTTTGGGGAGTTTGCACACACCCAGGTCTTCTCGGCCATCTCTCTGCCTGCCCACTGGGGCTTCTAAGCTCTGCCCAGTTTCAAATACTGACATTTTCAGAGGATTTCTAAGAATTCCATTCAACTGAAAACCACTTGCCACCTACCATGCTAAGAGATGGGAATCTAACAGTTGACAAGGCAGGAATGCCCACAGAACTAACCATAAATATTTGGGTTCCCTAGTCTCAGGTCAGTATGGTTTGATTCACTAATTATTATTTCATCCAACCATGCATCCACCATTCATCTATCCACTCATCTTTCATCCATCCACCTATCCATCCACTCATCCATCCATCCACCCACCCATCCATCCACCCATCCATCCACCCATCCATCCATCCATCCATCCATCCATCCACCCACCCATCCATCTTTCATCCACCCACCAATCCAAATACGTAATAAAAACATGTTTTGTGCTCACAGAATTCTGTGTCACAGAAATTAATAAGACAAGGTAAATAAGACAAAGAGGAACTCTGTCCTTGGTGATTTCATGGAGTGAGTGAGGCAGGTGAGTAAATGGGACATTTACTGAAGCCGAGACAGCAGCTGGCTACCCAACACACACACACACACACACACACACACACAGACACACACACACACCCCATGTAGCTGACTCCAGGATGCAAATGCCACCTCTCCATAGACAACATTTCTCAGATGCTTCTCTACTTTTCTTTCCTCTCCCACTGGCTGGAAAGGAGAGCTATAAAGCCTCAAAGGAGAGGAAGAGCTACAAGATGAAAGGAGCCTGAGTCCTTGAGTCTCCACACAGAGGAGAGGCACCTGCCTAGAAAGGCACCTGCAATGTAAGCTAAAACTAAACTTCTACTGAGTTTGCACCAGTGAAATGTGGGGGGGCTTGTGCGTTACATCAGCAAGTGCTACCCAAATACAAGAGCATTCTGCAAAGCAACTTTCTGTAAGTGAATGAAGGGATAAAATCATGTCATTTGATTCTTATAACCACATGTGGTAGGTAACTGTCACCCCCATTTATGGATGAAAAAAAAATTAAGGTTCAGAGAGGTGAAGAAACTTGCCCAGAGTCACACAGCTGGTAGGTGGCAGGTCAGGATTCGAACCCAACTCCCACATCCATGTGTTTTATATGACAGTATGCTCCTAGCTGGGGATACAGACAGGGAACCACGGTCTGGGACAGGAGGAGTTGATGTCTTTGTTGGGTGTTTATCCTGGAACCACCAGGATGGTTTCTGTTACCAAGACACATGGAGGAAAAAAAAAAACCCAAATTTGCCTCTGGTGTCTCCCTTCCCCAAGCAGGGATGACATGTCCCCAGGCTGAGCCCCCTTCCTCTGGCACTTGCTGTCTCTCTGGAGGGGCTTTTCTCAATCCATAAGAGGAGCCCCTTTGCCTCCTCCCAGGACAAGAGGAAGCAAGGACATGGACACACGAGATTACGGCCACAGGAAGCAGCCGGCTCCTTCAAAGGCCTGGCCCAGGCCCTGGCAACCCAGGCAGACCTCCAAGACATCTTCATTGGCCAGACTGAAGCTGCCAGAGGCGAGGGGCGCTCTGGGTGCCCCATCCAGGCAGTCAGAGCCACATAAGGGGCTGGCTCAGCCATCAGAGCAGGCTGCCGGACAAGGGGCAGCCACACACACAGACAGGCCCCAGGGGCAGGTGGGGGGGCTGGAAGCCCCACTGCACGCCCACAGCAGGGCTGCTGCTCTTTACTGCAGAAAGACAGTCTGGCCATCAGACAAGAAGATGGTGCTGCTGTGAAATGAAGCTTCTGAAAACAGATCGGCCTGAGTTAGAATCCAGACTCCAACGCTCACCAGCTGCATAACCTTGGGCAAGCAACTCACCCTCTAGGAGCCCCTCTGTTTACCTAACTGGAAAATGGGGCTAACCATGCTTGCATCACAGGGACGCTGGAGGAGAGTAAATCACATAGCAGGCAACTGATCATTTGAGGAGAGAAATATACAGTCTGAGAATGTTCTAGCTGGCAAGGGCCTCAGAGATCTTGTGGAGAGTGGGCAGCCCTGGTGGCGCAGCGGTTTAGCACCACCTGCAGCCCGGGGTGTGATCCTGGAGACCCTGGATCGAGTCCCACGTCAGGCTCTCTGCATGGAGCCTGCTTCTCCCTCTGCCTGTGTCTCTGCCTCTCATTCTCTCTCTGTGTCTCTATGAATAAAGAAATGAAATCTTAAAAAAAAAGAGGGATCTCGTGGAGAAAACGAGGCCCAGAGACAGAGTTGTTGCTTGTCAGGGGTGGAACAGAAAGGCAGGTGCTAGGAGTTAATCTGACTGCTTTGGTTTTTTTTCCACCTTCTCCTCTGCATCCCAGGCTCCCTGGCACAGGCACCTCCGGTCCCAGTGTGCAGAGCACAACTGACCCCACAAGAGGAGGAGAACGAAGGTGCCGAATCTAAGACCCTGTCACACGTCGAGGCTGGACTTCAAGGGTCTTCCCCCTGCTTTTGCTGGGGGTGGTCTGGTGTTCCAGTGGAAAGGACACAGGCTTTGGCCACCCAGAGATGGGGTCAAATCCCAGTGTGGCCACAGTCAGAGTCTCATCCACGCCCAGTGGTTGAACCAATGTCCAACACGGAGCCCCCCAACCCCCTGTTCACGGGGAGGGGCGGGAGGGGTGCAAGGCTGCGACCCAGACCTTCAGGAAGAAGGCAGGCGTCCCCCTCTGCTGACTCAGGACAGCTTTCCCACCTCCTGCCCCCTGCCTTTTCCCAACAGGGATCACGGTTCTCCATCCTGATGCCCACCGCCCCCAGAAGGTCCAAGCCCCTGTCACTTCCCACTGTACTTCCCATCCGGCCTCGCAAGTGAAGAATTCACCCGCCTTGCTAATAAGATTAAAACATATCTCCCTCTTACAGTATCGATTCATAGCACTGATTTACTGTTGCTTCTCAGCTGCTACAAAAAGGATGCACAGGCCGCCACCTTAATCTCTATCCATCTCCTCACTGCCAGGGAATAACTGCTAATTAATACCTTTTTGCCTCCTGACACCTGCCAGCTCCAAGGGCCATCAATACTCTGGGCTCCCTGCCCTCCCAGCCCACTCGACCCCACTGACCTGGGCTCCAGCCCCAGCCCAGAGGGGCTCCCACCCCAGCCCAGAGGAACAAGAGGAGGGGAGTGGGCCTCCCACTCCTCGTCCCACTGGGCTCACCAATGCGTACAGCCAGCGAGTGCGAGGTGGAGGCTAACTCAGGGGGATGGGCCCAGATGGCGCCCCCTCCAAACAGCTGTGACATTTTTATGCGCTCTCAGGTTCCTCACCTGCAAAATGGAAAGAGCCACGGATCCACCTCCTCCGTGGGCGAGAATTCAATGGGAACAGGTCAGGAAGGTGCCTAATGCCTCCTGCTGCTCGGGCCTCTCTCCCGGGGAGAAGGGGCTGCGGTCACGGGCCAGCTGAGTTTGCAGCACTGGTGTCATGGCACGGGGGTGGCCTATTCCTGGCACTGGAGAGCAAGGTCCAGAGACAGCCCCGTCAGGAGGAGTCAAAGACCAACGCAGGACCTGGCCAGAAAGACACAACTTGTCCTGCTTCTCTTCTCCTCCCTTTTCAGCTCCAAAGGCACCTCCTCCAAGAGGCCGTCCTTGATCACCCAATCTGGAGAAGCCACTCTGCACCCAAGCCCTGCACCATCCCACCACCCTGTGGCCTTGTCCTCACAGCATGGCACCATCCGGAGGTAGGTTACGTGTCTGTTCATTTCTGCCTCACCTACCAGGATGGCAGCCCCATGAGCCCAAGGCTCTGACTCTCTTGTTCTGTGCCATGTCCTCAGGCATACAGCAGGAGATCAGTAAGTCCTTAATAAACGAATAAATGCCTCCTAGCCTATAGTGGGGGATCCCACTAAAAACCACTGCCCCCATCTATAAAACGTCTATTAGGCACCAGATCTCCCCCAACAACATAGGTGTCATCACTCCCATTTTATGGATAAGAAACTGAGGCTGAGAGAAGTCACGTGTCTTGCCCCCAGATGACACATCCAGCAGGTGACTCGGCTGCTGTTCGGATCCAGGTGGGCCACGCTCTAACCACTCCACCTGTCCCCCCGCCCCGGCCCCCCGATATGGCACAGCACCTCACACCAGGAGGGACGGGGATGCTGCTTCTCCACCGGAAATACCCGGACACCAAGGCTTTCCTCCCAGCACCCAGAACGAAAGTGGCAGCTGCTGAGAGCAAGCCATCTCCTGTGGTCGCCGGTGGATATGACATGACCGGCCTGCCGAGGGACGTCAGTCTGATCTGGGATTTGCGCAGGGGAGGGGCAAGAACGCAGGCCCAGGTGCATCTAATGTGCTGCGTGACTTTGGACTTGCCCCCCCCCCCCCCCCCCGCTTCTCTGCACCAGTGCCCTCCAGGGGTAGCAGCAGGGCCAGATGGGGTTAGGGATGTGTGAACACACAGGATTACGGTTCTAAGCCCCCCAATCTGTCCTCACCTGCGGGATTCCCCTTTATCTCATGGACACATGACAGCCCCGCCGTGCTCTGGGAGGGAAGGGGCGGGGGGATGGGGTGGCAGCTGTCTGCCTCCTCCGGTGGCAGCGAGGGGTGGGGGTGGGGAGGGAGAGGAAGCCCCAGGACTGGGCCTGGCAGATGTGCCAGCGGAAGCCAGCACGGGCACTTTTAATAAAACATAACGAAGCGTGGGATCATAAAATATTTCATCTAACTCCAGGCCCCCACGAGGGTGGGGCAGACCGACCAGGCCGGCAAAGGAGAAAGGTTTACAGGGGTGCTCTGGGGCTGGGCGAGGGGACAGGCCTCCCCTCCAGCTTGGACAGGCCTTCCTTCTAGGTGTGGCCCCTCCTGCTTGTGACCCGGGGCCACTCACATGTCCATTTGGCCTCTGTTTCCCCACATGTAGAATGAAAGGAGGGTTGAACCTAAACAGGAAAGCTCCAGAACCTCCTCCAGCCCCGACGGTCCCTCTCCGTCATCCAAAACACTCATTTTCCAAAACTTCCATTTGAAGCAAGGCTTAAGCAGAAGTAGAGGCGCAGGCTGTAAACCTGGCATAGCAGGGCTCCGGGCTTCCTCTGCGGACAAGGGTCCCCTCGGCTCGACTCTCTCCGAGACCCGCATCCTGGCCTCCCAGAGCGGTGCCGGGGGTGCCGCTGCGGGATGCTGGGGTTCCAAGCAACACGGTTTGAAAACTGACTGCCAAATCCCACCTAGCACCTCCCACCCTCCGAGGCCCAGTTCTGAGAGTGGGCCTCACACGGACCCCGGGCCTCCGCGCGTCCCTGCCACACATTGACCGCAGTCCACGATTAGGCTTCTTCTGAGGGCTTCGCCGCCCCAGGGCCTGCACAGGGTCATCAGGGCCGCCCGGACCCCGCACCTCTGCGCATGGCCACCACCGTCCCCAGGCCTCATGCTTCCTCCCGGCGGTTATCACTTCCTGCCCTTCTGTGGAAATTCCTACTCAGGCTCGTGCTAGGCATGCGCTGCGGAAGGTAAGTGCCGGGAGGGCAGGCTTGAGCTCTCCATCCCCCCACCCAAGGGCTCAGGCTGTCGGATGGATGGACGCTCGAAAGGAGGAAGGAGGAAGGAGTGACGTCTCCCTTCCTGCCCTTAATAAGTACAGCTCCGCCAGGCCTGAAGGGCTCACTCGCGTTTCACGGTGTCTCCGGTAGGAATTCCAAGAAGAAGCTCCCAGAAGGCAACCATACCCTCTCTCCAGATCCCACTGCATCGGTGCAGGGCTCTTATTAGTTCCACGGACACATGCTGATGCCTGCTCCGCCCCAGGACCTGTGCCAGAGGCAGGAGGCATGAAGATGGGTCACAAGGGGCCCCGTGCCCCAGAGTGCTGTGAACACGGTAGGTGCACAGAAAATAGTTGTAGAAAAAAAAAAAAAAGAAAATAGTTGTAGAATGAATGAATCAAACCATGTCCAAGGTAAGACCTGAATAATGAACAGACCTTCATCCAAAGAAGGAGGTGGCTTCCGGCAGAGCAGAAAGCATGTGCAAAGGCCCCGGGGCAGCTAGGACCACAGTGTCTTGGGTGCCGAGGAGGATGGCAGGAGGATGGAGCTCTCTGACCAGCTTCATGTCTCCCCAGCGGTTCCCCGCAGCTGGCATCCGTCCTCCTTTTCTTCCCTGAACACTACACGATAGACTCTCTCTGGGGCTGTGCTTTCCGGGAGCAGGAGGGAGGGCAGACCAGCTGCAGACACTCCCACTGCCACACACACCTCTCCCGAGTCACCTCCAGGCCCACCGAATGCTCATGTGCTCAGACCCACACACTGCACTAAATATAACCATCACATATGCCTCTTCTGTCTCCTTTCTGAGGGAAATAACGTTGTTTAAGTAAAGCCTGTAAAATTTTAAAGAGCTGGGATGCATGCTCTCCGTGGGAAGCTTTTAGCAGCATGCTGGAAAGAAATAATAATAATAACGAGGCCAGAAACAACAAGAGCAGAACCGGGCTGCCACCCCATGCCTGCCAGCGTCGGGAGGGGCCCGGCCCGTGGCCCTCCACCATGGTGCAGCCATGAGGCCCAGGCCTAGCTCCAGCTGGAGTCCCGGAGCCCCTGAGAGCCGCGGAGGATCAAGGTGGAAGGTCTGGGATCACAACACGAAAGGATCTCTGGCAGAGACGCAAGAAGGCAGAGGCCACAGAAGGCCGTTAAAACGTGAGACATTCTGGATTCAGAACAGCGCGGCCACTTTGTAGCTGTGCGACCCCGAGCAAGTGGGTTAACCTCCCTGCATTTCAGTTTCTCCTACTATAAAAATTGGGGATTGAAGCCGCACAAACCTCCCAGGAGGGGGTTAGGAAGACGGTGCAATGAGTCGTTAACACAAACAGGAGCTTCCACGGGGCCTGTGCACACACAGTGAGTGTTCGGTCCATGTCTCCTACTATCACCACTTTGCAGGCGACGTCCAGAAGGTGCAGGCAGAGAGCTTGGACTACCCGGCCACACAGCGCTGTTGACTTCAAGCCCAGGAGTCTTTCCCTGGATCCACGCACCTGAGAGAGGCTGCTTTGTAACCAAGTTGCTGTCCCAGGGTCTGAGCCCGGGGTTAACAGGAGGGGGCATCTTTCAAAGAGACCAACTGGGATAAAAATGCCTGTCTGCTTCCAGCCCTGAAGTCCTGTCCCGCCACACACAGCCCACGGCATTTCCCCCTGTCTGTATGTGGCCAATGGCCCCACGAGGTCTTTTCAGTGGGAAAGGACAGCCTCTTGCTTCCCAGAGTGGGGCCAGCAGGCTTCTCCTGGCCCCTGTGAGTGGGTCCAGGCCTCCAAAAGCTCCCTCGTTGTGAGGCTAACCTGCCTCCAGCAAATGCACTTGATCTGTCCCCTGTGTCACCTCCAGCCTTGCTCCTTTTCAGCAACACACACCTTTCATCACTGTCTCCCAGCCTCTCCCAGAAGATCCAGGCCCTCTCCAGCCTATGAGTCTTTGTCCCTACTGTTACTTCCTCCTAAAATCTCTCCATCTCCTTAGCCTGGCAAAATCCTATGCATCCTTCAAGACCCAGTCATGTGTCACCCCTTCTAGGGATATATCACTTCCCCCTGAACCTTAGGCAGATTAGTTAATTCCCTCATCTGCCTTCTTGCAAGGACTTGGTAAGCGATTTCAATTTTAGCATTTCCAATACCACAGCACAGTTTATTTGTCTGCCTGCCTGTCTGCCCCAGGGGACTGTGAACTCCTTGAAGACGGGCCCTAAGTCTTACTCATCCCTGCAGTGCCAGCCCTTGCACGGGGCCCAACCCAGAGCGATGACTGCTGGATGGAACTGATTTGAGGCCATGTGTGTGCACCAAGGAAGTGAGCGACCATTGGAGGGGTCCCTCCCTCGTGGACTTTGCCGTTTCTTAGCAAGCTCCACTGCAGGCAGGATGCTTCCAAAATTCCCAAAGGCGGAAATTCGAGGGTATTTCAAACATGTCTTAAAAGAGACATCTTGGATGTAGATGAGATTCTCTTTCCCAGTCCTATTACCCATCACGGGATCTCAGAACTGGAATCATCCAGACTCACCCCTTTGTGTTATGGAGCTAAGACTCAGAAGAGAGGGTGAGCCAGTCACACAGCAAGTTATTGGAAGAATTGAAATCAGATCCTGGGGCTCGTAAGGCTGAGGCTGGTGCCCCTTCTACCAAACTGATGTTTTCCACTGCAGCTCGTGATGCTGCTGCTGGGCAGTATGAGTAAGCTTTTTTCAAAATCCAAATAGTTACGTGTTATTTTACCACAAATTAAGGGGGGGGGGAATACACTTTGTATAACAAATCTATACATTACGTCTTTACACAAAACAGGTCAGAAAAAAAAAAGAATTGATTCAAATTTGATTTTAAGAAAATGATGATGTAAATAGTAGCAGGGATGGGATGTCGCCAGGTGGGACAAATGCCGTGAAGGGGTAGCTGGAATGTGGCCATCACGGCAGGGAGTGGTTTGGAGCTGGCCAACCAGAAGGCATCAGCATCCAGGGAGGGAGATAAGATCCAGGGGTGACAAGAGCTCCTTCGGAGACCCGGGATCCCACCCAAGGAGCCAGAGGTGGCACCCTGGTGCTAAGATGGAGGCCCCAAAGCCAGCACAGAGGAAGACCTGGCCTGTGGGACACGGCCCCTATTCAGCTGGAAAAATGAGTTCTCATCAAAGCCAATTTGGACAGCCAGGTAGACAGGAAGCAGGGGAGGCGGGGGAGGGGGGGACAGAAGAATGTCACTGGGGCCAAATTGGAAACTAAGAGCCAAGGGGGCTGTTGGTGAAGTTCTCCCTAATGAGTGTTTATCCCCAGGGAGCAGCGAGTCCCCCTCCCACCCCCCCTCGGAAGGGTGGGGCTGCCACTGAGCCAGAGGGTGGGGCTGAGACCGACCTGCACTGGGGCAGGGCCTGTGGCGGGGCTGGCAAAAGACGACAGTGTCACCAGATGGCGTGTTGGCGAGGGGCAGGGGCACTCTGTCTTGCCCGGAGCACATTAGAGAACGAGCCAGGGAAGAAATTGCCACTGGTATTTGTCACAGCAATTTCAGCAAAGCACTGAACGTGTAAGCGTCTCATGAATTTCAACGGACAGCATTAGTCCCCATCAAAGTCATTTTGAACAGTCAAGGTAGATGGGAAGAAAAGGGCCAGACAGAGGAACCTGGAGGGCCATAAGGAGAGTCACCTCTGCCAACCGAGAAGCCGGAGGGGGGCGGGGACCTGATGGAGGGAGTTTTCCCAAGACATAGTTGTCGTCTTGGAAGCCGGCTACTCTCTGAACTCCGGCTACCCCACCCCGCTGAGAAGATGCCGCTCAAAGTGGCAGTGGCACTTTCAGCTCTTGGCTGAAAGATAAAGAGCTGGGGGTCCAAGGGGCTCACTTTACCCTCCGGCCCTCCTCCCCCTCCTCCTCCACCTGCGAGGATGGAAGCGGCCTCCAGGGCGAGAGGCCAGCAGGTGGAGAGCACCTGCCTTTCCACTTGGAAGCAGGCGAGCCTGGAGCCCGTTCATGACTGATGTGGACCAGGCTGCAAGTGGTGGGAGCCAGTGGGCATGGCAGGAAAGATGACCTAAATGGATCTAAGGAAAAAGAACCTCTCCGTGGGAAATCGGGTGGAAAATAGACTGGAGGATGACGAATTCGGGTGCCCTGGGGTGGGGTAATCCATCAGCGAGATGGACCAGGGGACGGGGCGGTGGAGGGACACTGAGCAGTCCAGAGCACGGATGACACATTGTGAAGGTCAACAGGAGCGGCGAGTGGAGAGCGCAGGCGGGTCCTCTTTGCAAACCGCCATGTGATCCCAAAGGTACCTGCTGCTTTAAGGTCACGTGCTCCTGAAAAGCCGGTTCCACCTTCCTAGGGACCCATGCTCATAGGGGGCTCAGGAAAATCCAGCCTCGGCACAGATCGGGCACAGGGGTACGCACTGGATGACTGCTGTTGCCGTGAATATAGAAAGCAACCTGTTACTAGCGCCACACGCGGTCCCTTCCCTCGTTACGGTGACTCTTGTCCGGCAGATAGCACGATCCCCGTTTTACAGATGGGGAAACTGAGGCTTAGGAAGATGGTGCTATTTGCACACCACCTCACTCTCCTCTGCTCTCCACCCACTGGGTACCTGGGAGACCCCCGCTGCGCCGGATGGGCTTCCAGCTGGGTTTGGTCAATTGGTGGCACCAAGGAAAACCATGCAAAGCCAAGCGGAGGGTGAAGTTGGGGCGTTTCTCCCTCCAGCTCCCCCTCAGGTCCCCGAGGCTCTCTCTGCATGGCCCTCTCCAGGCCATGGGTGGTAGCCGCCAACCACCGCTCTGCGCCCAGGATGGCGCCATCCCCAGCTGCCTGCCCTAACCCCCGGGCAAACCAGCCCCTGGGCCAGCCCCCTTCCGGGAGGCCCCAGTTGAGCGTGGTGGTTCCTGCCTGCGCCCCACTGCTAGAAAGGGGAGTACCTTGTCCCAAAGCCATAGAGCGTGCGCACAGGGGTGCTGAAACCTGCACCCCACTCTCTGCCCCACTCTCAGTGTTGCTCTGCACTGTAGGCATTCACACCCGCCACCTTCACAGATTGGCCATATCCGTGAGCCACCTGCTCCGCAGCGTATTTAACATTTTTCTTTAACTCGGCTCATTTTTTACTTAAATAAGCCATTTTAAAAAGAGAGAGAGAGAGAGTTTAAATCACTGCCCCAAATGGCAAGCCAGCCTCCCTTGCCTGAAACAGAGGGTGACTAAAAGAATTACAACGAAAACAAAACGCTGCTTTACTACAACTCTCGCTCCCTTGGGCTCTCCAGAGGTGTGTTGCCCCCCGCCCGTTTTTGTTGGAAAGGCAGGTTAGCACACGAGAGAGGGCATTAAAGACATGATGTCATCCACCCGAGGCTTTCTCCTTGCCACCACTGGAAGGGCAGGATGAGGAAAAAGCCCAGAAAGACCCTCCCTCCCCTAGTCCTTGCTACTTAGGGCCCGAGGAGGAATGTCGCCCCGGACCCTTGGTGTCCCGTAGAACTTTCTATAACCATGAAAATGTCCTCTTTCCGTCTGTGCTAATACAGGAGGCCCGTGTGGCTCTTGGGCACTTGCAATGTGGCTGCTGTGACAGCAGAACTGAATTTTGTTTCGTTCGGTGAAAGAAAAGCTGAGACACTTTGGGTAGCTGTGACGTCAATGGCAGTCATAGGCCGTGGCCACGGCCGCGTAATGAATAGCACAGCCCTAGACTGTAAACCCCAGGAGGGCAAGGATTTCCATTCTGCTCTGGATTTCTAGGACAGCACAGTGGTTCATTGCCAGGAAGCATTCAATGCACCCTGGCTGCACCTGAGATGGAGTCAGTGAATGAATGAATGAATGAATGAATGAACTGTGCTGCTTCCTGCAATAAGAATTTGCTCTCTCTGAGACCCACCCAGACCGTCCTGGGAACCACTAACTCGTCCCCATTAGGCAATGGCAGCCCTTCCCCACTGGGGGCTTGCCTTCTCCTCCCACCAGCCTCCTCAGGCAGGCAACTGGTTTCAGGAACGCGCCTTCCCCAGCCTCCTCTCCTCTGAGCTGGGCCCCAGCTCACTCTACTGCCCCAGCAAACAAAGAAGTCTTTGTGATGTGGCTGCTTTTGTGGCTCCCCGCCCCCCACCTCACTCCCTGGCCCCTTCATGCGACATCAGGCAGGCGCTGGGCGACAATGCACAGCTTATCACCTGCGTCTGCAGAACCAGGCACCTGGCCTTGGGTTATTGTACGGCCCGAATGCCCTCTTGATGGCAGCCTGAGTGCTCGGGCAGTGAGCACCAGCTCTAGATGAGGACGCCATCCACCCTTTAGGCGTGCCAGCCGGTCTTCACCCTGCCAATGCCCCCGAGCCTCCGCGCGGTCCCTCCCCGCCAGCTCAGCACCACGCCAGGGTGGCCCGTGATGGACGCCTTCCTCTGGGGCAGCGTTAGGGAGAGGGGAGGAAGAGATGGTGCTGGGGACATAATGGAGGCGCCAATGACGAGTGACAAACAACCCCATCGGAGGGGCACGAGTGCTTCTGCAGAAAGAGAAACAAAAGGGCAAACGGACCAGCTTGGCAAAGGAACAAAAAAACCCAATGGCTCAGCTGCTTCTCTCCCCGGCGACTCCCAAGCTGCTCTTGTGATTTATGGGGCTGGGGGGGGGGGGGATGTCGCTCCCACTGGAGTGCCGCCAAGGTCCCCACCCAAGTCTGGGAGACCCTGATGCCTCCCTGATGGAAGGTGGGTCCCCCTGACTGAGGTCTGGGATGGTCCCCAGAACTCGGAGGGAGAAGCCTGTGCTCATGTCACACACAGTGTGTATAATGACAGTCATTTCTCTCTGGCCTGTTTCTCCAGCTTAAAATGGGAGGAAGGCAATAGTCCACTTCTCAGCTCCCTTTTGGCTCTGATGCTCTGTAATGCCAAGCCTGGGGACTCGTGCAGGGCTCCACGTGGGCACACCTACGAGGCATCCACTGGGCCGGACACCAGGGCTTGGAAACCCTTCTTCCCCTTCACACTCAGGGACTTGGCTGTGAGGCAGACATCATTATAAGAGCAGCAGCCACCTCTCACACACCTACTATGTGTACCTACTATGTGATTTACGCTGCCCCGCTGCCCTCACCCCACCAGGCCACCATGACGAGCTGTGTGTCCAGCTGGAGGAACCAAGGCTGAGAGCAATGAAGAGCTACCTGAGTTCACATGCTGGATGAGAGGTGGAGAGGGGATCTGAACCCTGGTCAGACCCCAGAGGCCATGTGCCTGGAGATCTAGAAGCTTCTCCCCAGGAAAAGCTACTCCCATCACTCAGGGTTCAGGCCCAAGGTACACATTCTGGCTGGAGCAGCCCCATTCTGAGCCACGTGATCTTGGTGCAGCCTGATTTTCCTGCTTGGCAGATCTGGACACTCCAGGTGAGATGAAAGCCCCCCTCCCTCATGACAGCATTTCTTCCTTTAGGCCATTGTCTCTTTGGGTACCCCCAAAGCAACCATTTATAACCTTACGGAGGTTCCAAACCGTTTCCAGCTTCAGGTGGCCCAGGAAAAACAATTCATCTTCCTTGAACACTGCTCTAGGAATGTCCCCCTCTTCTCTTTAACTGCTCGCCGCAGTCCCCGGGCTCGGGCACACAGGCCCGCGCCAACAACTCCAGCCTCATCCCCAGCCTCTCGACGGGCACGTATGCTCAAGTGAGGTCAGCAGCCTCACTGCCTCCCAACCTCTCACACACCTGGACAGCACTCGGACTCCCTCCTCCAGGCCTTTCTGTAAGCTGTTCCCTTGCCCAGGACGTCCTCCTTGCCCGTTAAGATGCTTTCAATCCCTCAGAACTCCTTTAGTCCCCCAAGATTTATCCATGGTATCCCTGTATTGGCCACTTATCATACATGATCGTTGATTGTTCTCAAATGAGTCCGTGCTGTGGGGTTGCCAACAACCTGAAACTCCTTGAGGGAGGTCTCTGGCAGCCCAGCACGAGGCCAGGGCAGCTGCTCAATTCATGGAAGTGACTGGATCAGCCCCTGGGGAGGGAGAAGAAAGGGCGAGCCCACGTGGCCTATCAGAGACACTCCCTGGCCAAATGACTCCACCCTGAGGGTCAGGAGGAAGGGAGAGGCCCGTGACTGACGGCTGGTTACCTGCCAAGTGCTCTCCTATAGAATCTCATTTGTTTCAGGACCCCCTCCACGTTCAAAAGACAAGGAAACCACGACTCAGAAAGGGGACCACTGGCTCAAGCATACTCTGCTAGGAAGTGGCCGTGCTGGGACTTGAACCCAGCTCGGATGGAAACCCGGGTCCATTAGCACCAGCTGGCTAGCCAGAGAGACAGTGATTGAGGAAGGACAAGGCTGCCCAGTGCTGTGCTGGCAAATGTTAACAACCAGCTCTGGGTTGGGCGGAGCTCTGATCTGGAGTGTTTGCCAATTTCCCTGGTGTAAATACTCCTGCCATGGTCGGATTCAGGCCACCACCTCGGAGTTGGAAAGAGGTGTGCAAATTAATGCCCGGGTGCAAGTCCAGCCCTGCCCATCACTAGTGGTGGGACCTTAGGCAAATCACAGTCTCTCCAAGCCTCGTTCCTCATCCATAAAATGGGGAGAATATTACCTCCCAAAGTTTCTGGGATAATTTAATAGGACATCGCACATGAACAAGGTTGGCACAGGCCTGGACACATAGTAGCTGCTCAAAGCATGTTTCCTTCTTTCTTTCCTTCTTTCCTTCCTTCCTGGGTTCCTTCCATCCTTTCTTCCCCAAACCCCCACCCATCACCAGCCAGGACAGCCCCCTTATACAAGGAGAACCCAGAAGAAATAGGAAGCCCTTTGGTCTTCCCACCACATTCCCCTGTTGGCTCATCCCCCGGATGCCAGCCGTGATGCCAATGTGAGTGATGGTGAGCAGTGCTGGACAACGGCCACCTTCTCACACCAAAAAGTACTTCCAGAGGTGACTGGTCAGGGCCAAGAAATAGGCCCAGGTCTAGTGTCTGGACTGAACTACAGGCTTGGGGGTGGGGGTGGGGGAATCATCCATTCATCCAACAAACATGTCTTGAGGATCTTCCCAGAGCCAGCTTTGTGCCAGGCCTGGGGGTGCAGGGATGCCCACCCTAGATAGTTCTCAATTCAGCAGGGAGACCAGCCCTCAAGCATCTCCAGCTCCAGAAGAGAGTTCTTCTAACAGAGTGTTGCCCAACAGTGCTGTTGCCAACAGTCTTAGGGGACACCTGAGTCGGTGGCAAGCAGAGGAGTTAAAGAGGGCAGAAACTGGAGGGAGGTTTATGGGGAGTCAAAGCTGTTCTGGCTAAGGGCAGGTGTCTCTCCTCTGAGTCAAGAAAGGGTGGAAATTGGGGTGGAGGTGGACACGGTGAAGTTTAAGGCCAGAAACCTCTAAGCAAGCCAAGACTGCGAGGCAGAGAAGACAGTGGGCTCTGGTCTCCCCACTGTGACCTGGACACACCAGCATGTAACACCCGCCTGGACAGCAGTGGAGGAGGGAGGGGGTCACGTCTGCAAAGTGCCTACAACAGCACCCAGCTCACAGAGCATGCGTTTTGGTCAGTTTACTAGCCTGGAAGCTTCTGGGAGCTGGCCTGTCCCTTCCAGACCCCTGGGGGCTGCATGAAGCAGCACAATCCAGATTCCACTCTAGCCACTTCCCACCCCGTCTCTTCACCACCCCCCACCCCCGCCATTCCTCAGTTTCCCTGCTCGATGGGCATGAGAGTAGATGTCTCCGTGTCTTATGGGAGGGCTCAATGACATGCCGGGTGTGGAAGCATTTTGTCAGGCCTCGAGGACTACCAGCAGGGAGGCAGGAGATCTGGAGCCGGCGTCTCTGCCATTTTGACTCTGAGAGAAAGACGAGAGTGTAGGTCCAGGAGCAGAACTTGGCCAGCGGAAAGTTCACCTGTGAGTCCAGCCCAAATTTCACACGTCGTAAGCCTTTCCTAACATGTTTCTGTAAAAAGCCTCTTCTAAACCATGTCTAAAGGCCAAAGATGGTTTATGCACCTAACCAACCAAGCTTTACTGAACACCCACTGTGTCTCTTACAGGGAAGATTTGCTAGCGAGCGACTGGGCCTGGGCGGGGGGTGGGGGGGCGCTGCCTTCGGGGGCTTCCCAGGGTAGGGGACAGGAGGGTCACGGTGAGACTGGTTCCACCCCCTGCATCTCACTGGTAGAAACAATTTGCATCTACATTCGGCGTTGGGGAGGGGCGGTGGCAGCGCCTTGCACCTCAAAGGGAAGTCAGGGAGCAAGTGGTAAGGTCAGTCACCCCCAGCTAGCGGACCCTGAGCGGTCCATGAGGACCATCCCAGGTGTCCCCAGCAGCTCTGAGGCTCCTCAAGCCTGGGATGGCTGGGCATCAGCGGGGTTTCTCGTTTTGCAAGCAGCAGAAACCAACTCCGGACAGCTCAAGCCCCAAAAAAAGGAACTGGTAGGAAAATAATGCACGTTCTTGGAACACAAGGCCAAGCTGAAGCCCCAGACGCCAGGAGGACCCATGTGGCTTGAGTCATAGCACCCCTGGCATGGCCACGGTTACTACTGGTGATCATCAGAGCGCACAGACTGGGAGAAGAGCTTTGCATGTAATGACTCGCTCCATCCTGTGAACACTCTGGGGGGTAGGTCTTGTCATTATTAGCCTCAGGGAACCAGAGAAATCCAGTTTCTTGGGGGTCCCCACTGGCAAGGGATGCTTTCCAGTGGTTCTCAGTCTTCCTCTGCTCTGGATTCAGATCCCAGGGTGAGTGTCCAATGGGCTCATCTTGGGGCAGTTTATCTGATTGTGGCACCTGCCAAGACGGCATGTGGTGTGAGGGGTGCGTGCATGATTCTCCAAGGCAAATCTAGTACGCTGCCAGTAGATGTAGGAATGGCTGGTTGGTCGGATTCCTTGCCTGGATGCCACGATGTCCTTTCCTGCTCCTTTGGGCTGCTATCCCGTCCACCTCCAGCTCCATGCATATTGGATTTATTTGCTCCATCCATGAAATCCTGGCCGGTCAGTCTTGCTGATCATGGGCCTCCCTCTGCTACTGGACCCCACTAAAAGCATAAATGTGGGTTTTGGGACCTCATCCCCCTGTTCCTTCCCAGGATCTTCATCCTGAAGACACACAGCCCTTAGGAAGTGGTGTCGTGTGTTTTGCCACCACCGATATTTGTTATTTAAAACAGAAGGCGTTGCATCCTCTAGCAAGTGGTAGAGACTATTGTATTCCTCCTTCCAGTGAAGAAAAAATAAATAGTCTCTCCTCTCCTCTCCTCTGGGAGCAGCAGTGTCTCTGGATTGCTTCAGACCCGAGTTTGAAACTCCCAGTTGTTGCACTTAAAAAGAGATCCTGAGCCTCATCCATTATTTAAGAAAGAAAAGAAACAAAGGAAAAGAGAAAGAAAGAGAAAGAACTTGGGTTTCTGGTCTTCATCTGCAAAACATGGCTAATGACACTGCCTCACAGATTACTGAGAGCATTTAATGCATAAAGAACACCTAATAGGTATGCGATAGATGGTAGCCATCTGTAATATGACTCTCGTTTCTCCTAGTTCTCAACTAGACTCTAGGGAGACCCCTGAGGTGAGCTGGTCCCACCACGCACGGGCCCACCCCTAGTTCTTTGCTCACGCTGGTTTCCCTCCTGGCACATTTTCCTCCTTTGCCTTCAGGTTTTTTTAATGTCCTCTCTTTATTTCAAGGTCTAGCTCAAGTTCTCTTCCTCTGTGAAGCATCCCCTTGATACCCCAAGGAATCACTCTTCCCCAAGAACTTCCTGTAGGGGGGATGGATGTCAATCACTTGGCAAGTGTCAACACATTTCCACCTGGAATGTCATTCATCTTCTCAGGAACGTGGCCAACCTCTCACCCCACTGGGATGAGGTTCGAAGTCTCCCTCTTTTCTGACATGCCCCGTCCACAAGGGATGCCCATTCATTTCCTTAAAGAAGACGAGGGCTTTCAGGGACAGCATCTCCCATCCTTGCAGAAACACACATTGGATAATTCTATCTCAGTGAGGGTTTGGGAAGGAGTAAAACATCCAGACAGGGAACTGCAGGCCCCGCAGCTGTCCACGTGGCCAGAGCCGAGGAAGTGCCCGAGGGCCATTCCCATGCAGAGACACCAGTGTACAGAGGGCAAGAGTCAGCCCTGTATCTGCAGCTCTGCTCCCCACTTACTGACTGGGGGGCCTTGGACAAGTCCCTTATCCTCTGCGAGCCTCAGTTCCCTTATCAGCAAAAATTGGGCTAGTTTTGCCTTTCAGTGTGGTTGTCAGGATTAAATGAGACAAAAACGACGGAGCACATGGCAGGATGCGGGCACACGGTGAGAGTTCAAGTGGGGTCAGAGATACAGGCCCTTCCTCCCTCTAAGCGAACAATTCATTTTCCACTAAGCGGTAAACACCATAAAGGCAGGGACTCCCCCATCACGTTCAAGGCCATGTTCCCAGATGTTGCAGATGTGGGTAGAGTGGTAAACCAGGTTAGACACCTACATGGACCTCAGGAGATCCAGTTAACAGAACTAACCAGCCTCTTCTTTATTTGGCCTCCACCTTCTAGTTTATGACCACTATAACCCAGAAACCTGAGAAAGCCACTTACACTGCCCCAGGTGTGCTTGAGACAGATGTTCTGGCAAGTCAGGCTAGCCAGGCCAACGTGAGGCATCACTAGTAGCCTCCCTGCTCCTGCCTAAGGGATCCTCAGAGCCCCATAGAGAGGAACATTGGAAGGAAAGAGAGCACTTGGGGCTGGGCCAGGTGGGAGCTGGAAGGAGCTAGTACTCCTGTCACTAACCAACCATAGACCTCTGAGCCTCAGTTTCCTAGTCTGTGAAAAGAGGAGCTTAAGCCCATCTTGCAGCTGCATGAGGCCTGGGAAGCGGCCAGCACGTGCATGACACACTGCAGCTGATCCACACAATGGGGGCTATTGAAAAACCAGAATCCCTGCCAGATATTAGGAAAAAGCAGCAATCTCAGACTGTTTCAGGAGACTTGTGTGTAAGGATCGCTCCTAGTGGAGTCTCATCACCCGCAGGAACCCAGGCAGCTCTCCTTTTGTGCCTGCCATCTTGCCCAAGGCATTAGGATTTTAGGGAGGGGAGCAGGATCATGGGTTCTGACTCTGAAAGGGTCCTCCTGCTTAAAAAAAAAAAAAAAAAAAAAAAAAACCGGAGTTCCAGAACCACCGGAATAAGTGATGGTGGAGGTCGCTTGTGGCTCGAAACATTCCCTGCACTTAAAAAGCAAAAACTAGTTCAACCTCTCAGGAAAAATGCGAGTTTGCAGCTGGGGTGGGAAAGGGGTGGGGTTTATGACTGGGGGTGTGGCCAGGCTGGGGGCGGGGAGCAGGGGCGGAGCCGCAGGCTCGGGGCTCGGCGGCCGGGTGGGGGGCGCCGAGAGGGAACCCAGCGGTGCCCGAGCCCCCGCCCGCTCCAGGCCCTGGGTGGGGCGGGGGAGCAAGGATAAATACTTGAAAGTCTGCACAGCAGCTCGGGCGCGCTCTGCCCCCGCAGTCTCGGAGCTGCGGCAGCCTCGGCCCGGCCCAGCCAGCTCTGCACCCACCCACCTGCACCCACCCACCTGCACCCACCTGCGGAGACAGCGCTAACCCGCCGGGCCCCTGGCTGGGGCCTCCGCCTCGCCCTAGCTGGGCCAGCCCACCCCCTACTCTGGGCAGAGCATTTCTCCGGGGCCAGAGGAGGCCCGGCTAGCCAAGAACCATTCTCTCCCCGACCTCCACCCCCTACCGTCGCCGGTGTCACAGGCTCAACCGCAGGACCTCCTTCCCAGAAGTGCCCAGGCAGGGGAATCTGGGGCCCCGAAGACTTGAAAACGCCTGGAGACGCCTCCTGAGTGACCTGGGAGCCAGAGGAATGTGCTTTTCTCCACTGCAGAGTCAGATACTGGGGAGGGTGAGTTATAGGGCCAGAAACTTAGGGCCCAGCCAGTCCTGTGTGCCGCGGAGTCCTTCCTCCCGATGCACAGACCCACCTCCCTCTCCCAGGTTGAGCCCCTTTGTCTGCGACCCTTGGTGGCACCACGGGCAAGGGCCCGCTAGCCATGCTCTGACTTAGCAGCGGCCGCCACCGCCCCCCCCACCCCACTGGCAGGCGTGTTCCGGAATGCCCGCCCTGGATTCCACTCTCTCCTCCCGCCCGGGCGCCCCTGGCAGGTGGCCCGGAGAAGCTAACTGCCAGGTGCACAGCTCTCGGTCACATCCAGGAAGGGCGCCCTCCCCCGGCAAGCCGGCCTCTTGCATCCCCTGCTGACCCTTTTCGTACCCCCCCGCCGCCCCCTCGTGGGCACAGACTTGGAAGGGGGATGAAGGGACCCCACCCTCAGGCACTGGCTCTTCCTCTGCGGAGAAGAGGGCCCCCCGGTGGCCCAGGCCCCTCGCCTGCGCCCCGGGCTCGGAAACTTTCCCGTCCGTGGTCCGGGTCGGCGCTCTTTCTTCACCCTGAGCAGCGGGGCTGGAGGCCACCTGGCTCCCGGGCCCAGATGTGCTCATCACCCCCCTCTCCCTCTCCTGAGCCCCCGGCCCCCCACCTCCCCACAGCCTGCATGGGCGGGCAAGGGGGGAGGGACGCCGGGTCAGCTCTCCGCAGCCCTGCAGCCCCAAAGAACGCGCTCTCGGTTCTGGAGACAGCTCGCAGGGTGGGGTCCAGGCCGAGCTGGTTTCCCAACGTCGCTTTAACCATCCATCGTCAACCCCACCGCGTCTGTTCTGCACATTCTGGGGAGTATAGGGTGCTCCCCTCCTGCCCCCAACCCCCAATCCCCTCTCCCTGCAATGTCCAGGTGAGGGCTCCAGTGCCTTTCAACAAAGCCCAGTACCCAGCGCTGGAACCAGACCCCCTCTCCCATACAACCTTTCCCTCTAGAGGCATCCGACGGAGGGAGCTCTCACCCCAAAGTTGGGGGACATTCTGATCCACTTTGGAAAGTCTTTTGCTCCAAGGGTAGGGGGACAAAGTACCGGGCTGACATTACACAACCCCTCCCCACCCCCACCCCCGCCCCCACCAGCGAGACCACCATTCAGGCTCAAATTCTGCAGCTCCTCCCATCCGCAGACCCAGCGCTCTCCAAGCACCTCGGGGCGGGGTTATTTCAGAGGGGCACCCCTTCCTGGCAGGCGCACTCGGAGCCTGGCGAGGCACCTGCCGGTAGGGCAAGGCCAACACCAGGACAGAGTTGACCCCCTACCTTCACTGCCCGGTTGGGCTAGGGGCTGAGATCCTACTGGCCTCAGTGGCTACTTTTGGGCACTCTGCACCCCCTCTTCCTTCACGGTGGAGCCAGGCTGTGACTCCAGAGGGGCCGGTTCTGGGCACCCAGGTCCGGTACTAGGCTCAGCGGGGAATCGAGGACAAGGACCCTCTGGTCTCGGAGCCAGCGGCTCTTTGCTGGCCCCGCCTCCCCCCTGCTGGGCTCCTGGCCAAGGTGTGGGCTCGCTGCCGGAAAGGTGCCTGGCTTGCCAGGATAAGCCCCGGCACCGTTTACGACCCACCCGGCGGCGGCGCTGGGAGCAAGGCACCCAGGCAGCAGCGAGCCCTGGACCCGGGAGCCCGGAGCCACCGATCGCTCGCTCTGGGGACCCAGCTCGGCTTCCACCTCCTCCAGGCTGGTTCAGCCCAGTGGGGACCAAGTCCATTCGGGACACACACATGGCTGCTCACACCTCCTCTGCCCCTGGACGCATCCATACCTCCCTCCACACTAAACCCACACGCTCCATCACACGCACACGCACTCCCTGCCCACGAAGCAACACAACCCCCGACACATCCCAGATGCATGCACACTCCTGCCCAAGTGTCACACTCCCCGTCTCCCAGGCACACACGCTTCCCACACACACACACACACACACACACACACAGAGAAACAGTCATCCACTGCCACACACCCCCAAAGAGACCCGCACACTTGGGACCCGCGAGACGCGCCACACCTCACATGCTTACCACCCTTGAACATGCTCACACCTACGATGACACAAGCTCTCTCACACTTCACACCTCACCGGGAAGCTGGCACCGGCTCGCATCCCCCAAACACTCTGGCTCACTCTTTCTCACACGCACACCTCCTCCGTGGAACCGCCACGCCACTCAAACGCCCCATCGGCACACTCGCATCTCTGAATACACTCCTGCACCCTCTGCGCACACGGCTCCTTCCCGGACACCCTCACCCATGGACGCAACAAAGGCACAGGCTCGTAGACACACGCACACGCGCGCACACACACACACACGCGCGCGCTGGCACAGACCCGCGAGCGCTCGCTCCGGAGGAGACCTCCTCCCTCCCTCCCTCGCTCCCTCGCTCCCTCGCTCCCTCCCTCGCTCGGTCCCCGAGCCCAGCGACCCCGCGGACCCCCGCGCAGGACCGGAGCTCGCCCCCCGAGGCTCTCCGGGGCGCCCCGGGCCTGCGCCCCCGCGCGCGCGCCCCCCACCCCGGGCTCCGGCCGGGCGCCCGCGCACTCACCGCGCGCCAGGTGCAGGATCGCGGCGAGCAGCAGGCAGGCGCAGCCGCGGGGGCTCGGGGCGGCTCGCATGGTGCCCGGGCGCGGGCGGCGGTGGCGGGGCGGAGGCGCGGGCGGAGGCGCGGGCGGAGGCGCGGGCGGAGGCGGCGGGTCCCCTCGCCATGGGCTCAGGCGCGCTCCTGCCGCCGGCCGCCGGCCGAGACGCGGGCGGGCAGCGCCGGGCGCCGCGGGGGCGCCCCCATGCCGCCGCAGCCGGGCCGCCGGGGCGCCGGGCTCCCCTGGGCTCGGGCTTGGGGCGCCGCGACCCTGCGCTCCGGCCGTGCCCCCGGCTCCGGCTCCGGCTCCGGCTCCGGCTCCCCGGCTGCGCGGCCCGGACTCCGCTCGGCGGCAGCGCCGGAGTTTGGAGCCGAAGCGCGCTCTCCGCCCGGCGCCCGCCTCTCCGGGCCGCGCGAGCGCCCCCTCCCCGCGCCCGCCCTCCGCCCCTCCCCCTCTCCCCGCCCCCCGCCCTCCCCTCGCCGCGCTCCCCGCTGTATTATACAGACTTTTCTTTAATCCTTTCTGGGCTGTTCGGCTCTCGTCCGCTAAGCCGATTTATTGCAGGGAGAAGGAGAGCTCCCCCCTCCCGCACCCCCTCTCCTTCCCCTCCGGGCTCCCCTCTGCGCAACCCTCCCGCAGCTGCCCTAGCCCCCCTGCCCCCCAGCTCCGGCTCCGTCTGATTCCCCTCCACCTAATCCCTTCCCTGGGGTCACCCCCCTCTCCCCCCCCCCCCCCCCCGCCCTCCGCGCCGCCCCGGCCTGATGGAGAGAGGCAGGTCCCTGGAGAGCAAGGGGTGTCTTTGGTGATGGAGAAGGAGCAGAGCAGGCAGGGTGTGGCCCCAGGACTGGCCTTGGCACCTACTAAGGCTTTTTAGTGGCAAGGATTAGGGGCATCGTTGTTCCCAAACTTCCCGAATTAAGGATGGTTCCCCCCCACCCCCACCCCAAAGGTAGCAACAGAAATGTTATGTTTCGTCCTTTCTTCCAAGAGTAGCCACCTTCTTGAATCCAGGCAGGGATGGTTAAGTAACTGGTGGTTTTCTCCTGGCAGAGACCACATTTTCACCTTTTTGGCAGGCCTGACTTGTTCCCTAGGCCTGACCAGTGAGGTTTGGGACTTGTAGCTCATCTCACACACACACACACACACACACACACACACACACACATACACACCATTGAGCCTCAGGCTGGATGTGAGCATGACATTCCCTGGGAGGGGAGAGACACTCCAGCCCTTGGAGTGGGCTGTGGGCACAGGGGAGGTTAGATGGGGTTCAGAGCACCGAAGGTCACACCTGGCAGGGAATTACCCCCCTGGCAAACTGAGGCCCAGAGAGGCCATCAACAGCCAGGGGCAAAACTGGGCTCGGAATCCAGGCCTCTGGGCTCTTGACCCAGTGTTCTTTCTAGGACATTCTGTTGAGAAATCGCAGCTTCCCTCTCTGTGAATCCCCAGCTGTCAGGTTGTTGCACAAGGGCTTTGCTGTTTACCTGGATGGGCAATGGGTGTGTTGCCAGTTGCATCTCCAGTGGCCCTTTGAGGGGGTACAGGGAGTGAGATGGGCAGCGGGTGGGGGTGGTTGCTAAGCCTTCTCTTGGCCACTCTTAGGCAGAGATGCCCATGGCGGGGAGCTGTTCCCTCCATCTGCCCTCCGGAAGCCTCAGAACAGGGCTTCCCAAGGCAGCCTTGCTGCAGCTCACGCCCACCCACCCAGGGGAAGGAGCGATTTGCATTTATGAAGATCTGAAAGCATACGTTCACCTGACAGGCTTTAGAATGATCCTCTCAGTAAAATAATAATAATGATCGTAATAAACCCTTATAAATAGGTGTTTGATTACAGTTTGTCCCTACGTGGGTATTTTTTTTTTTTTTTTGAATCAGACTAATTGGCTGCCAGGCTGATTGGGCTGGATGTGGCTCTACGCTGGAGTCTTAGGCCCTTCTCCCTCTGGCTGGCTGTTCTTGGCTCCACTTCGCCCCCACCTGCCCAGGTCTCCCCTTCTCCAAGTAGCTGAGAGTCAGCTTGAGGTCACCTCTCCCCCACGCCCTCTCTCGGGTCTGACCCAGCCATGCCACGGGGCACAGTCCCTGACTGTCTTCTCCCTACTTCTCCACCTCCCCACCTCTAGCCCAGGAAAGAGCCAGCAGAACCCAGTGCATCCCAGGTGCTAGGCCCTGCATGGGAGAGCCTTCCCGGCTGGGGAGCAGCGGCAAGCTGGGAGGACTCTCATGTTGGCACGCTGGTCTGAGTCCTGAAGACAGATACCAGGCATCACCATGTGGGCATTCCCGCTCTACTGGCCCAGCTGCAAATCAGAGAGCTGCCAGGCAGGTAGACGGGCAACAGTTCGCCAGGTGAATGCCTGCTAGGCGAGGCTTCCTGTCTGCGCTACTGCAGCCCAGCAATTAGAGAGGAGATCCAGACATGGGAGGGTGGGGGTGGGGGATCCTAGCTTCTCCATTCCTCCCTCCACCCCCTGTGCTCCCCCCCTTCCCCCACCATAATGTCTCTTCCCAGCCCTGGTCAGTACCAGCCAGTCGGGAGAGAAATCCCCAAGGAGCAGCAGGAAGGGGCTCTAGAGTCTCTAGAGTCCCACCTTCATTATGCCAGCGGTGAATGACACCTGTGAGAGGAGGAAGGGAGGCCTGATACCCAAGGGAGGTTTGCCTCCTGGGACAAAGGATTGGGCCTGGGCAGGGTGGGGGAGATCTCCATGAACCGTCCTCCAGCCCCAGGACTTCCAAATCATCCCCATTCTCTTGCAACATCACCCGGGTTATAAGCACATAGTAGGCCCAGAATAAATATTTGTTGGATGGAGGGAGAGATGGATGGATGGATGTTTGGGTGGATGGATGGGTGGGTGAATGAAGGCAGGGTACTTTGTCCTTCCCACTCTATGCCTCAGCTCCTTGGGCACGAAGTTGGCACTTAGCAACTGCTAGCAGGCATCCTGTGGCAGTGAATCCTTTCAAAGAGCCAACATCCCCCTGGATGGTGTGTTCAGAGACAGGACATCCTGCCCGGGTGCCCAGCTTTTCCCGAAGGGGCGGGGTGGTGAAGTGTGTGTTTATTACCATCTGGTAATCGTTCAGAGTAATAGCACGAGCTCTGCACACCCTCTCCTGGGGAAGCCCACTCCTCCAGCTCCGGGTTCATAAACACAGCTTCCGCGCCCTTCCCTGTGGCTCCAGAGAAAGTCATATGGGAAGCACCGGGAGGCACGGTGGGCAGAAGGCACAGGAAAAGTCACCCAGGGCAGCCACAGGGTTTTAACTTGCTTAAATGTCCCTCTGTTCCTGACTCCTAATGGATTGGCTGCCAGCACAGGGCCTCTCCTTTGCAGTCCTGGCACTCAGACCCATGAGTCATGGAGGGACATGCCTCCCCCCTGGGCAGAGGGTGGAGCAGAAGCCCTGGACCTCCAGGCAGCCAGGAGTTGTCCCCACCTCCCTCCGACCGGGGTTATGGAGCTAGGAGCTAGGCTCTCCCAACAGAGGGCACTACAGCACAAAGCAAATCTCTTCTCCGGACCCTAGGGACCGCCCCCAGAGGTCAGAGACCCCTCTGTGACCTCTAGCCTGTTTATTTCCAGGAGAGGGGAAGACTGTGACCGTGACCGTATCATTATCTCCCCCAGCCTGTCCTCCGAGGGGATGGGCTCTGCTGGTTTGCGGAAGGACACCCTACAGCCTCTGATGATAACAGTAGGGGTGGTGAGCATTTACCTAAGTGCTTCTCTTAGCCAGGCACCGTAACATAGGAGGTGGGTATTATCCTTATTTGAATTCTACAGATGAGAAACCTGAAGCACAGGTGGGCCGAGAAACTTGTCCCCTGCAACACAGCTCACTATAGAGCCGGATTGGAACCCAGGGAGAGGCCGGAGCTCTGAAATGTGCGCCCCGCCTCCGCCCCGGCAGCCAGGATTTGGTTGGAAACGAGGTACAAACACAAAAGTGACAAAACTCGCATGAGCCCAGTGTGTCCCACCTCCCTGATCCCTCATGAGAGCCCTCTGTGGCAGCTTTATGTATGTCTAATTTGCAGGTAAGTAAACTGAGTCTCAGAAGTGAAAGGGGTCAAGGTAGAGGCATGCTGGATTCTGGAGACAGGAATCTAGTGGGGGGGACTTGCCCAGGCTCCACCCCGAGATCCACACAGTCTCTCTCTCTTCCCCTACCCCCACCCCACCACAAACACACACACACACACACACACACACACTCACGTAGTCCTCTGGCTCCTTCCTACCTTGCCCTCTGCTACTCCGTGCTGGGAATTAAACATCCATCAGGCCGCATCCCGGACAGGACCGAGTTTTTTATTGTTTGTTTAAATTAAACACAACTGGAAGTGACGCCTTGACACTGGTGACCCAAATCGATACGGAGTTGGCCGCTTAGAATTAAGTCCACCGCTGCGTCCTTAATGGACCTCAGCCCCACCTGAACTCTCAAGCTCCTGCTCCAGCAGGTCTTCCCCCAGGAGGACCCCAGCAGGTTTCCACGGGGAATGCGTTGCTCTGGGTTGCTGAATGGGCTTCCATAATGCAAGCCCAGAGACAGGAGCTGGGCCAAGGAGGAGCAGGGACAAGAAATGCAGCTCCGGGGACCAGCTCAGCATAGAGAAGCAGGCCAACGGTGGGTCCCCCATCCGTTTGGTTTGCAAGTTTGCAATAAACATTTCTTGAAATGCTGCATATTAGGTCATCCCCCTCGCTTCTTGGAAATTTACAATCCACATGAGCATATTAAAGGCTGAAATCCTGCAGAGCTTCTCGGTTTTATTTCCTTGAAACCCAAACGGCTTGGCCTCAGAACTCTTTTTGCATAAATACCCATTAACATGTCATAAGCGAGAGGTGTGGAGATCATGGGGTGGATGGGAGATGCCCAGGACCAGCGTCCCGGATTACCCTAGTAGTAGTAGCAGCAGCAGTGATCATAACCATAATCATGATCATATGAAGAAAAACAACAACCACTGCCAACTGATGGCATTTATCGAAGGCTTACTATGTGCCAGGCTCTGTTCAAAGTGTTTTTTCTTGAACTAATATATTGAATCTTATCTATAACCCTAGGGGGCAGGTTCTGTTTTGAACCCCAATAGAATAAGACAAAGAAAGGTAAGCACGGAAGTGAAGCTCCTTTCCTAAGGTCACGTTGCTCTTACGTATTTCTGAGACTATAACCAACGTAAGAATGAGGACCGCAGCTGATTCATCTCTGCATTACACTCAAGAAGGTGTTGGATCCATAGATGGAAAGGAGGAAGAATGGATGAATGGAAAGATGGATGGATGGATGGGTGAGAGAATGGATGGATGGATGGACGCATGGATGGATGTGAGAATTATTGAGTCGATAGATGGATGGGTGAATGAGTGGATGGGTGGGTAGATGGGTAGATGGTGGGTGGATGGATGATGGTGGATGGATGTGTAGACACATGAATTAGAGGAAGGATTGATGGGTGGATGAGCACATGGATGGAAGAGTGGATAGATGAATCAAGATTAGAAAGCACCAGCAAGATTTAACTTTTTTCTGTGTCATTGGATTTGCTAAGTATGAGACACCTGGACTAACAAGTATCAGTAATAGTTAGAAGGTGCCAACAGAGGTAGTCAGGCACCGTGGGTAAAAGCACGGGCTCTACAGTTGGCCTCCCTAGCCCCAAATCGGTGAATACTAGCTCTAGCAATGACTGCTCACAGAGGCAGCCACGCGATGCTGTGATGAACCCCACCCTGAGGTTCCTTCTTTCGCCCTTAGCTTCCTGCTCTCCGCAGCGGAGAAGGGGTAGAGGTGGCGACTCCAGGGTCAGGATCTCCAGGGACTCAGCGGGCGGTTGCCGTGACCACGCGCCACAGGACCATGTCAGTGAGTGCTGGATCTGCAATTCTCTCCTCTGCTACGTGGCTCCACAGCATCGGTCCATCTGTTCCTGCCCCGGGGCTCTTGACTCCACGTGGTCAAGTTGGCCTGGGGATGGTCGGAGGTCACCCTCCCAGCAACCCCACGGCAGGTAGCCTTGCCAACCTGCAGTACCCCCCATAGACAACAGGTGGCGCCATCTAATGTGTGATTTGTTCCATTTTTTACGACCTTTTAAGTTCGAGGGTCTATATTCTGTTCAACGAATCGGCTTCCCGTTTCAGGAGTTCTGCTAAGCTCTAGTATAATCACAGTGAGGCACACTGGCAGGAAGCGTGTGCACTTATACTCCTTAGTTAGTCATAGCTGTGTGATGGGTCCATAGTACTACAGATGAGAAAATTGAGGCCCAAAGCAAGATTGCCGCCTCCCTGGATTCTCACTGTCGGAGGCGCGTGCTGTCTGTACTGTAAAGTGAAGCAGCGTCTCTCCAGGCGATTCACCTGGGTGTCTTGTCTTCCCAGGGGAGCTGGGTGCCGAGGGTACAGATCCAAAAGGACACAGCCTGCGCTCTTGAGGAGCTCATAGTGGGCAGGGGCTGCTACGCTGCTCAGATACCTGAAAGCCAAAGTCAGGGCCGCCCACCCTGCATCTGCTCCCCAGGGCTCTGCACCATCGGAGTCCTGAGCCCACCAGTCAGCATCACTGCTTCCTCCTTCCCAGGCCTCACCCCATGCAGGCGCCACTAAAGGAAACATAGCTGGGTCAGAAAGGACCTCCGCGTGGAGGGCTGGGACGGCCCCCTGAGAATCCTTCACTGGCCCCTCGTGGCCTGCAGAGCAAAGCCAACACCCCTGGAATAGCTTACGGGGTCTTCACCTCCATTCTGGGCTCCACTCTGCAGTGGTCAGTGCCCGTTACACCCTTCACTCTAGGCCTTTATGCCTGCTGTTCCCTCTGTGGGAAACACCCTTCCCCCCCATTCCTCCCCCCACACACTCTCTTCCTCATCCCCCTTCCCCTACACCCCTGTACCCCACACACACACGCTGTAGGCAGGCTAACTCCCACTCACGCCCCAGGCTCAGCTTCAGCTCCCACTAGCTCAGGAAGTCTGGATTAGGTGCCTTCTCTGTGCTCGGCCCAGGAAATTCAGAGCGTGGTGGCAAGAGGTGCAAAGTATAGGGGGAGGGAGGGGAGAAGGAAGCAAGGAGGGAGAGGGTGGGCAGGAGTCTGAATCTAGAGCAAGGCTCAGCATCAGCAATCAGAACAGAGTCAAGGCACCACTGGAAGGTCGGGACGGCCACAGAAGATGCTCCAGAGCAATACCTTTCTTGACTAGGGCTGCCTTGAGTGGCCCGCTGGCAAAGATGCTCGTCCTCGCTCCAAGATGTTTAGATCACTGAAGCCTCCTGGCAGCTTCCTTGAAAGACAGACGTGGTACCTGGTGAACATTGGGTTTAGGAGAACAGAAGGCTGGCGTGGTTGCCCAGTTCTCAGGGAGGGGGGCTCAGGGGTGCGTGTGAAGGGGCCCGCTCTCCCCTTTAGGCCACCCCATCTCCCCTTGGCAGGACCAGCTCTCCATCCCTGGGAGGATTGAGGGTGTCCCGGGAGCCTGGGGACCAGTCGCCTTCCCGGCTCCTGCTTCCAAGTCCAACGCTTACTTATCCAGATAATTAAATTCCACCTGCCTCCAGCTGTCCCCTTTGCAATGTCAGGAGGGACAGGGGCCTCTCCCCGAGAGCTGTTCCTCGCGGTTGTTCGATAAGCCCCATATTTCACACCCCGAGTGGCTGCATTTCAGCGGTGGGTGAAGTGGTTTTATTTTTATCACGCAAGCAGGCATATAAATATGTACGAGGAGCTCAGAAGCACTTTAGGGCCTCTGTGGAAGGCAGGGCTCAGTGTGAGTGTGAGGGAGCATGGCAATTAGTTCAACCCGGGCACAGGCCCTGGTGGGTCTAGAGGCCACGTCCCCATCCCTCCCTGACCCCCCAGCATCACTGGCTCCGTTCTCCCCCGAATGGCATCTGCCTTCATCAGCTCCTAGGACAAGGGGATGCCTTGGCAAACTTTCCAGAACAAAATTAAAAAAAAAAAGGACAGCTCTGGGTTCCCACCTTACATCGCCACTTGCCGGCTGTGTGATCTTGGACAAGGCCCTTCTGTCCTCTGGGGCTCAGCACCTATATCTAGAAAATGGGGTTAATCATGCCTCCCCTGTCAGCCTCCCAGGTCTTTACAAAAGAACAAATATGATGACGAATTTGCAATGGCCTCTGAGAACTGTGATATACAACCGTAAGAGGCTTATCATTATTCCTCCCCAGCCGTTCATTTGGAGCAGGTTAGTGGAAGTACAAGACGGGGTCTGGTACTGCAGGCAGGGGTTGCGGGGGGGCTCCAGGCGGCCTCACCCATCGTGGAGAGGAGGAAGGAAGGAGCACTGATCGACCTCCGGCTCCAGGCCTGGTGGCTTTACACATATTATTGCATTTGAACAGAGCGGGGGGTGGGGGGTGGCCTACCCCAGTTCACTGGCAGAGGAGGCTGGAATCAGAGAGGTTAAGGAAGGTGTGCATGGTCAGGAGGCCAGCGAGTGAGCCAGGAGGCCCAGCACCAACGCCGCAGGTCAGTGCGGCCACAGGGGATCTGGGGCTGCCGCTGGAGGTGGGCCAGGGGCTGCCCCAGGCCGCGGTGTGTCCCTCGGAGCAGCCTCGCCCCGGTGACCCGGCTGGAGAGCAAGCCCGTAGTCCGGAAGGGTGCTCGTGAGGCCGTGACCTCGCAGCCATCAAGAGGCCGTGAAGCCCGGCCCTGGCTTTTATCATACACAGACCGAAGCAGAGGGAGGATGGCTTTCATCCACCAGGGCCCCAGAGTCAGAGAGAGAAACCAAAGGCTTTGGTGGGGATGTGCTCGGGGAAGAAGATGGGTCTTCGAGCAATTACAGCTCTCTGCCGGTCAAGGTCGCGGTGGGGGCGGCCAAAGGATGCTGAGCTGTGGCCTTTCATCTCTTGAACTCACATCCGAGCATGGATGATCCAGAGGGGAAGCAGGTTGCTCTCTTCTCAGGGGCCAGGTCACCCCTAAGGCCGGCCGGAGGTGCCAAGGGTCCAGGGCTGGGCACCTGTTACCTTTGTCTCCCCAGAGGGCTCCCCGAATTCTAGCTCCCTGCATAGGGAGGCTTAGCAGCTGATGAAAAAACCTTTCCTGACTATATTTTGCTTTTGCTTGTAAAGATTTATGCATTTATTTTATAAAGAGAGAGAGAGAGAGCGTGCTGGAGCAGGGGAAGGGACAGAGGGAGAGAGAGAGACTCTCAAGCAGACTCCCCACTGAGCACTGAGCGTGACTCACAGGGGACTCAATCCCAGGACCCTGAGATCATGACCTGAGCCAAAATCAAGGGTGGGATGCTTAACTGCCTGAGCCGCCCGGGGTGCCCCCCATCACCCCTATGCCCGGGGTGCCCCCCACCACCCCTATGCCCGGGGTGCCCCCAACCACCCCGATGCCACCCCCGGTGCCCAGGGGAAGCACCACCCTCCAGGGTGAGTACCACGTTTAAGGGCCCAGAGGGAGGATGGACTGGACAAGGACATGGTCCAGGGCCACCGACATCAGGATGCCAGCCAGGAGAGCCCCGGGCACACCTGCGCAGGGGGTGGTGTGCAGAGAGAAGGGAGCCGTGGCAGTGAGAAGGATACGGGGGAGCGGCCCGGCTTGCTGGTAGGAAAAGCCACGCCGACTCGTAAATGAAGAATTCAATGAGCCTGTCAGGGGGCGGCCCTCGAGGAATCCAGCAGGACCCGGAGTCTGGAGAAGCAGGTTGGCAGTGGCTGGATCAGAAACCTGCTCTTTCCAGTCTGATTTTTCTCGCTTTATCTCCTTTCTGATTTATTTCTGTTTTCGGGAAAGCTGGAGGCAGGTGCCTTAGTCAGCAGTGTGAAGGAGCATCAAGGGGAAAGGAGGTGCGTCCACCCTCAGGCCACAGAGAGAGAGAGAGAGAGAGAGAAGAGAGGGTCGGCCGGTTGGCCAGTCGGGTAGGAGTAGACGTGAACACCAGAGGGACGTGGGCAGGAGGCGGGGCTCGGAGACCAAGGGCAGATCCGCAGGCTCATTCCTACCTGCCCAGGAGTCCTCTCCTAGGAGTGATTCTCTGCTCCCCTCTAGCTCACTTTTAAAAACAATTTTTTTGGAGGGACACAGGGTGGCTCAGTGGTTGAGCATCTGCCTTCGGCCCAGGGCGTGATCCGGGGGTCCTGGGATCGAGTCCCTCACCGGGCTCCCCGCATGGAGCCTGCTTCTCCTTCTGCCTATGTCTCAGCGTCTCTCATGAATAAATAAAATCTTTAAAAAATTTTAAAAATTTAATTGTAGTAAAGTTCACATAGCATAAAATTTGACCGTCCAGTTTTTAAATAGTGTTAAGTACATTCCCATTATTGTGCAACCAGCGTCCAGAATTTTTTCATCTTGTAAGACTGAAACCCTGTACCCCTTAAACAATTCCTTCTTCTCCCTCCCGGCAGCTGGTGGTGTTTGCCCTTCTGCTTCCCGACGCTACGATGTCACGACAAATTTGACGGGTCTAAGTGCCTCATGTGAGCGGGATCATCCGGGATGTGTCTCTTGGTGACCTGCTGAATTCCTTTGAGTAACGCCCTCAAGTTCATCCACGAGGTGGGACATGTCACAATTGCCTCGCTTTCTGAGGCTGCCTAATACCCGATTGTAGGGATGGACCAGACCACATTTTGCTCATGCATTCGCCTGTTGGTGGGTTCTGGGATGGTTTCCACCTTCTGGCTGTTGTGAATACGTGGCCGTGAACCCGAGTATCTCTTCAAGACTCTGCTTTCAGTTCTTTGGGATATATTCCCAGAAGTGGGATTGCTGGATCACATGCTGGCTTTTCTTTAAGGAAGGAGGCCCCGTGGGATCATCCACCAGGCACCCACCCCCTGCTATCTCTGAAGGTAGGGGGCCTGGTCAGGGAGGGATACACACAGGCGCTGAGAGACGTGGAGCTCCCGATGCCCTGACCAACTGTAGTGGATCGTGCCGATTCCAGAGCCTCCGTCCGCGTGAGTCCTGAGTCTCATGGGCCTCGTTGTAGGCAGGATGTAGGGTTGGGAGGGATGGTGGCCAGAGAACTTGGAGCTCCAGGAAAGAGGGACCCAGATGACCCTGGCAATTGCTAAAAAACATTATGGAAGCTGAAGGCTCTCCTGGGGTCACTAGTACGTGCATAACATAGCGGGTGGATGCTTGCTGACTGCATGAATGGCACAAGTTCCAAAATTCTAGAAAGCACGTTCCACAGTGGGATGAAATGTGAAGCCACATTGGCTTGATGGAAGCTCAGGGAATGAGTGAAGGAACAAACATACAACTGCTCAAGTTGCTTTATTCTATAAAGGCGGAGTATCCAGGGATGCCTGGGTGGCTCGGTGGTTGAGCGTCTGCCTTTGGCCCAGGGCGTGATCCTGGGGTCCTGGGATCGAGTCCAGCATCGGGCTCCCTGCGTGGAGTCTGCTTCTCCCTCTGCCTGAGGGAGAAGAATCAATAAATGGAATAATTAAATAAATAAAAATTTAAAAAAAAATGTGGAGTATCCAGAGAAGAAGAGAGGTCAAGAGAGGTCAAGAACGTTCCACAAACTGTCCGAGGACCCTCCTTGGTGCACGCAAGTCTCTCAGAAGGCGGGGTGAGGGAGTGGAGAGGGAGGGGGTATGGTCCTGCCCACATGTGGCTCCTAGGCCAGTGGGGATGTACGTGGGAAGAGTTAAGAGTGAGGGAGCATCCGAATTACCGGTAAACCTGGAAAGGACCCCCCCCCCCCCCACGTCCATCCTGCATCTGCTTTGGAGCAGGCACTTCCTGATGATGTTTTTCCTCCAGCAACTCCTATAGCCGGGGCCGCTCCCTCCGAACAGGTTCAGACATGTGGACTGACTTGCCCAAGGTCACACACACTGGCAAGAGGCAGAGCAGAGACCCGAATCCAGGCCAGAGTCTAAAGCCCAGAGTCTCCCCTCTGCCCCAACAAGAGGCACCCGGGACGGCTTCCTGGGAGAGGCGGCTTGAGCCCAGATGAGTACACACCTCTGCCTCCAAAGGTGAGAAAGGTCTTCCAGGTGGAGGGAACATACCCGCCTACACGCAGAGACTGCAGAGGGCAGGGGGTGTCCACTTGGACCGAGCATGGTGTGTACGTACGGGAACGTTAGGAACTGACTGGCTGGGCCCAGCCTTGAACCCGAGGCCAAGTGTCCTGGGCACTGTGGGCGGCCAGGGCGACCGACACGATCGTGGTGTGCTCAGATTCAGCTTCCCCTCGATTCATCCAGCGGCGGCCGTGTGCGGGGCGGACTGGCAAGGGCACACCTGCAGGCAGAGATGGAGGTTGAGGTGGTGTTGCCATCCTCCAGGTGGAGGAGTTCGTTCATCCCAAGGCATGCCGGGCCCAGAGATGAAGCCCTGACCCATTGGGCACCCTCTTGGCCCTCCTGGAGCTGATGCGGTGGGGAAAACGCACAATGAACCGGCTGGCAACAAGCAAAAAATAACAGGTTGTCATCTGTACCAGGACGTAAAGAAACCGGAGGATGCCGGCTGTGATCATGGGGGGGCAGTGCAGTCGGGGAAGGCTTCCTTGAAGAGGTGGCGATTAAGCTGCGTAAGAAGCATCGCAAGGAGCCCCCTCGCAGAAAAGCAGAGGGTTGAGCCGGAGTAAAGCCTGGAGGGAGGAAGAGCTCCGTGCCCGTTCCAGGAACCAGCCAATGGTGACGGGGTGAGTTTTAGGAAATGAGCTCTGGAAGGTGCCGGCTGGGAACAGTAGGTGTAGGGATTTTATTTCAGAGGGAAACGAGATGGGGGCTCGGTGGGGGCAGGGCATGGGGCTCCGAGAGGCGTGATCTGATTTGCATTTTTGGAAATTCCTCTCTGGCTGCTGTGTGCACCGTGGGAGGGAGGGGGCCGCCGCAAGGCCCTGGGAGACAAGGGGGCCAGGCCAGGCTGGGGCCGCCAACGAGCGGGCGGGGGAACCGGGGCTCTCAGCCCAGCGGGGAGGGCCCGACTGAGAGGTGTCACTTGGAGACACACTCTCTGTTTCAGAAGCAGGTGACAGCTGGGATAGAGCTTGACCCTGGCAGCAAATCCAATTTTCGCACATCTCCTCCTGGATGGAATTTGTCTTCCCTCAGAATGGGAGGTCAGAGCGAGACGCTGCCCCACAACCAGAGGCTCCTCCTCATGGGGGAGGCTCTCCTGCGGGGATTCTTCTGGGCTCTGGGTCCCACACTCCCGTCTGGGAGGACAGAGGGGAGCCCCTGGCCCCAGGGAGCCCCTGCTCTGTTATGGGGGACAAAGCTTGTGCTGGGATGCAGCAGCAAAGGGAGAGACCAGGATTGGGCCCCCGCCCGGCCCTTTCCCACAGGCCGCGCCCCGTCTGGGGGTGACTGCCAACCTGCCGATGTGCCCACCCCGGCGGTGACTGCCTCCTGGTGTTCGCAGGAGCGCTGCCCGGCTCCGGGTGGACCCCACAGGCCACAGTGACAGGGCGGCCCTTCTGAGATCAGCCCCGAAAGACAGTGACTAGTGACCTGCCGGGGCTCCCTCTGGCCCCTGCCTTGCTGGCTGTGATGAGGCGGCCCTGTGGAGCAGCCTCCCCGTTCCCCAGGTGAGGAGGGACCCCCACCCCAGGTGAGGAGCTGAGGGGGGCCACCAGCACCAGGGCAGCTCCTCCGGGGGCTCCCGGAGGACCCGACCGCATGACCCTGCCAGCCACAGCGGGAGAGTGACCTCGGGAGAGGCCTTAGGCTCTGCCTCCGGTGAAGCCTCACAAGCCCTTGGCGGATTGCAACCCCAGAGGGCCCCGCTGAGCCACCCTGCACCCCTGACCCCTGGTTCTTCTGAAGCAGTAGACGTTGCTATTTCTGGGGTAGTTCTGGGGTAGTTTGCAACGCAGGAGCTCATAACTTATTAAACCCTTACTGTGGCCTTTACGTGTACGCATTCTATGGTGTAGGTGCTACTCTTATCCTCATTCTGCAGACATGGAAACTGAAGCTCAGAGAGGCCAAGTAACTTACCCGAGGCCACACAGCTAAGAGGCGTCAGAAAAAGGATTCCACGGGACCCCCGGGTGGCTCAGTCTGTTGAGCGTCCGGCTCTTGATTTCTGCTCAGGCCATGATCTCGAGGTCCTGGGATCGAGCCCTGCACGAGCTCCACGCTGAGCACGGAGCCTGTTTAGGATTCCCTCTCTCCCTGTCTTCTCTGCCGCTCCCCGCTGTCACTCATGCGCTCTCACTCTCTCTCAAATAAATAAATAAGAAGAGGAAAGAAGAGGAAAAGGATTCAACCAGAAGCAGTTGGCTCCAGGGTCTGTGCTGTTGCACACCGTCCGGACGAGGGAAGCCCAACCCCTCCCCCAGAGAGCATCTCGTCTGAGGGAGGAGGCCCGCTCTCCACCTTGAGGAGGCTGCCATCTAGCCAGAAGGATGCACTCACCTTGAAGCCAGCCAGTGCCCCCGGCCCTCCAGCCAGAAGGACCTTTCGGAACTGTCCTACCCCATCCTACCTCTGGCCGAGCCTGCTAGGCTTTCGTTGTGTTCACTCCTTGAAGCCTGATCTTTGGCATCATTTCCTGATGTGGCCTCAAATTTACTCTTCGGACGCACTCTGGGTCCTGCCAGGCCCGGGGACCCACAACGTGCCAGGCCTCTGTTAACCACTCCACGCATCGCCCTACTCGATCGTCACACAGCCCGTCCGCAGCGGGGGAGGCGGAGGCCCAGAGACGTAACTGCTGCGTCAGGGGGCCGGTAGCCAAGACTTGTCTGCCCTACTGTTCTGCGTGGCTTTTGGGTCCCAACCCCACTGGTTTTGGAAAGGGTCCTGGATGTCACAAGCCCCACACTGCAGGCCTCTCGCCGTCCCTAGTGGACTCCCTCCAGAGTGAGCCATGCCTGGGAGACACATGGGGGTCTCTCTGACCTCCCCGCTAGGCCCCTCACGCATAACCCAAGATGCCAGCACCCAGTGGGTACCTAATCCGTCTTTGTTGAATAGAGAAGACACCTTGAGGGGCGCCTGGGGGGCTCAGTTAAGCGTGTGCTTTCAGCCGGGTCGTGACCCCAGGGTCCCGGGATTGAGCCCCACCTTGGGCTCCCTGCTCAGTGGGGAGTCTGCTTCTCCTTCTCCCTCTGCCCCTTCTGCCCACTCATGCTCGCTCCCTCCCTTCCTCCCTCCCTAGCTCTCTCTCTCTCTCTCAAATAAATAAATGAAATCTTTAAAAAATAAAGGAGAAAACTTGCTCACCAGAGAGGCAGAGAGAGCCTTTTCCCTGTCTGCTAGAGTAACTTCCTACCTAGCAGGGCCCGTCCCTCCCCTCCGTGACAGGCACAACCAGCCGACTTCCACTCAACGGAGGGGCGCAGGCAAGGAGCCCGGCCTCTCTTCAGAATTTGAATCTTGAGCAGAAGAACAAAACGCCCAGACAAGGCAGCCAGATGCTGCCCTGAGAGCCTCGCCTCTGCTCTGGCTTAGTCTCCTGGCCCGCAGGCTTGGCAGTCCTCCTGTCCACCCTGGGCCCTCAGGTTCCCCCCCAGCTGGCCTCTGCAGTCCCCCCGAGGACCTCGGATCTGCACACCAGAGGCTCTTACAACCCGGGCAGGGTGGGGTGCGGATGCTTTGGGCCCCCCCCCCCACGGGGCACTGAGCTCAAGGTGGGGACACCCTCTCTGCCTTGGCCTGACCTCCAGGAGAGGAAGGGAGTCTCGTGGTTCCCCCACCTCCTGGGAGACTTGCCACCCACACCCAGTCCCCGGGAGACTCCAACTTTCTCTCTTTTTCCCGATAACTTCCCCGACCTTCTCCCCACCCACCGCCACCAAAGAAGCCTGTGTACTAATTACCTAAGTAATAACATGGCAAGACTATGATTCCTCATTAGCTCGGGAGAGGTTCCCTGCTACATGACTGATATGCATCTACGAGAAAATTAACTCCAGTGCAAGGACTTCCTAATCAAGATTAATGAGGGGCTGGGAGGGAGGAACGGGGGTCCCAGAGCCCTCCGCACACCTCCAGGGACCAAGAGAGGGGTCTGTATCATGTCAGGGTGCTGGAGAAAGGCGGCGGGGAGGTAGGAGGTCACAGGCTGGTCTCAGAGTTCAAGGCTGTGCTCTATCCCCCCGAGGGAAGATGGCCCACTGAGTGAGGGAGGATATACAGCTCGCCATGTGCCGGGAGACGGGACACTCAAAGTCCTTGGTCTTGAGAAGTCCACAATCCCCAGTAAGGAGATAATTACAGCGCAGGGTGGTAAGTGAGTGAATGCAGGGAGTAGCCAGCATTTGTTGAGCACTGACTATGTGTCTGGCATCATCCTAAGTGCTTCTCGTGTCTTCATGTCTTTAATCTTTACAACACGACCATTATTGTCTGCAATTTACAGGTAGGGAAACTGAGGTACAGAGAGGTTCAGCTAATTCGCCAGAGCTCATGAGATGGAGCAAGGACACGAAGCCAGCAGAACACAAGCTCCTAAGAACCATCCTACAGCAGGTCAAAGGGCACAAAGTGGGAGAGGGGGTTGGGATGGGGGATTCGAGGCGTGATGGGAACCCAAGATGTGGCCACTTGCTGGGTGGGCAATAGGCAAAACGTTTCAGAGAGGAAGAGCCTTTGAGCTGGGTCTTGACAGATAAATGGGATCTCACCCAGTGGAGAGTTTATTGATTGAGTCAATGACTTACTCATTCATTCATCCCACCAATAAGTGCCAGAGCCCGTGGGGAGCACTGCAAACACAGTGGTAAACGAAAACAGACACGGAGTGCCCGTGGAGACGCTGACACTGAACAGCAATCACGGGACCAATTAGTCTACCCCAGGGCCAGGACTGGGGTCCTGCCGCACTTCTGACACTGAGGGTCTCCATACATGGCACCCCCTCCCCCAGTACCTCAGCAGCTCCAGCCCGGGCCTGCCTTTGCCCTGCCAGTTGGAGCAATAGAGGGAGTGAAACCCCATTTGTGAAACCAGACCACACAACAGAGTTTAACCCGCAGCTAAACATCTGCATTTGCCAAGTAGCACCCAGGCACCCCACGGCGTGCTGCTTTCTACGCTCCAAGGTCCCGACTCCTTCCTGCGCTTGGCCAAGGCAAGGTGGGAGGCGAGACCTTGAGACGGGTACCATCTTGTCCTTCCACATTTCACAAAGCATCTAGATTTTCCTTCACTCCCCACAGCAAGAAAGCGATATTCCCGTGAAATGGAGATAATTCTCCATTAACCTTCTTAAAGAGGGTTTGGCTTTTTGTTTTTTCTCTTCCGGAAGGTGATCATATCCATCGAGCTCAAGAGAACTGTTAAATACCACGCTTCGCTCCGGTGGTCACATCAGCTCCAGCACCCCCGACACTTGGAGTTAGAGGACGGGGGGGCCAAAAGGTCTTATGGAGCACGAGGAAGATTCAAATCTCACGTGCCTTGGATACCACCTTTTCTCCCAAGTCCTTTGCAAAGTATTAAGATGAAGCTTCCACAGGGCAATTGGCTAGAGCAACCCCCATAGATGGTAACGAGGCCACATCTGGTGTCAGTGTTCCCCTTTATCGTACTCCCGGTGCACCAACACCATCTTCTTCTAAGTCACCACTCCTACTTCTCAAACCTTTTTTTTTTAGGATTGTATTTATTTATTTGAGGAGGAGACAGAAGAGGAGGGAGAAGGGCAAGATTTATTTATTTATTTGAGAGAGAGAGTACAAGCAGAAGGGGTAGAGGGAGAGAGAGAATCAAGCGTACTCCCTGCTGAGACCAGAGCCAGACACACAGGGCTCCCTCTCACCACCCTGACATCATGACCTGAACCAAAACCAAGAGACAGAAGCTTAACCGACTGTACCACCCAGGTGCACCTCAATCCCTATTTAATGGAGCATCTCATAAAAGTCCGGGAGGGGAACTGTGGTCTCAGATGCCCTAGGAAAGCACAGAGAATGGTGGAGAGGGAAGGTAGTTCCCAGTGACCCCCATCTCTTGCCTTCACACCCCCCATGTAAGCCCCTCCTGTTGAGTCTGGGTAGAGCCTACTGACTGGCTTCCAATGAACTGAACAGGCAACAGTGATGGGATGTCACTTCTGAGATTAGGTTCGAAAAGACTGTGACTTCTGACTTGCTGGCGCTCTCCCTGGCCCCTACCCTGCTCACTCTGATGAAGGCAGCTGCCACCTTGTGAGCTGCCCTATGGAGAGGCCCACATGGCAAAGAACCGGGCTGGGAGAGGCTGGAATAACAGCTCATGAGCAGCTGAAGTCCTTGGTTCAAAAGCCTGGAGAAACTGAATCATGCCAGTGACCACTGGCAGGAGCCCAGACACAGATCCATCCCCAGCTGAGCCTTAGGATGACACCACAGCCCCAGTGACATCCTTGGCCAGAGGATCCTTGGATTCCTGACCCACAGGACCTATGATATAAAGTGTGCTCTTCTAAGCCTTGAGGATAATTTGTTACATTGTGGAAGATCATTAATATAGGAAATGAACGGGGAAAGACGATTTTCCATAGGAGCACAGACCTTAAGGAATCATAGCCACACTTTGCTTAAATGAGCACATTTATAGGTAAGATCAATAAATCTCTACAGCTGATTTGTGGCTGAGCTGGGACGGGGCAGATAAATGGTACTTGGGCCTTCTGTCTCCCTGTTCAGAACTTTTTCTGCTGGCGTACGAATTGTTGAAGGTTGCCATTAAATTTCTTTGAGATTTTAAGTACGGATTTGGAAAAAGCGCACACCTCTCACTGAGGATATGTTTAATACACTTAAATATGTTCTGTTTGTATCAGAACCTTCTCTTGTTCTTGTCCAGGGTGTGGGCCAGGTGTGGTGGCTCTGAGACATTTCTGTACCATGGGGATTTTCACGGTACTATTTGCAGCTCCCTAGGGCCTCATGAGGGTCACTTGGTGGCCACGAACAAGCTCATAATGCAGATCCTTTCTTCTCTTCTCCCAGGCAAATGGCTCTGGATTGCGAGCTTTTGTTTTAACATCAGACTAAGATCCATTTATTACTAACCGACTCAGTGAGTTGTGAACAGTGACCACCAACTCCGAGCTGAACGTTGTCTTTCTTTTAAGAGACGTGGGTGCCTCACACACTCGACAGCATCACACAGCCCCTACTGTGCGTGTGCCCCTGCAGAGTGTGTCAAGCCCCATTTCCAGGGAAGGATGCCCTGTTATCAGCGAATCAGCAGGGTGGGCTTGAGAGAGCTACGGGTTTCAGTGGCTGCTCTCTCTGGCTTGTAATTAGCGAGGCCTTCTCGTGTAACATCACCATTTATCAATTTAGTCTGTTAGAGGGGGTTTGGTTCATTTTACAGTGCTCGGTTAAGTCTACTGGATTTCCAGATGTGCGTGTGTTACAGTTAAAAGCAAACTGCCCATGCATCCCAGGCCAAAGCAAATGCGTAGAATTGCATGCATGGTGGTGCTTTAGCATCATCACCAACTTCAATTTTTTTTTTCAACTGCAAAGTGGGCACCCGGAGGAGGCTTTTGTCCCAGTGGAGTAATCTGCCTAGAGAAGCATGGGGGAGGGTCTGTTACAGCCCCATCACCCAGCCACATCCACCTTCACCTGTGTCTCCAGATGTTGTCCAGATGGGTCCCTTCTACGCAAAGCCCTGGCAGGAGTTGACCCTACTTGTCCCTCTAGCCTCGTCTCCCACCTATTCCCCGAGCCCCCTTATTACGGGTTAAATTGTGTTCCTCCCACCACCAAATTCATATGTTGAAATCCTAACTACTCGGTGCCTCAGGATGTGACTGTACTTGAAGATAAGGGTCTTCAAAGAGGCAATAAAGTGAAAATGAGATCATCGGCGTGGGCTCTAATCCAATACAACCAGTGTCCTTATAGGAAGAGGATATTTGGACACAGACCTGCACAGATGGAAGACCATGTGAGGACACGGGAAGAAGATGGCCATCTATCAGCCAAGGCGAGAGGCCTCGAAGAAGCCAACCCTGCTTACAGCTTGATCTCAGACTTCCAAGCTCCAGAATCATGTGAAAATAAATCTCTGTCCTTTAAGCCACTCAGGTTGTGAGACTGTGTTACGGCAGCCCGAGGGGACGAGCACACCCCTATTTGGGAAGCCATCCTGATCCCCTCCCTGCCCGTGAAGAAGTCCTTCAGGAGCATCCATACCAGGTGGTCATCCAGCCTCTGCCCACTGACTGCCCATGGCTCGGGACCCCCAGGTGGTCCACCCTATTGTTAGGGTCCCCAAATATCCCCCTCTTCTTCCCAGTTCTGTTCTCCAAAGATGGATAGGGATTCCAGAAGGCCATGTTAGCGGCCCTGGCTTGACCCTAATGCTCCTCCACACATATGCATGACCGGGCATCTTCAGTCTTTAGTCTTCACAATAGCTGTGAAGTGAGCCTGACTGTCCTCATTTTTACGGGTGGGAAAACTCAGGCCCAAATGGGCCCAATTTGGGAAAATCCTACTACTGATATGTGATAGGATATGTGATAGGGGTTGAACTCCTATTTGCCTGATTCCCAGTATGGGCTCTGGGTCTCTCCTGCCACTTGCCACCTCTCATTGTTGCCCCTCATCCTCCGGAGATGGATGAGGGAGGTTGATTCCATGTGTAGCTGGGGGCTGGAGAGGTACCCGCCTTCCAAGCCATGCGCTGGCAGCAGAGCAAAAAATGAGGTGCCCCATCCTGCAGGAGCTCACCTCCACTTTCTGGTGCCTTTTTCCTGCTGGCCTCAAAAACCCAGAACATGAGGCTGTCCTCTCCCTGCTCCCAACCCCTGCAAGTGCTACGTGGGTGAGTATCCAGCTGAGCTTATAAAGCCACCCTCAGTGTTCCTGGCGGGCTCCGTGGGTGCCGGCCCTGCAGTCACCCTGACTGGGGTCCCGCTGAGACAAGGTCAGCATCATTAACCGTCTACCAGTGCCCTACAGAGAGACGTTCTAGAGCTTCTGGGAGAAGTAGCACCGCAGAAAGTGACAGTAAGTTTGGGGACACTTGGAGGTCACTGAGCTGGTGTGAGTCTGAGGACAGATGATCGGCAGAGAGAGCATCTGCAGGGAACAGGGAAGGAGACTAGAAGGGGGGATACGATGCATCCCACACCCCCAATGAGTAGGGAAGGTAGAGAAGCGCGCACCTGGGACTCAGGTAGCCAGGGCTCCAGCCCAGGCGCAGCCACTTACCGTGTGTCATGGTGAGCAAGCCACACGAGCCTCTCTGAGACTCAGTTTCCCCCTCTGTGCCAGGAAGATCATAGTGCCTACCTCTCAGGGTCATTGTCTAGACTAAATACAATCTCCTGTGCAAACTGCTGAACTGCATACCTGGCACGGACGATGCGCTCGCTGCCGTGTGGTCTCCCTCGTGGCGGTGATGTGCATTCACAGTACTCCCCTTCCCTCTGTAATTAGAATTGCCCACATTTGTGCGGCTGCTTTGCAGAGCGTGTCTCTGACCATTGTTTCATTCCCTTTGTCTGAGCCCTGCCGGGCCTGCCAAGCTTGGTTAGGGATGCGGATCAGGACAGTGGGCAATAATAGGGGGTCCTGGGGCTGCGTCGGAGAGACGTCCATTAGCATTAGTGGTTTCAGTCCAGGGAAGGGGGCTGGCGGTTGCAGTGGGGAGCAGTGGGGAGACGAGGGAGAGGAAAGTAGGTCAGTGTGTAAGCCGCGGGGGCCGACGCAGCACCAACTGACGCGGAGTCGATAACCGCAGTGCTCCGCTGGCTGGTGGGCCTGTCCCTGGGATCCTCCCACTGTCCCCCAGCACCTCATCCCACCCGAATCACTTCCCCTCTCCGTCCGCTGCACACACAGCCCCCGGCAGCCTCGCATGTCCCCTGTAAAGTTCAAGGCCCAAGTTCAGCCTGGCGGCAGGAGCCTCTGACCTTTTGGAGGGCCCAGCAGGGGCAAGGCCAACTCTGAGTAGGGGGAGGCCAGGCTGGGGTGGGAGTGAGGGACCCGCTGCCTTTGTCTGGGCCCGGGATGCCCAGTGCCACGCTGACTACGGCTATTAAAATGTCGATCGCTCCCCATCCGCCTGCCGCCTCCCCCCAGCCCCTGGAGAAGGCAAGGGATTCACCGTTTTGTCTTTCCCGGGCCTATCGATGCCTCCTTTGGGGAGCCCGTTCGATGATGGCTCCAGAAAGCTGCGTGGAGCAGAGAGGCCAGAATTAAAACAGCCACACAGAGGGACCCCCGCAGACCCCCAATTTCCAGAGGCTTACAGATCAGAAGGCAAAAAAAAAAACGCTGCGTCTGTTCTTTTGCAAACGTCGATGGTTTTATTCATCGTCCTCACTCCCTCCCCTCATTCCTGCCCTCTCCTCCTCTTTATTCCCGCTCAGCGCGACTCTGCAAAGAGCTTCTCTCATCTATTCTGCGAGGAAGCCTGGGGATGAGAAGGCTGACAGGTGTCTCGTTACCAGTCGCCCAGCGTGGGGATGTTGCAAGGAAGATGCTGACCTGTTGTTCTCCGGTTCTGCCGACAAAGGAACAGGAAGGGGGTGGCCAGTGGCCAGGAGGTGTGTGGTCACACTCCGAGCGGAGGCCCCGAACGCAAGCCCGTGGGGGCGACCAGCAGACCTGGGTGGGACACCTGCTCTGCGAAGTCACTTGGGGCTCACGGCCCAACTTCCCAGGCCACCCAACCCTCCTGCCCTCCTTTGCCGCCTCCCTGGGTTGACCTGGGGACCAAATGTCATGGCGGGTGCAGTTCTCAGGTGCTCACTCCCTCCCGTCCCTCTGTCCTCTGTCCCCTGCACTCACCTTCCGTCTTTCCTCATTTCTTTTCTTTTCTTTTTTTTTTTTAATATTTATTTATTTATTCATGAGCGACACAGAGAGAGAGGCAGAGACACAGGCAGAGGAAGAAGCAGGCTCCCTGTGGGGAGCCCAATGCAGGACTCGATCCCGAATCCTGGGATCACGCCCTGAGCCAAAGGCAGACGCTCAACCCCTGAGCCACCCAGGCGTCCCATCATTTTCTTTCCTTCGGAGCCCAATCCTCAGCCCTGGACTCACACCACCTCCGCTCTCCCCTCCCTGCTGTTAGAAGGGGTGGGACACACGGCCCAGCTGAGGCTGCAGGCGCCTCTTCCCTCCTATCACTGCTCCCCTTTTCCTTGCCTAGAGAGCCAGGAGGTCAGGGGCCTCTGAGGAGGCTGTGGAGAGGCTTGAGTGAGCTCAGAGCTGCACAAGGCTTAGAGGAGCACTCGGGACGTCGTGGGTGCTGCATGATGTTTGCTACTAGGTTTATTCTGGGTGCACCTGCCTACGTGTGTGTGAGAGCGACATGACCCCAGAACCCACCCTGGAGAGTGGAAGAGGCATCTCTGGAACAGGGAGGCAGGACCTCTATCCTCATGCCCCCTCCTGACCCCCCTCCTGACTGTTCACAAGTCGCCCTCCACGAGCCCCCCTGCCCACCCCCAGGCTCCCTCTCCCCCGAGTTCCCTTGCTGACGCACGGAATCCCACCAGGCTCTGGGCTCTTACCTCCCCTCTCCTGGCTGGCTTCTCTCCTTTCTGACCTCCTCCAAGGGCTACTTCACTCATCTTTTCCTACCTGACACGCACAGAGCAGGAGGGGCCCCGGTGCTCCCACCCCCCATCCTACCACTCTGCAGAGCTCCGGGGACAATGGTCTGCGGGAGACATTTCTCAACTGTGCCTTACCCCCCTCCACGCCGTGGGTTGGAAAATCACCTGTGTGCACACACAAGGACAGTTTTCTTGACACGTGTGCGTACATTTGTCCAGCTCGTGAGACCGGATCCACACGCACCCATTTCAGGTTCATGTATTTGCACCCGTGTCACGCACATCCGTGTGTGAGAGCGTGCCTGTGCCTAGAGATGTGCTCCCATGTGCACGGGCCTGCCTGCGTGTGAGGCTGCACGTGGGCTGGGCTTGCGGGTTTGGGAGAGCCGGCGTGCAAGCATGTGTATGGCTCCACGTGCGTGGCACACGCTGCCATGTGAGCACGGATGTGCGCACAGCTGCTCCTGCTTCTCCGGCACGTGAGTAACGAGACAGTCCCCTTGTTACCGTGTAGTCTTATTAAACACACGGCATGTTAATAGCACCAACGAAGTCGGTTATGAAAAGCTCTTTATTAAAAATAATAAGAAATGGCCCTCTTGTTCCACAACTTCTGAGCCGCGTCTGGCCGCGCGGGCTGGCAGGTTATTAAAGTGGGATCAAGCGTCTTTAATACGCCTTCTGTGGCGGCTGTTTGCTGGATCTGCCTCATTACCAGCCAGCTGGCCCCAGCTGCCTCAGTCTCCCCAGCTCGCTCCCTCAGACGCAGGAGACAAGGGAGTAGGAGGACGCTTAGGGGCCCGTCGCCTGGGGGAGGCGGAGGCTCCGTCCTGCTGGCCCGAGCTCTAGGGTTGCTTGCTGGGTGGCGACGTGGTCCCCCGTCCCTGCCTGCCCTCCTGGATCCAGAGGCAGGAGTTGGGGTTGGGGCCATCCATCCCAGCAGGTGTGCCTCTCTGGGAGCACCTCCTACTTCCTCTGGGGGTCCGATGGGGCCGCACCCTTTCCACTCATCACTGCCTTCCTGACCCAGGAAAGGGGAGTCCTCGTGGTAACACGGGGCTGAGCCGGGAGAGTGAGGATGAGGATGGATGCCCACACCAGTGCTGCTCAAACTTGGCTGTGCGCACGAATCCCCTGAGATCTTGTTAAAGTGTAAGATGTTGATCCGAGAGGCCCGGGATGGACTTGATTCTGCATTTCTAACAAGGTCCTGGGGGATGCACTTGCTGCTGGTCCATGGGCCATACTCTGAGGAGCAGGGCCCCATGTGCCTCTTGGGGGAGGACAAAAGAGTGTTACCTGGATGGCCAAAAGCTTGAAGCTCACCAAGGTGGGGGGCTTGGCACCCCCTCTTAGACTGGGAGCTCCCCAGGAGGGGGGAGCTGCATCTGCTGTTCCCCACTGACTCCTTACGGAGCTCACGCCAGGACTCGCTCATGGGACTGCCTGAGCTCAGAGGGGAGGAAGGTACACTAGCAGTTACTGAGCACCTACTATGTGCCACACTCTTTCATATGCTCTTCACTACTACGCTGGCAAAGCAACATTATCCCCATTTTAGAGATGAAGACACTGAGGCCCAGGGGACACCAAGCTACCAGGTGTCAGACCTAGCCTCTGACCCCAGGTCGGTAGCTCTCCTCCCAACACCTGCTTTTGCATCAAAGCAGAGCAAGGCTCTCCTTGCAGTGCCCCCCCCCCCGCCCCACCACCACTCCCCCAGCAGTGCTCCCAGGGCATCGAAGACCTCCATTTGGGGAACCGTGGGCCTGCCTCTTTACATCCTGGAGCATCCTCTCCCTGGTGGACCCCCAAACCTCTTATCAATGTTAGTTGCAACTACAAACGTGTCTCCCCACCTCTCCGAGCCACGTGGGGCGCACAACATGGAAGCTTCGCTTTCAGGCAGATTTCAAGGCATGAGGTGCCCAAAGAAGTGCCCCGTGGAAAGACTGGCCAGGCAGCTGGCATCCGGGAGAAGGAGCCCTTCCGAGCATCTGCTTTGCTCCGGGTGCCAGTGGTGTGGACATAGTAAAGGCAGCGGTAGGAATTCAGAGCTTGCATTTGCTGAGTCTTTGCTAATGCCAGACACTTTGCATGCTTTATCTCTTTTCTCACGAGAATTCTAATATAATTTTTTATTCCCACCTTCAGCTGAAGGCCTCGAGGGTCAGAGAACTTAGGGAATCTGCTTGAGGACACACAGCCAATAGGACCCTGAGCCGGGCTTTGCACCCAGGCAATCCAGCTTCAGCCTCCCTGTATTTTGCCGTGCTTCGTGGACATACCTGAGGCTGGAAGGAGTCTACGGAAAACCCCTGCCCATACCGAGAGCCACGGAATCACAGAATGGTGGGGCCAGAGAGGGAGTCACAGGGTGCTGGGTACCACCTTCTCATTTTATGGATGGGTAGACCGAGTCCCAGGGGAAGGGGCACTTGACCAAGGACCCACAGCAAGCTGATGGGAGAGCAGGTCTCCTCTCATCCCCTGCACCCTGGGGATCCTCTCGGGAAGCGGTCACCCTGAGGAAGGCAGCTGTCCCCCCTGGGAAAGCCAGACAACAGCAGGCGCTTAGGCGTTCAGTGACCGCAAGTCACTGCACTATGGTTCATATGGTTTCTCCATCGTCCTGGTTTTGGGGTGGGCCAAAACCTGGGCCAGGTCCAGGTCTCCGATCTCCTGAAGGAGCTGGTCAAGGTGTCCAGCGTAGTGGCGAAGTGTGAGAAGAGCTTGTAAAGGGAGAGCTGCGTGCTTCAAAAGAGATGCTCATCAGCCCGTCATCCACTAGTGATGAGAGTGTACGTGATGTTACGTCTTTGGAGGGCAATTTGGTGATCACATCAGAATTTTCAACGCACACCCCTCTCAACCCGTCCATGCCATGGCTAGGAATTTACCCTCTAGACTCATTCTTGTATTTGTGTTCAAGACACACACACACACACACACACACATGCACAGAAATAGTTATGCAGCATTATTTGTAATAGTACAAGAGGGAAAAAACCAGAACGCCACAGACAGGGAACTGGTGGTAAAGCACAGCTCATTTGTCCACGAAAATCCCACCTGGTTCAGGGCAGCACAGTGACCGAGAGCGTAGCTCCGGAGCCTGATCCTCCGGCTTTCAATCCATCCTCTATCACTTCCCAGCGACGTACGTGAACCTGAGCAAGTCACATAACCTCTCGGGGCCTGGTTCTTACTGTATAAAATGGGGGTTATAATAAGACCTATTTTAGAACATTTGGGAAAATTAGATGAGTGGGCGCAGGTGAATCGCTCGGAATAGCGCCTGACCTAGAACAGAGGCTGAGCCGTGGATCCTCTTCCCAGGTCTGTGGACTGCTGAAAAGAACATGGTAGCTAGATGTGCCGGTTTCGGAAGATCTCCAAGGTATATTATTAAGGCAGGAAAGCAAGACCCAGAGTGGTATGAGAAGATCTGTGCAAAATTTTAAAAAGTAGATACAAATCTTGCTTTTCTTTTCTTTTTCTTTTTTTTTTTCAAATCTTGCTTTTCTATAACGTGTAGCAATTCTAACCACTTGTGCAAATTACTCGTTTTTTTGGAAGTGCTCAAAAGTGGATCGCCAGGCTGTGGGAATGAAGGGCCTCTTTTGCTTTCAGTTTTATATTTGTGGGCATTAACAAATCTAATAGATGGAGAGTGTATACACCTTTTTAGTTTTATTTTTTATTTTTTTTTATTTTTTTAAGATTTATTTATTTGTGATAGACACACACACAGAGAGAGAGAGAGAGAGATAGAGAGAGAGAGGCAGAGACACAGGAGGAGGGAGAAGCAGGTTCCATGCCAGGAGCCTGACGTGGGACTCGATCTTAGGACTCCAGGATCGTGCCCTGGGCCAAAGGCAGGCGCTAAACCGCTGGGCCACCCAGGGATCCCACCTTTTTATTTTTAATTATGATTAAAAAAACCCCACACGAAACATGAGGTTTACCATCTTAGCTCTTTCTAAGCGTACATCTCTGTAGCCTTAAGTGTGCTCGTGTTGTTGTGCAACAGATCTCCAGGATGCTTTCATCTTACAGAACTGAAGCTCGACACCCATTAATGACTCCCCATTTCTCCCTCCCCCAACCCTTGGCCACAACCTTTCCACTTTTGTCCTTAGGATTTTAACTATCTAGGTACCTCGGAGAAGTGGACTCACAGCTTTTGGATGCTGGGTGACTGGCTTATTTCCTTCCGCAGAATGTCTTGGGGGGGGGTGTCTTCCACACAATAGCAGGTATCAGAATCCCCTTCCTTTGTAGGGCCAAATAGTGTCCCATTGTATATGTATACACCGCACTTTGTTTATCCATTCATGAGTCGATGGACACCTGGGGTGCTCTCACCTCTCGGCTGCTGTGAATAACGCTGCTGTGAATCCAGTGTGCAAATATGTCTCCGAGATGTCGCTTTCAATTCCTTGGGATCTATAACCAGGAGTGGGATTGCGGGGTCATCTGGAGCATACGCTGTTTTGAAGGGCTGCTTTCTAGCTTGTCTGAGGCTGACGGAGCCACCCCCTTCCCCGGAGGGAGACAGCCTTCGCTCCAGCCCGGGAGAGGGAAGTGATTTTCCCTGGGGCCCTCGCAGAGCAGACAGGTCTTACCGCATCCCCTGAGAATGGAAGGGTTGTCCCAGAAATTTTTAAAACATTCAGGAGCATTTGAAAGACCCTCCTCTCCGTTTTCTTTCTTCCTTCCTTCCTTCCTTCCTTCCTTCCTTCCTTCCTTCCTTCCTTCCTTCTTTCTTTCTTTCTTTCTTTCTTTCTTTCTTTCTTTCTTTCTTTCTTTCTTTCTTTCTTTCTTTCTTTCTTTCTTTCTTTTATGTGTTCGGGGGATGTCTCCTGCTTTTCTTTGGCGGATTCCATGCTATAATCGGGGTTTCAAGGCAGAGAGGGGCAGCTTTCCTTTTCCTACCGCTATGCCAGGGATGGTGGAGTTTTCCGGGCTACGTTTTGCACCTACAGGTGCAAAAAAATCGCCCCGTGTAAAATCGGCTTGTTCATTCTCTCTCTCTTTCAAAGAAGAAGAGGAAAAAGAATGCTGAATTAAGTGTTGAGTTCCCAAAAGTCTTCTATTGTCTCCTGGACTGTGGGTGCATGGGTAGCACCAACCTAAATGCTGACTGGGCAGGGGTGGCAACCAAGAATCGGCCCGGTCGGGCCAGAAAGGGAGTTTCCCGGTCACTGTTCACCCTGCATGCAGGAGCCCGACAGGCAAAGCCAGTGACGAACGACAAAAATGCAGGAGCAGCCTTCACTAGGGAGGCTGGGAGGCTGTTCCCTGGGAACACAGGGCACCTTATGCAGGGCAGGTGGGCTCGTGGGGCCAGGGTGGGGGTTTGGGGAGCAGAGGGATGACTCAGTCACTGTCCCCCAGAGCCATTTAGGGTGGGGGAGGCTGCTACTCTGGCAGAGGCTTTTTGTGTGGGGGGGTGGTCTCCGAGATGCTGCTCAGGCTCAGGCAGCAGGTGGGGAAGGGAGGAGAGACCACGCACAGATGTTCTGAAAGCCTCAGCTGGCCCCCGGGTTTAGCAGAGTGGGTCGCAGAGAAGCTAAAAGCCGACGCCAGCCTGATGCTTGTGGGCAGCCCTCGGCGGCAGCTTTCAACAGAAGCCCGCGGTTGTGTCGGGGCAGCCGCCGACCAGACAGAGGATGATGACGGGGATGGGGTGATGCCGAAGACCGCAGTCGCTTCTGCCAATTGTCCACTTTGTGCTAAGCGGCGGCGTGCTTGCGGTCGGGCCTGGAAGGCAGACGGGAGCAGAGACGTGCTGGGTGCCGTGATGGGGGACACCACCCGGGATACGCTGGGGGAGGGGGGGGCACCGACCCAGGGACCTGACCTGGGAACCAGGCTCCTATGAGCTTTGATGATGAGCAGGAAGGAGTCAGGAGAAGATGGATGTGGGTGGAGAGAGGGGTTCGTGAGGCGGGATGGCATCGCAAGAGCCTGGGGAGAGATGGGGAGCCACTGAGGTTTTAAGCAGCAGAGGGACACGATGCCACGGTTCCGTGCATGTTTCTGGAAGATCACCGCACTGCTGCTGTGTGGAGAGTAGATGGAAGGCGGGGAGCAAGAGGCAGGGAGGCTAATGAGGAGGCAGGTGTAGCTGCTCTGGATGGAGATGACAGCGACCTGCGCTCAGCGGGTGGCCGCGGAGATGCGGGAAAGGGGATGGATTTGATATTTAGGAGACAGGCTGACAGGGCTCGGGGATGGATTGCATACAAGGGGTGGGGGAGGGACGCGTCAAGGATGACAATAGTGAACATTGATTGAGCACACGCGGTGTGCTGACTGCTGCTCTAAGCATTCTATGTGTATCATCTCATGGACGCCTAACGACACCCCTAGGATTGCAGGAGGACCGTCACCCCGTCCTACAGGTTAGGAAACAGGCCCAGAGGGGTTAGGTACTGGCTTAACCAGCCACACAGCTGGGAGTGGGGCAAACCCAGGAGCCTGAACTGCACAGCCCAGCGGCTGCACAGCCCAGTGGCCTGAACCCGTGATCAGCGGTACCTTCCTTTTCTGGCGTTTGGAGGGACGGAGAGTCCGTTTATTAAGAGAAAAAACCCAAGGAGGAGGAGTGGCCCAGGACAAGGATGGGTTCCGTTTGCGGTGTGTTGGTTTTGAGGTTCTCACATGCTCAGGTATGGGGGAAGGAGTCTAGTAAAGGCGCTTGGCCTTAGGACTTGACAAACCGAGGAAGGCATCTTGGAAGAGGAGGGGATACCAAAGCCCCTGGCCGTGAAATGTGATGACGAGGAAGGAGCACTCCACGCAGCACAGCCTGCAGGGCAGAAAGTCTTAAAGAGGAGTGGACGTCGGAACCACCTGGGGATGGAGGAGAACTTAAAGCAGAGACGGCTCTGAGTCTAAATCAGAGGTTGGGGGACTCCTGGGTGACTCAGTGGTTGGGTGTCTGCCTTCGGCCCAGGGCGTGATCCTGGAGACCCAGGATCGAGTCCCGTATCGGGCTCCCCACAGGGAACCTGCTTCTCCCTCTGCCTGTGACTCTGCCTCTGTGTGTGTGTGTGTGTCTCATGAATAAATAAATAAAATCTTTAAAAAATATTAAAAAAATAAATCAGAGGTTGGGTGGAGCCTTGAAAGCTCCCTTATGCCCTGAAGGCCTCCTGCCTGAGACCCTGGCATCCTCCACGGCTGGCGTCTGGCAAAACCAGCCTCTCACATCCCCTAGCCCACCCCCCCTGGGCTGGTTGGTGTTGGATGTGGCGTCCGGCTCCAGGGTCTGAAAGTCCTCCTCCCCTGAAGAAGGTGGGGATTTGGTGCAGGAGCCTGGAGAGTGTGCAGCAGGCCCTGCAAGTGACTTTGATGGCGATGGTGTCTCGCACTTGAAAAGCAACCTATCCCTCCTGCTCTGTGAAGGGAAATTTGTTTCAGAATGTGCCTGGGGGTATGCAGACCGCGTCAGGGGGCAGGGGGGTGGGGTATGAGGCAGGGGCTTGAGCACTTGAGCTCAGGTGGATCTGACTTGAAATCCCCCGCTCTATCACCGCTACTTGTGTGAGCTCAAGCAGGCCGTGACTCGATTTCCCCATCTGGTGCAATAGCAGAATCTCATTAACATGAGGAGATTGAGGTAGATCCTCCATGTGAGGTACTCAGCCTGGAGCCTGGTCCAGAGGGAGAGCTTAATAGTGATATTAATAATCATCATTGTCAAAAAAAAATAATCATGATCGTTGTTTTTTTAAATGTATTCATGAGAGACACACACAGAGAGAGAGAGAGAGAGAGGCAGAGACACAGGCAGAGGGAGAAGCAGGCTCCATGCAGGGAGCCCGACGTGGGATTCGATCCCGGGTCTCCAGGATCACGCCCTGGGCCAAAGGCAGGCGCCAAACCACTGAGCCACCCGGGCTGCCCTCATCATCGTTTTTTATTTACGGTGTGGGAGAGAAAGGCACACCTAGAACCTAGAACTGGAACATCCTGGCTGTTAGTTTTACTTTTGTCATGTTTTACTCTTCGACTGAAGCACAACGCAGGGATGTTACCCTCGTTTCAAGTGCACAACGCGGTGATTCGACAAGTCTGTACCTCGAAGCGTGTTCACGGCTGCAGCTTCGTCCGTCGCCACACAGCCCTGCACCGATGTCGCCGACCACACTCCCTATCCTGGACCTTCCATCCCAGTGACTGACTATTTACGGGTCTGTTGCTGCTTCCGTTTGTTCGTTTTATTGCTTTTTGGGTTCTGCACATGAGTGAGATCATAGGGTATTTGTCTATCTCCGACTCACTTCACTCAGCATAACTCACCCCCTAGCTCCACCCATGTTGTCACAAACGGCGAATCCCATTCTTTTTTTAGGGCCGAGTAGTCTCCCACTGTCTAGAGGCACCGCTTGGGCTGCTTCCACACCTTGGCTACTGTAACTGAAGCTGCAGTAAACATAAGGTGCATATATCTTTTCAAATTAGAGTTTTCCTTTTGGGGGTGGGGGCGGTGAATACCCAGTAGTGGGATTACCGGATCATATGAGTCTATCTTTAATTTTTTGAGGAACCTCCATACTGCTTTCCACAGCGGCCGCAGTCACTTGCGTTCCCACCGATAGCACACGAGGGTGGAATGTTCTGGTTTTTAATCCTGACTGTACCTGTAGTACGGGTCAGGTTCTCCGAAACGGGAGCCTGCGGCTGTGCTCCGGTCCCTGCCTAACACCGAGCATATTTCTGTTCCTCGAACTGGGTCCTGTCTCAGGGTCTCCTTCTGTGCTCTCACCCGTACCTGGCGTGTGCACCCCATCCTCCACCCCTTAGAGAGTGAGGCGGAGGTTGAACCATGCAGGGCCTCCTGGGTGAGAGCAAGGACCTCAGGGTTTCACCTGGTTTCAACAGGAAGCTGTATTAGTCAGCTGGGCCGCCTAACACTGCAGCCCAACCACCCAATGACCTGAAGTGGCCGTCACCTGTCCTCGCTCACTCGTCTGCAGGTTGGCTGGGGGCAGCTGAGTGCAAGCCTGTGCTTGGCTGGCCTTGGTGCCAGCTGGCGGTGGGGCTTGGGTTCTCTCCACGCTACGCTTCCTCTTCGGGAGGCCGGCGGACTGCCCCGGGCACGGGCTTCCAGAGGATGGCTGAGCAGAGCAGGTGATGTCTCTTCGGGTCTCGTCTCGGCACTGGCACGCTGTCACTTCCAGTCTCATCCCAGTGGCCATGGCAAGTCTGGCTATGCCCAACATCATGATGGGGACATGTCCTCTGTCTCTAAAGGAAGGGACCGCGAAGAATGAGGAACAGTGGTGTAAACCAGCAGAGAAGCCACTGGAGGGTTGGTGGTGCTTGGGCAGTGGTTCTCAGCTGGGGGCAACGTTGTCCCCCCCAAACTCCCTCCCCCCAGGACATTCAGCAATACCTGCAGGTAATTTTAACTCTCATGACTGGGGCTGGATGCTGCTGGAATCTAGTGGGTAGAGCCCAGGGAGGCTGCCAAACATCCTGGAACGGACAGAAAATCCCCCACAGCAAAAAATCCTCCCGTCCAAAATGTCAATGAGAAACCCCACAGCCGAGAGACATCTTTCTGTTTGAGCATCATAGTCATGGCTCTGCCTACTGTGCTGAGAGCGGTTTGTCGGTGGTGTGGGAGAGAGAGAGAGAGAGAGAAGCGGGCTTACTCCCTCCCCGTCCCCCGCCTCCCTCATCTGATGAGCTGATCATCACACCGCTCCTGGCCTGGCCCCGTCCCTGCCAGGCACACTCCGGGATTCCCAGTTGGAGGTGAGCTGGATCACCCCTCAGTACAAACACAAGATAAAAGGCGAACAGGACAAGTTTCCTCCCCGCCTGAGTTTCCATATCACACCCCGGGTCCCCGCCCTACTAACAAAAATTCGAATGTCCCGGAGGTGGGGGGAGTCTGTCCTCAATGCTGCTCTGAACAGGCGGCAGGGATGAAGAGAGGCTCGGGTGCAGCACTTGAGGTTAGAACGAGCCGGTTTTGTGGCTTGGGGGCAAGTCCTCGGGGAAGGAGACAGACTTATGGGGAAGAGCGGTTCCCAATGTCCAGTCCGGAGGCCCCGGGCCCTAAGTGAGGCCTGCAGCTGAGATGCGCGCAGCCAAGGGAAGCCGCCTGGGAGCAGGGCCTGGGCTGGAGCGCGTGGCAGGGGCAGAGGCCCTTGCTGTGGCCGCTCTGGGTGCAGGGACAGGAGCGGGCTCCGGTGAGCTCCCAAGGGGCTCTGCTTTGGCGAATGAGACTTCGTGTCTCCCTGGTGAAGTCCCTAAAGCCTGAGGTTAGGGTGGGGGCCAGGAGCCATGGCAGCAGCCTTGACTCTCCAGCTGGAAGGTTGCTCCTTCTCCCAGGGACCCAAGGGCACCATCGTTTCTTCCCAGTCATTCAGCCGGGGTACGCAGGGGACACAAGCTCTCGAGGGGTCACGCTGGAAGCACGAACGTGATCAGAGCCCGGCCCATCGTCTGTGTGTGACCTTGACCTTGGACAAGCTGCATAGCCTCCTTGGGCCCTGATATCCTGAGCCGAACCACAGTGAGTCGTGGTAAATAGAAGCATTAATGTCACGGGGAGTAAAGAGGCTTGGCGTCTGGAGAGGCCCCGCGAATGGTGGGTTCTCCATGCCAGGCCTTGTCTTTTCTGATTCTCCCTCTTTTGCTTTCTCCATCCTCATGTCCGCTTCCTCCCACCTCCTTTTCTCTCTTCTCCAAGCCTTCTGTGGGTCCCCTGGACATCACGTGCTCAAACCAATGTGCAAACCAGCACTTCCCAAACCCACTGCCTAAACATGCAAAGGCCCCACCCCAGACCACTGAGCAGAAGTCTCTGGGCAGCGGTCATGCTCCCTGGAGGACTCTGCTATGGCTAATCCAGGGACCAGAGTTTGGGAGCCACCAGGGGAGACCCTGGACTCGTGCATGCTGGTGCCCTCATGCCCTCTCTTCCCTGGCGTCTCCCCTGAGCACATCCCGGCACCGGTCACCACCGGCCCCTGCCCCGCACAGTCCTTCCCGCTGCAGAGAGGGAGCACCCAGGAGAGCCAGCAGCCCCAGCGAAGGGAAAGGGAACTGCCAGCCACTGCTTCCCACCAGCCTGAGTCATTCTGCTGAGGAGGGCTCGCCTGGCTGATGTGGCAATAGGAGGAGCCTCCCTCAACAGAGTAGATCCTGAGATTGGGCCCCTGCATCCATCTAAAGGACAACGTGATGCATAAGAAAATAACCTCATTTTAACAGCCCCCCGCTCTTCCTCTCGGGGTCGGGGGGAGCGGCAAGAGCTCACGGACACCATGGTTGGAGGCTTTTTTATGCTCTACCTTGAGGCCCAGGATGGATCCTGATCGTAGCCAGGGGTTTGTAAGAAGACCTGGACTGGTGTCAGGTGTCCCTGCATCAAGGAAGGTTTGCTCAGGCTTTTTACCAGTAAGTGGCCTCCTGTCCTGTCTCTGTCTCGGCGGTCGGCTTTGCCAAGTCCCTCCTCCTCCTTGCCTACACAGCATTTGGGTTCCTCCAAAACTTGCTCTTGCCATCCCCTCCCTCTCCAAGCCCCAAATAGCAGCCGTCTCAGCCAGTGTAGCGGTGTCGGTTGGCAGATCACAGGGCTGTGAATTAGCCGCTTAATGGTTCAGGTGACCCACAAATGCCACCTGCAAGCCTGGGACCACCGAGGGCTTGGCTGTCACCTATACCCTCATGAGAAATCCACGTGATGCTCCACCTTCCCACCTGGTCTGTCCTGGTCATGCCAAGAGGCACAAGTAGGGTCCTCCGTAGCCAGATTTCACCTTCCATGCTTGGCAGGGTGATCTGCACACCCCCCCTCAAGGGACCCTGGGAAGCATCTCAGAAGTTGGCACCAGCATCATTAACACCCCTGTCTTCACAGATCTACTGGTTCTCTTGTTTCTCCTGTAATTAATCGCCACAAACCCAAGGGCTTAAACAGCACAAACGCATTCTCTCGCAGTTCTGGGGGTGAGAGGTTTGAAACAAGTCCTACGCGGCTAAAATCAAGGTGCTGGCAAGGCCGGCTCCTTCTCGGATCTTCAGGGGAGAAGCTGTTTCTAGAGGCTGCATGTAGTCCTTGGCTTGCAGCCCCTTCCTCCATCTTCAGAGTCGATGGAGTAGAACCTTCTCTCTCTCTCTGGCTCTGCTCCCGTTGTCGCGTGGCCTTCTCACTCGGATCGCTCCCCTCCCCTTATAGGGACCCTTGTGATTACCCCAGGCCCACCTGAATCATCCAGGATAAGCTCCCCACCTGCAGATGCTCCGCAAGGTCCCTTTGCCCATGTAAGTGACACCCACAGGTCATGGGGATTAGAACGAGGACGTCTTTGGGGCCATCGCTCAGCCTCCCATGACACGTGTCACTTGCAGCCTCTGCACCGAGTACGTCTATGCACATTACCTCGCTGCATTCCCCAGCAACCGTGGGAGACGGGCGACGCTACTCACCGCCCCTCCCCAGCTTCCTACAAGAGGAAACGGGTCCTCGCAGAGGTCAGGCAACTACATCAAGGAAGTGGCCGAGCTGGGATTCGAACTCGGCGCTTTGCCATAACCAGACTGTGCTCTTAAACGTGGCGGCACTGCCCGTCCACGGCGTCCTCTCCTCCCACGCGAGGCTGTAGACTTCCCCATCGTCGGTGTGCCCTGTCCTGTCCCCACCCGCCCGCCACCCTGCCTCCCTTCCAGACCCGCGGGGATCGGAGCCAAACCTCCACACCCAATGAGAAGAGACATCAGCCAAGGAGACCCCAGCAAACTTCTCATCCAAGTCCTGCTCTTGCGTGGAGCCCACCGGGCCCCGTGAGGCACACACCTGCTCACGTGGAGGAAGGACGGGCCCTTGGCTCTGCCCAGGCTCCTCCCAGCGACAGGCACAAGAGGGTCCGTGGGGAGAGAAGAGGCCGGGGCGCTGGGGCGTCTTGCGGCCACTACGCAGAGGCGACCTCCATCAGGTTCGGCTTATCTTGGGGCCGCAGTCACCTCGCTGCCACCTGCAGCTAGGGCTCACGGGCTATTTCCGTCTCTGGATCATCCCCCAATCCGGGACCATGATTTATTGATCGTAATAAACGTTGCTTAACACGCGCCGTAGCCACACAGCTCACTCGCCGTTTACCAAAAGCCCAGGCCTGGGAGCAGAGGGAGCCCTCTGTGATACGGGGTGCTGGGGGGCCCTTGGGTGGACGCATGGGCTCATCTGCAGCCAGAGAATTAAGGCTCACCTGCCCCCCACCCGGGCATCCTTATTGACCTGCCAGTTATCCCGTACGGGCGTCACGCCGAGGCGCTGCCGTGGTCAGAGCTTGCCAAGCCCGTTACAACCCCCGGTGTTCTCTTCAGCTCCTCTCTGGCATCTCATGGGCATTTTTTTTTTTTTTTTTTTTTTTGGAAAGCCACTGTCTTTGTCTTATATCCTTTCTCGCTCTGGGGAAATGCAGCTGCCTCTGTGATGAAGCATCAGCTCCTTTTTGCACTAGAAGACTTCCAAGTAGGTCAGACCACCATCCTCCCAGTGGCAGGCTTTGAGGGGTACCAGCTGGGGGGGACAGTGGGGGCGTGTGCTGGGAAAGAGGGGTTTCCCTCGCACAGATGATAGGGTAGGAAGCAGGACATGTGCTGCAGGGCGGGTGCCTCCCTGTACATGCTCAGCGCCCGGCCTGGGACGTTGCACACAGTCGATGCCCGGTCCTTAAAAGGTGATGATGCAATGGTGATGCGGGGGCTGGCGGTCAAGGTCACGGAGGGCACGGGAGGGTGATGGATGGGGTCCCTGAATGCTGACACCTGGTTTTGTTCGCTGCTGTGTTTGCAGTGGCTACAGGAGCACCTGGCCCATAACAGGGGCTCCCTGGGTATTTGCTGGATACAAGAATGAGTGTGTGAACACATGTGCTTCTGTCGACGGTGCTGGTGGCGTGGAGATGACATCATGGGCGTCATGTGACCAGACCGGGGACGGAGACACCGGCGGCTGGGACGATGTCATGGTGGTGTTGTTGCAGCAGTGTTGGGTTGGCTCACTCAGCTTCCCAGGGATGGAGACGGGATCGGGGCTCCTCGGGGCGTGGGGAACCACCCCCGCTGCGACCCGTGGCCTCGTGGAGGATGGAGCTTCCTGCCTAGCACACGGCGCCTGACACCTGCTCTCGGGGCTTCCGTCGGCCCCCGGCCTTAGCCCCCCAACTGCCCGCCGCAGAGCTGGGTCGTGTCTGCTCCTCTTCACTCCCCGACCCCCGCGTTGGCCTCAGGCAGGAGTACCCAGAGCTGAGTGGTTCACTAAGGAGGACTTTGTGCACTTGGTTTAATCACCACCCAGAAGGAGAGGACAGAGTGTGTTCACCCCAGTGTCTGCTCTGGATGCTGACAGACCTGGCCAAGTCCCGCTGTTGGGCAAGTTGCTTCACCCTCGTGACTCTGTTTCTGCATCTGTGAAATGGGCATGATGATGGCACCAGCCTCAGAGGATGGCAGTCAGGTCGTGTGCATCCAGCACATGACCGGGTCAATGTGAGTTTGCTAGTATTTCCAGGCTGGGCTGACTCACGCCGGCCCACAGGTGGCCTTTGCCTCAGACCTCGATCCTGGGTCCAGTTGGCCACGACCCCATGTGGGACCGCGTGTGGCAAAGCCCAGCCCCGTGTGAGTGCAGCCCCCCGACTGGGGTGGGGCAGGCATTCTGCTGGTGCTGGCAGCTGAGCTGTGTGAGGGACCAGGTCCTGGGGGCCAGGTGGGCTGCAGGTGGGGGTACCTAAGGCAGATGCAAAGGGAAACTGCAGCGAGACTAGTAGCAATGAGAGTGACTGAAAACAAAGTTAAATAATAATAGCACCTGCTACTTATTGAGCCTGACCCTGCCAGGCCCCGAAGCCAAAGCCGAGTCCTTTACTGATATGAACTCACCGAATTCTCACGTTAATGCAGGGGTAGGCGTTATTATTACTCCTACCTGCAACTGGAGAAAAGGAGAAAACTGGGGTGCACGAGGTGGGCAAGGGCTCCCACCAGGACAACAGTGGAAGGTGGGGTAGGTGGCTTGCCCCACACTGGTGGGATCTCGTCCAGGCCCAGCTGCCATGCACCCCTCCCACCTCATCCTGTCCCTCCTGTGCCCCCTGCAACACCGTGACACCCACCCAGGAAGCTCCTCCCAGAGGCTCAGCTGGAGGTGCAGAGAGCTCCAGGGCTTCCAGACATACCCCCACCTCGCCCGCCGGCCTCAGAAACTGCGCTGCAAAACGGAGAAATTCGTAACCACTTGGCAAAGTCAGGACAAAGTGGGATCACACCTGTGAGCACGTGGGCATATGCTAGATACTCAGGGAGGGGCCTCTTCTGCTCTGCTGGGGGCACCTCGGAGGTCATCCTGCTCACCCTTCTTGGAGTGTGCATGGGAAAAACATGGTCCGGAGAGGAAAGGGGTTCCCCGAGGCCCCAGAGCAAGTTGGCCTGGCCCTGGTCTTCTGAACGTCCTGGCCCTGTCTGATACTTTGTTCCTAACTTTCCTAATTCCATGCAGTTCAGCACCCTGACTTTCCCCTGCTACAGCCAGAACTCCTCAGTCATTTTGAAGGAGGTAAAAAGGAAGCACGGCCTTGTTGCTGCTCTGGACATGTGAGGCTGGACATGCAGCTGGACACAGGGGTGAGGCTGAGCGGACCTGTGTGTGCCAGGGGTCAGGAAGCCAGGGCGGAGGGGAGGGGTCTTGTGAACGTGGCCATGGAGAGGTCCAGAGAGGTCCTCAGCTGGACTCTCTGCTTGCTATTGCTGGCTAAGGAGGGGGCAAGCTGCAGGTGCCTGGGGTGCATCTCAATGGAACCTGGAAAGAAGGAAGAGAGAGGAGAGCCACAAGGGGCTGAGCAGGTGTTGGCTCTAGGCCCAAGACCTCAGTCTGGGCTTCCAAGGATGAGCCTCAGTGGAGAATCAAGGAGGAAGCAGTGTCAGTAAGGGCCAGAGTTGACCCAAGAAGCCCCCTGGGCTGTAAAGGGTGGATAGAGCTGGACAGATAGGAATGCAAGGTGATGGGAACGGCTAGAGCAGAACGAGAGGCCAAAGGAGCCGAGCTCCTGAGTGAGAAGCACTGACATAGGATCGTGTCTGGGGGCAGAATGGGCTCAGCGCTCGCTGCCCATGGTGCAGAGGAGCAGAAGTGTGTAGAGGTGCTGGGGACCCCTGCTCACAGAGCTGATCTTCTAGATGGGGGAGGCACTCTCCGTGAGGATGGACCACGTGCAAATCAATAAATAATAGAAGCTCTGTGAAGAGGATGAAGAGGCCAGTGGACCAAGCTGCAGCCAGCCAGTGAGGGGCAGGTCATCTCATGCCTCCAGGGGCAGGTGCTGTGATCACCACCCCTATGCCACAGATCCTCGAGGAAGCTGAGGCTCAGAAAGAGTGAGTGATTAATTGCTCATTGCGTCTTAACGCAGGATTCAAAGACGGGTGAGGAGGCCCAAAGCCCAGGCTTTTAGCACCCACCACCCCACCTGCTCTTAGATTGGGTCTTCCCAGAAGTAGACCCTCAGACAAGGACTTGAACGCACAGAATTTATTTTGAAGGGGGTCCTGGACACACCTTGTAGGGCACGAGGGAAGGAGACAGGGAAAGGAAGAGAAGAAAGCCAACCATGAGCATTATGGAGCAGCTCCTGTTGTGGGCAACCAGGGCTCCAGCCCGCTGGGGCACAGTGAGTGAGACAGTAGAACAGACCTAGGAGTTATTCCGACTGAGGGGCGAGGGAGCTGGGGTATTTACACACCCTCTCCCTTTGGTCTGTGGCTGAGGGCTGCTCCCACCTCCGGCCTGCCCCTCTGGCAGGTGAGTGGGTTCTGGCACCCAGAGAAAACCCTCTCCTCGCACCTGCTGGCCAGGGAAAGCCATGAGGTTGGCATGCCCCACAATAGAGAGCCAGAGAGGGATGGAAAGGGCACCAATAGGATCAGCCATCCCAACTAAACCGTCCTTCCAGGCACGGCGAGAGGGTGACTTTTGGAGGAAAGAAAGTGAGCAAAGGTAACAGGATTGAGGACCTCAGGGGCCAACCCAGGGCATTTTTAACTTCATATGTCTCTTGGAGCCACATGGAGGGATAGAAGGGGAAAAAAAACAGAATGAAACAATAAGCACCTGCTAGGAAAAAAAGTTTACAGTCATTGAATCGGTCAAAGTTTGCAACAGCCCTGCAAGAAAAAGACCATTTTTTTTTTTTTTTAGTTGAACAAATTGAGGCCCATTCAGATTTCCTCCAGAGTCTTGCAGCTCCCCATTGAAGAGTCAGGATTCGACCGCTAGACTCGCTGAGCTCCTGCATTCTCTGCCACACTCACCCCAAGTTAAGGAAACTGAGTCCTCGGAAGGCCTGGGAGCAAAGCCAGTGCCTGGCTGACTTAGCGCCCGCATTCCTTCACAGTGTGAATGTCAACTACCTAAATAGCTTCGGTTATTTGGCTAAATTAATCCTCCGAGGAGCTGCATAAATATAACTGGGAAGGCGCGCGCACACACACACACACACACACACACACGGATGCATATATATTTAACACGGGTGCATCACTGCGTGCTGATAAACAGCCTGATGACAAGCAAAGGGAAGATATAAATACAAAAAATTATAACCAGGGTCTGCATGCAGGGTGGTGACAGCATGAGAGCACACGAGGGCTCCTCCGGGTTGGGCTACGGGACCTCAGAGAAGGGTCCACACAGGAGAGAAAAGGCAAAGCTGTCCCAGGCACGTACCCCCGGGGCCCGGCACATCCACACTCTGGACTCTGAACTGGTGGGCCTGGCCCCGACCCTGACTTTGGGCAAGCCACACCACCTCTTCAAGCCTCAGTTTCTTCATCCATTAAATGGGGATAACAACACAAAGCTGAAAAATGCAAAGGTTTGCAAAGATGCATAAGGCACCTAGCCTTTGTAGAGTAAATTGGTGAGAGAATGTCAATAGCGTGGCCTCCTGAGGTTACGTGGAGGCTGGATGGGAGGGATGGGAAGCTCAAGGCTTAGACCCTCTTCCCATGCATCTCTTCACTCCCCCCAGCCAGGAGCAAAGGGAACCAATGAGCGGGATCGCTGAGGGAAAGAGCCCTGTCCCAAACAGGAATTCACAGCAGCTAGTGACCAACCCTTCTCTCCGCTAGTCTTGGACTGACCACCTTATATACCTCGTCCTATTTAATCCTTCCAACCACTATGTGACGATGTCACCATATTTTCTCCCATTTTCAAGATGAGCCTTTCTAAGTCCCCAGGAGGTGATGTGACTTGCCCAAGGCCACTCAGATAACATTATAGGTAGGACCATGTCTCTCAAAAATGCACACATTGAAGTTCTAACTCCTGGTACCTGGGAGTGTGACCTTCTTTGGACATCAGGTCATTGCACATACAATTAGTTAGGATGAGTTTGGACTCATCCCCTACTCCATTACGTCTGGTGTCCTCATAAAAGTAGAGGGATGCCCGGGTGGCTCAGTGGTTGAGCATCTGGCTTTGGCTCAGGTCATGATCCCGGGGTCCTGGGATCGAGTCCCACATCGGGTTCCCCATGGGGAGCCTGCATCTCCCTCTGCCTGTGTCTCTGCCTCTCTCTGTGTGTCTCTCATGGATAAACCTTTAAAAAAATTAAAAATGAACAGGGGAAATTTGGACAAAGACGCTCACACAAAGAGAGAACTGTGTGAAGATGAAGGCAGGGATCCGTTTGATGCATCTACAGGCTAAGGAATGGCAAATGTAACCAGCAAACCCCAAAAAGTAGGAGAGAGGCCTGGAACAGCTTCTCCCTCCAGCCTCTCGGAAGGGACCAGTGCCTGGACCTTGGACCTCTGGCCTCCAAGACCGTGAGACAGCAAATGTCTGTTGCTGAAGCCCTACAGCTGCTGGTGCTTTGTTATGGCAGCTCCTCCAGCAGAGCGAGGACTTGAACCCAGGCCCCTCTGAGTTCAGAGCCCGCCCCCACTCGGTGCGCTGAGACACGCCTTCGCCCAGACCCAGCCCGCCTGGCCCAGGGGTTGGGGAGATGGTTTGCTGAGCCAATGCTTGGAGGAAGCAGGCCATAGGAGGAAGGGGGCTGCCGCCAGATAGAGCTCTCCAGACACGAGTCCGGGCTCTGGCCAGGCTTCCGTGTGAGGGAGCAAAGTAGACCCAGGTGGGATCTGGGGAGGAAGGGGAGCAGGAGAGTCTGTGCCAAAGGAAAAAAGCCATCAATCTCCCAGTAGGGGGGTCAGCTCCCAGAGGAAGGGCCCCTGGCACCTGACACCACCCCCGTGGCAGCTGCCCGAGCTGGGCTGGGTGGATTGGGTGCAGGAGACCAGAGGGACCAGGAGCTGAGCTGCCCGCAGGTTGCCATGGTAACGTGATCCTCCTGTGCGAGCCAGAGGAGGCTGAGGTCTGAGGGGATGCGGCGAGGGCCAGGGTGCGTGTGGAGGGGGCCGGGGTGGGGAAGGCCAGTGCCCCCCGGGAGACGAGGGTGTACCAGACGCTGCGCCAGGTGCTCCCCTTAACTTCTCTTGTCTGGAGCCCCACGGCAGCCCTTGGGTGGCGACATTTCATCTCTCTTTTACAGATTTGGAGACTGAGACCAAGAGGAGGGGAGAGCTTTGAGAAAGAGCCAGAACTGGAATTTGCATTCTCTGTGTCCAGAGTCCCTGCTTCTCCTTTCCTTTTTACCAGGCTGCATTCGGGACGCAGCAAGGGTTTACCCTGAGGGCCAGGAAAGGAACCCCGGAGCTTCCAGCCTGGTTTCGGGGTGATGGGGGCTTGGGAGTCAGCCCACCCCTCTTCCGCATGGTGGAGCAAACCCCAAAGATTACCTATGGCTCCCAAGGCTGCTGGCTAGCACCCTGGACCACCTCCAGCAGCCAGATTAGTCAGACAGGTGAGGCTAAAGAAACAAAGCGCCTGACATCATGCACAGGCCAGGCCGGGGCTATGCCGGATGCCAGGGGAAACCAGCGGTTACTTGGGAGTGGGCTTCTCTGGAGTCAGATCATCCTGCCCACTCGACTTTCTGCAGATTGTGCAGCAATGAGGGGGCTGGAAGCTGGGCTCCAGCCCCAGGTCTGGGGTCAGGTCTCTGACAAACATCGTATATGAAGGTCCTGCCCTGTGGATGAGGGTAGTGAGGCTCGGTTAGCTTGCTCAGGGAGGCAATGACCCAGCCCCACTGTACCATGAGGGGAGGCGTGAATTCTGTGAACCCCTCCCAGCTCCGATGTTCTGTCTGCAACAACCGAGCGGCCGAAGTGGACCAGCAGGATCAGCCTAGCTCCTGTGGCTTCCAGAAGCCAAATTGGGAGCTATGGATAGAAGTTACAGCATTGCCCACTGGGCGCTCCATGGAAGCAAAACTAGGTGCACTTCGGACTTCTCAGGAGAGAGCCAGCCCTTCAGCTAGTGAGTCCCCTGACTGGGGAGGCATCTAAGTGAAGCTGGAAGAGATGTGTCCTGCCCGTCATTTCCAGCTCTGAGCCCGAGCAGCAGGAAGCCTTGTCATTCTCTGATGTGCATTTTCTTCCGAAATATGATCAGATCTGGAGACAGAGGCAGGGAGACGTCAACAGAGTCACAGAATTCCAGCAGCGCTCATTTGTAGCCCCTACCCTAAGACCCTGTGCCTCCCGGAGCCCATCAGATGCAACAAGGTGGCCTGTACCTCCCCGCAGAGAAGCCCCTGCCCACATCATGTTGGCCTTCAGGTCAGTTCATATGGTCTCTGAGGCACACTCTCCTCCCCTTTACGATGGGGTCATAACAGCACCTGCTTCATATGGTTACCATAACAATCCTTACAGAGCTTTCAGGAAATATCACCCACAAGTGTGATGATCTCTTTATTCCTGGACAAAATGGAATCACCAGGACAACCACCAAAATCCAAAGTCCCTGGGAGGGGCCACTGCTGCCAGCTGGCTCGGAGGCAGATATACCACCTCCAGGTCCAAATGCTCTCGGCCTCAAAGAGCGGAACAAATCCCACGGGGGTATTGATTGAAACCATTACGGATTCGTGGAGACAACACGCCGGCCGGGAATGAAGTCAGCTGCCGCCGCCTATTTCCATAAGGTAATAATAACGTGCACCTTTGCTTTATGAAGTAGAATTTGTTATGGCCGATGAGCCATAAAAATTGCCGGGTGGGGAAAAAAAAAGAAAGGAAAAAAAACTATAAATAAATTTGTAATTTTAACAGGGATTACCATGTAATTGAGAAGGGAAGACTGCTAATGGCAGAGGCAAAGGCCAACTCAGCCCCCATAGTCTTGGCTCCTTGGCAAAGCTGAGATGCTGAGATGCTGAAGCAGAATTGTTCTTGAGAGGCTCTGGAAGGAAAAATTAAGCAGTACAAAGCCCAGGGAGCAGACCCAAGGAGAAGTGGCAGAGAATTCATCTGGTAACTGTTTAGTGAGTGCTGACTACATGCACCTGACACGAGAGTGAGGACACAATAGGAGCTACCCCCATTGGCCATCGATGGGCACCATGATGGATTTAAACAATAGAGTGATGGGGCCAGTTTTTTTTTTTTTTTTGGTTTTTTGTTTGTTTGTTTGTTTCTGTTTTTTGCTTGAGGAGGCTCACTCTGGCTGTAATATGGGGAGTGGGTTGGAAGGGACAAGAGTGGGACTGGGAGATGTGTTAGGAGGGCACTGCCGTGACAAGTCTGAATGAGTGGTGGCCTGCGTTAATACATAATATTATTATGGGAGAAGAGAGCTCCTCCAGAGATCTTAAGAAGTGGAAGATAGAGGGGTTGGTCGTGATAATATAGAAGGAGTCCAGAATGATGGCCGGGGTTCAGGGTCGAGCGACCTGCATGTGATGGCACCATCGATATTGAGCTCAATCCTTGCCAGATCACATTTGAGAGACCTATGAGACATCCCAATGGAGACATCCAGGGGACAGCTACGATGATCTGAGCCAGAATGGGGGTTGGAAAGCTGCCAAGAGAAAAAAATGATCCTTGAAGCTGGGGACAGGAGGTGGGTGGGTGAGAGAGCCCAGGAAGAGTGGAAGGAAGAAGAGACCTAAGTGGAGGGAATATTGATATTCAAGGAGTGAGCAGAAGAAAGGGGCCAACAGAAGGGGTTGAGTTTGAGTCAAGGGACTTCCACCTAGTGCCTTCAGACCTTGGACGGATAGGCTGACATTTCTTGAACCTCAGGTTCCTGTTCTGTAAAATGAGAGGATAAAACACTACCCTTTAGGATACTTGTAGCAACTCAATGAGAAGGGCTAAGGGAACTTGCCTGGTGTATTATATAGATGCCCAACGTCCAGCATGGTTACCTCCAACACACTGAGCTACCTGGCCGAGGACAGTGGGATCTTTAAAAGTAGCCCAAAGAGAAATCACCTCTAAGATGGGCAGAGGGTGGAGAGTGCCATAGCGAGAGTGGGATGCTGGGACGCGGCTCTGCGTAGTTGCGGAGGCTCCCTAGAAGAGGTGAGTTTCTGGTAGTTTCCAGGGATGATGGGGAGTGCTGAAAGTGCGAAGAGGAGGTGACTGTTCCCAGGTGAGCCTGAGATTCCCGGGAAGCAGACATGTAGAGAGGAGGGTGCTCTGGTTGGGCCAGGAATTCAACTGCAGGAGAATGTGCTGGTGAGCTGAAAGGAAAGTGTACACCCGGGTGGCCCCAAGACAGTGGACAGTGTCCACCCCACAGCATCTCAAGTCCGTGTGGGAGCGAGACAGAAGATTCCTGCCTCCGGGGAACTCACTCTGGTAGAAGGCTACATTTTTCATTCCTTGTTTATACTTTGAGAGTTATAAAATTTCACGTCCCCCCCTCCCCGAGCCCCTGATGCCTATAAACAAACATCCCGACGTACAAAGATAAATGAAAATCCTAAGTCCCCAAGCCTCAGGATCTGAACGAAGAAGAAGAGGGAGGGCAGGGGCTGGGAGGAGGCGGACTTCGATGAAATCGAGACCATGCCAGCCCCGTTCTCTGGTCATGATCAATATGTTCTCCAAAGTGCCTTTTAAATTACTGTCGGAGGCAATGTGCCATATTTATGTATATACATGCTTAGAGGTGACACGGGGGAGAAATGCAATTTCTATTATGAAATCATAATGTGCATTTATCTTCAGGAATAACACATCGAAATGTTGGAGTGAGAAAAGTTGAAAAGCAATCTGTCTATAAATAAAGACCGCAGACATCCTGACATTTTACGATGTGGGGATTTCAGCGAGAACTTCTCCTTTGGACACATCGCCCAAGGGATCATGTTCAAACTCCAATTTCCTGGAAGACAGCATTTGGAAGTCCAGAAGCCTCCTTGCTGGTGTCCAAAGCAAAGGAAGTAGACTTTACTTCTTTGACAGAGATGAGGATGGGGTTGGGCCAGGGCCGGGGGATATGTGCCAATTCACGATAAATTTAGTTCTTACTCTGGCAGGAGGATGCAGGGCGGGCGGAGGGAGGGATGCTCGGAATAAGGAGCACGTAGATCTCTGCAGCCGTGTACTGTGGGACACGTGTCCTCTCTTCTCTCAGGGCAGAGCCAAGGGGTGTGCGAATCCAGGCAGATTCGGAGGAGGTCAGGTCTCTCAGGGACACCCACCCCCTGACGTCTTGCCTTGCACTGGCCCCGTGACCTCTAGACCGCGTCCTTGGCTAGTGGCTACAGAGTCTACAGGTCACTGTGGTCTGGACCCTCTAGATTCACAGCCAGCAAGGGCAACAGGCACACGTAAATGCTGAGGAGGTGGGGGTGCCAGGGGACAGGGGTGGGATTCTGTGTCCCAGGTCTCTGTCCCCTGTGTGGCAAGACCGGAATGCAGCTCATGCTGAGTTCCCTGTCACCCATTCATTCATTTCTTCACTTGTCTGCTTCCTTGCTCTGGCTCCGCAACCTTCCAAGTGCTGCTGCCTGATGCTGGGGCTGCAAGGTGAGTACGACACCCTCCCTGCCCGCAGGGACCTCACAAGTACTCCAGACAGATGTGTAATTGGCAATTACCGGGAAGAGGGAGACGGTAAAGGTGCTATGCAGGCCAGAAGGGGAGGGCGCACGTCTAACTCAGCCTAGAGAATCAAACAAAGCTTCCCAAGGAACCATCTGGAAGGATGAGCAAAAAAAAAGCCAAGTGGGAAAAGAGAGACGATTCCAGGCAGAGAGGATGGCAGGTTGGAAGGTCCTAAAATGCAAATGGGTTCTGGCTAAATGCAAGGCATTCTTGGGGCTGGGGAAATTAAGTCAATATTTACTCTGTGTCGGAGGTGGGTTGGGGGTTGTAGCAGGCTCCGAACCAACCAACGACGTGTGCACGTGCTCACGAACGTTGTGGCAAGTGTGCGCGCAAAGCTCTCGTTTATGCAGCGGCCGGACTCGAACCCAGGTCTGTCCTGCCCTCAGAGGTCATGATGACCCCATCAAAGTGGGCCTCGGTCCGTGCCGAGCTAGAGAGGGGACACAGGATCCTGAGAAAATCGGGAACGGGTCCCGTGCGGGGCAGCCTGGCTTCTTCGGAGGGACATGGGTTTCAGAGGGAGACCAGCACGCTGCCCTTTGGCTGGTGAGCCGGGGCCAATCCGAGAGTCTGCATTTTCCCCTTCTGCGCAGTGAGGCTGGTGAAGCCATCCCGTCCCTGAGGGCTGCTGGGGGCTGGGGGTGAGGGGATGTCGTCATCAAGCAGGTGTCGGGGAGAGAGGGGGCTCGGGGGACTTATTGACGATCAGCGGTGTGATTGTTACACTACTATGGGCTGCAGCTCCTAAGGAGGGGAGGCGGTGACAGGACTGGGGCCCCGGCCCCTCTCTGGGCTCCAATCATCCCATCTGCCAAGTCTGAGGTGGCATTTGCTGGCCCTGGAGCCCTACCCTCTTGTCCCTGTCCCCTATGCGCCCCTGAGGAGCCCCAACCACCCTTCCTGGGAGCCCGGCTGCCGGCGAGGCCACCTGGGGCTCCAGCGCTCTCCTCTCCCTCCTGATCCCCTGGCCTCAATCAAGTGCAGCAGCGCTGGAGCCAATTATCTCTGGGGTGTCCAGGGGACCCTCTGAAGAGGAGGCAGGGCCCCTGGACAAGCTCTGGCACCTTAACCCTCTCCAGGCCAGGCAGGCTTGGCAGCCCCTGGCCTCCTCGCAAATCGTACTGGGGGTGCTGTCTTCATCACGCCGCAGGCCCTGCACCCAGTTCACAGATGGGGAAACGAAGGCCCAGCAAAGGGGAGGCAGCCGGAGCCCCACAATGGAACCAGACAGGTGCCCTGCCCCTTCGTGGGCCGGGACAGTGGCTGCAGCGCTCAGAGCCAGTCGGCCGAGGCCTGGTCGCGTCTGCTGAGGTTTGCACCCGCCGTTCACGGAGGCGCGTAGTAATTATTCAACGCACAGACGCCTGTGTCCGCAGTTACCTGTATTGTTACAGCTGTTTCTGTTCTTGCAAGAAATCAGCCACCTCCTCTGGAGACTCCAGTTTCTGGCGCCTGGAAGTCACTTCGCTCCCCAGGGCTGGAAGGAGGCAGTGAGGATTGGAAGGGAGGCTGCGGGCAGAAGGGAGGCTGGGCGGCAGCAAACATTCCCTGCGCGCTGGGCACGCATGCGAGTGGTTCACATTTGTTAACTCCTGGAGTCCTCCCAACAGCCCTGTGAGTAGGTGCTATTATCCGGTTTTACAGGCTGTGAGATGGAGGCTTCTGGAAGCTTGCTCTCCTGCACACACACACACACACACACACACACACACACACACACACCCGCCCCAGCATTCTTGAGCAGAATTGATGGCAACAGGTTTGGGCTTCCTTGCATTGCTTTAGTGCCTGTGCCGGAGGCGAGAGTGACGAGGTGACCTGAGGAGCGGGAGCCACGTGCTCCGCCCGAGAGGTTCCCGTGGCAGGGAGCTCACTCCCGGAGGCCCAGTCACTCAAAACACGCTCCTCCGGAATCCCTGGCCCTGGGTGGGAGATGAAGGAGCAGGGCGTCTCTCCCTTCCTCCTGTTCTGGGGGAGACAGAGGAGGATGAGCCGGGTGGGGACAGGGAGGGTTTCTTACAGAACTCACTTCCTGCAGGGGTGGCTGATGGGTGTGGGAAGGGCTGAGGGAGACCAGAGCAGCCCCTGCTCCTGGAAGGATGGTGGGCTGGGATCAGAGTGAGGCCTCCCCAAGGGATGAGGCTGGGGCAGGCCTCAGGGCAGGGTGTGGCTCCCGGATGGGGCCACCAGGGAGTCTGGGGAGAGGCCGGTGCATGTCGTCTCCAATGGGGAAGATGCAGAGTGGGCACTGACGGCCCATAGGACAATAGTCCCCCGAACCTGGAGTGAGAGCGTGAAGGAGATTGTCAGCACCACAGAGGGATGGAGAGGTTGGAACCTGGCAGATAAAAGCCAGGGAAGGGGCAGGGAGGGGAGGAGAGAGGCTCAGGAGGAGATAGCCTGGGACTGGAGAGGCCTGTGGGGAGGGTCAGATGGGGGGAGGAAGGTGTGAGTTGTCAGGGCTGGGAGGCTGGGAGCCGAGCAGAGCTGCTTGGTCTGCGGTGGGGTGGGTGCTGCCGACGGGCGAAGGTGGTCTCTGCCGGTACTGAGCTGTCCTCACCCCCCTGTGGGATCCTGGCCCCTCGGCTTGGGAGCCTCACTTCACCAGGACCCTGAGGCCCCACAGCTCCCACTGTCAGGCCCCGAGCATGCAGCGGCTCCTTACACCTGTGCATCATCTCCTGCCAGCCCCCAGGCAAGGTCGGAATGGTCAGCCTCAGTGAAATGATGACAATCAGAGACTCGAGGATGTGCAGGCACCCACCTAGGAGTCCACAGCTGCATCTCCCTCCCCGACCTCAGGGTTTCTTGTTGGGAAGGGGCAGGGAGGTCCCCCCTTGTAAATATTGACTTAATGTCCCCAGCCCCAAGAATGCCTTGCATTTAGCCAGAACCCATTTGCATTTTAGGGCCTTCCAACTGGGGCCTTAGAGTAGCAAAGTAGGGAGGGTCCTACCGGGGGCAGCCAGCCTGTGTTCTGATGGCGAGCTCCTACTCCCTCTGACCTCAGTTTCTTCATCTATAGGATGGGGATCTTAACCCTAGAAACCTTGAGACAGTGGCAGCTCCAGCGAAGGGGTGGAATGAGTGGACTTCTAGAAGCTACCTCAGTGCTACCATCATCACCATCAGAAGCATCACCATTCTTCAACACCTGCAGCCCCCATCCCAGCCACGTGTACCTGCTCTCCCCACTTGGACCCTTAGTCCACAAGGATCCCCGAGTTTGGTGCCTTTGGGAGGGGACTGAGTTCACGGCAGCTCCGTTTCCTCTTCCTTGTGTCCCAGAGGCTGTTATTGCTCTTACTGCACAGATTCTTTCTTTTCTCCCTCTTTTTTTTTTTCATTTTTTTATGGGGATTACTTTATGACCAGGGATTTTGCTTTTTGCAGCAGCAGACTTAGAGCCAGCCGGGCCTTGCGTTTATGAGGGCTTTCAGGAAGGTTTATGAGGCTGCAGCCCAGACCCTTCCTTCTGGCTCCTGCCAGTCCAAGGTAGTGGGATGTGGGGGGCAGGTGGAGCTGGAAAAGCTGTTTGTGGGTTTCATCCTCCTCTTCCTTGGGTCCCAGGCTGCTCCCAGGGCAGGGACCCCTCGTGACTTGCCTGGAAAAAGGAAACCAAGAGCAATGGGGGATCTCCAATGAACATGTGGTCTCAGGTGTTTCCCTCCTCCCTCTGGGACTCGGTTTCTTCAACTGTAAAATGGAGGTGTTGGGAATATCTACCTCAAAGGTGGTTGTAAGGATCGTGCTCCCAGCGAATCCAGCAGGTAGTACATGAGGCGGATGTGAGTCCTGCTACTCTTCCCTTCTCCCTGGGAAAGATGAGCAAGCGACCAGCCTCCCTTCGCACTTGCAACTTTGTATGATTCCATAACCATAACAACCAGCATTTCCTGAATATTCGGTCCAGAGCCAGATACTGTGCCAATCCCTCAACATCCTTCATTGTACCTACCCTCACAATAATTTTGTGAGGTCGGTGTGATCATTGCCCCATTTACAGATGAAGAAACTGAGGCTCAGAGAGATTCTGGTCCCCCACCCGCAGGTCACCCCACATGGATCAGCACCCAGCAAGTCTGACCCCAGAAGCCACATCTTGGGATTCGAGCCCCAATCTAGGAACTGTGTCAAGAGACAGGAGGGAGAGTCAGGACACCCAGTCTGAAGGGGGGGGTCGTCCCTGTTTATAGCAAGGAGTTCCTGGACCCCAGAGGAACACTCGCTCCAAGGACTCCTTTCCAGGAAACAGAGGGCACTGGACCGGATCTCAAAGGACGACCACTTGAGGAAGGGCGCCCGGAGCCTGGGGGATGCTCATGGCTTTTTGACCAAAGACAATGCACCAACAGTGGGCTTACCCCAAGGCAGGCCCACTTCGGTATAGACCATAGGATGGACTTCCAGGTAAACTGAGGAGTAGAAGGAACATAAAACAAAGTCGCTGCTAAGTGTCCTCCTCCTGGAATTTTCTAAGGACAAGGATGGTTTTCAGGGGTGACCCGGGTGGACACAGTGGGCTGGAAGAGATGCCTGCAGAGCCCATTCTCCCTGGGCCAAGAAGAGAGCCTCCCCCCAACCCCCACTGCCTAATAGCCGCGAGACAGCGGTGTCCCCGGCTCCGGGATCTCCTCCTCCGCACCTGCCCCGTGGCCCCTCACTCCCCTCCTCGCCCCCTGGGCTCTGGAACAGCTACTTAATGGGCGGTGATGCAGCGCGGATGGCGCACAGTCTTGTCTGCCAGCAGGACGGCTCCGGGAGCGGGATGTAGCAATGCGGCTTGTGTATCCTGCTAAGAGATATTTAATAAATATGCAAATTGCTGCCTCTACCTCCTCAGGCAGGTAAGGAGCGGGGAGAGGCTGGAGTTAAGTATTAAATCTCTGCACAGCGTGGAACGCTCAGCACAGAGGCAGGGACTGGAGCTGAACTTCCTGGGAAGACTTCCATCTGGCATCTTAGAGCCCCTGCTTGGAGGATGGAAGAGAGCAGGAGAGGCAGGGGACTTAAGGGTGGGATCTGGAAAAAAGGAGTACAAAAAGCTCTTTTACTTAAGAAGGTTGAGCATGATATCAGGAGATGGAAGGACGATTCATTCATCCAGGCAACCATCACCCTACCAGCCGTCCAGCCTCCCATTCCCTGTGGATCCATCTAGCTGTTCACCACCTACCCATACACACTGAACTCACCCTGCCGACCATCCGTCCACCCATCCAACCTTCATCCATCCATTCATTCATCCCTTCACTGACTTACTTACTCTCCACATCCAAACACCCAACCGTCCACCACTGTTCCATCCATTCATCTGTACGTCTACTAACTCATCCATAAACCCACCACCCATCTATCCACTCACTTAACTATTTAAAAACCACCATACCACCATGTGCCTATCAATATCTATCCACCTTCTTTCCTTTCCATCAACCGTCCACTCACCCACCCATCCTCCATCCATCCCTCCTCCACCCATCTCACCTACCCATCTATCTTCCACTGCTTACATGCAAGACTCTATTCTTGGCACTGAGAACGCAGAGACAATTGGACAAGTTCCCACCCCTTGAGGAGTCTATGTAAAGCACAATGTGATCAGGGACACGATGCCTTCTCTTGGTTTAGGGGCAGGTCTCATTTACGATCTTCCTTCTCGGACAATCAAGAAACACCTGCATGGAATGATATGGGATGATGTGGATTGGTTACTCACCTGTTCCCAGCCCAAAATTAGCTCCGTTTATAGCACATGTGTTTATTGAGCCCTGGAAATAGAGAGATGAGCCAGTCGCGTGCGATCTCTGCCCCCAAGATGTTCTTGGGCTAGTGGGTGGAGAGAGATGTAGGAAGAATAAATTACATGTAATAATAGAGGACCACAAGGCCCTGGGGCAGCAAAGTGGAGAGGGTGACCGTCCTAGGGTATCCGGGGATGGGTATGAGTTCAGTGGGGAGGTTTCCAACTTAGCCTTGACCCACGTGGAGCATACACACCTCACCTGGCATTTAGGTCATGGCTCACAGGTGTCTGTCTTTACATCCTGGGATCCAGGTCTGGCTGTATCTTGGGCTAAGTCTGAGCTGCTGACCTATAAAGGAGAGGCCAGGCTGTCCGCCCCTCTTGAGCGCTGCCTACCATACCCTTGCTTTATTCATTAACTTTGCAAATCAGTGAGAGGCCACCAAGGGGCTTGGAAAGAGGACTCTTTCATTCCACTCCAGGCTCTGCTCTTTACTACAGATGAGCTCTGGGAGCCTCTGTTTCCTCCTCTTCTAGATGAGGGCAGTGATGCCTCCCTTGAGAGGGGTGCGGCTGTGTGTTGGAACAGCCCTGTGTGGGGAAAACGCTCAGGGAGCTCCGTCCTGCAGAGTGGGCTCTCAGGCAGTGCTGGTGGGTAGCTGGGCTCTGTGGGGCAGGGGCCGGTCCCTGTGCCCCTCTGTAGACAATCTGCACTATCCTCTCCTTCCCTCTGACTGCCTCCACTTGAGACAGCAACCCCTCTCCTGATAGAGGCTCAGAGGGCCCCCCTTCATTCACTATTCGATTCACCAATTTGCATGCCAGTGTCAGGACAGTCATCTTTGCCCGGTGACCAGTAGACTATCTCCTTCCAATCCCCTCACCCAGTGCACAAGGCACTGAAATTTCCTGCAAGCGCCTTCCCTCCCTGAAGCATTCCCCTTTCCTCCCTCCTCCTTTGCAAGCTGAAATGGAATAATATATATATTTTTTTGCCACCGTCTGCTATAGACGGTGCCTCCCAGAGAACCATGGGTAATCTCAGATGCAAATGTCCTATGCAAATCCAGCTGCCTGTTAAAATTAGGAGGAAGCCCAAGGCAGATGCGGTTTCGGGCTGTAACTGGAATCTCCGCAGAGCCTTGATGGAAACGTGCGAGCAACGCTGGCAGCTTTCAGGATGGAGCTCCCAGCCCCATCCCAGGTCCTGAGGCTCGGGCGCCCTGGGGGCGGGTTTTGGCAAAGCGAGTGTGGACCACTTACCTGGAAGATGTGGCGCCCTTTTCAAGCTTTTATTCCCACCCAGTAGTTATCCACCAGAAATGACTTTGTTTCCCCCCGGGGGATATCTGGCGATGTCTGGAGACATCGTGGCTGTCACCACTCAGCAGGTGCTACTGGCAGCTGGCTGGAGAGGCCAGATGCTGGCAGACATCCTCTACACAGTGCACAGGACGGCCCCGTAGCGAAACGTCCATGGGGCCGAGGCTGAGAAATCGTGTCCAGGTCTATCCTAGCCCCACGGGGACCATGGATGGCAGGGGAGGAGGAAGGTTGGCTGGCCGGTCACTTGCTACCTTTACCTTGAAGGGACAGTTAGGAAGGCCCCCCACCCCCACTCCTCAGCTCATGCCTGGTACCACCGTCTCTTTCACGGCCTCAATCCTGTCTTTTATTTTCTCCTTTATCCCCTGATCCTTTTCCCTCTAATCTATGTCCTGAGATACGGATGCTTCCTGCAGAATATATGGTGCTGTTTATTGTGTGAATGTGTTTTAATTTACATAAATTGTAGTGGCTATAGATCTCATTCTGCTGCTTAATTTTTTTCACTTAACTCTGTGTTTTTAAGATCTGCCCGTGTCGCTGTGCATAAATCTCGTTCGATGCCTCCGATGGTCGCAGAGGCTTCCAGAAGGACCTAGAGGTGTTCACCCAGACTGCTCCGCCTTGGGACCTGAGGGGGTGGGTGTCCCTGGGTCTCCTAGGAGTGGGATGATGGGGTCATGGTGGGTGGTACTTTGTTTCCTTAAACATTGCCAGATTTCTTCCAGAACATGGCGCTCCCCACGTTGTCGTCAACACACGGCGTTATCCAATTTTCTCATTTTTTCCCCCCAATCTGATTAGTATAAAGTGGTATGATAGTGTTGCTTTAATTGGGGGAAGGAAAATGGAATCTTAAAAACTGAAGAATAAGTGACAAGCAATATCCTATTAGTTTCTGGTGTACATCGTAGTGATTTAATATTTTTATACATTACGAAATGATCGCCACAATAAGTGTAGTTACCATCTGTCACCGTAGAAAAGTTATGACAGTATTATCGACCATATTCCCTGTACTGTACATGACATCCCCAGAACTCATTTACAGTTTGTACCTCTTAATCCCCTTCACTGATTTCACCCATCCTCCCCCAGCTCATCCCTCTGCTAACTAACGATTTGTTTCCTGTGTCTGTGACGCTGTTTTATTTCATTTGTTTTGTTTTTAAGATTCCACATATATGAGAAATCATACAGTATTTGTCTTTCTCTGTCTGGCTTACTTCGCTCCGCATAATACCTTCTAGGTCCATCCATGTCATTGCAAATGGTAAGATCTCATTTTTTTTTATAGCTGAGTCATATTCCATTATAGATTTATGTAGCTAGATAGAGACTTATAGATAGATGAGATAGATACGTGATTGATAGATGATAGATCTCACATCTTCTTTATACCTTCATCTGTCAACGGACACTCAGTTTGCTTTCCTATCTTGACTATTGTAAGCGATGACACAATGAACACGGGGGTGCGTGTATCTCTTGAAACTGGTGTTTTCATTTTCTTCAAATACCCAGAATTGCTGAATTGTACGGTAGTCCCCTTTTGGGTTTTTTGAAGATCCTCCATACTGTTTTCCACGGTGGCTGCGCCAATGTGCATTCCCACCAACCGTGCGTGAGGGACCCCTTTTCTCCACATCCTTGCCAACACTTGTTCTTTTTTGTCTTTTTGGTACTAGCCAGTCGAGCAGGTGTGAGGTCCTATCTCATCGTGGTTTTGATTTGCATCTCCCTGATGATGAGTGATGCTGAGCATCTTTTCATGTTGGCCCATCCGTATGTATGTCTTCTTTGGGAAAATGTTTACCCAAGTCCTCTGCCCGTTTTTTAATCTAGTTGTTTGGGGTTTTTTTGATATTAAGTTGTATAAGTTCTTTGTATATTTGGTGCATTAACCCATTATCAGATGTATGCTTTGCAAACCCCTTCCCTGATTCAATAGGTTGCCTTTTCATTTTGTTGATACTTTGACCCGGGCAACGGGAGAGCAAGTTCTCAGGCTTCTCGGAACCTCGGCCTCCCACCTACTGAGGAGATGACACACATGGGCCCAGCCAGAGCGTGCATTTAACAGATGTGGCATGAACATCGTGGCCAGGCTGTGTTAGATGCCGAGAGGAAAGATGTGGAAGGCAAGAGTCTTCCCTGGACAGGTGACGGGCACACAAACAGGCTTCTCTTGTAGGAAGCTATGTGTAAGGTGAGGACACGGTGGGGTGACAGGGTGGGAGCCTTGGGAATGGATGGGAAGGCGAGAGCTAAAGTGGAAGTGAGATGGGATCAGAGGGACCAGGGATGGCCAGAGAATTGAGAATGGATCCGGGGAGACCAAGCCTCCCGGGAGGCCTCATGGGAGGCAGCCACAGTGGGATAGGGGAGCAGAGCCACTTTTCTGGCCGAGAAGCCTCCTTCCAACAGAGGTTTAGGGGCTGGATTATAAAAGTGGTGGGTGGGGGATGACACTGAGGAGGACATCTCCTGGACCAGGGGCTTTCATGTTTATGTGGGGCCTCCTTCCCCCACTTCACCTGGCACTTCCCAGGGACAAAGCCTGGCTTTCCCCATCAGCCTGGGATCTCCTGGCAGGCAGAGCTTTTCTCCCCTCTTGGGCTTGCAGGCCGTCGTCCCAATGGGGCATCGTGGCACAAGTGCTCTGGCCGAGTGTCTGCACTTGGGGTGAGGTCCCCGACCCAGCAGCTTTGTAGGAAGGGGCTGATGGAGGCCAAGTTCAGCACCACCTCCGCCTCCCTCCACTCACGTACCTGCATCCCACAAGTACCTGTGAACATAGAAAACCTCATCGGTTCCCCATCCTGCCCCTTACCCGGGTACAGAGATACCCTCCGAGGCCTCGGGGTGCACAGGACATTCTTTTTCCCTCCCTATTTTGGGAGGGAACCCCCAATCTCCCAGGGTCTGAGGGATCAAATCCCTTTCAGAGAGCCTCCATGGGGGCCACCTCCCCTGGGGGGACCTGTGTACATCCCCTGCCACCCCCCTCACTTCAGCTGGGATGCAGACCTCCTCCCTCTGGCTTCCCTCCTCTCCTCTGTGTGGACTGTAGAGGTGCTGCCTTCCGCTCAGGTCTGCACCATCAGCCTGCTTATCAATCCAGAGCCCGAGGCCATCAGACTTCAAAGACTATATAAAATGTGTTTAGTGGTTGTGTGTTTCTTTTTAATATCAGCAAACTGTATTTTCAGGGAGAAAGGGCCAGAGCCAATGGAGAGAAATAAAGGAAAGAACCACCCAGGAGAAAGATTGCAGCTGTCAGGCCATGGAGGGAGGGGTGACCTCCTTCCCAGAAGGGCTTGGTCGGCTTTGAAGCAAACCCGGGTGCACTGGGTGGGCCGAGGGCGTGGGCCACTGGGGGCCCCTCTCCATTCCCAGGATGGAAGGAGGAGGGAAAAATGCAAGTTTCCAGCCTGTGCACATGAAGCCAAAATCCCCCTGTAGCTTCCTGTGGGCCCAGTGGTTAAGATCACAGGTCTGGAAGCAAAGGGCGACTGGCAGGGCTGGTGAATTCAGACTTCGGCTTCCTCGGCCTTAAACTGGGGCTGACAATGGCGCCGGGCCTCAGATTTTTCCAGAGGTCCGTGGACTGATAACTGGAAAGGATTTTGTGAGCGATAGGCCATTTTTGGAGAATGCCAGCTGAGCCTTGTTGGCATCACGGTGATTCTCCGGGGCAGGGGACAGCTGGCCAGAGGGGCCAGGCCCTGGGATGTCTCTAGGACAGGTGGGGAGTCAGGGGGCTGGGGGCTCGGAAGCAGGGTCCTGTGTCTTTGCCTCCATGTGGCTGCCTTCCCTACAAGAGCAGCCTTGGGAGGGGGTCCCCTGGCCATGGGGGCTGCAGGCTGGGGAAGGGGAGAGGAAGCGCAGGGAGGGGAGAGGAGGGTGAGCTATGTGGGAGATACACATCTCAGGACCTCTTCACCACCCTGCTGGCTGGCACTGTGGCTCCCTGTGTTCCAGGCGATGTAGCCCTCAGGGATGGTCCCCAGCATCCAGGGAGCTCCAGCCACCCCTACTCCGCCGGCTTTCCTGCAATTCCCCTTCTCTGCCTTCTTTCAAGTGCTTTTCAGCCTGGGGTTTTCCAAACCTCCAAGGCAGCCTGGGGGTGTCCAGCGATGTGGGGAGGCTGGTGGGAGGGAAGTGTTCCCCAAACAACCTGCAGGTGACGCCTGCTTGACACCCCTGCGCCCGGACTGTGAGTTATGGCCCGTTGCCCACTGCAGAGGCTCTGTCTCCGATAAGCCTCTTTATGAGCTCCTCCGTGACTAGGGAAAAGGTAATTGCATTTTTAGTGCCCTGAAAAGGCAAAGGAAGAGGTTTGCCCGGCTTCCATCTGTTTAGGGGTGAGGCTGGTCTCTGAGTATACACCAGCAGGGGGTCAGGACTGCTGACAGGTAACTGCACCTGGGGGAGGCGGCAAATGTGAGATGTAAAGGGGGACGTGGACCACTGTCCTCGCGGCGGGTTGAAGCGGCCGGGCCTGGACAGAGGCTGACGGCACGAGGCAGCGATGAGGCCTCCACTCTGATCTGGGCAGGGAGGTGGCAAAGGCTTTTGGGTCAGACACCAGGTTCAAGGTTCCTACCTTATCCCGTAGGTGATGAAAACCCACTGAAGGCCTGTGAGCTCTTAAATGTCATTGGGGGAAAAATAAGGAGAATTTAAGGCCTTCTAATCTAGAATGGTCTCAAGGATTGCCAGATTTAGCAAATAAAATACAGGAGGAATAATTTTTGTTTGTTTTTTTTTATCATATGTATGGCCCGTGTAATATTTTTTTTTAATTTTTATTTATTTATGATAGTCACAGAGAGAGAGAGAGAGAGGCAGAGACACAGGCAGAGGGAGAAGCAGGCTCCATGCACCGGGAGCCCGACGTGGGATTCGATCCCGGGTCTCCAGGATCGCGCCCTGGGCCAAAGGCAGGCGCTAAACCGCTGCGCCACCCAGGGATCCCCAGCCCGTGTAATATTTGACCGTGCAATATTCGGGACATACTTTTTCTTTTTTTTAGATTTTATTTACTTATTCATGAGAGACACACAGAGAGAGGCAGAGACACAAGCAGAGGGAGAAGCAGGCTCCCTGCAGGCAGCCCGATGCAGAACTCGATCCCAGGACCCCAGGATCACGTCCTGGGCCAAAGGCAGACGCTCAATCACTGAGCCACTCAGGCATCCCTGGGACATACTTATACTATAAAATTATTTGTTTTTTTTTTTAATCTGAAATTCAAATTGAACCGGATATCCTGTTGTTTGTCTGGCAACCCAAACTGGAAGGGAAAAGGAAGGCAAAACAAGAAGATTAGGAAATTCAGACTTGTTTTCTGATATGTTACTCGGTGCTTCGGCTTATTTAATTTTATTTTCTGGTATCTCATATTAACTATGATTTCGTCCCTCGAGTTATAGTTAAAACTATACAGAAACACACTCAAATCCTTTGCCTCACATACACATGCACGAGCCACGGACCCTGAAATTTATTCATTCAACAGATTGGTATTAAATGTATGCTGAACGCTTTGGTAGGCACTAGAAATGATCCAGAAATGACTTCAGGAAAATATCTAGAAATGTGTGTTGGTCTCTGTCTTTCCCCAATCTGGTTTCATCTGCCTATTTATCTTTGCAAAACACACACACATTTATTACGTGCGTGTGTGCATTTCTGTGTATGTATACAAATATGTCCACGTTGCATCGTGTAGAGCCTTAGGGATGGATGAGATAAAATATATTTCAACAAATAACAGTAAATAAGGATGAGGTGCCCAGTTCCAAATGACTGGGCACTGCTCTTCTAAACCAGCCAGGGCATCAACACCTATCAATTACTGGCCGCTTGTCACATCTCTGACCTTGGTTAATTTTCAGAGAGCCTGTGAACCAGACTCAGGGTTGTGTGACTCGCAAAAGGTCGAATAACTAAAAGCTGGGAAAGCCCATCCACACATGAGTCCTGTGTCTGGTACAAATGCACAGTGATAGACCGGTGGGTTAGGCCCATCTGACTCCCAAGGTCCTTCCCTTTCTGCTCTGTTACATAATCCCAGGTGGCCGTCCTCCTTTGGATAATCCCATCCTCATGCTTTATCTAGGTGAGGGTTGAATTGATACAATGACTCTGGCTTCTCAACTTGGACGACATGGGCTGATGTCGTCCCGCCCTGTGGGGGCTGTAGCTTTGTGCACCCCAGCGAGTATCTGAGGTAGGATTTGGAGGTGCAGCCGAGAGCAGAGGCTGGATCTGCAATGCAAAGCCTGATGCTTCTGGAGCCCGGCGCAAGAGAAATAAATCCAGGGGAGTGGATCATCCAGGTGAGGGCTTCCGGCCTCCCAGTTCTTGGGAGAGATGAGAGAGATGATCCATCTGGAGAGTTGAGTGGAGGACATCCCTGAACAGCCAATTAAACCGCTTTTAATGGTCTCGAAGAATATATGTTCAAGTTCCAAACCAATCTCAAGACTTAGTGAAGCAGAGATAACTGGGGCTTTGGCCGTGCAAGATAAACTAGCAAAATCTGAAATCCTGTTTTACATTAAGGCAAGTGAAAATCAACATGAATCCAGGTCCTTCTCTTATTGCTGTTTGATGCATGGTTACCCACAAGAAAATGCTCCAGCATCTAGGAGACGGCCCGGTACCGAGAAGATACTGAATGAATGAATGAGTGAATGAATGAATGAATGGCTTGCCCCGAGGCTCCAATTATTATAGTCAGAAAGGTAGAGCATAAACTGATCAGAAGATCCAATAAGGAAAGTGGGTATTTGGGATTAAAAAGAGAAATGTGGACTGTACACCGACCTACTCATTGGTTTGTAAAATGTAATATCAAGCAATTAATTTCGTAAATGCTTATTTAACTTGTGTCAACTGCGATTAGGTTACCAGGGAAGGCTTTTTCACATCGGTCCAGTCTGTGAGCTATTGGCCCTTGGGTCAGACGCCTGCCCCAAATCCAAACATCTGGGGCCCCCAGAATAGGCTACAGACACAGAAAGGTGTCAACGTTCCTCTAGAAGCAGCCCAGGATGGGACTCATCCCCCCTGCCCCTCCTCCCCCACCCAGGGAACTGAGGGTGACTTCCCTTAGGAGGACCTCGTGACCAGGCAGGGGCTTTGCTGCATCTCCCAGAGGCTTCCTAACCCCGCCTGCACCTTCCTCCTTTCTGTAGGGCTCTAGTGATGCCCTTCGTCCCCGTCCCCCTGCATTGTGAATCTGCCCAGGTGCTCCAGTCAGGCCGTCTCTGTTGAAATTCTGGCTCCACCGCCTCCTCGCAGTGTGGCCTCGCGCAGGCTATTGGATGTCTCTGAGCATCTGCTTTCTCCTTTGGGTGTCAATAGTCACCGCCTCCAAGAGCTGTGGAAGGGTTAGATGCACCGAGGCACGGAAATCGGTGCGGTCAGCACCTGGCACCCCCGAGATGCACCGATCCAAGGCTAGGCCCTCGGCCTGCGGATTTAGTGCCACAATAGACAGCCGTGAATCCTGCCCCGATCAGATGGCATCTAATACAAGCCAGCCCTGCCCTACGGAACCACACATGCTCCTGCTCCCTCCCCAGCGAGGCGTCACCCCCCCCACCCCATCACATTTGATCTCGCTCTAGCAAAACAAATTCAGTGCCCCCAAGGAGCCACGACTTCTCCCAGAGCTGATACCTCAGGGCTTCCAAGCACCTTAGAATTCCATCAAGAATTTTGGAAAGCCCACTGTGAATCCCCAGCCGCGATGGCCTCCTTGGTTGTAAATGATTGTGACCATATTTCAGAAGGTTCTGGCACGAAGAAACTGACCGATCAGCGACTGTGGCAGAGACGGGTTATTTGAAGCTACGTCAAGCTTTGCAGCCCGAGCTAAGCATCATCTGGAACCAACGGCAGATTTGGGGTGAAGCGGGGAGGGGTGCTTGGGAGTTCAGTGTTCACCCGAGCATGCTGCATCCTAGTTTTGGTACCACAGGTGAATTGCCTGATATTGAAGAACCTCACGTTCCTAATGTAAGGACAGTCGTACCTACAGGCCTGACTTACTTTGAGGATTAACTGACACCCAAAGACAGCAGTATGGGGTTTGGCACGTAACGGGATTTCCACCCTGCATCTTGTCCAGCTCATGCCCGCTTCCTTTCCTGCTGCCCGCACGAGCCCAGACTACAATTTCAGATTGCCTCGTGTGGCTGGTTTGATGCCCAGGGAGATGCTAATTGGAGGCGCCTTTGATGTATTCAGTAAGGAGGGTCTAACAAGGCCTCTCCTTGGCAGCATTTTGTGGGTGGCTGGTTCGAGCAACTGTCAGCGCTCCAAGAGCGCCCGCCGCCTCTCTCTCAGGATGCTCCCTAATTCAGTCACCATGAATTCACCTTGGACTTAACCAAGTTGGGTTCCCGTTTGGGAGGGGTCTGGTGCGTGCATTAGGGACACGGGCCCTGGAGGCAGACAGACCTTGGTCTTCCCAACAACAGCTATAAACACTCAGGCAAATCTCTACACCTCTCTGGGCTTTCTTTCCCACGTTTTCAGATTTTCCGAATCCCCTGGAGAGTTTTGGAAGAGTTTGTGCTACTTTGCAGCCACAACAACCTTCTTTCTTTTCTTCCAACCCATCCAACTACTTCCTACCTCAAGGCCTTTGCACTTGCTGTTCCTTCTGCCTGGAGCTCTCTTTCCTGGGCTCCTGTTCATATTTTAAATTTCAGCTCAAAGGTCACCTCCTCTGACATATGCCTTCCACGGCCACCTGGCTAGTAGAGCTCCCCTCTGCCCCATCAGCCTGTTCATCTCCTTCCCGGCCCTTACGACAATCTGAATTGACTTTGTTCATTGATTTTTTTTTTATTAGCTTAATGCTCGTGCCCCAGTGGAGACTTCTTGAAGGCAGAAACTATCTTTCTGAGTTCATCATCATACCCCATGGTACCTGGTAGGCACTCAGTAAATATTCCTTCAAAGGAGTAAATGAGTGAATGATTATGACTATAGTAATAACGTTTATTGAGCTCTGAGAACATGCCAGACACTGTCCCAGGCACTTCACATGCATTCACCCTGTTTTGTAGAGGAGTCAGGACACAGGAAGGTCTGATAGCACGCCTAGGGTCACACGCAGCGGGTCACCCAAGGAAGAGCCCAGATCTAAATGCAAGCAGTTCAGCTTGGATTTAATTCACGTACCCGGAGAATAGAAAGTTCTCTGTGAGGGCTGGATGAGGGAATGGGTGCGTGAGCAGGTAAAGCACGTAGCCCAGTGCCCGGCACGCAGCAGGTGCTCAACATTATGGCCAGGATTAGGATTTCAGCATCGCGCTCCCTCCTCCTTTGGTGTGTCCCCGAGGCTTCCAGAGCCCACGCCCTTCCACCCCCATCATTCCGTCTGCAGTGTCTGTGTTTCTGTGCTCGAACCACAAAATATACATGTATATTCAAAGATGCGGGGCTACATCTTAAGCAGCCAGAGAGCTAAATATTTAAAGGAGGCGTGTGAATTATTGACTCGCCTCTGCAGTGGGTTCTTGCCTTTGGTCCCCATCCGTCTCACCACTGTCCTTCGGCTCGAGCTTCTCCTCCTCCCCACATCCCCGCACTCGCCTCGCACGCCTTCCCTCCCGAGGGGCCGCACCCCTGAAACGGGGCATCCAGGCAAGGAGCAAGGGTCCACCCGTGGGACTGCACCTGTGCAGCCTGGGCTTTGCCCGCACGGACCAGCCGAGGTTGCCTTGTCTGTCTCTCAGGTGCTGGCCCACAGGCTCTGGCTTGATGTTGCCAGTCTCAGTTGATTTCGACTCCGGAGACTTTAATGATCATCTACTGTCCGCAAAGTCACCATCGCCATCTTCATCGCCAGAAATGATCACTTGTTGAGAACTTTCTGTTCTCTGTGGATGTGAATTAATTAAACCCCAGACCTTCCACTTGATTGACAGCTCAAGGCTCCCTAAGTTCCTTATCCTTCCTGGGCCTCACTTTCCTCGTTTGTAAATCAGGTAGGATGCTAGCCCTCCTTTATAAGAGATCTACATGTAGTCTGTCCTTCCCACGCTGGATGATAAGCTCCTCCACAAGGCTAGAGATTTTCTCTGTTTTATTCCTAGATATATCCCAAGTACTTAGAACAGTGCCTGGTCATAGTGAGTGCTCACTAAGCATTCCTGGAAGGAAGGAAGGAAGGAAGGAAGGAAGGAAGGAAGGAAGGAAGGAAAGAAGGTCAAACTGTGCAGTAACCTCTAAAATTACGATCACTACCATGACTATGATCATGTTAATAAAACTCTCCCCAGCACCATGCTTATAAGGCAGGTGAGGTTATTAAATTCATTTTGCAGAGGAGGAGACTGAGGCCCAGGGAGAGCTTTGGAAAGTCCATGTCTCCAAACAGCTTATGATCAAGAAGACAAATAACAGGACTGTGTTCTGTCTTGGAGGAACCCCCCGAGGGATGGGGCAGCTATGGGAACCAGCCTTCCTCGGTGCCTCCTCGATGTCAGACCCACTATCGGGGAGTGCAGTTAAGCCCCAGCCTGGCTCAGCCATCTGAGTCCAAGTATCCCCTCCCCCCACCGTTTTACAGATGCACACACTGAGGCTCAGAGGCTCTCAGGGACTCGCTGCAGACCAAAGGGATGTGGTCTAAACCCCTTCACCTCCCAGGCTTTGCTTGCCGAGGCCCAGGCTGCTCGCCCACTGACTCGCCTCACTTTGCACCCCCAGAGCCCTGGCACCTCCACCCCCACATGGCCGACTGGTGCTCTATCCCCAGAACCTGCTACAATGCCTGGAGCACAGTAGACACTGTTTAAGGGCATGGCTCCACGAAGGGGATCTAGCCCTTAGGCTCCCGCCAGTGACATCCTACAGGAGTTCAGGACTCAGTCGGCCTGGAAGCGTGAATGCCTCGTGAGCCTCAGTTTCCAGAGGAGATGTCATGGCTGAGGAAGATTGGAGGCAGGCCCTGGGACGTGGGTACCCCGTTGCCGGGCTGGGACCGTGCGGAAGAGTGTCACAGTGAGTGGAGGTTGGGAGGCAAGAGAGGGCAGGGTTGCTTCAGGCGACAAGTAGCTCAGCGGCACTGGTGCGCCGGGGCTTTCTGCAGACGCAGTCAGAGACTACTCATCTGGGCAGGCACGTCGGTCGGGATGAGGATGGAGAAGGCTCTGAGGGCCACAGGGAAACGGGGATCCCTTGCTGAGGTTGCATCAGAGCTGTGCCTCTCGAGTGCCGCTCTGCACGGCGAGCGATGGAGATGAGACAGTGGTTGGACATCCTCGTGCAGCCGTCTCCAGGCGGGGTGTGCTGACCTGGGCCAGCAGGTAGACGTCAGGAGGAGACGTCACAGGAGAGGAAGAGGGGGAGGCTGGCTGCTGGTCGGGGCAAAGGCTGGAGAGAGATGCCTCGCGCCGCCTTCTGGAGTCAGGCGCCCCAGGTCCCCGTAGTCAGGGTGACAGAAGGGACGATTGTCACGGAAATCACAGAGGTCACCTCCAGCCTGGCCTCCCCGCTGGCTGCTGCCAGGTGATGATTCATTACAAATAAAAAAGGGAGGAAGGCGCCACCCGCCACGAGGACCCCGACGCGGGAAAGAATTCCAAATAAATGGGTCCTTTGATCATTGGACCAATTTCTGCAAAGGCTTGTTAGCTCCAAGAAGATCAAATGGGGAAGATAATGAGCAATTTTCAGGTAGTAGGTGCAGCATACAAGGTGACAACCCAATTTAGTCAGATTCTTAATCAAGTCGGAATCCCTGACTTGACGCTATTTGCGGAGTCTATTACTCCATTATGCTGAGTGCTTTGCTGTCTACGGTCTCCAGATTTCCAGTCGCTAGAGGTATTTATCTCCATGCGATTTAATTAAAGTCTAGTGTTTAATGACACAATGTGCGCTAATTATTTCTTGTTGGTTGTTGAGGGTGCTTTTTTTCTTTTCTCCCCCCTTTCGCAACAAAGCAAAAATCTCATTATTTCGCTTGGCAAAGGGAAGGTGGAGGGTGGGGGCTGGGCTGGGCTGGGCTGGGCTGGGTGGACCTGGTGATTGATCAGATGTTAAGGCTTCAGAGAAAAGCAGGGATCCCTGATGCTGGGCTCTGTGTCCACATCACCCAGGGGGTGAGCCCTCTCTCCGCAGCCCCACTGTGAGCAAAGGACTTAGCACCGTGCTAGGCACCCAGGGAGCATGCATTAAATGTCGATGTAGGTTGTTGTCACCATTTTTGTTGCACACTGTCACCAACTGGTCCACCCTCGGAGGGGGAGGAAGGGGCCCCTTCTACCAGAGTGTAGCAATTCACAGATAAATCCCTCACTCTGTTGCTGGAATCGTTGGTGATTTTATTGTGAGTCCTTGTCGATGCAGGACATATATTGAGGGGAAATCCTAGGTTGAGAGCACTTTAGTCCCATCCTGGAGCGCCGAGCCAGAGACAAGTGACCTGTCTTTGAAGAAGAGGTCGGTCCTCAGTGTCCGGGGGATGGAGAGAGCCTGGACTCTCGGCCCCCAATTCAGCCCTGCCACCTTCGGATAATCATTCACTCTTGCTGAGCCTCAGTTTCCTTATCTGTACAATGGGGTTGATGAAATCCAATGAGGATTAGCAAAGAGAAAACATGAAACACTCATCAGTGTCCGGGGGTGATGGTTGCCGGACTCTCTCGACACCGTTGATGAGTGGAAAGCCCGGTGGTGTATTAGACCCCAGCCCTAAGGGCCCCTGGGTGAGCAGAGGTCAAGTCCTAGAGAAGGAACAGACACCTCCAAGGAGGGGACAGCCAAGACAAAAGCCTCTCCACGTGTCGGTAAGCCTGGTGCAGGGGAGCGCTGAGGCTTGAAGGCTCTGAGGGTGACCAGGACGGTCCCAGGCTGTTGGGCAGCAAGAACCACGGAGCGGCATTTCCTGGAGTCATCGGGGGACACCACCCGGCGGATGGGATGGGAAGCTCTCCTTGGATGGCCCAGGGCAAGATGCGTCAGAGGCGGGACCCGGGGAGGGCATGAGTCTGGGAGCCCAGGACTCCGGGGACGTGCTGGTTGGGCAATGGAGAACAGAGGTCCAGAGCACCGGCTTTGGAATCAAAGTGGTCTGGAGTCTACTCCTTCCGTGTCCTCACGCTGATCACTCCACCAACCTGAGTCTGTTTCCGATACCTGTGAAGTGGGACAAGAGTAGGACCTGACCTCGGCGGGCTGTACAGGGGATCGAATGGTCTAATACCGCCCCGATGCATATGAAGTAGCTGATAGATTGTCAGTTATTTTGGTTTCTGGGAATCAGGGCGCTCTGGATACTAAGATCCGTCTATGCAGCCCTGAACTGGGCATAAAGAGGAGGGTCTATCCACCACCTGCAGGTTTTGAAATGCCACAGGGACTCAACATCTCCATTCTCTTGATGAGGCCAGATGTCTTGCATCATAAAGCGAGATCCCTTCTGATCTCCTTCCTTCCACTTATGATGGGTGGGGTGTGGCCCTGCAGAGCGGCCCCGGAGTCGCCCTGCCCGCTGTCGCTTTTGAGAGGGTCTTTCCTCAGGGTGGCTTTGGCTTGTCCCCTGAGCATGGAGACCCTGCTAGCCCGGGTCATTTCAAATGGGATCAGGCTCAGTGCCCAAGCCTGCAACAGCCCATGTCCACTGTGGAGCTTCAGCAGGACTTTGCTCAGAAGTGATACCTCATGCTCCATGGAAACCAACAGGACAATCAGATTCTCTCTTCTAGGGGTCTAGATGCTGGAGGTCCCCAAGAAGGTGGCTCATCCTATGCATTTTTGGATCATTGCTGAGCATTGGTTTCTGTTTTTCATGAGCCCAGAAAGTTCCAGAACCCAGCATGATGGCACAGCTCTGCTAGCTCGTCACCCTTTCTGTCCTTGCCACAACCAACCCCTGTGCCCACATCACCAAGTCAACACGGACATGACTCGTCCTTGAAACCTTACAAAGACAAGCTGACACAGGCCCTGTGGAGTGCTATGCGCTGTGTGTGAGACCAGCTCCTGACCCCCAAGGGGCTCCCACCGGGGGGGAGACGGCTGTCGTTCCGTGCAGACGGCGACATTGTCATGTGAGAAGCACTAAGACCAAAGCAGGAACGGACTGAGAGATGGGGCTTCCCTGGTGGTCGGAGGAGGTGATGTTGGAACCCGACCTAGATCCATGCGAGGAAGGGGGGCATTCCTGCAAAAGCACAGAGCGACGGGAGGAAGAGGGAAGCCTCGGAGATTGGATGGAAGGCACGTGAGGGATGAAACACAGGGCCTGGGGGATGAGCCGTTTGAACGAAGGGCAAAGAACCCAGAGTGAGCGACAACAGTGTCTTTTACCATCTTTGCTAAGGAGCAAGGACCGCAGCCCACAGAGAGAGACACGCTGGCGGGCGGTGCCCTCTCGTGAGCTCGCGTAATGATGCTTAGATCTTAGAAACCTAATGGAGACCCAGCTGGGCCTGGGGCAACCTTCGGAGGGTAGGGGGCCGGGCGGGTGACCACAGGTGACTCCCCTGCAGACCCCTCCCCTCCCCAGCGCTGAGGCCTTGGCCTGGAGTCAACTGCGAAGAAAAAGCACGAGGATGGAGGCCAATTCGCCACATGCCCCAGAGATGCCAGGAGCAGGGCTCCTCTTCCCTGCTGCAGCCGGGAGACCTGGAAAATCGCCAAGCAACCGCGAGAGAAGGTAAGGAAAACGGAGAGGCCTTTGGATCCAAGGGGCTCTGGGACTCAAAAGCAGCAGCTTGAAAGGTTTTATGGGAGTTTCTTCAAGGAAACAGATATCTCCACTGACACTTGCCAAGGCATTTCTCCGGTAACAAGCTTCTTTATTCAGCCAAACAAAGAAACCATCGCACACAGAGGAGTGAGGAGAGCTGTCAGAGGCTGTTCTGGGGAGAAATGAAAGAGGCTTTTGCAGAATCTAAAGCACATAAAAGCTGAAGGTCAAGACAGAGGCCCCCCTTCCGGCTGTTTGGGGCGCGCAGGACATTCGAGATGGCAGCGCCAGCCACCAGGCCGCCGTCGGGGCCGCCGCGGGTCCTCCCTTCCCGCCTCACCCCTGAGCCCCGTCTTCCAGGCCTAGGAGGGAAGGCTCGCCCCCCTCCGGGCACCAACCCAGAGGCTGGTCCTGAGACCCAGCGGCCTGTGGCCTGGGATCGGCCAGGGGAGCCGTGCCGCTGGCGGGGAGGGTGGGCACCTAGGCCTGGTCGCAAGGGGGACCCACGCTGTAATCAGAACAGCCCAAGACGACGTCCCACGTTGTGGAGTGTTTGCCAAGTACACACTCTGCACCTCCTCGTGCCCGTGGTCCTCACGGCAAATAGGGTCAAAGCACCGAGGGATAGTTCACTCTCCCCACGGTACTGGTGAGGCAGTGTAGCTGGGGTAGTTAGATGACGGGCCCCAGGACACTGTGCTGGTGAGAAATCGAGTCGGGACTCCACCCCAGTGCTGGCCTGTTTCCAATCTCGTTACTCTGTCCCTCCTCCGCAAATGTACTGTGGTCGGTGGCTCTGTTGCTAGATTCCAACAGCGGGGAGAGGCCCGAGGGCCAGCCTGAGCGGACCAGCCGGGAGAGAGCCCATAGAAAGGTCCGCCCTCTGGCTATTCCTCTGCCTATCTCAGTCTGGCAGTTCGCATGTGTGCGACCCCTGGGTCCCCTAATGCTATTTAATTTAAACATTTGTTTAAAAAAGCGTCCTCTTGGGGCCTTTTTGAGCCTGGGTGGCTCAGTGGGTTAAGCATCTACCTATGGCTCAGGTCATAATCTCAGGGTCTTGGGATCCAGCCCCGTGTCCGGCTCCTGGCTCAGCAGAGAACCTGTTTCTCCTTCTGCCTCTACCCACCCCCTGCTTGTTCTCGCTCTCTTTCTCTCTCTCTCTCTCTCTCTGTCAAATAAAATCTTAAATTAAAAAAAAAAAAAAAGCCTCCTCCTACCACTTCCCCAAGCTGGTGACAAACTCTCAGAATCAGAGAGAACCTAAGAGACCCCTCCTCTTACTAATTCTGTGACCTTGGGCAAGTCCCTTAACCTCTCTGAGCCTCACATTCTCCCTGCAAAACGGAGAGAATCATGGTGTCTACCAAAGAGCAGGCGTGCGGGTTCCACAGAGTCATGCATGTACAGTTCTTAGCACCGCGCCTGGCAAGTGACAAATGCTCAATAAACAGGAGCTATGATTCACAGAACGGTGGCAGTGATGACAGCGATGGTTGTAGTGGTTAACTGTTGCTCCATGTCAGCAGCAAAACCTCAGTGCCGCACAACAGCAATGTTTAAATTGGTTCACTAATTAGTCAGCAGGTGTGGGCTGGGCTCAGCAGGGGGGCTGCTGTGCTCTACGTGGCTCCCATCCTCTTCCTGGGCCCACAGCCACAGCGGAGGCCGAAGAAAGGGCACGGGCCGGACTGCACAAATGCACTTCGGGTCACATCTGCTCATCTTCCATTGGCCAAAGCAAGACACGACGCTGAGCCCCGGCTGGAAGGGTAGCAGAGAACACCTGAGCCGCAGTAGGAGGGCATTGCCAAGAGGCGTGCCCAAGGGTGTGGCTGTATAATCCTGGTGCTGGACGCTGGACGGGGGCCCAGGAGAAGACCCATAGCCCCGGCTTCCACAGCGAGCAGCTCAGGTGCTCGTAACTTTGACTTTTCACCCACTCACGCAAGCACGGAATTAGAATTGTGATCAAGTGGAACCACTTTTCTTATCTTCTTTGTCACAGTGATTTATCCTAATAAATTGTGTATCTTCTAAAACCTAGTCAAGTGGGGGTTCTTGTCTCTACAAATGAGTCCTGAATTGTCAGGCAAGGGAGCACCTTGCGAATGTGAACGCATTCTGTATGCATATGTGGAAACCAAGTAACCGGCCTCGGAAGGCCGCTTGGAGCTAAGCCATATAAAAGCAGCTAGAAGAGGAACAGGCATTCACAAAAACTACCAGCGGGTGTGTACATGGGGTCCCATCGCTCCGGAAAGCAGCTAGGAATCATCGAACAAAATTGAAGATGCCCCTGTGCTACGATCTGAGAAACTCTTAGATATACGACCGAGGTACATGACTCAGAATATTTATAGCAGCGCTGTGCGTCGCAGCCCAAACCCAGATACATCCCAAATGTACAGCAACAGTAGAATGGATAATTGCGATGTATTCACACTGTACAGCACCATCCAACAAGGATAAGAAGTGAAATCTCTTGCAGGCGACAAGGTTGATGAATCTTATAAACAAAGTGTGAACTAAGTGAAGCAAGACACAAAAGAACCTGCACGACTCCATTTACACGAAGCTCACGGACAGGCAAAACTAAGCCCTGTAGCTGAGGGACGGATACACAGGCAATAAAACAATAAGCAAAAGCCAGGGAACTCTTAGCATAAATGTCAGGGTGGTGGCCCCAGCTGGGTGAGGGACAAGGACAATCAGGACTTGGCTCAAGAGAAGGAAGGATTTCCAATAATGGGAAACATTCAAAGATGGGGTATACATTTTTGAGGGGTGGGGTAGGGGGGAGATAAATCCCTTTTTATTTAATTCAAGGACTCGAAGGTGCATTGATGGGACCCGTGGTAGAGATCTTGGAGGGATGAGTCAAGGTCAGAGAGGCCTGGGCCAGGGAAGGTTGAGGCCAGCGTGGAGGAGTGAGGCTGTGGCAGCCAGCCCCGGCCTGAGCTGGATCCCAGTTCCACCACCAAGCAGCTAAGTGACCTTGGGAAGGTTACCCGACCTCTCCGAGCTTCTGTCTCCACCCTTGAAAGAAATGCTACGTGTAAATTGTCTAGCACAGTGCCTGGCACGGAGTAAGCCCTTGATAAATGATGGTCATTATTCTTTTTTTTTTTTAAGATTTTGTTTATTTATTCATGAGAGACACAGAGAGAGAGGCAGAGACATAGGCAGAGGGAGAAGCAGGCTCCCTGCAGGGAGCCCGATGGGGGACTTGATCCTGGGGCCCCAGGATCACGCCCTGGACTGAAGGCAGGCACTCAACACCTGAGCCACCCAGGCACCCCAGATGGTCATTACTCTTAATCGAGAAGTGTTTCCCAGATTTGGGATTCTGAGATTCTCTGCCTCTGTAAGCGCGTGCATTCTCTCGGACAGGGTTTTGTTTGGTTTTTGCAATAAAGCAGCATAACGACCCCAAATGAGAACGGCTTACAAAAGCAAGTGTTTACGTTGTTCTCGGTCGTCTGTGGGCCAGTTACTACTCAGCAGGGCCAGGGCCGGGCTCCAGGCTTCGGGCTCCAGCTGCGGGTTGGGTTCGGCTCTGCTCCTCGTTTCTCTCATCCCAGGACCAGCCGACCTGGGGCCTGTCCTGTTCGTGATGAAAGGCACAGAGTCTGCAAAGGTCACTTAGAAACACACAATACCTGTTAGGCCTCGGCTGAGAAGCACCTCCCCACCACTCCCCACTGCATTCTACGGGCCCGAGCAGGTCACCGGGCCATGCCCAAGGTCAATGCTGCAGGGATGCCCGCTGTGCCACGGCACCATCAAGTCACACGGTGAAGGGCAATGCAGGCCAGTGAAGAACTCGGAGCAACACTCTGATTGCACGCGTGCATGTGGAATATTCGAGAGTTACTCCAGTGTAGGAGGAGATTTTTAAACAAAAACCTTCTTCAAGAACCATGAGGCTGTAAAACACAAGGTTCAAAAGCCTCAGCCTAACAGTGAACACTGAAAATGTAATTTCCAGGGATCCCTGGGTGGCTCAGCAGTTTAGCGCCTGCTTTTGGCCCAGGGCGTGATCCTGGAGTCCCGGGATCGAGTCCTGCGTCGGGCTCCCGGCATGGAGCCTGCTTCTCCCTCTGCCTGTGTCTCTGCCTCTCTCTCTCTCTCTCTCTCTCTCTCTCTATCATGAATAAATAAATAAATAAATCTTTAAAAAAAAGAAAATGTAATTTCCCCATCTTATTGGCTTATATAATAAAATCGTTGTATAGCTGATTAGTTTTAATGCTCCATGACATGTCAGCGAGGAGGTAAATTCAGAGCTCTGGGGTCTCTCCTCCTGATTCTGGTTCTCACCTGTTGGCCCAAAGACCCCTGAGACTCACCTATTCCTAGTTGAGAATGGCTTTTGCATTTTTTTTTTCCTCTTCTACATTCTCTGACTCGTTGGCAAGTTGAGATTTCTGTCTAAGGGCCTGTGTTGTCTCTTGGTTGAGCAGAGGCGCTTGGAGAGGAGACCACTGGAGTCTGGGCTGAGGTAGGGGCAGAATTAGGTGTTGTTCTCCTCCGAAGAACTGTAACCAGCTCAACCAGGCCCCTGACCCAGCAGGTGGAACTCTGTCCCCCACCCTCCATCCCCCAGCATTTCCTCCAAGGCTGGCAGCTCCCGCCTACAGGATGGCGGCCAAGCTGTGTCCCTCTTGCCATTGTGCCTCATCGGGGAATCCCTTCCAGATGCGCCTGGGAGTTGAGCTGATTGGGTGCCCTCACTGGGGGCTGAGTCTCCGGGGATAACCAAAAACACAAAAACAAACAAAAGACAAAACAAAATCCAAGTGGGCGGAGCAGGGAACAGAGAAGAGAGAGAGCCGTGCAGCCTTGCCCCACAGGAGCGATGGGGGGAAGCCTGGGTTAGGACTGCCCGGGAGTGGGGCGATTAGTGCATCGGCCACTAACCTTCCACGGGAGCTAGAGAAGGTTCTAGCTCTTTGCCTCTCTGTGCCTTGTCTCCATATAGGGCTGGAGTTGAGGACCTCCAAATTTCCTTTCGGAGGAGTACACAGAGCGTGCTCAAGAGGGAAAGGCCCGGGGGCCCAGCATACAGACCTCAGGAAAGTTCCCTGATGTTCTCTGTGCCTCAGCCCCCTCAGCAGAAACATCATCAGACCGGCTCCCCAGGCTGCTTCGGGGAGGAACTAAGCGAACACGGCTGCAGCGCGTGCAACAGTCCCCGGCACGGAATAAACCTTCCGTCAGGGTTACCTCCTGTTATTAGTATTGCAGCTTTCGATGCTAAACCACTTTGCTCCTTTTTAAAATGTGATTTATGCTTTTAGGCTCCGAGGGCTATCAGGCTGACTACGTGAGGGTATAATATATGGGACGGGGGGAGCAGTAAAAGCGCAATCTGTGCAGAGAGATGCCGAGCGATGTGGCAACTGGAGCTGGTCCAGCAAAGAGCCGCGGACAAGATTAAAGGTCTGAAGAAACGGCACCTCCCAGCGAGAAAGCCGGAGAGTGGATTATTTACTACGGTCGAGGTGGAGAGGTCACAGACGAGAAGTCCCAGGCGCCAGCTCTCCCCGCTACAGTGAGAAACTTTGCGGGTGAGGCAGCAGCTGAGCTTCCGGATGATTAAATAGGAGGCAGCGAGCGGATCGAATTTTCGCCCACCTGGCAGATGGGTGCGCATCATTATCCAGCCGCTCAGATTTGCACCCAGGTGTGAGGTCCTGAATCCACTGTACCCGGCCGCCTCCCTAAAGGAGACGGGAGGGCCACCTTCGGGCTCTCGGGGACCTCCTATCCGGGGGCAATGCGGCAAGAAACGTCAGGGAAGATCCAGGGAAGTTTAAAACGACACAATTGGTCTCGGGTGGCCTCGAACGCGCGAGCCTCGGTTTCCCACCTCGCGGTCAGGGGACGGGGTGAGAACCGACAGGTTGTTGAGCACCTGGGCAACACCGAGCCCCAGCGTGCTGACGCCTCGTGACCTAGCAAGTAATTGGAAGGGCAAAATTCCGTCCACAGGTCGCCTTCCGTCTCCGCGACGCCGGGCATCCCGTCTGGATTTTATTCCCGGAACCCAACAGGCAGCTGTGACTCCTGGAGCCGTGGTACAGCCCGCAGAACAGAGCAACGGGAGGATCCGACCTGCCCCCAAACCGCCCGACTGTTCCAGGTGGAGAGACCCATCTCCCGGTCTGGGGGGTTCGGGGGACAGGTTTGGGGACAGGAAGATCGTCGTTCCGTGGCTGTGGTTCGGGGCAGCTGCACAGCTCTGTGGTCTGGGGCTTGTGTGGTGAGACTGCGGCCCCGGGGCAGAGCCCCGACTGGGTCGGGGTGGAGGGGGGCGATGCTGCAGGAACGGTGACTCTGAGCCTCCCGGGCTCACGTCCACCAAGTTTCATTTCTTCCTCTGCTGTGCGTCCACAGCCTTGGAGGCTCCGCGCTGCCCCAGGGTGGGGGTCCCTCGTCTGCACGCCCCTCTACCAGCAACGGGTGCCACAGAGGGAAGGCGATTCTGGGGGGTCTTGCACCAGCTGCTAAGATCTCTGGCCCAGAGGTGGCTCAGGTCACTTGCCCTGACAGCTCGGAGGCTCCAGCAACCACGAGGGGGGCCGGGAGACGCACCCCTGCTGGTGCCCAGGGGGTGAGAAGGGGCGCATCGGATGAGCAGCAACCCGGCCCGCCACACCCCCTTTCTCAGCCGAAGCCTCCTACCCCAGCCCTAGCCCAGCCCTACCCCCTCCACTCTCCACGGGGCTCCACCCCCTGCCCCCTCGAGCCCCATCCTTGGGGTGTGCAGGGGGCTCGCGTGAGAGAGACAGAGACAGACACAGAGAGATGCCCAGAGACAGAGAGAATGCAGTCCTGAGCTCTTTCCTCAAGAAACAAATGACTCCTTGACATTCGCAACCCATTACCAAGGTACTTCGGTCTCTGGTCTCTTTCATTACGCGCAAACCACTGTTATTATTATTGTTTATCATTTATAGGACCTAACAGGTGTGTGCCGCTCTCATCCCTGGCTAAGACCGACGCTGCTCGGCTCCAGCCCGGCTGCCGCTCCCTTGCTTCTCGCCTCCTGGCCTTGGGCTCCCCTCCCTGCGGCCCCAGCCCTGTGGTCCCCCCCACCCTGCCTTCCACGCCCTCACCTGCAGGGAGGGTCCCCCCACGACCGGCAGGGAGCGGCCCAGACAGGAAGGGGAGAGCGGCAGCTCAGAGGCCAGCACCAGCCATTTGCTCGGCACCGCGAGTATCCTCACATGGAGCAGATCAAATGGAAACGGTCATGCACGCGGCACAGGCAGGGAAACTGAGGCTTGGGGAGTGGCGGAGGGGGGGGTTGCACAACATCCCACAGCACGTAAGTCATGGTTGGCCGAAGAGGAATTCCAGAAATGGAGCGACCCTTGCGCAGGCATAACGGGTCGGTGTCTAGGATCTTGGAGGAAAGTGGGGCTCCTGGAAGGAGCTCTGGACTTGGAGACAGAGCCTTGGGTTTGGGGACAAATGCGGCCTGTCTCCCCTCCACCGCCTGCCCAAACCCCCCTGCAGCTCTGTGACCCCGAGTGGCGTTTGACCTTCCCAAGCCTGCTTCCCAGGGCTGGGAAATGGGGTCGGTGTTGCCGCTCTGCCTGCCTGGGACGGGGGAGGTAACAGAGCTGTGAAGGGCATCGGGAAGCAGCTCAGCTGTGCGCCCCTCAGAGGGAGGGGGTGTGGAAGGGCACGAGCTCAGCATACGCTACCGTCAGCGTCAAGTGTTCCTAAGAAGCCAGCAAATCAGTTTGTGCAAGACCATGAGCAAGTGGACCATGACCGCACCCCAGGGCTGCCCTGGGGTTCACAGGATGACATCGTTTACAACTTCATTCGTCGTCCGACAAATAGCGAACGCACACTCTGTGCCGGACTGCTAAAAAAAAAAAAAAAAAAACAGAGAGAGAGAGAAAGAGAGAGAGGAGAGGAGGCGGGGGTGGGGGGCAGAGGGAGAGAGAGAGTCCTAAGCAGGCTCCACACCCAGTGCAGAGCCCCACACGGGGCTCGAGCTCATGACCCGACCCTGAGATCATGACCTGGGCTGGAATCAAGAGTCGGAGGCTTCAGCCACTGAGCCGCCCGGGAGCCCCTGTGGGACAGCTTTAAGCACTGGGGACCCAGGGCTGCCCCCCCCCCGGGCCTCGTAGCCTAGTGCGGGGCGATGGACAATACACAGGAAGACAACCGTGAGGTGCGGGCCGTGCCAACCAACAGGCTGGCGGTGCAGCCCGGCTGCCAGTCCTACTGACCCTTAGCAATCGTGGTTCCTCACCAGCCGGGCCCTTCGGGTTGACCCGGGCCTCCCTGAGACAGACCCCGTGCCCGCCCCCCGGAGGGCGTCCCTCCCACCTTGGATCCCACCCCTCCCTTCGTGCTCCTCGCCCGCGTCTGGGAACTGCCTTCTCTGGAGCCCGCACGGCCGCCGTGAGGAGCAGGCCTGGTCTCCGAGTCGTACACGGGGAAGCGGAGGCCCAGACAGCTGGGACACATCCCTGGATTCGTGTCCCAGACCCGTCCCAGACACATCCCAAGACCCGTGTCCCTGTCACCCTCCGAAGCCCGTGCACTTTGTCCCTGTCTTCCTTCTGCCCTGGTTATTTGCGGGGGGGCCTCCTGCTCCATCCCCATTGGGAAGATCCTGGGTCTGATCTTCTCCCCGCGTGGACCGGACTGTGAGCTCCGAGGGCAGGCGCAGCGCCCGTCTTCCTCACCACGGCACCCTCCTCGTGAGAACAGTCTCTGGCACATAGTAGGTGCTCAGTGAACACTCACACGGCCGCCCCGACTCTGCATCACCCTCCCCGCCTCCTCACCACTGTCCACCCCCAGATTTCGTGATCCATGCCAGCCACAGGCAGAGCCTTCCAGCTGGATTCCCTTGTCCTCCCTGTGAGAGCCCCGGGTGGCCTCTGTGTCGAGCCTCTGTCGTCTACGGACACGCTGGCCTGTGGGTGGGTAAGTCGGGTGTGCCCGTGGGGCGCTGGCCCTGCCCGGTGACTGATGCTGTCCCCTCCACCTGGGATGCCATCCCGAGGCCCCTTGACCCCCAGGCCTCCCCCTGCAAAGGGCGGTGCAGGGTGTGTGTGTGGGAGGGTGGGTTCCAGGGCCTGTGAGCACCACGGCCAGTCTCTGCCCCTCATCGCCTCTGCCCACACCCCACGGCCTACGTCCCGTGGCCCCCCCACCCCCGCCCCGATGGCTGTGCTCTCCAGGGCAGGTCTGTGTGGTTTTTCATCTGCTTCCCCAGCATGAGGCTCGGCGGCGGGAACCCAGCTGTCATCAGGGAATGCCTATTGACCTGGGATGTGGAACCGGAGAGAACATTTGCTCATCAGACCCCCACAGGTCCGGCTGGGCCTCGGTGCCCCCTTCCAGGAGGAACGTCTTGCCCGGCGGATGCGCAGCTTGGGGAGGCGGGCGCGGGGGGCCGCTCTGCCATTGGCAGCGGGAGGGCCTGTGTCAGCTCGGAAATGAGGTCGCCCACCAGCCCGCCTGCCGCTGCCTGCGCCTTGCACGCCTTCCTGGTTCAACGAGATGTTGTTCTCAAATGCGTTTCCCAGGGAATTGGTGTGGGGTTTTTTTGTGTTGTTTTTTTCCCTTTTTCGTTCTTTTCCTTCTCTGTGTGTCTGGCAGAGGGGCACGGCTGCAGCTGCCATAGCAGTGGGCGGGAGACCTGGATCAGGGCTTGCGGCAGGCCCAGCACCGCGCCGCCGGCTTCCCTGTGCTCACCCGCCCTGTCCGTGATGAGGCCACCGGAGCCACCAGGGCACAGCTGAGCCTCTCCCCCGGGACCCGGGCACAGCAATTAGCACCAGCTCTGCTCTCTTCCCTCCCCATCGCCCCTGCACCTGTGCCCAAGCCCTTCCCTACCCCAGAGGCCTCCGCCCACCAGGGAGCTCTCTGGCTCGCTCTTCCCTTCTCCCACCTGCCAGGACAGCCTGTGACTACCTCCCATGCCTCCGCGGGGGCCGGTGCCTGCAACCAGCACTTCCTGAGCACCTGCTGCGTGTCCGACTGCAGACACGCCCTGGAGAGAAGGGGCTGGACGTGGTCACTCTCCCCAAGCAGTTTCGGTCTAGTTGGAGAGAAGGGGGTGAAGGAAGCACACCAATAATGAAATAACTGGAAGGTGCTAACAGTTAGGACAGAGACCAAGGGATGTGAGGGCAGAGACTGTGAGGGACGGAAGGAACAGGGCTAAGTCCGGGGGGGTGTCCCTAAGGCAGTGACATTTCAATTTTTTTTAAGGGAGGGCGAGCAGGGGGGAGGAGGGCCAGAGGGAGAGGGAGAGAGAGAAGCTCAAGCAGACTCCCAGGGAGCACGGAGCCCAACGCAGGTCCTGAACCCACGACCCTGAGATCACGACCTGAGCAGATATCAAGAGTCAAGTGCTTAACCGACTGAGCCACCCAGGTGCCCCCCAAGCAGTAACATCTGATAAAAACCTGAAGAATGAAGAGAAGCTCATGGTGGAACCACGGGGTGGGGGGCACTGGGGGCAGCAGCCTGAGGCCGGGGGGTGGAGAGCGAGCGGCAGGAGGGCCCGGGATGCGGGCAGGGGGGTGGTGGGGTCAGCTGGTGCCCCGTGAGGACACTCCAAACCACTTTAGGCAGAGATCTAGGCAGCACCCCGTGTCCCCCGGGTGCTCACCGGGCACTCAGGAAATATCTGCTGGGTAAATGAGGGAGGGCGCGGCGTGGCTGGCTATTAAACCTTCCATTTAGTCCGCGTCAGCTTTTCTGTTCGATGAGAATGTGGATTTTGCTGGTAGGCAGGGCCGGGCTGTCCAGTCCCAGGGTCTGAGATCCGACCCCCCTGCGGAGCAGGGGCTGGGGCAGTGCTGCGGGGCCTTGTCTCCCTTTCCCACCCGCCTCCTCCTGCCCCTGTGGCTCCAGCCCTGAACAGTGGCCATGGGCCTTCCTGCTTCTCCTGTTCCTGCAGCCTCGCAGCTCACAGACCGTCAGTGTGGATGCTCCCGCCAAGTCGGGCAAGTACAGGACTTCTCTGCACAGACGGTGGTCACAGTCGCCGCGGCGTCTAGGTGTCCCGCCCCTGCACGTGCGTGCGGGGCTTCGGAACGGACAGCCTGGCTTCAAATCCCATCACACTTAGGAGCTCTGTGACCCGCATCAAGTCACTCGACCTCTCTGAGCCCCCGCCCCGGGGTGTTCTGAGGATCGCAGCCGCTCGGCCGGCTCTCAGCAGAAATGCTCGGTCACTCTGGCTTCGTGACAGTCCTGCAAGAAAGATAATGGTCGTCTCCATTTTGCGGATGGAGAAATCGAGCCCCAGGGATGAGACCCCCCACCCCATGTAGCTCAGAGACAGAGACGGGGCGGGGGGGGGGGCTCTAGGCTAGGGTTTCAGACTGTGGGGCCACCCCTTCCCAGGAGGCCCGGGCTCCCAGCGCTGTGGGAAGGCAGTTCTCTCCGGGGGAAGCCTAGAGATCTTTAGGGGAGCACACCCCGCCTGCACTCCCGGAGGGCCGCCTCTTCCTTGATTGCTTCCCAGCCGAGCGAGCTCGGAACACGAGAGCAGGAGCGGCGGGCAGGGCCCAGGCGAGGGCTCGGAGAAGCAGTCTGCTGACAATAACAACACATTTTTACCAAATTACCAACTCCCGGCATCGCCCATTAATGAGCGATTCTTGCGAAGCAGACACGCTAACAAGATGCTTCTGAACTCCCGTCCGCATCTTCCGCTGCCAATGGGGGAGGCATGAAAGCTAATGGGGGGGGGGGGGAGCCGCGTGCTTAATTACTGAGCGGGGGAGGAGGGCAGCCCGGGAAGGGCTTCTTCATCCTTTGCGGATCTTTAATGAACCTTTTAACACGCTTAAAAAAAAATAAATGGAGAGAAAAATTTTTAAAAGCTCTTTTTAAAGATTTTTGGCAGGTTTGATTAGTGGTTTTGAAAGCCCTAAACAGCCACTTAATTGGTGAGCCCCCTTGACAGCTGGTGAATAGAAGGTGGGAATGCGGTGGGCTCCACTGGCCGCTTCTCCTCCGAGCGCCTTCTCCAGGATGGCTTGTTGGCCCCAGACTCGCTGACCCCCATCTGGTGCCCGCGATGCCCTGCAGAGGCTGCCGTGCCAAGCAAGCAGATGGACACCGGGAACTTTCCAGTTATGAAAGTTCTTGCAGCGTCCGGGGCAGCGGGATCTGGAAGGACAGTCAGAGGGGGCGCAGCGGGGTGGGCTTGGGGCATGGCTGGGCCGCCAGGGGAACTGCAGTGCACGATGGAATCTTCTCTGCCCGCAGTTCCGCCCCGGACCGTGGGGAGAAACGCATGGCGTGTGGCCGTAAGACTGTGGGCTTGGGGGCCGGGCGATTCTGGGTTCGAATCTGAAATTTGCCCCTTTTCGGTGGTGTGACTTTTTTGCAGATGAAGGATCTTGTTTGAGCCTCAGTTTCAACTTCTAGAAACTGGGGACGATTGTACGTATGTTGTGGGGATTTTAGAAGTAAATAGTTGCAAGTGTACAAAGTGCCTGGTGCACAGGGAGGGCCCCAAAAGGGTTGACTTCCTTCATCCTTAGCTTTTTTTTTTTTTTTTTTGGTGTGGAATTTCCACAGATTCGCTGACCTTAAAACTGGCTCTGGTCTCTGGGATGTCTCTTTTTCTTTTTTTTTTTTAATTTTAAGTTTTTCTTTATTTTACAAATATCTAACACAATGTGTATTAGGAGTACAATTTAGTAATTCAAGAATTACATAAATGAGCCAGTGCTCATCACAAGTGTACTCCTTAATCCCCATCACCTTTTTAACCCATCCCTCCACCCACCTTCCATTTGGTAAGCATTAGTTAGTTCTCTAGAGGTAAGGGTTTGTTTCTTGTTTTCCTCCCTTTTCCCCCTATGATATTTTGTGTCATTTCTTAAATTCTACATGAGTGAGATTATATATATTTGTCTTTCTCTGATTGAGTTATTTCACTTAACTTTATACTCTTTAGCTCCATCCACATCTTTGTAAATGATAACATTTCATTCTTTTTAAAATTTATTTATTTATTCATAGAGACAGAGAGAGAGAGAGGCAGAGACACAGGCAGAGGAAGAAGCAGGCTCCATGCAGGGAGCCCGACATGGGACTCGATCCCGGGTCTCCAGGATCACGCCCTGGGCTGAAGGCAGGTGCTAAACCACTGAGCCAGTCGGACTGCCCCATTTCATTCTTTTTTATGGCTAAGTAATATTCTATCATATATATATATGGGTTCAAATATATATATATAACCTATATATATATCACATATATTCACATTTCTCTGCTCTGGGACCTCAGAGCCTTTATTTATTTATTTTTGTATATTTTTTTATTGGAGTTCGATTTGCAACATACAGCATAACACCCAGTGCTCATCTCATCAAGTGCCCCCCTCAGTGCCCATCACCCAGTCACCCCAACCCTGCACCCACCTCCCCTTCCACCACCCCTAGTTCATTTCCCAGAGTCAGGAGTCTCTCATGGTTTGTCACCCTCACTGATATTTCCCACTCATTTTATTCTCCTCTCCCCTATAATCCCTTTCACTATTTTTTACATTTCCCGAATGAATGAGACCATGTAATGTTTGTCCTTCTCCGATTGACTTACTTCACTCAGCATAATACTCTCTAGGTCCCTCCACGTTGAAGCAGATAGTGGGTATTTGTCGCTTCTAATGGCTGAGGAATAGTCCATTGTATACAGAGACCACAGCTTCTCTATCCATCATCTGTCGATGGACACCGAGGCTCCTTCCAGTTTGGCTATTGTGGACATTGCTGCTAGAAACATCGGGGTGCAGGTGTCCCGGCGTTTCATTGCATCTGCATCTTTGGGGTAAATCCCCAGCAGTGCAATTGTCGGGTCATAGGGCGGATCTATTTTTATCTCTTTGAGGAACCTCCACACAGTTTTCCAGAGTGGCTGCACCAGTTCACATTCCCACCCACAGTGCAAGAGGGTCCCCCTTTCTCCACATCCTCAGCTTCTACCTGGGTATCAACCACAGGACGCCTGGGTGGCTCAGCAGTTGAGCATCTGCCTTTGGCTCAGGTCATGGTCCCGGGCTCCTGGGATCGAGTCCTGCATCAGGCTCCTTGCTTGGATCCCGCTTCTCCCTCTGCCTGTGTCACTGCTTCTCTCTGTGTCTCTCTCATGAATAAATAAATAAAATCTTAAAAAAAGAAAAAGAAGTCAACCATATAAGTAGCAGATGAGAAATCCATAGTTACAACAGGGGAAAAACACAAGGGTTTTAGGAAACTCTAAGTATGTTGTGAATCACCAATAAGATATAGGGATTCAAACAATAATGGGATATTGGCCATATTAATAGAAATAGAATATGTAGAATGTAGGAGGTGACCATCCTATCACACTATACTCTCTCTAATAGTCCCGCATCTGGAGGAGTGGCACTGTACTTTGAACAAGATTATGGCCAAGGGAATTAGGTCTTGAAAGAGCCCAGGGAGAGGAGAGGGACTCCAAATCATATCACATGGAATGTCATTGAGGAAGAAACTGGTCCTGTGTAGAGACTGGATGGAGTGGAGGTGATAGAGACTTGGGAGTCTCAAATGTCTGACATTCAGTCCCTTAAAAATAATAGAGCTTTTCTGGGTGGGCCTAAGCAGAGGGTAGGAATCCCCCCCCCCAAAAAAAACTAATATTTTGGTTACATTATCCGTGTATGAGTAGAATGTTTTTTCCAAGCCACTTGCGACATGTACTCAGGTACGCAGCAGGACGTGCCAGCCACTGCCCTTCGGCCTGGGGCTAAAGGGGTGAACAAAGCTCACTTTCCAGCAGACACAGGGCATCCTGGGGGTTAAGCCCCCAGGTGCACAGACCAGGCCACCTCTTGGAGAGGCTCCAGAGGAAGCTGGACGGTGTGACTTTGGCCTCTGCGATCCCCCGGCCCTCGGGTGACCATCGCCAAGATCTGGTCCTGGAGGCGATCGCCTGGCTGCACAAGTCTATCCCTGGTGGGGGCTGGGACGGAAATCCAGGATTTGGGAGCCCTGAGTGTGGTGGAGGCGGGGCTGAGGGCAGAACGGTTCCCTCTGCGGTGTAGACGCACACCGATATCTGCCTAGGGATCGCCTGTCCAGAACGCAGTCCCCTCCTCCTGCCTGGCGACAGCGACCTGACCTCCCCATGGGTACTGAGCCCTCCGACCTCCTGAGTCCAGGTGGTGACCCAGGCCTGTCCACACGCAGCATCTCCTTCACCCGGCCACAATGATGGATTCGGGGGATGGCATGTGACCCAGCCTGGGCCAATGGGAGCCGCAAGAGTCACTCACTGCTGGACTTTAGTAGGGACTGGTGAACGAGAGGAATGCCCTTGCACACTCGGGGGGTGGGATGGGAGCCTGGAGCCTTGGCAGCCATCCTGGCACCATGAGGGGAATGCCTGAGAACACAGCCAGCGCGCAGGAATGCAGGCCGGGCGATGGCAAGAGAAAGAGCAGTAAGTATTTTTGTATTGGGACTCACCATGCTTCGTATAAATAAACACACTTACATATTTTTATATTATCCTGATAATATTCTCTGGAGCCACATGGATCCAAGCAGCCCTGAAGCTCTCCTCCAAACTTACATGTTCTGTGGCCTGAAACATCATTTGTTGTGGTTGTTGTTTGAGCCCATCTGAATTAATTTTTTCTGTCACTTGCTCCCAAAAGAGTTCTCTCCGATGTGGGGTGGGGGGAGAGGAGGGCTCTGTTAAGTACAGGGTGGCTGTTTCCTCTCCTGACCAAGCTCAGATCACCTGATGGGACGGAGCCATTTCAAAAGGGGCGAGAGGGGAGGAGCGGGCACCTCAGGGAGCTCCCCGGAGGGGATCGGTGTGGAATTCTTGAATATGTCCAGGCTCCTGAAGAAATGTGAAGCTTGGCAGGGGGGACACTTTGCTCATGCTGGCACGATTCTAGAAGCAGGGGGCAGGCTGAAACGTATCCACAAGGTGTGTCTGCACCCTCATTTTGTGGTTATTTTAGGGGAGAGTTCATGCATCCTGCCCCCACCTCAGGCCATGCCCCTGGGCCCCATGAGCTGCGCTGCCGAAGCCCTTTGGGAGAAATGCTGCTGCTCCACTGACCACCACCACCACCACCATCATCATCACCATCATTGCATTAAGAAAAAAAATCACTTCGGAGATTATTAAACTCGCCTGCAAGGACAAGCAGACCCAGAGCCTGGGAGCCGATGGCTCCCTTGTGTGAGCCCCTGGGGGGCACTTGAGCTGAATAATAATCAGGAAGGGGTTGGTGGCGGTGGCGGGAGAGCTTCAGGAGGCCTGCAGAGCTGGTTCCCCAGGCCGGTGGCCGAGCCCCTGTCCCCGGGCACTTCAGGGGGAACAGCTCAGGCCCCGTGTTGGCTGGGTGAGCACGTGGGAAACCAGGCATTGTGGGCCCAGGCAGGGCCCAGCCTGCAAGGGCACAGGGTTGGGGGGGACGCCAGCCCCCACAGCCACCCTATGAGCGCCCCGGCAGCCCTGGGCCCCATGTCAGCCTCTGGGGCATGCTCGAGGCCATGGGTCCTCGGGAAAGGGAAGGGAGGGGAAGGCAGCAAGGGTCTGTCTCGTGGACCTGTGGACGGCCCAGGAGCTGGGGGGACCTCCAGGTGACTTCCAGGCCGAGCCAGGGAGCCTGGGACGCCATGGGTGGAGATGGAGGTGAGAAGGGTGAGCAGGAAGAAGGCTGGCACCTCTCCTCCCCGGGCACCTCGCTTCTGTGCGTCGCACGTGTCTGGGCTCCACCGAAGAGGTGGTTCAGAGGGAAGAGTCCATGGCCGAGAAGCAGGGTTTGCAAACCCCCGGTGTAGCCCACACTCCCCCGGGGCAGACGTTTAACTGAGATCCAGAGGGAAGAGCAAGGACACTTCTGAGCCGGCGTGAAGTTGAGTCTCCAACAGGACAAAGGAGCAGCCATCGAATCTTGAATCCTTGCCAGGGTGGAGGCCACGGAAAGGCCTTGGGGGGCTGTGGAAATGGGACCCCAGGAGACCTCCAGCAGCCGGGACCAGGAAAGCCGAGCCCCTGAGGACTCCCCCCCACCCCCCACCCAGTGGTCTGAACAGAGGCAGGAAGATCAGGGCGCAGTTTCCATGGTTCTGGCCAATGCGAGTCCCAGCCAGAGGGGCCCAGAGGCGGAACCCCACATCCCGGGGGTTGCAGGGAGCGGGTGGGCTCCAGGGGTCACTGGGAAGCTCAGCTGGGAATCTGTGGAGCACACACAGCGGCCGGGGAAAGAGGGGCGTCCCGGGGCCGCGGGATTGCTCAGGGCCTAAGCGGGCCGCCCCTCCCTGGCGGGGCCAAGGTGTCCTGGCTCTGTGCCCCCTGCATGGCTGCAGCCACCCTCAGACAGCTGCTTGCACATCTGGGACTCTGCAGCGGGGCAGCCTGGCACCTCTGATGTGGGCTGGCTCATCCCCCCAGCAGTGCCCCCTCGGCGCTGCCCAGACGGCCTCCCAGAGGCGCCCCTCAGAGGGTTTTAGCCCCAAAGGGTTTTTGCTGCCGTGTGTCCCAGCCTTCCCAGACTGGCCTTTCCCAAAGATATTCCACTGGACATTCGTGAGGCCCCACAAACGTGGAAGGGGGACTGCTACTCTGTAAGTTTGGAAAACTTTGAATTTACCCAAAGTCAATGAATTTCCTTTTTCTTTTTTTTTTCCTTTCAGGACGTCCGGCATCCTTCGCTACGGTAATGTCCCCCATAAATCTCTAAGAAACGGATCGAGTCTGCAGCATTTCCCTTCCTCGCTGGACCATTCTTCTTCGTGGGGCGAGACCCCACTACGCTGTAGGAACAGAACAACCTCTACGATGCTCCCGGCTTGCGACTGCGAGAGCAGGTCTCGCCCACACTGCGTGTCCGTGGCTGTGGGTGGACAGGGGCGTTTGCTCACGGAAATCACTCACAACCCCTTCCCAACAGGCGCTTCCCAGAGGAGGCGAGATTCCCGAGGGTCTGCTCCGGCAAGGAGATGCTCCAGTGGGGAAGTGACACGTGCCCCTTTCACTTGGCACTCGCGGGCAGGACGAGTGCCGTGGCTCGCTCAGGGATGAGGGACCAGCAGGTGCATGGCTGCCACATGCCCAGGGAATGCAGGGCTAGAAATGTGGGCGAGCATCACATCCGGGGGTTCTCTGGTCTGCAGACCAGGTGCCAACCCCCCGTGAGCCCCGTGGCTCTGCAGAGCCCAATCTGGGAAGGCACCTCCGGGTTGGCCGGGGCCCAGGCTGGACCAGGGGCAGACCTCCACCTGCATTTCTGGGGTCCTTCCCCCCTCCTTCCACTGATGCCCTCCCTTCCTCCATCCTGTCCTCGGTGTCCTTCGTCCTTGCCACTCCCCATTAGACACAGGCCAAGCCCTCTTCAGGAGCCCCCTCCTGGAAGGAGATCTCCCCACAGGTGTCCCGTGATTGCCTGCCAGCAAAGAAGCCTGTGATCCAGGGATGCACCATGGATCCGCACTTCTCTTTCACCCACAGCAGGCAGTCTCCACACGCTCCTGCCCCAGGTGTCAACTTAGCCCACCCGCGTTAGAGCGGAGCCACAGGGAGCGGGTCAGAAGCGGGTGCTCCAGCTCGGCACATGGCTGGTGGGGGAGCCCCCGGGGACCAGGCTGCTGAAGGGCACTGGTGCCCAGTGGTTGGGATCATGGGCAGGGGACCAAAGGAGGGTGTGGTCTCCAGCAGGACGTGGAACCTCTCTGATCCCGTTTCCTAGGCGGAGATATTAAGACGGTTAAGTCAGGCGGCACTGGGGGAAGAAGGCGTGACTGGATCGTGCTGAATATTGCTGGGGTTGAGTGGCTGCCGTCGTCATCAGTGAGCTAAGAGGCACGGGGGTCAGCATAGGCGGGAGCCAGGAGGCCTGAGCTCCAGCCCCAGCTCTGCTCCTACCATGGACCCCTCACCTCTCTGCCTTGGCCTGACCCTACAGCAACTGGGAAGATTCCCATATCTTTTCCAGGGTCTACGGGTCCCTGCCAGCTCCATGGCTGCACCTGCACCCTGCTGCCTGCTCAGCTCCCCATTCCAGTCATACTGGATTGTTTCCTTTCAAGAGCTCCTATCTTGTTTCCGTCAGCTAGGACCACACTAGTGCTGCAGAACAAACCTCCCCCAAGCTCACTGGCGTGCAGAACAGGCATTTATCCTCGAGTCCATGGGTCTGCAGGTTGCTGAGGGTCTGGCTGGCTGACTCAGGGTAGGCTCAGTTGGACAGCTTTGCTTCAGGCTGTGGCTTGTCTGGATTTGGCTTCAGGCTCCAGGTCAGGCTCATTTCTGCTTCTCAGGTTTTCCTCCTGGAGTTCAGGTGGGCTCTCCTCATGGTGGATCCCCGGGCCACGGTAAACCAAGCCAAACCAGGCCCCTGCTCATATCACATCTGGCCAAAGCAGTCACGTGGCTGAGTTCAACATCAGTGGGGCAGGAAAGCGCATACCGCCCACGTGGAAGGGGAAGGGAAGTGAAGGATGGTTGAGCGATCATCCAAACTATCATGGACATGCCATGCTTTCCCTCCACCCTTGATCTCAGGGCCTTTGCACATGCTGTTCATGTCGCCTGGAACACTCAAATGCACCATTCAGATCTCAGCTTGGAAGCCAACCTTCATGAGAGGAGGTGCCTCTGACCCCACAGTGTGGATTCACTCCAGGGGGGGCCTTCTCTCTCACCCCTCGTCATGGTTGCCCTGGATGCCATCTATGGACCCAGGGCACACATTCCCAGCCCCTCTTGGCACCCCCTACACCTTATGGTCTGGGAGGCTAAATTCCTCATCTCTCAGATTCCTTTGTGGCTCAGATTCGGGATTACAAGTGAAATTTCTGCCAGTAATGTGCTCTTGCGTGACATCTGGAAGACGAACTTGAGGTGTATGACCTCTGTCTGTGGCTTCTGACCCTCTCTGCTGGTTAGGAGAGCCATGACTTTCCTGCGGCAAGTTCCCAGGTTAATTTGCCAGCCTCCTGGGGGTCACTCAAGAGTGGCGGATGTGCCAAGCCAGCTTCCTGAGCTGACTCCCTCATCGTCAGACCGCGGCGTGTCCCGTGTCCCCTACCACCTTCTGATGTGCACAGGTTCATCGGTGCTGGTGGCTCCAAGCCCAGACCGCGGTGCCTCCAGGGCGACATCAGGGGTCCCAACCCCCCTCACAAGCCAGGCCTATGTTGTTCTGAGAGTCATTCCTGGAGGCCCAGCCAAGGCCTTGCTTCCTCAGACCTGCCAGTGGTTTTAGAAACACATAATCCCCTGTATTAAATTCCTTCCTCCTTAAAATACAGTCCTGCAGCCCGGCAGATGCAATGCTTCAATTGCTCAGTCAAATGCAACTTTCCCGACCACAAATTGCATGCCTGCAAGATCCCAATGAGCTGTGCTCACGACAGCCTCCACCACGGTGCCTGGCACACAGTAGGGGCACAGCATATACTGCCCTGAACAGCTGAATCCGTGGATTCCTGCACTGCCTAACTGCAAATTCTTTTTTTTTTTTAAGATTTATTTATTTATTCATGACAGACAGAGAGAGAGAGAGAGAGAGAGGCAGAGACGCAGGCAGAGGGAGAAGCAGGCTCCATGCACCGGGAGCCCAATGTAGGACTCGATCCCGGGACCCCAGGATCACGCCCTGGGCCAAAGGCAGACACTCAACTGCTGAGTCACCCAGGCGCCCCCGACTACTGCAAATTCTTACCATGATCATCAAATGCTCTCAGGACAGGAAGATGGCCAACCAAGGAGGGGTCCCAGGCCGCCTGGAGTCTGCTCTCTCCAAATGCCCGAAAGAGACACTCTGCCCGCAGTGTCAGAGCCCATGAGGGTACCGTCAGCCTGTACAGCTGGGAAAGTCAGCAGCTAAGAAAACAGACTCTGCCCACGGCGGGAACAGCGAGGGGGTGTAGTGGTCAGGGAACGGGGGATAACATCGGGAGGACTCAGGTTTGAGGCCTTGCTCTGCTTGCTCCACCACTTACAAGCTGTTTGGCCTTGAATAAGTGAAATAACCTCTCTGAGACTCTGTTTCCTCATCTGGAAAATGGGCAGGGGAGGGGGGCAGTGATATGCATCTTGCAGGGAAGCCAGGACTTTGTAGACAGCCCGTGCTCCATAATTGGTTGCTTCTCTTCACAGAGCCTGAGGCCTCACCCGAGACAATTACTCGCTTAGCATTTCCCATTTCTACTTGTCAGAGGCCTTGGGGTCCTTTGGGGGCCACCTGGGCTAAAGGAGCCCATGACCTTTTCCGTGAACCAGCCGCCAACCATCCTTTGGCAGGAATGTCTCAGCGGGCCTTTCGGACGTCCGTCCTCCTGCTTCCAGACACGTCTGTGCTTTAGCAGATAAAGGGTGCTGCTGGCTCCCCAGGTGGCAGCGTTACTGCTGAGACATATGTGATCCTGTGACAGGGACAGGATGCCTTAACAGGTGCGGACTCCCCCCACCCTCCCCTCCTCCCGGTGAATATGTTGTCTCTGCAGCCTCAGCTCCCAGACTCACCCCCCCGCCCCAGGGATGGCCGGCCCTGTGCGTGGGGCCCCGCAGCAGACAGGATGAAAACAGGAAGAACAAAGAGGGGACACCTGGCCAGACATCTCCGCCTGCTCCACATAATCAAGAGTCAGGGGAGAGGGGGGAGGAGGAGAAAGAGTCTGGGTGCTGGGGTTTGGAGAGAGAGAGAGAGAGAGAGGGATGAGGGATAGATCCAAATTATGGAAAGTGGACCCCATCCCCTCTGCCTTTCCAGGTCCAAATGCTTCCTCCACGGGCCTGTACAGAAGGGGAATCTCTAGCTTTTGAGGTCTCTTGGGTCTCACAACACAGTGATCACGCAGGGCAAGGAACATACTGACTCACCATGACCCAGGAGGCCAAGGGGCAGGACAGAAAGACCTGGGTATTGCGATGAAGTGAGGGGCACAGGAAACACGGAGAATGAGGCCTCGCAGGAGAATGGGCTCTCACCCCGCAAAGCCCAGTGCCTTCCGCTGCGGAACGGGCGTAGCCACACTTACATCCCAGGGTCGCTCCGGGTGGAAACGGGAGGCTGTTTGAAAGGGCTTAGAACGGGCTGGAAAGAGGGAAGCACTCAGTCCCTGATGGTTACTATCTCCCTGTGGGCGCTGCCACCCATCCCATCCCGTCCTGTGTCCCCCAGGGCCATGGCCACCCCGCAGATGGCCCCATGCCCCGCTCCCTCCAGACCCCCGAGCCCTTCTCCCAACATTCGCGGTTTCCATGACACCCTTGGTTTGGGGAGCTACTTTTAATGAAGAAGACTGATTAATACCAAATTAGTACCTTTTTTTTTGTGTCCTTTTTGTCTTAGAAATGGAAACAAAAGACATTCTCGAGCTCAAGTCAAACATTTACCAAATTAATTCTCTGCAAGAAAATGTTTGGGATTTCAAGGGTTGGTGGTTTGTGGTTTTTTTTTTTTTTTTTTTTCCATCTCCTTAACTATACTACATCATAAAGTAATTGCCTGATTAAGGGACGCGCAGTTTGGAGAGTGACACATTTTTTAAAATTAGAACGCGCCTGCCAACGGACACAGTTATGCAACTGGTTTTCTCTTTCCCAAACAACTTGATTCTCAAGGAGAATGACGGGAGAGACAAGGGCAAACACGAAAACCCAAATGCAGCAAGCAGGCAAGGACTGACGGGTCAAGCCTATCTTTGGTGGCCTGGTTCTGCCCCCCTTCCCCTCCCTTGACACCCTTTTGGGGTCTGCCTCCCACCCCACCATCATTTATGCAAACCTGCTCTCAGAAAGGCCTATAATGGGAGTTCAAACATCGCCGACCCAGTGCCTTGCGGTGGGGACCACCGTGCCCCAGGCTGGGCACCGGGCAGGAAGAGGTCTCTAGGATTTGGGCCCAGCTGTCCAGGCCAGCGAAGGAGACATGACCATAAACAAATAAGGGCAAGTGGTGCTGGGAAGGTCAGGGGGAAAGTGGACCTTACCTCCTGCCCCTGTGCCCATAGGATGACTCAGCCACACGGGCCTCCTCTGCATCCCTGCCTCTCTAAGCTCGGTCCCCAAACTCCGTTCCTTCCTCCTACAATGCTCTTCCCCTTAGACCTTTGTGGGGCCGACTCCATTGTACCAAACATCCCCTCCTCCCAGAGGCTTCTCTGCCCACCCGAGAGGACGTGGCACCCCTCCGCCAGGCCAGTCACTCTCCCTCTTCCCTCCTATGACGTTCACAGCATTGGCTGCACCTGACGCTCCCCTTCTGTACATCTGTTTCCATATTAGTCATCTGTAGTCAAGCTCTGGGCTTCTCCATCTCCTTCTCTGCCTCTCCATCGCCTGGACCGGCCCCTGGCAGGACACTGGTATCCAACAAATGTTTGCTGGTGAACAGATGGATGGATGGATGGATGGATGGATGGATGGATGGATGGATGTGGTTGCTTACTTATGACCCCCAAAACAGGCCTGGTTAGTTCTCAGGGATCATGCCTTTAAGCTGCTCCTGACCCAGGCTTCCTGAGGAGGCGGGGAGAGGCAGGCAGGCAAGGAGGAGAGGGGTGACCAGCTCCAATCCTGCCCTTGGCCATGGTCAAGGGACCTCGCCTCTGTGGGTCTCACTCTCCCACCTGAAACATGAAAGATTTGAGCTAGATGATCGGTGGGATGGGGGGAGTCCTCCCAACTATACGTGTAGGAGGCTGTAAATAAATCCGGAAGAGCCAGTCACAAGAGGTCGCATATTGTATGATTCCCTTCATATGAAATATCTGTAACAGGCAAGTGGACAGAAGCAAAAGCGGATCAGTAGTTGCCAGGGCTGGGGTGCTGGAGGGGCAGGGGCAGGGCTGGGGAGCTGGAGGCAGGGCAGGGGCGATAACTGAATGCTATAATTTCTTTCTGGAGAGATGGAATGTCCTAAAGTTTATTATGGTGATGGTTTCACAACCTCGTGAATATACTAAAACCCACTGAGTTGTTACAAAAACAACAACAACAAAAAGCAAGTCTGATTTAACGTGTTCCGCCACAGGGGCCGTGAGAACCGTGCCCGTGAGAACCTGCTTCGTTCTCTAGCCAGTGGGGCTTTTGGAGGCAGGAAGAGGTCAGGCTTGAGGGCGGGCTTCCTGGACTCTGCACCCAGAGCCCTGGCCACTGGGCCACGATTTCCAGACTAACGTTTGTCTGGCTCCCGACTTCCTTGACAACAGCCACCATCCCCCGGAGCTTCATTTTCGAGACTCACTGGCGGTTCTCCGTGGCGGGGACTGTGCCTCCTGCTCGGCCAGGGTCACTCCAGCTTCTCGCCGGGTGGGCCAGGCCCGCATCCGCGTGCTACCTGCCCTCGGGAGGTGCTCTGCCCTGGGCCCGGACCTGTAGCTGGTCCTTCAACCACACGAGGGGAAATCCCATGACAGAGAGGGAAACCGGGGCACGGCGAAGCCATGTGACTTGCCCTGGTTCACAGGCACGGGGAGGGGGTGGCTGAGCCAGGGCTGGAACCCAGCAGCCTGAGCCCCAAGTCTGTCCTCTTAACCTTGACACCTGCTGCTCCTCGGGTGGCAAGTGACAGCCAAGGAGCTGGAGGGGCTGCCTGCCTGACCTTGGGGTTTGAGTGCAAGTGTCGGGGGGCGACGCTTTTTGATTTTCGCTGGGTTCTCACCCCAGGGGACAATATCAGCTGCTGTAGCACAAGGGAGCAGACGCCCGGGTCCTGCCACCTGAGTTGCCCTGTGGCCCGGGCATGGGGACCACGGTCACTGCCACAGTGAAGAATGACCCTTGGCGGGGCACCGGTATCAGCCCAGGTGAGTCTCACAGTGGTCCAGCAGGGAAACTGAGGCTTACAGAGTATGAGGTGCCCGGGCTGGGGATCAGATCCAGGCCCCTCCCACTGCAAAAGCCACCCTCCTCCCTTAGGCTCTCTCTGCACCCACCACCTGCTGGCTCACGAGCTCTGGGCATTTGGCACATCATCCTCTCTCCAACCTTGTCTTGTCGGCGACAGCACGGAGATAATGATACCTCCCTGGCAGGGCTGTTCCGAAGACTGAACGGGAAGAGTACGATAGGATACGGGACGTCATATGGTGTCGTGTGCAGTATGCAATATAACATAATACACATTTTATATCATACAATAAATTCCAATATAATTAGATTTGATGTAATATCAACATGTATTTGATAATAATATGTTATAATATGTATAACTCCTTCCCCTAGAACATAATAGAAAGAGATAGAATATATGACGCGCTTCTAGAATATAAACCTCACGACACTGGATCAAATCTCCAGCACCCCTAAAATAGAACCCAGCAAATAGTAGGCACTCAGATGAGATGTCCTGAAGAAACAAGAGGATGAGCCCGTGGAAAGGAGTCGGCATACAGTAGGTGCCAAGTCATGGCAGCTATCGCCTTTGTCCGAACTAAACCTGGGGGTGCCTGGCTGGCTCAGTTGGGAGAGCATGAGGCTCTTGATCTCGAGGTCAAGGGTTCAAGCCCCACGTTGGGTGTAAAAAAAAATAGTAAGCCTGCTCCCCACCCACCCCAACCGCATGATCAACGCCCACGGCCTACCTGGGAAGAGCTCGGTACAGGTAACAGGGTTCCTGACCCCGGCACAATTCTGACAGAGACGTCATTGTCAGCCCTGGGGGCAGACACCTGCCAGCTCCTTCCTCTGCATCCCCCGCACCCATCCTCCTGGGTGTCCCATCTCCAAGGATGCCGGCACACCAGCTCTGTGGGATGTGGGGCATGAGGTCTGTAGTTGTTACGATGACATAAAACAGGGTAACAGGTGTGCAGCCCTGCGTCGGGGCTTAACCCTTCACTAGAGAGCCACTCAGTACCAACGGGCCTCCCCCTGCAGGCCCCAACCCCCAAGCTCGAAGGCCCTAAGCCCCCTCTGTGGAGCCCCGCAGGCGAGAGCTGCAAGAGGGTTGGGGCAACCAAGGATGTGAATTCCTGGAAGCCCAAGCAGACGCTGTGGGTCCCCAGAGTCCCGCAAAGCTGTCCCTCCAGCTGAGGGAGTCACCACGTTCCGGGAGTTGGTGGCCCAGCTGGCTCTCGAGTAGACAGTGTTCCAGCTTCAGGGACAAGACCCAGGAGCCTGGGAGGAGGGGACGAGCAGACCGGGGAAGGGAGCAGGGGAAGGGGAGGATCTGCGCGGGAGTGGGGCTTGGCTCGCAGGAAAACTCGATTTTGTGCAAATCTGGGTCTGAAATGAAATGAGCCTTTGGGGATGGAATTTAATATTGTCTTGGAGTCTTTGTCTTCATTTAGGGTGATGGGATTGCATTTCTCTTGGCTTCTCCCTTTGTCCCGGTTACATTTATTTTGGATTTATTCACTTATGAGTCTGGCAACAAGAAGTTGAAATGAGTAAATGTACTTTTTTTTTCTCAAGCTACATTAATTTCACTGTGAGATTTATTCTGCCCACTGTTCTTTTTACGGTTACTGGCGAGCTGCGGAGGCCCACCTGGGGGCTGCAACCAGACAGGTGTGGCTCAGAGGTAGGACTGCCGTTCAGGCCAGCCTGGAGCCCGGCAATTTTCAGCTGAGTGAGTCCGGGAGCTGGGGACAGCATTTGCCCTGTGGGGGTGCGGTGGGGGTGAAGCGGGAAGTCTCCCCGGGACAGGCATTGTCCTCCCATGCCTGTCACGGGCCAGTGCATATCAGGTGCTCTGGGTTGTAAGGTGTCCCCTTAAAAGGTATGTGGAAGTCCTAACCCCCAGTCCTTGTGGGTATGACGTTCATTGGAAATAGGGTCTTTGCAAATGTGATCATATTAGGACCAGGACGTTTAGGGTGGCCCTCAACCAGCATGGCTAGTGTCCTTATAAGAAGAGGGACGTTGGACGTGGGGCACGCAGAGAGGATGCCAAGTGGCAGCAGAGCAGAGACCGGAGTGGGGTGTCTGGGAGCCAAGGAGCGCCAAGGACCGACGGCTACCCCAAAGCTCGGAAGGGGCAGGGAAGGATTCTATCCCGGGCCTCGGAGGCCACACGACAGCCCCGGACGCTTTGATTGTGGACTTCTAGCCTCGGGAACGAGGAGGGAATCCAGTGCCCAAGTGGCGAGAGCGCTTGTAAGTGTGTGAGGCAGACTGAGTGAACAACCTGAGCCATCAGGAGGCTGGGTTCGGGCACACACGAGACCCTGGGGATGTCAGCGATCCGGGGAGTGAGCCAACGGGACGGGGCGTGGGGGTGGGGGAAGGGTTTAGGCGAGTCCAGCGGGGTGGCCTCCCCGCCCATGTGGACCTTTGTCCAAATCGGCCCATGTAACCTCCCGTCGCCCCGGAAGTTGGGGTGCTGGACGTCGGGCCAGGTAAGGACCTTCCCTTGGGTGACTGAGCGGCGGGGCAGGGGTGCGGGCCTCACCAGGACTCAGGGTCCCGGGGGTCCCGGAGCTTACAGACGGAAACACCATCGTGTTCCAGGCAACAAAGAGCAGAAATCAATGCAACACCGTCTGGGTCCGGTGCTGTGTTGTCATTCCCCGGAGGCTGGGCTCCCGGGCCCGTGTGCCCGGTGCTCGGTGACCTCACCCAGATGCTTCTACAACTGCACAGGGGAGCTCACACTCCTCACGCGGGGCACACGCTGGCTTCAGCCAAACTGCCGGCCCGACGACGGGGCTTCTTTCCTACTGGATGCACAGGTAACTTCACTGAGTTGATCAAATCAGCAAGCGGCTTCTGGGGATGTGGATGCAGCCCCCCCTCCCGCCCCCCGTGGCATGTTGTCTGCAGCTCCACCCTGGGTCTTCACCGTCCCACCCCACCCCAGACGCTCAGCTCCCGTCCCCCCGTCGGCCTGAAGCCCACCTGCTGCTGCGGAGCCGGGCGCCTGCTGGGGCCTGTCCCTGTCTTGTCCCACCTCTGCACGCTGGCCTCCCACCCAGAAGCCCTTCTCACCTCCCGCACACCCGGATCCCACACCCCTGCCCCTTACGAGTGTGTGTCCCTCGGTGTCCATTCTCCTGCACCTGCGGGGCTCCTGCCCTCAGGTGAGACCAGAAGAGCGATGGTAGGAAGGGAACGTTTACTGTACGCTTGCTCGAGGCCAGCCACTGCTATCACCGCACCTAGATCGTCGTGTGTAATCCTCGGCAAACCCAGATGTAGCTGCCCACTTACAGATGAAGAAACTGAGGCACGGACATGAAGTAAAGTGCCCGATGTCACAGAGCCGGGGGCAAGGGGTCGAGCCAAGATTCGAGCACAGAACTGAGGCAGGAGCCGAACTGCCTTATACGCTGGCCTCTCTGGGGATCCCCTTCATGGTCCCCCTGGCACTCGGAGGTGGGGGGCTCCCCGCTCCGTCCCCTGCCACCCTCCCCGGGCACCTTGGGTGTCTGTGATGTGCCTCACATTGCAGACATTAACTGCGTGTGTGACAGCAAATTGCCAACTGGCCGTGAGTTCCTCGGGGACAAGGACTAGGTCTGATTCGTCGCTGGACCCCAACACGTCTGACATGTTGTTGGGGCTCACATTTCATGGTGGTGGCGAATCCCCTCATGGTCCCTGGCCCTGGGCCACCACATACCAGCCAGAGAGGGCCTGGGGCTGGCTCTTCGGACAGCCGGCAGCGGAAAAGCCAGCCCACCCAGCTTAAGAAACCTGGAGGTCGACAGGCTCAGACAGCTGGGCGGTCCAGCGTGGCTGGATTTGGGGTTCGGCGTGGCCTCTGGGCTCTGCTCACCCCTCTTGCGTTTCCTACAGACACGAAGGCTCAAAGTTTGCCTCCTCTTGGGTTCAAGTCCTTAAAAAAGAACGGTTTCTATCACAGGCCCAGGCCTGCCTCTCACTAGACCACTGGGGTCATGTGCCTGGGGCAGAAACAACGTCATTGAGGGTGAGATGCAGCATCGATGGGCTCGCTGTCCCGCCCCAGGGCTCCTTAGGAGGGAGTGAGCCGGTGACTTTGCTGGCAGAGAACCTGAGTCCTCATCTCAAACTGGGCTGTCCCTTTGCGCCCTGAGCCCTGTGACTCACCTGGGCATGGAGCTCTGGTTTACGAATCAAAGGCCACGGTCCTCCAGGTGTCGGCGAGGGGCTGGCTGGGCTCTGGGGAAAATCACATTTGGGTTTTGACCTGCGCTCACCTGTTTGCAGTCTGCAGTGTAAGAGAAGCTTGAGTAGAGAATTGATATGACCAGAGGGTGACATTCTCTTCCTCTCTCTGCCCCACTGAGGTTTCTTGTCCAGGGGGGACAAGGCGAAACAGGCCTGGACCAGCTGGGAGGCCAGCCTTTTACGTCTCACTTTCTCTTGCCACTTCCAGGAAGCCTTTCCTGAGAACTGCATGCAGAGCATGAATAGCCTAGAGAAGGCATTTATATGAACCTTCAGGCCCTACAGGGCAGTGTAATGTAGTGACCGGGGACAGAGACTTCAGAGCTGGGTTCAAATCCCAGTTCCTTCCCTTACTAGCTTATGTAACCTCCTCTGGGTCCATTTCCTCCTCTGTAAACTGGGAACCAAAGAGTATCAACCTCACAGGGCTGTGGTGAGGATTAAGTCAGTTAAAACACGTAACATGCTTAGAACATGTTGGGTATGCGCTAAGTGCCATGTCCACGTTAGCCAATATTGTTACTACAATCAATACTGGGCTGGCCCGGAGACAAAGGTCCTTTGCAAACAGCCACGGGCCTCTCTGATGAAATGTGACAGGGGGAGGGTGTCAGGCGCTGCATCGGGTTCATGAACTCACACAGCTATCCGAACGAGCACGTCTGACCTCACTTCCATTCACATAAATATGAGCTCACGTTTTCTTGCATGAACAAAATAGGAGAGCATTGCCTGAAAAGCTATGAAGGTCTTCGGCTGTGTTAATAAAAGCCAAACGTTGAGACCGAGCTCTGAGTTTTTTCCTCTTCTGCACTCTCATCAGATCGTACCTTGGGTATTTTTCAAATTCCGATTTACGTTTTAGGGTAGAGTGTCTGAGAACAAAGGGAAAGCGGGTCTGTAAAGGGTTGTGGTCACATGCAGGGAATTGGAAATACTTCCCCAGGCCAAGAGGGGACGTGGCCATCACGCTCACGATGTATCTGAAGGACTCCAGTTTTTCTAGAAGGTGTGATGTCTGGTCTCTGAGTCCTCAGCAGGCACAACTTAACCAAAGGAATAATGCTGAGTTGACAGTGGGCTTATTTGTCACATGCAGGAGAGTTTCAGACATTGCAGCTGGGTGATAATGGGACGGGCTACCTTTGGAGGTGGTGGAGGCTTGGTCAAATGAGGTGTGCATGCAAAGCTGGAGGGCCACAAGATCGGAGCGCTCGGGAGCTGGGGTGTAAATGGGCTTCATTTCGTGTGCCAATCCGGTCAACTGGTGGTGAGCACCCTGCACACTAGATTCAAAGATTGGACTTGGAGGTAAAGTCTAACTCAGCAGGAAAGAGTCCCCTTATTGATTGGTGATGTCCACAATGGACACAGGAAGGGTAGGTGGTGCCCTGGGCTTTTTAGATTTCTGATCCTGAAGTTGGAATAGCATTGGGCGGGAGGTTGGGCTCTATAACCTACATGGTCATGGAAAGCCTATGGTTCTGTGATTGCATCTTACTGCACCTTACAGAGCAAGTCAAGTTAGAACGAACAGTTCTGGTAGATGAGATGGATGAAGGTCAGAGAGGTTACTTTTGCTCTAAAGTCACGGTGCCCAAATAAATAAATAAATAAATAAATAAAGTCAGGGTGCCAAGCCAGCCACACCAACGGAGAGTCTCCTGCCTGGCCAACCCCACACCCTAGATGCATTCTCGAGCCTGGAATTTCCAGCAGCAAGTGGAACTTGAACCAACCCTGGAAGTCTGAGCACCAGGTCTGTAGGCTGGGGCTTTGGAGTCAAGCAACCCTGGGCTTCTATCCTGGCACTGCCACGTATGTGCTGGAGGGCCCTGGGTAAGTCACTGTGCCTCTCGAGCCAAGAAATGGGTGACGGCGCAAGCAAAATCATGCCTGCCTTCAAAGTTTATCAGGATTTCAGGTCAAGATGGGATGGCAGCGATCGGGTTTACCTGCCTGCACAAAACCACAGCATAAACCAGACCAAATATACTAAACAATGGTTTTTAAGACATGGGCCGCCAGCCAGTGAAAGAGTTTGATCCCCGAGAAACAAGAGGCACACATGGCAGGCCCTGTAACTGCCGTCAAAGATTTTCCAGACTCCAGGTCCGGTAAAGATTTCCTAACAACATCAATAACGTAGTCTGTTAAAGAACAAATTGAAAAATTGGGACTTCATCAGAATGGCAGACTCATGTTCTTTGAGAGGTACCATTACGGGGATGAAAAGGCAAGACAAAGGCTGAGAAAAAAATATCCACAGATCGTACATCTGCTAAAAAGACGTATCTGGAATATATGAAGAATTCTCAAAACGCGGCGGGAAGAAAATAAACAACCCAATTAAAAAGGGGCAAAGGATTTGAGCAGACATTTCACCGAAGAAGATGTAGGGATGGCAAATGAGCACACAGGAAGACGCTCAACATTATTAGACACAGGGCGTGCCAATTAGGGCCGCAGAGAGGCCAACGGACTTGTTAGCATGGCGGAGAACGAGGCGGGCCATACTGGGCACTGCGAAGATGTGGGGCGATGGGAAATCACGCACACAGCCGGTGGGAACGTGAATCGGTGCACACGCGGCAGACGGGGTTGGCGGTTTCTTAAATTAAACATGCACCCACCACATGATCCAGCCACTCCAAGAGCAAAGAAAGCAAGCATCCGTACTCGGGCGTTTTACACACGTGTGCACGGCAGCTCGGCTCGCCAACTGTCAAAAACCAGAAAAGATCCAAGGTCCATCAACAGGTGAATGGGTAAACGTCCTGCAGAACAGCCACAAGACGGACCAGGAGCCGTCCGCGCAAAGCAGGGAGTGCTGATACGCGACACAAGGTGGTCCATTTGTGAAACGATCACGCTGAGGGAGAGAAGCCACACGAGACGTAGCGCATACCGGACGGCTCCGTTTGTCTAATATATACGCTAGAAAATGCAAACTAATCCATGGTGGCAGAAAAGCAGATCAGTGATTGCCTGGAAATGGCAGGGAGAGCGAGGAGGGGGAAATTAATTATGAAGGGGCGCAAGGAAACTTCTGGAGAGTGATGTATATATTCATTATGTTGATTGTGGCGGCGGCTTTACAGATGCATCCACACATCAAAATACATCCAGTGGATCACTTTAAAGATGTGCAGCTTCTTGCGTGTAAATTATGATTCAATAAAACAATTACAAAAGGAGGGGAAACGAATTTTATTCAGATTATTAAATGATGTAATACCCAGTGGCTCCCATTCATCTCTGTGGTGTTTGGTGGGACTTTTACTACAAAGGGTGGAGGGCGGGGCTCACACCTGTGCCCCGAACTGGCGCCATCCACCCCCTCAAACACTGACCAGGGCCAGACCAGCCCCTTCCCGTCATCCTTCCGCTCCCACCCCGCAGCATGCTGGCACATAGTTCCCCACCTGAGCGCTGGTGGGGGGGAGGGGGAGCAGGTGGTTGGGGGGAGGGGAAGAGGGGCTCACCTGCATCACGGTGATTGAAAGGCCGCCCTCAGCCTGTGCCTGACTCTCATGGCAAAGTCCCCCCGGGGCCAGGTGGCCTGCTCTCCCCACCCCCTCCCCCAGGCAGCTGCTGATCTTGAGGCTTGCTCTGCCCAGCATCCCCAGTTATTCCCCTGAAAAGCCTGCTGACGACTCATGTCACCCAGATAGGATGCCCGCTGGCCACCAACTGCTCCTCAGAGTACGGGCATCTCTGAGCCCAGATGGGTGGGTGGGTGGGGTTCATGGAGCAAGTTTAAGTGTGAGAGCAAGAGCTTTAAAGCCAGAGACCAAATCTGGACCCTGGTGGTGCTGACTCTTCCCAGAGAGTTACACAACCTCTCTGACCCTCAGTGCCCCAGGGGGTAAAATGTACTCCTTGGAGGGTCACCGTGAAGATGAAATATTAATAATAGCTGTGGAAGGACAGGATGGGTCCATGTTCAAGGACAGATAATAGACTGAAAGTCATCCACATCAAATCCCCAAAACCTGTGATATAACCTTACTTGGAAAAAGGGTCTTGCAGACCAGATTATCTTAAAGGGTCTGAAGATGAGGAGATAATCTGGAGGGCCCAGGTGGGCCCTAAATCCAGTGACAGGTGTCCTTCAGAAAAAAGCTGAGGGAGATTGAGACCAAGACAAGTTGCCGTGAGGCCGGGAGCAGAGGCTGGAGCGCTGGCTGCACCGGAGCTGGAGGAGGCAAGGATCGGATCTCCCCCGGAGCTTCTGGAAGGAGCGTGCTCTCGCCCACGTCTTGATTTTGGACTTCTGGCTTCCAGAACTAGGAGGAAATGAACGTCTGTGGTTTTCAGCCACCCAGGTTGCGGTAACTGGGCTACAGAAGCCACAGGAAAGTAACACAGGTGCTTTGGGACAAAACAAATCCGAGCTTCATTCAGTGCCAGGCCATCAGAGCCGGGCTCCCCAGGGGCCCCTCACTCAGCACGACGGACGTGTCAGGCCAGGTCATTCTCTGTTGCTGTACTGAGGGTAAGTCGAACCGGCACATTTAACTAACCTGATGGAAGGGCGCCTGGGTGGCTCAGTCGGTTAGGAGTCTGCCTTCTGCTCAGGTCATGATCCCAGGGTCCTGGGATCAGCCGGGTGTCGGGTTCCCTGCTCTCTGTGGAGTCTGCTTCTCTCTCTCTCTCTCTCTCTCCCTCTCATCAAAAATAAAATCTTAAAAAAAATATAAATAACCTGACGTAAGCTTGTCACATGTTATGCATTCAACAAATGGCTGGGGTTTTTTAAGTTATTAATCATTTATGCATTGGTACTATTTTTAGCACAATCTTAATTAGCAATGATAAACACTTAACACAATGCCTGGCACAGATTAGGGCCAAAATAAGATAGAAATGGTGGTGATAAAATAGAGTGACATATGGAAAGTTCTTAGCATGGGGCCTGGCCCACAGAAGATGATCAAACAAACAAACAAAAAAGATGATCAAACAGTATTTGCTTCAGTCCTTCTTCTCCAAAGCCACAGAGGGAGTTAGAAACTTTTGGATGAGAGCCCAGGTCTCCTGTCTCATAGTCTAGAATAATCTGTTTTGCTGTGTCATTCACTGAGCCCCCACCCACCCTCTGTACTAGACAGGCTCTGACAGGGATCATGTTGCATAACAAACAGCACAGGCTCTCGCTGACTTACAATCGTAGTCATTTATTCTCATGCTCCTGGGGGCTGGCTGAGCTGTGGCTTGGCTGGTCTAGGCTGGACCCGGCAGGGCTACTGCATTCTGGCTACATGATGGGCTCAGATCTGTCTCCTGGGTGGTCATTCTGGAGCCTACCCTGATTGGGCAATGGCCACCCTGAGCATCTCTTGCTCGTGTCAGGTCAGAGGAACACAAGAAATCCAGCCACTAATGCGTGCATATTTAGGGCCTCTGCTCAGGTCACACCTGCCAACTTTGCCTCAGTCAAAGCAAGTCGCATGGTTAAAGCAAGCCACATGGTCAAGCTCCACATGGGTAGATGGGACGCTCTAGGACAGTGGGAAGAAAGAAGGGGAGAGAATGTCTGCTGAACAGTACTCCAAAGTCTCCCACCCTCTTCCAGGAAGGACCTGCATTAAAACACCAGGGACTTGGAGAAAGGAAGCAACGTGGCTGGAGAGAGGAACCAGCCAGTGCAGGCATGGACTGGGCTACGGCTCCTGCAAAGAGCAGAGAGGAGGGGGGAGGGGGCCGAGAGCAGAGAGCGACGGGTGGCGGGGGCGGGGGGGTAGTGGATGAAAGTCCGAGCTTTGGAAATAGCCCTGGGGATGCCAGCAACTTGGGTCCGGACACACTGGCTGTCCCCTTCCTCTGGTCTCTTTTCTGCAGCCTCCCCTGCCATCTTCCAGTCCGGGACCACAGATGCTCACTCCACCTGCAACTCCTATCAATATCTAATTAAGTCTAATTGGGCAACAGGAAAGGACAGAGGCAGAAAATGCGGCCAAAATAATAAATAGGGTCTAGCTGCGATTGATCAACCCCTGACCACAGGCCGGGCAGGGCTCCTGAGCCAGGAGCTAAATTCCCCGGGAAATTATTCCTTTGCTGGAATTAACCCATGTGGGTCTCAGGAATCTTGAGGGAGGCTCTATGACATCACCATGTGGTGTGATGCAAGGGCCAGAGACCCGTTTGTCCCCAAACACCACCACATCTCCACCCCACCTTAGTCTGAACTGCCCCGGCCCCTAGGGCATCCCTTGGGCTCAGTCTCACCCTCTGTAGGTGGGCTGTGGGACTGCAACGCCTCATCTCGCCTCCACCCCATTGGAGTAAAAAGAGCCCTTTATAGTTTGCAGTTTTCCCCTATCTACAGTCTCAGATTCCTCAGTAAAATCTACCAGATGTACGTCACATTCATACTATGCATCAGATGCCTTGAGGGGCACTGAGGTGCCACCGTGAACAAGAAAGACACAAACCTCGTCTACGCACTCAGATCTGACGGTTTAGTGCACAGACGTTAAAACGGGCAACACGTTCTGTGGCCACCGCTAGGCCGGGATGCACAGGCGGCCCTGGGAACACAAAGATGGGCCACTGGTCATCAGAGCGAGCTTCCTGGAGGAGGTGACATCTAGTGGAGACCGTGGTCTGGACTGGGTGTTGGCCGGATGAAGGGATTAGGGCAGGGGCAAGGACAGCGGGGTCAGGAGCTAGTCCAGGGAGAAGAGGTGGTTGTGCTTGCAGTCCCTGGGGCCCAGTAGGCCAAGTGCCCGGCCCAGGGCCTAGTGCGCACGGTGGGAACTCAGGAGGCATCAGCTCTCTGTAGCTTTACGTCTATACCTATTATCCGGATTCCCAACTGCTCTGAGTCATTCGGGACAGGAACTCGTGAGGAAACCAGAGCTCAGAGCAAGTGGAAGCTGCCTATGGTCAGGGGGTGGGCTAGTGGGGGGTCTGGCCTCCCCCAGAGAGGCCACGTCAAGGGGAGCCCAGGGATTGATCGCAGGGGTCAGGGGATTCTGGGCAACAGCCTTGGCTCTGCTAGGAAACCACCCCCTCTCCTGGCAGGCTGCTTCCCGTCCCCGGCCTTGGTGTTCCCAACTGGAACAGGGTCCCTTCGAGGCCCTGGGATCACCAGGAGCCACTGCAAATGAGGACGATTTTCAGGCTGCTGTGAAGAAGCGAGCTCGATCCTTGTTCCCTCCCAGCCACGTAGCTGCGTGATGGACATTTCCTCCGCTCCCCCCACCCCGCGTCCCCCTGATCCAGAGGAGAGGGGCAGGGCGAGGGCTCTGGAAGGCAGAGCTGTGCCATCATGCACAGGACCCTCCAAAAGCCATGTGGCCCATCCCAGCATAGTCCAATGTTACTGGGTGGCTTCACAGACTCCCTCAACCTTCTCAAGCCTCAGTTTCCCCATCTGTATTATGAAGAAAGTCATTGCTACTTCTCTTCCTCCCAAGATTCCTTGGAGGACTGGCACGGGAATGAGAGGGCCCGGTGGCCAGCCCCTCCCTAACCAACCCGGGGACCATCCGGCAAGGTCTTCCCCTAGCCTTCTGCCACCGCGGGCCTGGGTTCTGTCCCCTTGGGACTCCTCAGGGAGACACCCTACCTGTGGCTTCATGGACAGAAAATCCCTGGCCAGAGGCTGCCTTTCAAGGGCGGTGAGTCTCCCTCGAGATCTCAGCTGAGAGGTGGAGACAAGAGCCACCTGTGGTTCGCAGAGACCCTGGGGGATGGCGCTGGCCGTCTCCCTGCTGCTCCCCATGACCAAAGGCCTCACGTGTCCCCAAGTCACCACTGTGCTTGACACATCTGACCCACCTTCCAGGTGTGCTGTCCACCGGCCACCACCATCTCACCCTTGCGCACTCCTGGCAGCACGGAGGGCTCAAACAGTTCGTTCTCCCCAGCACTTCTCCATCCAGGGCACAGCAACGTGGACGGAGCAGGCCTCTGGAGGACCGGGATCGCCTCCTGCCGAAGTCATAGTAGAAACACGCAAGGCCAAGGCAGGGAGGCAGCTGGGCGCCGCTTTCCCGTCTGCCCCCCCTGGAATCTCCGCTCGCCCCGGCACCTGCCAGCTCGCGTGGTCAGGGGATGTCAATGGGGAAACAGGAAAAGGAAAAACAAAAGCTGATGGCTTTTTGATGCCTGCTGACACAGATTCACGTTACACTTACTTTTCTGTTTCCTGCGTGGAGGAATCGGTTGGATCATTTTCACCAGAGCCTGCCCTTTGTTGTTAGCTAAGGGTCAGTGGCTGTGCTGAGCTCTTCACACGCTTTATCTCATTTAATTTTCGGGGCTGCACTACAAAGTTGGTACCATTAGACACACCATTTACGGGGGAGGAAATTGAGGCACAGAAAGGTTAAGCGATTTGCCCGAGGTCACACAGCTAGAGAGGCCCGGAAATAGGCTGCCAAGCCAAGACTGACTTCAGGGTCCTTGCTCCACTGCCTCACAGCACGTGGTTCCCGCCACACGGTTCACAGCAGAGGGGAATGACTACTCATTAGAACAAACGGGGTCAGTGATTTCCCCAAAACACGCCCGGCCACAGTTCCATCTTAACTGGGCACCCCAGGCAGTTAGAAAGGGATCGGGATTAAGGTAAGCAAGTGAGGCAGGATCCTGCAGGATTAGATCTTATCTTTATTTAAAATTTTGATATTTTGCTCATCATAGGTTTTTTTTTTTGCATTAAATTTGGTATCTTAAAAGATTGCATTAAAATAGAATTTCCCTTACACTGACATTTTTTTTCCCCTTACATTGAGATTTTTGATACCCCCTGCAATTTTGCCCTGGAGGGGACCACCCCTTACTCAGGCCCTGGCGGTGAGTTACAAAGCCCCACCTTGGCATCCATGCTGGGTCAGGGGCAGGTAATATGAGCATGAATACCCAGCCCCCACCTTGAGCCCAAAGCCTGGTGGTGGGGGTGGGGGGTAAATAAGTAGATTTGTAGGGAGCAGCACCTAGTAGCTTTAAGGACACGTGTCATCAGTGCTGGGCCAGAGTCCTGCCCCTTTACCCTACTAGCTGAGGGAGCTCAGGCAAGTCACTGAACTTGCCTGGGCCTCAGCTTCCTCAGCTTTAGAATGAGATAAATGGCAGTACGTAGCTCACGTGGGGGCGGGGGGGGGGCGGGGGCTTTGTCCGCACAAAGCAGTTAGAGAACACTGAACCAAAGGACACTCTCACTGTGGGGTGGCTGGCGTAGTCATAAAGATCCTGTGAATAGTGAGTGTGAGCACCTGGCGAATCCGGAGGCGGGAGAGCTGGAGAGGGCTGGAGTCACCTGCTGGTGAGGTTGGGGGGAGGCAGGACTCCAGGTAGAGCTCCACCAAGACTTTGGTTTGGAGCAGGTGGGGAGGGCGTGGTGTACTGCAGAAAGGATATGACGACAGCCTCTCCAGATAGTTTTCTAAGTTAATTAACTTATTTTTAATTGTGGCAAAATATACATGACATGAAATGTGTCACTGTAACCATTTTTATGAGTAGTTTGGTGGCATGAAATACAGTCATACTGTTGTGCTACCATCATTGCTGTCCGTCTCCAGAGCTCTTTTCACCTTGCAAAACTGAAAGTGTGCACCCATTAAATACTAAAAGATGGAAAGAGAAACCTAAGGTTGGAGGATGGCCGGATGGATGGATGGACAACGGGTGGATGGATGGATGGGTGGACAAACGGATGGCTGAGCACAATTGGGTGGATAGAAGGATGAAGGTCAGTGCCAGCATGCAGGTGCATGGATTGAGAGATGGTTAGATGGGATACGGTCCAATCCTAGAGTAGCTCACAGCCTCCTAAGGAGAGAGACAAGTCCTCCCTAGAAAGAGGGTCCACACTGGACAAATGCCACCAGGAGGGCATGATGATGCCAGCTGAAGACAGGCAGACACCACCAGCCTTCCCAGCAGCCCTGTAACCAGGTGGTGAGTGCTGATGAGTGTCTCCTTCTCAGGTGGAGGTAAGAGGAGCTGGGCCCTCGAGACCGAGGCCATAGCCTATGCAGAGGCCAGAGACAGGAAAGCAAAGGACAGACAGGCCATTCTCATTTGAAAAGTAAAGCACTGCCAGTTATTAATCAGGTGACACCAGGTTGCCTCACCTCCCCTGAGCCTCAGTTTTCAGAACTGTGAGGGTTATGATGGCATCAGTCTCTGAGCCTGGTTGTGAGAATCGAGTAAGAACACAAAGCACGAAGCTCAAAGTTCTCAGAAAGTACCATCTCTTCTGAACTGCCCGCCCACCCTCGGGTCCCCTCCTCCTGGGGTGTGCAGGCTGCCTGCGGCCAGTCTGGGAGGGGCCCCCTGGCACCACACAGGACCGAACCCCAGGGCAGCCAAGCCAGTGACTTCCTCCTGGGACCCCCCCCACCCCCAGTGCTGATTGGCTGAGGTTCCCCCCTCGAGCCCCTTCATTATTCTCCAACATGCACCTGCCTTCACTTTATTCATGAAGATTTGCATCGATTTTGCCATAAACCGTTATGAATTCAGCTTGTGGAAAAAATAACATTGATCCTCTGCCTCGTAATTTGTCTCTGGGCTGCAGGGCCTGCTAATGGCTTTCCCAGAGATTTATGTGGGGGGGGGGTCAGGGGACATGGCTCCAGTCACCCACTCCACACCGCCACCTTTGCTCTTAGGGCTTTCTTTGGGGACCTGGTCCCTTTGGTGGAAAATGGTCTGGTTTAGTGATGCTGGACCAGAGGCCCTGCCGGCTGTCACCTGCTCACTGCAGGGGAAGGGAGGAGAGATGGAGGTGGGGGAAGGAGGAAGCCCGGAGAGCCAAGCAAGGCAGGGAAGTAACGTTCCCCGAGCGGCCTCCACACACCCTAGTGCTCCGAACTTCTCCTACCTTCTGTGAACTTTGTAAGGACAGAACCGGTGTCCTTAGCTCCATGTGTAACGAAAAACTGAGCTCGGAGAGGCTGAAGCCATGGTGAGAGCCACACACATGCAGAGGCTCCGGCCAGTGCTGCAGCCCAGATGGGGCCGAGACGCGGCTTCCTTCCTGCCCGGGCGCCTGGAGAGTCACACTGCCCCGCATCGCCTGGCACGCGGCTGCGCCCTCGCCGACAGCCTGGGCAGAGCGGGTGTCTGTCGCTTGCAGGAACCTCCTCCACCGCTCTTCCCCTCCTTGGAGACCTTGGGCAGGGCAGCCGGGAGTCGGGGAAAGGCTCCGTACCCACCGCTGCGACCTCGGCCGTTGGCCTTCATCACCCGGTCGTGCCGTAACTGCCACTGACCGAGCTCTTGCTGTGCGCCGGGCGCCACTGTCACGCTCGGTTCGACTCGCTCGCCTACACCTTAAAACAGCTCCGTGGGGCAGGCAGGACCGTTACAGATGCGGAGACGGGGCCCCAGAGACCAGTTACCTGCTCGGGGTCCCCACAGGTTGTAAGCGGCAGGATCCGGACTCAAGCTCAGGCAGGTGATGCTTCCCTCTGGGTTCTCGGTCCCGGCTCGCAGGTGCCTCTGCCTCCCGTTGCCTGGAAGGACGCAGAGGTCGTGGGAGTTGCGCGTCGGGGCAGGTGCCGCCGACTCCACCCGTGCCCCTTCACCTCCGTGCACTGTTTTCACAGACCCCCAGGTCTTTCCCTTGCACTTGGGCCCGGGGACGATGCACGACGGGGGCCGCGGCGGGTCCCGCGGGGAGAGCAATTGCCCCCGGCTCATGGGGGCGCGGCGCGGGGCTGGCGGCCTTCGTCTGGGCGCTGCCCCGCCCGCCCCCTCGTGCTCCGCTTCCCCGCGTGCGCACGAAGAGCGAGGAGCGGCCAGGCTTGGCGGGAGGTGCCGGCCCGGGAAGCCCTGCGCCGCCAGCGGCTCTTGCCCAGGCCACGACCCGCCCGAGGAAGGGGCGCTGCGGCCCACGACCCGCGCCCTCCTTCCGTTTGCTTCGCACCGTCCGCCCACAGGTAACCGCACCCCCGGATCCCGTGCAGGTGCGCTGTCGCGGTGCAAACCCCCGCCTTGGACCTCCTAGGATCTCCCAGCCCCGGGAGGGGCGGACAGGAGGCTTGGACTCGGCTGCCATGGTCCATCCTGGAGGACGAGAGCGGCTCGGGGGTCGCGGGGGTGGGGGTGGGGGAGGGGGAGGCAGTGGGGGAGGGAAGCGAGGCGGTGGGGGAGGTAGGGGGAGAGGAGGGGAGGGACGAGGGGGGAGGAGGGGCAGTGGGGAAGAGGGGGAGGGGGAGGCGGGGTGGGGAGGCGGGCGCGGTGGGGGAGGGGAGGCGGGAGCCAGGGTGGGGGAGGGGGAGGGAGGGGCGGGGTGGAGGTGGGGGAGGGGAGGGAGGCAGTGGGGGAAGGGAGGCGAGGTGGTGGGGAGGTGGGTGGCGGGGTGAGGGAGGGGAGGCGGGGAAGGGGAGGCAGGGGCGAGGGTGGGGGAGGGGGGAGGGGCGGTGGAGGAGGGGAGGGATGTCAGGGGGGTGAGGGTGGGGGAGGAGGGGCGGTGGGGAAGAGGGGGAGGCGGGCGCGGTTGGGGAGGGGTAGGAAGGGGCGGTGGGGGAGGAGAGGCGATGGGGGAGGAGTGGGGGAGGCAGGGGCGAGGGTGGAGGTGGGGGAGGGGGAAGGGAGGGCGGGAGGGGAGTGGGTGGGGGAGGGTCGGCGGCTTGAAGCAACCCACTTTGGAGGGATGGCTGGCAACGGGCCGCGTGGTGACCAGGTCCCCCCTCCCCTTTCCCCCTCCCCCCTTCCCGCCCCTCCCCCCGGCTCCCTTGTCTTCACGCCACGCCCCCCCCCCCCCCCCCCCTCGACCACAGGCCGAGCTCACCGCACACCCCGCTCCGGGGCCAGAGTGCGCTGCGGTCGAGACGCAGCCTGGGCTGCTGCGCCAACAGGAGCTGACGGCGTCGCGGTCCCGCGTGACGGTGGGTCCCGGCCGATAAGGAAGCGTCACGCCGCCGTCCGCACGTGGCCGAGCGTCGGCACCAGCAGGCAGGGCCCAGAGCGGAAGTGGAGGGTGCTTCTTGTTCTTTTAAGGGCATGACCCCGGAAGTAGCTACGGTACCTTCCTCTGAAGTCTCATTGGTCAGAACGCCGTCACGTGGGCTCATGTAGCCGCACAGGAGCATGGGAAGTGTAGTCTCCGGCTGGTGACCGTGTGGCCCCCGCGCAGGTTGGCAGTTCCATTACAAAAAGAAAAAGAAAGCAGTTGAATGTTGGAGACCATCCCCTGTGACAAAGTCAAGCGCTGCGCACATAGGAGGACGGAGGCTCGGAGAAGGTAAATAAGTCGCCCAAGATGAGACGGCGAGCAAGAGGGAGAGAGCGGACCGGGTCCAGGGCCCACGCGTGTAGCGACGATGTGCGTCTGCCTCGTGGGCACAGGCAGGCTCCCAGCATAGTGCTCACACGTAATAGGACTTCAGTCAAGGTTGCTTTCCCTCGGCCCTAGCCCTAGAGAGCCAGGTCCCAAAGAAGCAGGTTGAGGGGCCCTGCCACTGTCCTCACCCACGCAGGTAGGTTTTGAAAAGGAAGTGCAGGAAATAATACTTTCTGGAACATCGTGAGATGGTTTAGCCAAATGACATCCTGGATCTTTGATATTTTGGGAAAATAGCATGTAGCCGTCCAAATAGCGTGCACATGTCCATGCATGTTTCTCGAAGTGGGTTCTGCAAACACCATTTGACTTACAGAGCCCGGGGATTGGCATTGACCTTGATGTGCACCAGAGCTTGACAACCGTGGGTGTGGCATTTACCTGGCACATGGTTACCTGTGGACACAGTCCCAGGCGGTAGGCGGGCAGGACAAGGGCAGTCTCTGGCTTGTGAACCAGATGGATCTGAGTTCAAACTCAAGCTCTACCACTTGCCAGCCTTGTGAGTCTGGACAGATTACTGCAGCATTATGGCCTCAGCGTCCTCATCTGGTAAATGAGCATGAAATGCCTGCCTCCCCTGATGGTCCTTTCGTTCGGTAAATATATGTTGAGCACACACCACATGCTAAGTCCTGCCCTAGGCATTGAGCAGAACACATCGGACCTGCTCTTACGAGCTCATGTGACGGTGGGGAGACTGAATAGGCCGGGAAAATGAGTGACGTGCAGTGTTTGCTAGACACTTGTAAGTGTTACAGACAAAAGTGAAGCAGGGACAAGGCAATAGGATCCCCGCAGACATAGGTGAGGTGTCCAAGGAAGGCTCCACGGAGGTGACATTTAAGGGAGTCGCACCACTGCTCGACAGCAGCAGCATTGTCAGGGGAGGGATCAGCATGGTCTGAGGCAGGAAGAGGCCTGGGAGCCGAGGTGGCTGGAGCAGAGAGAGCAAAGGGGGAAGAACAGGATGGGGTGGGGCTGGGGGGCACTGAGGGGCCAGACGATAAAGGGCATCCAAAAGCTATGAGGTTTTAGCCTTATGTTGTTGGGACCGAAGCCCTTGGAGGGTTCTGTGCAGAGAAGCGGCATCACTGAGCTTATCTGTCACCAGAATCCTCTGGGAGATACGCAGAGGCTGCTCCCCTTGCTAAGAGGCATGCCGGGAAGCCGGAAGCCGAGGCAGTGGTCTGGCAGGGAGAGCAGCGCTGAGATCTGATGAGATGGCGTGATCTGATCAGATGGCCTGGCTGGCGCTCCGACATCGCTCCCCCCCGTGCCAGCTCACGGGGCTTGTGATGGCCACCCCAAAGCCCTGCACACACAGGACAACACCCAGCTTTCCCACTTGAGGGAAGTGCCCAGGGCCCCTGGAAGCCTTGGCAAGAGTTTCTCAGAGCCCAGGCCTCTCAGCATCGGGCCTGCTCCCCACGGCACCTGGGCTGGCGTGTGCGGCTAGGGAAGGGCTGGGCAGTGGTATCTCGGTCATGCAGACCTCTCGCGTGGATGCACCGTCTCAGTGGAATTTTCCCACCAACAGAGCACACGGAATTAGCTGGAACGCCTATCACAGTCACTTGGACACGCTGCAGACCCAACCCCAGGAAGGGGGGATGGAGCTCAGGTGGTCTCTGGCAGCCTCTGCCAGGGTCCCTCGTGGGTCTCTGCATCGGCCTCTTGCAGCCCCAGCACACTGTCAGTGTCCCCCCTGCCCCGCCTGCCCCGTCCCCTGCTGCGTGCCGGGAGGGGAGGTGGAGCCTCGGGGAGAGGAGAGGGCTACTGGCTGTGGACCTGCCCGAGCACCTGCGTGGCGCTCTCTGCATGTGGGCGTGTTAGGCTGGATACCTGAGCATGAGGGCGAGTGTCGGGAGGTGGGCCTTCCTCTTCAACTTCCTGGTTCACCTGCGTGGGCGCCTGGCTGCACGTGCGTGTCTCTATCTTTCCTTCAGCATCATCAGTGCAGGTGGGTATAGGGGTGCGTCTGTACATGTGGGACTGTGCCTCTGCGCGTCTGGGTGTGCGCCTCTGTTTTGGGACCTGTGTTATGGGTACGTGTTCCTATGCTCACGCTGCTGCTAAGGCAAGCCTTGGGTCTTTGTGTGTCCGTGCATGTGTGTGTGTATGTGTGTGTGTGTGCGCTTTCAGGACTGTAGGAATGCAGGAATGGGCGAGTGTGCCCACACCTCCAGGGCCAAGCCTTTCCCTCCTGGGGTGCAGGGACCCTGACTGTCCCATCGGTGGCTCCAAGGGCCCCTTGTCCCCCAGGAAGGCATGAGGCTGCATGGACAGCTGAGGCATATGAATCCTTTGAGCAATTTGATTTTGTTCCTACTTTTGCTCTTACTGCGGGGGCTGAGGTCAGCACTGGTCCACAGAGAGGCACTTCCATGCCAGAGGAGCAAGACGGGGGACACAGGTGAGGAGAGAAGCAAAGTGGGGGGGGGAGCAGAAGAAAGAGGAACAGGTGACCAAGAACAACGGTTGAGTGACACAGCCCCAAAGGGGCTATACACACTATTCTCTTTTTTATAGCCAAAGGGACAAGTTGAAAAGATGAAAAATTCTACCAAATTAGGGAGCAGGTGTTGCATACGATGAACACTCATTCATTCATTCATTCATTCATTTCTTTATTTTCAACCAGAATCCATTAATGTCTCTATGTCTGACCCCCCGCCTCCCCCACCCCAGTCCTGATTTTCCAGTTCTCCCTCCCCGTCCTGCCTGCCGATGACAGGCCCTCAAAATGCCCATACTCCCACCCAGGGACAAGTCAGCCGGTTCCTTTCCAGCTCCTTCTTCTGACCCAGTGTAAGATGAGCCCCCTGGTCTTTAATGTCAGGCGTTCGAGCCCCTGGGCCGTGCTCTCCCGGGTTTCCTGAGCACCGCACGGGGAGCAGGGCTTGTGACCGCCCAGGGGCCTCTCCTCCCCGACCTTCCTTCCGTCTCCCCACCCCACCCCACCCCCAGCCCTGCTGTGGGGCCTGCCCGCCTTCCAAGCTCTTCCAAAACCACGCATGAGACGGAGTCAGCAGACGCGACACGCTCTGCACGTGGCAGTGGAACTTCCCGGAGACCCCCGTGGGTGCCCCGTTGACCACGACGCCCTCCCCTGCGGCCACGGACTCCACAGGCCCGGCTGCTCGCTCTGTCTTTCTCTCTCTTTCCCTTGAACTGGACGGTTTCCGAGCGACCCTTCAGGCCTCGGCTCGGCAAAGGGGTGCCGTCCAGAGACCTCGTGAGAAGGACCTGGCTCTGCCATCCGTTCTTCGTGTTGGCGGAGCCCCTTATCCCCACTCCCTCTCTTTCCTCCCCCAGGCAACCCTCCCGGGGTGTGTTATGTGTATCCTTCTGTTTGTATGTCTTTTTTGTGAAATGCATATTGTTGCTTTGTGTGCGTGCATTTTCAATGCACTTAAGTGGCATTTCCACCCCAGCCCTGGGCTTTGCAGTTGATCTGGGTTGCTGTGGGGGCATCTGGTGTGTTGCCTCCAACTGCTCTCAGCCTCACGCTGGCCGTACTGTCCCTCTGTCTATCCAGCTGCCTGTGCAGACTAGCATTTCCTACATCTGCCGTTTGCCAGACCCTGACCAATAAAGGCTCAGACTTGAACGATCAGACTTCATCCTCACGGCAACCGGCTCCATCATCATCCCCGTTTTATGGAAGAGGAAACTGAGGCAGGCAGAGGCTAAAAACAACTTTCCCAGGGCAATGGAGCTGGGAAGTGTCGGAGCTGAGATGTGACTCTAGGCCTGTCTGATTCCAGGGTCTTCTTTTTTAATCTCTTGGTCAAACAGCCCCCTCTGGGCCCCTCCCACATCCAACATCCTAGAAGTAGTTGTGCTGAGGCCCAAGAATGGCAGTGATAGTGACAGTTCTTACCTGTTTCCTACCTACTGTGTGCCAGGGTCTTCACATCCTGCGGAGCTGCCGTGTACGGCTGCACAGGTAGCACACCGTACGAGTTCCAGGGGCACTGTCTCCATGCAGTGGGGTGACAACGATCCCATCACGCCAAACACACTATTCTCTTTTTTATAGCCAAGAAGATGAGTCTCAGAGAGGTTATGCAACTTTCCAGAAGCTCCCAGCCACTGAATGGCAGAGTGCAGCTCTGAATGTGTTTAACTGCAGAGACCGATTTCCTGGTGCCTTTAGATGCCCCCCTCCCCCCCTGCCCCGTGCTCCGGCCTAATTCTTTCATGCTGCACAGTCACCTGCAGCCAACCTCTCAAGGCGAGTGTGCCTCCGGTTGTCCCAAGGACTACTGCCCAAGGAGAGATAGGGACACACAAGGTGTATGTGCAGGGGGTGGGCGGTGGGCACTGTGTGCCTGCCACACAGACGCTGCAGTACCGGGCGTGCATGCTCACACTCACCCACCCTCTCCGTGCTTATCAGCCTGAGCCAGGGTGTCATGCTCCTCGTGCCCCATTGCATCATGGGTGAGGTCCCCATCCACCCACCAGGTGGTTGCCAAACTCCTCGTGATAGAAGGCCATGGTGAGGGGCACTAATTCAAAGGAAGAAGCCCTTGAGAGAGCTCTGGGTTTTGTTCACAGCATTAAGACAGCTTCAGAGAAAAGCCTTTATTGCAGACAGAAGAATATTATTTCAGAGCTATTCCCCTGGCCCATTACAGCAAAATAATAGAGCTTTAGTTTCTATATATTTGTCATGCTTAGCGCACATGTATTTCAAGTATATTTGACAGCATATAAAATTGAGGTGAAATATTGCAAAATTGGCCAATTCTTGTACATTTTAAATGTATTTCCTTTATTTGTTACACTTATTTTACATATCTACACAATCCATCTTTGGAACTGGAGAAGCAATAAGTGATGAATCGATACTGAGATTTTCCATGGCGAAGAGACTCTCGTTGGACGTGAAATTTCCATTTTGCCAGGCAACTCCTGGTTCTGCCTACAGAGAGAAAGGGCCGAGTTCCTTCATCTTCCTGGGCGATTGCATCTCTCAGGGGCCAGGAGCCGCAGTTATAACGGAGGCAGTGTCTCAGAACCCTTCTCATCTTGGCTGGGGCTGAGCACCAGGCCTTGTCTAATGATAACAGGAAGTTTTATTAGTCTGAGCAGGAGGTCTAATTAGGTGACTAATCTAAAAGTCCTAAAGTTGGGGTTTTTGTCCTGGGATGTTAGGGGTCTCCTTGAAATTGGATGCCCAATTTTGAGCACTTAGGAATCTTTCTGGGGCTGCAAGAGAAAAGTAAACACGTCTCTGGGCTCTGTCCTGCTGGGGAAGAGGGTATCTCCCTTGTCTGGCCCTTCCTGGCCTCCACTCACCCTGGCAGGAGGAGCTGGGTGGTGCCTGGAGCCCAGATGAATAACCACAGCTATGCACCAGCTTACCTGGATCTTTCCGATTGGACCAGTTACTCTCAGGGGCAAGCCCTCTGGAGCGTTGATGTGGATGAGCTCACCCCACTGGCTGCTCAGCAACCCTTCCCTCAGATGGCCACGAAGTCAGAGAGCTCAGGACCTTTGTTCACATACATCTCATCAGGGGCTGCAGGGGCAGGATGGAGTGGCGATTCCCTGGGGCTGAGGCCACAGAACCGCAGGTCTGGAGCTCGGCCCCATGGGTCCCACAAGCACACATCCCATCACCATGTGCTCTTCCATGAAGACCCTCACCAGTCAGCATCTTAGTGTAGGCCCGTGAAAGACAGGGTTTGTACTCTGACTTGGGATGACCCTTCATCCTTTACGTGTTGGAAGGCAGCTCTTTGGGCCTGCACAAAGCCAGCCACATCTTTTCCCTCTGTGTTCAGCCTAGATGGAGTTTCCACCCAACACCCAGAATGGTCCATTGACTGTTTCCTCGTGCACCCTCTCTGCTGGGCTGAGCTTTATTCACCTCTGTGCTGTCTACACCTGTCTGGCACGTAGAAGTTCTTAAGATGGATGGATGGATGGATGGATGGATGGATGGATGGATGGATGGATGGACGGATATATGGATGAACAGACAGATGGATGGATGGACAGACAGATGGACTGATGCATGGACGCATGGATGGGATGAATTCCTTTAATGAGGTTCCTGCAGGTTTCAACACATGGAAACTGGGCCTGTGAGAAAGTCTATCTTTTGTGTCACCCTACCCAGCAAGGTGCCGTCTATAAAAGCCTCATTAATACTCAAACAATGGAGAGACCGAATCAGCCATGTCCCTCTCTCCATTAAGGACGAAGGCCCCTTGGGAGCACAAGGGGGGCTAATGCATCTCTCCCTATGGCTCTGCGGCAACCGCCGACCCTCAGGGAGCCCATTAGGGAAGGCAAAAAGCTATTGATCCCTGATGAAAGATGCCTAGAATCCTGGGCTGTCACTTCCTGGGCACAGCAGAGGAGGGACAGAGGTAAGACCCTTCTCGTCACTGTTGCCAGCTAGAATCCAGCTGGGCTCTGGAGGCCTGACAGGAGGTGGGTCCTCAGGTTAGCTGAGCTGGAAGGATCATTCCATGCAACCTTCTCCTTTTACAGATGACAAAGCAGGTCCAGACAGAGTGGGTGATTTACCTAAAGCTACACTCTTATAAATAAATTCCAAAAATGGCCCTACTTACCCCGCCCTGGGATCCATGCCTTTTGCAACTTGACTGTGCAGCTCCACCCCCTGCAAGCAGAATGTGTTTCTCTCCCTCTTGGAGCTGGGCTTGGCCACATGACTCGTCTGACCAAAAGTGCCAAAAATGCTTCCATGCCAGTCTTGAGCCTATGTCTCCAGAGTTTTCTGCACTTTTGGTCTTTTCCTTGTTTGTCTACCCCTTGTAAGCACACTCCTGGGCTCCCCAGCTGGAGCCCAAACAGCTCTGTGTCCCAGCCAGACCCCAGATGTGAGAGAGAGCCCAGCAGAGCCCATGAGAGCTGCCTGGCTGAGCTGCAGCTGGCCAGACAATGAGTGTGCCCTCATCTCAGGAGTGTGCCCTCGTCTCAGGAGTGTGCCCAGGTCCACTCATCCAGCACAACCACCCAGCCGACTCAGACTCGTGTTTAACAATAGTCTGCCACTGACGTTTTGTGGTTGTTTGTTACGCAGCATAGAGATAACTGATACATCTTCACACGTTCCCCCCTTGTTATTCTCACTGCCGTGCCAGGGCGCTCACATCCCCTAAATTATGACAATTGCAGCTACCATGAAAATGACCTCCGCTCCTCCAGCTTTCTCTCCTTCCCTAATCCCTCCTCCACCACAGAGGCCTCAATTGGCAGCTCATGGCCTCGAGATTTTTCTTCTTTCATTTCTTTTACCTTTCTTTGTGGCTTCTCTTTTCTTTTTGATCCTACCATGCGTTAAAAAAAAAAAAAAAAAAAAAAAAGAGTTTGAGCCAACATTTAAACATTGCTTAGAAAAATCAGAAGATTTTCTTTTGAAAAATCAGAGGATCCTGTGCCTTGCCTTCCTGCATGGCACCGACCGTCTGGGTCTGAGAAGCAGCTGCCCATGAGCCTAGGACTTGTGCCATCCCCACGCTGTGACAACAGTCCTCTCCACTCCCGTTTCCCCAACTCCATGCCTGAGCACTAGTCACCATCTATTATTTGCTCTCGGTCTCCTTATTTTAGAGAAATTCCTCTGTACTTGTCTCTGTCAAAAGTTGGCAAATGAAAGCTAGACCTTGAGGGCCTCGTGATTCAAGGAAAATAAAGAGAGTATGTTTCTTTGTGGAAGTGATGGATATTTCCATGTATTTAAAATGCAAACAACAGCCGGTTTCTCTCATTAATACGAGCCCCTGGAGGCATCTGGATTTTCCACTCCAGCCCTAGACCAATCGCCTCAGACTGTGGGCCTACCTACATCTCCAGTCTTCTTTCCCCTGTTTCCCACTGCCCATGCACCCTGACCCCTAGGCCCCATGACCACAGGCTCTGTTCCTGCCCTCACGCCAGCCCACGCAGCACCCTGAACACTCAGTGGGTGACATACTCTTCAGATTTACATCTTCCTTCACACTTTCCCCTGCCTGGATACCTCACCACCACAGCCCGCACTGAGCGAGGACTGCACTTGCTCCCTCTTCTACGCCGCACCGCCCAGCCGGGTGATGATGCTCCCCACTTAAACGGCCACCCCAAGTGCTCCAGCACAGCTGTGCTCCCCCTCCAAGGCGGGCTAAGGGTTGGGAGACAGGCAATGCCGGCCCAACTGATATACCCTCTCTTCCATTGCGACCCCTGCTGCAGACTTATTACCAAAAGCGGCGTTGGACCTAAATTGAATGTCCGTGATTTGCATCATTTTGCATCTCATTTGCATATCACTTTTTCGTGGGGGGGGGGGTGCGGGGATCATCCAAAAATACTGACATTTGTTCACAATTTGCTCCGGATACTCCAGGCTTCCCAACATTGTTCTTTATGCCCCTGCCCTCTCACCTTCTGCTCACCTCTGCTGGGGCTGACCACCCCTGGAAAAATACCTAGAGATCCCAGGTTGGCTTCCAGGCTTGATGTTGGCTGAGCTATTACGTGCTGTGCCCAATGCCCAGCACAGGTCTAAGCATGCCAGGAGCTTAGCAAGAACCTGAATGGATGAGTCCATGCATGAATGAATGAACAAGTGATGGAACTAGTAAGACAGAGGTTAAGCAGGTGGGTGGTGAAGGCATGGTGGAAGAAGAGAAGCCAGGGAGACTTACAGGAAAGAGGTCCCAGGCCAGTAAGAGCTGCAGAAGGACTCAGAGTGAGAAACGTGTGGGTCTGAACCCCAGATACATCAAACTGGTGTGCAACTGTGGGCAAGTCTCTTCCTTGCTGGGTGCCTCGGTTTGTCAGATGAAACCATGGACCCCACTGTGTCCCAGAGCCCAGCACAGTGGCTGACTCAGAGAAGGTGCTCAGAAATACCTGTTGGATGCACGAATGCATGAATGAAGAAATGACTACCCCGTAGGGTTTTGGAAAGTTTAAATGAGGTGATGCTCACAAGACACTTTGTGTGGTCTGATACTGACTCATTACTATGGGTTCAGTCCACCCGTCCCACCTGCTGTCCTCACTGGGACACATCCACACACATGTGATCTTGGAGACACGCGTTCCCAGCCCTGCACTAAATGAAACTGGGAACGTCATTCAACAGTTTGCCCAGGGACCAGCTTTGTGCCCTGAACCGGATGCTAGGGAGCCAGAGATGAAACTTGGAATCCTGTCCCTGAGGTCTTTACCGTCAGGTTGGGACAAAAAGGCTACCCCTTGCATGACGTAATTAGAAGTGCAAGGGAGCTGGAACCCTATAAGCTGTAATACCAGGGAGTTCCTCCATGAGCTGGGGAGATTTTGTGGAGGGGCTGGAGGGAGGTAAGAGCCACCAGGGCAGTGAGAGATGGAGGCCAACACGCCCAATGACATCCCGTCTCTGAGCCTCTCCTTGCTGCCTGACACCTCATCGGTAGCCCTGCCTGGTCCTTCTGTCTCAAAGACCCCTGACATATTCTGTGATGTGATTCTCAGACTAAGGGACCTGGAAAGGGTGGGCTCTAGTCTTGGCTCTGCCCCTGACCAGCTGTGGTCACAGCCAAGCCACAGTCCTTCTCTCAGCCTCTGTATCCTCACTTGTAAGATGAGGAGGTGGGAGCCACTATGTGGTTTTCAAACGTTGTTTCAGCAGCAGAACACATTCTTTGATTGCAGTATCAGAGAGCAGCCAATAGAAGACAGATGGAAGTGGAACAGCTCGGATAGAGGGGTGACAGGGACAGAGCTCTGGTGTCCCTCCACCACCCTCACCTGTCTGAGAATCCCTGGGCTGACAGCCTCGGCGACCCTCAGCTCCAAGGCCACAGGGCAGTGAGGAAAGCGTATGGGTTTTAGGGACAGAGGGACCTCTGGGGCTGGGTTTAAATCCCAATTCCGCCAATGTCTGGCTTAGCTCTTGTTGCTCCCAAATCCAGGACCTACACAGGATCATTTCCTATACTCACACACTTGTAGGTCTGCTGCGTATTGGTTGATCCAGGCTGACCACCACCACGGGCATGACTCAGGGTCTGCCTCTTGGGCATTTCTGGGACCTGAAGGTGACACTGGGCACATGTGGTCACTTTCACCAACACGCAAAACAAACATTTCACGGCCAAACCCAATGGCAAGAGTCCTGTCCCAGTGAGGCCACAGCAAGGATGGGGTGAAGAGCTGAGGCCCACAAGTCAGTCTACCGCCCCGTCCTTAGGCAGGTGAATCAACCTGTCTGAGCCTCCGTGTCCTCATCCAGAAAATGGGACTAATAGTACCCACCTGCCAGGGTTGTCATGGAGACGCGTTCACAAATGATATGCCCCTGCTCCCGCACCGGCTTTACCCTGAGGGCGCCCTGCCCAGGGGACCCTCAGCTCAGACATAAGGTCTGGGAAGCTGGCATGAACTCACAGCTACTGTCCCGTGGCGACGTGTGGCGGGGAAGCCTGGGGCGTGTGTGCGCCTGTGCACGTATGAGCACAGATGTGGGAAGCGCGTCTCTGAAAGGCAGATACTGCAAACCCTGCTTTGTGATGCCGCTCGGAGGCTGAAGTCCCTTTCAGGGCCCGGCTCCCAGATTCTACCCAATGCAAAAATCATCATGTTATAATTACAAGTTAATTAAAGCAGAAGAGATCAAAGCCACTTTAGACAGATTAATGATACAGTGAGTGCCAGAAATTTCACCGTTTTATGTATTAACCACATTGTCGTTTTTATTCCACTTTTTTCCCCTCTTTTGTGTCAGCTGAAAAGCCTTTCATATCTTTTCTCTGCCCCCCTCAATGTACGAGGAATTTGAAGTCCTAACAGCTGCGAGGAGCTGTCTGTGGAGAAGGGGCACATTCAAAGGATATCAGAAAAATCAACGAGCCTTTTAGCTTCTGAGTAGAATGAAGCTGCCACCCGCCTAACCCTCCTCTACCTTAAAAAAAAAAAAAAAAAAAAAAAAGACCTAGAAAAACATCAGTCATTAAAATCAGGCCAAAGCAAAGGGAGGAATTGGAAGCTGGACTCCCCAGCTCCCGCCTCTCCAGGGAGGCTCTGGGAGCAGAGGGATTTTTGCATGTCAGGTTCACCACTTAGTCTGGCCTATCCCGAAGTGCCATAGGCTGGCTGGCTTGCAAACCTCAGAAATTTCTTTCTGACAGTTCTGGAGACTAGAAATTCACGATCAGGGTGCCAGCAATGGTGGGATGCTGGTGAGAAGCCTCTTCTGGGTTGCAGACTGCTGACTTCTCATCGTGTCCTCATATGGCAGACAGTAGAGAGGAAGCAAGCTTTCTCTTGGCCCTTAGAGGGGCTCTACTCCCATTCATGGGGGGGGGGTCCACTCTCATGACCTCATCTAATCCTACTTACCTCCCCATAGGCCCCACCTCCTAATACTAGCACTTTGGTGAAGTAGAACTTCAACACATGCATGGGCGGGGGGGGGGTGGAAACAGTCTGTAACTACCACCTGGGTGAGCGTGACAACCGGGCCATCAAAGTTTAGCCTGAGGGTCAAGTTATGATTCAGAGAACCCCACAGAATAATAAATAAGTAGCCAATGCCTGCACTCATTCACTCGCTGGTTATTTATCAAATGTCCTCCATCTCCCAGGCATCGGGTTGGGGCTCGGGGTACAGGGGTGAGCAAGTTAGATATTGTATCTGCTCTTGCGGTGTTTACAGTCCAGCGGGTGAGAACACATAATTTACGATTGTAGTTTTAAGTAACATAGAGTGGAACCACCACATCCCCTCAAGTCTCAGTGGCTTAAACTAAAAGTTTTCTCTTCGGCACACAGATCAATCTGTAGGTGAGAGAGAGATCTCCTCAGCAACCCAGGCAGATGGAAGCGTCTTCACGTTCAACTTACAGCTCTCAAATTCACACCCAACCGACAGGCAGAGGGAGGCAGAAGTATGGAAGACCACACCGGGCATTTTTTAATAAGGATTTTATTCCTTTTAGAGACAGAGGGGATGGAGGGAGGAACAGAGGGAGGGGGACCAGCAGGCTCCGTGCTGAGTGCAGAGGCCGACGTGGGGCTCGATCCTCATGTCCCTGAGATCATGACCTAAGCCAAAATCAAGACTTGGATATTTAATGGGATGAGCCACCCAGGTCCCCCCAAGCAGGACATTTTTGTAGCCCTTCCTTATCTTCTGATAGGATGGTGCGGTGTTCACCACTTTCACCCCTCACCTGCTGGTCAGAGCTCAGTCACCTGACCTACCAAGTTGCAAAGGGAGCCAGGAAATACAATGTGGCAGGTGACCCCTCCCTAACCACCGCACCTCCCTATCTATGCAAGGGGTGTGGAGTGTGGGTTAAAGAGCTCACCTCCCTGCCAATACAAACAGTCACAGTGACACTCTATGAGCGCACAATAGGAGAAGCCCAAGGGTCTGTGGGCGCCCACTGTTTCCACCACCTGTTATCCTGTAAGAAACCACTCCCACGATTTAGTAGATTAAAATCCAAATTTATTATTATCTCCCTGAGTTCTGTGGGTTGGCTGGGCTCTGCTGGGCAGGGCCCACCTGGGTCCCTCACGCAGTGGCAGTCCCACGGCTGCTGCACATCCATTTCTTCATTCGCATGTCTGGCACCTCGCCTGGGATGGGCCTGGCAACTCTCTCCGCAGGCGCCAAACTGACCTTCCTCCCAGCTCGGTGGTCTCAGAGCAGAGAGAGTTTCTACACGGTAGCCGGCCTCCCCTGGGTAAATAAGCATCCAGGTAAAAGCTGCACAACTTTTTATGACCTGGCATTGAAAGGCGCAGAACGTCACTTCCACAGCCTTCGGCTGGCGAAGCCGGGGAGGAAGGCTAGCCCAGATTCAGATTCTTCTGGTTCTGAGCATTCTGTGATTCTCTATCAGATGATAGCCAGGCTTCCAGAAGACGAATCCGGCTGCACTGTACCGGGAGGTTGGGAGACAGCAGGGCGACACACAGGAGATTGTGTTACCATTGTCCTTTATATGCATTTTAAAACTTCCCACTCGGGGTGCCTGGGTGGCTCAGTCAGTTAACCATCTGCCTGAGGCTCAAGGCATGACCCCAGGGTCCTGAGATGGAGCCTTCAAAGGGCTCCATGCCCGGTGGAGAGTCTTCTTCTCCCTCTCCCTCTGCCCCCTGCCTCTGCTCATGCTCTCGCTCATGTGTGGTCTCCCTCAAATAAATAAAATCGTAAAAAAAATAAATAAATAAAACTTCCCACTCAACTCACCCCCCCCCCCCCCACACACACACATACCCTCCTCCACCGACAGAGGAACAAGGGCATGAGAAATTGGCACCCTTGTTTGCTTGGTCATCCTGAGCTGTTCACTGCTCTGGAGTATTTCTACGAGGCCTGTTCATACAAGCTGAGTCTGATGGAGCCTTTCACACCTGGGAACACTTCTGTGATGGGAGGACCCAGGGGATCCACCCAGGGGTGTGAAGACATCTGTGGAATACAATTCCCCACCTCTGGTGAGAATCGGGAGACTGAGTCAGCACACGGTCAGCTCCCATCCCTTTATCCCCCATCCCCACCGGTGGGCTTAGCCGGTGCCGCATTCGGGGAGCTATCCGAGCTATCCGCTGAGCTGCAGGGAAGAAGTCCTCCCCAGGGGGCTCTTGGTCAGAGAAGAAAAGTCAGATCCTGCTTTGGCAGTGGGAGGGGGTGGGGGGGACGGGGAGGAAGATTGGGGAATGGGGTGTAAAAGAAGAGAGCGCACGACGAGTCTCGAGGCTGGTGCAGTAAATGGGAGACACACTTGCAAAAGCCATGACATATGAGAGTAAAGGCAGGGATGGAGAGAGCGGTAGAGAGGGGCCTCGTGTTTACTTAACACCATGCTAGGCAACAAAATCCCCACTGTAGAAGGGCGATGTCATCATGCCGGTGTTACAGGTGAGGACACAGAGGATGGGAAGAGCAAAAAGCAAAAAAAAAAAAAAAAAAAAAAAAAGAGAGATGTGGCTTGTTAGTGCCACAGTCAAGGCTTAAATCCAGGCCTATCTGAGTCCAGGCTCCGTGGTCTTTTCCGCCAATCCATGAGCTCCTGGGAGGCCAGGCGCCGTCCTGGAGTGTGACACTCAGCAGGGGCTCAGCGAATGCCGAATTATTGAGAGAAGGAATAAGAGCGTGGCGGGTGGATTGGGTGAGCGTGCACACAGCCTGGGAGGGATGCGTGTCGTGCTGCGTTCGGATGATGGGCTGCAGGGGAACGGCAGGCGGTCCTGAGTTTCCTGTCCCCATGAGGGAGTGGGTCACCTCACCCAGGTCATGTGGCGAATCGAGCTGAGGGGCTCAGCCTGCAGCACATGGCCTTAGCCCCCGTCCTGCCCCATGCCGTCCCTGCCCGACTTGGGGGACCAGAGAGTCTCCTCCTCACCTGCGGGTTCAGATTGGGGTGTCGGAGGTAGCACACTCTCTCCCCTCCGTGGTTTGTTTGCTCAGCAGCAGCATGATGAAGTCATCCGTGGTATCTCTGACGGGCCTGGACATGCCCTGACCCGTGATGGCAAATTTGAGCCTGGGAACCTGTTCGGGGTTAGTCCATCATTAAGAAAAAGACACAAAGGCTCCTTGAAGAAGGAAGATAGACAGAATGGGGGAAGGGGCTCTTCAGCGATACCCGAGGAATATTTTCCCAACAACAGGAAGCGTCCAGCTCCAGGGTGGGTGGAAAACCTCACTTGAGAGCAGATGCCCGTGGAGAGGGCAGGGAAATTTTAGGGGGCCACTCTGAAGCAAGCCTGTGGGAAAACAGGGATTATCAGGTGCCACTCATCAAATCCTCAAATGTCAGAGCTGGAAGGGTCTTCGGAGAGCACGTTTCTTCCACTGGCTTCCCCCTTTACGGGTGGAGCTTCTGAGGCCCAGGGAAGGGTTGGGAGAGACCAAGGTGACACACCAAGGAGGGGCTGGCTGAGCACTAGAACTCATCTATCTCGTCCCCTGTCCCACGCCAGGCACCAGACAAGAGTCCTCTGCATGCCTCCTCGCTCTCATCCTTCCCCCCCCAGCTGTAGGATTTTCCCACAGACTGGCACCATTTTCCTATATCCTATTTCATGAAACCACTTCAAATCCAGGCTGCTGCTGCCCCCAGGGCCCTCCAGTGAAGACACAGTAAAAAAGGACTTTTTATGAAAGGTATTCAGTGGCACACTAAACTGATAGGCCACAAGACTACTTGAGGACAAGGGGGCTCTAGCTCCCTTGAAGCTGTATTTTCCTATATTTTCCAGACACTGGACTCTGGAGCCCAGTGGTCTGGATTCAAAGCCTGACTGCTATTTTCTGGCGGAATGATTTTGGGCAAATTATTCTCTGTGATTTCATTGCCGTGTGAAATGAGGATCCTGTTACTAACTGCTCCCTAAGAGGTGAGGGGAAATAAGTTAGTGCTGGGGATCCCTGGGTGGCTCAGTGATTTAGCACCTGCCGTCAGCCCAGGGCGTGATCCCGGAGATCTGGGATCGAGTCCCACATCAAGCTCCCTGCATGGAGCCTGCTTCTCTCTACCTGTGTCTCTGCCTCTCTCTCTCTGTCTCTCTCTCAATGTCTCTCATGAATAAATAAATAAAATCTTAAAAAAATAAGTTAGTGCTGATATTGGAAGAGTGCCTGGCATATAGCAAGTGCTCAGTAAGTGTCAGCTAGGGTTATGAGCATGGTGGAGGTGGAGGTGGAGTCAAGGGGTGCTGGCTCTGCAGAGACCTGAGTCTGCCCAGGAATGGGCACATTGCGACTCTAGAATTTAGGCTCTAGGTCCAGCTCAGTCAAGTAAGGCTCACTGTATGGCTTTGGACAAGTAACCCCAAGTAGGTAAGCCAAGCCTCAGTTTGCCCATCTGGAAAATGAACCAATGGTACCCAGAAACCCCTAACTTACCCCCCACCCAGCTCTAAGACTTTGGAAGTCAGTGGTTGTGATTCCTGGTACCTTGAAGGAAATTTGGCTCATCAGGCTTGCTTTGCCTTCCTCACCTTAACATAGAAGCCTTCAGAAGCTCCATCCTTACATCTATTCTGTTGACTTCCATCACGTTCTGAAGGATTCTCCAACGGACCCAGAGCCGGGACAGCCAGGGCGGGTCATCAGAGCTGACCCAGCTGCCAAGTCAGAAAGCTTGTCTGACGGTCCTTGGGCCGGCCATTGCCTGCCCATCACCCTCCCCTTGGGTCCCACCGTCCAGACTCAGGTACCAGTCACCCTGGCCCCCACGCCAGGAGAGGGTGGGCAGCCTGTCAGAGAGGCAGAGCCGACGCTTCCCTCAGTGATGGACGGGGCAGCCCTGTGCCAGCTGCTCCCATCATCTGAGCTGGAGTGGATCTGACAGTCTGGGAGGCGAGGAGGAAGGCTGCTCCCCTTCCCAGCTGGCCCGGCATGAGATCAAGGGACAGGACTGTCAGCATGAGTTTGGGAACCGCCACTAGACTGCCTCTGACAAGGACTTTGGGGACCTACTTGGAGCCAGGGGGAGGGGTTCAGAACAGCTTTTGCTTCTTCCTTCTCTCCTTGCTTGTGCAGGCAAAGCCCGCCCGCAGGGATGGGCAGTGCGGCGGGCCCAGGCCGGGCAGGAAGCGGGCCAGGCATACACGACCCCCTGCCCCTTCCTCAGCTGGATGGCTTGGGGCAACTCATGCCCTTCTTGGGGCCTTCCTCTCATCATCTATAAAATGGGGATCCTAATAAGACCAACTTTACTAGGTTTGGGGAAAGTCCGAAAGAGAACACATGGCAGCTAATACTTACATGCTCTCACAGTATGCCAGGCCCGGTTCCGGGCACTATATGTATGTGCTTTATTTAATTCCCCCAACAACTCTTTGTAGTAGACACAGAGAGGTTAAGTGACTTGCTCAAGGGAGCACGGCTGGCCAGAAGCGAGCCAGCACTCAAACCTAAGTGATCTGGCTCCAGACTTGACTCTGAGCTGCTCCTCTGGGGTGAGAGTTTCTAGCAAAGGCTCTTAGAAGCTTGACCAGCATTAACTCTCCTCCCCCTTCCCCTCACTGACGCCAGACAAAGCTTTTTTTTTTGGGGCGGGGGGGGGGGGGGGAAGCTATGGTCAGCTCTGCTGCAGGAGAACAAAAGAGCAGAGATGTTCCAGAAAGCTGCCTCTCAGACTGGGTTTCAATGGTATCAAAGAAATGTCAGCAGCACCCCAAAGGCTTCTTGAGATGCACAGGACTAATCTGCCTGGGTCTTCCTCAAGGTCCTGAACCAGAGAGTCGAAAGCTTCAAAACTTGAGGGGAAATGTTTCTTCAAGCACATGGGAATATAGAAGTTTTGAATGCTGACCATATCACCAGCAGTGTCTGCTCCCCAAGAGCTCGGACCCTCATAAACCCCATCACCAGCCAGGATGTCATCCGGGCCTCTGCTCTGGACCCCAGCATCATTGGAGGGCTAACACCCTCAGAGTTAGCTTCAGTCCAGGCAGGGGAGCAGGAGATCTGGCCACCAACTGGCTTGGGATGCGCAAAAGATGATGATGCCTTATCGGCATCCCCAGAGCATCCCTGCCTTCCAGAAGGAATGGCAGGATGAGGCACGGATGGAGGCCTGCAATTCATTAGGTTGAAACCAAAAACCAGGACCACGACGAGCATGACATCAAGGGTCATTTTCGTTTAACTACCCTCATGTGCCAACGAGGGGGAGGGGACAAATGCATCCGTGGAGAGGGCTCAGAGCCGCCCAAATAGTTCCTGGTGACTAGACCCTGTCTCTGGGGCCTCAGGCGAGATCCGTAGATGTCAAGGGCATCTTAATGGGGAAAGGAGTGAAGGTGGACCTCGGGAGCAGGCTCTGGGAGACTCAGGAGGGGAGGGCATGGGGACTCAAAGCCAGTGGCAGCAGGTGAGACATGGCTCCTAATGAGACATGCTGTGGGCGCCTCTAGGGAAAACGCAAACCCCCGCTGAACGTTGGGCCCCAGAGCCTGGGAAAGGCCAACTGAGGGGATCCAACCCTGGGCTGTGGCCGGGGGCTGGTGACGACCGTCCTGGCCCAGCTCTGGCTCCATAACGTGGTCTGCAGGGCGGTAATGACAGCTGATATTAATTGGTGCCCGTGCCAGGGACAGTGCCCAACAGTGAGGTGCATTCATCCATTTACCTGGCCCCACAAGCGTGGGCATGGATGCTACTATTTATTCCCATTTTATGATAAGGAAACTGAGACCCAGGGAGACCAGGTGATCTCTCCAAAGTCCCCACATGCACACACCCGCCTCCAGGCAGGCAGTTGGGCTGAGGAGCCAATGCCTGTGCCGTGCACCCCACACACACACCCCCAGCTTGCACCGCTGAGCTCCTGCGCACAGGCTGGCGGGCCCACGCGTGGGCGAGCATATGCCGACAGCCCTCGCTCCAGAACACGTCGCTCCCCCGGCCAGGTGTCAGGTGGGTGCCTGCGAGCAGTCATCCCACACCTGGCGGCGGGCACCTCTCCCAGACACTTCCACCGCCTCTCGCCGTGGCCTCGGGCTCTGGGGCGCAAGATGACACTGCTCCAGGTCACAGGTCGGAGAGTGGAGAGCTGAGGCTCGAACCCAAGATCCCCACCTGCAGCCATGCTCTCTCTGGACACATGCCCACCATTGGGCCTCCCTTGGTCCCGACGTCGACCCGGAAAGGCAACCGGGGCGATGTGACCCTGCTGCCCCCAGAAGGTCCCCGAGGCCCTGGTCTCAGGCTCTGAGTCAGCCCTGCGGTGGCTGTCCTAGCAGGAGTGTGTGACAGCGGAGGGGGGTGCAGGGGAGGCTGCGGAGGACACCAGCTGCCACTTATCTACCTATTTATCTGCCTGTCTGGCAACCCGCCCGTCTGCCTTTCCTTCTGTCTTGTATTTATTTATCTGTCAATCCACCTCTCGGTCTGTCTTTTCATCTATCACCTGTCTCTGTGTGTCAGAGCTGCCCACGGCCTTCACCCACCCGCCTGCTTTCCCAGGGAATGTGCTCGCAGGCTCCGTGAGCCCTCCCTTTCCTCTCATGGCCCCTAAACCACCCGCCTCCAGGCCCCGGAACCCCCCTGACACGGGGCTTCAGAGAATCCTGGCATCTTGTAGCAAAACTCCGATCCCAGACAGCCCGGAGCTGCGGCCTCTGCCCCGTGCAGGCTCTGCGCTCCTTTATTCACCCCACGAGTGTTTTCTGAGCACCTGTCATGCACCAAGCACCGCGATTAGGTCCTGATATTAGGACGCAGCCCAGGTTCCTGAGGAAATGAGTTTCCACTCGGGGCCAAGCCTAGAAGACATCCCTCTTACACATGAGCAAGTGGACTCCAAGAGGCCAGGGGACTTGCACCCAGGTCGCATTTGTGGATGGGTAAGCTCTGCCTGGAGAGGCCCTGCAGAGCCAAGGAGGGTGACATGGTGACAGGACAGGGTGGGCAGTGGCCTCAGATCTGCCTCCAGGGCCACGCACCCCACCAGCTGCTCATCCCCCCACTCAGCCTGTGGTTCTGTAGCACCCACGGCCCCCCAGGTGCAGGGCGGGGACACGAGTGCCCCCAACCACATGCTCCGGGAGGAGGGATGGGTGGCCCCGGCACCTCTGCAGAGGTGAACCACAGGCCTGGGGGCGTGGGGGGGCCAAGGTCGTCCATGGCACTGCACCTCTGTCCCAGCAGCTCAGAGGGAATGAAAACGTTTCCTGAAACATGTTCGGACAAAGAGCCTATTCGGCCCAGAGCAGAGGTCAGCAGGCTTTCTGTAAAAAGCTGGGCGGTAAACATTTTCCACTTTTGCAATCACACGGCGTCTATTGCAAAGACCCAGCTGGGCCAGCAGCGGGAAAGCGGCCACACACGACCTGCACAGGAACGGGGATGGCCGTGTTCCGGGGGTCCCTCATTTATGAAGGGATGAACTTGCTAAGCCCTGGTCTACGGTCTCCCCCAGGTAACAGCAACAATAATAATAATAAGAGCTGACATTTATTGAGCACTTACTGTCTCCCAGGTCAGGTGTCATAATAACCTGGGGAAGTTGGGACTATCATGCTCTCGAATTTACAGTGGAGGAAACTGAGGCACAGAGATGCTAAGTCAGTCACTTGCCCGAGGTAGCCTGGCCAGTAAGTGGCAGAGCTGGACAGAAAGCTTTACTTTTTCTCCATCCATCCAGTTGCTCAGAAGCTTGGCGTCCTCTCTTGCTCCCGTACCCTACATCTAAGCCATCAGCAGGTTAGATCGGCTCCACTTTTAAAATATCTTCCCGGCTCTTTGGGGCACCCGGGTGGCTCAGTCGGTTGGGCGTCTGCCTTCTGCTCAGGTCATCATCTCGGGGTCCTGGGATCCAGCCCCAAGTCAAGCTCCCTGCTCAGCGGGGAGTCTGCTTCTCCCTCTCCCTCTGCACCTCCCTCTGCTCAGGCCCATGCGCTCTCTCTCCTCTCAATTAAATAATAAAATGTTTAAAAATAAGGAAATAAAAATAAAATCCAGTATCTTCCCAATTCTGAAGGATATCACCACTTCCCTCCAGCAGTCCGGGTCTGAGCCCCCATCACCTCTCACCTGGTTACTGCCTCAGCCCCTCCCGGCCCACCCCCGGCAGCTTGTTCTCTGTGCAGCAGCCTGAGCTGAGACACCCCTTTACAAATATAAGTTAGCGCACTGGGAGTTCCGTTGTCATGTCGCTCGTCTGCTTAGCACCTTGCAGTGAGAACAAAAGCCTGGTCCTCACTCACCACGGCTCAAGTGGCAGCAGGATCTGTCCCCACCCTACCTGTCTTCCTCTCCCACATCCCCTCTGCACCCTCCCCTCTGACATTCTGGCCTCCTCCCCTGTTCCTGGAACACATCAGCATTCCCCTGCCCCAGGGCCTTCGCACTGGCTGTTCCCTCTGCCTGGCAGTTTCCTCCCCAGACATCCACTGGGAGCCTCCCTTACCTCCTTCGAGTCTCTGCTCAAATCTCACCTTCCCAGTGAGGCCCTCCCTCACGCCCCCCTGTAATTCCACAATTCACCCTCTTGCCCCTCACTTCCATCCCCCCCACCCTCCACCTTACCTTTCTCTGCTTTTCTCTCTTCCGTGTCACAGATGACCTTGACCACACTACGGAATTTAGTTAATTGTTGTTCCTATTAAATTCTGCATTAGAACACGACTCCACAGGGCAAGGTGTTGTTCGCTGTGGCACTGATGTACCCCAGCCCCTCTGGCGGTGCCGGCCCAACGAAATTTGTTGAATGGCTACGTGAATCCAGCCCAAGCCCTCCTCATCCAGTGCCTGCTATTTCTTCAGACTCTGTGTAGAGCTGAAGGGGCCACATGTCAAGGAAATGACACTGTTGCTGGATTCCCTAGAGAACCCACTGAACTTCAGATGCCAACACCTGAGCAGGAGTTTCCATACTAGCTTTGCCTGGCTGAGCCCAGGATAAGACAACATTGCTTGTGTGTTTTTATTTGAGCCTGCAAACCAGGCTAGTCCTCAAGGAATAGGGCAGTTGCCTCCATGGGAACCCCCGCCCCCGCTCCTAGAACGGACAAACCAGGGAGAGAGGCACCCCCACTCCCTTTGCACAAAATAAAGCTGAAGAAATCCAAGCAGCATCTGGTGAACAGCAAAAGGGACTCTCTCTGCGGACATTGGGTCAATGAGGTGGGCAATGGATGCCCTTGGTTAGAGCCAAGCTCCCTGCCCTACCTGGTACTAGGACCAGAGGGTACGACAGGAAAATGTATGTGACTGCTGAACAGGCATCTTTGTCTGAGACTGACACGGATCCCAGCCTCAGGCATGGGTGGCACGGCAAGCTCATTTAACTATTTTATTCCCACCCCTGCGGGTGTAGCTCTGGCCATCACCTTATGGCCCGAGTCCTGTTCATGACCCATTGGGTTGCCTTAGACAAATTGCCTCACCTTTCTGGGCTTTAATTTTTTTTTTTTTTCTCTAAAGTGCTCTTTAGGATCCCATCTACCAAGGACAGCCTGTGGTTCCGGGGTTCCATATCCAATCCATCACCAGTAACCTGGAACATTGAATATTAACTCAAGCAGGAAAGAGAGAGAGGGAGGTGATTCCCCCGCAGTATTCTGTGGCTACAGAAACTAGAAACTCGGCCTGAATTCCGTTTCCATCCCAAAGTGACACAACTTTGCCGCCCACCCCCTCCCCACTCCCTAGCATCAGTCTCCGCATCTGTAAAATAGGGATAGTGGTTCATCCTAAGGTTGTCAGAATTAGGTGAAATGATGTGAGTTAAGAGCAGGCTGGAGGGGGGTAGGTATTATGATTACAGAGAGAGGGGGATGCCCTGTGGAGGATGAGTTTGATTCTGAGGGTGACCTTGGGTCTCAATCTTGGGAGAGAACGCTATTGCACTTGCCCTTGTAGCTCTAAGAAGACATGCACTCCACTTCCAGAGAAATATAGTATTTTTGTTTGGAAGCTGAAAGAGGTGACATGGTAAAGTAAGGCACCATGTCCGCAATGCTTTTCACCGTGTCAACGCAGTTCAGCGGGAATGACATTTCCCAGCATCCCCTTCTCTGTAGTTCTGGGAATGAACCCTAAGGATATTGGATCAGAGTAGAAAAAAATATAGTTGGATGAAGCCAAATTCATTGATGTGGGTGCAGGAAGCAGAGATTCTGGATTCAGCGCATTAGCTCAAGCAGCTGGGACTGGGTCTGTTTGGTTGGTTGATTGACTAAAGCTCTAGATGCAAAGGTGGCCTACACTAAATGAAGCTCTAATGCCAGCTAAACCCCCCCCCCCCCCCCCGGTAGATTGTAGAGGGAAGTATCCAAAGGCTTAGGGATATTGGAATGTTGAAATGGATTTATCACACAAGACCTGTTCATCCACGCCCAACAGGTGCAGGCTGCCGTGTGAGCTGCTCTGCCAGTTGGTCTGTGTGGCCCAGAAGACCTGATGTTGCCTGAAGGGTCTGCGGCAGATAGGGATATTGTATGAGACTTAGGCAGGCCCCATTGGCGAATAATAACACAGGCCCTTAAGATTTCAGAGAAAAGCCGTGCTACTCTCCGGAGATAATTACTCTCATTCTGAGAAGTGGCTTCTGGATTGCTATTGGACCTTACTAGACACTGAAAGCTTGATCGAGGGCCCCAAGTTAACATGCCTTCTGAGCTGCTCATCACTGAACTGAGTGTTGTCTGAGCAACCAAACCATAAAATTGAGCATTCGCAGTGGCAATTTCATCATTGAATGGAAGTGGCACATATATCAGCTCAAGCAGCTCAAGAAGTCTCAAGTAAGTCACCTGAGCAAATACTTGAAATGCCCCTCTCTCCTGCTCATGGTACATTAGTTCTTCTCCCTCAACCCACACCTATGGCCTCATGTGGAATTCCCTGACAAGTTGACGAAAGAAGAAGGAAAAAAAAAAAAAAAAGGTTCACGTTTACAGGAGGTTCTGTACCGTATGGTGGCACTACCCAGAAGGGGAAGCTTTAGCACCTCAACCCAACCCTTGGAGCCAGTGGTCAGGAAAGTCCTACCAGTGGCAGGACTTTGAGCAGAGAGCCTGATTGCTTACTCAGCCTGGAAGCAGAGATGGTCATGGGTATGAATCTATGCTGATGTGTGGGACGTGGCTAACGTGTTGGCTGAATAGTCAGGTACTTGGAAGAAACATAACGGGGAAATTGCTGAAATGAGGTCTTGAGGAGAAGCCTAGGGCTAGAACCTGCTGAATCGCCAAGCTGCCTGAATAGATAGATCTGTGTATGGGTAAATGTGCATCAGAGAGTCACTTCAGTGGAGGGGGACTCTAAGGAGTGGATAGGCAAAGTGATCCATTGTCTAGATTTCAGCCAAACCCTTTCCCAAGATCTCTCCATCCTTGCCCGTGGGCTCATGAATAGGACTTTGAGGCTTGCTCATCAAGGCTCATCTAGCTACAGTCACTAAGCACCAAGCACCAACCACAGATGCCAGCACTAAGCTCCCAGTGTGGCACCGTGCTTCGTTCTCATTCACTGATCCAGATCCTTACCCTGGATGTGGATTTGCCTTCCCTACCCACAGTGTTTTGGCCAAAGCCACCACCAGTGGACTTACAGAATGTTCTACTGATCACAGCATATCACACAGTTTTGCTATTGACCAAGTAAATTGTGGTAGTGGGTTCACGTTCAGCTCACTCACTAGTCTTACCATGATCTTCAGCCTGAAGCAGCTGGTGGAATGGTGGAAGAGCCTTTTGAAGGCCTGTATGGCACCAGCCTTATGACAACATCTCACAGGTCTGGGGCAATATCCTCCAGAAAGCAATCTAGGCTCTAAAATCAGCAACTAATTCACAGTGCTATTCATCTCAGAGCCAAGATTCCTAAGCTCAGGAACTGGGGTGGAAATGGGTATGGCTCCTCTTACTGTTATCTTATATAATTCACTTGCAAAGCTTTTGTTTTCTGTCCCCATTCCTTTAGGTCTGGGGACAGACCTAAACCAGAGATCTTAGTTTCCAAAGGAGGAATGTTTCCACCAGGAGACATAACAATGGTCCATTAAATTGGAGTTGAGATTGCTATCTAGCTACTTTGGGCTCCCCATGCCAATGAATTGATGGGCATAGAAGTGGGTCTCCATACTGGCTAGAGTGATTGATTCTGAATATCAGAGGAAATTGGGATGCTGCTGTTCAATGGGGATAAACAGGAAGATGCCCTGAATTCAAGGGATCCCTCTGAGGCACCTCTAAGTAGCCCTAGGTCCTGTGACATAAGCAATTTAAAAAACACAACCACCCTTAAAAATTAAAAAAAAAAAAAGTCGAATTACTATATTGGACACCTAAAACTAATATAACACTGTATGTTAACTATATTGGAATTAAAATGAAAGGAAATAAACAAACAAAAAAATACAACCATATATATGAGGTAGGACAGCTGATGGTCCAGACCCTTATGGAATAAAAGTTGAGTTACCCCATCAGGCAAGGAACATGATAGGCCAAAGTTACCACTGAGGGCAAGTGGAATATGAAATGAGCAGTAGAAGAAGGAAATTATAAATACCAGTCACGATTACATATGCGACCAGTCGAAGAAAGGAAAAAGATAATAATAGATTGGAGTATTTCTTTCTTGTTCTATAGGACAATGATTGTGTGGATGTTAACTAATTCTCCCCCACCCCCTGCCCTTATCCCCCTCCCATCTAGCATAAGATTTGTTAACAGTTGCCAACTTATCATTCAGTATTTAAATGATAGACTGTCTATGAAGGATTGTGAGCCACCTAGAGAAGGTATGAACATCACCCAAAGATAAAGGAATTTTGTATCTTCTTCCGGGAAGGTTAGCGTGTTTTCAGTTGCACCAGGGATAGCTCCATTGCATGAGGAAGAAGCATGATTTTGCTCGGATGTTTTATTTTTATTATTGAAGTATAATTGACGCTCGATGTTATAGTCATTTCAGGTGTACAACGTAGTGACTCGAAAGTTCTAAACAATCGCAGGGCTCAGCGTGGTAAGTATAGTCACTGCAGAAAGTCACTACAATACTGCTGACTATAATCCCCGGGCTGTACTTTCCATGCCCACTATGACCCTAATTTGGAAGTTCGATATGGTGGAAAGAGGTGTGTACGTGTGCCGGGCTGACACGAGTGATCAATGATGATTTTATACTGGGGTCAGTTTAAGGAAGCTGGAACTACATTTCCCAGAATCCCTTTCCCTTTCGGGCTCTGAGTTTGACTGGCAGTAAGGGGATTTGCTTAGGAACCCATCAGAAGGCAGAAAGGAAATGAGGCAGCAGCCAGGCTTGCCTGTGGGTCAGAGTAGGATCAGCACAAGGCTCACCTCTCGTAGGGGTGGGGTAGTAATGGGGCCCACAGCATCCCAGGTCCTTCTCCAGCACCTCCAGGCCCCAGGCCGGCTGCCTTGCAACTCCCGGGTAAAGCATCCCAGCTTCTTTGCAGGTCATCGCAGGTTTTTGCAGACGTCACTGTTTGCCCCATTGTATATTTGTCTTTTATCCCCAAACTGCCTGCCTGGCTCTTTTCAGGATAAGCACTGAAGGCAGAGGCAACAACCCTATGCTGACTGTTAAACCAATTCCCACAACTGCATGAGGTCAAATCCCTGTAACAAATCCTTTACTCTTTAGCTGTCCTACTGGTTCTGCTTCCTTGTCCTACCCGTAACTGAGACCATGTCCTCGGTGGGGTTCCCTGCAGGTAGAGCCTGAGACTGTAATGCCCATGTAAGTGATTTCTGGGAGAGCCTGCAGGAGAAATCTGAGAGTGGGTGAAGTAGAATGGGGGAGGGAGAAGAAGCTAAATAAAGAGGTGGGGTCAGCTGGAGTCTAGCTTCTATCCCTTGGGGAGTTCTGGAGTATGAAAGACACCGCAGAGTTGTCCCACCTTGAGGGAAGTGGGTCAGCACTGCGTACCCATTACCCACGGCTATTTCCTAGGGGAACCCCTGGGGGAGGGACAATCTTCCAGGCATTTCCCAGCAAAGTGGCTCCTGGAAGCCAAGGGTAGTTCTCTTGGGAAGAAGGCAGTTGTACGCTGTTAGATGTCAGCCCTCACAGTAGCTGGGATGGGTGGGCTGGTCTGGTAAAGACGATCCAGTAAACAGCATCCACTGCATATTTTTCGTTATAGAAGACCTGGGTTCAAATCCCAACTCCATCACCTAGTGGCTCTGTGATCTTGGGCAAGTTTCTCCAATTCCCTAAGCTTCCCTAAGTAACATGGGGGTAATAATAGAGCTTAACACATGTAAAGGTGTCAAGTGCTGGCACATTGCAAACATTGAATGAATATTACTATTATTAAAATTATTATTATTATTATTATTAATAGCTTAAAGAATAGGATTCATAAGTCTGGTGGGCTCTAGTCCTGGATTTTCAACCTACTCTTCTCTGTTTTCTCCACTGTAAAATGGAAATAACCGGGTACCAGTACCTGTGTTCCCTACCCTGCAGGGTCTTTGGGGCAGAAATATCCCTTCCAAAGGTGTCCACATCTTAATTCCTGGAACTGGTGAAGATGTTACCCTACATGGTAAAAGGGACTTTGCAGCTCTTGAGATGGGAAGATTCTCCTGGATTGTCCAGGTGGACTCAATGTAATCACAAGGGGGACAGAAGATGCAGGGTCAATACTGGAAGATGTAAGAATGATAGCAAGAGGCTGGGCTGATGGAGGCAGGGGTCACAAGCCAAGGGAAGCAGGTTCCTCTAGAAGCTGAAAAAGGCAAAGAGCCTAAGCTCAGAGCCTCCAGAAGGAACCAGTCCTGCTCCCACCTTGACTCCAGCTGATTTCAGACCTCTGATCTCCAGGACTGTAGGAGCGGTAATGAATGTCATTTTCAGCCCCTGGGTTTGTGGACATTTATTCCAGCGTCTGTAGGAAACTAATATGGGATCCCATGAGACAACGTGTCAGTGTCGTGACCACAGGACCCATTCATCACTGTAAGCATGCCCCTGAAGCCTGGGTCACAAGGACTAAGAAAACAGGTTGGCAGGATCGTAGGAGATTTTATTGGCATGTGCAGAATCATGGGAAGAGGCAATGCCCAAGCCAAGCCTGAATCAGAGAGACTTTCACAAAGATTGTGTAGGCTTCAAAATCACAGAAACCTTTCAAGTCCCTTCCCACCATTTCCATCTCCTCCTCAACACACCACTGAAACCACCCACAGCCATATGACAGACTCAAGGAGGACACATCAACCTCTTTGCTGGGACGTCTTCCCTCACTGCTTAATATTTCCAATAGTCCAAACCAGATTCCTCCCTGCCCTGGATCAAACCACGGAGGTCCTCACTATGGATTGAAATGAATATGCCAAAAGCGACAGAGGGGACAGGCCTTGCCCACTCAGACCCTTTCCTCTAGAAGACTGAGACCAGGCACTTCCTTTGGAAGCATGTTTGATTAGCAGAGGAAGTAAACCTTTATTAGCTACATGACAGCAAAGACAAAGAAAAGCCACTATATGGGGGTCTGGTCCATTAAAGCACCCCCGACCCCAACCCTGCAAGATGTTGCTTCTGCTTAGCAAGGAGTTCAGAAAGTCTGAATATTATCTGCTTGCTCCAACATCACTGTTAATGTGACTTTAAGGGAGACCTTTTTATGATTAAGGACAATATAATTCAACGAGGATGCTGCACTTAACGCTGGTCTGGTGTTTGGTCTATATATTAGTCAGATTTCTGCTATACCAAAGCTGCATAACAAACATCTCCAAATTCTCAATGACTCGCAGTGACAAACATGTGTTTCATACTCACAGGCCTACCGATCAGCTATAGTTTGGTGGGTTTTGGCTGGGTTAACTTAGGCCAGGCCGATTCCAGGCTAATTTAAGTAGAAACCGGGTCTGTTCCATGTGTCTTTGTTACAGAACCTCCAGTCTCAGACTTGCTCACGGAGAACAGAGGCTCAACAGTGCTGGCAGGAGCTTGCCACGGCTCCAAAGATCTTGTCTTGGAATAAGCACACAATTATTTCCAACTGCATTCTATTGGCAAGAACAAGTCACATGGCTAAGTCTAGGAAACCCACAGGGAAACCATGGGAAGGGCCAGAAAGAAAGGAGAATGGAGGGAAAACAATATAATATAACATAGTCCAGTGTTATGTTATGGTCTGATATGTTCACAGGATCACCCATCTCCCTGCCCGTCCTCCCAGACCAAAACTGTCCTAGAAACAAATGCTTGCTGCATCCTCTACTCCCAACCTTATGGGGTCCTCACCATATTTCTCTACATGGAAGAGGTTGCTGCATGGAGATATCGTCTCTAGAGAGAAGAGATACCAAAGAGTATCCTCAGCGAAAGAGTCCTTAAACACTATCCTGTACTAATAATTCATTGTACAGATGGGAAAATTGGGACCTGCATAGGTTCCAGGTCTTGTCCAATGTCACAGAGACACAGCTCAGGGACTCTGAAGTCAGCCTGCCCAGGGTCTATTTCTGGCTCCACCATTTTTAAAGGTGTAATCTTGGGTAAATTACCATAATCTCTCTGCACTGATTTTCTCATTTATAAATGGGGAAAATAATAACTCCTGCCTCATAAGGTTATTATGAGGATTGAATGTTGAAACACTTGGAACAGTAAATGATAGGTACCAAATAATCAGTAGCCACTATCATTATAATAATTCTGTAAATAGTTATTATTACAATAATTCACTCCCATGCCATGAAGGATACAGACAGAAATAAAAGCAAATTCACCATCTGAAGTGTTCTTCAGTAAAGGAAATCACAAGAAGCAGAGGATGGGTCTAATTTTGCCCAGAATGAGAAAAAAAAAAAAGTCTAGGAAGACTATAGCAAAGGAGGTATAGTCTGAACCTAGCAAATAGTGCGCAGAAAGTTTTCCAGATGGACAAGAGAATTAAAGAGATCCCTGCAGGGGGTGGGGAAAGCATGTGCAAAGGCCCTGAGGTATAAGAGAACTCAAAGTGTGTTTGGAAAGCACAAGCAAGTCCAACTAACTGGAAGGCCTGTTGGTGACGAGAAAAGGGCAGGGGTCAGATGCTGGAAGCTCAGAATGTCGGGTAAGAACTCCTCCAATTGGCCTGTGATCTCGAACCTTCCCACATAAGAAGCACTAGAGGCAGATGGAAGAAAATAGTGCCTTTAGGGATCCAGACAAATGCATTTCTTTATATATTTACCTTAATTCTTTTAAATTTGTGTTTTGTTTAATATCATATCCATGTTTATTCCCTCACTTAACAAACACTTATTAAGTGTTTACTGGGTAGCACTTAGAATACAAGTAAATAAAACAAAGGTTCTTGCCCTTGTGGATGTTTGGTTCTAGTCAGGGAGGGGCAAATAGTGGTGGAGACAGAAAGATAATAAACAATGATGAGGATAGACAGATTGACTAGATTAATCAATAGATCACTGTTTTCAGCATGTTAAATGGTGATAAATGCTTTGGAAAATAGGAAAATTCAAGCAGACTATGGTAGCCAGTCATTAAATCAATTAATGAAGTAATGAAACAAGATGAATGGAAGGATGGATGGATGGTGGATGGAAGGATGAGGAAGGAAGGATGGAGGGATGGAATGATTGGATAGATGGAAGGAAAGAAAGAAGGGTGGAAAGAAGGGAGGAAAGATGGATAGAAGGAAGGAAGGATGGAAGGAACAAAGGAAGGAAGGAAAGGTGGGAAGATGGAAAGAAAGATGGAAGGAAGAAAAAAAAGAAGGAAGGATGGCTGGATGGAAGGATGGAAAGATACATGGAAGGAAGGAAAAGAAGGAGAAAGGAAGGAAGGAAAGAAAGATGGATGAATGGAAGGAAGGAAAGAATGAAGGAAGGAAGGAAATATGGACGGATGGATAGAAAGAAGGATGGTTGAAAGGAAGGAAGGAAAGATGGATGGAAGGAAGGATGCAAAAAAGGATGGGAAGATGGAAAGAAGGAAGGAAAGAAAAAAGTACTCTGGCTAGGTGGTGGGAACCAGTGACAAAACCTAAGCCAGGGCATGACAACCCTCACAGGTGTCAATCCCGCCTCCCGAGGCGTCCACTCTCGGAGCCCCGGGTGCTGTTCTGCACGCGCAGGGTCGTGGGAGGGTGAGGCCTCCGGAGCAGGTTCCTCAGATCCTACCGGCCCCCACGGCCCCCACGCAGGTCATCAGCTTCTTACCCACATTTCAAGCGCAGCTGAATTTCCAAATGCGCAGTTGATATAAATACCTCCTGGGTGCATAGCAGTTAATGAATAACTCGGTTAAATTGCAGCGGAGGGAGGAGGTTCAAAAACTGGAGGTGGTGATGGAAGGCTGGGGAGCGTGGCCCTTATTAACGACCAAAATCCAATCTCTGAAAAGAGGGGAATGATACTCTGGGAAATGAGCTTATGATAATCATTCCTTCTGTTGGCGGAACACCCCGATGGCTTCTCCCAGAAGCACCGCCCGCCTCTAACCCAGCGCTCCGGGGAGAGGAGCCAGGAGCCCCAGCGTCCCCGCTCCCACCCAGGCCGAGTCACCTTACCTCTCTGGGCCTCAGTTCCCCTACTGGTAAAAGGAGGACGCAATCCCCCAGTCGTCCTCGTAGGATCCAGTAAATGAATGGGCAGGGAAAGCTTTGGAATCTGTTAAAAAAAAAAAAAAAAGATGAGGAATTTTTATTAATTAAAAGGAAAACTAAGTATTTCCCACTTTATAAAGCACGCGGCAGTGCAGGGCTTGAGAACGGAAACACGCGTAGCTCAGTTCAAACCCTGAATCTGCTCCTTTCAAACTATGATCTGGGACAAGCTGCTTTGTTCCTCTGAGCCTCTGTTACTGTCATCTGGAAACGGGGCTGTCACACGCCCCTCATGGGATGACTTGGAGCATTAAAAGAGATTCTGCTCTTGTCGTCCAGCGCGAAACAAGTGCTTCATGGACACGGGTCTAGTGCCTACTGCGGTCACTGCTCCGGGGCCCCGCGTCCTGCTGCACTCGCAGGGGACTGCCCCAGCCTGGCCTGGGCCCCTCAATACTGGGCCGCGGTGGGCACAGCCGGGAAGGGGTCCGTGCAGCACAGAGGCCTACGGTATCTCCCGCAGCCCCCACTTCCCCGGGGGTCTCTTCTAGACCATCTCTGGGTGAGACAAGAGCAGAGAGAAGGCAGGTGCAGTGAGGAGAGAGGTGGCCTTGATCCTGCAGGTGGTGGAACCACTTCCCCTCCTACCCCAGGCTGAGGTGCTGCTGGAGCTCCCAGGAAAAGCTCATCCGCTCAGGGGTCTGGACACCACACCAAGTGCCCAGGCGCAGAGAGGACACTTCCCTAGTGAGTCCAGACCCCCCGATGCCCCCTGGGCGGACGCCCGGCACGGCCCCGACGTTCAAGCACAGGCCCCTGCTGCTCCCGGTAGGCACGGCAGCCCCGACAATGGGCTCCGGGTCTGCTGCCCAGGGACCCGGGACACTGTGTGGCTCCGGGAAACAGCTGGTTTGTGAAACGGGCATTGGCGCCACAGCCCTGCCTCTGGGCTGTTCTCTCCCTGGACCAACGTCCAGGTACCTGCCCGGGTCCTGGAGGCCCCCTTCTCTGCGTCAGGTCCTGCTTTGCTTTGCTGTCGTTGTTATTTTTCTTTTTAAATGCAATGATATGCAGGCTTCAGGATGTTGAGAGACAGACACCAAAAGGGTTTTCTTCTGCTTTGAGTCCCTCCAACACCCTCAAGTATTTTTTTTTTTTTAAGATTTTATTTATTCATTCATGAGAGATGCAGAGAGAGAGGCAGAGACACAGGCAGAGGGAGAAGCAAGCTCCCCGCGGGGAGCCCGATGCAGGACTCGATCCCACGACCTTGGGATCACGCTCTGAGCCGAAGGCAGATGCCCAACCGCAGAGCCACCCAGGCGTCCCCGCACCCTCAAGTATTGCTCTCATACATACGCGGCTCCTACCCTCAGCCTGATGTTATAGGAATCCTGTGAATAATAGTAACAACCGCTTACACTTGCGCTGAGTCCGCCAGGTGCCGGGCACTGGTCCAAGTGCCTTACCTGCACCAAGTCCTTTAATCCTCAGAAGAGGTTGGCGGGTTCTGGGCCCTAGAGCCAGTGGGGCTCCTGTTAGTCAAAGAGGGGCTCCCCAAGGCCCGCAGCCAAGCAGTGGGGACAGATTCAAGCACACCTTCCGGGTGTGGGGAGCTGGTCTGACCTCTTTTATTGCCCTTCTCGGGGGGAGAAATATGATGGGCCCCGGAATGACCTGAAATCTCAGCTCCTTTAACACCCTGGAGAGTCCCTGTGACGAATTTCACCATGTTCTTCCATGAATTCTATTTTTTTTAAAACCACCAAGGTGATTTCTAAACAAGAAGAAACTTTTCCCAGGGAAGTTGCCAGCCTTTTGGGCTCCCATCTCCCGTTACAGAGACACCATCTGTCTTCCAGGAAGGGATGCCTGTTGCTTTTGTGCAACTTGGTCCAAAGCAGAGTCGAGAGTCGGAAGCTATAACTCTCTTCTGCTCCTCGAGAGAAGGAAAAAAAAGCCATCGCTTATTTGGTGTCTGGGGGTCTCGGGTCCCTAAAGCAGTTCCTGAGGTCTCCTGCAAGCGGCGCCCGGGGGTCCAGGAGCTGGGCCAGGTGGCTGCTGGGCTGGGAGCCGAGCAGCACAAAGCAGCAGGGCCAGAGCCTCACACCAGAGCTGGCCTGCTCTGCAGGCTCGAACAGCAGGTGGGGTGACCTAGAGCCACTCACTCTGCGCGACCTTAGGCCAGGCTGAGTCTCTTCTGAGCCTCAGGCCTCCCTTTGAAAGATGGCAATGACATTGGATTGATCCTGCCCTGCCCTGCCCTTCCTGCTCCAGGGGCTGGTACAGGATCCTGAGAGAGGGAGGTTGTAGAAATGACAAGAAGACCTAACTATCCCAATCACACGTAAATGATGCAATTAGTGGTGTTGGGGGTGACAACAGCCTGGCCCTCGGAGCCCTGAACCAGAAGCTGGAAGGGTCGGTTGGATCAGCACGCTGGGTGACCATAGATAACGCACCAAACCTCTCCGGGCTCTGATGCTCACTCCCGTCAAATGCAGATAAAAAAGGGGTAGAGGAGGACTCTGAACACCTGTTCGCCAGGATTCTCCTCTAGTCAATATTAATTCGACAAGAAGAGCTCTTCTGACAATTGCCAGAGGGAGACCTTCACCCGGGAGGGTAAACTCCAGGTCCGCAGAACAGGTGGATTCCAAACCTCACTGTGCTCCCCGTCCTAACAACAACCAAATAAAAGCCCTGACTTCTAAAGAGAGCAAGGGGCTAAGCCCTGATCGATTTGTTGGCGCCTACCAAGTGCCCAGCACATAAACACTGAAGATTATGATAATGACAAGAGTAGCAGCAGAAATCCGTAAGTAGAAGCATAAATTACTTACGTGCTGAGCACGGTACCGAGTGCGTCACGTGCATTATCTCACCAAACCTTGCTGCAAAATAATGGGATTCGATTAGTATCTTTACTTATTTTCATTCTATAGATAAATAAATTGATGCTCAGTAATAGACGGTTATTTGGCCGAGGTCACATGTTGGTGAGCGGTGGCTGGAAGGCAAGTCTGTCTTGAGGAATAAACCTTTGGACGCTGACACTGACAGGCACAGGTTTTGTCCACAAGACAAGGGCAGGATCAGGGAGGGTGGGGCGTTCCAGGACGGGAGAGCAGAGATAGACCATGGAAGCTGACCACCCCGCCCCCCGCCACCGAAGGAGCCGGGCCCGGGGAGGCCACTGGCTGGCTCTCCTCCCTGCTCCGCCCAGGCAGGCTGGCAGGGGGGAGGGAAGGAATAGAGCCAGGGCCTGGGAACCCGGCTCAGCCCCCAGCTCCAGGCCAAAGTCAGGCAAGGGACAGCCGGGGAGACAGAGCACCCCAGAGCCAGGGAGGAGAGGGGGTGTCCACCCCGCCACAGGGCGAGAGCCCAAGTGACGGCTGGGGCCATCCCACGCCCCGGGAAAGACCTGCTGAGCCATCCTCCCTGCCTTTATTCATTCACCTGTTCATTCGGCATATGTTTATTGAGCACCTGCTGTATGCCTGGGAGTAGGCCGGGTGCTCCGGACGCAGCCGTGAACAAGACCAAGCCCCTGCCCACAGCGTGGGGACAGACAACATGCAAGACGATGAGCTTTGCAGGGAGACAGACGGCGACGTGTGCTGCGGGGGACCGCCGGGGGTCGGGGCCGGAGACTTCACGTGCTGCTCGCGTGTCTCCCCTCCAGACTAGAACATGAGCTTCCTGGGGGTCAGGACCTCGGTGGCCTTTTGGTGTCTCTCCCCTCAGAGCCTACACATGACCTGCTTGAAAGGGACATTCTGCTCATGAGCCCTTTGAAGACCAAAGAAGTCACTTTTCTCCCATCAGGGGTTGCTTTTGAAGCTGCGTTCACGGGCAGCCCGCCCCAACCATTGCGGCTTTGGACAGCTCAGCCAAGTTCATTGATCATTAGCTCAATGACAATTAGAGGCTTGGGGAAGGGGTATAGATCTAAGACTACAGACAAGTCAGTCCGCTCACAGTATGTCCAGGCCCCATCTCTGGCAAAACGCAAATTAAAAAAAAAAATTTTAATGACAGCCCATCTCAAAGTTGTAAAGCAGTGAGATTGATCTTAGCGACAACAGTCCAGTTGTCCAGCTGTCCAGCGTGGCTGTTGCTGACCCACCGCCATCAATGTCACCGCAAAGCAGCCACCACAGAAGGCCCCAGGTACCAGGGCTTCCACTGTGGCTGGGTCTGCTTTGGGAGTGGCATTCCGAGCTATTTCTTTTCTTTTCTTTTCTTTTCTTTTTTAAGATTTTATTTATTTATTCATGAGAGAGACACAGAGAGAGAGAGAGAGGCAGAGACATAGGCAGAGGGAGAAGCAGGCTCCATGCAGAGAGCCTGACGTGGGACTCGATCCAGGGTCTCCAGGATCATGCCCTGGGCTGCAGGCGGCGCTAAACCGGTGCGCCACCGGGGCTGCTTCCCCGCCCCTCCCCCCTCAGCTATTTCTGAGTCCCGCCAGGAAATCCTCTCACTGTATGTTAGTCTGACCTTACCTTTGCCAAGCTGGCCCCTAGTTCACATGGTCTGTTGTTAGCGGGATGGGATTAGGGGAAATGAGACCCGGCTGCAGCAGGAAGGATTCAGGTAAGACCCCAGGATGCACTTCCAGTCACAATGGCTGGGTCAGGGCCAACCCCTGAGCGAGGCTGCACCATCCCATCCTGAAAAGGGTCCCTCTTCTTGTCCCTCGGTCCCTCTAGCACTTGCATCTGCATCTCACCACTCTGCTCTGGATGTGCTGCCCCCCGAGAAGGATTCATCCTCAAATCCCAGAGCCCGAAGCTACTGCTTAGTTTAATGCATGTTGGGGTTTGCCCCTCTGCTCTGAGCGCAGGCAATCCCAGCTCGGGCCTCCGTGTCCGTTGGGGGCACCCGGCATGATGCCTGCATGCAGCAGGTGTTCAACGGTGCTTCCGGTCTGCCGGGGAGGTGCCGTTCGAGGTGGCAGTGGCCCACCAGTCACTAGAGGGAGGCCGTGGATGGAGGGGGAATAGCCACGCACCAAGGACTTCGCATAACCATCCCACTTAATCCTCCTGCTGGCCCTGCCTGCTGAGCTTGCCCAGCTCTGGCTTAAGGAGGACAAAACTGGCCCCTCCAAAACCTCCCCTGACCCTTCCCCTTCCCGATCCCAGACATGAATGCGGCTGGCCAAGAGAGTGACCCTTCTTTCCGGAGTCACTTTTGATGGGAACTCAAGATTCGTCCTCCAAGGACAGGCTTCCGGTTGGGCTGCAGTCTCATCTGAAGGCAGGGGCTGGACCGCAGTGAAAGCACGAATCCGAAGAGAAACATAGCTGATGCTTACCAAGCGCTCATCAGGAGCTAAGCACTGCTGTGACCACATCAGGCATGCTGATGCGTCCATCCCACGAGGGGACTGAGGCTCGGGGACTGAACCACCTGTTCGAGTTGGCCCAACCAGGAAACCGGAGAGCCAGCGGGGATGGGGTGCTCGCAAGTCTTAACCAGACCACGGGCCCTGGAGCTCTGTGCCATCCTGCCCGCCCTCCTGCTCTCTGGGCAACCTGCTTTACATAGAGAGGTGACCACAGCCTCCCCTTCCACGGATGCCCAGGGAAGCCAAGTAAGCAGCCTGACATCACACAGCAAGGCTTGTGGACCACAGGTCCCTAGCCCCACCTACCTCGGGAGCAGCACAGAAACAGCCGAAGGATGCATCCATGCCGGGGCCCCTGGGTGGCTCAGTTGGTTAAGCAGCCGACTGGATTTCAACTCAGGTCATGATCTCTGGGTTGTGAAGTCGAGCCCCACATCGGGCCCTGTGCTGGGTGTGCAGTCTGCCTAAGATTCTCCTTCCCCCTCCATCTGCCTCTTCCCTCCTCAAATAAAAAAAAAAAAAAAAAAAAAAAAAGATGCATCCATGTCAGGCACTGGGCTTGGCACTTTCTCCACACAGATCTCACTGGATCCTGAAGGTCTTGGGAGGCCATACGATCCCTGTGATATGGAGGAGACAGCAGAGAGGTTAGGACACCTGCTCCCAACAACTCAATGGCCTCACTCTCTACCCCCGCGCTGTGGCCACCCCCCCCCCAACCCCGGCCCTTGCTGATAGGGAGAGTCACCCTGTCCCGGGAGGGATCAGTGGCCATCTGTCCCGTCTCCCCTCTTTTCTCTTGGCTTCTTGGTGCTGACTGATGGGTGGGAAGCAGAGTCTGAGATGATGGAGGCCAGGTATTAAGAGAAGGCGGGAGGAAGGAAGAGGGGGGCGGGGCCGCAGGTACTAATTGTTCTAACAGGAGGCTGCTTTTCATTTCCTGGCAGAAGGGAAGGCTATGTTTAATTAACTCTGCGCGTGTGGTGGGGACGGGGCCTGATTGAAAATGAGCCCCGGGGCCTCTCTTCCGAGGCAGAGCACCCAGCAGCCTCACACGTGGACCAGCCCCATCAACAGCTGGACACCAACTTGGAGCAGAGAGGCCCGCCGGCCAGGCTGTCTGTTCCCAGCACCCTTCCCCAAGGCCACCTCCCGCCAGGTGCCAGCCGCAGACTTCCCCAGAGTGAGCGCCTCTCTCCCCGTCTCCCCCCTGCCCTTTCCCGTCTTCTCAGGCTGGCACAGACGCACCCGCTCGCCTGTCCTAGGCTGGCATTGTTTGGTGGCAAGAAACTGAAGCTCTAGCTTCCCTTAAGGAGAGAGGGGTTGATTATCAGGCCAGGAGGGCACCCCCATGAACCCCAGAAGCTAGAAAAGCTGAGCCTCTAGGTCAGAAATGGAACGAATCCATCCAAACCAGGTTCATTCCCACTGTTTCCCTCGCACCCCCAGACCCTCCTGCAGTGTCTCAGCCCCGCCTCTTCCAGGACCCACTCCATCCCCCTACCTTCCCCTTCAGCTGCTGCATTACCAGCTCCTCCATCACCTCCGGGCTTCAAAAGCTGTTCTCCAGTTCTGCTTGTTTAAATTCTGGAGAGCAAGAGTCTGATTGGCGAGCTCCTTGGTCAGGTGCCCATCTTGGCCCAGTCAGCTAGGTCCAAGGGCACTGGGTCACAGGGCTGCCCCTTCTGGGTCAGGAGGTGGGGGGGGTGAATCTCTGGAGGGTGTCAGGGTCTGAGGGCTGGAGGCCCACCTTCAGACTCTCCTCTTAGGAAGTGCTCCCCTGCCTGACTCTCCCTCTGGGGCTAGTAACCCTTCCTCTGGGCTCCTGTTGACCTCTTCACCACCCACCAGCTGTGTGACCCCTGGCAAGTTACTAACCCTCTCTGTGCCTCAGTTTCCTCACCTGTAAAAGGAGGGCAATAACAGCACTCCCCTCTTGGGTTGTTTTGAGAATTTATTAAGACAAAGAGGCAAAAAGCCCTTAGGGGAGCCCCCAGGCACACAAGAAGCAACTAGATTTGTGGGCTTGAATTTTGTTCTGACCACCGTTTCATCTTTTAGAGTGTTTCTCACATCATTTAAGATTTTATTTATTTATTCATGAGAGAGAGACAGAGACAGAGACACAGGCAGAGGGAGAAGCAGGCTCCATGCAGGGAGCCCGACGTGGGACTCGATCCCAGGACTCCAGGATCACGCCCTGGGCTGAAGGGAGACACTCAACCACTGAGCCACCCAGGTGCCCTTGCATCATTTGGAATGAGGTTCTTACTGTCTGTCTCCCCCGCCATCCTGGGCCATCCTCCCTGGAGACACCCATGAGTCTATAGCTACTTGCCCTGGCTTCAGGCAACTGCTCAGGAGGTGCCTCATGGCCAGATGACACAATCGCTTCCACCTGCTAGGTGCCCAGGCAGGAGCACCCCTTTGGGCCCTTGACACATGTTTGCTGAACAAATACGGTAGCAGGTGCTTTATAAACCCTCGCATGTCATCCCTGCCACAGCTGTGGGAAGCCAGAACTTTTGTCTGCACTTTATAGAAGGGGAGTTCACCGTCCTTAATGAGTCTTGAGGGTCCCAGGGTCACTGGCCATTGGGAGAAGAGGCAAGACAGGAGCCCAAGGCTGTGAGCGCTGCCCACTGAGAGCTCGTGGGGCCGGCCTCACAGTGAGGCTGCAAACCGCTTCATAGGACCTAAGGGCACCAGATTGGGTGAAGCAGAGGGCAAGTGGGCAAAAGTCCTCCACCCAAGCCAGGACAATCCAGGTAGAGGTTGTGTCTGGGGGGACTCAGCGCTGGGAGACCAGAGGACCACTCTGCTCTCCAGGGCTGAAAAGCAGAGGCCGTTGAGGAGCTAGGTCCTCGTGCAAGTGTGCATACAAGCACACGCAGCTGGGGTGCCTCTGTGTGGGGCTGTGTCCGCGCACCTGTGTACACGACAGTGGACCCGTGCATGTGCTCTCTCTGCCATGTATTTTCTTTTGTTGTCCTATTCTTCAAGGCGTTCAAATCTGGAAACCTCTTTTATCCCTTAGCCCCAAACTGGGATTCAGAGTTCTAATCCCAGCGCTGTCACAGCCCTGCCGTGTGACCCTGGGCAATTCTCTTCCCCTCTCTGAGTCTCTCTAGAGCGGTGGAGCTGAATGAAAAAAATCCGTGCAGCTCAGAGCAGTGGGGAGGCCCAGGGGGTTGGGGCCAGGTGCCTGGGCTCACCCCTCCACGCAGAAAAGGCCGGGCTGACCCAGGACCTGGGGGGAGAGGGGGAGAGGCAGGCAGGAGCCTGTGTTATTTTTAGCTCCTGATTAGGAGCCTCTTGCCAGCCTCTAGGCCCTCTGACCTCAGGCTCGCTCATCTGAAGGGTGCGCCAACTGCTTAATCAGACTGCTCCCTGCACAACTGATTAATAGAGGTCCCTGCTTTTAAAAAAAAGGAAGAAAGAAAGAAAATGCGTCTGTAAATCAGCTGTTTATTTAACTTTCCCTGGCATTTAATGATTGCAAGGCTTGGGAGAGGGGGAGAGATGGAAAATTAATTTGAGTCTTGCCAGAAAAGCCAGTCAGGGAAATAATGAACTTCCTGGTCTTAATGGAGAACAGAGATGGGGGAGATGCCGGGGGAGCCAGAGTCTCCGGGGCCTCCACGTCCTGGGCTCGGGCTGGGCTGCGCCAGTGACACACAGAGCGCCGGCCGTCTCGGAGCCCCACCGCCTGGCAGGCTTTCAGCTCCTTTTGAGTTGCAAGGTCTCATCAAAGGAGTCGCCCCCAATCTTGTTACGGGGTGGAAGCGCAAGCACAGCAAGGCCTAAGAAGGCGCGGAGAGCAATTGTTATGAGGCCCTGGGCTCATGTGCTCACACAGTCCACAGAACCTGCCCCCTACCCCCGTAGGAGCCGGTGGCATGGAGGATGGACAGCAGGTGGCATTAGAGACGTCTGACGCCAGAGTGGGAGAGCTGGTAGGGCTTCCACGGTCACCTAGCTAGAGGTCCTTATTCTACGATCACGGAAACTGAGACCCAGACGGAGGCTGTAGTGTGCCCAAGACCACCGGAGAGCATGAGACTGACTGGAGCTCAAGCCCGCATCCCTCTCTCCCGTTAGAGCATGCACATAAAATAACTCTGCTCTGGTCTGAATGCTTGTGCCCCCACCCCGGCCCCACCTCCACCCGCCCCCAGTTCACATGTTGGACCCCTAATCCTTCGTGGGATGGTGTTTGGAGCTGAGACCTTTGGATGTCATGGGGTTTGGCTGAAGTTGTGGAGGTGGAGCCCCCATGATGGGATCGGTGCCCTTATACCCGGATGAGGGGACCAGAGCTTTTGCTGCCCTCCGCCACGTGAGGACACGCAAGGAGACGGTCATCTGCAGGCCGGGAAGAGTTCTCTCACCAGGATGCAACCATCTGGCACCCCGATCTAGGACTTCCAGCCTCCAGAACTGGGAGAAACAAAGGTCTGTTGTGTAAAGCCGTAGGGTCCATGGTGTCCTGTTCGAGCCGCCTGAGCTAAGGCAGACCTCCTTGGTTGGAAGGAACCGGAGCTGTGGAGGGGATGATGCAAGAGTCCCATGGCTGAGTCTCAATGGACCGCCTTGGGTCACATGCCGTTCTGGAGCCAATCCCGTAGCCAGGAGGAGGGACTCCACTGATGGGCCAGACGTGGGCCAGGTGACCCAGCCCTCCCTGGCACCCACAGCTCCTGGCCACGTGGCGCCCCAGCCGCTCCTGCCTGCACCCGGCACCCTCCCGCCTCCAGGTCTTTGGGCACACTGTCCTCTCCTCCGGGGTCTCTGACATCCTACCCAGCCCGGGGCAGATACCACCTCCTACAGGAAGCCTCCTGTCATCCTCCTGGCCCCAATGTCACCTCTTCCCTCTCTGCTGACTCCTGCTGCCCTCATCAACCCCTCCGTGACGGCACAAGCAGCCCCAGGGTGTTACGGCTGGCTGGGCGCCTGCCTTGACTTGCTCCTGCCCTCCTTGAGAGAAAGGACTTTGTCTTACATATCTCGTATCTCGAGGTCCCCAGGCCGCAGCCCTGGGCACAGAGTAAGGTGGGGGAGAGTGAATGAATGAGCGAATGAATGTGGATTCATACAGGCGATTCAGAAATGGGAAACCACAGTCTCCAGGCAGGTGTCCGCGCTCCTCTTTGAGCACACAGGTCCCTGCTGGGCATCTGGCCGCGTCAGGATGTCCTTCTTTGTATCTGACTTAAATGCTTCCTGCTTTGGGGAGGGAGGGCGCTCTAGAGGGACAGCCACCGCTCTTCCCAGGAAGGTCTTTTGTGCTTTGCTCTGACTGCTTCCCTCCGCAAGCCAAATCCTCTAGTGCGGGATCAGCACACACACGGGCTGTGGCATGTGGGAGGTAGGAGCCAGCCCAGCAGCAGCCCCCCGGGGTTGATGTGCTCCCAGGAGAGGCCCGGAGGCTGGTACCCGGGAGAAACAGCCGCCTCTGCCCTGGATCCGCCTGGCAAACCCAGCCCCGCACCCCTCCCCTCCTGTTCAGCCGTCTGTCAGCTGCTGATGGACAGGAAGCTGTCACCCCCTTCCCCCACCCAGCATCGCCACCACGTCCCCCACCCGGCCCCCTCCCGGCTCCGAGAAGCTGGGAAGCTATTCCTAACAAGTTGGCACACAGCCTGGCTTTCACCACTCGAGGGAAAGCAGCTCCGGGGGTGCCGCGCCAGGATGCTGATGAAGGAAAAGAGCGGTCGCCCCCACGGAGAGGGCAGCAAGGGAGGGCCTGGGACTCAGTTTACCCTCATCGGAGCCCCCGTGGTGAGCCGTCCCTCAGCGTCCCAGCCCCCACCCCGGGATCAGCAGCACCCCACACCTCTGTGTCCCTGAAGTCTTCCCAGTAGCTACAGAACTGGAGAGGATCTTACAATCGCCTTGTAGGCAGAAAGTCCGAAGTGGACTCAGAGACCCTGTCGGTGCAGGGACCCGGGACCCCACTCTGAGTGGGGTGGGGTCCGTTCCCCGGTGATACCGTGAGCTCCGAAAGGCCCAAGCTGTGTGTCTCCCTCGAAGCCATAGCCTTAACGCCTGGCTTTGCGCCCCACCTGCAGGAGGTGCTCAGTTCATGTTTGCGGGGTGAATTATTGCAGAGGGAGCCTCATTTATGAAGCTGCAGCCGATGTGGCTTTAATCCCAGGTAAATGCATGATCACCTTCGCTCCACTTGAACCACGGAGGGGAGCTCTCAAATCCCTGCACAGCCTGTGGCACCCTCGAGATCTGGAGCACCGTGTTAGGAAACGCTGGATCTGAGCAAATTCTCGCCCCCACCCTGTGTTCACTCACATGTCTGTGCGTTCATCCCACACGTGTTTACGGAGCACCTACTACGGGCCAGACACCCACCTAGGCCCCGGGGTGTACAGCGGACGAGCCTTGTGAAAATCGCCACCCCTGCAACTCGACGCTTGCACTAAGCAGATAAAGAAACACGTACGGGGGTGTAAGGAGGAGGTCAGTGGAGAGCGAAGGGAGTTAGGGTCCCCAGGGTTGTCGGGGAAGGCTTCCCTGCTGGGGTGACACTTGAAAAGATGGGAAGAGGGCAAGGGAATGACCACGGTATCTGGGAAGATCTTCCCGAGAGAGAGAGGAGCCACAAGGAATAAAAGCTGGAGGCAGGAGTTCGCCTGGAATGTTCCAGGGAGGCAGGAAGGCCCGCGGATGCTCCAGATGGAAAGTAGCAGGAGGTGAGATCGGATGGCTGTGCAGGGACTGGCCAGATCCCCCAGAGCCCAGAGGTGCCACAGGAGGGACCCCAAGGTGTTCTCCTGAGTATAATACAACCCGCTGAGCACCTACTGTGAGCCCCTGTAGCCCATCATTTTGTGACTGTGAGGGTTGCCCTCTCTTGAGGTTCCCAGGGCCTAAGGTACCACTGGTTATGACAGAGGATGTATGTGGCTATGGCGCAGGCCTCAGCCCACCATCTGGGCCAATCCCCATGTTCATCTCTAGCTCAGAAACACGGGGGGGCCCTAAGGACAGAAATGGTTGGGGCGTCACCCACACACATCGAGCCCCCGTCACGCGCCAGCACATCGCCCCACCTGTGCGGCACAACGTGCGAGGCGGGGGTCATTGCTGCCCTTGGTTACAGATGGTCCAGAGCACTTCCTCATCGGGAGCGGCTTCCCAGCCTCCGGGAGCCGGGAGGGGGCCGGGTGGGGGACGTGACGGTGATGCTGGATGAGGGAAGAGGATGACAGCTTCCTGTCCATCAGCAGCTGACAGACTGAGCGGGAGGGGAGGGTTGCGGGGCTGGGCTTGCCAGCGGATCCAGGGGAGGGGAGTGGCACTTCCCCGGTTCCAGCCTCCGGCATCTCCTGGGAACATGCTCACTTGGCCGGGCTGCTGCTGGGCTGGATCCCACCTCCTCCAGAAGAAGACATTCCACCAGCTGAGTCGCAGAGAAGTGAGGGACTTGGCGTCGGAGCCCACCCCGAAGGTCACCAGTTGTCAGGACTCGCACCCAGGTCCGTTCTGGATCCAGAGCCAGGGCTGCCTCCCAGAGCAGCCAGCAGGCCGCCTGCTGCCCTCCCCAGTCCCCCCTACCTCCCCAGCTGGTGTCGGGCAGCCTTTTCTCACCCACAGGAGAATTATTTTGAACTCGGGAAGTGCAAACCAGTTTCCATGTTCATCAAAACCAAAGCACAGCTCCTCCCAGAAGGGAAGGGGCAAATCCGCCGCCGCCTCCCCTCCCCGCCCGCCCAGGTCCTGGCATTCTGAGATAGGGACTCGGGGAAGGCACGACTCTGGAGCAGCGGGACTGCAGGCGCTCTGGCAGCGGGATGAACGGCGGAGATATTCCGGGCCGGCCCCGCCCGCAGCCCGCAGCCCGCAGCCGTCCGTCCTTCACACCATGCAGGCTGCCGCCTCCTCCGTTGGTGCATACGGCTGGGCTTGCGCATATGGGGGTTCTTGGGTTCTTGCAAACAGTTTTTAACAAGCGTTAATCCCAGGGAATGTCTATTCGGGGACTCCTAATGCTGGAGGATCCTTCGAGAGCGTGCTGGTCCAGTGCTCCCGTTTTCAAGTGGGGAAGCTATGAGGTCCAAGGGGAGCAAGTGCCCGGTGGGAGGTCACGGGACTGCAGTACAGGGGCAGAGCAGAACCCACGGGATGACGCTGCCCGAGGCGCCTTCCCGCCGCCTCACGTGGTCTGACTCCCTTCCCAAGCCAGGCCGACTCTGCGACGCTCCCTCCTGCCACTTACTTCTTAGCTGCGGCGCTGTCCGTAAGCTTTGACCTCTCTGGCCGTTGACTTCCTCGTGACAATAGCACCTGCATCGCCGACCGTGGGCTGGCTGCGCGCTTGGCCCAGAGTCGGTGCCTGATAATAATTGTGAAGTCATCCACGCCCCCGCCTCTCAGGGCCGCTTTCCACCGCCTCACCTCCTGTGGCTCCCAGAGCATCCCCTCCAGCTCGAAGCAAAACACCAGCCCCTCCAGGAGAGAACTGGGGCTGCAGGACAAGACACCAGGCTGGGGGAGCTCCTTCCCTTCTGTCCCCACTGCCTTGCTTCCCCGAGCTGCTCTCCTGGGTGCGGGAGCTCGGAGCACCGTGCACCTGCAGCAGGAGAATGCAGGGGTGCGGACGGGGAGGAGGGGCCTGGGCTGGTGGCTCCCCAACCCCGCAGTGCAGACCTGGGGACGAGGACAGTGTCATGAAATGCCTTGCAGAACCAGGCAGTGACGGGGGGCCAGACGAAAAGCAGGGAAAACCTCCATCTCCAAAGCAGGGGGACAGCCCCAGCCACCGTGATGGGAGTCACAGGGCTTGGGGCTCGGAGACGTGGGTAAGGAGGGATGGTGGGGAGAGCAGAGATGCTCGGGGTTCAAGGACTCCACTCACTGGCATGGCCTTACAGATGCTCAGAGGTGTCCTTGAGGGCGTGCCAGTTGGGAAGCCTTGCCCCGAGGATGGACACAGGATAGAGGGTGCCATCTGCTGGCCCCTGGGATCCACGGCCTCCGTGTCCAGAGGCCCAACAAGACCCAGAGTCTGCTAGAGCCCGACAAGGACCCCCTTGCCTCACAGATAAGAAAGGAATGTCCCAGAGCAGGGAGGACAACCCGGCTCTGACTGTCCCCACCCCCGAGTACATGTGGCTGTTGAAGGCAGACTCGGGATGCAGATTTTCCTCTCTTCGGCTCCTTCAGCCCTTTCTCTGCTACCTTTCGGGGATCAAGACTGATATCCCAGAATCCTTGGGCTAGTGCATTCGGGGCCTTAACTCGCCAGGAGGCCTTGGCAGACAACCGTGGACGGAGTTCACACGGTTTCTTATCGTTTGGTGAAAACATGCATGTGACGGGGAGATAGGACTGTCCCTGGGGCTGGGTCCTCGATGCCCTGTCCACTGGTTACTGTCCGGGATTTCAGGACAGTATGTGCCAGCCACCGTCCTGAGGCTCTGACATAAGGATTCACAGAGCCGACAGCTGCTGAGTAAGACAGGTACCGTTATTAAAGCCTCCTTGCTACAGGTTAGGAAACCGAGGCCCAGCAAGGCGTAGTGCTTTTTCCAAGGTCATGCAGCTAGTAAGTGGTAGAGCCGAGATACACACACAGGCAGGCGGGATCCAGGGTGCACCCCCTTAGTCCCACCACACTTTCCCCATCCCCTTGTAATCACATAACGCAACTGAAGGACAAATGTAAATGATTCTGCATTATCGGCTGCTTTGCATGATTGGTGACATGGCTCCCTTCCATAAGTGCAAAAATCCAGGAGCTGACTGATGAAGAGGCTTACGTCCTTCCTCTAGAGAAGGGGTCACTGGGGTCGGAGTGGAGCCAAGAGGCAAGGGCCAGAACATGCCTGGGTATTTCAAAGCCACGTCCAGTTGCCAGGTTGAGTCTGAAGCGGGGGTGGGCGTGGGGGGATCGGGATCCTGAGGACAAAAGACGCAGCAAAGGGCAAGTGGGGCTGGGAAGACCAGAGTCAGGAGAAGCAGAATTGTGTCCAGCCTGAGGAGGTCAGGACTCCGCTAGACCAGACATTCTAGAACTTTTGTAGTTATCTCTGTAATGCACCTCTTGGATGGTCCTTGGGAAGAAACGGGGGCTTGGGTCCCAGCTGCCAGGCTGCTGACAAACCTTGACCGTCAGCCCCCTTCAGGGATGGCCTCGGCTGAGGAGTCACCTCTCCCGAGGGTCACTCCCCTTCCGCGGCGGCCTGCACCTACTGACTGGTTAGCACACGGGAATGAAGGCCCCGCACACCCCCAGTTTGGGCAGACTCTGAAGAGCCATCCCAGCGCTGGCCGGCTAGGGCCATGGGGGACGGCGTCCCAGCTCACAGTCTCCCTCTGGCCGGTCCTGCGTCCTTCGTCGCCTTCCCCCAGGCATGGCTCCCGAGCACACGCCCTCATACCCCATGGCGCACCCCCTCCCAGAGTTGGCTTCCCATAGATCCCACCTATGACAGCGTCGACGCTCCACTCCGCTGAGCCAGGGCGGGTTGGGGGGTGGCGCCCAACCAACCATCCCCTGGCCGCGTGCACAGTCGCTCTCTAGATGAGCTGTTTCTTAGGAAGTTGATTTCTCACCGAGAGAAGATTTTTCAACAGCGTTATTGCAAAGGCAGGAATCTCCGCTCCCAGACCCACGTCATCCACGTGGACCACTGCTGCGGGGCAAGGAGACGAGTGAGGGGACGAGGCGCAGAAGACAGCGCCGGCGTGACAGGCTGGTCGGAGCCAACATCCCTCTCCTCCTCCCCGAAGGTACCCGTGGCAGCGACGCAGAGGGATGAGGTGCATCGCGTGAGCGACACAACTGTCATTGCAGTCGGTAACCGGACAGCACACGCAACCGCAGCGGGCGGCGGAAATCCCCGCCTCCTCCTCCCCGCGTGGCCGCTCCGGCCGATCTGCGCGACACCGACATTCCGGGGCCCAGCTGGCCGGCGGGAGACGGGGCTTCAGATCCGGGTTTCACGCGTGCAGGGTCCACGTTCATCCTGTGGCACCAGGCGAGGGGGAGCGGAGAGACCAAGGCCGACACGGGGAAAGACCACCAAGGGAGAAGCCAGGAGGAGAGTCAAGGCAGGAGCGCAGGGTGGCGGGCAGGGCGGCCAGCACCAGCCCCGGAGCTTCTCGGTCACCAGGGAGGAAGGACACGGGGCGGCTTCATCTCCCAAAGCCAGAGCTCGGTGAGGAATTCCAAAGTTGCGTCCAGTGCCCTGGCCTGGACTCGCCGCTGACAAACGGAGAACAAATGAGAGCGTTTATCCGGTAATTAAGCCATAATGGCCTGCTCAGAGGTCTCTACCAGGGAGGCAGCAGCCAAGGAAGGGACCTCGAGGTTCCCTGGAGGCGCAGGGTGGGGAGGATCCATTTGTCAGAGGATTGCAGGAGGGAGAGACTCATTAACCCCACACCAGCCTCGCCTCTGGGCGTCCCTTCCCAGCGGGGACCCAGGGAGGCCTTGAGGACCCTGCGCTCTCGTGGGGGGGACTCCAGCCTCCCAACTTGGCCTCCTTCTTGGAGGCAACTCCAGGTGCAAGTCCCGAGCCGGGGCACCCCTCAGCCTCCGGCCCGTAGTAGGGGGCAGACAGGGGGTCGGGGGAGGTCGCACTCCAAACGGCCCTTTATGTCCCGGCACAGATCGCGACTCCACTCAACAGATACTGACATTCTGAACAGTATCTGCAATAAAATTATCTGCAATAAAATTAACAATAAGAGTAATAATAGCAACTTCCATTCATTAACTGCGTACTATGGCCCACCACACGTTCTGCTGTGCTGCTCGTGTGAAAACACTGCAGACGGGGTCTGTTACTGTCCCGTGTGGCAGGTGAGGACACAGTTGCAGGTGCGGCTCGGGGAAGTTGAGTCACTGTGTCCAAGGTCACCCAGCGCCAAAGAGGTAGTACGGGGACACAGATTTGTGTGGGACTCCAAAGTCCATCTCAGGCTCCGTGCCACCCAGCGCCTGCTGCGGTCGCTCACAAAAAACCCTTGGCTTGAAGACTCCCCGGAAAGAAAAGATTGTGTCTAACTGAAGGAATCAAGGAAAACTTCCCGAAAGGTGTAGGCTTCCTTCCGATGGGGCCTTGAAGGACGAGTTGAATTCTTCGGCAGAGGTGGGGCAATTTGAACAGGCGAGACCAGCGTGCTGCTTCATGCTTCACATCAGGGCTGCCGGGGAGGTTGTTTGATATGTTCCCTGGAATCAGAAAGAGGGATTTAAAAAAAAAAAAGAATCCGATCATCAGATACATCTGGGAGATGTTAGCTTATCCTGGGATTTCTCAAGGGGTTGTCGATGCCGGGGTTCCCTGAGGCTTTAGGCCAGGGAACATTTTCCTGCGGCCCAGCTGACAGCTGCGGCAACTGGAGCGTACGCCCTCCCCATTCCTCTGTGTCCCGAGGACCCCCTGGCTGAGAGCCACGGAAGCCCACGCGGGTGCTGCTGGAAATGTGTGCTTGCGGAGGCGGGGGCCTGACAGCCGTGTGTCTGGAGAAAGGGCAGCGTGAGTGAGTCACAGGATGGTGGGACCACATCCTGGAAGGAGTGACCTCGAGAGGCAAGAGGAAAGGCCGAGGGTCAAGGTCAGCAGGCGATCGGGGGCGAGGGCTTGCAGAAGGTCAGACCAGAGGGCTGTTGGGTCACCCTCTTCGGCTCGGGAAAGGGCAGATCCAGGGAGCCGGGAGGATGGCCCTCGCCCCGACTGCAGGGGTGCAGCGTGACCGGACCAGATAGCCTTGGGGGGTGGGGGGGCAGGGCGGGTCTGGAAGAGAAAGGGTCGGAGATGAGAAATAGCTCCCTTACAGAAGCCAGAGGCTGGCCTGAGGATTCAGAGTCCTGGCTCTGCCACTCGGTGCCTGTGCGACGCTGGGCAAATGCCTCAACCTCTCTGAGCCTCCACTTCCCCGTCTGTGAAGTAGGGGTCATATTGTCAGCTGCCCTTGTAGGGTCGGTGTGCAGATTTAATGAGATCACCTTTGGAGACTACTCAGCCTGATTTCTGGAACGCGACGCACTCTCCATAAAAGGGAGCGAGCTCCCGAGGGACCCAGCACAAACCCCGAGGTGCTGAACCTGACTTGGCCGCCTGTGCAGGAAACCTTCTGGCAAATCAGATGGTGGCTCTTCATGAGGGACAAGCCAGGCCCCCAGGCTGGGGACGAGGTGTTTGATCTGCACTCGGTGGGGCAGGAAGGAGCCACGCAGGATCTGTGGCAAGTGTGACCACCAGGCAGGGGCCATTAGCTAGTTTCCCTCTAAACACCATGGCCTTGCACACACCAGTCCTCGGAGCTTGTCCTCATGACGGCGCACTCACTCTGTCTCTATGACTCGTTCGCTAATTCCTCGGGGCAGCCATGCAGGCAGGTACCGTGTCTAGGCCTGTTTTTCCACGGAGACGCACGAGGTACAGAGAGGCTTCCCTGAGATGCCTGGAGTCTCCCCACCGTGTGCCTCGCGGAGCCTTGTATGCAGCGGGAGCTCAAGAATAGCCGTGTCTTCCGTGAATCTGAGGGATCAGAGAACCATCACATGATGTGGCAGAATCAGAGCTAGACACCGGGAGGGCGGGGCTGAGCCGCCCCCGGGACAGGGCTCAGAGCAGGAGGTGTAAGCATGGAAACCAAGGCCACACACAGTCAGCGCCTGCCCCTGCTGTTTCCCCAAGGGCTTTCCGTGAGCTAACGTGGGGTCCTCCCAACAGTCTCACGAGGAAAGCATCTTGTCAGCCCATTTTACAGATGAGGAAGCCGAGGCAGAGAGTGAGTATGTCACTTGCTCAAGGTCAGGCTGGCTGCAGAGCCACCTCTTTCCTACTCGTTGGGTTTGTAGTCATGAGCCTTCAGCTCACCTACTGCAGTGAAATTCTTTCTGGGCTTCTCTGATTGCTTAAATTGGGGCATGGCTGGGACGCTGGGGTGCCTATAAAGGGGGTTGTGACCCCAAAAGCTTAGAGGAGCCCTATTGAAGCCCTCAGGGGACCCCAGCAGGGGTGAGTGGGAGGAGCAAGATGGGGTCAGCGATCAGCGGGTCACATAGGGAGCTCCTGTTTTAGGACTTGTCCCAGGTCCGTCCTGCCATCAGCTGGTGCTGGCTGGCTGGACCCAGGTGTCTCTGCCGGGCACCCACGTGGCCCGACTCTGTTGCTTGGGCCCGCCGTGGCAGACAGAGCAATGTCTAAAGAGTCTGGAATGCTGAGCACTCATCCCAAGCTGCTGCCCTCCAGCTGTGTGACCCCGGGGAAGTCCGCTCGCTCCTCCGGTTACTCTGCTTTGTCCAACTCGAAAACAAGATGTTGGCATGATTACAAAGGACCCTTCCAGCTCCGGCACCTTCCACCGCAGTAACTTGTTAGCTCCTTCATGAAAGGGATGGTGATTTATCTTTGTGTGAATGCCTTAGCAGGGTGCCCAGCACATAATAGGACCCCCAAACCTGTTGGAATAAGGGAGGCAGGCAACAGGGGAGGGAGCGAAGAAAGGCTAGGGGAAAAAGCAAAGAGAGAAGAAGGTGGAGGCGTGAGAGGAAAGGGCAGCAAGGAAGGAAGCGCCCACCCAGGCCTACCATCGGGCCTTGCACCTAGTAGGGCAACTGCTAATCACTAGCTGCATCGGAACGAAGAGAGAACCAGCCCGAAACACCAGCGAACGGAATCCTGCCACAAACGTCGGCAGAAGGCCTCCTAATAATGCTATTCTGGTCCTCTCGAGCTCTGAGTAATAGACTTGTTGTTTTAAATACAGCCTATCCTGGCATTCCCCATAACTCAAAGTCACGTACATTTGTATGTTTGTCTGCTACACACATAATCACATTAGGACCTGCCGGGGGGGAAAAAAAACAAAAAAACAAAAAAAGCTCCATGCTCTGTTCATAAAAAAAAAAAAAAGGCAGGAGAATTAGAAAGAATATTGGCAATGTTTTTAGTTGGTCGGCGGCCGCCCCGCGGGTGTGGTTGACCAGGGAGACGGCCTTGGCACTGTCCCATGTTGGGACTTGCAGGAGTCAGGAGGGCCCAGAAAAGGGCAGCGGGACTCGGAGGGCCGCCTTCTCCCCAGACTCTATCAGTGGCAGCGGGACCACAGCAAGGCTGGTCCCCTCTCTGGCCTCATTTTCTCCAGAGGAGGGATTGGAAAATGAGAAAAGCCACATTTTGATGGTTGGTGCTGGGCTCAGACACGCTCGACTTCAACGCAGTTTTCAATGCTCAGCAACCTGTGACCTTGGGCATGAGACTTGACCTCTCCGATCCTCAGTTTCTTTATGGAAAATATGAGAATTAACATAGTACTCTCCCGTGGGGTTGTTGTGAGGAGGAAGGATGGGAATAGCACTTTACACAGAAGCGTAACATTGAGGGAATACGTAAGAAATAGTAAAATAAATAAATAAATAGAAATAGTATATATGCCTATAATACGCAATGTGTCATATGCAATATGTAACATTACGGTATAATATATATTATATTATATTATATATACGTGTATATATGTGCACCCACCTGTAATGTAGGTGTTCTTCCCTAAAATTCAGCTGAACGTGCCACCAGGAAGACAAACATCCCCAAACGCCAGTAATAGCATAAAAGCCATGTCATTAATTCATAAATGTTGATACAGATGACACGTAAGTTGTAACTATTTATAAGTAACTGTTGAAAACTTAATCATTAGAGTGTTGTTTTTAAAAAACAAACTTGGAATTTTCATAAGGTGGAAGAGTAAACACGAGCTCTCTCTGCCCTCGTTCCCTGAATAAAGTATTTATGGGAATTTCCCTCCTTTCTGGGTATGGGTTTAATTAATCAGAGGCTGTGGAGTGTCTTTGAACATTCATTTACTTCGACAGAGATCTCAAAGCTTTGAGAAGTGTAAAAATGGCTGAATTGAAGGTAAGAAGTCGGATAAATGTGGGAGAAGAAGTAATAAAATTTTAGAGGAGAGATTAAAAGAGCGATGGGTAACAGGGAGCCCTTACACCGGGTTCCCCAAGGCGCGATACGTAGCCCTCTGGTGGGACAGATTAAGTGTGATTTTGGTATGATTTCAGGTGGAAAGAGAAGTGACATCAGTGGCTCTGATAGCCTCAAATCACACGGGGAGGGAGCTAACCCCTCCCCGGCTCTGTTTCGGTCCCTCTGATTACATCAAGGAAAAAGTCTCCCTTCGGTGCCACTCTGCAACACCTCTCCGTTTTATTTTTAACGAATTTCCATGTTAACGAAGAGCCTCATATTCACAGCCTTTGCCAAAGCAGGAGGATCTAGCCAGAATTTAATTAACATGATTCCGCTTCATGGTATTTATTTATATTGATGGCATATGATTCTGAGTTTCTATTTACAGCGGTGGTAGAAAGTTTTCTTCCTCACTAGATTTATTAATGTGTTTAAAAATAGAATGAAGGAAAAAAGAAAGAAAGAGAGGAAGGAAAACAATGGTACCATCCGTGGGCCGGGGGGCAGCGGGAGGCACCAAGGTGGGTTGGACACGGTACCTGAGTGCGGGCAGGTCGAGAAGGGGCGCGGGGAACGTCCGAACGTGGCCAACCGTCTATACCTCTGTGACGACAAAGAAGAGGGAACACGGGATGGAGAAAGGGAGGCAGGAAGTGCGAAGGTCAAGGCCGCTTGGGACTAGTCGGCTAGAAGCAGAATGCAAGCCACAAGCGGATGGCACCGGCGCGGACCTACATCTCACAGGTCGGCTGCGTCAAGGCAGGTGCAGCAGGAAACTCGGACGTTGTGCAAATTCTCCTGCTCCGACACACACGTGTTTTGTGGTCCCAGCCCCATTGGCATGGCCAATGGCCTTCAGAAAAGATGGGGATCCCCGGGTGGCTCAGCGGTTTGGCACCTGCCTTCGGCCCAGGGTGTGATTCTGGAGACCCGGGATCGAGTCCCACCTTGGGCTCCCTGCATGGAGCCTGCTTCTCCCTCTGCCTGTGTCTCTGCCTCTCTCTCTCTCTCTCTCTGTCTTTCATGAATAAATAAATAAAATCTTTAAAAAAAAAAAAAGAAAAGAAAAGAGATGGATTGAGCAGCATCTGGTTCTCCCTCCTGGCTGACTCCTTGTCTATTTGCCCTTCCCTCATTCTCTCACCCTGCCTGGGTTCGGTCGGAAAGCAGAGGACCCCCAGGCGCTGTAGGGCATTTCCGAGACTCCCATGGGAACTGGCCGTGGCCGGGTGCAGCCCAGAGGAGGCATCTCTGGAAAATGAGAGGATGGAAGAAGGGAGAAGCCGAGGTATCCTTCCCCTCACTTGCCTGTGTCCCAGGGTCGGGGCTGCTGTGCTTTCAGCTTCCCCGGGACCCTGGACCGGGGTCTCGTCTCACTGCCTCCCTCCCTCCAGCCAAGGATGGAGGCACCTTTCCCTCCTCTGCCAACCCTCCTGTCACCTGTAGATCCCAAGACCTTATAATAAGGCCCCCTCACTGCCCCTCCCGCCCCATTTTAAATACTCAGCTCAGTCTCTGTTTTCCCGGTTGGGGCCTGCCTGACACACCTTCCCTAAGACCTTTATTTGGTCAGAAACAACCTCAGGTTGCTCTGTCAAGAGCCGCCTCGTAGACTCATTAACGGTTGGATTTTGAGAAGACCGAGAACACGGGTTCTCCGTGTTAACAACAAAATGGGTCAGGGGTCAGCCCACTTTCCCTGGAAAGAGCCAGATAGGAATGTTTCAGACTTTGTAGGCCACATGAGTCTGGGTAGCGCAGTCTTCTTCTTTATTTTTAATTAGGCCTTTTAAAAAATGTGAAAACTATTCTTGGCTTGTGAGGAGCACAGAAATGCGCTGCGGGCCCGCTCCGGCCCGAGCGGCGGTGCGCTGACCCCCTGACATAGCGAGGAGTGCGCACATCCCCCTCACCTTCTCTGGCCCACGGCCCCACCCGAGGTCGGCCCGCTCCACCTGCCAGCGCCACGGCTGGTCACTCGGCCCAGGTCTGGCCAATCCCTATTTATTTTTCTGGCCCCGGGTCGCTTCTGAACATAAAAGAAGTGCTTTGAGAAAAGCCTCCCAAAGGGAAAGAGCGTTTGAAATAAATTAACCTCCTCCAGCCCAGGCACTGGAGCGGACCCCTTAGCCTATGCTCCTCTTTTTAATCCTCACACTGGGGCTTGGAGGTGTAAGCACTTGAGTAAGACCAGCAGTAAGGGGCGGTGCCAGTTTGGGAAGTGGGTGATCTGGGCTTCCAATCCTCTTATACACTATGCCAGCCTAGCATAAAGCATGGGGCTCAAGGGGTAGGGGTACAACAAGCCTCCCTCGGCACATTATGGGGAGCCCCCCAGGCTAAGAATAAAGGCATCCAGGCTCTCCACCCATAAGCCCCACTCTGCTTACAAAGCACGTTGCTTCCCAAGGCACTTCCATGCACATAATGTCAAGCCACCCTTATAACAACCTGGCGAGGTGGGCGGAGTCGGAATCCTACCTCCCAATATATGGATGAGAACCCCAAGGTTTAGAGAGGTGAAGCGCCTGGCCCAAGGTCACGCAGCTGGGATCCGAACAAGACCATGGGCAGAGGCGAGAGAGAACGTGGGAGGCTGTAGGCAGAGCCTGGGGAGCTTGTCGAAGCCACAACGTTGCAGAGCCAGGAGCACCTGGGTTTGTTGGAGCCCTTGGCCCACGTGGGAGCCGCCCCCACCCCCAAATCCTCCTGTCCTTCAGGCTCAGGTTCAGGGTCTCTCTCTCTCTCTCTCTCTTTCAAAAACACGTTCCTGACGGCAGCCCACAGCTCTCACGCTCTCCTCTGAACTCCTCGAGCAATTACTGTCTGCACCGCTCATTTAGCAATTAATCACCTCCAGCCTCCTGACAGCCCTTCTGCTGCCGCCTGCACCTATTGTTCAGATCCACTGCTGTGCTGTAACCGCGCTTTCCCAGGTAGACGCCGCGGTGACAGGCGCCGGGGCTCCCGCTTCTCTTTGCAGCCGCACACAGGAGGTGCTCAATTAACGCTCCATCCATTCGGTGTAACCCAGTCCCTATCTCTCAATATTCATTAGCGTGAGTCACTTGCTGACGATGGGACCTAGACAGCTTACTCATCCTTCTGGACCCCTACCGTCCTTATCTACAGAATGCGGGTTCGTCGTCCCTTTCCCACGGGGTTGCGTGGCAGTTAATGGGATGGAACCGGGTGCACGTGTGTGTGCACAGCATTAATGAGTCCAGGGATTTGCCACTTGCAGAATCCCACCTCTGCTCATCCCACCCTCAGGAGTGGGCACGTGACCTGCGTCTGGCCGGGTACAGATCCCACTATCCTGGAAACACCAACCAGTCCCGGGAATACTGCTCAGCGCTGGAAATACCGATGAGCCCAAGGGTGGGCTTACGCCCCGGAGAAAAGCCAATCAGCGACCTTACCCGGAACGGTGATTGGCATACGGGGGACAGTCTCCGTTCCACCCGAAGCCAGAGGGCTGGAAATCATGGAAAAATCCCTGCTCCGGCACAGGGCAGGGAAAGGAATGAACAGAGTGGAAAGGAGAGAACGGAAGATCTGACTTAGCCTCCAGATCTGCCTATGCAGGGGGATCCATCCCTGGAATTATCAATTATGGCAGCAGATAAATACGTGGCCTGAGCCAGTTTGCATTGTATTTCTCCACTTGCACATGAAACGGGCTTCGCTGATCCAGAGACTTGCATTGCACCTGGAAGCACCTGGAATAAAACCCGACCAATAGTAGATGCCCAATAAATGGCACTCACGGGTGCAGCACCATGAGCAGCAGCAGCAAGAAAAGTAAATGGTTTTCTTTAGGTCGCCGTGCGGCTTGCTGGTTCGAAGGGGGCCCTGCGTTCAGTGCTCGCCGCTCGGCCGTAGCAGCTCTGTCTCTGGACACGTCAGCTGACCTCTCACCTCTCAAGCCTCTGCTTCTTCGTGTGTAAAGTAGGCCCAGTCATGCCAGCCTTACCGGGCCGGGGAGGCAAGGAGGCGTATGTGCTTTTTGCCCTGCCTGGTGCCAGGCATGTAGTAGGTGCTTAATAAATGCGAGGCCGCACTCCCCTGCAGTTCCTGGCTCTCTGCAGAGGACGGGAGTGCATCTGCAGGCCAGACCCCTCCTTCCCTGGGCAAAGCCCAGGCTCAGAGTGGGGAGTGACTTGCCCGGACACCCCAGGGGCCAGGCCTGGGTTCAGAACAGATCTGCGGGGTTCCGACTCAGGGCTCTGGCTACCGCTTTTCTAAATCATGCTGCAGGATCCAGTTTCCTCACAGAATCAAGGGCTTTAGCCACCTCTACTCCGGGCATGAATAGGAAAGACCCCTAAGGGGCTCCTCTCGTCTCCGTCTTGCCACAGCTCCTTGGCAAGTCTCTCCCTCCCTGGGCCTCGCTTCCTCCGTCTGTAAAATGGGGCCGATTGGGATGTTGACCCGACGCAGGGCCGTCTGAGCACCGAGCTGTCATTCGTGCCCTGTTTTCTTCTGCGAGGAAAGGGAGGAAGAGGGGCCAGGCCCCGCGGCCACGGAGGCGAGAGCCTTCTCTGAAACCCAGCCAGGCATCCGTAGCCCAGGGGAAGGTTGCTCAGGTCCAGTTTCCAGGCGGGGATCTCAGGTCCGTGATCTCCCTGTCGGACGCCAGAGGCAGGAGCAGGCACCACGGGCTCTCCCTCCATCCTGATGCTGCCAGGCGAAGCTGATGGCTCATTCTCTGTCTCTGTCTCTGTCTCTGTCTCCATCTCTGTCTCGTACTCACCTGGAGCTCGCTGGAGCGCCCGAGGCCCCCTCTCTGCAGGGAGGACGAGGAGCCGGAGCTGAGCTGCAGTGCAAGAGGGTCCCGCCCGGAACTGGAAGCACAGCTCGAGTGTATCTCCATCCCCGACTGTGCCTGGGCTGCCGGAGTCACACCGGTGGACGGGGAGGTAATACTCCCTGCACTGTCGCACTGCTGTGTAGGACACCCCTCGCACACCCAGGTCGTTGCCCTCGGCCCCACCCCTTACTCCAGCCACTGCCGCGGTGACAGTTCCGCGTGGACTCCCATCTGCGGAGCCACTGGCAAGTGCCTTGTTTCCTGCCCCCGGGATGTCCTCGCTCGGTGACACGGGATGCCCACGGGGACCTGCCTGGTGCACACGCATGTGCAACCCGCAAACGCAAACGTGTCCGTGCCCGTGAGGCAACCCTTGGACGGTGGAAGTTGGGAGCCACCAGGCGAAGGCTTCCTTCCTTCCTCGCCTGAGCAGATGGTCTTGAGACACAGCTCACACACTTCTCGGAGGTCCCGAGGAATCAAGCAGCCAGTCATCCGGAGCCGCGACAGATTCAACAAGAAAACTTTTTGTTTTCCAAAGACTCAGTGGCCTAAAACAGTAAACATTTCAGATTCGTTTCTGGAGCCAGAGATTTGGGAGCAGCTTCGCTGGGTGGTTCTGGCTTGGAGCCTCTCAAGCTGTCATCTGGGGCTGTGCTCATCTGAAGGCTTGCAGGGGCTGGAGACTCTGATTCCAGGACGGCAGACTCAGCGCCTTGGCAGAGGGCTCAGTTCCTCACCAAATGGGCCCTCCCATGGGACCGCTTGAGTGTCCTCAGGACATAGCAGCTGGCTACTCCCAGCAAGGTGACCCGAGAGGGCAGGATGGGAGCCCCGGCGTCTCTTGTGACCTAGCCTGGGAAGCCACACGCTATCATTTCTGTAATTATGGTTCAAAAGCTCAGCCCTACTCTACCGTCTGCAGATTTGCTATGTGTCAGCAGATGCCTTCGCACTGCCTACTTCACAGACGTGTGAGGTGATTAGACTTGTTCGTATGGGTCGGCCGCGTAGCGTGGTGTCTGGCGTCGCACGTGCTCAACTAACGTTAGTTAGTTATTATCTTAGGTCAGGTTTTCCAGAAACAGAGCCTGGGATGGGATTTGCATGCAAATGGATTTCTCAGGGGAGAGCTCCCAGGAGAAACCGGCCAGTGGGGGAGGGAAACAGGACAGGAAGGCAGGTTGTGAAGCAAATAGACCTGGTTCAGATGAGGCGCTAGATCCTATGGAGAGTTCGAGAATGTAAACTGCATGGCACAGTTTGTCCCACTCTAAGACAAGGGAGCTGGGTTTCCAGTGCCTACACGCGTGTGTGCACATGCACACACACACACACACACAGCCCAGGTAGTCACTGGCCAATGGCCACCCTTTGGGCAGAGGCATAACCTCCCTGGTACCTCCGAGTTAGTGGCTCTAGTCACCCATGGGCTACCCTCTAGTGAGGAGGTGCTTTCAGCAGCATCAGCCCTCAGCACCCAGGGGACGGGCACACATACCCAGGAAGAGAGGTCCCAGGGCATCTAGGCAGATACCAACAGCATCTCCGAAAACTATCACCAAACCCATGAGGAAGGTGTGATGATGAGCCGCCCTGGACGGATGAGGAAGAGGCAGCGCGGAGAGGTCCAGTCCCTGGTCCAAAGTACGCAGCTGGGATGCGTGGAAATAGAATTCCGAATTCCTGGCCGTGGTTAGCACCTGCTGGCAGAGCTCTGAGTGGACAGCCCCAAACCTGGAGCCAGGAAACGGGATCTGGTCCCAGCACCACCACTGTCTACACGGTTTGTCATCCAACTACTACTGTGAGGTTTATTCATCTACACGATGGAGGAGAAACCCAACCAGGCAGCCACCAGGAGTCCAGAAGACCTGGGCCCTCGGCTCGGGGAAGGAGCAGGATTAGAAAGCACCGCTCCCCAGGAATCGTGTCTTATCCTGTCCAAACTGCTCCCTGCTGCCCACTGGGTGGGAAACGCAAGCAAGCAAGCAAGCAGTTAGGCACCACGCTGGTTGTCCATGGAAAGATCCTCACTGCTGGGTCTCCACTCAGGCCCTGGCCCTGGACAGGGAGGCCCTGGGGCTCAGGGCAATACGCCTGAGTTAGGGGCAGGGGGCCTTGGGGGTGGGGGGGCTCCTCAAGCCTGTCTGGGACTCTGGATCCCAGCACAGCACCTCAGTGGAGCTTGGAAGACAGATTCCCCCCCAAACGCAGGGGAACTACATTTGTTGGCACCTCCTCTGCGTCGAGCTTCAGCCTGGAGCTGGGACTTGGAAGCTGCAAGGATGCATTTCTTCCTCAGGCAAAGTACGTCCATTTCTGTTTCATTATGGAAATTTCCTCTATCAACTTCTGGGAGGCTGTAGAAAACTGTTCTCTGAGGGTTGGAGGAGAATTTGAACCCAAGGAGAGATGTCAATGGTCCCGAAGGGTCCAGCCCAAGATAAAAATGCGTAAAATGGTTTAAGAGCATAAGACAGGCCCTGGGGGAGTGCCAGACACCATTCATGAAGCACGGGCCACGTGCTTTTCCCACGTTGCCCCCCGTAATCCCGATGATCCTAGAGAGAGACGTGCTATCCTCACGTTACATGAAGGGGAAGCGGGGCTCAGCGACAGCTGGTCGCTTGCCCCCCGTCACCCAGCCAGTGAATGGCAGGCCTAGTTGCTGAACCCAGAAGCTTCTGTTTCCAAAGCCTGTGCTCATGACCTGGAGATTCTCCACATGGGGAAGCAGAGTTTGGGGGTGACCTGGGGGCCAAGGTGTTAGGGGGCCTGCAGTTCGCTGGAGGTGCCCAGGATGTGTCCACGCCTCTGTCCTTGTGTAGAGCTGGAAGGGGACAGCCGAGAGCTTCTGGGCCCCATCGGAAGGGTGGTGGGGCTCTCCCCTGGTGGAGGTGGGGGATATCCGGCACCCGTGAAGGCAAACACTATTCACTGCCCTGCTGCGCCCTGATTTCTCTGTGTGGAGAGACTCGGTGGCCAGGGACGGAAGGGGGCCAGGAAGAGGGGCCAGGCTCCGGCCGCTGGCAGAAACGAGACAGGACACCACAAACAACTGAGGACTTCAACCAGCATCTGGCATCTGAGGAGCATGGGAGGTCAGAGCATCTTGGGAGGTGTGAGATGAAGGGGCAAGTCCCAACCCAAGTCCCGACAGCGGAGTCACACCTGGATATACTGAGGCCGCCTGATGGCCTGTGGCCTCCTCCATACCTGGGCCTGCCGCCCACCTGCTGGGACCAGCCTGGCGTGGAAACAGGGGGACGCCGAGAGCCTCCTCCGGGGTGGGCTGTCTGCTAGCTGGAGTCGGGGGCTGGTCCCTGATGTTTACTGGGGCCCCAAACTGTCCTTGGAGAAACTTTCCAATATCACTGCCTCAGCCTGACTCCTCCTATCCTACCACCTACCAGCACCCAGGTCAACCCCTGCCACGTGCCAATGTTCACACACACACACACACACACACACACACACGCACACCCCTCGCGTCATCCCCATGAGCCACCTGGGCACCGTGGACGGGGCGGTTTCGCCTGCCACCGTCACTTCTCCTTCGGGAAACAGCCCCAGGCTTCTCCCCCCGGGCGGGCGGGGCGGGTGGGCTTGTGGCCAGGCCTGGCCGCTCCGCGAATTGCCTCCCACCGGCTCAGCGACTGGCTCGGGGGTGGGCCTACGGAGACGGGTGGCCGAAGGAGGTTGAGGGACTTGTCCCGGGAAACACGGTCAGCAATGCCAGCCCTGGAATTACACTCGCGTGTGCCTCAGCCCCCCAAGCCGACGTGTTTGCCCGCCGCATGTTTCTTCTCCAGATTATGATCTTGAGGGTCGGGCAGCCTCAGAGCCTCGTGACTTTCAGTTGATCTACTTGGTGCAAAGGTGCCGCCGCAAGGGAGGGGTCACCTGGGTGGAGTATCTAACAGCTACGGGCTACCCGTGGGCTTTCTTTAGCACCGAGGGACGGGCGCTGAGTTCGCGGACTGACTTGCAGGGAGCCGTGGCCTCGCTCAGTCCTCACGGAGATACCCCAGTGACTCCACTCCCTGTAACAGGCTGAACGGTGGCCCCGAGGATGCCGGGTCTTAATCCCGGGGAACGACCAACTGTGACCTTATTTGGAAAACGGTACAATGATGCCTGTAATGTTGGTATTTGATGAAAGCTCTTTTTGTTTCATTACTCGTGTTGTCAAACAAAGTGTCTCCCCCTGCACCTGTCTTACATCCTCCAGAGCCCCAGCTCCCAGAGCCCTGCATGGCACCCCAGGCTCCCACAGCTACGCCCAAGCTGACAAAGCCAGGCAAAGCTCATTGCCCAAGAGGCAGGCAGAGGGGCAAGGTATAGAACGTTCTAGCTGGAAGGGACTTTGAAGAATTACTAACTGACCTTGCCACGCTGTAGATAGACAGCAGAGTCCAGAGGGAGACTTGTCCAAGGTCACATAGTGCTTTAGTCAGGACTCGCTTGTCTCTCTTATGACAGAAGCCGGCCCCGCATCAACTTAAATGACCACAGAAATAGCTGGTCCATGTATATGAGAAGCCCAGCATCACACCTTCAGGCTTGGCTTGATCTAGGGGCTCAGGTGCACCGTGAGCTCTGGTCTCTGCAGCCCAGCGCCGCCCTTTCTGCAGGACCAGAATCACCTGGCAGCCTGCTGCAGGCTCACACCCTCCTAGGTTAGCAGCCTGGGCCCCTCATCTGACTGGCTGGGGCCATGTCCTCTCCACCCCAGAGAGTAGATCCTTCTCCATTCACTGATTTGTTCGCCTGGCCCTTGCTGAACACTTACTGTACACCCTGCCCTGAGCCCCGTGCTGGGCGGAAGCCAAGCTGGGCCTCAGATGCACCTCTGCCTTCCGGGTCTCCAGGTCAGCCACCCCCAAAATACATCATCAGCATCGTCATAAGCCTTATGTAGCCCCTACTTTATGGTGGGCCTTGGAGGAGGGGTGCTATTGACTTCCCAGTTTATAAAGACAAAGGTTGGCTGGTCTGCCCGTCACGGGACACATCAGTGGGGGACCTACCAGGTAGCCTGGCTCCAGAGTTAGTGCCTGAAGGAGTGAGCGCATGGCCTGGCCCAAAACTTCAAGTCTCAAGTGTGGGGTATGGGGGGTGGGGGGCAGGGGTGAGAGATGAGTCTGGGGGGGTGTGGCTGCGAGTCCACTTCCCAGCGGAGGCCCATGTCTGCCAAGGGGAAGGGCCTCAAGTTCTTGTCCTGCAGGCCCTGGGGGTGAGGGAGGGGCAGCAGCTGGGCAGGTTTAGAGACCCTCTGACTGCACGGAGGTGGGGGTGAGCCACCCAGGAGGTGGTTCATGGGGTCTCCGTGCCCGGGCCCAGAGCGAGAGGTGGCATAGAGAAGGGATGGGTCCTGGAGAGGCCAGGGGCAGGTGGGCAGCCACGGAGCCGAGCCCCTGTCCCTCCCTCTTGCCCTTGTGGAAGAGAAGGGAGCTACTCGGGCGTGGTGGGGGCAAGCCCCCCAAGTCCTACTCTGGAGTGTTGGGAAGGATGCAGTGCTCACGGCCAGGCCAGGCCCCCTCCGCCCACCCGCTCACCCCAGTGCACGTCCATCTCCCTCACCTACATTCTGCTCGTGCTCCTCACAAACACAGGGCAGGCGGAGGGCTGCTCCCTGGGGCCTGGAGGTTGGGGGGGGGAGCGTGAGGGACGGGAGGTGGGGAGAGGAGAGGAGGTGGGAAGGAGGGGTGGAGGCGGGGAGGAAGAGGGGACGGAGGGAGGAGAGCCCCTATGGATGAGCAGTTGGGGCTGTGCCCGCCCCCCCACCGCCTCCTCCACGGGACCTTGAACAAGTCTCACCTGAACGACACTCCAGCAGAGCCTCTGTTTTGTCATCCGGAAAGAGGCCATCGGGCTGGAGCAGCCCAATCCCAAGGCCACAGCCCTCCACGACACCAGGTCACCCAGTGTCCCCACCCTCCTGGGAGCCCCGGCTCTCCGCCGCAGGGGGTGGGGGCGGCGGGACCACCCCACCCGGTGCCCAGCAGGTGGGAGCAGAGAAGGTGTCAATGAAAGCAAGTGGCCTCCAGCCTCAGGGGACCCTCCTCCCCCAGGTGAAGGCGCCCACCCCTTCCCTGTGCCCTCCCTGGGAGCGGAGCCCCTCTGCCACCTGCTGTTGCAGAAGCGCATGAGGTGCCTTTTACACCCTCCCGTGTACTTCTCTGATTGCCCCACAGTCCTGGGAGTCGAGAAAGTTCCACCCCGGGCCCTGCCTCCTTGAATCTTTGCAGCAGTTTCCCGGAGCTGCAGCCTGTGCTCCCTCAATCCATCTGCTGAAGCCCCCCCCCGCCAAGGTGGTATTTGCAGAGGCGGCCTCGGGGAGGTGAGCGGGGCCAGATGGGTCATGGGGTGGGTCTCCCGTGATGGGATGAGTGCCCTTCGTTGGAGAGACACCCGAGAGCTGGCTGTCGCTCCACTCCCTCGGCCACCAGAGGACACAGGGAAGCTGCATCTGCTCCCATGTCCCGGCTCCAGAGCTGCGAGGAACAAACGTCGGTGGTCTCTGTGCCCCCAGTCCTGGCGTTTTGTGACCAAACTGCATGTGCCCACAAACAGGCCCAGGTCTCCTCTCAGAACCCCCCCCCCCCACCGCCTCGTATCAGACCACCTGTTGCTCCTGGACATGCTGGGCCGAGGCGAGGCCCCCCCAGAGGCCCGCACGTGCTGTGCCCTCTGCCCAGAACACCTGCTCCCTGGTCCCCTCTGCCCCAGCGCCGACCTCGTATGTCAGGACGACAACACAGCCGCCACCTCCCCCCCAAGCTCCTCCTGACCTCTCCCCACTCTGGTCCCCATGAGGCCTCCCAGATGCATCGGGGTGAGGGCAGGTGTCACCAGTCCTCATTAGAACCTGGTAACCTTGGGGGCCTCAGGGTCCCCACCCGGGAAATGGGGTCAGGGCCAGTACACATCCTGTTGGGCTCTTGGGAGGATGACATTACTTGATATACCAAGTGCTGACACATCCTTGGCTTTATTATTATTATTATTTATTATTATTACTCTTTAAAGCCCCATGGTTCATGATTACAGGGGTGAGTCGTTATCCCCATTGTACAGTTGAGGAGAGTGAGACTGGGGGGAGAGGGGACTGGCCCTGGTCCTCCAGCCAGCCGCCAGCACAGCACCGTCCGACCCGTGTCCAGGCCGTGTCCCCAGCTCCTCGCGCCCCCAATCTCGGGAGGAGACCCCGAGGCCCGGACAGGAGCAGGACCTCGCCCGGCATGGAACTGAGGCCACAGGGCAGCCCACGGCAGCCACGCAGGGGTGCTTGTCGGGAGGTGACTCCGTTCGCCTCTCAGGGCCCCCGCGACAGGTGACTGAGCGGGAGGTGATAAACACATCCCCCAACTTCCGTGAACTCCCATCCAATTTGCTGTTCCCGGGCTTGTGCCAAGAGTGTTTGTGTTAATAAACCAAATGGACTTTGCAGAGTCCACCCGGAGTGACGGATGATGGAGGCAGCCAGGCGCCAGCCCGAGGGGCGGGCAGCGTGGGACACAGACTTCCAGTCGAAGCCTTCGGGGGTTTCCCGGTCCCAGGGACCCTTGGGGCCAGGAGGTCACGGGAGGTCACGCGTCTCCCAACACCCTCGGAGCACAGGTGAGAAAGCGGAGGCGGGGGCGTCGGTGGGACTAGAATCCAGGATTACCGGGCCTGGGGCTGGTGCGGTCAGACCTGGGGTCTGGGGTAGGGGGTGGTGTTTCTATGAGCCTGAGACCACAGGGCAGGGACACAGAGTAGAAAGAGGGGTCGCAGTGGGGAACGGACACTTGAGGCTCAAGCATTTATCAGGAGGGGGAGTCGGGTGGAGCAGTGGAGACTGACCACAAACCGAACCCCAAAACAGAGCTGTTACTCCCACTTCCGGGGGGATTTGACTCGTCCTCCAAAATGACCTTTCCCAGAGCATCCCCGGAGGGGCTCTCAGTCTGAAGCCCACCCCCCACCCCCCACCCCACGTCCTGAGACCCTCCTCTCAGAGCCCATGCCCACTTCACTGAACCCTTCATTCTTTTCTGGAACTTGCCCGTCATCTCCGGGACCAAGTGGCAGGGACTCCAGTGGAAGCCCAGGGGAGATCTTGGCCCCCTCCCCACAATCCCCCAGGCCTGGCACCTCCCGAGGCCAGATCCGTAGCTGTGCCACCCCACCCTTTGAGGGCCCACTTCGCCCCCCAGCCCTGGGCACCTCACTCTAGGCCCCCCCAGGCCTCCCTCCGGGCGCACCTGAGTTTACCGTGTGCCTCGAAGGCTCCGGGTGATGAGCCTCAGGGAGGATGGAGAATCAGGACCCCCCACCCCCCGCCACAGTCCCCTCTGCTTCTACCGTCAGAGGGTCAGAGGGCAGGCAGTGACTCCCCACTGCCCCTGCGAGGCCCCTCTGGAGGCGATGGCTGAGGGTCCCCTCCCTGCCTCCATAATCCCCAGGCCCTGGGTGTCCCCACGCAGAGGCAGGTGGTAACCCTCAAGTGTGGCCCGATCCAGGTCCTTCCTGGAAAACCCCGCAGGTTCGGGATCCCCTTCCAGCCCAGGAAGGTGGGTTCCTGACCTCCCAGGTCACCAGGGAGGGGTGACCCTCAGCCCCACGGAGCCCTGGCTGCAGCAGGGTGGGAGCGAGGCGAGTCGGGAAGGGCCCCCCCGCCCCCCACCCCCCCACCGCCTCTCCCCACTCACCCCTCCCCTCCCCAGCTTCAGTCAGACCCACTCTGCTTTTATCTGTTTCCCGTGGAGAATTTCAGCGTAAGATTTTGTTTGAACAAAGCTTCCCTCTACTACAAACACTTTACAAACCTGTGATCCCGCCCGCCCCTCCCGTTGGCAGCGGCAGAGGTTGGCTCAGGCCGCTGGGGCTGCGGCCTATTTATAGCACGCGCTGGCTGGGGGGTCTCTTCCCCCGTCTGAGCCCCAGTTTCTCTGCCTGTAAAATGGAGAACTTTGCAGGCTTGTTCTGAGACTCTGAAACCGCGTAAGGAAGGTGCCTGGGGCACAGGAGGCTCCCAGGGTATCGGGGTCTGGCTGCAAGGCCGCAGGAGGCGGGCAGGGTCCACCCCCCACCCCCACCCACCCCCGGCCCAGGACCCGGCACCCACAGCCCGGCTCCCCCCAGCTGCCGCCTCGGAGATGCTCGCGGGTCCTGACAAAGTGTGAGTACTAAGCGGGCCCGACAGGCCTTCTAGAAGGGCTTCTGCAGCGGCGAGGACGGGAGGCAGGATATGGCCAATAAGCCGGTGCATTGTTCATGGAGCCCATCTCGCCTGTTACTGCTGCTATTTAGCACTTAGATACGGCTCTATATTTCCGCAGGGTTTGCCGCCCGGGCCTCCGCTAAGCAGCCAGGGGGTGGGAGTCGCCGGCTCCCAGCGAGCGGGAGAACCGGGCGAAGCAGCCTGTCTCCCCCGAGCCCCACTCCCGCTCGTGCCTTCATGCATGCATGCATTCAACACACGGGAGCAAAAGCTTCTAGAACATTCCACGTCCTGCCCTGGGCACATGACAGTGAGACCCAACGCCTTCCCTCCAGGAGGGGGACGTTCTAGAGAGGGGGACACCCCGGGCCTGGAAAACCTGGCTCAGCACCCGCCGTCTCTGGGAAGGTCCTGGATCCCCCACACCGTTAAGACAGACACACTCGGGTGTACACACACCTGGGGCCACCCCCTCAGCGCTTCGGGGTGGTCAGAGGGCAAAGCCATCAGCAAGAGGTAAATGTTTTCAACTCGGTCTCCGGGATGTTAACAGACGTGGAAGGCAGCTCCTTGGGTGGTGGGAGCAGATTATGTCGAGGCATAGGCATCCGGACCCTCTTGGGCCCCCCTGGGGGGCCTCTGTGTGCTCCCCCCCGCCCCCCCTGCTAATAAAGTGGCGGTGCCCATGGACTTTGTGGAGGGCAGGATCATGAATGAGCAGCATTGCCAGGCTTCTCTGAGGAGCAGCCTACAGGCCTGCTCTCTGACCAAGCTGGGGGCCAGTCTGTGGCCAGGGTTGGGGTCAATGGAATGGGAGATGTCCATTAAAATAGAAGCTCCACGAGGGTCAAGACGTTGTCTGTCTTGTTCACCTCTGTAATCCCTAGTGTCCTGAACAATGCTCGGGGCTCAATAAGCAGACACGGGAGGGAGGGAGGGAGGGAGGGAGGTGGGGGGAGGGAGGAAGGAAGGAGGGAGGTTCTTTGTGGACCTGGGCCCTGGCTGAGAAGTGGTGGAGCCTTTCTGTAGCGAGCATTAGGCCAGGGAACTGAACAGAAACCAAAGTGGACTCGGTGATGAAGCCACCACCCTGGTCGCTGTCCCACACTGGCTCCCAAATTCCCTGACACCTGCAGCCCCTGAAGCCCCACCGTGGGACAATACCCATGCCTCATGGGTCTCTGGCCATTTTAAGCCTTCCCCTCCCACCCTCACCCTTCTCACCTGCACAAAAGCTGATACCATCAGGTGTCTCTGAACTCGCCCTCATCCCAGCTGTGTGCTCAGTACTTCCCCATCGATGCAAGAACAAGACCAAACTCCTTGGCATGGCATTCGATGCCCTGCGTACCTCTCCAGCCTGTGCCTTACCACCCCAGCCCCAGCCCAGGCTTCGTGCTTAGGGACAGTGAACACCCTGCCATTTCATGCCTCCACACCACGGCACGGGTGGTTTCCCCTCCATGCAATGCCTTTCGTTTTCCTAAAAATAATGTTTTTTAAAATAAGTATTTTCTTGAAGAGTTGACCACTTCAGCCTCATGCTCCTCATAACTGCTCTTGTCACACAAAGTATGGTAATTGCCAATTAGTGCTTATCTCTCCTGCTTCCCTTTTTAAATCTCCATATCACCAGCACCAAATCCCAGGCCTGGAACCACATCACCATTGTCGTCAACACCACCGCCATCATTTCTATCCTCACCACCACCATCACCACCACCACCATCACCACCACCATCACCTCCATCCTTTCCACCACCAACACCATCATCATCACCTCCATCCTCACCACCACCTCCATCCTCACCACCACCATCACCACCATCCTCACCATCATCACCACCATCACCACCATCCTTACCACCACCATCACCACCATCTCCATCATCACCACCATCACCATCATCACCACCACCATCTCCATCATCACCACCATCACCATCATTGCCATCACCTCCAACCTTCCCACCACCATCACCACCATCACCATCATCATCATCAGTATCAGCATCATCACCTCCATCCTCACCGCCAGCATCACCATCATCCTCACCACCATCCTCACCACCACCATCTCTACCATCACCACCACCATCACCATTACCACCATCACCTCCATCCTTCCCACCACCATCACCACCACCACCATCATCATCGCCACTATCAGCATCATCACCTCCATCCGCACCGCCAGCATCACCACCACCGTCCCTGCCATCACTGTCGATACACCTAACACTCACTAAGCACTTACTACGTGCCAGGCAGGGTGCTAACATATTCACATGATTTTTCTGCTCATCTTCATGGCATCCCCGATGAAGAGGACGGCGTTCCATCATTGTCTACATTGTATGGATGAAGAGACCGGGGCTCAGAGAGCTTTAGTAACTAGCTCAAGGACTCAAATTCAAGCTGTTTCCTCCTTATCCAGACCAGGCAGTGCCTGGAGCCCGGATAATCCAAAATTCCTCATAACATAACATCCATTGTGTTTGACCTTAGGCTATCTTGAGAGGTTAACACTCAGAGGGCCACTAATTTCTGTGGATTCCAGTACAGCCCGGGGTGCCATATCCCAGGATGTAGACCTGGGACAGAGCTCTGAGTTGCCATCTGCCCCTCTCCCCGCCCCCACCCCAGGCTCAGGGGCAGCACCAAGCTGGCTGGCCCACAGAACCACTATGAGGGGCCCACCTCCGGCTCTGTGCAGCTGTACCACGAGGCACTCAGACCTGGACGGGTCAGTTCCAGGCAAGATCCAGCTCCTTGAGCAGCGTGATGGATGCTCACAAGAGAAGAAAACCTCCCTCCCAGCCAGCCAGCCAGCCAGCCAGCCAGCATGTCCTCCTTCTCTCCCTTGGTCCAGGCTGGAGAGAGATAGGGAGATGCTTTCCAGGTGATGTCACCCTCCTGCGCAGCATCCCAACATCCCCTGGCACCCACTCCTACACGTCCACAAGCCTGCTGAGGCCTCCTGCCCACCCGTGGCCTACCCACAGCCCAGCTCCAATGCCAGGAGCCTCCTTCACTCCGGGGTTCTCCAAGCCAGGGAGACAGGAGAGGGCCTCGGCCCACAGCTCTCAGGTTTCACAATAACATCAAGGCTCCCTTTACTCAGCACTCTATAGTCTATAACTTACCACAAAGCACATTTTCTCAGAAATCTTGAGGACAAGCGGGGTCGCTATGCCCCACTCCACCCCCTTCCAGAATCGGATTATATTACAGAAGCATCAGGATGGAGTTTAAGTTCCCTTGCCTTTCTACTGATCCTGAGCCTTGCACAGAAGGGATGAGGCGGCTAATAAACATCGGAGACGAGAGTAACTAAGCTTCTGTTCCGAGCACTTGACGGGTATTAAATCTCTCCATTCACACACAGACCTAAGACCGAAGATGTCTCATAATCTCCATTTTACAGGTGAGAAAACAGGCTCAGAGAGGCTAAGGCACTCGCTCCAGGTCTCCCAGCTGGGAGGTGGCAGTTCCAGGATTACCTTTATGTGCTTGTTGGAGGAATGGCCTTGCCGGCTTTCCTGTCTTCTGGTGATTCCCCCTCCGCCAGCCTGGATCCCTGAGTCGGGGATGGCACGGAGCATGTGCAGATACACTCCACCTGCCTCGGCCACCCTGCCTGCAGAGGGCGCCCTCGGGGCCCCGGAAAGGGGTAGGGCCAGAGATGCTGCCTCTGCGGGCGCTGAGCAGCTCTGCAGGCGAGCGGAGCAGTAGGAGGCCGGCTCAAAACCAAGCCCCCTCTCCACACACACACACACACACACACACACACACACACACGGCTGCATCAGGCTCAGGGTGACATCTGACCTCCTTCCGTTGGAATCAGGCATCTGTTTCTCCATTGGTTCCAAACTTGGACTCATAAATACAAGATTGGGTTCACCCCATTGGAATTCATCACCTTCTAAATATGCTCCCTTCTAAACATAAACATTGCCATTCTACATTCACCTCGCATTTCATTTAATAATAGAAATAATAGTAATCGGAAAAATCGCGGCTGTGTTGGGTGTCTGCAGAACACCAGGTGCGGCGGGGTTATTACTACACCTAATTTCAGAATTCTCACATGAGTAGACCCCATTGGCCCCACTTTTGCAAATGAGGAATTTCAGCTCCAACAAGATAAGTGGCTTTCCCCAGGGTGCCCGGCTAGCCTGCGACAGATTAGCATCTCTACCGGGGGGTTCAGCAGTACCTCCCCAAAGTTTAGGTCTACACAGAACCTCAGAATGAGATCTTATTAGTTAATAGGGTCGGTGCAGATATAATGAGGTAAGATAAGATCGTCCTGGACTGGGGTGGGCCCTATCCAGGGCCTAGTTCTTCCAAGGAGACAGAGGCTTGCAGAGACACAGAGAGAAGCAGAGGAGCACCAGAGGAGGAAGGTCGTGTGATGACAGGGGCAGGGATCGCTGGCAACCACCAGCATCTCAGACTTGGAAGACAGGAATCTTCTAGACAAAGAAGGAATTTCCCCTGGACCCTTAAGGGGGAGTATGGCTCTACCAGCACCTCAACTTTGGACTTCTAAACTCCGGAATCATGAGAGAATAAATTTCTGTTGTTTTAAGCCTCTGGGTTTGCAGTACTTGGTTACAGCAGCCCCAGGAACCTAATCTTGAATCCTGGAATGATTATTCTGATCCCTCTCCCAAGGAAGCAAACCCCTTCCCATAGTCAAGGTCACACAAGTGTTTACCAAGAGCCAGCAGGTGCCTGGGAGCTGGGGACACAGAGAAGATACAACCCCTCCTTCAAGGGGCTCACACGCAGGCAATGACAGCACAGTTGTCATCTCTTGTCCTCGTTGCTTTGGCCTCTCTCGGGGACCAGGAGGAGGCCGGGGCTGTGTAGACAAATCCTGCTTTTGAGTCTCAACCCCGTCACTTCCTGACTGTGTGCTCAATGGCAGGTCATAGCTCACCTCTCTGAAACTCAGTTTCTCCATCTGTAAGATGGGTACTTATGCCCACCTGCTTCCCTCAAAGTAGGTAAGGGATACAGAAACACTTTAAGGACTGCCTGGCTGCGTGATGGGAGTGCTTTTGCTGGAACCGACGGGGGCCGGTGTGTGCGTACCTGAGTGTACCCACGTGGAATTACACTTTTGAAATGCAAGATAAACTCCCAGTGGTCAGTAAACAGAACTCAGTTAATGTCATGTGCACCTGTCTGCGCTTGGAAATACCTCACACTCAATTCAAAAGACAAAGACAAAGGACGTGGTGATGGAGGACACCAGGCAGTGCGGTTTTGCACTGGATCTGCTGCTCCCTCTGGGAGCAGAGTCATCCTCAAAGGGCATCTTGACTTGCAAACAGCCTGAGCCACAAAGGGAAGAGAAGGCCCGGGGGAAGAAGGCACATTTGGATGAGTCCCCAGGCCCCGCCACTGCCAGCTGGCCAATTTCGGTTCCTCCTGCCTCAGCTGCCATCATCAGCCATGCCAGACACAGTGCAGTAATCCCGAGATTTGTCAGAGGTGGTGCGGGATGCCTGCCAGTCAAGTAGAGGGGGAGAGAGACCCAAAAGATCAAACAAGACTCCTCTGAAACCCGCTCTGTGCGGGGAAAGCCATGGAGTGGGGGCGTCAGAGTGAGAGCTTGCAGGCTGGCTCCAGGTGGGAGGGTGGGGAGAGTGCGGGGTGCTGCAGGGGCTGGGGGTTCAGCCTGCAGAGAGGGCTTGGCAGAGGCTGGCACCACTAATCCAGGACTCAGCAGAGCATCATGCTTCGAAGCCTCTGGACCACACTGGGCAGGCCGGGCTCCGGGGCTTGGAGCAGCTGGCGGAGGCCGTGCTGCTGGCTCTGCTTGGAACCTTGTCAGGGCCTCCCTCGTGGGAGCGTGACTTCACTCCTGAATCACAGTCCAAGGGAAAGACGGGCATGGTTGCTCAGACCCACAGGGGATCAGGAAAACGTCGCCCCCAGCAGGCCCAGCAGAAATCACTGGGGTGATTCAGTCTGATTCAACCACTATTTATTAAATAAACAGACAGTTGAGCATAATGGCTAAGAGCAGGGACCCTGGAGCCAGGCAGACTGGGTTCGAATTCTAGTTCTATTGCTTGACCTGTCGCTCTGCCTCTCTGAGCTCATTTTCTCATCTGCAAAATAGGGATAACAGTAGCGCTTCCTTCATAGGGGCCATATGAGGCCGAAATGCACGAGTACTTGTCAAGCACTTTGAATCATTTCGGGCATACCGTAAGCGCCAAATAAGAGCTGCATCGAGGGACTGGTAAATGAAGCCGCGTGGAGCAGTGGGATACGCAGAGGCCCTAGACATCCCGCAGTGTCCCCACACAGACGCCTGGGGCAGGAGAGAAGCAGTGCTCCGTCTACAGTGGCACAGCTCAGCTGTCGAGGCAGGATCTGAACTCAGAGCCTGAGCACAGAGACCCCACCCTAAACACTAAGTAACAGAGAACCCGGGTCCACTCGTACTGCCCCCCTCCCCACCTCTCTGCCAGCGGGATCACGGAAGACACAGACTCTGAAGGAATCACAACGCCACGCGTGTGAATTGTCATCCTTTCTCTTCCTCTGCATGTGACCTTGGGCATGTGACACTGTCTGTCTTAAGCGTCAGTTGCTTCGTGCGTGAAAACGTGTGTCCGAAGATCCAATCCACAGGGCTGCTGGTGAGAAGCACACGCCAGCCCCGATGCAAACGCGCCCCGCGGGGTGTCGGACGGTTAGTCCATGTTAAATAAATGTCATCTTGATTCTGTTTCATGTCCTTGACTCTGCGCTCAGTTCCGCCCAAGGACCCGTGGGGAACACAAGAAAAGAGAAAATATATTCTGGTCCTGAAGGACTTTACACAAGATGGAAAAGTAAGAAACCGTTCATTTAAAGGACAGACTACAATTAGGTGCCAAAGTAGAAATCACCTGGGAGTTCAGAGAGCTCTGCATGGACAGGGGCAGTCTGGAGGGCCTCTGGGAGGCGGTGTTTGAAAGAGCCATCCACCTCATTATCTGCCACGCGAAGGGCCTCATGGACCGCGTTCCCATTAGGCGAGGCTAGACCAGCGATGCAGGCAAGGACATGAAAACGCTGCCTCTCAGGGGGAGAGACCGGCTCTGATGAATTCCTTCCCATCAAAGGGTCCAGGATGGCAGTGGAACCAACCAGAGTGCTGGCAGCGGGCGAGACGGAGCGAGTGATGTTCAAAACCACACGCTTTAGGCCTAAACATTGATGTCCTTCCAGAAAGTGCCCTGCATGGATGTGAGGAAGAACAAAAGGAGGGAGGAGATAGAACATGCTCAGCTGGGAGAGTCAACCCAGGGCCCAAAGAAGCCAATTGCACGATGGGAGGAACTTGAGCATCACCAAGTCACAGATTTCAAGGCTGAGCCGCTCTCCAGGCCTTTTCATCCCAAGGACTCCTCTACAGGACCCCCATGTCCAGCATGAACTGGAAGGACATCGAAGCCCAGGTTAGCGGTGATGGGCAATCGCTAGATTGTTGGGCGTGGCACCCAGTCTCCATCCCTAAGGTCAGCCCCCGCGCAATTGACTCCAGGGATGGACACGCACTGAGCTGATGACCAGTCCAAGCCCTGAAACCCCCTGAACACAGTAATTCATTCCAGGAGAATCTCACAGAGTTGAGCAATGAGATACAAGGTCTGAGACTTTGTTCATACCAATAGGAGGGCAGTACACAGCCTTTTATGGGAAGGGGAGCTCTCGAGTTGCTGGCAGCCATATTGCCATCCCATGGGGCCAACAGAGAGGAAGGCAGAGAAGGGAGCTGGAGAGAGGAGGCCCTGGTGGCATCTCCCATGGTTAGGGTAATACTAGCTGCTGTAACAAATAAACCCCCAAATCTCAGTAGCTCGGGCCAATAAAAATGTATTTCTTGCTCACATAACAGCATGACCTGGGTCTTTCAGATCATCTGGGATCCAGGAATCCTTCTACCTTGTGTCCCACCCTCCCCTAGTGCCTTGGGGTTCTCTGCATTCAGCCCTTGGGGGGAGATGGGGTGGAGGAAGCATATCTGTTTCCTAAGCTCCTTGGTCTAGAAGCCACACCTACCACTTCTACCCTCTTCCATTGGTGGTAATCGGTCACATGTCCATGCCTGCGTGCAAGTGGTGTTGGGTTCGTGGCTGGCCTGCTCCTCAGCCACAATTCTGCACTAAGGAAGAAGGAGCTTAAATCTTTAATGACTAGGGAGCCACCTCCATCTCCATATCACTGAGCGCTCAACTCAAGCAGCTCCAAAAGTTTGATCTGCCCTTGATCTTATTCACTTAAACAAGCTATTCGATTTCCTATTTCTGCTAGAGCCAGTTTGGGCTGGAATCTCTGCCATTAGTGCCCAGAGTCATGACCGTTTGATAGAGTCCTGCAGCCCATTTGTGCAGATCAGAATAAACCCAGTCTTCCTTTCCCCAGTCCAGTGCCTGTCCCATGATACCCCAGAACCTCCCCTCCCCAAAGCTCCATGGTCTAGTCCACATCCCATGGAATCAGTTAATAAAACAGTAATGCCCAAGGAAGAAGGGAGCAGGTCCACCTGGAGAGCAGAGGCCAGAGGCTGTCCATCATGCTTTCCACTACATTCCCACATGGGAGATACACATAAGAGAAGAACCAATGGACTTTTTTTTTAAGTGAACTGTTTAGGTAACTGTTCAGTTACCCAAAGAGAAATGTTAGACGTGGTCAGCTTAAGGACAAAACTCCAGAAAGAACATCAGGAACTTTCTACCCCTCTGTGTGCTATCAGCTTCCAGGCCAGGTCTGAATGTAGTGCTACTAAGATATGTCCACAAATTCTTTAACATCCCTTCCTTCTAACATCCTGAGTGTGGGCCATCCTTAGCAACGTGCTTCTAATGTACAGAATATGGAAGAAATGACAGACTGTAGCCTGCAAGGAAGATTATAAAAGGCATCATGATTTCCCTCTTTTTTTCCCTTGGATCACTTGCTCTGGGGGAAGCCAGATTCCATGTTGTGAGCAAACCCAAGCAGCCCTATGAAGAGACCAATGTGAGGGGGCACTAGGTCCCCCTGCTGATAGGCACTTGAATGAACCTTCTTAGAAGCAGACCCCCAGCCCCAGTCAAGCCATCAGATGACTACAGCACTGTCCAACATCTTGACTGCAACTTCATGACAGGCTCTGAGCCAGGACCGCCCCGCTACACTGCTCCTGAATTCCAGACCAACAGAAACTGAAATAATGAATGTGTGTTGTTTTAAGTCACTAAGTTTCAGGGCCATTTGCTATAGAGCAACAGATGCAGAGTGCAGATGAGTAAGGGGATAGTTGAAAGAAGACTTCCTGTCTTGATGAGCCTTAGGAGCCCACAGACACATTGACTGAGCCTAGGTAACTGCCATGACATAGGGACTTATGGAAATGCAAGCCAAACTGACATATCCATGCCCTTCATCAAAACAGAGGCCAAGGGGTTGGTAAATCATCAGTAACAAGGTCAAACTAAAACACAATAGATGGGTTTGCTGTCATTAGATAAAGGGTAAATTATATAAACTGAACCATCTGAAACAGCCGAGAGACAGCCATTTTTTTGATGTACAAAATATTGATTCCATGTAGTGAACACGAGCCTTCACTCTCTGAGCTCAGTTTCCCTTTTTATGAAATAAGAGTAACGACATTCATGGTGATGATTGAGCTGATAACCAAATGGGCCATCCCGGAGCACACAGGATAGCCTATGAGCATTGTGTGACTTGACAACGCCACAGAAATAAAGCTGATGGGACCTAGAGAACAAAAGTGAGTAGTTGCCGGTGGACAGAAATTTGAGATCTGCCCTTGGGTCTCCTAAAGTGAGAGAGAATTGGGACCTGAATGGAAGATCCCGCCTCTGTCTTCGCTTCTGTGTAATGGAGAAGTTGCATGGTGGCCTCCTGAGCCAGACTTGCCCCTTTGGCCCATCTCTGGTCTTTGGGAGGAGGAAGCCAGAAAAGGCAGAAGGCTGTGTCCGGGCAGCCTGCCCTCCATCCCAGCCAGGGGGAGGGGGTGAGGGCCCTCATTGCTAAGGCAGGCCTCATCCCAGAGGCTGGATTTAGCCGGATTGTTCCAGCAAATGGCTCAATTCCCTCTGGTTTTTGTAGTACAAACAATCCCAGACAAGCCTTAGAGGGTGGGAAAAAAAGAGTAATTGTGTGGCATAAAACGTGAAGCATTGAGCATGGCCTTGCAAGGCATTTGCATTTCTAAACAAGAAACACTGTCGCTGAGTGTGGCTTTCTTCCTTATCTTGTTAACTCCCTCCTGACCCAGGCAGGCAAAACAGTAGGCTCCCAGCCCCCTGAGAGCCCAGGATTTAGAAGAAGAGGCAGATGAATGCCCTGAAGACCAGAGCTCAAGTCCAGCATTGCCACAAAGCCTGGAGGTGTCCTTGTGTGGTCTCCTCTTTGGCCCTCAGTTACCCTTCATTCTATAATACAAGGATGTTGGACCAGGTGAACTCTAATGGCCTTTAGAAATGACAGACCCTGGTTACAAAATCTGGGAGTCAGGAAACCTGAATTCGAATTGCGGCTCTGGCACTAACTGACCAAGTGACCCTGAGCTCTGTGCTGGAAGGAATTTCTGGTGTGAACTGGTTCAGCCCTCAGCTCCTTTCAACACCTTCCCAGCATCCCTGAGAGACGACTGTCTAACTTCTGTGCCAATACCTCCAAAGGCAAGGCCCTCACTTGCCCTAATGGAGAGGAGGACACCCATTCTCTTGCTAGACAGCTCCAAAAGTTACAAAGTCCATGCTTAGACTAGCATTTAGATCAACTTTCATGAAACCTCTGCCCAAAGGGAGTCCCTGGAAAGTCGGGTGAGCAGTTGCACATGTTTACAAGTGGGTAACTCTCTGTTCTAACCCCAGCCAGGTGATCTGAAGTGACTTCAACCATCTGTGTCTTGGTTTCCTCTTCTATAAAATGGAGATAATAATTCAGCCCACCTCCTCGGGTCATTGGGAGGATTAATCAAGCTTGGCACTTAGCACAGCATTGGCCAAGTTGCTCGATGAAGCTGTCTAGAGCAGTGACAAGCATATGTCTGTGCTTCTCCACCCTTTTCCCCCTGCTGGCATGCAGAGCACATGATGTTCACAAGTGCAAAAGCACTGTTCAGACCTTCCACTTAGAAAAGATAACATGAAGCTACAGGTAACTCCCAAGAGTCCATGTGATATAAATTGGCCCTCTCTGTCCTCCTCGGAAAGCCCATCGGTACAGCTGACTGCTGAGCATGACCATCCAGGAACAACCTGGCATCCACTCTAACCCTCTTTTTTTTTTTTTTTTCAATTTTTATTTATTTATGATAGTCATAGAGAGAGAGAGAGAGAGAGGCAGAGACACAGGCTGAGGGAGAAGCAGGCTCCATGCACCGGGAGCCCGACGTGGGATTCGATCCGCGGTCTCCAGGATCGCGCCCTGGGCCAAAGGCAGGCACCAAACCGCTGCGCCACCCAGGGATCCCTAACCCTCTTTTTTTTAAAAGACAAATCATTCACATACTTTGGTACGCGTGGTATATTGGACATTATTCACAATCCTTCTTGCCCTCCCCCTGTTAAAATTGCACATCCACACCCTTTCTCATGTGCTCCTACAGAACCACCCACCAGACAGAGCAGAGCGCATTTCCTCCCCCTTGGACGTGTGACCCCATTGGCTGATGGGTTGTGGACAGGAGCAATAGTGGAACAATTGTGGGATCAAGCTTCAATCATGTCCCATGTTTCTACTCACTCCCTGGCACTCCAATAAGCCAACTGGGAAGCTGAGCCCCAGTGGAAACACATGGGGCAGACTTGAGCCCAGCCTGGAGTGCAGCCTGGAGCCCAGCCCACTCAACCTCCAGGTGGAAACAGAGCCATCCGACCAAGCCATCCTGGATCAGCAGAACCGTGGTTCTGTGAGCTTGAGAGGAAATTCTTGCAGTTGTAACCCAGATGAGTTCTCAGATGATTTGTTATGTAGTCCTATTGGGGCAATAGCTGGTACCTTATTATTTACCAGTAGCAACTTACTTATGAGACCCCCAGCTGAGTAAGACACCCAGTGAGTCCAACCACCACTGATAAAACCAAGGCTTAGCCTGACAGCTCTTCAGAGTCAGTCATAAGAAGGCCCCAGTATGATGGGAGAGGACAAAGTCCCCTTGACTTGAACTTAGATGACAGCCTGGCTTAGTGTCATCTCCCAGTTCTGGTGCACCCCCACCCTGTCTCTGGACCCCAACTTCCCCATTTATATCACCAGAAAGATGAGAGAAGAACCTGAGGGAGTTGATGGACACCTTGGAGGGTCAGTGGTAAAGGCCCTCACTAGGCCCCATGAGCATCCGTGTCCATTGGGTTGTAGTCAGGCTCCAGGATGGCCCCTGTGATCTCCCCTCCTGGGACTCATGCCCTTGCATGGACTCCTTCCATACCGTGCCTGGGCTGGTCTGTGTGACCAAAAGAATATGGAACAATTGATGATGAGACACTTTCAAGAATAGGTCTGAAAGACATGAACATCTCCCCTAGATCCCAACAGGCCTTTTTGTTGAAATTGGTAAACCAGTTCCAAAGTCTATATGGAAATGCAATGCAAGTGGAAGAGCCAAAACAATTCTGAAAAAGAAGCACAGAGATGATGGACTTAACACCAGTCAATCTCAAAACTTACTGTGAAGTAAGACACGGTAAACAAGACAGTGTGGTCTCATCACAAGGATCGACATATAGAGCAACAGAACAGAATTAAGAGTCCAGGAATGAATCCTTAAATTTCCGGTCAACTGATGTTCAATGAAGGATCTAAGACACCAATGGAGAAAAAAGTGATCTTTTCACCAATTGGTGCTAGGACAGTTGGATGGCCACATGGGGAAAAAAAAAAATCAGCTTAAGCTTTGGGTTATATCATACACAAAAATTATCAACAAATGGGATCACAGATCTAAACATAAGAATTGAAACAATAAAACTCTCAGAAGAAATTATAAGAGAAAATCTTCAAGACTTCGAGTTGGACAAAGAGTTCTTATGTATCACACCAACGGCATGATTGATAACCTGGACTTTATTATAGTTCAAAACATTCACACTTTAGAAGCCACAACCAAGAGAATAAAAAGACAAACCACAGACTGGGAAGAAATATTTGCAAACCACGGATCTGATAATGGACTCGTAATCAGAATATATAAAGAACTTTTATAACTTAACAATAAGACAGAAAGCCCAATGGGCAAAAGATTGGAATAGACATTTCATCAAAGAAGATGTATGAATGGCTAACAAGCCCAAGAGAAGACGCTCAACACAATTAGTCATTAGGGAAATGCAAATGAAGACCATGACGAGAGAGCACTCCACATCCATCAGAATGGCTTTCATCAAAAAGACAGATCATACCAAGCTTTGACAAGGATGCCAAACAACTGGAACCCTGACACTTAACTGGTGGGAATTTAAAATGGCAGCGCCACCTTGGAAAACAATTTGGCAGCTTCTTGTAATAATAGATAAACGTAAATGTATCGTGACTCAGCAACTCTGCTCCTAGGAATCTACTCCAGAGAAAGGAAAACATTCATCCGGCACGAAGACATGAGCCTCAATGCTCGCGGCTGCACAATGATTCACCCCAGGCAAAAACTGGAAACCATCCAGATGTCCATCAGCTGACGGATGGATAAACAAAAATGTGGTATATCCATACAGTGGAACGCTCCCCGGCCAAAAGGAAGAAGCGAACTCTTGATCCACGCGACCACGTGGATGAACCTTAACCACATTTTGCCAGGAGAGAGGATCCAGGTGGAAAGCACCCATCTCTATGAAATGACTGGCAAGGGCAAACGTATCGAAGCTAGAAAGCAGACTACTGGTTGCCTGCAACTGAGAAGAGGAGCTGGGGTGAACTGTGAATGGGCACAGGGTGACTTCTGGGGTTGATGGAAATGTTCTAGACTGGATTGTGGTGATGATCGTGGAGCTCTGTGAATTTACTGGAACCGCTGGTGGCGGGGAGACAGTGGGGCTTCCATGTGGGTGGGTCTCTTGGTCATTTGCCACACCCCTTATCTCACGGTGCCCCTCCCAGCCAAGTTTGGGGGGAGTTGCCTGCATCCCCATTACGGAGGTCCAGGGACTGAGGCTCGAGAGTCTGGCCCCAGAGTATGCAGCTATCAAGAGGGACAGATGGCGCTTAAACCGGGCTGGCCTGACTCCAGGCCTGCGTCTTAGCATCCTGGACCAGGGACCATGGGAGACACCATGGAAGGAGGAAAAGCCAGACCCCCTGCTCGGCAAGACCTCTCGGTCTCAGGGGGGAGGCAGGGCAGCCGAGCACAAGGCCCTCTTGACCGTGTTCAGTGGCTGCCCCCACCCGCGGCTCCTCGCGGCCCACGGTTCAGCACCACAGCTGCCAAATCCATGCCGTGCAGGTCTGAAGAGAGCTCGGGGCACCCTGAGTGGGGGCTCCTGCCTCCCCCTGGAAGCAGAGAGCAGCAAAATTGGACAGTAATGTGCTGTCGTTCAAACATTTCAACTGGAGCCGGGGTGAATTATGATGCCATCCTGCTTTATTCAGTGCAGCATCTTTCATAAGAGTCTCAGAAACACTTTGGAGAAGGAAATAATAAATAATTGCCCAAAGGGACAAAACAGGAGATGAAAAGCTCCAGGCTGGTGGGGAGGGGGAGGGGGAATTCAGTCTTGAGGAGCTGGTGTGTCCAGGGAGCTCGGGCTGGGCAGCTGGGCCTTGGCGAGCAGAACTTCGGGCTTGAGTGCCAGGTTCCAGATGTTTCTGGGAGAGGAGGCTACGGGACGCTGCACCTGTGCACTGCATCTCTCCACTGGAGACCACGGGTAAGGAGTCCCAGTCCTCCTTCCATGTGACACGGGGCCCTGGATGGGTGACTCTGCCTCTCCTGCATCCACGATCCCTCCACTCAGAGCCCCCCTCACGCCCCCAGGGCCACTCAGAGTCAGGCCCAGGTCCTTCTCTCACCCCGAGCCCTAATCAACCTTGCCCTCGGGGTTTCTCTTGCTCACTGCACTCCAGCCCAGCTGGTCTCCTCGCTCTGCTTTCAACACGCCAAGCACATGCCGGCCTCAGGGCCTTTGCACCGACTTTTCCCTCAGTCCAGAACGCTCTTCTCCCCAAACACCTATGCAGCCAATTCCCTCACCTCCTGCAAGTCTTTGTTAAAATGCTGCCTCCTTGGTGAGGCCCACCCTGACCTCACCATTCAAAACTATTCTTCCCTTTTCCTCACTCCCCATCTCCTCCTCGGCTCTGTGCTCCCTCAGCCTTAGACCCGTCACCTTGCATACGTTCCGTAGGGTGTGTACTATTAAAATTATAATTGTTCCCCTGCTGCTAGATCATAAGAAGCACGGCGGCAATGCCTCTGTCCCCTCGTGGTGCCCAACCACCGCGGTGCTCAGCAAACATCTGCTTCATGAGTGCAAGCATGCTCGCGCGGAGCCTGGAGCCCCCGTGTACAGGTGCACACTTCCATCCTCCTACCCGGGGACCCCTCCCCCCGCAGTCTTGCACACACATGTGCCCTCAGTAAAGCACCTGTGTGTGCAAGAAGCCACCACGAGTTCCTCCTCTGGGAAGAATGGTCTCTGACCCGGGAGACCGTGACACACTATAGGTCAGAGCCTGGGCTCTGGGCCCCAGAATACCTGGGTTTTAATCTCAGCTCTACCACCTGCCACCACGTCACCTCGGATGAGGCACATCGCCTCGTCTGCATAGAGGATTAATTGTGATTCCTGCCACTCTGCTAGGTAGGAACTATTTGTGACGTCCATTGTGTGTCCAGGGAAACTGAGGCATAGAGAGGCCAAGCGAGGATGCAATAACATACTCAGTAACGGAATAACCACCGCGGCCCGGGTGTTTGCCGAGCCTAGAAACTGAAGCTGAGAGGAGGCGAGAGGCAGAAGTCTGTAGCGGAAACATCGAAACACAGACAGTAAGGCTGACCTGGAACCATTTTGCCCCAATCGCTTTACAATGGAAAATGAATTCGCCTGAGCAAAGCAAAGCAAGAGCCGATCCAGTCATCCCGAGTAAAAATAACCCTCAGCCATCAGAGCAGGAAGGTTCTTAGAGACAATCAACCCACATTCCCACTTTCCTGGTGAGGAAGTGGGGTTCGGAGAGGGGAGAGTCACTTACTGACAATCGCATAGCAGATAGAAGTGTGCAATCGGGATCTGAACCTGCTCTGGCTGACACCAAGGCCCCGTTCTTCTCATTGCTCAATTTCTCGTTCATTCATTCAACAGCAGCCGGCTCTGGCCCAACTCCCCGGTCAGCCAGGCACCCGGGGCCCCGCTGGGGAGGCCCCAGAAGCCGTGAGGATTCCAGGTCCTGGGTCTGCACTGAAGGTGCCAGAGGCCACGGAGCCAGGAGACGGGGTCCCTGGGGTACGGGGCAGGGGATCTGCACGCTCAGGTGTGTCTGACTCACAGCTGCAGCAGCCGGAGAGGGGGGAGAGGCCAGCGGGACCCCAGGAACATCTGGCTTGAGGCTTCTCAGAGACATTTTTTTTCTCACTCATTCAGAAGCACAGCTTTCTAGTTGGGGGGCAAGGGACATTTCTCAGCACGGCCTGAATTTAAAATAATTAAAGATAATAAGACGTTCCTCGGGGCCTAATAGGCAGTGTGGGACTAGGTCCTAGAGTGAGCTTCTCATGCCATGGGGCAGGGGGAATGAAGCAGCCTCTGTTCTTTCATTCAGGCTCCATTCAACTGAACGGTCCCAGCAGGCAGGGTACGGGGACACCAGGCCAGGCCCTGGGGGCCCAGGGATGAACCAGATGTGGCCCGAGCTCTCACGGAGCCTGCAATCTGTTTAGTAATAGGATGCCTTCATGTGTTGGTGTCTGATTCCAGGCAGCTGTAGGTCCCTCCAACTCCATGCTTCTCAGCTGGGGTGATTTTACCCCCCCTCCCCCACCCAGGGGACATTTGGCAACATCTGGAGACATTTTTGGCAGGGGGTGGCACGCTTACTGACATCCAGTGAGGCTAAGGATGCTGCTAACTGTCCCATGATACATTGGACAGACTACAAAAAGAATGATCCAACCCAAAACGTTGGTAGTGCCTATACTGCAAAGCTCTGCTTTTAACAAAGAGTCTTTAACCAGGAGTTCTGGGACCCCTAGAAGGCCCGTGGATGTCCTTGCAAAATTCAGGCAACTCCCTGAGATCATAAGCAAAATTTGGGACCTCTGTGTACATGGTAATTGTTCTAGCACTATCTTCCAAAATCCCATCCAGATTGAGGCCAGATATGATGCTGAATTGTTGGACTGTTTTGTGTTCGGGACACAGCGTGGGGCACAACACACGGTAAGTGCTTGGTACATACTGTTGAGACGAATGGCAGGGGGTCCTTAATAGACCCAGAAATAGTTCTCCTCTTCTCCACCCAAGTTCTGAACACATTGGGAAATAAGACAAAAGAGTAGCAGAAGGAGGCCAACATGTCACCTTTGGTATGGATGAAGGCTAATTTGGAGAACAGAACACAGCTCTCTGTGAAAGCCAAATGGGTGTGCTCAGTGAACCCCAGAATTAAGCAGACCAACCCACCTTGTCACAGACATCTTGGGGTGAAGGCAGGCCACCCACCTCCCAGCCCTCATCACAGGAGCAAAGCCTATGTCTGGACTAGCAGCCTCCAACAGAAATAGAATACAAGCCACAAAAGTAATTTTAAATTTATTAACAGACATATTTATTTTTTTACTTTTTTGTTTTTTAGATTTTATTTATTTATTCGTGAGAGACACAGAGAGAGAGAGGCGGAGACATAGGCAGAGGGAGAAGCAGTCTCCATGCAGGGAGCCCAATGCGGGACTCGATCCCAGGACCCCGGGATCATGACCTGAGCTGAAGGCAAACACTAAACCACTGAGCCCTCTGGGCGTCCCCATCAGCCATATTTTAAAAAATAGAGAAGCAGGTGAAAGTACTTGTAATAACTTATTTTATCTAACCTGATATTCCCAACATACGATCATTTTAACATATTATCAGTATAAAAAATTATTAATGAGGCATTTTACATCTTTTTTTTTTCCTACTATGTCGTCAAGTTGCCAAGTGTATTTTATAACAACAGCGCATCTCAATTCGGACTAGCCACGTTTCAAATGCTAATAGCCATATGTGGTGAGTGGCTGACATGTTGGATGAGGAAGGTCTTAGAGGATCAGGGAATGATGCTTGTGCCCTCTGGACGAGCTCCAAGTGGGGAGAAGAGGGGAAGGACCAGGCTCTATGAGCAAATCACTAAGCAGATACATCACTCTACTTCTCCTGGGACAGAGTAGGGAGAGGACACGAATTACACTAATTGAGCTACTTTCACATAGAAGGAAATATTTGAATTGGAGGTGCATTCCTCCTGGATGGATGGATGGATGGATGATCAAGGATCATCATCATGTGAAATCCAGGTAAGACATACAGCACCAGGGCAGGAAGTCAACTTCTATTTTTAAAAAGCTACAAATGTCAAGCCCATGAAAGAAAATGCTGCGGTTTTGGAAGCAATTTATCCTTGTTTTGAAAATCCAGAATCCCATCCACTGTCACCCCATCCAACCTCTGTGAGTGGAAGAAACAATAACATCTGAGTGCTAAGTCTTAATAATATCAATAATAACAATAATAGGGGATCCCTGGGTGGCGCAGCGGTTTAGCGCCTGCCTTTGGCCCAGGGTGCAATCCTGGAGACCCGGGATCGAATCCCACGTCGGGCTCCCGGTGCATGGAGCCTGCTTCTCTCTCTGCCTGTGTCTCTGCCTCTCTCTCTTTCTTTGTGACTATAATAAATAAAAAATTAAAAAAAACAATAATATCTAAAGAATAGTCACCATACCTACTATATGGCAGGTAATTAAATATTCTGGCAAGAACAGAAGCTATATGCAAAGGGGGGTTTTTGTCTAATTGTTTACTGCTCTATTTCTAGTATGTAGCCTACAGTAGGTACGCAATAAATAGTTGTCAAATTAACAAATTATTTGATTTATTTAAGAGGCTCAAAGAGGTTGAGTACCTTACCTGAAGTCGCACTACCATCCAATGGTAAAATTCTACCGCCCGCCCTTCTGAATGATACAGAAAATCACATTTCCCCATCTGTTCTTCATGAACATGACACCTGGTCAGCCCTGCACATTATTCACCCCAAGCACCCCAGCAAAATTTCAAAGCCAAGGTGGTTTTCTCTACTTCTCCAACTCAAACATCCGTATGATACTCTTCCCGTGTCCCCAAACCTGATAGTGTTAGGGAATGTCGAATTCATTTGAACTAAAACTAGGTGGAGCTGGTTCACAATGGCCCAAGAGAGTCGAATGCTACATTTTCAAAAACGTTGTGAGCCAGTTGTTAAACACACCCATCACTAAAGAAGTAAAGTATATAAACTTACAGTTAAATAAATTAGATAGTAAACACCCAAATTCATCACTTCCTAATTATTTTACTTTATTTGATTGCTATCTATGCTCTTTTTGCTCAGTTTTTTAAAAATTTTTATTTATTTATGATAGTCACACAGAGAGAGAGAGAGGCAGAGGCACAGGCAGAGGGAGAAGCAGGCTCCATGCACCGGGAGCCCGACGCGGGATTCGATCCCAGGTCTCCAGGATCGCGTCCTGGGCCAAAGGCAGGCGCTAAACTGCTGCGCCACCCAGGGATCCCATTGCTATCTATGCTCTTAAGGTCATTCATGTCTATCGTATCTATACGGTGGAAATGCTCCTACAACGGTGTCTGATTGAGCATCTCTTCCCAGCCCCACAGTCAATGGCACCTAACCTGAAACCAGCCACAGTGGGAGCATTTACACCACGGAAACTGGCAAATGCTGCAAACCAGGTCCATTTTTTTATTAATGCCCCAGAGAGATTGCTACTCTACGTTTACTAGCGTTCTATGGCTGGTTTACAACCTAGGATGTGATCACAAATCAAAGAACGTGGTTTCAAGATTCTCCACTACACCACTAGATAGCTACGAGAAAGCCATCTTCACTCAAAAAGGACATCTTACTTCAGAAAAGAGCACCAGCTATAGACTTTCTGAGTCTCCCTGTGGGAGGTGGGAAATTCAGTACACATTCCCTCTGGGGTCCAGCTCATCTCAGCAGGGAGCCTCCGGGACCACGGGGTTCAGTTGAGGGGCCTTCTCGCAGACACCCAGCTCCCTTTGGAAATAGCAAAGCTCAGCCCCCTGGAGTCATTACTATGCATGGCAAGCAGGTCTCTTGTCTCTAATGAGCAGTTGGCATGATGCCCATGGTTTGGTCCTGGGCCCCCTCCCGAGATAAAGTTGATTTAACCATATCCTGCTGTCCATACCACCCACCCTCTGTCTCTGCTTTTAATACCTCTGGTGGGTATATCAATGGTTGGAGTGGGAACCATGGGAAGCAGAGAACAAAAGCCTCCGGAAGCGTGTCTGCACAGCCAGGCATCTTAGCTCTACACTCGAGAGTCTAGGAGGTCTTTAATTAGTTTTACATTTCTTCCTCGGAGGAGTGAACATTGTTGAGCATCTCTTGGGTGCCACGTATGTCACTGGGCACCTTCTAGATAATCTTATTTAAAGCTTTAACCACTTTCCAAGTAGGTAACACTAACCCCTTTTACATATGAAGAAAATGAGACCTGGGGAGGTTGAGCCCCCTTCCCAAGGTCAAGCAGCTAGTGAATGGCTAAGCCAGAATTACAACAGCCATCTCTCTGGCTGCAGATTCACATGTTCGCTACTAGGCTTCGTTCACCTGAAATAGATACCCTAGAATAAAACTTGACAAGTGGGTACAGTTTCAAAACTTGGGGCTGAGGAGGAGGACACTAATGGCTGGTGGGGAGTGTACACAAACTAATGGAAGCCCGAGATGCGGGGGTTCATCGGAGAACGCTGGGTGGGCTAACGGTCTCCATAGAAGAAGATGCAATCCATGTGGCTGGAAGGATACGTGGACAGAGGTGGTAAGAAGGAAGGGCGGATGGGTAGAAGAATAGGTGAGTGGATAGTTGTGAGAGCAAACGCGAAGAATGGAGAGATGAGGGATGCAAGGGTGGACAGTGAACAGTAGATGGGTGGGTAGTGAATGGTGGATGGTGGACAGTGAACAGGTGGTGGCAGGTATGAGAAGGAATGGATGTGCAGAGGGTGGAAGAAGGAAGAGGAGGGAAGGAGGAGGGGAAGTGGAGGGACAGACAGGAAGGGAAGGGTGGGAAGAGACACGGGTGAAGGGAGAACTGGTAGGCAAGTGGCTAGGCGGGAGGGTGCACAGTGCAGGGCGGGTGTGCGGATGGGCAGACCGAGAGACTGTGAAAACGCAGACGGGTGGAGGTGGATACACGGTGGGTGCTAGCGTGGGCAGGTAGAAGGGTCACGGATGGACGTGCGGATAGTAGAAGACTAAGGTGGGCAGCCAGGTGATGGAGGAGGGACCATGGATGGGAGGGAGAATGGGGAAGCAGGCAATCGAGTGGGTAGGCGTGTGAGGGAGTGGACAGTGTTGGGCGGGTGGATGGATGGACTGGAAGATTGGATGGATGACAGGTTTGGGCAAGTAGGGAGCATGATGGAGGCGATGATAGAAGAAGGAAGGGACAGAGGGGGAGGGAGAGAGAAGAAAGGAGGGAAAGAAAGGAGGGAACGGCTCATCCCAGCCCATGAGCGCCACAGAGGTGACCCCTGGGGAAGGGGAGTCACCCTCACACGGAGTCCAAGAACCAACCAGAGTCGGGGCTGCCAGGGCAGCACAAGCACCTGACAGCTATGCTTCTTCCCCCCCCCCCCCCGGCAGCCCCTGGGGAGGCTCTGTACCTCTCCTTTCTCCGCCCCTCCCCAACCCCCCCACTCCCCGCCTCCCCACCCCTCCTCCCACTCTCCTTCCTCACCCTGCAGCCTTGTCTTGGCAAGAGGCTCGCTGGAGCCCAGCAGTGGGACCAGATGCTTTGACCTTCTCTGTTCTTGGACATAATTACTGTTATCCCACATAATCGCTTTGAAATAACTCTGTGTCATTACGCACCTTCGTGCTATTTCACCCATTTATCTGCGAGCAGCCCGGTGCTGGGGAGCAGGGACATGGACAGAACAGCCTGCTGGGTTGTTTCTCCTCCTCCTCCTCTCAGGCCCCGTGCTTGACTTAACCCTCAACGTGGGGCTCAAACAATGGCACCGACAGCCCCTCCAGGCCAGCGTCCAGGCACCTCTGGAGGCATGAGGAGCCAGTGGGTCAGGCATGGCCTCGGGCACCATGGTGGGCAGGTTACGTGCTCTGAGAGGCCAGGCGTGGGAAGAGGTAGGAGGGTGAGTCTAACGCCAAAAGCAAGAGCTTTGTGTGCGTGTGTTATCTAAAGGGAAAAGCCACCATCTGGCCCAGGAGAGAACCAGGAGGCAAGTCCAAGATGAGGACCCCGGTGGGGCCTGACCCAGCGAGGCCTGGATGGTGGTTGACATGATGCACGTGCTCACAGGTTCCCGATACGAGCAGGGGGGCTGGCTGTGTCGGGAGCACTGCAGGGCACGCGCCAGGGAGAGTGGACTTGAAGGAGCCCGACCAGGAAGGGACCCGTCCCGGGGGCCCAATCAGCCGGGCCTTTGAGCCAGACAAGCCCCACCTCTGGGTCTGTGGACAGGATGAAGGTGCAGGTGCAGGTAAAGCCTGCCCAGGAAGAGGACTCCAGCTTCCTGTGTCTTGGTTCCGGCTCCTGCACATCATCAATGTTCCCGGGAGGGTTTGACCCCAGCCTGCCCGCGGACTTTCCTTCCAGGTCCGGCCGGCTGGATACCCTGCCTTTGGAATTCTCCAGGCTCATACCTGGATCCCGGCTCCATCGCAGAGTGGCTGTGCGACCTGGGGAAAGGGACTGAACGTCTCTGTGCCTCAGTTTCCTCACCTGTCAAAGAGGGATGACAATGATACCTGCTCGTAGGGTGGTTGGGAGGTTTCCGTGTGATCCTGAACCGAATTGGCATGGTACCCAGAGCATAGCACTTGCTGGATAAATGAAAAAAAAAAAAAAAAAGGAGGAAAGTACCCATGGGTGCCTCCCCAGTTCCCAGCCCCTGTTTCCGCCGAGTCTTCTCTCCTACCATACTGGATGGTGGGTCTCTGGCCCTCCCCCCCAACTTCCCATTGGAGCTCCACCGCCCCAATAACAACAACGCCCATCACCTCCACCTTGGGGACCCAACCCCTCAAGGACTAGGGAGTTTAAATAGACCATAGGGGATGGTGGGTCACCCAGGCCAAGGCCCAAGAAGCCAGCCAAGGAAGCCGGTCAGGCAGCATCCAGCCATGCAGCCTGCTGACCCAGCCACAGAGAGGGAGCTCCCAGGAGCTTTGCACCCAGTCCGGGAGCCTCCCAGCCTCCGCGGCCACCCCAGCTCAGGGTCTCAGCACTCGTCCACGGTGTGTGTGAACGCTCCCGCCTCTGTCGCTGGTGGCGACTCCCGCGCCCTCTGTGTCCTCACTGGACTTTGTCACAGCAGGTGAACACGGGTTACCGATGTGGCCTTCGTGGGACGGATTCATAGGCAGGGGCAAGGGGGGCATTTGACTCAGTGGCTTTTCCAGTGTCAGCGGGCCCCTCTGGTGGGCACCTTCCAGCTCCTTTAATTACCTTCATTGCACTTTTCCTTTGCTACCCCTAAACACGTCCTCTTGCCTTGAATGCATCATCAGTCCTGAGCTGCCTGGCTTAGCTGCCTCAAAGGGGGCAAGGAGAGGCAAAGAGGCCTGGAAAGCCTGGGCGGTCCGGCAGCTGAGATCCTCCAGGGGAACTTGGAAGGGAGCCTGAGTCCTCCAATTCCAGCCTCAGAGCTCTCCTCCTGCAGGAAGCCCTCTAAGATTTAAACTTGCCCAAACAGGGCGCCTTGGTCAGTTAAGCATCAGACTCTTGATTTTGGCTCAGGGTCCTGAAATCCAGCCCCTAGTCTGCTCTGTGCTCAGCGGGGAGTCTGCTTGTCCCTCTCCCTCCCTCTCTGCCCCTCCTTCTGCTCTCTCTCTCTCTAATAAACAAATAAAATCTTTTTTAAAAAAATGAAAAATAGGGCACCTGGGTGGCTCAGTGGTTGAGCGTCTGCCTTCCGCCCAGGCCATGACCCCAGGGTCCTGAAATCGAGCCCCGCCTCGGGCTCCCCTCAGGGAGCCTGCTTCTCCCTCCACCTGTGTCTCTGCCTCTCTCTCTGTGTCTCTCATGAATAAATGGGTAGAAAATCTTTTTTAAAAAATTGAAAAATAAAAAATAAATAAAATAAAATAAGCTTGTCCAAATAAAGTGAATCAGAGTAGCTACTATAATCTGAGGGCTCACGCCAAGCACAGTGCTTGGGGCTAAATGAGTATTAAGTCACTTAAATAATATCCCTGTATTTAGTGAGAACACAGGCTCAGAGAGGAACAGTAACACAATCAGGGTCGCACAGCTCGTCACTGGGTGGGCGGGGATTCCAACCAAGTCCGTGTGACCCCCACCGAGCCACGCTGTCCATCACGTCACCCCTCGATGCAGGTGCCACTCTTCATGTTTTAAAGCCGGGTTCTCGGCAACTGAAAACTGTATTAAGGTTTTCTAATATTTTTCTCTTGTCTTCTCCATACGACTGGGAGGTGTCCAGGGGCCAGTTACCCCCTCACTAGACTGGGAGCCCTTGAGGGTAGAAGTTGTGTCTCTCCTATCAGACTGGGAGCTCCAGCTCTCTCTCCCCCCAACCCCACCCGCAGGCCCCTGCCTTCCCCTGCCCTCCATCTGGCAGGCAGCTCTCCACCCTCCTTTCCCGGCGTGTGGCCCTGGCGCTGTCTCCTCCCTGGGTCCCCCTCCCCTGGCTCCTTCTCTTCAAGGCCTAAAGCACATCCATCATCTCAAAGAGAGTCCTCCCTGCCCCACGAGTACTCCTCAACAGCCCTGCGTTGAAGTCCTCCCCTCTCATCTAATTTATCAGCTGCGTGGCCTCGGGTGATTCCCCTCTTGGCCTCAGCCCTGCCTCCCCTCTCGGCCTCAGCCCTGCCCCTCCTCTCCTCGTCTGCAAGCTTACCCCTCCGTGAAATGGGAATGATGACCTCCGGCCCCTCCCTCACAGGCTGAGAACAGGCCAGGCTGAGCTTCCTGAGGCTCCGGGATGGGCCAGGTTGTGACCACGGCCCATGGGCAGCGGCTCCTGCCAGGTTAGGATGACTGCCGCCCTGCACCCCAGGCAGGATGCTCCAGGAGGGCATCCAGGGGTCATGCCGCCACCTGCTTTCCTGGGTGCTCCCTGTGCTTTGGAGTCCGGGACATATTTGAATTCAAATCCTGCCTCTGGTATCTGTGCAGTCATAAAATGTTATGACCCTTGACCCACGGTCGCACTTCTAGAATCGATCCTTAGACCTATAAACGCCGTCACCCACGGAAGTCCGTTCCAGGTCGGCTACCACGGTAGTGGAGCAGAAGCCTTGAACCGGCGAGGATGCAGATAAAGGGGGGACCGGTTAGATGCGCTCTGCGGTCCGGGCCACTGGCTGCTGCAAAACTACAGACTCAGTATCTTGCACCTGCCACATTGACCCGAGACATGGCACCTGCCACGTTGACCCGAGACATGGCACCTGCCACATTGACCCGAGACGTGCAGAGCACAGCATCAAGCACGCAATATACTGCTAAGGAAAAAGGACATTAAAGAAAACAGAGTTATGGGAGTGGCACAGGCCACAGGATGAGCACCCCTCAACCTCCCCAGCACCCCTGGGCCCCTGCCTACAGGTCAGTGCACATTCATACGTGCGGGAGGGGGATCGGTTACCTCGGGCGGGAGGCAATGGGAGGGAGGGAGACTGAAAGGAGGTTGGGAAAGTCTGATCCTATTTCGGGGACTTTACTGTTGTTTACACCGTTTTGATGAGCCTGTAGTAAAAACAAAAATAAGGCAACAGGAATGTTTAAAACTCCCCTTTCTCGGTCACTGATTGACAGGGGGACTCGGGCATATCACGTCAGTGAGCCTCGGTTGTTTTGTCTGTAAAATGGAAACAACAATGTGTGTCTCACGGACCCACTGTGTGCAGGAGGCGGATCGGGACGCCCGGTAGGTTCTCTTCCCTCACGGGGCAGGTGAGTGGAGGTGGGGAGCCTGCGCCCCAGCAGCCAGCAGCCCAGCTCTTGAGGGGCAACTGCTTTGACTCAGGTGGGGGGGTTCCTGCCTTGACCCCCAGCCCCAGGGGTGCCCGATGCTCCCCACCTTCCAGCGGTTGTGAAAGCCAAGCAGCCTCTGTCCCTCCTGCCGAGTCACGCACCGAGGTCCATCGTCTCTGAGCGCCCGCGGCCCCACTTGGGAAATGGCAGGTGTGTCCCCCCGCAGTCCCGGCCCAGATCCCGGGTGTTGGGGGGGCGTGACCTCCGACGTGGGCAGGCTCCTCTACGCAGCAGCTCCGAGCTCTCCCAGGGCGAGGCTCACCTGAGACGTAGCGGTGAAGAATCTCGAAGTGCTCTGCAAACACAGGCCCAGCCGGCAGCTGCCCCCTGGGAATCGGGTTAAAGTCTGGGCTTCTGCTCCGAGGAGCCCCGCGCCCTGCCGGCGTCCTCCCCTCTTCTCCCCCTCAGGAGCCCCAGCTGAGCCACAGTTCCCGGACTCCTGGAGATCGGGGAGGGGCGTGGACACCGGGGCGGTGGGGGGCAGGCCGGACCCCATCCCCCGGGCGGAGACCCCTGGGGAGGGACCCCGAGGTCGGGGCGCGGCGGGGGCCTGCCGATTCCGATTCCACGAAGGCCTGGAACTTAGCGCCCGGGGAGCAGGCGGGGAGGGCAGTCCCCAGCCCCCCAAGCGGGAGCCTGGGACAGAAATCCCTTCCCGAGAGAGAAACATGAAGTCACACTCCCTGGCACAGCACAGTACCTGGCTTGACCACTCACCTTGCCATGCACGGGGCCCCTAGATTTGAAAATAATGAAAAGCGTCGCTGGAGCAGCCCCGGACCCACCCCCACCCCAACTCGGCCTCCCTCTAGTCCCCCAAGGAGGCTCCTGAAAGCACAGTTTGAAAACTTGGAACCAGACCAAAGAGGGGGTGGCCGCGTGCAACCCATCCCTGCCCTCCGTGCCTCCCTCTCCCCAATCAGAGCAGCCTGGGGGGCCCGGGACCTGTCCTGGGAGCGGACTACGGGAGCACACATCCATCTGGAACCCCGGGGCCCCCCCAGGACTGGCAGAGAAGCAGTGCCCACCCCCCTACCCCCCTGCAAGCTACCTGGGTGCCCCTCGGGACCTGGCTTTGGCCTCCTACCTGCCCCACCTCCGGTTCTGGAGCCACCTTCGACCCTGGGAGATGGGAACCGGGGCAGGAACCCATGGTGTCTCCTTGTCCTTCTCCTCCAGTCCTCCCAACTCCATTTCTCAAACGTCTCCCGGATCCGGGGCTCCCTGCCAGCCCTGCACGAGTACATGCGGCCCCGATGTCGGCGGGCCTCCCGGCCTCCAGGGAGGCCAGGGGGTAGTAGGCACAAGACTGTGGTAGGTTCCAAACCTAGCTTCCCTGTGACTATCAGCTGTAGGATTCTGAGCAAGTTTTCCAACCGTGTCCAAATCTTCTTATCTTTAAAATTAGCACGATGGGGCCCCTGGGTGGCTCAGTCGGGTAAGCGTCTGCCTTCGGCTCATGTCTTGATTCCGGGGTCCTCGGTTTGAGCCCCGGGTCGGGCTCCCTGCTCAGCGGGGAGCCTGCTTCTCCCTCTCCCTCTGCTGCTCCCCCTGCTTGTGCGCGCTTGCTCTCTCTCAAATAACTAAATTCTTTTAAAAAAAATAAAATAAAAACAAAATTAGCATGATAATAGCACCTACCTTATAGCGTTGTTCAGAGGATTAAATGAGTGAATAGTCGGAAGCACTGGAACATAATAAATGAGCCCCAAGTACCAGCTCGTATCATTCCCCCTCCATGCTCCCTGCTGCGGCTGGGCGGTCTTCCTAACCTGCACATGTGACTTCACCTCCCATTACAGGCCCCCCACTAGACCCTTCGCAACTGGGGCTCTGCTAAATGACTCTTTCTTTTTTTTTTTTAAGATTTTATTTATTCATAAGAGACACAGAGAGGGAGTCAGAGACACAGGCAGAGGGAGAAGCAGGCTCCCCCGCTGAGCAGGGGAGCTCAGGGAGCCTGATGCAGGACTCGAACCCAGGACCCCGGGATCACAGCCTGAGCCGAAGGCAGAGGCTCCACCGCTGCGTCACCCAGGTGTCCCTAAATGACTCTTATTATCATTCACTATGTAATAAATTATCCCAACATGTAGTGGCTTAAAAAACAAAAGCTGTTGACCATCTACCTTAGGGTCTGCAGGTTGAGGTCGAGGGTGGCCACCCATGCAGTTGCAGTCCATGTGTCCCCTGGGCTGCAGCCACCCACTGGTTTGGCTGAGGCTGGTGGATCCCTAAGACGGCCCATTTCTGTGGCCATCGTCAGGAGGCCTCAGTTGTCCCCACCTGGGCCTCTCCACAGGACGACAGGAAGTGGCAGCTGGCCTCCCCCAAAGCAACTGAGCCAGAAGCAAGACAGAAGCCATCGACCCTGCCCGAGAGTGACATCGCATCACCCCTGCCGTGTTCCATCGTCACACAGATCAACCCCAGGACGGCGTGGGAGGGGATACGCTAGAGCATGACCGCTTTGGAGGCTGCCTTCCACACCCCTCCAGGCCGCGTCTTTCCCCAGTCCACGACATAGGCAACAGTCCTGGAGCACGCTGGCACTGCCCACACAGCGCCTCTGTGCCTTTGCATGTGCTGTTTCCGCTTCCCTCACATCTCCACCTACTTATGTTTAAAGACTTATCTAAGTCTTTAATTTCCAGTTTTTAAGAATATTTTTAGAAATTTATTTGAGACTGAGAGAGAGAAAGAGAGAGAGCACAAGCAGGGGGAGGGACAGAGGGAGAGGGAGGAGCAGGTTCCCCACTGAGCAGGGAGCCCGACGTGGGGCTCGATCCCAGGACCCCAAGATCATGACCTGAGCTGAAGGCAGATGTTTAACCTCCTGAGCCACCCAGGTGCCCCGGATTTAATTTCCAGAAATGCTTTTCTGTCCTTGCTAGGCCAGGAAAGTCTTTTTCCTGTGACCGTCACAGCAATTGGCCGGCCAGTAGGGATGACCATACTACCACTTGTGGAGCACTTGCTATGTTCCAAGCACGGTACTAAACGCTCCACGTGTCATCACTCGCTGGGTCCCCGACAGCTCCGGGGGCGGTGCTCCTCCACAGAGGAGGGAACTCAGGCGCAGAGAAAACAGGAAACTGTGCCCAAAGTCGCGCTGCGCGTGGGAGGTGGCGTCCAAAGTCAGGCCTGGCTGTCTGGCTCTTGCGTTATGAACACAGTGTTACGTCTCGCTCCTTGATGGACGGAATCCGGACTGACTGACCCTGTGCTTCCAGTGCCCGGCCCACTAGAGAGGAGGAAGGGTTTGAGAAGGAGGAGGGAGGGAAAGGAAGGTTAGAAGAGCAGACAGGTCTGGATCCGGGCCTGTGGGGTGGAGGTCGAGGCAGGCTCCTGAGCAGGAGGGCTTTGGCCATCCAAGTCAGTTCCTCTTCCTCCTCTCCTTCCTCCACCTTCCTCCTCCTCCCCCTCCTCCTCTTCCTCCTCTTCTTCTTCCACCTTCCTCCTCCTACCCCTCCTCCCTCCTCTTCTTCCTCCCACTCCTCCTCCTCCTCCTCTTCTTTCCACCCCTCCTCCTCCTCCTACCTCCTCTTTCTCCCACCCCTCCTCTTCCTCTTCCTCCTCTCCTTCCTCCACCTTCCTCCCCCCCTTCCTCCCTCCTTTTCCTCCTCCCACTCCTCCTCCTCCTCTTCCTCCTCTGAACTGTGAGATTCCCAAGGCCCAGCCCGTTCGTCGAGCCCCTCCCCCTGGCGGGAGAGGGAAGTGCACCCTGCCTCATCCCACCTGGATCCTGCAGACTTTTGTTTCACAGGTTCTTAATTTTTATGTGTGCTTAGCCCCTTGTCCTATTAAAGGAGTGATTTAATTAACTCCGAGAAATGTAATTAATTTTAATTGTTCACGATAATTCATTGTTTAATACTCTATTAATAATTATAAAAAATCCTAATGCCCAGTTACTGTCCTATAATAAGATAATTAAACACTTGTATGGGAGACACTTCATTTTCAAGTGCTCCCACATCACTCCAGTCTCTGGAGCAAAGCTTCCTTGATTCAACCAGCAGCATGGTCACGTGGAGTCTCCCGAAGGTGGTGACTTTACATGGACTTTGGAGAAGGACAGGGTGGCCCAGAAGTTGGTAAAGAGCTTTACAGCAGGCGGAAGAGACCGAGCACTGCTGCGTCAGAGGAGGGAAGTCCCAGGAGTGGTGTCCTGTGCACTCGCCAAAGCCAAGGCAGGCCTGCCCTGACCCGGCCACACCACGTCTTTGTGATGAGCAGGTTAATGAGGCACCAGTTAACACGTGTTATGGAGCAGTTACCATGCCCACTGCCTGCCTGCCATCATTCTTGATGATGGGGCCATGCTAGTGATCAAGACAGACAAAACGATGCTCTAGTGGAGCTCAAATTCCAGAAGGGAGAGTTAGACCATAGATGGATGGATGGATGGATGGATGGATGGATGGATAAAGGAACAAATAAACAAATAAGTAAATTCAAAGAATACCAGTGTCGTGAAGAAAGTAAAACAAGATACAGTTCAAGCAAGACTTGGTGTGTGGGTATGTGGGATGGGGAGTGCTCTTCAGCTAGACTAGTCAGAAAAAGGTTTGCAAGGAGAGGACATTGGCCCCAACATCTGCATTATGACAGGAAGTCAGTCTTACTTAGATCTCGGGGAAGAGTATTCCAGGCAGAGGCAAAGGCCTGGGGTTGGGCTGAGCCTAGAGGATCTGAGCGGCATGAAGGACAGCGTGGGCTGGCAGAGACATTAGGAAGAGAATGGTGAGTCATGAGCGGGGCGAGGACTGGACCATGCAAGACCTTGCAGGTCAGGGGTCAGCAAACCATAGCCGGGGGGGCCAAGTTCAGTCCACCACCTGTTCTTATAAGTAAAGCTTTATTGGAACATAGCCATGCCCGTTCAATTGCGAATCACGGCCACTTTTGCGCCATAAAGGCAGTGTTGAGTAGTTGCGACAGAGACCATATGGCCCACGGAGCCGAAAATATTTACTATCTGGTCCTTTGCAGAAAAGGTTGCCAACTCCTGTTGCAGAGCATTGGATTTTATTTTAACCGTAATGGGAGCCCCTGGAGGGTTTTAAGCAGGCGAATGTCATTATCTAATTTATATTTTTAAACTATCATTCTGGCAGCTGGGTGGAGAGAAGACCGGAGGGGTGGCAGGGAGGGAGTGCAGCCAGAAGAGGCTTTCCAGCCGAGGCTCGGGCTGATGGAGGATCACTGCTGTGCGGAAGTCAGGGTAGAGGAGGTGGAAGGGTAGGCCTCGGAGGAGGCCCAGCAGCCTCCCAGCGTGAGGTGATGGGAGCTTGGACAAGGATCAAGGTTGCCAGGAGGGAGAGAAGTCTGAACTGAGAGGTCTTCAGAAGGCCTGGTTGATGGGTCTCATTGAGGACTGAGATGTCAGGAGTCCAGCCCCCCTGCTGCCTCCCCTGTGCCCCCCCTGCGGTGCTCCCCTTCACGGGGCCTCAATCTCCCCTTTGTGGAAAATCCAGAGGTGGGACCTTCCAATTGGGCCCTCTTGGTTCGCTCAGCCTAGCCTGGAAGCTGAGTCTGGAGCAGTCACTTTACCCCGCAACCCAGTGGTGTCTCCTATGGCCATGCACCTGCTACAGCTGCAGAGGAGGACAGACAGGGGGCAGTCGGGGTGGGGTGGGTGGTTGGGGCTGGCTGCGGTGGGGACTTGCTGGGGCAGCTGGGCCAGAGCCGACCTCAGAGGACCCGCCAGACTTGGCTAGGCAGAGGAGGAAGAGGAGGGGGGCACCCCAGGCCAACCAGAAGATGGGCTGTAGACTCAGGCTAGGGGTTCAGTCCAGTTTCTTGGAGTAAAAGAAGGAGGAAGTAGCAGAAATCCACCTGGACCTCTCAACTCCGAAAACATCTCAGGAGCAGTCATCCATTCATTCCAGAAATATCTGTTGAGAACCTAGAGAACCTAATGTGGATATAGCAGTTAGTAAAACAGACGAGGATCCCCCCCCCTCCTCTTTGTGGGAACTTATATTGCACAAAAACCTAGCAAGCACCTACTGTGTGCCAGGAGCTGGGTGCTGGTGAACGAGACACACTCCGTGCTCATGGGGAAGCCATTGCCCTCGATCGTAAGTACCCACTAACGCCTGAGAAGTAGAATTCGGTGAGTCCAGGAGGACGTGAGGACCCAGAGCAGGTGCCATGTCACCTGGAGACCAGGTGGGCCGATGGCTGATTTCACGTCATAACTTGGCTTGGCTATGGTGTCCAGCTGTTTGGCCAAACACCAGTCTGGGTGCTGCCGTGAAGGTATTTTTTAGATGAGATGAACGTGTAAGTCCGTAGCTTCCGAGTAAAGCAGATCGGCCTCCGTAAGTGGGTGGGTCTCATCTCATCACCTGAAGGCCTGAAGAGAAGCTGAGGTTTCTGGAGAAAGAAGCAATTCTGCCTTTAAAATGCAACACGAAAGCTCGCTCGAGTTTCCAACCTGCTGGCCTGGGCCGTGGATTGCAGACTCCGCAAACCTTACCTGTACGTCTCACCTGCCCTACGAATTTCAGAGCCGTGTGTGTGTGTGTGTGTGTGTGTGTGTGTGTGTGTCCTATCAGTTCGATTTCCCCAGAGATTCCTGATTAATACAGGGTCCTGTGGTCCACCTTCACCTGAGCTGACGACTCCTAGAAGACATCTGGGCCAACGCCCCGGGATACAGGTTGAGAAACTGAGGCCCAGACCCAGTAAGGGACTTTATCAGCATCACCAGGGCAGACCGGACTTGAGCACGGGCCTCTTGGTGCCATCAATGCCCCCACACCTCCTCAGTCTGGAACAGCTCGCATTTCATCTGAGAGTCCGGGATGCCCTGGTAAGAGGGAGATCCGAGAGCCCGGAACATTCCATAAGGAGGCAGAGTCACACTTGCCCCAAGCCTGCCTGCCCCGCCTGCAACCCAGCCTGCCCAGGGTGATGGCTGCAGGGCAGGCCCTAGATTGGGGACCAGGAAAGGGCAGAGGGAGGGATTCGGTGAGGGGACAATAGGGTGACGTGGGTCACTCCCATAGGGGCTGGTGTGGCTGCAGCTGGGAGGAAGGAGGGCACAAGGGGGCTGGGCTGAGGGCTTGTTTCTGAGGCAGCCAAGTGCCCTCTGTGTGCACACCCCCTCCGGATATGGGTGCAGGGGGCATAGAGGCAGAGAGGGACGAAGGTCTCTAGACACCCAGAGGGAGACACAGAGTCAGAGAGCCCCAGAGAAGGACGTCGTGAACACGCACACATGCACGCACACGTGGGGGCCTAACAGCAGCCAACTAGCTTCCCGGAAACTATCCTCCCACGTATCTATCCCAGGCCCTGGAAAGTATGACGTACTTGCACCCTTGAAAGGGACAAGGATGGGGAGGTCTCCGGAGCCCTAGCCCCCATCCCTGCCTCGGAACAAACCAAGACCCTACCCTTTTCAAAGCAGGCAACAGGTTGGAAAGGTGGGGCCAGGGCCACCCCAGGCAGTTGGGCCCCAGCCTCCCCGTCCCCAGGTGGAGTCGGACCTGGGGCCGGAGCTGGGGTATAGGGTGCAGGGAAGGACCTACCGTCCCCATGGCCCCCTGGGTCCAGAGAGCCCACTCCCCACCCTGCCCCAGAGGCCACCTGGGAGACTCAGGGCTGAGAGCATCGAGGGGGCACAGGACCTACCTCCCCCTGAACCCCTACCTGTGCCAGGGGCCGGCCAGCAGTCTACATGACCCACCTCTGTGGATCGCCTTAAAATCCCCTGAGCCAGCCTGACCTACTCCGCCTTCTCTCCATGTCCAGTCAATGTGTACTTAGTGAGCACCTGCTGTATACCTCATGAGCAAGCCAGGTGGGCCCCTGCCCTCTTGGAGTTCCACAAAGCTTGGGGATGCTGCTGTCCCCTGCAGATCCTGGGGTGGTGGGGGAGGCCGGAGCCCAGAGGAGCCCTGGGGAGACTGTCCCTTCCGGGGTCGGGGGTGGTGGAGCACAGGCCCTTGAACCCTCCACTCCTGACCCCGTCTTTGGGGTCAGACACTGCCACCTTGGGGGAGAGCCCGGGGGACCCCGTCCTGCCTCGGAAGTCAATATGGGGGAGGCCACGTGCCCCTGCCTGCCCCCAGCAGAGGCTGAGCACCCCTCCCTGCCCCCGGCAGGCGCTCCGGATACAAGAGCCCAGCATCTTCCTCGGTTCCACATGGAAGCCAGTAAGCGGCTGCATCCCCACCCTAAGCACTTAAATATACAATTTGCTTGAAGGAATTATACACTGCCGGCTGCTTTTAAAATCGAGAAAAGACCCCCCACAGAACTGTTTCCTTTCCTCAAGTGGCATCATCTTCGGCAGAGAAGCTGCCCGATTCTCTAATTGCGCCATCTGTGCTGGGGAGGGCGGGGGCTGGGCTCGGAGTCTGTTCCCTCCAATTCCGTCCTCAATTCCACATCCCCACCTGCTGGGCTCTTGCTGGGTGGCCCTGGGGCTCTGACCCCCAGCTGCCGGCCGCCCCCCAGGGGCTGGACACTTCACCCCCCGACGCTTCTCACTTTGAGATCGAGGGGGGTTAACCCCTCAGCCCCTGCGCGGAGGGATCCCCCCCGCCCAGATTGGGCTCGGTGGTGTCTCTCCTAAATTCTGCTGCTTGCAGAATCTTCTGGAAGCCCAGCTGGGCATGACCCGCAGGGACCTTCTGCTGCCCTGTAACAAGACCCCAGAGTAAGGCTTTGACTCCAGAGAGCCGGCTTCTCTTTCCTCGCCCCATGTTACCTGCCTGGGACTCAGGGACCAACAGAGACCTGGGTTCAGAGCCCGGCTCTTCCCCTTCCCAGCTGGGTGACATGGGGGAAGCCTCTGGACTTCTCTGAACTGGTGTTTCTCCATGAAAACACACACACACACACAGAGACACACACACACACACGCACAACCTGTCTTCTTCTATTCTCCTGACCACATTTCTCAGTTTGGGTTCCCCCCAAAGCAGACAAAGATTTGGCTACAGGTCAATTAGGAAGGAGGTGACCCCAGGACACCACGCTCACGGCAAGAGCCCCAAAGTGACAGAAGGAGGAAGGAAAGCCATAAAGGATGGGCACTGAGCAGTTACTCCTGCAGGCAACCAGGGCCAATCCCGCTGGGACCCTCTGAGAGGCTGGGTGGGGCACAGCTCAGAACCGCCCCCCCACTCCCACCCCCACCCCCAGGTGAGGAAGCTGGGCCTGCGGAGGGTCACTCCTGGAGCATCGGCTCCCAGGCCTGCCCCAGGCGGGGACTGACCGCAGGGCAGGGCTGCAGAGCGCCTGGGGAGTGTCTGCAGGCAACCCCGGGGTGCCTGTGCCCAAACCCTCCTTGCCTTCCTGCAGGGTGGTGACTAGCATAGCACCCAGCACATAGTAGGTGCACGGCTGCCCCCTTCTCCCCTGGCTAAATGGCCTCATTTAAACATCCGATCCCAGTAGGATTAGGACAAAGGAAGACGTCCAGTGCACGAGTCCCAGGCCCCGAGGCCCCATCCTCCACAGGAGCTGGAGCCAAGCCAGCCGAGGGAAGCTGAGACCGGGGCTGTGGCCCCTGAGAAACCGCGTCTCCATCCCTTTCTCCCAGGTCTAAGCTGGCTTCCTCCGCCACACCTCCCCCCACCCCTGCCCCGGGGCCCCGCTGGCACCACCTCCTCCCGGCAATCCCATCCCTGGTCAGGTCAGCACCGCCCGTAGTCCAGCCTCTTGTGGCAGCTGGCTCCCCCTGGTCGAAGCTCCACCTCTCCACGCCCCTGCCCCCACCAGCCCCACTCACAGGGGATTCTCCTGTCACTCCAGAGCCATCTCAGGGACCTGCATGGCCTCTGTCTGGGCAGGGGGAGTGGTCAGCAGCTCACTGTCACCTGCCCAGGTCACCTCCCTGCATCTTCCTGTCTCAATATTCACACTTACCTCCCCTGGCCCTCAGGTTCTCTCTCGAGGTCTGAGCGTCAGTCCTAGTTCAGGACCCGTCAGTGTAGGAGAGGACCCAGGGGAAGCTGGACAGGCCGGCCCATGGCGTTCTGAACAGCAAAGACCTTTGCCACCCGCATCAAATAGGTGCACAGAGCTCTGCAGTCCCTGCTACCTTGGCCCCTTCCAGATGTCCTGGTGCCTTGATCGAATCCTACAGGCCCGACTGTGGACACTGTCTGCTGGGGAGGGGAAGCACATGACAGGGTGACATATGGGAGGTCATTGTGAGGCCTCAGCCATGCAGGGATCTGAGGACAAGATATTCAGACAGAGGAAGAGGGAGCAGTGTATGCAAAGGTCCTGAGGTAGGAATGCTCAAGGGATGTCTGAAGGTAAGTAGATGTGAAGATGGAACTATTTCGGCCTCAGTTTGGACGGGGCTCCAAGACAATAGACACCAATCACACCCACATTTCCAGCTGAGGCATAGAGACCTCCCAAGCATGATTTGCAAAAGAGGCGGTAAGAACTGGCCTTGCCACCCTTCACCAGTTTCCTACTTCCAGCTTAAAAGAGGCTGGAAAAGCCAAGAAAGGGGCTGGAGAAGAGGGGAGTTTGGGGGCGGGGACTGTTGGGAGTTCTGAGAGCTTCCCCCCTGCCAGGGTGGAAGTACCTGCCCTACCCTGGCGCTTGGGGTGGGGGTGGGTGGTGGGTGGGGGGTTCTCCAGCAAGACCACTTGGAGGGGTGGATACGGCTCCCCTGGGTGCTCGGTGGCTGCGCATGCACAACAATGGTACACGACTCACCTGGGAACTGTTAAGACGATAACTTGGGGGAAGGTCAGGGCTAAGTGTCTCCCAGGGACAGGAGGTGGGCCACAGAGGGAGGGGCGGGGAGACCTCCTTGGTTACCGGGCATGGAAGGCTGGCGGGGAAGCCCACGGGCCAGCCCACACGGCACTGCAGGTGGGTGGGGGTGACTAAGGTAAAATGAGGTCCCTGGGGCAGGCCCTAACCCAACCTCACTGACCAGTGTCCTTGTGAAAAGAGGAGCTCAGAACACATGGGGGGCAGAGCTTGCAGAGGCCATGAGGTCTCAGGGACACGGTGTCACCTGCAAGGCAGGGAGGGAGGCCTTCCGCCGGCCTTCTGCTTGGCCCTGGACTTGCAGCCTCCAGGAGGGACAGGAACATCTGTCGTTGACGCCCCCCGGCTGTGCAGCCCGAGCGCACTAAGATACCCCAGCAAGTTGTACCGAATCCCAGAAAGGACACCCAAGGGGCTGTGGGGGCTGCTGCTGCCGAGCCACCTAAGCTCCTAGCAGCTTTGCCACCTGCTGTTCTGGGGTCAGGGACAGAGCCGCAGAAGCTCCGCCCCCTTCGAGGGAAGGCCACGCTCCCCAGTGAGGCATTCAAGGCCCCAGGCCCACACCCACCCACCACCCACCCCCTCCTGGGTCCCTTTGGCTGTTGACAGAACTGCCCGCCAGCCTTCGGACCCCGCCAGGCTGTCCTCTGTGCCTCCACCCAGAGTGCCCTCCCTCGTCTAACACCTCCTCTCAGGCTGGGCCCAACAGCACCTCTTCCAGGCAGCCTCCCTGGGCCCTCCCTTGTGCTTCCAGGGGGCCCTGGGCTGGTCTAGTGTCACCATCAGCTTCCACTGCTGCACCTGAGAGTCTAAAGGGCAGATGCCGGGGCCTTGGGTGCAGGAGGGACGCACAGGAGGAGGAAAGCGGGGCTCCCTGGAGCGGGGGGCATCGTTGCCTGTCGGAGCTGACGGAAGCTCGGGAGACCACCTGCTGCAACCCGCTCACCTGCACACGGGGGGTGGGGGTGGCTCGAGGCCCAAGGTCACAGGGGTCAGACGCCCCAACAGGCCGTCTCCGGCCCAGCGCTCCCCGCGCGCTGGCGAGCCTTCGCCAACCCCCCTCTTGACAAGTGGAGTTTAATTATTTACGACGGCGCTTTATAGCTGCGGGTGAACCCACCAGAACATATTTTGTAAAAGTAATGAAGGCTCAGTAATGCGAGACCTCGCTACAGCTCCCGTCACTAAATCTTGGCCCAGGAGTCGGCCAGACTGCGTAGGTGCTTTTTCCCCCCCTCCTTCTCTCTTTCGGAGAATTACAGGGTTTGCAGATTAGGATTGGCTGTGGCACAAGGCGTAGCCGAGACATTTTTTCTCAATTAGGCGGGGGAGAAGAGCGGGCTTGAAGGAACCAGAGTCTGAGCCCCTTAAGTGGGGATCAGGAGGGGGAGTTGGCCACGGCCCCCCTGCCATGGACACCACCGTGCCAGGTGTCATCTGGGGCAAGCGGGGACCCTGCCGCGGAGCCCCCACTCAAGCCCTGGGGGCAGAGGAGACAGGACATGAGCAGCGAGGGCAGGCCTGGGAGTCTCTGGGCCTCGGTGTCCCCATGTGAAATTAGGAAGACACCGCCTCTTCTGTTTCCTTCTGCAACGTTCCAATCTTTCTCCCTGGCAGTGACAATGGTGAGACGACAGTTGTAATTCAGGGGGCACTTGTGCCATGGGTGAACTTGAGGAGTGCCCCCAAGCCCCCTCAGGCAGGCATTAACTCCAGTTGGCAGAGAAGGGCAAGTGACTCACCCAAGGTCACTGAGCTGAAGGGCTACAGAGGCAAGATTTGAACCCAGGCCCTCTGGCTCCAGAGAGCTTCGCACTGACCACCTACGGGACCAGGTGCTGTAATGGGCTCCTCATGTGCTATGGCTCATTACGTCTTCCTGAGAAAGATGAGGCCTGTGGTCTCCCCTCATTTATAAGTGAGAACACCAAAGCTCCTAGTGAACCCTGACTTGGAACCTGGTCGCCCACCTAACGACACACCCCGGGTCTCTCTACTCAGTGTGGCTGTGGCCCCAGCCCTCTGGGCTAAGTTCCCTGGACTCCAGGAGACACAGTGCAGCCTCCCCAAAATACCAAAGAAGCAAAGATGACGCCCCCCCAACTTGTTGTATGGGAGGGCCGGTGGGGGGGGTGGAGGGGCCCAGATTGAGCTGGCAAGTGATGCTGTTTTGAGCCAGACTGGAGAGAAAGGGAGAGAGGTGGGGGCGAGGCAGGGAGCGTTTACCTGGAGGTTGTGCCTGGAACATTCCAGCGTTTGGGAGGAAGGTTGCAGAGCCTTCAATAATAGAATTTGGGGTGAAAAACTCAGACGGTGAGGTGGAGGGTCTGGACTGTGAGTCCCGCACAGAAAGGAACCATTCACCTGGGAACCTTCGGTGTGTACGGCAGAGAAGGTGCTGATTTGGGCCTCGTTCTGCGACTAACAAGGGGCAGCCTCGAGCATAGCCTCACTTCTCTGGGTTTCCTCCTTCTCTCTCTAATCAGGCCCATCTCCCCACAACAGAAAACCGTAGCAGGCAACTACCTAAACACATCGTCGTGCAGGTGAGAGGCTTTCAAAGCTCCTTGAGAGCCAGTTCAATAAAAGTACTCACAAGACCATGCCAGGAGTTAAGGCAATGCCAGAAAATTCTGCAAGCAGCTCATCCAAGTACATACCGCTGGATATTGGAACCACATGCTTTTGCTTGGTCCTCAGGAGGGAGTGCAGAGCTAGCTGACCATTCGGGGTGTTGATTATAGACCTACTCTCAAGGAAAGAAGATCAAATCATCCGTTCATCCAACACTTACTGAGGAGGGACCATGCGCTTGCCCTGTCGCAGACACTGGGGATATATGGCAGTGAACAAAACACCACAAGTCCTGCCTTCACGGAGCTTACAGCTTAGTGGAGAGACAAGCTTGTATTTTAAAAAGTGAAGCAGGGAAAAAATAAATAAATAAATAAATAAATAAATAAATAAATAAATAAATAAATAAAATAATAAATAAAATAAAATAAAATAAAATAAATAAAAAATGAAGCAGGGAGAGGAAAGAGGCGGGTGGGGGTCAGGGAAGTCCTCTGCAGGAAGGTGGTATTTGAGCAGAGGGGAAGCAGCCGGAGAAGGAGCCGGCGACGTCTGGGCATGTCTGGGGACGGTGCTCCAGGTGGAGGAATCAGCAAGGCCGAAGCCTGGGTGGGAGCACCCTGGCCCGATGGAGGACTGCTGGGGAGGCCAGTGGGCAGGGACGGGGCGGGGGGTCTGAGTGTCACAGGAGCCACACCAGGCAGGGCCTCATGGGACACAGTGGGGACTCTGGCTTTCACTCTGAGCCACATGGGAACCAGTGGAGGGGCTTTCGGGCAGGGTGTGATCGGCCAGGCTGTCGAAGGCTCCCGTCGGCCCGCAGAAGCACGGAGCACAAACCGCACTGAGGCCAAGCCAGGGCGAAGCAGGTGGGAGCCACTCGCAGGAACCCAGGCGAAAGCTGCGGGCCGGGGTGGTCTCTGCGGAGTGGGTGAGAAGCAGCTGCTCAGGGATGATTTTGAAGTCAGAGACAACAGGAAGGCCATTTATGCTGCTCTGATTTACAGTCCAAGGTGAATCTGGCCACCGGGTCAAGAGCTTTGCATACAGGTGTCCTCGGCTGACACCAACATTCTCTCTTCCGATGCTAATCTCCAGAAACTAGAAGGAAAGAGGCTTTTCCACCTGAAAACGGTTACGCACCTCAAGGCAGGTGGGAGCAGGAGAGGGGCTTGCCTGGAGCAGAAGCGGGCCTGCTGTGCTGGTCTAAGATGTACTGTCCTGGGGGACCCAGGTCTTCCCGGAGGCATCCGTCTACCTCTGGCAAGACGCTGGCACGCGGCAGCCAACCCGCAGCCTCCGACACGGCCAGTAACCTCAGGGGAGCAACAGGGGCTGTTGGTGCCAATGACCCCCCGTTAGACTACATGCCAGGCACTGTGCTAAGCCCTTGGCTCACAGTAGCTCACTTAGCCCTCTATACACCAGGGGGTAGGTACTGTTATTACCTTCACTTTACAGATGAGAGTTTGAGGCTCAGAGGCACTAAGTAATCAGCCTAAGGTTGCAGTTAGGACGTGACCGAGCCAGGGTTAAAACTCTGGTTTCTGGAGCTGCCCCTGCAGCCTTCGCATGCAATGCCTGGCCAACCAGCCTGCGGTTGCAAGGCAACTCCTCCCAGGGTTCACCACCCAGACCCTCTGATCACCTGATGGCCCTTGGACCTGGACGGTCCCCCCCCCTTCCTGGGCCTCAACACCCACCAGCTCCATCCACACGCACCCCCACCCCCAGATGCCCTACGGCAAAGGCTCTACAGTCCACTGTTTCCTACCTGCAGTGAGACCACCTCAACGCCAAGGCCGCACGGTTGGAAATGGGCACTATTTTTAGAGAGACGAAAGCCAGGTGGGTTGCATATGGCAAAGACAACAAACTAATACCTTAGCAAGGCCTCCGGGGGATCCTTCTTAATGAAGATGTAATGACTACGGAGTTAAATAAAATAGCACGACCAGAGGGGATCCCCTCACTGCCCCCCCACCCCGGCCGCCGCCACCTGACACTGGACGGACGGACGGCCTCCGATGGGCCGGCCGAGCATTTTGCTGAGTGCATACCCTCAAAACCCTGCAGGAGACGGGGCCTGTGGCCCGTCAGAACCAGCTTCCCCCGGGGAACGGCCTCAGCAAGGTTGAGTAGCCTGCCCAGAGGTGCACGCAGGCAGGAGTCACGCAGAGGTTCACTGCCCCCGTGGCCCTCTCTGGACCACCGTTAGGCAGGCGGGATAGGGGGCAAGAGGCTGAGTCTTCCCTCGGCAAGTTAAACATCACACCTGCAATTTGGCTCTATTTACTTTCAAGGAACCCAGTCTTTCCTCCATAAATCACACAGCAGTCCTGCCCTTGTCAGAATCATCAAAGGTCCAATTAACCCAGAATACCGTGGCCCCTTCCCTGCAAACTCCGCGCGCCCCCCACTCTCCCGCCCCCCAACCCACGGCTTTTCAGGCTGGGAATATTACCAAGCTGGTAGAAAAGCAGCCCAGCAAGCAAGCACTTATTCTATAGCGACCCTGTGGGGGGAGGGGGGAGCCCACATGCACAAGAAAACCACCCACAGCAGCTAAATTCCAACTGCCAAGCCTTTATTAGCGGTGATAAAAGGCAGCAAAAAACAGCACAGGGCTTTCGGCTCCCAGGTGGGGGCTGCAGTCCCAGGAATTAGCCATGTTTTGACTGGTAGAGTTATGGAATTTATAATGGAGGCCCTGGAGAAATTAAACACGGATTACGGCCAGCTCCCTCCCCAGCTGAATGTCTCCGGTGGGAACAGGCCTCCTCGGGCCCCCTCGCCCCCTCCAGGAGCCTGGTTTGTGGGCCCAGGGGGCTGGGTGAGGACGGTGGCCGCCCTCAGCGCGGGGTCACGGAGGAGGTTAGGAGGTGGCTCTCACCTCCCTGGGGTGCTGTCCACCCCCCTGCGGTGCCCTGGGCCTAGGCATCGGGATATGCCGGGCGGTCCCGAGCACCCAGCCGCAGTCCTGCAAGGCTCACCAAAGTGATTCTGTGTCCTCCACCTTCGCAGTGTCTGCCCTTGCTGGGCTCAGCATCGTCGTCTCCCTGGAGGGAGGCAATCGTCGAGGGTCAGCAGAAGCGGCCTGAATCGGGGCAAAGCCGGCGCACTCTGTCTTAATTAACAAAAAGAACTGGACCCACCTCTCACACTCTGATTTTAGGGCCTCTTTAAGAAGCCAAAGATGCCTGGCAGGGGTTGTATATCAAGATCCTAACATCTTAGTGGAAAAGTTCATCAAAAGGACAGGATGAAAAGGAATCTTGGCGAGCAGCACGCCTAGAGCTTCCGGGCAGGCGTGCTTTGTGATGCCGGCGTGTGGCTGATTGCTCCTGGAGTCCTTGGTGTTGCCCACTCAGGGAAAAACTGAACCCTTCCCGAGCACCTACTATGTGCCAGGCACTGTGCGAAGCCACTTGATAAACATTCCTTAATTTAACAGATCCTGGAAAAGAGCTCACAGCACAGGGTAGGTGCCTAGTAAATATTGATTGGATGGGTTAAAATGACTTTAAGCCCAGTGACAGGGCGTCATAATCATCTCTTTACAGGTGAGGCAATAGAACCAGAGAGGGCCAGTTCCTTGCCGCCCCCCCCCCCCCCCAGGCAGCCCAGCACGCAGAGGGAAACAGATTCAGGCCCCTGCCTGACTCCCAAGGGGGAGATCCCTCAGGCCGGCCTGGCCTCCTCCTCTCTGGGCAGGGGTGAGGCGGGAGGGAGGAAGTGAGAAGCCGGGAGCTGTCCAGCATTTGCATTGCTGAGAGGAGAGAGCACGGGAGACCCGCCCCTGTGACAGACTCCCAGGTGAGGCAGGGCAGTCTCCTGGCCCTCCTCAGGAGTTCATCTGGGCGTCTCACCTTGGAGACTACTCTCCCCACGTCCTGCACCACAGGCCACCCCTCCTGCCACCCAGGTCGAGGTGCTCTAAAACACACAGCGACCAGACAGGTGCCAGATGATAGGACGGGAAGGTCTGCTGGTCCCTCAAACCCACGGCCACCCCAAGGGCCACCAATACTAAATCCCTAGTCTGACGCATCAGAGCGGAGCAGGGTCTGGATGGCACAGAACCGGTTTCACCTCGAGTCTAACGGGATGTGTGTTTTCCTGATGTATGTTATTGCTCCACTGGGGTCCCTCTCCAGGCCATTCTCCTGGCTCCACCCAGAGCTCTCCCATGATGTCATGACTCTGCTTACAGCTCTGCAGTCTTCACTCCTTGGTGTGACACTCGACGCCCTTCAAGAGCTGGCTTCACCGACCTCCACCTCCATCTGTCCCCGCTCCCAACGCCTTCATTGTCCAGCCATTCTAAGTGCCCCGCCTCTATTTAACCCCTGACGCCAAGTTGTCAAAGACAGCTCTGGGGCCGGTAGCAGGGACAAGCATTCCAAACAAAGGGAACAGCGTGTGCTAAGTCCTGCTCCTCTGCAAGAGTCATCGCAGGAATCCCTTCCTAAGGAAGACCCCCTCTAGCTGACCGCCTCTCCCTGGAGCCCGTCACTCACCATCCCTGTGATACCTCTGTGTACAGAACATGATTCTGCTCTGACACTCAGGCAAGAAAATACCCTGCAAACATGTCCCCCTAGAAGATGAGCTCACACTTTGTGAGGTTTTATCCATTTTGTATCACTAGCACCTGCCTGCATGTGAGCAAGCAAAAATAAACAGAAGAGCCAGGTGTCTTTTTTTTTTTTTTTTTTGCCTGGGGACTTGGTTAATAGAGCCTGGTGTATATAGAAAGAATAACAGTTATAATTATAATGTGTGCTAATAACGGCTAACCCCTCTGTGCCTGGCACCTGCGAAGTGTCATATATATGTGAACTCACCACGCCCATATGATAATCATCAAAACCACCCCGAGGGAAGCATCGTCACCGGGTCCATTTCACAGATGAGAGAAAATGAGGCACAGCAGGTAAGTATCCCTGCCCGGAGGCAACAGAGCCAGAGAGCAGCAGAGCAGGGAGGCCAAGCCAGACAGTCTGGTTCGGAGTCTGGGCCCTTGTCCGTCTCGCCAGCTGCTTCTCTAACGAAAGGGGACCTCAAGGTGGAAGAGGTAAGGACGGTCTCCCCGAGAGCCGGGAGGATCCTGGTGTTTACTCTGTTCTCCACATCAGCAGATCCTAAAGCGCCTACCAGGGTTATCTCAGGGAACGTGGGCATCCACACCAACCCAAGGGTGCCAAGCCCCAGCCTCGGCAGCAGAAACTGGCAGGACTGCACCCTCACAGCTGGGAACAGCCCGCCTTGGGGCCCTTCTCTTTGTCCCCTCCACCAGCCCCCCCAGCACCCCCCTACTCTCCCCAGCTGCCAAGACCCTGCCTCCCACCCCCCTGCACCTGGCTGCCCCTGGCAGGCAGCCCCAGACCCCTCGTGGAGGAGAAGCTTCCCCCAGCTCCGAGCAGCTGCCAGGCCATGCCGGAGCCGGCAGGCATCTTCTGGGCACCACTTGCCGCCCCGCCAAGCCTGGCACGCCAGCGGTTCCACGTTAGGTCGATGGCCCTGCACAGCCCCACGGAGCTGCTATTTTTAATTTAATTGGAGAGTCGGAGGAGAAAGATGGTACCCAGCGAGAGAGTTTTAAAAGCTTTCGGGGTGGGGGAAGGGGGAGAGAACGCGAAGAAAAGTTCGTAATTATACACCAGGCAGCCAGATTTGATGCTTGAACAGAAAGGTTAAATGTTACATTCAGAATAAAATGAGAAAAAGTCCTGATGACAGTTGCCCAGAGCTAAATAAGGAGGAAAAAAAAAATACCCCTTGCCCGTCTCTTCTCCAGCTTCTTCTTCTCCCTCGTACTCATTGCTGAGCATCCCCCCTTCTGCCTTTGAAAGCTCGGGAGCGTACAAATAAACCAGTTTGGAGCACAAAGATCACTACTCAGCATGTCAACACTTGATTGCCACCCAAAAGCAGCTTTCACTCAATGCCTGAAAAAAATCTCACATTTTCATCTCTCAGCCCAATAGGTCTAACGGGGCCCGGAGAATTGGGATGGCCGTCTGGCACTGTGGGGAACCACATGGGCTTTAGTACGGATGCACCCAGGTTCAAATGCCTCCTCTGCCAAGGGACAGATGCGCCAAGCCATAAACAGACGACTGCTGGTTCAGACTTTCCTGTTACAAAGAGATAGACGGCACGCTCCTTTCGTCCTTCCTTTTCCAGCAGGGGATATAGACGAGATGCCTGGAGCTGCTGCCGTCATTTTGTGCTCCCAAGCACCACGCTCAAAGTGCAAAAACTGAAAGACAGAAAGGGTCTTTGATGATGTAGACATGCCACTGTGCCACAGGGCTGCGGGCTTGTCGCCTGGGACAAAGAAATCCCCATTTGTTTTAGCCACTTTTGGTCTAATTTTCTTTTTCTTTTTCTTTTTTTTTTTTAAAGATTTTATTTATTTATTCATGAGAGACACAGAGAGAGGCAGAGACACAGGCAGAGGGAGAAGCAGGCCCCCTGCGGGGACCCTGATGTAGGACTCGATCCCAGGACCTCGGGATCACACCCGGGGCCAAAGGCAGATGCTCAACCACTGAGCCACCCAGGCGTCCCTGGTCTAACTTTCTAGAAATGCTGAATCCATTCCTAACTGTGACAATCCTTTATGAACCTGAGCTTGAGTGTGAGCGTGAGCAAGAACTTCACATCCCGCAGCTTTGGATTTCCTACGTGTAAATGGGGACAAATATCACTCATAGTGTGTGTGTGAGGATTAAATGGGACTCCATTCGTAAAGCACGACGGCTCCGTTGTCATTTATACTCCTGGTTGACAGGAAAGCAATATCGAATTGTAAAATTTACAGTCACCCCTCCTCTCTCAGTCGCACTTTCTAGTTTTCAAAGAGCCTTCTCTTTCTTCATCTCAGCTCACCCTCAACCCCAAATCCCCGAGAGGAAGAAGTATTATTCCCTATTTTACGCCCAGCAGATTCAACGGAGGTTAAGCAACCTGCCCAAGGTAGCTTAGCTGAGGATGAGGCCAGCCTGTAACTCAAATCTGGCTCCGAGTCCCTGGGGCCCAGGCCAGGCCGGCTCTGAACTGTTCTCCTACAGGCCCCACTTCTCCTGGGGACCACCGATGTCTCAAGTTGGGGGATAACGCTGTGGCCGAGCCAGCGTGGCTCATGTGGCAAAGACAATGTGGGCTGGACTCTGGCCTCCAAATTTCCCCTCCTGTCCCTGAAACTTCAGGGTTCCTTGGGCTCCAATCTTCTGCCCACTGCGCTCGTACCTCCACGAACATGAAGAGACCAAGAGCCCTGTTCAGAAGCAGCCGTATAACACAGTGGTTGAGAACACGCACTGGATTTGAACCCCACTTTTGCCACCGACCAGGAAAAAAAAACTTCAGTAAATTATTCTCTCTGTATTAGTCAGGATAAGCAAAACAGCTGCTGTAACAAACAACCCCCAAATCTCAGTGGCTGAACATGGCAGATTTTTCCTCATGTCCCAGGGCAGTGCAGTGGGTGGGGTAGGGTGGGGTGGGGTGGGGGTGTCCACGTGCCACCCAGCCTCCTTCCATATGCAGCTCTGTCCCTCCCATATTAGATCCTCTACATCCTGCAAGCTGATCAGGCTATTTTAAGGGTCAGGCATTCGCTCAACTGTCCAGAACCTATGGTACGGTCACACGCCCCTACCTAACTCTCAGGGACGGGGTGTGTGCTGGGAAGTGTAACCTCATGGTGTGCCAGGGAAGAACGGGGTGGTCATCCATGGTCTCCAGTGGTCTCCTCTCAGGCGACCTCATCAGAAGTAGGCAGCCCCCACCCCCCAGATCACGTGACCTCATTCCATTTGTTTGTCACCTTAAATAGATTTCCTTCTTTACTGCCTATGTACCCCCCCAGAGGACTGCGACCTCCTTGAAATGAGGAACCTCAGGTATCTTTCACCCCAGATTTCCTCCAATACTTATCAAATAGAATATGGCGCTAGTGGAAACTCAAACCTTAACAGAATATTGGGACATCTGGGGTGGAGAGAGAGAATGTAATGTGGTGGAGGAAGAACGGGAGGCTCCAGGCCCTTGTCGATCCCGCTCAGGGGGTCCCCGGAGGCTGCCCCGGCCCCACCCCGGCCCTTGTGTGCACACACTCCCTGCGTCTCCCCCAGAGACTGTCCGCCCCAGAACAGAAGCCAACACAGATTCCAAAGAAGTTGTTTATTTTCATCTGTAAAACGAGACCCTGGCCACAGAAGGGAGGGTCCTCGGGCTCACCGGTGGCAATTCCTCCCTGACCAGAGTGAATGCGTAAAACTAGAAACTTCATCTCTCCCCGTCCCACCTCATCAACTAGTCAAAAATAACTGGGACCCCAGCAGAAGGTCCCATCTCTCTCGCCCCGGTTAAAACCTACCGAACTGAGGACAGGGCGGCCCCAAGGAAGATGCCAATGAAAAGTCAGGGGCTATTACGGAGATGTTAACTGACTGCTCCCCTCCAAATGACAGGCCACCCCTGGAGAAACTGTCCCTGAGGGACTTCCAGGGATGACACCCTGTCCTCCTCTGGGCTGGATCCTACTCTTGAAACAAGATAAAACCCTAGAACCTAAAACACCCCTCATGACCTCAGAATTCCAAAGCCAGCTAACCCTACCTCTGCCTGCCCAGCCCCATCACTGAAAACTAATCCACCTGAGCCCCTGGGATGGGGACAGGGTCCCAGGAGCCGCCGCCAGGTCACGGCCTCTGGCTCTCTTCGTACTCCTCTTTGCTCATCCACTCGGACTTGTAGGAAGACAGATGGGCCACAACAGACGCTCCTAGCCAGACGCTAAAGTTTCTGTTGGAACCCACCCACATGGTGGCCTTGGCGGAGGAGAAGTGATCTGCGGTCAGCTCCTTGTACAGGCGCTTGGTGAAGCCGGGGTACAGGGTGTTGCCCCCGCAGGCCATCACGTGGGAGGTGAGCAGCGGGTGCAAGGCGGCGTCGCAGCCCAGGATGGCATCCACCGCAACCTGAGAGATGCTGGGCCCCTGCAGGTCAAACACCTGGGGGCTGAAGAACATCTCGGGGGCCAGCCGCTGCATGGGGGTCAGCTCCACCGGGGTGCCGTCGGGGAGCTGGTAGGTGTTGTTCTCATCCGAGCCACTGGGCAGACTCTGGCGGAAGTCTAGCGCCTCCCCCAAATTCTGCGGCACGTAGCACTTGCTCATCTGGGTGGTGGCCACCGTTTCCAGCTGAAACAGGTTGTGGCGATTGCAATCCTCCTTAAAGAGGCTCCTGAAGAGATAGGCCGACAGATCCTGGCCCGCGAACTCCAGCGTCTTGCGGCTGGACCGTAAGGGGCGGCCCAGGTGGAAGGGCTGCACGCGGGTCAGGCCGTAGCCCGAATCAACCACCACGCCCGTCAGGAGGCCGGAGGCGTACAGGGACATCTCCAGCTGGTCGGCCAGGAGTATGGACGGCACGTCCAGCAGCTCAAACATAATCTGTAAGAAGGGAGAAGAGCCACTAGGGTATTTTGCCCCAAACCAAAGGCCTTGATATATCTTTTAAAGATTTTATTTATTTATTCTTGACACAGAGAGACAGGCAGAGACACAGGCAGAGGGAGAAGCAGGCTCCCTGCAGGCAGCCTGATGCAAGACTCAATCCCAGGACCCCGGGATCACGACCTGAGCTGAAGGCAGATGCTCAACCCCTGACCCACCCAGGTGTCCTGGCCCACCCAGGTGTCCTGGCCCCGATGCATTTCTGTTTTCTGTTTTCTCCAAGACCCAGCTACATGCTTAGCTCTCAGAACTGCAGTCGGTGCACACCTGTGTCCCCAAGGGACTGGGGAGCTGCCCTGAGGAGATGGGGCACAGGGCTCCTGGAGCTCATGCTATGGGAACAAAGGAGGCTCTAGAGGATTAGCAGTCGGATTTGGGATTTGCCCTCGGAAGTTTGTTTGAGGACCACCACCGTCCAGAAGATTGTTTTGGTGGCAAGGTGGGAAGAGCTGTCAGCTGCATGTACGAGATGGTCCCAAGATGCCTCATTGTGCAGGCAGTGGGGGGACCAGCGGGGGCCATGGCCAAGGGACAGACCTGCAGCCTGACCCATTTCTTTAAAAGAGGGAAGAAGAAATCAGACAAGAAACAAGTGCATCATTATCCACCACTGCCTCCAAAAGTCGGGGTGGGAGGAGGGAGGGAAGGAGGGAGGGAGCCTGGGAGGGAGAGAGGGAGGAGGGAGATACATATTCTCACCTCCTGGTAAGTGAAGCCTTTTTCTCCCCCCACACATCATGACAAAACTGGAATTCTGACATTTAGGTTTTGGCAAAGTCCCTAGGCTGATTTTTCTCCCACACCCATCACCCCCCCAGATCTTCACTGAGCACCCCCACCACCTTCCTAATTCCCCAGCTCTGACTGCATCCCCATATCTCTGACGCTATAGACACAGAAAGGCAGCACTAGTCCGCCCTTCTGTGGGGGCCACCTCTTCGGACCCCACAAGGCCCATCTTCCCCACTGAGCGGGGAAAGGAGCTCCCCATCCCCCCCCCAATGCAGAATATTGTCCCACCACTAGCCACTTCCCAAATAGAAGCCAAGGCCCTCTTTTTCAAATAGGAAATGAAATATGAATCCCACTTAAAACTCTCCAGGATCTTCCGATTTATTTAGAGCAGGGGTTGGCAAGCATTTTCTACAAAAGCTAGACAGTTGGGGTGGCCAAATTTAGCAAATAAAAATACAGGCTGCCCAATTAAATTTGACTCTTTGACAAACAACAAATAACATTTTCATAAACGTGTGTCTCATGAGATACTCGGGACCTGCTTATACTAAAGTATTATTTGTTGCTTATCTGAAATTCAGCTCTAACCGGGCACCATGCGTTCTGTCAAGCAAACCTACAGTAAGTAAGTTTTTTAGCCCTTACACAGTATATACGCAGTCTCTGCCGCAACCACCCAGCTCTGCTGCTGTGGTGTGAAAGTAGCCAAAGACGATATGGAAATGGGTGGACACGGCTATGTTCCAATAAAACTTTATTTATAAAAACAGATGGTGGGCCAATGTGGCCCACTGGCCGTAGTTTGCCAAACCTTGATTTAGAGTAACTTCTAAGCACTCCCACTGCCTCCGGGGCCTGCAAGACCCAACCCCCGAGACTTCACCTTCCGGTCCCCCTCTTCCCAGCCTCCCTGGCCCCTGAAACCACCTCCTCAGAGCAGCCCTCCCTAATTGCTCCCCACCAGCCAGTCACTGCCCCATTTCGCTTCTAGAACCGGTCGCTCTCTGGAATTATTCCCGGTCAAGTCTTCCCCGACAACACGAGCTCTTTAAGGTGGAATATGATCTCTGAACATTTATGGAACCTGCAAACAAAGTATCCCGTGTCCTCCCTTCTCCGTCTGTTGGAGGAAAGGCCGGGAACCCCATTCTTGCCGAGAACAGGTGCCCGGCATACACTAGGTACTCAGCAAACCTCCAGGGGGCAAATTATTTAGGAAGCAGAGTCCCCAACACTCAGTCACATCTGAACACCAAGTGCCGAGCTATGTCCTGTGGCCTTACCTCCAGTGTCTTCTGTCGGTCTATGGGCTCTCTCATGGGGGACTCTGTGACCATCACCGGGAAGTCCTCATGCTCCCGCCTGTGTCTCTCCAGCACAAACGACCAGATGTGCTCCACGCCCTCCCAGTTGAGGATGCGGCCACGCTGGATGGGGTAGCTAAAGGTATCGGGATGGCAAATGTCAATACCCAGACTCACGCGCCTTTGGGCATAGCTGGGCCCAGGGTTCTCTCTGCACGGGATATAGTTCACGATGCTCGGGAAGACCATCTGGGGCTCATTCCACCCAGAAAAGCCAGCCTTCAGAAAGCCAGACCCGTGGTCGATGATAATGGTTCTTGCGGCCATGGTGAAGACAGAGGTGGGCGAGGGCTTCTGGACTTGGCTGTGGAGGGAGAAGACGAGGCCAGTTATTTCCCATTCTCCACCCAAGAATCAAACCGCATGTTCCCCTAGAGTGTGTCCATCGCCCCCTCCCCAAGCCTTTGTGCAAGCTGTGCCTGCAGTGTTCCCCCCATCCCGAACTCCTCATCATCCTACAAGACCCTTTGGAAGTCGTGCCAAGCCCTCCTTCCCACCGACTTCACACAGGAAGTACTTGATGGCTCTGGCTGCTCGACCTGAGAACTCGGGGACATCAGTCTCGGGAGCCACCACCCTCTGCAATAATAGCATAGGAGCAACAGCAGCATGAGCAGTGGCAACCACAGTGACAATGATGATGACAATGAGGACCAGCGGAGCTACCATTTCCGAGGCACATGCCCTCCGTCTAGTGCTAGGAGGAACACCTTGCACGGGAGGCTGAACTATGTAACACTGCCATTCGTGCCGGCCAAAAAAAAATTGATTCAACAGCAGTTTAATATGGCTTGAGCTGGTGATCGTTTCATCTTTACCACAACCTGTAAGGCAGGTCCCACTGCTGTCCCCATGTTGCAGGTGGAGAAACTGAGGCATGGGGGGGCGGTGGCTTGAAGTTACTTTCCCAGGGCCACACAACTGACAAGCAGGGCTGACAATTATACCCAAAGTAGATTCCAAAGACTCTGAGCATCAGGCTAAGCATGAGGAGTGGGTTTTGAGCAGGTGCTAGGCAGCTAGGTTATTACATAAGGGAGACTGTACGTGGGACATCTGAGCACAACCACGGTTGGTTTCAACCCCTGTAAAGTGGGTAGAATCATAACCACCATGCTGGGAAGGTAGGTGTGGTCCCTACCTGGTTTCCAGACCTTCTACAAAACTACAGTAGCCAAGACAATGGGGCATTGGTGAAAGATTAGTCACAGAGACACGGGACAGAATGAAGAGTCCAGGAGTCCAGACACAGACCCTCACAAAGTCTGACAAGGTGCAAGAACACAGAAAGGGAGGATGAACCGTCTTTACGATAAATGGTAGGGAACAACTGGTATCTACATGCAAAACAAAACAAAACAAAACAAAAAACAAAAGAACCTCAACCCATACCTCAAAAAACTCGAAATGGATCATAGATCTAAACATAAAACCTAAAAGTATGATACAGCTCTGAAAAGAAACAGAGGAGAAGTTCACTGTGACCTTAGACAAAGTAGAATCTCCGTACGTAGAATATCATTAGCCTGGTTCGCAAAATACAAAATGATAAGCTGGACTTTGCCAAAATTTAAGAAATTTGCCCTTTGAAAGACACGGTGATGGGAACAAAAAGACAAGCCACGGACTGGGTGGAAAGTATTTGCAAATCATATACCTGAGAAGCAGCTTGCGTTCGAAAAATATAACACACTCACAAGGTGCGGCATAAGAAAAACGATCCAATCGTTCCAGCGGGCAAAGATGCAAACATGTCACAAAAGAAGATATACGGATGGCACGTAAACATAGGAAAAGATGCCGAACTCATGAGTCATTAGGAAAATGAACATTAAAACCACAGTGAGACGGCGCCGCACGGCTCCGAGAACACCCAAGGCCAGAGGCGGCCCCGACGCTGGCGAGGAGGAGGCGCGCCTGGAGTCCCCGCGTGCTCCCGGTGGGAAGGCAAAATAACATACTTTGGAAAACAGTTTGGCAGCTTCTTATATAAAGGTAAATATCCACCCACCGGACCTAGGATTGCCACTCCTAGGGATTCCCCAAGGGAAACGAAAACTTACGTTCACCCCCAAAACCCTTATGTCCACGTTTATAGTCGCTTTATTCATAATCGTCAAAACCTGGCAGCCACCTGAAGGCCCTCCGGCTGGAGAATGGATACACAAGTCTCCATCCGATGGCGTAATAGCCACAAACAGGAACGAACAAGTGATACCTGTAATAACATGAATAAATCTCAAATGTACCAAGGGAAGGAAGCCAGACTGACAAGGCAGCGACTGTACGATTCAATTCCCATAACGATTCTGGAAAAGGCAAACGTATAAAGACAGGAAACAGATCCGTGGGTGCCAGCGGCTGGAAGCGGAGAGATGGGGGTAGGGGTGGCCATGAGGGGTCATGGCGGGATTTGGGGTGATGACGGCTCTGTGCTAGGTCTGGGTTGTGAGGGTGAGCACGTGACTGTGTGAGCGACTATACACTAAGAAGAATGACTTTTACTCTAAGTAAAAAATGTTAAGGGGAAAAAAACCCCGTGGGTGTGGGGACACATGAAAGTTGATGAAGTCACCCTGCAGAATACGAACTGTCACACAGACAGCAGACTCGGTGCCTAGAAGGCACGTGGGCGTTTCCTGTAAGAGACATCCAGGAAGGCGGTTGGGCCTGAAGGTTATTTCTGGGGCTGTCATCCCACCGGCTCTAGACTCTGCCTCAGTCCTGGGCAGCAGCTGTACTGCACATCTCTATGGAGCAGGACGGCCACTGCCTGGCCCCCGGCCAGTGGTTCCCCACCACCACCAACCTTGGGGCAGTGACGAGGCTCCACCACCTTGAAATAGCTCTGACATCAGATGGGGGAAAGCAAAAAGGAGGAGAGATGGAGCTGGGGTGTTGGCCTCCCTGGCACGCTGGCGGGCTGAGTGACGGATTCCTCACACCGAATCACCCAGTGATGCAGAACCAGGTGCACTGACCTCCCCGTGTCACAAGAGCGGGCTAGCTGATGAAGGCTTCACTGGTCCTGAAATTCGGAGTCAGAGGACAGGCTGGTAGGATGACCTCCACTGTGGTTGTGCATCTACTGAGGGGCAACTCCAGGCTGGTAGCCCCCGTGACCTGGCCTGGGAGCAGAAGGCGGGGAGGCAGTGTACCATTCCTCTCCTGGGTCATGAAGTGGGAAGAAAGTCTGGGTGACATCCAGGAGCCCAGCTCCGAGGACAGAGATAGAACATATGTCTTCAAAAGCATTTTTACTGAGTCACCTGTTCTACGAATTTGGACAAAGTACCAAGAACGATTCTAGACTGAGAAAGATTGTCAGTAAGCGCCAGATCGACTGTCTCATGCCAGGGAAGGAGAGGGAGGATTCGTGCAGTGAAGAAAAATAAAATCAGGTGAGAGGGACAGGGAATTAGGAGCACAGAGGTGTGCTGGTGTTCTAGGTGGGGCAGTCAGGAGAGGCCTCTCTATCAGGTGACATTTGAGCAGAGAACAAGCGTGAGAGAATAAAGCATGTGATTACCTGGAAAAGTGTCTAAGCCAAAAGAAGAGCAAGTGCAAAGGCCCTGGGGAAGAAACTGGTGCATGTGTTCTAGGAATAACCAGGAGGCCAGTAGACTGGGGATGGATGCAGCGGGTGGAAAAGGGTGCTGAAGATCGTGGGCCTTCATATTATTTAGAGACATGGGAAACCACTGCAGGGGTTGAACAGAGGAATGACATGATCTGACTTGAGTTGTATACATACCACTTGGGCTGATATGAAGAATAGACTGCAGAGGTCAAGGTAGAGGCAGGGGATGGAAAGGACAGATGATGGTGGCCTGCATGACGGTGGCAGGAGGAAAGAGGGTGGGACATGGTCGAACCCTAGATGTATTTAGGAAAGACGGTTACAGTGGAGCATGAGACCAGGAGAAGAATGAAGGGGAACACCCAGATCTGAGGCCTGAAAAGCTGGAAGAATGAAGCACCCTCTTACTGAGATGGAGAAGACCGGAGAATGAGCAGGTTTGGGGCAGGGAAGAAATCGGGACTTGTATGTTGGACGTGATAAAGTTTGCAATGCCTATTAGGTACGCATGACGATATCTGGAGGCAGAGTCTGCAGATGTCTGAGCTGAAGATATAATTGGAACTTACTGAGTGGATGAAATTACAAGTTTTGGGGATGGAGGAACTCATGAAGAGACTCGGGGTAGATCAAGCCCGACGGCTGTGGGTAATTTAAGGTCTAGAGGCTGGGCATTGAGAAGGAACCAGTAAAGGGGATGAAAAGGAGTGGCTAAGGGGTAGGAGGGCATCTCAGAGCCCAAGCGGAAAAATTCGTCAAGAAGAGAGAAATTAGATGAAGACTGAGAAATGTCCGTGGAATTTAGCAACACAGAAATCACCAGTAGCTTTGGCAAAAGAGTTTCTTCAGAGTGTTACTAATGGAGAAAAGCCTGAGGGATGGGAGACAGAGATTCTACAAAACTAGCCCCCACTCTGCAAAAACATCAGCAGTGTCCATAACAAAAAGGAACATTAAGTGTTCAAAATTCACAGACAGGGTCACCAACACGATGTACATTTTCTGATCCTGGATCAGAGAAATAAAATTACAAAAAAAAAACGTTATTGTGGGCTTCTTCTGGTGCCGGTCAGCAGAGAGTACCGCAGCCCTGCCTCCCGCCGAATATAACTAATGATGTCAGACAAAATGCAAAAAGCAAAAGAAAAAGCAGAACAAGCAGATTAAGGAGAAGAATCAAAAACTTAGAGAAGCAACCCACAGAGGGGTGAGGTTCTCGTCTATTTCCCTTTTTCTTTTGCAGGGTAGGCCTGAGGCAGGTTCCCAGCAGACCTTCAGGAGTGGGTAGCTGAAAAATAAGAGCAAGGAAGACCTGTCTTTCTGGACAGAACATCAGGAAAGGGGGCCCTTGTAAGTCAAAGAGCATGGAAAGAAGAAAGCAGAGAAGGGGCTCCCCTCATTCTGTGTAAGAACCGGCTCAAGGCCCAGACTCGCCTGTGCCTAGGAGGGATTGACCCAAAGCAGTAAAGTGAACATTGGAACCACCACCCACGGAGGAAAACCAAGTAAGTACAGTGTGAGCTGAGCTGCTGCACGCTAAAACAGAACCAATGAAAACAAGTGTTCCCCAGAGGGATTTCGCTGCAGAATATTCAGGATATCCAGCATAGAAACCAAAATTACTGAATTACACAGAGAATCAGAGAAACCTAACTAATCCTTCAGGGAAAAAGATAAACATGCCAACCCTGAGATGACCCAGATGCTGGAATTACTGAAGACGTCTGAGCAGCTGTTGTAACGGACATAAAGGTAGACACACTGGAAGTGAATGAAAAGACAGGTGTTCTCAGCGAGAAGTAGATACTATAAAAAGAACCAAGAGGTATGCATAATATCTGAAGTTTTTGTAAAAAATCTTTTCAGTAGTTGAATGGAGGTGGTGGAGCAATGAATAAAATAAATTAAGATAGTAACAGAAATTATCCAATCTGAAAAACAGGAAGGAAATGATAAAGAGAGCCTCGGAGACCCGTGGGACAATATTAAAATGTCTAATATTCATGCCATTGACGTCTTACAAGAAGAGAAGGAAGTATTAGCACAGTACAAGATATTTGAAGCAATAATGGTTAAAAATTTCCCAGATTTGGTGAAAGACGTAAGTCTGACAACTAAGGAGGCTCTGCACATCCCAAAGAGAATACATTTAAGAAACAAAACACATAAACACACATGAAGACAGTGTAGTCAACTATCGAATACTGAAGTTTTTTTCTCTTGCTTAATTTTGAAAGCCTTCGGAGAAAAATGAAAGCATTATAAAGATGGGGTTGAGCAGCAGGGACAAAAATCAGGCTGACTGCAGACTTTACACCAGACAGAAATATTGACCCAGAATTCTATACCCTCCAAGAGTATCCTTCAGGAATGAAGACAAAGTTGGACATTCTTAGTTGAAGGAAAATCAAAAAAATTCACCTGCAGCAGCACTGCTTTCAGAAATGCAACTGTAAGGTCTTCATGTTGAAGGACAATTATACCAGAATCTGGATCTCCAGGAGTGAAGAAACAAGAGCAGATTTAGTAAATATCTCGGTAATAATAAAAGGATTTTTTTTCCTCTTAAAAATAGATATGGCCAGTGAAAGCAAAATGTTATAACAACATATGGTGGCATTTCCAGGGTACACAGATGTAATGCATGTAAGTCCTATGAGAAAGGTGGTGGGGGAAGGGACCTATGTGGTTGCACTAAGTGAAGCATGAATATTAACTCTAACTAGATCATTAAAGGCTAGGTATGTCCGTGGCAATCCCAAGAGCAAGCAATAAAAAAAAAAGTACAAAGAGATAAACCCAAAAAATCCAATAGATAAAGTAAAACAATACCACTAAATAACTAATACTAAATAGTATTAAATAGTATTTTGTATTAATACTAAAATTTAATATTAAAATGTAGTATTAAATACTAAAAAAACATTCAAATAATCTGAAACATGGCAAGAAAGAAAGAACAGAGAAACAAAAGAACAGAGCAGGGAAGGAGAGACACAAATAGTAACCCTATATCATATCAACAATTATACTAAAATAACGTGTCTCAAGCCACACCAATTGAAAGACAGAGATTGTCAGTTTGGAATAACAACAAAAAGACCTAACTGTAGACTGTCTACAAGACATCCACTTTAAATACAATGAGAAAGATTAGCCAAACAGTAGAAGAATAGAAAAAAACTAAAGCAAGTAAGAATTAATCAAATAAAAGCAGGAGTAGCTACCTTAATATCAGACAAAGTTGGCTTTTGAACAAAGAATATTGCCAGGAACAAAGACAGGTGTTGCATAATGGTAAAAGGTCGGTTCACCAAAATGACATAATAGTCCTAAAATATATATGCATCGAACAGGTATTCAAACCTCTTTAAGCAAAAACTTAAAAAGGTGCATAAAGAGAAAAATCCACCATTCAAACCTGTAGGCCTTGACTCCAGTAATTGAGAGAAAAAGTAGATAAGCCAAGCTGGCTATTTAGGAATTCTATATCTTTGCTAATTTTCCAACTGACATTTATAAAGCATTCCATTAAACAAGAGCAGAATGAACATTCTTTTTCCAAAGCGCATGGGACACTCACCAAGATAAGCCACCTTATGAGCCACAAAACAAACCTTAACAAATACAGAATTGAAATCATATAAAAAATGTTCCCTCATCACAAAGGAATTAGGCCAGAAGTCAAAAGCAGAATGATAACACGAAAATCTCCAAACTTTTGGAAATTAAATAATGCGAGTTTAGATAACTCATGAATCAAAGTAAAAAGTTGGAAAAGATTTTGAAATGAATAGAAATAAAAATACAGCTTATCAGAATGGGTGGAGTGCAGCTAAAGCAGTGCTCAGAGGGAATTTATAGCATTAAATGTTCATATTAGGAAAAGAAGAATGGTGTCAAGCCAATAATCTAACCATCCACCTCAGGAAACCAGAAAAGGAAGCATGCATTAAACCTAAAGCAAGCAGAGGGTAGAAGTGATAAGGAGCAAAATCACTGAAACTGAAAACAGGAAACCAATAGAGAAAACTCAATAAAACCAAAAGTCAGTCCTTTGAAAAGATCAATAAATTAATAAACCACCAGTCAGACCAAGAAAAAAAAAAAGAGGAAAGACACAAAGGGTTGATATCAGGAATGAGGTGACATTACTTGGAACTCAACAGACATGAAAAGAGAATATTATGAACAGCTTCCTGCCTATCAATTTGACAGCGTAGGTGAAATGAACAAAGTCCTTCAAAGACAGAAGCTACCATGGTTCACTCAAAAAGAAATATATAAGCTGAATAGCCCTAGAACCATGAAAGAGATGAATTTTCAGTTTAAGAGCCTTCCAACAAAGAAAATGACAGTCCCAAATGGCTTTGCTGGTAAATTTAACCAAACACTGAAGGAAGAAGCAAAGCTCATTACACACAATGTCTTCACGAAAACAGAAGAAAAGGGAATGCATCCCAGATTTTTTTGCGAGGGCAGCATTACCCTGATACCCAAATCAAAAATTAAAAAAAAAAAAAAAAAAACTACAAACCAAAATCCCTCGTGAACATAAACACAAAAAAATTCTCAATAAAATATTAGCAAGCCCAGCAATATATAAAAAGGATAATTCACGTCAACTGAATGGGGTATATTTCAGAGATGTAAGGCTGGCTCAATACTTTAATGTCGATATACTTGACCTACCAACAGACCAAGAAGAAAACCATGACTATCGCAATGTAAAAAAAAAAAAAAAAAAAAAAAAAAAACCCGGATAAGGTTCAGTGTCCATTCATAATAAGAAGTTTCAATAGCTAGGACTACAAGTGAATTTCCTTAACCTGATAAGGGACATCTAGGAAAAAACCTACAGATAATGGTGAAAGACTGGCACTTTCCCCCTAAGGGGGTAAGTGGAAGAGGAAGGATGTCATCTCTCACCACTCCCATTCAACAATGAACCAGACATCCTACCCACTTCAATGAGGCAAGAACAAGAAAGAAAAGACATATACAAATTGCAAAGGAAGAAATATAACTGCCCCTATTTACAGAAGGCATAATTAGCTATATAGAACATCTCAAAGAACCTACAAAAAAAAAAATCCTACAACTAATAAATGAGCTTGGCCAACTTATATCATTCAAGTTCCATATTTTAGAAATCAGTTTTATTTTACATACAACAACAAATAGTTAGAAGTCAAAATTTTAAAAAACAGTGCCATTCATAATAGCATCAAAAAGCGTAAAAGACTTTGGCATAAATCTAACAAAATGTGTCATAAAATATGCTGAAAACTACAAACATCGATGCAAGAAACCAAAGAAAATCTAAGTAAATAGAGAGATGCTGTGTTCATGGATGAGAAGATGCGATATCATTAAGATGTCAATTCTCCCCAAACTGATTTATTGATTCAATCTCAATCAAAATCCCTGAAGAATTTTTTTTAAGGTATCAACAATCTGACCCGCAAAGGTATATAGGAAGACAAAGGAACGAGAATGGCCGAAAAAAAACATTTTGAAAAAGAACAAAGTTGGAAGACTCACACTATCTAATTTCAAGACCCACTATAAATCCACAGTCATCAAGATGCTATGATATTGGTGTATGGGTGGCCACACAGACGGTGGGAAAGAACAGGGTGAGGGAGCAGTCTCTGACAAGTATGGCCAGGGTTCTGACAAAGGGGCCACGTAGGACATTGTAGTAATGAAAAGTCATCTTTTCAATGAACACTGCTGGAATCAAATTAAACCTCTCCGCGGAAACCAAAACTACCTTGCTCCATTCCTCACTTGTTACACAAAAAATTAATTCAAAGTAGATCATGCAGGGATCTCTGGGTGGCGCAGCGGTTTGGCGCCTGCCTTTGGCCCAGGGCGCGATCCCGGAGACCCGGGATCGAATCCCACATCGGGTTCCCGGTGCATGGAGCCTGCTTCTCCCTCTGCCTGTGTCTCTGCCTCTCTCTCTGTCTCTGTGTGTGACTATCATAAATAAATAAAAATTAAAAAAAAAAAAAAAAAAAAACAAAGTAGATCATGCAACAAATTGTAATTATAAAACCCCAAACTGGGGGTGCCTGGGTGGTGCAGGTGGTTAAGCATCTGACTCTTGATCTCCACTCAGGTCTTGATCTCAGGGATGTGAGATCAAGCTCCATGTTGGGTTCCATGCGGGCATGGAGCCTACTTAAAAAAGCAAAACGGGATTTCTGGGCGGCTCAGCAGTTTAGTGCCTGCCTTCGGCCCATGGCGTGATCCTGGAATCCCAGGATCGAGTCCCACATCAGGGTCCCTGCATGGGGCCTGCTTCTCCCTCTGCCTGTGTCTCTGCCTCTCTCTCTCTCTCTCTCTCTCTCTGTGTGTGTCTCTCATGAATAAATAAATAAAATCTAAAACAAATAAAAATAAAAAAGCAAAACAAAACAAAACAAAAAAGAAGCAAGAGAACAAAACCCCCAAACTGGAAGGCTTATAGGAGACACTGTAAGAGAAAGTCATGTGACCTCATCAAGAACATCTAGGTGTTCTTAGATACAACACCCCAATCCATAAAAGGAAAGATTTTAAAAGAATTTATTTATTTATTTATTTTTAATCTTTTTTTAAAAAATTGTATTTATTTATTAGAGACAGACAGAGAGAGAGAGAGAGAGAGAGAGATACAGCCAGAGGGAGAAACAGGCTCCATGCAGGGAGCCTGACGTGGGACTCGATCCCGGGTCTCCAGGATCACACCCTCGGCTGAAGGCAGCGCTAAACCACTGAGCCACCGGGGCTGCCCTAAAAGAATTTATTTTAAAAGATTTTAAAAGAATTTTGTCAAGATTAAAAATTCTGCTCTTTAAAAGACACTACTATGGGAATGAAAAACATTAGCCACAGGACTGGTAGAAAATATCTGTAAATCACATCTCTTTTTTTAAAAAAATATTTTATTTATTTATTAATGAGAGAGAGAGGCAGAGACACAGGCAGAGGGAGAAGCAGGCACCATACAGGGAGCCCGACGTGGGACTCGATCCCAGGACTCCAGGATCACCCCCTGAGCTGAAGGCAGATGCTCAACCACTGAGCCATCCAGGCATCCCTGTAAATCACATTTCTGATGTAGGACTTATATCCAGAATATATAAAGGACGATCACAAATCAATAATAAAAAATGAGCATTTAAAAAAATGGACAAGCTGACACGTTGTGTTTCGGCGACAGGCAGACAGACAGACAGGCAGACGCAAAAAAATGGACAAAAATTTGGATGCTTCACCACAGAAGCTATATAGATGACAAATAAGCACATGAGACGATGTTAAACATCATTAGTCATTAAGGAAATGCCAAGTAAAACCACAATGACATACTACTACATATTAGAAAGGCTAAAAAAAATTTTTTTTAAAAGAAGAATACCAATCACTGGCAAGGATGTGAAAAAACTGAAACTCTCATATACCACTGATAGGAACATAAAAGTTTCAATCAGGAAAACAGCTTGGTTTCTTATAAAGTTAAACATCCACCTACCAGTCAACCCAGCAACATGACTCTTAAGAGAAATAAAAAGTTAATGTTCACACGAAAGCCTTTACCCCACAACGTAAATCACCCACGACTGGAACCGACCCTAAAGATTCTCCAACCGGGGAATGGATAAACTGTGGTATATCCATCCAACGGCGCACCACTCAGTAGTAAAAAGCCACAAACTGTGGATCCATAGTTTGTACAACAGTATGGTGACTTCCGAAATCAGCCTGCGAAGTGCCTATGGCTGTATGTTTGCATTTCTAGGACATTCTGGAAAAAGGCAAAAACTATAAACAACAGAGAACTGACCGGTGGTCGCCAGAGGCTGGAGGTGGTAGGAAGGGTTGATGACGTAGCGGCATAGGGGAATTTTGGGGGAACAACAGAACCAGATTATATCTTGGTCACGTGTAGAATCAAACATAGCAAAGGGTGATCTTATTTGCATGCAAATCTTTTGAGTGAATTCTTAAAAAGAATATTCGGGGAACTATCGGTGATATTTGAACATGGGTTGTATCCTCAACATCTAATTTCCTGCGCTCGATCACTAAATTGTGCTTTCAAAGGAGAATAGCCTGGATACTAAAGGGATGCATGAAATGGTATTTCAAGTAAAACGTCATACAATTTACCTCCAAGCAGACGGGGAAATAACCCAGCACGTGTCTATAGAAGAATCCTCAAAGCAGATGTGGTCAGAAGATACCGGCTACCGTAGGGAGGTGACGCGCTTTTGAGAGTGCATTGAACCATTCTCGCACCTTCTCTAAGTATGAACAGTTCTTAAAATTAATAGCTTTCAGGAAAAGAAAGGATGGGAGGACAGAAATCGGAGACGGTGCGTATAGACGATCCTGATGAGTTCTGCTATGAAAAGAAGCAAAGAAATACAACAATAGATGTGGAGAGATATGGGGCCCCAGGGGGCTTGGGCTTCTTTTTTTTTTAAGAGATGAGAAATAATATGCTAAGGTTTTGTGTGCTGATGAGAATAATCCAGTGGAGAAAAAGTTGAATGGAATCAGAACAAACCACAGTTAAGTCTAGATCCTGTATTATGAAAATTTTGCCTGCGTTTCCAACATCATATCGGACCATCTCCCTCGGCGCATGGGCCTCCGGCCTCACTGACCTTGTTCTGTTCTTTCCTTCCCTGGGCCACAGCCTACGCCGTCCTCCCCGGGAGCCTTGCATTCCCTTTGCCTTCTGTCTGGAACACCTGTTCCGACTCTTCTGGAAACGGCTGCTTCCCGTCGTGACGGGCTGAGCTCAGGGGTTGCCGCAGAAGAAGGCTTCCCTGGCCACTCGCTCGGCTCCCAGCCACTGTCAGAGCGGCGACCTCTACTAGTTCCATAGCACTTATCCCAATACACGGGGACGCCACGTGTCTTCTAGCCTGTTGTCTGTCTTCCGACTGTCACCAAAATCTAGGCTCCAAGGAGGACAAGTTTTTATCTTTCACATCCATGGTCCCACCACATAACTGGCCTGTTTTTGTTAAATCAATTTGTGTTGAATGGATACGGTTTTTAAAACACATGGGCTCGGGGCACCCGGGTGGCTCAGTGGTGGAGCATCTGCCTTTGGCTCAGGGCGTGACCCCGGGGTCCTGGAATCGAGTCCCGCATCGGGCTCCCCACAGGGAGCCTGCTTCTCCCTCTGCCTGTGTCTCTGCCTCTCTCCCTGTGTCTCTCGTGAATAAAGGAAGTTTATAAATCAATCGATCAATCAATCACATGGGCTTGCTGGCAGCGTGATGGTTCCATAGGGACTCCATTCCCATGTGCCTTAAACATTAGTTTCTTTCTGTCAGCCTCTGGTGACTTCCTGCCCCAAACCCTGCACCAGCTCCACTGTGAACAAAAGGGAGTGTGAACTCTGCTTGACCTGGGAAGGCAGCAGGCTCTGGCCGCTGGCCGGCCTCTCCTCTCCTCCCCCCTCCTCCCCTCTCCATGCACTTAAAGCGAGAGCCGCAGTGTAGTAGTTGCTTCTTGAGAAATCTGTCCGTTCCACATCTCTTCTCCACCCGAAATTCCCTTTCTCGACACTTCTCTGACCTTGAAGATCCAAATCAAGCCTTTACTCCAGAAAGCTTCTAGCATCAGACAACTTCCATGTGGGACCTCATTCCTCCAGGGGATGAGCAGGACCCAGAACACCTGCTGGGGCTTACCCCAGGCCAGGCCAGGCTCCAGGCAAGGCACTTCCCATGTATCATCTCATTTAAACGGCACAACAAGCCAATGACAAGGGCCTAGGACCATCTCCGGTGTACGGAGGCAGGGATTATGGTCTATAGAGGTGAGGGCATTGGCTTTAAGACACCCAGTCCACAGGGCTATCAGGATTCATATCCAGGCCCGTGGCTTCCAGAGCCCAGGGTAACTACTGCCATGGCTAACCAGGGGGCTTGGGTTAACTAGTTCTCTAACCCTTCATTCTCAAATGAGAACAATTACCTTTCACGGATGCTGAAAGGACGAGCAATACCATTTAAAGGAAGTGGCGTGAAATGATGCTGCTTCAGCTCCCATTAGTTGGTGGAGCCTCTCACTGCTAATTGTCTACCAGGGGTCTTCGCTCCCCCTGGGTCTGCACGGCAAGTGCACACACGGGCACCCTGGCTCCCCCAGGGACCCTTACAAAATGCTTTATGTTTGGTTGCAAGCATTTTGTAAGGACCTCGGCACCTTTATCTGCATTCTCGCTGGACCCTAGGAGCCCTCGTGACATAGGGAACCTCACTCCGTGTTTGGATATTACCACTTGACCTCTGCTCACCTCCCCTGAGCATAGGTCCCACGATCCCCACGCTACACGAGCATCTCACTCCCCATCTCATGAGCACAGCCACCCTGTGGGCTACACACCATCATTGGCCTCCGGTGTTTAGGTAAGGAAACTGAGGCACAGGTAGGAAACTTACCAAGTCCCCACAGCTGTTGAGCACTCAACTAGGATATGAACCCAAAGTCTCTGGCTCCAGAGTCCGTGCGTCTAACCCGACCGTCACATGGTTCTCAGCCTCTCGATGCTGTGATCGGCACAGTACAAAGATGTCCGTGTCCCAATCCCCAAACCTGCGAACAGGCTAGGTTATGTGGCAAAGGGGAATTAAGGTTCCAGGTGGAATTCAGGCTGCTGAACATCTGATCTTGGAATAGGGAACATATCTGGGATTATCCAGGGGAGCCCAAGGGAATCATAAGGATCCTTGAAATGCAGAGGAGAGAGGAAGAAGGCCAGAGTCAGAGAATGATCTGAAGAGGTAGCGATACTGCTGGCTCCGGGGCAGGAGACGGGGCCGCGAGCCCAGGAGCGCAGGTGGCCTCTAGAAGCTGGGACGGCAGGGAGGTGGATCCTTCTCGAGGGCATCCGAGAAGAGCGCAGCGCGTAGCCCTGCCAACACCCTGATTGGAGCCCGTGAGACTCCCTTTGTGCTTCAGACCTCCAGAACCATAAGGTACTAAATCTGCCTCATTTTAAGCACTAAGTTTGCAGTCATTTGTCACAGCCGCCGTAGGGAACCCATACAGACGCAAAAGCAGCTCGCGTTTCTTTCCTGTTCGTGGCTGACCAGGCCACGGGGCATCCCATCCCAAACATCCTCCCCTTGCCTCCTGGAGGGAGATCCCACCTGCTGGGCTACCAGGTGAGACCAGATGTGTTATCATGAGGCTCTCAGCTTCCCCGGGGAACACAAGCCAGGGGCCCTGCAACAGGCCTCATCAGCTCCCGAGACCCCTTCCTGGGGAGCAGGGAGCTGAGTAGATCCCACCTCTGGAGGCAGGTGGGCTGAACCTCATCATAGGAAGTCTAAGCTCAGGGTAGACTTGCTCCTCCCGAAGAGCAGCTGGGTTCAGGGAGCTCAGGGAGCGCCTTCCCTGAGGAGGGGGAGGGGAGGTGGAGGAGAGAGAGACAGAGACAGAGAGAGACATCAAATTTGCATGAGGGGAAGACAGGGTTTTAATTACTCCTTTTCTTAACTCCATTGTACCTTGAGGTATTTTAACATTACTCTCCCTGGCAGGGAGGATTGATTGATTGTCTCTTGGCATTCAGAAACCCTGATTAATGTAAAACTAACCAGTCGTTCTGAACTCTGGGGAATTAATCACTTAAATGTGGGAATTACTCAATAAACCATTCAAACATGCAATAAACCAAGCCATTAAAAATTAATCGCTCGACATCCTGGCCGTGTAAACAGGGCTAATAAGATCCTGGCAGCCTAGAGTGAGAGGGAAGGGAGGGGGCGAGCATTGCCTTCAACCAGGTGCCCCCAAGGACCAGAGGGGACACACGGATGTCCAGGCCGCATGTCACAGATCATCAGGGCACGTGCCATCTGGTCCCTGGGCCTCCTCCCTCCCCTCTGCCCTAGGACAAGACCGGCGAGAGAGAGAGGCGTGCTCATGGGCTGGTAAGAGGAGGTGGCAGGGTTAGAGCTACAATCTTTGACAGATAATTTATTGAGCACCTACTGTGTGCCAGGCATGGTGCTGGGCTCTTCAGACAGAGCAGTGAACTGGAAGACCACGGAGCTGTCACTGGAGGGTGCCTATGCATTAGAGGAGGTAGAAAACACTCGTTTTATAAAACACTCACTATAATGAAAAAGAAAGCAAGGGACAAGGGTAGATATGTGGGAAGAAATTCCTATTATAAACAGGCTGATCAGAAAAGGCCCCTCTGAGGAGGTGCCGTGTGACCAAGATGCGAACAGGTGGTGAGGGCACAAGGCCTACAGATGTCTGGCAAAGACGGGCGTAAAGACCCCGAGGTGTACACAGCATGGTTGGACAGGAGTGACCCAGACGTGTGGGGTGCTTTTTAGTGGGGAGCACGGGGTGCAGAGCATCGAAGGCCTTGTCGGGAAATCCTAAAGGAAGACGTTGCCACTAAGGCTTCTGAGCAGGATGAGAGGGGTCGTCCCCCTGGCACGTTAGAAGAAGAACCACGCTGGCGGTTGGCTTCAGGTTGGGTGGGAGACACGGGCAGAAGCGGAAAGGCCAGTTGGGAGGTGGCCGCCGTCATCAGGGCGCCACGGTGGCCTCTCTGTTGTGTATGCATCACCCTACTTGGTCAACAGCACCTGCATCTGGCCTTGGGGCTGCCCTCTACTTAACCCTCAGCTCAGGGCTGTGTCCCGAACCCCTGACTACTGGTTCAGGGAGGGACATGCGACCCGATCTAAGCCAATGATGAGGAGACGTCAACTCAGGGCCTCTGGGAAAGAACCTTTTTTCCTCTTCTCCCAGAGGCCTCCGCCCATGTTAGCCTGAGCATGTCAGATCTGAAACTCCCACGGTCCTGAGTGTGACACAGCTACCCCCTGAGGGTAAAGTGGGCCCGTGGAGAAGGCAAAGCCAAGAATGGCCCAGAGAAATGGGGCAACGAAATGAACTTTTGGATCAAACTGCTCCTGAAGCCAGACCCCCACTGGGGTTTTCAGTTCTTTGAGCCAATCCATCTCCTTGTTTTGTTTGAGCCGCTTCAGGTAGGTTAGAATCCTAACTGACACAGAGTTCTTGTGCTGTGGGAATCGTTTCACCGAGGCTTACACATACCCTATGACGTAAGGATTATATCCAACTTTCCAATTTGTAGTAAGAAAATGGGCGTCCAGAAAAATTGCCCAATGGCAGACTGCTGGAATTCAAACACAAGTCTTGTTGGCTTTAAAATCCTTGCCTTGAACTTCTAGTCTATCTCTAAAATCACAGGGACCTTCAACTGGGCCGAATGACTTAATTTGGGAACACGGAGGCAGCATACACCGCCCCCTGCTCACACCCTCAGCAGACGTCATCGCTGACGGGCATCGCTCAGCATCTGAAGGATGCTTTCCTGCAGGGTCTCGATGCAGTGTGGACTCTTTCCATCTGCTTCCAGCCACCTGGAGGCCCCACGTGGCATAATAAGTGAACACAGTCCTGACAAGATCGAGAACTAACCCTGGCTGCTGAGCCATGGCTCCCAAGCCCATAAGAGCCACCCTTTCCCCGGCCCCGTCCTGAGGAGGCCACAGAAGGACACTGACATCAATGCCGAAAACCAGGAGATGCCACCAGGAGCTGGCAGTGGCCAGGACTCTTGGGGAAACCACAGCCCTCAGGGCAACTCTGGAGCACCACTCACAGGGGAGGCCAGGGGACCACACTTGTGTCCCACGTTGCCCTGGGCAGGTCGCAAATTTGAAAACCAACAGAAGCTCCCAGAAAAATAGAAAATCCCAACATAGGTAAAAGAAGAAACAAAAAATTTGAGCAGACCAATCTATTAAATAAATCGAAATGGTAATCAAAGATACTTCCTCAAAGGGCCATCAGCGCACATGAGCACAGAGGTGAGCACGGAGGAGAGCACAGAGGTGAGCACAGAGGAGAGCACCGAGGTGAGCATGGAGGAAAGCATGGAAGTGAGCACAGAGGTGAGCACGGAGGTGAGCATGGAGGAGAGCACGGAGGTGAGCATGGAGGAGAGCACCGAGGTGAGCACAAAGGAGAGCACTGAGGTGAGCACAGAGGAGAGCACGGAAGTGAGCATGGAGGTGAGCACGGAGGAGAGCGCACGGAGGTGACCAGGGAGGAGAGCATGGAAGTGAGCACGGAGGTGAGCACGGAGGAGAGCATAGAAGTGAGCACGGAGGTGAGCATGGAGGAGAGCATAGAAGTGAGCACGGAGGTGAGCACGGAGGAGAGCATGGAGGTGAGCACGGAAGTGAGCATGGAGGAGAGCACGGAGGTGAGCACGGAGGAGAGCACAGAGGAGAGCACCGAGGTGAGCACAGAGGAGGGCACAGAGGTGAGCACGGAGATCATCAAAGTGAGCATGGAGGAGAGCACCGAGGTGAGCACAGAGGAGAGCACCGAGGTGAGCACAGACAAGGGCACAGAGGTGATCACGGAGAGCATCAAAGTGAGCACAGAGGTGAGCACGGAGGAGAGCACGGAGGAGAGCACAGAGGTGAGCACAGAGGAGAGCACCGAGGTGAGCGTGGAGGAAAGCATGGAAGTGAGCACAGAGGTGAGCACGGAGGTGAGCATGGAGGAGAGCACGGAGGAGAGCACCGAGGTGAGCACAGAGGAGAGCACGGAAGTGAGCACGGAGGAGAGCACAGAGGTGAGCACGGGGGAGGGCACGGAGGAGAGCACCAAAGTGAGCACAGAGGAGAGCACAGAGATGAGCATGGAGGAGGGCACCGAGGTGAGCACAGAGGAGAGCACGGAAGTGAGCATGGAGGAGAGCAGAGGTGAGCATGGAGGAGAGCACCGAAGTGAGCACAGAGGAGAGCACAGAGGTGAGCACGGAGGAGAGCATCGAAGTGAGCATGGAGGAGAGCACGGAAGTGAGCACGGAGGTGAGCACAGAAGAGAGCACCGAGGTGAGCACGGAGGAAAGCACAGAGGTGAGCTCTGCCAAGTGGATTATCCCTCCGTTACAGAACAGAGGAGAAAAGGAAAGCACGATCTCTTTTTATGAACTGAGTATAACCTGAATTCCACAGTGACTAAGGATACTGTGAGCAAGGGAACCCATAAGCGCATCCACTTATGAACAGAAGTGATAAAGCCCCGACATAAAGGGTCAGCGAACCAGGGTAAGAGTCGAGTTAAAGAAACCCAGTAGACCGGCAGCCCAGGTCAGTCAGGTGGCACAGCTTGCCTTCGAATGCCAACCCCTCCACTGCTTGCTACTAGCTGCGTAACTCCCTTGAACCCTGCCCGGGGCCCTGGACTCCACCCCCGATGACTATGTGCCACACACGTGGGTGTGCACACACACACACACACACACACATCCTCGGCCATTCGGCCACACGAGCCAACATCCACTCTCATGACTAAGGCCATTCGGGTCCCAGAGACGAAGCACATGCGGAAACTCCTACTTAACATCACAGACACAAGAGGCCACCGGAGTGCAAAGGCTGGGGACTCAGAGGACCCCGCGCTGAGCTGCAGGAGGCACGGGGCAGCAGAGGTACTTTGCAAAGAGGAAAGAGGAACCACTGTCTCAAACCTCCCTCCCAGCTCCCCTGCAACAGACTCTCGCAGAAGGAAGGAGCATTTATTTCCTCGCTTCCCGCAGGCTCCCATTTGCGGGAGTAGAGGCACCTGTGAATTAGCCGGACTGGAACCGCATTCCCAGCCGCCTCGGGTGGCAGCTCGGGGACATCTGAACATTGAACAATTCACATGACCTTTAACATTTATATGGACCTGGGTCTAGAGGCAATTATTTACATTGGCGACTACATGGACAGTGAATGCTAGAATCATGTCTTCAAAGGACAGGCGCGTTCAGTCTTCAAATAATTTTGCATTTAAAATTTTTATTGATGCATACTTTGCCTTGTAATGTTTACAGACCATTTTGAATTTTAGATGAAAAACTTTGGAAAGCTTAAGAAATTCTTCTTATTTTCTTTTTACATTTAATTTATAGTTCATAAAAGTTTAATTTTGTATACTTCGTACGTAATTATGTTTTATTTTTTTCATCTCTTATCTCACTGCTATCAATAGAACACAAATTATGGGAAAGCCTTGATTACAACAAAATTTAGTTATTTCACTGAATCGGAGGCCAGATAAGTCAGTTTTGTGGAATAAATATGTAATTTATGAATTATGTATGACTTCATTACTCATCCAAAAACTTCTGGCTTATTAACAGAATAATGAAATGTGTGGTAATAATTAAATTCGGTGATCTTGGTATCTTGTAGATTTGATCTTTATCAAGGTAGATTTCTGAGACTGGAGGATAGAATATATTTTATTTAACAGTTTGTTAACTTGTTTTATAACTTTATTTTTAAATCGAAATGAAATTTAAGGTATAAATGGGTAGGGGATTTTTGCTTGTTTTAGAAGAGTTTTTCAATTTTTTTATTGAAGTATAGCTAACATACAGCGTTATGTTAGTTTCAGGTGTAAAATGTAGTGACTTGACAGTTCTACACGTTTCTCAGTCCTCATCATAAATGTACTCTTAATCCTCATCACCTATTTAACATCCCTCCCACCCACCTCTCCTCTGGTAACCACCAGTTTGTCCCCCATAGTTAAGACTATTTGTTTGGCTCTTTTTTTTCTTTGTTCATTTGCTTTGTTTCTTAAATTCCACATTGAGTGAAATCATATGATAATTTGTCTTTCTCAGACTTATTTCACTTAGCATTATACTCTCTGGATCCATCCATGTTGCTGCAAGGGGCAAGATTTCATTCTTTTTTATGGTTTAGTAATATTCCATTGTCTATATATTTAGAATTGATATAGGACTATTCTTTTATACTCTTTCCCTGGCCCTACAAATGCTACAATAGGGCCTGATTAGCTGTGTGATTCTGGGCAAGTTAATTAGCCTCTCTACGTCTTCCTTTGTCTCGTCCAAGGAAGGGATAAAAAAATACTGCCTCATTCAGAGCTTTTGCAAGGATTGAGTTAATGCCTATAAGGCACCTATAACACTGGCACATAGAAACTTTATAATCACTTTTAGACAGTAGTGTTTAGCACAGAAGTGCAAGAATTTTAACAATAGACTGATAAAACGTCTTTGATCAAATTTAACATCCATTTTTAAAAACTCAACAAGGAATTGAAGAGAATTTCCTCAACTGGATCAATGCTACATCATAAAACCTACAGCAAATCCTTCCTTAGGTGAAAATCTTAGCCCTGTTCCTCTTTATATTGGGAATAAGGCAAAGAGCCTGCCGTCATTGCTACTATACTATTCAATATGGCACTAAAAGTGCTGGCCCACGCAGTCGGACAAGAATAAATAAAACATAAAATAATCGGAAGAAGAGAGAAAAAACTAACACTGTTCACATTTAAGATAATAATGTCAGCATCGACAGAAAAAATGTCAACCAGAATGGAAACATGTTCAGAACAATGAACAGCATCCTTCTATACTGGCAATAACCAAAGAGAGACACCACTCGTGTCATCAATTAAAAGATATATCCTGTTTTAGAATCGACCCAAATGCCCAGGAATTGGATGAGGAAAAGTTTTAAGTTATCAAATGACCAAAAAGGAAAAAAATAATAATAAAGGAATTCTAAATGTCATGTGAACATTGTTAAGATGTTAACTCCCCAAATTAATCCAGAAATTTTAATGCAATGTCAGTAAAAATTACAGCCAGAATTCGATCAAGCAATTCTAAAATAATCTGGACAAAGAAAATCGCTCCATCCTGAAGAGAAGAACAAAGGCTCCATCCAGCCTCCGAGAAAGGAAGGACTCTCCCAGACGTAGGGCAATAAAAACAGCTATAATGCTCATATAAAAACAGATGAACAGCAGGACAGCTAAGAGAGATCAGACATGGGAACCTCCTTTGTGTGCCAAGGTGAAGCCTGATAAAGGTGGTCCCTAAACCGGAGGAAAAAGGATAAAATGTGGTGGTTGGGGGCAGGGGGTGGGACTGATTTATACTGGCCTGCTCGCCAGATGGAGAACACAGGACAGGATCCAGACGGATCAAAGTCCTAAATTTAAAAAGTGCCACTATAAAGCTAAGGGAGAAGTCATAGGAGAGTCTTTTTGGCCTTGGCATCGGGAAGGGCTTTTAAAACGCACACACACATACACACAATTTCTAAGGCCAACTGCAGAAAAAAAAAAAAAAACAGGAGCGAGAGATGTAACAACATAAAAGTGATCGATTCCTGTTCCGTGAAAGCACAGACGCATTTAACAGATACATATCACTACACCAGAAGAACCCAGCAACGTCGAACAGTGACAAGTAAGGAAATCCTACAAACCAACAAGAGAAAAAAAGACCAACAAATGGAGGAATGGGCAAAGTGTAAGACTGGCCAGTTCAGGGGCCGGTAATCCAAACAGCCCGCAAGCATGCAGAGGTGTCCACCACACCTGGGTCCGCACCACACGTAGTAGAGCAAGGAGGTGTTCTATATGCACCAGCTTAGCGACACTAAAAATTACCGACAGGGGAAAAAAAAAAAAATTACCGACAGGGGCAGGGGAGGATACAGGGAGGCAGGGTGGGGTACCTCTCGGCCCCAGTTGTGGGAGCGAACCCAGCAGGACCACCGCTGCGACCTGGTGCCTGGGCTTCCCCACTCCTTGGTCTGCACCCCCAGAGAAACATCCCCCTCCAGGCCTCCGATGGGGCTTTACGAGGACATTCCCCGAAGCCTTGTTTGTGGAGCAAGAACTGGAGATGCCACCAATGTGGGTTCCACTCAAGGGGAGACGGAGACCCGGACGCATCCATGGAGAGCTGGCCTGTCCCTGGACATCCAGGCCACAGACATAACTTTGCAAGAGCGTTGGGTTGAAACGATTAACAAAGATAAACCGAGCTCCTCGGTAGCACGAGACCGGTGGCATAAGTTAACACAAAAGCCTACATATTTTATATGGATGCACACGTATCGCAGGACAGGCAACAGGCACGTGCGTCCCCGTGGGGAGGGGACGGCCGCAAGGTTGGGAATGAAAGATTTGCAAAAAGTGAAGCCAGAGAAGGGTCTTGACCAGACAAACGGTAGGATGATGTGAACTTGCTTTACCTGGGGAACAAAAATAGAAGATTTTTTTTTTTTAAAGCTAACCTAGTTTTGGCACGTGAAAAGCGTGTGAGGAATGAGTGCAAGGCAATCACACGAGATTCAATCGTCCTGGTAGAAATTAGGGCACGACTCAGACTAACAAATCTTGAAACTAGAGCTTCAAGAAAACTCGATGGGCCTTTCAGATCTCGATCTCCCTCCCTCCCTCCCCTCCTCTCTCTCTCTCCCTCTCTCTCTCTCTCTCTCTCTGCCCCTTTTTGCTGGTTTAATGTCCTTTCCTGTGCTCGGTACCTCCCAGGTAAACTGTTAATCTTCCCCCGAGAGCCCACACCCCCACCAAGAGGCTGTCCAGTCCTGCCTCCCAGGATCAGAGCGTCCCCTTGCCCCTGCAGACCCCCCGGGGCTGCCTATCCTAACCACACACGTTCGTTCGCTGGGGCTACCCCACCTGTCGGTGAGCTCTGTGGGCACCCCGCCTTCCCCGCAGGTGGCACGAGGGTGGAGGGACGCGGGGCCGTGGGCTCCATCCTGCAGCACCACGTCTGTGCCGCTTAGGACGAGGCGGAAGGCAGAGCCAGGGCTGATTAAGGCGGCTTAGCTCCACTGCACATTTCACAGAATTACAAACCGACAAACTGCCTTCTAGGCAGAACCGGCCTAATTAGCTAATTCTTTGAGATCCAGAGAGAACCCAGGTGCCCCTAAAGCAAAGTCGTGGTGGGGGATGAGCTGGACCGTGAATCCATTCCAGGGTTTGGCTACACAAAAAGCGTCTTTGGAGAAGGAACTGCCCCCTTTCTGTCCTCTCCTTGCTCAGATCTGATAGCATTTCGGTCTCTAAATTATTCCAGGTCCCGCCTTGTCTCCCATGGGGCCAAATCCTCGGCTTCTTGCCTCCCACCCCCCTTTCTGCTGGTAATCATAGTTCCTGTTTGCTGGGCACCCACTGTATGCTCGGAGTGTTTGTACCAACAGCTCTACCTACCATCGCAGCTACCCAGGAGCGGGGGTCCCTCTCTCACCTTCACAGGTATAAGCACGCTGAGGTTCAGAGAGGTCACAGACAACCAGCAAGAAGGGAACGCTGCTAGACCCCTGCCCAGGCCCCAGGTGTCCAGAATGTTCTCTCGGGCCATGCACCACATGGCGTTCTATGGAAGGGATGAGAGGAAGCTCCTATTCTCCAACAGGTTTGTTCCCTACCTCACCTTGTCCCTCTTGGAGACTCAAGGCTCTTTGGCATATGGAAGACCCCGGGGGAGCCTGTGTAGTGCGGCATCTCCTGCACAGGTTGGTTTCAGACCCCTCCTTTCCTGGGACACGGCCCAGGAAATGCCAGCGTGGCACTAGGTCAGCTTGGCAGCGAATGGGCCCACTCAGCTGCCAGCACACGATCCCCAGGAGAGACAGGGGGCCCAGCACTACGCCAACGGCTACTGTACCAAGCACCTATCCCAGCAGGGCGACGGCAGGTGGCCACAGCCATCCTTGCCCATAGAGGTGCCGTAACAGGACTTGCCCTGGGCCACTGGCGAGGCAGGAGAGATGCCGGTCTCAACCCAGTCTGGTTGGAAGTTTGTTCTTTCTGCTAAACCAAGTGCTTCTTCGAGACAGGTGCCCCCGACCTGGGCTCTAAGCCTGGGTGGTGGGCATGTGGGGCCTGCAGTATGGCTACTGGGGAAGGCCCCCCTTGGCTGCAATCTGGAGAGGCCCATGCAGAGAGGCACCTGGGCAGGGGCCAAAATGGGCTCCCCTCCCCCTCTCCGCCCCCCTTCCCCGCAACCTCGGTCCTCAGGGCTGGTGGGCTCCCACTGGGGTGCTGGAGACGTGCCAGTTCTCTCATTCTGGAAATTCAGCAAGGTTGGGAATGAAAGATTTGCAAAAAGTGAAACCAGAGAAGGGCCTTGACCTTGGAAACTAGCGAGCGAACTCTAGGAGCATGAGTTAATACTCCAAAAAGCTGGCACCTAAACCTCCGTGCCCAGTAGGCTAAATCTAGAGCATCTTATCAGCTGCAGAAGGGTCCACCTGGAAGAATTTAGGAGACAAGGTCAAGAAGCACACCATCCGTGTGTGAAGCCAAGTGCATCTGGGATTTGAATCCTGGGCCAGCCACATGGTGGCTGTGCGCGCCTGGAGGTTGGAAAGTTCTAGCATCTCTTGTGCCAGGATCTGCGCACACACACACACACACACACACACAGCCATCCCCACCCCTCCATCAAGTTAAAGCCCACCCAGGCCACTTCTGGTTCCTCCCCCTTCACCCTCCAGGGAACCAAACCATCCGCTGCTGAGTCGGTCTGGGCATGCTCAGGACCCGCGGCAGCTGGGGTCTGCAGGATGTGCTGCCCCACTGCTGACTTCATCTCCGCCCTGATGAGAGACCCCTGGAGAGCCGCACGCCCAGCAGCCTCCCCTGCGCAGAGCCAGCTGCCTGCTGGGCTCCCGCACTCACCAGCTCAGCTCCTAAAGGCCCCGGAGGGGCTCCTGGGGGCTCAGCCCCCACAGGAAGCAGGTGTCAGGGGAATGAGAGGCTGCACAGTGCTGCACCCCGTGCCAGTTTGCATCGTGGGCAGTCCTGGCATTGCCCAAGCTCATCTCAAGGAGGAATAGAGCCACACATGCACACCCAGCCCGCCCTGCACAAGCAGTGTGCACATCGGAAAGGCAATCACAGCCGCGTTCGGGAAGCAAAGGGGACGTACCACCCTTCCCAGCTCACTGGCTCCACACCCTGTGTCTACACCTATCTAACCTCTAGTGCTCAACCCGGGACCTTGGCGGTGCTTTTTTGGTTTCCACTTTACAGCCTTGCAGCGAGGAGCCAACGGGAATCTGTTCCCCCAGCAGTTCTGGTGTGTGTTGCAACATCGTCTCCCAAAGAGTGCTCTTTTTTTTTTTTTTTTTTTTTTATTGCTCCTATATCTTTCCTGGTGTAGCTAAAGCTTCCCTCTTCCTCCCAAGTAAAGGAGGGAAGAGAAACCTAAAAATAGAAGGAAATTTACATTTGCAGAGCACCTGTTATATTTTACTACATTCTTACTTAATCCTCCTAAGAACCCTGGGAGGTGGTTGGAGTGTTTGCAGCAAAGGAAAGGAGCTCAGAGGAAGCCAGGTTTGCAGGGATGAACCCTCCCTAGAAGCTGGGCATGGCCCTAAAGCTGGTGAGCCAGGGGTGGGGGGGGGGGGGGTTTCTATCTGCAGCTTCTAGGTAGTGACCTTCATGGGAAGAAGGGTGCCCTTCTTCATCCTTCCTCCTCTGCTGGCTGAAATGCAGACCTGCTGGCGAGCTCCAGGAACCATCTGGGAGCATGAGCAACTTGGAGAATGGAAGCTACACACAGCAGCAACGGAGAGAAGATGGGGCCACATGCCAGGCCAGGGCGGACCCCACCTCTACACTACCTGAAGGAGGGAGTGAATCAACTTCTCTCTTGCTTAGGCCTCTACTGTGGCTTTTCTGCAACAACCTTAAGCTGACACAGGGCCCTACGCGGTAATCTTCCCTTTGCAGACCTTATCAGCGCATTGTCCTGCTGTCTCAGCATTCGAAGGGTTAAAGGGAATTTCTAGTATTGCTCACACACCAGAGTGGTTGGTTTTCAAATATGCTTTTCCCTGACTAGGCACCATCTGCAAGAACAAGTCTCTAGGATCTCTACATTGTCCTCAACGTCCCCTGTGATGGCGATATCAGTCTGTGACAACCAGGAAAATGCCCTATAACTTCATACAGTAGGTAGTAAGACACAATGACGTTTAAAAAAAAAAAATTCCAGGAAAAAAAGAAAAGTAGAAAAAATAAGATGAGACCAGGAAGGCCTTACATACTGGCAGCCGTCTGATTGAGCTTCCTAGCAGCCAAAGCAATGAGGGGAACACAACTTATGGTGAGTTTTGGTTGCTTCCTATCTATTTTCTGGGCTTTGAGGCCTGAAAGCCACCTCTCCTGTGGGACCTAGAACGGCCAGTGCAGTCAGTGGACAATGCCAGCAACAGTCCTGGTGGCAAATGGAATAATGAGTCTAGGGTATAATATATCTAATCCTCCCAACAACGCTGGGTGTTGTTCACTGTCAACTGTGTTTTACCGATGAGGAAACTAGGGCAAAGGAAGTAAGTCACTCTGCCCAAGGCCACACAGCTAGGAAACGGCAGACCTGAGATCCCAGTCCAGGGAGCTGGACTCCGTAATCCAGGCTCTCAGGCAAGGGTCTCATTTTTATTTTTTAAAGATTTATTTATTAGGGAGAGAGAGAGCGAGTGAGCATGTGGTGGGGAGGGGCAGAGACAGAGGGAGAGAGAGAGAGTCAAGCTCACTCCACGCTGAGCATGGAGCCCGACACGGGGCTCCACCTCACGACCCTGAGTTCATGACCTGAGCTGAAACCAAGGCTGAGCCACCCAGGTGCCCCAGCCAGACCTGGGTTCAAATTTCATCTGCTGTCCACTGCTGAGCAGCCTTGGACAAGGGACTGCACCTCTCTGAACTTCTGTTTCCTTACCTGAGATGGGACTAATCCCATAAACCAAATGGGGTGGTTTTGAGAAGACAACAAGAGAAATCTGCAGGTAACCAATGTGGATGAGACTTTTCCGGCTGCCCTGGGATTACACCTGCGGCCAAATGAGAGATGAGGAGGGTCAAGGACTCTCAGAGTCCATAGGGCACTGACAAGTTATGGCTCCAAATTGGGGTCAGACTACCCCCTCTTGTCCCCTGCCAGGATTTACCAGGAGGCACCAGAACCAGCCCTAAATACCGACTCTCCCCCCACATATTGTGCACAGAAGGTTGGCCTCACAGAGAACAGAGTGTTGGCCATGGAGAGGTGATGCACGCAGAGATGGGAGCTTTATCAAAAAGCAGGAACCTGGAGGTGCCATCAGAGCAGCAGGACCCCCAGAATGCACAGAGTAGAAGCCCCCCACCCTCTGCCACCTGCCCAGTCCACTCAGGAGTGAGCCCCCCACCCTCTGCCCCTCCTGAGGACCTGGGGAAGCTTGGGGGTGGTTGTTGAGTAGAGAGCTTTAGACGGGATAGAAGAGCTGAGGTCCTAATACAGATTGGACCATGTTCTATAACGGGAAGGGGCCAGAAAATACTGAAAACTGCCTGAAGACATTAAGGTCCAAGAAAGGAGAATTCCAAGAAATCCTGTTAAAGGCAACCAGTGGAAAAATCAAAACCGTTTCCGGTCTTTACCCACGTAGTAATAATACTCTACGGATAGAGACCTTTGCACAGGGTCTGTGCACACGGCAGGTGGTCACATGCGTCGCGCACACCAGGGTGAGAGAGCCCCAGTCGGCCACTGCAAGCCTCCCCCCAACTGGGGACCCCTCAGGGCCAGCCCCTCTCCAGGGAAGCTGCTGGATTTGAACATTCCTACAGCAGAAGACACGGAGTCCTCTGGTGGCACCTGTCCCTTGGGTGCGTCTCCCCTCCCCCCGCCCTCTGCTGACCTCTGTTTGACTCTCCTTGACCTTTAGGCTGCCGCCACCTAGGTGACTAGTGATGGCAGGACAGGGTCCTCAGTCCTCACTTTCTCTTCCCTGGTGTCTCCCGTCTTCTAAGGCACTGGGCGGGGACATCTGCCTACAGTAGGAGCCTAATAAGTGCTCAGGGGGCCCTTCCTTGCACTCAGACTGAGGCAGCAGCGGTCCTCGCTTGGCTGAGCCACCCAGTCCCTGATGCAAAGAGGAGGGGGCGCTGAGGGGGCCCGCGGGGGGGGGCAGGCCCAGGGCTGGAGGTGTGGGAGTCACGCACCCCCCAGATGGCGGAGAGGAGGGCGCGGCGAACACGCATCCCAGCTCCAGTTAGGAAGAACCGGGCGGAGGGGGGAGCTCTTATTTTTTCCCCCTCTCTCCCTCGTGTGATGTGCTTCTGACACTAATCAGGGATCCATCCCCCTGGGAGCCAACAATAATGATTAATGGTGTTAAATATAGCCAGGGACCGCCAGGGCAAAATTAGGCGCCATGCATAAAACATCAGTCGCCTCGTCAGGCAGGCGGATCAGCCGGGCCTGGTGGCCGTGGACCAGCACCCGCCACCGGGTGGCCCGAGCCAGCCGCCCCCTGCCCGTGGGGTGTCTGCCGGGGGAGCCTACCGTGCAGCGAGCGGCCTTACGTGCCCCCTGTGGACGGAGCCACCACCGGGCCCCGGAGTTAACCCAGAATGAAGGGACTGGTACTGAGGCGCTGGAAAGAAACTGTGCTCAGGACCCACGTGGACCTGGGTTCAAATCCCAGCTCCTCCATCTCCTAGCTGAGTGGCCTCGGGCAAGTCCCTTGCCACTCCTGAGCCTCGGTTCGCTTTTCGCAGCCAATAGGGAGCGTCGAGGTACAGGGAGTCCAGACATCTACGTGGCGGGCACTCAGAAAATGTTGGCGCCCGTATCCCACTGGCTGTGGGACTTCGAGCAAATTACTCAGCCTCTCTGAATCCAAGTTTCTCACCTACAAAACGACGTCTCCCGCCGTGGGGCCTGGAAGACACCTAGAATGTGCTCCCGCGTGCACCGACTGCGCAGGGGCCAGGTGGCAGCGCCGATCCTGTGCAGGCGCCGTCCTGGGTGCTGGGGAGAGTCCAGTGCAGGAGACGTCCAGCCCCTGCCCCCGGGGACCTTACAGTCCGAGGGCGAAACAGGCGGTAGGTTAAACAGACGAAGTAACTACACATTATTAAGTATTTTCTAAAGGGAATGAAAGAGGCTGAAATAAAAGCTAAGTGGGACCGGAAGGGGCTGCTCCACGGGGGGACGTGGGAGGAGGCCCCGGCGCGTCTAGGAGCATGGGGGCGGTCACTCCCGCCCGGCGACCACCCTGCCTGGGCCGCGCCACCCACACCAGCGTCCCTGCCTCCCTTGACACGGGTCCCCGCCCTCCCGGGGTGGGGGGGGGGGCTGGCATTGCTTGTGCCCTGGGATCCATGGTCTCCCAACTCCTCGGTGTGCACACGTCCCAGGAGGCGTTTGTTGATCATTATAAATGCGCGCTGCCTCCCAGACTTCGTGGTCTTCGGTGAACACACACCAAAACAGGACCTTAGCGGAGGACGTGAGGTTCTGCTGCTGTCGCAGGTGCTCCACGGCTTTCCACACCCGCCTGGGGACCCACGGAGCCCACTCTGGTGGCCACTGGTCCAGAGCTGCCCGCAGCCCGGAGGTGGCCCGCCGCTCGCCTCCCTTCCCCCCACAGGGGCACCGCTGCCAGGGCGCATCAGCTCTGGGGGCCCCTGCTCCTGCCCCCTCAGCTCTCCCTATGGCCCAGGTGGGGACTCCTCAGGAGGACAAGCCTGCCGCCCCTCCCTGCGGCTGTCTTCCTCCGGGAACTCCCCTGACCCGACCCCGTGGCCTCACCCGGCCAAATCAGCCAGCACCCCCGACGCAGGCAGCCCCACGACTTGCAGGGGGTACGTGGGTGAGGATGCCCGTGGCCAGCAGCGACCTCCCAGGCCACATTTTTTTCTGTGCTCAGGGGTTCGGCCTTGACACCCCTGTGGCTGTGTCCTGACTAGCCCCCTGACCACGGCCACCTGCTCCCTGCTGCGCTGGTTATAATGGTCTCCTCTGAGCTCCCCGAGGGTGGGACCGCTTCTTATTGGTCCCACGTCTCGGGTGTCTGGCCCAGGGCCTGGCACAGGTCCTACGGCGTGGCAAACGTCGGTTAGACTGAGTTGTGGCAAAAGTAACGCGAACAGGCAAGGGCGAGAAAGCCTTCTAACTGCGGAGACCCAGCAACCACGGAAGAAAAGGTGGGAATTTCTAACCACATCACAATTCAGAGCCACGAACAGGTAAGAGACGGCGGAGGATCTTGGGCAAGGGGACCGCTCTGCAGAGGCCAGAAGAGGCTCCGTATCTACACGGTGCAGAAGGCTGACAGGCCCACGAGGCGGGGACGAATGATGCTCCGGACAAATGAACAGGTGCACGGTTCTCAGAGCTCATTCACAGGCGACAGCGTCCAAGGAGCCAAACAGATCCAGAGCTGCTCGGACCCGCGGCTGGTCGGGGAGATGCAAGTTCAACGTTAAGGATGCGATTTCACTTGATACCTCTCAACGTGGCCAAAACTAACTGGACCAGCAATGACTCTTGCTGGCAGGGTACAGGGAAAGGACAGGTCTCACACTTCTAGGGTTTATAAACGTGACCTGTTAGGCCTCCGGGGAAATCAAGCCGGAGACGGCTATTAAAATTAAAAGCACATAAACCTTCCGGCCCATTGCAGGATTCGACTCCTGGAATCATACCCCGGAGAAATAAAATCTAAGGATTCGCCTAAGGATGTAGGTGTGCACGGAGGTTTATCCTCATGCCGCTGATGACGGTAACAAATGGACGAGGAACAACATCCGACCGGGGAATGGCTGGTCAATGACGGTACATCCGCACTCTGGAATACTATATGGTCGTTAAAAAGAATGTGCTAGAACTACAGCTCTAGCTGTTTCCATAGGGGCAGGGCTTCCGCAGGGCACGGGTGAAAGAGAGATGACTCAGGAATGGGAAAACATCAACATAGGTCTGTGTGTGACTCTAAGAATGTGGGGAAAATATGAAAAGATCTACTAGAGGGTCTCAGAGTGGGGGTGGGAGGGGATGATGTCACTGAAGGAGGGTTAGGGGATAAACACACTGCAGGAAAAGTATGCTAAAATGTATAAGAGTCATGCATTTCTATAAAACTGCCTAGAAAGGCGTTGACATAGGGGCACCTGGTGGCTCCACGGGTTAAGCATCCGACTCTTGGTTTTGGCTCAGGTCGTGATCTCAGGGTCATGCGATCCACCCCTACATCAAGCTCCGTACTCGGGGGGGGGGGGGGTCTGCTGAAAATTCTCTCTCTCCCCCTATCTCTGCCCTTCCCCTCACCCCGCTCATGCTCCCTCTCTAGAAAGTAAATAAATAAAAGAAAAATAATAAAATAAAAAGGACACTGACAGGTATATGCAGAGGAAGCCCACATACATGTTCCTCTCCCTCCTTTATCGCCCTTGACCTCGTGCGCACTTTGAATCTTTCACTCTTCTTCCCGCCTCACATAATTCAGGCAACAAAAAAAAAAAAAAAAAGAAAGAAAAAAAAAAGGAAAAAAAAACGTTTCAAAATAAGAAGCTAAACACCTTATTTTGCTGGCACCCGTAATGCTCCAGAACACAGCCCACGACTACAAAGCAAAACAGATCTGATAGCCAAAACGGATTATATATTCTTCACTCCGAGGAGAGAAGTGCTTTGAGCTAATTACTCTTATTTTATACAATTTAAATAAGCTTATTAAGCTCATTGTGGCAGACAAGCCTGAAGGTGACCCTGACGATCTACGTCGTTGTATAATCCCCCCCACCCTTGCACGGGGGTGGGGCCCGTGGCTTGCTTCCACCCAACAAAACACTGCAAAGGTGATGGGACTCCCTACGATCCTGTTCCACTCCCTGAGACTCTGCCCTCGAAGGCTGAAGACAGAGGCCCTGCTGCCGGCCTTGAAGAAGTAATCCGCTGTGTCGCCAGCTGCCTCCAGAGAGAGCCACGAGGCAGAGGTCAGTGTGCAGCCGCTAGGAGCCGGTGGTGGCCGACAGAGCCCGAGCACAGTCCCGGCCACCAGCCAGGAGACAGCGTATGTCCTGGGTCACACAGCCACAGGGAAATGAATGCTGTCAACAGCCTGAGTGAGCCTGGAGGAGATGCTTCCCTGATGGAGCTTCCCACTGAGCACACAGCCCAGCCCACACTTTGACCGCAGCCTTGTCCGATCCTGGAGCGGAGGGCACAGCCCAGCTGTGTGGCCCCAGGCCCGCAAAAATGGTGAGATAGTAAACGTGTGCTGCTTCTGCTTCGACGTCTGTCGTAATGTGGTAAGCAGCAAGAGAAAACAAATACGCTCGTCAAATTAAGAAATAAAAGGTTTAGGGGCACCTGGGAGGCTCAGCGGTTGAGCGTCTGCCTTTGGCTCAGGGCGTGATCCCAGGGTCCTGGGATCGAGTCCCGCATCGGGCTCCCTGCATGGAGCCTGCTTCCCCCTCTGCCTGTGTCTCTGCCTCCCTCTCTCTGTGTCTCATGAATAAATAAATAAAATCTTAAGAAAGAAAAAGAAAAGAAAAGGTTGAGTTGAGAAGAACATACCAAGAACCCTAAGACGTGGCCATTGGGATAAAGAATGGAGATCCGAACCCGCAAAAGGTGTCTGGGGCCCTGGAGTATCAGGGCCAAGGACCCTGCAGGCAACCCGGCGCAGGAGGGGTCTGATATCTGAGAGCCCGAAGGACCAGGAAGGAGGTGAGGACGGGGATGTTCGAGCTCCCAACTACGCCCGTGACAACCTGCGGGATGGGTGCTTTCACCGCCCCCTGGAACGGAAGGGGCCCGTGCAGATCCTCTCATCCACAATCAACGAGACCTTTCCAGGGAGCCTGCCCGGCCCCATGTTTGCTGCACACACTGAGCCCTCAGGGCCAGCGCTGCCATGGAACGGACAGGACCCCCCCCCACACACACACACCCCGAGTGCAGGGATTACCTCCACTTCGCAGATGAGAGAACAGGTTCAGAGGTCACACAGCCAGCAGGTCGCTCACACCGGGCTGCATCCCCTCTAACTCCACAGCCCACACTCTTGTAACACACCACACGGCTCCTCTGGGCCTCAGCTTTCCCGTCCATAAAATGGGAAGAAGCATGGTGCCTGTCTCCCGGGGAGTAAATCAGCTAATGTGTGCCCGGCAGGACAGGGGAGGTGCCGACTCTTTGCTATTGTTCTATACTTTGTCAAAATAATGCCGACAGAGGGGCGCTGGGGTGGCTCAGTCGGTTGAGCATCCAACTTTTGATTTTGGCTCAGGTCGTGATCTCAAGGTGATGGGATAGAGCCCCTCATTGGGCTCCATGCGCAGGGAAGAGTCTACTCGAGATTCTCTCTCTGTCTCTCTCTCTCTCTCTGCCCCTCCTCCCCCCTAAAATAAATAAATAAATCTTTTTAAAACTTCAGACAAGAACAAAAGTCTAATTTCTGAATAGTAACAACTCCTGGGGAAACAGGTTTTTAAACTCATTCTTCCAAACACATGGTACCTTTTCTTCACCCGCAGGGGTCAATAGAACCAATTTTCTAGGGTCCCTAATGAGACACGTAAGTAGGGGGCCACCTCCCCATATCAAGGACAACAGGTCCTGACACGTTCAGCGTTTGACCCGTCTGCACAGTTAGAGGCAGGCAGGCTGATTGGTGGAGGACAGACCCCTGTTCAGACCCACACGGGGACCCGGGCCTGCCGCAGACACCCCAAGCTCCAGCCGACGGGCCAGGACATCATCTCCTTGGACCAGCCCAGGCCAAGAGCTTTGTCATTCCAGAATTCCAGGCCAGCGGGGCCTGAGAGATGCTTCCCCCAGAAAACAGGGCTCCTCTTAGAATGGAGGTGAACACTTGCCCGCCGCGGCCCCCAGGAGATGACACCTCCGGGTCATGGCTGTGCAATTCTGGGTTCCCCTGGAGCTCACCAGAGACAGAGAGCTCATCTCTAGGACACGTCCGAGGGCCAGGGGTGCAGGGGCTGCAGAGAGCCGATGGGCAGAGGAGCAGGATTCCTTCCCCTCAATTCCAAGCCAATTCAGTCCAGGGCGCAGCATGAAGTAGTGAATGTCTTCACTAACGAGCTCCACCTTCACAGAGAGCCCCGGGCATTATCTGACACCGGGACCCAGCCAGGATCACAGGAAAGCACGAAAGCAGGTGCATCACACTCCGCTCCAGGCGCCCCGCACCCGAGGCCCAAGCCTGGCATCAGCGGAAGGCTCTGCGCCTTAGGCTGTACGACACTCCCCCCACGGAAGGAGGACAGCAGGTGTACAGCAGGAGCGGCAAGGATGTCCACAGCACAATTGTTTACAAAGAAGGAAAGGAAACGGCCCTTTGTCCAAAACACAGAAGATTGGTTAAGTTAGGGAGCTTCCGCACGACCGGCCTCCGTGCAGCCAGCACAGACGCTTCGTGAGCGCTTCTGCGCACGAGAAGGTATTAAACACTTTAGGTTAAAATGTGAGCTTCACTGTTTCGTGTATGATCATCCCTTTCGTGTCAAGTAAAATACGGAGGAGAAGGTTCAGAAGGTCATAGATCGAGGCGGTCACCGTGGCCGTCTGCGTAAGGAGATTAAAGGGATTTTTCCCTTTTGCTTATCTGCATTCCTCATTTTCTCTCCCACGAACAGATACTGCTTTGTACAGTTTAATAATAATGGAAAAAAAAAAAAAAGACGAAGTAAGTACTTTAGCTTTCACAACCAGGGCGCACTTTCACCCGCATGATCTCTTGTAATCCTCATACCAGAAGCAGATGCAGCAGCTCCAGCCCCGCCTAAGTGCCGCATCCGAGCCAAACCTTGGGTGCCATCCACGGCGCCATCCACGGCGTTTCCAGCTATTTCTTCCCATTTGTATTTCTGAAATCCTTCTCTTCTGGCAGGGGTACCAACTGGAGCCTCTGGGGGTCCAGAGGCGGGCTTTGGGGACACAGGAGGCACATGCCCCCAGAGTTGTCCACCAAAGGTGTGTGTGTTCATAATGCACATTTTTCTGGGGAAGAATCTGGAAGATTTTATATTCTTTTTTTTTTTAAGATTTTATTTATTTATTCGTGAGAGACCCAGAGAGAGAGAGGCAGAGACACAGGCAGAGGGAGAAGCAGGTTTCATGCAGGAAGCCCGATGTGGGACTCGATCCCGGATCTCCTGGATCATGCCCAATTGGGCCAAAGGCAGGTGCTTAACCGCTGAGCCACCGGGGCTGCCCAGATTTTATATTCTTAAAGATGGCTAGGGCACCTGGGTGACTCAGTCGGTTAAGCATCTGCCTTCGGCTCAGATCATGATCCCAGGTCCTGGGATGGAGCCCCACATCGGGCTCCCCGCTCAGTGGGGAACTTGCTTCTCCCTCTCCCTCTACCCCTCCCCACTCAAAAAAAAAATGGCTGTGACCCCTGAGAGGTGCGACCCTCCAGAACAGCCCTCTGCCCACCTTCTCTTTGTTCCAGCCAGCTCCTTCATTGGTGCTCGTTTTCCAGATCCTGTCCCCCCTTCTATCTGGGCTCCCCATGACCAATCTGCTGCCCGAACAGTCCCACCTGCCAGCGATGTGTCCTGCAAGAGTGCTGTCCCTTACCTCGGGGTCTCTGACAAATCAGAGCAAGCTCTGTGTCTTTGTGGGGGGGAAATGCACAAGGTGAGTCCTGTTACAGACCTGGGTGGTGGGTGCCTACCTGAATCCCACCCAGCGGTGGCCTCTGTAGTAGCCTGAATAGGGTCCCCTAAAAATTCACATCCACCCAGAACCTCAGAATACGACCTGATTGGGACATAGGGTCTTTATAGACGTAATTCATTAAGGATCCCGAGATGAACTCATCCTGGGTTTCGGGGAGGGCCTAAATCTAATGACTTATAAGTTCCTGGTGTCCTAAGAGAAGATGCAGAGCCACATGGGAAGGATGATGGGGGCAGAGAGGGGAGGGATGGAGCCTCAGGGGGAGCCAGTACCTACATCCCCCTGCAGAGCCTTTGGCGGGAGCGTGGCCCTGCCCGCACCTGATTCCACTACAGTGATACATACTTCTGGCCTCTGGAACTGTGAGAGGATACCCTCCTGTTGTTGAAGCCACCAAGTTTGTGGTCATTTGTCCAGCAACCCTGGGAAATGGACCCAGCCCCCAACCCCAGAGAGACTGGAGACGCCCGTTTAGAGCCTCTTTGGTACGAGCAATAATCCCCAGGTGTGCGTGTGCTCCCTGGACATCCTTCACCCTTCATCTTCAGGGCACCCCCACCCCTACTTTTCTCCAACATTCCGGATTCGAGACCAGTTCCATCAAGCCAGGCTCGGCAGCCAGCACCCTCCGCCACATCTCACACCCTCCACTCACCTCCCACGTCCTATTAATAAAACAAAGTAAAAATTAAATTACTTCTAACACACCCCCGGTCTGCTTTCAAGAGGGCTAGATGGCTTGAAATTCTAATTTTCTTTCCAAGGTCTTAAAATAATTTCACAAGAGCCCGGGCGATGCCACCCCCACCCCCGCCTGCATCGCACAGCGGGATTAGACAGCAGGAGTTCGGGCTGCAGCATCAGAAAGAGAAGGAAGGAAGGACGGTGCCTGGATGGTGGGAGAAGTGGGGTCCGCTTCCGGCCCCCCTGCAGACTGGGAGGTGTCTCTGGGGAGACCCAGCCCTCCCCGACCTCCGTTCTGCTGTCTGCAATACCCCCGGGAGGCATTCCAAGGTCCGTCCAGGCTGATGCCACCTCTTGGATACAGCCAGTCTCGAAACCAGAGGTTCTAGTCCTTTTTCAAAAGGTTTCAGCTCAGGTCATGATCTTAGGGTCATAAGATTGAGTCCCATGTTAGGCTCTGCACTCAGTGGGGAGTCTGCTTGAGATTCTCTCCCTCTGCCCCTCTCAAATAAATAAATAAATAAAATCTTTTTTTTTTTTTTTTTAAATTAAGGGGCATCTGGGTGGCTCAGCAGTTGAGCATCTGCCTTTGGCTCAAGGTGTGATCTCGGGGTCCTGGGATCGAGTCCCACATCGGGTTCCCTGCATGGAGCCTGCTTCTCTCTCTGCCTGCGCCTCTGATTCTCTCTGTGTGTCTCTCATGAATAAATAAATAAATAAAATCTTTTAAAACAATAAAAAAATAAAAGGCATAGGGTCCATCTCCATGGGCTGCCCCTCTAGCAGTAACCATGGGGGCCCCACAGAAAGGTGGGGGAGCCACAGATCCACCCTGGAGTGGAGTCACGACGTAGAAGGGAGCCATCCTGGAGAGACGCCCCCCTCATCTCAGACTCTGCATGGGCAAGAGCTAGACTTGCCTGTTTTAAGCCACTGAGATTTCAAGACATATTCGTTAGTGCAGCACAGCCCGGCCTAGCCTGACTAGCACAGTACAATTTCCTTCTAAGGATGTGACGATGAGGAATCAGGGCAGAAGGTACATGGGATGTTCCTGAACTCACAAGTGGACTCAGCAGTCAAGCCCAGAGAGCTTGGCAAAGAATTTAATGGACACGACAGGTGCGGTGCAGGGCAGGAGGGATGGTCTGGGCCTGCCTCTGATGCCAGCCAGGTGCAGGGCACAGGGCACAGGGCAGAGACCGCTTTCCGCAGAGATCCACCCAGGCTGACGTTGAAGGAGGAGAGAGGGCAGAGGAAGGAAACGGATCCATGAGAGGGGTCAGCAGGTGCAGATGCCCAGAGGAGGAATCCCACAGGATGCCCTGCATGGAACTGTTCGGTGTGGCTGCATCTCAGGGCATGTAGGGGCTGGAGAGGCAGGAAACGGAACACCGGGGATGGGGAGCGACTGGAGGCGCTCCTTGAGGCCACCCCACCCCTCGCACAACCAGCCCTGGGAAGAGGTGGGTCTACAGCCAGGGCCGGAAACACACCCAGCTTCTCCCGGCCCCGAGGAGGCAGCGGTCAGCAGGCCCCCTATCATCGTACACCAGCACGTCTTCTAGGGCAGCCCACGTGCCACCGCATGCACGAGCAGGACCCGGGAGGGGGGCCCCAGACGCACAGCCCTGGGGTGCCTTCGACCCTCAGACGCTCCCTGCCCAAGGCTCCTCAGACACATGGTGGCTCCCAGGACAGCCCATTTCCACAGTTAGACAAGAAAAGACCAGTCATCCCCCTTCCTTGTACCGAGAACATGGGCACGGAATAGGGAAGCAACTTGCCTAAAGCCCCACAACAAACCCACAGCACAGTTCTGTGCCCAGAATGCACACCAGGCCTCAAGCATGCTGCTCTTTCTCCCACTCCTCTGCTTTGGAAGATCCCAGGGCCCTTGGGATTTCCGTCTCACCGGAAACCGGCCCTTCCCTGAATCGGCAGGCTCACCCAACCATAAACCTCCAGCCAACCAGACGTCCCTTCTACTTTTTCTGCAGGAAGGAAGGGAAAGGACTCAGGGTCTCCCTGGGAACAGCTGTGCTTGGTACCTTTCATGGATTCTGGTGAGACCCCAGCCCTGTGTCCCTCCCCCTCCATCCCCCTCCCTCCTAGGGTACGGCCCCAAAATGCTCCAGCCTTGCAGCCCCTCAGCCCAGTGAGACTCCAATGAAGGAAGAGCGAGCCCTCTGCACCACAGCTAGAATCTCGAGGTTGGTGCCCAGATAAGCCCTCCCTGCGCATCCGCAACCTCCCAGAGCTGCCTCAGCCCACCTTGGCGTAGGGGGCACGTCCTGGCTTGCTGTGGGCAAGGCACGTGCCCTTGGAAAAGCACATGCCTCCAGATGGAGCAGTTCTAACTGTTCCCCGGACCCGGTGGGACCACCCTGTCACCCACTCAGCCCTCCAGGCAACCAGCGGGCACCTCCACCCACTCCGCCAGCTTCCAAGCACACGGTGCAGCAAGCGGGGGGGGGGGGGGGGGAGGCAAGAGGCAAGTCGGCAGGCCTCAGATGGAATGTTCTAGCACAGATGCCACCACCCTGCTCCCTCGCCGTCGCAGCAGACATCACTAATCAATCACCAGATTCCTTCCCACCGAGTCCAAGCGCAGCCCGGGATAGGTGTGCGCCCCACTCTGGCTGCCCACGCCGCCTATCAGGGCTGGTGCCCGGGGCGAGAGCGCCTCCCCGCACCTGCTGTCGCCGGCCAAGGATCTCGACACGGGGCCGCCTTCCACCTCCTGGCGCGCGTTTATCTGGTGGCATCAGTGAAAGAATCAGGACACGCTGAGGAGCAGGAACGCCGCATGCCGGGGGCCCGGGGATCACGAATTTCAAGAGGCATTTTATGGAGCAAGGGATGCTGGGCACACAGAAGTCGCTTGGGGGGGGTGGGGTGGGGGACTAGGATGTAAACAACCGGTCGGTGCTCTGGAGAGGCCAAGAGGTTCCTGGAGAACCAGGACGCGGTAGCTTAGATTTCCTGAAAGTTCTGACCCAGCACAACATGCACCGTATTTGCTTTTTCTTTCTTTCTTTCTTTCTTTCTTTTTTTTTTTTTTTAAGGAGCTGGGCTTGCTTGCTCTAAGTCAGTGAGTTCCCGACTTAGGAATAGAAAGCAAAGGAAAAGGACAGATAGGTCCCTCTGGAAGGAAAAGCCTCAAGAGTGAGGCCACCCAGGGACTGGTGCTAGAACCAGTCTTATTTTAAAATCCTTTCAAGGGAGCTGAGCGGAAGAACGTAGGTGAGACTGTCAAGCTTGCAGATGGCACTGGGTGCCTGGGAGGGAATATGAGGCCGGCAGGGACATGCGGCAGGGACAGGGGCACAGGGACAGGGACAAGGGGACAAGCGGAGCGGGGAGCGTAGAAGGGAAGCCGAGTGGGCTCGGGAGAACGCAGCTGCCCAAGCCCCCAGGAGTGGGGGTTCGCAGGGAGCCTCCCTCCCACCTCCGGGAGCTGCCCGTGCACCAAGGGAAGCAGAAGGGTCCAGAACAGGAGCAAGAAGAGCTCAGAACCAGCACATGAGCCCGGCCGCCCACTCCAGGCACCTTAGACTCCCATGCTCCTCTTCCAGTCATTCATGGAGTGATGCCTCCTCCAGGAAGCCCTCCTTGATTCTCCCTGCCCCCCGATATCTCCTCTCCTAGCTCTAAGACCTCCCCTCCGCGACCACGCTGGGTGCATGAGCCCTGGTCTGTCCACCCACCAGACTGAGGGCACCGGGAACGGGTGAGTGTCAGGAAGGAAGGAGGAAGGGAGAGGAAGGGAGAAGCCTCAGGGAGCTCCAGGCATAAACAGAGACGTGGAACCGAGGCAAGCCGGAGATGGAGGCTGTACCTTTGGTGTTGCATCAGGATGAGGGCCCAGCTGGCCCTCAGATTTAGCTCTCACTGGGGTGGGTGACCTCGGCAGCAAACAGCACACACCCCCGGTCCAGGCCTGCAGAGGTTTCCCTTTGGATGTCACTTCTGCGTCCACCTGATGGCACAGCCCTGGCCAGCGGCACCTGCAGGCCTCTGGCACCTATCAACTTCCCTCTAGAACCTCCTGCCTCCCCAGTCCAGGGCTTGTAATGACCCCCTCGGTCACTCTCATCCCCAGAGCCAACTCTTTCCTCCACCACCAGGCAGAGCTAAGTCAGGCCACGGAAGCCAATCCAAGGGGTGGACAGGGGTACACATGGGGTGGGCAGGGGTCCACAGGGTGGATGGGGGTCCATGGGTGGGAGGGGATCCCTGGGTGGGCGGGGATCCATGGGTGGACAGGGTCCCACAGGGTGGGCAGGGGCCCACAAGGTGGACAGGGGCCCACAGGGTGGGCGGGGGCAGCCTCTGTCGGCTTCTCCCAGGACCCCCATTCCTGCCCCGTCCACCTGGACACCTTGGGCCCCAGACCTCCTCCCTGATGTCAGTCCCCAGTCTCTACCCCACTTGGGGGGGGGGCCTTGGCCGCTGCCTGCCCTTCTGGCCTCAGTGTGACCCCCGTATTTTGAGAGTCAGACTTAATTCCGCTCTGACCTGACAGGTCACCTCTGAGGAGCCAGCAGGGCCGCCCCCCCGACTTCAGAGAGAAGCACCTCCCAGGAACCTCCAGGCCTCGCACCTTACGGCCAGGCTCCCGGGCCAGGCGCCCTGCCCAGGAACAGGACCTGAGGAGGCCTACAGGCCATGTCCCAGGGGGAGGCAGATGCACCCAAATAAGTGAGAGGGGACATAGACAGTGGCACCGAGATCCCAAAGACGGTCTCCCTCAGCTTCCCCCCGGCTGCCTCCATCTGGCCTAGAGCCTGGTGCCCTCAGTGGATGTCGGAACAGGGTGGCTCTGGCCTCACCCTCTATCCCCCCTGCTCAGGGACCCCAGGACCTCGAGCTCCCTGCTGTTCCTCAAACACTCCAGCCATGCACCTACCTCAGGGCCTTTGCACTTGCTGTTCCTGCTGCTGGAACACCGTCCCCTGGACAGCGGCCCGGCTTGCTCCTTCACCGCCTTAGGGTCTCTACTCGGACGGCACTTTCCCGTCCATGGGCCTTCCTTGGCCCCTGGGGAGTTGAAATTGCAAACCTCCCTGACTATTCTGCAGTCTCCCTATCCCCGTTCCTTGCTGTATTTACCCCCGTCCTGCGTAGCGCCATCTGCGTGCCACAAGCCCCCCGCGGGCAGAGGCGTTCACGTGATACTCACGGAGCACCTACTACGTGCCAGGCGCCACGTCTGGCCCTGAGGACGCAGCCGTGGACCAGGCAGCTCGCAGTACCCTCGAAGGGACCCTGCGGAGGTGGCATCAGGTCCCCCGCCTTATAAAGTAGAAAGCGGGGCCCCCTGACGTCCTGTCCACCCCACGGTAAGCAGCGTCTGTCGGCACGGGCCAGGCCCTGCCCTGTGCACTTTGCAGGGATCCCCTCAGTGAATCCTCTCGCTAACCCCCACCCCCACTTTATAGACGGGGGGTGGGGGGGGGTGGGGGGTGGTGTCGGGGGACTTGAGTGCAGAGAGGCCAAGAAGGGCGCCAAAGCCACACAGCCGATGTGACGCTTCCACAAGGAAGCAAGCGCTTCCCAGGCCTTGTCACCCCTCCGACGTGACCACAACAGGAGGGACCGGAGAGGCGAGGCGGCTTGCCCGAGCGCCCGCAGCAAGGTGGGGTGGGCGCTGACCCCGGCTCCCAGCCCAGTGCTCCCCTGACTTGCAAGCCCGTGCGGGGTGCTCGGCTGGTGGCCCGGAGCCGCCCGAACAAAGAAAGCCTCCGCGTCTCCTAAACACATAAAACAAGCCCCTAATCCGTGTTATTAATGTAAATAATATTGCGGCAAAGAAAGCGCGCTCCCTGCCTCCCCGAGGGGCTCCGGGGATTACGTCTACAGTGTCCGACGCAGCAAGGACAATAACCAATTGACTCTTATTAAAACTCCAATAATGTTGGCGTGATTGCGGCTTTGATAAGAGCCCTGCTGTGAGCGGGGGTCAACCACATTAGGAAAATGTAATTAGACTAATAAATTCCAGGCAATCTTTTTTCCCCCCCTCACTCTCTCTCTTTACTCCAAGGAGGAGCCCCACACAAGACCTCATTACTCCCAGGGAGGCCCCGCCGTGGGCGGGACTGCAAAGGAAAGCGGATTCTCAGACCCCCCCAGGTCTGGCCGCACAAAGGCCCCCTGGGCTCCCGCAGCGGAGCATTTGGGACCTAAGGCCAAGGCCAAGCAGCAGACAGCCCAGGCGGCTGCAGATGCATGGGAGTGCATGGGAGCGGGGCTCATAATAGCGCCCCGGGCGGTGCCTTGAGATTCTAAAAGACCAGCTTGGGGGGCTCAGCAAGGGGGACAGGCCTCAGAGAAGGCGCAGCTTCACCCAGGCCCCAGAGGCCACCCTAGCCACCACACTGCAGGGCATAAGCCCATCTCCCAGGGTGAGGCCAACCCTACAAGAAGGAGCCCCTGTTTAGAAAGGACCCTGCCCCCCCTCCTGACCCCTGACCTTCCTCAGTGGAGTCCATCCTGCTGTCACACGGGCTTTGAAATTGCAAACACACTCTGCTGGGATCCCTTCCTCAGGGAACAGTGTGAGCGCTGCAGGAACAGAAACGGCGGGTGCACAGAAAACCACAGCGGCCGGGCCGGGCCGGGCAGCCAAGGGACCCTCGAAGCACACCCGCCACCTAGGACGACGGCCCCCCCCCCCCACCTGCACCCGCTGTCACAACGCTCCACCCTGTGTCCCAGGACTTTCCCTCCTGCCACTGCACCAGCAACCTAACCCCCCACCCTATTCCCCTCTGCCACCCCCACCTCCAGCCTATTCTATATATATATTTTTTTTTTCTCTCCACCCACCAGACTTTTACTCTCTTTACGTCTCTTTTCTTCTTCTGGGTCACAGGGCAGCAGGTGCAGGAACCGGGCAGGCAGCCGGCAGGTAGGGGGAGCGTAACTCCCACGTGCACACTTCAGGTCTTTTTAGTAGGTGTGTATTTCTTAGCCTTAAACACAGAGAGCACTCGGCCACCCTTCAGTGTGTGTGTCCCTGACAAAGTGCGTGACTGCGGTACCTAACCCCATCTTCCCACAAGCCTGGGGGATTTTATTGAGCAATATCGACAGGCACACATACTGTCGGGTGATAGAAGGGGCTGTTGCTCACACGCAAAAGCCTCACACACGCGAACCACACTACAAGGCAAGGGTGCTGGGAGGATCACGTCCCCATTGCACAGAAGGGAACGTCAAGTCCAGAGTGATTCCAGACTCGCCAATCCCCTCACTAAGTCACGCTGGCCCCCTGGCCTTGGATTTCCGTGTTTGTTGCACATCTGTTCTGTGTCTGATACTATGCAGAGCGCTTTGTGGTCAAGTCCGAGGCAAGAGGACAGAGTGAGAACAGGCTTCGGAGTTAAAAGTTCCCGAGTTCAGATCCTAGCTCTACAGTTTAGCTCTGTGACCTCAAGCACATTGTGTAACCTCTCTGCGCCTCGTTTTCTTGCCTGTGAAATGGGAATAGCTCATAGAGAGGTTGTAAGGATTACAAAATTTAAAAACCTAAGGGGGCACCTGCTGTTTTACACTGCGACCTGGAACAGGGCCTGGGGCAGAGTAACCACCCCCAAAATGTTGGCTACTCTCCTTATTGGGGCTTACCCCACACAGCGTGGACTCCAGTGCTGGCTGAAAGGGGGCAGGGGGTGGGGATGTTGGGTTGGGGGGTGAGGCTCTTGCAGTCAGACCCAGCTTCCTCCTCTGGGGCCTCGGACAGGTGATCTGGGCTCTGAGCCTCAGGCTGCTCATCCATAAAGTGGGGTAGCAGTTGCATGCCCTCTCCTGGGGTGGCTGTGAGGATTCATGGGGTGCCCCGTGCAAGTCACTCGCACAGAGGGCCCAGCACACAGAGCAGGGGCAAGGGGGGAGGTGTGACCCTGGGCTGCCCTATTCTCCCAGTTACTGTCCCTGGCACCGTCCCTGCCCCGGGCCCCAGAGTACAGTAGCCCCACAGGTGCAGAGAGAGCTCACTCTGCTTTCTGGGCCTTCTGGACGTCATTCCCAGGGCAACGACTCCCTGACCAGCGTGGATGTCTCTCTATCTCGGTGGAGAAGGTCCCCGGCCCATGGGCAGCCCAGACTCTTCCTCCCCGGAGATGCCGGCACCACGGGTTCAGGAGAGGGCTCCCCTACTGCAAACTGCCCGTGGCCAAGCCACATCGCAGAGGCCAGGCTCCTTCCTGACCCTCCTGGGCCACACACCAGTCCCGGGACGGGAGGCCGGGATCCCAGGGGACACCAATGAGCACTGCTTGAAAACCTACCTTCCACCAGGTACCACTTTATATACCTCTGCTTTACAGATGGGGAAACTGAGGCTCAGAGAGGGTAAATACCCTCTAAACCCTGGAGCACAAAAGACGAAAGCAGCAGAGCTGGGACGGGGACCAGATGCAGGACCACCGAGCACGCCTCCCCGCCTAGCCAGCAGGTGTATCCAAGTGTCCCGCTCATCCTCTCTCCCCCCAGCTCACACGCCGGGTAAATGGGGGCAATGCTGGCCCCGTGCACATCACTGGATTATTCGAGAAGGAAGAGGGCAAGGGGCTTTGAGTATGAGGAACAGGGACTGTGGGAAAATAGGAACTGCCTGCCCCCCCCCGCTCCCCCCACTAGCTGGAGCTGGAGGAACCCAGCTCAGACCCCAGCAGTCTGTTCCTCCAGCGAGCCGGTGTCCCCCAGCAGTGCGTCGGGGGCATCTGGCCTCTGCTCGAGCCCTTCTAGTGACAGGAGCTCACTCCGCCCGAGGCAGTCTGTTCCAACGAGCTGCAAGACCTCAGCCAAAAATCCCTCTCCCTGTCAATTCTACCCACAAATACCGGAGGGTACCCCAGCTGGGATAAGATCTTCCCTTCTTGAGCATGGTTATTATGCACGCTCCCTCCCCCGGCCCGGCCCAAGTCATCTCTTTCTGGGCCAAATATTTTACGGCCTCCAATCCACCCTCTTAGGATGAAAAGAATCATGGCGAAGATAAAGGTAGTATCAGTGACTAACACTTAATGAACACGTAACCGGCATCATCCTCCACCAGGACTCAGCAAACCGTGGCCCAAGGGCCAAATCTGGCTCACTGCCGGCTTTTACACGGCCTACGAGCCAAGAGTGGCTTTTGCACTTTTAAAGGGTTGGCGGGGGGGTGGGAGTGAAAAATCAGAAAAAGACGACTCTTTTGTGGCACATGAAAAGTATATGAAATTCAAATTGCAGGACCTATAAATAAAGTTTTATTGGCACACCGCCACGTCCATCATTTACATATTGTGTGTGGCTGCTTTCAAGTCACTGCGGCAGACTCGATGACTTTGGCAAACGACACGGCCCACAAAGCCCGAAATGTTTCCTATCTGGTCCTTTACAGAAGAAGTTTGCTGACTTACAGTCTGCACGTTCTGCACGTACCATCGCTATCCTACTAGCCTACGAGGAAGTTAGTACTACAGTCATTTCACAGACAAGGATGCAGGAGCTCAGAGATGTTAAGTAAATTGTCCGTGTCCCCCAGCCTCACCGGGTGGAATCAGGATTCGAACTCAAGCAGTTGGACTCCAATGTCTGCGCCTTACCCACTGCCCTATTCTTGTCACTGCCTGGGGCTGACAGCACCAGGGCAGTCACCCTTCTTCCCTGGGCCCTCTGGCTTCACCGTGCATGGTGGGAATGGCCAGAGCACCTGCTCGGCTATCACCGCCATAGCCCCTGCCAACCCTGTTGGCTCTTCTAGGCCTTTCCCAAGCACGCCCTAAAGAGGGCCAATAGACCCATTGCTCTCTGAAGACTACAGAACTGATCCACCAGCACCCTCCAAACCGGGAACCAGGAGCAGATGTGACGACGTCAACAGCTCTAACCAGAGGTCCCTACAAATTCCTGAGAGCCCACGGGCTTCAAAGTCCCGCCCGTGATCTTGCAAAGGTAGAAAGGAGAAGTCCCCGGGTCTGCGCCCCAGGTTAGAGAAATCTCAAGGCCACCCGCCCTCCTTTCCTCTCTCTCAAGGTAGCATGCCCCGTTGCCATGGAAACTAGGCTAGGCTGTGTCTGCACCAGGAAGGATTACAGACAGACGCAAGTCGGGCGCGGGGACTCCTATTCTGTGATTAAAGTTTCTCCAAGAGGTTTCTACTCCGCTGTTATTCCTCAGCTCAGATGCACATTATAAACCTCGGGCTCATCAATAAATACAAATCAATACATCTAGAAAGCAAATATTTGACTTTTATTTATATGCATATGAAACGTAGCTCTGTCTCACCCCGGCCAGAAGAAACCCAAACGAGCCAGTCAGCCCCTGGCGTTGCCGGCGGGTGACCCATTGCCGGTTTCGGCCCAGGACGCTGCTTTCATGGGTCCGCACGACGTTTTTCCCAAAAATGTATCAATGAGTTGCTAACCTTTACACTTTGAAAGATTTTGGAGCACAGCTCAGATTTCAGGCTTTTCTTAAAATAATCCAAAAATCGGGCAATAGCAGCCCTACGTAGTGACAGCTGCTTAGCCCGAAGCAGAAACTGCCACCGTAGGCAGGGCAGGGCCCCCCCATCCCAGTCCCCTCTACTCCCAGCATCCTCTTCCCTCCCGCACCTCACCCATTCACCCCTTTGTCTTCCCCGGAGGGTGGAGGGCCCCTGTAGGCGTCTGCATCCGTGACACCCCACCCCGAGTACCTCCACTCCCATTTTACTGATAGAAACACTGAGGCCTACGGAAAAGAAACACCTTGCCTCAGCTGCAACAGTGAATTCATGACAGGGCTGGCCTCCCAACGTCCAGGGCAGGACTCAGCTCAGACCTGTCTGGAAGGAAAGTCTAGAGCTTGGGTTAATATCTGTCAGCTACAAACGTGTCCAAGGTGAAAATTAGATTTTTCTGCTGACTCTAGTTTTGCCGGCTTTGTTCTAGCACTTCGCAGGAGGGAGGGAGGGTGGAAAAAAAGGAGAAAGTCTCCTCGGGCCGCTGCAGCCCCCTCCCCTCCCTGTAGTGGCCACGCCTGCCTGCCCACAGCCATGCTCCACGGTGCCCGAGAATACGGAGGGAGCAAACCAAGTGGGCTAAAGCGCAGAGAAGGTCAGCGGGCTGCCCGGCTTCACAGCTGATGATCCTGTAACCCGGACGAGTAGAGAATGGCAGCCGGGCCTGGGACCCAGCTCCCTGTCGGCTACTTGCTGGCTGTGTGACCTTGACCAAGTCACGTAACCTCTCGGACCCCTGTCTCTTTCTCTGTGCAGGAGGGGTGAGCAGCAGTACTACCGAGTAGGATTGCTGTGCAGGTCAGATAAGACCGCAACGAAACACTCAGTGGAGCGTAGGTACACAGTGGGTGCTCCCCCCATGCACTCCTCCCACCCCTCTTCCAGCCCAGCCAGACGCAGCCACCCTCCTAAGTCTGAACCCCTCTGACCCGGGTTCAGCACCACACTCGGCCTGTGGCTCCAGCAGCACTCCCCACTCCCTACCAGTGACTCACCAGCAGCTGTCCACCTCCACGAAAGCCAGCAGGCCCGCCCCAGCCTCCCTCCGTGACTCTCCTCGAGCAGGGAGCCTCACACGGAGTAGCCCTCCCCTCCCACCTCAAGACCCCCGGCCCTCGGGGCCCAGCCGGACCGGACCTAGCGCCGCTGCAACCTCCCCTGGGCCCGGAAGCCACTCCGAACTCCGCTCCGCCAATCACTTGGAGGACTCTAACATTCTGGGTGGGTAGACTCTGCCCTTGGCACCTCGAAGGTCAGGACAGCTCACACAGCTTTGAGGTCCTTGCAGGGGACAGCCCAGCACCCGTCCCCTCCTCCTTGGACACTGGCATACCCAAATGCCTTTGCAGGACCGACCTCCCCTCCAAAATGCACTCTTGGCGGGACTCTTGATCATGAGGCCCCACACACCTCCAAACCAGGGCTGGTCAAGTGGCCAAAACCCCGTCCATTAGATGCCTTCTCTCCCGGGACCCGGACTTCCAGACCTGCAGAATCACCCCAAGCCGGCTGGGGCCACCCATCCCCATGGGGTCTCAGACGACTTTTGGTTCCTGCTCTTTCCAGGCCAGTCCCCCAGCCAAGCCTCAGATTCTGCGAGCTGCCTCCTAATCACTTCCTTCCCTGCTGATGTCGGCCTTCTCTGCATCCCTATTCCCACGGTTTGCTCCCCCACCGCCCCCCCCAAAGAAACGAGCCCTCCCAGAATCTCTAAGCCTCACATCACATCCACGTGCACACCCAGCTCCCAGAACCAACCCCACAGACACCCGGTCTTGTTAGAGGGACTTTGGCACAGCCAGACACGCCACGACCCTCACGCCTTCAGGAAAAGGCCAAGCTGCCAGCTGATTAAGTAACAGGGCTTAGCTCCTCCCGGTGTCGGCCCACAGAATCCGAGTGAGCCCCCCACCCCCCCGAGAAGCCCCACGGGGCAGGGGTGGCTCTTGTCTGGGGAAAAAAAATAAAATAAAGGTAACAGATGGAACCGAGCAGATCACATAGAAAGCAGGTATTTCTGCAGATGCCAAAAATAGACAGTGAGCACCTGAGTCGGGTAAACACGGCGTGCGCGGGTCTCCATTCAACACGCCAAGAGCAGAGGGCCTCCGAAGCACCCGGGGGCTGGTGAACAAGGGCAGCGCCCCGGGGCCGGGGCACAGAAGCAGCCGAGCCCACGCCAGCACAAGCGCAGGCAAGGTCCAGCGGCCAGGGAAGGACACGCAGAAGTCAGCCGGACAAGGAAGGGTCAAGAGGAGAGATTTCCAAGAAGAGGCTCCCTACAACCACCCTGGTCAAAGCAGCCGGTATCATCTCTCCCCTAGACCACCTCGATGGCCTCTGCACTGTCCCTCTGCCTCTGCCTCACCCCAACAGCCTGTCCTCAACAGGGGGAGCCAGATCATGTCATTCCCTCGGGGAGCAGGGTGCAGGGGGAGGGATGCACTCAAATACACCCCCCACCATCACCACCACCAGCAACTCTCCATCCAGCTTTCTGACCTTACCTCCTACCACCCTCCGCACAGGTCCTCAAGCGTGCCTTACACAGACCTACCGCAGGGCCTTTGCACACGCCGCTCCCTGCGCCTGGACTCTCTTCCCCATGTTGCTCTCACGCTTCCCTCCCGTCTCTGCTTAGCCCATCCCTGACCCCACTGGCTATCACTCGACATCCCCTTTCCGTTCATTTTCCTCCCGAGCTCTCCCAATCTGAATCTGCAGCATTTGTCTGCTTGTGATTTGTCTCCCTCAACTGGAACCGGAACTCCACGGGGGTGGGAAATTTGTTCTGTTCAGGACTGAATCCCTAACACCCAGAACAATGCTTGGCAACGACCGGGGGCCCGTAAATAAGGCTGAGTGAGCGAATGAGTGAGGAACGAATGAGTGAATGCGTGAGGGAACCAATGGGCTAATGAGCAAGAAACGCACGTCCAGGATGCTGGCTGGTTAGGAGCTCGGCGCTGCAGACCGCCTGGGCTCCAGGCTAGGCTCTATCACCTCCCGGCTCCCTGCCCCCTGGCAGCACCCCCTCCCTGGGCTGCAGGTCCCTCGTCTGTAAGTTGGGGGCCGTGGCGGGTGGCCAGGAGGTACAATGCGCCCCCACTTACAAGGCGAGACCACAGCACCTGTAGGCCGTGAGTGCCCGAGGTCATGATTTTCCCTTTTATTACTGTTCTTGCGTGACAGGCTTGAGCCAGGTGGCAGGGTCGTCAGGAGGGCCCCTGCGGCAGGGCCGCTGAGCGGGGGGATGGGGACGGCGAGAGAACACGGGGGTCCACGCGGCACAGCCTCCCCGCACGTGCAGCCACTCCACCTGACCGGGCCGGGTCCCGGGGGGCTGCCGCGAGGCTCCAGGCCGGACCAGGGATGCGAACACAACCCCGGGGAGGACGGTGAGCAACGCGTCCCGCTCGTGAGTCCTCGCTGCGTGTGTGAGCAAGCCCAGGAGTCAAAAAGCCAGAGTTCAAAGGTGACGCCGCCGACACACGCGGCGAAGCACCAGCTCCCTTCGGAGATGTCAGCGATGCCTCCGAACCCTCAATTACAAGGGCAGGGAGCGTTCCCGCTGCTCACACTTCGGTCACAATATCACCCGAGAGCTGTGGGTTGTGCAGGGAAATTATAGTAATTACTCCGCAGGAGGGCTGGCTGCGCGAACTCGGGCGGATCTCAAACCTGGGGTGAGCTCCAGCGCCCTGGGAGCTGAGGGAGCAAGCCCGGGGGGACCTCTGCCTCGCCCCGGGGCCCCGGGGAGCGACGCCCGTGTCACTTCGAGAGCTCACAACTGCTGCTAAGCCAGGCGGGCAGGAGGAGAGCCTCACGGCTGAGGACACAGGCATCATGTTGGGGGCAGCTGCACCCACCACGAGCCAGACCTCACCTGGCAGGGCAGGAGACACAGGACATTTACACATGCTGTGAGGTAAGCAGGGACGACGGGGTGCGTAGAGGTGGCCCTTGGCTCAGGGCAGAGCCTCCAAAGGGGCGAAACTAGGGCTGGTGGTGGGGAGCCGGCCACGGAGAGGGGCAGATCCATCGCGTGAGCCCTGCCTCCTGCCAGCCCCTGCCCTGGCCACTGGGAGACCACCGTGAACTAAAGGGGATGAGAACCCCCAGCCCCAGGGACCAGGACCGACCAGGACAGGCGGCTGTCACCTGTCACACCCTCTGCACAGCCCCGGGCTCGCTGCCCTTTACCTGCTGCTTTTCACAGCCGGTGCTCAAGGGAAGGTAAGTGCTTAGCAGAGCGAGTGGAGAAATATTTAACTAGATCAAAGCCCTTCTCCATCCCCAAGTCACCCATGGGCCACCGTGCTGCCACCGAGCAAGACACAGAGGTGACCTGCTCTGAACCTGGCCACCTGGGCTAAGTGGAAGAAGGGGGAGGACCGGAGATCCAGGCACTGAAATGCCTGCTTCTGATTCCATCTCCTGTAAGGAGCAGAGAATTCAAGGCTCAAGGGATCGTGATCTGATAGGTGGAAGCCCCTCAGAGGCCTCCCAGGCCAGCCCCTCCCACCTGACAACGGTCCTCTCTGTCCACCAGAACAATGGCCATCGGCCCCTGCTTGAATACTCCCCACAACGGGATGCTCACCACCTCACTAGAAAGCCCATCACGCCATGAGGCAGGCTGGCCCACTCCTGCTGCAAAGTTCTCACTTGGGAACCCAGTCCTGCCCTTTGACCCCACAGAATAAGGCTGATCCTTGCATCATCTGACTGAAGGGGCGTCACGGGAGGAACGTCCCGTCAGGTTACCGTAAGGATTAAATGAAATAAGGCGCACACAGGGGCCGTGCCCAGAGCCAGCAAACGTCAAGGGCTTGAGGCATTTAGCTGCATCAACCAGAGGCCACGGGAGTGGAGGGCAGGGCGTAGGCAGGTCACGAGGCCTTGGAAGCTGGGGGCAAGTCTGACGGTTGGTCCTCAGAACCGCTGTGGGGGGCGTCCCTCCACTTCTCTCACGGAGGTGGCAGGGCTTCGGGGTGCAGGTGGCCCCACAAATAAATGGCCACGCCCTAGAACAGACCAGAACTCAGCAGCCCCCATCCCACCGCTCACAGCGACACCAAAGTCTCCACGGGGCGGCTCTTCCCCGGTGCGATCTGCACACCATCCAGCGCCGTCCTGGGCTGCGGACGGGGCCACAGAGCGTGAGCAGAGCGGCCACAGCCGTCCCCAGGAGCCCAAGACAAAAGCCAGGAAGGGAGAGGAGGCTGCGGCCTCACGTGGGTGAGACAAGGAGGGGAGGCCGCCCGGGGCCTCGGGCTGGGTGCACAGGGGGCCGTCAGGAGGCCGAGCCCCTGGAAAGCCAGAGGGACCTTCAGGAAGGAGGACCTCAGGGTCACCCCCAAGGCCTGGCCCAGAGCCACCCACCAAGGGGAGGCCCAGCCAGAGGCCTGAGCACATGTCGAGGGGCCAGTCCTTCCGCGAGCCCTGCCCTTGGCTCCCCCACCTTACGCAGCCGCACCCACGTGGCTGTTTCCATCCTCTGCCCTCTGGGTCTGGGACACGTCATCAAAAACGGTGACGGCCACGATGGGAGGCACAGAGGACCCCCTGTCTCATTTAACCCTGGTGGCCACACTGAGGTTACCCTCTGCGCTTAGCAATGGGGAAACTGAGTCTCAGACTGACCATCAGCCGGCGAGGCGTGGAGCTCGGGCTCAAAGTTCCCCCAGGGCAGACACCCACCTCTGCACACACTATACGTTGTCAGCTCCAAGGCTCCCAGCCCCTCATTCTTGGTGGGGTTGGGGGACGAGGGGACATTAAGGATCATTTTGCCCTAAGCCCTCTTGTGCCCAGGGCATGCGCACGAACCCATAAGTCTTAGGAACCCTCCCGTGGAGAAGGCCTCTGGCTAATGAAGCAGGCAGAGGAAAATGTAACCAGCCCCTTAGGATACCTCTCCAGGCAGCAGAGGGATTCACGGCTCCCCCCTCCTTCCGGGAGGGAAGTCACCAGACCCCCTTCTTCGCAGGTTGGAAGCAAGAGACCCTGGAAGGCACAGAGAGGGGTCCAGGTCCTTCATCCAGGGTTCAGCGCTAGGGAAGGGAGGGCAGCGTGGGGCACTGGTGGGGGGGCCCTCCGAGCTCCCTGGGGCTCCCCATGCCTGGGCCGGGGGGAGCCCGGGCGCACAGGACCCAAGCCTCCCTGGGTTTGAAATAGGAAAAGCATGGGATGGGGGCATAGACATGTGACCAGGAGGGAACCAGCGATGTCATCTGCTCAGGGGGCCCTCCCGAAGACCCCCGCACCCCCTCCCCAGCCCCACATAACACCTAGTGCTTCTACGGCCCAGCCTCAGGGCGCTGAGCGCTGAGAAATCTTTCTGTGCCTGGGTTTGCTTGCCGATCGTCTGTCTCCCCGCCCAAGCAGAGGCGCCAGGAGGGCTGGCTTCTGGCCGTCCTCGGGTCTCCTGCCCCTGGCACGGCATCTGGCGGGAGAGGGCACGGTTCGATGAGGAAGTGCTGACTGCGGCACAATGACAGGAAGTGTGAGCGCTGCGGCCCGACACCAGCTGGACCTGCTGCACCAGCCCAGACTCCTAAACCCGGTTCATCACGGGTAAAATCAGGACAGCTGACGGCTATGTCTCCATCCTGCCCCCCAAGGAGGTGGGACCTGGGGAAGGGTTCGGGGGAACAGAGGATCGGGGAGCACCAGTGACCGGGGGCCGTGCCCAGGCCCGCCGCCGACGTCATGCTACCCAGGCAGGAACGAAACCGGCCCAAATCCCACTGTTGTCCCGGAGCCCACAGGCACCTTTCCTGGGTACCCACCCCATCACGGGGCAGGGGAGGCTTCCAGGACCTCAGCTGGCTCCAGCCCCAAAAGCCTCCCCTCCGCAGAGGTCTCGGTCTTCAGACACAGGAGCCTGAAGCAAGGCACATGCCTCCCAGCCCTTCTCCTCTTCTGACCCGAAGAGGCGAGCGAGGGGCCAGCCCCATGCTCATTCCATTGTCACCGGACCCTGCGAGTCAGCCTTATCAACCCCACTCACAGGGAGGGAAACTGAGTCCCCAGAGGTCAGGGTCCTGCCCAGGCCACACGGCCAGCAGCACAGCCGGAAGCCCGCTGGTCCCCTCCGCAGCTGATGGAGTGAGCAGGTTGTCAGGGAGGACCCAGAGGCCAGGGACACTCCAGGAGGCCTCCCCCAGGGGTGCCACTGGGCCAGGGGGCTCAGCTCCTCGTGCAAACCTAGCCCCCCGGCTCGGCCAGCCCCCTGCCCACCTCCCCTCAGCCCCAGGCCTGTGGCTCCAGAGTCAGACACCAGGGACCTCCAGGCCCCAGTGCAAACCACCGCTGGTGGTCACGCCTGGACCTCCTGGCCGGGAGAAGGGGTCTCGGGAGCATTCCCTACCCCGGGCACAGCCATCCCAGGAAATTCGGACGGCCCCGGCCATACATGTGGGCTGTTCATTCTGGGGAATGAACGTGTGGCCAGCTGTGGGGGCCCAGGCACACGCTGTGGTTTTAAAGGGTCCGAGGGGTTGGGGGGACTGGTTTGTGTTTGCCGGGCAGGTGGACAGGGCAGCTGAGGAGGGACAGAGCAGCCATGAGAGGACCCCCCCCTCCCGCCCAGCAGCTAGGAGACTGGTGCCTCCAGGCGCTCAGGCCGCAGAGCCCCACGATCGAGGGTCTGGACCCTGAGAACCCCTCTCTCCGGGGAGGCGTAGTTCACCTCCACCCTCAGTCCTGGGAACTCAGTTATGTCTGAGTCCCTTCCAGCAAGACCGCCCACCTCACTGGCCCTCTGCAGCCCCCGGAACCCCGGGAGTCACCCCCAAAGTACAGTCTTGTGTTAAGCATCAGAAATAAGATGAAGAGGGATGCCAGGGTGGCTCAGTTGGTTGAGCATCTGCCTTCAGCTCAGGTCATGATCCCGGGGTCCTGGGATTGAGCCCTGCATGGGCTCCCTGGTCGGAGGGGAGTCTGCTTCTCCCTCTCTCTCTGCCCATCCCCGCTGCTCATGTGCTCGCGCGCTCTCTCTCTCTCTCCAAATAAATTTTTTTTTAATCTTTTTTTTTTTAAAAAAAGAGAAAGAAGATGAAAAAGGGAGTAGACTTCTAAGTCTGTCCCTTCCACGAAAGCAGGAGTACCTGGGATCCAGGTGACCTCACATGAGCCCCTCAGCCCTGCCCCCCAAGTCCTCCTGCCCACAAGGTCACCTCCGTCCCCAGATGTTGAGGGGATTGAAACAAGCCAAGCACTAGAGGAAAGCTGTATATTGGTAGCAGAAGGATGCCAGGCCCACATTTCCAAAAATCTTCCCGCCCAGTGTTCCTTTGGGCTGGACCCCTGGTAATGAACTGTCCCATGTGAAAGACAAGCAATGGAGGCTCAGACCTTACGTGAACTGGTCCCCCCAAGACAGCAAGAACCTGGCCCAGAGCGCTCGCTGCTCTGTCCGGAAGCCTGGTTCGGCCCCCAGAGGAAGAAAGGAGAGGAGCAGAGAAAGCAGAAACGCATCCATCAAACGCCTGCAGTGTGCCAGACACCGTCCCAGGCCCTTTGCCTCCAGGATCTTCCTAAATGCCACGATGATCCCCGCGCTGCAAATACAACGCCCCTCCTCTTCCTCCCTCTGCAGAGAAGGGCCCACTCTCAGGGGCCCGACCCCCTCCCTTTCAGACCCCACGGGGCCGGGCCCACTCTGATCAGGACATCTGCAATCTTACTTAAAAGTCACCACTCCACATAATTAGAGGCACTTACCCCCTCAGATCCATCCTTCTCTTCCGATCACTTTTATAGCCAGTAATAACTCTTGAAAATTCCTCAACAGATGGAAATTTTATTTGACTAATCATGGCTGTTTGACTAGCTGAGGTGCAGTGGCTCAGGGCTCCGTCTGGTAGGGCGCCCACCGAGGTGACTGTCAGGGGGCTGGGCAGAGAGCCCCGAACCCAGGGCCACCTGGAGGGTCCACTTCTCAGAGGGAAGGCAGAGGAGGGCATCCGAAAGTGCCAGGTGCTGGGCAGCACCGGGCAGCACTGGGCAGATGGGCCCCACCCCTCTAGGCCCTCGGGCTCTAGATACATGATGGTTGGAGCCAGGGAGAAACTGGGACATCCTGGCTTAAGCACCCAATAATGCATGTCGGCTGCTACCCACCATGCACTGACTCCACGCCAGCCCTGTGCCAAGTGCCCACACGCATTATCCCACCCGGTCCTGCCAACAATCCTATGGACGCATGAGAACGTTCCCATTTCACAGATTCGCAGATGATGGAGCAAAGTCACAGGCCCAGAGTCACTAGGCTGAGCTGGCACTTCCATGTGGGGAGTTGAGAGCTGCTGCCCCTCCCCCCGCTCACCCAGGGCCAAGAGATCCTTCTAGAACCCACACAGAATTTTGCCACTGCTATAATAAAAATAAAAAATAAATAATAAATAAGTAAAAATTAAAAAATAAAAAATCAGGCCCACAAAACTCCCAGTAACCCTGCAGCACCCGCCAGGTAAAATGAAAGCCCCTTGGCCTGGCCTTCACAAAGAAACCCCATTCCAAGTATCTATGCAAGAAATATAAACATATTACACCGAAAGGCTGGTCCACTGGAGAATATGCAGAGCAAATTATTCATAACAGCCCCAAACTGGAAATACCATCGTGAAAATGGATGAACAAACGATGATTTATCACACGCAAGGTGAATCCCTTTGCAACCAATCGGGAAGAGAAGCCACATGGTAATTTGGTTTTTTTTTTTAATTCTTTTTTTTAAATAGATTTTATTTATTTATGAAAGACACACACAGAGAGAGAGAGAGAGAGAGGCAGAGACACAGGCAGAGGGAGAAGCAGGCTCCATGCAGGGAGCCCGAGGTGGGACTCGATCCCGGGTCTCCAGGATCACACCCTGGGCTGAAGGTGGTGCTAAACCGCTGAGCCACCGGGGCTGCCCCACATGGTAATTTGAATGGGAAAAGTTCCATATAAAGAATATAGCTATAATCCAAGACTCGATTAACAAAGGACTGGCTAGGAAAAGGATTAAAGAAAAGTCTAGAGAATAGTATCAAGGAGGAATCCCTCTGGGCCTGACATGGAGCCACTAGGGAGCCACTCTTCTCCTCTCCAACCTGGGCTGAAGAGAGCCCCCCAAGGAAGCATCCCGCAGGCCCAGGCTGAGAGGAGCCCCTCAAGGCAGAGCTAGAACCCCCAAGGCAGTGCACACGCATGCACACGCACACGCACACGCACACGCACACACACACTCCCTCCAGGACGGCCATCCAGACGTTGCTGAACAAGACCTGGCTGCGGCCCACCACATGGCAAGCATTTGGCCTCGTGCCACACCTGCGGAACTTGCTAGAAACCCACCCTGAGGCACTTACCAGAGATCTGCCCGTGCACCGGGGGGAGGGCGATACCACAAAAGCCACCTCTGGTGAGACACCTCACGACAGAACCGCCTCCAGAGCGGTGCCAGGGGAGCTGCGGGCCCCGGGGAGCTGCAGGAGCCTGGGAGCAGCCCAGCCAGGAAGCAGGGCCCTGAGCTGCCGCATGGGCTCCGGGGCGCCCTCTACTGACCCAGCCCAGCAGGCTGGCGGGGGAGGAAGCTTAAAGGGCCCAGATCCATTTCCATGCAGCAGGCAGGAAGGGTGGTCTGGAGCTCCCGCACACCACAACTCCGTGGTTCTCCCCAGGAAGACACAGCTCCCATCCGTATAGCTTCCCTTAAATGAAACTAACAGCCCCAGAAGTCACCACTGACTGTATTTATTACTCCTCGGACCCCGTCACAGTTCCACGGGATTTTCTGTCACCTAACGACAAAATCATAAAATCCGCTTCCCAAAACTTGTGTGTAAAATAAAAATGGAAAGGGGAGAGAACGGTTCATCGTTAAATACATTTAGGTATTGTCATTACTCGTTCGGGAACTGGGGGGGGCGGTGACCTGGGAGTGGGGTCCATGGGCCGACTGGACCCCTGTGTGTCAGGCTCCACCTTCTATTATCTGACTCCCATAAACCCCAATTTGAGTCCTGGGCCAGAGTGGCACTGTGGGTCCCTGACCCGTCTGCCTATTTCCTTTGCCCCAGTCCACAGTCACTTGGATAAATGACCCCAGGTCCCTTTGGGGAGTTTGGAGGGATATTTAAACTAAGGACTTGCAACAACGATAAGGCTTCTTCCTCAAGGGGACCTGGCCTCCCAAGGGCCTCCTAAGGTCGTGAGCTGCCTTAGACGTGGAAACTGCAGGAGAGGCAGAGGCTGTCTTGGCGATGCACGTCAGGCGTTGGCTACCAGACCCAGACCTTTTTATGTCATATACATCAAGCAGCACTGCAGTGGGCTGTAATTCATTTCATTCCCGGGACACTGTGACTTACTAGCCACTATCAAAATCCCTATGGGCCCAGGCGTTCTGATTGCCCATCCATCCTTGCTGCCTTGCAGGAGACGTGCCCACCTTGCCCTTGGCAGTGACATGCTGCCCCTTGGTCTCTGCAACTCCAGCCTGCCCTTATGCCCACTGCAATCAGGGAGCCCATCTCAGTGGAGGCAGCCTCTCAAGTCATGTCCCGCCTGCAAAAGAGAGAAGCCATGGAGCGTTTCGTGGATGCTCCCCTCACTCATCTCCATGCCGCCGTCTTCTGCTGCTTTTTATGGAACATAGTGGGCAGGGGGGTGAGGGGGTGCAGATCGCACGTAATACGTCCAGCCCAGCAATCCTGTCTCCCCACACCTTTGGACTCCCTCTTCCCCATCATGACGTCACGGCTTCATTAACCTTAGGCCACTATTGGGTCCAAATGTCAGTTAATCAACCAAGTAAGCTGTTAGAGCCACCGCCAGCGGCACATGCTAATAACCGAATCCAAAATCTCCAGGAAGTGCATCCGTGACAATTAATTCTACCCAACACAGTGTTATTATCCTGCCCTCTTTGGTCTAAAATCCTTAAAATCCACTCCTACACGGGGCCCCCAGAATTCTGTTGACCTGTATTAGCGAAGCCCTGCAGTGCTTTGGATTCTTCCTCTCGTGTCCTAGTGTGTCACTGCCACCATGCGGAGATTTGGCCCTTGTCAGAGGTTAGTGACAATAGAGGCAGTTTTGGTTAAGTCTCGAGGAGAATGAGCAACCCCTCTCAAGATACCTGCCCCCGCTGAGGTCATCACAGGGTTTTTACACAGAGGGGAAACAGCTTCCTCAGACATGGGTGGAAAGGCCACCACCTCCAATAAGGGGGGGTGGTTGGCTTGGAGCCACGTGGGGTTTATGATGGTCAGTTTCACCAGGAGCCAACAGATGTCCCCGTTCTGTGTTTCAGGGTCCCTTTCTTTCCCAACCAATGCCCTAATTTTCACACGAGAGTTCTGTCAAGATGTGAATTCCATTGTGGTTGTAATTCAGCAACCAACACAATTCAATTTTATGTTTGATTTCCAGAAAATACCAGCCCTGCAGCTGTAAAAATAATAATAATAATAAGACCTGTAAAGACTGTCATGACAGCTCTCTAGTCCTGGGACTGTGACTATGAGCTGAGCCAACGGACCTGCACTTGTCATCTCCTCTCTGCAAGCTCTAGAGCCCTCAAAAGGATCCATCTCACCCCTGCAGTCCTTATGGTCATCACCACTGCCATTAGCAGCCAAGGGAAGCATCACTCTGGCTCCCAAGGGACGTGCCTTGGTGGCACTCCAGCTCAATCACCTGGGGGTGATAGCCTGGTTAATTACAGGGCCACTGCATACCTTGGGGGACGCGCACCCTGCCTCCCATCGGCAAGTCGCTCAGCACCGTGTTCCAGCCCACGGAAAACCAGTCCACAAATCTCATCTCTGCAGACCAATCTCCTGGTACCACTGCTGACACCAATTCTACGCTAGTTTGGGTATAATCAAGAAAAAGGAACCACACAGTAATTCCAACAGGGAAAGTTCCACATGAAAAATTAGCTTCTAACAGGGGATTAAATGAATGTGGCCTTGGCTAATAAAGAATAAAGAGAACTGTAATTAATGTAAGAATAGCAGCTAAGGGAGCGGCTACAACCCACAGAGCTGAGGTAGAGCCCCCTGAGGAAGAGACCCCACCCAGGGCTGGGGTAGAGCCCCTAAGAATGCCACCCTCCACTCCAGGAACAGCTCCTGGGGGCTTTGGTAAGACCCTCAAAGATGAGTGAGGGTCCCCCCCCCAACAGAGGTGAAATATCAAGAAAGAGTCCCCTAGGGCTGAGGTAAAGACCCCAAGAAAAATCCCCCCTATTCAGGGGCCAAGAGAGACCCCCCCCGCAAAGAAGAGTCTCTCAGGAAGAGACCCTCCCCCACATCAGGCTGAGATAGAGTCCTCAAGAAGGATTCCCCTACCCTGGGCTGAAATTGAGCATAAAACCACCCAAAAAGAGGTTTTATGGGGGGTGAGATAGACCCCCCTCAAAGAGGAGCTCCTCCCCCCCAGAGCTGAGGAAGAGCCCCCCTCACCCAGGACTGATATAGAGCCTCAAAGAAGAGAGCCCTAGGGCCGATAGAGACCTCCACACACAAAAAGAGACCCCCCCCCACCATGAGACTGAGCTACCTCCCCCTCAAGGAGAAACTCCCACCGGGGCTGACACAGGCCCCCAATAGAGTCCCCTCCTCAGGCTGAAGAAAACTTCGCAAGGAAAAGCCCGTGAGCTAAGGAAGGGTCCCCCAAAGTACACACACTCCCTCCAGGACGGCCATCCAGACGTTGCTGAACAAGACCTGGCTGCGGCCCACCACATGGCAAGCATTTGGCCTCGTGCCACACCTGCGGAACTTGCTAGAAACCCACCCTGAGGCACTTACCAGAGATCTGCCCGTGCACCGGGGGGAAGGCGATACCACAAAAGCCACCTCTGGTGAGACACCTCACGACAGAACCGCCTCCAGAGCGGTGCCAGGGGAGCTGCGGGCCCCGGGGAGCTGCAGGAGCCTGGGAGCAGCCCAGCCAGGAAGCAGGGCCCTGAGCTGCCGCATGGGCTCCGGGGCGCCCTCTACTGACCCAGCCCAGCAGGCTGGCGGGGGAGGAAGCTTAAAGGGCCCAGATCCATTTCCATGCAGCAGGCAGGAAGGGTGGTCTGGAGCCTGATGGTGATCGAGGAGAAGCAGCATCCAAAGAAATACGGCTCAGCAATGAAAAAGAAGGAACCACTGATACGTGGACTCATCTTCTAGATGATTAGGTCGAATGAAAGAAGCCAGACTCAAAACCAGCACATTCTGTAAATTCCCGCTTATGTGAAGTTCAGAACAGGCCAACTGGTTTTTAATGACAGATATTTTAAAACAAAGTGGTGAGGGAGGTGTTTCCGTGGAAAAGGGCACTTTCTGGGGTGAGGGACATATCTTCCGTCGTGAGTGGGCCAGTGGTAACACAGGTGTAGACATTTGTCTTAATATTTAAGGTTTGGGGATGCCCGGGGGACTCAGTGGTTGAGCGTCTGCCTTCAGCTCAGGGCGTGATCCCAGGGTCCTGGGATCGAGTCCTGCATCAGGCCCCCCCACAGGGAGCTTGCTTCTCCCTCTGCCTGTGTCTCTGCCTCTCTCTGTGTCTCTCATGAACAAATAAATAAATAATTTTTTAAAAATATTTAAGCTCTGTGCATCTCATGGCAGATCAATTAGAACTCAATTCTTAAAAATTAGCCCCCAAAGTTTCGGTTTCAGGTCATCACTGTGTACAATCTCCGCATAGTAGATACACAAGTACGCTTGAGTAAATAAATACAGGAGCGAATCACGCACTCTGCTTTCCTCGTGTCAAACAACTTGACGGTACCCCCAATTCACTAAGCTCAGTGGTCCCTCCCCCCACCATTTGTACTCTCACTTTGGGTGGTTCCAGTTCCCCATGGTCAGGTCCGGTCTGGAAGCAGGTGACCTTCCTTCTGACATACTGTCGGGTCACTAGGAGCCTAGCACTACACCGCGGTATCGCTGTCCTGCCCCTCGCCTCCTCTCAGGCATTTTCTCAGCTCACATCACCAAAGAGGAAGGGTGAGTTCATGGAGCACCTGGCTGGTTCAGTGGTGGAGCATCTGCCTTCGGCTCAGGATGCAACCCCGGGGTCCCAGGATCGAGTCTCGCTTCGGGCTCCCCACAGGGAGCCTGCTTCTCCCTCTGCCGGTGTCTCTGCCTCTCTCTGTGTCTCTCATGAATAAATAAATAAAATCCTTAAAAAAAAAAAAACAGAAGAAGAAGAAGGGTGAGTTCAGCACAACCGGGTATTTTGAGAGGAAGAGAAAGACCACTCTTAACCACTTTGTCTCTGGAGTCGGACGGTGCTCGGTCCAAATCCCGACTCGGCCACTTGAGGACCATGGGTCTCTGGCGAGACAGCGCATCACCCTGAGCCTTGCTCCACTCATCTCTAAAACAGGGAGAACCATGGTTGCCCCTTGTTGCCGGGAGACACAGTGAGTTTACCCACAGAGAAAGTGTCGCCCCATGTCCATCCCGGAGGGAGCGCTCGTCATGAGTAAAGGACGGATGTCATCAACTCTAAAAACCAAGACATAAATAAATAAATAAATAAATAAATAAATAAATAAATAAATCATAAAAACCAAGACACGTTTTCACATTTGAGTGTCTCTGAAATCAGAATCTATCAATGACATCCCACGGTCTCCTCGGACGGTGCCGGTCACGACAGGGACACCAGCGCCCGTGCGAGGGCAAACCCGGTCAAAACCGTTCATGGGGGTGTCACCTCTGTGTCTTAGCAGCAAATGGCTTTCAGCGAGAATAAAATAAAAATATGAGGCGCGGAGAAAGCCTTCCTGGCACCTCCGTTGGCAGCGGCTTGTCTCTCTTAGCGGCGCGCAAATTAGCGGAGTGTCTTACCGCCCACGGTTTCTCGGATTTGATGAGACGCCCCACGGTGGTCCTCGCTGCCCGTCCTCCCTCTGCGGACGGTCGGGTTACGTGCCCTGTTCCTCCCGTCTCGCCCTCAGACGGCTAGACAGCCCTGCCCTGTCCCGTGACTGCAGAGGCTCCCGGCAGCGTAGGGCCCGGCCACGCGAGCAGCAGGACGGGGCACCCGCTCCAAACTGAAGCCTCGAGACACGTGGCAGGTTTCGGCCCGGCCACGGCAGCCGCCCCCCTGGTGCAAGAGGAGCAGGGGACGGTATAGCCCAAGCTGCAGCCTGGAGCAGAGCCCCCCCGCCTGACCCAACCACTGTGAGCAAGGGGCCTCGGTGCTTGTGAGCCCGAGTTTTGGGGGTGCTATCGGACATAGTAGCTAGTCCATCCACTAAACTGGGCCTCGAGGACAGGCCCCGAGCTCCGTTACCTCTGAATCTCCGTATCCCTACCGCTCCCTGGACACAGCAGGTGGAGAGGGCGCTCAGAGAGATGCTCAGAGATGGAGAAGGCCGGCCCGGGAGTCAGGTGGACCTGGCTTCAAGCCTCCGCTCTGCTACTTCCTCAGCCTCAGTGTCCTCACCTGTGAAATGGGCTCTAATCACAGGAGCAAGGGAGGGACAGCGACGGGGGTGCAGGGGCTCCGCTCGGTGCCTTGTGCTTCCGGGCGCTCAGGACACCCCTGAGTAGGTGCTTGTGAGTGAACATGTGACCGGGACCCCCGCGACCCCCTTCTGCACTCCAGAACCTGCCAGAAAACTTCCTTCCAGATGTTCCTGGCGCATGGCGGGCAGGATCTGGCGGGATAGAAGGGCTGGCAGGAGCCAGGGGAGGCCGTTGCCAAGCTGCTCCAGCGGTTCGCCCCCTCCCATGCCCAGAGGCCCCCCTTTTGCCAATTCTATTTCCATCCCACTTGGCATCCGAGTGCCTGGCTGGTGCCAGGCTCGAATTTGGAGGATTCTGTGCTCCCCCAGAATTTTCTGCCCCATTTACTCCCTGTGATAAAGGCAAGAGTGGGGAGCCCAGGGGGTGAAGGGCTGCCTGTCGGATCTGTGCGCGGGTTGGGGAGGGCCGGCTCTCCTGGCGGCAGATCGGCTAGCCACAGGGACAGGACCCCTCTGGACCAGCGTGTCCCAGGTCACCCCCCCACAGGCCCCGCCCTGGGACAGTGATCAGCGAGGAGCCCCCGATTCCTGCACTGACTCTGTCACAGCCTGCTTGTGACCCCAGGCTGACCCCTTAACCTCTCTGTATCTCCATTCATCTTGTCTCTGCAATGGATGTATCTGGAACGTCTCCACGGTTCAGGTCAGAGACCCTCCCCCTCTGGAGTCTGGGGGCTCTGGGGACCGCCTCCCAGGAGCTGTGGAGTAGCAGCGACCAGGGTCCAGGCCCTCGGAGCAGGTGCCCCTGGAGGAGCGGTCTGGTGGGTCCTGAGAGCCCCGAGAGCCCCGTGCTTCCTGACATGTGCGGTTCGGGGGCTTCCCTCCCACCCAGACCCTCCTGACAGCTCTGCACCAAAGAAGCCCCAACGGGGCCACAGCCAGGGAAGCAGACCCCAGTAGACCTTCCCCCTGAACTTGTCCTTCTGTGGCTTCAGGGGTGCCCGGGTTCCTGGATTCCCCCAGCCCTGCTCATTAACTAGTCCCTTGTTGCCATGGTTTTCTGAGCCTTCCTCAAACAGCAAGCCCAGAAACAAGCAGCAAATCAGATAATCAACGAGTCTTGGGCTGAAGGGGCCCCAGAGGTGACCTACACACACACACACACACACACACACACACACTACACACATACATGTGCACACAAACGAGTATGCACACGTGTGCACTTGCAAGCACACATCCACACATGCACCCACACATGTATTGCACCTCCATGCACATGAATCACGTGTGCATGTTTGCAGAGACATATACGTGTATTGTGCATATGGACGCATGCATGCGCACTGACATACACATAGATATACATACACATATGCACACACACATGCACACACGTGTGCATACACACTGGTCCTGTGCCTCAGCCCCTCACCACCCCACGCCTGCCATGGCTGCGCCCTCCCCCGGAAGCCCAGTCACTGTCACCACCACTATCCCATTTTCTGCCCCTCCCCCCTCTGACTCTGTTTCCCTCCTGGCAAATCCTTCGGTGCCCACCAAGGTCAGCAAGGTTCAGGAGGCACAGATGGTTACGACCGGGCAGCTGGGAACCACGGGAGGATTAACCCGGTCACACCCCTGCTAGGTGACCCTGGAGGCTGTCAATGATATTCTTATTTATACTGTCACCACTTTGTCACATTTCTTGCGGCCTTCAACACGCACCATATACTATGTGGAGTGCTTCCCTGAATTCATCCTCACAGCAAACCCACAGACAGATATTGTCATCCCCAGATGTTATTTATCCACTACTGGGTACCAAGTTACCCCAAAACTTAGCGGCCCTAAATGACAACGCTTGTCATCTTGTGCAGTGTAAGAGGGTCAGGAACCCGGGAGTGGCTTAGCTGGGCAGCTCTGGGTCTCCCACAAGGTCCCAGCAGGCAGTGGCCAGGGCTGCTGTGGAAGACCCGCCTGGGGCTGGAGCATCCACTTGCAAGCTTGTCCACATGCCTGTTGGAGGCCTCCGTTCCCCACCACCTGGTCTCTCCGTGGGCAGCCTGAGTGGTCTCAGGACACAGCAGCCGTCTTCCCCCAGAGCTGCCCATCAAAGGGAGGGAGAGAGAGGACAAGAGAGAGAGAGGACCCAAGACCGGAACTGCAGCATCCTATATAACCTCGTCTCCCAGCCTCACCAGGGGACGCCGTCCCTTCTGCTGTATTGTGTTGGTCACACAGTCTGAGCCCAGTACAGCCGACAAAGGCTGTAAACACCGGGCCGTGGGGACCATGGGGGGCCGTCATGGAAACCGGCTCTCACACCCCATCTTACAGATGAGAGATTCAGATGAAGTGACTGGCCCGGCGTCACACAGCTAGTGAGTGACAAGTGGGTGTCTGGAGGCAGGACGGTCCAACGCCCACATGCACATCCTTCGCTCTGTGGCTTCTCCTCCCTCTGGCATATTAACATTTCCCCAAATGTTAGAGGGGTGAGAAGTCAGACTGGATGCTCTTTAAGGGCTCGTCCATTTAGAAAGTTCAAAGCCTTCGTTAGCAAGGTACAGAGTGGGACCTGAATCTGCCTCCTGACTTCCAACCGCCAGGTCTCGTCCACGTCAACACAGCGGCCTTTGGCCCAGTCTCAGACCACATCCGGGTCTCGGTTGCCTCTTCTGGAGAATGGAAGGAAGGAGGGTAGGGAGGCACAGACAAGACCTAATGATGGTGCCAAGCAGGAAGCAGGTGAGGACGGGGATGATAAGGAGGGTGGTGGTGCCAGGGAGAAAGACAACGAGGACAAAATGATGGCAGTGGTCGTGGGAGTGATGATGAGCGGAGACACTTCCCTGGAGCACGTCCTACGGAGCTGAGAGCTTACATTTCCCTCGTCCAGCAGCAAGGGCACCACGTTCACGCCAGCTAGACATCCCGAGTCTGGCCCCCGCCCCAAGGGATGGGCATGCACAGGTGAGTCTCAGAAGCGTGCAAACTTCTCAGAACCAAGAGCTAGCACAGCCGTCCGGAAGGGGAAGGATCATCCTTGCCCCCACTTTGCAGGTAAAGAAATGGAGAACTTCCAGCCAACGGGAACTGAGCCAGAACAGAGGTCTCCATCCTCACCCTGACCCTTCCCGCTCCGGCCCCTGGGTGAGGGGAGGTTACAGCCTGAGAGCCTGGTCCCTCGCCTCCTCCATCAGGCCTGGTCCATCCTTCCTCCATCAGTCTAACCTCCTGACGCTCACAGCTTTGTCCCACCCCCACCCCCTCCCCACCCTCGCAGGGTTGTCAGGGGGCACATCAGAGGCGAGGAAGCCTGTCTGGTGAACACTGACCTTGTTCCAAATTACTCCCGGGGAAGGACACTCAGAATCAAGAGACAGCATTCGGCACAACAGCACACAAACAGTTCAGAAACAGGGGGAAAAATTAAGTCTTTGAAATAACATTAATCATGATAATGCTTTGCTGGTTCCCTCCCTTGGTGTTTGCGGATGTCCTTTCTCGAGGTAGTTTTAACCCCGGAGGGTCCAGGCTCTCCCAGAGTCCCCAGGGCCACGTTCTCTCCCTCCATCGGCCAAGAAGCTCTGCTGGTGCCGTCGTCGCCCACCTCCTAGCAACCTTCCTGGGTCCGGGTGTCCCTCCAAGGCAAGGTCAGAACTCAGAGGCTGTAATCGGGCCTTGGACGCCCGGATCGTCCTGGTTTGCCTCATTCTACAACTGAGAATCCAGTGTCCCGGAGGCCGCCTCTGTCCTGGGCAGACGGCACGGGGTAGCCACCCCCAGCCCGATGGCTGGCACGCGGTACCGTGGACGGGATGGTGCCCCCCACCCCATCACATGTTGAAGCCCGAACCCTGATGGGGCTGCACTGGGAGATGGGACTTTAAGCAGGTAATCAAGGTTAAATGCAGTCCTAAGGATGGGCCCTGATCCTCAGGACGGGTGTGCTCGTAAGAAGAGGAAGAGACACCAGGAGTGGAGTCCACGTGATTACACGGGGAGAAGGTGGCCCTCCGCGAGCCCGGGAGACAGAGCTCGGGAGGCAACAACCCCGCTGGCACCTCGACCTTGGACGTCCAGCTGCCAGAACTGAGAGAAACAAGAGGTATTTTGTTACGGCCGCCTGAGCGCACGAATATACACGGAGAAAAATAGAATCGTAGTCAAAGCCGACACTTAGCAGCCCTCGCGGTGGGCCCGGCTCGGTTCTAAATCTCTACACGTGTCAGCTGATGTCATCTTCACAAAGAGCCCATGAGGTAGGTACCACGTCATCCCCACGTCATAGGGAAGGAAACTGCGGTTCCGAGTTGCAGGGACTTTCCCCAAAGACTCACAGCTCAGAAAGCTCAGCTCTGGGATTTGAACCCCTGTCGGGCCCAGTGCAGAACTTGACTCTTCCCTGCGAGCCCGGGGAAATTGAAAAATTGCCCGATTTCCAAATGCTGGCTGCTAATTAAGGAAAAAATAATATTTATGGGCATGAACAAAAGTGTCTAACTCTCAGCTGCCAGCCTGTAATTGCTGCTCGCGGAGGATTTCAGCAAGTCAGAATTAAAATTTTGTCCACTGCCGCTGCCGCCGCCACCGCCACACAACTACCTCTGCTCTCCGGTGGGAGCGTGGCTCGTCCAGCAGTGGGGTCAAGAGATGTGGCCAAGCAGAGGACACGGGAGCCCTGTGGGAATTCGGAGGCTGCAGCCTCCAAGCCCTCATTTCGTAACTGGCACCGCTGTGCTCAGAGAGGTCAAATGGATCACTGAGGTCACACAGCAGGCTAATGACAGGGCCAGCGAGGCCTGCTCACTGGTCACCCGTCAAATTGAGGACAAAGGGGGCTCTTGAGCAGCTTCTCTTCGTTCGTTTTCTCTATGTCTCTGAGTATGGTTTTCTTTTTTTTCTTATTTCTTTTTTTTTTTTTTTTTTGAGTATGGCTTTCCATCCATTTGCCTGGCTGTCCATCTATCCGTCCAACCATCCATCCATCCGTCGGTCCCCTCAGCCGGCCAGTCAGCCTGGTGCGAGGCCTGCCTGTGGCCTCCCTGAAATCAGGGGCTTTGCCTCACCCGTGTTTGTGTTCCTACCTGCCACCCAGCTCCAGGGTTCACAGTATCACCCCAGGTAACCCTGTCCCGGCTGTACCATTGGACAAGGCACCTCACATCTCCAGGCCGTAGATTCTCCATCTATAAAACTGAGGGCATAACAGCACCTACCTCCCAGTGTCCTGAGGAAGAGGCGAAGGGGGCACACAGCAGGGGCAGGAGAACAGCCAACTGTGACCACCAGCCAGGACCAGGGGCGGGCGCCCATGCCCACTGCCTACCTTGTGCTCCCCGAGGGATGGGGCAGTCAGGGGGGAAGCCTTGCTGCCGGGGGGCGGGGTGCTGAAGAGGGGACAGGAGGTGAGGGGTGCAGGAGAGGGGATGGGAGGGGAGGGGCTGCTGGAGAAGGGACGGGAGGTGATGGGTGCAAGAGAGGGGACGGGAGGGGAGGGGTGCAGGAGAGGGGACAGGAGGTGAGGGGTGCAGAAGTGGGGAGAGGAGGTGAGGGGCGGTGGCTGGTGGTCCTAGAGAAAGGAATGCAGAACAAAGCAGCAGGGAGCTGAGGTGAGATAGTCCCACAGGACACAGAGGGACAAGGGTCAAAGGCTGGTCCCAGAGGCCGGAGTGCTAAGGGTCGGGGAGAGGGGGTGGTGTGGACCCTCAGTGTCCTCTCGGGACCGCACAGGCTCAGGGTCGGGGCGGGGGTGGGAGGGGTAGGCCCCGGCCCAGCATCCAGAACCATGCGGGGCTGCACTGGCTTCTCCATCACCAGCTTCTACGAAAATTCAACCGTGACGTGAACTTGCGCTCCATGGTTGTTATTGGGTTTTAATTACACCTCCTTTTTATTTTTTTATTTTTTAACTAAGGACCAAATTGGACCCAGCTGCCCTAAAATTCATCTGTGTCGTCACTTGGAGCAGAGAAAACCTGGCCATCTGCTCCGGGCTTCGGGGAAGGAGCAGCGTGAATGGGGGGGGGCGGGGGGCAGCGGGGGGGGGGGGCAGCGGGGGGGTGAGGGCCCCCGCTCAGTGCTTCTGCCCCTCACACTCCCTGGGGAGAAGCCCCTCCCTGGGCACCTGCAACAGCTTCTTTTTTCCTGCGGCCGCTCCAAGCACCTCCAGGAGCTGGGCCCTGGCTGTGCACTAGGGACACAGCCCAGAACAAGTCGGTCAGGCTTCTTGTCTGGGGGGGATTGGCCATCTGTCTTACTCACTGAGAATCTTAATATTCTAGAAGAGGGAAAAAAAAAAAAAAAAGGATGGACTGTTTATAGCGGGGGTTTTCTCTGGGCCTATCAGCCCGAGACTTAGTGCAAGGCTGGGCCAGTGTCCCTGATTGCGTTTTATCAAAGGACAGAAAAGACAAGACCCACGGCTTTCACCAGGGGCCGGGCACTGTCTGAGGATCATCTCACGTGATCATTAGTGTGTTGATATTATACCCATTTTACAGATGAGAAAACCGAGGTTCAAAGGGATAAGAGTTGCCCATGGTGAGGAAGTGACAAGGCTGGGACTTGAACGCAGACCTGAATGATCCCCGAGCCTGTTCTGGTCACCACCAGTCTGCTCTGCCTTGCACAGAGGACTGCGGTACCCCGGGCCCTTCCCTGCCCCCGGGTCAGACCCGAGCATGACCCAGAATGCCGGGGCCCGGGAATGAGTGAGTGAGGGCCGGGGTGTGTGTCGGCGGCCACGGGGATCGGTGAGCCCGAGTCCGGTCTTGGCGGGGGCAGCAGCCCCCCGACTGCCAAGTGGGGGCGCACAGCTTCCCCGGTGGCACTTTGTTCTCCCTTTTCTTCTCCATCCTGCCCCTGCTGAGAAACGTTTTGTCCTCCGTGGAACTGAGGCTGAAGGAAGCCGGTGTTTGGGGACGTGGGCAGCCGTTTCAGAGCACGGATGGCATTAAGATCCCCAAGGGGAGTCAGGTTCCCTGTCCCCCCCACCCCAGGGAGCACGGGAGCCTTGGGGGACCACGGAAGCCCCTTTTAGGAGACCACACTTCCCACCCCCTTCTTTGTACTCTCTCTCTTTTTCCATTTTTGAATGCATTTTTGCTCAAGGTAAAGGGTGGGGGAGGGTAAGGATCTCGAGATTCCTCCTCCCACTGCCAAGAACCCCCGAGGTCAAGGGTGTGTGAGGGGCCCTGCTGCTCTGCTGGGTTCAGCGAGTTCTCCCTGGAGACTTCAGGCCTCCCACTGGCCAGACAGAGCTGGCCTGGCTCCCTCCCCGGACCCCCTTCCCCCACCGGCCCACCCCCATCAGCCTGGCACACAGCAGACATCCCCGAAGACACCACGTGGGTCCCAGGAGGGGACATTCCCAGGGGAAAAAAAAAAAAGTCCAGGTGGTCCATTTCCTATCTCCCTGGGCTCATCTAACCAGTGGCCATCTCCAGTTTTCTCGTCAACACGAGTCAATTTGGAACTCAAAATATCACAAACTCCGTAAATACGGTCTGCGCAAGATGACCTTTAGAAAGAATACGGCACGAAGGATAAAAATATATACAGACGCTAAACTGGGAACAGTTTTTGGGAAGGAAGGGGGTTACCGAGGACTTTCACCCTCTAATATATTATGTTATATATAAATTTTTCTCCGTAAGTAAACATTTCCTTCTGCATCGGGAAAATGAGATACAGCTGTCTCAAAAAAAAAAGAAAAAAGAAAAAAAAGGAAAAAAGAAAGAAAAAAAAAAACAGACAAGCACCAGAAACTCCCCTGTTTGACGACAGAACAGTCTAGAGAGAGAAGTCAGTAAACGATGGCAAGGGGGGCCAAATCCGGCCCACCGCCTGTTTTTATAAATAAAGTTTTATTGGGACACGACAACACCCATTCCTTTACCTGTCGCCGGTGGTCATGTTAGCCCTACAAACCCTGGAGTTGAGCTGTTGTGACAGAAATTGTGCGGCCTGCAGAAACGAAAATATTTACTATTTGGCCCCTTCCAAAAATGGTTTGCCCTGGTCTAGAAAAACATGACTTTGTGAAGGAAAAATTAGCGTCCCGTGCCAAGGCAGGAGTCTCTAACATGTTTACCGGCTGGTAATCGGGGCATCACCGAAAAGCGGGTCTTTCAGGATTCAGAGGTCATTGAGCCCATCCTCCTCCTCTTTTCCCCATTCATAGTCTCTTCCGCTCCGACCGATCACCTAGGGAGGGCGAGTGCCACGATTGCTCTCTGACAAGATGAGTCCTTTAAATCTAACCTAAATCTTGCACCCCCTAATCTTCGGCCTCACAGCTCAGACCCTTGGCTCCCCCCAGGGCACTTGGTTGGGTCTCCCATTGTTATGGGCTGAGTCTTGGACCTTCCCAGCACGCCAGCAAGACCCGAACCCGCCGCTTGGGAAGACGGTGGCCCTGTGCCCGGCCAGCCTCGCTCGCCCCTTCCCTTCCTGGGCTCCAGGCCCCAGGGACGCGCGCCCGCAGGGGCCGACCAGCGGGGCCCACCACTCCAGCATTAAGAGGCAGCTGATGGCTTCAGAAGCAGTTGTTAGCACTTCTAGAAGAACGATCATTAACGCTGTATAAACACCCACCCAGACCCATTCCACGGGGGTAAATGAAAGCACAAGAGCATCGGGACTGATTTATCTCAGCCAGCGGAAGCTAGAGAAATTCATTTCCCCCTCTAAACGATCTGCTCCGGGTCCTAAATATTCAATAATTTCCTAGCTGGGAAATGGATTTCCTCCCCTTCTCCATGGCAGGCGGTGTGCATTCTTATGTGCGACACCATCAAGGGACTCGGGGGGCAGACTTCAGAGCCGGGTCTGGGCGCAGCCCCTAGCCCTCTCCCAGCTCGGGGAGATGGAGCAGCACGGCGAGACCACGGACCCCGTTTCCCATGCCCCGAGCTGGGTCAGGGCAGCCCTGCCCAGGCCCTGAGCCAGGACAGCACCTCTTGTCCCCACCCAGCCACCGGGCCCACCACCCGCTCAAGAAGAGGTCAGGCCGCCCAGACCCTGAATCCAGTGATTGCTCAGAGCCCCTTAACTGTCCCCTCGCTTATCTGTCTTTCCCACAAAGCAGGGGTGGGCTGAGGGGGGCGCACCTGCAGGGCAAAGAGGGTCTCAGGTTCTTTCCTTTGTCCCCTGACATCTGTCCCGCAGGGAGCGGTCAATAGTTAGCTGAATGAGTGAATGGAGAGGTGAATGAATGAATGACAAAAGAACAGAAAGGAAGATGGATGGCACTTTAAACATTATTCACTTGAGTCCTTAGGGGAAGGACTGTGGTGTATTTATCTCCGTGTCTCCGCGCCTGAAACGTCATAAGCAGCCAATAAATGTTCATTGAATTAATGGATCAGAGAACGAGCCAGAAACACTGCCCTAACCCGACTGGAGGGCTGGGCCTCCTGACCCAACCACGACTGGAACCTGCTCGTGGGGACTCTGACCGCTGTGTGGTGCCCCCCGCCTCCCCCTCCCAGCACCACCTCCAGGCCTGAGCACAGGGGTAAAGGCGGGGTGGGTGCCGCAGTCTGCTCTCCGCTCCCTGGCCACAGAGGTGATTCTGCAACTACCAGCATTAGGAGGGAGACAAGCCAAGGTGCCCCAGGGGTCCTGGAGTTTGGGGCTCCAAGTACGGTCATCGAGGAAAGGGATGGAGCCAGAGAGGAGTCCAATCAGGTGAGATGTTTCTCAACCTCCTAAGGGGGTCAAGGGTCTCATCGCTCCTGGAGGGACGAGACAGGCAAACAAAGAAGAAATGCAAAGAGAACAGCAGAAAGAAGGGGTCGGGAATAAGAGGCTGAGACAGAGGGTAGAGAAAAAAAGGGAAACGAAACCAAAGAAGGAACAGAATGGGGCAGACAAGAGACAGAAGGGGCTCCCAGTCCCTTCTGGGACTGGGACAGGCCCCCAGGAAGACCGGCTGCCGTCTGGACGGCCTTGAGGCGCCTGCAGTCTAGAAGCTGAACCGAGGTCCGCCAGGAGGAGTCAGAACCCAGGAAACAGTTTGACCGCCCCCCTGCTTGGCCAGGTTCTGGAGAATCTACCCAGAGGGTGTGCTGGGAGCCTCCCCCACTGCCCCGTACCCCTGACCCCACTGCCCGGCCCAAATTTCAAGGCCCATCACCCTGCCAGGCGTGAGTGTGAACAGAGACGTGCAGGTGCCAGAGCACTTCTGGACCACACTTTGCAGCATCGGTGCTGTGAACTGGGACACGAGCTTCCTGAAGGCAGGGATCTGGGTCTGTTTCATCCATAGCTGGATGCCCCCAGGGGTCTAAACCAAGCCCTAAACGTGTCTATTGAATATGGGTGGATGAACAAACAGACCCCAAGCTGTGCCAGATCCAGGAGAAGTCATCCCAGGAGCTCCAAGAGGAAGGTCAAGGGCTGCCTGGGCTCTGGGTCTGGGGTGGCCTCTGGTGGGACCAGAGAATACTTGATTATTCTTGATATACTTGATAAATATGTTTATACTTGATCTCCAAGGATCTGCCCCAAAGCCCCAGGGTGTGTCTTTGTCTCCTTCATCCCAGAACATGCAGATCGCAGCTGCCGCTTACTCACTCTGTCCCAAGCTTGGCTGAGACCAGTGGTTCTCAGCTCATGACCATGCACCAGAATCACCTAGAGACCTTTTATAATTACCTGTCCCATCCCAGATCAATTAAACCAATTTCTCAGAGTGAGGGCCCTGGACCTTGACAGCAGTTGAAATCTCTGTAGGTGATTCTAAGACGCAGCCGGAGTCAAGGACCTGGCATCTAAACTCTGGAACGCTGATGCTCACAGTGTGATCCCTGGACCAGTAACATCAGAGGCACCTGGAAACATGTTAGGAAGGTAGATTCTGGGGCCTTGAGACCTACTGGGTCTGAAATTCTGGAGGTGGGCCCAGCCACGGGCTTTAAGAGGCACCTGGGGCAATTGTGATCCAGCCCAGGGAGAGGGTCATGCTCTAGAAGTATTTCTCCAAAACCCCTCCAGGGCAGAGATGCCAGCAGCCCAGGAATGAGCTCCCGGGAAAGTCAGGATGCTGCGAACCTGGGCGTGAGAAAGGAATATTCCTGAGGCATCAACAGCACAACGAATTCGCACGCTGGGAGCATAGGCTTTCCGGAATGGGAGTCTCGGCGGTTCCCGAATAGCGGTATTCTTGGACACCAACACGGCGACAGTCACGGTCCCCAGAGATCGGGGCTCCAGCGATCCTTAAATATCAGTATCCCCAGGCTGCTAACTTTCTGGGGTATCAATAATCCAGTATCCACAGGAGACCAGCGGGATTGGAACATCCATCTCCTGGGATGGGATTCCAGCCTCCCCCCTCAGTAGTAGGTCTGGTGGGACATCATTTATTTCCAGGATATTTGTCTCTACTTCCTGTGGGATTCCTTTCCATACTTCCCATCCCATTTGCCCAATGTTCCACAGGCCTAGCCTCGAGCCCCTGAGACTTGGGGAGAGGGTGAGGCTCCAAAAGCGCTTCCTCCTTTGTCCTTCCCACCCGCCCCTCACCACCACCCCTCCCCCCCGGGTGTTGTTGACAGGCTCCCAACGCAGCAGGGGAGGAGTGGGTGGTCACCTGGGGAAGCTGCAAGTCTCCCTCAGGGTAAGTCTACCCGTTTTATGATGATCAGATCAGAACGTTAGCTTCCAGGGGGTGGGGGGGAGGTGTCCATCCCCGCTCGGGTGGGGATGGGGAAGGAGAAGGTGAAGGCACTAGAACCCCAGCCCTGGGCATAAAGGCATGGTCTCTAACTGGCTGGGCCCGTGGGAGAGGCAAAAGGGGGCTGGAGAGGCAAGCAGCAGGAAGCCCGCAGCTGGGCTGCTCCGGGGGTGACACACCTGCCAGCCGGGGCCCACCCAGAGCTCTCAGCAGGGTGGAGGGGCACCTGGTGTCATCTCTTGGGTTCCTGCCCTGGATGGTGGACTCCTCTGGCTCTGGCTCCAACCCCAGTGCTGTGTGATTCTAGAAACGCTTGCTCTCCTCTGGGCTTCACTGACCCCAAAGAAGAGAATGAGACGGGATTGTTTCTTCCACTCTAATCCATTCCGTCCAATCCCGCCGACGGCCCTCCTGCAACAAAAGGAATATGACCATCTTAAAGATGGAGCAACTGAGACCCCAAGAGGTGAAGTGACTTGTCCAAGGTCACGGGGTGAGTCAGAGACCAAGGGGAGAGCCAGAGCCCTGGCCCCGGGCCTCCCGAGAGACAGCGCCGTACGTACAAGGTGCCAGGGTTCGGAGCTCTCCCTTGACACCTGTGGGACCTGTACAGATACTCCCCGTCTCTGAGCCTCCGTTTTCCGGTGACCTCTCAAAGGATTCTCACATGAAGATCAAATGAAATAACGACCACGAACACTCACACGCCGCCGACTTTGGCCCGGGCCTGTTGTAGGCACCTACGCAGCCGGACTCGTTTCCTCTCCCTCAACTCATGACGTCCCTACTCCTGCCGGAGGCCACGGTTCACAGAGGAGGACGTGGGCTCCACGAAGTCAAACCCCTTGTCCACAGACAGACACTGGCTCCCGGTGGCAGAGCCAGGGTTCGACGAGGTCCCTCCGACTCTGGACTCCGAGCTCCGTACCGCCTCGAGCCACCTAAAAGAACACCCTGGGCTTGAGCCCGGGCCTCGGGGTTCGGCCGTCTTCCTCTCTTCGGCACCAGGGCCAGTCTGGTGCCTTTCGCCAGGACAAGGGTCTCCACGCCCCTGCCCCAACTGCCACCGAGGCCCCACAGCTGGGAAGAAAATGAACCAGCCAGCCACCACAGAGGAGCCCGGGTCGTTCCAGGTTTCCCTGCACTAATGATGACCTGGGCCGGGTCCAACACGGCCCCCGTCTCTGCAGGTGGGACCCACAGACGGGCAGGGGCTCTTGCAAGGACTCACAACCACCACCGGAAACAAGGCGGGGGAGAGAGCCATCCTTCCCAAGGCAACACGGTCAGTCTCTGCGAGGGGACAGAAAAATGCACCCAGCGACCCCTGGAGCCAATCCAGCCCAGAGATTTCAGATCAGCAACTCAGAGGACATCTCTGAAGAGAAGCGCGCAGCTTTGGGGAGATCCAGGGCCGCGGTCAGGGCCTAGCAACAGCATCTGAGGACAGAGATGGGAAGCTGCCAGCAGGCGAGACCATTGTGTGCTTGGTCTAAGAGGGAAAACCCGAGAGCTGCCTGCAGCCTGATAAAGAAGGCTTCTCTCGCTCCAGGCCGGGGGTGCTGTGGCCCCAGAATTGGCTGGAGCGAGATAAGGTTATTAATTTGCCAGTTGAGCCCTATTCGATGGTGCTTATCCGTAATTGCAATTATGCAGGCGGGAGGCTGCGAGGAGCAGAGAGACAGTGAGACACCCACAGCGCCCGAGGTGGCGCCGATGAAGCGGGCGGCAGAGGATGGAGGGCTTTGGGCCTGAGCCTTCGTGGGCCTGGAGAGGCTGGGGTTTCACCCAAGCTGGGCCGGGTCCCCACTATGCTTATTATGCACCTGCTATCAGGGGTTCCAGTCCCAGCTCTGCCCCTTGGGCGAGCTTCCGCATCAGCCTGGGCTTCCATGCCTGCATCCAAAAGGGGACCATAATGACCCATCTCAAGTGGTCGAGGAGAGATTAGATGAGATAATCCATGGAAGCCCCGAGCACCGAGCCGACCCGCGCCCAGGACCAATAAGGGGTGGCCCGCGGTATTTCTGAGTCAAGAACAAAATGAAAGGTGCTATATTTTTAAATAACCACCTCCACAAAATGCCCAGTTGATGGCTCTGAAGGGAGGCTGGTGCCTTTAAGACAGGAATCGATCCGGTCCTTGGCCAGCCAGGAAGAGAATATCAATCCTCAGGCATATTAGGAGCAGGATTGATGGGGAGCTCCGGGGTGTGATGAACGGAGGCCAAAGGGACGGGCCTCGACCCCGGCCGGGCCCCCACGGACTGTTCCCTGCAGGAGGCTCAGGAGAGGAACCTATAGGACCCTCAGGTCCTGAACCATGACTCCTGGACCTTTTGCCAAAAAAGCGGCCGGGTTGGTAGGGTCCTGCATGCACACACACCTGCACACTTGCACACTCGCACAGCCATGCCCACATCCCATGCACCGCTGCAGGCTGAGGGGTCGCAGCTCCCCAACTCCATGGAGTTACACTACTGTTTATGGAGCACCTGCTGTGTGCCAGGCCCCCCCACAAGGGGCTCACGGTCCCATCTGGGAGACGGGGAACAGGGAGGGCATCACCACCTGGGGGATGAGTGCTATGAGAGAAGCCAGCCCCGGGGCTGCAGGAGCCCAGAAGAGGGGCCAGGCCCAGGCTAAGAGCCAGGGAGGAAGCAGCCCTTACACTGAGCCCTGAGGTAGGCCTTAGGCAGAGATGGAGAGAGATGTTCCGGTCATCTGGCCTTATCCAGCCTCCCCAAGAAAGGCTGCTAGAGCATGAAGCCCAGAGGCAGCTTGGCTCACCAAGTACAACCCGGGCTTTGCAACCAGACAGCCCTGGTTCGCATCTGGACATCCCTCCAGACAGAGGGAGCAGCGGGAGAAAGAGCCGGGCGGGAAGGAGGAGGGTGTATGTGCAGGGACCAGCAGCTGCCCTCCAGGGGCAAGAGGGAGCCCCCACCCCACCATGCTCTCCTCTGAGCAATGAGGAAGGGCCAAAGGCACGTAAGTCGGTTCTAGACCTTCTGACTGGAATGAGTCACGGAGGGGAGAGTGGGTGAGATGGACTCTGGGCTGGTGCAATCACCCCACATTCTCTGAAGGCCCCGGGGCCTAGCCCTCGGGAAGCCACAGGACCTCTGCTGGGAACCCACAGTGCCGAGCCCCACTCTGGACCCCCAGCCCCCCTGGCACTGTCCCCATGGCTGACCCTTGGCCACAGGACTTACGTGCATGAAAGGGAGACTCGGCATTACCCGACTCCTCCCCAGGGCCGCTGGGTGACCCACAGGCTCTCTCTCCCCTGGCGACTTCTCTGCTCTCATCAGGTGAATCCCCCTCCCTCCTCTGCCCTTGGCTACAGAAAGGAGGAAGAAGAAGAAGGAAAGAGCGAAGAAAATGGACTTCCACAAAATGGAAATCTACAAAGTGCCAACCACGGCCCAGAGGCTCCGCTTCCTTTCTCTGATTCCAGAAAATTCTCTCTGCTGAATTGGCCCTGGAGCCTGAGGCAGTCCCGTCCGCCCACCTGGGCCTGTCTCCCCGCTGTGCGGTGCTGCGGCTGGTACTGCTTGCCCTCGAGAGTCTGGCCAGGGCTGGCATCCTGAGGAGGCTTCCTGGGCTGTGCGACCTCAGGCAGGTCCCAGCCCCTCTGGGCTTCGTGAGCTCCTGCAGGAGGTGGGCGCCAACTCCCCCCAGGCTGCAAGTGGTGAGCCTGCAAGGAGACCGAGGCTGCAAAGCACCCCGCTCGCCCCGGGCACCCAGAGGCCCCCCGAGGCCCTGTCGTGGGTTCTGTTCCGGGGGGCCGGGGTGGGCTGCAGCGAAGGAGGGGGCACAGGGGCGCCGGCTGTTTGCTCAGCCATTCCGTTTGGAATGAATCTCCTTTCATCCCTGCGAGTGAAGTCTCCGGCGCGGGGCCGCTCGTCCAAAGTGAGTGTCTACAGTGGCTCGGGCCCCCATTTATCACGCGGCGTTTGATGGAATGTTCCTCCTCGAGGAATTGCACTCCCAGACACTACTCACGATCGGCCAGGGGCTTTGAAACCGAACGGCAGGTTCTTTAAAGGGACAGGAGAGGCGCGCTGCATCCCAATACGCGGCTTTTGAACACGTCAACATTAATAGAGGTCACCGTGCCGGGGGACGCGGGGCCCTTCCCAAGAATAAATCAACAGCTGGCGCCGCCGGCCAACCGTTCGGTTTTGCTCACGTTTCCTTTTTGATCGTCTGCTGCTGCCGGGGGTTCCAGGGGTGCGGGAGGCGGGCATGTCTGCACCCGCTTGGCTGGGCCTTGCGGGGAGATTTCTGTCTGAAGGAGGCCAGGTCGTCCGTCATCCTGTCCCCTCCGCCGCTGCCAGGTAGGATCTCGGAGGTTCGATGCAGGATAGCAGCGAGCTTTACAGAGGGTTATCCGGGAGTCGGGTCAGGCTCAGGGCTCACTGCGCAGTCTCTCATTTCATCCTTCCAGCTGTCTGGGGAAACTGAGGCCCGGAGTCCTTATGCTTGCCCAAAGTCCCACGGCTGGTAAGGGACTTACCCCAATCCAATGTGTGACCTTAACCACCCGCCAGGCTGCTGGTCAGAAGGGCTTTGGGGCAAAAAAAAAAAAAAAAAAAATGCAGTTAATTGGGATTTCCTGACCTGTAGCCCCCCCTGGGTATGGCCTTGTTTCAGAGAAGAGAGGCAGAAGCCTGGTGCCCACCTGAGCGCCAACCGTCTGCCCCATCCAGCCTCCCGGAGAAAGTCTCGCCAAGTACACCCCGGGCTCTGCAACCAGACAGTCCTGGTTCGCATCCCTGCTCTGTCCTGTCCTAGCTACGTGGGCTTGGGCAAGTGACTTGACCTCTCTGAATCTCAGTTTGAAAACACAAACCCTCCAGGAAGGGGGCTATTGTCTGTATGACAATCACCGCCCTCCTTGCCCCAGGCCCCCTGACTCTTTTCCCAACACTTCACTGTCGGCAGTGATGCGGGTACAGGGTGGCTGGCCCCGTGCTGGCCCTGCCCCCGTTTAAACCCCTTAACAAATGCTCCGATGCATACGATGTTTTATGTTTCTGTCGTTTCTGATTGCTTTATCAATAGCGCTGCTCACGTGAGTTCCATGATTTATCCGCTTCTGCCCCCCACCTCCCTGTGTGGCCCTGGGCGAGTCATTCATCCTCGTGGGTCACAGACACGGGAGCTGGTGGGAGGGACCTCAGAGGTCATCAATCCAGGCCTTACACTGTATCTGTGAGAATCGCAGCAACCCCCCAAACCAATGTGTTTAGACCAGGACGTCGGCGGCCCCCAGTGATCCTGGCTCCTGTGCTCCTGCCTCGTATTCCTGTCTCCCCCCACACCCACCCCCCAAATCTGGGTTAGACCAATGCCACTCGCTTTGACCAACGGGGCAGGAGCAAGAATGAGCAAGAAGAAGCTCTACGGGAGCTTACTCTTTGGGGCTTTTTCTCTTGGAACACCCCTTCCCAGAAGGCTACCTGGAGACCCCCAGCCTAAAAGGAATCCTAAGCTATCGAGAAGAACCTAGAAGCCCCAGCAGAGAACCCCAGCTGAGCTCCCAGCCCCCAGCCAGCAGCCACCGCCAGCCGTGTTGTGCGTGAAGCTATCCGGGACGTCCCAGCCGGTCAAGTCCACCGCCGGCTGCAGTTGCGTGAGTGACCTGGACAGCAGCAGTGACCGGCTCATCTCAGTTTGCCTGGGACCCTCCTGGTTTCAGCCCAGAGGACTCCCCCTCCCAGGAACATGCCCCTGCTGCAGTCACTCTGGCAGAAACAGATGGAGCAGAAAAACCAACCCATCAACTCATGGTGTCAAGAGAAACAGTAAATAAACATTTGTTTTAACCTCTGAGTTGGGCGTGTTTTGTGACATAGCGACAGGTAACCAAAGCAGGTCCCCCCGTATGCGCCAAGCACTCCATGTAAGTTCAGGCTCTGATACAAGTTCTGATCTTCACGACAGTCTTTTTGAGATGGTTTATTATTTTAAGTTTATTTATTTATCCCCACCATCTCTTTGCCCAGCCTGGGGCTTGAACTCACGACCCCGAGGTCAGGAGTCACGCTCTTCATTCCCAGCCAGCCAGGCCGCGCCTTGAGGTGGTTTTATCACTCAACACGGAAAGAGCCTGAGGCTCAGACAGGTCAAGTGAGGTTTCAAGGTCAGGGGCTAAGAAAGTGGAGGAGTGAAGAGTCCTGTGACAAATAACACTGCAAAAAAAAATAAATAAATAAAATAAAATAAAAATTAAAAAAAAAAACACTGCAAAGATTTAAAAAAAAAAAGAGGAAAAGAAAGGGGAAGGGAAGAAAGAAAGGAAAAGGAGGGAAGAAAAGGGGAGGGGAGGGGAGAGGAGAGTAGAGGAGAGGAAAGGAGAGGAGAGGAGCTAAGGTTCAAACCTCATCCTAACTCCAGCATCCAGACCACAACCACAACCACAACAGCCCTGGGTGCTTTTGCTACCATCTAGCAAATAAGAATGCCCAGTTCAGGAAGCTGGGACTTCCCCAAAGCCACCCAGCAAGTGAGTCCACGGGGCTGCCTGACATTCTATGTTCAATCATACAGTCGCCTGTATCCGTGATAGCTAGCGTCACGTTAATGCTGTGTAACAAACCATCCCCAAACCCAGCGGCTTAAAACAACAAGCATTTATTTAGCTCATGAGACTGTGGGTCAGTCGAGTGGCTGTGCGCTGGGCTGGACTCCCGTGTCTGGGGTCGGCTGCCAGTTAGTGGAGCAACCAGGGCAGCTCAGCACCCCCTCTGGGCGTCTCCCATCCTCCAGCTGCCTAGCCAGGGGGTGGCGGCGGAGGGGGGGTGCTCTTCCGTCATGGTTAGAAGCGCGGGAGCAACATGCAAGAACTAGACTTGGAACTGGTGCGGGGTCACTCCCATTTGCCCAAAGCAGATCCCAAAGCCAGACGGGGAACAAGGGAAAGGAGGGAGGGAGTTAGAGACTCTGCCTTTTGGGACAGCTGCAGGGTCTCCCCGCAAAGGACGGAAGTACAAGAAAGATGGAAAAATCGGAGTTGTTAATGATCTATCACAACAGAGTCTTTGCCACGTTTCAGGCAACGTGCTGAATATTTTATGCTTGTTATTTATTTCTCGAACCATTCCTATAATTTAGTTAGGATCCCCACGATCCAGTTAGGGAAGCTAAGTCATACGACAATGAAGCCACCAGCTCAAGGTCGCACGGCAAGGAAGCAGCAGAGCCAGAATTCAAGGCCAGGTCTGTTCTGCTCCGAGGCTCATGCCCTTAATCACGAGCCATGCCAGCGTGCCAGCTTCCTGCAGCCGGCTCCAGCTCTGGTATTCCAGAGGACAAGAGCCCGGGATCCCCGGAGCTTCCCATCGGAGCAGGAGCCAGTTTCTTCCCCAGCCAGAAGTTTCTGCTGATGCGGCAGGAAGGCCTGCTCACAGAGATGAAAGCCCCTTTGCCAGGCGAGGTAGCTCTGCTGACAAAGGACGGGCTTTAGAGTCGGTCCTCCAGGAGGAGAGGAACAGGTGTGAGACACGGAGGTGGAGGGAAGGCTGCGGCAGGGAACAGGCCCCTGGGCATGCTGACGAGGGCCGGGCTGGGGAGCCGCAGGCTTCTCCTGCATGCGGGGTGCCGGGGAGCCCAAGGCAGCCTGGGGTTTAGAAGACAGAGACTGCCTAAGCCACTAAGGTACTGGGGATGAACCAGGCCAGCAGCTTATGGTTCAGGTGGGGAAACTGAGGCTCACAGGGGTGCAGAGGCTTAAGAAGACACAACCGGATGGAGGCCGAGTGGGCACGGGGTACTTCCCTGCCTGCTGGTGACCCAGCTTCTCCTGGAGTCGTCGGGGGCCTCCTTACAGGCTCCCACTGAGAAACCTGGGGTCTCCAACGGCCGCACGTCTCCAGGGAGTGTCAGGTCTTGGGGCAATCGGGGCCCGCTCAGCTATTTCTGTGTCTTTTCTTCAAGGAGATTCAGCCGAACACGGTGCTGATCAGCAAACACCATTTATTACCTCTGCTGCTCCTGGAGCTCCGTTCTCCGAGACAGATAATGCCCCTTATCTCAGCCTGGAGAGCGGGGTGGGGGAAGGCCCAGAAAGCCGATCCCTGCTTGGGTGATAAGGATTTGCCAGCGCCAGCCCCCGCAGCCTTGAGCAAACACAGCGCCAGGGGCACGCATGGCATTTGCATAGGGAATTTTACAAAGTGCGGCTGGGGGAGGCTCTGTGGAGCCCCTGGCAGCGCAGAGGACGCAGAGGACACACGCCGTGGACGCCTCATGGTCCAGGCCTCGCCTCCGCCTCTGCCTCTGCAAACGACCTTGAGCAAGTCAGGTGACATCCCCGGGCCTCCTTCACCCCATCTGCTCAACGGGGGCACGGCCCAGACTAGGGGTTTTCAAAGTGCATTCCTTGGGCCCCCAAAGTTCCCTGGAGGGGCTGCAGGGGCATCACTGATGGGGAAGGAGTGAGGGGGGTCCTGGCCCTGATCCCCAGCAGCATCCAGACTGCACTTTGACCTGCTCCATGTGTGATGTCATTTCAACAACGGGTTTCACCACTTCCCAGGAAGCGGCGAAAAGCCTAGACTAGAGGAGCCATGAAGCCCCTTCTAGGAGACAAAGGGGGTGAGGCTGGGGGACAGGGAGGCGGGATGGAGGGCTGCAGGATGGGGAGGGGGGCAGGATTCAGAGAGAATGTGGCCCCACCTGGCACAGCTTCTCATACCAACCCACTTCACCTCCTTCCACCCCAGTGCCTCCCCTGTGGCTTCTTCCTTTGAAAAATCCATTACCTGCCCCCCCAGGTGGTCTGGCCCAGCAACAGGGAGGATGGGGGTGGGAAGAGGGGGGAAGGTGCTGACCCAGAAGGCTGAGCTGCAGCGGCAGGGAGCATGAGGCAGCCGGTGGATGGGTACAGCAGGAACGAAGTCCGGCTACCAACTGGGCCCCCCCTCTTCCCAGCCAGCGATCTGGGGCAAACCTCCACCTCTCTGAGCCTGTTTCCTCTCCTGTAAATAATGGGGTTGCATACAGCGCCTCCCCCATAGAATTGTGAGAACCAAATTAGCAAGGAGCTGGGACAGAACAGGTGCACATGAAAAGAAATAACAGAAGCTCAGCTATGGTCTCTGACCCCAGAGCATTGGCAGAACAGGGTCCTCCTCAGTACCCCCGGGACCTGGTGAGGGGACAGGGGATGTGGAGGTGGGGCAGGGATGGCAGTACCGAGCACTCCTTCTCTGCGGGTCCTCCAGACCCCCCCCCTCCCCAGCCCCTCTCCAGCCACTGTGGCTTCCAGCAGCTTCGTGCAGGGGCCACCTCACCGCACTGAGGATGCTGACCTCCTCCTGTGCCCCTCCTGTGGAGCTGCTGCAGGACTCACAGGCATGGCCAGAAGTGGGGGGAGCTAGCACCCCTGGGAATAGAGTCCGGGAGAGTAAGCACTCAGTACGCCCTGGCTGTTCTTTTTTAGAGGGAGGGGCAGAGGGAGAGAAAGAGAGAGTCTTGAGCAGTCTCCATGCCCAGCACGGAGCCCAACACGGTGCTCGGTCTCATGACCCTGAGACCATGAGCTGAGCCAAAATCAAGAGTCGGATGCTCAACTGACTGAGCCACCCAGGCGCCCACCCCCCATATTAGCTGCTATTTGGGGTTCTAACCAAGGATTCCTACCCAAGGCTACCTAAGGCCACCAGGGAAGCCAGTAGGATCAGGAATGCGAGGGGAGGGGTGGGGCGCCTGGCTGGCTCAGTCGGCAGAACGTGCAACTCTTGAAATAAAAAATAAATGAGAAAAAGAAAAAAAGGAATGTGGGCGAGGAGGGGACAGGCAGTGACTAAATGGATCATTGAACTAACAACCACACAAGCCCAAGAGCCTCCCAAGGAAGGAACGAGGGGCGGGGGGAGGGACAGAGAGGGGGGAGGGCCACGGGGAGCCCGAGCCAAAGAGATTAAGCTTCTGCCCCTGGTTGGAATAGAAACTTGAAATAGAAATTTAAGCTCAGTCTTAGAATAAAGAAGGTTGTATTTTTTTTTTTAAGATTTTATTTATTTATTCATGAGAGACACAGAGAGAGAGGCTGAGACACAGGCAGAGGGAGAAGCAGGCTCCATGCAGGGAGCCTGACGTGGGACTCGATCCCGGGTCTCCAGGATTGCGCCCTGGGCCAAAGGCAGGTGCTAAACCGCTGCGCCACCCAGGAATCCCTTATTAACGGTATTATTGTAACAGCTATGTTTATTACTACCTGTCTCCCAGGCTTGGCGGTGAGCTCCTTGGGGGTAGGGCCAAGTTTGCGCCGCCCTGTGTGTCTATTGCAACAACCCAAGTCATCACTTACTCGTTGGTTGCACGTTGCACTTGGCCTCTTCAGACCCAATGGCAAGCTCCTCCCCGCAAGCAGGGGCTGGGATCCCCCTCTGTGCTCCGCGGAGGGCGCGTGGGGAAGCCACGTGCCCCAAATGCATCAGTGAATCGTGAGACCTGCCGTGTCTAAGAATTGCAATTACCTCCGAGGAAGTCACGGCGGTTCTCCACTTTGGATGGATGATAGGCTGGGGCCCGCCTCGGGGATGGGGAGGTCGCAGGCTCCCGGGCCACAGCAGCAGTGGGAGAACCAGCATTTGAACTCGGATCTGTAGGACCCCGGGGCCCATGAGTTGGCATTCGTGTCAGTGAGAGACACCAGTGAGCCTGAGCCACACCCGGTGGGTGAAGTGGCAAAGGCAGGCCCCAGAGCGGACTGGACTGTGGTTCGGGGACAATCATCAACATAGCATTCAGCACTGCGGCTGGTGGCGGTTTATGTCTAGGACGCTAGGTGGTTGTTGCAGCTTGAGAAAAATGATAAAGCTAGAGGAAAGCAAATGGCCAGGAGTGTTAGTGCGGACGGGGCCAGGCGGAGGAGAACGGGGAGTGAGGGGTCAAGGCTCTCGGTGGGGGGCTCTGCGTCTCTGGCTCCTGGGACGCTGGGCAGCAGGGTGAGGCTTGTGACAGGGCCTCACTGCCTCCCTTCCCGGCAGCTCATTCACTCTAAGTCTTGCACACACGTGAACCTGCGTGAATGTGTGTGTGTGGGGGGGGGGGGGGGTCCTGTCCTCACAGGCCCTGCCCAGGGCACCTGCACCAAGTCTGCCGGTGTGTAGTTCCCACATTTGTCCCCAAGGCCCAAGACGGGAGATCCTGCTCCCCCAGCGAGGCTGGAGCGGGCCTGAGAGGCCCCAGATATCAGCTGAGCAGATGAGGACACTGAGGATCAGAGAGGACCACAGCCTGTCCTGGCCACCCCGCTGGCAGGAGGCAGCACAGATGTTAGGACCCAGTCTGTCCCCACCCCTGGTCCCTCCTGGGTGACCCAGACTCTGACCTCCCACTAGGAAGGGGAGCCCGCAGGCACCTCCCAGCAGGGCCTGAGGTTCTGACGAGGCGGGGAGGGCCCGGAGCTTCCCTGGACGTGGGAGCACGGGGGGAGGGGCAGGGAGTAAAGCCAGACTCTCCTTCCCCGAGGCTGACAGAGGCAGAGGCGACAAGCCCTGGGGACGCAGGACCATCTCTGCAGACACCCAGCGCCTCTAAGAGCAGTTTGACTTTATGCTCCCTCCTGGCTCAGGCTTTCTCTGCCCCGGATGCACCCCGGGGCCCTCCCAGCAGGACGCCCAGAGGCCTGCCGAGCCCCCAGGTACCTCCTCCTCCCCTCAGAGCCCCGGTCCCTCATCTGGAACTGCAGAGGGCAACACCCACCGGACTGTTCTGAGGATGACTCCTAACACCGAGGGGGAAAAAAAGGCAGCCGAAGGCTCAGGGTCCCCTCCACACACCAAGCCTGTGACCCTCCCCGGCCTCAAGGTGAGGCTCCAGGGGGAATTAAATTAAGGCCCCGTCGCCTTCCCAGAACCCAGCAGCAGCCACGTCCGTTTCCCGCGGGGCTTATGTCCAAGCGGCCTTCTCCGCTGTCCCCCGGGCCCTCGAGCAGGCCCTGGCATGTTCTCGGACCTCAGGGGAGACTCAGTGAATGACGGACTGGCCCGCAGAGAAGCCAGGGTCCAGGCAGGGGCGACCTGGAACCGCCTCTCCCAGAGATGACCCTCCATCCAGGCTGAGCTCAAGGCTCCTCAGAGGGGCTTCCTGAAGCCCAGAAACGTCCAGAAGAAAGTATAGGCTCCAGGGTTCAGGCCGTAGCTCTACACTGATGAGCTGTTTGCCTTTGGGCAAGTGACAACCTCTGTGCGCTTCCGTGTCCCCACCTGTACAACGAGGGTGATGACGGCCGCCGGGCAGGATGTCTGTGACACGTCAGGAGACGGGCCCGCGCATGGCCGGGCACTGGGGACGTCCCGGGGGGTTTCTATCTGCAGCCCCGAGTGTCTCCTGATGCTGTCTCCGTTACCTCCCTTTCGCCACCTGCCCATGAACTCAGCCACACCCGTGGGGAAGCCCACCCGGTGTTTCCCAGAAGCCCCACGGGGACCTCTTACTGCTTCTGGGAGCCGCCCCAAGTCTCCCCCCGCACCCCGCCCCGCAGAGTCTGCACCTGCAGCCCCTCCGCAGAGAAGGGGACGGGGGCTGAGCCGCCTGGGAATCTACAGCCCCAAGGCTGGTCTCTGGCCAGCGACAGACAGGTCGCCAGTGAGACAGGTCACAACTTTGGGTGTGACTTATGCTCCAGAGCCCCCGGAGCTGCAGGGCTTTGCCTGAGACCACAAGCCAGCCTGGTGCCCCCCACATCCCCCACCCACCCCGCCGTCCTCTCTCACCCTGCCCTGCACCCAGATCCCCGTCTCTGCGGCCGCCCAGGCAGGTGTCATGCTTACCTCCACCCGCACATTCAGCGCGGTGCCCAGACACGGGCCGCCGGTCCACGCGGGCAACTGCTGGACGGCGTTCCCGGGTGCCCCGCCCCCCCCGGGCCCTGCCCATACCAGAGCCATTTGCAGCCATAAACGTCCAGTGAAGCATGTGGTCTTCGATTCACAAGCCTTGAGCTGCGTAAACAGGTTGTAAAATTTAAAGGCAGCTCAGGTGGGGATCGCAGGGGCACCTGCCCTGACATCGCAGCAGGGGCGGGGCTTCGCGCAGCAGGTGGGAGGGGGCTCCTGCCAGCCTGGCGTCTGGGATGGAAAGAAGGGGCGATCCGGCCCCAGCTGAAGGCTGCTTCTGCTTTGTTGGTAACCATTTGCTCTGAAAGGATCGGATGGAAGCAACCCCACATCTAGACGGTTCTGCAGTCAAGGGGGTTGGATATTTTGTCTCTTTCAAAGAGAATACAGGGGCAGCCCGGGTGGCTCAGCAGTTTAGTGCTGCCTTCGGCCCAGGGCCCCATGGGACCCCAGATCGAGTCACATGTCAGGCTCCCAGCATGGAGCCTGCTTCTCCCTCTGCCTGTGTTTCTGCCTCTCTCTCTCTGTATCTCTCATTAATAAATAAAATCTTTAAAAAAATAAAAAATAAAATAAAATAAAACAAAGAGAATACAGCCTGGGGCACCCGGATGGCTCGGTGGGTTAAGCATCAGACTTGTCAAGAGTCATGGTCTCAGGGTCGTGGGATGGAGTCCCATGTTGGGCTCTGCGCTCAGCATGGAGCCTGCTTGAGATTCTCTCTCCCTCTCTATCTCTAAAATAAAAAAAAAAATTCCCTAAAAAAAAAATTCAGTGGGAAGGAAGCCCACACTCATCCGGGGGAGCCCAGTGGGGTGAGAGCCCAACAGTCTCTGTAGTAGGAGGTGGCATTGGCCACAGTCTGCGGCCGACACAGGCTGGCTGCCCGGTCAGCAGGCCGCCCCTGCCTCCTCCCCTGCCTCCCTGCCCTGCAGACCAAGTGGGTGTTCACAGCTCAGGGTCCTGTAGCCCAGCCTCACCCGCTGGGATCCCTCCCCCAGCTTCCTGACCCTGCACAACACCAGCTAAGGGTGTGGGCTCTGGAGCTCTGGGTGTCAATCGAGGCCCCTGAACCTCAATTCCAGGCCTGAGAATGGAAATAACGGCAGTACCCGCGTGGCCGAGTCACCGGTAGTGGGCAGGGCAAGCACGCAGTCCGCCCACAGTAGGGGCTGGCGATCCTGGCTGTGTTTATCATTACCGCCCCCTCCTCACCGTGACCCAAGACAGCTCTCCAGCCAACATAGGCCGACCCAGGGGTTGGGGTGGGGGTGGGGGAGCAGGGGCCAAGGGTGGGGGCTACGGGGATGCTGGCTACAGGAATCTGGCTGAGACAGGATGAGACGCAGCCCACCAACGGGAGGCGGAGAAGGGGGGGTGGTGAGGAGGGGGTGGTGAGCAGGGGAGGAGGGACCTTGAGGGATGAAGGGCCAGGGCACGGATGTACGGGGAACCTAGTGAGGCTGCCCAGTTTCATTCGAGACCGGCCACAGAGGGGCTCGGAATGGCACGCGGGATGCCTGCTGGCAGTGACCACAGGGAGACAACCACAGAGGAGGGAGAGGGGTCAGATAGGCCTGGGCCCATCCTGGCCTCAGCCCCTTAGGGGCAGCCTCACAAAGCTGCCGGGGGCTCCGGGGCCTCACTGGCGACATCTGTCACATGGGGGTAATAACCCCAGAACCCACCTCCTCTCAGGGGCGTGGCAAGAACGGAGTGGGATGTTGCATGAAGTCAGCACTCACCTGATGGACGTTAATAACAATGACAGTGACGAGTCTCTGGCTTTAAGATTCAGCAAAGCCAACACTCGAGATTTATTTAAGATTCTAAATGTTGACGAGGTGAAGACCACACGGTCCTAGAATGTCCTAGAATGTCAGGTCTGTGAGGACAGCGGTTTGGTCTGTTTAGTTCCTGGTTTTACCCCCTAGTGCCTGGCAGCCAGGGGTTGGCATATAGGTGAGCAAGCTCTGTGTGTGTGTGCTTGTGCACGTGTGTGGGGGATGAATGAGCAAATGAAGGAATGACCACTGCGTCCCATTGCCCAAACCAGAAAGGAGGACGCCTGCCGTCCCTCGCTGTCTTGCATCCCAGCTCCCCAGCCAGCACCCTCCCCACCCGACCCCCGGCAGCAGCCGCTCGGTCCCCTGGAGCCGCCACAGCCTCTTCAGCAGCTCACCCTCCCCTCCCTTCTCAAAAATCTCATTTGCAGAAAGAAGAGAAGTTCATTAACCAAATCCAGGGCATTCCACCGCAGGGTTGACCCATCATGGGGCACCAGAGAAAGTCTTATCTTAGTCGCTTGCAACAGGAACCACAGGGAACCCGGGCCCTGTGGGCCCCAGCGCCCCCTCCTTCCCAGGGGAGCCAGAGTGTAGACTGGGCACGGTGGCAGGGACATGGACCGAGTGGCGGGAGGCAGTCACCCCCAGCCCGGGCTGCGGCCCAGCAGGAGCCCCACAGCAGCCAGGTCACACTCTGGCACCTCCCCGTCCTCACCCAGGACGCTTGAACCTGAGTCCAGCCGCTCCCGCCTCATTAAGCAGCCGGCACAGGGCCCTGGGAAATGTCCTCATTAGGTGGCCACACTGGCTTGTGTAAATTAATTTGATAAAGATAATGAAGTTCAGCAGAGCAGAGCTGACCACGTTTCTGAGAGCAGCTGCCCTGAGGCCTGAGCTCCAGGAATCGGGATCCGGGGAGGGGCCACGGGGTGGGCGGGCGGTGCCTCCAGGGCTCCTTGTCCCTTCCCTGCCCTGCACCATGGCCTCTCAGCCTCTCGTCCTAAAGGTCTCTGGGAACGAGCTGGTTCCAATCCTGGCTTTGCCACATGGTGCAGGCGTCAAACCAGCCTCAGCTTTTTCAGCTGTAAAATGGGCACGACCGCCCTGCCTCCTGGGACTGATTCAGGGAGGTGACCCTTGTAGAGCCTGGAGCCTGGAGCTCCCAGCGGAGCCTCAGTAAATAATAGCAGTGTCCAAAACAAAACAACGGAAGCCCCCCCACTCCCTGACCTCGTGGGTCTCCTTCTGGAAAATGGTTCTTTTGGATAAATCATTAACTCCTGATTTTCACGAGGCCCCCTCTCCTTCTGGGCTTTCTGTGCCCTTTGGGGTTCAAAGATTTGAAGGATGTGGTCAAGGTCACCCAGCTGGTAGGCAGTGAGCGCACGGTGTGAACCCCAAGTGAAGGACGGGCGTGTGTGCCGACAAGCAAGCCTTTCAGACCAACGGGCCGGCCCCCTGCCTGCACACATCCGATGCTCTGGGTTCCGTCCAAGCCAGCTTCGCTTACCTATCCAGGCAGCCACACAGGAGACCAACAGCACCGGCCGTCGGGGGTGTTGGATGGGGGGTCAGGAGACCTGAGGCACTGCCCCCGCTCTCGGGCTCCGTGGCCAAGCTGCACCCCTCTCCGAGCCTCCTTCCCATCTGTAAAGGGGAAGGAAGGTTTCCAACTCTGAACCCCTTTTCAGCCCCATTCATTCCACGGGTCCTCCTCTGAACCACCTGCTCTCGGCCTGAAAAGTCTCCCCACGTGCTCTGCCTCCTGGCACAGTGCCATCCCACAGGGGTTGGGGGCGGCTGTGGTGCACAAAACCACTTGCACCCCGAACCCACAGAGAGCAGCAAGGAGGACCAAGTGTAGGCAGCAGGGTTCCCCAGCTTTGCACTAGGCGGCGTCATGGGGATGCAGGATCCTGGACACAGAAGTTCTCCTCGGGATGCAAAACCCTCAAGCTGGGGTTGGTGAGAACCACTGAGCAGCAAAGAATCCCAATGATCGTGTGAAAAATCCCACTGATTTTATTTTCTTCCTTGCTGTAGCCCGGAGAGATGCATTGGGTGTCTAATTAGCAAAATATTAGGTAATTGGTGTAATCTGGGACTATTCCCTTCTTGACAGCCTCTACTGTGCTGGCCCATTGCAAGCCTGAGCTGCTGATACTATTGGCTGATAATTTTAATACCGAAAATGAAAAATCAAATCAGAGCCATCGGAGGCTCCCATTAAATTGATTTAGGACTGCAGAAAATTAATGGGACTTGTCTCCCCGCTCCTCCCCGCCTGGTCTCTGCCTACCTCGCTTTGCCACACGGAGAGAGGATCGCTGGGCCTCTGGCCTGCCCCCACCCTGCAAGGCAGTCAGGAGCCACCCCCCTCAGAGCCAGCGGTGGGAGTTCAGTAGGAGAAGAGAGGCCTGCACCTCGCGCCGCAGCCTCGGCCAGAGCAGGTGCATTTTTTTTCCTTACTTTTCCCAGGAGAACTGAACCTCAGGGCTGAGGCACCGAGCAGCCCGAGCTATCTCTAAGTTTGATGAGGCAAGGAAATAGAGTCAGGGTGATGCATGTCCCATCAGTTCAAGTGACAGAAATCAACTCAAACCACCTTAAAAGAAAGAGAACATGTATTGGCTCATGCAACCAGGAGGTCCAGAGGGAGAGCTTGCCCAGAGACACCAAGAACCCAAAGATGACATGACACCATTCGTCTGTCCCTCCCTGCCTCACTCCCTCCGTCCCGCTGTGGCTAGGAGGGTTGGCTGAGCTGACATGGGGATGGGGGCAGGTTGGGGAATGGGACCACAGACACCTTACGGGTTAGTGTCCAGGTGTGTGGTTGCATGAAACAAACCTCCCCAAAACTTAGCCATGTGAAAGCTATGATCCAGGGATCCCTGGGTGGCTCAGCGGTTTGGCACCTGCCTTCGGCCCAGGGCGTGATCCTGGAGCTCCGGGATCAATTCCCATGTCAGGATCCCTGCATGGAGCCTGCTTCCCCCTCTGCCTGTGTCTCTGCCTCTCTCTCTCTGTGTGTGTCTCTCATGAATTAATAAATAAAATCTTAAAAAAAAAAAAAAAGCTACGATCCCTCATGATGCTGGGGGTTGCCGGGAGCAGGGACTTCTTCTGCTGGACCAGACATGGTCTGGATCTGTAGCTACCGGGGGACACGAGAGAGCGCGTCCGAGGTGGCTCAGGGGCATGCGTGGCGCCTGTGGCCGGGACGCTCTCTCAGACCCCATCTGTCTCCACGGGTCTGTCCCCGTGATCTCTCCATCGGGCTGGCTGGACTTCTCACGTGGTAACTCAGAGACCCCCAAAGCATGAACCCCACTGCTACCAGGCCGATGGGCAGTGTCACTGCCATCATATTCCCTCATTAAAGCATGAAGACAAACCCAGATTCGAAGAAGCTAAACAAATTCTAGTTCCCAATGGGGAAGTGACAAAGAATCTTCACCATCTTTATCCACCGCCCCCCAAGGGTGGAGTAAACAGCGGCAGCAGGGGTGCCCCCCACGGTCCATCCATCTGTGGGTGAACTCAAGAAGCACTCGCAGGGGGCCCTGCTCGAGGCCAAGTCTGTGCCAGGGGCTGAGGTTCCTTCCCTCAAAGGGAGATGCCCCCCACCCCCTCCCTGGGGCAACCTGTGGCCTGGCCTGTGTATCTTTGTTGCTATGGAAACCAAGCCCTTCTGGAGGCCCAGGTGCCCTCCCTCCGGCTCCCTCCTCAGGAGAAAGTCCAGTGAAACACGGGGAAGAGGGGAGAGCCTTTGGGAGAGAGAGATGCTCTTGGAGCTGCCACGGGCTGGGTTTCTCGCTCTCCTTAACCAGGGCAGGAAAGTTCTGGAAATAAACAGGACTGTGTTTGAGTCCAGGACCTCCCAAGACCAGTCACGGGGCCTTGAATGGGTCACCCGGGCTCTCCACACCTCCTAAGGGCCCAAAGAGAAAATGGGCCGACCTGCAGGAGAGGTCTAGCGCGGTGCCCAGCACGCAGTAGCAACCGAATGACGAGGACACTGTGGAAGGGTTTTTGTCACTCCCCAGTGGGTGCACCTGTTCGAGGGGCTGCTCTGGGCCATTGAGGACACTCTGCCCCATGGTGTCATCTCAGCTTCTTTAGCTTCATCGTCTCCAAGTCCCCAAAGCTCCCCTTCCCCCTCAGTCCCGGACACCCCTGGAGAGAGCTAGCCTGAGCCCTTCCCTGGCCTGAGCATCCCCAGGAGACCGCCAGCCCTCTGAGCTCCTCCGTCCCAGCCTGGGGGGTGCAGACCGGCTTACAGGAGCCGAAGAGCCAGACTCAACATACTTATTTCATTTCACACACATTGAGTTTGCACTCCCTGCATCTTATATCCAGAGAAACATGCAAATGGATGCAAATGAGTTTCTGATTTATGCAAAACAGCATGCAAATGCATGTCCCCAGATTTACCAAAGAAAAGGGCCTGGTCACCTAATTTAGCAGAAACAACAGGGGAAGAAGATCGTGCCTGTCCGTCATGTCTGAGTTAGGGTCAGGCCACAAGGAACTCGGGGTGCCTTCTGGAGTGGAGCTCAGGGTGTCTGGACCACCGGCGCCCCAATCCCTGGAACCAGGAGCCCCCAGGCCAGGGGTTGACAACAGAGTCTAGCTTCACAGTGGGTGCCACTGTGGATGGAGCCGTGTTTTTGTTTTTGTTCTTGTTTTTAAAACTGGGCCTTTTTAATCACCTTACCTTCTGAGGAGAGGTCACAAGTTCTAATAGGACTTGGGGCAAAGGGTTTGAAGATCTTAGTTCTTGGCGCTTCTACATCTACCTCTGATCCAAGTCGAGAGTCACCACCACCGGGCCGGGGAGAGGCGTCGCCACAGTAGAACCGTATCATGCGGGCCCAGCCGTACCTGCGGCAAGGTGACTCTCTCCAGCTGCTCCAGAGAGATGCGCTCCACGTAGGTCTCGAGTGAGACCACCCAGGAGCCCCGGAGCTGAGCCCCCTGAATCTCCCTTGTCTCCTGGGGCCCTGGGAGAGGATGCTCCCCTGCCGCCCCCACCCACCTAGAGCCCCCTGCCCACTGCTGCTCAGGCCCAACATCAATAGCATCACAATTAAAAAGAGTTCCCCCCGGGGGCGCTTGGGTGGCTCCGTCGGTTAATCATCCGACTCTAGATTTCAGCTCAGGTCATGATCTCAGGGTCCTGGGATCGAGCCCCATGTCAGGCTCTGCACTGAGCATGGAGCCTGCTGCAGACTCTCTCCCTCCTTCTACCTCTGCCCTCCCCTCTATTCATGCTCTCTCTCTTTCTCAAAAAAATTTTTAAAAAATCCCACCCTGAGTGAGCAGACCCTGGGCTGAGCACTTTACACACTTGACACACGTTGGCCTTGCCTCAGGGCAGCCGCCTGGGATAGGGGACTGTCAGCATTACAACCGGAGAGAAAGAGGCCAGTGAGTGGGGCCTCTGAGACCCCAAAACCAGTTTTCTCTTCCCTACACATTGGACCTCCAAGAAACTCATCTCTTTTTTTAAAAAAAGATTTATTTACTTTTAGAGAAAAAGAGCTCATGCAAGCAGTGGCGGGGGAGGGACCAAGGGGGAGGGAGGGAGAGAATCTCAAGCAGATTTCCCACTGAGCACAGAGCCCGATGCAGGACTCGATCCCAGGACCCCGAGATCATGACCTGAGCTGAAATCTAGAGTCAGATGCTTAACCAACTGAGCCCCCCGGGGGACCCGTGGAACCTCATCTTTTCAAACCTTTGTTGCCCTTGAGGCTGGGGTCTCAGCTCCAGGAAGGCAGGGACCGTGTCGGCTCTTCCGCGGCCCCGGCCTCAGACCCCACCCGCTCCACGCCGCCCTGGGGGGCCAGGACGCAGCCGCAGACGCTTGCTCCAGGACCTCTTGCTCAAACCACAGCACATTTCCTGCAAACATACGCGGTCTATTTTCTGGACCCACTAATTGGCCCACTGCGGGATGCCGATTTATTAGTATGGTGTTTACTGCCCCTTGCCATTATTTTCCAAAAAAGCTTGATGAGCAGCACTGGTGTTTGTGCTCCCTCAGCCAGCAGAACTGATAGAAGTTTCTGCAAACTGCTGGGCTCCTCAAGCTGGTCAAAGCCTCTGGGCATCTCTAAAGGAGGTGGTCAGGGCTTCCCGGCATGCCTGGGCATTTACCACTCTGAGGAGGAGCATCTGGGACCCAGACCCTGGCCGGGCTCCTTGTGCCGTGACCATAATCAAGTGAATGAGGGCTCACTGTGGGCCAGGGGCTGCTCTGAATATTTCACTGAATTAACTCATTTCATCCTCAAAACAGCCCATGCGCACAAGGCTGTTAAAATCCCCCACGTTCTAGAAGAGCAGACCAAGGCTAAGGTTTGCAAACCATTCTGTGGCTTGGATCAGCACCTGTGCACCTGTCCTCGCACAGCGTCCCCAAGGGGGCGGAGTGGGTGGGGCGGGGCCGGGAAATGAGCCCCGATTTACCACCGAGGATGGGGGGCAGGTAGTGCAGGGTTAAGGGTGTGGGCATTAGGGCTGTAGCCCTGGGGTCCTCTCCTATGCTGTGTGACCCTCGGCAAGTGACTTCACCTCCCCGAGCCTCGGTTTCCCTGCCTGTAAAGCGAAGGTAACAAAGAAGCCCTCTCGGCGTAGCTGGGATGATGCACTGTGATCAAGGGCACAACGCGGTTGACACGGGGCCCGGACCCCGTAGAGGGACGAGGACGCTTGGACTGGTCTCAGGCAGGACTCGAGCTCCGGGAGGTGCAGGGACCTGCGGGTCCCACACAGACCGGTGGCAAAGCCACAGCTCGGACCGCGCCTCCCGATTCGAGGCCCGGAGCCCTCTCCAGCACGCACCCTGGCGCATCTGTCGGGACCGGCTTACAGGTGCACGGGGCACCTGTGAGCACCTGTTCCCTGTGGAGGGGGAGCCAGCTGTCTGCCGCCGGGAGAGAGCCTGGAACGGCCACGCTTCTCACCGGGAAAGGTTTGTGGTTTCTGTTGATGTGAAAAGATGACAAGCAATAGCTCAGGTAATTATATTAATTTTCCTCAATTTACACATTCTTGCTATTTGCCATTTCCCCAGGAATGTGTAAATGAGGAGTTGGAGTGGTTCAGCAGCGCTGTAATTACGAAGGCATTGTTAGAAAAAAGTTTCCTTTGTGTGTCTCGTTATTAGGTCTCTTCACGGTTGAGGGGCCTGTCTCCCCTCTTGGACTGGGAGCTCGGCAAGGCCAAGGGCCCGATCTCCCACCGCAGCCCCAGAGTCTCCACCATCAGATTAGACAACCCTCTGCGGCCAGGCACGCATGTCCCCCAGCGAGGGCCTCCTCCGAGCAGAAACGCTGTCTTTTCCGTCCAGCTGACAGGTCCCTGAGAGTAGGGCTGGGTCTCCCCCGTCAGACTAGCAGCTTCCTTGTCAACCTAGGCAATAGGGGCTTGAGTCCTTCAGCGGACTGGGGGTTCCCTGAGAACCAGGACCTGTCCCCCATCAGACTTGGAACGTGCCGGGTTAGTGACTCCGTCTCACCCGTCGGACTAGCAGGGTCAGCGCCGTCCTCATCCGCCCCCCACCCGCCGCCGGTCTGCAGCTGACGCTCGGGTGCAGCCGCCCCCCCCCCCCCCCGTGGAAAAGCACGTGCACACGCTCTGCAATCCAAAGAAAGCAGGTATCAGGCCCACGGAAGGCAGGCTGCGGAGGCCGTCACCCCACAGAACGAGGGCACCGGTCCTTGTCCTGTGAGCCTGCACGGCTTTCACAGGGCTGGGGCCACACGGGGCTCACACAAATCGTGTTGGTGTCCCTCTCGGACAGGACAAGAAGCCTGTGTCCCCAGGAGCCTGACATTGCTCTGACCCCAGGGAGGGACGGCGGGGCGGGGGGTCTCCCCTCGAGGCCAGGGTTTGGAAACCAGCCAGGCCAGCCCCACACCCAGAGCTCCCCTCCCCCTCCCGGGGGTCTCCGGGGCACAGCCCACCCCCACCAGCCTCATCCCCCTCCCCAAGCTGGGTGCACCCTGGCGGGTGACTCCACGCTCTGAGCCTCCGTTCCTTCATCTGCCTTCCTTTCTGGCTAATTTTGAGAAGCCGCTGCAATAGTGCTTCTGGGAGCCAAGGCGGGACTGGAAGAGGTAGCAGGGTCACAGGTGCGATTGGTACCTAAGTGCTGAGAGCCCACAGCCGCCCTGTTGAGGACGTGGAGACATGGAAGGTTGTCACTGGCTTAAGGCCACACGGTTAGTATGCGACAGAGCCAAGATACAAACCCAAATCTGCATCGCTCCAAAGCCCGCATCTGCTGTGCCCCCACGTCACTGCCTCCAGGGAGGCTTCCTCCGCCCCAGCATCCTGCTCACCGGACTGCACGTTCCACAGGGGCAGGGCCGACTTACCTCTCCAGGGACTCGAGCCCAGCGTCAAGCCAGCAGAGGTGCATGTAGTGCGCTGATCTGTTTGCAATATAAACCTGAGGTTTCTTTTCATCCCGTAGAGGCCTTGATGGGCCGATGTCTCCCCGGTCCCCACCCCACCGAACCAAAGCCGGATAACGTGTGTGCATGTGCATGTGTGCACGAGCATATGCACATGTCATGGTCTGAATGTTCATGCCCCCCCCAAAGTCGTGTGTTGAAGTCCTGACCCCCGCGGTGAGTGTTTGGAGGTGTGGCCTTCAGGACGTGATGAGTCGTGAGGGTGGAGGCCCAGGATGGGATCGGCGCCCCTGTAACACAGGGAGGAGACACCGGAGCGCCCCGTCTCCGTCCTAGAGGACAAAGCAGGACAGCAGACGTCTGCAGGCCAGGCACCTTGACCTTGGACTCCCAGCACCCAGAACTGGGAGAAACGAACGTGTCAGCCGCCCAGCCTGCGGGATTGTTACAGCGTCCCCAGCTGACTGACCCAGGCACCCAGCTCTGCGCTCCAGATTAACAACAGTCTTGTGTCCACAGCAAGACTCTCCCCTTGAGGGACACTCGGGGGGCTCAGTGGTTGAGCATCTGCCTTCAGCTCAGGGCGTGATCCTGGGGTCCCGGGATCAAGTCCCTCATCGGGCTCCCTGCAGGGAGCCTGCTTCTCCCTCTGCCTGTGTCTCTGCCTCTCTGTGTGTGTCTTGCATGAATAAATAAATAAAATCTTTAAAAAAAAATTAAAGACCACCCCCTTGAAAGCCTGGCTTCGCTGGAGAAGAAAACACTTAAAAGTCATAAAAGCCACTTCTCCCAAATGCTCCCCTCGCAGCGTGTGCTGTCCCCGAGGGCCACAGGGACGCTCTCGGGCTGACCCAGGAGGCAGGCTGGTGCACCAGGAACTAATGCTTGTGGCTGAAGCCTCGGCCAGGGACATCCTGATGGCAGCTGGGGGACAAATGGCCCAGCGTCCTCACCTCGCGACCGGGTGATGTGGAAGCATGCTGTGCGCTGTCCCCAGAGCCCCCCATGGCAGGTCGCCTGCTCAGTGACTCACCTGTCCCGACTCCCTTCCCCTCCCTGTCCCCCAAGCACCCCCTCCTGCTGGTCCCTGGCCTCCCCTCCCTACTAGATGATTCCAGAATCAAAATCCTTATCTCAGGACCTGCTTCTGGGGGAACACAGGCCAAGTCGCTTCCCTTCGCGAAGCAAGAGCAGAGCTCCGTGTCTGAGCACAGAGATGCCCACAGGCCCCACGAGAAATCCCAGTTTACATGGCAAGTGGGCAAGAGGACAGACTGGAGGGGATGAGCCTGAGGTTGCACACAACGGGGCCCCCGCCCCACCCCGCTGGCCCTCATGGTCCAGGACGAAGTCAGGGAGCCTGAGGGGGGCCAGAGCACCAAGGGCCGAGTTCTGTGTCCCCGCGTGCAGCCACCTGGGCGGGAGAGCCGGGCAGAGGGGGTCTGGGCCTGTGGCTGCGAGAGGCCCAGCTGCTGAGAGTGCTGGGGATGCGGGTGCGGAAGGTGACGGGTGCCCGGGGTGGGGGCCGGCAACCCACCCTGGGCCTGAGATCCCCCATCCGCGGCTGCGCAGGATCCCGCACGCCTGCCTCCAGACCACCAGCCCCGGCTTGGGCCAGCTTCCCAGGGCGGGGAGCCAGAGCCCTTCTCCCTCTCAAGCAAGCACAAGGCACCAGGGCCTCGACCCCCCAGGTCCCCGCTGCTCCTAAGGTTGCTTCTGTCCACGGCTGGCCAGCCAAGGACACAGGCAATGGCTCCCTCCTCCTTCCCACGCTCCCCACGCAGCTTCCAGATGTGCAGGGTTCCTGGTTTTCTGCCTCCCCTGGCTCCCTGGTCCTTGCCTGGTGACCTCCCCACTTCCCAACCCCGGCCTCCCCTGTGCCCTGGCCTCCCTGCCTCCCCAACCTCCTGCCCCAGGAAACGGCAACTCTGTCCTAGTGGCTCAGGCCAGGCACCTGGGGTCCTTGATGCCCCCTCTCTCTCCCCTGCCTGCCCCCTGCACACCCTACGGGCTCCGGTGTCAGAACCCAGTGTGTCCCCATGGCCACCTTGCCCCAGGACATGTGACAGCTTCCTCGGTGGCCTCCGGCTCCCAGGCTCCTACCTGCCTCAACTTCTCAGCCCAAAGTGACTGTTGGAAACACAAAGGACGGACGGGTGGGCCTTCTGCTCCAAGCCCTCGGGGGCCCTCCCATGTCCCTGAGGGGACGGCAGTCCTTCCTCCACCCAACCCAGTAACTCGTGACCAGCACCCCTCCCGCCCCACCGCCGGCCTCGGTGGCCTCGGTGGCCTTGGTGCTGTTCCCTCAGCCCAGAATGTTCTGTGGCCCGATGTCTGCTCCTCCTCAGGCCTTTGCTCAGACGTCACCTCCTCGGTGCGACCCCAACACATGCCTGATATCGGCACCCACCCCCCGCCCGCCCCGGCCTGTGCCCGCCCTCCTGTCCTCTCTCCAGAGCAGCCGCCCTGGCACGCGGTGGCTTCGCATCAGTGCTCGGCTCCCGTGGCCTAGACCATCGTCCTCTCCGAGACACAGACATTAAGGTCTCGCCCGATGCCACCGGGTGGACTGGAAGCCTGGTCAGGCGGGGCGACCTGGGGGGCAGCGTTGGGCCACGATGCTCCCCCGGGAGCCACTTAACTTCGAGCCTCTCTCCCACCTGCAGAACGAGCGAGCGGCAGCCCCTCGCCAGCGGAGTGAGGACGAGCAAGCGCCCCCAGCGCGTCTCCCCTGAAGCACCTAACACCCCCCCACCCCGTCCTCTGCAAGGCCCCACAGCTGCTCCCCACGCCCTGGGTCCCCCAGGCCCTCAAGTTGGGAGGGGGACCGGGGACCGAAGGGTAATGTCACGGTGGCGCAAAGGCGGCCAGCTTCTCGGGGACGGATCTCCGGGTCCCCGCCAGCAGAGCCATCCGTAGGTGTGGGTCCTACAGACCCGCAGAGTCCTCGGACGCCCGCTCCTGCGCACCGGGGCCTCCTTAACTACAGCCTGTCCCTAGTGTGATGTGAGGGATCACTGCCATGCGGCCACTTGTCCTCGGCGATTCACGGAGGCATCATGGTCCCCGTCCTAGACATGGGGAGACCGAGGCCTGGCGGCGAAGGGACGCGCGGGGAGGCCCACGGCAGGGCTTCCGTGGAGCTGGACTGGGATACAGTCCTGCGAGATCCTGGTCCCCAGGCTTGCCCAGGGCCCCCAGGGGCTGCTACTTCCTGGTCACTGTCCTGGGAAAAGTCTCAACCGGGCATCTGATTCAGGGGACGGAGCCCACCTGGCGGCCTTCCATCGCGAACTTGGCGCTGAGCGCTTCAGTTCCCCTCCCGCGAGCATTCGGCAGGACAGCGCTGAGTCTCCCCTCGATGCTGAAAGGGGAACGGGGGTTCAGGGAAGGGCTCATCTGGAACGGAATGTCCGGTGTCCTCTGGGGTCAGAGTCCAGGTGGGGACAGAGCTGTCCGCTCCCCCTCCTGGGCGGGGACCTGAGCTGCATCCCTTGCCAGAGGGACTAAGCCAACCTCCGCGCAGCCCACCTTGGCACAGGCTGTTCCCTCCTGGAGGCCCTGCCCCTTTGTCGGCAGCACCCCTGACGTCCCCCAAGCCCTCAGCCGCTGGCCTACACACCCGCCCTCTCCTTGGGCGGCACTTCCTGGGGGCGCAGGTGGCCCTGCCTTGCCCCCCTCCACGGCCCCGGCAGCCAGTGCGGTGCCTGAGGATAGCGGGGAGCTCGGGGGCCGGGGCTGGGGGTGAAAGAGTGAACGAGCCAGTGACTCCTCCGCGGGCGAAATCCCACCGGGGGGTGGGTCCTGGCTGAAGGGGCCTCCCCCTCCACGGTGCTCCCCACCCCGAGCTCCCCAGAGCATCCGCGGAGGCCCATCGAGCTGCACAGCTGGGTCGCCTTGACAGGCCTGCCTCCCACCCCCCTGATCTCTGCCTCCCCACCTCCCACCACCTGGAGCCGCAGTCAGTGTGAAAGGGAGGCCACGCAGGTGGGCGGGTGGTGGGTGGACAGACATGGGACAGGTGCCAGCAAAGTGGTGGGTGGGAAGACGGAGAAAACACTTCCCTTTTGGGTGGTGGGTATTGGCTATGGTTGGTTTTTTTCCCCTGCAAGCAGCTCTAGAAATCTAAGGATGGAGACTCTGAGCCAGAAGAAGGATGCCAGGGCCCCCAGCAGCCCCACCCCTCAGCCCACCCACAGCCTGGGCTCTGCTGCCACCGTCTGGAGCTCACCCCCCACCTCAGGCTCCTCTCGGCCTCACCCTGCCGCCTGCAGCAACAGCCCCCAGGGCCCCCATCCTCGGCCTGGTGAAGCCCTTCCTGTATCTTCCCTCCAGGCTGGCAGTGACAGGTGCCCAGGCCACCTGCATCCTCCCATTCCAGAGCAGGGAGGGCAGCCTTCTCTTCAAAAACCATTCCGAGGGGCACCTGGGGGCGGGGGGGAGCTCAGTGGTTGAGCGTCTGCCTTCAGTTCAAGCCATGACCCCCGAGTCCTGGGATCGAGTCCCACGTCGGGCTCCCCGCAGGGAGCCTGCTTCTCCCTCTGCCTGTGTCTCTGCCTCTCTCTGTCTCTCATGAATAAATAAATCCAAAAAAAAAAAAAAAAAAAAACCTATTCCGAAAAGAAGCTCCCCAGGGTCCCTTCCCAAGCACAAGAGAACTTTCTGGGATGATGGAAATAGATCTGTATTGTGCAGTACGGTCGGCACACACAGGCTGCTGTGGGGCTTTTCCAGACACACTAGATATGCGGCTAGGGGACTCGGGAACTGAATTTGTGACTTTATTTCATGTGAATTAATTACAAAAGTAGAAACTGCACGTGGCCACCGATCTGCGAGTGCCCCAGACAGCTCGTTGCGGGGCCTGTGCGGGGTGGCGGGCTCTCCTGGGGCCGCGGCTGCTGGTTCCGGGACAGCCCTATCTCGTGACAGCGGCTCTCTCTTCCCCGTCACCTCTCAGCAAACAGAAGTCAACCCAGGTACTCACGTTATTCTTGCCTTTTATTCCAGCATCTCCCAGAGCTCCAATATGTACAGACTTCATTTATACACATAATATACACCATATGTACGTATTTATACATATTCACACACCAGCCCGCACGCACGCTCTCAGACACTCACGCGCACACGCCCTTCCAGGAGAGGCGCGTGGCCGCCTCGGAGCCCCGCTCGGGTGGGCTTGCCAGGCAGTCGTGAGGTTTTGTGTTTGTGGGTTTTTTTGCTTTTAAAAAGAAGGCCATTTCCTCCAGAGGTATCCTCTCCCCAAACCCAAACTCCTCCCCCAAGCACTCTGAAATATATATATATATGTATATATATATATATATATATATATATATATTTTTTTTTTTTTTAAATAAAAAGGAAGAAGTTCTCCTCTGTGCTGCCAAGGTAGTTCCAGGAGACCCAGGCCCATCATCGAGGTCCCTGGAAGGCCAGTCTCCCCAGCGCTCCAGGGGGTCCCCGGCCGGCGGGAGGGGCCCACAGCGGGCCGAGAGCCGCGCACCCCTGCCACCAGGCCTGCGGCTGGGCGCCCGGGCGGGGGCTATAGCGTCAAGGGCACCTGCCAGATGAGGAGGGCGCTGTCCGTCTCCCCGCACGGGGCCGGCCTCCCGCTGCCCCCCGGGGCGCTGCCAAAGTTGCGGTAGCCCTGCCCCCCGGAGATGATGGCCACGGAGCAGATCTCCTTGCGGTGGGCGTCCCGGGTGCAGGGCCGGCTGCGCACCCACACGTCGGGGTCGTCGGCCATCTCGTAGATGGAGCCGTCCTCCTCGCTGTGCTCCAGGGCCGAGCCGTCGGCGGGCGCGGGCTCCCGCACGGACAGCAGCGGGCCCGGGAGGTGCGCGGTGGAGCGCAGGCGGTACTGCAGGAGGATGCCCTTCTTGCGGGTCAGCTCTCGGCCCACGTGGCTGGCGGGCGCGGGCGCTGGCTCGTGGGCCTGCCCGTCCGGCTTGTCCTCCTCGGCCCGCGGCCCCTCGGCCTCCTCCTGGTCGCTCCGCAGGATGTCGGGGGCCAGGATGCTGGTGGCCACGGCCAGGAAGGCCACAGGCCCGCAGTGACCGTTGAGCGACACCATGCCTTTCCCTGCAAGAAAGCGGAGGGAGTCGGGGCCCAGAGGCCCAGAGCTTCAGGGGAGGCACCCACGCGTCTCTCTTGGAGAACCTTCTGGGTGGTGGCCATTGTTTTGGTGACCGCGATCTGTGCTGGAACCTTCCCGGGAGGCCTTGGGTCTGGGGAGGGCTCTCCCACACTGCGGGACAGGGCTGACCTCGTAAAGCATGTGGGGGCCGGTCAGTGTGAGCGCCCACAGCCCCCTCCCGGGCCAGCCACACATGTCTGTGCCTTTGCTTGAGCCATTGGCTCTGCCCAGAGAGCCTCCCCCACCCCCTGAGGCCACACCCCATCCCCTGGAGCCCAGTCCCGGCTCCTCCAGGGCACGTCCTTGTCGCCTCCACGCACAGACTGCCAAGCACCCCTGCTCTGTGTCCCGCGGTCCTGAAGCACCTGCCACCTTGGACCTCAGCTCCTCCACCTGACTGTCAGCGTGGGGGGCAGGGTCTCTGACCGATGCATCCCTACAGTAACCCAAGGACCATCGCTGAGGGGACCATCACGACCTTGGGATTTAGGAAGACGGCCTTCTCTAGCAGGGGCGCCCATTCCGGCTGGGCTGGTCTACCCGCGGGGCTTCCGCCTCCCACCCCCCCAACCCCACCCCACCCCTCCTCCAGCAGCTGCGGGAGAAGACCCCTTCGTCGTCACTCTCAGGGCAGAGGCAGAGGGGACCCCGGGGTTCTGGGGCCTCCCCGACCCCACGCTTGCTCTCCTGGCCTCAGTGCTACCCATCCGGGCGGACCTCCCGCTGCTCCACAGGAACACGTTTGCACGCGGACCCCACCCCCAGGAGCCCTACATGACGTCGGTCTCCAGAGTCTGGACATTTTGAAGGCAGCAATGGGGGGGGGTACCCAGCCATGGGTCAGGGGTCTCCACCAACCCTTGGCCACTTGACCAAGACCCACCTATTGTGTCCATCGGCCAGATTAGGAAACTGAGACTCAGAAAGCAGGTGGGAGACCTTGGGGCAGGATGACATAATGCCCTGCGCCACCTGTGATGGCAGAAGACACTGGAGAACGACCCTCCCGCCCTGGCCACCTGCAGCTGACTCAAAGCCCCCCACCCCACCCCCACCCCACCCGCCATGGCCAGTTCCCGCGCCTCACCTGTGATCTTGGGGATGCCTTCCAGCCGAGGTACAGGCAGGAGGACGATGACGCCCTGGTCGGTGCCCACCCAGAGCAGACCCTGGCAGATCAGGAGGCTGGTGACGCACAGGTGCTTCTGGCCTGCAGAGAGGGAAGCCAGCGTGAGCGGCACAGCCCCCGGGGGAACGGCATCAGGTTGTGGGGGCTTCCAGGTGAGGAAGGGGCATGGGCCGGCTCCCCCCGGGAGACCAGCGGGAAGCTGCACGGGGCTGTGGTTAGCGCGTGGGTTTGGGAGGGTCCAGACCCTGGGTCCCGAGCCTCAGTTCCCACCTGGATACAGTGGGGCTGCGTGAGGACGTGGGGGGAGCTCGGTGGACGGTGCGGGTTTGCAGGTGACGCAGATGTTGGGGCCCAGGGGACACGCGGGGCGGGGGCCGGCTGGATCCGGGCAGCAGGGGAGCCGGCGGTTGGCTGCAGGCCTCGGTGTCCAGCCAGGCCTGCCGTCCTGCCCGCGGGGGCCGTCCCTGCTCCCGGCAGCCCCCGGCCCGCCAGCGAGGCGGTCCCCGCGCCCGGGGCTGCGTGTGGCTGCTGTCGGCCCAGATCAGTCCTCGCGCGGCTGCCCCTGGCGCTGTCTCTCCACGTCGGCGACACCGGGGGTGGCAGGGAGGGCACGCCATGTGGGCTGCAGAGGCAGGGGTCTGAGCAGGGCACACATCCGCGCTGGGCTCGAACCCACGCTCCGGCACTTGGAGCCGCGCGACCCAGGCCTGTCCCTAAACTTCTCTGTGCCATTTCCTCCCCTGCCAAAGGGGACGATGACGACATTCCACAGCCTCATCCTGAGGATGAAATGGGTCGACGAATGGACATGAATCGCGGAACCCGGAGCCTGGCCCACGGCACCCACAGGAAGGGGCTGTGGGCCATTATGACTGTCGCTGTGTGTCAAGGATCCGGGCACCGGGAGGGGGCGGGAGGCAGGCCCTGCGCACAGACCCTGTCCCTAAAGGGCCGGTTTCCTTCTCGCCGGAGTCCTTCTGCCCCACGGACAGGGGCTAGTTCTTCCCTGAGGGGAAATTCAAATTCACGCCACGTATCAGGGCGATGACAACACCCCGTGATGTGTGAAATGCTGCTTGGGGCGGTGGCGGTCAACCTGGGCGGGTACGGGCACCCCCGGCAGGGCTCACAGCATCTCTAGCCAGGACCCGGGTGACCTCAATGGGCTGGTCCAGGGACCGGCCTGGGGAAACGCTGCTCCGGAGTTTCTAGAGCTCACGCCAACCTGCTCCCGCCTGACAGAAGCCTGGCCGCCGCTGGGGTGATGCAACAAGCGGATGTCGTGCCCCATTTCCAGGGCGGGATACCCAGGTCTCCAGAGGTCACCCGCTGCTGGGCGAGGCAGGAAGCCAAGCTCAGGCCTGCAGAAGACGGTCCACGCTGCCACCGCCTCGGCTCTGGAGCAATCACGGCAGTTCCACACGGGCAGGGAAACGGGCTTCCTCGGAGCAGAACGGGTTTCTCCCCGGGTTAGCATGTTGGGGTCCGAGCAGCGCCGCCTCGCACAGTGGCCCCTACCATCACGGACACACGCGGCCGGCGCCCTGGGACGCTCGGGCACCTGCTGTGCACGGGCACGGTGGGGGCTGCACACACCAAGTTCTGCCCTTGGGGAGCAGACATTCTGGGACCTTCCGTGATGATGGAAATGCTACCTATCACAGCGCTCAGGTCTGTAGCCGTTCGCCACATGCGGCTGCAGAGCCCAGGATGGGGGCAGGGGACACGGAGGCACTGAATGTCCCATTTCACTCAGTTTCCATTGAAATAGCGGCTCCCTTATTAGCGTGGCCAGGAGGGGGAAAGAGAAAGCAAAAACATGAACAAGGAAACTAAATACCAGGCCGAGGATTCAGATGCGGGAAGGTGCAGGGAGTGGGTGTGAGGATTCCCCAGCTTCCTGCCTCGCCCTGCTTTCTGGAAGGATGGGGAAGCAGATGTGGGGATGCAAGCACCAGGGACCAGGACAGGCAGCCACGCGAGCCCCAGGCTCAGGAAGGGGGCTCAGCACATACAAAGGGCCTGTGGCAGGAGGGGTGGGGGGCAGGACCAACTACAGCCAGCCCAGCACCAGACGAGGGCAACCTCAGGACAGAGGGGAGCAGGGGGGCCAGGATGAAGCCCAGGCTGTTACTCAGAACAAGGTGAGAAGCTACTGGAAGGTCTGAGCAGAGGGTGGATGACCTAGATTGGAAGAGGGCTTTCGCCGCAGGGAGGGGAGAGAGCAGACCAGCAGGGCAGAGACCCAGGTGGCGAGATGTCATGGTGGCCTGCGGGGTGACAGCCCATCTGGGATCCACTTGATGCACATCAACAGACCCAGGAGACTAGAGCAGGTGGGGACAGAGGACAGGAACCCAGGACAGAGGAGAACGGGTGGGGACAGAGGACAGGAACCCAGGACAGAGGAGAACGGGTGGGGACAGAGGACAATAACCCAGCACAGAGGAGAATGGGTGGGGACAGGGGACAATAACCCAGCACAGAGGAAGTCCCTGAGGTCCCCCCCTCTGGTGGCCGTGCCGCCCCAGATGCACATGGACCCGTCAGCAGGATGGGGCTGGAAGAGCCAGACTGCATGATGCCAACCCTGAGGGTCCCACTTTGCTCGGATTCGGGGCAGGAATGAAACTCCAGGACGACAGGCGGGTCCGTGTCTTGACTCCGAAGCCATTTCCCATGGCGTCTGGGTTCATGGATCAGGGACTCCCTACACCTGCGTTGGTTCAGACGGTGCCACCCCAGGCCCGCAGGGTCCCCGGCTTCCCGAGCTCAGCAGTGCTGCGTATGGCACCGGCTGCCATCCCCCCGCCACCACCCGGCCCCGCCTGGCCCAGGTCAAGGTCTCTGTCCCCCGCCTGCCTTCCCCGATGGAGGCCTCACCAGGGCCGCAGCTGGTCTGGGCCCAGATTCCCCGGCTCCCGAGCGCCTGTGCCCCGGGCCCGAGTGGGAGTTCAAGGACACATGAATGAAAACCCGAAAAGCGAAAAAGGACACGGGCGTGATGCCCATCCTCGGCGTGTGGCGTCACAAGTGTCCTCCTCGTCTCACCTCTCAGGGAGTGTCACACACCTACCTTGCTCCATCTTCCGATCATTAGAATTTTCCGCGTGTATAGGACGCAGCGGCCGGGAGGCACGGCCCTTAGCGCAGAGCGGACGATGGATACAGGAGGCCGTTAGGGTGACACCGGTGAGCAGGAAAAGGACCCAGACCCGTGGCTCGGGATCGGCTCCATCGGAGCCACCAACCCCCAGAAATAATTCAGCCCAGTGAGTGCACAGTGGCCGATTCTTCATCTCACTGTGTCACCTCCTTTTCCGGGGCCCCTGGGGCCTGAGCCAGGGAGAGACCATTCCCCGGCGGTGCCCGCACCCTCCGGCCCCCACGGGACACCGAGCCGCAGCCGGCGAGAGGAGGGCGCCGGGAACCCCAAGCAGGTGGCAGAACTGAGAACCGACTTCATCCGCGGACCTCATTCTGGGGCCCCTCCTCCTCACCGACTGCCTCCAGGAAAAGAGCAAGATACTTCACAAACAGTCCGAAAGGGGGAAAAAAAAAAAACATTCTAATGGTGGATAAATATTTTATCACAGAGACTTAATGCAGCAGCGAGCAGCTCACCCAGGCCATCTATCTGGAGATATACAACTTTAAAAAGCTCAGGCGCTCGGAGAACATTTTATTAATGACCTGTCTGGTTAAGAGGAGGGGGGAGCTTAGGTTCAAAAATGCATTAATACCAGGCGGGTACATGCGTGGAATGCGTGGAAGAGGGGTCGGGGGAAGGAAGCGTGATAAATTTTTAACACGCCCTTAAAAAAATCCACACTTGGAAGAGGAACAAATTTATTACTAATTATGCAATTATTTCATTTGGTGGTGTGGGGGAAGAAAAATACTTCAAAGCCTTTTAAAAATATCTCTAATAAAGAACTGAAGGATCCCGCTGTTGTTCCCCGGCCAGGGCACGACGTGAGGTGGTCTGAGGCCGCCCCCCTCCCCCAAGGCAGCTCTCACCGCCTCCTCTCGGGTGTGGGGGGGGCCTGGCCGGCCAGAGCTCCAGGCTCCAGGGTGTTGCTGACCAGGAACTGTGGGGCTTGGGGAAGGGGGCCCGGGGCAGAAGTCCTGGGGAACCTTGGGGGAGGCCCTGCACCCAGGAACCTAACACCCCCCCCCAGATGTGCCAGGGCCCAGCCCAGGGAGGTGTGGCCAGCCAGAGGTGGCATCTGTCTGCTGGATGCAGCAGGTGCAGCCAGAAGGACGTGGCCGGGACAGTGGGGCTGAGCAGCAGGGCCCCCGGAGCACGTGTGGCCTGCAGGGCTGGCGCGGTGAGGGGCAGGGACCGTCATGAGGACAGGGATGATGCCAGTGGGCGGTGCCACCGTGGCCTGGGCCTCCCTCAGCCAGGGACTGTGGGTCGCTGTCCGTGCACTGCCTCGGGTGAGACCCGACCTCCCTGAGAGGCGGGGACCCTGTCACGGGGCTGGAGGGGGGCAGAGCCAGGCCGACTCCAGCTCTTGCCTGCGCTACACAGCCAGATCCCGCTCAGATCTCAGCCCCTCCCTGTACAGATGGGGAAACCGAGGCTGGGGATGCTGAACAAGAAGCCTGTGAGAGGCTATGGTTAGGGTCCTGGCTCTGGCCTTGGGTCATTTCACCTCCTACGTCTCCGTTTCCCTGGCTCTAACATCATAGAAGGACAGCAAGTGTCCTTCCTTCCTTAAAGGAGACCTGAGGAGGACAAGTAAGCCGGCGGACGAGCAGGTGCGTCTTAAGTTGACACGGTAAAGCCACAGCTGTGCCGGAGAGGCCGCGGCTGTCCCCCTGCGGCTGGTCTCCCGCCAGCCCCTCCTCTGGCCCTGCAACAAGCTTACCCTTCTCTCCCCTCCCCTGCCCCTGCCCTGCAGAGGAGGCCCAGGAGATTTAAAAGGTCCACTTTTTTTGTTGTTCCACTAACTTGAAATAATATAGCTATCAGCAAAAATGTGGAAACATTTCTGTGATATAGAGAAATCTTTATCGTAGTTAAAATGGCTTTACCCTGTATCACGGCTAAATACTGTGGAATACAATAAAACTGGAAGGGGAGAGAGGGAGGGAGGAAGGGATGAGGGAAGGGAGGGAGGGAGGGAGGGAGGGGGGAGGGGGGGAGGGAGGAAAAAGAGGAGGAGGAAAGCCCTGACCCAGGTCCCCGAGCCCACACGGCACAGGCCTGAAAGCGTGTTACGTAAGCATTTACTGTCCTCACATCCTCACACACACTCCAAGCCTGGCCCAGACGTCTCCCCAGGCCTGCAGGCATCTATCTGGAGCCAGAACTGCCTGGTTTCACAGGGACCACAGAGACTCCAGGAGGCAGAGAGACCCACCGGAGCCCCACAGTGGCCGAGCCAGGACTCCGGGCACCTCTGAAACCACCTCTTCCCCGTTCCACACGGTGGGAGTCTCAGGTGACTCCTGGCCCGGCCTCTGGCCCACCGCACGACAAGAGACGAGCTGAGTAAACCTCAGCTTCTGTGTGTGTACGACGGGGATGACCCCACTCTGGGGGTTACAGTGAAGCGAGGCCCCGTATATAAAACCCTCGGAACCCAGCTCCCTGCAGGGCCAGGGCAGGTGTGCGGCAGGCAGCCGTTACTCACTGTCACTACCGCCAGTAGTGATCTTGGGGTTAGTAACCAGCCCACCATCACCACCAGTCCAGACTCAGGGATCACTATTTGACTGGCTGGGAGGAAGCAGGAGCCAGGGTGGTGTCTGGGTCCCCTAGTGGAGTTAGGGACCAGGCTTCTGTGGTAAGACGGAGGCCCCCATGGCCCCTGAGGTTCTGGCTAAGGTGCCTGCCTTCAGCCCAGCCCAGCGATCAGTCCCCCAGCTCAGCACACGGCCACTTCTGGCCTCTACATGGCCCATCTGCTGAGTCCCTGTAACAATTAGCTCCCCACCTGCCATGCTAGGCCTGTGTCCCCAGCCCCAGGGCCCCTCGGCTCTCCCAGCTGCCGAACCCAGCCCAGCTTGGACAGGATGGAGCCCCTGCATCGTCCCAGACCAGTCGTCTGTCTGGTGGAAGCTGGGCCAAGCTCTAAAGCCAGCTGGGGGTAGGAGCAGGCTCCGAGCAGGTGTCAGCCCTGGCTCCCTCCAGCACAGCCGCCAGGGTATGGGCAGCATCTTGGGCAGCAGATGGGAAGGAGGTTGCCTGCAGCTGATTCCACGGAGGCCTCAGGCAGATGCAGGGAGGAGCGAGCAGAGAGTTAGGTGAGCTCCAGTCTTACTCCTCTCCACTGAGTACCACCAACAGCCCAGCAGGAGGGAGCGGGGCCCCAAGGGGATGACGTCCTAGCCCTCTGCTCTCCCCCTGCCTCCACACCCCAACCAGCCAACCAAGCCAGTCGCCTTTCTCAGAAAAACCTCTAAAGAAAGAGACCCCTGGTCAGCCTTCTCTCGTTCCCCTCACCTCACACTCTGTACATGATGTGAGGCAGAACCAGGTTTCTGGTTAGCCTGAGGAGTCGCTGGTGTGGACAGGCCTGGGTTCCCACCCAGCTGCCCAACTTGGGAGAGTCTGCTGAGCTTGGAGCCTCACTTTCCGCAAGAGGTGAGTGATGATGGCAAGAGAGGCTTGGGAATGATAGCCCTGAGTTCAAATCCAGCCCTGCTGCCTCCCCATTTAGAGGCCCAGTTTTCAAAGCTGGCCAAACACCACTAGGAGGCTTAACGGTATAAATGGACCAGGACACACCCCTGCCTGGCGTGGAAGGTGCTCCATGGAGGTCAGCTCCTCCCCAGCACAGGCCCGGAATGGCAGGGCGCAATGGCCAGCAGCAGACTCACCTGGCAAGAGGAAGGTGGTCCTGGTGGCAATGTTGATCTCCTGTAGATGCTCCAGTGTCTCGGTGTGGAAGAGGCGGATGGAGGAGCCAGAGGAGAAGGCCATCCAGACACCACTGCCTGCCTTCACCATGTGTGTCACACTCACCGCCTCGTCCTGGTGCGCCTCGAAGCTTTGCTGTGGCACAGAAAGAAGGGTGTTGGTGCTGGGCTGGGCCTGCTGGCTGAGCCTCGGGGGGACCAAGCTCATCCAGCCTCTGCCTGAACCAGACTCAGGGCTAGAAGGGAACCTCAGGAGCCCAGCAGGGGCAGGCTGGTAAATGTTTAACAACTGGTGGGGAATCCTGGTTTGTCATGTCTGCCGATTCCTGGGGTGTAAATACTTATAACACGGCCCATCGCAAGCTACCCACATGGCACTACAGAACAAGGAGCTAGGAAAGAGGTAACGTACACACCCCGCTCTCAGGAGTTGACAGGCCAGGCTCTAGCATGCCCCTGTGACACAAGGGAAAGTCAGGACCAAAAGTCAATGCAAGAGGAGATGACAGCTTATGTACATTATCTAGATTTACAAATGCAACAAACAGAAGGATCAGGAAAGGGAGGCGGGTAGTGTGATTCAAACTCTAATCTTTTACAGCAGGAATGTCCAAAAATTGATAAACCAAGAAACATTTGGGAGTTGGGTTCAGGATGGTGGAGTAACAAGATCTTGAACACACCTCCTCCCCTACACGCAACAATCTACAACTGCTCTTGGATTAATTCCTTCTGAAAGGGACCTGAAAATTGAATGAACTGAACCTCCACAACAAAAGATAAAAGGACAGCAACGAGACGAGATGAGAGGCAGAGACACAAACTCACCAGGGAAAAGTCCTGCCATGGCACGTCACGATTTGGAGGCATACAAGGTACAGAACTTCCCTGAGGAATGTGGAATTCAAGCTCCACATCAGGCCCAACCCTTAGATCCTCCACAGGACTGATGATCCCCCGAAATACCAGGTTTTGAAAATCAATGGGGATTATGTTCAAGAAAACCAGAAAACTGGAAGGAACAGAAAACTCATTCTTAAGGGGCTTACACCTGCTCATTCAACCTGGAAACTAGTTGAAAATACTAATTTGAAAAAAACATATACCATTGATAATGAAGATCCATTTACTAACCATCTTAAAGGATCGCCAGAGGGGTAGAAAACAGCAGGGGTGCCCACAAGGACCGAGACATTGGTAGGAGCATCTCCACCTCCCTTACTAACACTGGTGCTGGTGGGTACCATTTTGGGATTCTCTCTATGACCTGCTAGTGCCTTGGGTGACTCCACTGAGAGTCTTGTCCACCAATGTACCCTGGCAGCCATGGACATGCCCCCAGCCAGGCCAGGAGTCAGCCCCACCCCCAAAGTGCTACAACCACGGCCCCACCACAACAGGAGGGCATGTACACGCACAAAGGAGATACCCCTTGAGAACGTGACTCTGGTAACTAAGGTGCACTTCTGGGCCCCATAGGTCATCCTCTACATAAGGCTACTCCTATAAGACTGAGAGGAGGCACTTGGGTGGCTCAGTTGTTGAGCATCTATCTTAGGCTCAGGCTGTGATCCCAGGGTCCTGGGATTGAGTCCCATATTGAGCCTCTCTCTGTGTGTCTCTCATGAATAAATAAATAAAATCCTAAAAAAAAAAAAAGACTGGGAGAGATTCACAACTTACCTAATACATCGAAACAGACACAGAGTAAGGCAAAATGAAGAGACAGAGGAATATTTCAAAAAACAAAACAAAACAAAAACAAACAAACAAAAAGACAAACCCTGAAAGAAAGAATTAAATGAAACAGAGATAAGCAATCTACCTGAAAAAAAGTTCAAAGTGATGGTCATAAAGGTGCTCTCTAAATTCAGGAGAATTCCGGAAGAACACAGTGAGAACTTCAACAAAAAGAAAGAAAATACCAAACAGAAGTTATACCACTGGGGGCGTCCAGTGGCAGCCCAGATGAAGTCGAACAAATCAGTGAAAACAAGGAATGAAAAACACCCAGACAGAGCAGCAAAATGAAAAAAGAATAAAGAAAAGTGAACACATCCAAAGGGACCTTTGGAACAACATCGAGTGGAGTGACATTCACATTATAGGGATCCCAGAAGGAGGGGGAGAGAGAGAAAGGGCCAGAAAAGAAGAAATAATGAAACACAAAACATGTTGAAACATGTTGAAAATATGCCTAATCTGGAGAAGGAATCAGACACCCAGGTCCGAGAAACCTGGAGAGTTCTAAGCAAGATGAACTCAAAGAGATCTACACCAAGACATGTGGTAATTAAGATGATACAAGCTAAAAATAAAGAGAAAACCTTAAAAGCAGCAAGAGAAAAATGTGTTATGGATAAGGGAAATCCCACAGGGCTATCAGCAGATTCTCAGTAGAAACTTTCCAGGCCAAAAAGGAGTGGCATGACACACATTTAAAGTGCTGAAAGGAAAAATCTTCCAACTAAGAACTCTCTACCCAACAAGGTTATTATTCAGAACTGAAGGAGAGATTAAGAGCTTTCCAGATAAGCAAAAGCTAAAGGAGTTCATCCACCAAACGAGCCCAAGAAATGTCAAAGGGACTCCTTTATGGTTAAAAGAAATGGCACAAATTAATAGTAAGAAAACATACAAAAGTAAAAACCTTACCAAAAAAGGTAAATGTATAGCAAAGATAGTGAGCCTATCACTTATAAAGCAACCATACAGATGAAATGATATAACTGGTAAAGTTAACTAAAATCACAATCATTAGTTAAGTAAAAATGTAAAATGTGTCATCAAAAATGTAAAACAACAGGGGTGAGGAGTAAAAAGGGCAAAGCTTAAGAATGTGCTTAAAATTACATTGATATCAACTTAAAACAGACTGCTGTTGTCATAGGAGATTTTATGTGAACCTCAAGGTAAACCACAAGGAAAAACTTATATAAATGCACAAAAGAAAATGAGAAAGGAATCTAAACATAACAGGAGAAAGCCATCATACCACAAGGGAAGAGAGCAAGAGAAGAAAGGAACAGACAGCAACTACAAAAACATCCTGAACACAATTTAAAAAATGGTAATGAGTATACACGTATTGATAATTACTTTATTTTTTTTATTTTTTTTATTGATAATTACTTTAAATGTAGGTGGACTAAATGCTCCAATCAAAAGCCACAGAGTGGCTGAATGGATACAGAGCAAGACCCATCTATACAGAAGACTGACATCGAGTCGAGACAAGGACACACACAGGCTGAAAGCGAAAGGGATGGAAAAAGATATTCCGTGCAAATAGAAATGAAAAGAAAGCTGGGGTATCGATACTCATACAAAATAGACTGCAAAGACTGTAATAGAAGACAAACAGGAGCACGAAACAATGATAAAGAGGTCAATCCAGAAGATATAACTTTCATTAATACATATGCATCCAACAGGGAGCCCCAAAATATATAAAACAAATCTTAACAGACCTGAAGGGGGAAATTGACAGCAATGCAATACTAGTAGGAGACTTTAATGCCCCACCGTCATCAATGGATAGATTATCCAGACAATAACAATGAATAAAGAAACATCTGCCTTAAAGGACACATTAGACCAGATGGACTCAACAGATATTTACAGAACATTCCACCCAAAAGCAGCAGGAAACACATTCTTCTCAAGGGCACATGGAGCATTCTCTGGGATAGATCACATGTTGAGCACAAAAGAAGTCTCAATAAATTCAAGAAAACCGACATTTTATCAAGCATCTTTTCCAACCGCAATAGTATGAAACCACCAATTAATTACAAGAAGAAAATGAGAAAAATCACAAAAATAGGAAGGTTAAAAAACATGGTACTGGAAAACCAATGGGTTGAAAAAGAAAGCAAAGAAGAAACCCCCCAAAATACCTAGAGACAAATGAAAACAGAAACACAACACATCAAAAATCTTGGGGAGCAGTAGAGGCAGTTCTAAGCGATGCAGACTGACCCCAAGAAACAAGAAAAATCTCAAATAAACTATATAACTTTATACCTAAAGGAATTAGAAAAAAGAAACAAACCTCAAAATTAGTAGATAGAAGAAAATACTAAAGATTAGAGCAAAAATAAGTGAAATGGGAACCAAAAAAAAAGACAATGTATAAGATCAATGAAACAAAGAGATGGTTCTTTGAAAAAATAAACTAGACTGACAAACCCTTAGCCAGACTAACCAAGAAAAAAGAGAGAGAGAGAGAGAGAGAGGACTCAAATAAATAAAATCAGAAACTTCCAAGACTGAACCATGAAGAAATAGAAAATCTGAGCAAAATGATTATTAGAGCAAAGAGATTTTTTTTTTTTTTTTTTTTTTTTAGCAAAGAGATTTTTAACAGCAATCTGAAACCTGCCAGCAAACAAAAGGCCAGGACCAGGTAGCTTCACCTGTGAATTCTACTAACATTCAAAGAGGATTTAACACCTACCTTTCTCAAAGTCTTCCCAAAAATTGAAGGGAGGGGAAGCTTTCAAACATATTTTACAAAGCCAGCATCACCCCTGATATCAAAACCACCCCCGATACCAATTACAGGCCACCCACTACCCTGGATGAACATAGATGCAAAAGTCCTCAAACTGAACCCAACAATACATTAAAAGGGCCATACCCCATGACCAAGTGGGATCATTCCAGGGATACAAGGATGTTCAACATCTGCCAATCAATTAATGCATAAGAGCACACTGACAAAATGAAAGACAACAATCATATGATCATCTTAATAGATGCAGGGAAAGCATTTGACAAAATTCAATATCCATTTGTGATGTTGGAAAAACTCTCAAAACAAAGTGGGTATAAAGGGAATGTACCTCAACATAATAAAGGCTGTATATATGACAATCCTACAGATAACATCATCCTCAACAGTTAAAAGCTAAAAGCTTTTCCTGTAAGAACAGGAACAAGACAAGGATGCCCACTCTCACCACTTTTATTCAACATAGTAACTAGAAGGCCTAGTCACAACAATTAGGCAACAAAAGAAATAAAAGGCATCCAAATCAGAAAGGAAGAAGTAAAACAGTCACTATTTCCAGGGGACATGATACTATATACAGAAAACCATAAAGAACATACCAACACAAAAAAAAAAAAAAAAAAAGCCAACAACAACCACCACAACAACCCACTACACCTAATAAATGAATTCAGCACAATTGCAAGATACAAAAATCAATATACAGACATTTGTGGCATTTCTGGGACCTAATAATGATTCATCAGAGAGAGAGAATAAGAAAACAATCCCATTTACAATTGTATCAGAAAGAATAAAATACTTAGGGATAAATTTAACCAAGGAAGTAAAATAAATGTGGAATACTGTAAGATATTGATTAAAGGAACTGAAGAAGACATGAATATATGGAAAGATCTTCCAGGCTCATGGATTGTAAGAATATTGTAAAAATGTCCATCCTACCCAAAACAATCTACAGATTTAATGCAATTCCCATCAAAGTTCCAATGCATGCTTTGCAGGACTATAACCAATAATTCCAAAATGTGTATGGAACCACAAAAGATCCCAAATAGCCAAAGCGGTCTTGAGACAGAGAAACAACGCTGGAGGTATCACGCTCCCTGATTTCAGACTATACCACAAAGCTACAGTAATCAAGACAGTATGGCATTGGTACAAAAAGAGACATGCAGGTCAACAGAAGAGAACTGAGAGCCCAGAAATAAACCTGCCCATATTTGGACAATGAATCTCTGCCAAAGGAGCCCAGAACACACCGTGGAGAAAAGACAATCTCTTCAATAAATGGTGCTGGGAAAACTAGACAGCCATATGCAAAAGAAAGAAACTGGACGCCCATTTTGCACCAGACACAAAGATGAACTCAAAATGGATTCAAGATTTGAATGCGAGACCTGAAACCATAAAATTCCCAGAAGAAAACAGAGGTGGTAAGCTCCCTGGCCGGGGTCTTAGTGACATCTTTGTGGATCCGACCCCAGGGGCAAGGGAAACAAAAGTAAAAATAAACAAGGTGAACTAACAAGCTTCTGCACAGCAGAGGAACCCATCATCAAAACAAAAAGGCAACCTGCTGAACGGGAGAGGGGGTGAGTATCCGAAATATATAAAGAACTCACACAACTCAACAACAACCACAAAACCCCCAAACAAGCCAATTTCAAAATGGGTAGAGAATCTGAATAAACGTGTGTCCAAAGACATCCGGATGACCAACCGACGCATGAGAAGATGCTCAACATCACCAGTTGTTGTCAGGGAAATGCAAATCAAAACAACAGCAACCTATCGTCTCAACAGCTATCATCAAGTGGTGCTGAAGAAGCAGAGATAAGAGGACCTTCATGCACCGTTGGTGGGGATGCGCACTGGTGCAGCCGCTGTGGAAACCAGTATGGAGGGTTGTGCAAAAAATTAAGAGCAGGACTACCTTATGACTCCGCTGTCCCACTTCTGGGTATTTATTCAAAGAACACAACCATCTGTTGTGTTCGAACAGACGCGTGCACCCCTATGCTCACTGAAGTCCGCGTTTACGATCGCCAAGATACGGTAATAAACCTCAGTGTCCGTCGGCAGATGGGTGGATAAAGAAGATATGGTGTGCTGATACCATGGGATGTTACTCAGCCACCAAAAGGATGACGTATGCCATCTGCGGCGACATGGATGGACCTAGGAGGCATTATGCTGAGTGAAATAAGCCAGAGAAAGGCAAATACTGCAATATTTCATTCCTACATGGAATCTAGAAAACCAAACCAAACAAACAAATGATATAAAACAGAAACAAACTCAAAAAAAAAAAAAAAAAAAAAAAACCTCACAGATGCGGAGAACAGACTGGCGGTTACCAGAGGGGAAGGGAGTTTGGGGGTGCGGGCAGAACAGGTGAGGGGTCAGCTGTACAGTGACAGATGTAACTAGACTTTGTGACATATACAGATGTCAAAATGTACAGCTGTGCGCCTGAAACTTACGAAACGAAAACAATCATGGGATGTCAGGCACTTATTAGGTTGAAGGCTTCTCGTTTTGACTCTGGGCTTGATTTAAAAAAAAAAAAAAAAAGGACAAAGAAACAGCAGAGTAGACACATCGGAATCGGGGTGCGGGGCGGGGGGGAAGGTCCTGGAGATTAGAAACAGAACAGGTGCATTCTGTCCCGGGGAGCAGGGCTGGGGTGGGGAGAATCAGAAAGGGGTCAGGGTGGGGCCATGGTCAGACGGAGGGGGAGGCGGGCAGGGGCTGGATTGCCCCAGGCCGCTGCCATCCATGGGGAAGGCTGGCGACAGTTAAGTGCCAGAGTGGCTAGGCTGGTGGGTGACATGGTCAGGTTTGCCTCTGAAGGACGTTGGCTTCGATGGCCAGCCGTGTGGCAGGGGCCGGGGCTGTGGGCCTCGCATGGGCTGAGCAAGTGAGGAGTGGCCCCCGGTCCCCCGGACTCAGATCCCCAAGGGGTTTCCCAGGGAGATAAGGAAGCTGGCGGGTGGGGGTCTGCACAGGAGCCAAGCCAATGAGGGCGAGACTGTGACACGACCAACAAAACTGCTCTTCCCAGCCAGTCCCTGTGGCTGAGCTCTGCATGTGGCCCAGGGTGGCCCAACAGGCTGCTGGGGACAGGAGCCTCCAGGGCCCCAGATTGGGGGGGGGGGGGGAGAGCCCGAGCAACATGCTCTCCCCCCACTGTGTGCCAGGCTGCTCCTGAGAGGCAGGGCACCCCCCGCACTGGGGGGACCCCGAGAGCAGAGCTGCAGCTACCTCTCAGACAGGAAGTTCACCAAGGGCAGAGGCGTGTCGTCCCCATCAAAGTGGGGGCTCCCAGGAGCACGAGGGGGCCTCCTGTCAGGTGCGGCACACTCAGAGGACGGGAAGCCCCCTGCTCAGACAAGGGGCTGGCAGTGGTCTCTGCTCCTCCTTCCTCGCCCCCTGCCCCCCGCGCCCCAGTGGAGGCCCAGGTACTGGAGGCTCAGCCAGTGAGCCTCTGGGATTCAGAGGGAGGCCAAGCCCCTCACAGCCTCAAGCTGGGCCCAGTCCACGCAGGGCGAGGGGACAGGCCCTCCAGCCCTCCGGCCCTTCCCCCCCACACCTCTGGCCGCACTGGCCTTCTGTTCTCCTTAGTCCTTCTGGAAACCTGGCCGAGGGGGTTCAGGGGTGCTTATCTTCCTGAACCAGCCTGCACTCAAGAACATTCCTGAAGCCCAGACCCACGCAGAACACCACGTCCAGGGATCCCTGGGTGGCGCAGCGATTTGGCGCCTGCCTTTGGCCCAGGGCGCGATCCTGGAGACCCGGGATCGAATCCCATGTCGGGGTCCCGGTGCATGGAGCCTGCTTCTCCCTCTGCCTGTGTCTCTGCCTCTCTCTCTCTCTGTGACTATCATAAATAAATAAAAATTAAAAAAAAAAAAAAAAAAAAAAGAACACCACGTCCAAACAGGCCAGCGGAGGCCCCACTGAGCGCATCGCAGACGAGCCACTGAGGCTGGACCTGACGTCCCACAGGGCCCACTGTCCACAGCAGACGGATGCACAGAGGGGGCGGCAGGCTGGAAGGGGGCACCCAACACACCAGCTTGTCCCCAGGACAGCCGGCACGCATTTGCACAGGAATGCACGAACACACGCCAGCCGGCGGGAAGGCGTGCGCATGCTCACCCCTGTGCAGCAGGACAGCCGCCCAGCTCCTGGGGAAGGGCGCAGAATGTGTCCTGCCTCCGAGACAGCCAGGCCGCGCTGGGACCAAGGGGCTTAGGGCCGTGCAAGGCCCCCCCGAGTCTGCAGCCGCTCGGCCCTGCGAGCTGCTGTCAGAACTCAATTACAAGACAAGTCAGCGGTGGAGATCTGGGTTCATTTCTCCAGAGGCATAACAAGCCTGTCCCCGGGCCTAGGGGGCTTTACACCAGGGCCGGTGCAAACCTGCCAAGCCCAGTGGTACTGGGGTGGGGGAAAGGGCAGGATGCACGCCGGCAGCTCCAGCGCCTCCCTCCTTGATGATCTCCCAGCTTCCTGGGCCCCCTCCCCGTGCTGGGAGCCTGTCCCTGGAGCCAGGTCCTCGGAGGCCGGGCCAGGAACACAGGGCGGAGGAGGTGGCATGTCGGCAGCATGGGTCCCAGTACCCCCGGTGGGGGCGGGCGGCAGCGAGGCCCAGCCCTCACTGCCCGCTGGGCTCAGTGCTGGCTTCCCATTTCTCACCTCCGGATCCCTGCTCTAGTCCCTGGCCGCTCTTGGAGCCCAGGAGTGGGGGGCCTCCTTCCCTCCCAGACGGCTCTACCCGCCTTGTCTCTGAAGGCGCCCCCTGCCCGGCTGCCACCAGCAAAGTCATGCCCCTCCTCTTCAGGGCGATCCGCCGGCTGCTTACGCTGTCCTGGGAGCCGCCCCGTTAGGATGATATTCTAGACCAGTGGTCTGCAAAGAGTGGCCCTCACACTACACCCGCCTGCCACCTGTTCTGGTTAAGTTACGAGTTATTGGAGCACGGCCACGCCCACGTAGAAAGAACCCATTCCGGTAGCTTGGGAACTCAGCACTCTGACTATGCACCCTGGGTCCTCAGGGACAAAAAGATCTGCAAAGAAGTCCTACTACTAAGTAGTAGGCTTGCTGTGGGTGGCGGGACGGGCGCAGCGATTCGGAAACCCTGCCGTGTGGCTGAAGCTCGCTGATGTTACTCTCGGGAGCCAGGGTTCTCACAGCAAGAAGAGTCAAAGGTGGAGTGAGAGAAGGTGAGGGTGGAGGTCCATGGCCTCGGATCTGAGTTAGAGCTGTCCGTGTGAACCTAAGTTGTGTTCATGGCCCTGCGCACTGAAAGGGTCTGGAAGCAATGACACCCGGGGCGGGGAGCACACGAGACACCACTCCCGAGAGGGAACCGGCTTGGGTCACCCCAGAGAAATGGCCCCTCTGGGCAGGGCAAGTGGCAGAGGAGCCCAGAGCTTCCCCCGAGGCAGAAGAGCGAGGACGTGCCCGACAAATAATATGGAAGTAAGTGTCCAAGGGACCCAAGAGCCAAAACCAAGTAGCTCCTTTTGGCCAAATTTGAGGCAATTTGAGTATCAAGAGTAATGATGGCCCTGGATTATAGCCCACCGGATTTTTAAAAAGAGTCTACAAATGTGTAGAGGTGGTATTAGAAGCGGGGTGGGTTGGGGTAAGGGGAACTCCTCTTTAATTTATGAAAGTTTGGGGTGAAAGTTTGCTGAGGAACAGGACACCTGTTCTGCAAGGATCACCTGCCAGTGACCAAGTGATTACAAAGGGGAACCAGTGCCTTTGGGACAGGGACCCCTGAACCAAGAGATCCGGTGAGAAGTGCACAGCTTCCCCACAGAGAATCTAGCCACAGGCTCAAAGTCCATCCAGGAAAACACTGACTAGCTCCTGGTTGTGAAGTTTTCAAGAGACTCTGGCTTGGATTTCTCAAAAAAGTCAGTGTCATGGAGACAAAAAAATAAAATAATAAAATAAAATAAAATAAAATATAAAATAAATAAAATATAAAATGAAATAAAATAAAATAAAATAAAATAAATAAAAAAATAAAATAAAATAAATAAAATAAAATAAAATAAAATAAATAAAATAAAATAAAATAAAATAAATAAAATAAAAAATAAAATAAATAAATAAAATAAAATATAAAATAAAATAAAATAAATAAATAAAATTAAAATAAAATAAAGGCAGAGAGATTATTCTAGATTAAAAGGAGACTAATGAGGCATGAAAACCAAATGCAATGTTCAGTCCCAGCTGGATCCTGCATGGGGTCAGGAGAGAAGCTATAAAAGTTATATTTCGGGGAGGGTGGTGCCTGGGGAAAATGCACCTGCAGACACAATTTGATGTTGAATTCCCAGGTATGATAATGCTGTGGAAGTTATGTATAGGACAGCCATGCTGCCCTTCTCTATTTAGGGGCGAAGAATAAAAATGTCTGCAACCCACTTTTAAGTGGTACAGCCAAAAAAAGGAGTGTAAGTATAACATGGGGGGGGAAATGACAGCAGAATGCTGACAGTTGGTTAAAGAATATTTGTGTGTTGTACTAGTCTTTCAACTTTAAGGTAGTTTGAAATGTCTTTAAATAAACAGTTGAGAGGGAGACAAAATTATTTAAAAAAGAAAGAAAAAAAAAGCTGGCAGCCAGAGGAAAGGGCCTGGGTGTGACCCCAGCCCCCGGCTCATCTCTGGCCAGGTAAGTGGCTCTCCTCTCTCACCTGTCAGCAGGGCCAGGAGGAGAACCTGCCGTGTGGGGCCCCGGGTCCGCAGCGGGGCTGGCCACCGCCAGAGCTCTGTGCACGCCACCCGCAGTTAGGAGCTGCTCGGGAGCTGGAACCAGACCAGGCGTCCTACATGGGCCCACCACGGCCCGTGCCCCTCGCCCCGCTGCGGGCAGGTGCACAGAAGGCTTCAGGTGAGTGACACCGCTCCAAATACTGCTGACACAGCCCAACCTCCATCGTACAATATTTATGTGTCTCCAGGTGACGCTTCTGTGCTCAGTTTCTATAAATTCCCAGGGTGAGCAGCTCAGCACTCAAAGTCATTAGAGCTGAGAGGATGCCAAGGAGCCGGGAATGAGCGCGGGGGCATCTGGGGCTGGCTGGGGGCTGCCGAGGAAACGGCAGAAGGCTGGCCTGGCTGCGGCTTGCTGGGCACCTGCTGTGTGCCAGGCCCTCCCCACGCCACCATATTTCATCCTTGCAGAGACCTTGACAAGAGAAGATGGTCCGAACCTAGAAAGGGGGATGCCAGCCCAGGTGGCCCCACGGGGCAGGGGCAGAGCTGGGCATGGGCCTGCCCCCTGGACTCCAAGCCCGGGACGCCTCCCAGGCACCTCCTACCAAGCACCCCAGAAGGGTGTGAACATGCGGAGCTCTCCTTCCCTCCCTGCTCGGGCACCGGGCCGGTGGCCTGCTCCAGAGCTCAGCCACAGGGCACACGTCAGCCCCTCAGCTGCCCCTGCCTCCACGTCACGCCCTGGCCACCCGGGACGAGGGCACCAGCCTGCCATCCTCGTGGAGCGGGCACGACACCGAGGCCTGGGGAAAGCCATGGCGCGGGCTCACTCCGCCAGCCAGGGGACAGGCTGGGGACGTAGACGCAGCGGTCGCGCCCCGAGCGGCTGCCCTGGGCAGGTGGGCAGGCACAGTCTGTGGCGGGAAGGCAGTGGGCACGACAACTCCGCTCCCTTTCTTTATCTGTCTTACTCTTATCAACATTTCACAGCTGAGGAAACAAATAGAGAGGCTGAATGACACTCACAAAGTCACAGTGCAGGAAACGGGGAGGGGAACGCCAGGATTCCGCTCAGGGTGACCAGCCATCCCGGGGGAGGCGTCGCACCAGAGCCTGATGCCCTGTCCCAGGCAAACGGGGACAGACGGTCACCCTGGGGGGACTCCACAGCCCACACCCGGTCTCCGAGCCACACAAAGACACTGCGGTGTGGGCTCCCTCCTGTCCCCACGTGCTGCCTTTGGGGTCTGACTTGGTCGCGGCCAAGGGATGATGGCCAGTAGCAGAGGGCTCGTTTTCCTGGCTCTCAGGACCTGACCCGGTGCTGGACTCTTCCAGCTTGGAGCCACCTGGGGAACCCAGGAGGGACGGACAGATGGACGGCCCCGCCAGCTCCAAGACTGACAGCCTGTCCCAAACTTTTAACAATCTGTCTTGGAATTAACTGTGAAAAAATGTCCACCTTTGGTACATTTTTCTAGAAAGACGGTCAATCGCCTTTGCCAACACCTCAAAAGAGTCTGCAACTGCCCTTAGCTCCCCCCAAAAGTTAAAAATCCCCACACTAAACCTGCCTGTCCCGACGCACATAAGCCCTACCCCCCACGTTCTGGACGCCCCTCGGCCACAGCAGCAGAGGTGAGCAGGCGGCCGAGGAGGCAGTGCCGCCCTCCTGCTGAGGGTGGGGACGCACCGGGAAGGGTCACGGCTCAGCTCCGGGCACAGATCTGCTCCCAAGTCTGCTGGGCAGGGGGCGCGGGAACCGCAGGGATAGGGAAAGGATTCCAGGCTTGGCCCAGATCCCCAGAGCCCGACGGATGCTGTCAACAGGATTCAAGCTACAGTCAAGGACAAAACGATGTTAGTGTAATCCATCAATCCCCCCTCTCACCTGCGTGCACACACGTGCTCACACGTGCTCACACACGCGCACACGCAAGCTGTCCTCACCTCTATGTGTTTGCTCACACTCCCGGGAGCCTCTTCCCACACACCCATCCTCACCGACCCCGCTCCAGGAAGCCTGGCTCCCGCCCCGCCACGCTGTCACTCCTCTCCTGGGCTCCCCAGCTCGATGGAAGGGGTGTCTGCCCCACAGCAGAGCACGGGCGCCGGGGTAAGGCCCCTGCATCCAGGACAGCTACTCCCCTGGCCACCGGCCCACCTCACTGCCCTCTCTTCCCAGGTGTCTGGGGGAGGTGACGGATACCCGGCCCTTTGCTTCTGGCCATCGGAGCCCAGGGCCCATGGGAAGCCGTGTGAAGGCCATGGGTGACAGGCTTGGAGCAGCCAGGAGCCCTGGGAGGCTCGGAGCCCAGGCGGAGGAGAGGAGCTGGGGCAGCAGGGAGGGAGAGGGTGGCGGGGCCCAGGGAGAGGGAGAAGGAAAGCCGAAGACAGACAGGTGGGCCCAACACCTGTACCCGTACCCGTACCTGTACCGGTACCTGTACCTGTACTGTAGGAAAACAGGCAGGGAGACACGGCCCCCGCTGACAACGCGCGGGCCTGCGGGAGGATGCGGCGCCTACATCCACCACACAGAGGACCCTGGGCCTCGGGACCGGGCATTCGAGTCAGAAGGAGCTGGAGACTCTGGCTCTACCACCGGGTGGCCCACGTTACCCTGACCAAGGGCTGGCACTAAAACAGCTGTCAAGCTGCTTAGCCCTGCGGTAGGTCCCATAATCATCCCCACTTCACAGGCGGGGAAGCGGAGGCCCTGGGTCGGCGGGGCCAGGGCCCGAAGCCACTGCCCAGCTCCCAAGCCCACAGTGACCACGGCGCCAGCAGACAGATGAGCAGGTGGTGAGACGCGGCAGCAGGACTGCGCCCTTGGAGCTTCTGGCCCGGCCGCCGGGCTTGGCGTGGCCGCCGTGCAAGGGTCCAAGCGTGCCAGGCCCATGCAGCGACACTGGAGTCCGGTTCCGGGCCCAGGCCCCGGCCTCCAGTGCGTGAAAGGCCCAGCACTGGGGGGCCGCCCGTGGCTCCGCGTGGCTCAGCCAGGTTCCAGGGGGCTGGGCAGCTGCTCCCCGGGCTCGGTCCCTCCCCCCTGCAGGAGGGCTGCGGGGAGGGTGGCCGCAGAGGCGCGGGGGGGACGCGGGAGACCCGGGGAGGGGAGGGCTGCCAACCGGACGCTGGGGGACAGGCACGCGGAGACGGAGGGCCACCCCACCCCGCTGGGGTCCACGCTCCCTCCCCTCCGGCCCCCCTGCCGTCTCCACAGTATCCCCTTCCGCCTGCCCCCCCACCGCCTCCCTGCTCCTCCACGGCCTCCCAGGCCTGCTCCCTGAGCCAACGGCTTCAAACCACTTGTTTTAAAGCATGAAACCCTCCAGCGACCTAAATCTTCCAGGACAGGAGGAGATGAAATATGGGATACAGGAAAGAGGTGAGCTCTTCCCGGTGAGGAGGGAGGGGCCTGGAGCCCTGCCCCTTAGCCTTGGAGATACGCCTCACGACCACCCCCAGGCCCCTGGAGCAGAGCTGGCACTGAGCCACGCCTGGCCCCTCGACACAGGGCCAGGGCTGCCCCCCGCCCCCGCGTGGGATCCCCAAACCCACCCCACCCCCACCCCGTCCTTCACAAGCCTCCTGGAAGGAAGTCCTTCTGTAAGTCTAGCCGCAATTCCTCCCGCTGCTGGAAAATGCTCACTGTCTGAGCCTCCCGAGAAGTCTCCACAACCTTTAGAAAATCTGCGTCTCAAGTTTCCCCTGCCAACTTTTCGGTTTACAAAAAACAAAAAAACAAAAAAACAAAAACAAAAACAGAAAAACCCAGGATGACAACAGCAATGACACACACACACTTAAAACATGAAGACAAGACCGTGGGACAGAGATGACTCCGTGCAGGGATGCGAGCCCTGCCCTCCTTGTTCAGGTGGCCCGCACCCCAGGACTCGGGCACCCCGAGGACCCGGTGAATCTTTCCGCCTTCACGCCAATTTGCATACCATTACCCAGGAAACCCCGCGCCTAGATTTTGCTTTTGCAAATTCCCACCCGTTTCGTGTCATAAATAAGATAGAAGACAGAAAACTAATACAGCCCAGTGATGCATTATTCATGCCACGTCACACTGTTATGATAGATTTACAACAGCTAATACATGCAAACTAAGTTTGGGCACTAAACGTGAAAATTAAGGGTGGGGAAGGCTGTATGTGGGGGTGGGCAGGGGGACATCCGGCGGCTGCCGGTGTTCAGGAATCCGGAGAAGTTTCTTTCCGGGCACCGCCTGGTGACAACAAGCCTCAGTGCCCGTCTCAGAGGCCAGCGCCCAGGCGCTGAGGGTGCGGCGACAGCAGGGGGTGGGATCCCCGGCCCTTCACGTGCCCGGCGCTGAGCCCTGAAGCAGGTCACCAGCACACGCCGTCCAGGGCTCCGCTCCCCGCCCAGGGGGCCCGCCACCGCCAGAGCCCACTCCCCTGCGGGAAAGGCCCAGGCCGTCACAGCCCTGCACTGAGCACCCACTGCACATCAGCCTCTCAGCACCCGGGGTGCGATGGGAGCCAACCAGGCGTGGTCCTGCCTGCACAGCCTCGCTCTGGTTAATCCAGTAATTGTCCCCAAAACGTCAACATGCAGCTGTGGCCAGCGCTGTGAAGGAGCGTGGTGCTGCGGCGGCGGCGGGGCACAGGGCTATGACCCGGTGCGTGTGGAGGAGGGGAGGTGGTCCTGACCGACTTCTCTGCAGTCGGAGGGGAGCTGGGGTCTAATGAGGGAGAGCTTGCCCCCATTAACCCTCGCAACAGCCCTGCGGGACGGGAGCCAGGCCCCTGCCCAAACACTGGCACCACCTGCCCTCTGTTCCGGCGCTTTCCAGGCGACCTGTCCCCAATACGTTTTTTTTTTTTTTTTTTTTTTTAATTAAGATGCAGCAATCATCCCACAGCCGGCTTCCCCTCCAGCGATCGGTTAAAATGAACTCCATGCGACTGGATTAGACTTTGAAGGTGCCGATCTAGATAATGAACACGAGGATGCCGTGTTGACACAGGCCCTGGCGAGCTGCGTTATTATTTAACAGGTCTCGCGGCTGCTCCGCTGGGATCAAGGAGCTGAACAAGCAGGCGGGGGCAAGTGTTAAACCAGGAGACGGACGGTGGGTGCTGGCTCCGCAGGGGGCGGGCTCAGCAGGGTGGGGGCAGCGGACAGGGGCCAAGTGGACCTAAATGGGGACAGAGGCCTGTCCCCAGGGAGCCTCCAAACCGTGCACCCTCCCTGCCCCCTCCCATCCTCCACTCACCACAGCCACACACCTGCTCAGACCAGCTCAGGGGTCCTGACCTCTAGGAACCTCTCCGGCTAGATCTGGCACCCCTGGTACCCCCTCTGTGTTCCCGCTGGGCCTGGGCTTGCCCCTTCCTGGTCTCCTCACCCGGGGCTGACACTGAGCGCCCCAGGTCTGCTCCCCACACTGGACTCTGAGCTCCCCAGGAGCTGAGGCCAGGTCTTGCTCACGTCCATCCCTCCAGCATCCCACACAGAGGGCCTGGGAATCGGGATGCCCATCTGCCCACCCACCATGACTACTGACTCGCAGCACTGCATGTGAGCCCGACCCCGGGGCAATGAGGATGAACAAGCAGCCATCCTCGGCCTGGAAGATGTGTTGCTGGAAAAAGCAGGTACATAAATGAATGGGAGTTCCCGGGAGTGACATATCTCAGGGCGTAACCCGCGGGGAGCAAATGCAGCCCCAAGGAGACAGCCTTCCGCCTACCCAGGCAGCCGACGCAGATTGAGAGCAGACTCGGGAGCCAGACGCCCGTGTTCAGATCTAGCTGTGTGACCTTGGGCAGGTCACTTAACCTCTCTGTACCTGTTTCCTCATTCATAAAGTGGGAATAAAAATAATACTCATCTCATAGGGTGATCTGAGGATTGAGCAAGTTCACCTATGCAAAGTACTTAAAATCCATACCCGATCCACACGCAGTATTCAATAGATGTTGGTTATTATTATTTCCTGGGGGTGGGAAAAACCAGGGGAGGCTCCTGAGAGTTAAGGCAATCCCTAGAGTAACTCCCCATGGCTCCACAATTTGGGCCAGAGCCTCGCCGGGCCGCGTTCAGCCATCAGCGCACTCCTAGGCCGCCTGGCTCGGGGCGCTGAGCAGTTAGACCCAAGTGTCTCAAATCCCCACGGAGGGGGGATCCCTGGGTGTCTCAGCAGTTTAGCGCCTGCCTTCAGCCCAGGGCGTGATCCTGGAGACCTGGGATCGAGTCCCACGTCGGGCTCCCTGCATGGAGCCTGTTTCTCCCTCTGCCTGTGTCTCTGCCTCTCTCTCTCTCTGTCTCTGTGTCTCTCATGAATAAATAAATAAAAAATCTTAAAAAAAAAAATCCCCACGGAGGCTTTTCTCCATCCGGGGGGAGGATGCACCACATCGTCGCCGCGCATAAGCAATGCCCTCCCTCCAAAGCGAGGTGCTCTGCAGAGACGGGTGCTGAGCCCCAGGACGGCAGCTGGGTCTCCAGCCTGCAACCCCAGGCCCGGCTGCCCATGACCATGAGCCGGGCAGCAGGGGCAGCAGCCAGGCCAGGCTGCTTCCAGAGCCCCGCGCCGAGGTGGGCAGGCTTCCTCTCTTCGAGCGAGCGGCGCGTGGTGCAGCTTTATTAAATATGCATGCCGCTCACCTCGTTCCCTGCCGAAGGCCGGTGTGACTGAAGGTGAGCTGCCCGCACCGTGCAGCACGCAAACTTTTCCATTTCCCCGCAGCAGACAGGGCAGGGCGCGTGCTCCCTCCGACCCGCCACCCCTTCCTCCGTCCCGCCTCCCCGCACCCATCGCCCTCCTGACGCCCTCCGCGGTGTGCCAAGCAGGTAAAAGGCCATATTGATCCCCTTCTTGAGAGCAGCTGGTCCAGAACTAATCTTAAATCATCGCAGCCTCAAGCTGCAGCCTGGTGGCTGCTCGGCCCCAGGGACGGTGGGGCCAGAGCTGAGCTCCGGGGCCCGGGCAGGACTGCACTGCGGCCGGTGAGCGGCAAAATGGGGTGAATGATGGCCAGGGCCCAGCCCCATCCCTGTCCTTCCCTTCATCCATCTCACGCTCCTAGGATGGCTGTCGGCAAGAGGAAGCCTTCCCGCCCACACAGCGAGGACGGCAGCCCTGCGACGCGGGCGCACGGCCCACACCAACCAGCAGCCCCAACTCAAAGGGAGCCGGAGTCTCCAGATAAGCCATAAACACACGGTAACGAGGATTCGAGTGAGACAGATAATTACAATGACAACTAAGGTTCGTTGAGCACTTGCTAAGTGCCAGGCCCTGTGTGGAACAGCCCTTAAGTAAGTGTTCTCATTCAACCCTCTACAAAGTCCTGTTATCACCTCATTCTCCCAGGGGAGCTCAGCACCTTGTCCAAGGGTGCACGGCTTGGCAGGACAGAGCCAGCGCCTCAGAAGCAGCCGGCCAGCCAACCACACACCTCCAAGAGAGTGGGGTGCCCAGGGAACCCGGGGGCGTGGCCAGGACAGAGACCGGGGCCTCTGCCCTCGGTGATGCATCCCAATCCCCTCTTCCAGAAAGTCTCAGGGCCCTGGGGCGGCGGGGCACAGGGGGCCCAGCTTTCACCAGGGCTCAGGCCCTGCTGCCCACACCTCCCTCCCAGCAACCACCAGCCGCTGACTCCCACGTGGTTTCTGGGTCCTCTGGGCCCTTCCTTAGAAGATCCTCTTCTTTGGAGACACGTCTTGGTTCACAGCCTGCCTCCTAGTGTCCTCAGCCGCCTCCTCCCTCTCCCTCCACTGCCCCTGGTGGAGTGCTGAGAGCGTCCTTTGGCCAACAGGACAGTCGGAGGGCCTGCTCCTTCCCATCTCATCCTCTCTCTGCTCTTGCCTTCTTCATGTCTCTGGGCTCACTTTTCCCACCAGAATAGAGGTTGTGTCACCCCCATCAGAACGGAGGCCCCCAAGGGCAGGGCTGGGTCTCCCCCATTTGACTGAAGGCCTCCCAAGGGCAGGTGGTATCTCCCCACTGGATCAGAGGCCCTCCAAGGGCAGGGCCGGGTCTCCCCCATCAGTCTGGAGGCTGCCCTCAACTGGGCCCCAGTGCTCCACCGCTGGCTGAGCGCCCCTCACCACGGCTCTCCTCCACACACCGGTCAGAGCCTGCACAGGGTGCCAGCAAGAGGCCAAGAGGGTACCTGGGCCTGGCCTAAGGACGATGCAGGGACCGGGGGGGGGGGGGGGGGAGGTCGTACAGGGGTGAGGCCAAGGAGTTATAGATGGGCCTCATCCTTCCTCCTGCAAATGGCTTGAGACCCAGGAGCTCTGGGGATCCGGAAGGCCCGAGGGAGGCAGCTCTCCTTCCTCTCAGAAGGTGAAGGATGTGAGAGGCCCTTGGGGCAGGTGGGAGGTAGCAGGCAAGCCCCTCAACGCAAAGCAAGGGCTGGGAAGGGGGTCTGTGGCTACAGCCGCTCAAGGCTCCCCCACCCTGAGCTCTGACTGCCCCCCAGGAGAAAGGCAGCCGCCTCCCTCCCGTCCAGGCCTGGGGCCCCTCCACCTGGCCCAGCCACAGGCCCTCATGGGGCATTCCCAGCACTCGGGGAGGCTGCTGCCCAAACAGCCCCAGAGCAGGGCCCAGGGGTCACCTTCAGCCCCCAACATCCTTCTCCTCTGAAGGATGAGACCTCAAAGCCTAAACCTGATGGTTCTGCCCAGAGCTCCGCCTCACCCCTCCCGGCTGACAGGCTGGGACGTCATCCCTCCTCCTCCCCTCCCAGCACCGAGGAGCCTCTGATCAAACGTATCCCGAAGCTGGTGCTGACCAGGACTGTGGCTCCCAAGCGAGCGAGAGGCCCCCAGGGAGGGGACGTGAACCCCCTTTCACCGATGGGAACTAGGAGTCACGAATGGGGGGCCCTAACGGCACCAGCAGGTGGGTGGCAGCGCTGGGATGCAGAACCGGGCGTGCGCAGCTGCAGAGACTGCCCCTCAGGTTCCAACAAAACTGGGACAGTAATCACCACGTCCCTGAAACTCAAGCCAGGGCCCCAGGGCTCGCCCACAGCTCCCTGCACCTCAGTTTCCCCACATGATCCAGCCCTCAACACCTGTGATCTCACACCGGCAGGAACCCCTGGGTGCTCTTGCTGGGCTATTAAGTAACCAATTCACAGCCAATTTATAGAGATGACCCAGTGGGCAGATGGCAATCGCCCCCTCGCAGAAGCTCACCTGGGGCACCTGTCTGTTCCGGCCCCGAGCCCACACCCAGACCTCTGCCCCGGGCCCGGTTACCAAGGCCTCCCTCCAAGATGATAATCCCAACAAACCGAATGATGGCAAACTCACTAAGTACCACTGGGGCGCCGTGCCCAAGTCTACACCTGTGGCCCTAGATGGGCCCCGAGAGGGTGTGGGGAGGCAGGGCGGGCAATGCGGTAGGTCGCTGATGGGCATGCGCCCAGGCTGAGTCAGGACAGAGCCCCAGGACCAGGCCCACACCCCGGCGGCCAAGGCAGTGCTCAGCTCACAACAGGGCAAGGACGACCCGGCGGTTTCCACCTCTAGGCTCTTGAGAGAGCCCAGCCCCCAGGGTGGCGGCGTCCACACAGGCCTCCCCTCGGCACAGCTGGCTCCTGGGTACAGTGTGGGGCAGGTTCCGGCTCCACGGGCAGCAAGAGACTCAGCCCAGGGTCCAGATCACGGCTCGGCCCAGTGGTCGGGACCCTTCCCCTCCAGGCAGCCCGGGGACGCGTGCTGGGGCAGAGGCCGGGGTCCAGCAGCAATTCGGGGCCCGCTGTGCTGCTCGACAAACTCTCAGTAACCCCTGAGGCCCAACACGGTGCCAGGTAGGGCACAAGAAGGGGCAGCGAGGGCGTGCCCGGCAGGTGGCCCGCAGGCCAGCGGCCCTGAGCGAGGAAGCAGGGCCAATACCTGAGTCTGTAAGCTGGTGGCATCCAGCACGGTGACACGAGGCCCACAGCTGGCCCACACGGCATCCTCCAGGCTCAGCAGGGTGCGGATGGGTCCCGGCCCCACAGTCAGGCACACGGGAGGGCTCTCCAGGTCCCAGGGGACGCCTCCTGCGGGGCGAGCAGAGAAACAGGTCAGGGGGTGTAGGGGAGGGCCTGCCTCCATCATGCCCCACCCCCTCTGGAGGCTGAACCCCCAATTCACTCTCCTTCCCTCCTCCTCTTTCCCACTTGGATTCCCTCTCTCCTGTTCACCCATCACTCTCTCTCTCTCTCTCTCTTTCTCTCTTAGTAAGCACCAGCCCCAGGCCAGGCCCTGTGCTGGGTACTGGGAGGGCAGGAATAAACCCACCACTGACCCTGCCCTCCAACTGGCCAGAGAAACCCAGGGGTTAATCAGCAGTCCCCACACATGACACCAAGCACAGGCGACCAGGTGTGCACGGGAGGCCTTGAGAAGCACTGAGACAGATGGAAAACTCTTGCACAGGGGCAATCCGGGGGGGCTTCCCAGAAGACGCAGCATCCACAGGGCCCTGCCAAGGAGGCAGCGTGACACGGCGGGGAGCGCCTTGACCTGGTCCTGGTTCTGCCAGAAACCCAACAAGGACCCTGAGCACATCTCTCCCTGCTCTCCGGGCCTCAGCGTCCCCATCTGTAACATGGGGAGACCACCCAGACTGCCTCAGGATCCTTACTACAGCTTTCTGGCTGACCCTCGCCATCTCAGAGACCTTGGCGTCTCCAGGGCGCTCTGTCCCCTTTACCAAGACCGCTGATGACCTTTCCCCATCCAGAGACGCCACCACCTCCAGGTGCAGAAGAGAAAGTCTGAGAGGCAGTCAGGCCCCAGGCTACCAGCCCTGAAGACAGGACAGACCGAGGGACCTGGCCCGGCTTTGAACGAGGCTCCCCCGCCCACCCCCTGAGGCTCAGCCCACCCAAGAACGTGCCGGGGTGTTCCCTGGCATGTGAGTGGCGCCCCAGAGATGGGCATTGTAGACGTTTGGGGGCTGAGGTCGCACCCAGCGCCACCCAGAACCCCGGCGGCCGCCCCGTCCTGCCCGCGGGTCAGGTGAGAGGGAGCGCTGGCAGGGAAGGTGGGGCACACCTGCCGCTGGCTTGCCGGTGCCCGGGCACCTCGTCCTCCCTGCAGGCCCCTGGGGGGCGCACAGGAACCATGTCACAGACCCTCCGTGGGAGCCAGTGCTGGGGTGGCAGGGGGGCCCGGCTGTCTGCAGAGCTGGAGATGCCACTGGGCCTGCAGTGGAAGCCACTGCCTGGGGTGCCTCGGGAGGCGCCGTCGGAGGACAGACCAGATAGCCTGCCCGCCCCCCCCCCGCTTTCCCGCTTGTCCTGCCCTCCCCGGCTCTGGATCAGGGTCTCCCCCGGCCCTTCTACCCAAAACGGGCAGACTCCCCACTCGGCTGGGGGCTGGGGACCCGGGTCCTCCCGGCCCGCGAACATGAACACGTGGGAAGCCCTGGTGGCAGCCCCCAAACGTCTGCAAGACCTTGGACCGGGGCCTCACCCCTCCGAGCCTCATCTGTCCAATGGGCACAACTGCGCCTGCACGTGGCCACGGGGACCAGACGGAGGAGCTCGCGTGGGGCTGCTCACGGTCCCGAGCGTGGACAGCTGTCGCCCTGGGCCGCCGTACGCTGGCGCGCCAGGCACTCTTTTCATGAATTATTTCCTTAACTCCTGGCAAGTCTCCGTGGAAGATTCTATTCTTACCCCTGTTCTACGCTGAGAAGCCAGACACAGCGAGTTTAAATAAAGGGCCCCCGTGACAGGGAGAGCAAGTATCCAGTGCACACTAGCTCCTGTTTGGTCTCATTCTGCACAACACGGCGTCTGCGGAGCAGGTGTTGACTCCACCTGACTGACGTGAGGACGCCGACCCAGGGAGCTGGGCTGCACAACGCCACCCAACCAGGGGACAGGCCCAGCGGGATTTGAACCCGGCTGACTGGCCCTCGGCTCCTCCCCCGGCCCTGCTGCCCTCTCAGCTTCGGGGAGTTTCCGAAGGGCTCTGCGACCAGGATGGCAGTGACCACCAGGCGGCCCGGCCTCCCACAGGGCACGCTGACCCCCCACCAGGACTCCAGAACCACTAGATGCAAGGCTGTGGGTGCCCCCCAGTGGCCCCGAGCGAGTAGCGCATGTGTGGCCAGAGCAGGAGCCACCACCGCTCCGTGGTGCTGTGACCTCTCCGGGCCAGGCCGCAGCTGGGGACCCTGGGATGGCACCCGGAAACAGGGAGGTGGGGGCCCCGCCCCGTGGGCACGGCACTGAGCACCGGAGTCCTGCACCGTCTTCCCTGTGCCCTCCTGGCACACAGCATGGTCACGGCTGCCAGGGGCAGGGGCTCGGGACTGATACCCTGGGGGGTCACAGGTGCGCCAACCGCTCCTCCACCTGCTGGCGTCTCCAGACGCCCCCCCCAAGAAGTCCTGACCCCAGAACAGAACCATAAACTGGTAAGATTTAATAACATTAATACTTTTATATCAAAAAAGACAATAGACAGGTGTCCCCGATGAGAGGACGAGGCTCTAACAGGGCTCGGTTTCCCCAAGTGCACCACGAGGGGCCAGAGCTCAATGCCTGTCTCAGCCCTCACGAGCCACTACCCTAAGGTTTTAAACACCCACCACTGTGAGCTCTGGGCAGGGCTGACCCCACGGCCCGGCTTGCCCTGCGGTGGCTCTGGGTAAGCACACACGTGTCCGGGCACACAGGTGCACACTCACACGCACACACTCACCCCATGTGACAGCCCATCCGTCTGGGCCCAGCAGCGGCTCTCACACCAGCCAGAGGGAGATGAAGACCCCGCAAAGGCACCTTCGGGAGGCAGGAGCTCCTCCCCTCCAGCCGCCCCCCTGCTCCCTGCCCCGGGGATGCACCCCCAGCCCGAGCCAGGAGCAAGGGCACAGAGTGAAAGCCCTCGAGGCTGAGACAGGCCCAGAGGGCAGCCCGAGCCCCCTTATGACAATAGGAATGACGACGACGATGATGACGACGAGTCTCTCCACCCCCCACCCCCCACCCCCAGCTCCATCGGGCACCTGTGTGACTCCTCACATCCAGCCTTCACAACCACGCTGTGAGGTGAGGCTGACTTCACACCCGCGTCACAGGTGAGAACACGGGCCGAGCTCATGGACACTCCATCCCAGGCAGCCTGGCTCCTCAGTCCATCCCTAATGCATCCCATCATCTGCCTCCTCGAGGAGGTGAACCCGGCCCCCTGCCCGCCCCCAGGCCCGGTCATGCCCCTGTGCCTGCTGACAGATGTGGCGATGGAGGGCACCAGGAGCTCTGCTCAGGCACAGGGCTGGACAGGGACGACCGCCGCCTGGCTCACCTCTGGGTCCCAGGGCCCAGCTCAGTGCTCGCGCCTCCTGGGCATTGGGTACATTGGAGTTAGTGAACGGTTGAATGAATGAATGAATGAACAAATGAACGCGGGTGAGCAGAGGCTCCTGGGGGCAGCAGGCTGGCCGCCACGACTGCACTGCTCTAGGCCTTGGACTCCGAGGCGCCTCCAGCTCTGATGTGATGGGACTCCGCGGGGCCTGGTGGCCTCAGAGTCCTGTCACCTCTCAGCTGCTGGTTTCACGGCAGTTCTCCAGGACTTGGGCAGGTTCCCAGGGTGGCTCTGCACATCTTACTTAATATTTCTGGTCCTTTCCTTCTGCAACGAGCCAAAGCGTGGGCCAGGAATGCCAGTTTTACTGCGTCTTGGTCTCAGCCAAACCCACGCAGGACAGGAAACCTATGACTACAAACACTGGCGAGTCCTTCATCCAATCCTGGCTCCGAGCCCACGTAAGGGTCTGTGAAGATATTTCCCCTTTTTATAAAGACATCCACTGCCCTGGGCTAGGGGCCCACCCTACTCTGGCGCGACCGCCTCTTACCTCACTACATCCCCAACACCCCAACTCCCAAATAAAGTTACGTTCTGAGAGGTACCGGGGGTGAGGACTTGAACCTGTGAATTTTGAGGGGACATAATTAAACCCCTTTATAGGGGCTTTGGGGTCTAACACTGGCTTTTAGCCCAGATACTTTGTCAGAACCAGAAGGGCCACTGGGGACCACTGAGGACTCCACACCCTCATATTCCAGATGGGAAGGGACTCCCCAAAGTCCCATGAGTGAGCCGAGACCCGAACCCAAGTGTTCTCACCTGGAAGATTCACGATTCCCGGAGTCCCCAGGCCACCAGGAGCACCCGAGCAGGTTCTACTAGCACAGGGCTGGGGAGGGTGGCCCAGGAGCTCTGGGGCTGGCATGGGGCATAGGCATGTGAGTGGCACCTGAGGCCTCAATGAGTCCAGAGTGGACCCCAGGCTGTCACGTGCCAGGATGCTGGTTCCAGACCCAGCCACGTGCAGCCTAAGTGAAAGGTGATGGGGAGAAGGCCCCCCAACCCCACACTGTGCAGCAGGTCCTGAGAGCCCCCTTCCTGCCCTGACAACTGACAGAGGAAACCGCAGAAGGAGGGGGAGGTGGGCAAGGCAAGACCTCTCCCAGAGGCCTCCCCGGCCAAGGCCAAACCAAAGCCCCAGATGGTAGGTTCCAGAAAAAAAGAGTGACCCCAGACTCCCATGCCCAGCTGGCTGGGACAGCCTCCAGCCAGCCTCCCTGCCTCTTCTCCTTGGCCACGTCCAACGCTTCCCTCTACTTCCTGTCCACTGAGACAAACCCAAGGCAAACCCACACCATGCAGCCGTCTGCTCCGTCCTTGCCTCCTGCAGCCGCCCCCTCTGGCTGCTGTCGAGCACAACGCCCTCCTCTCTGGGCTCCCCACCAGGCCAGCCCCTCCCGGCCCCCAGGCCTTGCTCATGCTGTTCCCTCTGCAAGAACACCATTCCCCTAACTGTTCACTTGCCTGGGGCCTCTGCTTCTTCAGACAAAGGATCTGTGCCTTCGAGAAGGATCCTTAGGATCCTGTGCCTTCGGGAAGCCCTTGCCGACCAGCCTGCCCCATGCCCAGGGCGTCAGGTTCTCATGGACCATCCTGTTCCCCACTGAGGACCCTCAGCACCGCGCGTAATCATAAGCTCCCTGCTCGTCACTTGACTAACTTGGTCTCCCGCTACCGACTATAACTCTGTGAGGCCAGGGTCACATCTGCTTCGCTGGCCACCGTCTCCACGGCACATAGTAGGTGCTCGGTAAATACCTAGTGGACAAACGTTTGTAGGAAGGCCGGTGGAGTACCTCAGCCTTGTCTTCCTGGCCAGATGGTCTCCGGCTCTGCCCACAGAAGCCAAAATCCCCTAACGTCTGGAAAGGGTCCCAGCCCTGGAAAGAGGATACCTAGGTTCGGGTCTTGGCTCACTCATGGGACTTTGGGGAGTCCCTTCCCACCTGGAATATGAGGGTGTGGAGTCCTCAGTGGTCCCCAGTGGCCCTTCTGGTTCTGACAAAGTACCTGGGCCGAAAGTCAATGTTAGACCCCAAAACCCCTATAAAGGGGTTTAATTATGTTCCCTCAAAATTCACAGGTTCAAGTCCTCACCCCTGGTACCTCTCAGAATGCAACCTTATTTGGACGTCAGGTTGTTGGAGATATAATTAGTTAGAATGAGGTCATCCTGGAGTAGGGCGGATCCCGAATCCAACAGGACCCCGGAGACGGCCTATGAAGACTGGGGTCTGCTGCCACAAGCCAAGGCAGCCCCGGAACTGGGAGAGAGGCACGGGACAGATCCTTCCCTCCAGCCCTCAGAAGGAATCAACCCTGCCAGCGCCTTGACCCTGGACTTCTGGCCTCCAGAACAGGAGAAGATGCATTTGTTATTTAAACTCGGTGGCACTATGTTACGGTGGCCCCATTGTCCGACGCACCCCCTCACCTCCCCACAGCCGGTGCCCAAACTGACAAGTCAGGAACCAAGAAGCAAAGGGTCCAGGGCAGCCCAGAGTAGGGGGGCGGGAGGGGGCGGGAGGGGGCCGGAGCGGGGCAAGGCAGGGCTCTCAGGGTTCCGTGGGAGCCAGAGGGTGGGAGTCCCTTTGGAACCCCCGTCTAAATCTCCAAAGATCGGAGCCCATATTTACATTTCCACGCATGCCATGTCTGTCGGCGAGGGGTTTTTTTTTTCCCTACCTCTTCCCCCTTTAATTAAAAACTATAAATGCCTTATCAAAAGCTAATTAAAAATACCAACACAGTGCCAAGTGGCAAAAAAAAAAAAATAGCTCAGTACAAATATCCGTTTATAACCCTGCAACAGGCAGTGATGACGCAGCAATTAGAGGTTCATTGGAGGGAGGGGAGGGAGGGATGGGGGAAGGAGGGGAGCTGAGGGAGGGGCCTAGGGGCTGCAGAGCTGCAGACTCCCCAGCCCTCCCTGGGTGCACTAGGCTGCCTTCCCCCAGCACACATCTTGGAACTGGAAGCCGAATAAGCCACAAGGGGACAGGGACATCGGGCCTCTGCGTGGCTGTGCACGAGCCGCGTCCCCTCCTGTGGTCTCAGCTTCGGCAATTCTCGCGGGTCGTGGTGAGAATTCCGAGCACGTGCACACATCAAGCACTCGAGTGTTTCCGCGCACAGCAGCCCAGTGCTGCCGGACCTGCCCTCCAGCAGCGGACTCCGTGCCATCCGTGGCTCGTGGCTCAATGACATAACAGAGGCTCAGATGCTCTGCCAGTAAGCACCCACCGTGCCAGGCCCTGGGCTTTGCCTTCGTCGGTGGTTTAACCCACTGGGGCCCATGAGCGGTGGGTACTGAAATTACACCCATCTGTAGATGAGGACACTCAGGTGCAAGAAGCTCACCACAGGACACAGCTGTCAAAGGGACCATGACATGACCCCGACCCCAGAGTCTGTGTGACACCAGGGTCCCTGCTCTTATAGAGTCTCCTGCCAATGGGGTGAGCTGTCTGTATAGTAGTGAGCACCCCATTCCTGCAGGGACCCCAGTGGGGCTCAGGGGTCTCCAACTACTCCAAGATTCCCTGAACCCCAGCACTGCCATCCTTACCACTGGTCCGAGGGTAGGCGGCAAGGGTCCCATCCTGCAGGCCGGCAAATAGGTGAAAGGGGCTGTGCCGCAGGCAGAGCACAGGCTGCAGGCCCGGGCTTCTACAGGTCGCTAGGCACTGGGTACCTGTGTCCACACTGCCATAAACCAGGATGCTGTGGGGAGAGACCTGAGTGACTGCCTGAGCCCCTACCCCCACCGCACATGCCCTTAGCCGGGCCCCCGGGCCACATGAACAGGCTGCTGTTCACCCTTAGGGACCTTGGGCTTTCCCAGGGAGGATGGTGCCCTCCCCACTCCTGGCCCAGGGTGGAGGTTTGGAGAGATGCTAAGACAACGGTTTTCAGGACCACAAAGACCCAAGTGGGAACCCAGACAGGCCGCCTTCCAGCTGACTAACCCCCGCTTCCCCCATAAAACTGATGCCAGCCTCATGGCCATAAAAAGAAATAAAGCTCTGATGTGCCTCCTCGCCAGGCCCCTCACCTGCCATCCTGGAGTCCGAGGCAGATGGTCGGATGCACTGTGGCCGAGGGCTCAGTGGCCACGTGGCTCTCGTCTCCACTCTCCCCCTCCTCCGGCTCGGGAATGTACTCCATGCAGAGCACAGGGGCCGCCAACGGGAAGGACTTGACCGTGCGGGGTGAGGGCCGGTTCAAGGAGAAGATCTCCACCTGGCCCCCTGCACCTTCCTGCCCACCTCCGACCTGCACAGAGACCCAGAGAGGCCATCAGGCACCACTACCAGCGTAGGGACAGAGCTCAGCCCCTGCCCTCCTGGTGACCTGTCCCAAATTCTACTCTGAGGTTAGACATCCAGAGGAGTAGCCCCTCTCCTGCCCCCCAGCATCTCGCTGTCACTGAAGGTCACTCTTTCCCAGTTGCCATGGCAATGAGTTAGATTCAGGGCCCAAAGGAAATCAAGTGAGGAGCTAAGGTAGACCAGATACCCCGTCAGCTCTCTATCTCCCCAACTTTAGAGTAAATTTCAACAAACGAATAGTGAACACACATCTGCCTCTTTACAATGTCTTCTGTTTTGTTCATCACTCTACCTCTGTGTCTAGGCAGTGGTGGGCACTTTATACTTGCTGAATAGATGAACAGATGGATAAATGGATGGATGGAAGAGATAGAAGAGTGGGTAGATGGATGAACAGATGAATGGATGCTTATAGGGATGGATGGATGGATGGATGGACGGATGGACAATTATTATGGACAGGTGGATAGATGGGTGGGTAGATGACTATATGTATGTATGTATGGATGGATGGATAGATAACTAGATGGATGGATGGATGGATGGATGGATGGATGGATGACTATATGGATGGGTGGATGGATGACTATACGGATGGGTGGATGGATGGATGAATGCATGCATGCATGGGTGGATGAGTAGGTGAGTAGCTGGATAGATGGATGATTATATGGATAAGTGGATGGGTGGATGGAGGATTATTGTGGACAAGTGTATGGATGGATAGGTAGATGACTATATGAATGGGTGGATGGGTGGATGCATGATGGGTAGGTGGGTGGATGAATGATTATATGGATAAGTGGGTAGATTGGTAGATGAATGACTATATGGATGGATGGGTGAACAGATGGATGGATGGATGATTATTATGGGCAAGTGGATGGATGGATGGATGGATGGATGGATGGATGGATCAATTGACGGACTGACTGATGGATAGATATACCACATGCTAGATACTGGGGAAACAGGAACAATTCAACCCTCAGAGAGGACATTTGGTTTGGACTCTGAAGGGTGAGCCAGTTTTCCTGCCTGAGTACCTGGAGACAGGCATAAGCAGTGGCTGGAAGGTGGCCAGAGGGGTGGGGAGGTGGGAGCTCAAGGAGTCTGTGGGATGAGCACAGTCTCCACCACAAAGAGCGAAGGGTGCCTATTTGAATCAAGAGAGGCTTTGCCAGGAATCCCAGGAGAAAAAGGTGGACTGGGAGCTCTGCAAGAGCTGGGCAATAACCAACCCTGCTTCCTGGCTCCCAGGGTGAAGACCCTGCCACCCAGGTACTCCGTACAGCTCCGTTCATTTCCTTCATGGCACACGGCCATTTGTGAGAGTCATGCTCACTTCTCCATCCCCTGGTTTGCTGTTGTCCCCGGCAAAGCTGGGCTGCCAACTCTGAGCACAGAGCCCGGCACAGAGGTTCCCATAAAGACCTTCCTGGGTGAAGGTGCACGTAATGGGCACCAGCAGGCAGGCAGCATTTTCCAGCACCACCTTCCTGGTGCCGGGATCCCTGGCTGGGTTCAGGAGAGACTTACCCAGAGGTAGCCCTGTGGGAGGGACGTGCTGACCGCTGAGAAGCCCAGCAGGGGACAGCTGACAGGACTGTGGACCAGGGCCCCAAGCTGTGGAGACACACAAGGCACACACGGGGCTAAGCATCAAGGTGTCCAAGATGCCGATATCCGGCAGCAGGACCTCTGTCTGAACTACCTGTGGGCGTGTTAAACCTGCAGATTTCTGGGCCTCATGCAGGCCCCGAATGCGAATCCCTGAGGGTGGGACCAGGATAGTGACAGGTTTCATGGGATCTCCAGGCAGTTCCTAGGCATCACATTGACCAGTGCCCTTCTACAACCTTCTCCTAGGAGGTGCCTGAATCTGGGCCAGCCACCGATTCTTCAAACTAAGCAACATCCAGATAAGATTTGGTGAAAACCACTAACACCCCTCGCCCACTTATTTTACAGATGGGGAAATGAGGTCCACAGAGGGCACATGATTGCCCCAGGCCACGGGAAGAGGACAACAGGGCCTGGCCTGTGCCAGCCTCCCTCCTAGATGTCCCTGCATTCCTCCAGAGAAGCACAGCGGAGGAAGGAAGGGGTGCTGGACAGCTAGCTCCACTCCACTCAACAACGGAACCGCTCTGGAGACAAGCCTGCTGGCACCAGAGGGCTTAGTGGCTTGTACAGGCTGCCCACGGGGGCCAGAGGCTCCATCTGCAACCCGCTGTCATCAAGAAGCACTGGCTGCTTGCTCTTCCTGCACCTGCTGCCCACTCCAGATGGTTCTCTGGGGCCCGTTCTCTGAGCTAGACCCCGCCAGTCTACCTCTGTGGCCAGGACAGCAGTGCGAGGAGCTGGCCAGGCCCCGTCACGGACCCTGCTGGAACCTCTGGCCAGTAGGACGGGGAAGGAGGCTGAGAGGGGACAGCTGGAGGTGCCCCACGGAGGAATGCAGCCACCACAGGACCTTTGCTGGGCCGGTGCTGCCCTCTGCTGGTGCCGAAGGCCCTGGCTGTCCCCGGCCCTGCTGGGATGATGTCCTAATAGTGTCCAATGGTTAAAGATGAGGAAGCCGGAGAGGTCACCTCATCCAGTCCCTCCATTTAGGAATTGGCAAATTTGAAGTTTGGTGCACGGGGATAGAGAGGGGGACACGACTGGCTCAAGGTCACACGGCAGGTTAGCATTCTGAGCCCAAGTCCCAGCCCAGCGCCCTTTCCACTCCAGTTAAATTGTACCAGGGGCCAGGCCCTGCGGCCTCCGCACTCCCGGCCCCCACTTCTGCTGGAGCGCAGAGCAGGAGGCTGCCCTCGCCCTGGGGCCCCGGGTCCCCCTCAAGCTGCCCCAGGGTGGGCCACACGCAGCCGAGGCTGCCCAGCCCCTTCCACCAGACTCCTGCTCCAGTCCTCACAGACGGGGAGGGGGCACCTGCAGCCGCTCAGATGTTTCCATGGCAGCTCCAGGGGGCCCGGATGGCAGCCCAGTCCACAGTGATGGCAAACACTCAAGTGGCTCCTTGGGCCCAGGAGCCCCGTCTGTGCCAGGAAGCCGACTCTCCCCAATCCCGGGGCCCCAGGCAGTGCAGAGGACGGTGGCTCGGGGGAAACAGTGGCTGTGGGTGCCGCCAGCCCGGGCTCTAGTCCCAGCTCAGCTGCTACCAGCCGGTGACCCCACAAGCCAGTTCCTCATGGTCATGGAGATCCTGACACCTCGTCAGGATGGTCGTGGGGACTGGAGAGGCAGACATAAGCCCTTGGCACAGGACCGGGCACCTGGCGGCCACTACGTCTTACCCAGGACATCCCGTGGCTACCCCTTTACTGTCTACCTCGTCCCATCAGCAACACCATGCCAGGAGGGGTGGGCGGTGGCCGAGCCAGGAGGCAGGAGACCCCACAAATAGCCAGCAGTTCTGGCTAAGGACAGCCAGGACAGAGGCACTCGGCAGCACGCTGAGGCCTGAGCCTGGAGCAGACCCTCCGCAGGTCTGGGCTGCAGCCCTCAGACCCCCAAGGAGCTACACCGTAGAGCACCTCGGCGCAGGTGGCACCCCGCCACTTTCTCCAAGCCCCGGTCCCCGAGCAGGCCCCTAGGCTGGACTCGGGGGGACAGGTTTGCACTGAGCCCTCCCCTTGCCCTCCTGCCATGCCTCCAGGGATAGGTCTCCAGCCTGGATGGGTGCCGCCAGGGGTGCTGCTGGGGTGACACTGCGGCAGTCGGGACTTCAGGAATCCTCTGGAACCGACTCTCCTGTCTTCCTGGAGGCCAAAACGTTCTCCGAGCTTTGCTTCCATCTCTTGCACTCTGTGTGCACAGTGCTTAGTGTGAATCACTTCATGAGCTATAGCGCAAGCCCAGGGATGGGTGCACCCTGCTGATGTCCTCTCGAGGAAGGTGGTGGTGTGGTCCAGCCCGGGCTCCAGCCACCCATCAGCACAGAGAAGAGAAACGCTCCTTCCTTCAGCCCCCACATCCCTGCTCCTTTGAGGGAGAGAACCCAACACATGCCCAGGTCTGGCTGGCAGGACAGCACTGACCTTGTCTACACTGGGAGCGGCTGGGGCCAGCGAGCCTTTCTTGGACGGCAGACTTAGTCACGGGCTCCCTAAGGCCAGCTGCAGAGCCCAAGTCCCGGGCCCCTGGGACAGGGCCAGGGGAGAGGTGGCGGGCCGGGAGGCAGGCCCGGACAGTGGCCAACACGCTCACATCTGTTCCCACAGCGGCTGGACCAGGCCCCGGTGCTCCGGGGCCCTAACTCATCTGGCCGCCCGCACAGAGTTGAGGGGGCATGTCTGCCTGGTGTGGGGTGGGAGGCAGGTGCAGGCGGAGCAGAAGTGGTGTCTTGGGACCCAGCAAGTGGGAAAGGCAGGCCCTGGTACGTCCCTCAGGAGCCCCACAGGCTCACTGCTCCAGGACACTGACTCAGGGCTCTCTTCGCTCACATAGGGGGCTGCTCAGGAGATGGCAGGGGGGACCCCCAAGGGGCCTAGACATCCCCCGGCCTTGAGAGCTCCGCGTGAGGAGCTGCTCAGGTGCCGCCCCCCAGGTGTGAGACGGAGGGCGGCTCCCCAGCTGGGCGGCTTCTTTCAGGGAGGCCCTGGAGGCAGTCTCTTGTCTGTGACTTCTTGGGGCCTATATTCTGGAGCAGTCGAAGGCCGTCGGGGGAGACAGAGGTCACCCCGGGTCAGCCTTCTCCACGGGATGTCCTAGGGCCAGGTGAGCCACAGGCAGGTTGAGTCCAGAAAAATCCCCGCTCCAAGGACTCCACTGCCCCGGCCTCCCCCCGCCCGCACTGATGCCCATGAGAACCCCCCACCTCATGCTGGGCCGGAGCTCACAAGACTCAGCAGGCCTCCCCATTAACCCACCAATAAGGTCTGAAGACCTACAAAGGCTGGCTTCCCTGAGCCCTACAGAAGTGAACAGCGTCTGGCCCCCCTGCCAGAAACGTTTGATGGGGGACCTGACACCCTAGTGAGAGGCAGAAAAAAGGGGGATGGGCACGGAGTCAAGAAAACCCTCCCACCCCTATGGGCAAGCCCCGCCTCTGAGGGCGCCAGAGGCCCAAGGTTAACGGTGGTGAAGTGCCTAGAACGGAGCCTGGCATGGACGCCTCCTGAAAGGGCTTGCCACTGACGGGTGAGGCTGCCACCCCGGCCGCTGTCCCCCGAGCAGTGCTGGGAACCTGACCCGTCTCCCTCAGCACGCCCCTAAATCAGGCTGCGGCCCGGGGAACATTCCACCACCCTGACACTTCCAGGGGCACAAGCCCAAGACCTGGGTGTGTCCTTCCCGCCCCCCAGCCCCCACCTGAACTCTCATCCATGTGGCCGTGGCCGGCCCTACCCCGGCACGCTCCCCAAATGTGTCCCCCCCGTGTCCCCTGCCCCTGTACCCTCCTCTAGGACCGGGACGACAGGGAGCACAGTGGTGCCAAAACACTCCAACAGCAAAAGGAATATTGTAACACGATTTTTGGCAATAAAAATTAAGGCAAAAAAAAAAAAAATCCATGATGAATAATTAGTAAGATTTTAAATAAACAGAGAAATGGACCCTGCATCGCACGGCTCTGCCCCTAATCCCAACCGGTTACTTATCCCAAAAAAGCAGCCACGGTTTGCTGTGGTTTTGTAAGTTTTGTAAGTATTGCATTAAAATTTCACTCATCCTGGCCATTAGGACTAGGTGAGTGCCCCTCTCGCCCTCGCCCGGCCCTGCCTCCACCTGCACCAAGTCCTGCCTCGGCACACAGCCCGAAGGACCTGATGATCTTACACACCAGACGGTGCTGGTCCCCTGTGTGGAGCCATCCTTGGGGTGTCATTGCCCTGAGACGGAAACCCAACCGCGACCGGCCTGGGGCATGGCCCAGCACACCCACCTCGGACCTGACCCCCAGCCTCTCCTCCCAGCTCACGGGGCTGCGGCTTCCCAGACTGTTCCTGCCTCTGCGCTGCTCTGCCTGCGTGGGATGTTCTTCCCCTGGGCCCTCAGGGGATTGGAGCCTTCAAGCCCCTCAGGTCTATCACCTCCTCCAGGAGGCCCTCTCAGCCCCCTAACCACATAGCCCCAGCCACGTATCCCAGCTGCGTTATTTTCTATATGTGACCCACATGGCTCTTCTGAGTTTCCTTCTGTTTGCGGGACGACTGCTGTCTCTCTCCAGAGTGAAAGCCATAGAAGGTGGGGACCTCGTATGATTTGGTCACCACCATACACCCAGTGTCCAGCACAGGGCCTGGCGCGTAGTAGGTGCTTAAAAATTGTAGGCAGGGATCCCTGGGTGGCGCAGCGGTTTGGCGCCTGCCTTTGGCCCAGGGCGGGATCCTGGAGACCCGGGATCGAGTCCCACGTCAGGCTCCCGGTGCATGGAGCCTGCTTCTCCCTCTGCCTGTGTCTCTGCCTCTCTCTCTCTCTCTCTGTATGACTATCATAAATAAATAATAAAAAATTAAAAAAAAAAATTGTAGGCAGGACAGACAAACCAATGAATGAACTGACTTCTCAAGTGTACGTACTTTACACTGCAGCCCGATCAGCGTGTCCCTTAGGGTTTACGTATCTAGGTCCCCAGCCTGCACCTCCTCCCCCGCAGCCCCCACCAGAGCTCACGCGAGCTCCTCTCCTAGGGACTCCAGAGGGAGGGGGGAGTTGGGCCAGGACATCAGGGACAGATGACGGTGGAGGGAGCGTCCTAGTGGTGAGGCACACGGTGCCAACTCCCAGACCCTCACTATTGGCTGTGTTTTTAGAAAATCACGTCACCTGTCTGAGCCTTAGTTTCCTAACCTGGGAAACAGGATCTAGAGACATCTATTCATGGGGTTCTTCTAAATATCAAAACAAGAGGGTGGAGGCAAAGCCGTGGGAAGACATAGTAGGCGGCCGACAGACGGAGGCGTGGCGGCCACGGGGCTCCAGTCTGGCAGCCGCCCCCCCCCCGCCCGCCCCGGGCGTATTCCAGCCTCTCTTCTGCGCTGGAGTCATGCCATCAGCTGATGAGATCACTGTGATTCATTAGCTCAAAAATCACAGAATTTTCCATTCACTTGACCGACAAAGGGCATCTATCCCCGTAGTTTGCATATTTGGGTGGGGAAGCGGACTCCTAGAGAGCCAAAAAGTCCTGGCCAACTCCATGGGTAAGAGGTGCAGAAGCGGAGACTGCAGCCTGGCCCTCTTCTCCTGCGGGCACAACCTGGGAACAACCTGGGAACACCTTCGTGGTGGGCTTAGCAAGATCCATTCCACTCACCTGCAGGCTGAGGCCTCGGGAGGAGAAGGCGGGGATGCAGCAGGCCAGGATGGGGCACCAGAACGGGGCTTTGCTCTTCTTGTCCTCATCCGGACACAGCCAGCCCGGCTGGTTCTCCTCCCCTACAGCAGGAGGAAGGAGGTGGGTGGGGCTGGTCAGAGCCCGAGGACCAAGCGGGGGGTGAGCAGCCCTGCCAGCCCAGGGGGCCGCCCCCAGCCCCACACCTGCCCAGCCGAGATGAAACCCGGCCTCGCTCCATGGTCAGGGCCATGGGTCCCAGGCAGCGAGTCAGGAAACCTAAGACTTGACTCCTGGCTTGCACACGCACTGGCTGAGCAGCCTTGTGCAAATTCCCCCAACTGTAAGCCTCGATTTCTTCACCTATGAGACAGGGGCATAAAAATGTCTTTGTCCTGAGGTCACTGTGAGGATCGAGTGAAACAGGAGATGAGAAAGGGTTTCAAGACATCTTGTGATGCTGAGCACGGTCCAGGTCTGGCTGCCTCGACCTAGAGGTCTAGAGGTGCTTCTAGAGCCAGGAAACGAGATGCCACAGCCATGCCACTCTACGCCTGACTCTGATGATGATGCTCAAGAGGGTGACTCTCTCCTGCTTCCTTTGAGACCCACTCTGAGGCCCAGGTGGTCATCTACCTCCAGATTCCCAGGCCAGCTGGACACTGAGGCCCCAGGGGACCTGTGAGACGTGCAGGTGCTCAGACCTGAGCCCAGACCCCGGACTCACATCTGGACACTGCTGTGCTCACGAGCATCTGCTAAACCACACCTGCAATGTCTCCTTCATGTGGGTCAGGGTCCCCTCACCCGCCACCACCTCCAAGAAGTCCCTCCTGACCACCCTGGCTACGATGGCGCCCTCTCTCAGAAAACAGTCTGAGGACCACATCTCATTTCCCGCCTGGCCTTCACCACAATCTAGAATGGCTCGGTCTATTTCCTTGTTTGCCGTCTGCCTGATGCTTCTAGAGTGGAAGCTCGGGGCAGCAGGGCCCAGCCTGTCTCGTGTGCCGCGGGCTCCCTGGCTCCCAGCCACTGCCCGCACGCAGCGCTCGGCAAGCACGGGTTGGAAGGACGAATGACAGGGGGGCGCGAGTGAGCGGGGAAACTGCCTTCCCTCCCAGAGAGTTCTCCATGCGCGAGCCCATCCTTCTGAGCACTCCCGCCTTCCAGGAACCCCGACAGCAGGGACAGGGCACAGGGACAGGGTTCCCGGGTTCTCGTTTTCACAAAAAGCTCGGTGAGAACCGTGATTTGCACTTTATAGACCATGAGACCGACACTCAGGGAGGAAGTGATTGACCAGGTCACATGTACGGCCTGGTGGCAGAGTCCAGATGGGGACCTAGGTCTGCTGGACTCCAACGCCGCCTCCTGAGAACCTGCCCCCCACTGGGGCCCATGGGCATGACTGGCCCTGGACAACCAGGAGGTGGCTCTGCCCTGGAGAGGGAGAGCCAGGGGCACGGATGGGGCACCCTGGGTGAGAGGGGCCACCTAACGCAACGACATCAGGCTGGAGCTTCAGGGACGGGAGGAGAGGTCTTCCACAGAACACTCGTGACAGCAGCCTTCCCACTCCCCACGTGTCTACTCCGTGGCCACCCTGGCCCTGCCAAGCGAGAGTCAGCCCAGGCCCAAGAGGGCTCACCAGCCACACGGGGCCTCCAGACTGGTTTCCCGCGCTGACCACTGATCCCTACGGTCAGTCCCCCCCAGCGTCCAGGGCCGTCCTGCCAACTTCTGCTGGACCTCTCCATTCCCACGTCCGTCACGCCCCATCCACTTAGAATCAAATCCGAACTTTTCCAGAGCAGCTAGGATGCTCCTTCCCTCCCAGCGCCATCCCCCTGTCGTGGGCTACACCGCGCTAGGCTTTCCTCTGCAGCTTATACGAACGAGCCGGGATGCTCCCTCCACCCGGAGAACCGTCCTCCCCGCTCCCAGGGCTGACTCCTCTCCTCCCCGAGGTCTAGGTTACTTGTGCCCCCTCCGGGAGCGGCCTCAACCCACCACCACCCACCCCTCCCCTCCAACACTTTGTCTCAGCCCCTGTCCGTCTGTCATGCTCTGAACACAGCTTCTGGCTCTTCCACTGGCTCGCCTGTTTTTTCCTCTGTGTGTGTACATGAGTGTGTGTGTGCGTGTTTGTGTGTACATGAATGCATGCATGAGTTTATGTGTGTGCGTGTGTGTACGTGAGTGTGTTTGGGTGTGCATGAGTGTACATATATGAGTGTGTGCACATGAGCACATTTGTGTATGCATGTTTGTGTGGACATGAGTGTGTGGACATGAGTGTGCATGTGTGCACGTTTGTGTATGCATGTTTGTGTGTGTATGCATGTTTGTACATGAGTGTGCACGAGTTTGTATGAGCATGTGTGCCCATTTGTGTGTGTGCATGTGTTTGTGCGTATGCATGAGTGTTGCACATATTTGTGTGTGTGTGTGTGTGTGTGTGCCCACGGCTCCCTGACCTTGCCTGTGTTCTGTATGAGGTATGTCAATCATACGCCAATAAAGTGGCTTTTAAAAATGCCACTGTCACCAGAGAAAGGTGGCGTCCCAGTGCTGGTCATGGCATGAGGCACTGGGACAAGGTGGCAGGGGAGGACACTCTTTGAGAAGCAAAAGACATCCACAAATGTCAGGCATTACGATGTGAACAACCTGCTTCAGCAGAGGCTCTGGCCCGTGCTCCCACCACCAACCCCCTCCCTAGCCCCCCCGGCACCGGCTTGCTCACGGGGGCACCCACTCCACCATCAGTCCGGCGGCTGCATGGTGAGCTCACTCCTTAAACGGGCGCAGAGGCAGCCCCAGCATCGGGCCCTCCACCCCACTGGGTCCTGGAGGCAGCATCACATGAAACCTGCTTCCCGTCACCAAGGAGGTGAGGCCATCACGGAGAGGACAGCTGGCACAAGACGGGCACCATCATAACAGAATGCCCACGGGCGCCACACTACATGGTTTACAAAGCCTTGTCCCACGTGAGGGCTCCTTTCATCCTCGGGGCCGCCAGAAGAGGTGGGAGCTTGCATCTCCCTCCTGCCTGGGGAACCTGAGGCCGGGGGGGGGGGGGGCGGGGGGGATGTGAAAGGGTAGGTCCAGGAGGCCAGGATCAGCCCCAGCATGGAGTTGTCACTCCAGACAGCCTGCCCTGCGGGGCAGCATCCTTCCCCTGGGCTGGGGCCACCATCGTGATGGACACTGGACAGCAAATAAAGATGGGATGGATCTGAGCCTACCCTGCTCTCAAGGAGCTTACGATCACACAGACCCTCGCCCCTACCCCCCGAGGGCCCAGCAGACCCCTGCAACGCAACCCCCACCCCACCCCCGGAGCTCCAGCTCCAGCCCGGAGCTCAGCCTGTGAACATAAACCCCCTCCGTCGCCACGCGGCCTGAGCGCCTCTCCTCTCCTTCCCCCACACCCACAGCCCATCAAGTCCTGGCAATTTATTATGATATATATTTTTTAATGATCTGACCTTCTCCTTCCAGATGGTGCCTTCCCTGCCTGGGATCGGGAACGTTAAAGTAAAATGGAGTTGTAGCTCCCCATCTGCCACTGCCATTGTTCCTGTCACAAAACCAGGGCGGCTGAGACCAAATTAGAAGGCTGTTGCAGTTGAAAATTGAAAGCCCGCTTGGGATAAGTGACATTAAGAACTGGCACCATCGGCAGAGCCGTGATTTCCAATTGACATTAAATGGGGGCTTATTTAGCGCCCGGCCCCCATGGAACACAAGAGCACCCTGTGGGGCAGCGGGGAGAAGCTCTGGGGCCAGAGGCCACGTCCCCCTCGGCCGCCCCCACCTCTGTGCCCTCAGAGCGCCCCACCTGCCGCAGGAGTGACTGTACCAGCAGGGCCCCGGGCTCCCTGCGTGCACACAGTCAGATCCTGGAACCTCTGTACGTCTGCCTCATCTGGAAGATGGGGGGAATTATTCCAACCATCCAGGGTCACTGTGAGCACTGGGGGAACAAAGACTTAACACCTAGTATATGCCAGGTGCTCCAGAAATAGCGAGATCACTGCCCTTGAGGTGAGGAGTCTGGCTGACAGCAGGCCTGGGGGCGGCCACCCACCTCCACCGGCTGCACCCCTGGCCTGGTGGGGGCTGGCAGGACATGGGCACCCTTCTTTTCCAAACCACCCCCCTCGTAGAGAAAGAGAGAGACAGACCCTGGTGTCCAGAGAGGCCAGGCGAATGGTCACCCAGCTCCCGAGGGCAGGGCACCTGCTGCCGCCTGAGGGCCTGGAGGTCGCAGCACCCACGTGTGACAGCTAGAACACGCTCGGTACCACGTGGCACGCTGCCTGTGCTGCACCCCGTCACTGGATCGTCATCGGTGGGGGGGCACAGGGATCACTGTGAGGACTGAGGACCGGGGAACTAGCCAAGTCCCAGCCAGCGAGGGAGGGCGCCCCACGCTGCGCCCTGCGAGGATGTGTCCCCGTGAGCTTGGGACCCGCCGGCGGCCCGCCAGGCCCAGGTGCTCTGGGAACGTGGGAGTGAGGGGGGCGGCGGTGGGAGAGGCTCCAGGGCCCCGTGGGGTGTAAGAGCCAGAACGCCGCGCTTCAAGAGCTTCAGGTGAGAGGACACAGGAAGGGAGCGCGGGAAGCCCCCAACCACGCCTCTTCCTTCTCTGGGCCCTTCCATCTGCAGCCCCTTTCTGGAGCCTTTATGAATAGACTAATTGGAAGAAGAGTGGGAGGGTGGCCCGGCCCGGCCCTGTTTGCTCTGAATCACGTGTGACCTCAGGGGGTCCCTCCGCCGTCGGTGGCACGCAGACACCCCTGTCCTAGGAGCTCTCCGACGTGCCAGGTGTTGGCCGGCCCAGGCGCCTTCCCCGCACCGTCTCCCCGTGAGGGGGGCACTGGCCTTATCCCCACCTTCTGATTCGCCTGCGGTCACAGAGCTGGTAAGGGGACAGACCAGGAACTGACCCCGGGCCGCCCGGGGCCATCTCACGGGGCTCTAAGATCCCAGATCCAAGACGGGAGAGGCCCACTGGGTCTCTAGGCTGAGTTACAGGAGGGAGCCCGCCTCTCCCCGGACCCCCGGCAGAGTGGGGGCCACGCTGGGGTGTGACGTGGGTCCCCAGATTCCCCAGGATGCCCTGCCCTGCCCTTCCCTCCCAAGGGGCAGGACTGATCCCCCCCATTCTGGACCCCGGGCACCCCCAGTCCAGCACTCTCCTTCCTCAACGTTCAGTGGATTATGATCTCCGTACATGATAGGAAAAGAGAAATATGGGATCCCTGGGTGGCGCAGCGGTTTAGCGCCTGCCTTTGGCCCAGGGCGCGATCCTGGAGACTCGGGATCGAATCCCATGTCGGGCTCCCGGTGCATGGAGCCTGCTTCTCCCTCTGCCTGTCTCTGCCTCTCTCTCTCTCTCTCTCTCTCTCTGTGTGTGTCTCTCATGAATAAATAAATAAAAAATCTTTAAAAAAAAAAAAAAAAAAGAAAAGAAAAGAGAAATACAAAAAAAAAAAAACAAGGAATCACGTTCTTTGTGAATAAATGTTTCTAACGTGTTCTATTACTATAGGTTCGTGTTATTCCCCACCCCACCCAACCAGGCACTGCGGATTAAAAAAAATAATAAAAAAACTGGCAAAATAAAAGGAACAAATTATTCAAGCCCCAGGGGAACCCAGGCATTCAAATAAGATTTCAAACGACTCTCCTTCCATTAAAACTTTTGCTGCAGCGAAACTGCGTGGAGACGAAGCGGCGGAGTGTCACAAGCCGCTGGCCCCCCCACGCCGACCCCACCGGGCCAGGCGGCCGGGCCTCACACCGGGGGCGGAGCCGTCAGCCTTCCTGGGGGCCTCTGCGCGGAGTCCTCCCTCCTCCCTCTGCCACTATCTCGGCCGCCCAGAAACATCCAGCCGAGGCTCGTGCCACGTCAGCACCGCATCAAGAGGGCCTCTGACCCTGGCTCCCTCAAAGCCACAGCCTCCTCCCCGTTTCCTCTCGCCTCCGCGTGCCCTCTCCGCACGGCAGGCAGCGCGACCCACTCGAGCAGAAACCGGACCAGGGTGCTGCCCGGCTCTCGCTGCTACAACAGCTTCCCATCGTGTTCAGGGTAAGCCCCATAAGTCTCCCCCAGGCTTTCTGGAAAAGCTGCCCATCCTTCCACCTGCCTGCTTCTCTCCCCAGGATACATCATCTCTGGCCACCACAGGACCTTTGCACTTGCTGTTCTGAAGCCTAGACTGCTTTGCCCAGATAGATCTCTGTCGGCTTCAGAGGTCACCTCCCAGAGGCCCTCCCTGACAGCAGTCCTGACCCCCAGGCTCCATGACAGTCCCGTCACCCAACTCTGTCCCCTAAACTCTGTCCCCCTCTCTCCCTGTTCATTTGCTCCTCGTGTTATGTCTGTCTGCCCCTCATAAGTTACAGCTTCCTTGAGAGGAGGGATCTTCCAGCTTTTGTCAGTCCTCTTTTCCCAATATCTAAAATTGCGATGAAGACTCGCTCAGGGGCGCCTGTGATGCGCTCAGCCGCCTGGGGGGCTCGGTCAGTGAAGAGTCTGCCTTCGGCTCAGGCCATGATCTCACCATCCTGGGGTCGAGCCCCACGTCGGGCTCCGGCTCCGGCTCGGCGGGGAACCTGCTTCTCCCTCTCGCTCTGCCTCTCCCCCTGCTTGTGTGTTCTCTCTCTTTCACATTAATAAATAAAAAATCTTTAAATTTTTTTTTAACTCGGGCATCCTGGGTGGCTCAGATGTTTAGCGCCACCTTCAGCCCAGGGCCTAATCCTGGAGACCCGGGATCGAGTCCCACGTCGGGCTCCCTGCATGGAGCCTGCTTCTCCCTCTGCCTGTCTCTCTCTCTCTCTCTCTCTCTCTATCTATCTATCTATCTCTCATGAATAAATAAATAAAAATCTTTGATAAAAAAAAATTTTAACTCATTCAATAATCATTTTCTAATTGACAAAAGCCAGTGACAAAGGTCCTGATTTCCTTCCAGAAGTGTCTCAAAACCTATAAAAAGATCACGCTAGAAACAACAACGGTGAAACAAACACAAAAAAGTGTCCCTGCCATTGGCTGGAAGCAGCAAATGGGAATTCTAGTACAGCACAGAAAATAGCAGCCCTGACGCGCAAGGACCCCGGCCTTTTGTCAAGTCAAAAAAAGTACAAATAAAGTGATTACGACGTGGGCGCCTGGCTAGCTCAGTCGGTGAAATGCCTGCCTTTGGCTCGGGTCAGGATCCTGGGGTCCTGGGGTTGAGCCCCAAGTGGGTAGGGTGTGCTCTCTCTCTCTCTCTCTCTCTCTTTCTCAAAGGTGAATAAATTAAAAAGTCTTAAAAAAAAAAAAGTAATCACAACCTAACAAACGTGGTTGCAGACAGACACTCTGCCAGCGTGGGAGGCAGAGGGACAGCAATCCGGGGGGCTCTGGGGGTGACTGCCCGGCGTCTGAGCACCAGCTCTGCCCCTCGCCGCCGTGTGAGCTCGGGCAAGGCTCTGCGTCTCTCTGGGCCTCAGACCCTTCACTGTGCAAGGGGGTTCGCAACAGACCCGGCTCTCAGAGTTATCGCCAACGTGGGAAGAACGAGACGTGTGAAAAATGCTTTTAAAAAGTCTGCCGTGTAGGAAGCGCCCTACGCGCGTGTCCTGTTTATCTGTGTGATGGTGACGGCGTGCACGGGACAAAGAAGTAATAACAAAGGGGCCCGGGCCGCGAACCAGTTGAACCTACCCTGCACTGTGCTGGTTTTTTCTTTTAGTTACAGCTTCATTGAGACAGAGTTCAGGTCCCATAAAACCCACCCTTTTAAATGTCATGTTCATGTCAAGGTTTCTAGCATATTCACCACTATCTACTGTTACTTCCTATTTTTTTTTTTTTTTAGATTTTATTTATTTATTCATGAGACACAGAGAGAGAGGCAGAGACACAGGCAGAGGGAGAGGCAGGCTCCTCGCAGGGAGCCCGATGCAGGACTCGATCCTGGGACCCCACGGTCATGACCTGAACCAAAGGCAGATGCTCAGCCGCTGAGCCACCCAGGCGTCCCCACCACGATCTACTTTTAGCACATGTTCATCACCCCCCAGCAAAGAAAGCCCCTCAGCAGCCGTGCCCTCCCACCCTCCTCCAGGCCGAGTTACAGGAGTGAGGGGGCCCTGATATTTACATCATCACCTTACAGACAGGGAAACCGAGGCTCAGGCAGGGGCTGAGACTTGTCCGGGGTTGTCCCTCCCAATCAGAAGCTCCCCCTGCCCCCATGCACCCACATGTGCACACCCCAAGCCTCCCAGCTCCGCACCCCTGTCCCGAGGCACTCTCCCCAGCGCTTTACTCACGGAGTCCGATCTTGGCCAAGTGCAACCTGTTGACCCAGGAGATCTTGCTCAGCGGGTTGGGGGTGATGAAGACCACCATGAAGCTGATGGGGCGGCCGGACCTGTGGCGAGAGGGCGAGGAGCTGAGCGCCCAGAGCAAGCGCCTGGTCCCCCGTCCACCTGCACGCACCTGCTGTAGCACCAGCTCTGCTCAGGGCAGCAAAGTGGGGCCAGAGAGGCTGGCGGCCCGCCGAAGCCTCGGCCCCTGGGGGAAGAGTCCCTCCACCCACCGTGGCCCAAGGTGCCTCCCCGGAGACTGACCAGGCCACGCTCCCCAGCCCACCCCCGGCACCTGGGCTCAGGTGCCTAGCGACTCGAGAGGCCCCTTCCAGGGCTCCCCGGCCAGCTTCCCATGGGCCTTGTCAGACACGCGTCCACATCCGACCGGGGGCCTCCTCAGGGAGGAACGGGCTCACTCGGACCCGCTCCCAGCACCCGGAGCAGGGCAGGTGCTCAGCAACAGTCTGTGGAACAGACACACGACTGAATGACGCCGGGAGTGGCTGAGGCTGTGACAGGCTTGGGCAGCCAGAGGTCACTGTTGTCACAATACTGTCCTCTCACCCAGGAGCAGCAGGGCCTCTCAGAGTCCTCTGGGGCCATGGGGCAGTGGGTAGGGGGGGACAGGGCTAGTGTCACTAACTCTCCCACGGGAGAAGGGGGTGCGGGGGTGGGAAGGGGCCACGGGAGGCCACTCAGCAGGGGAGTGGCAGCTTGGGATGACAGCTCAGAGCCCTGCGTCTCTGCCTCTGAGACTCGAGCCTGGAGCCTTGTATCTGGGGCTCCTGGGCTCGTGGCCCTGCTGCAAACAGCGCTCCGATCTTCCTCGTCCTGCGGCCCATGTGCCTGTAACACCCTGGTCCCCCGGGGTCCCCTCATCCTCGAGGTCAGGCCCGGGCTGTGAGCCCCGCGCTGCACCAGCCTGGGCTTCAGGTCAGAGCCCAGCTCCACCCCCAAACTCTGTGGCTGTGGGCCTATCCGACTACTCCTTGAGCCTCACCATCCTCATCTGCAAAATGGGGCTCAGCTCTCCCCGTCTCTGCGAAATCTGTCATCAATTCCACAAACATGAGCTGAGCGTCTACGGAGCACAAACGTCAGGGTGGGCATTTGGGGGCAGGGGACATGCTGGGGGGAGCCTGGGTCCACGAGGAGATGGGCCCCGGGCTGGTCCCAGGGCTCCGCATGGTCTGGAGGGAAAAGGTCATGGAACAAAAGGAACCAACTGACAGCAGAGCATCAGAGGAGTTCTGGGTCTCCTAACAGAGGATGGGCTGAAGCTGGGTGTGAACTGGTCATTCATTCATTCACTCATTCCTTGGACAAGGAGCACTCACTCCACAGCAAGTGCTGTGCCGGGCAGGGCCCGCAGTGTGTACACACCCACGCCCATGACCACACTGAGGAACAGGTGGGCTCCAGGCGCTCCCTCTCCACATCCCCTCCTTCAGCAGTGGCCACCCCCCATCTCACTTGTCAGGTTTTCCGGGAAGCAGGAGCCTGAGACGACACTTGTTGGCCGAGTGGATCTCCTCCTCCTTCACCCGCATTAGCCTCTGCAGGGCCAGGCACCAGTCCTGAGCCACGGTCATGTTCAGGTTCTAGGGGTGAGGAGACCGGCGAGATCACCACCCAGCCTGCTGGCTCCCCCAGAGCCACACAGGCTCCCAGAGCATTCGGGGCACCCCAGGGGAGAGGAGCTGGGGAGGTGCTCAGCCACAGCAGGCACCGGCTCCCTGGGCTGCAGGCCCTCACTCAGACCCCACATGGCATCCCTCGTTTGCAAGGGACACAACCTCCCAGCCAGCTTCCTCTCCAGCCTCGGGGTGAGGTCCAGGAAGGGGCTTCTAGACAGGTCACTGTGCAGAGGACAAATCGCCATGCAGCCAGACCCCGCTCAACCCAAACCGGAGCTTCACCCCGAACCAGACGCTGCATACCAGAGCTCTAGGTAGCCATGGGGAGCGTTAGCCGCTGCTTCTGCCTGTGGGGTTCAGAGGCCAGGAGCATGGCTGGGGCTGGGCTAGGACAGGTGCCCTCTCCCGCTCTGCCCGCTGCGTCCAGGCGCTGCCCGAGGGAGGAGCTGGAGCCCGACAAAGCCAGGCCAGCGCTGTGTACCTGGTAGGTGCCGTGCAGCGTGCTGATGAGGAAGGTGATCTGCTCTACCACAGCCAGGTCCTTCTGCAGGTCCTGCAGCTCCTGGAAGAGGCGCGGGGGCCCGAAATACACCTTATCTGGGCAGAGAAGAGACCCAACTCAACTTCAGGGGTGGAGGAAGGGCTAACAAAGGACCCGAGCATCCAGTCACTGCAAAAAAGACCTGTCGCCCTGGAGATATGGCACCACAGACACAGCAGGAAACATTACCAGGCTCTCGCCCTGGTGGAGTTCCCGGTCTACGGGAGTGGGGGACAGAGCCAATCACAGGTGGTCTAGCGCCTGGGGTCAGGGCCACACTCAAAGGGTCAGAGGAGGCCAGAAGACTAAGAGCCCACTGTGCCCGCAAGAAGTGAGGAGCCTTCACAGGGCCAGCAGTGTGGTGGGGACTGCCATAAAGGAGAACAGCATGTGCAAAGGCACTGTGGCTTGAAGCCCACAAGCAGCTAGGTGTTCGAGGATGTCCTGAGGACCTACTATGCACCAGGTTCTAAGCCAGGCATTGGAGAGACAGCTGTAAACAAGACAGACAGGATCCCTGTTCTCATGGAGCTTCTGGCCTGAGTGGGGGGGCATAGGGGCTGCAGTCAGTTAACAACCACAACTGATGAAAGGCCAGGGAGAAAGATATCAGGGCGAGGGGCCAGTGAGGGTGCCCAGATCTCTCGTGACGTCACAAATGTACTGGGGGCATAAGAGACAGAGCAGGAAGGAGCAGTGGCCGGAAGGAGGAGTCCTTGAATGCCGTGCTAGGGAGTTTGTTGCTGTGTTCTCAGGCCGTGGTCTCTCAGGCTGAGGTCTTATGGAATCCCAAGTGAGGGCTTATTTGGGGTTTTCACTGTGATGACCATCTGGAAGCCAGATGTACATCCTGAGTCACCTGGATACCTGGACTTTCAGGCCATGTTTTGCTGCACGATGTCAGGGCTTCTGTGGACCCTGGTAATGAGCAGGAGTGCCCGAATGGCCACCAGGTAACGAGCAGGGAGCAAGGTGGGCGTGGCAGGTAAGTGATGCACTCACACCAAAGAAGAGCAAAGACAGACCCTGGGGCACCCCCCCTCCATGGGTAAGCCAGTGGGGCACGCGGGTCCCCGGAAGGCACCCTATGGTGTGGGTACAGAGACCTCAGAACCTGCCCCAGCAGACGCCCCCGTCCACACTGTGAGCAATTTGGTTCCAGCAAAACAACATCATCCATCACATCAAATCAACGCTGTTAATTTTAACTTTTTGTTTTGTAGCTTCATTTTCATCCCACTCGTGATTTTGTTTTGGTTTAATGGTGGTTCAAGGGACGTAAGCATGAGGAGTTCATCCTACCTCGTCTTTCTTATGCCTGCATAGACGTGAATAATAACATGATAAAAAAAAATCATTCAAGGCCAACTAGGGTTCAACCAGATCTCTTATTTTTCGCCCTTGAAGGGTATTAGGGCCACATAGCCCTCTAGTTTGGGATACGTGGCAGTGAAGGAGGGACTGGGGTGGTAGGGGCAAAGCTAGGCCTGGAAGTGCCTCTGGGGAAGACAAACAGGGCCCTTTGCTGGGGAGCTCCTGGGAACCTCAAAATAGCCCAGAGGAAGAGGCAGGACATCTGGGAGTGGGCACAGCTGGCTGGTGCAATCCCTCCGTCACAGTTCCCAGAATTGCTGGCAGCCCAGTGAGGCAACCTCCCGGGTCAGGCGCTGGGCAGAGCCTGGCCGGTGGGCAGGGGAGCCAGAGCAGAGCACCCTCTCGCCAGGCGTGATGGTGGCGGCCACATGGAGACGGACAGAGGAGCACGGCTGAGAGGCTGCCCGATGCCGCTCCGAGTTCTCATTCCTCTCGTGCCCATAAAGTCGGAGCCAGACAGCCCTGAGCCTGGTCCCTGAGGGCTTAGGGGCCTAGGGGGTGTCACCTGGGCCCCTCACCGTGCAGAAGGGCGAACTGAGACACAGAGTGGAGGCAGGCAACCGTCAGGCAGGGGTGGAAGTCCTGCTTTCAAACTCCAAAAGCATCGTGCACACGTGCTCGGGTAGGCACATACATGCAGGAGGGGGTAGGGGTGGGGTGGGCAGGGCCAGTGTCCGGTGTGTGAGATGGAGCAGGGACTCCAGAATGCACATGAGCAGGTGGGGTTCTGAGTGTGCATCTGCGTGTAGTGTGAGGCTGCAAACCAGCAAGAGCCTCTTGGCCGCGTGGCCCGTCGGGCTGGGCTTCCCAGGCGGGACCCACAGGCCTGGGGGGTGCCCGTCGGGTACTCACTCTGGGCCTGGCCCACGGCAGAGGCCTTCTTGGCGCCAGCGTGCTGGATGAGCACGTTGTCCTTGTCGTACGAGCCGCCGTCCTGGCCCACCTCCACCACCTGCACCTGGGGCAGCGCCGTGTTCCACTTCACCACGTACTTGGGCCCCAGGGGCACCAGGCTGCTGATCTCCAGCTGGCCCCTGCCAGGACAGAGAGGAGGAAGCCCTGGAGAGCCCGCCGCACCCCAGGCCCAGGGCCAGCCCAGAGCACGCTCCTCAGCACACCAGCTCAGCCAGGCACCTCGCCACGCAAGCACAACAAGCTCGGCAGAGCAGGGAGCCATCAAGGAGGCAGAAGCCCCGGCGTGCCCAGGCCCCAGCCCAGATCCAGAATCACACACCCCAAGGCCCCGAGCCCCCAAACCCCTACCTGTGGTTGGCAGGCCTGAGGAAAAAGACAAGACAGAAGGGAAGGTCATTCCTGTTATTGAGTGATTTCTAGGGGACTGAGGCAGTGGGGGCCAGCCCCTGGGCTGGGCCAGGCATGGGCATCGGGAACCACAGGACGGCCGTCTCCCCGAGCTGGCTGCTGGCCTCCAGTCCCCTGTGATTCCCACAATGGCCCTGCTAGGAAGCTTGTATTTTCCAGACAAAGATGCCGATGCTCAGACACGTCACGTGACTCACCCCAAATCACCTAAGCTGATCTTCCCCTCCCCCCAAGGGGGCCATTAGCATCCCCGTCACACCGGGCTGGGCCCCGAGCAACAGGGGAGGGCAGAGCAGGTGCTCATCAGATATGGTGCCTTAAAAACCACAGTGTTGGAATCAGGGCGGGACGGAGGAAGGAGACAGCACCACACTGATCTGGGGCAGAAGCTTCCTCGCCCAAGTCCCCGGCCAGTGCTGGGTCCCCCTCCAGACCCGTGAGCTGGCAGGAAGGGCCCAGGAAGTATTTGATGAACTAATAGATGGATGGATGGGTGGATGGGGGGTGAGGGAGCATGCGCATCCCCGGACGGGGAGCCTGAGCCACAGCCGTGGGGACTGTCCCCAGATCACGGCAGTGCCCGCACCAGCCGATGTGGGGGGCAGAGCCTACATCAATCCCTGCAAACATCCCCGACCGCATAGATGCTCCCGCCAGGGGGTGCACAGGTGACGTCCCTCTGGGTCTCGGTTATTGTCGCCGTACTGGTGTTTCCGCCACGATTTTTTAAGCACCGTCAAATGTTGAGAGCAGAGGGTCCCCTCCACTCGAGTGGCCAAGAGTCACAGCTGGACGGGTCGCAGCTGAAGTTCGTTTGGGCACAAGCCCTTGGCCACAGGCCCAAGCGGGGGACACAAGTGAGTGAGCGGGGCCCGGAGGGGACCGTGGGGCACAGCAGAGCGCGAGCCCTCGGAAGGAGGCCACGAGACCCGGCTCCGGGCCCGGCAGCCCTGGGCAACGTGGGCCCAGAATGCTGGACCTGCGCATTTTCAGAGAAGTCGCACATGCCTCCATGTTTGCGTGAACTCCCGGTGATGCCAAATCAAAGATTTCTGGGGGCCTCGTGCAAAACCCACACAGCACAATCACCCTCACCCGTCCGGGCTGCAGTGCTTTCAGGCACAGCCTGGAAGGCCAGCTCTGGGCATTTCTACTGTCTCGGTCTCAGAACCAGGAAGCCAGGCTCTGTGGGGGACACAATGCTCTGGGCCGTGGGAGCCCAATCCCCTGAATCTCAGTGTGGCTGAAACCCGGGGAGCTGTTCAGGTACCAAGGGCGGCGGCGTTCCAGAACAGATCACCCTGCACAACGGGCAGCTGCTGGCCCAAAGGCCGGGGCTGGCTCCCCGCGAGCCCCCCGGGTGCTCTCCAGCTCTGGGGACTAGGGACAGAGCAGGCCGCGAGGGACGGAGGTGGAGGCCGGAATGTCTGAAACGTGGGTCCCCCGGCAAGAGGCCAGGCCAGGAGCCGCGGTGTAACACGGGGGGTCCCTACCGCACTTACTTGAAATTGATGTTTGCGCAGACCAGCATGTCGTTGAGCAAGAAGACCCTGCGCTCCTTGGACTTGATCAGCTGCCCGCGGTCACCGTACACGGTCTCGGTCAGCGTCTCACACAGGAGCAGCTGCCGCTGACCCGAGGTCAACAGCTGCGAGGGGGAGACGGAGCCGAGTCAACGCCAGCCCCGCGCACGGGCCGCTCCGCGGACGTCACCGTGCCCGAGAGCCAGCATCCTCTCGCTGCGCGCAGAAGGGACCAGGGCTGGGGGAGGCGGAGGACGGGGTCCTCCCCTGGCATGATGAGGGGCCCCGGGGAGGAGGCGAGGGCCTCCGACCGTGCCCCTCGCCCGCGGCCAGCACCCCCCTCAGGTGAGCCAGCCTGGCAACCCTCCCCGCCGCGGTGCAGGCTCCCACCCTGGCTCCTCTCTCGCCTGCGACAAAGCCCTCGGGCAGGTCCCTGCACTTGCCCACAACCCAGCTTCCTCAGCTGTCAAGTGGGGCGGTATCCGCCGCTCAGATCACCCAGGTAACGCCTGACCGAGCCTGGCGACGTTCATTTTCCGAGCCCAGCACAAGGCGAAAATGCAGCCCTCGTTCAAATGTCATTAAGGATTTCATGACAGTGACAGCGGAACATCCAGCCACGTCTGGGGCCCTCCTGAGCACCAGCCCCGGGCGGTGGCCCTGCTCACAGGCCCAGCAAGCGGGCCCTGCCCGTGGCTGTGCTGTCTGTGACGGCCTTGCCCGGGGCCACTGCGGGCCTGGAGGACGTCCCATCTCCACACCCTCAGCTGGACAGCCCCGGGCAGCCTGGCCTCACGACGGGGGGGTCGCACAGATCGGCCGCCACTCAACCAGGTGACCCTCTGAGGACGCAGAAGACCTTCAAGCCTCAGGCATCTGAGCAAGCGTTTGCCGATCTCAGGCTGGACACCAAGAACCCCCTACCAGCACCGGGACCACCATCACACCCAGGGACCTCCCGGGAAAACAGCTTTTTACTGACAGCGATTTAAAAAAAAAAAAAAAAAACAAAGAAGAGAATTTTCAGCAAGAGTCATTCCCAAAACCCACGACTCCAATGACAAGAGGCATCCTCCCCTCCCTTCTCACCCCAAGCCTCCTCCCCTTCCCCCGAGACACTGCCCTGTCATTCTTCTAGAACCATGTTCCCCAGATTGATACAGAAACCTGAATGGCACCAATGCCCACGGCATGCCGGGCACTGCACTTGGCACTAGGTACCCCACTTCCCATTTAACCAGCTCTGCAGCCCCGGAGGCCACCCCCATTCCCAGGGGAGGAAGCCAAGGTTCCAGAGGCAGAGTGGCTTGCCAAGCGGCGGCGCACGATGCAGCCAGGCCGCATGCGCTGTCCCAGCACTGGGCACCCAGCTGGGTGTGATAGGGGTCGGGAGGCTCCACTGCTCCCAACACAAAAATGACTCAGGGTCCCTCAGGAGGCCTCTCGTGACTGCTAAAGCCGGGCTGCCCCACGCCACCGCCTCCACCAACAAGCAGACGCCAGCTCATGAAAACAAGACTGGAACCCTGGACAGCAGGCCCCGTCGAAGATTGCCAAGTGTGCCATGACCTAAAACTTGGAAGGAAAGTCCCCCGGGCTTCTGGCAACCATGTCCCTGCCCCATAGGCAGATAAAAGGGGGGAAAAAAAAAAAAAACGGATATTGCACAAACACCTCCCTGGAGGGTCCTGAGCAGGCACATTTTGAAACAGCCGGCAGGGTTCCGTTTGGGGCGCACCCAGTTTCAATTCCGCTTTCCCCTGGGTGATGGACTGCAAGAGGAAAATCACCGGACTCGTCTCAGAAGAGGCCGAGATTGCCCAAGGGACGGGGGTGGCCAGGAGTGGGTGCAGCGTGCAGCCACCTCGCTGCCACCATCACATCCCACATGTCTAGGAAATGCCCCCCCGCACACCGACCTGACAGGTGGAGAAACTGAGGCTCAGAGCTTTTGGTTCCTTGCCCAACATCAAACAGGGCTTCCTGACCTCCAGCCAGTGACTACGGCTCCTTACTGCCCAGGTGCCCGTGGGGGACAGAGCAGATGAGAACAGTGGATCTGCCCAGAGCAGGGGCCGCGGAGAAGGATTTCCTCCTGCCGAGCCAGCTCTTCCCCTGGCCGCGGCACAGGTGTGCGAGCTGAAGCAAGAGAAACCCTCTCGGCTACAGAGAAGGGGGCCACAGGACGGGACAGGAGACACTTCCCCAGTGCAGAGACCATGGGGCATCCGTGCAGGTGCCAGACTGGCCCGAAGGTTGTTTTTCTAGAGACATTATGCAACAGAGGGCTGGTGTGGGGCTGGTTAGGAAGTCTGCCTGGAGGCGAGAAGGGACTGGGACCAAGGGGACGTGGGCAGCTGCTACCCAGGTGACTAGTGGCCTGCGGGAAGGTGGACCAGCGTGCCAGCTCTTCCAACCCTTTAAGAAGACCTACCGGTCTGGATCTTATGGGACAGCTTTCCAGTTTTAAGGGATGGCAATTGATTGCAGCTTCTTAGAAATACTGTGTGGGCCAAAAGGCAACTGTACAGCCTGAATTTAGCCTGAGGAGGGACAGTCTTAAGATGTAGGACTCTTGGGGGCACCTGGGTGGCTCAGTCGGTTAGGCATCTGCCTCCGGCCCAGGTCATGATCTTGGGGTCCTGGGATCAAGTCCCACATCCATCAGGCTCCCTGCTCCGCAGGGTGTCTGCTTCCCTCTCTCCCTCTGCCCCCCACTCATGCACACATACACACTCACTCTCTCTAAGAAATAAAACCTTAAAACAAAACAAATAAGCTGTAGGACCCCTGAAGCTTAGAACTGCAAGGGACCCTGCAGGCGAACCCATCCAACTTGGCAGGCATGTGGTGAAGATCAAAGATCCCGGAACACATTAGTACTATACACTGTGAAGTGCAGTTCACCTGGAAGGGTTGTTGTCCTCTGGGCAGAGCTTCCTGTACTCTTAGAAAGTTCCAGCCCACGTGGCTGAAGTCTCACTGGCCTTAGTCACTGGCCTTACTTCTGTTTTTGAGGCCCATAGAACCAGGAGGCCCCCGGTTTTCCCCCAAAAGATGTGGACACCTCCCACTGATGACCCCATACAATGTCTCTGCCCCCAGAGAACAGCCACTGTCCCTGCCTCCGTGCCTCATCCTGAGCCATCCCCACCAACCTCCGCCCTCCGGCAGGTGAAAACAGGAGGGACCCAGGGTACACGGCCTTCCAGGTCTGGGTACAGCTTCAAGCACCTCACATGATGGGGACCAACAGGTGGCTCGAGGTGACGATGTTTTTGGGCACAGGGCTTGTGTTTTGAAAACAAGGTTCTCTACGGACTCGTTTGAAAGTTTTGCAAGATTTTTTTTTTTTGCACTAAAATGTTCTGAGTTGCAACCCCAGACAAAACACAGCATGAAAGTTTTCCTCTTTCTTCTAGTGACGACGACAGTCCCCTTATCTCAAGGACTCCCCCGTTGGCCTCGCAGCAGCCCTGGGGTGGGCACCGCTGAGCTCTCCTCGTTTCCGAGGGAACAAGTGAGGTTCAGAGAGGTTGGGTGATTCCCGAGGCCACACAGTGAGCACCACTGGCAAAATCCAGATTCAAACCCAGATCCCGAGCCCAGAGCCTACGTGTGTAAGCACAGTGCTAGACTGTCACTTCTGGTGCCTTTCCTGGCAATGACACCGATGGACAAAATCGGCTTTTATCCGAAAATACCATGAATCGTAATGACCGCCGGGGCGCAGTGGGGACTCTAACCGTCAAGGCAAGGTGTGCGGCCTGAGAGTCCAGGAGTCCCCGCCCTCGGAGAGCACTGCCAGGTGGGCAGCTGCGGGAGGAGGCGGAGCGACAGGTGCCACAGGCTGCCAGGGCAGGTGACGGCTGGCAGGTGGGCCCCCACCCCCCCGCACTCACCTTGTTGAGGCTGCTGCGGTCGCTGACGCTCTTGGTCAGCTGCTGGATCTCGGCCACCTGGTCGGCCAGCCGCTTCTGCTCATTGAGCTTCTCGGCCAGCGTCTCCAGCTCGGTGAGGGCGAGCTGCAGGGAGAGCCTGTCGGGGTGGCCCCTGGGCGTGTTCTTCAGCATGTCCTGCCGGGACCCGAGACAGCCAGGGCTGAGAACCCCACCCCAGCAGGCCCTCCCCTGGCCTGGGAATCAAGGCCTCCCCTCCCGCCTCCCGCAGAGACCCGGGCTGAAGGGCCAGGACACATGGTACCTGGCAGAGAGCAAGGCCGCAAGAAACAGCTAATGAACGAAAAAATAAAATAAATATGCAGATCCAGCTCTAATTCACTGATCAGCAGTGTGCTGAGGTGAGAGCCCCCTCCTGCAGCCGGCAGCTCTGAGGACAGAGAGGAAAGTCCGGCGGGGGTCCTCGGCCTGGCAGGGCCCCTGCCCAGCTTGGAGGGGGGCCTCACCCCCACTGAGGGCCCTCGGCAATCGGGGGAGGTGTCCCAAGCTCTTGGGGACCTGGGACGGGACTAACGCTCCCTCTAGAAGCCTGAAGCGGGTCAAAGTCAGCTCACTTACTGAGCATCTCCCCAATGCCAGGACCCCCGAGGGCCTGGGTGTCCACGGGCCCTGGCTCCCGTCCTGTAAGCTGGGCTCCTGCCATCACCAGTCACCCAGCCGTCCACGCCGGGGAGCCAACATGACCCGTTCCACCCCAGGAGCAGAGGGAGAGGGGACTGTGGGTCCTGCGCATGGTCCACGGCAGATGGACGGCTGTGGATGACGGATGCGAAGCCCCCAGCCCAGGAGGCCTGCGCCAGCCCAGCCCACACCCTGCAGGTCCACGGCTGCTGGAATCCCGAGTGGTACCTGAAGCAGGAGGATGAACTGTGGGAACCTCTGGATGGGCTTCACCATGAGCCCGTAGAGCGTGACGCGGTCCGGGCTGCACACCTGCCGCCGCTGTTGGAGAGGAGGCGGGATCATTCACGGACCCCCCCCTCCCGGTCTGCAGGGGCGCTGAGCAGCCCAGAGGGCAGACGCTGCCCGTCCTGGGCTCTCCCCGGGACCCAGGACCCTGCTGAGCCTCAGGCCTGAGAGAAGAGCCCCCGAGCGTCCCTGGTTCCCCAGCCAGGGCTCTCTGCCACCACCAGGGTCCCCCGTACAGCCCCTAGGCCTGGGGAGACTGGAGCAGTCATGCTAAGGCCTCTGGACAAAAGCATAACTGGGAGATTGAGCAGTTTATCCAAGAACCCGGAGCTCTGGAAGGAGCCCAGGCCAGTGCCCCAGCCACACACCTGTCACCTTGATTCCAGCCCTCATGCCCTGCCACCCAGGCTGCTGCCTCAGCTTCCCTCCCGGCCTCCACTTCCAGCTGCCCAGGCCCCACACTCCTCAGTGGCTCCCACCACCTGAAACACAAGGGCCTAGCCCTGGGGCCTCAGAACCCAGGACCATCCAAACTGACTCAGCTGCGTCTGGGCCTTCTCCCCTGGGACTCCCTGATAGGCACCCGGGGCTCCCAGGATCAACCAGACTTGCCCATCCCCACCCTCCTGCCTCTAACCTTTGTCCCCGACCCTTGGACGTGGAACGCCCTTTTTTGTCTCTACCTGTTACAACCCCATGGTCCCCTCCCCTCCACTCCCCCCCACCCCCACCAGGACCCATGTTAGAGGACACTCCACTGAGAAAGCCCCCTGACCTTCTTGGCCTGGGGCAGTGGGTCCCTCGGCTGAGGTTCTGGCTCCCCCTGCACCTCGCCCACCCACACCCTCCCTAGGCAGCACGCTTCTTGAGCACAGCAAGGTCTGAGTCTAACTCACCTGATGGCTACCTGACACCTTGGTCCTTTTTTTTCTTTTTTTTTCTTTTTTTTTTATTTTTTGTAATTTTTATTTACTTATGATAGGCACACAGTGAGAGAGAGAGAGGCAGAGACACAGGCAGAGGGAGAAGCAGGCTCCATGCACCAGGAGCCCGACGTGGGATTCGATCCTGGGTCTCCAGGATCGCGCCCTGGGCCAAAGGCAGGCGCTAAACCGCTACGCCACCCAGGGATCCCCACCTTGGTCCTTTTACCTCCATTCTCCCACAGAGTCCCCAAGATACCCCCCTGAGGGATTTCCCTCGCCCTTTCACAGATGAGGAAGAGGGATCAGCCCGGTGACCACCTGAGCCATACCCGAAGACCCACCCAGACCCAGGCTGACAGAGGGACACAGCCCCAACACCGCCAGGCCCACCTGCTGTCACCTCACCCATCCAAGAGGTCACCAGCCCCCCCTTCCACCTGGCACAGCTCCAGCTTCCCAAGCTGCTCACAGACCCTCTGACTCATTATTACCCTTGTCCTGGGGGTTGGGGGGTAAGAGGGATCCTTTTCCCATGGGACGGGGGATGTCCCAAACAAAAGAGAGGAGGCTTCCAGGCCAAAGCAATGATGTGACACCCAAGGCCGGGCCACAGTGCCCTCTGTCCTCTGAAAAAGCCACCGAGAGGGGCCCCGGACCCCCGCTGGCCCACCTTGAGGAACTCGAGGAAGGCGGGCTTGGTGAGACAGGCCTTCTTGATGATGGACATGGCGTTGGTGAAGTTGTTCACGTAGTCGCTGTACACATCTAGCACCATGGACTTGGAGAACTGAAATGGACGCGGGGGCAGGGAGGGAGGGTCACTTCGACGCGAGGGGAGGGGGTTACTGGCTCCCCAGAGGGTCACAGCCGGCCCGGAGGTGAAGAAACCCATCACCCCACTGAGGGGAGGAAACCGGCTCCAAGAGGCGGGAGACACCCGTGGTCCCAGGGAGGAAGAGGTGGAGCCTGGGGACAGGGGACCCCCCTCCTCCTGCAGCAGAGCAGCCCTGGACGGTGGACGGAGAAGGGGCGGGGGCAGGCATGACCCCCGTCCCACACGCCCTTCCTCACCACCCCCAGGAAATAAAGCGCCCTGGCCCTCCACCCCCAGGCCCCGGGCACACTGACCAGGGCCCCAGATCTGCCAAGTGCTGAGATTTTCCAAACACTATTATTTTTTTCTTTTAGGGGAACCCAACTACCCAAAACAGATCAAAGTGGAGTTCCACTCACATAACCCCCCACACTCCCTGAATCTCTCTGGGGCTCACAGACATCAGTTTGGAAAACCCAAGAGTCCCCTTCGGATGGGGACCTGAGCCCAGAGAGAGCCCTGGAGCTGCCCGAGGTCACAAAAGTGAGCTGGGACCCGGCCGGGCCTCCTGGAGCACAATCCAGTGCGCTTGCCCGATGCCCTGCAGCATCCTCTGGGGGCCAAGGCCTCGGTCTGGGCGAGCAGCTCAAATGGTGGCCACCGTGCGAGTGCTCAGCAGGGAGGCTGCAGACCGGCGGGGGCTGCCCGGTGTCTGGCCTCCTGGGGGTGCGGTGCAGCCCCCCACCCCGCGGCAGGGCCAGGACAGCCAGCTGGCTTCACCAGCACCACACCCGGGGACATCTCCAAGGACCGACTAGAGGTGTGATGCCCACCCAGCTGCGGCCAGGCACTCAGGCCCCGCTACCCCCGACCTCGCTGGCTTGGACAGGTGACCAAGAGGCGGCAGGAAGCGGCCCAAAGGACACCCAGGTCAGAGCTGTGGTTTTCACCCTGTGGGGGCGCAGTGGGGAGGGAGAGTGTGGGGATACCTACTGAAGCTACAAAGAGGTCCCCAATCTTCTCGGTGGAGTCCCACTCAGCCACGCGGGACGACAGGGCTATCTGGAACATGGAGTGGCAGTGCAGGATCTCCTTCACGCGGAAGAAGACCACCTGGCACTTGCGGGCGCTCAGCACCTTGGGCTCCATCTCCATCAGGGGGTTGCGGTAATCCTGCGGGACCAGCGGGGTGAGCGCCCCAAAGGCAGGCCATAGCCCCTCCCACCCCTGCCCTATGGCACCCTGGAAAGGCCCATCAGAACTCGGCAGGCCACGGCAGACCTTTGTGGGGGGCACTTATCCCTCACTGGTCACCTGTCCTTCTGGAAGGATCTCCGTGAACGTACCACTCCCGGCCCAGCCTTTGCCCGCCCACAACCCACCCCGTGACGTGGGTGCTGAGCGGGGTTGGGAGGAAGACGCCCGCAAGGAGCCCCGTGGAGGCAGCCCCGAGGCCCCGCTGGCCGCGTCCAGCTCTGCCTCCGACCGAGCCAGCCTGCAGACCGGAGAGGTGGCGGCGAGGTCACAGTGCGCTCCCTCGGCCCCCGGGCCAGAGCCACTAGCAGGAACACAGCGACATTTCTGTCTCTCCCTGCCTGACCCCTGGGTTCCCCTGCTGTGGACCCGAACTCAGGAGGGGGAGAGGAGGGTGTCGCACACCCCGGCACCCCGACAACGGTCTTCCGCGGGGGCCTCTCCCTGAGCCGCGGCATCCCAGACGATTCAGCACGTCAGGAGTGCAGACCGCAGCCCAGGTGGGCACGGTTAGCCGGGTCACGCACGCATGGACGTGGCAACGCCTGGGCATCCTGCAGCCGGGGAGGGGGGGCATCCGCTCCAGCCTCGAGGCCTGGGGTGGGGCCGCAGGAGGACGGGAGACACGACCTGCCCCAGGGCTCCCGGAGAGGGGAGGACAACGGAGGGACATGCTCCGCTCTACAGGGTGCACCTCACTTGGCAGCCCCCCAGCTTTGCTTCCGAAATGTCCCCCATCGGGAACTCCTGCTGTCCTCACAAAAGTGCTGGCCTGTGGCCCCTTCCCTTTAAAACCACTCGCAGTCCCCAGCACCCCTTATAAAGTGTCCCTCTGGGGTCGTCCCCGCTGTCCCCCAGAGGCCCCTGGACTGGTACCTGGAGCACCCGCTTCAGAGACTCCACGTAGCTGCCTTCGCTCTGCACGATGGAGCCGAGGATGTGCCTCCGGACCACCTGCTCGGGCCAGAAAGCACGGTCAGTGCCCGCACCCGATGTGTGCAGAGCCCGGGTGCGGCGGGAAGGCGAGCTGACAGCGACAGAAGGGACCCGTCCCTCCCAGAGCCGGCCCCTGGGACCCCTGGGACCCACAGGCGCCCATTTCCCTCCAGAGCCCGGGCGGCCGCAGAGGGGGCTGTGGGGTGCCGGGGCTCGAGTGCCCCACCAGGCCTCTGCTCACGTACATCCAGGGACAGGGAACCACGGGGCCAGGCGGCACCCCCACCCCTGGACAACTCGAGGAGAAAATCCTTTCTGAGGTAGAACAGAGATCTCAGCTCCCACTGCGAGTAGATGCCCCCTCCACCAACCCCTCTGCCCCAGGCAGGCTGGGCGCCCTCCCACCCACCGAGGGGGCTCCGCTGCAAGCCACACACCCCGCCCCTCCCCGCTCCCTCCCGCTGGCCCCTTCTCTCCTCTGCCCAAACCCACATGCCCTCAGGTGCAGCCCGCCTAGCACACCTGACCAGCACAGGTGGGCAGCGCCGAGGGGGCAGGGGCGGTGGGGGGGATGTGGGCATCTTTAAAACTCCTGTCACCCAGCCGCCACCCCAGACAACCTGATTGAGTCCATCTGGGGCACTGCCTGGGGATCGGGGTTTTTAGAGCATCCCAGGTGATTCCGCTGTCCCCCAAAGCCAGGACAGAGCTCACAAAAGGCGCCGTGGAGAGGTGTCTGAGGCAGGAGCCTGTCTACTTGGTCCGTGGCTGGGAGGGTGACCGACCCCACCGTGCCCCGACAGCCGCCCTGAACATCGGTCCAGGTCCCCACCACTATGTCCCCCTGCTCCTCCCGGACGCCTCCATCCTGCCCCCGGCACGCCCTTCCCAGCAATCCCCACTGTCCCCCAGGCTTGCCCACGGCCCACACAGCCCGGTGGCTCTGGGACGGGCCAGGCCACCAGCCTTCCCGCCACCCCCACCAGCGGGTGCTCTGTCAACGGTCCCCAGGTGCCCAAGCTACTCCCAGAGCAGAGTTCCTGACCCCAGCACGTGGACACTCGGGCCGGGCGACTCCCTGTTGTGGGGACTGTCCTGTGCACTGAAGGACAGAAGCAGCTCCCTGGGCCCGGCCCACAGGCCTCCAGGACCGCCTCCAGTTGTGACAGCCACAAGCCTCACCAGACACGGCGAACACCCCGGCGGGGACACTCCCCTCTGGGAACCACCGGCCTACAGTGTCTGTTGCCCGATCAGGAGACCAAGAGGCTCCTGAGGAGAGAGACCTGGCAAGGCCAGGAAGAGGAGCTCACGCCGGCTCCAACAGCTCCGAGGGGCTCGCGGTGCAGGGGCAGGGGTCACACCTCAGTGCCGGGGGAGGGGTGGCCAGGCAGAGGGACCACGAGGTGTGGCCACATCTCATCCCCCTGGTTGTCCAAAAAAGGCCAAACATCAGGATTTTCTGCCAACCACAGGAGGGGCAAACCCCTTTTGGCGCTTGCTGCCCGGCCACCACTTGCTCAGCGTCCCTGCAGCTGCGGCAAGTCAGGGGCTTCCCCACCCCGTTTCATGGCTGGCACAGCCGACCTGACGACATGCCTCTGCGTGGGCCCAGAGCCCAGCCACCGGGTCCCCATGCCTCGCCCACAGGCCCCAGCGCCCGGGAGAAGCTCGTGGACGGAGGGCGGGCCGGCCCCTCCCGAGTCTCCCCAGCTGGGTTAGCTCAGCGCTCCTTCTGTCACTGCAGCCCCTTCCTGCAAACGACACCTTCGTGTGAAACGCTAAGCTGGGAGTTCTCTGGTCACCCTGGGGTGGGAAGCAAGCACTCCAAATGCTAGGCCCACCACCCCCGGGGACAAGAGTTGGGACCTGCAGGGTCTAATCTGGAAGTCTGTGCAGCTGGTGAGGAGAGAAGACGCTGGTGGAGGCCCCGCTTGGCACTTCCCCCTTCAAGGCCCGGACTCGCGGGACCCCAACCACCCCTTCCCCTAAAGACCCCCACCCCCGGCTCTGCCCACAGACCTGCTGAGGGCTCAGGCCGTCTGGCATGGGGCCCAGCTCCGGGGCCGGGGGCTTGATGTCCGTGACGCTGACCTCCAGGAGCCCCATGTCCTCCTCCTCCGAGTCACCTGGAAAGTCAGACAGGTCGGTGACACATACAAAAGCAAGGATAACATACCCTGCTCAGACCCCAGGAGCTGGGAACCACCCTGGGCCAGGGTCCTGGGGCCACAGAGGGTCACTCACTGCTGTGCTCCTCCGACCATAAATAAAGGGAAGGGGCACCTGGGGGGCTCAGCGGTTGAGCATCTGCCTTCTGCTCAGCTCATGATCCCAGAGTCCTGGGATCGAGTCCTGCATCGGGCTCCCTGCAGGGAGCCTCCTTCTCCCTCTGCCTGTGTCTCTGCCTCCCTCTGTGTCTCTCATGAATAAATAAATAAAATCTTCTAAAAAATAAAGTAAAAAAATAAAGGGGGGAGAGCAAGGGAGCACAAAGCAGCATGCCTTGGCGCTCCAGCTCTCAGGAAGGACTCTGCCAAAGTCACTGTCCCTGCTCAGACCCGCCTGCTTCTGGCCCAGCAAAAGCCAGGCCGTCCGTGTCTCCATCACTATGCACTAAAAATAGTGTTCTTCTGGATGCCCAAAGGGGGAAGAAAGCCCCAAGAGAACGGGGTGTTTGGCTGTGTGTTTTTAACCAAAAAAAAAAAAAAAAAAAGTAGATCGACCCAAAGGGAAAAAGTTCAACTAGACAATGCAGACAAGACTGGGGGCAGCTCTGGGACGGAGGGCAGGAGACAGAGCCTGGGGCCGACGGAAAGACGGAGGTCAGGGAGAGTGCAGGGCTCTGTCCCCACAAGAGAGACGCAGGCGCAGGGAGACGGGACCCTAGCTGCTCGTGCTCTGAAACCCAGTGGTGGCGGCCAGCAGGGTGCTGCGGGGGAGCCAGGAAGAAAGAAGTGACGGCGACCCTTGAGCAAGGGCCCAGGGGGCAGGGACACCCAGGCAGGCCCTTACCTGAGCAGGAGACAGAAGAGGAGGAGGAGGAGGGACAGCGGACGACAGTGTGGGGGTGGGGGTGGTGAAGGCCCTCCTGCCCGGCCCACATGGTACCCCGGGCATCACTCCGCACCCACCCCAGCCGCCGGCCCCGCGGCTTCCTCTTCGCCCATGCGCCACTGGGTAACATTCTTGGCCAGTGATCCGAGCCCTGCCGTGGCTATTAATAACGCCTCTGGTGGGAGGGTCACTTTAGGCAAGGCTCCGGGCTGGCGGGCGGGGTGGGGAGGGCTTAGGGAGAGCCTGCTGGCAGCCCGGCCCGTCTGGGGGTGGGGACGGTGACCAGGAACAGCTCCCAGCCAACCAGCCTGGCCACCCTGTCCTGCCTCCGGGCCGCTCCACCAAGTCTCCTCGGGCTCCTCGGCCTGTCCCCTCCCTCGTCGGGGGCCAGGGCTCCCCCAGAGGTTTAGTGCTGCATCAAGTGCCTGCAAGGGTGGGGTTAAACCCATTTCACAGATGAAGAACCAGCCACTCTGAGAGGGAAAGGACTAAGCAAGGTCACGTAGCCAGGGGGCCCTGGAGCCAGGATCTGAACCCACACCGCGAGGGGCTGTCCTAGCACCAAACACCTCCACTGAGTGACCGCCTACGGAGGATGACATCTGCCACACAGCAGCCAGGAGCCACGCCAGGGTCTTTCCACGCGCTACCTCGGGCCTTCGCACCACGGCCGCGGAGAGAGGTGCCACAGTAGCCCCATTGTACAGATGAGAAAACGGAGGGCACCGAGTCTCAAAGTTCTCCCTGGCTTGAATATCTGGGCTGGCCTGGCGCCAATCTCTCGCCCCCACCCCTCACTCCAGCCACCTGGAGCCTCTGCCACCTCCCTGTGCCTACTGGCTCATCTCCCAATGGGAACAGGACAGTCCTATGCACGGTCTGGTGTTTACAAGGATGAAGCAAGGAGCTGGAAGATCACGAGAGCGCCCAGCACACGGTGAATCCTCGATAAATGTTGACATATGCGAAGATCATTTCTCGAATGTCTCCTACTGCCCCGCTCCCGGGCCTTTGCACAGGCTTGCTCCTCTGCCCGGGGCACCCGGTCCCTGCCCCCCTCCCTGCCACCTGGCTGACCTGCGTCTCCTCGTCCTCCTGCTCTCAGCCCTTCCCTGACCCTTCACGTGCACTGGGCTCCTCCAAGCTCCTGCCATGGTTCCTCACCGCTGCTTGTCAGCCACTGTGGTCACTTCCTGTTTATAGGCCTGCCCCCCACTGCGCCAGGAAGTCCCAGAGGAAATGCCGCTTCGTTCATCTCGGTGGCCCTGCACCCAGCACGGGGTACGGCCCTTAGTGGGTGTTCAATAAATATTGGCTGGTGGACAGATGGACAGTGGATAAAGGAAGGGAAGAGCGGGAGCCTTCAAAGAGGAGGCCGGGTGAGCCGAGCAGCATGAGAGGCAGGAGGCCAAGATTGCCAGGACAGAGACCAGGGGCAGGGACGCTGAAGGGAGGGGTCCCACCGCCCCCAAAAAGAGGTGGGTCATACCTGCCAGAGGATGGGAAACGAGCTGGGACCAGCCAGTGATATTTGGGGGGTCAGTCCCCAACCCCTACCATCAGAGGATCTCAGACCCCAAGTGACTTTGCCCACCCGTCCCTGGGGTCACAGAGCTGAGCCCCGAGCCTCCTGCCAGCCAGCCCCACAGCGCCTCACCGAGCACGTCTTTCCTGTGCAGAAAGGATACTTTGCGCATGACGGCGATCCTCGTCTTCTCCAGCCCATCCTTGGTCCCGCTCTTGGCAGCCTTCATGAGCTGGGTCATCTGAGCAAAGGCAGAGGGGCTCATCAGAGAAGCCGAGAGAGGCCCGGGACACCTGCCACCAAGGGCCACCAGCCCCACCCAGGCCTCCCAGCCGGAGCTGCCCACATCAAGACCCCAGGGCCCTTTCACTTCCCAGGAGGTGGCAGCAGAAGCCAAGAGGGACAGCCAGGCTCAGACACCCCGGGACAAGGTGAGAAGGGGCATCTGTGCCCCCAGGGATCACCTGGAGGAACCTCTTTATCAGCAAGAAGGGGCCTTTACCCGACTATCTCCCTTTCGGGGAAAGACTCGAGGCCTGGGTTCAGATCCCAGCTACACCTCTCGGGACAAGTCACTTAACGTCACTGAGCCTCAGTTTCCCTACCGAGCTGTGCCAGGGTCTGTAGGACTAAGGACAGAGTCCAGGGAAGCATGCTGAGCAGTAAAATGACCGGTGCAAATGTCAGTGGTTACTTTAGGGGAAGTGAGTACACACCCCTATCCCATCTGCCAAACCCAAGTGAGGAACCCTCCCTCCCTTGCCCCCCAAACAGCCAAGTTTCTTACTGAGCCAAGGCCTGGGAAGGCGGAGAGGAGGCTGAAGCGGCCACTGGGTGGGGAACAGCTGCCCCTATGTGGGGAGGGACCCACAGACACCAAGCGGCAAGCGAAGCAGCATGGGAGGCTTGGGAGGTCGGCAGGCCCGGCGCGGGGAAGCCGGTCCCCCGAGCACCGGGGGGAGCCAGGGCTTGCAAACAGAGCCGCTGACCCCTAGGTGGTTCCTGCACCCCACAGCCCCCAGCCCCAACCTCCGGGTCTTCCCCGACACAGGGTCAGTGCCATGGGTCGGAACTTCCTACAGTGATGGAAATGCCTCCCGTCTGTGTGCACTTGGGGTCCACCAGCCACAGGAACCCCTGGCACTTGAAGAGCAGCTGGTACAACTGAGGACCCAGAGTCCTGACTGTATTTCATTGTGACTGACTTAAATTTAAATGGCCACATGGCCGTCGGAATGGCCCCTGCAGCTCTCTGGAACACTCTTCTCCTTCCTGAGGCTCCCTGAGGAAGGTGGGTGCACTCCTCTGGGGGGCTCCGGTCACTGCCCTTGCTATCACCGGCCTGCAAACAAGCCCCGGGGCCCCACTCCTGGCACCCCTTGGGCCCTTGCAAAAATAACCCACTGGGTATTAGGCCTAGGGCACAGGGTGGTGGCTTTTCAGGAACAATGCTGACATTCTGGAAACAGCAGGGGCAAGGGGGAAGTCCTCGGGGCCTCCCTGCATCTAAATGGTACAATTTTTCAGCTGTGATTCTTCGCATCTTGGGGTGGGGGTTGGGGGGGTCATAACCACCCGTGATAACCTAGAGAGAAGGACAGATGACAACCCCAGAGACTGCACAAAGATGCTCGCCCTCCTCTGGGGAGCTGGGGCGGGGGGCGGTCCACAACCTCCAGATTAGAAACCTCTGCTCTGACCCCAGTCCTTTCCTGTCAGAAAGCTATCCTACAAACTCCCAAAGTGGTCTTCCCTTGGCATTTCCCCGGGCAAGAAAGAGCAACCACTGAACACCCCAGAAGGGGCCCCCAAGTCAGCCTGCAGCCTCCACCTATCCTCACAGTGCAGAGGCTGGGCCGGGGTCGGATTCCAGGGGCGGAGGCCAGGGCGAGAACCCTGGTGGGAGACTCTGAGCTTCACGTGCTCCCTGCTCCTCTGTGGGCCTTGGCCTTCTGAGAAGTGAAGCCTGCCCACCTCGGGTCACAGGGCCCCCGTGGTGTGTCCATACAAAGGCCGTGCAAACTAGAAAGTGTCTCTGCCCCTCCTCTGGGGAGGGCGTGGGTTCTGACAAACCGGGCAGTGGTGCAGGATGGAGCCCACTCGGCTTTGGCATGCACGGACCCGGGTTTGAATCCCAGCTCTGCCGCTGCCCAGCGCCACGACCGCCAGCCAGGTACTTCACTCACCAGCCTCACTGATGCCAAGTGACAGCAGTAGGACGGCTGCCTCCCGGACACCCTGGGACAGAACCGTCAGGTGCACAGACCACAGTGGCCACCAGCCACCGAGCTCTTCAGTGGTGCCAAGCGCAGCACTGAGCACCTTACAGGTCTGAGCTCACCGAATTCTTCTACCCAGCTGGGGGGCTGGTACTGTCGAAGCCCCCATTTCACAGGTCAGGAAACCAAGGCTCAGAAAGGTCAAGAGGCCTGCCCAGGATCACACAGACAGGAAGTGGTGGGACTGGGATTCAAAGCCAGGCCTGCAGGCCTCCAAAGTCCATAGTACACAGTAGGTGCTCGATTAAGGGAAGTTCCTGCTGTCGAGGTCATCATTATCCACAAGTCTGAGGCGCCTCTGAGCAGAAGGTGCTGTGATTTCTCTACAGACTTCCTTACCCTGGATCTCTCTGAAAGGCTCAGAGGGGCAGGAACGTCCAGCATCGCTCACTGCTCCAATGTTTTCAGACCGTGACCCTAACCCCCCGCCATGGTTATCAAATTGGCAGATCCCTGGGCCTTAGTCCAGACCTCCGGAACCAGCATCTCTGGGGACGGAGCTCGGGAGTCTGCACGCTCCAGAGCACCCTGGTGATTCTGCAGGCCCTCGGGTCCACAGACCCACCCAGGAATTCCGGAAGGCAGCTAAGGTTTGGCCCAGAGAGAGAGGCAAGAAGTGGGGGAGCAGGGGCACGCGTGCCGACTCCCAGCACCCCCGGCCCCAGCGCCGATGTGCGATGCAGCCAGGGGCTCAGCAACCCCCCTGCAGGGCCCCAGCCGGGACACGGGGCGGGGGGGACAGACAATACCTTACAATCGTACTTGTGCTTCAGCGCCTGCATGTCTCTCCCCCCAGCTCTTAAAGCCAAGATGTCTTTCTTAGTCCTGGCGCATCTCTCCTTTAGCCTAGTCAGGTCTGGAGAAAGCTGGAGCCCCCAAGCAGCCAGGCAGAGGGAGAGCAGGTGCGAGGAGCAGGCGGGACGGCAGGAGACAAACAGGGCAACAGAGGAGAAAGGAGACCAGGTGAGGTGGGGTGTGGGGCGTGGGGAGGGCTCCCTGCCGGGGATCGGCTCCAGCAGCGTCCCACCCCAACACGTAGTAGGCAGCGGGGGGTGGGTCCCGGCTGCTGGAAGGACAGGGGGAAGGGACTGGCCAGGCCCTACTCAGGGAAAGAGAAGAGTGCTTGGAGACAAGGACTGTGTCTCAGGCATCCCCCCATCCCAGGGGCCAGCGTGGGGCTGGTGACACAGGAGGTCCTCGGTGAGTCATGAGATGGGTGGGTGGCAGGGGGATGGTGGGCAAATGCATAGGAAGGTGGCTGGGTGTACAGAGGGATGGCTGGACAGACAGATGGACAATAGAGGGATGGGTGGACAGATAAATGGATAGGTGAGCAAATGGATAAAGTTGGTCGGATGACTGCAGAGCTGGGTAAACGGATGGGCAGACGAACAGTCAGATGAATGACGGGGACTGGTGGACGGACGGATGGAAGCGGGGCTGCGCTGGTAAATACTTGACGCGGGCTTCCCCGGGAGGAAGAGCCCTGCTTTGTAGTATTTCCATGGTGTGAACACTCCTACCGTGGCAAACTTCAAACTACCAGTGTGACATCGCGGAACGTGGAGTTGGAAAGAGAGTACACAGTTGGTTCCTAGATCTTGGGAGCTGGGAAGAGCCGGCTCTGGCACACCACTGGAGGAAGGAACCAGTAAATGGGGGCGGGGGGGGGATAGGGGAGTGTAGGTGGACAACTGGATGGAAGGATGGGTGGCTGGCTAATTTACATACTATCTGGGAAGATGGATGGATGGATGGATGGACGGATGGATGGATGGGTGGGTGGGTGGATGGATGGAGAGACAAACACATAGACATTGAAATGCCTCAGCAGCGTGAGCAATAGTGATATTTGGTAAAGCATACAGAAAGCCAAGACAGTACTACTTCCAGAGCAGACGAGTAAAGGGCCCTAGAGCATGAACTCTGGAGGCAGGCAGGCCTACGTTCAAATCGCCCCACGCGCGCGAGTCACTAGCTGAAAAAAATGTCTTTACCTCTCTGAGGGACACCTTCCTCACCGGCAAAGTTGCCAGGATGATAACTACTTCACAGAGTTACTGAGAAGGTTAAATGGGCGATACATGTAGGGTCCAGGACTTAGTAAGTGCTCAAAAGAAATGGAAGCTATTATTACACTACCTTACAAATTATAAGTGCTCAATATTTGTTAAATAAGTGGATAGTTGGGTCAGCCCCGGTGGCTCAGCGGTTTAGCGCCACCTTCAGCCCAGGGTGTGATCCTGGAGACCCGGGATCGAGTCCTGTGGCTCGCTGCATGGAGCCTGCTTCTCCCTCTGCCTGTGTCTCTGCCTCTCTCTCTGTGTCTCTCATGAATAAATACACAAAATCTTAATAAATGAATGAATGAATGAATGAATGAATGAATGAATAGTTGGTCAAATGGATGGATGGATAGATGGGTGAGTGGATGGATGGGGGGTGGATGGACAGATGCATGCATGCATGGACATAAGGACAATGTGTCTTCTTTCAAATCAGATGTGACATGGAGTCGTAGCTCTACTGCTTACTGGTTACGTGACCCTAACCTTATCATTTATCCTCTCTGACCTCTGAGGAGTAAAATGACTTTTAATGCAAATAATACCAACCACTCTAGGGTATTAGGAAAGTCCTATGAACTGCTTTATAAACTGGCCACACTAAGCAGATGCTCACTACTGTTAATGCAAAGAAACAGCAGGACAGAGGTCCTTCGGAGAGTTACTCAGGCTCCCCAACACTGGAGAGGCTGGGGTTCAAACTGAGTCTTGTTTCATCTGTAAATTGATACAATAAAATCATAAAGTCCCTGGCTTTGCACTGCCCCTCTGCCTCGCTCAGGATTAGAAGAACCAGGGTCAGAGGTCAGCTGCAGACTGGCCAGATCCAAGCAGGGGAGTGAGCAAGGCTGGGGTCAGAGCTGGCGTTTCTGCCCAGCGCCCTGGCCAGCTGCATCACAGTAACCTTAATTACGAAGAGGTCATAGTCAGAAAAAGGAAAAGTCCGATGCAGTCCATTCCATAACTGGAAAAAAAAAATCCCACTGACCATGGGCTGCAACCAGCAGGTATTTATTAACATAACAGGATCGGGCCCCTGCCTACATGGAGGTCAGGCGCGTCCCAGGAGGTCCCTCTGTAGACCCCTCAGGCACCTTCTTTGGCAAAAATCCACCTGCTGAGGCCTGGCCTCCAAGACACCTGAAGGAGGGACTACACTAGCTCTCTTGCAGCTGGATGGGGGGCCAGGCCCCCCGTCAGACTCCCAAGGACAGGGTAAAACACCACCAGATCTCTGCTGCCCGCGGCCCCACAGCACACACAAGGCACAGCCAAGCAGAGGTAGCCCCCAAACACGCAGCCGCTGCAGTGCGAGGCACGGAAGCAGGTGGGCCCCAAGCAGCTCAGGAGGGCAGAGCACCGCAGACAAGGCTACCCTCGTGATCCTGATGCCCGTGCAAGTCAGAGGACCAGCACTGGGGAGCCCAAATTCAACATCTCCATGCCCCCTGCCCCCTGGGAGACGTCTATGGCTCCCTCCCGGGACCCAGCAAGAAGGCCAGGGGCCGGGAAAGCCTCCGAGAAGGGACTAAGGAGGACCCAAGAGGCTGAGAATAAGGCATGGCCCCGCCTCAAGCACTTCCTGCGCCCAGTATCCCCAACCAAGCCAAGAGGCGCAGGTCCTGCCCTTACCTTGAGGGGTGACCCAGTGCCATGCTGGCTTCATAACCAGAGCCCTTTCCCCCTAAAGCAGTGCAGGCTGCCCCTTCCCAGAACAGGAAAGGAACAGGGCCATTCCTGGGCTTCCGCCCAGGCCATGACTCCAGCTGGGGCCAGCTTTCCCAGCCCCTCCAGCTTCTGAGCCAGAGAAGCCCGGCTCTGACCAGGGCTGTTAGATCCCACCCGTGTCAGGCTTGTGGCCCTACATCCTTGGGCTCATGTTTACAGAAAGGCGGTTTGGGCTTTGTTTTCGACAAACTGCTTCATATGTGGTATCTCCTCCTAGGCCATGCCGGTTTGCCTGGCCTGGGCTGGGTCTTCCCGTTCCCATGCACCCCGGCCCACACCCTAAGAAATGACTGGGCACACAGTAGGTATCGTAGATGCTTAACTTTATCCCAGCAAGACACCAAAGCTGTTTTCCAGGGCCCCAGCCACAGAGGCTCAGCCCCAAGACTGGTTCAAGAGAGACGTGCTCAACTCCCAGGCTTCTCAAGGCCTTGGGAGGCCCCCCTGGGCTCAGGAAAGTCTGCCTGAAGATTTGAAGATTCAGGTGTGAGGGCTGCTCTGGCCAGCATCCCTCCTCCAGGGGGGATCCCCAAACTCAGAAACGGACAGGAGGTGCCCATAACCCCAGCCTAGTCCTGGGGCCCCTGCCTTCTAACCCTGTACCTCCTTTGGGTGTCTGCCTGCCTGTTTCTTTTCAAAAGGAGGCTGAGCGGGACCCCGTCACCTCTGGTTGGGCAGGGCCTGCCTGTAAGAAGTGCTCTCATTAAACCCCAACTCTCAGCCTGAACAGAATCTGCTTTCTGGTGGCTTCTACAGGACAGATGGGAGGAGCAGCCTGTCTCAGGAGGAAGCAGACGATCCATCCTCCTCTTGGCCTTCTCGGCTTCCTCCATGAAACCAGCAGAATGAACCCCGTTCCAGGCAGAAACCAATGCACGGATGGCATTTTAAAAGACCTCGGAAAGAGGCCTTCTGGGCAACTGTGTCTTAACCACAGCAGCTCCTGCCCCCTTGCTCACTTGCCCAGGGCGGAGGACTGTACGGGTCGAGGACCTTTCTCAGAATGCACCCCGCGGGGCAGGGAGACCAAGCTGACTTGATCTAAGAGCCAACTCTCATCGGTTGGCTGGGCTGCCTGAAGCCTGTGTTGAGCCTGTGATTCTGCAGCCAGACCTGAGCCCATGAGCATCATGGTCCCTTGCCAGGGCTGCCATGGGAACCGGGTGGGGGAGCACCTGTGCCAGGTAGTAGCCACGCCCATTCCAGGTGTAGGGCTCTCCGAGGTCAAACAGCAATGCTGATGGGATCATTTCCCGTTTTCAGGAAACTTGGGCTGCGTCCTCTCTCACTGCACATTCCTGGGGGTCACTAATTGGGTAGGAGTCTGCGCCTGCCCTCACCACCCTCCTTACCGCCTCCCCAGGGCATCCCAGCGCCCTGGCTGGGGTGAGAGAAGCCCACCCCCTTACCTTGGGCTGGAAGGACACTCGGTGCTTGGTAGGCTCTGCCTCTGGCTTGGTCTCCTCCCCCGAGTCCTCACTATAGCTCTCGAACTCACTGGAGCTCCAGCCTAGGTCCTCCGCCTCCCTGGGCCCTCCGTCCCGGTGCACATCCTCATAGAGCAGGTTCCTCTCCACCCCTGCGGGGCCGAGGGACAGACCTCGTGAGCCGAGGCTCCAGTGACAAGCCCACCAGACCCAATTTCTACCCCAGGCAGGCGGGTGGGGGGTGGGAAATGGGAGGTGGGGGGTGGTCGCGGTTTGGCCCTGCAGCTCCGTCTCTGTTTCCTTGTCCATTTAACAGAGGTGATGACCACACAACATCCACCCGGTAAGTGAGGAGGACACGAGAAAATGCGGAAAGGCACAAGAAATGAGTCGGGCACACAAAAACCTCCTTAATTCCCTCCCGCCACTCCTCAGTCTTGCTCTTCTGGGATCTGAGTGCTCATCCTGGCCTCTGAGAATGTATGGCCAGGGCTGTATGGGGGCCCCTGCTCCCTGCCTGATGGCCTCCTCTCCGAGCACCCGCTGAGCAGGAAAGAGAAGACCTAAAACCAAATCCTGCCTCGGGCCCTGAACTCTGGCCCCAGCATCCTCAGGGGCGAAATGGAAATTTTCAGGAGCATTAAATGATGAAGGACCCCTCACCCCAAATCTAAGTTTCCCGTGTGGGTCCCGGATGGTCCAGCAGGGGGCGTGCCTGACCCAGCATCCTGGAGTGTCCCCTTGTCTTCCTAAGCCCCACAGGGGAAGTAGGGACAAGAGCTAAAGGTCCACTGGCCAGGAGGGACAGGTCCTCCCCAGAGCCAGGCCACTCCCATGGTCCCTGTCACCTCTGGAGTGAGGCTGCTTCAAAGCAGAGGTGGAAAAGCCGCTGTCCAGGTAGCCCCAGCTCCATCCCAGAGACGGGCTTCACTCTCACCCCTCCTGGGCTCCACCTCCTGGCCTGTCACCCGAAGAACCAAACTGCAGGTCCCACAAAAGTGAGGCCAGACCCCAAAAGGTACGCAAAGATGAAGATGCTTTTGTCCATGCACAAGAAATATAGCATGAAGGGTTAAAAAAAAAATCTGCTCAGAACAGGGAGCTTTGGTTATCGGAGACCTCTCTGCAAGATGGTGATAATAGCAAGCCATAAGGTCGAGTAAATAAAATATGAACCAAAAGCTGTAGCAAAGAGCCTAGCACATGGCAGGCACTCAGCAAAGAGCAGCTGGTCCTTGATCACGGGGTCTCTGGGGGAGCCCAAGTGTCATCCCACTGACCCAGGGCCCCCACGTCCACCCCACATGAACGCCAGGGAGTGGGGGGTCTGGGAGGTTGGCACCAAAGAACAAACAGACACGATGAGGCTTAGCTGGGGACTTAGGTCTCAGGATGAGGAGGGAGCATAAAGTTATTTTTAAGCCAAAAATAATAGTGACTAATGTCTCCAGGGACTGGAACAGCTGGTGACCAGGCTGTGACCTTTACAAGCCTGGGCTGACTGTCTGACCCATAAGCAGAGGAGCAGAGCCCAGTTCCTGGGGCTCCTTCTGAGGAAGAACCCAGGCAGCATCTCCAGTGCCTACCTCCCTACACTTCCATGACCCCGGCCTCCCACCCACCTACATCTGCAGGTGCCGCATCTCCTGCTGGATTTTCCTGCAGCCCGAAAGGTTGATAGGGTGCAAGTAATCACCTCATTAGAAAAACAAGAACACAGGGGCCTGGAGAAGACAGGTGGCTGGCCCAAGGTCAGACAGCACGGAGAAGGGGCTGCAGACTCCTAGGCCAGGCTCCAACCAGTCACCACACCGCCTTCTGCTGAGGCCTCCCAGCCCGATCATCGCCTGGGCTCATTTACAAATACTCTCTCCAGGGGCGCCTGGGCGGCTCAGGTGCTTAAGCAACTGACTCTTGGTTTTGGCTCAGGTCATGATTTCAGGGTCCTGAGATCGAGCCCCACGTCAGGCTCTGCACTCAGAGTGAAGTCTGCTTGTCCCTCCCCCTTGGTCCCTCCCCACCTTGCTTCTGTAAACTCTCTCTTTCTCTTAAATGAATGAGTGAGTGAATGAATGAATGAATGAATGAAAGAAAGACTATCTCCAATAAAGAAAATGTCACCAGATTCTAAATCTGAGCCAAATCCTCAGCCTTCAGGGGCCTCACAGGGGTCCTGGTTCCCACCCTCTGCTTCCTGGGGCCTCAGGCTTCACTAATGGCTCCCCTTCCCCAAGCGCACACCGTGGCCACCGGCTCAGTGCTCTGTGCCAGTTATCTCACGGCATCCTCCCAAGCCATGGAGGTCCCCACTACTGCCCCGATTATACAGATGTAACTGACTGAGGTCCAGAGAGACGAAGCTGAAGTTCTCTGGTATGACACCCCCCAAAGCATCAGAATGATATTCCATAAGGTCAGGATGATATTCTGATTTTATATGAAGAAGCCAAGGCCCAGGGGAACCAAGCCCTAGGCCCTAACCAATGGCAGAGCTGGGATTTGAAGCCAGGGCTGTATGGGGGGCCCTGCTCTCTGCCTGATGGCCTCCTCTCCGAGCACCCACTGAGCCCACAGCAGTTCGTGAAGGTCGGTGCTGGGCCCTGGCAGGTCTAAAACAAATAGCACCAGTCTTGCTTGTGCAGTGTACCCACTGAGGGCCAGCCGCAGCCTCAGGCTCCCAGCCCTCCCACAGCCCTGAGGGCGAGGGCCCTGGGATGGGGGTCACCGTCCTGGGTTTGAAAGCTCAGAGCCGACATCCTGGCCACCTCCTTTAGCAACTGCAGGATGACATATCAGTGTCCAGTGAAGCCTGGGGCCTAGCGATAAGTTGTTTGACTTGATTCTGGGGGCGGGGGTGGGGGAGAAACAGCCTAAGGGAGCTAAATCCAAGCCACTCAGATCTCTGAGATCTGGGACCTTCCGACCAGACCCCACTGCCCCAAGGCACTGTGCCCTTGCGCCTCCTCTGCCTGGATTCAAACTAGCAACAAGCAGGGATGTTCCCGGAACCTCTGGGGCTTGCTAAAGGGATGTGCTTATCGTCAGCCCACCTGTCCCTGTTCCAGGAACAGGAGTCAGGCGTGCGGCTCTGAGGGCCCTGGGGCCTTGTGATGTTGTCTGCACGTCTCTCCCACTGGACTGTGCACAGCCCAAGGATGGTGGGCCGCCCCTATCAGACTAGAAGCTCCTCAAAAACAGGCCGTGGGATCTGCACCTGGTGGCTTAACTTCTCAATGCAACTGTCACCGGAGCCATCAGCCCTGCCCTGCAGACCTCAAGGGGTTGGCTGAACAGTGGGAGCAAATAGTCATCATGGGTCACAGGATGCCACCCGAATCCTGCTGGGGCAGGGGACAGAGCAGCACACTTGGGAGTCTGAATAACCAGGCTCAGATCCCAGCTCTGCCTCTAGTCTCCTTTCCTGGACAATGGGGCCAGGATACCTGCAGATTCCAGCAAGCAAAACCTGCAGCGTCGCTGGCCTGATGTGTTCAGGCAAAGGCCGCTGTCCCTGGGGACAGTCAGGGGCCGTGCCTCCCCCCTGGGGCTGGGTGATGCTCTGGGGCTGGGTGACTATGGGGGCTGGGGGTGCGCCCAGCCCAGCGCAGGCAGGTTTGCCCCACCCCCTCCTCTGCAGCCACAATTCCCCCACCCCCCCCACCGGCTCTGGACCCGCCCAGGGCGCAGCAACGGTTGGTGAAAGCAGGAGGGAGGGGCAGGGCGCAGGGGGCGGGAGGGAGGGGCAGGGGGGAGGAGCAGGGGTAAGGGGCAGGGGCAGGGAGGGGCGGGGGGGGGGGGAGCGGACGAGCAGACCCTCCCAGGCCCCGCCCCCGCCCCCCCCAAGGCCCCGGGCGCGCGGATCCGCCTACCGGGCTGATGGGCATCCAGGGTCTCGCAGGGCACGTCGTCGTAAATCACATCCTCCTCCAGGGCGGGGAAAGTGAACCGGTCGACTGCTAGCGAGGGAGAGGACGGGGCGCTCAGGCGGCCGGGGCGCCCGGGGAGGGGCTGCCGGGGTCACCGCTGACCGCAGGGCCGCACCAGCCGCCATCGCCCGCCGCCCGGGCCGCTCTCCCGGAACGCGGCTCCGCGGCTCCTCCCCGCCCCCAGCCCTCCGCGCACCCTCCAGCGCACCCTCCAGCGCACCCTCCAGGGCACCCTCCAGCGCACCCTCCAGCGCACCCTCCAGCGCACCCTCCAGGGCACCCTCCAGCGCACCCTCCAGCGCACCCTCCAGCGCACCCTCCAGGGCACCCTCCAGCGCACCCTCCAGCGCACCCTCCAGCGCACCCTCCAGCGCGCCCTCCAGCGCGCCCTCCCAGGACACCCTCCAAGGCACCCTCCCAGGACACCCTCCAGGGCACCCTCCCAGGGCACCCTCCAGTGCACCCTCCAGCGCGCCCTCCCAGGACACCCTCCAGGGCACCCTCCAGCACACCACCCTCCAGGGCACCCTCCCAGGACACTCTCCAGTGCACCCTCCAGCGCGCCCTCCCAGGACACCCTCCAGGGCACCCTCCCAGGACACCCTCCAGCGCACCCTCCAGGGCACCCTCCAGGGCACCCTCCAGCACACCACCCTCCAGGGCACCCTCCCAGGACACTCTCCAGCGCACCCTCCAGGGCACCCTCCCAGGACACCCTCCAGGACACCCTCCAGCGCACCCTCCAGGGCACCCTCCAGCGCACCCTCCCAGGGAGGATGGCAGACCCCCACCCGCCTCCCACTGGCTGATGCTGCACAGGCTCCCGGCACCTGCAGGGGGCATGGAGCCCACCCAGCACCTGTGCCCTGGCCCCCGGAACATCTTCAGCGGCCCAGACCCTCAGGATTACCCCCAAAGGAGCTACCTCCCACCCAGAGGTGGACCGGGCACAGCAGCCCTACAGAGTACAGGGAATGGGGGGGGGTAGATTTGGAAAGTGGGGTTAAGGAGAAGCCCCCCAAAACTCAGCCAGCAGGGTCCTGACTGGTGAAAAATTCAGCAAATGAACACATCCCTCTGCCAACATTTTGCTGGGCGGGCAACGAGCAGGGCAGGGTGCTCACTCTGCCTCCCGGTTAGTGGTTACCAGGATGTGCAACCCCTCAAAACTGTGTGGCCAACCTCTGCCCCTCTTTAGGGGTGTGCCACCGCATGCCCTGCCCAGAGCTAGGGTTTGGAAAACCAGTCCCCACCCAGACGGGAGCCTGTCTTCACCCTACAGGCCGATGAGCCCTGGAATCCCCACTGCGAGCCCTGTGAATCCTCCCCCCAACCCGTCCCTCCCCCACATGCTCCCCTCTCTCCGGGTCCCTGGTTGGGGCCATCAGCCTCCTCTCCTGGACAGCCTCCTCACTGGGCTGCAGCCCACCCCGCTTCACCCCCACCCCACAGCATCTCTGGCTCTCCTGGTTCCCCGTTGCCTTCAGAAAAGCATGGCTGGGAGGCCCGGAGGGAGCTGGGAACAAGGCAGCGTCCCTCACCCCAATCCCCCCTTGGGGGCTACCCTCCACCAGCTGCTCCCCAAGGTGCCAGGTGTCCCTTCTCCACTCGGGCTGGGCCTCAGGCTCTTGCACAGGTGGCTCCTTCCTGGATGCTCTCTTCCTGACCCCTGCTCCCTCCGCTCTGCCTTCAGGACCCATGGGTTCTCCTCACTCCCCCCTCCCCCTCCCCCTCCCCTCACCCTGCACCTTGCCCTCTGAGAGGAAACTGCCTGCCTCTGTGGCTGGTTCTGCTCCCAGAGGGACCTCATCTTGGGCACCAGGGCACTCCACCCCCAGCCCATCAGCGCTGCTGTAGGAGCTTCTGAGTATTTGAGGAACAGATAAACGGTCAAATACATGATCAGCTCCTGGACCACGGCTCTCATCAGGCAACAAATGGGGGCAGCTCCCCCACATGGGCAGTGGCCGGTCCACCCCAGAGCTGCCACCGAGCCCAGAGCAGCAGCCCAGTGAGGATGACCCTGTGGCACGTGTGAGCCCACGTCGGCCCTCTGGGCCTGAAGAAGGGGCTCTGAGGTTATCCCCGTGCCACCCTCCTGGGCTAAGACGGGGTCAGGGGACACTTACTCCGGCGGGAGCTCTTCCGCTTCCAGCTGGAGCGCCGGACCCCGGAGAAAGCAGCATCCCCGTTGCTCACCACTGGTGGCACCCTGCGTGTGGGCCAAGAAACGGTGTCAGTGAGCCAGCAGGGACCGGGATGGTGCTGCTGAGCGGGGAGGGACAGGCCAGCTGGCTCCGTGAAGCCTCAGGCAGCCCCTCACCAGGGTAATAGGGAACGTGAAGCACAAGGGTGGGCGGAGGGCCAGGAGCCACTTGCCCCCAAAGCCATGAGTCAGGAGACCTGGGGAGGCCAGCTCTCCCCCTCTCAGTTTCCCCATCCTGAGAAGGCACCGGAAGACCAGTGATGAGGGTCAGGGGTCTTCCCAGCAAGGGTGCCCATCCCTCTGCCCGGGCAGCCTCAGTGGGCTCTCCATCTCCCATTCTCCCCATGCAAAATAGGGGTGAGGATTGGGGGACCCCTGCCTCTTGTGAGAAACAAGGTCATGCAAAGCTTCACTAGACCAGACAGGGAGGCAGAGCTTTGTCCCCGCCACATGTGAGGATGGGCTGGACCTACAGGCCCAGCGGCAGAGACACTGGGGCAACTAGTGAGGCGACACACACCAGCCCGGCCAAGCGGTCAACTGAGCATCTCCAGCGGCGTCGTGCAGACATCGTGCGCCCGACAGGACGTGATGAGAGGGCATCTCTCCTCGGCAGCGCTATAACCCCACACCCACATCCCCAGTCTGATCATGGGGAGAGCACCAGACAGACCCAGACACTCTGCAAACCCGGCGCATTACTCCCCAACACTCCCAACACCATGAAAAGCGAGGGGAGGGATCCCTGGGTGGCGCAGCGGTTTGGCGCCTGCCTTTGGCCCAGGGCGCGATCCTGGAGACTCGGGATCGAATCCCACGTCGGGCTCCCGGTGCATGGAGCCTGCTTCTCCCTCTGCCTGTGTCTCTGCCTCTCTCTCTCTCTCTCTGTGACTATCATAAATAAATAAAAATTTAAAAAAAAAAAAAAAAAGAAAAGCGAGGGGAGACTTAACGATCCCAAAACAGAAAATGGGGTAAGAAGAAAACGTGGTGGAATGTGGATAAAGCCTGGAGTTTCGGCGCCCAGCCTGCTCTCTCAGTTTTGAGCAATGTCCCGTGGTCGTGCAAGATGTGAGCCTTGGGGAAACCCGGCTGGTGGGTGTACGCAACTCCTTACGACCTTTCTGTAAATCTAAGACTATTCCAGAATGAGCGTGGTGTTGCTTATTTTTTTAAGCCCAGCCTCAAGAAACCAAAGGCCACACCTGCCAATCGGAGGGGAGACAACTTGAACAGCCCAAGACAGTCAGCCACCACAGCTGCCAGGAGCCGGCTGGAGCACCCCGGAGTCCCGGAGGAGGAGGGGAGGCACATGCCAGGACGTGCGGAGGGCCTGGAAGGAGGACGGGGCGGGAGCACCTCCCGTGAGCGGCCGAGATGTGGATCCTGCATCCTCGAGGGCCCTGGGCAGAGGATCCTGCCCCAGATCACACTGCCCGAGTGGCAGAGCCAGACCGCGGAGCCAGCCTGCCTGGCCCCTGAGTGGCCTCCTGCACTGCTGCTCGGGTGGCAGAGCACAGATGCGGCGATGACGACGACGGGAACGTCCTATCAGCCAGCCTGTGAGCCACCTGTGGCTCCTACGCACTGGGAATGTGACCTGTGGAAGTTAGTTACCGGAGCTGATACGACTAAAGAATTTAACTTTGAGTTTTGTGTCACCTTAAGTCATTGAATTTTCAAGAGCCACCTGTGGCTAGTAGTGGCCACCGTACAGGACAGCGCAGGTCTAGGCGACCCGCCCTACTGGAGGAGCAAATCCCCTGCTCCCGTCTTCCTGCTGGAAGCCAGCAGTGTCACCCCGGGGTGAGGACGACAGCGTGTTCCAGTTACGCTGTGCCCAAGCCAACTAGGGACAGGACAGGGCAAGACCGGGAGGGGGTGCTGGGCTGGAGGGAGCCGCCTAAGCTCCCACCCCTAACAACGGCTTCCCTGGGCCCCCACGTCCTCTAGCCAGGACAGAACCAAAGCATTCCAGGCCAAGTGGACGTGAGCTTGGCGGCTGGGCTTGAAAGGGTCCCAAGCACAGGCTCTCTTCGCCGTGACCTGTCGTCTATGACGATCGGGGACCATTACGAAGCACCTGTTGCGGGCCACCTGTCGTGCGTTGTATTTTCAGACTTCATTCCACGGGAACGCAGACGGGGCAGGGGCTGCGTTACCCTCATTCCACAGGTGGAGAAACAGACTCCACAGAGACTCGGTTATACTTCCCCGAAGTCGCTCGCTCGGTGCATTAGAAGGAGCTGGGCTCTCGGGCGGGCGGGCGGGCTGCCTACAAAGCTCGGCTTCTCACACCAGACCACTTGGGGGGAGGGGAGTGGCACTTACTCTACTACATCACAGACTTGCTGTGTCATCAGGCCTCTGAACCTCGCCTGACTATTCAGACATCCTTCTTTTAAAGGCGAGGAGAGAAATAGCACCGGCCACACGCAAGCTCGGGTCTCTGTCCAGGAGAAATCCTCACAGCCAGCGCCAGCTCCGAGGCTGCAGGGCAGTTCCACCAGAGAACACACGAGAAGGCCCTGGGTGAACTCTGAAGGTGACGTCAAGGGCAGTGGGTATTTTTGGGTGAGGTCAGGCAGCTTTAGAAGGGATCTGGAAATAATTTATGGCACACCAAAAGCCAGGAGTGGCTGAAACATGAGCCTCCGGGCTAAGCGTCACCAAAACACAGTGAACTTCATGTTTTAATTTTATTTAAGTAATTTAATTTTAAACAGCCACCTGTAGCTAATGGTCTCCGTAAGAGGACAGTGTCGATCCAAGCCACCTACACGATGAGAGGAGCTAGTCTCTGCCCTCCTGGGCTGGGGAGCGGGGAATCTTACAGCGTGGAGAAGTCACCCTCGTGCCGACCCCCACTGCCTCCACGGCTGAGGCAAGCAGAGAGACTGGGAGCCCCGAGGGCGGGGAAAGGCCCGGGCCTGTGCGTGGACAGGTCTTCCTAGGCTCCGCTGGGGACCACCACCCACCCCTGCCCTGCACTTGGCTGGGACCTACTCTCTGCCCTGTGCCGTGCTGAATGCGTGAGCAAGGCCCCTGGAGCACAAGCACGTGTATTATCGGGACCATTTTATAGATGGGAAAATGGAGGTCCAGCAGGTGGCAGAGCTGCAATGTGCCCGCCAAGCCCTGCTCTCCACACCCGCTCTGCTGCCCGCCAGATGTAGCAGGTGTCCTCAGCAGACAGGAGAGGGGAAAGGCACCTCCCAGGCAAGGGAAGAGGAGGACGCATGGCAATGGGGCTGCAGGTGCCTCCTCCTCCTGGTCCCCTCCAGCTGCCCAGCGAGGCCACGGCCCCATTCTGCAGCCACGGGAGGCAGCTTCTCCCAGCTGCTGCCTGGCCAGAACTCCTCCCCCCCCAAGAGCACACACTCCTCCGGGGACCTCCCCAAAGCTTCCAGATAATCAAAGAGCCATAAAAAGCAGTAAGAGGCCCTTTATCTCAGGCTTATCTGAGCTTCCTGAACTTTCAATGCCTCTCAGCTCACACCTGAGAAAAAGGCCCGCCACCAAGACGACATGAGTCTCACAAGGTGAACCCACTGCCACCGGAATGCAGGGGAAAGGAGCCAAGTCCTTGGAGAGGAGCAGAGAACAGGGAGTTCACTGAAAACTAGCGGGTGGGAGATAAAAGAAACTACACCTCCTGGTCCCCCAAAGCCAGTGTCCACCGTCTGCCAGACCGCGGTCAAGAAGGCCACCACGCAGCTCCAAGCGCCTGCTATGCCCACCTCCTCGATCTCCAGAGAAAAGTCAGGGATGGTGAGGCAGTGGGTGCCCCGGGACAGCAGGGTCCCGCCCTGTCCTGGCTGCCCTGCTCCTTTAGCCCCGGCGCCCAGGGGCCCCGCCCAGTGATGACCGATGCCCACCCGGCCTGTGTTAGACGAAAGCCCCACTGCAGAGAACGGCAGTGCCCCCACCCCTGCAGCTGCTGGTCCAGCCCCGAGGTTCTGTGAATCTCTAGGGACAGCAGATCCCACAGGATCTCTTTCCCAGGGGCTCCACGGTGGGGGAGACCACCCGAACCATAACTGCCTGAGGATTTCCTGGCAGGCTGGGGTGGGCTCACACCCCTGCGCACGCACACACGTGCACCCACGTGCACACGCGGGACATTCCAGGGCCTTTTCCAGGACAACGTATGGGAAATGCAAAGGAGGAAAGAATCCCACCTTTGGGGAAGAGAAAGGACCCGAATAACGACCGCCTTATGAGGCCCTGACAGCAGGGCTTGCCCAGGACGGTCCTGGTCACAGCGTCACCCCCCCACCCCCACCCCCAGAAATCTACCACCGCCATGGCCACTGCCCCTAAGTCCAAGAGCCACAAAAGAAAGACAAAAATATTTTTTTTTGAAAGACAAAAATATTAAACCCAGATTAACCCCACTGCCAGAGTTCTTTTCGGCCCTGGCCACTTTCCAGTTTATGTAACGCGTGAAAGATCGTCTGGTCAGATGACTCGGAGCAGCTGCCCTGCCTTCCCGGGAAGCCCGCAGCAGGTACCGGCCGGCGCCCCTGCTCGGGACACCCAGCCGCTGGGCTGGAGGAGGCCGGGCACCCGCGTTCCTAAACTCCCCGCTGCTTCCTGCGTGCAGCCAGCGTCGAGAGCCAGGCTCGCGGGCTTCAGGGGTGAAGGAGCCTTTGCTCCGGAGGCGACAGGCCGGGGACCAAACCACAGCTCTGCTGCCTGGCTTGGCGTGCCAGGACAGCTACCGCGGAGGGGGCAGTAACAGCCTCTGCTCCCCGCAGCGAGGATTAACCAGATAACTTCTCTGGGAAACAGGGCAACAATGCCTCCCTCTCGGGGTGCTGGGAAGGACGGAATAAAGAAAGCAGCCGAAACACTTAGCAGAAGGCCTGGCACTTGATAAATGCTCCTGGTGTGCTGCCTCCCGTCCCCAGCCCTCCCCTCCATCCCTGGTCCAGTTACAGGGCCCCGGACGGTGGGTCACAGGCCAGCGCCCCCAACCTGCACGCATGCGCCTCCTCGCAGCCACAGCCTGGCCGTCACTCTCCTACAGAAGGGGGCCGGGACCCAGTCCGTCTGTCCCGTGCCACCTCCTGCATGGTCACAAACCCACTTCCTGAATGGGTAGTGAGGAGGCGCCAGGGGAAGCTGGGTATCCACAGCACAGCCCTCCCTGCGGAGCGAGCGACAAGGCCCCCCGGGGACACCCTCCCAACACACAGCTGAGGACACCCACGGGGACCCCGCCTCTGGCCTTCTGCTCCGGGGTGCGTGCGCCTCCCTGACACCTGCAGGGCCCTGGGTGCGGCGGTCAGGGCAGCTGGGGGCAGGCACTGCACCCCCAGCAGTAACTTATCAAGAGTCCGGGGGGCGATGAACAAGAATACAGGTTCTCACAGGAAAATGCTCACGATCTGCAATTAGGGCAGAAAATGAGCCATGAAGCAGCAGGTGCAATAAAACCACAGTTCTATAAAAAAATATATATATATATATACACTTGCAGATCTATGCAGTGAAGAGGCCAGACAGGGACGCACGGTGGGGGGGGTTAAAGGTCACTTTAGTCTATCACCCTTCTTTAAAAAAAAAAAAAGATTTCACTTATTTATTCATGAGAGACAGAGAGAGAGAGAGAGGCAGAGACACAGGCAGAGAGAGAAGCAGGCCCCATGCAGGGAGCCCGACGTGGGACTCGATCCTGGGTCTCCAGGATCACACCCTGGGCTGAAGGTGGCACTAAACCGCTGAGCCGCCCGGGCTGCCCTCTCACCCTTCTATATGCTTGTTTCTCTACAGTACACACGTGTGCCCACGATAAGAAAGAAAAAGGGGGAAGGACACGTATTTCTGGAAACGTTAAGCTGTGCGCTGGCCAGCGTGGGTCCCGCGTGCCCTTGGGTCGGCCCCAGACAGACCAGCACCCTTGGGGACAGCGGCGGGCAGCTGCTCTCCAGCTGAGCATCAATCCCTGGGTCTCCTTTCCTCCCCCCATGGCTCCAGCAGCTGGTCCGTCGTCCCGCTTTACAGGGAAGAAGGGGGTCCCAGGTCGTGGAGCCCACATGTAGGGCGGGAAGGACCCAAACCGGATCCGTGCGGCAGACCTCGGCGGGCTAAACACCAGTTCTGGAAGCCAATGGGGATCAGCCCGGGCTCTACATCATCTCAGCTCTACGACGACGTGAGGGTGATGCCGTGTCCCCTCTGCCCTGCTTCCACATCCATAAAGTGGGCACTGTCACCGCGGCCGCCTCCGAGGGCGTCAGGATTGACGAGATAAGGCAGGTAGACCCGTGCAACAGCATCTGGCACAGGAAAATGATACAGCCTGGCACAGAATATCAGCGCCCTTTCCCCAAGGGCAGGGACCGGCGCCTGGGTCACTGCACATCAGTCGCACTCCGTGATGGTGTGTGGGATGGAAGGATGGGGGTGGAGGGGAAGGGCAGAGGGCGCCCAGGCAGCCAGCCAGCCAGCGGGGTACTGGCCAAGGTCACCCTGGCACCGTCCTGGGCGGGTGGGGGAAGCGCCAACCGAGCCCCGCCCTCTGGCTTTGAGCTCAGGCGCCACCACCCCTGGGCCGGGGACTGCACCCCCCCGGGTCTGCACAGTGGGACCCCTAACATTGCCTCTTTCCAGGTGTGTTAGCCTCCTCTTGCTGCTGCTGTGCCAATTTACCACCAACTTAGTAACTTGAAACAACCCAGATGTATTGTCTTACAGTTGCACGGGTCAAGCGTCTAAAATGGGATTCGCTGGGGTATAAGCAAAGTGTTAGCAGGGCTCTCCTCCCTTAGGGGCGCTGGGGAGGATCGTACCCCTCGCTTTTTCTAGCCTCTGGAAGCAGTCAGGATCCGCTGGCCTACGGTCGGTCCCTCCTCCATCTTCAAAGCCCACAGCGTGGCATCTTGTAACCTCTCTCTGACCTGGGCCCTCCTGCCTCTCTCCTAAGGACCCTTGTGATCGCACTGGGCCCACCCGGAGAATCCAGGAGACTCTCCCCATCTCAGATCCTTAACTTATATTTGCCAGGTCCCTTTGCCATTGAAGGGTAACATGTTCACAGGTGCTGGGGATCAGGACTTGGCGCTCTTGGGGGGGGGGGGGGCGGCACTATCCTCCCCACCACAGCCGTGAGAACCACAGTGAGATAGTGAGATGTACAGGAACTATAACGCGTGTGCACATGTAAACTATTAGTACTGGGCCTACTTTGTGCCCCCCATCAGGGATGAGAGTCGAATAAAGCAGCATCCTATGGCTGCAGAGGCCCAGGGCCGGACGTCACGAGGTTGCTGACCGGGGCACTCGGTGCAACGAATGGGCACACAGGTACCTCTTCCAGGAGAGACTGTATGGCTTTTATCCTGGATGCTTTTGTGCTGGTACTTTTATACTGCGACCCAAAGGCCACAGCTCAGATGCTGAAACCCCCTCGTAACCACAGGTGGAGAGGAAAGAAAAACAAAAACAAACACAGCTTTTCCCGTTTCAGGACTAGCAAGGGGTCAGAGAGGACTCTAATGGTATAGGGGTCTGGTCCCCATAACCCTCTCACGAGGGAATCCAGTGGGGGGAGCTGATCTCCGCCAGGCCTCAGGTCCCACATGGACCCCTCAGGATAGGACACAGGAGGCTGGCAATGCTCCGGATTTGGAGAAACAGTGAGAGTAAGGGCAAGCCTGGGTGGGATTGCAAACTACCCCACGCTGGGGCTCAGCAATCTGGAAAGCCCTGAGTGATAACCCAGTGACGGACTTTGCCACAGAGAAGTTCCTCTGGGGCTGGGGGCATTCCAGTTCTGTCCTGCTGACCCTCCCAAGACCCCCCACGCTCCCCACGCCCATGGACCTCAAAAGCCACAGGCCTCGAGCACCATTTCCATTCTGCTCGAACGCTGTTTCCAGTGCCTGGCCTGACCCTCCCAGCACCTGATGTGCCCAGAGAGGACGGGGCTCCTTGGCACTTCCAGGAATCAAGCTGCCCAACTGCTTCCCCAGAGGCCAGGCCCAGGTGAGAGACTCAGTCCATCTTGTCTGGATACCCAGGAAGGGGCTGGACAGGTACCTCCAGGGAGCCACTAAGAATCCCTGTGGCCCAGACAGGAGCCAAAAGCCTGACCCAGCAGGAAATACTAAGGCTGCAGGGGGCCCTGTGGGAAGGCAGCAAAGCTGGGCAGAAAAAGCAAACAACTCCAGAGGGGGCCAGTGCCCTCGGAGGGAAGAGGTGCGGCAGAGGCCAGGGAAAACACAGGAAGCCAGCGACCCACACGCCCTCGTTCCTGCAATCACTGTGCTCTGAGCTGCTTCTTCAGCCAGACGCCTCCCGGGAGAGGTCGGGGTACTTGAGCCCATGGGCTTCAAAGTCTCCCAGGAAGGGCCAACCCCGCAGGCTCCAACAGACGGCCACACTGCAGCTCCCCAAGTCCTCGGGTAAGCCACCTCAACTCCAGCCTCGGTTCCTCTCCTAAAAAGTGGGCAAGCCCAGGGGCGCCTGGGGGGCTCAGCGTCTGCCTCCAGCTCAGGGCATGATCCCGGAATGCCTGGCTCGAGTCCCGCACTGGGCTCCCTGCGGGGACCCTGCCTCTCCCTCTCCCTGTGTCTCTGCCTCTCTCTCTCTGTGTCTCTCATGAATAAATAAATAATCCTAAAAAAAAAAAAAAAAAGTGGGCGAGTCCAATCACCCCACCTCCTGGGGCTATGGATCCAGGAGAGATCACGTGTGGGGCTCACTTAGCTCGTCGTTACTGCCAGGATCAGCAGGACCAGCCACCCCGCCACCCAGAGCCCCCATCCCACTGGCCTCCCTCCCGGCCCCTAGAGCCCAGGCTCGGAGACCCCATTTCCACACTCTTCTTCATGGAGACACTGAACGTGTCCTGTGGTCCAGTGCTCATCATTCATGTAATACGAGGCCTTAAGGGCTCCCCTGAGGCCTGGCAGTCCCCACTTTAAACACCCACGCCCTAGGGGGCTGGCCTGGGGGTGGGTACCTGGGGGGAGGGGGAGACATGTCTCCACACCCTTCCCCCAGTCGGAAGGGGCTGCCCTGACTCTGCTCCCGCTTGTTCCCGGACGGGGCCTTGCCCACAATCACACACAGGCAGGAGCCCAGGCCACTCTGCGTGGCTCCCCAGGGGGCAGTCTATGGAACTGACCTCTTGCAAACTACTCTCCTAAGAACCAGAGGCAAAGTTAGATCTCTCAGGAGGCACAATTCGCACCCCAATAAACACACAGTCGATCGTCCATATGCAGCCGCCACCACCTCCATCAGCCACCCACCCCGCGCCACCACCAGTCTGAGGTTCTGGACCTGGAGTCCCCAGCACATCCCTGGAGGGCAGTGCAGGGGTCAAACACCCAGCCCCCGGGGGAAGAGGCCCAGGCTCCGGCCCTATTCTGAATGAACATGCACTATCTGTATGTAACCCTGGCCACGCGGCTTCCCTGAGCCTCCGCTTCCCCACCTGTGTCATGGGTAAGGACAGCCACTCCCAGGAGGTGGGAGGCTGGGAGGCGTCAATGGGACTGGGCCTTTAGCCCCGTGCGTGGCACCCAGTAAACACGACCATTCTCGTTACTATTATTTTTGCTGTTGTAGTTGCTGTCTGGTAGCAGATGCGTCTCGTTGCAGGAAGAGAAAGCACCAAAGCTGAGCACTGAGGAGGTAGCTCTTGCCCAGCAGCGAGGATGGACGAGACCCCCCAGCCATTCTCACGCCTTGGATTGTTGACCAGAGTGGCCTGACCCTCAAACCACCCCAGGGGCCTCGGCACAGACGACCCAGCAACGCACAGCAGCCCGGCTGCCTCCCCCGGCCAAGCAGGTAGAGGGACCAGGAAGTCCACGGGCCTCAATGCCCCTGCCAAGGTACCTGGACGGCCAATCAGCTTCAGTCAGCCCCACCATCACCCACCTGGCAAGCAGGATTCTCTCCCCTGGGCAGACCCAGAGAGGTGGGGCAGGTGGGGCGGGGGGGGGGGGGTGGCTGGCCCGAGGGAGGAGGGTCAAACCCAGGTCTGTCTGATTCTTGGGGAACAGAGCCCAACCACCTCCCTCCAAAACCACATCCTCAGGGCTCCCCGAGGACACAGTTCGTTAAGCATCTGCCTTGGGCTCAAGTCATGATCCCAGGGTCTTGGGATCGAGCCCCACATTGGGCTCCCTGCTGAGGGGAGGGTCTGCTTCTCCCTCTCCCTCTGCTCCTCCTCCCATTTGTACTCCCTCTCTCTTGCTCATTCTCTCTCTTTCTCTCTCAAATAAATAAATAAAATCTTTTTAAAAATAAAATAAAATAAAATAAATAAAATAAAATAACAAAACCACATCTAAACCAGGACCCAGAATAACAACAGCAAATACCTTTGGAGCAGCGGGCACATGCCAGCAGCCTGAGCACAGGATACCTGTTAACTTATGATGCCTCAGAGTCCTCCCCAGAGTCCTCCCCATCTTACTGATCAGAAGTAAGGCTCCAGACAAGAAGCCACTTGCACAGAGACGCACAGCCAGTGCCAAGAAAGACTTGAAGCCAGCTCCATGTGGCTACGAGCCCAAGCTCCCAGGTGTCCCGGGACCCCACTCCAGCCCTTGCTTAACCACCACACGCTCCCACCTGGCGGCTCACCAGCGGGGAGGTGGGGATGAGGACGGGCCCTGCTTCCCTCCCTAGCAGTGGGCCAGGGCCCTGATGGGGGCGGGCCCTGCTTCCCTCCCTAGCAGTGGGCCAGGGCCCTGATGGGGGCTGCAGCTCTCCCAGCATCTGGGCAGTTACTACCCCTGTCGTCAGGAGCCTCTAGAGGCCAGGTGGGCAGCCAGGCAAAGCCTGGGGCCATTTCTGAACCTCCAGGCAGGGGCCACGGAGGAAACCCCGTGAGGATCCGTGAAGTGTCCTCCCCTTGGCGATTTGCTTTTTCAAAGCCGTGTTTGCTTGGTGACTACCTTTAGGAAGGTCTCAAAATAAATAAATAAATAGGAGAGAACATTTTTTCCCCCTTTCTCTTGTATAACAAAGAGAAGGACGATGATCTGAATCGATTCTTCTCCCCGAGGACTCCAGAGTGGAAAATCACCACCCAGGGAAAGAGCTGGAACTGAAGCAAACAGAGATCTGCAAGGGAGGGTGCAGCTGGGAGCACAGAGCACTGGACTACGAGTCCGAGGCTGCCGGCGTCTCACAGCGTAGCCCTGGACAAGTCCTGCTCCCAATCTCCGCTTCTGTGAAACCAAGAGCAGGAGAGTCCCTGAGGACTCCTGCCACGATCCGTGCTCTGCAGGGAGCTCATGTCCCATGACTGTTTGCCCAGAAGGGAACTCAGAAGTGACATTTATTCAAGCCAGGTGTGGCGAGACTCACCTGGCAGCCCTGGCCCAGCCCGAGAGGCCGAGGCTCCGAGCACACAGTCGCTGTCCCTCCCGCCCCGTCACTGGACACACCCAGCCCCGACAGGAGGCGGCGGAGAAGCGAACACAGGTGCGTATTTGGTGTGTCCTTCTACCAGCCTCTCCTATTCCCCACGATGCTCCTACATGGGTATTACTCCCATTGTACAGACAGAGAAACTGAGGCTCAGAGAGGTTGCCAGGCGGCCCAAAGCCACCCAGCTAGTGCCGGGCTGAGTGGGGATTCGAACCTCCAGAGCTCACACCCTGGTGCCGCCAGGAGATGGTATTTGAGGGGGCTGGGGCTGCTCCAGGGTGAGTCCTAGGACAGGTAAGGGAGCTGCGGAGCGGTGGGCAGCGGGTTCAGGGCAGAGGCAGGCCCCTCTCCCTGAAACACTCTCTGAGCTACCCCCCCAGCGGGCTGCTGAAGACGACATGGTGCGGCACCAGCCCTCTGGGCCACTGGTCACCACCTCAGCACTGCCTCGGCACCAGCCAGACACCCAACCCGGCTTCCAGGGCTCACAGAGAGCAGGCGGGCAGGGACGGGCCAGGCTGCCGAGATCCCGACCCTGAGTGGGCAACGGGGTTCTCCAGGAGGGTGGCCTGAGAGAAACAAGAGCACCAGACCTGGAGGGCAGTGGTGCGCTTGCTCACGGCCCACTCCCCTTCCCACCCTCCTGCCCCTGCCAGTAGCTTCCTCCCACCCCTTCCCACCCCTCCCCTCTCTCTGAGCTCTCCCCCCAGGCCTCTTCCCATGGGTGGTGTCTCAGCACCCTGGGCATTCCTCTCTGGGCCACTCTCCTGCATCTGCATCCCCCACTAGGCCCAGTTTCTGGCTAGCTTCCTTCCGGGCCCACCCCGGAGGGCTCTAACCCCTGGGGGATCAGACTCCCCCGCACAGGTGCAGGGCTGCTGATTCATTTCAGGTCCCTGGGCAGGGAGGAGAGGCCGACCCCCGACCTCGGGCCCAGCAGAAACCCTCCAGGGCCCACCCATTCCGGATGGCCCCCCCAGGGGCCCAGGGCGGCAAGCTGCATCTCTGAGCTCTCCAGCTGGGTGACACCCACCTGAGAATCAGGCCCCCTGGGTCTGCACACCAGGAAGAGAAAGGGAGACTCAAACGCCCCTCCTCCTGCCATGGTGGCCAGGATTTAAAGCCAGGACCCCAGGGCCTAGATCCACCACTAAGGATTCCCTTAGAGGAGGACTCTCTAAGCACCCAGGTCCCCAAAGCCAGGCAGCAAGCAGCACTGAGCAAAACCCTGAAAGGCCTCTGCTTTAACGGCCCCCAAACCCAAACCCAGCTGTGCAGCCAACCCCCGCCCCGACACTCACTCCCCCCCTCCGAGCTGGCTTGGGAGGCCACAGGAGGGAACGGCTGCTGGATCCTTAGGCGAAGTCTGAGCAGTCCTGGGCCCAGCACCACCCTCCCGACACCTCCTGACCAGCGTCCCCTCTTTCGCCAACCACCAAAGCAAAGGAACAAGTCTCACTTACTCTGTCTGGGGTGGTGAGGCTGCTGGGTCTGGGTCTGTGGGAAGAGAGCAGAGGAGAGCCTGTCAGGCCTGAGGCTGGTCCCTACGGACTCAGTCCATCCCCGCCCCCTTTCCCAGCCTCCCCGGGGTGCCAGAGACGGAGCCTGGCCAACCTGGGTGCCTGCTGGCTTCCTGCCTCCCTTCCCCCACCCACCGCACTGTCATTAAGCTCCCTACCTGTCCTACCTGTACCAGCCCGCTCCCACCTCCATGGCCCACATCCCAGCTCCGATCAGAACAGCCGCCCTGCCAGCTCTGGGCCTGCCTCCCACCCCCAGCTCCTCAAGGAGAGCCCCTAGTCCCCAAGCCTGCAGGAAGTTCCTGCTAGTCCAGTCCCCAGTCTCTCCCAGATGACACAATACAAGAGCCCAGAAGCTGCCATTTAACACGGCCTTATCAGGGCCCTCCCACCCCTCCGGGAGGTGGCTCCCCTGGCTGTGTGACTCCCTGGGAGAAGCTGCTGGGGAAGAGGGGCTTCGGAGACACGAGCCCTGGGCAGCAACTGTATCCAAGCAGGACCCGGAGCCAACCACTTCCACGACCCCATGTCAAAGTGCGCCAGATGCTGCAGGAATGCTCGGAATCTCCAGTTCCCAGGGGAAGCAACTGGAATGCAACTTCTCAATGGTTTTTCTCTTCCTGCTTCTGGGGACAGTGGAGGGTCTGGGAGGCATCCCTGGGAGCCTAGAGCCCCAGAGGCCGGGGGAGTGGGAGGACCCAAGGCTCCCAAAAACACCTTACCAGTGGTGCGGGCGGAGTCCAAGTGGATCAGTGGGGCATCCTCGATGTCCTTCTCTGGGGCAAGGCCTGGGACACCCAGGCCGGCGCTGGTGTCCTCGTCATCATCACTGTCGTCAAACTCAAAAGCCTCTCCAGGGTCGTCCTCTGCCTCGGGGGAGGGGCCGGGGCCTCCGGGAACCAGCTGATCTTCTGGAAGGGAGGAGGAGTTAGTGGACTCAGGGCCTGGGGTTTGGTCAAGGGAAAAGGCTACCGGCTACCACGGGGGAGCTGCTGCGGGCCTGAGTGAGGGCACGAGGGCAGTTCCCAGGGACTCAGTAAACCCCTGCCCAGGCCAGCTGGTCCCCCTGGGCTCCCAAGGTGACCCATCATCGGTGAGGGCTCCAGGCAGGTAGGCAGTGGACAGAGGGGAGGGAGCAAGGCTAAAGGGCGAGCCAGCGTGCATCTGCACCCGGACCTACACCTTTCATGTTCTTGTTTCCCATTTCCCCGTTTTGTAAGAAAGGGGGCTTTTTATTTTTTATTTGTTTATTTTTTAAAAGACTTTATTTATTCATGAGAGACAGAGACAGAGAGGCAGGGACACAGGCAGAGGAAGCAGGCTCCATGCAGGGAGCCCGAGGCGGGACTCGATCCCAGGACCCCGGGATCACGGCCTGAGCTGAAGGCAGATGCTCAACTGCTGAGCCACCCAGGTGCCCTGCAAGGGGGCCTTTAAAATGCACGTGCATGTGGTTCATGTGTGGTTCAGTACGTGTGTGCCTGTGTGCTTTCACCACGTGCAAGCGAGCACACCCCCGTCCTGCACACCGCACGCAGCTGCCTGCAAGTATCTGGAGCCCGAAGGGAAGCAGCGTACGGGGACCAGGGTGAGGAGCCTGCAACCCCAGGCCCCCGTGGGGCCACGTCCTCCTGCCATCCAGCAAAGCTCAACTGAAGCAGAGCTTCCCGCCCCCCCGCACGCTCCCTCTTAGCCCGTGTTTTCTCCATCCATCCACTCCCGTTTAACCTGCAAAGATGTGTTTTGTGCTCCTTTGTATTCCCCAGCCGATCTCAGATCCCTAAGAGTCCTCTTAACTGTCCCCTTTAAGGGGACAGAGGGTGGCCTGGCCCGGGGTAGAAGCTCAGCAAATTCTGTTAAACAAGAAAAGGAACGGGTTCTCTCTCCTAAAGAGCTTAACAGGCCCTCAACCTTTCCACCCGCCCCACCAAGCTTAGGTCCCCAGTTTTCTTCCAGGGAGGACTCCCTTCCTCGAACCTGGGGCTGGACGGACCACCAGAGGCTCGGTATGTCATCCCCCTACTTCAAGCAAACCTGCTCCAAAATCAAAGGGCAATGTGGTCTGGTTTTAAAAGTCTGCAAAGCTGGGGCATCTGGTGGCTCAGTCAGTTAAGCACCTGCCTTCTGCTCAGGTCACGATCCAGGGGTCCTGGGTCCGGGGATCAAGCCAGCGTCGGGCTCCCTGCTCAGCCAGGAGTCTGCTTCTCCCTCTCCCTCTGCTCCTCCCCCTGCTTGTGTGCACGTGCTCGCTTGCTGTCTCTCTCTCAAATAAATAAATAAAATCTTGGGGGGAGAAAAAAGTCTGCAAAGCGGACTAACCCTCCAGTCCTGCTGTAGCTCACACCACACAAGGGAGAGCACGAGCTCTGGTCCTGCCTGGGACCCAGACCGGCTGTGTGGTTCCCAGCAAGTCTCTTCACCTCTTGGAATTTGGTTTCTCCCTCCGTAAACAGGAGAATAAAAACAGCACCCACCCCATTAGGCCGAGGTGAGTGTGAACTAAGAAGTAGGTCAGGGTTTCCTGCCTCGCCACTATCAACTGGCTCTGGCTCCCCGGGGTCTTCATGCTGGGGCCACTGCAGGACCTGCAGCAGCATCCCTGGCCTCTACCAGTTAGAAACGAATATTACCCTGCAGTTGCGACACCAACAATGTCTCCAGACATTGCTAAATGTTCCCTGGGGGACAAAATCACCCCTAGTTGGGAACTGCCAGGGTAATACTTGGCCTAGTGTGTGGACACATTACACAACAGCACCTGTCGTAAGTACGGCCCCTCCCAGCCTGAGATCCTTGAAGACAGGATTGCCCAGCCCGTATTTGTGGACTCAGCCCCAACAGGTGCTCAGAGGTGAAAGGATGAGTAGGCAGGCAGGAAGGTGGATGGAGCAGAGAGACGGCTCTATGGAGCAGCACAGGGGCTGACGAGCGTATCCAACTCCAGCAGTCTCTTGACGACTAGAAAAATCCAGTCCCTCTCCTACAGTGACCTGGGAGTTTGCAGAGCAGAACATTCCAGGTGCCAATGTACCAAATCCCAAATCCACAGAGCCCCTTCCTCCGGGGCTGGGGTGCAGCTGAAGCCCAGAGCTCAGCCTCCCTCCCCACCAAATGGAGGCCCCAGAGGTAGGGACCCACCTCTCCTCCTGGGAGCCTTGGGGACAGCTTGGGTCAACATGGGCAGGAGTAGACCCCTCTGGGCTATGATGTGGCCCGTGGCACAAGCTCCTTCTCCTGGTTGAGAGCCTGGCTGGCGCAGCTCCTGGTGTAAAGCCTCTCGACCACCCCCACTGGACACGACGAGGCCACAGAGGTTCGAGCAGCAAAGCGAAGGACCCACCATCATGCGGCTGGTAAGCGGGGAGCCGGATCTGAACCTGTTCCATCTTAGTCCCCTCCTACATTCTCCACTGAGCCCTGCTGCCTTCTGGAAGTTCACTGAGCCGTTGGACACTGGGCCTTGACATGATGAATTAACAAAGGAAGTCCAGGGGTTGAGTTGGAAGCTGGATCGATGGTTTTCAAATGACAGTTCTCAACCCGCTGCTGGGTCACAAAATCAATTAGGGGATTCCCCAGGCAGTATTCTGCTTCTTTATGAACTGCTTGAGATATTTTTAAATATTTTATCATAATATTAATAAAGTCACATTCGGTATGACTGCTGCCATGGCTCTGACAGTTCTGTTTGCTTGCTGACACAGGTGTACACACACACAGGTGGTACAGAGTCTTCTACTGCTCTCCCCTCGCTCACCACTGCAGCCACACGGGGCTCTGTGCTGCACCATGAATGTGCCCGACGTGCTCTTGCCTCGGGACCTTGGCACCTTCCATCCTGGGGTCCAGAATGTTCTTCCCCAGGTATCTTCTCCCGCTCTCGCCTCCTTCAGGTCCTTACTCTAGGCCATCTCCAAAACCGCCCACAGAGACACCCTGGGACTCCCTGATGACCCTGCCTGCCTTACTTTTCTCTATGGCCCTCATCAGCAGTGATGTCCGATGCTTTGATTTTACTGTGTCCTAACCAGAACGTAAGCTCATGAGCTCATCATAAAATAAATAAAAATAAATAAAAAATAAAAGTTTAAAAATACTGGGGTGCCTGGGTGGCTCGGTCAGTTGAGCATCTGAAACTCTTGGTTTCGACTCAGGTCACGATCTTGGAGTTGTGGGATGGAACCCCTGTGTTGGGCTCCATGTTCAGCAGGGCATCTGCTTGAGATTCTCTCTCCTACTCCCTCTCTCCCTCCCCCACCTCAAATAAATAAATATTTAAAAAAATAAATAAGTAAAATAAAAGTTTTAAATGCTGGGATAAATGACTTCAAAGCCCCCCCCCACTATTTGAGGGCGACCAGATACAGCCCCACCCTGACCCCCGGACTCAGTGCCTGTGGCCCCTCCCACTTGAATCCACCTGAGAGGCAGTGGGGATACTGTGCACGTGGCTGGTACTGAGTGATGACTAGGGTGTCACAGTCAGACCCCCGGGCTCCAACCACAACTCTCCTCGATGTTGACTGCATGAATGGGGGGGGGGGCTCACTATACCCCCCAGGCTGCAGCTCCCTGACCTATGACAAGGACAAGAACAGCGAGCAGCTTTCGGGCCATCGGGCAGGACGGGACACTGGACGGGAGGGCGGAATGAACCTGCCCGTGTGAAGCTGCCTGGTGTGAGGGCACGTGCTCACTGCTGATACTGGTCCTGCTTATCGTCAGGGCCATTGCATCATGACCATTATCTCCATCATGATTATGATGATTATGATTATTGCCTTGAGTCAGAGCTCAGCCCCAGGCCCTGGGGGAGATGTGTGCAGGCCTTTCCAGTCACAGGCCAGGCCCGTGGAGCAACCGGCCACAGGCCCTGTGCAGGGACACCAATCAGTACGGTCACGCCTGCATGCAGGGGACTGTTCCCAGCAGCTCCCGGGCCGGGAGGTTCAAAGAGGAATAAGACGCGCCCGCTCAGTGTCAAGGAGCTCACTGCACACAAGAGGTGAGCACAGATCCCCAGGGCCCGAGCCAGCGCCCAGGGACAGCAAGGGGCTCACGCTGGCCAGACACTGGCGTGGCTTCAGGCACGGGCCACCCCTGCACAGAGCCTCGCAGGATGAGTGGGGCTAGTGTCCCAGGCTGTGGCCGTAGCAGGAGTGGAAACGAACAGCATGAGACCCAGTGGACCCCAAGATGTGAGCAAGGGGGACGGAACTAGAGGACCGTGAAGAGGTGTTTGGGGGAATTTGAATTTTATAATTAACACAACAGGAAGCTGGGGATCCCTGGGTGGCTCAGCGGTTTAGCACCTGCCTTTGTGTCTATCGGCCCTTTGGCCCAGGGCATGATCCTGGAGTCCCGGGATCGAGTCCCATGTCAGGCTCCCTGCATGGACCCTGCCTCTCCCTCTGCCTGTGTCTCTGCCTCTCTCTCTGTGTCTCTCATGAATAAATAAATAAAATCTTTAAAAAAAAAAAAAAAAGACAACAGGAAGCTCTCAAAGAATCAGCAAACAGCAAAGAGCCTGTTTCAACCATATGACACTGGCTGGCAATATGGGGTATACCTGGGACAGTAAATGTCTGTCAAACGTTTGGTGAAAGGAACTGAATTGATTCAATCATAAAATCATTTTGTTCATATTTTCTGGTGAATAGGAGAAGGTGCAAAATGCCCCCAGCAGCAGAAGCCAGAGCAGGGAGCATCCAGGGGCCCAAGCCACCGTCAGGCCTCAGGAGATGCCCTGTCCCCAGAGCCCCACTCCACTGCTCCTGAGACCCAGGCAGCCAGACGTGGCTCCTTATCAGAAGGACAAATCAGGAGGCCCCTCCCGGAAATGAGCCCTTCCCCCATCTGGGCAGGTGGCATGACCGGAGCCGGCCCCTGCTGCCTGTGACGTTCCTGGACACACCCCAGCCCTGGGAGAGCCAGCCCCAGCAAGCCCGGGAGGCAGGAGACCCAAGCAGCCACCGTGTGCCACGAGGTGGACTCGCTGTGCTGGTCTCCCACCCTTCGGAGGAGAACACGAAGGCTCGGGGAGGAAGGGACCCCTCCCTGGTCCCTGGCGGTCCACCTCGCAAGGGGATAATAGTTTCCGTTCATTGAGCAACTGATCACCCGACGCCAGGGCTCTCCGTATATTTAAACCTGGCAACAGCACCAGAGCAGGTGTCGTTACTGTCCTCACGTGTACGGTGATGAGGCGGAGCCACAGAGACACCAAGTGGCTCAACTCAGCGCACAGTGTCGGTGGCAGGGTAGGGTTGGCGAAGAAGACCTCACATGGGACCTCTCTGCCACCGGCCTCTCCCAGAGGAAGATACAAAGACAGGCAGCTGGGCCCAGTGGGTGAAGGGTGTCCAGCTCCTCGGGGGGGGTGGGGCCTGGACTCCACCTGCAGTGTCCGAGGCCCCACTGCTAGGGTTGCCAGGTAAACTGCTGGATGGTGAATTGAATTTCAGATTAACAACAATAATGTTTCCACACATGTGTCTATGGGCCCAAGGCCCTTCCCCTCCACCTCCAGGGTCACCGCCCTCAATCCATGAGCTTCACCCCCAAGCACATCACACTCCTGTTGTCAGGTGGACAGTGTCTTAAAAGTTTAAAATCTCAAAAAAAAAAAAGTCTAAAATCTCCAGGGGATCTTAGGTGAAGAATCACCCCTCGTCTGGAGCCTACTCTGTTGAGAAGCAGATTATGACTTCCATGTTGCAGACCAGGAAACTGAAGCAGAGGGGTGCAGTCACTTGCCCCAGGGCACACTGCTAACCCCCAGCAGAGCAGGATTCTCACCCAGGGTCAGCCTGCTCCAAAGCTAGCATCCCTCCGCCAGCCCCGAGGCCCGTTCCGAGGAGGGACGAGCAGGAAGCCTGGGGTACGGTACCTATGGCAGCCTGTGGCGGAGGGTTGGAGGAAGCCATCAGACAAAGTCCAGCTCAGACCAGCACCGTCCCAGCCGCTCGCCTGTGAAAAAAAGGCCAAAAATCTAATTAGATGGGGTTCAAGGGCAAAGTCTCATCAAGCAGAAAGGGGTCACTGGCTTACCACCTGTGCACTCCAGCCCGCCAGCTCGCCTTCTCCTTCCCCAGCAGCTCCCAGAGCACAGGATGGTGCCAGAAAGGGCCCAGCCCCCACCCACCATAAATCATTAACCCAGAAAGGCAGCAGCTGCAGAGCTATCGCCCCATCTTCCCAGAAAAGCCAGGCCACCACAGACCTTCCTTCTGCTCAGTGCCCAGCGACCCTGGGGAGCCCGGCAGGTCCAGCTAGACAACCCCCCTTCATCCCTTCTGGCTTGCAGGTGAACCCCAGCCCCAGAGGCCAGGATCATGCTGGGGCTCCTGTGTTCCAGAAGCTGGATCACGCCTGAACTGTCATGGACGTGGCCGGACACCTCCTCCTCCAGGCCGCCCAGTGACCGCAGCTCCCTGGAGTCCGGCCCCTCGCACCAGCCCCGCCTGCGGCCCCGCTGAAGGCCATTCACTCTTTGTCTCTCCCTGTCCTGCCCCCACGGGGTTGGCCAGCTGGCGAGGGGCCACTGGCCTTGGCACATGGCCGTGAGGGAAGTAAAGGGATGCAGAGAGGCAGATGGCCAGACATAGGGAGAGAATCCCAAACGCTCGGAGCTCGGAGCACAGTTTTCCCTGGCCTCAAAGCGGGGGCTCCCTGGGCTTCCCAGGGCCTGCAGCCAACCTTGCCACAAGTCCAGGCGGTGAGGGACAGGGCTCTCCCCCCTCCATATTGGCACCCCCGATTCTGAGCTGGGGGCTGTCCTTCTAGACCTTTCTGTGGAGGGGAGAATCGATCCTGGAGGGAAGCACGAGCCCTACAGTCCAATCAGCCCCTGCCACCCGCTGGCTGCGTGCCTGCTTTCCTCTGCAATCCTAAAGCCTTTATTTTTTACTAAACGGCTTCCTCAATAAGCATAGAATGCATGTAAATGGCAATTAATTAATAACAGCAAACATTCCCATAGTGCCTACCATGTCTCAGATGCTATTCTAAGCACTCTACAAATATTAACAGATTTAATCCAACTATTAGAAATCAGACAAACTATTAGAAAACGAGGCCCAGAATGCGTAAGTTGCCCAAGATCACACATCTACTAAGGGTCTGAACCCAGGCCGTGGGCCCCGGAGGCCGTGCCCATTAGGTAACCACACTCCACTGCCTCTCAAAACCCAGACAACGTAAGGGTGCAGAGCAAAGTCTCCATCCCCCCAGTCCCACCCCAAACACCCCCATCCACCCCTATCCCCCGGGTCCCACCCCCACCCACCTCTATCCCCCTAGTCCACCCCCGTCCACATGTCTCCCCAGTCCCATCCCCAACATCCTCATCCACCCCTATCGCCCTAGTCCCACCCCCACCCACCTCCATCCCCCTAGTCCACCCCCACCCACCTCCATCCCCCCAGCCCACCCCCATCCACCCATCTCCCCAGTCCCACCCCCTCCCACCTCCGTCCCCTCAGCCCACCCCCGTCCACCTCTGTCCCCCCAGTCCCACCCCAAAGCAACTGCCTTCACTAGGTCCTTGGGATCCTTCTAAACGGCCCACGGGTGTGCTGCTTATCCCTGTGCCTGTACACGTGTCCTGTTTCACGTGGGGGGAAGCACACTGCACCACCTTTTTTTAAAGCTTAAGAACCCTGGTGACCTTTCACACCAGCACACAGACGTCAGCCTCACTTTTCTGAATGGCTGCGTCGTGTGGGGGTTGGGGGCAGGGGTGGAACATATACTCCCTACAGGGGACACTGAGGAGCTCCCGGGGTTTTGGCCTTATGAACGCAGCAGCAACTGACGTGCGGAGGGCCTCGAGCAAGTGCGTACGTGAGCCCGTAAGTGAGCCTAGAAGCCCAAGCCCTCTAGGAGCTGCTAGGAGGAAGCAACTAGCAACTAGCTTCTAGGAGGAAGGCAACTTTCACTCTCACTCGGTTGAATGCAAACTGCTCTCCCCAGGCGGTGGCTGTGCCCCGGAGCCCCGCACTCAAAGCCATCAAGACAGAAACGTTACTTCAGCAAAGGGCTTTGGGAAACAAACTAAAATGTTTGCAAATTCCCCTGCCAGTGGAAAGACCCAACAACAGCCCCACAGCCCTGAGGCAGGTGCCTCCTCCCTGGGGTTCACCCAGAACCCCTCAGGAAAGAGCAGGAACACTGACACCCCGTGTACAGGAGGGAAAGGAGAGGCGCTTAGCCCCAGGCCCTATGCAAACTGCTGCTCAAATACAATTTTTTGATGATGCAGAAACCTAGGATCCTTTCCGTCCAGGCCAGAAAGCTGTCCTCCCCTTTCTCCTCACCCAGCAGAGGTGATCCCTGCGCTCTGCTCCAAGCCCAAAGCTTGATCTGCATTAGTGCATTTACAGATGAGGAAACCAAGGCACAGAGAGGAGGAGAGATCTGCCCAGGCCACAGAGGCAAGGGGACAGGTGACAACACTAGGGCTCAGCCCCAAACCCCCCCTCTCCCTCCTCCAACCACAATGCCTTTCTCGACTTTGGGGCTGGAATCTGGGGGCATCTGCTACAGACTAATCTGGGGCAGTGAGGTCCCCAGGTAAGGACACGGACCCACAAGCCCCATGCACGCCCACAGCCCTGTGGCCACCATTTGTACACAGGTGCCCCTAGCCTCAGGAGGATGCAGGTGAGGGAGCAGGGGTGTCTCCCATTGCTGACACCAGAGACCTTCATGGGGCCACAGTTAGGAAAAGGTTCAGGCTACCTGACACCACCGGGGTCCCACCACTCGGTAGCTAGGACACCTTGGATGAGTTACTTAGCCCCCATCTCTGAGCCTCGGTGTACTCGTCTGCAAAATGGGGGCTAAAAAGTAGCACCTCCCCAGGTTATTAAGATAATTAAGAGTAAATATGGGTAAAGCTTGTGGAAGGGTCCCTGGGACCCACTGGTACGCGACTCATATTAACACAGCACAGGCTGCGGTGAGCACAGCTCTGCCTTGGGAGCTGGGGACTCGGGCTGGAGTCGCATCTCCACCAGGAGATGATGTGAGCCTGGTGAGTGTCCGCATCTGTACAAAGGGGGTCCCACTACCTGCCCCTCGGGGCTCCCAGCAGCATACCTGAGGCCAAGCACACAATGCCAGCAGGCTCACTCAGCGCCAAGATGCTCACCCTTGGAGCTGTCGCCACCAAGACGGGAGACGGCAAACCGTACCCTGTGTCTGGATTCCATACCCCAGGAGTGTAGGACCCCTGGGGGAGGCTCACTCTGGGGATCTGGAGAAAGTGGCCTGAGGCAGCCAGAGCCACCTGCAGGCTGGGCTCTGTCTCTCCTCCCCGTGTGACCGCAGGCCTGTCCTCAGCCTCTGAGAGCCTCAGGCTTCCCCTCTGTAAAATGGGCATGAAGCTCCCGTGCAGGCTATTTTCCAGGCTGCTACAGGCAAGGAGCCAGGTCGTTGGGAGTGAACGTGCTTAGGCAAACAGGTGGAGTCATTTGACTATTTCCCTTGTTTAATTTTTTTTTTAAGTCTTCCTTGAGTTGTACATGGTCTGGGAGCTCTTGAGGTGGGAGCCTGAGCCGGAAGAAAGGTGCTGTGATGTCCCTGAAGTGAGCCTCTCTCTGAATAGGGCTCCAGAACCTTCCTGCCATGACAGTCTCTGGCAAAAGAGGCCATCTGGCTGGTGAAGGCGAGCCAGGGGAAAACCAAAAGCAGCCCAGCAGAGTATAGGAGCGATTCGGATTGTGCTTGAGAACTGCACAGAGGCAGAGGCCCGAGAGGAAACCCATGTAGACAGTAACGCTGTTAGGCTCAGGTGAGCATTATAAGAAGGGACGACAAAAATAACCATTCCCGCTTTCTAAAAAAGAACATTGAGGCAAAAACATCATAGCGGGTCGGAACCAGGGAGCCTTTACACTAAACAGGGCACCGCTCCGGCTTTTCAGGGGTGGAAGCCGGGCCACGGAGGGAAGGGCCCGCGGCACTGCTGCGCTGCAGAGGCAGAGACGCGAGGGCAGCGGGTAAAGGACATGGGACGTGTTGCCAGATCTGAGTTCCAATCCCGATCCCACCATGTCCCCGGAGGAGCACAGCTGGTAACCTCACAAGCACCTGTCACCTGTCGCGCAGAGGTCCTGAGCCAGGGAGTGAGCTCCCGGGAAACACTGGCCGCCGCAATCGCTGGGACATTCGCTGGCCTGAGCTTGGGCGGCAGGGTCTTGGCGGACTGTGTTCTCTTGGGGGCCATCTCGTTGACAACGACAGCCAAGACTGGGCGGGCGGGCAGGCCCCCTGAACGGGGCTCTCTCCTGCCACGCTGTGCGGAATGGCTGGCGGGAGGCTGTGCCCTTCATGGGCCACCCTGGGGCAGCGGGAGATACAGAGGAGTTGGGAGGGGGGGCTCCCGCCAGGGCAGCAGGTGGGCCCAGCAGGGTAAGCTCAGGGACCCGACCACCCAGCTTGCTCAGAGCAGCCAGTGTGAGCGCCTCCCTCCCCCCTCGGCAGCCCTGCCACTAAAACAGGTGTCTCAGCGGCTCTAATTTAATCAAAGGGCTTACCCGGTGCCTCCTCCCTCTAGAGTTCAAGGTCCATCCAGAGGCCCAATAGGAAACCCTCCGCCTGCCTGGACCTGCCCCTCCTCACTAGCTCAGCCGACTCTGAGCCAACCCCCCACCCCAATCAAGAGAGAGGCCCCACCCCTCTTTCCTGGATGGGGCCTACAGAAATGTCCCCGGGAGGGCTCCTGACAGTCAGGGAGGCTGTAGAAGCAGGGCCAGCAGCTGGAGGACAGGAAGGGCTGGCCTCTGGGAGAGAGGCCCGTGGGAGAGGGGAGGGGAGGGGAGGGGAGGGGAGGCAGGGGTCCAGAGAGGCAGAAACCCAGTGACGGGCACTGATGGGATGAGCACTGGGTGTTATTCTATATGTTGGCAAATTGAACACCAATGAAAAATAAATTTATAAAAAAGAAAAAAAAAAAAGAAACCCAGTCCCAGAAGCTGGGGAAGCAGCAGATGTTGGCATCGCCGAGTCAGGCAGCCTTGTTACAGGAAAGGTGACAGCTGCCCAGCCTTGGTTGGAGGCAAACAAGTAGGTTCTGGCCCGCGCACCCACCTCAAGCCTGGAGGCACCCGTGTGTGTCTCCTCAAAGCGGGAAGAAATGTGTGGGACACCGGAGCAAGACGGGGTGCGTGGGCTGGTCAGGACCATGGCTCCTCCTGCAGCCGGGCCCTCCCAGAGGTTTCTGTGGCTTTTGGCCTTTTGTCAGGCGTACCCTTGGCTGACCCGCCCCCTGGCCCCCTGCTGCCACGGGGACCATTCCACAACACACACCCTCAGCCTCTTTGTCGCCTTCAGGACCCAAGCAAGGGCCTCGGTGACTCGCGCCTTCCCCCTCCACTGGCCTCTCCCGGGGCTCAGCAGTTCCCAGGCCCTGTCTGGTTGGAAACTCGGCTCCAGCCCTCAGGAAGGGTTTTCTGACCCATGACCTTGCCAACCTGTTTTATATTTCTTTTTTTTTCTGTTTATAGTTCTATAAAATAGAAATATTTTTATATTTCTGAGCCTTTTGCTCAGACTGTTTATTCCCTCTGAGTAGAACTCCCGCTCACAACCAGCAAGCAAACTCCTACTTAACCTTCAAAACCCAGATCTAGTCTCTCCTTCCCAGCCCCATCTCATGAAGCTTTAAAAGAAAAAATATATATATACACGCGTTCCAAGCCCACAATTCTGATGTTTCAGGGATGCAGCCAAGGAAAGTCATTTTCAAAGGGCACAGTGATTCTGGGACACGTACAGCCCCTCTTATAACGGCCCCCTCAGTGGATTGGGACTTCTTTTCATCTCCGCGTCCGGAGCACCAGCCCACACACAGGACAACAGCCGCTGAGTTAAGCCCAGAGGCTGAGAACCTTCACCTGCCTGGGACCTACCCTCTCTGGAACCCGTAAGGCTGGCGTGTCGCAGGGCCTGGAGCAGCTGTGGGTGCTTGGCTTCCTGCTGGGTGGAAAGAGGGGGGCGACCCAGGTGGAAACCTCAGCCCCCTCGGGATGCTCTGCTCTGCCCAGAGACCAGACCCCGGGGGGAGCGGCGGGGACGCAAGCTGTGGACCCTGGGCCTGGCGGGAAGGGGAATGCCCGCAGCTCCGCCCTCGGCGCCAGGCGCACCTGCTGGAGGCTCTGGACCCAATCCTGGAGGGACAGGCACCTCCTCCAAGGCACCACCGTGGATTTACAGCAAGCGACACACGTTCAGAATCCAGAGCCCTGGGGAGAGACACATGAGCCCCCCGGGAAGGACTCAGACGCCGAACGAAGCCCAGCTCTCGGGCCGCCACACCGCAGGAAGCCGCTCACCCTCTGCGCCTCTGGCCCCGACTGTCAAGTGCAGGTGTAAGTGAAATGACATCTGACAGCGCCGGTGGTTGCTGACACCTGCTAGTTCCCAGCCCAGAGGTCCTGCTGCTCTTCGAGGACAGACGGTCGTCCCGTTCTGCAGACCGCCCACCAGACTTAGCGGCCCTGTCCTTCGTGGCCCTCATCACCCCAGAGGTCACGAAATGATCGTCTTCAAATGACAGCTGACATCTCTGGATGCCACTCCGCAGCCGTGCACCGAGCATGCCGAGCAGTTTAGTTTTGTTCATTTAGTCCCCCTAACCGACGAGGTGGAGACTGAAGGACATGCCCACGCGGCCCCTGAGCTGAGCGGGGAGTCCCGGGCGGTGGGAGAGCCGGGAGAGCCAGGGCACGATCCGCAGCCCAGGGTCCCCGCGAGCAACAAGTGGTGGGTGAGCGCATGGTGAGTGGGGGAGCTTGTCCCCTGCCCTGCCCCAGCCTCCAAATGCCAGAGGGACAAGGAGGCCAGCTCTCTCACCCACTAGGCACCGGGCCACTCGATGGGCTTCCTGCAAGAAGGGGGAGGAGGGAGCTGAGAGGAGCACCCTCCAGCCTACAGGCAGGGGTGAGGCTTGGTCAAAGGCGAAGCCTCAGACAATGGAGGCTCTGTCCCAGCCCAGAGTAGGCGTCCCCGCCCCCTAACCCTCGTCTCCCATTGACTTCCTAGGCGTCCAGGCAGGACAGGTGGGGAGCAGCCCCCAGGAGGAGGCCTCCGGCCAGAAGAGCCCACCTGTGCGGCACCCCTCCGGCAGCGGTGGGGGGCGGGGGGGGCGGGAAACCAGCGCCAGCCTGGAGAAGCTGCCTAACCATGTGTACCAACAGGGCTGCCCCAGACCGGCCCCCGTCCCGCCCGTCCTCTCTGCAGTGACCCAGCCCAGGCAAGAGGCGCCAGGCTGAAGGGCCAGGTGCAGAGCCTCCTACTCTGGGCTGAGCTGTCCTGCCCTCACCCCTGGAGGGTCCTGGACCCTCCTCCACGTCCTGGGTGGTCCACGTGATGCGGCCCCGCGGCCCACAGCCAGGAGGCCGGAAGGGGGCAGCATCAACTTTGTGCCACCCCTTCACCCTCCTGAGCCTCAGTTTCCCCTGAAGCCCCCATCTCAGGCAACTTAGCGTCAGCGAGGCTCCGATCCGCTCATTCTAGCACCAGGGCATTTCCATGCCGGAACCAAACCTGAGCAGCCGGCTTCCTTCCCTCCCTGTCAGGAAGCTGGGGCTCAGACGGGCCAAGCTTTTGCCTCAAGTCCCCGGAAGCCCAAGGCAGGAGCAGGAAAGGAAGGCGTGTGTGGCTCCCTGCACCTCGACAGAGCTGCCGCAGGAGGGGGAGCACGGATCGCCCAGTCTGCAGCAAGGGCCCAGGCGGAGGCAGAGGGGCCAGAAGAGCCGGGCCTCCCAGGCACGGGCACCTCCCCGGGAAGGCGGAGAAGCCTGCAGGTGGAAGGGGGTAGGGGCGCAGGCAGGGGGCACATCCCAGCCACCCACCCACCCCAAGCACGCAGGTGAAGCCAAGGGCAGGGGCCGAGATCGCCAGGGTGGCTCCCGGCCACTCAGCAAGCTGACCTAAAGCCTCAGGAGAGGGGGAGCCGGGGCAGGACCCTTCACCCCCAAACGCCCAGGTATCAAGCTACTGCCGCAGGAGCACCCAAGGTCCCTGAGTGGCCCCCAGCTTCTCTGGGATCCCAAGTCAGGCCCACCTCCAGCAGCTTCCACGGCGATGGTGCTTGCCCGTGCTTGCTCCACTCGAGGAACATTTCTCCGCGCCCCGACTCCCTGCAGGGCCCCAGCTCGGGCCTGGGCACAAAGGAACAAGGGAGAGGCCCACGTTCCTGTCCTCGGGGGGCCCACACCAGTCCCGCACAGCAGGGGTGGCCCACGGGACTCGGCGGGAGCAGGGACGTGCTTTGCCTACCGGGCAGAGACCCCACAGGAGCCCAGTGGACTCTGGGCCCGCGTTCCATTCCAGATCAGAGCCTCGGGCAGGGTTTCTGGGGTCAAACCGTATTCCAATCCTGGCCTCACTACTTGCTAGAACTTGCTTCGCTGAGTCTGCACTGGAGGGAGGGAGGTATCTCGGGTTAGGATGAGGGATGAATAAGGCAATGAGCACTGCCTGGTAGGGGCAGGAACTCACCAGAAGGTGCGGCTCGTCACCATACAACAGGCAGCTGCAAGGAGGCAAAGCACTGTGCTCCCCAGATGTCACAGGGGCAGGCGACCTCCAGCCACGGCCCCCTCCACACTGCCATGCCCGGCTCTCGGCCCTGACCCTCCCACGGAGGTGCCAGGCTCCCGGCTGCACCCGGCAAGCACCCCTCTGTCGGGCCCTGCATGCTGCCCCCACCCCACCCCGGGCTGCGTGGACGGGCTTCCACAAGCAAAGATTTCGGGGTTCGGTTCAGGGAGATGGTTTCTGTTCCTGGATTCCAGCGGGGCCCCCTACGGGCCGTGTGCCTCCCACCCTTCCGTGGGGAGTGGCGCCGGCGGCTCCCCTGGCCTGTCCCACCCAGGGGCTCACGGCCCACATCTCTTCAGGCCACGCGCCTTCAGATGGGGAAACCCCTGCACCCTACACACACACACACACACACACACGGGCCCCACTTAGACCACAGAAAGGACCTGGGACTCGGAGCTGATGCCAGAATGCGAGAGACCCGGGGGCTGGGGAAGGAGGAGGATGTGAGGAGGGGGTCTCTCTGGAGGAAGCCAAGGGGCACGGCGGATCCCCACTCCTGGATCATTCCCAGCCGATATAAAGATCAAAACCCCAAAAACCTCACCAACCCCACATCAGCTCTAGCCACCACCAGATTCCCTGCTTCCCTTGGGCAAACGCTGCCCACACCCCAGTCCTGGACCCCCCCATTCTCTGCCGAACTATCAAGGCCGGGAGAGTCCACCCCCGCTGCTCCAAGATGCCAAAGCCCGTGGACGTGCCTGGGCCCCGTCTCCCTTCCCGCGGCCGTCTGTCTGCCCTCCGCCCTCCCGGAGGCTCCTACTCCCCCCTTCCCTCCCCCTGCCCTGCCAAACCACTGGGCCACTCCCGGCCTCGTGACTCTGGCCCACTGCAGCTGCCTCCCAGGTCCACACCTCGCCTGTCTGGACTCCTTCTCTACAGTGACACCTCCGCCCGACCTTCCCTTGAACTCCATCCAGGCTTCTCCCCACAGGCCTGCTCGGCACGTCCGCTCCGTGGTCTGCCGGGCATCCTGAAGTCAGCATCCACACCAAGTCCTGACTGCTCCCCGACTCCTCCCAACCTCCCAGCTCACCTGAGGGCAGCGCCAGCCTGCCAGGGGCTGGGGCTCAAGCCTCTGCCTCACTTTGACCCCTCAAACGCCCGCACATGCTCCTACCTCAGGCCCTTTGCACTTGCTGTTCCTCTGCCTGGAACGCTCATCCCCCAGACATACCCATAGACAGCTCTGTCACCCGCTTCAGGGCTCTGCTCAGAGAGGCCTTCCCCATCCATCCTCTGAAATAGCGCACATACATCCCCATCGCACTGCTGCCCCGTCTTCACAGCATGTGACACCTCTGGACACCTGGCTGTTTGAGTTGTTTCTACCAGTTTCCTCCTACCAGGATATGCACTCGACAAAGGCAGGAGCCTTAGCATTTTGTTCCCTGCTCCAACCACAGCCCGGGAACAGTGCCTGGCACACAGCACACCTCCACACACACCTGCTGAATGAATGAAGGGATCCCTGGTCCCACGCCGGCCCTGGGGGCAGTCCCAGCACCACCATCAGGGGCGGGGAGAAGGTGGCCGCGGCCGGCCGGTGGGGCCCCAACTCCCAGCACTGTGCCGCCTCCTCTCCAAAATCAGCCTGTGGCCAGGACAGCTCCTCCCAGGAGAGCTTCACAAACAGATCCACTGCCAAGCTGTGCAAGAGGCGGTTCCCCAAAACCAGTGTGGGACGAGGTCTGGGGCCAACACCGGGTGTGATCAGAAGAGGGGTGGGGCAGGGCTGGAGGAAGGACTTGGACTATTTTTAAAAACTCACTCCCAAAAAAAATCCACGTTCTGGTTCTGATGAGTCAGAAGCATGTGGCCAGGAGAGGGGACAGGACGCCAGGGCCGCAAGGGCCGCCCCCCTCGGCCGCTCTGGCGGGCAGGTGCACGCGCGGGCCTTCCCCACACAGGCAGGTGACAGGACCTGGCACACACTCAGCTTTCCAAGGAAGGGGCCGGCAGCTTCCAGCTGTGGCTGCAGAGAGCAAGGCCCAGCGCTGCTGCAGAGGCGGGCAGGCACGGAGAGCGCAGGAGGCCTCCCTTTCAGAGCCACTGGGGTCCAGTCTGGCCCCGGTCCCTTTCTTCAGGCCCAAGCTCTGTCTCTGTCAGGGACGGCACCGTCTGTTTCGTCCCACAAGAGAGGTCCAGGCAGGAAAAAAAACAAAACAAAAAAAAAAAAAACCTTTGCAAACTCAGAGCTAAAAATACTCAGCCCACCCAACGAAGGCAGGGCGAGCCGGCCAGGCAGTCGGAGCCCTCCTGAAACACGAGCCCTGCAGGCGTCCCAGGGGACCTGGAGGCCTCAGCCACGCGGCCCAGGATAGCGCTGGCGGCTGAGCTCTCAAAGCAGCCAGCACTTGGATCCAACCCCCCCAGCGAGCTGCCCCCCAGCTGCTCTCTCATCCCCCCAACCTGCAAGGGGGCTGCAGTAATTCGAGTCTTCCTGCCAGCCCCCAGGGGCGGCCCTTCCTGGGGGTGGGGGCGGGACCAGCCCCTCCTACAGGTGAGGAAACTGAGGCTCAGAGACAGACAGAGATGTGTGTGAGGTCCAGAAGCTCCACGATTAGACCCGAGGTGTGTGCGGACCTTCTCTCCGGAGGCAGCCTGGCCGCCGCCCCCAGCAGGCTGGTCTCTCACCCCAGGGAGAAGGGGTGCGGGAAGGGAGCAGAGAGACTGGGGGAGGCGTCAACCGTGAACCGGCCCTGTCCCGGGGTGGAGCCGGAGCCGGGACGCTGGCCCACAGGGGAGCTGGTTCCAAGCACCCGTTACCAGTGTGACCAGGACCCAGACAGGTGCTCACCCACGCAGGGATGGGTAACTCCGATGCGGCCCCCAGCCTGGCCCCACAGAGAATTCCCAAACTCCCTCCTCCCACTGCTCCCGCCCTTGACATTGGAGCCAGGCAGGGTGCCCCCGAGCTGCGAGCCCACCCGGCCTCCTTCGCGCTCCCAGGGAGGCAGCCACTTGCCCGGTGGGAAATGGGGGGACCCCGCGGTACTCAGGGCGGCCCTTGCTCTAAAGCACTCTCTGGCCCTGCAGTGGTGGGTGGGGGTCCTCATGGGGCCCCTTTTTGCCACCATCATGCCCCAGGCATTGTTTAGAGGAGAGGGACCTCTGGGATCAAGCCTGGCTGGGTCCCGACTCTCCATTTCCTCGCCGTGACAGCAAGATTGATTCCACTGCCTGGCCCCGGGTCCCCGCTGCTGCAGGAGGACCCAAGCATCCCCACCGCACGGGGCTGTTGTAAGGATCACGTGAGGTGGTGCACACAAAGCGCCCCGCTGAGAGGCTGGAACAGAGGAGGTGCTCGAGAACTGTCCGTTGAGCGAATTAATGCACAGCTACTCCCTTCAGCCCAGACAGCAGACCTGGCCAACAAGGGTGGTGCCGCCGTAGAGCTGGGGTGCAAGCAAGGCTCCGGGGGGCAGCCTCTCCCGCGGTGTCTGGCCCGGAGCCCTCACGGGGGGTGGGGGGGCAAAGGATGACCAGTGACTTGCTCTGGGGCAGCCAGCCTGAGGCTGACACTCAGCTCTGGAAGCTCCCCAAAGCCTCCACCGCCTCCTGCTGCTTTGAAAGTGAAGATTCCAGGAAACGGGGTGAAAGTCAGAAAAGGGGAAGGATCCCCAACCAGACAGCAATGCTAAGTTCCCTTAGTTGGTGCGAAACATGGAAACAACCGAAGTCCAGCGTGTGGTGCCAGGGAGGCGTGCCAATTCCCCGAATTCGTGTGGTCAAGCGGAGGCGGGGCCTCGGGCCGGCTGCAGCTGTACCGGCTGCAGCTGTACCGTTTCTGTAGAGCCCCCGGGCTGGAGATCTGGGGAGAGCTGCAAGCTTCAGGATGCTTCCATTCGCTTGCTGGATCTCAAATGTATTCTGCTAAATTCAGGGACAACGGTCCCTCTCCAGGCCAGGAACTTGCAGTGACGCCCAGCCTGCCCGGGGCTGTCACTCACACCGTATCAGGAGTATCCTCAAGTGACCGACGGAAAGGGAACAGGCCTGGGAAAATGGGATCCGGGGCCCTGTTTCCTGCTGGCGGCTGGAATACCACCAGGTGCTCACGGCTGGCCGGCGGGGGGCAGACGCACGCCGGGACACCGGGCCACTCCGTGCCAAGACTGAGCCTTTGCCAGGTCCATCCAAGGTCTGTCCCAGTGGCCTCGGGGCTGGTCAGAGGACAGGGACACCATCTCCTTCCAAATCGGGTGCAAACCAGGAAGTGAGTGATGGAGGTTGCACATCTACACATGTTCCGTCTGCGTTAGAACCGAGGTCCCCAGGCCCCGCTCCCTCACTCTGGGAGCCTTTCAGATCAACGGCATTCTAGGGGGAGGGGCGGGGGCCAGAAAAGCCAGTCTTCATCTCTCTCGATCCCTCTGCCATCCAAAAACAGCCCTTGGTCATTCCACAAATATTCACGAGCATTCTGTATGCCAGGCACCATGGAAAGTTCTGGAGATTTGCTGATGAGCAAGACAGGCTGGGTTCCCGCCCTCCTGCAAGGGGGCATACACTACACTATGCAAACCTGCACATCACCGCAAACCAGGTCATGCACCATGAGGTAAGGGGACGGCGAGCTTGACGGAAACTCCAGTGGACAGTCACCCATTCCGACTCTCGTCTCCCAGGACCCACGCTGGTCCCTGTACTCCACGTGCTCCTTTGATGACCTGCCCTCGGTCATAACCACAGAGCAGGGCACACAAAGGCCTGGCAATGACCAGGTCACTTCGGCCAGGGGCTCCGCCTCTAGGTGGCCTGGGCCAAAGCACAGCTGCTCCGGCCACCGAGGGCCTTCCCACCTTCCAGCGGATGTTTGCTCTTTGAGCCAAACCAGATCATTCGTGCATCCAAGGAATACAGGATGTTGTGGGCTCTTTTTTCCTCTTTTGCTTCTTTTTGTGGGGGAGGCAGTATTGGATTTCAAAATTTCCATCCCACCTTGAATCAGGCAGTTAGTTTGATCCATTTAAGGCCACGGTTCTCAACTGCGGGTGATTTGTCTCCTGCCCCTCCACCCCCCCCCACCCCCCCACCCCCGCTCCAGGGATTTTTGGCTAGAGACATTTCAGTTGTCACACTCAGCAGGGGAGGGGGGATGCTACTGGTGCCTGGTGGGTGGAGGCAGGATGCTGCCCAACCTCCTACAGGGCACAGGGCGACCCTACAACCCCGAATTACCTGGCTCTGCATCAATGGTGCCCAGGTGGAGGCCCCCGGTCGTAGGGCGTCTGGTCAAGTCCTTGGAGGATCTAGAGCGGATACTGGCCTGTTAACGCAGCCGTCAATAGTCGTGGGGACACGGAAACCAAAGCTGCTGCCACTGGTTTCCACGGCAGGTAACACCAGGCTACAAGTCTAAAGAAACTGCTTCGCTGGGGTTGCTTACTGGGTTCTGTGGCTCTCCCCCACCACCCGGCCGGGGGGTGCAGACACACCTGCTTCTCCATGTGCTGCCGCCACCCGGCCCAGCCTCTGCAACACGGAAGGTGGGGACAGAGGGCGAGGCAGGACCCTGACCTCGGCGAGCACAGACCACATCTGATGCCTCTCCCGCCCTGGGCACCCGGCACTGTGGCTGGCACCGAGCAGCTGTCTCTGCATTAATGAATTAGCAACCAGACTGTGAGCTCTCTGAGGCCAGGGGCTATGCCCCATCCCGAGGTGTCCCCGAGCCTAGTCTAGCGCATGGCTCAACCCTCAACACTTATTCGTGGGTCCCTGCCCCATGGAGCTCAGTCTGGCCGGCGAAGGAGGAAGGAACGGGTACCTACAATAGATACCAGCAGTGCTTCCGTGGGGGGCTCTGGGGGCTCTGGGAACTCCTGAGAGAGGCCTGAAGGTAGACGGGGGGGGGGGGGGGGGGGGGGGTTGGGGGGGGGGTCATCCATCAGTCAACACGCCTCAAACAGTGAACGGAAGCATGGGACACATGACAATGGACTCACCTGAGCAGGACAGAGGGAGGGAGGGAGGGAGGGAGGGAGGGAGGGAGGAAGGCAGGAAGGGAGCCTCCAGCGGGGTCAAGGGATTGCTCCTTCTCCCCAACGACCAGGCCCAGGCGCTCATGCACCCACGACCAGCAGCACTGCACAGACGGGGGTCAGGGCACAGGCACCGGGTGCAGACAAAAGGCAACCGCTCCTCGGGTTGTCCCGTGCCCCCAAGGAGTGCCAAAATCAGCATCCCCACACCTCCCATCTACTAACCGCACACTAAGTGCCCAGACCTATCCCAAGCCCTTCGCTCCTATCATTACTTAATCTTTACAACCACCCCCTGGAGAGACGAACCACGAGCATCCTCGTGTACAGGTCAGGAACCAGAGGCACAGAGGCGGTAAGAAGATTGCTCACGGTCACATGGTCAGCAGGCGGGAGGGCTGGGGTCCGAACCCAGGGGCTGTGCCTCGGAGCCCTACAACATCTGCTCCTTCACTGCTCAGCCACCAGCCAGTCAGCTGGGCCCCCCGGGGCTGCCTGGGGCAACAGCCGGGTGAGCAGAGGGGACCCCAAGGACCCTGGGGAGCCGGCGGGGCAGCACATCAGGAGGAGACCCTGGAGGCCAGCAGATTAAGTGCTCTGCCCCCAGCAGGACCCCAGCAAGCAGCTTCCTCTGTCCAGATCCCAAACCCGGGTTCCCGGAGCGGCTGGATGCAAACACGTTAAGTCTCACCGGGCATTCCCGTCTGGATCCACCCGGAAGCTGAGGGCAGGGACGTGTTCCTACGAACGCCTGGGTTCATCCAGACCAATCCAGCCACCACCCTGGAGATGGCGCCGGGGCTCAGGCAGCCTCCGATGCAGGCCCCGCTGGGCAGACCGGGGCGGGCAAGGCTGTGTGCCTGCTGCTGCCCGAGCCAAGGCTCTCCGACCCTGCCCCCTGGCCCGGGATGACCGTGACGTCAGACCATGCCTGGAAGGACCTGAGGACGGGCAGCAGCGATTCCCCTCCTGACCTGGCTCCTTGAAAGCGCCGGCCGGTCCAAGCAGAAACTCATGGCTGGGGTTACCCACGGGGACCCGCAGCACGAACCCACTACTGTCCCTGCATCAAGCGTTCTGTTCTCCCACACTCCGCCACTCTCAAGAGAGGGGTCTCTGCGAGGGTGAAAAGCAACCGCCAGCCGGCGCAGGAGTCCTTTCCCTGAGGACTCTGGCAAGTGGGTGACTCAGAGCATGGGCTTTGGAATCGGGCAGCCCGGACTCGGAATCCTGACCCATGTGTGACTTGACCTCCCTACACCGCGGTTTACTCATCTGCAAACTGGACGTCACGCCACTGCTGCGACCCAGTGAAGTAATACGCTCCTTCATTCGTTCAACCCATGCTCATGAGGCGCCTCCGTGAACCAAGCGCTGTTCCGAGTGTTTGGGATCCATCAGCGGACGAGCAAGGAAAAGCCCCCCTGCCCCTGGTGGGGCTCGCCGAGCCCAGCACTGGGCCTGGAACACAGTGGGTACCCCACCTGCTCGGGCCCCTACGCTGAGCTGAGTCACTGTCCACATCACACGCTCATCCCTGGGTCCTCCTTTGTCCCACATTACAAGGCCTAAAACCTGCCCTCGTTCTTCCCCTGGAGTCGCTCAGAATAAGGCCGGCACCCTCCCACATAGGACACCCTCCCACGTGCGCGATCCCTCCCCCACCCCCGCTAGGATGTGCCCCAGGTGCCACCGCTGAGCTAACCTCAACCAACACCTCTTGGGCGCCCACCGCGTGCTGGGGGCGGGCTGCCCTGGGACATCACCCAGGCTGCATTTCCTCCTGGCACAGTTCAGGGCACGCACGCGGGAACACGGCAGCCCCAGCAGACAACCGGGGACGCTGCTCGTGTGAGCAACATACACAAAATATCAACACTGCGTCTCTAGAAATAGCCTCCCCGCCCTCCTGCTGGCGAGCATGAGATCCACGTGGCAGTCATTCCCCGAGAGCCCGGCCTCGGCTCTCACTCACCACCATTTCTTAGCTTCATTCAAACCTGGAGCCCTGCGTGGTGATTCACGTGTCTCCAACGCTTCAAGACGCAGACCCAGGTCCCCATGTAAATCCTCCACTCGATCCTGAGGCCTCAAGCCAGAGGCCAGCGGCTGAGTCTGTTCACTGCTCTGCCTGACGTGGCTCGTGCCATCACCTGGCATCTGACAGGCCCTAGTAAGTGCGGGTTGGATTGAACTGAGTAAGCAAACTGAGGCTCAGAGAGGCAAAGTGACTCGCCCAAGGTCACACAGCTGGAGAGCAGGCCAGCCAGGTCTGTGCAGCTCTGAGGCCTGCACTCGGCCTCCCTCTGAACTCTCCCACATTTGGGCCCTTGCAGCCTGGCAGCTGTTAACGGAGCTGGGACAGCCTTCCCAAGGCAAAGTCACAGGCCCTCCCGGCCCCCAGAAAGGAGAAATAAGAGAGCCACACGCGACCTTATTAGGGAAAAGTGAAAGAAAGGAAAACGAAAAGTCTCCTGGCAGAGGAAGGACCAGTCTAGTGAATCACGTGACACAGAATATTCTGTTCAGAGCAGACTCCAGGGCAGGCCAGGGAGGCCAGGGAGCCCGACAGCCCCGGGGACCTGCCCCAGGGAGCTGAAGACGCAGCATCGGCATCGGGTGGGCCTTGGGCTGGGGTCAGCCTGGTGCTGCCACCAAGTCCCACCGACATGGAGCAAGTCATCTCCCCTCCCAGGGTTCTGGAGGGGTGAGTATGGGATACGTCAGTGGGCAAACAAGGAAAAGTCTCCTGGGGCGGCCTCCGCCTACTGGCTGGGGGCAGGGTGGGGGGAATGAATGCAAGCCAGCATCTCCCTCTCTCCCCAGCCAAGCTCAGCCCCACATCCCAGCCCCCGACACTGTGGACCTGATGCCCCTTTCTGCCCGCAGAACCACCCCGTGCTATTCCTGGCTGCTGGCCTCACGGGGGAGGCAGCCTCCGCTCACCCTGCAGACCTGCTGGTCACCATCAGCCTCTGAAGACAATCATGCAAGGGCCTTACTGAGCACCTACTACGTGCTCACTGTGCTAGGGGCTTTGCAAATGCTATCTCGCATCATCCTCACAATGGCCCTATGAAGTAGGACTTAGAATTCCTATGGCTCACAGGGAGCCATAGATGCAGGCAGACCAAGGCACCTGCCCAAGATCCCACAGCTAATAAGACACAGGATTCGAATTCAGGTTCTGGAGACCCAAATCCGTATCCTCCTTCTTGCTCGTGTGACAGCTCCAGGAGGACAGAAACTGTGGTTGGGCCCCGGGTGTCCCCGCAGTGCATCATACATGGTCTTCAAGAGAAGGCTTGGTTGGTTGCCTGGGGGGTTACTCTGAAACCCCAGCCCAGGCCCCAGGAGAGCCTCACAGGCTGCGAGCAGAGAAAGCTCCCTGGGTGCCCTCAGCATCACTGCACTCAGGTGTCCTGGGCTTGGTCCCTCCCACCGGGGACCCCAAACCATCTGTCCCTGCTTCGCAAACAGGGAATCTGAGGTGCAAGTTCAGGGGAGCCAGAGAGCAAATCTCAGCACCTGTAACACACCGGCATGCAGGCGTGATCCTAACAGCAGCCAGGGGACCACCGGGGGGAGAAACCAAGGGTGTGGGGCAGAGGCTCTGCAGGCAGACAACCCCAGGCCCATCCCATTAAGCTGTGTAAAGCTGAGCACCTGCCTGCCCTGTGCCTCCGTTTCCTCCTCACTGTAAAACAGGGCAGCCCCTGACCACTGGACAGCAATGGCCATTGAAGGCAGTCACCTGGCTTAGAGCAGTGCCCTCTCTCCCCCTGCAGGGTGCCCACTGCTCCTGGCCATCAGCGGGGGTGGGGGACTCAGGACCCCGCAGCCCCCCAAGCAGCCGGGCCCGAGAGGTTTACATTCAGACCTAGATTTGTATGGTTAATATTTACCTGCTTGAGACCCAAATCTCCCGGGGCCTCAGCAGGACGGAGTCCCTCAGCCCTGAGATTTCGAAGGAAGCAGGAACACGAGGTGGGAGGGCAGGGTGCTGAGCCCCCTGACAAGGATCAGAAACCCTGGTCTCTCCAGGGCACCCAGATCCAGCCTGGCCGGGGGAGGACAGTCCTTGCCCCCAGCGCCCCCACAGACCAAGTGCTACCCTCTGCCCCGTTGCACCCTACTCGAAGACCCAGACCCCCAGTCATAGGATGACCCCAGAAACCAAGGAGACGGCGTGTGAAGGGGAAGGCCAGCACCGAGAGGCAGCCCAACAGAGGCCCCCCGAGTCTGTGGGCTGTCCACACCACCCTCATCAAATGGAGATTTCGCTCCACCTGTTTAGACCTGGGTTCTCTGATTTTCAATAAGCCCAATGCAGAGATGGGGCTGTCAGATAGAGCGCTCCTGCCAGCAGCCCTGTGGCGCATCCGTCCCCATTTCACAGATGAGAAGACTGAGCTCAGAGCCTGAGTCAGCTTGCCAAGATCCCCGCAGCTACTCAGAGGTGGAGATGGGTTTCCAACCAGGTCTTCCAGCTGCAAGAAGAATAAATATCCAGCCACTCAAGCCACCCAGCGCGACTGCCCCCAAGGCTCCACATCTCAGCTAGTGCTCGTCGGATGCTTCCTGCGCACCAGGCACTGTTCTAAGTGCTGTACGTGTGACCACTCTCCAGATCAGCCCAACAACTAGACGAGGGAGAGGCTGCTCTATCCCCATTTGAGAGGCTGGTAAGCAGCCGAACCCAGGGACACACAGGACACCCAGCGAATAAGAGGCAGAAGTGGGAATCAAACCCAGGAGCCAAGGCTCTTAGCGGTGCCTGCATTTACCCACCTCCCCATTATGCTGTCCCCTCACCACCCCCCACCCCCCACCCCAAATGGAGGCGGAGCCCCTGAGCTGCAGGAGACCCACTGCTGGAAAGCTGTCAGGGGCTCACCACGGTTTCCCAAGTGCGATGGCCCTGGCCTGAGGAGGCCAAGGAAGGGTGAGAGCTGGGGAGGCCCCTCAGTCCCCCGCTCCATTCTCCCCCACCCAGCAGAGGGAGCCCCCATGAGGGTGTCATCCCCCTGCCTGCATGCTGTCCAGAGCCCCACAGCCACAAGCAACTCAGCATGGTGCACAAGGCCACCCTCGCCTCCCCACTGACCAATGAGGAATGTGAGTTCCTTGAGGACAGAAACAATGCCTTTCATTTCAGTCCCTCCTGTACCCAGGACAGTACAGAGCACATGGTAGAGATTCAAGAGATGATGAATGGATTGATGGGTGGATGGACGGATGGGTGGGTGGACAGACAGACGGGTAGATGATGGATAAATGGGTAGGTGGATGGAAGGTGGATGAATGGGTGAGTGGGTGGATGGATAGATGGGTAGATGGATGGATGGATAAGTGGTTAATGGATGGATGCATGAAGGATGAATGGGTGGAAAGGTGGGTGCATGATGATGGATGAATGGGTGGTAGATGGGTGGGTGGATGTGTAGATGGGTGGACGGACGGATAGATGGATAAATAAATGACTAAGTGGTGACAAAATGACAGGAATCCATAAGTAGTGACCAGAAGCCACTGGGCTGAGGGCCCTACTTCAATCTGGAAATTACCGGAGCTCAGCTACCAGGAATCCCAGCTTTGCCGCCTTGCCCCAGGTATTTAGTCCAGCCCAACCATTTTCCAGACACGTTTCCCCAACCTGGCCAAGCATCCCCATGTAATCACTGTGTATCTCCTTCACCAGGCTGCAACATAGGTGACCTAATGTCCGAGACTGCATCTGGCCTAACAATTATGTCCTCAACGCCCTGCCCTGGGCCGGGCCATCGCAAGCCTCGACACATGAATGAATGACACACAAATGCACAAAGACCCAGGGAGTTTTTCAACATAGAGATTTCTGGGTCCCAGTTGAGATCTAACTGGTTCCAAAAATCTGAAAGGGCGAGACTCAAGAATTCCTATTTTGTTCAAAAGCTTCCTGGCAATTCCGGGAATGATCCAGGTTTGGGGAACACTAGCTTAGGGAACACCAGCTACTAAAGGCTGTGGCCCCGGATGAGGATGTGTCCGAACAGGGCCAAGCAGCCATTGTCCTAAACCCTGTTTGGTTGAAAGAGAGTCTAACAGCCTTTTTCAAAGTGTGGCCCTTGAACTACAACTTGAGAACCACTTGAGTGGGGAGGCTTTTTAAAAACGTAGATTTGGGGGCACCTGGGTGGTGCAGTTGGTGGAGCATCTGACTCCTGGTTTCGGGTCAGGTCGTGATCTCAGGGTCGTGAGATCCAGCCCCTCTCCCTCTCCCCGTCCCCCCCTGCCCCCCCGCCCCCCGGCCATGCTCATGTGCACGTGCCCATGCTTCCCCCCTCTAATAAACAAATCTTTATTTAAGAAAAATGTAGATTTTAAAGTCTGACCCCAATCTATGAACTTAGAGTCTCTTGGGGCTGGGGCCCACGAATCTGCATTCTCAGCTGGCTGTCTGGACGAGCCTGACGTAAACAAATGTATGAGAATCACTGGCTCGTGGGCTCCCCAGGGTGCTAAGGCCACCTGACACGCGCCTCCACGCACACCTCGCCTTCGGAGGAAGGGAAGTTCCTGATAGGACATCTTCAATGACACCGAGAACCCCAGCAAACCGCAGGAGGAGGCTAAGGTCCCGAACATGCCCATCCCTCAGAACGTCAGCCTTGAGAGGAACCAACAGATCACTGAGGCCGCCTCTCATCCCACAGATGAGGAAACCGAGGCCCACAGAGGGCTGTGTCTTGCCCAAAGCCATGAAATAGTGAGTTCTGGGGCCAGGATAGTGGCCAGGTGGCCGGGTCCCAGGCTCCTCCATGGTCCCAGGCTGCCCGGGTCGGCACAGGGGGCCCTGCTCCTCCCTGGCATCCTCGGCACCTGCCTTCAGGTGAGCCAGGATCCCTGGGAAGAGCCTTCAGCGGGGCACAGGCCGCCAGGCCAGGACCTCCCGGCCGGTCTTGCCGCCCCAGGAGGACATGGGTAGCTCCGATCACAGAAGCCTCCGCCCACCGTGATAAGGTAACTCATACTCGGGGATGAGTCCGTTCCAGAGACCAACGTGCTTAGTGTTCGGCGAGATGGCTCCTTTCGCTGATGAGTGCTGTTGGTGTGTTTGTTCCGATGGGAGGGAGGGGGGTGGGCAGGACCTGGCAGGAAGTCATGCCCATGAGAGCAGCCGGGAGTTGAGGCTGATGATCCAGCTTCCCTCTTCTGTTCCCGGGTCTGCTGCCATTGGCTGTGAGACCTGAGGCAAGTCACAGCCCGTCTCCAGACTAAGACGTCTCCACGCACAAAATCAGGAGCTTGGAAGACATGATCCCAGAAGGCCCTTCCGGCCCTAAATGAGTCTCTGACTCCATCGTCCTACCTCAGCTCCTGTTTCCCTCCCCGCCAGCCACAGCCTCCCCGGGCTCCCGAGTCCCTTTCTCTGTAAACAGCCGAGGCCACTCTCCGGGCCACCTGCCAGGCAGGCCCGAGCTGCGGCCAACAGTGGACGAAGCAGGGTCTTTGCTCTCCCCGCCGCCGTCCCTTCGCTGGTCCTCGCAGCCACCCTGCCTTTCCACATGGGCCCCTCGTGGCCGTGTCTCAAGCATGGATGGACGGGCTGGATCCTTCCATCTGGAGCCCAGCGAGACAGCTTTGCAGAGAGCTCCACGTGAGGGCACGTGGAGGAGGAAGCATCCCACGCCCAAACCCTCAGCCCCGCCTCACCCACAGGTAACCCTATCACTGGGCCCACGGGAGGGTGGGCCCGCCTCCCTGCACCCCCCTCCTCACATCTACCCCGCGGCATTTCCCTCCCTGCCGCACACACACTGGCGCTCAATCAGTGTTTGCATCGGGAGCCGCTCTCACTGGGGCTGCGCCGTCTCTTCCGTTCAATCTCCCCCTGGTTCCCCAGGCGACGGAGGACAGGAAGTAGGAACAGGGGCCAACGTCTGACTCGTGGATTCCTAGAAACCTGAAATCTTAGACTCGTGGGTTATTAGAATCCGCAGAGACTCCAGGTTCTCAACGTGCCCGTTTTGCAGGAGGGAAATATCAAGGCTCAGGGTGAAGTCAGGGACAGGGCGAGGCGTAGCCCAAGCTGTCCAGGCTGGTTCGAGGAAGAGGTGGGTGCCCGGCTCCCGGCTGGGGGCTCCTCATCAGGTCCCGGGGTAGTAGGAGGAGCAGCAGGCCAAGCGGCCCGGGATGCTGGGGCTCCCATCCCACGTCTGCCACCAGTGGGGGTGAGATGGTGAGCAAGGGGTCAAGGCTCCGTGATGACACTTAAGGGGAAGAACCAGACTGGGTGCCCCAGAGGGGGGTGGGAAGAATGCTGGGGCCCCCACAAGATTCTATCAGGCGATGCGCCAAGGAAGGGCTCGGCTGAACAGAGTCTGACGGGACCGGAGGGGGCTCAGGGGAGGGCTCCAGAGTCAGGTGGGTCGGGGTTCAAGTTTTACCATTTATTAGCCGTGTGGTTTGGGGGCAGATCACTTGCCCTCTCTGTTCCTCAGCTGCTCCATCTGTCAAACGACGATGACAGCGACGCACACCTCACAAGGAACCCCACAAAGAACCGAAAGAAGATCACCACGTGGTGCGTGGCATCCTCTGGGCCCTCAGCAAACACTGCGCATTTTCTCAGGCCTTGGCAATCACCTTTAACACCTTTAACACCATCCCCGGCTTCACCGTCGACCTAACCAAGACTCCGGGGAGGACAGACACCCGCCCAGAGGGTTGGGGCCCACAAGGGACAGGCCCTGCTAATGGCTCCCCATCTCTCCCGGGGGCCCCCCCAAGGATGAGGCCTCTGCCTGCAGCTGTAAACCACAGCTGCCCGCCCCCTGCGGGGACCACCTCCCTGGCTGGCTGCGCATGACCTGGCCCGGCCCCAGAGGGTTTTCCAGTCACTTACTGGGGAAGACGCCAGTCCCCAGAAACTGCTAAGACGGCCCATGGGGCTCTGACTCCGAAGGCCAACTCCCAGTTCCCAGCAACAAGCCAGCTCCTCCCTCCCAGAGGCACCGCCCATTCTCTGAGACTGCAAAAGGGCAAGATCCGAAGGCACAAGGGAATGTGCGGATGGTGACACAGAGCCCGAGCCTCCAGAGAACCCCTCCCGGATGTTACTCACCGCCTGCTCTCCCCCTACCCCCCGGAGACTCTGGTTGTTTCACTCAAGGGACCAGGCCCCCAGCTTGGATGCCCTGTTATGCGGTGACCTCAGGCAAGTTGGTCAACCTCCCTGAGCCTCTGGAACCTTCTCAGGAAAGAGAAATGAGCAAAGTTTGGGGAGCACTGAAGGAGCAGCAGGGTTGGGGCGCCCGGCGGGCTCAGTCAGTGCAGTGTGCGACTCCCGATCTCGGGGTCCTGAGTTTAAGTCCCATGGTGGGTGCAGAGATTACTTAAAAATAAAATCTTTTTTTGAAAAAAAGAAACAAGGCAGCCTGGGTGGCTCAGTGGTTTGGTGCTGCCTTCGGCCCAGGGCATGATCCTGGAGACCCAGGATCGAGTCCCACGTCGGGCTCCCTGCATGGAGCCTGCTTCTCCCTCTGCCTGTGTCTCTGCCTCTCTCTCTCTCTCTCTCTCTCTCTCTCTCTCTGTGTCTCTCATTAATAAATAAATAAAATCTTAAAAAAAAAAAAAAAAAAGAAACAGCAGGGTTCACAGAATGATCTAGGAATCAGAGGGCCTGTCACGGCCTCCTAAGGCCTCCCTGATGTCTCCTGTCCCTTCCAGCCCAGTCTCCACCCAGAACAAAAAGTTCTGGTCGGGTCCCTCCCAAGCCTGAAACACTTGACTGGCTCCCTGGGTGCTCAAGATAAAGGGAACCGCCTAGTGAGATACACAGAGCAGCCCAGGCAACTTCCAGAGCTTCCTCCCCGCAGGACGGGACCCTCCTATATGCTCATCCCCAGCCTCCATCGCCTGGAAGCTTCCCCTCCCCGGCTGCTTGGCCCAGACGCTCCCCCGGCACAGCCTTCGGAGCCCCCACACCTGGTTAGGCACGAGACCTGCCGTCGTTCCCTGTTACCTGTGCCTCCCCCACCAGGAGGAGGGTGACCACGTTTTACTCACGTAGCCCGGGAGGTGCTCCATAAAGATGTGTGAGGAGGAACACGAGGGCAGGCAGGTGAGAACACGAGGTCTCCTCCGCGCCCTGGAGGCCTCCTCTGACAAATGGGAATGCAGCCCGAGGGGCCGGCGGCCCGGGCTCGGACCCGCACCCCGCACCCTGCCGGCGTGGCACCCCACCTCTCGGGCCTCTCTCCCTCCGCGTGTGAGGGTAGCCCCTGCACCGCACTCGGGGCCAGGGCTCAGCGCGCTCCTCCTCCGGAGTGTCCAGTTCTGGGCCTGACAGGTAGAGAGGGCTGCCTTGCCCGTGCCCCGGGGGAACCCGGGAGGTGAACCTGACTGGGGCAGGGGCGACGGTCAGCCTTGGGAGCTTCTGCTGCAGGGGCCGAGTTCCTCCCGCACCACAGTCCCAACCAGCCCCAGTGCTCCCCACCCCCACGTGCTCTAGTGCTCCCCATACTGACCGGCTCCGATGCTCCCCACTCCTACCTGCTCCACTGCTCCCCCCTCCCACGTGCTCTAGTGCTCTCCCCTCTGGCCGGCTCCGGTGCTCCCCCCCTCCCACCAGCTCGGGTGCTCCCCACTCAGATCGGCTCCAACACTCCCCACTCTGATGGCTCTAATGCTCCCCCCTCCCACCGGCTCTGGTGCTCCCCACTCCCACCGGCACCAGCCCCAGCAGCCCAGAGCCCCAGGGAGTGTGAGGTCCCCAGAGCGGGACAGTGAGGACTCGGCCCGGCTGTGCCACCTCAGACCCCGAGCCCTCTGCTCCTGTCCCATCTCCCCCTCTACACGAAGGCCAGCTGCGGAGCACATGCATCCCTCCTCCTGGGGCCCAGCAACCTCAGCCTGTCCTGTGGTGGCTCCCAATGACACCCCCCGGGGCAGGCAGTCTTGTGCACCCCACCCCCCCAGGTCCAGGTTTCATTGAGAAGCATGAGGCCATCAGATGGGACTGTCCTCAGACTCACACCTACCCCATCGTCTCCCATCTTCCGAGAAGCGTTCCTGCTGGTGCCCCCCGCCGCCCCCCACCCCACACCATCACATCACCCTCTCGTGAGCCCACAGGGCCGGCGCCCCTAGCTGCCCCTCGTCCCCTCTGACCCCCAGGAGCCATCCTGGCCAGCAGCACAAACTATTGCCCCAGGTCCGCCCTTCCCTCCGACGAGACGCCTTTCCCAACTCCCCTTCACCCCGCCGGCGCTCCAAATGCTATCCACACGCGCTGTCACCTTGTATGTCACTTGGGAATCAGCCCATGTCCCCCGGAGCTGTGCTTACAGAAGACCTCCGCTGCCTCCCTGGTGCTAAACCCAGTGGCCACTCTGTCTCATTCCACGTGGATCCCAGGGGCCCGCAGCCCCGTTGACCACCAGCTCTTTTCTGAAAGCGTCACCCATGCCGGCTTCCCAGACACCCCGCTGTCCCTTCTCCTCCTGGCTCCCCTTCTCGGCTCCCCTCCTGGCTCCCTGCCATGCACTCGACCAGATGTGTCTCCACACCTCCCCTCGGGTGGTCCCACCTGCCTCCACTAGGTGCTAATGGCACCCCCACCGCATCTGGGGGGGGCGGGCACTCGGACTGCGAAGCACTCTTCACGTGCACCTGTACCTGTCCTCGACTGGATTCTGGCTTCCTCAAAACCTCGCGCTCCCCACCCTCTTAACCATCTTATTCTTGACCACCAGCACCGACCTACATACTCAAAAGAAGATTCTAGGCCAGGACAGCCCGGGTGGCCCAGGGCCTTCCGGGCCACCTTCCACCCAGGGCCTGATCCTGGAGACCCGGGATCATCAAGTCCCACGTCGGGCTCCCTGCATGGAGCCTGCTTCTCCCTCTGCCTGTGTGTGTGTGTGCGTCTCTCTCTCTCTCTCATGAATAAATAAATAAAGTCTTTAAAAAAAAAGAAGAAGAAGATTCTAGAACACACTCCACTCCTCTTATTCCACCCGCCAGCACCTGTGCCTCTGGGCGGCCCAGCCTGTGCGTCCGGCTCCCCCCTCCAGCCAGAGCACCCTGCCCAAATCAAGAGCCTGATCGTGGTGGGTCAGCGAGATGGAATGCAGGCCCCACAGGATACCTGCAAGCCAGCCTTCGTCTTGCTCCTCTTTGTGACTATCCCTCGGCTCCCGGCACCTACTCAAGTGCTTCCACATAATAGGCACTCAGTACATCATTTTTTGCTAAATTATCTGGAAAAAAGGCAAATTTCCTACCAGAGTTACTAACAGCTGGAATCTTGGATTTGCATCCTATTAATAAAGGGATCTGTGTGAAACGAAGAACACAAACTTCCAGTGGCTTCCCGTGGCTGCTTGCCTTCCAACACTGCCCTCGCCCCGTGCCCGCTGCAGGCTCTGGGCTCTGTGCTGCTCAAACAGGCCTGGATCATCCTGGCCTCAGGCCCTTTGCATCTGCTGTGTCCCTGCCTACAATACTGCTCCCTCGGTTCTTTGTCATTCAGTCTCAGCTTAAAGGGGTCTCTTCAGAGACGCCCACCGCCCCCCTAACAATCTTGCACCACTTCCCCCCAGGCACACCCCCTCTACCACCAACTCAATCCCCCAGTGATTCCCATCACATCACATGAGCTTGCTGCCTTGGACTTAACGTGCAGTTACTTCATTCATTTGTTGGATCTGTTGGGGACGACGGGTCTCCTCCTTGCTGTGAAAGGCCGAAGAGGGCAAGGCTACCTCCTGGTCACCATGGAACAACAGCCAAAGAGGCTGAGCTCCCCAGGGGCCAGGCGCTGTCCCCAGCGGCCTGCCTGCGCCCTCCCATTGGGTCCTCCCACCCTGGGCCACAGCTGCCAGGCCGGCCCATCTCACAGATGAGGAAGTTGGAACAGAGAGGGACCAGGTGAGCTGTCCGAGATCTGGCACAGAAGGAGGCGTGACAGGAGCAGGATCCCATCTATACCCCGTCTACACCCCATGCCCAACACGGGCCTGACCTCTGAAAACCCAGGGCTTTCCGAATGAGCAAACCAGTCCCCGGAGAAATGAGCGGCGTGCGCCGCGGTGTAGAGACAGGGTGTCTCTGGGTGGTGGAGCAAAGGGTGACCCTAATTCCCTTCTGTGTTTCCCAAGTTCTCCTCGCTGGTCATGCGAGGCATGCATAACTTAACGTAAAATAAACCCATGCTTTAAAAGAAATTCAAAGGTTCTGGGTAGTGTCCGGGTTCAGGAATCCTTTTTCTTCAATTTCCAGAGACTGTTACTCCTCTATTTAATTTAAACCATTGTTTTTCTAGGGAAATTGAATAAAAAGCCCGCATTTTTAAAGCGGCTTCCAAGCCTGTCCACTTCAAACAATGAAGAGAGGGAAGTATCGGGAGCTGGTCCCCGCCTTGTGTGCTAATGGCTGGAGTTGCGGGATGCATACCAATCAGGCAGCCACTGCCAGGGGGACACCGACGGGAGGGGGAGGCTGGGCTCTCCAGGAGGAGGAGGAGGAGGAGGAGGGGGCCAGACCCAGACCTGCCGCCCCACAGCGTCCCACACAACGTCCTGGGGAGGAGCCACCCCTACCACCTGCCCTGCCCGAACAGGCATGTACCTGCAAAGAAGCGGGAGGTGGGCCTGGGTCAAGACCACCCTCTCGACAGAAAGGTCCGTGGGAAGATAAATCCCGGGGTGGGGGTGCTCAGTGCCATGCTTACCCTAGAGGTGGGCACAACCCATGCTTCGAGCCAGGTGGTCAGCTCCACGTCCCTATTTCCCGCAGCAGGTGGGCCCCGCTGCCCGGAGACCTCAAGGTACGGCCAGCCCAGGGCCTGGACAGGGGCGGGGGGTGGGGGAGGGTTGTGAGCTGGGAGCAAGGGGCGGGGGTGTTGTGAGCTGGGAGCAAGCGGAGTTGATGGTACAGTCCCCCCCCCACCCCCGACCGTGACGTGGCTGAGGACGCCACAAGCCCCAGGCCTGGCTCTCCATCCCTCTGAGCCATCCGCACCAGCTCCCTCCGCACCAGCTCCCTCCGTAAATACAAGCCTTTATTATTTGCTGCTTCCGGACGCCAGGCCCTGATTCTGTTCTAAGCCCTGCCCTGAAGCCACAGGGTGATGAACCCAACTGCCGGGGTTAAAAAACACGCAGTAACTTCAAACAAAGAGCAGTAAAGTGTGTTGGGATTGCAGACCTGCGGTGCATTCCCTCCCCGCCCTCCTCAAAGGGAAGAAGAAAACAGGACAGAGGAGGAAATCCATTGACCTCACGGCCTACCTGCTCTGATCCTGTCACTTAAGACACCGTGGCCTTGGGAAAGTCAAGCCACCTCTCTAAGACTCAGTTTCCTCATCTGTAAGGTGGGATAAAAGCACCCACCGGCAGCATCGGTATGGGAATTAAAGGAACGGATGTCCGGCACGTTTAGGCATAAACATGAGTGGTCTTTAAACAAATAAACTCTCCATTAACTTCTATCTAAAGGGTAGAAGCAGCAGAGGCAACTAGAGATTCTGGAAAGATCGGTTACTTTTATCTTTGGCTTTTCTGGTATGATGGAGGGTGGGGAATGAGCAGGACACTCACCTTCTCCATCCCGTTTTGTTTCACCTCGTATCAAAACGAAAACCTTCCTGAAGGCTCCACGAGCCACAGATACCAGGCTGGAGCAGCAGCAAGCTCCGAGGATAGCGAGGAGCTACTGAGACACCTCACAGCTCCGGTCCACCGAGCACGACGCCCCTGGCAGGTGTGGCGGGGCGCCCTTGCCAGCTCCCAGGTGACGCAGGGCTCTCGGACTCCGGGCTCCCCCCCCTTCCCGTGCTCTGCCACCACCCTGCACACTTCGGGTTCACCTGACGCCTGAGCCCGGCTCACCTCCCAGCGGCCTGCACCTCTGAGCCTTTGCACGTGCTGTTCCTGTTATCCAGACCCTTCCCCTCTCCCCACCCCATTCCCCCGCTAGGCACGCACACGCCTCCACGGCAGGTAAGCGGGTCCGTGTCCGTCTCCCATCCAGAGCTCTGAGATCGTACAAGAGCCACAGCCTGTCCCTTCAACAGTCTGACTCTCTCACGCTGTCGGTGAACCCATACGGATGGGTCACACCTACTGGTGTCTACACCAGACCCAGACAGCTCTAGCCACCCGTGCCCTGGACATGACACCTTCACCAGCCCCGAGCCATTTGACCTGTCCACGGTCCCAGGGCACCTCCCTAATGCCTCCCAAATGCCTGGGTCACCCTGAAGTGTGATTATTCAATCAATGGCAAAGCAGGCCCTCAATTAACTGAATCCTACCCTCATCCCGTCTCCCCTCTCGCAACGCACTGTAATACAACAACTCAGTTTCCGGAGTGGAGAACTCATTAGAGGGCAAATTACGATCCCTATGATCCCTACGACCAGGGCCGGCCCCGCCTAGCAGCTGCCCCTCTCACCCTGTACCATGAGGACCCTAAACTCACCAGGGAGGTGTCACACCAGAATGCAGGCCCCAGGGAAAGGCTGTGCCCCAGCTGCTCACTGCTCGATCCCGTGGCCTGCTGTAAAATGTTTAACAATTGGCTCTCTGGCAGAGGAAAAAACCTCAGACTTGCAGGACACCGATTCCTGTGGTATAAATAGTCTCCCTGTGGCCAGTTTCAAGCCACTAAGGTGACATCAGTGAACACAGATGGGAAGGCATGTGCAGGAGCACACCCATGTGCACGGTGCATACATAAATACAGGTACGTACATACGTAGACACATACTCGTGTGTAATGTGCGTATGATATACACACGTACAAAAGACACAGCCACAAACACACAGGTGATGGTAAAACGTGAAATAACTAGGAGGTACCATATTTTTTTTAAAAGAGCAAAACGCTATCATTTATTGGAGAAGGAAACAAAAAGCAAAACAACGGAGGTACCATATTTTGACTATTTATTACCCTTGTTTTTAGTATAATTTAATTATAAATTTACTTATTACCAATTTTTATAACGGCTGCGTTTAATGGGCGGCTTGCAAAATTCCTAAATTTTAGCCATCAGCTCTCGTGCTTCAGTACAAACTGGCTGACACCAGTGCTCAGCGCCCTGCACCAGCTCTGCAAGGATAGGTCACTCTGGGGAACAGGACCCCAAAGGAAGGTGGTGGCTGAGGCCCTCCCCCGAGGCAAAGAAGCTGGGCTGGGGCCCAGGAGGCACAGTGGGATGGAAGGAGAACACTGGCCCACTCTGCCGCCCTACTGATGACTCTGATTCTCGTTTCTGGTCTTCAGACCCTTTGAGGGTAAGGACAGGGGCTTACTCGCCCCTGTCAAGCCCAGTGACGAGAATACAAGGGCATTGAAGACAAGCTCGCAGAAGAAAGAAGGACTGGGCATTCAGGGAGACGGAGGCTTGAGTGCTCCACTCACTGACCTGAGGCAGTCACTTAAGTGCCATCTGTGAAATGGGTACAAACCCATCTTCCCTGCCCAATAATTATCAGGGCTGTCGTAGAAACAGAGAGTGGAGGTGAAAGAACAATATACCGTCATCATGCTTACGTAGGACACATATATTTTTATGTGGCATGTGTTTATGTTATACACGTATATAACTCTCACCTCCTTTATCTTTTCAAACTTGATCTAAGAAGATTATATTCTTTCCGCTAAGTGCAGTGGTGAAGGAGCTGGCCCAGCATCTGGCATTTACCAAATATAAAATATCTGTCAAATAATTTAGAGTTTGTCTAATGAACAGGAGGCCTCCCCCTTACACTAACCTGGTACCCAGGCCCCAAGGAGCTCACTAGCTTTCCCTCCTCCCTAGACTCTTCCCAAGAGAAAACCTGAAACAGCAATATTTAGGAACCATTAGACACCGATATCCACTCAACTGGCAGTGATCTATTGGGTACCTACTGTGTGTCAGGCCCTGTACTAGGCTGGCAACCAAGGACAAGCACGGTCCCTGCTCCTGAAGGCATGCAGCCCTCTGGGGGGGGGGGGTGGTATAAACAAACCATCCCCACTGACATGAGGGTTCTAAGAGCATCATGAATGATAATTCCTTTTTTTTTTTTTAAGTAGCCTCCACGCCCAATGTGGGGCTTGAACTCATGACCCTGAGATCAAGAGTCACAGGCTTTGCCGACTGAGCCAGCCAGGCGCCCCAGGAACCAGAATTCTTGAGCCAGCCTGGCTGACCAAAGAAGAGACTCCTGAATGAGGAATGAAGAGGTGAAGGATGAGGCCAACTTACTGGAAGGAGGGAAATGGGGGGGCGGGGGGTGGAGAAGGAGGGCAGGGGACGTCAGGAAGGTAAGTGTGAGCAGAGTGAGAGACACGGGCACAAAGGGGAGGTGGTCATGGGCACCAGGAGGGCTCTGAGCATCACCCTGAGACCCTAAGGAAGGGGAGGGCTAGCCCCACCCCACGATCACCCCTGGAGATCTCCAGGCTGTAGCTCCCTTTCTAGTCTGTGTGCCTGAGGCCCGGACACCGTGGGGGTGTCACGCTGGACGGACAGATGGAGGGACGGGTGGGTGGATGCTGCAGCTGATGGCCATCCGGGCAGGGCCTGCAGGCAAGGGCTGAGCATTTTAATGAGCCCACACAGCCTGTCCTCTCGCTCCAGCATCCGCGGGGGAACAGATGGGGCCCCAGGCAGGCAGGGCATGCCTTCCCCCAGTTGAATCCCTCGGGGAAGGCCAAGGACTCTGAGGTCTCAGCTCCAGGGCCAGTGGGAAATACGGCCACCCCTGGCCACCTCCTGCTGCAGCCCAAGACCGGGTCCTCAGGCTAAGGAAGCCAAAGGAAGGAAGATTCCCAACCCCTGCCCCGGGAGAGAGAGGAGATAGCATCCCCACACTCTACCTTAGGCCTGGGGGCTCCCCGTCGGGGGCCACCCCGGGGGGCCAGGAGGCTCGCCTTCATCCTCAGCCAGGCCTGCCCCGGCCTCACTACCCTGCCTCAGGGGTGTGCAGGCCTGACCTCGTCCCGCTGGCCGCGGCCTTCCGGCTGACCGGGCATCCTCTCCTCCCACGCCCGCTCCTTTGTGAGGGTGACCCTGTTCCACCTCTGGGCTGAGGTCCAGGGCAGGAGAGGCCAGCCCAGAAGAGAGGTGACGGGAGCGACCCGGACTCCATGGAATCCCAGGGACCCCCAGGGTGCAGCAGGGAGAGGTGGCCCCACCGCACGGCGGCAGCAGGACCTGAAGGCCCCGGAACGGCCTGTCCCTCCCTCTGTCTCTGCCTCTCAGGCTGCTGCACAAAGAGGACACAGGAGTCCCCGGGAAGGAGGGAGGGAGGGAGGGAGGGAGCCTGCTGGGGGGGGGACAGAGTCACACTCGCACGCGCACACGCAGGGCAGCCCAGGCTGGGGGCCTCTCACACTCCCGGTCCCGGCCACGGCGCGCAGGCTCCGGGACGAAGGGACCCACACGCACCCCGGGCCCGCCCGGCCCACCCGCAGCCGCACCGGGGCGGCGGGGAGGGGCCCGGAGACACAGACACACACACACACACACACACACACACACACACACACACACACACCCGCCCCGCTGCCAGGGACGCGCCGCGGGGCCCCGGCGCCTCCGAGCCCCGCGCGGCCGCCTTGCGCAGTGCGCCCCCCGGCCTCCCGCGCCCCGCGGCCCGACTCACCGGCTCCGGCCGCGCCTTTGTTGTCCGCGCCGCTCACACGGCGCCGGCGGCCGCTCCGCGCCCCTGCTGCCCCGGCGGCCCGGGCGCCCAGGGAGGGCCGGGCGGCCCCAGCCCCAGCCCCAGCCCCAGCCCCGGCCCCGGCCCCGCGCCCCCGCGCCCCGCGGCCCCGCGAGGTCGCGGCCCCGCCGGGAGAGCGCCCGCCGCCGCCTCCGAGCGGCCTGGTCCCGCCGCCGCGCTCAGCGCCTCGCGGCGCCGCCCCCGCCCGCCCGGTCCCCGCTCCCGCGGCTGAAGTCACCGCTTAACCCCTGGCGGCCGGGCCGCGCGCGGCGCAGGAGGGGAAACCGAGGCCCGCGGGGCGGGGCCGCGCGCCCTCCCGCCCCCGCCCCCGCCCCCGCGCGCACCCCGCCCTCGCCGCTCCCCCGACCCCCTCCAGGACTCGGCTGCCGGGGCGCCCGCGGGAGGCCGAGCCATTCCCCGGGGCGGGGAGAGGGGGGCCCCCCAGCCCCGGTCGGAGGCTCCTGTGACCCCCTTGGGGGCGGGGAGACCTGAGGTCACGCCCCCAGCCGTGTAGCCCCACCTTCCTGATGAGAACACTGAGGCTCCCCGAGCTGGGAGTGACTGATGGGGCCGAAGCTCGCCCAGCAAGGAAGCGGAGCACCGGAGATCCCAGCGCCCCCCCCCCACACACACACCCTCTTCCCATCCACCCCCCCCTCCTTCCCAGAGCCCGCAAACGCGAACGAGTCACTCCCTCCCAGAATCCCAAAGAGGGCCTCCGGATACGATGCGATTAATTATAGTTATCAGGTCGTTAATTAAGATTATCCCTGTTGTTACTAAACAGTGCCCTGCAACCTCTCTATTTGCCACCAGAAAGGCACACACTCGGGCTTATCAGCGCCGACTCCCCGACTCCCCGACTCCCCGACTCCCCGGCTGGTAATTAGGAGTCCTGCAGCCTCCAGAGGGCACAGGTGTGTGTACACTGGGATCTTTGTCAGCCTTGCCTCGTGCAACAGCGCCAGCAAACACATTGTGTCGCGTTGCTCCCTCTTCCTCTGCCAGGCACCAGCTTAGGGGTTAGGAATGAGACAAGGAGCGGGGCGGCCCCCAGTCCTGCCCCCCTCGGCGCTCCCGGCCTAGGAGGTCGCAGCAATAAACAGGCCACTACAGTGCAGTGACACAAACCACACGCAGGCCCCCCGCTCTCTGAAATCATCTTATTCGTGGATGTGTTTGTTAATTGTCTGTCTCCTCCACACAAGGACATAAGCCCCATAGAGCCCGTCCTAAGAGTGGTTCATAGAGTGTCGGCGGCCCCGGGCCTGGGGTAACACTAGGCTCATAGTGAGCAGCTGGTGAATCTTGGTTGAGCACTTACTATGTTCCATTCTAGGCACTCCCGAGACATCGGTGAACAAAACGGGCGTGCCCTCCGCCCCGCTGGATCTCCCACTCCAGGCGTGAAAAAAATAGCGGCTGTGACAGCAGACGGGAACGTTTTCTGGAGTGCCACGGTAGGTGCTCAGGGCAGGCCAACCCGAAATGTGCTACTTAGGCATATTGATAATTTTTTTTCAAGATTTTATTTATTTATTCATGAGAGGCACAGAGAGAAAGGGGCAGAGACACAGGCAGAGGGAGAAGCAGGCTCCCTGCGGGGAGCCCGATGCGGGACTCGATCCCAGGACCCCAGGATCAGGCCCTGAGCTGAAGGCAGGTGCTCAATCACGGAGCCACCCAGGTGCCCCATATTGATTATTTTAAATAATTTACTTATAAGGAGAACCTGTTTAAGAAAGAGGCTCAGACCCTTCTCAGTCCCCTTGAAAGCAGGAAATAAATCTCCCATGTGAAAGATGCCCTCCCTGTATGGGAGGTAAAGAGACATCCCTCTCACCAGAGATGGAAAACGGAGAGCTAAGAAGGTTGTATAAACAATCCTTGTTACTAATTTTATTTTTTTACAAACTTATTTTTTTTTACCAATTTCTATTACCGCATCCCGCAATTTCTGTTTAGAATTGCTTACTAACGGAAGCCCTCCCAAATCAAGTTTTCTTTGTCCAGTCAATTCTTCACAGTTTTTATTGTTTTGGGGTTGTTGGGTTTGGTTGGGGTTTTTTGCTTGTTTGTTTGTTTTGTTTTGCTTTTTGTCCCTTTACCTAAAAGTATAAAAAGTGCCTGCATTGGTCATTTCTTTAGGTCTCAGTTTCATAACTGGACCTCTATGGGCACATAATAAAACTTTAGTTTTGGGGCACCTGGCTGGCTCAGTCGGTAGGGCCCCGACTGTTGATGTCAGGAGTGTAAGTTCAAACCCCACATTGGGTGCAGAGATTTCTTTAAAAAATAATAAAATAAATAAAATAAAATAAAATAAATAAAATAAATAAATAAATAAATAAATAAAATTAAATAAATAAATAAAATGAAATGAAATAAATAAAATTAAATAAAATTAAAAAATAAAAAATAGGGCAGCCCAGGTGGCTCAGCGGTTTAGCACCTGCCTTCAGCCCAGGGCCTGATCCTGGAGTCTCGGGATGGAGTCCCATGTCGGGCTTCCTGCGTGGAGCCTGCTCCTCCCTCTGCCTGTGTCTCTGCCTTTCTCTCTCTGTGTGTCTCTCATGAATAAATAAATAAATCTTTTTTAAAAAATAAAATAAAATGAAAAATAAAAAATAAAATTTAAAGGGACGCCTGGGTGGCTCAGTGGTTGAGTATCTGCCTCGGGCTCAGGACATGATCCCAGAGTTCCTGCATGGGGCTCCCCACAGGGAGCCTGCTTCTGCCTCTGCCTGTGTCTCTGCCTCTCATGAATAAATAAATAAATAATATTTTTTAAAAATTAATTTAATTTAAAGAACTTTGAGGTTTTTTCTCCTGTTAATCTGCCTCACGTGAATTTAATTCTTAGTCCTGGTGTTAGAGCTCGAAGAATAGCACAAGGATTTTTTTCCTTCCCTACACCAGCGAAGCAGCTAGAACATCTTCAGGTGTCCAGTGAGTGACATAGCATTAAAAGCCTTGGGCAAAAAAAAAAAAAAAAAAAAAAAAAAAAAACCTTGGGCCAGGGATGCCTAGTGGCTCAGCGGTTGGGCACCTGCCCCTGGCTCAGGGCATGATCTGCGGTCTTGGGATCGAGTCCCACATCAGGCTCCCTCCCTGGAGCCTGCTTCTCCCTCTGCCTAGTCACTGCCTTTCTCTCTGTGTGTCTTTCATGAATAAATAAATAAAATCTTAAAAAAAAAAAAGCCTTGGGCCAGACTTGAGACGCTTGGGTCCTGCTGGCGCAGCCAGAGCCAAGTACAAGTTCTTGAACCCACATTCGCAGCCTTTCGGATCTGCTCCAACCTCTCCCCTCTTCTGTCTTATTTGCTTCCTGGGCCTGAGCCCTCCCCGCCCCCACCCCCAAATCCTCCAGCCTGGAAATGCCGTCTCCCTCTCTGGTTGCACTAAGGTTTACCCTCCCTCCTGGAACCATCAGAAGGCCCAGAATCCCCCAGGGAAACCTCTCCACGTGGACCCTGTCCCCTGACCGCCTCTCCTCTGAGCTCTACGGCACTCGGGGCTTTGGTTGGTGCTTCTGTTGTTCTGTTAGCTCTGGACACATATTCTAACTCGAGCTGTCTCCAGCTTGATGGCCTGAGGGCCGGGGTCATACCTTAGGGCCCTATTATACTCCCCCACCCCAGTGAGGGACACACTCGACATCAGAGGATCCTAAGAGACTCTAAGTGGACACCCTCAACCTCATCAGATAGACCCCTCTGGACGCAGGGTCGCAACCCCCCAGCTCATAGAGCAAACGGAGCCTGCAGAAGCGTGGTGTTTTGCCCACAGTGGTTTTGTTTTTGGTCGCTGGCCACCAATATTTCACAACTGGGAGATTTCCCATAAAAAAACAGATTGCTAGCTTCTCAAAACACCCGAAGATCTGATAATGCCAGGCCCTTGATCGCCCCCATCCCCGGGACCACACCCCGCGAGCTCTAGGGAGTGGTGGCCCTTTACACAGAGCTGTGTTTCTCTGCCTGCTACCAGCCCCCCCAGCCCTGGGGCACCCCCTCCAACTTGGAGGCCCCTCCTCTGGGAAATAGTGTTTTCATTCGGTTTTTCCTCTGCATTCTACTTTTAGGAGAGAGAACCGCATCAAGAAACACGTCCTGGAGCCTACGTGAGCCTGCAGCCCTCACCTTCCTGCATCCCTGCTCTCTCCACCATCTCGCTTCCCAACACACACCCCTTCTCTCTCCTCCCCAGCTTCGTGTTCTAAGCTTTGCCCATGCTGTTCCCACCGCCCATCCCCACCCCCACCTGGACACACTGGCTAAAGCTGTCTGAGGCTCTCAACCAATAACACCTTCTCACGGTCAAGGATCTCTTCTCTAGGGGCCCCAGGCTGGACTCCAGGCCTCCCACAGCATCCTACGGTCCCCTCAGGGCAACCATCCTACCGTGTCCCGTGGTGTACAGTTGACTCTTGCGAAACACAGGTTTGAATGGGGCACGTTTACTTATACATGAATTTTTTCAGTAAAAATATCTTTTCCTTATGATTTTCCATTAACATTTTCTTTTCTTGGGGATCCCTGGGTGGCTCAGCGGTTTAGTGCTGCCTTCGGCCCAGGGTGTGATCCTGGAGACCCAGAATCGAGTCCCACATCGGCTCCCTGCGTGGAGCCTGCTTCTCCCTCTGCCTGTGTCTCTGTCTCTCTCATGAATAAATACATAAAATCTTTAAAAAAAAATTTATTTTCTCTAGCCTCCGTAATTTTAAGAAGGCAGTATATAATGCATAAAACGTACCAAATACGTTGACAGTTCATGTCATCGCTATGACTGTTCCCTGGTCAATGGTAGGCTGTTGGCAGTTGTTTCGGGGGAGTCGAAAGTCGGATGCAGGGGATGCCCGGACGGCCCAGTCATTGAGCCTTCTGCCTTCTGCTTGGGTCGTGACCCCAGGGTCCTGGGATGGAGCCCTGCATCCGGCTCCCTGCTCAGCGGGAGCCTGCTTCTTCCTCTCCCTCCCCCTGCTTTCTCTCACTCACTGTCTCTCAAATAAATAAATAAAATCTTTTTTAAAAAGTTGTATGCAGATTTTCTACCGTACAGGGGATCGGAGTCCCTAACCCCTGTGCTGTTCCAGGGTCCACTGCGTTTGGGCACGTTTCCTCCCAGACTATGAGTCCTCACAGGCTGGGACTCTGCTGTCTCATTCACGGTGCCTCCCCACCACCTGGGACAGAGCCTGGTAGAGCACAGGCACGAGACAAATATTTGCTAAATAGACCAGTGAATGGTTTTCAGTGGCCACAAAAGGAACAAAAAGAATTTCTGGGAACATTTCCATGTCCCAGAACATTCAATTAACCAGAATTTCCCACTTGCTGAACATTCTGGTGGGTGCAGGGTTTATTGTATAAGCATATCCATTAATGATACATCCAGATGGGACTAGGACTCCCTTTGGCCTTGTCTCCACCGTTGACCTGGGGAAGAGGGAAGCAGGGAGGACAGGGGTGGTGTTTGCCACTGGCCAGAGAGGCTAAGTGATGTGCCCAAGGTTGCCTAGCAAGTCAGTAGCAAAATCAGGGTGGGAACCCAGGGCTCCTGCCTCTGCCTTCCAGCCCAGGCCCCTCTTCCACCAGCCCAACCCCATAGCAGGTCAAAAAGGAAGTGAGCAGATAGGAAAGCGGACTTTCCAAGCCCAGACACCACGCTCACCCAGGAAGTATGAATGGAGAGCGTGCAGAAAGAGGTCAGTCCTTATGTACTACACCATCAAACCAATCATGACCAGGCTATTATCGAAGAGAGACTGGGTTACACTTTGATTATGAAAAAAGGCAATACAATTTACCTTACTGAGATGAAACTCCCCTCCCATGACTCCTGCCCCTGTTCGGTAGGACTGGCATCCTGAAAGGGGCTGGGATGCACTGAGCAACCACCTCCTCTTCAAGCCTTCCAGGTTCCTCCCCAACCCAAGACCTGCATTTGTGGGGAAACAAGCTGAGGTCAAAGGCACAGCCACAGGCAGAAGGGGTCTGGGAACTCAGGTAAAGAAGGAAACTTGACTTCTCTGAGCTATCACTTTACGGGGCTTGAGTGTCAGGGAAAGATCAGTCTGGGCAGCTCCTTGTCTTGGGGATGTGTCCTCAAAGTTCTCCCAAAACAGCCACAGGAAGGGGATGGATGCTCATGTCCAGGGGGCTGGACACAAATGTGATACAGAGCTCTCCCACCCTAAGATCTCTGGAAAGCAGTCCTCAACCTCTTTCTCCCTGTCCCACTGCCCGTAAAGTAGGAACAATAATCCTACTAGTGCCTTCTTCTATCTTCACAGAACTTTGAAGGATCAAGTGAATACAGCCTAGCAGAGAGTTTTCAACTTCCCACTGACAAAATTAGATAAATAAGCTATTTGATACCAACTCTTATTAATGAGAGGCAGCCTAATATAGCAGTGGTCAAGAGCTTCAACTGTTGGGATTCTCCTTGTTCGAGAAGCAAATTTATATATACAGAAAGGAAGAAAAGTCCAATGACCTGTGTGGTGTTGGGCTGGAATGGGAAGCGTTAGCGTGAGCTCCTCAGTCTGTCCACCACGAAGGCCTGGGAGCAGGGACACCCAATAGCAATGAGCACACTCAGCAGCCAGATCGTGGTTCCTAAATACCATTCTCCACTCAAGGGATCCAGAGCTTCTTGGAGAAATGGCTCATCCCCAGGGGAAGGACATTTGAGCCTGTAATATAGCCGGGGGCCCGAAACTGATAAATTGCTCAAAAAGTGACAGGAGCATAACAGAATGACAAAGAAACCAGTTCACAGAGGCTCCCACTCACCAAACCGAGGGCAGTTGGACCATTAGAAAAAATAATGATGATTAGGATTTACCTCCTATTGAATATAATGGGAAACCAAGAGTCCATACTGATGTGACAAGTAACTAAGCAAATGAGCACACGGAAGGCTAGGAATGGCTATTTACCCTGTCTCAAAGCACTTCCCCACAAAATACTTCCTCACAACCTTTTTTTTTTTTTTTTTTATGGAAAAAGAGCAGCTTCGCAGATCCTTCATCACCCAAGTGGCCAAACTGGGAACATGACCAGCAGGGGGATTTTTGGACACCGTGAGCGTCCTTCCGTGGTTGGAGAAGGACGCAACACAATGCTGAGCGAACATCACACAAACCCAAATTGAGGGACGTTCCTCTAAACATCTCCCAAAATGCGCAGGTCACAAAAGTCAAGGAAAGACCAAGGAACTTTTCCAGACTGAAGGAAATCAGAGACGGGACCACTAAATGCCACGTGTCGTTCTGAACTGGAGCGTTTCAGCATAAAGGCCATTACTGGGACAGCTGGTGAGACTCAGCAGGGGCTGAGGATGACATGGTGGGAATGCGTCGTGTGCATTTCCTGATGTGGCCGGTTGTATCACGGTGGTGGAGGGGCATGTCCTTGGCTGTAGGAAATACACACCAAATACCCAAAGGAGTGACGAGTCGGCAGTTTCCTCTCAGATGCCTCCGAGGGAAATGAAATGCACTGTACCCGCAGCCTGTCTGTCACTTTACAGTTGTTTCCACAGCCAGATGGCCTGGGCCGATCTCTAGCACATCGTGTCTTCTTAAGGTCTCAGTTTCACCATTTGTAGAGTGGGAGTGAGTGAAAGTACTGATACCTGCCTCATGGTCGTGGAGTAGAATAAATGAGATCCTATTTGTGGGCTGTTTGGCACAGAACTGGGCTCATACATGTGTTCCTAAGTTTCGGAGAGCTAGGTAATTCTTTTTCTTTGTGCAATTCTCGTTTCTGGAGTATAGAGTAAGGTGGCAAATTCCAGCACATTGCGGGGGCAGGTAGGGAACAGCAATGGGAGAAGCAGACTGGATGTGCCCCGACAACTGTTACTAAGCTTCAAGACTGGAGACACCTCAAGGTGAAGGGGGGACCCCCGAGTGCCTGGAAAGCACATGCCCCCAGTGGAAGGGGCAATTCCAATTCTTTTTCTTTTTTAAGATTTTTAACTTATTTATTCATAGAGACAGAGAGAGAGAAGCACAGACACAGGCAGAGGGAGAAGCAGGCATCATACAAACAGCCTGACGTGGGACTCAATCCAGGGTCTCCAGGATCACGCCCTGGGCTGCAGGTGGTGCTAAACCGCTGTGCCACCGGGGCTGCCCTGGCAATTCCAATTCTAATTGATACTGTGTGTCTATGCTCGGTGTCCCCAGAGTTTTCTCTTTATTTTTCCCCCCAAGAGAAGCCAGAAGTCCAGATTTCTATATCAAATCCCTTGATTTTTATTTATTTATTTATTTTAATATTTTATTTATTCATGGGAGACACAGAGAGAGAGAGAGAGGCAGAGACACAGCAGAGGGAGAAGCGGGCTCCATGCAGGGAGCCCGACGTGGGACTCAATCCCGGAACTCCAGGATCACGCCCTGGGCCAAAGGCAGATGCTCAACCCCTGAGCCACCCAGGCATCCCTATCTCTTGATTTTTAATACTGATGACAATTTCAAATTGTAAAAGGGCCGATAATTTGTGAGCCAGACAGGATCCAAGTGCCAGCTGCAGGAGTTCTGAAAGCTTGTCCTGATCACCTAGAAACACCCCCGGGAACGCCCCTGTGAGTTGGCAGGAAAAAAAGAAAAAAGAGAAAAAAACCCAAACCACTGTTCACAGTTCTTCTGCTGCTCTGATAGAGCCTCTGAAGAGGCTGGGGTAGACATGCCAGGATGTGCCTCCCTACACCCCCATGGGTCCTGGCAGCGCTCTCCTGCCCAGCAGGGCTGATTGGGTGAGAGGGTGAACGTCTGACTGAAGCCCGGCCACTCAGCTCGTTCCTCCCAGGAATTTGAAATGGGACAGGTGAGAGACTGAGTCAGTCAAATGAGCATGGATGCTGAGCCCTGAAAAATCGTGCAGGGCCAGAGCCAGCATTCATGCTGCAAGGAACCACAGCCGTGTTCAAACCCAGGCTCCAGGGGGATCAGAAATGTCATAGGAAAGCCAAAAAAAAAAAAAAAAAAAATCAGGAGTATAGAGTAAAAGATAGTGAGGCAGAGACCATAAAGCCCTGGACGGTGTTCACAATAAAAATAAGAGCAAATGCTAACATAGCACTTTCTACAGCAGGCTCGGTGTGTTACCTTACACCTTACTCATTTTATCCTCACAGCAACCTTATAAAGTAGGTAGTTTCAGGGGCGCCTGGGTGGCTCAGTCAGTTGAGCATCCGACTCTTGATTTCAGCTCAGGCCACGATCTCAGGGTGGTGAGATCGAGCCCCACGTCGGGCTCCCTGCTCAGCACGGAGTCTGCTGGAGATTCTCTTCCTCCCTCTCCCTCTCCCCCTCCCCCTGCTCATTTTCTCTGAATAAATAAATAACCAAAAAGTTAAATTAAAAAAAGGCAGGTAAAAAAAAATAAATAAAGGCAGGTACTTTTACCCTCATTTTTGAGATGAGGAAACTGAGGCACAAAGCCCTGAATGTCCATCAGAGTGGCCTCCTGTGTTCTGACAAAGCCCCCTCACTTGTATTTGCCCGAAGGGATTTTGTCCCCCTTGAAAGCAGAGAAGTCAGTGAGGGTTTGCTATTCAGGTAGGGCTTTGCAGCGGGGGGAAGGGGATTCTGGGGCCACTTCAGGCACGAGATACCCCAGTGCCCTGCTCTAGCCTTCGTGTACCTCCCAAAGTAGAAAAGGGGAGGAGGGGAGTCCCAGCCAGAGGCGTCCGAGGCAAGGGTGACCCCCATACAGATCCTCTGCCCATCAGCCCAGACCCCATGGGCGCGGTGCACCAGCCTGGTCTACAGGAGGAAGCCAGCCTCACCCATACCTCGGGGCATCTGTCGCCTCCACGGGGATAAACAGACAGAAGGCCTGGGGCCATCTGCTGAGCCAGGGGAGGTTGGATTTCTCTGCTTGGGGCCTGGCCAAGGAGCCAGAGAGGACAAGGAGACAAGGTCTTAGCTTCCTGGCATCAGGTTACTGCCCCTACCCAAGGCTCAGGGTGCCAGGCCAGGCATCCGGGCATGAGAGTTGCTGGTCAGCTGACAGCACACAGGGCCCAAGGCCCATTCTGGAAGGATCTTCATCCATAAGGATAAAAATAGGCTGCTGAGGAGGGGGAGCAGGGAGGGAACCCCCGAGGGGACCCCGGGAGCCTCCAGCCTCTCCAAGCACACCTGGCCAGGCCAGAAAGAAGATCTGCAGGAGGGAAGGTCCCGCGGGCCTGGGGACAGGGAGGCGCTGCAGTGCCACTCCAAGGGGCCCTCAGCCCCCGCCAGCTGCCCCGGCTGCAGCAAGAGGGCCTGGCCCTGGCTGCAGCCTGGCACCAGCCCCAGAAACCTTCAGCGTCCCCCAGTTTCACCGCCCAGGGCTGGGAGGTTCCATAAGCTCCCCGGTCTCCCAGATGAAAGACGCTTTCTAAGAGTCATAAAACCGTCCCCACACAGAACAATGGGCCCTTATCCCACTGTGTCCTTCACATAAACTCCCATTAGCAACGCACCAGAAGCTGCAGGCAGGAGGTTTATAGACTGGATTGTTGGGCCAGCCCCAGCGTTCATTAACATCTACTCCCTCGCCTTCCAAGGAGCCTGCACAAATCACCCCCATTACAGAGGCCCGCTGTGGGCTCGGCCTCCAGGAAACCCTGCAAGCTTTGTCATTTTATGAATAAAGAAAAAAAAAACCCCAGAGAAGTGAGGTGACGTGCCCACGGTCACACAGTGGGAGAGTGGAGAAGCTGGGATTTTAATCTTACGTCTCTGTTCCTTCCCCCATACCGCGTAGCCCCCGGTTATGATCACTGGACACCTGCCCCCATGGAACCCAAGAGGTTAAGGCAAATGGTTTCCTTAGGTTTTTTTCCTGGAAATCAGCACCTTCGGAGACCTGCCCAATGTGTCAGCAGAGATACGCTGCGGTGGGTGTGGGCCACGTTGGAAGGGAGCCCCAGCCTATCAGGGAGGGACCAGAGCCCCTTCCCTTGGTGACCACACCCCCCTTTCCTGAGCACATACAACACGCCAGGCCCTGTGCTCTTCTTCATGCACAATCCCATTTACTCTTGCAGGTACTCTATAGAATGGCTGCTCTCACGATCCCCTTTCTGGGGCATCTGGGTGGCTCAGTCAGTTAAGCATCTGCCTTCGGCTCAGGTCATGATCCCAGGGTTCTGGGATTGAGCCCAGCATCCTGTCTGGCTCCATGCTCAGCAGGGGGTCTGCTTCTCCCTCTCCCTCTACCTCTCCCCCTCTGCTCATGCTCTGTCTGTGGCTTTCTCTTTCAAATAAGTAAATTAAATACTTAAAAAAAAAAAAAGATCCCCTTTCTGACAGATGGAACAGAAGCTTGGGAAATAAATAGCTTACCTAAGGTCACACAAGTAAGCAATGGATTCCAGGTCTATCCGACTCTATCCTACCACCCCTTCCCAAAACTTCAAATGTGGGGTTCAGCAGATACTCAAGCTGCACCAGTCCTGGCTCACAACTCTGTCACCCCAGATGCATGGATGATGACCACAGCAGGTGCTCCTTACTGGGGGCGTTCCAAGCCCTTCACCATCTCCCACCTACACAACAACCCTCAATGCCAATATTGCAATTCCTATTTTGCAGATGGAGAAATTGGGCTCAGACAGGGTTAGTGTCTTATCCATGGTTCCCCAGAGCTGGTAAGTGGGGGTGTCAGGCTATGACCCACTTCTCTCTGGTTCCAGAATCACTGCTTCTTCCAGGTAAGCCAGCATGATTGTTAAATCAGATTATCCCAATGGAGTCCCGGTGTGCATTGGACAAATACTCTCAGATGTGCCCTCAAATAAGTGCCTGAGATGTGCCTGTCACCATTGCAGGAGCTGGAGGCATAGTGACAAGTAAGACTGATGTGCCCTGGCCCCCATCAGCCCCAGGGGCATGACCACTTTTGACTACCCCACCCCCACCCCGCCTAGAGCTCCAGTGCTGGGGAACATCCCTACTTCTGCTGGTTTCCTTCACTTCTGGGAGCTTCCAGACAGCCTACCCCAGCCCCTGCAAAGGCAAACTACAGTTGCTAGTGTCATGGCTTATTTTGCCCTGAGAAGCTTCACTACCAATTCCTAACTGGGCAAACCAGCCAGGCAGCTATTTTTGGCTCAGACTCCCCCAGGGAGCCCTCAGACCCACATTTCCTGCCTCCAGAAGGCACAGCCAGCACCCATGCCCCACCCTGAGAAGCTGGCATGGGGCCTGTCCTTCATTACCCTTCCCCTATTACCTTCTGCGGCTGCTAAGAAAGCCGGCCTGCCCAGAACAGCTCAAGCATACATGTGGTTGCTTGGTTAGTGCCAGGCCCTGCTTAGGTGACCTTAATCATCATCATCTTCATTGTGACCCTGGTCAACATTATCATCATAGCTAACATTTATTGAGCATTTATTACATGCCAGGCACTGAGCCAACACTTTACCCATATAACCTCATCAAATCTTCACAATAATCCCATGAAACAGGTACTGCCATCATCCCATGCAGCACCTAAGAAAACTGATAAACAGAGACAATACGGCTGGAGCACAAAGTATTCTTTTGCTTCTTAAATTGTCTGTCTCCCTTGCTATCCTACAACCTGTCTGAGGGCAGGATCATGTCTGTTTTGCACAAAGTTGTTATCCCTAGGATACAGTGCCAAGAACAGAATAGATACTCAGTGCACAGTCTGTAAGTAAATGGATGGATATATGGTTGGAAGAGTGGATGGACAGATAAATGGATGGATAGATTGTTGAATGATGGATGATGGTTGGATGGATGGACACGTGAAGAGATGGGTGGACGGACACATAAATTCATGAATGATGGGTGGCTCATTGGATAATGGATAGATGGGTGAACCATTGCTTGATAGATGACTGGTTGGATAGATGGATGGATAGATAATAGATAAATGGACAAATGGTTCGATGGACCATTGGATGATAGATGGACAGATGGATGGATAGGTGATGGATGGATGGACACATGGATGGATGGATGATGGAGAGGTGGATAGACGGATGAATGATGGAGGGATGGACAAATATAATTTAAAAACAAGATAAGGGCAGCCCGGGTGGCTCAGTGGGTTTAGCACTGCCTTCGGCCCAGGGCGTGACCCTGGGGACCTGGGATCGAGTCCCACATTGGGCTCCCTGCATGGAGCCTGCTTCTCCCTCTGCCTGTGTCTCTGCCTCTCTTTCTCTCTGTGTCTCTCATGAGTAAATAAATGAAATCTTAAAACAAACAAACAAAAACAAGATAAAAAAGGGCTAGAGGACAATACCACCCCCACTCAGTGAAGCAGGAGGAAGCTGGATACAGTTTCTCTGCTAACTGGAAAATCCCCTGGCCAGGACTCCAGGGAAAGCAGGGAACAGTATGCTGATTTTTAGGGAAAAGGAAAAAGAAGTGCCAGTTGACGAGCTTTGAGACAGCTTAATAAAATCAGGAGTGTGTAGTCTGATCAAGCATGTTCTCCCTTCCCAGAAATCACCACTTCGCAGGGAATTTCATCTGCTCCATCCCCAAACCACATGTCTCTGAATCAGGGGCAACCGCAAAATGTGCCCAGTGTAGCAAACTCCCCGGCCTGTGGCTCCAGGACTGGGCCTAGGAACAGAGCTGTGCCAGACCTGGGGTCTGGTCAGTCAACCCCAAACTAGTCCCTGGGTGCTACCTCAGAATCCTGGAGCACCCACCAGGAGCTCTGAGCTTTAGGGCTCTTGTTCTGCAGTTAATTTAAGAGATCTCAGGCTGACCCGCCAGCCCCCATCTCTTACGAGTTCTGCTCAGTGGCTAGAGCCCTTCAGCTGGACTCTAGGGAGAGATCCATGGGAACCAGGCTGCTCTCCTGCCCCCTATGCCCCGGCCGGAGCCTAGGGTTTCCAGTTTCCTGTGGTTTGGAAAGCAAGGCTTACAGATGAAGAACCCAGAAGTCTCAGGAGAGCAGCTACCGAGGCATGTGGCCCAGTTTTGTAGCTTCCAGAGAAATTTTGAGAAAGAGAAAAGACCATAAAGCACTGCATCACCATCATAAAGCACGCCCGGACACATCTGCTCATCTGCGTGGAACATGGCATTACGGTTCTGGGCAGCTCGGTGAGGCATCCTGCCATTCTGGAGCTTTATTTGTTTGTGGGACATCAGGGACTGGGATGGCACTGGGGTCAGCGACATGCCCTTCCAGGCCAAGTGCTCAGCCGGGGATGACACACGGCAGCCTACACGGCCTGCACAACACCACAGTGAGCTCGGTATTATTACCTGCCGTTTCAGATGTACAAACCAAGACCAAGTGAATCACCCAAGCTCACACATCAGAGGGGACAGATCCGGGATTTGAACTCAATCTGACTCCAAAGTCCATAGTCCCCCACCCCACCCCCAACAAGGTGGAAAGGGCCATGGGAGGGCTCTCTCTGCAGCTGGGCAAACACAGGCATCCCGGATTTATTCTGGGATTGGCCAGACCCAATAGGAACAGGTTTTTATGGTGGTCAGTCCAGTCCTTGCCAGTCCGCCACGCATCAGAAGTGAACTCGAGCTTCCCGCATTCCTGTGCTCCCGGGCCTTGTGGCCACTGGGGAGGAGGGATGGCTGGCAAAGAGCCCAGAGGGCACCTTGGGGCCTTCCGCCTGAGCAATTGGGAGACTTTCAGAGCTGAAAGGGCCCTTAGGAATGATCCAAGCCAATCCGCTCCACCCACAGAGGGGTAACTGAGGCCCAGGAGGACGAAGGATTTGCTCGAGGTCATACAGGGCTTGAAGAATGGAACAAGGGCAGGGGCAGCCTCCTGGCTGTAGCCCAAGGTCCCCTTCCCACCCTCTGCCTGCCTCAAACCATGACTTTGGAAGCCCTTATATCAGATAGAATGAATGGTTGTCAGATTTAATTATGACAATGCTCTGAAGATCCAGGGGATAGGATAAGACGGGAGAGGGGAGGGGCGAGCGGGGCAGGGGTGCCGGTTGCCTCCCTCCCTCTGCCGGGGGCATCAGAAGGCTCTGTCTGGTGGCTGAGCTGGGGTTGGCTGGTCCAGGACGAGAGTCAGGGTTACCTGCCGAGCAGGTCCCAGCACGGCCAGGAGACCTCCCTATTTTCCGGTCCTCCTGGTACAAGAGCCGCCTCTGTCTTTGAGACAAGGAATGATGGGGGAGGAGGTCCTCCCTCATTCCGCTGAAGGGCAAAGTGGGAGGAGGCTTGACCAGGGCAGGGAGGAACTCACTTCAGGGCAGCACCGCCCCACCTGCCTGGGCCCACCTGCTGAGCTCCTGGGGACCTGCCCCCACGAGCATCCCCACCTTGAATTAGCTCTGAAACCCTAAGATCCCCCCTCGGGCCATGCCCAGGAGGCTGTCTCTCATCAGGGGTCGGGGTGCTCACTTTGGGGCACACACAGACCGAGTTCAGATCCCTGCCTCCCCACCTGCTAGTCCTGTGACCTTGAGCGAGCGACTTTGCTTCCCTGAGTCTCAAGTCTCAGCTTCCCGCTGCAGAGCTCAGCTCCAGTTCCTTCATCCCAAGGTAATTGCGGGGATTAAAGGTCAAGGCTGTCCCAGGCACAGAGGGGACTTGGAGACGCTGCTTCGGTAATTACCCTCCTCCTGCTAATTCTCTGCATGCGTACTGTGGCGACGTTTTACAGGCATTCCCGGCCACGACTATCATTCACAGCCCTCGGATAGATCACAGGAAAGAAATTAGCCCCTGCAGCCAGATGGGGTGACCCCCAAGAGGGTGAGTGGCGGGCGCAAAGTCCCATAGCACGGAGAAGCAGAGCAACCAGACCCCACGGGTCTCAAGTCCCCACACAGCCAGAGGCACAGATGGGAAGTTTACAATCCAGAGGCAACCACGCCAGGCCCAGGTGGTGGCTGCACCAGGAACTTAGCACACGACTTTGGGTGTTGACTCTGGGTGACAGGTGCTTTCGACTTTCTGAGTGGTGTCTTCCGTGCCATTGGCCAGCTGTGTGACCCCGGGCCAGTGACTCCACCTCTCTGAGCCTCAGCTTTCTCATCGGTGAAATGCGGGCTGTCAGGAGGATGCAGTGAGCTATGGGGTGCAGGACACCTGGCACAGAGCTGGGCCCGATAAATGGAAGCGTAGTCACGGTGGCACTACTGATAGGCAACGTTGCTGTTATTATTATTATTATTATTATTATTATTATTTATTACTAGGAGGAGGAGAAGAGGACGGAATGGCATCAGCCTGGGAACCTCCCACCCACGTGACTGTCCTAAAGGGGACGAGCCAGACGGAGGCGTCAGGGACTCTTCTTGCCTCCGGGTGGTAGGGATGTGCATGGGGCCAGACCAGTCACCCCCGCTGAAGACCTCAAAGTCCCACGAAGGGAGCAGACCCGGGGGAGGGACGGCTGCCATCGCTCCCGGAGGAACTCAGCCCTCAAAGGGGCAGAGGAGGAGTAGCCCGGGCCTCAGGAGCCCCTGGTCCCTGGGCCAAGAGCTGGGGGCAGGTCGCCTGGGAAGTTCCCGCCCTCCCAGGCCTCACCAGCGTCCCCCAGGGGACAGCAGGCCGCTCTGCCCTCTCGCAGCTGTGTGGCCTCGGGCAGGTCGCCGCAGCTCTCTGAGCCTCTGCCCTCAGTCTCGGTTGTCATTCCTGCCCCGCCCGGCACCCTGGGCCGGCGTGAGACCCGTGGGGACAACAGATGCAGACTCGATTTGTAAACCGTCCAGCGCTTTAGGATGAGGCGCGGCCCTGGTTAGTCACCGAAGGACACTCCGGAGTCAGACAAAGCCGGGAGAGCCCAGCGGAGGCCGGCCCGGGGGTGATGCGGAGAGAAGGAGGCCGACCCGGGGCCCCCCCGCGCCCCCAGCCTCCCGTCGCCCCGGCGGCTCCAGGCAACCCCGTGACAGCGGTGTCTGGCGCTGAAGTCCTGGACCGGCTGCTTTCAACCCCTGCTCTTGGCTCAGCACAGCCCACCCTGGGCCCCTAGAGTCATTTGTGCTGGACACCGCGCGGGGCAGTGACTCCCACAGAGCTGAAGCAGGGGAGGGGAGACAAGCTGGGGCAGTGACATTTGCAGCCCCAGGAGCTGGGGAGGCCACCAGAGGGACACACAGCCCCCTCCCAAGCCTGGCCCGGCCGTGCCCCCCAGTGCCCTCATGGACCCCTGGCAGCAGAGAGCGAGGCGGCCAAGGGCTCAGGCCGGCTCCAGAGCCAGCCTTGTCTGGCTGCAAATCTCAGCTCCCCTCTTCCAAGCTGTGAAATCGTAAGTTCCTTAACCTCTCTGTGCCTGCGTCCTCAGCTGTGAACAAGACTGATAATAATAATCCTAATACTCACCCCGCAGGGGTGTTGGGAGGACCCAACGAGTTAACACAAGTGACGTGCGTCGGTTAGCAGAGCGCAGGGCACAAAGTGAGCATCATGTCATCGCGGCCGGACACTGGCCATGCAGAGGGAAGAGGCTGCCTCCGAGAGCAGCAAGCTTGGATACCCAAGCTGTGGCTAAACAGCCACCTGTCGGGGACTCAGGGCCAGGACCGCAGGGGTGACCTTTAAAATGCTGCCACCTGTAAGCCTGTAAACATCCCGCCTGTGCAGGAGGCAGGAGAGGGCTACCGGGTGCCCCAGGGGCAGCAACATGGGAGCAAGCACTGGGGGAAGAGGATGGACCCAGGGCAGGGAGGAGGCAGCCGGGTCCAGCTCCCAGGCCCCTGCTCTGCCACCGATTCACCATGTGACCTAGAACTACTCCCTGCACCCAGAGCCTCAGCTTCCCCAGCTTTGAAATGATGCCATTGCACTAGGAGTCCTGTAAGGCCACAGCGGGCTGCAAGGGTCAACTCTGTGACCCTGAGCAGGGAGGCAGGGAAAGCCTCCGCGGCACCCACACCCCTGCCAGGCTCCCTCTGTGCTCCTCAACCCCACATCGCTCTGACCTGCCCCACAGGTGGCTGCCAGGGTCAGGGCCGGGTCCACCGAGGCTCCCAGCAGAGCTCCCCTTGCGGAGCCTGGCACAAGGTGTCCCTGGGCCCTACCACCAACAGGGAGGGAGCAAGGTGTCCCTGGTCCCGGAGCCCGAGGGTGTCAACAGGAGCAGAAGCCCCACACACACCCTGTGACCTCTAAAGGATCCTCCTCCACCTCTGGGAGGGACAGAGATGTTTAAAACCCCCCAAATCTGACCTGGATTCTGTGCAGTCCAAATCTGGCCCTTTGGGAAAGGCGCACGCAGGTGGTAGGGTCGGGCCCTGCTGCCAGGAAAAGGTCCCGTCGGTCACAGCAGCTGGCAGGGCAGGCAGGAGCCCAGGGGTCGGGTACACTAGCTCCCTGCGCCAGGCGTGCAGAAGGCCCAGGCTTGTGAGTCACTCACCTGCCAGACCTGCCAGGCGGGCAGGCAGGAGGACAGGAGGTGGCCCCAGCAGCTCACGAGGAAGGACTAGCCTGAGTCAGACCCAGCAGGCTGGGCAGGGCTGGGCCAGGCCAGGCCAGGCAATCCGTCAGCCGCCTGGGAGAACCAGGAAGTTGCCAGGGTGGGGAAGGGAGGAGAAGTGTGAACAAAGGTGGGGGCCTCTCAGGGGTGCCAGCAGAGGGGTTAACCACAGACAGCTGCCCGCCTGGCCCAGGACGGAGCACAGGGCATGGTACAAGGGAGGATTCCAGGTTCTTCCAGGGGATGGGATTCTTTTCACCAGGGAAGGTGGAAAAGAACATGCTTTGAAGTTGGAAAGCTTCAGGTTTGAATGCCTGCCCTTTCCAGCCACATGACCTCGTGTCTCCAAGCCTCGGTACCCCCCTTGTTCCTACTGTCACAATGATCGTCCCCATAATTCGGGGTTCTTGTGGGAATTAAATGCATAAAGGGAAAGGGCCCTGGCATCCTGGCTCCTGGGGGGTACACAATAAGGGTGGCTCTGATTACAAGGACACCTGTTCAGGGAAGCGGGATGGCACACTCAGAAGCCCGGCCCCATTTGGATTCTTACTGCCCGTGTTAATCGCCCCTAGATTTTAGCCACGTACCTGCTGAGTTCATTAAGAGCGTGAGTGCCTGGTCATCGGGAAAAGCCATGTACCCACAAACACTCTGCTCTTACCATGCGCCCCTGAGAACCCAGGACACGGTCTCAAGAGTAGATGAGCCCCTGCCCTGAAAACACTCAGGGGCAGTTGTTTGCGCGTGGACACTTGGATGTCACGTCCAACCTTGCCTGGGCCCTGCTCTACATCCTGCTACGGGGACGCTGGCAGACAAGCAAGGTCTTAGACCAGGGGTCAGCAAACCGGCAGTCCTCGGGCCAAATGTGGCCCGTCGCTTGTTTTTGCAAATAAAGTTTTACTGAAACACAAACACTCTCATTTGCTTATTGTCCATGCCTGCTTTGGAGAGAAAAATAGCAGAATTCAGTCCACGATAGGGGGTTGCAAAGCCAAAAATATTTGCTCTCTGGCCTTACAGAGGCAGTTGGCTGACCCCTGCCTGGGATGATGAAGATGATGATGGTGGCGATGGTGATAATCCTGGGTTTGGGCTCTCACAGGCCTTATCTAAAAATTCTTTGTGCATAACTTCACAGAAGCCTCACAACAAGGTGGCCGCCGTTTTGCAAAGAGGGAAACAGTTTTCAGAGAGATAAGACACTTGCCCAGGCCATACTGAGCGTGCACAAGATGGCCAGTTTGAGTTAAGGGCTGAGGGAAACCAAAACCCTCTGGTTCCAATGGTTACCCAAGGGAGCACCCAGGCCCCAGGCACACAGGGTTCAGCGAGCCCTGGTAGGACCAAAGGTTCTGGACCACGGGAGAAAGTAAACACAGGCCTGGGTTCACTGGGTTCCCACCTGGGAGGCGGCTGAGCAAGAGTCAGCAGGGAGGGGGGACAGGAGGAGTGCAGAAGAATCAGATGAGATGAAAAGCACCTAGAACAGCGTCACTGACGCTGGCAGGAAGCCCTCCTCGTAGCTAGAGCTTCCTTGTCTTTACTATTAGGACGTGAAGTGAGAGCAGAGAGGCAGGAGGGCGGAGAAGCGGCCCCTCCACCTGCAGAAGTAGCAGTGGGGAGAGCACTTCCCTTTAAGGAGCCTGGTGCCGGGCCAGGAAGGCTGGGTTCTGGTTCCGGTGGCCTTGCAAGAAGTGCTGTCCACTAAGGCCACCCTCGCCTTCATTCCAGCACCTTCCCTTCGTCCCAACCAGGGAAGAGGCTGCCACAATGCGGAGGCCGCAGCCTCGTTCCCAAAGCCCCACCCCAGCTCTCCGTGGCCTTGCCCACCTCACCCACCCGGAAGGGCTGGCCTGGGCTTTCCACCCCCAGAGAAAGCTGCACCCAAGGTCAGATGAGGGCAGGAGGGGCCAGAGTCACCCTTGGTGTTTTCTTTTGGAAATCCAGACCAGCACCCACCCATTCCCCTCCTCTACAGGGTATAAAGCCCTCCGGAATTTCCTCTCTGGCTCTCTGGGGTCTTCCCTTCTCTGGCCCCTCCTTTTCTCACCCACCCGCAAAGCCCGGGTGACACAGGAGGCAAAGACTAGCTGAGAAGAAGCCACAAGTTCAGAAAAATCGGCTAAATCGGCCTCCATTCCTTGCGCGCAAACCATCGGTCCCTCCGGGAGGTCAGGGCTGCCTGCTTTTCCCACTTTTCCCACATCCCAATGCTATGTGGTCGCCCAACATCGCTCTGCTAGGTGAGGTTGCGGGGCAGCACTTCCCCCAAGCATTTTGGAAGCACCTGTTTGCCAACAGGGGCTGCGCTCCCCCAAGGCCACATGTTCATTGACTCGCTGAGCCTGTGCCCCAAAGAGCCCCCATGCACCACATTTTACCAGCGGAGTCGGCTCCACCTAAAGCAGGGGGCATGGGGTGCATGTGCGTAATGCACATGCAGAGTTTGTTTGGGATGATGAAAATGGAGACGGATGGTGGGGACAGACACATTTGCACCCAAATGGCAACTGAACTATAGTTTAAAAATGGTTACAATAATAGATTTTATGTAACGGCGATTAAAAATAGAGACAGGCCATAGGGAATAGGAAAGACGGGCAGGCAATCAATGCCTGGGTCCCCATCCCATGCTCAGCTCCTGGGATCGCTCCTGAGGCCAGGGCAGCTCTCCGGGTTTCTGAGATCCCCCTGAATTCTCCAAATAGATTCCCTGTTTGGCCTACATGTACTCAAGCAGGCCTCTGCACTTACCAAGGAAATAATCTCAAATGGGATGTCTGGGGACAGTTATTTCTGGGAGGGTATCACCCTCTGCCATTTGGGGCCATCTCTCCAGCTTCTGGGGGCCCAATGAGGCTTGCTGCCTCAGTGCCCCGAGCTTCTCATCCTGGCCCATAATAACACCGTGCTCCACACATGGATTTGAAAACTGCTCTGAAGCCCTCCCCGGTAGAAAACCTTTCCCCACCCTCCCGGTTGCCTTGCCGTCCTCTCTGCCTTGCCGGCACTGCCTGGTGGAAACCCCCACCCCATGTCAGCACCCTCGAGTCCAGAAGTTTCCTTGCTAATTCCTTTCGCCAGATCCACCTTCAGAGGATGCAGTACTTCCACTGAGCACATGCAAAGCCAAGTTCCAGGAAGAGCCTCCCGACTGGTGACTACTTCAAAGGGACAACAGTCTCGCAGATAAGCACCCACGCCGTTAGACCAAAACCAGAGAGAGCACATTTGCGGGTCATACTTTGTTTTGCAGACTCTGTCCATCAGCTGGGGAGATGGAGACACCCCAAGTTCTGGGAAGAATAGGATTTGGCTTTATGCTCGTCAGCTGACACTGAATGATCACCTGGGAACCAGGTGCACCTGTAATACATCATCTTATTTCCTCTCCCGAGATCTGAGAAGCGGATCTTATCACACCCACTGGAAAGATGAGGAACTAAGGATCCGAGAAATAACTTGTCCTAAGCCACACAGCTAGAGAGTGGAACAGCTGGAATTGGGATCTAGGTCCTTTCACTTCCAGAGTCTAGGCTTATACCCACGGCGAGAACAGGCCTGGGGCTGCCAGTAGCAAGTGGTCCCGGAGCAGCGTCCAGATCCCGGGCACGGGGCTCCTCCCAACCTCCTAACCCACCTGCCTACAGCCCTGAAAGTACTGACAGTCAAGACCACGAGACATGTTGGCCGTCAGGTGCTCTGTGGAGACAGAGGGGAGCCCCCATCCACATCCGCATCACCTGCATTCAGCTTTGGCAAACAGGTGGAGGCAAGAGGCCCTTTCCCAAGCCGGCCTACAGTGCATCCTGGAGACGGACCCCGTTAGCCTCCATCTGTTGTGAGACAGGCCTCTGCCCTGGGCATTGGCCTTAGCTCCTCCAGCTCCGGGTCTCAAGGACCCCCATCCCCTCTTCTGGCTCTGATGGGAGGCCTGGTCCCCAGGGGTTCTCTGCTCCAGCTCTCCCTCGGCCCTCCCGCCACCAGCTTCAAGAACTCCCTGCCCGGCCTTACCAACGTGACGAATACTGCAGCTGAGCCCAGCCACACTGCCCCGCCTGGGTCTGTAATTACAGCTGCACAGATCAAACAAACCCAAATTCAAATCCGGCTTCCTTAGCAAGCCCTGTGACCTCGGGCAAGTTCACTTGACCCCTTGACCTCTGTGTGCTCATCTGTAAAATGGAGATAATGATACTCAGCCACGAGCACTGTTGTAAGGAGTGAATGAGCTCATTTCTACAAGGCGCTCGTTTATACACGCAGCCTCGGCAGGACACTGCGACCTGGGGAGACTGTCCCGTGGCTTCATGTTCATTATATTCTCCTCGAAAAACCTCAGATTCCTCGGGCTTAGGCGGAAACTTACCTTCGTATCAGTGAAGCTTGAATAAGCAAATGAGTTTGTTTCCTCTAAAGCATTTATGCAATTTGGATTTATGTAACATGTCCGTGCATTTACTTGGATCTTATCTGTGCCCTCAAGTGTGTATAAACTGCACCAGCGCGGAACCTGCCTGCCTGATTCTCCGGTATCTTCAGGACCCAACCCAGGGCCCAGCACATAGTAGGCTTTTAACTGACATGTACCGAATGAATAAATAAATGTCAGAAATTTAAGAGAACAAAAGCGAACACCATGAAAGCCCCATTTACATAAATGATGGCCGGGCTGATGTCAAGTGATCTTATCTGTCGTTTAAATGCATCCACTGAAAACCTCTACCAGGCCAAGTCCATTCTTTAAAAATGCACAGCAAAAAATAAATTAATTAATTACGAATTAAAAATTATTTCAAAAAAAATGCACAGCAGAGGGGTGTCTGGGTGGCTCAGTGGGTTAAGCATCTGTCTTCAGCTCAGGTTATGATCCCAGGGTCCTGGGATGGAGTCCCCGGGCGGGAAGTCTGCTTCTCCCTCTCCCTCTGTCACTCCCTCTGCTTGTGCTCTCTCTCCCTCTATCTCTGTCAAATAAATAACATCTTTAAAAAAAAATTAAAAAGCACAGAAGAAAAAATAAAACATAAATAAAAAAAATAAAAAGCACAGCAGAGATTAAGCCATCCCCCTCGAGCTCAGGATTTCAGGGGCCCCGTCTGCACCGACTGTCCGGAGGTGAGGGAGAGAGACGTTAAGGTCTGGGTTGGCTCAGAGGCGGGGAAAACTTACTTCGAAGGATAGTGCTCCAAGGGCAAGAGATGTGGACAACTGCCATCTGTCTGTTCGATGGCACAGCCCCCGGGATTCACCCACAGATTCAATAGAGGTGTGTTAGCATTATGCCCATTTTGCAGATGGAAAATTGAGGGTCAGAAGGATTTGAGAGGCATACCTGTGATCACACAGAGAGAAAGAGGCAGAGCTGGGATCTGAAGCTTCTGTTCTGTTCTAGCTTGGACCTGACTGGGGCAAACGTCAGCCCATTAGAGGTCCATCCCAGACCTGGGATCTCCAGGTGGCCACTTGACTCAGCGTTAGGAGGCCAGCGGCACTCTGATTTGGGGCCATCTCTCTAGCTGCCGGGGGCCCAGGAAAGAGGATCCAGTCCCTCTCTGCCGTAAGAGATGAGCAGGGTAGTAGGCCTGGCCCAGAGAAACTGAGGCAGGCACCCAGGTACATAGGACCATTAGGGCAAGGGAGACACGGAGGGTCTTTCCTCCCTGTCGGTGGGAAGCAGAGACTTGCCGACCCACACGGGTCAGACCCGCACCGGCCTGAGGTCATCGAGCAGAGCACAGTGCACATCCTGAGGGGTCCCACCTTGTATAGCCTGTGGACGGTGCCCCTGGTGTCACACAGCGCCTGGCCCACGAGCCCAAATGTGGTGGCCTCCCTGTCATCAGACACCCTGACTGCACCAAAGGCAACGCTCCCCAAAGCCCTGGACCGCTTAAATGCTGTTTCACTGAAAATTAATTCCTTCCAGAGGTCCCCTTCCCCTCTTCATCCCTGCCCTCTGAATCCATGTGTCCTGATGGCAGAGGTAATGTTCCTTCTTCAAACACAATCAGGCCCCAGGATCACAGATCAAACCTGAGAGGAAGGAATGTTTAAAAGGATTAAGTGGGGCAGCCCGGGTGGCTCAGCGGTTTAGCGCCGCCTTTAGCCCAGAGTGTGATCCTGGAGACCCGGGATTGAGTCCCATGTTGGGCTCCCTGCATGGAGCCTGCTTCTCCCTCTGCCTGTGTCTCTGCCTCTCTCTATCTGTGTGTGTCTCTCATGAATAAATAAATAAATAATTAAAAACTTTAAAAATAAATAAAAAGGATTAAGTGATTGCTATTGCCAAGAAAGTTCTTTAGATGGGGCCCCATGACACCCTACCTGCTCCCCCCCAATCTAGATAAATGTCAGCCAGCCAGAGGAGGGTGAGTAAGGCTGGCCTGGTGGGGTCCCCGCTGGGGAGCGGGCTGGGAAGTGCAGGGACAAGGCGGGAGTGATGGCAGCTCCTGTGTGGCCAAGCGGTGAAGAGCAGAGAGGCAACAGGAGAGGTGGACAAACTCAACTTCTTGCTGCCAGACAGCTGTGCCCTCCCCGCCTGGAGAGTGAGGAGCTTGGCCCACAGTCGCTGTTCCCTCCCAGGAGGGGTTGCGGTGGCCGCTCCTGTGAGAAGTCGCGGCCTATCCCCTGGGTCTCCGAGCCGCCTAGGGCTGCAACCAACACGGCGCCCACACGGCCGACGGGGAGCCCGGGCACAGGCCCCAGTCCAGCGGGGCACTGTGTACAGACAAGGGGTATCTTCAGGAGCCTCACTTCTCGAGGCATTCAGCTGCTCATTGGAGTACTGGAAACTCGGGGCTCCTGCGGTCCAGACCCCTCAGACTCGACTCGTGCCTGGGAGATCCCAAGTGCAGAGCGGGGTTTGTCCAGACTGGCAGTCTGTCCCGCTGGGCCCACGCGCTCCCCCAGGGGGTGCTGTAGAGCTGTCACAGCCCGTGAAAGGCCAGCACGCCAGCAGCAGGCCGCTGGGGAGACCGGCGGCGGGACCAAGCAGTGTGGACACAGGCGGGGTCCCCTGGACGGCTCCTTGCTGGGCTGTGGAGGGTGACTGTGTCCACAGAGGCCACCGGTGTCCCCCTGCCTTGGCCCCTCCTCACTCACAGACGCCAAGGGGTACTGGGCGTCCCCTGCTGACCACCAGGAGCACGTCCTCCAGGATGAGGATGGGAAGCTCTGGGATCCCCAACACCCAGTTTTACTAAGGGGAGGGGCGGGGAGGCTGGCGGAGGTCAGTGCTAACAGGAGCCTCCGTCAGTTCCCGTTAGGGCCCCAGACTCTCAGGCCCAGTGACCTCGTCTTGTCGGCTGGGATGCTCATCTGGGAGCCGCTGTCTAAACACCGATGACCCCCAGGCCACCGGGACGTGAGGAAGCCCAGGCTATGCGGAGGGGCCGTGTGCAGGTGCTCTGGTCAACGGCCAGGCCGGGAAGCGAAGATGCTTCCAAGGGATTCCCAGGCCGGGCCATTGAGTCACCTCCAGCTTTGTGTCTTCCAGCCCTGAGGCCCCAGACATGATGGAGCAGAGATGAGCAGCCCTGCTGCACCTCGTCCAATTCCAGAGTCGGTTAGCCTCCCAAAGTAGAAGCTTCCGGGTGGGTGGTGAGGCAGCAAGAGGTGATTGCCCACACCGCACTCCCCTGAGCCCCCGGGTGTGGAAAGGGCACTGCTCTTAAAACCAGGTGACCAGTCCTGTGAGTTGGAACTTGTCCCCAGACCCCAAATTCCACACCTGTAGAGTTAGAGTAGTAAGTCCGCCCTGCTCATCCCTCAGGTTTGGGGGGGGCGGGCGGGGTGTGGAGGCACATAGCTGGGTGTTTAGGGGAAGATCAGACAAGCCCAGGATGTGAAAGCCCTTTATTTTTTTTTTAAGATTTTATTTATTTATTCATGAGAGACACAGAGAGAGGCAGAGACACAGGCAGAGGGAGAAGCAGGCTCCATGCAGGGAGCCCGATGCAGGACTCGATCCCAGGACCCCGGGATCACGCCCTGAGCCGAAGGCAGACACTCAACCACTGAGCCACCCAGGCGTCCCTGTGAAAGCCCTTTATAGCACAGAGGTGACAAGTGCAGACCCGGCCGAGCTCTCTGTGTCGCTCTCTGTGTCCAGGCCCAGTTCCTCACCAGCTGCGTAACCTTGGAGGAGACATTTAACTTCTCTGTGCATCTGTTCTCACTTGCGTAAAATGCGGGTGACAGCAGAGGGCCGAGGAGGGGACTCCGCAAGGCCTTGCCCATGAAGCACCTAGCGCCTGCGGGTGCGTCCGCTCCGGCAAGGGTGCGGTCAGTGGCTGCGATGGTCTCCAATGGCTGTGCAAAGGGAGGAGCCCACGTCCAGTCCCTCCGGGGTAAGAGATCCCGAATCTCCCGGCTCACCTCACACCACCCTGGAATCCCTCAGGGGAAAGTTCTGTTATGAAACCCGAGGGGACAGGGGATTAAAAGGCCAAGGACAGGCAGCTTTTCTGATCGCAGCTGACAGGAGTCCAGGCACAGCCTTGACTGGCGGACCCTGTTTATGGAAAGCCCGGTCCGGCTCTGGCCAGTCACGCTGGGCAGGTCCTGGGGCTCTCAGCCCCATCCCCTGGCAGGTGGAGGGAGCTAAGGGCTCAATGACACATAGTAGGTGCTCAGTAAGTGGACCTGCTGTATTCCTTCTATCCGCACTGCTTTTGTGATTGGTTTGGTTTTCCTGCCTCTGGGTTTGAGCAGAAGAACAGGTAACAGGTACACCTGCCGTTCCCAGGCGCTCTCCGGTATGAAGGATGGAGCGTCCTGATGCCCCGGGCAGGTGGAGGCAGGAAGCTGTGAACATGAGTGCCGCTTGTGTCACTTCTCGGCAGAGCATTCAGTTGCCAGAAGAAGACCCTGCCCGGTCTCCCTGGTGCACCGGCACAGCCCTCAGGGTGGGGAACCTCCTCACCAGCCCGAGACTCCACCCAGCCGCGATGAGCGGCGCCCCCCACCCACCTGCCAGCAACAGGTAGCAAGGGCCAGAAGCGGACCTCTGTTGTTTCACTCCTCATCAAGATTGGGGAGTTGATGGGCACCCGGCTGGCTCAGTCAGTTAAGAGTCTGACTCTTGATCTCAGCTCAGGTCTTGATCTCAGGGTTGTGAGTTCAACTCTGGTGTTGGACTGAGCCAACTTTAAAAACAAAAAAGATTTGGGAGTTGCTTCTATGGCAGCAGAACAGCCTCTGTTCCAGCCTACCTCTCCACGTCAGGCATCGGGCCAGGTCCTTGATGTATTGGATGTATATTCGTTCCCCATGTCCGTCCTCTGGGATGAAGGCTGTTATCATGCCCATTTCACAGATAAAGAAAGTGAGGCTCAGAGGAGAAGCAATCTGACCGAGATCATCTAACTACATATGGCTCTATCAACAAGTTATTGCTGCATAATAAACAAACCCAAACTTAGGGACTTAAGGCAATATACCTCAATTATAGCTCATGGTCAGTCGTGTGGCTCCTCTGGCCAGGACCACACTAAGTCGATCTCGACTGGACTTGGCTTGTTCACGAGGCTGCTGTCTGCTGGAGTAGGATGGGCTTCCTGGGGACCCTGCTTCTCCCTCTGCCTGTGTCTCTCTCTGCCTCTATCTCTCTGTGTCTCTCATGAATAAAAAAATGGGGACAAAAAAAGTGTCCTCCACGTGGTGCTCAGCCACCAGTGCTCTAGCACAGGCTCATGGCATGTGATGGCTACAAAGTTCCAGGAGAGAACCTGCCAGTGGGCAAGGCCTCCTGACACCCTGACGTAGAAGTCACATGTCCATCCTTCCAGCATGTTCTGTCAAAGTAAAACAGTGGAAAAATAGACTCCAGGCACCTGGGTGGCTCAGCGGTTGAGCGTCTGCCTTTGGTTCAGGGCATGATCTCTGGGGTCCCAGGATCAAATCCCACGTCGGGCTCCCTGCATGGAGCCTGCTTCTCCCTCTGCCTGTGTCTCTGCCTCTCTCTCTCTCTCTCTCTCTCTGCCTCTCCTGAGTGAATAAATACTTAAAAAAAAAAAAAGAAGAAAGAAGAAAGAAGAAAGAAAGAAAGAAAGAAAGAAAGAAAGAAAGAAAGAAAGAAAGGAAGAAAGAAAGAAAGAAAACCAGACTCCACATCACTGGGAGAAATGAAGCACAACGGCTGTTCCTGTCACTTATACAGTGGTTGGATCAGGATTTGAACACAGGCCTGTCACGTCGCTATTCTGTCCTCCTCACGTCTTGTCCCAGCTCGAATCACTGACACTTGTTTGGGATTGAACTTGAGGCTCTTCGTGTTCAGGCCCTTCAACAGGATTCCAAGGTTGAGGTGCCCCGCCGAGAGGTTCCGGGAAACAGCTTACTTACATCGATTTGCCGGGCCAGCCACACATTTATTAGATTCCTAACATGCCTGTCTTCTGCCAAGCTCAGGGCCATCCTGGGGATTAAATTCACAGCACAAACAGCTGGGACACACTTAAGACATTGCAGAAACAGGAAGCAAGCTGGAGGGGGTGCTGGAGCCACAGGCTTGTGGGGCGGGGGTGGGGGGGGCCAGTTCCCAAGAGGCCAGTGATGGGCATAATTGGTCATTACCAGCTACAGTGCTGTCCTCACGGAACTGTCTTCACGGAAATCAGTAGTCAGATGCAGCAGCAGCTCAGGACAGCCCCGGGGGGCTGGGGGGAGGGGGGCCGGGATCCACAGGAGAGTTCTGAGATGCACACAGCACCCCCTGGCGTCGTGCACTGACTGAGCAGCGTGTCAGGACAGTGTCAAGGGCAAGACATCGCTCATATTGTTTGTTTGTTTGTTTAAGATTTTATTTATTTATTCACGAGAGACACAGAGAGAGGCAGAGACACAGGCAGAGAGAAGCAGGCTCCATGCAGGGAGCCCGACGTGGGACTCGATCCAGGGTCTCCAGGATCAGGCCCTGGGCTAAAGGCAAATGCTCAACCGCTGAGCCACCCGGGCTGCTCCTTCGCTCATATTCTTGTGCCCCCTCCTCCATCCCAGGGGCAGCTTCTGAGCCACCTGTTCTTGCAGATGTAGACTTGACCAAGTCCTGCCACCTCCTGGGGCCTCAGCTTTATTACCTCTAACTTGGGAAGATGCTGCCATCTCTCCCTGTTGCTATGTGGAATTGCTGAAGCCACAGAGGTAAAGGACTAGTCATCCAAGCAGCCTCCCCCCTTCATCCCGAGGGCAGCAGCTCCACCTCTCTGCTCGGAGGAGCTGCGAAGCTCAGGGTCAGGTCCACAGCTAGTGTCGTGGCGCTGGCTCGGAGAGCCTGCGATTGACTCTTGAACAACATGGCTTTGAACCGCATGTATCTACTTACAGGTGGATTTTTTTTTTCAATAAATACAGTCTGGCACTAGAACTGTATTTTTCTTCTGTCAAGGAGCAAGAACCCCTGTCTTTCTTCAAGAGTCCTTCCAGGGGCACCTGGGGTCCTGGGATCGAGTCCAGCATCGGGCTCCCCGTGGGGATCCTGCTTCTCCCTCTGCCTGTGTCTCTGCCTCTGTCTCTCTGTGTCTCTCATGAATAAATAAATAAAATCTTAAAAAAAAAAAAAAAGGAAAGAGTCTTTCCAGTTGGACAGGAAGAATCAAATTGACATGAGACAGATGAACGGGAGAAAATCGAATTTAATAGAGGATGTACAGGGAATCCACACGGACATGGAAATTCCAAAGACAGGCAAAATGAGGTATCCATGGGGTTCTGAACTATGGAGAAGGGAGCCAGGGTCTGGGATTTCAGAGGAAAGGAATGCATTTCACAGGGCAATGAGAAGAGCAGGTGTTTGGTAAGTAGGTGTCTGTCCTGCTGTATAGACGGGTCACTCGGATAAAATTTGTCTCTGATAACAGCCCTTCTTCTGGGAAAGACGCCCAATTTAGATTCTACTATGTAGTTAAGGGAGGGGCAAAAGTTTCTCTTGAGACTCAGGTGTCTTCGGCTCAAAATACGCTTCATGCCAAAGTGGCCCGTCCCGGGGCGGCCTGCCCTCGGCCCTGCACCTCCTCGTGATTTCCTTCACTTTCCCTCTTCTCTGGTGCACTGTAAGCGCGCAGTGTACAGTACATACCACACACGAAGTATGTGCTAGGCGACTGTTTATATTATCAGTAAGGCTCTGGTTAACAGTAGGAGGTTAGTAGTTAAGTCTGGGGGGAGTTAAAAGTTATAGGCAGATTTTCCCCTGTGCAGGGAGGGGAGCCAGCACCCCTAACCCCTGCGTGGCTCAAGGGTCAGCCATGGCCTGGTGTTGCTTAACTGAAGATGACACAGAAATGCATTTGGTTTCCAACACCAAAAACAACAGCAAGAGTAAAACATGCATGTATATCACGTTTTCTTTTTTTTTCTTTTCTTTTTTTTTTTTTTTTTTTTGTATATCACGTTTTCAATGCCCCCTGCATCACTGAGGTTCAGGGAGGTTCAGTCACTCGCCCGATGTCACACAGCTGGTAGGAAGTCAAGTCAGGGTTCACAGCCAGACCGTCAGGCTCTAGAACATGGCCTTTCCCCCTGCCTGTAATGGATGGGGCTGAGATGTTGCTCAACCAGCCTGCACTGAGGGGGAAAAACGAAATAGGGGTTTTTTTGGTCCTTTATGTAGATGGAGAGAGAGCAGTAGTCCAGCCTCACTGCCGTTCCCCAGTTTGGCTTATGAGGCTGACCTGGCCACCAGCCTCCCTGCTGCCCCGTTGCCCTCCCTTCCCATCACAGAGAGTAGGGCTTGCTCAGGGATCCAGAGCAGCCTCGGTTTTGGGGGGGAACACGTGGGGGCGTCCTGGGGACACCGCAGACCCCCACTCCTGCAGTAAGCGGCAGCCTGGTTTCCAGAAGCCACCTGGCACCCCAGCTCGGGCCAAAAGCCTAAACTGACCCTTTCCCCAAAACAAAGTTGGGGCACAGATCTCAGCCCCACCAGGAGCCTGGGCTCTGGGGGAGCCAGGGGGATCTTGGGAATGCAGGGTGGACCCACACTCGGCCAGAACGTGACAGGTGAAAACCGGAGCTTGATCATTATCATCATCACCAAGTAACAAACACAATAAAGGGAAACGATCATAGGGCGCGACCCTGCGCGACATTCTTCCTGGTGTCCTGTACATACCAACTCAGTTTTCACAGCAGCCATGTGAGGAAGTGGTTAAAATGATCCCCCATTAAAAAAAAAAAAAAAATTATCCCCCATTTCACAGAGGAGGAAACTGAGGCACGGGGAGGTGAGATCCCTGGTTCACGGTCACCCAGCTAGTCCGGGGTGGGCACACAAATCCTGGGCCAGGCTGGGCTAAGCCTTTCACGTGATCACTTTATTAAACGCAAACTCCTGAGAGGCATTATTACAGCCAATTTATAGAAGAGAAAAATTGAGGGTCTGATGGGCAAATCGCCAAGCCCAGGTCGCGCAATTAGGAATGTTTGGGCCAAGTCCTGGGCTCTCAAGCGGCAGGGAAGCCCTGCCTTTGTCCAGAGGCATCCTGAGGGCAGGAGGTGGGGGCGCTGCACCCTCCAAAGGCTGAATCGTGGAGCTGAGGCGCCCTCTGCTGACCTCAGTGGAAAGGACACCGGGAGGACTGAGGACGCTGAGCAACCAGCTAAGTAAGACCTCATCCCTTCCCCCCATGGGCTCACAGTCCCTGCATAGGAAGAAAATGGACTATTAGTGAGAGGGGTAAGCACAGGCTCAGGAGAAATAACCTGACCACGCCTGGGCAGTCCAGGAAGGCTTCCTGGAGGAGGTGCTCTGCATTGTGAGATGGGTAGGTAGCCTGATTCAGGAAGAGTTCAATTCAAGGAGGCCAAAACAGGTTAGGCTTGAGCGGCCCGAACAATTGGCGAGGGCCACCCTGAGAAGTCGAGGCCATTGTCCTCGCTGCCCGGTGCAGAACGAGAGCGCCCTGGTGGGGCCAGAGAGGATGAGAAGCACCCTGTGCGCACAGGCGCGTGAGGACGAGAGAGGCAATCCGGTCAGGCTGGGGAGGGTGGAGGAGGAGGCTGAGGGGCTTTGCAGGTCGAGAGGGGAACGCACGTGGGAGGTAGCCTACGACGTCTGCAGAGGCGGAGACCGAGGCGTAGGTGCTGGGCCGGAGCGGGGGTGGCGCTGGCATGTGGCCCCGGGGACTTGTTAGAAACGCGGATACCCGAGCACCCGGGTGCTCCTACAGCTCGAGCGCCGCTTCTCCGAGCCCCCCCCCCCGAGAGCCCTGCTCCGATCCAACTCGCACAACCCATTCCCTGCTGGTCCCCGTCGAAAGCCAGGCACCCAGCTGCTCCGCGGGTGGAGCATGCGACTCTCGATCCCAGGGTCGCGAGTTCGAGCCCGGCATCTGGCGTGACGAACGGGCGAATGGATGAACGGATGAATGAACGCGGGCCCGCCTGCGCTCTGAGAACCAAACGCCCCAGCTCCTGGGTTCGCCCGTTCCCAGCAACAGGCCAACATTTGCTGCAGCGGCTGTGCTGGGCCGTTCACCCCCGTCCCTTCACCAAGCACCAGCCCCGGCGCACCTGCCTCGCCGGACACAGAGGCTCACCGAGCCGGAGCCGCTTGGCCCAGAGTCACGGAGCAAGAAGTGGATCCAGCAGCGAGTTCTAGAACACAGGCCTGCCCACTGCTTCCCACTGCCGGGCCCCGAACCAGACCCCCTGTGTGATGGGGTCGAGCTCGTCTCTCCCCTGCTCTCGGTTTCCCTGTCCTCACAATGACGGGGTGCCAAGTAGGTCTGAAAGCCACTTCCAGTTCTAAAACACAGCGTGGTCCCACTGCCCGGGACCCAGCACTGGCTCCATCCTTCCATCCACAACTGTGCAGAGCGGGAGGCCGGCCTCCACGAGGCGACACAGAGGGCGCGGGCTAACGGCAAGTGCTGCAGAAAAATACAGCAGACGAGGGAACAGGTGGCCGTGACTATGCCGAGTGGGCTGCCCGGAGGAGGTGACATCGGAGCAGAGACCGAGGGACTCCCGGGAGCTCCCGGAAGCCGCACGTTCAGACAGGACAGCAAGCTCTGAGGCAGGAGCTTAGCCTGCGTACGGGGCCACAGGAGGCCGTGTGGCTGGAACAGGGAGCAGAGGTCAGGGGAAGACGTAGGACTGCGGGAGCGAAGGGAGAAATCACAGACGGCTGGGACCGTCGGAGTCTTGACTAGCTGCCCACCTACACCTTTCCGGCCACGAGGGTAACTAACTGACTACTCGATCCTCGATCGTGATACAGGTAGCGTGTACCCCGGAATGTACACTGTGTCCTGGGAGGGCAATCGGTTTAAAAGATCTGTCTGCATAGAGGTTGGGCGGGGGCAACGCGGTCACACTGGGCTAGTTAGCAGGTGTTTTGCCCGGATGCTACCCCTGGTTGGATGGATAGGAGGAAGGGAGGGAGGAGGGAGAGAGAGCGAGAGGAAGGGAGGGAGGAGGAAGGAAAGGGGAAGAAAGAAAGGAAGGGAGGGAGGAAAAATTTGGCTCTTCAGATCTTCAAATCCATTATCTTTCAGAACAAACTAGAACATTGAGCCATTTACCAGAACCCCAAGGAGAAGAGGCCTCCTCCGTCGGGTTACCCGGCGGGTCCGGCTCACTTCTTTCCATCAACTTAGTCAAGTGGAGTCCGAGTTTTTTCTGTGTCTGGTACTTGTTCAAAGCAACTTGCACTCTTCCTACGGCCACCGCGCCACCTGCAAATCTGGGTGTGACACCCGCACCCCACCCGCCAGGCTGGTTGGTGAGGGATTTGCAGGGGGCCCCGGGGGGTACGAGGCGCTGGCGCCGCAAGCAAAGGACGTGCAGTTCAGCACTTAAGCTCCTTCCTCTAAAAGCTACCGTGTGTGCGTTCGTGTGCGCGTTAGCGCCCATATGTGTGTTCCTTTAATCTCCCCCAGACGTTCGCGAGAAGACATCCAACTTTCTAAGAACACTGGAGCCCGTCCAGCACGACGCGAGAAGCCTCCAGAAGCCCTCTCTGGATTCTAACCCTGTGCTTCGTCTTCCTTCCAGAGACGGGCGCCCCCCTGCTTCTCGGGGCGACCCGCACAGCACGGCAGCCTGGCATGAGTTTGCCCTCACGGCTGCACGGGGCGTGTGATCTTGACATTGGGTTTTGTCTTTCCAGAGTCCAGCGTCACGAGGCTGTCGGACCCGCCGTCGTGCTCAGCATCGTTATTCAGAGTTAACAAGGAGAGCTCGCCCTTATGGGGCCGGGCCAAGGGCAGGCCCTTGTCTTCGGGGCCCCTCCCGTCCCTGGGAGCCTCACTGCCCAGAGAGGTTAAGTGGTGAGCTTGAGGCCACACAGCATCTTCTGCTGGGGCCAGGACTAGATTTCGCACGCGCCCCTCGTCCCCGTCCCTCGGTAGATTTGGATCTTTCTTCGTCTACCAAGACATCATTTTCATGTCATCACTTTTCACTGTCTGGAGGGAGCCAGGGAACTCCCTTAGGACCCTCCTCCACCCCAGGACAGTTTATATCAGTGAAAAAAAAGCTGCTTCTGAGGCCCCTCTAGATATGAAACACGTGGCCCTAAAGTAGGCTTCGGCGTAGCGATCAAAGCTACACATCTGGTTCTGGTCACCTCCCCTATAGGGGCCCCTCTCCATCACTCCCTTCCTGCTGCCACAGATGAAAACAATCCTGTCCAGTAACTCAGTGGTTCTCAGCTGGGGGGAGGCAATTCAGCTCCCGGGGAACATCTGGCAACGTCTGGAGACATTTTGGTTGACACGAGTGGGAGAGGAGGTGCTACTGGCATCCAGCGGGTAGAGGCTGGATCCTAGAGTGCACGGAATGGCCCCCACAACGCAGGGCCCCCTTCTGTCCGCCACTGTCCATAGGGCCCAAAAACCCTGCACTGCTCAAAATCCCAGGCTGTTTGCACCCCCAGGAGCTACGTGGGGACAGAAAACCCTTAGCAAAGAGAGTGGTTTTGAATGAAGACAAGCTCATCCAGGCTTGTCCACAATAAGAGGCTCAAACCCCCACCCTCACACCCACACCTGGGCCTTGGGGTTGAGGGAAACCAGTGGACATCGCCTCCTTTACCTTCGGCTACAGATGCATCACGTCTGAGACAAGAATGTGGGGCACGGGATCCGACGGGTCAGGGCCATCCACCCATCACCTTCCAAATCCTCCTGGGTCACCGGCACATTCCCTGGTGCGGCGCTGGGCCTGGCACCCTTGACAGAAATGCCAAAGCACGTGCATCCCACCCCCAAGGAGGTGATTACTTCTAGAAGATGGTCACAGAGAGACACCCCTCCTACAAGAAGCAAGACAGGACCCCCTTGATCGCTGAGTGTTACTAGAGCATCTCAGAAGATCGCTGAGTGTTAGGACGCATCTCAGAAGAGCCAGATGGGAGGGATGCACAGGGCGGGGTGGGTGGGCAGGGGTCTCTCTCCCCAAGGGCCACCCTCCCAGCACCTCCAAGCCCTCCACAACCCCAAAGCTCTCCACCCCACCCCACCACCGAGCCCTGAACTGTGTCCTTTGGGGGTTTTATGGAGGCTTCATTACATGGGGGGGGTGGATGAAACCCCATCTCCAGTACTTCTTCCTGCCCTGAGGTCGTGGGGGTCCGAGGGAGGCAGCAGGGAGATCGGTTAGATTTCCAATGTGCCGATCCAGGTGAGACATGAGCATGGGGCAGGTGGTGAGAAAGTTGGAACTTTCCAACCTTGGTTGGTTCCCCCAGCAACCAGCACCCATCTTAGGGGGTTTCCAAAAATTACCTCAATTACGTAAACTCCGGTGTGGCTGGAAGGGACTTGCTACACACACAGCAGACTCCGTTTCACCAGTATTGTCCTGGAACCGAGGACAACAGTAAATATCACAACAGCAAGATGCCCCAGTGGCTCTTTTTTGTTTTTTTAAGATTTTATTTCTTAAAAAAAAAAAAAAAAAGATTTTATTTCTTTATTCATGAGAAGCACACAGAGAGGCAGAGACACAGGCAGAGAGAGAAGCAGGCTCCATGCAGGGAGCCTGACTTGGGACTCGATCCCAGGACCCTAGGATCACGGCCTGAGCCAAAGGCAGATGCTCAACCGCTGAGCCACCCAGGTGCCCCCGCCCCCATGGCTCTTATATAAGAAATTGCAAGGGTTTTAGGGTCTCTGTGCTTGAACGAGAGGAAAATCAAATACATTTCTCTTTCTTTTAATATTTACTTATTTAAGTAATCTCTACGTCCAACACGGGGCTCGAACTCCCAACCCTGAGATCAAGAGCCACACGCTCTTCCAACTGAGCCAGCCGGGCACCCCAACATTTCATAGTATGTATTGCACTATCACACCTGCCAAGGAGTCCCACCAGAGGCAGGCCGGGTCAGGGCCATCACCTGGGCGGTGGCGGGGGATGTCAGGGAGTGATCATATATGGAGGATGACGGTACGTGGCTGAGCCAGCTCCGTGGGGCTCACGCGGAGAATGCAGGACGGCACAGAGATGAACGTGGGAGGGCCCAGGGGTCAGGGCCTGGTGGAGCAGAGCTTTCAGAGGAGCCTGAGTCGAGTCTGGGCAGGGAGAGGCTCTTTGTCACGACCAGGGGCTGACCCCTGGGCTGTGGGACACCAAGTGGCAAAGGCCCAGAGTCCGGCGAGAGGGGCAGAGGAGACACGAAGGTCCAGGTGGTCCAGGCATGAGAGACCGGCTTCCTGGAGGAGGCAACACAGATCAAAAAGAGCAAAGAGCAGAAGTCCTAGTGCCTTCACTGGCCACGCGGCTGGTGGCAGGCCACCCCTGCTCCCTGGTGACCCCATGAGCGTGCGGCGGTGGCCAGGGGACAAAGTGTTGGAGCCCCGGGAGCCCTATTCATCACTAAAAGGGTGCTGAGAAGCTGGAGGCAGGAAAAGACCCTGATCCTGGCGACCAGGGAATCGAGGCCTCATTCCTAATGCTGCCATCAGCGGGCTGCGGCGACTGGGGACCAGGACCCTCCCCCCTCCCCTGTCGAGCGCGTGACGCTGTTCCCTCCAAGACCCTCCGTGACTCGCGTGTGTCTCTCTCCAGGCCAGACGGCTTCCCAACCCAGACCCCACACCTCTGCACGGGGTGGGGGTGGGTCCGATGGCATCTCGCGTCAGCATGTCCCAGCCTAAGCTCCCAGTGGCCCTCCCCGCTTCTCCCCTCCCCCCCACCGCCCCAACCTGCCTCTACCCAGGGGGTCTCCTCCCCGTCACTGATGACAGTGGCTCCATGCTTCCAGTTGCTTAGACTGAAAATCACAGAGCCCTCTTTTTGTTTTTCTCCCCCACCCGGCGATCAATGGATCCAGTGGCCCCACCTTTGAAAGGTATCTGAACACGACCATTTCTCGCCACCTGGCCCGGCTCATTTCTCACTTGGACTGTCACGTTGGAATCCCAACCGATCTCCCTGCCGCCTGGCTTGGCCCTTTCTCCAGAGTGGGCAAAGCGATCCATTTTTTTTAAGTAAAAAGAATCGTGTCCCTCTTCTTCTCAGTGCCCTCAGGGTTCCTGCTGAAGCCCTATGTGAACTCCCCTATGCCCCACTCCTTAGCTGTCCCCCTCATTTCTTCACCTCTCTTCCTCCGCTCCAGCCACACCAGCCTCCTTGCCTGTGGATCCTTAATACAGGAAGCATTGACCTACCTCAGGGCCTTTGCACCTGCTTTTCTCATGGCCCCGTGCTTCCCCCCACATATCCTCCTGTCTCCCAGCTAGCTCCTTAGCCAGAATGCCTCCTCCTGAGTGAAACCTTTCCTGCCCCCCCCCCCTATTTGCAACGGCAAACCTTCCAACTGGCACCCTCTCCCTGCAATGGCACGCTTCCCTAACAGATGTCACAATTCACCTCCTTTAACGGGTGTCTTCCTCCAATAGGACAGAAGCCCCAGAAGGGCAGGCTCTTAGACTGAATTGGTCCCTGCTATATCCCCAGTGCCAGGAAAAGTACCCAGTTCAGTCAACGCTCGGTACATATTTGTAAAAGGAAAATCTTCCAAAAGGTGGCTCTTTGGAAGAATGGAATGCTGGGCTGGGTGTCTGCAGGAAAGCAAGATCCAATTAATTCCGAAATAGTCACCTGCACCCTGTATAAGAGCCTTTGGGTTTTGCCCTTCTACTTTCCCCTCCCTCTATCTTTGCCTCCCAGCTTCCCCCAAAAAAACTAATTTACAAATGGGGTCATCCCCTCCCCCCGTTTGTAAAACACGTGCTAAGTCTGTCTCTTGGATCTGGCCTCAGGCAAATAAACGTCAGGAATAAATCAGGCGAGCCTCTCCCTTGTTGTCCTCGTCGAGGCACCAATAAAGCAAGGAGCTTCACCCCCTCCCTTCACCCCCTCGCTCTGCTTCTTGGCCGTGACTCCCCAACTGCCTGCGGTGTATTTGGAGCTCAGCGGCTGGTCTCCCCACTGGTGCCACAGCCTCTCCCCAGCCGCAGTCGTCCTGAACAACCTTCCTCGCAGCTTTTAACGAGTGTCCAGCACCATCCTTTTGTCCTCGACAGCACACATTGTACGGTTGGATTTACAAACACAGACGCACACGCTCCCGAATGGCCGGGCTGGGGTCCTCCTCCACCGGCTCTCTCCCCCGTAGCTGGGAAGGCCCTCTGCTGGCTCTCTCCATCTCTCCTTTCTGGGTCCTCACCCAGGGAAATGACCTGTTCCCCTGTCCCCTCACGGGCTCTGCCCTAAGCCAGCTGATTCCGTGAAGGGATGGGGTGTCCCTCTGCAGTGGGTGGTGTGGGGTGCTGGAGAAACGGCGCCCACCCCAGGGCCAGGCACCCAGCTGCAGGACTCAGCCCAGAGGCATCCGAGAGGCATCCGGTGAGTCTCATTGTATGCAAATCACACCTCAATGAAAAGAGTCTTAAGAAAAAGAAAAAACAAGGGGCGGGGGTTGCCAGCGGACAAAAGAAAGATTCCATTTTAGGAAGAGGGATGGGTAAAGCAAAGGGTTAACTTCACAGGCAGCCTGAAGGAACGGGAAGGTAGAAAAAGCTGTTTCCAAAAAGAGCTAAAACTTCTCTTAATGAGAAAGCAGACATAAAATTCACATATGGGGGCCTGTGTTTTCACCAGTCCCGAACAGAGATTGTGGCCAAACTTGCAAATGCCTGTGAACTAAGCACACACAATCTCTCAGGCTCTGCCAAAAGATAAGGAGTCCCCAGGAGGGGAGGGGACGGGACGGGACAGGAGGGGACGAGAGGGAGGGAGGGGAGGAGAGGGGAAGGGTGCATTCTCACAAGAGGTGGCACAGTCTGGTCCCCTGTCCCAGCCGCCCCCCGCCCCCCAGATCAGCTGGCATCATTTCAAACCCCAGCCCCCAAGTCTGCACATAATGAAATTGCTAGCGTCATTCGTGTACAAGGCAGCTATGAATCCGCAAGCCAGTCGGCGGTTTGGGGCAGGGGGCAGGTGAGCTGAGGGTTAACGACAGGTGGTGAGACCTGGGTTCAAGTCCTGATTCCCCCACGGACTGGCTAGGCTGCTGGGAGAGAGACTGTTCCTCAGTTTCCTCAACTGTAAAATGGGGATGATCTTGAAAGTAGCCCCCACCTCCTAACGCTATGAGAACTATATAAAGTTATACATTCTTAGAACGCATAAATCTTCGCCAGCACCCACTAAGTGCTCAATACATGCCAGCTATAATTCTTGTTAATAATAATAATAATAATAATAATAGTAATAAACTGGCGTTATCAAGGCTTTACCAGTTACCAGCTGTGGGAGGTCAGGCTAATCCATTCACTTCTGTGAGCTTCCCCAGCCGGTGAGAGGTAACAAAGCCCACTCCCAAGAAGGAATAAAATAATGCATGTTAAGTACCCAATTGTCCCTAGAAAAAGCATAAGAAATGGTAGCTCTAATTATGATGATTTCTCCAAACTGGTCTTTGTATGCCAGCTTTCTTTCTGGCTAAAAAAAATGGCCTGGATTTAGTTTTTAGATTCCTTGGGGGCAGGGACTAAATTGTTTGCCAAGGGTGCAGCCCCAGGGCCACGGTAATACCAGAAGATCCCCACCAAAGCTGAATCCTCCAAAATGGTAACCGGTTGTGTTAAAAATAAATGAACAAAGGCCACTGGGGGGAGAAAACATTGCCTGGCTGAGTGTCTAACCGGGAGGCCAGGGCAGCAGAGAAACACTCCGAGGGGGCCCTGGGGGCAGACTGGGGGGGGGGTGTCAGCGCCGGGAAGGGATGCTCGGGTTGTGCTGAGGGCGCCCTTAAACCGGCGCCCTGGAGAGGCACGTGAGGCCCTAGGTCTGTACTTGGACACGAGCCCCAAAGTTCACGGGCCAGGAAAATGGCTTCAGTAGGTCTAGTTAGGGCCCGGGCCGGCCCTCGTTAGCAGCCAGGTTCCCGGTGATCGCTTATCAGCTTCATCTCGCTAGAGGCCCTGGCCACGAAACAAACCCAGCCTTTGGCTTCGATGGCTCCCAGAAAGTTCTGCTGTAAATGGGGGACAGGAGTGTTTTTAACAAAGTGCTACGTCGTCGGACAGTCTTTCTCCTCCTTTCCTGTATTTCTTCTCTACTTTTCTTTCAGTGACGCTCTGTAGTGTTTTCAGGTTTTAAAAGACATCGGGGAAACATCCCCATGCCCACTTCCCTAGCTGCTTAAAGTCCTCAAACTCATGGGAGGGAGCAGGGTGGCCACGGGGGGTTGCAGGGAGTGGGAGGCGATGTTGGTGGGTTCTGAGTCTCCCTTCGGGAGCGGGACAGAGCTCTGGAGGCGGACGGTGGCCACGGCCGCACAGCAAGGCCCATGTCTTTAATGCCACTGCATGATACGCCCAAAAATGGTTTAAGTGCTGGGGCGCCTGGATGGCTCAGGTGGATAAGCATCCGACTCTTGATTTCGGCTCAGATCATGATCTCAGGGTGGTGAGATCGAGCTCTGCATCGGGCTCCATGCTCAGCAGGGAGTCTGCTTATGATTCTCTCTCTCCCTCTGCCCCTGCCTCTCCCCACACTTGCACTCTCTGTCTCTAAATAAATTAATTTAATGAAACTGCATTAAAATGGCTTAAGTGGTATAGTTTATATTCTGTATATTTCACTGCAATTTAAAACTTTTAGTGAAAAAAAATATCAGCCCACAAGGTGACATGGCTGTGGGGGAGTAATTGGTACCACCGTACGAGCCCCCACCATAAGCAACCATAATATCAAACAAAATACCCGAAGCCATGGTTTTCGGGCATCGAACCACCAGCAGCATATGCCTGTGGTCCCCAGATCCAGGGGAGGGACCCGCACAGGCAAGCCCTGCCCTTTGCCACCTGCCACCTTCTCCCTGGGGCAGCTCCCCAAACACCAGCCAGCAGCTGGAACCCACTGCCAAGCACAGAGGTCCTGCTGAGCAGAGATCAGCCTCTGGGGGGCAGCAGAAATGGTTGGACGTGGTGGGGCAGTGGACGTGTGGGGCAGGGTGCCCTGGATGCGCGCCCCTGACCAAGACTCTCAGCCCCTGTGCCTCAGTTTCCTGATCTGTAAGCGAGGACAACAGTACCCACCTCGTAGGATCATTGTGGGGCTTAAGTAAGTTAAAATACGCAAAGCGTCAAAACCTTGACAGGGCACGTGCTGTCGCCACATAGCTCCCCTCCCCGTGTTCCATAAAGATGTGCCGAGTGTAGTCACATGTGGGGTTAGGAATCGAAAACGCATCCGCCCAAGCCAGGTGAGCGGGGCCGTGGCGCGCGTGCTCCCGACAGGGTCCCCGACACCTGTGTTCTTGTCCTGTGCAGTGTGCGCGTCCCCAGCCTCCGCGACTCTGCTACGGGAAAGCAGCCTCAATAAAACACTCCTCGCTACAAACGGTGCCTCGATGTGTTCAGACCTTGACTCAGAAACTGCGTTTGATACGCGCATGAAATGGTTTGGAAAGGAGCCGTTCTCTCAGGCAAGGTGTAGGATGGACCCGTGGCCAGGTGGCAGGACGTCAGCGTTTCAGGTTGAGGCTCATGTTTCAAGATGAACACTAGGACAGAGAGATTTTTCAGCCTCCTCCGAGCAGAGCAGCTGGCGGAAGAAGAGCCCTCAGGTCCCCACCCTCCAGTGGGTGCCTTTCCCAAGCCACCTGAGCGAGCCTCCCCCGTGCGAGGGTTTTGCCTGAAGCATCCTCCTTTGGCCCTGGCAAGGCCAGGCTGGCAGCCGGAAAGCCGGAGCCGCCCATCGAAGGTCACGCCAGGCAAAGCAGGTGTGAACTTGGTGCCTCTCCAAAGGCCCCTCCCTTTCACTCTCAAAGCCACAGGCCCACGCAACTCTCAGGGGCCAGCACCCAGGGTGTCCTGGGCTGAGCTGGGCAGGAGGAAGGCGGAGCTCCAGGGGAGCCGATTGGCTGCAGAGCATGTGGTCACCCTAGAAGCCACCGTGTGGGTGGTGGGGGACTCCAGGGGGCCACATTACACTAGAGAATTCTCCCAGTGAGGTTTCACGGGGTCCCCAGAAGAAGCTGTGACACGGGGCAGAAAGAACTCTGGGATCGGAGTTGCCTACCTGAGTGACTTCTGAGAATCTCACTCCTTGTTTTATCCAGATGCCCTCCCATCACCCTCAATGCTTGCAGTGAGCTCCCACTTCTCTCCTTCTAGAGCGGGGGGTCGGCAACTGTTCTCTGCAAAGGCCCAGACAGTCACTATTTCAGGCTCTGTGAGCCAAGAGGCACGCTTGCAGGTACCATGTGGCTACTTACATAACAAGGTGTAAAATGAATTTTCACAAACGCTTCCTGATTTGTTGTCAAACCCTACATTTATAATCAAGGAGAATTTTCTTGTGCCGCAGAACGAAGCTCCTCCAGGGAGAGGGTGACACTTCCGCTTAACTCGCAGGCTGGATCTGGCCTCCCGGTGCCTCTCTCTTCTTCGGAAGGTCTTGGACCGGACACTCCTTCCTGTCGTTTGTTGTGATTTGCTAGATCTTGCTGCAAAAAGAGAATTGCGGGGACTGTGTGCCTAAGCTCTGCTGCCTGTTACTGTGCTCGCCTGCAGAGTGTTTACTGAGCAACTACTAGATTCTGGAAGCCGTGCTGAGAGCTGGGGAGGGAGCAGTAAACAAGCCAAACCTCAGCTGTCCCTCCAAGCTTTCGGCCTAGTGGAGGGAGACAGAAAAGTGAACCAGGAAGTCACTTGACCTTTCCTAGGCCTCAGGCTCCCCAGTTATAAAATGGGCACAATAATCTGGGCCCCCGTGGCCTCACCGGTGGTTGGGAGGCCCAAGACAGAAGATAACCGTGCTGTGCTAACTTAAAGCACCACACTGATCAGAGAAGGGACCTTCCGCATGCTACTATTTTTAGCTGCCTTTTCTTGTCTAAAATAAGAGATTTTTGACAAGTGGCCTTCAGGTCTCATCGCAGTCGGTAGGATGGCAGAGCGAGGAGAGAGATGCCAGTGGATCAAGGAGTCTGGGGCGTTCCTGCCGTGCGAGGTGCGCTGGGGGTGGGGGACAGGAGGCGCGTTCCTCGTGCCCCCGCGGCCCTCTGCAGCTTCTCCTGCCACGTCTGGGGGAGTCCTCCGGCCTCAGAGCTGCAAGGAGAGGCAAGGATTGAAAACTGCCGTGCGAAGCCACCCTTCCAAGTCCTCAGGGCAGGTCTCCCCTTGTGCCTTCTTCACCCTCTGTGCCAGCTCCAGGCCACCTGCCTCCCTGCAGGCTCATGCCCCCCTGCAAGCTCATGCCCCCTGGCCAGGGATGTCACCAGTCCTGCTAATGAGCCTGCAGGCCCCAGACCACTCCTTCTGCAGTGAGAGGCCCCATCTGGGGAGGAGAGCCCACATGGTGACAGAGGGCCCGGGAGGGGCCTGGCACTGAGGCTGGAACCCAGGAGTCCCTTGGGGGGGGGGGGGGCTTTCAAGCCGGCTGCTGGGCTCCATGCATCACCCCAGGGTTTAGAAGATACTAGATAAGATACTAGAGCCAGGAGAACGTCTGCATCTTCTCATTCAGCAGTTTTCAAACTATTTCAGCTGCAACATTTTTTCTTCAAACAATATCCTGCTGGAATCTCGAATACATAGAGCATCGGGGTGGCCAAGTGTCCTGATCACAGGTCCGCGTTTGAAAGAGGAAGGATGGCTTTTTGAACAATAGTGTCAGAGTAATTGGATATCCAGAGGCCAAAGCAGGAACTCGACTTCACCTCCTATCTCCTACAAAAATCAACTCCAAATGGATCACAGACTTAAAAAGTAAAACATAAGGATGCCTCGAGTTCGAGCCCCGTGTTGGATGTAGAGATTACTTGAATAAGTAAATATTAAAAAAGAAAAGAAATGTATTTGGTTTTCCTCTGGTTCAAGCAAAGAGACCCTAAAACCCTTGCAATTTCTTATATAAGAGCCATGGGGGGGCACCTGGGTGGCTCAGCGGTTCAGCGTCTGCCGTTGGCTCAGGGCGTGATCCCAGGGTCCTGGGATCGAGTCCTGCATTGGGCTCCCTGCAGGGAGCCTGCTTCTCCCTTTGTCTGCGTCTCTCATGAATAAATAAATAAAAAATCTTAAAAAAAAAAAAAGTAAAACAGAAAACTATCAAACATTTAGAAGAAAATGTAGAAGACTGTCTTGGGGCCATAGGGCTAGGATTGTCTTCTTCCCTCCCTCTCCCCCTCCTCCTTCTTCTCCTCCTGCTCCTCCTCCTCCAAAAAAAAAAAAAAAAAAAAGAAAGAAAGAAAAAAGAAAAAAAAAGGATATAACTCAGAAACAGACAGATGGAAGGAGAGATGCACGGGGCTTCCCCCTGCCCTCTCTCAGACCTCCCATTCTCTCCAAATCTCCGCTTTTTCATTCACCCCAAAGCTCCAAGCTCCAAAGCACGATCCACAAAAGAGAAAAATCGATAAACTGGACTTCCTCAAAATTAGGAAATTTTGCTCTATGGAAAAAAAAAGCCTGTCAAGAGGATGGAAAGATGAGCTACAAACGGGAGAAAATATTTTTAACCCACATGCCTGACACAGGACTCGTATCTAAAATATATAAAGCACTCTCAAACCCCAACAGTTAAAAAGAAAAAAAAAATACAATTAGAAAATGGGCCAAAGGCATGAGATATTTCAGGGGGGAGGATCTACAGATGCCAAATAGGTCCATGAAAAGAGGGTCACCATCACCAGTCACTAGGGAAATGAGAATCAAGACCCCAGCGAGCCACCCCGGTGTAGCTGTTAGGACAGTTAATACTAAAAAGACAGTGGCCATGCCAGGTGCTGGCGAGAAGCTGGATGCCTCGGACACGGCCGCTGGGAATGCTACGGCCACTATCGGACAGAGTTTGGCAGTTTCTTTAACAAAACTAAGTATACACTTCCCCTTTGACCCAGCGATTACACACTTGGGCATTTATCCCAGAGAAACAAAAACTTAGGTCCACACACAAAGCGATCCACGAGTATTCACAGCAGGTTTGCTTGTAATAGCCCAAACCTAGAAATCACCGAAAGGTCCCCTAACTGGACGAATGGGGAAAGAGGCTGTGACCGGTCACAGCATGGACCACGACACAATAAGGAGAAGGAGCAAACCACTGATAACCCACAGCAGGGCGCACAGATCACGGGGGATTAGGTGAGTGTGAAAGTCGACCTGAGAAGCCTACGGTTCCATCTGCAAAACAATTCTCGAGGTGACAAAATTACAGAGATGGAGAACAGACTGGTGGTGGCTGCGCGTCAGGGATGGTGGGTGGGAGGGAAGGAGGGGGGCACTACGAGGGACAGCCCCCAGGGAGATCTTTGCAATGAGGGAGCGGCTGGGGGTGTTCACGGTGGCCTTCCACGTAAAATGGAAGAGGACGGTGTGTCACATCGAGACACATCGTACCCTTGGTATTGGCCCGTGGTTGTGTGACATGTAACGATTGTGGGAAACCGGGTGGAAGGTGGTACGAACCACACCGTACTACAGACGCAATCGCCTGGGCATCTGTAATGATTTCCAAAATTAAAGGATAAATAAATAAGTAACTGTCCAGGCTCGGGAGCCACTCAGAATCGGGTACAAGTCCCAGCTCCACGGCGAGCTTGCTGTGTGGCCTTAGGCAGACTGCGTCACCGCTCTGAGCTTCATGTCCCCTCCTGCAGCGTGTGCCCACCTGAGGGGTTTGCAAGGGTTAACTGAGATAATGCACTGGTGCATATAAAGTACCTGGTAGGTGGTAAGGGTGCAACAGATGTGTTATTATTTTAAAAATCTGATGGAAGTGGGTTGGGGGAGCTTAGGCAGTGGCACCTTCAAGGAAGCCTCACTGGAAGACCACTAATGAGGTTCCGCTCCTCTCTGTAGGCTTGCTGCAGCCGAGGCCCTGGAAGTGGGCGGGGGTGGGGGTGGGGGTCTCTGCCCTGGGTCATCCGGTGCCCGCAGCACTGGGAGACTCAGACCCAGTGTTCCTGGCTCCTCGCCATGGGCCCTTTCCACTCTGCTCCTCTGCTGCCCCCTCCCCACCCAAGCGGTCACAGGCATCCACTCCTGTGGGTCCGTCCGAGTGCTCCCCATGTGAGGTCACAAGGCCCCAGTGATAGGTGGACAGGAGTCTCAGCTAATGCAAGTTCCTCTTTCTCCAGGGCTCCCTCTGTGCCAGGCTGTGGGATTGTGTCCTGGCCTGCTCCTACCTCCCACCAGGTAATCTCCGTCATCACCCTGATTTCACACGAGGTAACACAAGGTCCAGAGGAGTGCAGGAGCAGCCCAAAGTCCCGGCGTGAGCACAGTTGCAGCTGTGGCCTGACCAGGGTCTTGGATCTAAGATCTGAGATATTAGCAACACATCTCACTACATGCTGGGTGCCATTCTAAGACCAGCTCGCTTGGGCCACAGAATGAGGCCCTAAGGTAGATTTTTATTGTTAAAAGTTTTCATTTATTTATTCATGAGACACACAGAGAGAGGCAGGGACATAGGTAGAGGGAGAAGCAGGCTTCGTGCAGGGAACCCGATGCAGGATTTGATCCCGGAACCTGGGATCACGACCTGAGCTGAAGGCAGACGCTCAACTGCTGAGCCACCCAGGCACCCCTTTAAGGTAGATTTTTATTGTTAAAATTCTGACTTTAAAAAAAAAAAGAAAGAAAGAAAGAAAGAAAGAAAGAAAGAAAGAAAGAAAGAAAGAAAGAAAGAAAGAAAGAAAGAAAATTCTGACTTTCAGAGGAGGGAAGTGAAGCCCAGAGAGGCTCTTTAACTTGTCCGAGATCACACAGCAAGCGACAGAGCTGGGATGCAAACCTGGGCAGGCCAGTTCCAGAGTCTGTGCTTCCCATCTCCCCCTTTCTCTCACGGGGGTCCACCCTTTTCTGCCTCCCCAGAAGGGCCCTGCCTACATTCCTGGGGTCACCTGTGCTCACTGCTGCCCCGTGAGTCATCTGGAAACCCCCTCCCTGTCAGACTGGTTGCCCAGAGATTCCCTAGCACCCTGTTTGGGACAGAGAGCATTAGGTAATCGTGTAGGAAGGGAATGTTTCTGTGTCCAGCCAAATTCCTTCCTTCCTTCCCTCCGAGGCTGGGATGGGGAACCAGCTCGAGACACAGGCAATTTAATGAGGTTTGGTAATAAACACACTCTTTTGAAAAAAAAAAAAAAAACATGTGCATAATAATAGTTATTTAAACCATCCAGAAGATAAAATATAATGAGTGGTTTAGTTGTCAAGGTGGCTCCTGGCCGAGTGGTGGGGAGACAACACATGGCCCTGCTTCTTTCGGCTCAGGCTGGGTGACAGCTCGCCTTGTCTGGCTTTCCGTTTTCTCATCCCTTAAAGGAGGGGACTGGCTTCCAGCTAGAAAATAATACTTTCCAGCGCAACCTAATAGGCATAGAAATGACTATATATCACACATATACACCAGATACGACACGCCAAGATCAGGTTCCCACCTGCAAGGCTCATCCTCCTTGGGTGCCAGCTTCCTGCTTCCTAAGCCCCATAATCAGGCCGGTGTTTGATGATGGGTTGCACACCTGGTCACACATGCAAAGCCAAGAAGTCTTCCGTGGATCAGGTCCAGACCTGCGTGATTCAGTATGTACATTTAAATAGGCTTGCTTTCTCAGCCACTACCCAATTTTTCTAGATCGTCAGAGTCCACGGTTCATCACAGACTGAAGAACCCCAGATGTGGGAGAGGGGTCGGAGAGCAGGGAATCCTGATCTCTCCAGACAAAGCTGTTGGGGAACCACTTGCCTCAAGATCTACATAATACCTGATTGAGTATCTTGCTTTATTATTTTTTTTATTTTTTTATTTTTTTATTTTTTTATTTTTATTTATTTTTTTTTTTGCTTTATTATTTTTTTAAGATTTTATTTATTTACTCATGAGAGACACAGAAAGAGAGGCAGAGACACAGGCAGAGGGAGAAGCAGGCTCCCTGCAGGGAGCACGATGCTGGACTCAGTTCCAAGACCCCGGAATCACGCCCTGAGCCGAAGGTAGACGCTCAACCGCTAAGCTACCCAGGTGTCCCAGAGTATCTTGCTTTAAATAAACATCCATTTTCGGATCTCTGGGTGGCTGAGCAGTTTAAAAGAGAACTCCATAATATTCATTATTGAAAGCATGGATTTGATCGCTCATTATACACACACACACACACACGTATTTCTAACATGCACTGAAATAAATTTGTAGCAATAGGAATTTTTAAAATGTTCATCTGTGTACTTGCCAAAACCACCACCAGGTGCATAGCCACGGTGCATACCCAACGATGCATGCCCACGAAGCATGTCGAAGCATGCCAATGGTGCATGTCCACAGTGCACATCCGTGGCACCCGACTATGATGCGCGTCCGTGGAGCACATCCATGGGGCATGTCTATGATGTGTGTCTACAGAGCACATCTGTGGAGCTTGTCTCTCCATGGAGTGTGTCCATGGAGCATAGCCATGGAGCGTGCCAACGGTGTGCATCTACACTGCACACCTGCAGTGCCTGTCTGTGGTGTTCATCCACAGAGCATATTCAAGGGCATGTCCACGGTGCATGTCCAAGAGGCACATCCTTGGAGCTCAGACCCATCCTCTTCATTTTTCAGGGAGGATCCCTGGGGGTCCAGACTTATAGCCTAAGCCCAATCTCGTTGAGGGGGGCCCGGGTCTCAGAGTTGAGGAGCAGTGCCATGTGGCATAAAGAGTGTGGGTTTCTAAATCACGGAGTCGCAATTACCACCTTGGAAGGTACCAGTTGAGCATCCTTGACCCTCAGAACCTCTCTGAGCCTTCATTCCCCCCTGTCCATTACGAAATTAACTGCTATCTCCACACACCACACAGCTCATAGGGCTGGCACCTACTTGGTCTACAATCGTCCTCTTCCTCCTTCTCCACTTTGCCCAAGAGAACAGAATGTGTTCTCACCTCAGGGTCTTTGCTCATGCTGTTCCTACTGCCTGATCTGCTGCACGAAGAGAGGAAGCTGAGGCTTGCGGGTATCACACGTCGGTGCTGTCGAGGGGCCTAATCTAAGGCCGTGATGGGTGGGTGACAGGCCTGGCCGCGGGAGGGTTCTGCACACAGCGGGGCTCAGCCCACAGTGCAGACTTGCCAGCTCACACGGTCCACTCCCAGAGTCGCGGGACCTGGATAGAAGTCGGGCCCTGGCCCTACCCGGGTCCATGCCCAGCACCACCATTGCCCAGAGTGGACATTGTCTTTTAAGACAGTGCTTCTTCCTGAGACTCAAAGCCCGAAGAAACCCACACACGATTGCTGCCTTCCACCTGCTGTTTCCAGCTTTGGAATTGAACCAAGACTCCTATAGGGAAAGCAAGAGAAGGCATAAAAAGAAGGGGTCCTAGGGCAGCCCGAGTGGCTCAGCGGTTTAGCACCGCCTTCAGCCCAGGGTGTGATCCTGGAGACCCAGGATCAAGTCCCACGTCAGGTTCCCTGCATGGAGCCTGCTTCTCCCTCTGCCTGTGTCTCTGCCTCTCTCTCTTTCTCTGTGTCTCTCATGAATAAATAAATAAAATCTTTAAAAAAAAAAAAGAAGGGGTCCTAGGAAGAGGGGGATTTAAGAAAATGAAGGAGGGCACAGGGCAGGGGGCAGAGCAAGGAAAGAGAGCTAGTGGGTGACAATGGAGTAAGTCCAGGAATGGCTTGGGTGGGGCCCCTGAGGTCAGCAACAATTCATTTTGGCCTCTGAAAATAGGCAAAACTTATATAAATATTATATCGTCATTCCTCACGTTATTATATTTTACCTTCAGGTTGTTACATCTCATGTTGAGCTCTAGTGAACAATAGGACATCGAGTCATTGTACGAGTTAAGGTGTATTAAAGATTGCGTGACAGGGAAACTGAGACACGAACAGGTGTGCTCCCCCAGGCTTGGACCTTGTGGAGTACCCCCCAAGAGGGTCAAGGAGGAGGAGACGCAGACCGTGCGGCATGGACCTAAAGCCACACCGACCCTGTTTCCAAGGCTCTCTGTCTTGGGAACAGCACTTAACAGTTTAGGGAATGCTTCAATGCACTGACCCTGGGAGCAGGCCCGGCAGGAAGCGCTGCCCCCTGCCCCTCTCCTCACCCAGAGGTGAGGAGCCTACACCCTGGAGAGGATGAAATGAGCCCCACTGCCTCCCCCTCTGTGCGCCAGCGAGCATGCTGCCTGCTGGGCCACAGTCCTTCGTGGAACTCTGGCTCCTTCCACCAGGTGGCTGTGCCTGCCCCCCCACTGGGGCCTGGGATTCACAGACGTTGCCCGGCCTGAGGCCCCATGCTGGGTCTGTCTGACACACAAGAAGGAATGGATTGGGAGTCAGCACTTAGGGGAAGTCGTGTCCTCACCATGTTCCCCTGTGAGACCTTGACCGACAGTCCAGGTGTTTGGCGCTGCGGGGGCTCACACCGGTTGGGTTTGTTCACTTTGCCGAGGGTTGTTATCGTTCTGCATGACATGACATGGCCTGAAATGCAGTGGTGTCCGGCCACCAGGGCCACCTGACACATGAAACAGGCTACCCTCCTTGCCTTATCACTAGCCACCCAGGCACATGATCAATTCTGTGCCGGAGCCCAAAGCCTTGGTTTTTCTTGTCTATTCAGACCCTGTGTCTTGACCTCACCAGAAAACTCCCTGGCTTCTTGGCTCCATTACACAATGGATGCTGGGCAAACGTCTCATTGGCCTGCAACTCATGTGTCCTCTATCTCTCTCTCTGCCCTAAACCTTCCATCCATACTGCCCACTGCCAGGGGGAATGGTATCTCTGCAGAGCGTGGCTTTTATTGGCAAGCGTGGATGAGGGATAGTCTGAAAAAAGTGACTGGAGAGCTATGGATTAGAGAGTCCAATTCTATATACTGTGGTTCTATCCCAGGTGGGAAACACAATGTGAGTGTAAGCACCTGGCACAGGACGGACGGTCTGGTGGTTACAAACTCACATGCAGACATCCATGAAACCCATTTCGATCCCATTGGTCCTGGGTCCGAAAAGTCAAACTCCCAAGGCGTGTCTGTTTTCATTTCACATTTCTTCTGGACTCTTGTATAAAAGTAGGAACACTGGGACCAGTAGGAGGAAAATCATGAAGGGGCCGCTTGTTCCCCAAGGTGTAGGTGACTGGGGCTACAAAGCGTAAGCCCTGAAAACCCTCAGGAAGAGAAGCAGGGGCACCGGCTCCAGGTGCCGGGCAGGACAGAGGTTCAGTAAATATTTGTTGAATTTCCTTAAATCTTGTTCTTCATCAGCCAGCATGTGAGGCTTGGTGTCCGGCATCCTACGTCTTCTCTCCCTGGAACTAGGCTCAGAATACTCCCACGGGGACGGTGAGACTTCCCTTGAGAAAAGGTGTATGACTTTTCATACTTTAGGACACATAAATATTACCTATGGGATTTAAGATTTTATTTATTTATTTGAGATAGAGCGGGCGTGAATAGGGGTGAGGGGCAGAGGTGGAGGGACAAGCAGACTCACCTTTGAGCAGGGAGCCATACACAGGGCTCCATCCCAGGACCCGGAGACTATGACCTGAGCCGAAGGCAGACGCTTCACCAACTGAACCATCCAGGTGCCCCAACCTGTGGGATCCTGATAAAAACACAGATTCAGATTCAATAGATCTGGGGCTCAGCCTGAGAGTCTGTGTTTTTAATGAACATCCAAATGATGCAGCTGCTGCTGGTCCAGGGACCTCACCAAGGGTTCCTAGAACGAGCTCACCTGGCAGCCACTGTGTGGCCTTATTGGTCACAGAGCCTCTCTGGGCTTCAATTCTTCATCTGGATATTACATAGGTCAACAAACATAAATTGACAGCATACTCATGTCAGGTTGCCCTGGGTGCTTGCTGGGAAAACAAAGATGAATAAACCACATTTCTGGGAGGGCTTTGCATCCTGGGTTGCTTAAAAGTCCAATGATAGTATTTAAGGATCCTTTGGATTCTCTAAAACTTCATGGCTGACTGGCAGAAATTGAATTATAAGAGTTTCCTCTCCTAGAAAACATGTTTCCCGACACTATGATAAGGATCCTTCCCCCACCAACTATGGTTCTCCGAATCAGGGAATATTCTTCTAGATGTAACCCCAAAAGAAATCTAGTACAAACTCTATCTTGCCATTTAACCGGCGAGAACCCTCAAGAACAGAGGCAGAGAGTGTTGGGTCCAGAGCCGATTACTGGTTTTCCAGCTATGCTTTCGAAGGCAGGTCGTCCAATAGAAATAAAATATGAACCACAAAATTTTAAATAAGTAATTTTAAATTTTGTGGTAGCCACGTTGGATAGAGTAGAAAGAAACAGGTGATGTTAATTTTAATAGTCTTTTAACCTAATGCCAAAAATATGACCATTTCAACATGCAATCAGGATGATAAAATTATTGGGATATTTTAGATTCTTTTTTGTCGTACTAAGATTTTGAAATTCGGTGTCCGTATGCCTCCAGCACGTCACGTATTAGCCACATTTCCAGTGCTCACTAGTCCGTGGCTAGCATGCTGGACGGTGAAGGTGGAGATCCAAGTTAGAGCATCCTACCCTAACCCGGCCGTACAAACACTGACCATCGGGATCAGTTGTCCATGCGTCATTAACATTTTTCTCATGACCAGTGATTTTTTTTTTTAAGATTTTATTTATTTATTCATGAGAGACACACAGAGAGAGAGAGAAAGAGAGGCAGAGGGAGAAGCAGGCTCCCTGCATGGAGCCGGACGCGGGACTCGATCCCAGGACCCCAGGGTCACGCCCTGAGCCAAAGGCAGCCGCTCAACCACTAAACCACCCAGGGTCCCTGATCGTTCTTTAATAGACTCTGGAGTTCCAGCTTTCTGTGGCCAAGGTGAATGGCATTCCACTTCTGGGAGGGCCCTTCAATGCCTCTGATCTAACCTGACATAGGACTTCACCGAACACCAGGAGAGGCCAAGCAGCCTGTCGTGGGGTTCAGTGGCAGCGGGCTGGCGGCTGGAACCCACATTTCCAGAGTTCCTCGTGTGAAGTGCTTGTAACCCAGTGCCGGCCGCCTAGGAAGTGCCCGAGAAATCTCAGCCACCGTCTTCAATTCTCCTCTCCCAGTTTTGCACCGAACCAGTCTGTCCCCAGAGACGCTGCTCGATTAAAGTGAGATACAATTCAGGGCGCGCTCTGGAGGAGGAAGTGTCATTTCCAGCCGGCCCAGTGGGTGCACCTCCCTAGGTAGCGCATCCATTACATAAGCGGCAGCGCGACACGCCTACCTGATGACTGTCCCCAGCACGCCCGGTTCAGCCTGGAAAGCCACACCGCCTTTCCCTAGGAGAACAGTGGTGTGGAACCGAGGCATGTACATGCAAAAATTACTCCTGCCATCTGACGAGTAGGGCCAGTTCTTGGGTGTTATCTCCAGAGTGCTTTTCTACGGCAGCACAACCTCCAGAAAAACCAGTTTCAGGAGCACCACACCTAGGATCACATGACGCAATCCGATATTAGCGTCTCGTTGCATCAGTGTTTCTGACGCATGTGTCTTCTGCGCTGGCAAAAAGCCTTATCATGGGGAAGGAGAGAGGGGAAAAAAAAAAAAGGAAAAATACTCACGGGCTGAAATCTAAAAGTACTATCTGTACTTCTCCTAATTGGCCACACAGGGTGTTTGTGGAGGATAAACACCCAACCAACCACAGAAGCCTGGCAAGCGCCAGCATGCCGTTTCCTGAAGGGGACTTGATGGCATACTTAGGCAAAATTCTTTTCTGGTTGGTTCTACTTATGTTTTATATGCAAGCATCAAGGTTTAATCTCCTAAATCTCTTTTTTAAATGCAGACCTATTAAGAAGAAGCTTTCAAAGGGTGTCTCTATTCCTTGTCTTGACCTATCTGAAAAATCTCTGGAAAGTACCAGTTGATTTCTCGTTTCTAAAGTTCTCTTACATAAGTGCTCTTGGCTCCCTGGACACACAGACTTTGGACTGATCAAATACCTTAGATTTGGGTCCCTTGGTGTTTCTGTCTTCCTCTAGACATTTGTTGCCTCCTGAATCCTGCTTCTTGCTATAATGATTAAGGAATGAATGAATTGCAAAAAAAAAGCCTAGAACTCTATCCTAATCTTTGGGAATTTGTCTAAAAAAGGAACTTCCTTGGGGCAGTAAGTCTAAGACAAAGGGAAGCAGGTAAAAAATCTTCCGTAGGAGCACAGGCTGGGCAGCCCAGGTGGCTCAGCGGTTTAGTGCCGCCTTCGGCCCAGGGTGTGATCCCGGAGACCCGGGATCCAGTCCCACGTCAGGCTCCCTGCGTGGAGCTTGCTTCTCTCCCTCTGCCTGTGTCTCTGCCTCTGTGTGTGTGTGTGTCTCTCATGAATAAATAAAATCTTTAAAAAAAAAAAAGGAGACCACAGGCTATTCAGGCCGTAACGTGGGAGGGAAGACCAGTAAGTCATCCACCTCCCAGGATGAGTAAACAGACCTTCTAAGAAAAATCAATCCTTTATATGGTTCACTAGGCGCTACGTGATCTAGCTCTTGCTACATCCCGGCTCCAGCCACACTGCTCTTTTCCACATGCCCCATGGGATGCTTCTCCTCCACATGGCATGTCTCTCTCAAGGTTCCCGGGCTTTTGTGTTTACTCTTCCTCCACGTGCCCTGTTAGAGTCTTATCGCTGTTCATCTCGTGGGTCTTACCCATGCTGAAAGTCACTCGGTTTAACTGTCCAAAGGAGGAGAGGCTTTCCCTGAACCCAGAACAGGATGAGCTCCCCTTGCCGCAAAGGTCCGACACGGGGATGACTTTGCTACACCTGTGTAGGAGAGGAGAAAGCTTTCCTCGACCCTCTTTAGGGTTCCTGGCTGGGTCTGCAAAATCATGCTGACAACGATTAACAGGAGAAAAGCATACGAGTTTATTTTAATAGAAGTTTTATGTGGCACGGGAGCCCTCATAAGGCGATGAAGACCAAAATAAACAGACCCAGGCATTTTTCTGTCACTTTTGATGGAGAGTGGATGGTGCTGGAGGACAAGTGAAGGTCAAAGAGTAAGAGGTAGGTGTAGGAGACTGGGGACACTTAGGAAGGGTCCTGTATTAGAAGAATTCTGGTTGTTCCTTTGTTTTTGGAGAGGATGTGCCCTTCCTCCTGGGATGAGGAGGGCATCTCTTACCCGAGGGTTTTTGTTTTTTGTTTTGTTTTTTTTAAGATTTTATATTACTCATGAAAGACAGAGAGAGAGAGAGAGAGAGAGAGAGGCAGAGATATAGGCAGAGGGAGAAGCAGGCTCCCCTTGGGGAGCCCGATGTGGAACTTGATCCCAGGACCTCGGGATCATGATCTGAGCTGAAGTAGATGCTCAACCACTGAGCCCCCCAGGTGCCCCTTACCTGAGGGTTTTATGACCTGTTCTAGGGGAAGAAGGGTTGGGAGTGAAGGCGTGTAGGTGGGGGCAAGGGAGTTATCAGTGACCTTCCAGCTTCTGCAGCCTTTCTCAAAACGCCTTCAGCTTACAATATCCCTACACCATGGTGCCGTGTTTTGAGGTGGTGCGTCCTGAACCCCATCACCTATCGCACCTGTGACTACTTGTTTAATGATCTGTCTCCCGTCAGACAGTGTGTTTCACCAAGACAGGAATCTCACCCTCTGGCTTTGAACCGCCAGCACCTAAGCGCTGTGTGTCTCGCAGGTACGGGACCGGGGGGGGGGGCGGGGGGGGGGCGCCCAGGCACTATTTACGAGAACTTTCCACCAGAACCAGCTTCTGAATGCATCCTTGGCCTTCGTATTCATCGCTAGCCAGTCCCCAACACAGGAACACAGGCAATCTCTTCCAGCAAGTCTACCAGTGGAGGAGGGCGGGGGGGCAGGGGGGCGGGGAGAGTAGCAGCAGCACCTTGCTGCATCCTGGGGCCGACACTACATCCTCGGTCGGTGCAGATAAAGAGCGGCTTCCCACCGCACGAGAGGAAAAAAAAAAAAAAATCATTCAAACTGTATTCATCGTTCATTCCAATCGCTCAATTAGGGCACGTCCCCGGTCGGCGGATGCGTGAGCAAAGTAACTATTTTCCAGCGAGTGTCCTCAGGTGACCTGTCTAGACATGCCCGGGGCGGGGGTGGGGGGGAGCAATCTAATGTTCTCCTTAACCCCAAAGAACCCCGTGGCGCGCGGGACTCGCGGGGCCCGAGGGAGGCGCGGGCCCGGGGCGCCCGAGGGTGGCCGCGTGGCGCCCGGGGCGGGCTCGGATGGGCCGGCCGGCCCGGGGGCGCGGGCGGGGGCGTGGCCTCGGGGCGGGGGGGGCGTGGCCGGGGGCGTGGCCGCGGGCGGGGGCGGGGCCGGGCCGCCGCGGGGTCCGCCGGCCGGCAGGGGGCGCGCGCTCCCCGGGCCCCGCGCCGCCCGCTCCGCCGCGCGCTCGCTTGCCGCCCGGCAGCACATGTGTTTCTGTTTTGTGTTGTAGCATTTGTTCTGGAAGCTCGTATTTACATTTTAAGTGTATCTGGTGAGTGGGCTGGAGCCCGGGTCGCGGCCCGGGGCGGGGGCGCGGCGGGCGGGGAGGCGCGCGGGGGCCCTCCGGTTCCTCTCTTAGTTGCTCCTCTTCCGTTTTCTCTCCCGGTTTCTCCTCACTCCAGCCAGGTAGGGACCGAAACATCAAAAACCGACAATGTGCAGTTCGCGGGATCTGGGGAAAGTTGCTTTTTTTTTTTGTTTTGTCTTCTTTTAAACCCCTCTTTTTTTTTTTTTTTGGGTAGGAGAAAAGGTAAAAAAAAAAAAAAAAAAACCTTAGGAAGGAGGGAAGGAGGAGACGGGGTTGGGGGGGGGGGAGTTGGGGGATTGAATGAATAAAAAAAAAAAAAACAGGGGGAAGGAAGGCGGATCCACGTGGTTTAATCGGAGACAGACAGAGATCCCATTGTTCAAAATCAATAAAAAAAAAAAAAAAAAAAAAAAAAGCGATCCGACGCAGGGCGAGAGCGCAGGGGAGCCCGGGGAAGGGGCGGCGGAGCGGGGCGCCTGGCGGCCGGGGCGCGGGGCCGGCGGACTGGGGCGGCTTTAATTAAAGTTTTCCTTTTCGCGTGTGTGCGAGCAGGTGTCTGGGGCTGGGGGCCGGCCCGCCCCGAGGTCGGAAGCCCGCGGCCGGCGCGGACTCGGGGGCGGGGCGGGGCGGGGAGGGGGGCGGCGGGCGGGGGGCGGGGGGCGGCGGACAAAAGCAGCAGGTGGGGCGGCCGGGGGCGGGGCGGGGGCGCGCGGGGGGTCCCCGGAGTGTCCCGCAGCCTCTCCTCTAATTGGCACCTGGGCCATCGGAGGCTCCTTTTTCTTTCCCTTTACTTTTTTTTGGGGGGGGGGGGGTGGGGGAGGGGGAGGGACCGGGCTGCAACGGGGATGCGACGTAGGCAAACCTAACTTGAGGATGGGCCGGGGGAGACGTGGTGCCGGTGCCGGTGCCGGTGCCGGTGCCGCGGGGGGGCGGGGGGGTGTCTCCTTTTCTTTCTTTTTTTTTTTTCTTTCTTTTTTTTTTTTTTTTTTTTTTCCCCTCCCCCTGCTCTTGCGGCCGGGGGACCCGGGCTCCCGTGCGGGATTCCCCGGGGGAGGCGCGGCTTCCTCCCGGCTCGCCCCCTCTCCGCCCACCCCGCGGCCGCCACTTCGGGGAGGGCAGGGGAGGAAGTGGAGGCCGGTGGCTCGGCGGCTCCCCTCCCCCCGCGCAGTTTATAACCCGTCCATTGTGCGCCGCTGCCCCGTGTCTCCTCCAGCGCGACCATGCCCAGGAAGAAGGCGGCGGCGGCGGCGGCCTGGGAGGAGCCGAGCTCGGGCAACGGCACGGCCCGCGCGGGGCCCAGGAAGCGCGGCGGCCCGGCCGGCAGGAAGCGCGAGCGGCCCGAGCGCTGCAGCAGCAGCAGCGGCGGCGGCAGCAGCGGCGACGAGGACGGCCTGGAGCTCGACGGGGCCCCCGGCGGGGGCAAGCGCGCGGCGCGGCCGGCGGCGGCCAAGGCGGGCGGCGCGGCCGTGGTCATCACGGAGCCCGAGCACACCAAGGAGCGCGTGGTGAGCGCGGGCCCGGGGCGCCGGGGGTCGGGGGGGCCGCGGCGCGGCACGGCGCGTCCTGCCGGGGGCGGCGGGGCGGGCGCCACCAGGCCGCGGGCTGAATCATCGCCGCCGCCGCCGCCGCCGCCGCACAACAAAAGGGCGCGGGCCGGGGGCGGGCGCGGGGCGCGGGGCGCGGGGCGCGGGGCGCGGGGCGAGGCCTACCCGCCTGCTTGGCCGCCGGCCGTTGGGGCGCGCGCCCCGGGCCCCGCCGGGGGAGGGGCGGCCGGAGCCCGCCCGCGCGAGGGGGTCAAGGCCCCGCCCCCGGCGCCGCGCGAGCCGCCTCCCTCCTCCCTCCCCCCTCCCCTCCCTCCCCTCCCTCCCCTCCCCCGCCCGCCCCGGGAAGGGAGACTTTTGCAAGTTGTCTCGGGCCGGAGGAGGGGACGCGCGCGCGGGGTGCGGGGTGCGGGCTGCGGCGGCGACGCCCCGGCGGCCCCCGGCGCCCCCAGCCCGCGCCCCCGCCCCCCGCCCCCGCGGCCGCCGCTCCGCCGGTTGGCGGCCGCCGGGGCGCTGCGGGGAGCGGCGGTTCGCGCCGGGGCTTTGAGGTTCCCGCCGCCTCGGCTCCGGCGCTCCGGGGGGGCGGGGCCTGGCGGCCGCCGCGCATGCCCCGTGCGGCCCTGCGCCGTCTCGCGCCGCCGGGGAGCGGGGGCGGGGGCGCCGGGGCGGGTGCGAGGGCGCATGCTCCGAGGGGGCCCTCCCCGCCGCGGCCGAGGCCGGGAAGCCCCCGGGGCTGAGACCCGGCTTGGGGCTTTGTTCGGCGCGCGCGGGCTGCACCCCCGGGAAGAAGCATCTCCCGATGCCCCCCCTCCCCGCGCGCGCACACACACACACACACACACACACACACACACACCCAACGGGCTTCAGTTCGCTGCTTCGCCTTGGGCCCGCGCATCCTCCGTGGGGTCATGACCGTGGCAGCTCCGGGGGCCTGCAGAGCCCCGCAGGGCCAGAGGTCGCAGCCCGGGGTCCGCCGTCCTCTGCACCTCTGTTGAGCAGAGGATCCCGGCTTGGACCGGATCGCAGCTAGCCCCGGCAGAGGAGGAACTTGCACTCGGGTGTAGACGTTGGAGAAGCCTATTTCTGTCCGTGCTTCCCCCCGCAAAGGGGGTGTGAGAACTAGCAGTGCCGGGGCTCTTCACCCCCAGAGGTGCTCAGTTTAAATGGTCAAAAAGAACGTATGTCTTCGTCTGCTTTGCAGATGAGGAAACCGAGGCACAGCGTTGCAGGGCCTGTCCCAACAGCCCATCGCAGTAGATTTCCACATGGGCTGTGTGTTTTCTGCCGATGTCCCTCACCCCTGTGCAGGGTGTTCACGTGAAATGCTTTATAACTGCCCTCCCGTCCGGAGGAGTCTGCACATCAGAGTGGGGAGGAGAGCCCCTGTCAACTGAAATGTCTCGACCTAGGGTCTGAGACCAGGACCGTGTCCCTGTCAGTCTGAGAAACTGGAGCACAGGAACGGTTTTTCTTTGACAGATGGACGTCTCTGTGCGGGCCCCTAGCCGGTTGGCCTTCCAGTCCCAGACCAGAACGGCCAGCGGGGCTCTGCCTCTGGTGGGTTGTGTGTGCGGGAGCCCCCCTCAGCTGCAGGGCCCTCGCCAGCCCATCAGAGCCATGCATATTCTTGTCCCAAAGTGAAAGGAGAGCTCCTTAATCCCACGCTAAAAGTTCACCCAGAACATAGTCCCAGAGAGAGTGTGCAGAGGGACCCCGGCTGGCCTGTCTGATGGAAAGGGCGTTTTCTTAGTCTCACCAAGAGATTCCTGCCCCCAGAAGCAGACACAGCCGAGCCTTGCAGTTCACACTTGCTTTGTGTTAATGGATCACGTATCTCCTACATCCTTGCTACATGTAGACAAATCCGTACGTACCTTCCCCCACCCCATTAAAAAACAGGGAGGCCTCTGAAGCAGTTGAGCGGTTTTCCCTTGGACAACTCAGTACATCAGGAGACGGAGCGTTCCGATGTCTCATGGAAGGTGCGCATCCCAAGTTTAGGTTCTTACTAGCATCTTTGGAGTTTGGTCCAGGGTCAAGGCCAGGCCCGTGCTGCCCCTCTGCTTCCCATAGGCCTCGGTCTCGGGTGGGTCTCCTGCCTGGCCCAGGTTCCTGCCTTCTTAGGGAAGCATCAGTCCTGCCCCAGGCCACCACCAGCTGTCCCCAGCTTGTTTCCGGAGAAGCTTTTTGAGGGAGAATTTTGCAAACCTCACCACGATTGGGGACCTCCCCTGGTGTGTGTGTGTGTGTGTGTGTGTGTGTGTGTGTGTGAGATAGCAGCTGCCAGGGGTTGTCTGGAACTCGAAGCCGCAGGAGTCGGGCTTGTGAAAGGGGAACCCATAGATGGTTGAGGGGGCAAGGTTGCCCTGAGTTAAGGTGTGTGTTTCTGGAAAACATTCTGAGGATTTCGGTCTCAGGAAGTGCTCTCTCCCAGGCTTAACGTGTAGTGCTGTCAGGTGAGCATTTTAATGATGGTCTAGGGTGGATGACGCGTGAGCTCCAGGACCCTGTAGGTCACACAGGCCGCCTTGGCCGAGTCCTGGGAAACGGGAGTGTGGCCAGCCATCCGGTCTTCATGGTTTCTTCAGTGTTGGGGCGCTCAGGTCTTGTGGACCCTGAGACAAGTGTGTCCCATCTGCAAGGGCCAAACGAATACCACTGAAAAGCGAGTTTGACGTCTGTTCCAGTTGATATCCCCTTCGGGAGTTTGTCGTTGCTGGCCGGTCTCTGAACGGCCTCCCCTCTGCCAAGGATAGTGGTTTTCTAAGAGGATATATGTTAAAAGGTGGACTCTCAGCCTCATAAACATGCTCCTTGCACTTGGGCAATAATTCAAAAATCGCTTTGAACCAGAAACCCCATTTTGTTGATTGAAGAAGCTCAGTGCATTTTTCTGCAGCGGCCATTCATCTCGGCCCCGCTTCTGTGACCGGGCTGTCGGGAGGCAGCAGGTGTAATGAAATTCACGCATCCTATTGGGGAGACTATTGGACCGGCTCCGCTGCCACATGGTCCTTACTCACAAAAAGCAATCTCTTGGCCCAATCAGGGAAGGCTGGATTATACCTCCAAGGGTCACTCAGCTTCTGGCCCTCGGCCCTGACAGCCATCCCTGGGGTTCCTCTGCGGGGAGCCCAGCAGACTCGGGGTCTTTCCCACCCGACGGGCCAGCTCAGATCTGTGGCCAAGAGGGACATGGGCTGTGATTTAAAGGGTATCAGGAGTTCCGTCCCTTACTTGAATTTTTTATTTCCTAGAAGGTAGAGGGAAGAATTACATTAGGGAGAAATAAAGTAGGTGCCTTATGGCAAACGACGGTGCAGAGAACAGCAATGAAGTCCAGCCAGTTACTTGCATCTGATGTGTGAGGACGTAAGGCCCAGGACATGAAAACCTGAGAAAGAGAACAGTCTCTTTGGAGGAATCTGACCACGGGGACTGGAGTAGACTCCACTGGCGGAGGCTTTCCCCAAGCCTTGTAGCACTAAGGTTGGAGCTGTGTAGAAGCGCTCAGCTGGCTTGAGGAGCCAGTGTCCACAGGCCCTTGCTCCCTTGCGCTGTCGCTGGCACCTCTGGGTCACAGAGGAAACCCGCTCCTGCCCGGGACCATTGTGGAGGTTCTGACGGTGCACTGGAGTGGTGGGCCCGTGGTGGGCCTGCGGGGGCCACCTGCGAGCCGCGGCTCTAGCAGGTGCCCCTCGGGGTTGTGGTTCAGTGGTCACGTCGCCCCCGGAGGGCCGGCTGCTGACATGGGCAGAGACCCAGGGCCGCTCCTTCCTTGGGGAGCCTGACAGAAACCGCCGGCCGCTGGTCCTCCTCTGTTGTCGATCTGTAGAATGTTCCAGCCAGGCTCGCCAGCTGAACAAAGAAGGGGAGATAACCGAGGGAAACTAGGCTCCCATTCAAGTAATCCGAGTCTGTGGGTGCTGTGGGGTGGGACTGCCCTCCGATTAAGGTCGTTCTCTAAATAATTGAAGCATGGAGAAGTCCTCCACCCTGGCTGTTCGCTCCCTCTGCACGCTGCCTGCAGCCGTGCCCTGTAGGTGGACCGTCTTCCTCCAGCCACGTAAACATGGGCGAGCGTGATGGGCCTGTCCCGTGGGGTGCCCGTGGCCTTGGGCTTGGGTCATGCAGCGTCCCCATGAAGATGTGTTCCTCTTGAAAACGCATGCCCCGTGTTGCCGAGCATCCCACCAGGGCAGGCACCTCCTGGAGGTTAGCATGACTGAGGCCGGGTGGCTTTTTTTCACCAGGCCTTCCAAGAACAGTTCTGTAAACAGCAGGAAGCCGTTCTCAGTGTCCCCTGGGGTGGTGAGGTAAAGGATGAAGGCAGAGAGGGAAGTCTCCCCCCCCCCCCCCCCGCTTCCCCATCCCGCAGGAACTGGGTCCCTGGGTCAGGAGTGAGTCTCTGCCTGATGGTTGACTTTAACAAGTGTGTTTGGGCATTTCAGAAATACAGTCAACTGCTGAGAATATTCCAATGTGTGCTACCCCGTGGGACGGTGGCTGTTCTGAGGGGTGCATGCTCCCGTTGACGAGGGTGCCTCTGCGTTGGGAGGCTGAGGGTCTGGACTCTGGGGTCCTGGGGCCCTGGGGCAGGGAACACAGCCTCTCCCTCCCAGGCCCCGGCCCCACCGCAGCCGGGCTCCACCATGTCACCGGCGCTCTGGTGACGTCCCCACGGGCAGCACACGGAGGGATGGTCCAGAATCACAGGTGACGCAGGGCTCCCGAGGCTTGGAGCCGTGTGCGGCACTGTGTTGGCCGTGGGCAAGGCAGACCGGCCCCGAGGTCAGCCGTAGTAATGCTCCCCGTGTGCCACCTCGTGTGCCGCGCCAGGCCGCTCGCACACCCCTCCGTAGGCAGCGCGCAGGGTGGAGGGCAACGCTGGCTGGCCGATATTGTCAGTGTTCTCCAAGATATCTTCAAGAGAAATCCATGAATAAAGATGAGCCTGGGCCTAACAAACGAGCTGCTCTGGGCAGGTTTGGGATCATGCACGCTGATGAGGGGGTGATGAGGGGGTGCCCACCTCTGGCCTCGCGGTGCAAGCCGCAGGGGAGGGCGTGAATGACGATTTTTCTTTTGTTTCTGGCTGTCATGGGACAGACCACGAAAGCTGGAAGCAACATTGCAAGCTAATCCTTTCTCTCTTTCTGTCTCTGTAGAAACTTGAAGGGTCTAAGTGCAAAGGGCAGCTTTTGATTTTTGGGGCAACCAACTGGGACTTGATTGGTCGAAAAGAAGTGCCTAAACAGCAAGGTATGAGACCCGGTTTCTAAAACTGTACGAAGCTACTGTTTGTCGGGTGCTTCCTGTGTGCTAGGTGTCGGTGTGGTTCCGGCCAGCCCCCACCAGGTAGGTAACCTCTGCCTCGACAGAAGTGTTCAGAGAGGCCAAGCAACTTGCCCGAGGCTACACAGCCCCCGTAGTGACGGGGCAGGACTTGAACCCTGGTTCCTGTGCCAGTTTCTCGCTTCACCAGTCTGTGTTTGAAAAATCCAGGTTCCGTTTAGGATTAAATGGGAAAAGCGTAAGCAGTCACCACAGATAACACAGACACCTTCCTCCCACCGTCCTCCCGTCAGTTACTTTCACGAAAACAAAGAGGCTCCTCCTGTGTGATGTCCGAATGTCTGAGATATTTGTCACATGTCACAGGTCCAACTTGTTAGACGTTACAGAAGAGTCCACGGCTCTTTGTAAGCGGCCAGATTGTGGCAGGAACTGGTCGGTGGGAGCAAGTAACAGCGAGTGGAGTGGGGGGTGCGGAGAGAAGTCCCGAGAAGTCGCTTTTGGTTTCCAGTGGCTTTTAGAGAATCGGTATCTTTCCTCAGGAGGATACCAGCCCATCCAAGAGAAGAGAAGCTGGCACGTCGCCACATTTTATGGCTTCTTGATTTCATTTGGAAAGATTCCCAAAGTACTTTCCAACATTGCCCAGCGAACAAATATTTGCACACTGACACTCCCTGGTGCCTCAGGACGGGCAGAGGATCCTCTTATTCCATGAATGCGGCAGGAGTTCGGCAGCTCCTGGGGTCCCGCCGAGCTGGAGCCGGCTGAGCGCTCGGCCCCCGGGGCTGGTGTCCTGGAAGCCCCTCCCGGCGGCTGCGATGGCCGCGGGCTCCCTGGCAGCCCTGTGCACCTGCCGCCTCGATTCCCCAGCTGCTGGTCCAGTGGGCCCGTCCCAGTTACGCACGCTCGGGCCCAGCGTGGGGGAGTCCATTCCCGAGGAGAGCAAGTGGCGGAGCTCGAGCTGTCGCCTGCGGATGGAGGGTGGGTGGCACCGCCAGGCTGGGCCAGGCTCCCCCCACCCGTGAAGGAACAGGAGGAAGGAAAACCATCTTGTGGTTTAAGATCCACTTACACGCCCTGGTTGGAGGCCTTCTGGGCGCGTTTTCAGAGGGCCTTTTTGTCTTCTCCCTCTCCGACCCTGGCTTCCCTGATTGGTCTCCCCACAAATGAAGGTTTTTTTTTTTTTTATGCAATTAAAAAAGGTTCTTTGTAAGGATTTTTAAAGTGACTTTTGGCCCTCCGTGACCTTGCCAAGAGACTACAGGAAAAGGAGGGGGATTTGTCCTACTGCCACGGCTCGCGTGGAATCAGCATGACGCCTGCTTGGTGGACAGCCTGACACGGTGACTCGTGCTCCTTGCCCTGACCACCGGCCTGGTGGGAGTTGGGACTGCTGCCGGCCACTGAATTTGAGGATCACTCTGACCGGCTTCCTCGGTGGTGGCGGCACCGGCGGGGACAGGTCCGCCCCTCGGGCTCCCGGTGTCCTGGGCATTGATTGATCCTCCTGGCGCTGCCTTAGGGAAGAGGCTTTGGCGAGCCCGGGGCATCTGGCCACCCGAGTCAGGTCCACTTCGCCACAGCACCATGTGCTGTTCCCAGAGATGACCAGCATCAGTGATGCCACCGATTGTGTCGCCTTCACAATGAAGACTTGGACAGAAGCTGCAAAGGCCGTCAGTTTTGGTCTTCTCTTTGGCAAGGAGTTGTTGGGTCGTCTTCAACGTTGGGGTACACTTTCGAGTGGAGCAGCTCCGGGCTGCTGGTGCCAGGGTGGCCCCGCAGCCGAGTGACGACACCCCTGGTGCCCTCTGCTGGGGGGGGGGGCGCAAGCAGGACTGGCCTCCAGCAGTTCCCCCTGCTTTACCCCTGGAGCTGGGTCACCGGCAGCCTCTTAATCAGCTCCCGCATCCAGATCGACCGGACGAGGTGGACGTGGCAGTGGCTAGCATTTCACAGTGATCCCCACGGGCCTAGAAACGTGGCTTGTGTCTCTGTTGAGAGCCCCAGGTTGAAAATATGAAGCAAAAAAATTGGCCATGCTCTGTCCCTGAGCAGAGGGGAGAGGGTTTTGAAGGACGCAGCTGTGTTCTTCCGACCCACAGGCCCTCCAGTGTTCGAAGTGCTTCCTGGGTGCCAGGCATTGGCGAGGCCCTCGGGTTGGTAGGGTCTGGAAGGCACCTGAGTTCAGGAGGCTGAGTGCTGTGGTCGGCCTCAGGGTGTGAGGGGAACAATGAGCTGAAGGGGGATGTGGGCCTGGAGGGCTTCCCAGAGGTGGCGGTGCTTGACATGAGCTTTGAAGAACAAGCAGGTGACAGGGAGGGGCCTTCTGTGGGAGGGAATACATGGCAAAGGCATGGGGCCGTGACCTGACCATGACAGCAGGGCCCCTGATTAAGAAGGAAACGGTGTGGCAGGGGAGGGGTGTCAACTGCCTCCCCACCCCCACCCCCCACCCCAGGGCCTGGTGGATGTGCAAGGAGGGCAGGTTGTTCAGAGGAGGGTGGAGACACTCAGACTCCTCTCCTCGGGATCCTCTGGCTGCAGGGGCGAGGCCAAGGTGGGTGGAGGGCAGGGAGGGGAATGTGAGAAGGGGTGTAGGAAGCCAGGAGGACGGGGAAGGAGATAATGGGTCCACTGCCAGCTTTCCTGGGTTGGGCTCCCAATAAGAGGGAGAGCACCCTGCCTCTTTGGCCACTTGCATGTGGGTGTGCTCAGTAGCCAGGGGTCTGAGGTCCCTGAGGGAGGGCTGGGGCCAGAGGTAGAGGTGAAGCAACCCCAGTTGCCGGGCGGGCTCCTTTCTCCTGGGGCAGCCTCCCGATGCCAGGCTGCTGCAGTTCCCCGGGGCTCCCGTGTCCTGGGAGAGCGGACCCCTCACGGCCGGCCCCTCAATCACTGGGTGTTTGATTTGCACTCTTCCCTCTGCAGCTGCCTACCGCAACCTCGGTCAGAATTTGTGGGGGCCCCATAGATACGGCTGCCTGTCGGGGGTCCGGGTGCGGACGGTGGTCTCGGGATCCTGTGCTGCCCACAGCCTCCTCATCACCACGGAAGGGAAGCTGTGGAGCTGGGGTAAGTCCGGGCCTGGCGGGACGGGGTGACTCATGGAGGTGGCCCCCGTGGGGCTGACTTCCTCCTCTGGCTTCCTGGAGGGGCGGCCCTTTGCAGCCTGGATTCTTCTCCTTGATTTCCAGCCGGTCTCGTCTGTTCCCCACAAGCGCATCCTTTTCCTCCCCTCCCCTTTGCTCGTACATACACTGGACTCTTTGAATTCTCTCCACTTTTGGGAAGATTTTATTTATTTATTAGAGAACATGTATGCACATGAGCGGGGGGAGAGGCAGAGGGAGAAGCAGGCTCCTCCCCCTGGAGCTCCCAACCCCCCCCCCCCCACACACACACACTGGGATCCATCCCAGGATCCCGGGATCATGACCTGAGCCAAAGTGACTGAGCCACCCAGGCGCCCCTGAAGTGTCTCTTTTAAGCAACCTTTCCCTGAACGTTCTGACTGAATCTGGATCTTTCTGAACTTGAGGTGCCTAGAATTGAATTTCTATTTTAGACACGCCGTCCCCTGGGCAGACAGTACCCCCCCTTGCTTTGTTGGCACAGCATTGACGTGAGACCTGTGTTCTTGCCGCTGTAAATGCCGCCGGCCACGTCATGGTATCGGCCACTGCATCTCCGTGCTCCTGTCCCTCTGTTTCCGGGGATCCCGCCCGCCTGCAGGTTCGGTTGCTCGGTGCCTATGATTAGACTTCCCGACAGCTGAGTTTACTTTTTTCTGAGTTGAGTTGCTTTCCTGCCGCTGGAGCCCCTCGCCCGGGTCCCTGGCGGTGGTGGCCTTGGCCTGAGGCCCCTCCGTGGGGCTGCACGCACTGCTGCCCGTTCCCTCTTCCAGATTGTTGATCGAGGTGCTGACCGAGGCTCAGGTTAGCCCCGCGCCCTCTCGTAGCTCCTGGACTCTTCCTCCAGCTGGGTATGTTGGCAGTCGTCCCCGCCCTTTGTTTCTGGTCCTTTGGCTAGCTTTTAGCCCATATGACTGCTTTTTTATTTCAGTCTGTTTGAACCGTTTTTTGCAATTTCATGAGCTGCTGTACCAAAGTCCAAATATATTAACATCTGTTGTCTTTGCTGCACTCTGCTAATTTTGTAATTCTGTTGGAAAAAAAAAAAAAAAGAGCTAACAAGTGTGTCTGGCCCACATTTAAACTTTGTCATCTCTTGATGACTCGCTGACATTGCCACGGCTGTCGTTTCCCCCGATCAGTGCAGGGGTCCGGGCTCCTCCCGGGGCGCCCCTCCCCGCGGTGTCCCAGCACTGAACACGGCAGCGTCACAGCTCCGAACTTGACATCTCTTCCTTCTGATCTCTTTACTGAATTTCCCTTACGTGGTGCTTCTGAAAACATGCCCTGTGCGGACACTGTGGGCAGAGAGGGGAGCTGGAGGCCATGCGCCCTGCCTGGCCCCAGAGTGAGGACTCGTGTCCCTGTGACTTGGTGCTATGGTGGGGGGTGGGGGGGACATGCCCATGGGGACATCACCATTCCACAGTTAGCTGCGTGAAATGGCAAGGGGTGTCGTCTGGAATCTAGGAGCATCGGTGCACGTTGCTCTTGAGGGGTCTGCACCTGTTAGAGCCACTCGGGCCTCTCGAGGGGCCGAGAGACCATGCCCAACACTCGCCCGGTGCAGCCTGCTTTTGCCGGTGAACCCAGACGGCTCGCTCCCGGCGGAAGCCGGTGTGTGCCGCTCCTGCCAGAGGGCTGGAATCCGTGTGGGCTGGAGGACAGTTCTCGCAGCTGGCAGTTCCCTTCCTTCCTCAGGTCTCGGGATGCTTGGCCCTGCTCTTTGTGTCTCTGTCCTCCGTGTTTCTCCTGAAGAAAGGTCAGAAGTTTGTTGTCAGGGGAGGGCGTGAACTGCTCACCCCCGACCCCTCAGTGCCCTGACTCTTTGGCCCCATGAAATCTCCCAGATTTGTTTGGTTACCACCATGTGGTTCTTCTCTTGGCCAGGGGACCTGTGAGGCTGCAGAGCTGTTTGGTTTGGGAACTGTGGTAGCTGGAGTTGGAAAGCAGGGGAAGTGTGGGGGCTCCTCCCGGCCCACCGGGATCCCCATGTCTGCTGTGCAGCCAGAGGGCCTGTGCCTTGTGGAGGGTTCTGGCAGAGGCCGGCCTCCTCGGGCCTTCCTGCCTCCCCAGCTCACAGCCTGCGCGGCCCCGTTGGCAGGAAGGGCTTGTGGTCCACCCCTGGGGGTCCCGTAGCTGAGGGTCTTGTGGAGGGCCGCCCCCAGGAGGTGGGCTTGGCTGCTCTGCAGGCAGTGTTTCCAGGGCAGGTGAAAGGAAAGAAACGACGGGCAGAAATGAACCAAATGGTCCATGGAAGATGCCCAGGGCACTGAGGTAATTAAACTCTGTGAGGCAGGTGTCCAAAATAGTTCCCCTCTTAAAATCCATCTTGGAGAGAAGGGAGCGAGGGAATTGTCTGGCAGGTGGAGTGAGAACTGTGAGTTTCCATGAGTTCATCTGCTTGTGCGGGACACCCGGGGCGAACCGAGCGCTCCGTCTCCCCGGTAGCAGAGCTACAGAAAGGGCTCCCGGGTGGGTCCCAGCCGCTGTCCCAGAAAAGCAGGTCAGAGGTGAGGCAGGTAGGTGGCCATGGCCCGCAGACACGTCTCTGGGGATGGCACTGTATATCCTCCCCTGGTCACCCGGCCCCGCTCAGGCCGACCTCGAGAGGTTGGCCACTGACAGGGGAGCCAGGGCAGGGCTTTTTGCCTCTCGTTCTCGGCTGTCAAGGGTGGAGGGCACCCTCTGGGGGGACCCAGGTGTGTTGGCTTTTCCCGGGACGCTGTCCTGGCTGCTCTCTCCCTTCCCACTGTATTTTGCTCTTGATCTGCAGGTCGAAATGAGAAGGGGCAGCTGGGACACGGTGATACCAAGAGGGTGGAAGCCCCCAAACTCATTGAGGGTCTCAGCCACGAAGTGATTGTGTCTGCGGCGTGTGGACGGAACCACACCCTGGCGTTGACAGGTAAGGAATGGCTGGCTTCTGCTGAGTTGGGCAGGAGGCCGCACGGTCCACTTTGGGCATTGGGGTGGAGTCGTCTCTGGGGCTCTGAGTCAGGATCAGAGGGGCACCCAGAGACCCCAGTGGGTGCTTCTCGGAGCCACGGCTGGCCTCCCCACCCGCTGGCATCAGAAGGTGGTCGGGAGGCAGAGGCCGGGCCCCTAGACCCTCCCTGCGTCCTCAGCCTCGGCTCTGAAGGGCCCGTGCCCTGAGCTGCCCGTCCCACCTCTGTTTGCGGTACGGTCTCACTGGTGCTCTTCCTGGCACACGAGCTGTTTTTATTATCTTGGAGCCTTTGATCCAGATCGAGTTCCACACCCTCCGTGTTCTCTTCCCTTTTGTGATCCTGTCTTTTCCTTCCAGAAACGGGCTCCGTGCTTGCGTTTGGAGAGAACAAGATGGGGCAGCTCGGCCTCGGCAACCAGACAGACGCTGTCCCGAGCCCTGCTCAGGTGCCACTCCTCTCTCCTGGCTCTGGGGCCTTTGTCTCTCTCTCCTTTCGCTCTCAATTTTCTGCGGCGAGACCCAGCACTGCTCCCTGTAGTTCAGTTGATGCCTTGTGGAAACAGTCTCAATTCTTAGAGCAGAATCCATGTCCTGTCGTCTTTAAAGCACGCTTACTAGGTGCCCAGCATCGAGAAATATCCTGAGAACAGTTCTCTCATTGAAAGAATTTTCCCAGGGGCCTTGTCATAACCTGCTCTGTTCCAAAGAAAGGGAGAAACGTTAGATGTGATCCGTGTTTCTCTGCAGAAACCTTTTGAGTTGGGGCCTTGTGGGACATCACCTGCCGGGGCTTAGTGCACAGACAGGAGTTAGGCAGGTGGGGATCGTGCCGAGAGTGACCATGAACGCAGGGCAGCCATGTGCCAGCAGGTATCTGATTAGTGACTTAAAGATGGGGGGGGGGAGGGACTCCGCATTCTTGGTCTGAAAAAGAGACAGTTGGCAAGTTTACCTGTAGTTTGAAATAGTTTTGAAATGTCTCCATTGCATCTGCCATTTGCTCTAAGGAGGAAGTGACCGTTTGCAGAGGAGGCCGGGAGCGACAGGCATGGCCCAGGGCGCAGGCTAGATGGCAAGGGCTCTCCCAGACTGAGGGGCGCCGTGGCACGGTTTCTAAGTCCCGGCTGACACGTGCTTCCAGAGCCCACGCTGAGTCCCTCGGGGCCTTGGCGGTCTTATTTCCTGAATTTGAACCGTTCTGTTTCTTGCCCACGCCTTCAGTGAAGACTAGCTAGGCTGGTATCTGCAGAGGGCAAGGAGAAAGGGAGAAAGCTGCTCTTTCCAAGTTGAGGCCGACATACTAGTGACGGGGTGAGGTTTGGGGGTTACGTGCGGGCAAGTTTCTGTCCCTGTCCCAGCTGGGGTTTGCACTGACCCGGACACGGCATTGGGCATCTTGAGGGATGCGGGGGTGGGCGCACCATGGGCCCCGTCTTGGGGTTTGACTCTGCTGGGAAGGTGGGGAAGGGGGTCACAAGGCTGTTTCTTCACGGATATTCTAGGCTTTGGCCTTCAGAATGCTGGGTCCGTTCAGTTTCTTGTGTAATCGAATCATTGTTTCACACCGATCTGCAGGGAGGGAGGGGGGAGGCTTTTTATCAGTCTTTTAAAAAATGTCTGAGAGTCTACTGTCTTGTCTTTTCAGATAATGTACAACGGCCAGCCAATTACCAAAATGGCCTGTGGGGCTGAATTCAGTATGATAATGGACTGCAAAGGGAACCTCTATTCCTTTGGGTGCCCTGAATATGGTCAGCTGGGTATGGAAACATTTTTTAAAAGCCCTGTAATCTAACTGCATATCTGGGACCAGAAGTCAGTGTGGGCCTGCACACACGTGCTGGAGATGTGGGTAATTGATCGCAGATAATAGCCTTGATCCATTAAGTGGATCTCCCGTTTACCGGGACAGCGCGTCCTAACCCACGGCTGTGGAGCATTACAATGGCCTGGCCCTAATGAGTAAGTCGGCCTCCTGTCTGACAAAGGAATCTTTTTTTCTTAAGAGGGGAATTCGTTTATGCAGAAAAGGATTTCGAAGTTGTAAGGAAATAACCAAGCCCCCTTCATTCGGTTTCGTATTTAAAGATTTGCCTTTCTTGGAAGCGAGAACATCACTCGAGGTAAAGGTGGTTGTGCAAACCCTGGTCTGGGCGACTCCCCTCCAGTGCCCACCTAAGCCCCACTCCCCGTGACCGGGACCCGTCCCGGTGCCGCCCCGAACAGGATGCGCTCCTCCAGAAACACATTCCCGTCTGGCTCATCGAGTAGGAAGGGAAAGCTCAGAGCAGTGCTCCGAAAGTGGAAGATGTCTCTCGATCCTGATTTTACAAGGTCTCCATTTTCTTTTCCCATCTGACACCAAAGTGTTTTTTTCCCCTCCTGGCGACTTCCCACGGCCCAGCCCCTGGCGAGTGGGAGGTGAGGAGTGGGCGCCCCCTGCTGGCGCCTCAGCCGCAAGCCACTCCGGATCCCCGCGGCCTCCGTATCTGGGTTGCCGGGTCCCCACGTCATTAAGAGCCGGCAGATGGAAGAGGGTATAAATAGAACAAGGAGCATCGCGCTGGCCTTAGACTTCAGGGAACAGTGACTTTGTGAAACTAAATATACCTCAAGTCAGAAGTGAATAAGAACGAGCAGCCCCTTACGCACATGCGGTGTCGGTTGCCAGGGAGTTGCCGGAGACTGTTGGAGAAACCGTTTCCATGGCCACAGGCCCTGGTGCCATCCCAACCCCGGGCAAAACACCGGAAGTGTGTTTCCAGTCTACTTCCGGAAACGTGTGGCTCCCCTGCTGCCTGTGGCCGCCCCGGATTTGCAGACCAGCAGGTGGATTTTCCTTTGGGGAGAACTGCGTGACCTTGGCAGTGACGAGGAGGCCGGTCCTTGAGCCATGACTGTGCCGGGTACTCGGGGCTTCGTACAGGCCCCGGGGTGCCCCGGGTACACTTTAATTTAGAGGTAGTTTGGGATCCTGGCTTTAGGGGTGTCTGGTCAGTCACGCTCCTCTGCTCTCTTGGAAACCGTCTGAACCTCATTGTGCAAATCCAGGGAGATCCCTGTTAGAATGTAGACATGTAACCTTGGAGAAGTGTTTCCCGGCACGCACGCTCGCCCCCACCCTCTCTCTCTCTCTCTCTCTCTCTCTCTCATGACGCATTTTACTGGGTCAGGCAAGGCAAAGAGGAGAATGTGCCATTAACTGTATTTTAACACCCGTAGCGATATATTTAGGTTACTAGTAAGTCCTAAAAACTCTAGTCTTGGGATTGTGTGTTGAACTTTTTCCGTCCTTTCTTGGCCCATCCAGGGGCCGAGTGGGGCATAGACTGTACCCTGTAGGCCATTCCTTTGAATTTGTGGTTTCTGACTCTGACCACAGTTCATAGTGAGAAACGTGCGTGTCACGGCCGGATCCAGATGTTCGAGGCCCGTACAAAGAATTTCTACAAAACAGCAGCCTCATTACAGACGATGATGCCCTTGGGTGTTTCCTATCCTGCCCCGTTCATTTTTTTTAAAAAATAATTGGTTTCAGCCCCCAAAATTGATCTGGATTGGGGTGTGCCCCAGATGGGAAGGCATTGTGTTGCCACAGAAGTGCCACTCGAGGCCCCGAGGGGCTGGGTCGGGGCAGGGGCATGTGCTCTCGACTGCTGCCGACTGCTGGCTCTGGTCCCCGCAGGACACAACTCCGACGGGAAGTTCATCGCCAGGGCACAGCGGATAGAATATGACTGTGAGCTGGTCCCCCGGCGAGTGGCCATCTTCATCGAGAAGACGAAAGATGGGCAGATTTTGCCGGTCCCCAACGTGGTCGTACGAGATGTGGCCTGTGGCGCTAACCACACGGTAAGGCTTGAAGGTTTCTCGCTTGTCCCCTGCAGAGGGGCCGGGGGGAGAGCTGTGTGTCTGCTCGGGTGTCCCAGCACTTGGCTCTGGCCAGGCTGGTCCTGGAGACCCGGGACCTCCCGCCGTCCTCCCACAGCCGTGCACCAGGCGGTTCGCTGCGGGGCCTACTGTTTACCTTAATAGTGTCTGTGCAACTTCTGTAGACGTAACTAAAGGACGGGCGTGTGGGGTAGGAATCCTGTGGTGACTTTCTGATTTTGGCTTTTATCCAGCAGAGCACCACCGGCCTCGTCCTAGGTCCGTAGGCAATGTCCCATACAGGCAGGGTGCTGAATGGTGAACTGTGAAGGCTGTTTCCTTAGAGGTGGCTTTGGTCAGATGGCAGTACAGTTTTTGTGTATGTGTGTTGTTTCGATTTTTAATAAGATTTTTTTTTTCTTAAAAATTTTTATTTATTCATGATAGACACAGAGAGAGAGAGACACAGGCAGAGGGAGAAGCAGGCTCCTTGAGGGGAACCCAATGTGAGACTTTATCCCAGGACCCTGGGATCATGACCTGAGCCAAAGGCAGACGCTCAACCACTGAGCCCCCCAGGCGCCCCATTAAGATTTCCATTTTAAAGTAATCTCTATACCTGGTGTGGGGCTTGGGCTCCCAACCCTGAGGTCGAGTTGGGTGCTGCACCCACTGAGCCCGGCAGGCACACCAGTACTGGGTCTTTATCTTTGTTGCCTTCTTGGAGTTACCTTGCCCGGGGATGCCTGTGAGTCAAGGTTGGCTCGCTTTTCTGTTGAAAGAGCACTGGGCTGGGAGTCCAGACACCACGCTGGTGTGGTGTGCAGCTGACTGGCGAGAAATGTCAGGCGTGACTTCTTCCCTGGAATGTTCCCTGTTTAGTGCTCAGTGACGAGAACTAGATTTCCATCCCCTGGAGTCCAAAATCTGTGGTTCTCTTCTGTCCGGTGTAGCCCAGGGAAGCAGATGTGGATCCCGCGCAGGCCTCTTAGTCACGTTGTTTTAATGAGTCGTATGTTCACACAGTTCAGATGCTGAACGTTGGAAGACGTCCTGAAGGAAAAGGGTTTTTGTTGTTGTTTTCCAAGCAGGCTCCACACCCACTGTGGGGCTTGAACTCCGGACCCTGAGATCCAGACCTGAGCTGAGATCAAGAGTCTGACGCTTACCTGCCTGAGCCCCCGCAGGTGCCCTGAAGATCCACTTTAGGTTGTGTTCAGTCCACGTGACCAGATGGAGGTTCCCCCGTGAATGGGGCGTGGTGGGGGTGGCGCCTAAGAGTCCCAGGCAGGCAGGCCTTCCCTAGGCCTTCCCTCGGGTCTTTCTGCTGTTCCGTCTACACTGTGATGAGGGAAGCCAGTGCCTTGACCTGCCCTCTAGAGACTCCTGCTCTTGCTTGTGATGAGGAACCAGGGAGACTTGTGACTGAGTCGTGATTCAGGATGGAAAGTAGCGTCCCCAGCAGAGGGAAGAGGAAATGCCCTGTCGCCTCCTGCACCTCGGGGTGGGTGGGGGCAGGTTCGGCCTATCTGCAGCATTTCTGCCTTTTACCATCAGCTGCTGCAGCAGTTCTCTGGACCACAGCGTGACCCTCCCGTCCCCTCCTGTCAGGAGCCCATCCCAACACTGTTTCTCCTCCCGCAGCTGGTCCTGGACTCTCAGAAGCGCGTCTTCTCCTGGGGCTTTGGTGGCTATGGCCGCCTGGGCCACGCCGAGCAGAAGGACGAGATGGTCCCTCGCCTGGTGAAGCTGTTCGACTTCCCCGGGCGCGGGGCGTCCCAGATCTACGCCGGCTACACCTGCTCCTTTGCTGTCAGTGAAGTGGGTTAGTGATTTTCCCCCCGTCTGGGCCTCCGGAGGGGGGTGTGCAGATGAGCACTCTGGTGGGCGAGGGAGCCGCAGAGTCCTCCACGTTCCCCGACCAGAACCCCAGTGTTCTTTTGGACAGAATGTTCCTCTTGTCACCAGCGTGCAGCATCTTGTTGATGGTGCTGGAGAGGAGAATTCAGTTCTTGGCATGTGTGGTCAGAGAGGGAACGTGTTTATCTCTCCCCAGGTGGCCTGTTCTTCTGGGGGGCCACCAACACGTCCCGCGAGTCCACCATGTACCCGAAGGCCGTACAGGACCTCTGTGGCTGGAGAATCCGGAGCCTGGCTTGTGGGTATGTGGCAACGTACCTGGTGGGCAGGATGCCTGGGCCCTTCCTGGCCCTTCCTGGGCCCAGCGGACACACTGGGGCGGGGGCCTCTTCCTTGTGAGACGCCAGCAGCCCCCATCAGGGCATCAGATAGAACAGGTGGCTTGTCCTCTCACCTTCGCAGGAAGAAAGTTCTCCTGAAGGTTTCTGTTCTTCAAAGGCTCGGTGGGCTCTGCCCGTCTTGCAGCTTAAAATGACTTTAGCTGGATGATAGGATTTTAGTTCCCCTGACCTGCTGGAAGCAGGTGCTCCTCAGATTATTTTGAGGACACCTGTTGAGCTCTCTAGCACTTCTTGGTGAGGAGTTCGATTGCTGGGGAGGGTGGGGGCAACGTCTTGGGGTTGGAGTGCTTCAGCTTTAGTCGGCCAGAATGTCCAGGCCCGTCCGGATTATTGTGTGTTGTGTTCTAGCCCCTTTGGAATGAGTCCTCCGTCATCCTGATCTGATGACGCCTTTCCCTGATGTGTTTACCCCCAGCCCTAGAACCAGGCCGGGGCGAGGCGGGAGGGTCCGGGGCTCTGGTTCCTGGCGCTGCCTCGGGGCCTGCCCAGGACCCCCTGTGCGTGTTGTGGGAAATGAGCACCTTGGAGAGTTTTTAATGGGACAGACTGGATCTTAATGCAAGTAAGTCACACGCCGCCTGCAGGAAGTGCCCGTGGTGGCCGCCCTGTGACGGCCTCTCCCTGTTTGCAGGAAGAGCAGTATCATCGTGGCCGCCGATGAGAGCACCATCAGCTGGGGCCCGTCGCCGACCTTCGGGGAGCTGGTAGGTGGGGGCCTGTGTGTGCGGGGTCAGGGAGCAGGTGGGGGGGCCGTGGGGGGGTCAGGGAGCCAGTAGGGGGAGGTCAGGGAGCAGGTGGGGGGCCCGTGTGTGGGGGGGTCAGGGAGCCAGTAGGTGGGGGCCTGTGTAGGGGGAGGCAAGACCCACAGAGGATTCTGTGCCCATCAGGCCGTGGTGAACGTCCTTTGATCACGTTGTAAATACGGAACCAGGGAGGGTTCAGATCCCATCTCCTGCGGTGGTGTGAGCCGAGGTGGCGGTGTGCCCCTGAGGCGGAAGGGGGTGCTTTCTCCGGTTCTCTCCGGGAGGGCTTAGGTCAGCAGGGACAGCGGGTCGCTGGCACCACGTGGCCGGAGGTGCGCAGGCATCCGTCCCCCTGGTTTCCTCCTGCGGCCCCACAGAGCGGTGCCCCACGGGGCCAGCCTCTAGGTCACCTGGGGACGCTGCTCCCTCATTTTCCTCAGTAAGTCCAAGCCTGTGTTGCTGCTTCCCTAACCTCCACCGCCTGCCTGATGAGAACCGACGGCCCTCGATTTCTCACACATACTTGGCCTTCCCCAGCCGTCTGATTCTTCGGGGCTGGTGCCCACGGTGCCTGATGAGTCTTTAACTTTTAATTCCTTCGTCGAGAACAGCTTGGCTGCGGACGCGGCTGGCGGTGCGCCCGTTCTAGTTGCGATTTGATCCTCAGCCTCTTTGTTATTTCCTGCGGGGAAGGCGGTCTGTTTCCCTTCCCGCCTCGCTTCGTGGGTGGGAGCTGAGGGGTGATGCAGAGGAGGGAAGAAAGGGCTCCTTGGCCCCTGGAGCCATGTCTGGGCCTCGGTGGCCTCGTCCTCGGTGTCCTGCACACACTTTGGGGCCCCACAGGGCTCCTGGACAGCGGCAGCCCCGGGTGCAGCCTTGAAATCAAGACACCGAACCTGGCCCGGCTTTTATGGATTATTCTTGGAGAAGGGCAGGTGTTTCTAGGGCCGGTCAGAGATTCCGAATTCCCGTTTAGAAACCAGAGGGGAACGAGGGGGCCTTTGGGGCAGCGTCTGGGGGGCGAGGCGATGGCATGGCGCTGGGAGGAGGCACTTCTCATACGGGACGTGCACGGTGACCTCTGGCGACCGATGGTGCTGGGAAGGGAGGCCCTACGTTTCCGCCGAGGGTGTGCCAGCCCTGAAAGCCCCTGTGCACACCCCCTCGGTGCGACGCCCTCTGGGCAGTCCTCAAGCAGACTCCGCGGTCTCTGGTGTCCCGGAGTCATTCAGGACCCAGCCCGCAGGGTGAGTGTTGGGCGGCCGCTGTTCTTAGCGATGGTGTCACGTCCCCAGTGACAACCCCAGAAGGTGCCCGTTAGTACACAAACTCCCACAGGTGACTGTTCGGCATCAGGGTCCTCGAGTTGAGACTTAGTCCCGTGTCAGCAGCGCTTCCGCGGGTAGGTGCTGCGCCCTCGGCCTGGCCCTCGTGTCCAGCGTGCCGGGGCTGTCACCAAGCCAGCAGGGTCGGCTCTGGCTCACGGGCAGCGGGCTCCCTGTGCACATCACCAGTGGTCCCTTTTCCGGACTGTGCCACTGTGACCCCGGGTCTGTGTCTCTTTTCACTTTGCCAGGGCTACGGGGACCACAAACCCAAGTCCTCCACCGCGGCTCAAGAGGTGAAGACGCTGGACGGCATTTTCACAGAGCAGGTGAGCCAGGGCCCCGAGCCAGCAGCAGCGCCAAGAGGTGCCTGCCCGCGCCTACCTTTCCCTGCTCCTGGGCTCGTGAGCCCGCTGCAGGCTGGTCTCCCCAGGGCTCCCCTGCTGTGTCTCACTGGGGGTGTTGGTGGTGACGGCCATCAGAAGGCGCAGCACAGGGCAAGCCAGCCAGACTCGGTAGCCGTTCTCACCCAGGTGACACTGGCCACCGTCCAGCTCCCAAGGATTTGTCATGGGGACAAAGGCCTCACTCACATCTGCTCCGAACCTTCAGCTGAGACGACACACTGTTAGGCTGTGGGGCGGGGGGGGAAGCGAGGTGAGGCCCCTGCTTCTCTGTCCACTGGGCGCCCCGCCCTGCCTGCCCTCGTCTGCCGACGCACAGCTGGGCCCTGGGCCCTCACACCAGGCGGGGTGGTCCGGGGAGGCCCAGGCAGCAGGATCCTCACGGCCCTGCTGCTCTCTGCTGACAGCGTTGAATCCCTGCTTGGTGGCAACCTGGGACACTCCAGCTCATAGGGCGCGGGGTCCAGGGTCACGGTGACCCTAGCACCGCCTCGGCGGTCCTGCCTGGGCCGACCGGTGGTCTGTTGTCCACTCCTGGCACCTCCAGCGCTGGTTCCCCCCGCAGGTGGCCATGGGCTACGCACACTCTCTGGTGATAGCCCGGGACGAAAGCGAGACCGAGAAGGAGAAGATCAAGAAACTGCCAGAGTACAACCCCCGGACCCTCTGATGGCCCTGGAGCCTCCCGCGGCTCCACACCCCCCGCGGCAGCTGTCAGTTCCACGCGCACTGGGACGGGACGTCGGACAAGGAATTGAAGAAAACAAAAGTTGACCGAAGGTGCATTTTCATTAGACTCCCTGAGGTTCCGTTTTATAAGTGATTCAACATCAACTACCTTTTCTGTATGCTTTCCAAAGTGGTTTTTTTTTTTTCCCTCCTAATGTTTAATTAAAGTGTTTGCTCATAGTTGACTTAACCATTCCTACAAAGAGGCAGAAACTTTGAGCAACCCAGGTGTTTTTTTTTTTTTCCTTCAAGTCATTTTTCTTTTTTCTTCCTGCTCCTAAATACACTTCTCAGAACAGCCCTTTCCAGTCGTGACTAGCGTTGTGATCCGAGCGGGCGCTCCCTGGGAGAGGAGTCCCCGTGGACTCAGAAGGTTATGTCCCTTCTGGGAACCGGCAGCAGCCGGACAGAGACAGTCGTGGTGGCGGATCTCCATCCAAAATCGCGCCCGCCTGCTTCGGGAGCATCTGGGTCACTTTCTTTCCCGCTTCTTGCAGCCCAGCTGAGGCTGGCCTTCTGTTTCTCCCCCTGGCTGCTTAGACGCCCCACCGCCTGTTGGCTGCAACATTACTAGAATCTGTCGTGTCCCCCCTGGTGGGGGCTCTGGGGTCTGTGTTTAGCCATTTTTATCTACTTTAGCTGTAAACGAAGTCCAAATGAAAATCAGGTGACTGTGGACCCGTTGGGGACTTGGGGGGGGCGGGCAGACATGGGGACAATGTGTCTGGGTCAGGGGCAGCCCTGGGGCTCCTCTGAGGAGCAGGGGCCGCCCCGCCCGTACTCGCCATTAGAGATTGATCAGCCAGCAGCTTAAAAAAAAAAAAAAAGTGCATTCTGGAGTCCTTGCAAGGAAGGCTCAGCCCTTTCCGTACCAGCCTTTATCACCTCTGTGCTTCTGTCTGTACCCCCGCCGGATCCTGCTGGAACGGGCCCTGGTTCCGAGACGCGGGGTCCGGCTCTGCTCACCCAGCTCTCTGGTCGCATCGCTTGGCTGTGGTACCAAATAGTTGGGATTGCTGAAGCAGCCCCCTTCCCCGCGCCAGCGCACATCTGTGACTGCCACCCGATGCCCGCCACCTGCCCTCTGCCCGAGCTCGTCACCGGCGTTGCGCTGCTCTGCGTGAGTTACGAGGTGCCTTTCCCGGACCCCTCCGCTCACTAGGACCCAGGAGAGGCGACAGCTCTGGCTGGGGCTCTTGGTTTCGAGAGGGTCTGGACTGGTTTGGGTGCTTTAAAATAGATTTTTTAGTTCCGTGGTGCTTCTGGGGGAGATGGGGTTAGAACTTCGTGTGATACTTGGGTGGATGGGAAAGTTCAATATTGGTCTCTTTTTTATTCTTTGCTTTGCTGTTGTTACCACTTGTCATTGTCTCGATGTTAAAATGCCAAAAATGATCTAGTTGTTGTTGCTTTTTTCCCTGCCCGCCCCCCCTCCCCCGTCACGCCTTCCAAGGCACGTGACAGGATCTGTCCTGGCCGGTCCCAAGGCCGCGCGAGGAGGGCGGCCCGCGTCTTCCTAAGGTTTAGTCTGACTCCACACTCGTCTTTGCTGTCCTGTGTCTAGTCCAGGGGAGGAGCTTCTGCTAAACTAACCTGATTTGTCCAAATCACCCCCAAAGCCACCCTCTGGGGCTCTCGCTTCCGTGCAGGGATCCCATCCGTTCTCCTGGACGCAAGCCTCTTTCCTGGAACGGGGCTTCGGCGCACGCGCCCCTCGTCCCCTGGAGCTGCCCTTGGTCCCGCGGGGCACTGACCCTCCAGGGGACTAGCCTGAAACCCGCCACCAGCCTAGGTCAGGGCGGGCCCCTCGCCCGGAGACTAGAGCAGCATAGGCACGGGGCTCCCACGTGAAGACGGCCCTCTTCTCTGCCACAATCACTCCTTTTGGCTTAGAATTTTAAAATGAACTTCCTAAAGGGGAAAGGTCCTCCAGGACAAGGAATTGGGGGGTGGTCCCGCACTCCAAGAGAAGACGGGGCCCGGGCCCAGGCTGAGCGAGTACTTGGCGCCGACCCTTCGGGCACTGGACTCCCCTTCCAGCTCTGGAAGAGGGGTTCAGGGCAAAGGGGAGAACACAGAAGAGGTTGTGATTTGGTTGAAGGTGCCTGGTTTAGTGCTGTAATTGTCTTTTTTTTATATATATATTTCTTGGAGTAAACATTTTAAATAAACGACATCATTGTTTACTCTGTTTTGGCTTTTGTGCTTCTTTTTCAGTAGAACCAGCATAAGACATAAAAACATTTTTCCCAGCTCCCTGCAGGCGCCTCCCACCTGCTGCCCACGCCGAGCTCCCCTGGGAAAACTGGGCTTCAGGGGAGCCCAGATCAGTGTCTGGGGTTGAAGGTGAGTGGAGCTCCAACTCCCTCTGAAACCTGTGACCTGCAGGAGGGGCTTCTCTTTCACGGGCCCAACTCAGAAAGGGGGTTGGGTTTGCGACACTGAGGCTTCAAGGGTAGACGGTCAGGCACGGAAAAGCACCGAACGGTGGTAGGTCTCGGGTGCCCAGGAAGCCCGTACCCTCATTCTCCACCTTTTCCCACCAACCCTTCCAAGGGGAGCCTAAGCCCTCGGGTCACTTAAGCCCTGGTCACAGGTGCTCCGGGCCCACTGCAGCGCCAGCCCCGGGTATTCAGAAGCCCCAGGCACCAGGCCCAGTCGGTCAGGGTTGACCCACCGCCTTTGTTCCCAGGCCGCTGCTCCTCCCTAGCATCCGGCAGCCGTCATGGTGGTGCCTCTGGGGTGCTGGCTGTCCCAGGTCCTCAGACCAGCAGCCCCTTCAGTGGGGCTCCCCGGCAGCAGCAGGAGGGGCAGGGTGGGAGCAGCAGGGAGCAGGGCTTGTTAAGCTCAGAGGCACTCCAGCAACACCCTGTCCCATCAGCTTGGGTTGGCAGGCACATGGAAGCCGGCATCTTTGGGTCCCAGGCAGGGAGGGGTGCAGTTTCTCTCCTGGAGACTTGAGACCTTCACAAAAGTCCAGCCCATCCCTCCCAGCCCGGCCTGCCCCTGCTGAGTCTTGTCCCACAGAACACAGAGCTTGCAGAGCCTCCCCGCCCACATGGTGCAAGGCTTCCCCCACCGCAGCTCCCAACAGGCCAACAGTGAGCCCTCCTTCCCCTCGAGCCTGGACACCATCACCCTCAGCTCAAGGGTGTAGACCCAGACCCAGCACGTTCTAGGGGCTCGAACTAGGGAAAACCTGAAATGCTCCGAGGCCAGCCATGTCCCACTACAGAGACAGGGATGAGGGAGGGAGGGATGGAGGGAGGGCAGCCTGACTGCAGGAGTCAGCTGGAGTTTAGTACCCACCCCACCCCCACCCTCCAAGTAAGGCAGCTGCTGCCAAAATGCATTCAGAACAGCTCGAACTTTAATGGACACTCGGTAACCCCTTCTTGGCTGAAGGCCGTTTGAGGAGGTTCCCACGGGCAGCATTTGCCACCCTCAGGACACAGGGACAGGTACACAGGGTGAGGCAGGGAACCTGAACGCTGCGGAGTGGCGATCAGTGGGCCGCTCGTACCGGGCCAGGACTGGCGGCACTAGGCCTGGGGCTCGGGCACCATCCTCCACCATTTGAAGGCAAAGGGCACCCGGCGGATGTTGGCACAGGCACAGAAATCCCCGATTTCGGTCAGGTAGCAGTCAAAGTCATCGATGAAGGTGCACTTGAAGCCCAGGGGCTCGAGCAACTGGCAGATTTTTTCTTCCAGGCAGCAGGTACCCTTGATCTGGGGCCCAAAAGGCTTGGGGATGCCCAGATTCTTGCCCATCACAATCATCTGCAGCTGGCACACAGGATGGGCAAGGCCGAGGTAGGGGTCAGAGCCATGGAAGACGGCCTCCTCACCCCACCCCGTCCCTCCTCTCGGTGCCATTGGGTCCGACCCAAGGGGAAGCGCAGGCTGTGTTCAGGCTTGGCCGCAAGCAGTTTCTCTAGACTGTCCCTGCAGACACCACCAGTCAACCGCAGCAAGATCCAGCTCACTTTTGCTTAACCTTCCCCTGGCTCGGACCTGTTTCAGCAACACTGAAATCCTGTTGGGCCAAGGTCTGGCTCTGCAGACTTCTGGGGTCCCTTGTTCTACTGCTCTTCTCTTGCTCTGGACAGGAAGTTTCTTTTACACTGTAACCCAGGTGCCTCTCCTGGGGTGACCCCCCCCCCCCCCAGCTGTCGGTTGATCTCCATCCATTTCTCAATTCCAGCCTCTACTTCCTCAAAGACGTTTCCCCCACTGCTACGCACGTGGGCTCCCAGGGCCTGTGTCGTGCCCAGAGGGCCCCCTGGCCTCCTAGAATTAAAAGCCACCTATATGTGACCAATGCTGCAGGGCCTGTGTCCCTGGGACTCAGAAGAGGGTAAGCAGCGCCCCCATCCATGAGGTGGGCCCACAGCATTCCCTCGAGGTTGGGATGAGCCCAGGGCCTGGGGCTAGTCACCCAGCCTGGCACCTGCTGGCCTGTGCCCTGTAGCAGTGTTCCCCTCCCTGGGAGGGAGAGAAGCTTCCATCTCCCCTCCTCCCAGAGCACTCCTGCCTGCTATGCCCGAGCCTCAAGCCCAGTATCATGGAGGTCCAGAGACCAGCCAGGGTTGGCACAGCAGCCCCCCGCGCCACCCCTGCGCGCCTCACCAGGTCAGGGAAGTAGGGCCTCGCGAAGAACTTGCCGGTCTGCTCGCTGGAGGGCACGTTGGTCAGCTGCTCCAGGCAGAAGAGCTGCGGGATGTCGATGATGTCCCTCTCAACCAGGCCCAGCTCCTTCTTCAGGATGTCGCGGTTCAGGTTGATGCACTTCTGCGGGGCGGGGAGATGGGAGTCGGTGGAGCCCGGGGGGCGACCGCCTCCATCACTCCCCGCAGACGGGCAGCCTGCCCTCTGATAACGCACACACGGTCTGTCCAGGGGGAGCGGGGCTCACGAGAGGCCGGGACCTCACAGCTGGTCTGTGCGGGCAGCAGCCAGTTTGGTGCCGCTGCAGCGTGGGCGTCGTTTGGCCCTTGAGCCTGGCCAGGGTGGAGGGCCAGAGTGGGAGGAGTCCTCAGGAGGCACCCTGCTTCCTTCCTTAGGGACGTGAGCAGTTGCCCCCACACCTTGGGGCATGCTCCTGCTCGGACCACCTATTTCCCGGGTCTTGACAAAGGGCTCACGACCTCCACCCTCAGGAGTCACCGGGGCTGAGGTGCTAAATTGACCCCATACCTGGCCAGCACCCACCCTGCTGTACCCAGAGGCCATCCCTGTTCAGCAAAGGTCAGCACCGCCCTGACACCGAGGCACAGCACACCCCCCTCAGCTTGGAGCCCTAAAGGTCCCCGTCAGCAAAGCTGTTTGTGCTGACCCCATGACCTTGGACAAGTCCTTGCCCTTTTCCAGACTTCCGCTTCTTCCCCGGAAGTTGGAGGATCTCTTCTGGGAACAACTCTGCTCCCAGCCAGTGGTTCACGGGGTGAGGCCCGAGGTGCTGGCTGGCCCCGAACACAGCTCGTGGGCCACTTCAGGAAGCATCTGGACGATGCTTGCACTTGGAGCTTCTTGGGGGGGAGTGGCGGGAGAGGGGCCCTCTGTTTTCTGGTCCAACATCAGGCAACTTGAGGGACACAGAGCGCCTGTCTTTGGGGCTCAGCTTGGGATCACTCCCAGTTCTCCCCACAGTTAGGCTCACACCTGGGCGCTAAGCCTCACTATCCTCCTGTGCTTCGGGGACTGAGCTCGGGGATCTCGGAGCTGTCATGATGCCTGGGCTAGAGCCCTTGCCAATTAGGACTTCCTCCCCCCACTCCTTTGGGGAAGGTCCCTCACACCCTTGGCCCCTACCTCTACGTAGTCATTCTGCTTTCTCATGTTTTTGTCAGCCAGAAGCTGATTGATGGTGTTGGCCTGCCGCCCTGTAGGGAAAAGGAGAGGGTGGGAGGGCAGTAAGGCCAGGGAGTGGGGCCACCCGGGGCCAGGCTGACCCCCCAGGGCACAGCCCACTGGGTGTATTGTTGCTCCTCTGTCTGATGGGCGACCTGGCTAGTCTCCAGTGACCTACTCAGGTCACCTGTCACATCTGGGGACTGACATACATCAGGGCTCTTATTAGACCCCAGGGAAGACTTTCACTGCCACCTGCCTCTCTGGCCCTGGTAGGAGGGGAAGCAGCCTGGAACGAGTCAGCAGGTGCCTCCTACCTGCACTCACGTCTCCCCTGGGCAGTGCTGTGCATCATTTGACCCAAACAACCCAGCCACCTTCTACGGGGGACCTTGACTAGATTATTTATTCCTCCAGTTGCTCCATCTTTGAGACAGGGGCCAGCTCAGGCCCCAGCTGACGTCACACAGTCTTTGGCATGTGGGGTGTGATACTTGGTTCGTGCTCAGTAAATGTCACCTTCTGGAAGTGCTTCTGGGACCCATGTGGTTCCTGGGCCCCGCCCCAAAGGTTGATTCACCAGGTCTGGCGTGGGGCTGAAATATTGTGTTTCCAATAAGCTTCCCAGAGACGCTGAAGCTGCACTTTGTGTAGCATGGGTCTAGAGAACTTCCCAGCAGCCCCCCTCTGGGGACCCACGGAGTTTCAAACAGAATGACTGTGCCCCAGCCAGCCGTCCAATCTTTGCCTGTCCACCTAGGTTTTCCACGTGGGTGACCTGGGGACCTCTGAAGTCCCAAAGCCCAGGCACCTGACTCCACATTTCCTGAGCAGACAGACGTGAGTGTTGGTAGCACCTGGTTTTGTCGCACCCCCCCTCCCCCCCGCTGCCCGCCACAGAGCCTCCTTCTCATCCGCTCGGCCACCTCTCTGCCACCCCAGAACTTCTGATTGGCCTGGGCGGCCCTAGCACTGCTGGAATAGCCCCGAACCAGAACAAGCTGTGCTCATGTGCTACACGTTAGGCTTTGATGCTTCCCTGGGATTCTTTGAACCAGGAGGAATAAAGGAGAAGCAGCCCTCTAGCAAGGACACCCTGGAAAGGAGGAGCTGGCCTCTGCTCCAGCGCCGGGGGCTTTCCTCACCGTTAGAAAGGAGCTGGTCCTCCCGGACCTCTTCAAACAGAGCCATGTCCCCGTAGCCCTCCTTCTGTTTCTCCTCGAACAGTCTGTAGCAGGAGCTGGGGCTGGCCAGTAGCAGCCGGAAGCCCTGGGGAACAGCTCGGGTCAGATGCAAGCTTCCCCGCCAGAAGCTTCTAAGGAGTTTGAAAAGGTGGGAGACACCCTCCCTCTCCCCCACCCCCCCACCCCCTCCAGACCTTTTCACCCTCACTCTTGTCCTGTGTGGGGATGAAGCACATGAACTCATCCATGTGGCCCACCATCAGCCAGTCCGAGAAGAGCTCCACCGGGGCCTGGACTCGCTGGGCGTAGAGGAAGTCCCGGAGGGCCTTGCTCATGTCTCGGCCCTCCTTGCTAAGGGAAAGACGGAACAAACAGCCCTTGAGCCGACATGGTGTGTGTTGGCGGCCACCTGCTCGGGGGTCAGGCTCCCTTCAGCTAACCGGCTGCTCTAACCCTTGGGCCCAGGTGCCCAGTCCATAAAGGAGGGGGTGGCTAAGAATCCCTTCCCCTGGCCCAACTCAGGGCCAAGCCAAGGGGTTCTAGCTAGATCAGTTCTGAGCCCTGGGATGCAAGGAGCTCTTAGCTTTGGATTAATAACCACCCAGAAGTCCACACACCTCGTAGAAATTAGCTCCTGCTGGCCACTAGGCCACTCACCTTTAACATCCCTCCGATCTAAACCCTGGAATTGCCACTCAACAGGATGAGCCGTGTGTCTGCTTTTTCTATCTATAATCTCCCACGACAAAGACTCAAAAATCCTTTCTTAGCAGTTTAGAGAATGATCCAGAGCAGATGACCTGCTGAGTCATGTGTAAGTCAGGCGGAGCCAGAGGAGTTAACAGGTCCCTTTAGTGTTAGGGCAGTTGGCCACCACCTGGCCCCTTGCCTCACCTGGGGTAAAAGCAGCTGCCAATGAGGATCCTGCCTAGGGGGTACTCTTTCCCTTCCACCTTGACAGGTGGGGACACCATCAGGTTCCCAATGGAATCCATGCTGGCCACCCTGTGGTCCTTGGTGCACTGGATCACGTAGCCAACCCCGGGGCTCTGGAAGACGACGCAGCAGGGCGGGCGGGCGGGGGGGGGGGGGGTAGGTTAGGAAGGATGGGTGTTCAGCCCCAGGCTCATCGCTAATCCAGACTCTCAGAGTCCCACACCCCCTGCCCCCAGAGGCCCCTCGGGCCCTCCCCCGCTTGGCACCCCCCTATCCCTTCTGGGCAGGTGGGATGGGGTCTGATCGGCCACACTGAGCCCCACACCAGTGAGTATTTCATGGGGAAGTCTTCCAGCGTGAGGACCCGAGGGGTGTCCAGGACCAAGGAGAGCGTCTTGTGGGGCGCCTGGGTGTAACAGAAGGCCATCTCGTCCTGGAGGAGACAGGAGGAGGAGTTGAGTCCCCTTGCTCTACCAGCTGCTTTCCTGCCCGGGTCTGGCTTGCCAGTCCCAACACTCCCTGCACACAGGCCGCCTCCAAGGGACGGGGGGGCACCAGGAACCCCCATCTGCCAACTCCTGCTTGGGCCTTGAACCTCAGCCGGACATCCCCCCTTCTTTGGGGGCTTTTCCAGACCCTTCTCTGCATCACGTTTAAAACCTGGGCCACCTAGATCCTCCCCGCTCTTCGCGTCTGCACCCCGTCCACACACACACAAGCCTCAGCGTCTTCAGGTGGGAGGTGGACTCCTCCCTGAAGCCAGATGCTGTGGGGCCCCTACAACCAGTTCACTCGGACTCTTGCCCCTTCCTAAGGCCACTTCTCTAGTTCTCAGCCAGAGGGGGCTCTTTAAAAACCTAAGTCAGAACATTTCACTCTGAATTCTCCCCTTTCGACATCATCCCACCTTGTGAACTCGTGTCTAGTCCTTACCTTGACTTAAAAAGGTCTCTAGTATAGGATCTGGCTCTTTCCTACCTCTGGCCTTTCTGCTCTGACCTGGCCACACAGCCCTTCCGTTCTTCTGATCCTCCGAGCACACTCCCACCCCCTCCACCCCATCGGGGTCTTCCCATCAGCTGTGCTCCTACCCGAAGAGCTCTAATATCTCATGTAGCACCTACCCCCAATCTTTGCGTGGCCAGCTGGGTTTCCTGAAGTTGAAGGTTTTCCTGACCACCCCAAACTGCCTAGTCTGGCTAGAGACTCACTATGGCATCTTGCTTTCCCAGTGCTTAGAGCCCTGTGTCCTTGCTAGTATAGGAGCACGATCTGTCCCATTGTCCTCTACCTCCAGGACGTAGAATGGTGGCCAGTGTACAGTCCTCACTCAGCCACCAGGGGAGAGGGGAGCACCAGACCTCAGGGCTCCAGCAGTCAGGCTGGACACTGGAGGGGTAGCCCTGCTCCGACGGCCCGGGGGTGAAGGTACCAGACTGTTAGCACCTAGGTGTTCTGTGGTCTCGAACACACACATCGTGGAATGGAAGGAAGTTGGACCCTAAGCTATCCCTTAGTGGCTAGGACTTGGGCACGTCATTCCATCTGAGTCCTTGCTAAAAGTCCTAGGAACAGATCCCCTCTGGTTAGTCTGAGCTTTGCTGGGCAGGTGGAGTGGTCACATGAAGCTGGTCTGAGATGCCACATGCAAGTCTCCCAGCCCCTCCCCAACAGGTGGGTTTACCTGGAGCCACCTGCCCAGGCGGTTGGGGTCCTCATAGACAGATGCCACCTGGCTGTTACTCTTCTCGCTCAGCTCCATCACCGTGTTCACAAAACCCTGGACCTGCAGCTCTCTGCCACAGGAGAGACACCAACTGTGGGGAGGCCCTCGAGGCTCCCTCCACCCCGTCATGGCCTCACTCTCCCAGGGGAAGGAGGGACACCACCTTCTGGGCAAGAGAGATTATGCCCCCAGCCCCGAGGTAAGCAGAGCTGCTGTCCCCCACCTCCTGGAGCACAAGCTGGTTCCTCGATTGGGTCTCACTCAGCGGCACCCAGCTCATGCAGTCAGGTCAAGGGTTACCAGTTTCCATCCCCAAGAGCTTGCTTTGTCCCTGTCCTGCTGTCCCTCCCCATGTGTGCCTCCCAGCCCCGCCCCAGGCTCTCCCACACCTCAGTCTACCCAGAGGGCAGACTTCTACCCGGAAGGAGCTATAGTTTTCTCCCAAGAAGCCAAGCAGCCAAGCACCCCCGCCATGGGAGGCCAACAAGGTTGCCACGTTTGTGTGGTTGATGGGGAGGTAGGTCTTGGACGCTGGGATCGTAGTGCTGTCGTGCACAGCCACGTGGGACCAGGACGCACAGCTGTTCCTTGTTGGGGATAAACAGTAATGTTTGAGGTAGACATTAAGACCACTCATTTTATAAACAGATCCTTGGGACGCCTGGGTGGCTCAGGGAGTGATCCTGGAGTCTCGGGATCAAGTCCCGCATCAGGCTCCTTGCAGGGAGGCTGCTTCTCCCTCTGCCTGTGTCTCTGCCTCTGTGGGTCTCTCATGAATAAATGAATAAAATCTTAAACAGATCCTCACAAGCTGAATGCCAGTGGGGTCACTGTTGGGAAGTGCCAAAATGGAGATTCTAGTCTGGTTCCACGTCCAAGACTTCCATCATTATTCTGTGGCCCTGAAGAACCGATCTCTCTGGTCAACAGACAAGGCTGCCGGTAGCTGACCAGGCTGACCAGGTCTGGAACAGTCTGAGGACATGTGCTGGGGGAAGGGCGTGTGGCCCCAGGCTGGCAGCCACGCTGGGTCAAGCTGTGCCTGCAGGCCACCCTCTAGGGGAGAGTCTTAGAAGACCAGGCTTTCAGCAGATGCCTCTTATGAGCGAGCTTTGATCTTCAGATACAAAAGACAAAGTAGAAAGATCTGGTGTCTGGGTATCTTATCAGCAAAATCCCTGGAGCGCTTTCACTTTTTAGTCTGAAGCCTGGCCTTCCTCTGGGGTCCCTTCTGGAAGGCCTCTCCTGAGGAAGGGCTAAGCTTTCTTCTATCCCCACCAGGCCTGGAAAAAGGAGCGTTGCCCCTCGCCATGAGGCACTGCTCGGGACACTTGCACTTCCTCCAAGCTCTCCATCTGGCATCTGGTTCCACCCCCTCCCAGCTCCCCCTTCGCTGGGACCTCTGGTCCTCAGCTGCTGGCCCCCCGGCTTTCTGCTTCTTGGCCTTCCTCTTTCCCTTGGCCTGGAACCTAGGATCGTCGTCCTAGTTCTATGCTTGCCCGCGCACTTGGGGTGACTCGCTTGGCAGAGCCCAAGCCTGGTTAGTCCAGTTCCATGTTTCTTCCCTAGAACTCGAGTTACTGAGACTAGCTGGAGAAGAGCCGCTGGTGACAAGGGGAACTGGTCCTAGTCCCCGACAGCTGTCATCCTAGCACATCCCTCGTCCTTTCGCTCTGCTCTCCCTCCCAAGCTGCGAGTGAGCAGTCCTTGTACCTACGGACAGGACCTGTAGACACGTCCTACCAGTCTGGTTCCTGGAGCTGCCACTCCCCTCCCCTCGGATTTTTCCTGCTCTGCTGGGTCATTCCATTAGCATCGTTCTTTGCTTTCTACCTTAAAAACCAGCCTTCCCTTGGCTTCATATCCCCTTCTCGCTTCCCATTTCTTTGGAGTTTTGCAAAGTACTCCCTTCCCATTCGTCCTTCAGTGCTTCCAAACCCACCTCGTAGGATTTCTTGCTGCATGGTGCATGGCCCCTATCTTGCCAAAACCAGCAGGCATCTCGTTCTCTTGGGGTTTCACACAGCTGGCCCCTCACCTTTGCCGCTGAGTCTCCCCCTCTCCTGGTTTCTAACCGAACCTCCTCTGCCTTCTTGGTTGCCTTTGCCAGATTCTTGCCCAGACTAGCGTCAGGTCACCCCAGAGCTCACGGCCCAGCTGCCTTTCCTGGGTACAGTACTCCTCGTGAGCACGGCTAGGCCTGTGGCTGTGAACGTCCTCCACCTGCCAGGGACACCCAGACTCATCTGGAGCTTCCAAACTGTCCACGGAGCTCCAGAAGTTTAGAAACCCAGTGGATGCCCCCAGCTTTAAGTCACCAGGACCAGAGCACCGACTCTACCCATGTCAGCAGTGGTATCACCATTCACCTTACTGTGGACCCCAAGCCCAGGGGACAGTCTTGTTTCCTTATAGCCCATGTGTCAGCAAACCTGGGTCAGGGGGTGGGCAGGGTCCACCTTCAGTGCACCCCTGAATCTAACCTCTGTGCTCCCACCCCCTGGCCTGAGCCACTACTGTGTCTGGCTCACACTGTTGCAGCAGCTGAGCCGGTTCCTGCCTTCTGCTTATGCCCCGGTTTTCCAGATGGTCGGAGCGATCGTATAGACAGGGCCCTTGATGGTCTCCTGCGGGTTTTACCAGCCAGGGCCCTTTGTCCCCTTCTCCATAGGGATGTGGCCACCTAGCTAAGACGCCAGTCCTGGCTTCCCTGCCCTCAGATGTGGCCCTCTGCAGGCCGTGAGCACTTGAGAAGTAGTTCAGGAGACTTCCAGACCTCAGCAGTGACAAGTGACAGCTTTGCCCGACTTTGACACTTCTTCTTTCCCAGGGGCTGGGACTGGACGTGCTTGGGCCCAGCCTCCATCACGAAGATGAAGATGCCACCCCAGGGGCAGCCCGAGGGTTTCTTACCTGCACAGATAGACCTCCAGAGGCATCTGGGTGCTGGGAATAAAGACGCAGGGGGCCACCCGAAACACTACCGTGTCTTTGTACACCAGGGTCTCTGGAATGGACTGCAACGGCCCCCACGGCCCCATCAGCGAGCTGCTTCCACCTCCCCATCCCCCTCGTCCCCACACTCTCCCCCTCCCACGCGGGCCCCGGGCTGCTGGTCTACCTGGGGACCTACCGGGTCCTGAGGTTCTTCCACCAGGGAGACGGAGTAGGAGATCAGGCCCGAGAAGTCGGCAGACGGGAACTCGATGGCTTCCACGTAGAAGGTTTCCTTCAGGTTGTTCTCCAGCGGGGCGAACGTGTAGGTGCACTGGCCGGGCCCCAGCAGCACCTCAAAGGTGCTCGAGCTGTCTCCTGGGGACAGAGGGACCTGCCAGCTGCCGGCGCAGCCCAGTGCCTGCCTGCGCACCGGACGCTCGGGGTGCCGGCTCCCTGCTCCGGGGAGAAGCCAGGCTGGAAGCCCCCCGGGGGACAGGAGCCAAGCTGGCTTTCTGTCCCTGTGTTTCCGGTGTTTAGGGCTTAGTGGACAATCCACTGCTCGTTCCCGAACGGGGGCCAAGGCTCAGCGACCCAGCTCCCAGACCCATCCCACATCGAGGACAGGGGTTCAGATGAAGATCCCCGCCTTCCCGGCCCTCAGGCCAGGGCAAGACCCGAGGGAGGCGGATCTACACTTGGGCCAGCTTTGGGGAGATCCTAAAAAGCCTTAGAGGGGAGAAGCTACAAGGGGCGGCTTGGCAGCCTCATCTGAAAAGTCCGAGCCTGCCCGAGTAAGCGCTAGGGAGGCGTCCGTGGGAATGGCCTGTCGGACAGGGCAGGCCTCGGAGCGTTTCCTGAGAAGCCAAGGAAAGTTCCCCTCAGCTGTGCGGAGCCCAGCGCTCCTTGGGGTGTGAGATACAACACCACGCACAGAAGAGAGAAGTGACCCCACTCTGTGGTCGTATCTAGTTAATTCAGTCCCAGATTGGTTCGTTCTCCGTTCACAGAGGAGGTCCTGACCCGAGGCCACCGAGCTTCCCCACCGGACCTTCCTGCCACCACCTTCGGCCTTCTGACTCCTTCCCGGTGTGGCCACTCTACCCTGATGGCAGCTGCTCCCACTCAGAGCCTCTAGACAGCCTCCAACTGTAGGAAATCCCAGGTCTACCTCGGTCCACCCAGGCCCCGGACCATCTGGGCACTGCGTCCTCTCACAGCAGGTGCCAGCAGATGGCTGCTGCAGCCACCGCCACCTCCGGGCACAGGCTCGGCTCCAGTTCACTGGCCCCTCGCTCTGGGGGAGCGCACTGTGGTGGCCCGCGTGGGGCTGTGGGTCCAGACAGCTGCTAGCTCCCGGTCACTCTGCAGAAATCCTTACAGGCACCCAGGCCTCGAAGGAGAAAAGCCGGACAAGATAGAATCTGCCACCAGAGCCCCCGAAGCTGCTCAGCACAGGGACACAGCCCTTTCAACTGGCTGCAGAGGTTCGCAGCAGGTAACTTGGAGCCCTGTGGGGTTCCCAGCTACCCAGACAGGCCTGTGCTGGCCACCACTCGGCACCCCAAAAGCTGCTACCATAGGCCTAGCACCTTCCACTGCACCAGGGCCCCGGGCTCCACCCAAAGCTGACTCGGCATGGAGTGGTGGGAGGCAAGGGGGTCCCAGGTCTGCCTGCCACGGGCCTTCCCAGCCACTTCAGTTCTTCTGCCGTTGACTGGGGGAGGGGGTGCTTCTCTTCTAGCTGCTGGTGTTTAAGCTCAGCTGAAGTTTTGTTGTGCACATACTATGTGCCGGGAACTGCGGCGGAGACCCGTGGATTCCTATGCACCTTCTCCCCACCTTGGGGGCAGAGGCTGTGACTGCCATCCCCGTTACAGGAGTGCGGAGGGAGCAAAGTACCTTGGGCCCCAGACACGCTCTTCTGCCCTCATGCCTGTTCCCACTCAGCTCTCAGCTCCGCTACCTCTGAACTGTCCATGACTGTCCGTCCCTAGCAGGCTTGCAGAGCAGCCAGTGAACCTACCCTTGGAGCTGGAGCCCCAGAACAGAGTAAACACGGGTCGGAGCTGTGCTTTTTTTCTCCTACCTTCTGTGTACCGCAGGGTCTGACCCTCCATACCTCTAGCCCACTTCTTCATCCCTCGAGAATCCTAGTCCCTTGGAAGCACATGCTAGCAGATAATGCCCCCGTCCTCCATGGACTGTTCTAGCACCGGCTCGTCTCTACCACGATTGTGGTCACTGCTTGTCACACCGTAGACCACCCATGAGCTCTCTACTTTGAGCTCATTGCAACGAGCTACAGCTCTGCGCCACCTCGGCCGCAAAACTCCGTGCTCACGGCCCGACACCCCCTCCAAGCAGGTTGTCGTCATCTCGTCTTTTCAGCTCATGTACACTCCACCTCTGATGCTTAACCCCAGCCCCCACCCTGCTGACCCATCTCACCCCCCCACCCCACATGCACGCACATTCTAAGAGCCACAGCTACGCCTGCTCCCTGGCACACGTACCATCGGCTACCACACCAAGGCCTCCACTCCAGTTAAGCCACATCTGCAGGGCTCTCTTGTATCCGAGCAGCCAGAGGACCCACCATGCTGAACGACCCCACTTTAGCAGGGACCAAGCCTCAGAGCCACCCTCAACCCTGCTCGGGAACACCACGGTCGTGCTGTCCGCTAGCGCACCCGCTTCCCGTGTCCCCAGGGTGGGATGGTCTCCTGTAGCTCCTGCTCTAGATGTGCTTCCTCACCCCCGCCAGATCCGGGCCACCTGCAGGGGTGCTGTGCTCTTCCTGCTTCAGACATCACCCCTCCTCCACCTCCACACGGTTCCCTCTACGGCAGAGTCCTCCCACCTGCATCTCCGTCTGCTCGCTTCGCGGTGGCTTCCACCCCCACTGCTCTCATCAAGTTCACAAATGACCATCATTTAGAAAAACCAAGACTTTACCATAGATTTGATTCTTCTAGCAACAGCATTGGCTACAGTCAGTCACGGCCCTCCTGAAAGGCTTCCTTTTCCTTTGTACCAGAACTTCTGCTCCGGCTTTCTAGTTCTCTGGAATCTCCCCTTAGTCATCTTTGCTGTAACTTTTAGAGCAGGGATTCTCAACCTTTAGGCTGCTTCAGAATCACCTGGAGGGCTTGTGAAAACAACGTCTGTGTATCCCTGCCCTGTTGT